>NC_062569.1:44904166-47526666 GCF_022837055.1 Prionailurus viverrinus
CCGTGTTGGGGCCCCACTTTGGGCTCCACGCTAAGCATGGAGCCTGCTTAAGGATTCTCTCTCTCTCCCTCTCCACCTCCCCCCCCCCCAATAAAAAAAATTTAAGAAGAATTGAAGAGTGAAGAAAATCGACACCCTAAGGGTAGTCGAAAAGACGACAGGAAAAGCCTGGATCGTTGATTGCATGACTAAACCACTACCCTCCTCTGGACTTCTTGTTATGTGAGAAAAATAACCACCAATTCATATGGACCATTATTAGTTGGGTTTTCTGTTACTTGCAGCCTAACATGCTCTAACCAATAATCCAACAACCAGATTAACTTCCATTTTATGGCTTATTATAAATCTCGTAATTAAGCAAGTCTCTTGTCTCAGCTTTGGCCACTGGGGAAATTACAAAATTGTAACTATGTCTACCATGAGACTATATGCTCTGTTAATTGTTGTCTCCGGATTATGTTGGTTTTTTTAAAAAATCTTTTTAAGTAATCTCTACACCCATTATGAGGCTCGAACATGCAACCCTGAGATCAGGAGTCATATATGCTCTACTGACTGAGCCAGCCAGGTGCCCCTGGATTACATCCCCCCCCCTTTTTTTTCTTACCTGTTTTCCTTTTACCCTGACGCCTCCAAGTATTGATTTTGTAATTTTGTGTATACATTTTGAAAGTCAATTTTTTTGAAACTCCTATTCTGCTGAAAGATTGAGGAAGAAGTTTTTTAAATAAAGATTTCACAGAGACAACATCTGTGCCTCACTCTTTAGTTAAATTCCGTGGTTCCAATTATTCCTAAGATCGTAACTGAACTGAATCAGCAAGTAGTTTAGTGGCATATTAAAAATTGTATCTCTATTAAATTCAGAACTCTAAGATCCTCAAGTAGGGGGAACATAGACTTCAGAAGACGTTTAAACCTTGTGATATAAGCAAAATGTTGTTAGTACACACAAATGTATATTTTCCTGGGTCAAAATCTGAGGCTTTCACCAAATATGCAAAGTCTATTATTCCGAAAAAAGGTCAAGAACTTCTGGGCTGAGTTACATTAACCCTTCTGAGTCCCCCTCCCCCAGAGTCACAAGGCTGGTTTTTGCTTTTTCTGTCAGGATCCTAAACTTCTGTCAGAATGTTGATGTGTGCTTTGTTCTGGGAGCGCACACTCCGTAAATGTTAGTTGACTTGCATTGATATTTAATTATTTACACTGCATTTGGTGTCTGGAATGGCAGTCTCTGGTTGATCATTCTGGAACTCTGAATCCATCGGCTGCATCCCCATGGGCTTGGCGTGTTGTAGACACACAAATCAAAGTAGTGTGAGGGAGGAGAAAAATCATTCCCTTCTAGGATAATGCATTTTTCATGAGAAACAGGTCATTACAGAACCATTGCCTCCTGCTTGCTCTCATTCTACCTCTCCATCCTTTTCTCTCTTGTCAAATTATTCCGCCTCTTTGGTCGTCTCTCAGTGTCTCCCCTCTGCTTTATTACTCTGTATTTGATTATCTTACCGTCTCCTTCTTTCTGATATATTTAGATGATTTCAACATAATATGCACCTTTGAACTCCTTTCTTGTGTATGTAACTTTTGTCCCTTTTCATCATGGGGCATCTGTCTCTTTGTTAGCTGTCCAGTAGATGCATTGCACAGATTTTCTCAAACTTATCATTTCAATTCCCAACACATAAAAAGACAATGCTCATATCCTGTTTTTCCACGATACTTTCATTCTCCCTGAAGATTTAATTTTATTGCCCATTGTAGTATTTTCCCATTTCCTTTTAACTCTGTGAATACAGACTCAATAATTGACTTGTACCAGTTTTCTATCTGGTATGCAAATTCTGGGGCAATTTCCTGCCAACTGATGGACTTGAGGTGATCAGTCTATCACATGTCTTTGAGCAATGCTCTCTTCTCTGGTTACAATCAGGAGTGGGCTGAGGGAACCCAGAGATTTTTGAAGAAGGAGATTTATGTCATGAGAGAAGACTCTGGTAGGGAAAACTTCTTTCATGTTTCTGTTGAGAGGTTTTTTGTTGTTGCTGTTGTTGTAAAGCAGCTAAGTTATAATTTTTACCAAAATTTAATTACACTCAGAGAGTAAACATCTGGAAATCATCCTGAGTAATCAGCGTGAACTCATATGGTGAATCAGAGGCTTATATTATATGCCAGGGTTTAGAGATTACAATCTTAATGATCTGTACATTATTCATAAGTCTTTGTTTTAAAGCTGTCTGTAAGAAATAATTAGAATTCAAGCCATTCATGAAACAGGAAACTTGCCACTTTATTTCTTACTTGATTTCTTACACATAAGCACATCTCCCTCTGGGCGGTGGGGTTGTTAGAAGAAAGAGTTAAGTATTGGTTTGTTTTTGGTGTGTATGCTTTTTTCTTTACTTCATTCAATTTGTGAAATTTAAGAAGCAGTAGGGATCCTAAGTCAGGCAAGTAAGCTGGAAAACAATAAAACTTGAAAACTACCCAGGCGTGAAATCCCCTTGAACTAAGGAATGCTTCCAACATTGTGTTCTTCATAAGCATGAACAATGAATGATAACATTTCAAAATTAGTTTTTGAAGGGAGGTGCATAATAGGAAACTTGATCATCTAAAATCAGCCAAACCCACCTTCTTACGAACCTCCGAGAATAGCCTATCCCCCTACCCAGTATGACCTAAAAATAACAGATTACATCTCATCCCCAAAGTAACTTGGCTTGAGCTCAAGAATTAATACATACATGACACTCAGAATGGCATCCAAAAAAAGAAGTGGCATTCTCTTTCTTGTGAGCTGTCACAGTGCGGTAAGCCTCCCTGGCTCTGTAATCCTAATTAATGTTCGTTGTCTTCACTGCGTTTGGTGTGAAAAATGTGGAGCGGGAACACTCTTGAGTGGGAATCAGGCTCTCAAGAGGCTGCCGTTTCAGAAGGTATGTCTCAAACTCTGTTCTGAGTCTCCCATTCTTAAAGGGATTCTGTGTCTTCACTCTGAAAGATGATAACCTGAGGAAATCAGCAGCTGAGGCAGGAAAGAAAAACCGACACACGGAGAATGCTTGTCTTTATTTTTTAGTTTTTCATTTTATGGGAGAGACTCATAGGGACGGGGGCCAGAAAACGCGAGAGGTGGGAGAATAACGAGAAGTAAAACGGTGGAGAGTAGAGAGAGGCGAGGAAAAGATGAAGGGGGGAAAGATCATGGAAATAGAGGAAAGGCAACACAAAGGGAAGAAGTGGACAGCACGGCTGTATTCTGACTTTAGTGTGCCCTGGGAACGTTCACCTCTGTGGGCCTCTTCCTCCATGAGAAAGTATTAAAAATTAGACTTCACTATAGCATTGGATTAAAGATAGCTATGCTTATGTTATGTATCAAATTTTTCTTTAAGAATGAAAGCTCATTTTTTTTGCTTATTAAAAAAAATTGTTTTCAATGTTTATTATCAAGAGACAGAGAGAGACAGAGCATGAGCAGGGGAGGGGCAGAGAGAGGGGGAGACACAGAATGTGAAGCAGGCTCCAGGCTCTGAGCTGTCAGCACAGAGCCCGACACAGGGCTCGAACTCAGACTACATGATCATGACCTGAGCCGAAGTTGGATGCTCAACCGACTGAGCCACCCAGGCACCCCTTTTCCTTCTGACTTTAAAACAAACAAAAATATTTTTGTGTGCTCCTAAACGCACTGTAAGCCCAAGGCACTGTGCCCACTGCGCCTCATGGTTAAGTTGGTCCCACAGGTAGAGTGAGGGGGAAAGTGTTCTCACTTTGCTCAGAAGTGAGAACAGATTTAAAACCAGCAATACAAAAATTCAGAAAGTTACATATACGTGTGTATTTCCACAATCGAAATCTAAATTATGTATTAAATTATTCCTAATCATGCCAGCTAACCTTTCTTGAACAGTTACCATGCGCTAAGCATGATACCTGCCTTACCAGGTATCTCATTCCACAAAATAACTCGGAAGCTAAGCAGAGGAAGATGTACCTTGAAGCCTGTAAAGACCCCTCGCTTACACTTGGAATCCTTCCAAGATTCTGTGCCCAGTTTTTAAGAGGGCCTCTCAAAATTCTGTACATTTCAAACCATACAAAACCTGAATCTGCCCGTATCGACAGACTAAATACATAGCCTCAATTCACATTTCAGCTCATTGAAACACAGAACGACTAAGTGATTTGTAAAATGTTCAAGGTCACAGAGCTACTTGTTGGACAGACTCAGAGAGATTGAGTTTGATTTAAAAGGAATCTTGGGGCACCTGGGTGGCTTAGTCGGTTAAGGATCCAACTTCCGGCTCAGGTCATGATTTCATAGTTCATGAGTTTGAGCCCCGCGTGGGCCTCTGTGCTGACAGCTCAGAGTCTGGAGCCGGCTTCACATTTTGTGCCTCCCTCTCTCTCTGCCCCTTCCCCCAAAATAAATAAGCATTAAAAAAATAAAAAAATAAAAAAACGAATCTTGAATCAGAGGCTGGAATTCAGAACTGTATTCAGTCGTTAAGAGTAAGCTGCCCAGAATTCCATTGTCAGCCACTCTTCCCAGGTAATTGCTTTAATGTCCTGGATTTAACTGTCACCCATTTGCTGGTGACCACCTGATTTATATCTTCAGCTGCTTCAGTTAAGATGCTTTCAATTGTCAGGGCACCTGGGTGACTCAGTCGGTTGAGCGTCCGACTTCGGCTCAGGTCATGATCTTGCGGTCTGTGAGTCCGAGCCCCAAGCAGGGCTCTGTACTGACAGCTCAGAGCCTGGAGCCTGCTTCAGATTCTGTGTCTCCCTCTCTCTGCCCCTCTCCGGCTCATGCTCTGTCTCTCTCTCTCTCTGTGTCAAAAATAAACATTAAAAAAAAATATTTAAGATGCTTTCAATTGTCATTAACAATATCCTCACCTGAATGATCATGAAAAATACAGAAATGTTCACAAAAGAGACAGTCCAGAGGTTGGTATAAGCTTTCCAAATGGCTGATGCACAGGTTCAATGTCTCAAGGAAGCAGGTTCTCTCTTTCCCCTCTGCAGTCCGGAGTTGGCTTCCTCCTGTGACTGGCTATCTTGGTGGCTGCAGGAAAGCTGTCAGGAGCACCAGAGCTGTAGGTTTTCTCATCCAAATCCACTGGGAGAGAAAGCCTGCTTCCCGCACCTTTCTCAAAAGCCTCTTGCAAACATCTCTTTGCATCTCATTGATAGGAATTAGATCACGTGCCTATCCTTGGACTAATTACTGGCAAGTAATTACTTTTGGATAAATACTTTTAGATCCATCAGGCCCATGTTTAAGATGAGATCAATTTCAGGGGCACCTGGGTGGCCCAGTTGGTTAATCGTTCGACTTTGGCTCAGGTCATGATCTCACAGATCGTGGGTTCAAGCCCTGTGTCGGGCTCTGTGCTGATAGCTTAGAGCCTGGAGCCTGCTTCAGATTCTGTGTCTCCCTCTCTTTGCCCTTCCCCCGCTCACACTCTGTCTCTCAAAAATAAATGTTAAAAAAAATTAAAAAAATAAAAAATAAAAAGATGAGATCAATTTCCAAAATTACACTGAGAGAAGAGTGGAATAGGTATCGAGGCATCCACAATTGCTGCAAAGTCAGCTCCAGACCTCTTCTAATGACTGACCAGTGGCTGTCTCCGTATTTCACTGTCGACAGTCAACTTCAACGCAACATGTCCAAAGTTAGACTCCTATTCTCCCCCTGGAAACTGCTCTTCCTCCCACGTGCCTTGATTTGATCAGAAATCTAAAACCAGAACTCTGAAAGTCATCTTCCACTTCTCTCACTCCTCCATCCCCACCCCCAGTCGTTGAGGCTTCCCCCAGTATCCTTGGCACCACCCTATTTCACCCCCCTATCAGTCCTTACTTGAATTATTGCAATACCCTCTTTCACGGCTACCTTAGTTCAAGTCTTCTCTGATCCAGATCCCCACTGCTAGCAGAATTGTTTCCAGATAGGGTAATAAGGAAAGGGAAGATCATGTCTCTACTTTATAGAACTTCCTTTAGTAGCTCTCCCCCCCCCCCCCATTAGCTTCTGGATATGGTTCATTTATTTATTTATTCAGCAAATATCTATTGAGGGTTTCCATATGTCAGGCTTTGGGCTTGCCGATATGGAAGAAAAGGCTGAACAAAACAGCTGAATCCCTATTTGATAGGAGGTCATAGTCTAAGGGAGAGTGGATGGAAGGTACCCGGAGAAAAGTCCCAATCCAGAGGGCGTAGTCATTGGTCAATTTTTTGTAGGAAATAAGCACCTTGAGGTTGGGTGGAAGGGAGTTGCTAAAAGGACAAATGGCAGTGTTCTCAGAGTGCCTAGAATTGCTTGTGAACTTGATTAAACTCATTGTACTGCTTCATAACCGTGTATGTCCTAGTCTCTCCCTTTAGACTATTGTTTCATCCAACTTTATATCCCCAAAGCCTAAAATTTCCTAGTGCCTTATTTTTTCATTTCATTTATCTGTTTGTTTATACCTTACCTTGGTTCCCCCTCCCCCAAAACTGGGATTGCCTGACCCATAGTAGGAATGCAAAAAAAGTCTTGAACACCTTCACGAGTGAAAAAAACTGAGACCTGAAAGGTTAAAACTATTGAGCAAGGTCAACCAGCTAAATCTCTTCTGAAAGTTGCATAAAGTTCAAAGAGTTATCATGAAAGGTGAGTTCCCCATCACAGGAAGTGTCTGAGGACAAGCTGATATTATGAGTCATAGATTATCCTTAAGTCCGAGTGGTCTTGTCCACGCTGTGATTCTACAAAGCACAGTACACATCAGTGATTTATAATCCCGTTCAAGAACTTCTTAAATATGGTTACAGTAAGTTGATTTTTTAAGTTCAAGATTTTAGGAAATTTTTTGTTAATTTTTTTAATGTTTATTTTTTTGAGAGACCCACACACAGTGCAAGTGGGGGAGGGGCAGAGAGAGAGGGAGACACGTTATCCAAAGCAGGCTCCAGGCTCCGAGTTGTCAGCACAGAGCTCCATGTGGCTCGAACTCACAAATAGTGAGATCATGACCTGAGCTGAAGTCTGACGTTTAACCAACTGAGCTGCCCAGGCGCCCCAAGATTTTAGGAGATTTTTATTTAATATCTATAAATATTTACCTAAAGAAGTTTGATGGCTCTAGGCACATACTGTAATGGAAATCCAAAATTACACTTATCTATATAACTTAAATTTGCTTTTTAGAATCAGAATAGGGTGTAATCAAAACAACACTTTTTTAATTTAAATGTTTATTTTTAATGTTTATTTTTGAGAGACAGAGTGAGAGCAGAGGAGGGGCAGAGAGCAAGGGAGACACAGAATCCAAAGCAGGCTTCAGGTTCTGGGCTGTCAGCACAGAGCCCAACATGGGGCTTGAACCCACGAACTGTGAGATCATGACCTGAGCCAAAGTCAGATGCTTAACCGACTGAGCCACCCAGGCACCCCTAAAAACAACACATTTTAAATTTTGTCCAGGAAAGCAGTTTCAGGTGAGTGAGTTGTGCTGAATGCCCTGAAAGAATAATACACCTTGTGGTAACCCCACAGAGCCAGCCAAAATTGCCCATGAAACCAGAATTAACCTTGAGGAATATTTTAATATACGGTTGCTTCTAAGGGCTATGCTAAAATCACGTGAAATATCTCTTATCAGCATTAACGAATGTTTGTTAGGCTTATCCTGTGGATGGAATAATGAGGATGTGGAAAGCATTAAATGTCCAAAAGCCAAACAATGCCTCAGAATGCTCGTTGGATTCTTAAAAGCAATTTTTGTTGAATTGGAGTCTATAACGTTTTATTGAACATTCTACCTCCAAATTTATAACAAACATAATTGTGAAAAACTTTTTATTTTGTACAACCAAAATTTCTGGGATATATTTTATATAGGGCAGAGTGAAATTATACTTAAACAAACAAAAAAACCTTGAAGACATTTTGATACAATTTTACCTCTCCTGAAATGTGGTCTATTCCATGACATCTGGCTGAATACTATTGCACATATACAACTTTATGATTTAAAATTTTTTTTAAGTTTATTTATTTTTGAGAGAGAAAGAGAGAGACAGAGTGTGAATGGGGGAGAGGGAGAGAGAGGTGGAGACACAGAATTCGAAGCAGGCTCCAGGCTCTGAGCTGTCAGTACAGAGCCCGACGTGGGGCTCAAACTCACAAACTGTGAGATCATGACCTGAGCCGAAGTCAGCTGCTCAACCGACTGAGCCACCCAGGCACCCCAACTTTATCTATGATTTAAACAGCATTTCATGGATTCTACGACGAGTATTTTCCTATCTCTCTAGAAATGAGAAATATCTAACCTACTCCAAGATCACAAGATATGTTAATATTTTTCTAAAACCATCTAGTCAAATGCTTCCTTCCCACGCGTTCTCTGCTTTGTCGAAATGAGCTGCAAAGACCCGCAATTCAACTCTCAATTATAAACAAAGCTTACTTTTCTTATAATTCTGCCTTGACAGATTTTTGTCTGTAGATTTCTTTTTAAATTGTGTCTAGTAGTTTGCCTCGTGTTTGTAGAAGGACACAGCTTGTTAACAATAAAGCCTGAATACTAAACTTAGATAGTCCAAGAGGAAGGATCCAATGCAAACAGATTATTTCCAAAAGCTGTAGGTAACAAAGGGCACACAGTTGATTTGTATTTCATTGAGTTGCCACATGAGAGGCTCATAGTAAATGAGTCCAGCGTGGCTCAAGATCCATGCGTGAAGTTTCTCCTATTACCTAACGCAACGTGGACACGCACATAACACTCAGATCCCTGACTTCACCAAGAAAAGTAATCAGTGTTATGACCTCATTCACAGCCAATCAAAGCATAGTCACAAAGGCAAAGGAACCTTTGGGAGAATTGTTTTGCAGCTGAGAGGGGAGTATGCAATATGTCTGATAAGCTATCCTAACACATGCCTGAAGGTTCTGAGCTGTATTTATAAAATAGCTTTTGTTGGTGGCTCAAAAACTGCTGAGGGAGGCGAGCTATATGTCACATTCCATGAGAGGAGCAATTGTGGGGATGGACCCAAGGTGACCAGGGACAACCTTTGTTCACTGTTCCATCACATGGCTCTATAATAAATATTAGTCACCCAGTGTACACATAGAATGTGGTGAGGTTTTCTGAGAGGGCAAAACCCTTTCCCAGAGGTCAGAGTACACTCTCTGTTCCAGGCCGATCCCTAATCAGATTTGCAATCTACCTTGGAGAACCACAGCTTTCCATTAAATAGAAGCCATCACAGGGCAGCAGCATTGGGCTCATTTACTATAGCCACTTTCAAGTTCTCTTTTTTTCCGTCTGAGTCCCAAACAGTTCATGGGCCCCTGATGTTGATTAAACCAGATTGTATTTTAAAGTTTTGCTTCTCTCCCTTATCTTGCCTCCCCTAAGTTAATATAAAATGTTCCGAATGATCTCACCTTGTGGCTTCATTGACTAGAGATACTGCAAAATCAGAAGGCACCACTATTATGCTTGGAGGCACAGGCTCATTTTATCAGACTCTCAGACTCTGCCTCTTCCGTTCTCCATTAGAACACAGCCTTCTCTCAACACAGGGTTGTAGATTCTTTACCAAGCCTTAGCAGAAGTAAATAACAAAAAAAAAAGCCCTATGATATGCAATACACGGCATCATCAACTTAACACAAAATATTGTATTATTTCTTAGGCTGTGTTTTAAAGATATAAATACGCTGTGTTTTTTCATTTTTTTCCCCCCATAATGAACAACCTATCTTTTTAGACATTTTCAATATTATAGGAAACCTCATACTCTATCGTTTTCTATTCCAAAAAGGAACAGGTGAGAGTTAGAATTGATAGAAAGAATTGGTACTGGATACCTACCTTGGATTTGTTGAGAAAAAAATAACACAATACAATCCGTAAAGCAAATCCTCTGAGGCTCTTCACTAACTAGAAATACAGTCATTTTCTTAGATACTGACTTGTGGAGGACCACGCCTGACTTAAACTAGACCCCTTCACTATGAATGTTGTCTTTCCAGGAAGAATTATTGAGATTAACGAAAGGCCAGCACCTTGTCTCGGCAGCCTGGTGACTCTGCAACAAGACTTTTTCTAGTTCCCAACCAATCCATTACTCCAACCAAGTTCTTCATGTTTGTTCTGATCCTCCTAGTTGGAACAAAATATTTATAATTAGAACTCAGGGCACCTGGGTAGCTCAGTTGGTTAAGCATCAGACTCTTGACCTCAGCTCAGGTCTTGGTCTCAGAGTTGTGAGTTCAAGCCCCACGTTGGGCTCTGCATTGGGTGTGGAGCCTACTAAAAAAAAGAAAAAAAAATCACTAGGCATCTGACTTCTTCTGATATATTTTAAATTCCTCCACCTTGAATAAAAAGTTCTCTCAGTGACACCGGTATTTATCAAGATCTACAGCTGGTTCTTGAAAGTCACCTCTCTGTCCTAGCAAGGAAGAAGTTGAAGACTGAAAAATCAGCTCTTCTTGGATCCATAGGAGAAGGGAGAACACAGGGCAAACATCTGCCCCCGAGATTTGAGAGACAGGTGAATACAGGGAGCCTTGGCTTGTTGGAATAGAGACTCAGCAGTGGAAATCACCCACAGAAACCAGTGTCAGCATAGGAAAACCTGAACTAGATATATATAATTGGTGAATTGCTGGCAGCTCAGTGGGGACAAGCTTGAGAGTTAAGAACTCCGGGGGGACCAAGTCACACAGGGGCCCCCACAATATTGTAAGATTTACCTCCAGGAGCTCAACCAGGTTCTCACAGTAAATATCAGAGAGAAATCCCTTGTGCTTCCTGGAAGAGGAAAGGAAAAAGAATCCTTTAAATATAATGCCAGAGTATCCTATCCTACTTAACAAGGCCTGCTCTCAAGGGAAACTAGTTAACAGAAGCGGCAACTGCTGGAGTATTATCAAAGCCTGACTGACCTGGGAAAGGAAGCTCTGGCCATTCTGTCCCACCTGAAGGAGGAGAAAAATACTGAGAAACACTTGTGAAGTTTACATGCCAGAGGGATAGGCTCATTAAAAGACTGAGACCTAATCATAGGGCTATGGAATGATTTCCCTTTCCTTCCAGCACATTACTGAAGGCCTATTTTATAGCAGTTCCTTATTTATACATTACGTCTCGCTATCAACAAAAAATTACCAAGCATACTAAAAGGAAAAAACACAATTTGAAGAGACAGAGCAAGCATCAGAACCAGAAACAGAAGAGATGTTGAGTTATCAGACCAGGAATTTAAGACAACTATGATTAACATGCTAAGGGCTCTGATGGACAGAGTAGACAGTATGCAAGAACAGATGGGCAATGTGAGCAGGGAGCTGGAAATCCTAAGAAAGAACCAAAAAGAAATGTTAGAGATCAAGAAACACAGTGACAGAAAGGAAGAAGGCCTTTAATAGGCTTACTAGTAGACCGGACATGGCTGAGCAAAGAGTCTCCGAGTTTGAAGCAATCTCAACAGAAGTCTCCAAAACTGAAAAGCAAAGAGAACAAAGACTGAGAAAAAACAGAATATCCAAGGCCTGTTGGACAACTACAAAAAGTGTAACATATGCATAACAGGAACATCAGGAGGAGGAAGAAGAGGGAAAGAAACAGATGAAATATTTGAAATAATTATTTATATATTATGTTTTATATAATTAATATAAATTGTATATTAGATAATTATTTCAATTTATTCAACTTCATTAATGGTATTCAAAAACAAAGAATTTCCCCCAAATTAATGCCAGACATAAACCACAGATTCACAAAGCTCAGAGAACACCGAGCAAAATAAATGCCCCAGAATCTGTACCTAAAGGATATCATTTTGAAGCTACAGAAAATCAAAGTTAATGAAAAACTCTTAAAAGAAGCCAGAAGGGGGAAAAAAAACTTGCTTATAGAGGAAAAAAGATAAGAACTCTGCATTCAACCTCCTCAGAAACCTGGCAAACAAGAAGAGAGTGCAGTGAAATATTTAAAGTGCTGAGATAAAACAAACAAACAAAAAATGACCATCCTAGAATGTTGTGTCCTGCAAAATTATTTTTTTAAAAAGAATGAGGGGTCCCTGGGTGGCTCAGTTGGTTAAGCATCCAACTTGATTTGGGCTCAGGTCATGCATTTTCTCATGGTTCATGAGTTAGAGCCCCACATCAGGCGTCACGCTGTCAGTGCAGAGCCTGCTTGGGATTCTCTTTCTCTGCCTCTCCCTCTCTCCCTCTCCCTCTGTCCTCCTCCTTGCGTGTGTGTGCACTCTCTTTCTCCCTTTCTCTCAAAAGAAATAAACATTTAAAATAAAAAATTTATTTTTCGTAATTGATCTAACAAATAACAATTTGTTCCAAGTAATAGTAGCAACAATGTAGTCAGTTTCGTATACTTAGGTATATTAAACAAATTTTTTAATGTTTACTTATTTTTGAGAGAGAGACAGAGTGCAAGTGGGGGAGGGGCAGAGAGCGAAGGAGACACAGAATCTGAAGCAGGTTCCGGGCTCGAGGCTCCAAGCTGTCAGCACAGAGCCTAATGAGGGGCTGGAACTCACAAACTGTGAGATCATGAGCTGAGCTGAAGTGTGATGCTTAACTGACTGAACCACCCAGGCTCCCCTTCTTATAGATAGATAGATCAATCGATCTTACGTGTATCCGTGCTTATGTATGTTTATATGTAAGTGAAATGAATGACAGCAATAATAGAACGGACTGGAGGGCGGAATTATTTTGTTACTATTTTTTTTATTATAAGGTACTCACACTACCTGGGAAGTGGTATAGTGATATCTGAAAATAGATCTGGATTAGTTGTAAATGTTTATTGCAAACTCTAGGGCAACCATTAAAAAATGGAAAAAAAAAGAATAACTGATAAACTAGAAAAGGAGAGAAAATGAAATCATGTAAAATGCTCAGTTAAAACCACAAAAGGCAGGAACAAAGGAACAAAGGCTACAAATCGAAAACATCAACAGATGACAGCTATTAACCCAGCCTTACCAATAATCACTTGGAATGTCAATGATCTGAATGTGCCAATTAAAAGATTATCATAGCGGATCAGGAAACAAAACCCAGCTATATATTGTCTACAAGAAATCCACTCTAAGTATAAAGACACATACAGATTAAAGGTTAAGACATGGAGAAAAATTTGCCATGCTAACATTAATCAAAAGAAAGCAAGAGTCACTATATTCATTTCAGACGGAGCAGACATCAAATCAAGGAAAGTTATCACAGATTAACAGAAGTGTTACATAATGATAGGGTCAGTTCTCCAAGAAGATAGAACCATCCTTAATGTATATGCACCTAGCACAGAGCGTCAAACTTCATGAGGCAAAAACTGTTGGAACTGTAAGGAGAAATAGGTGAATCTACTATCATAGTTGGAGAATATTCTTGTATCAGAAACGGACACATCCAGTAGGTAGAAGATCAGGACATGTTGAATTCAACAACACTATCAATCAACTGTGTATAATTGAAATCTATAGACTGCTTCATCCAGCAACAGCAGAACACACATTCTCAAACTCACATGGAATATTCACCGAGACAGGCCACATTCTGGGCCATAAAACACACCTTAACCAATTTAAATGAATGGAAGTCATATCATCTGCTCTCAGATCACAGTAGAATTAAACTAGAACAGTTAACGGTAGAAAACTAGAAAATCCCCAGATACAAGGAGATTAAACAACACACTTGTCAATAATGCATGGGTCAGAGAAGAAATCTCAAGAGACGTTAAAAACAAAATTTACATTAAGGCATTCAGGTGGCTCAGTTGGGTAAGAGTCTGACTTCAGCTCAGGTCATGATTTCACGGTTCATGAGTTTGAGCCCCGAGACTGGCTCTGGGCTGACAGCTCAGAGCCTGGAGCCTGCTTTGGATTCTGTATCTCCCTCTCTCTCTGCGCTCTCTGTCTCTCTCTCTCTCTCTCTCTCTTAAAAATAACATTAAAAAAATTTTTTTTAAACAAAACAATTTACATCTACCACCAGCCTAAAATCCAGGTTTGTGTTTGGCCAGAAGTCACTCACTAGGCTGAGTGGTTCAAAGGTCACTGAGGCACCTCTCGGACAGTTTCGTTTTACCTTGGACAGTTTCATTTTACAGTTTCATTAGTCACCAAGCTAGCCCCTCGTGGGTTTTCTCACCTTTGCTTGCTGCAGTGCCTCTAATCTCTGGGAAACTCTTCCTGCTTTACTGATGTCTCCCTGTTTTCTCTAAGGTAGACGTCATGTTTCAGACCTCCAACCATCTATGCTGTCACAATCATGATGAACAGAAGGCACTGAGACTCCCAGGACCAACTATCAACCATCATCTTTGTTGCCTTTGTGACAGCTGCTCTGAGGTCCTTGTAAATTTGCCCCTTTGACTTCATTCTGATTCTGTGTCCAGAGTTTAATGGGGGGGGGGGGGGGGGAATTTCTCTCAAGCCTCAAACCCTATGTTCATCAGTGAAAGGGATTCCAGGGGCAAACTATCCGAGATAGCTTCCAATCTTTTCCATTCTTACTCTTAATCCAAGAAGAGGTTTTATCTGAGCATGATAGAAATGATTTGGGGCGCCTGGGTGGCTTAGTTGGTTAGGTGTCCGGCTTCAGCTCAGGTCATGATCTTGCGGTCTGTGAGTTCGAGCCCCGCGATGGGCTTTGTGCTGACAGTATAGAGCCTGGAGCCTGCTTCAGATTCTCTGTCTCCCTCTCTCTCTGCCCCTCCCCTGCTCACGCTGTGTGTGTCTCTCTCTCTCAAAAATAAATAAACATTAAAAATATATATATATATTAATAGACTTTCTGTTTTGGTTAGTTCAAATCAGTTATTTAATGATTTTGCGCTTCCTAATATTTTAAGAAACTGTCCTTTTAATATTTGAATGAGTGTCCTAAAATGTCTTTTTAATTAAAGATTTTATTTTTAAGTGGTCTCCACGCTCATCGTGGGGCGAGAATTTACAATCCTGAGATCAAGAGTTGCACGCTGTACAGACTGAGCCAGTCAGGTGCCTCCTAAAATTTCTTTTGACATTGTTAAAAGTTGTTTTGAAACAACTCCAGAAGAAATTCCAAGTTGGGGGTGGGAGAAAAGACCTAAAGGCAGAATATGTTTTATATTTAGAGTTTCTCTATATCAGATAAGATTATTTTACAGAAAATTCCTTTTTCTTATGCTTACTTTTAAAACTACATGTTACTTGCTGAAATGGGGCCAATGGAATTAATGAGCTCAAACTTCTTTCTTAAAGGGGGAAGAAAGTGCACTTCCTAGAGAGAGATGACCTTTGCAAAGTGGAGCTATTTGTAAAGACTTCTGTTTCTCCGGGGGATTTTTTTTCTCACTCAGAAGGATCAACCACAAAGTAGGTGGTCCATGCTCTACTGAGCCCTGGGGCTGGCCTTTGCCAAAACTGAATAACTGGCAAAATCAGACTTTGCTGCAACCTCCCACACACCCACACTTGGCCCAGGCAGATACTAAACACCTTGAACCCTAGTCTGACCAATGTCTAGAAACCCTCCTGGTGAGTGTCCTGTGCCCTAGACTTTGCTTCCTTCTCCCTCCTGTGTGAATATGTCCTCTCAGGAGGCTGTCCCATTGTAAACAGAAAAAATAGGGTCAAATTACAGAATATTGAAAGTCTTGGAAGTTCCAGTTTTAAAAATCCTAAAAGTCATCTAGTAGGGTTATTTTCAAAATTGTTAATTCCCTATATTTTAGCTGTAAAACTCTTTCTTCAAAAAAAAATTTTTTTAAGTCCAATATATAAATAAGATAATCAAGAACTGCTCTGATCAGAGCCCTTTCCCTTTTCAGAGGGGGAACTTGAAATCTGCAGAGCCTTAGAAAAATATCAGTCTAATTCAATTCCTTCAATTCACAAATGACAAACTTGAGCCCAAAATTGAATCAACTTGTCTAACATTATCTAATGAAACGATGACATGGGTCCAGTGCCCCTCAGGGGCATGTCTTTACTGTCACTGAGCCTGACACAGGCCCTCAGAGGCCCAACAATAAATGTTAATTGCATGAACACAACAATTTATGCTATGGTGTTAATGACTGATACCATCTTTATTCATTACCCTTCTTAAGGGTGTTTACTTTCATTTAAACAAGATTCGGTTCCTTAGATCAAAGAGAGTAATCTCTTTAGAGCAAATATGAGATGTTATCAATAAGCTTGTTGGTACAGGAGAAAATTCAAGGTAGTACAACAGAACCTCCAGGGAGGGCTATGCTGTCATTTGAAAACCATGAACAGTTTTATAATATGATTGTGAGTATGTTCTGTTGGGAGCAGGGGGAGAATCAAAAGCAAACCTGTTGATTTTATAAAAGTACTTATAGTGAGAAAACCTAAGGCACACCTGGGTGGCTCAGTCGGTTGAGTGTCCACCTCTTGATTTTGGCCCAGGTCATGTTTCCAGGGTCATGAGATCTAGCCCCTTCACTCTCAGCACAGAGCCTGTTTAAGATTCTCTCTCTCTCTCTCTCTCTCTCTCTCTCTCTCTCTCTCTCTCAAATTAAAAAAGAAAAAAAAAAAAGGCCTAAACCAAACTACATTGACTGATCTGGTGGGCTGATATGCAAATGAGAAGTATTCAGAGTTGGTCCTACAATTCAGGGAAGGATGTATTTATTAGCTACTTGTGATGCCTCACCCATCAATATAGACTTCTTTGTGGTGCAATATATACTTCTTCTCTGTCATAACGTAAGCAGAATGCTTTCTGTCTTAAGATGAGTATAAATTTTGTTTAAAGTTTGCCTCAATACAGTCCCAGAAAAGGACTTTCAGGCCCTCAAAATGTATTTCTGTTTCTAGTTGTATTTCTTCCAACCCATCAATTGAGAAAGTTGCAAGAAATAAGTGGGAATTATCTAAGTGAATTTGTTTAGATTTCATAATGGGCACCATCAAATGGTGGCAGGTATTACACTATGAGCAAATGTGTCAACGGAAAGTAAATAAAAATTCCATTTATTAGAAATCCTGAAAAACTCAGTCCCTGGATAAAACAACTCTACCACCCATCACCCGTTCCCTTTAACACTCATCAGTTTTACATTATTATGATTATTTGGAGGTAGGGTGATTGGTGATAGCAGGAAGAATAAAAGAAACAAATGTTAATCATGGTTTCTCATTTATTGCAAAAGAAGAGATTCACATTCCCAATGTGTTACAAATCCCCAAACACTCAACAGTAACACTATGTGACTGTCATCTTCAGGGGACATATGAGTCAAAATCATTCAAATCTAATTTAAAATGCTACAGACTTGTTTTTTTTTTTTCTGCATGTCACAAGTGTGGGCAACACATGAAACTGAAAAGTATTAAAACATCAAGAATTCACAGGGTGGTGAAAGTTTTCTATCTTGAAGTTAGGAGTAAAAACAAAACAAAACAGAAAACCCCACCACTTTATATTCTGCACTCTTCTAAAATTACACTTGGGGAGAAAATTAAGAAAAAAATTCCAAAATATTTCCTCATCCATTTCCTGCCATCAAATGGCAAACATCCTTGTTGCCATCAATCAAGTCATTGCCCTTTCAGCCATTTTGGTGGCTCCACCAAAATGATGTTCTGCTCAACTGTTTGCTCATGTGATCAATGATGTTGTGGAGGGAGAAATTCTATTTTGTTAAATATTGGAGACTATTGGTAAGGCTTATAGTTTCTTTGAATTAGTTCAAATGAGTAAAAATGATTACAGTGCTCTTGGAAGGTGGTCCAAGTCAGAATTCTTGTTGAAAATCAAGGTAACCTGTTGTTACCAAGTATTAACATCCACATTTGACCTAGACAGTTGTAGGCAGACCACAGTCTTGCTCTTAAAACACCAGCTTTCTGCCTTGCTTTGTGAAGATCTGTATGCTTACCACATAGTTCGAGCCGTTTTTGAGTTCTAGATTCATTGAGAAAGATGATTGCCTACATTCAAGACTGGAAAGATTCAGCTGCCCTGGTTTTGAAATACAGAGAAAGGACTAAGAATAAATCTTCAAAATATGTTAGAGTCGGTATGGCATGGGCAAGGACAAGACTGATCCTGGCCCCAAATTATAGGTATGGCTGCACTGGAGTGTCCCTACTGAACACCAATCTCCACCCCCTCCAGAAATAATGAGATTACAACATAGGTATCAACATGGAAAGTTGCCCAAGTCATCGCTCAGTGAGAAAAAGAAAAATCATTAACACTATGGATAGCATGATTCCGTTTATAAATGTTTAAAGGAGACTAAAGAGACTTAGAAAATGCCATGAGAGGATTCTGATAAACATGTGCAGATCCTTGGGCCGAGAGATCTCATGAAGAGTCTGTTTCCTAAATTCTAGTCTCGACTCTACCATATTACTTAACTCTTTCATAGTTTTGTAAAATCAAGGAGGGAGACTAGAAAATCATTACACCTCTTCCAGTTCTAATCGGTAGGTAAAAGTATCCTTCCTTCATTTCCTTGTGTGAAATAAGGAAGTAAAACACCTTCTTCCAAGATTATTGTGCAGCTTTAAATGAGTAGGTTTGTGAACATACTTTGTAAATTTGTGGATATAGTATATTAATAATGATCCGTACCTTAAAAAAGTCTGCACTACAATTTATTAGTTGTTTCTACTAATTCTTTCTAACTTTAGCTCAGTTTGGGATACTACCTGACACACGTTCTTCACCATAAAAGCAAGGAACTGTATGTCTAAGGTAATTTTAGGGGCTGAACCATATCAAATGTCAGCCTTAGGGAATAAAAAAAAATTGTTGCAGCAAAGTGGACTGAGTTAAACTTCTGAAAAGTGAATTCTATTTTCCCACTGATGGCCTTAATGAAATCCGAATCCTGTTTCCTAGAAAATATTCCAGTGGGTTCATTCGCAGACTTATTTTCCTATTTGAAAAATTATAAAAGCTGGCTGGCTGGCCATTGCAGGGTCTCTGTCAACTAAAATAGTCGATGTTTCTGATTCTATTTTAGGATTCAGTCCAGGAGGTGCCCTCCCACAAACTGCCATGCCAGTGAATGGGCCCCATTCTGTGGTGTCTGAGGAATGTGTATCCTTTCTTGATGTCAATCCAGTAAATCAGAGTTTACTCCAAATTCGTTTTGGTTTTTTTTGTTTTTTTTTTTTTTAATTAAACTAAGTGTCTACTGAGGACAGAAATAGGATTGGTGATAAATGTCACTGAGAAAACAATTCAATACGAAGAACTCCCTAACAATCAGAGCTGTTCACGTTAAAAAAAAAAAAAAAATAGCCTGCCATTTGGAGGAATTGAGGTCCCTGTGAAGAGAGACAGTCAAGAGAAGGCTCTCACAGCTTATTGGGGTGACTGTCTAATTATGTCAACTTTTATCTCCTTCAATGCACTGTAGTCATGCTGAGGCCAGGTTTTTTGTTTTGTTTTACTTTGTCTTGTTTTTGGATTTCTGGACACACTGAAGATATTCAATAAATACATTTTTATGAATGAAAGAATAACACAGGGGGACCCTGCATTCATTGAGTGGGACATTGGACAGAGAAACTTTAAGAGATCTTAACTGTGAAATTCTTGGAAAAGTTCAGTGTCCTGCGGAAAAGCAAATTCAGTGGTAAAGGTGCGATGTCATAGTGAATGTTTTGCAATTTTTTACAACTCTTGACTACCTCTAGATTGTTGTCAATTCCTTCCTGCAATTCTCTCTTTAGACTACTTTCTTCCTAATTTCAGGCACCAACTTCATACTTGGATGTCCTGGAAGTAAGAAATCATTCTTTTTATTGCACAATGTGTAATATTTCAAAGAGACATACTGCCAAATCATCTCATACCAGAATGAGCCACATACTGATTGCAAAAAAGACTTGATTACAAAAACTTTGAAGTTTCACATTATAGCAAATAACGACAACTTTGTTAACTTCTGGATTCTACAATACTTGTTTGCTTCATATAGAATATACTTGAATCTCCTATCATTCTAGAGTCTAACCAGTATCCTGATTTGTTCAGCTCTGTGTTTCACACTTTGAGTCTCAATTCTTCAGATGGTGATAAAATCAATTTAATGGGTTGCAAACCAAAATTTAAAAGAAAAATGACTAGTGTGAAACAGAAAATATCAGAATACATCATACTTAGTAGGAAAAATATTTTTCTCATGAAGCTCTTATTTCAGCAACTTCGATTAATGTGTGTCTGTTGTGATATAAAATGTATTTCTTGCAGTGGATAATGTATAAAAAAAAAGTTTTGAAAATATTGGTTTACAGGATGCTCCAGGACCCTTATAATAATGACCATAGTTTGTCACTAGTTTAATTTTCTTAGAAAATTGATAGTCAGGCTTATGCCTAGTGAAATTTTTCAGTTTGAAATTTCTTATCAGCAGTAAGAAGAACAGATGACCCAGTTCTCAAAGTTTGTGCACTTGAGCCAACTGGAATTCAAATAAGAAATATAGGATGTTAATTTATTTTACACCACCCTCAGATGAACTGAAGGTCAGGTGCTTCACAAGCTCCAAGGGTCCCCACACTTATGACCTGCTTCCTTGTCCGGGGTCTATGTGCAGCCATCGTTTTTCTCCTGGATTTAGCTTCATCGCCGTTCTCCTTTCCATCTTGAGAGCCCACTGTTAGAGTTTCCTTTGCTCTTTTTCTTAGCACGAGGCAAACATGTGAGGCAAAGTTTATAAGAATTAAGTATTTCTAAGAATCTCAGTTTTGAGAGGTTGTTAGAAAGGAGCTCTTTCCTCTACCTTATTTTCCCTCCTTTTTCTCCCACTCACCCCCAAACCACAAGGTAAGTGTTTAAAGCCACTCTTGTTGTTCAAAGTGGTCTCTGTCTCCTTTAAAGTAGTGGTCTCCTTTAAAGTGGTGACAGTGGTTGGAATAAGTTAAAATAAAAAAAAAAGTGAATGTGAACAGTTTTGAATTGCCTTTTTCTATTTTCCTTCAGTAACTATAAATAATAATACACTTCATAAGAAGAATATAGTTGATGCTCACAAATATTCTTTCGACAGAACTAAAATGTTGAATGCATTTCACTTGATAATATATTTTCCATTTCCATTTACTGGTTCTTTTCAAAAAAATCTCTCCTACCCCCATTTCTACCTTATCAGAATGGTGCATACAGAATATTTGACTTGAGGCTAAGTCTATTTTCTCAATTTTTTTTGAGTGACTATTCTCTAAAGAAAGTATTATTAAAAGCAGACTTCTACAAAAATGGACTTTAACACTAATTATCTTCTTTGAATATGAGAAGGATATTTTGATTTCCCAAATGCACATTAACTGAATTCTTGAAATGAATCCCTTCATGGCTGACTCTTCTTTATTTTTTTCTGTAATAGAAACATGACGTTGTCTCCCAGAGACCTCTAAAGACTCCATTCCATGTGTCTTGCATGAGCTAAACCAAGGATAGTATCAACTTCATTTTTTTACTTTGCTATAGCTCCTATAGGGAACTAACTTTATGTATGTATGTATGTATGTATGTATGTATTTTAAGTTTATCCATTTATTCTGAGAGAGAGAATGTACACAGGAGGGGCAGAGAGAGAGGGAGAGAGAGAGAGAACTCAAAGCAGGCTCTGCACTGTCAGTGTGAGGAACCCGACACAGGGCTCGAACTCATGAACCCATGAGATCATGACCTGAGCTGAGACCAAGAGTCAGGATCCCTACCCGACTAAGCAATCGAGGTGTCCCGGGGCACTAACTTTTGAACATGGATGTGCTCAGTGCATCTCTTGTCCAGCCCCGTGAAAGAAGCTGCTCTTGAGAAAGCAAAAGCAACTTGAGTTCTCTTGGAAGGGACCGTGATGGTGAACAAGTTCCTTTGCTTTTGGGGGGCCTCAGTAACTATTGCATAAAGTAGGACAGTTCAGCTAGAATAATCTCCAGGGGCTTTTTTTTTTCCTTTTTTAAATCTTTGTAGCTCTAAAAATTCTTTGATTCTGTTAACCAATATTTCATCATTTCAAGTTGAACAAAACCAACTTTTACGTTATTGTAATGTTACAAATGTGTTAGTTTCCTTTTACACTGTCTAGAGTGGACTTCTTAGAAATACGTTGGATTTCATTGTATTATATGTAAATTTGAGCATTTGTGAATGGGAGAAAAAGATTAAAGCTAACACTGGTTCAATTATTATACAAGTCAAGTGAACAGGTTGGAGGGGTGTGAGATCTCACAAGGCAACAGCAAAGACAGCCTTTGAATTTCTTCCCTCTTTTGTTGAAATATATTACCAGTAAAGTGCATAGGATCCAAAAAGACTCACAAATTAGATGGTCAAGACAGTGGCAGCCCACACCGACAGGACACAATACAATTTGGTCAAGGTATACCAGTTCAGTTACTGAGACTGTCACCTTTCTTCCAGTAGCTATATTAACAGTTAGATGTGTTTGCTTTTTCCAAAGGCTGAGAAAAGACAAGTGGCCAACTTGGGCTACCAAAATAATTAATGAAAACTGCAGCCCAGTCAGTAGGAGCTGACTTGAGTCGTTTAGAGTGTACCTTGAGGCAATAGGAAAACATCCTTGCAGCCTCTTCCTCAGAAAGGAGAGGAACCATTCTCTTATTCCCAATGGAGAACCACCTCCTCTGCCAACACCTCATGTGGAACCTAAAGGTCATTTCCCTCCAGTCCAGGAAAGAAGGTGAAGGGAACTAAAAAGTAGGCTTCTCAGTCATAATTCTTGGGAACATTCCAGAAGGCTTCCTTTCTGTTCAGAAACTCCTCAAAAGGAGGCCTAGGGCCAGGGACATAAACAATGCTATCAAATGGTTGGATCCTAGAGAGGCCCCTCCCATCCCCATTTCTCTTTGAAGGGAGGTACCCGGAAGGGGAAAAAACACTTGGGAAAGACATAGGAACTGTATTACAGAGGTCCTTATCTTCGTCTTCCCAGTCTTGATTTTAAAACATTCTATATTGGGGGCGCCTGGGTGGCGCAGTCGGTTAAGCGTCCGACTTCAGCCAGGTCACGATCTCGCGGTCCCTGAGTTCGAGCCCCGCGTCGGGCTCTGGGCTGATGGCTCAGAGCCTGGAGCCTGTTTCTGATTCTGTGTCTCCCTCTTTCTCTGCCCCTCCCCGTTCATGCTCTGTCTCTCTCTGTCCCAAAAAAATAAATAAATAAAACGTTAAAAAAAAAAAAAAACAAAAAAAAACAAAAAAAAAAAACATTCTATATTGAAAGGTTTTCATATACATTCAAAAGTAGAAAGAATAGTGTCACTCAACTTCAATTGTCAACTCGTGGCCAGTCTCATTCGCCTCCACCCTTCCCCCTCCCTGCCTTCTTCCAGCGTGTTTTGAAGCAAATCCCATGCAGCACCATATTCTAAAGGTTTTAGAGGTAACTTTTCCGGATGACTTTTACAATTACCTTTCATTTTTCAGAGGTCAGAAAATCTAAATGAAGAAAAATGAAAACTTTAGGTAAAACTGCTATTCAGATGAATTTTATAAATTTGTTGTAACTCAAGTGGAATTTTTATTCTATCCCCAAAATTGGTATCTGTTAACTGTCAGTCAACAAATATTTGTTGAATGTCTCGTGGGTGCCAGGCTCTGTTAGATCACAAAGCCTTTAAAAACAACTAATGGCTCTGCTATATGAATATACAGCTATTTTCCCAGGAACAGACTGGAAAAAAAAAAAAAGTAAATACATACGTTACTAAAGAAATAGATCTTTGTTATCAGAAAGTTAATAAACCTTTATTTATTAGAGCTCCAACACAATAGGAATTCAATTTATCAGAAATTTCCAAGGATAAATAGATCTGAGATCGTTCCTTGTATCATCCTTAGATATTTGGTAAGGGTGTTGTTTTTTTCCTACATTTTTTACCTAGCAAAAATAAAATACTCTCAGAAGATAAGACCCTCATGATTTTAATGGTGTTACCCTTTCCCAGCTCGCCTGCCAGAAGCAAATGTAATCTTGTCCACACGGATTTACATGTACCCACATTTTCCTGGAAAGACTGCAGTAAAGGGAAATACAGGCCTTATGATGGTGCCAATTTACATTTCAAACTGCAGTTCTTTATAACTTAACAGCCTACCTTTACAAGCTAGCAGTGAGGCTTCTCCTAATACCAAACAAAGCAAACCCTCGCTTAACAACAAAGATCCACTTATCTAAAAAAAAGTATTTTTCCTTCTCTTTACTCAAAATCCTATGTTGTGACTAACTGGAGATTCTTCCTGTCCTAAATTAGTTCATCAGAACTACCCATTTCTATCCAAAGGCCTCCAAATTTAGTTTAACTTGAAAAGATTTTTTTTTTACCTCCATTCTGAAAAGACTGGCTCTCCCAAAGATTCTCTCTTCTGAAGACTTCCTGGGTTCAGGAGAACACAAATTCCAGGACTCTCAGAGCACATCACTTAGTCTGCCACAGACAGACCTAGATTCTCACAGAGTCAAAACAGAGATGAATAAGACCATGAACTGTCATTTGGTCTCACTGTCAAACTGGTTTTATACCCTTTCTCATGTCTTCTCGATCTTGGACAGTTTGGATAGTTTTCTTTTATGGCAGAGTCTGTATAAACTGTTAATGTGCTTAGATTCACAATCGTACACTTCTTTCACTGTTCATTCATTGTGCCAATGCAGAAATTTAAAACTTGGTGGAGGAACCTTAGTCATCTTTTCTTCACAGTTTGATTATCCTCAAATGTCTTGAACATAAACTGAATATTTACTAAATAATGCCTTGTGGTCCTTGAGTTAAATGTTGTTAAAACTTGATATGTTGAGAAAATTGACTAAAGAGAGCTCCAAAGTGGGGCACCTGGGTGGGTCAGTCAGTTAAGTGTCTGACCTCGGCTCAGGTCATGATCTCACGGTTTGTGAGTTCAAGCCCCACGTCAGGCTCTGTGCTGACAGCTCAGAGCCTGCAGCCTGCTTCGGATTCTGTGTCTCCCTCTCTCTCTGCCCCTCCCCAGATTGCTCTCCCTCTTTCTCTCAAAAATAAATAAACCATTAAAAAGTTTTTTTAAAAAAATAGAGCTCCAAATCAAGGGGAAGAAATACTTCTAGAACTTTCCATGAGTTGATATGTCTTCAAATGGAAAAATGTGTAAATATGATCTTCTTTGGTTTTTCATGGAATAGATGTGTTTTCTTGAAAACGAATTATCCGTGTATACTTATGCCATAAAGAAACCTCTTCAGTTCCATCTTTGCTAATAATTACAGGGCTATTTTCCATCTCTAATATTAACATACCTTGACATACAGCATACAATCCTATATGGTATTCAGAAGCTCCCACAGAGCTGAATACCTAAAAGGTATTCAGAAGCTCCCACAGAGAAGAACCTGAGAGCCAAAAGGGGACCAATTCTTACAGAATATTCTGATGTTAAAATAATGCCAGACTCACAGACCCCTTAGGGACTTAAAGTTCAAAGTTCCTAAATTTATAAATGATATAATACCTCAGGTCTAGACTTCTCATTTGCCTAAAGCTTTCAGTGGCAAAAACCACTTGTTGATTCCAACAAACGTTTACTGAACAACTATTTCATTGCTGGTGCTAAAGGTGTTTTGGGATGAAGGGATGCAGGAGACAGTTCCTATGCCCTCACCCCTACCTCAAAGTGTTCACAGTCTTGAGGATGACTCCTTAGTAAGCAGACATACAGAGTGATAGGTATCCTAATAGAGGAAGCCACAGCATGAAGACCAAAACCCAGGCAGAAAAAAAAAATCCTCTTTCTGGATGGACCCAGTGCTGGTTATTGAGGAGGGCAAAGGAGAGCTGGTCAGGAAAGGAAAAGATCAGAAGAAAAGAGACTGGTTCCTTAGCTCTTCCTGTGTTCACATTAGACTAAGTCTACTGTTAAAATATTTGAGTTTTAATCAAATATTTAGTTTTGTGTTTTGTTTTTATCAGTGAATGATTGTATCTCTAAGTCAGAGAGCGTGGTCCTAAAGGTGTGAAAGCCACAAAGGGAAAGAAACCCAAAGCAGCCACCTTAAAAATGTCTCACACTAACCACAAGGGGGAGCAGGTTAGAGCCAGCTGAATTTGGGCAAATCACTGCCCACTATCACTAAAAACCACCAGCAAGAAACCTGGTTTTGCGGGGCAGGGGCAAAACCCACCCTTAAAGATGGCTTCATTTGCTGGCTTATTTCATCAGTCTGTGTTCTTTGCAATAATCACTTTAACGTGCAGGTAGAAAATAGAAAATCTTCAAAAAAAGAATAAGTAAAACACAAATTCATTCATTTGAGCATCTCTTGACTTCTTGTTGTTTGTCATGTAGATTTTTAAATGACATTTTAATCGTATTTTTAAATGTTTCAGAAGTGGTTTTGGTCTTTAGTTTCTTCTCATTTATTTATCACCCTCCTTTGAAGGCACTCGGTATAGAAAGACAATTACATAAAGAAAAACTCCAGTGTGATACTGTGAAAATTACAACTACCTTATAGACAAGGCTTAATCAGTATATACAAGATAGAGCCCACTGAATGAAAGGGACCAATAGACCAAATGCCTGTTGAAGGAAGATAAAAAGAGTGGTTGGAGGGGTGTCTGGTTGGCTCAGTCGGTTGAGTGCCCAACTTCAGCTCAGGTCAGGATCTTGTGGTCTGTGGGCTTGAACACCACATCAGGCTCTGTGCTAACAGCTCAGAGCCTGGAGTCTACTTTGGATTCTGTGTCTCCCTCTCTCCCTGCCTCTCCCCTGCTTGCACTCTGTCTCTCTCTCAAAAATAAAATATTTTTTTAAAAAGAAAGAGTGGTTGGAAAACACTCTCCCAACAGGCTGTATAGATGACTCAAAGCTATCAAGATGGAATTTCTGGATATATTAAATTTGTATGTAGTGCCACAGTGTGTAGAGTTGGAGGGTGATGTCAGAAGGTCATTCATTCTTTCATGGAGGCTGTGGGATCTTCCCTGCTTTCCAGGCTCTAAACAACTGCCAATCTTCTGGACCTCTGGAAGAGAGACCACGTTTCTGACCCAGATTTAGGACCCATGGTCCGATAAATGTAAAGGTCATTCTGGGGAAAATGAGGTGAACGTTTAAAATCAGTATTGCCACAGAAAATTCAGGGTATATTGTTGCCATCACCAGCAAAATTCTGTGGGCTTCCTGGGGGGGCTGGGGAATCATCTCTCATGGATAAGGAAGTCCTTTGACCTGAAGATTAATGGGATAAGCAGCAAATAGTGAATCAATCAATCACTTCTAGCCTAGTTCAAACTCCTTTTCTGTCAGCTATATTCATTAGCTTCATCTGAGTCCCGAAAACTTCTACTGTCCATGGATCCCACATTAAGAATATAGTATGAAGATCTACCAAAGAGCTCTGGTTGCTAGAAAATCTAGAAGGTGTTTTTTTGCTTTTCTCTACTCCAAGTCTACAAACATTTATATTTTACCAGCTTTTCCAAAAGAACTCTTCACTGGTATTTCTAATTCTCCCCAATCTAACACATGGTCAGATTACATTTTCCCAGCCCTTTTTGGTTGACTCAGGCCTTGTGAATATTTCTGACAAACAAGTTGAAGAAAATGAAATAAATCAAAGCATTTAATTGCTGTCTTGAGAGTCTTCAAAGCGCTCTGTTCTCTCTGGCACAGAGGTCAGCTATGTTCAAGATGGCAGCTGCTCTGTCAGCCAAGGTCCTTGAGTGATGACAAAAAATGTAACCTTTCTCTCAGGGTCTGCAGCCAGGCCTGATTTCCTTCCAGGCACATTCCCACAGCCTGGTGTTCTCAATAACTGCCATTGGTTTTCTCACAGCACCCCAAAACCGTAACAGTCTTTCCTACCCCTCCTCTCTTGCTTAACATCACAGGCCATCATCTTCAAAGGCCAGATTCAGTGATGTCCCTGACTGATTTCTTGGCAGTGTCTTTACCTATACAGGAAATATTTTTCCTTGTCTCAGTCCATAGTAGCTCAAAGTCAGAACAGGAACTGTACTAGAGAGAAAAATGATAGACTAGGTGACTCCAGGGATGGAACACCAGAAGCCTCTAAGAATTTCTTTGACTCTGAATTCTCATGACAGAAACAAAAGAGTGAAGAAAATAATAATTGCTAAAACTTATTGAAGCCTTACTGTGTATGCGGCATAGTTCAAAGTACCTCTCATTTAATTGTTGCAACTCTTGGGGTAGGGATGTTGTTACTCATTAACAGCTGAGGTGATCAAGGCACAGAGAATTTGGGCAACTAGCTCGGGCTCACCCAGACAGCAGGCTAGAGCGTCGGGATTTAATTCAAGGCAGTTTTACTCCAGAGTTCATGCTTTTGCCCGTTACTCTACGTTTGCTGCCTCCCCACATCAGGAATTGGATGGGGGACAGAGAGTATGTTTTGTATATTTTTGGTGTAGCATTATTAGTCTTGAGATGTTATTGAGCTTGAGAAGACAGTGTTTTAATTCTTTTGTAAATGATTTTCATTTAATGCCATTTACTTCTAGTTTGGGATGTTACTCTTTTCTTTTCACTTAACTTTTTATACGTTTTTGTCTTACCTTTGCAACAAGCTTTTAAGCTCTGAAGAAAACTTTGTTTTATGAAAAAACATGTTTTAATGTTTATTTTTGAGATGGAGCATGAGTGGGGAGGGGCTGAGAGAGAGGGAGACACAGAATCCAAAGCAGGCCCCAGGCTCTGAATTGTCAGCACAGAGCCACATGTAGGGCCCGAACTCACAAGCCATGAAATCATGACCTCAACTGCAGTCAGATGCTTAACTAACTGAGCCACCCAGGTGCCCCTATAGAACCTATAGAACCTACAAATAGTATCCTTCATATAGTAAGTGTTCAGGGCTTCGTTGCTGAGATTCTGAGAGCAGAATTCCATCGCAACCTTCTATGTCTCTCCTGTCCTGCCTGGGGCATTTTTAAAAAGTATTTTTAAAAATCATTTTTTGGGGCGCCTGGGTGGCTCAGTCGGTTAAGCGGCCGACTTCAGCTCAGGTCATGATCTCGCGGTCGGTGAGTTCGAGCCCCGCGTCGGGCTCTGTGCTGATGGCTCAGAGCCTGGAGCCTGTTTCGGATTCTGTGTCTCCCTCTCTCTGACCCTCCCCCGTTCATGCTCTGTCTCTCTCTGTCTCAAAAGTAAATAAACGTTAAAAAAAATCATTTTTTAAGGACAACTTTTTTTTTAGAACACTGATAGGTTTACAAGAAAATTGAGGAGGCACAGAGATTTCCCACATACTCGCACACAAGCCTATATCCCCCATTATATATTATCAAAATGTACCACACCACTCATCAGAATGGTACGTTTTTTACCACAGATGAACTACATGGACACAACATAATCACCCAGAGTTCATGGTTTCACTCTTGGTGTTATATGTTCTATGGGTTTGCACAAATGTATGACATATATCTATCCTTATGATTTCATATGTGCATTTTCACTGCCCTAAATGTCCTCTGTACTTTGCCTGTTCATCTCCCCATCTCACCCCACCACCCCTTTCAGCAACCACTGATCTTTTTATTGCCTCTGTGGTTTTACCTTTTCTGAAATATCATAGAGTTGGAATCTTAAGGTACATAGCCTTTTCAGATTGGCTTCTTTTGCTTAGTAACATGCATTTAAGATTTCTCCATGTCTTTTCATGGCTTAATAGCTCTTTTTTTTTTTAACATTTTATTTATTTTTGAGAGAGAGAGAGAGCTTGTAAGCAAGGGAGGGGCAGAGAGAGAGAGGGGGGGAGACACAGAATCCGAAGCAGGCTCCAGGCTCTGAACTGTCAGCGCAGAGCCCGACGCAGGGCTCCAACTCCCGGAAGGCGAGATGATGACCTGAGCCGAAGTTGGACACTTAACTGACTGAGCCAACCAGGCGCCTTGCTCATTTCTTTTTATTGCTGAGTAATACTCCATTGTTTGAAAGTACCACAGTTCATTTATCCACTCACTTAATGAAGGACATCTTGATTGCTTCCAAGTTTTGGCAATTATGAATAAAGCAGCTATAAACATCCTTATGCAGGTTTTCATATAAATGTAAGCTTTCAGCTCCTTTGGGTAACTACTAAGGAGTGTGTTTGCTGGATTATATGGAAAGAGTATGTTTCGTATTGTAAGAGACCTCCAGACTGTCTTCCAGGGTGGCTGTACCATTTTGCATTCTTACCAGCAATGTGTAAGTTACGGTTGCTTCACATCTTTGCCAGCATTACCTCTTTGGTGAGGTATCTGTTAAGGTCTTTGGCCCTTTTTTAAACCAGGTTGTCTGTTTTCTTATTGCGTTTTAAGAGTTATTTGTATATTTCGGATACTAGTGCTTTTCAGATGTGTCTTCTGCAATTTTTTTTCTCCTAGTTTATGGCTCGCCTTTCCATTCTCTTAACGATGTCTCTCACAGAGCAGAGGTTTTTAATTGAATGAAGTCCAGCTTATCAGTTATTTCTTTCATCGACTGTGTCTTTGGTGTTGTACCTAAAAACTCACTGTCAAACCCAAAGCCGTCTAGGTTCTCTGCTATGCTATCACCTAGGAGTTTTATAGTTTTCCATTTTCCATTTACATCTGTGCTCCATTTTACATTCTTGTGAAGGGTGTAAGGTTTGTGTCTATATTCTTTTTCGTTTTTTGCATGTGGATGTCTAGCTGTTGCAGCACCATTTGTTGAGAAGATTGTCTTTGCCTCATTGCATTGTCTTTGCTCCTTTGTCAAAGGTCAGCTGACTATACTGATATGGGCCTAATTCTAGGCTCTGTATTCTGTGCCACTGATTTATTTAATTCTTTTGCAAACGCCACACTGTCTTGATTACTGTTGCTTTACAGTAAGTCTTGAAGTAGGTAGTATCAGTCCTCCAACTGTGTTCTTCTCCCTCAGTATGATGTTGGCCACTCTGGGTCTCTTACCCCTGCATACAAACTTTAGAATCAGTTTGCCAATACCCATAAAACAACTTGCTAGGATTTTGATTGGGATCTGGGACTTTTTTAACTCATTCTTTCTTTTTTTTAATTTTTTTAAATGTTTATTTATTTTTGAGAGAGAGAGAAACAGAGCATGAGCAGGGGAGGGGCAGAGAGAGAGGGAGACACAGAATCCAAAGCAGGCTCCAGGCTCTGAGCCATCAGCCCAGAGCCCGACGCGGGGCTCAACCCACGAACCATGAAATCATGACCTGAGCTGAAGTCAGACACTCAACCAATTGAGGCACCCAGGCACCCCTTTAACTCATCCTTTAACCTCTTGCCTAGAAGGGCTTTGGGATGAGCAAACAGATTTTAGAGAAGACCTCTCTCCTCCCCTGTTCTCCCTTTCTTCTGCTTCTTCCTCTTTTCCTTCTTTCCTCCTCCTCCTCTTCCTCTATTTCTCAAGCTTGGCCCAACACCAAGAAGAGGGTAGAATAAAAAAATAGTAAAGACAGTTTATGCCTGCGAGACTTAAAATTTTAGCTGCAATGTTGGGGATGGGATTGGATCTGGAGGCAATTGCAATAGAGTGAAAAAAAAATGATCCAGGAGTTAAGACACAGGCTGGAATTCTGGCTTTGCTGCTAAATATCTGGATATGTTGCACAAGTCACTTGGCCAACATAGGACTCAATCTGTCCATCTGTAGGAAATAATAATGGCTCATATTTGTTGAGCATCTATTATGAATTCAGCCACTGTTCTAATGGGTTTACATTGGAAGAGAATGGCCAGATCAGTGTTTTTCACACTTTACTTTTATGCAAGGGAACCGTTCAATAAGCTAGTCTCACATGACTCCCCAATACAAACAGCAGATAAAGGGGTATACCTAATTTATGCATAGATTGAAATGTACAACATTTCTTTTAAATTTCATTTATTTATTTTGAGAGAGAGTGAGTGGGGAAGGGACAGAGAGAGGGAGAGAGAGAATCCCAAACAGACTCCACAACACCAGTGCAGAGCTCAACGTGGGGCTCAAACTCATGAAACCATGAAGTTATGACCTGGGCCAAAACCAAGAGCTGGACACTTAACCGACTGAGCCACCCAGGCACCCCTGTATAGCATTTCTTCATGAGACAATTGAAGAGATCACAGTCTGCGATCTCTATTGCTTCAAACTCTGATCTAGAACACATCTGAGAGGATAATTTTCTAACTTAGTTTTTAGAATAACTAAAAATAAATTCAGCCAAATGCCTGTGGCACTAAAGCACTTTTGTGGGATCCTTGGTTTCCACAGGGCACAGTTTAAAACCCACTGGATAAGTTTATCTCTGAGGTCTCTTTTGAATTTCATATTCTCTCTGCACCTGAGCTTGGGTCAGGTGGCTAAAACTGCTTCCAAGGACATATACAAACCAGTCACTTTTCTCTTCCATGAAGAAATATGCTTCTTTTTCTACTTTCTAGCAGACTGACGTCTAATACTAAAAAACTATCACTACAAATAATCCTGACTTAGGTATTGCTTTATCTATGACAGTCGTAGCTTCTTTGGGTTTCAGCTTGGACTCCCAGTATGTATATCTAGATGTTTCCGGAAGCATCAAGTCAAGCTCAATAAAATTTGGAAGCCGGGAGATCTGAAATGCAGTGAATAGGAAGTCTGAAATAATATCACATAATGAATTTCGACAATGCTACTTACGTGGAAAGAGGGGTCCCCATCCTACTCTATACCTGTGTGACCCCTGGCCAGTCACTTTACATTTTTGGGGCCTAGTTTTTTAAACCAGATATAAGCGTTATGTCCCTTCCAGCTGAAGCCTTCTTTATTCTCTAATTAGTTAACCTCTCTCTATGACCAGCTGCTCTGCCTTCTATCCCCACTGCTTCTTAGTTAGCAGCAGGGCTGGATCCATAGACCTATACCCTGTGCATATACTCGGCCCCACTTTCAGAAGGCCCTGTAATTGGTTTAATGGTGTGCTGTCACCACATGAAAATTCTTTTTTTTTTATTTTTTATTTTTTTCAACGTTTATTTATTTTTGGGACAGAGAGAGACAGAGCATGAACGGGGGAGGGGCAGAGAGAGAGGGAGACACAGAATCGGAAACAGGCTCCAGGCTCTGAGCCATCAGCCCAGAGCCGGACGCGGGGCTCGAACTCACGGACCGCGAGATCGTGACCTGGCTGAAGTCGGACGCTTAACCGACTGCGCCACCCAGGCGCCCCACCACATTAAAATTCTTAATAATTTCATATTTGAATTTGTATTTTGTAAATGAAGTCCAATGGGTGCACATCAGTAGAAGAGTTACATAGAATATGCATGTCCACTGCTGTCCCTTGTCACCTTATTTCCATTGCATTCAAGATACCCACTGGTACAGAATCCCAGGGAACCCACAATACACAGGAGTACAGCAAGACCCATGTGAGTACGAAGCAAGTACATTATGTGTATGACTGAGTAAGCAGGAGTGCCGACAGCTCTGAAAGGCCAAGCTTTCTATTCAAACTAGAACTCGATTCAAACTCAGAAAGAAGACAGTGACACTCTAAGATACATAAACCATCAAGGGATGCTCATGTGGTCTTTGTTACTCATATCATTTCTCTGCTAGCCAACGACATATGTTGAAAATGATGACAGAATGGGGCGCCTGGGTGGCGCAGTCGGTTAAGCGTCCGACTTCAGCCAGGTCACGATCTCGCGGTCCGGGAGTTCGAGCCCCGCGTCGGGCTCTGGGCTGAGGGCTCGGAGCCTGGAGCCTGTTTCCGATTCTGTGTCTCCCTCTCTCTCTGCCCCTTGCCCGTTCATGCTCTGTCTCTCTCTGTCCCAAAAATAAATAAACGTTGAAAAAAAAATTAAAAAAAAAAAAAGAAAATGATGACAGAAAAGGAAAGGGAAAGATAGGGCAACCTATAAGTCTTTTCTTTGCAGTCCTTCCTTGCTGAAGGCAGAAAGTGTTAGTGGAAGGTGTGAGTATCAAGAAGTGAAATTAGGAACGCCTGGGTGGCTCAGTTGGTTAAATGTCAGATTTTTGATTTTGGCTCAGGTCCTGATCTCCTAGTTCATGAGTTTGAGCCCCACGTTGGTCTCTGTGCTGACAGCACAGGGTCTGCTTGGGATTTTCTCACTCCCTCTCTCTAGGCCTCTTTCCCATTCTAGCGCAGGCTCTCTCTCTCTCTCTCTCTCTCTCTCTCTCTCTCTCTCAAAAGAAATAGAAAACATTAAAAAAACAAAAGTGAAATTAAATCAGTTGAACTAATTTTGTACAACTTTTCCATTGTTCTGGCAAGAACAAAATACATAGGCAGGCACAAGATATGAAATACAAATTGTATAATTTTGGTGATTCTCCATACGAGTTAAATGTTCTTTATATTTGCCCTTTAAACGGTCATTGCATGATATTAAATGAATGTTAAAACTCATAATAAAATTTTAAGTTTTGTTAGAACAACATTAAATAGCAAATAAAAACCACCATGACATGAAATGCTTAGGTATAAATCTAACAAACTATATAGAAGGAACGAGAGGAACTATAAAACTCTAATGAAAGAAATCAAAGTCGCTCTAAGTAAAGAGAGAATATTCCATGCTCATGGATGAGCAGCTCACTGTTGTTAACAGGTCAGTTTTTCCTAACTTGATCTATAGATTCAACGCACTCCCCGTAAAAGTCCTAGCAAGTTATTTAGTGGGGATTGACAAACTGATCCTTAAGTTTATACAGAAAGGCAAAAGACCTAGAGTAACCAACATAACACTGAAGAAGAACAAAGTCAGAGGACTGGCACTCTACTTCAAGAGTTGCTAGAAAGCTACATTGTCAAGACAGTAAGGTATTGGCAAAAGAAAAGACAAACAGAAAAATGGAACAGAGTAAGGAGAGCACAAATATGGTGAACTGATCCTTGACGAAACTAAAGCAATTCACTGGATAAAAGATAGTCTTTTCAGTAAATGTTACTAGAACAACTGGACATCCATATGCAAAAAAAAAAAAAAAAAAAATCTAGACTTTGACCTTATACCTTTCACAAAAATTAACTCAAAGTGCTTCATAGACCTAAATGCAAAATACAAAACTGCAAAACTTCTAGAAGATAATGTGGTAGAAAATCTAGGTGTATGGAAAATCTCCCTTGGTTTCTCCTTTACCCTCATGCTCCTACTGCAACGCACTTCACACCTGATCCCAGGTGTGAGTTTTCCACACCTCAAGCAGTTCTCAGACAGCAGCTGGGTGCCCTACATGTTAACTCAGTTTTGACACTATTTACCTGAAGACAGCAGTCCCACTAAACTGCCTTCCCCCGCCAACTTCAGATGCTAATCAGAAGTCCCATCTTGTCCCCTGTGTTTCTGATTGACCAGCCATAAATTGGGGTTCCTATAATCCTATCCTGGATCCAATAATTTGCTAGAATGGCTCACAGAACTCAGGGAACTACTTACATTCGCTCATTTATTATAAAAGGATACAATAAAGGATAGAAGTGTATGCCCAGATGGAAGAGAAGCACAAGGCAAGTTATGTGAAAGGGCCCCGAGCACAGAGCTTCTGTCCTCATGGAGGTAGGATGCAGTACCCTCCCAACACATGGATGTATTCACCAACCCAGAAGCCCTCCGAACCCCACACTTTGGGGATTATTCTAGAGGCTTTAGTATGTAGGTATGATTAATTGTTAACTCTATCTCTAACCCCTCTCTGCTTCCTGGATGAGGTGTGGGCCTGACAGTCCCAAACTTCTAATGATGGGTTGGTCTTTCTGGTGACTGGCCTCCATCCTGAAGCTATGCAGAAGGCAACCAAGAATTGCATCATTAGAACAGAAGACACTCCTATTACCCAGGAAATTCCAAGGGATACAGGAGCTCTAATGAAAGACCAAATATTAGGGCAAAAGACGCTTCTAGTGTTCTTTCTTATAACTTACATGGGTGTTAGGAGCTCTGTGCCAGGAAGGGGGACAGATACCAATACATGGATATTCTATTTTTTCACACTAGGTGACCTTGGGTTTTGCAACGAGTTTTTAAGAAACAACACCAGAAACATGATCCATTAAAAAAAAATGGATAAGTTAGATTTCATTAAAATTAGAAACTTCCGCTTTGCAAAAGACACCATTAAGAGAATGAAAAGATAAGCCAGAGACTAGGAGGTAATATTTGTAAAAGACATAGCTGAGAAAGGACTTGTGTCCAAAATATACAAAGAGCTTTTAAAGCTCAACAATAAGAAAACAGCCTAATTAAGAAGCAGGTATAGGATCTGAACAGACACCTCACCAAAGACCTACAAATGGCAAATGGGCATGTAAAAAAATGCTCAATATCCTATCTCATTAGTGAATTGCAAATTAAAGCGGTGAGATACTACCACATACCTGTTGGTATGTAGGTATCCAAAACACTAACAACATGAAATGCTGGCAAGTGTGTAAGAGCGACAGGAACCATTCACCGCTGATGGAAATACAAAATGGTTCAGCCACTCGCAAAGACAGTTTGACAGTTTCTTACAAAGGTAAACGTAGTCTTACAAAATGATCCAGCAGTTGCACTCCTACATAATTATCCAAATGAGCGGATGTAATTTATGTAAATTATGGGCGTAAAATGTAATATAAATTACGGACTTAGAATTACGCATCAGTATTGGTTTGCCAATTGAAATAAATGTATCACACTAATGGAAGACGTTAATAGAAGGGGAAGCGAGGGATTGGGACAAGGGGTATATAGAAACTCTGTACTTTCTGCTTGATTTTTCTGTAAGCCTAATGTCTATAAAAAATAACATCTTTATTAAACACGACAACAACAACATGACAAGTTGAGAGAGAGGGCATGGAATAAAAGGAAAAGCTATATATTTTAATGCCTTTAATGGCATTTTCCCCTGCTTTTTGAGTAAGGGGCCCAACATTTTCACTTTGCCTTGGTGCCTGACAATTATGTACCTGTGTATCACTGTATGAATAATAATAGCTAACGTTTATTGAGCACATTCTACACACTGTGCTAAGTACTTTTCATATATTATTTAATTTTCACAACAACCCTGTGAGATAGGTAATATTTTCCTGCCCACTTAGAAATCAGGAAATCAACGTTTGAAAAGTCGAGTGTCTTGAACAATGTCATTTAGCAAATAGGAGAAAGAATCAGATTTGAACAAACCATCCTGATGCCAGAGAGAGTTCCAGTTCCTAACCACCAGCTGTAACCGCTGCCATCTTAGATTTCAGTCTTTCGGAGGTACTTCTTTCGCTATGCTACTGACCTCCAAATATAAACTTCACTGATTGCAATGCTCAGGCATCTGCCAGAGGACAGTCTTGCAATTTTAATCATCTTGGATGAAATGTGGAATATTCCCAACCAGCAGACACTTTTAACAAAACCCCTCAAATTCCTTGGATGATGCAAGCCACATAAATGCACCAGAGTCTTATGAACATTATGGACAGTACTTTCTTTAGAGACCCATAAATCATCAAGGAATTAACTTTCTCTCAGAAAACAAGCACTGTATATATGCTTCTATGAAGCAGACCTCAACAATCTTGATTTTTAACTGAGAAGGCATATGCTACATTGAAACATCAATAACAAAAAATTGAAATTAATCCTCACAGCTTCTTTGAGTAAGTTCTTTTCCATACTTGCTCCTGCCTTTTTTTTTTTTTTTTTAACTCACTCAGCACATAACTATGGGTTTAAGCAAAGGAGACCTTTTCATCTGTGCAGGTTTTGAGGCACAGTTGTCCATACAAAGTTCAGGGCTCTGTGCCAATCTCAAAGATTTCAGCTCTGCAGCACAGATGTATGCCTCAACTTACCGGGTCAACTCAGCTCTGGAGAAACCAATCTTTCTCAGAGTAACTGCTGATCTTAAAAGGAATCCGATATGAATGAGTCTGCTGAAGTGAGCTCTGTACTTCTGATGGAAAACCACATCTAACTGAGTGGCTGAGCCTGTCATAAGAGCCTTTGGAGGTTTGAAGTAGATGTTTTTAATCCTGCTGTGATAGACTGAACTAGCCCATACATCTCTGCTTCTCTGATGCACGATGGAAGCATAGAGGATATGTTATGATAAAAATCCCAATTATGCCTTCCACCATCTGTTAATAACATGTGCTTGTGGACACGTTGCCAGGAAATATCAAGAACAAAGGAATGAGAGGCTCTCATTCCAGAGAAATGGATCTCAGCTCCCACTGTGGCTCATTGGTTTGGTTACAGATGTGTGCATGTCCTCGACACCCAGCCCCACATAGCACAGAAGGCCATGGCCCTGGGGAAGCTAGACAAATCCAGGGCTGTTTGGAAGAGAGCTCAGTGGAAAGCAACGTTGACATTTTTCTTACAATGTTTCAAAAATACAGTTAAAACAAAGAGAAAGAAGAGAAAGAACCAACTAGCTCCCACTTCATGTATGTACATGAGAGACTTGCTCAGCAATGAGGATTTTTATTTTTGTTTTTTTAAGTGTGATATTACTTTATTATAAATACAAATTATTTTTGCATAATCATACATACAAAAGAAGGAATAAGACATTATAATCAATAAAAAGGCCAAAAAATTTTTGAAAAATAGTAAATAGAATTTCTAAAAATGAAAAATATAGTTACTTAAATTGAAAACTCAGATTCAAACAAAATCACCAGGCATGTCTACAAACAATAAAAATAAAACCACATGTGAATCAGACATTGGCCTTATCAAATAAAGACTTTATAATAACTATGGTTAACCTCCCGTCAGTGTGGCGTGATGGGCATTTTTCAAAAACCACAATGCTCTTTGAGGGGAAGGCATGCACATGGCATGTCTTAAAGCAAGTTTTACAAAAAGATACAAAGCTACTAAATATGTTGGCTGGAACCATCATGGCTTATCGCATCAGGGGAGTTTTTACTTCAAGAGGAGTGAGAATAACTGTAACAGACATAAAACAATCTGTAGAAATAGGCAGTAACTTTGCATAGATCATTAGAACCCACATATAAAGCAATACATTGAACTATTAGTTTCTATCTCTAACTAAACTAGTATCGCAGTTAACAGCTAGTGAAAATTCTATATTTTTAAGATTTCTCTATTTTATAATATGATCCTAGAGAAGATGGGGACTTTTAAGAGATGCGTCTAAAGTACTATAAGATGAAAACTATTGAGTTCCAGGAAACCAATAGCATATATTGGAAGATCCCCGATTTTCCCATTATAGCATGTAATCAGAGATCTTGCCATGAAGACCACATTCAGAAATGCTTTGTAGAAATTACAAATATATCTATGAAAGCAAAAGTTTTCCATCTGTGTATAAAATAAACCTGGAATCTTATTTTTGTCCCCAGACATCCCTTTGATAATACCTCGGAGTTTTTTAGTGAGGGACAAAGTTTTCTTCTAGCACCACCACTAAATGACACTCTCCAACAACCATCTTGCCAAAATTCACTTTCTTCCCCTCCAGTAAACATTCCTCTTCTGGAGTCTACTGACACTACCTTTCCTTTGTCAGGGTGAGACGCACGCCGCCCCACATCTACCTTGAAAGCTGGCTGCCCTCAAGAGGAAGGTAACACAGAACATTGAGAAACTTGTGCATCATTTTAACATGTAACCTACTTACTTTAGAGGTGAAGAAATTGATACCCAAGAAGTTGAATGACCATCTTGGGACTTCTTTGGGTAGCTGGTAGGAATAGAACTTCTTGCTAGTGTTCCTTCTGAGACATTTGCTGTCTTTCTCTATTCATTTGTCCCGCGTCTCTGTCTGTTCCCATCTCCAATCCTAACAGAACCCCTGGCCCCCATCACATTGTGATGGTTACTCTTCATTCCTATTCTCACAGGACTGAATGAAGGAGGAAGGGAAAGCCCTCCTCTTCCATTCCTTGTTCCTGTGTTTCTTTCTATACAAAATTTAAAGTGTATTGGGGCACCTGGGTAGCTCAGTTGGTTGGGCATCCGACTTTGGCTCAAGGTCATGACCTCGAGGTTTGTGAGTTCAAGTCTCCCATTGGGCTTGCTGCTAGCAGCACAGAGCCCACTTTGGATCCTCTGTTCCCCTATCTCTGCCCCTCCCCTGCTTGTGCTCTCTCAAAAATAAATAAAACATTAAAAAAAAGTTAATACCTAGCCACATCATTTCTTAATGGAATTTTTAATACTAATTTAAAAAGAATTTTTTTAACATTTATTTATTTCTGAGAGACAGAAACAGAGCGTGAGCAGGGGAGGGGCAGAGAGGGAGGGAGACACAGAATCTGAAGCAGGCTCCAGGCTCTGAGCTGTCAGCACAGAGCCTGATGTGGGGCTCAAGCTCACAAACCATGAGATCATGACCTGAGCCAAAGTCAGTTGCTTAACCAACTGAGCCACCCAGGCGCCCCTTAATAGATTTTTAAAATAAGAAATTAACACCTACTTCTTGTAGAATACTTGGAGGATACAATTATAATGAGTAAGACAAAAATCACCTAAAAATCCACAACCCAAAGATAACAACTGTGAACATATTGATCTATTTTCTAATATTTTTCTAGACATTGCTATATGCTTTAATATTCTTGAGACTATATTAGAGATAGTTTTGATTCCACCTTTTTTTCTCTGGTGACTAAAAATTATTTGCAGTCTTTTAAAGTTTATTTATATATTTTGAGAGAGAGAGAGACAGCAAGCAGCAGAGAGAGAGAGGGAGAGATAGAACCCAAAGCAGGGTCCACACTGTCAGCACAGAGCCCGACACAGGGCTTGATCTCACAAGTTGTGAGATCACAACCTGAGCCAAAACCAAGAGTCAGTCACTTAACCGACTGAGACACTTAGGAGCCCCAGCGCCTAAAATTTATTTAAAGCATAATGGTAATGATTGCCTAATATTTTGCCCTATTGAAAGGATTGTTGACTACTGGTCAATCATTATAATCGACTCTTAGTGATGTGCTGGTAAACTGATTTTCTGGTAGGGGGAAAAAAAGACCTGATTTGTAGCATTTGACAATTTCCATGGTATAAATACTCCTCCTCTGGGGCGCCTGGGTGGCTCAGTCGGTTAAACGTCCATCCGAATTCAGCTCAGGTCATGATCTCAGGACCGTCAGTGAGTTTGGGCCCCGCCTCAGGCTCTATGCTGACAGCTCAGAGCCTGCAGCCTGTTTCGGATTCTGTGTCTCCCTCTCTCTCTCTCTGCCCCTGTCCCGCTCTCGCTCTGTCTCTGAAAAATGAATAAACCTTAAGAAAAAAAATATGCCTCTTCTGATTCCAAGCTACCAAAGAATTACCAATTGGCTCCCCCAAATTCCTGAAAATTTAACAATAGCTCTTGTAAACTGGTATAAGCTAGTTCCACATACCATTGACCATGGGTCTTGTTTCTGTCTTGAGGAAGCCAACACTTTGGCAAGATAGTAAAGAGGCCCTTGATAAACAAGGAAATGGCTTTTACACACACGGCAGGCTCCGTCTTCTTGGTGTGTCTCATCTCACCGTGCTCCTACCTCATGGTCTTTACTTCAGTGAGTGATGTGCTCTACTAATGATCTCAGGGAAAGACTGGCAACAACTTGGAATGTCCTTTAGTGCTTCTCTTCACATTCCTTACCCTGGTCCCTCAAAATCACTTTCACTAGGCTTCTGCTTCCTGCTTTTCATTGCTTTTCAAACCTAATGGTTTCCAGCTGCATAACTTCTATTCAGGTGCAGTAACATATGTTTTGAACGTGAAAGAAGACGGGTCATCTAAATTAAAAAAAAAAAAAACAACTAACACAGCATAACTGTGAGTAGGTGAAATGAGCTTTTGAGTCATCTTTTGACTGACTGCTGACTTGTTCCTTTAAAAAAAAAAAGTCTTAAAACTATGACGCTAAGATCAACTACAGAACTTTTCTGAAAGTTTGATTACCTAGAATGGGATTCTATTGGCCATGAGCTTCAGAGTAAATGTGCTGAGTTTGAATTTGAAATTTTTCACGTATTATCATATTATAACTCTTGGTCTTCCCAGTCAAGTAAAAAGTGAAATAAAAATTTTGGATTCTCTCTGAATTCATCCGTTTCCCCACAAAGCTTAGTGCAGTGCTTATATGTAGTGACAGTTCTCAAAAAAGACATTTCTTGAATGAGTGAAGACTGACATGGGGCCTGACATGTACAGGAGAAGAGAAAAGGTTGAATATTATAGGGTTAGTTGTGTCATAAATAAAGCTTAGGAAGCACAATGACCTGGCTTGAAATCTCAGTTCCCTATTTACCAGCTGTGTGACCTTGAATGAGTTCTTCACGCTTTCTGAGCCTGTTTCCTCATCTAAATATTTGGATAATATCTATTTTAGTAGGTAGATTTAGTAGATTGTGAGGGGTTTCAGTTATCTACTGCTAAGCAACAAACCACCCAAAGCTTAGTGCCTTAAAACAGCCATTTATTCTGCTTTCAATATGGTAGTTCAGGAGTTTGGGGAGGGCTCAGTTGGTCAGTTTGTCTCTTCCACATGACATCACTTGAGTTGGCTTGGGCCGGAGGTCTTAGTGCGTGCCTGGCATTAAGTACACACTCATTTGCATCGGTGCCTTAGTACTTCCTGGCCTTTCCCTCTCATCCTTTAGGCTGGGAAGTAGGCAAACTTTTCCTGTAAAGGGCCAGATAGTGAATACTTTAGGCTTTGAGGGCCATAGGATCTCTGCCAAAACTATTCAACTCTGCCGCAATAGCGTGAAACCAGCTGCAGACGATAATGTAAACAAATGAGCATGGCCCTGTTTCAATACGACTTTATGACATTGGAACTTAAACTTCATATACATTTTACATATCACAAAATATTCTTTTGATTTTCCCCCCAACCATTAGAAAATGCAAAAGCCATTCTTAGTTCAAACGCCATACAAAAGAGGAGGTGGGCTAGATTTGGCCATCAGGCTATAGTTTGCTGACCCCTACTCCATGGCCTTTGCGTATAGCCTGGGCTTCTCACAGCATGGTGGCCCCAAGGCAGTCATACTTCTTAAATAGTGACTGACTTCCAACTGCAAGTATTCTAAGAGACAGGAAGCAGCTAGGCTCTTAAGGCTTGGGTCCTGAAACTGGGAGTGTCACTTCTGCCATGTTCTCTTGGTCAAAGTAGTCACAGGGCCCACCAAGGTTGAAGGCGGTAGAGAAATCGAGTTCTCTCAATGGGGGAATGGCAAAGCCACAATGCAGAAGAGCATGTGGAAGGAAGGGAGAGGTTATTGTGGCTACAGATACAATCTACCACACAAAGATCAGCAATAATGTTTACAAAGTACCTTCCTCATGGTAGACATCCTATGAGCATGGCTCATATTACTATTAATAGCATCACTTAGCTTTGAGAGGGAGACAATTCACATTAAGATTCACCGTGAGTTTCTTAGAGGAGAAAGGTAGTAAATATTGTCAGATTAGACTTTTCAGAAATTCTCACTTGCATTTTCCTCATCTGTGGTAATGGGACTTATAATAGCACTTGCCTTTTTTATTTTTTTTAAGATTTTGTCTTTAATCTCTACACCTGGCATGAGGCTCGAACTCACAATCCTGAGATCAAGGGTCAGATGCTCCACCAGTGGAGCCAGTCAGGTACCCCCACAGCACCTGTCTTTTAGGGTGGTTTTGAGAAGTTAATGAAATGAAATATGAGAAGCGCTTAGGTAGAATAGGCTTTGTATGAATGCAATAATTGCTGTTATTGTTGTTATTGTTTTATATCATGGTTTGCAAATAATTGTTTTCAGTTATCTAGGCTTTTCTGGGACTTCTATAACCTAGATTCTAAAATGTAGCAAGGTGCCAAATCACCTTGCTAATAACTTGAGGAATTATTAACTGATACATTTGAGAGAAAATGTTTAAACACTTGGTTCGCGTTGTTAAAAATTATATATGTAAAAATAGATATATACATCTATGCATGTACACATTGCAATCAGGTTTCAAGATAAATTTTCCATTTGCTTTACACTTTTAAACAGTTAATGGGCATGTTTTAGATGCATTTAACAGAAATAAAGCACTAGGCTAATATGAAATATTTATCACCATAGTAGCAATGACATGGGAAGAGAAACAAATTAAAAAAAAACTGACTCAGAATTGCAGTTGGGGTGCAAACCAAAGCCTTTGGAGTTTTGTTGATTGGTATTATTTCCAATTGGTCAGTTTCTAAAATAAGGCAGCAACTGGATAGAGGGATCAGGACACAAATAAAAGCTGTAAACAACTTCAAATAAACCAGATTCCCGAGCAATAAATCTTGAATCTTGCTGTTTGATCACCCTTATGAGGCAGAAGCCTGAGAAAATAGAGGAGCTCTCCATCCTGCCCAGAAGGTCAAGGACACACTTGGCATCACCAGCTCCACATTCCAAAGGGAGGACCCTCTACCGAGAATGCAAAGAATGGCTTCTTGGTCTGCTTAAAACCTTGGCTTAAGGAGCTGTATTTCCACTGGACCACAGCAAGGCGGCACGCAGCAGTTTAAGAATTACACACTTTTTAAAAAAAAAAATTTTTTTAATGTTTATTTATTTTTGACAGAGAAAGAGAGAGACAGAGCATGAGTGGGGGAGGGGCAGAGAGAGAGGGAGACACAGAATCCGAAGCAGGCTCCAGACTCTGAGCTGTCAGCACAGAGCCCAAAGCAGGGTTTGAACTCCTGGGCCACGAGATCATGACCTGAGCTGAAGTCGGGCGTTCAACCAACCGAGTCACCCAGGTGCCCCAAGAGTTACACACTTTGATGCTATTTTGTCATTAAACAGAATCTTTGTTGACAGGAGAAAACAGCCCCAATACATTGTTCAGTGAGAAAAATAAGTGCAAATATAGAAGTATAAGGTATAATTTTTGTCAGGCAACATATAATAAATATACATGAAAAAACAAAAACAACCTTATTGACAGTAAATAGGCATAATCTATTTAACAGTGCTTCCAAAAAAATCCATGCTCTCTCAGTACATAATACGTCAGTTCGGCCACAATATACTATGTTAAAAATTTTAATTTAAAATTTTATGAGGCTCAATTGGGAGGTATTATAAATACTGTGTAGCTATTAGGTACTGCTGTACTTAATTAAATAGTCCAAGTGTATCAAGAAAAACCATATAAAATTGTAGTTTCCGACATCCAGACTTCGAGCCAACTTGTAATGATCTTTTTAAAAGATGCCATCGTGTTGGAGGCCGTGACATCATCATATCTGAATCATGGGTCTATTAGACCCATGTTGTGGTGACGTGAGGTCGGGGTGGGGGCAGGAAATCAATTAGACTGAGCAATATCTGTGTTATCTTTTCAGGGGCAAAAAAAAAAAAAAGAAAAAAAAACCCACGTAGAATTGGATTTCTCAGCTTCCCTTAGGTTGTGTTGGCATTTATGAAACCCCCTTCCCCAAGGCAGTTGCTCTGTTCTTGATTTCTTTATCTCCAGTACCTAGCGCACGGTATATAGTATTGCCCGGTAAACATTTGTGTGGTGAAGAGGCCAAAGTCTTGCTTACAGGTAGTGAATGTGCTAAAAGTAATCCCAACATCCATTTGTAGAAATATTACTTTCAATTAGACTTGTGCCAATACACGGCACAGTTAATTACTATTAAACTGATATGATTATCGCTGTTGATAAGAAATAAGCCTCATTTCCTTACACTTGTTCTGTGCTTGCTTAGTCACTAACCAGTCATCAGTCACAGGTTACACAAGTCAGGAGGAAAAACGAACTTCTGCTTCACGCTGTAAATTCTCTAACAATAACTGTGTTTATTTTCCTTTTTTCGCCTTCACCTTTCAGAAACTCTCCCTTTGCCCAGCCGTTAAAACGAGAGCGTCTTTTGGTTTAGCCTTATGTTCCCTGACTTTATGCGGAAAGGATTCACTTTGTGTCTAGTTAGATCTGTGTATCAATTTGGAAATATAAAGTCTCAGAAAACGTAGTTTTTATCTCTTTGTATTTACTTTTTGTTTGAATCTCCTATGTTGCCTCACCTGTATGGTTAGTTACTAAGAGCTGTTCTGAATGCCTGACTTGATTGCTGAAGGCCTTTGATAAGTGACACACTTTTGTCCTTACAGAGTTTCTCCATGTCAAACTGTTTTGGAGCACTCTGTAAATCGGGAACTTGGCTTGTGAATGCCAATTCCCCGTGGATCCTCAAAAATGAGGGACTGACCCTGTTGTTCCTATATTAAAAGCAAATCCGGGAAGAAAGAACCCTTCATGTGCACGTGTCTATTTACCTCATTCCAGATGGGGAAGTAGGCCGATCACTCAGGGTCCCTTCCAACTTCACTGAGGTTTGGTATTAATTCCTTTGTGCATTGATTGAGCAAATATTTGTTAAGTGCTGACAATGTACAGAGCTATGCTTGGTTCTGTGGGGATATAAGGTTGTAAAAGACCTACCTCTAACCCTCAATAAATTTATATTACGTGCCAGTTTGCAATCGAGTTAGTACAGGCAAATTCTCTTCCAAATAAATAATACCTAAAGGAACACTTCCATCCCCAAATGGTGGCTTACCTGTTTCAAGAGATATTTGAAACTGCTTAACTTCCATGTGATTAATGAGAAAAGAAAAAAGGACATCTGCCGGGTGCCACACACAAAAAATGTGAAAATTGTTAATTCCTGCATAAACTAAAGTTCCTGCTCCTCTTCATTAAGACATTAAGTGTCTGGGAATCTGGGGCCATGTTTTTTTAAAAGGAAGCTTGACCCATGTGGACAGGGTGATGTGGCTCGTCTACACTAAATTAGTAATTCATCATGGTCATTTGAAAAATAATTTAACACAGCTACTGGGGAACTCACAGACGCAGCTCCAGACTTAGATTTCCTTAACCAGTAGGATATTTCAGTTCCTTCTTTGTTTCTCAATTCCTTACTCTTCTGTTCAGATTGCCACACTAGTAGTTCTCTGATGTTTTTGGCAACGCTGTCTAATTTCCTTCGGAGATCATTAGAGGCTATTAAAGATCTCTTCCAGAAGCTCCTCCAGTGCGCAGATCATCAAGGCAGGAGAAGTACTTTTGCAGAGAATCTTCAGGAGGAGGAGCTCTGTGAGCCAACCTCCAGACCCCACAAACAACAGGGAGATCCAGTCCTCCCAGGAACCCGAGTAACAGTGCCAGTAATCCTCGCCCCATTTTTCTTACCATTTGTTTTTGCTCACTTTTCTATCCTTTTCGATTAAGGCACAACGTATGGCAGACTGTAAAATGAATGAGTGACTTTCCTATCTTCTTTCAAAGCGTCCAGCAGTTGCAGTCACCTTCCTCATCTCCTGACCATGGTCTATGGTACTAGAGTCAGCAGAGGCAAAATGCTAAAGCTGGTAAATTTTGGACCTTGGCCTCCCCTTCACCCGTCATGGTCTTTGATAAAATCATTCAGTAGGAAGTATATATTTCCTTTGATAAAATCATTCAGTAGGAAGTATATATTTCTCCTTATGTATCTTCTTCTTTTTAGACTTCACTTTTTTGGAGCAGTTTTAGGTTCACAACAATATCCAGCAGAAGGTACAGAGATTTCCCATACGCCTGACAGATGCCCCCACATATGCACAGCCTCCCCCACTATCAACATCTCCCATCTGAATATTACATTTGTTTTAACTGACGGACATACCCTGACGCATCATTATCACCTGATGTCCACAATTTTCATTAGGGTTCACTCTTGATGTTGTACATTCTATAGGTTTTGACAAATGTGTAACGACAAGGTTCTATATTCACCATCATAGTATTATATGAAATAGTTTTCACTGCCCTACAAAGCCCTCTGTGCTCTACCTTATCATCTTTCTCTCCTTCCTAGCTCCTGCCAACCACTGATCTGTGTATGGTCTCTAAAATGTTGCCTTTCCCAGAACATCATGTAGTTGGAAACATACAATATATAGCCTCTTCAGATTGACTTCTTTCACTTAGTAATATGAAGTTAAGGTCTTTCCACGTATCATCATGGCTTGATAACTCGTTTATTTTTAGTGCTGAATAATATTCTATTGTGTATACGTACCAGTTTATTTATTCATTCATCCACTGAGGGATATCTTGGTTTGCTCCGAGTTTTGGCCAATTGTGAATAAGGCTTCTACAAACGTCTATGTGCAAGCCTTTGTGTAGACATAAATTTTCAACTCACCCGTGTAAATATCAGAGAATGTGATTGCTGGATTGTAGGATAAGAGTGTTTTAATTTTATAAGAAACTGCCAAACTGTCTTCCAAAATGGCTGCACCATTTGTGTTCCCACCAGCAATGAATGAGAGTTCCTATTGCTCCGTATCCTTGCCAACATTTGGTGTTGTCAGCATCTTAGGATTTTCACAATTCTAATAGGTGTATAGTGGCACCTCATGGTTCTAATTTGCAATCCTCAAATGACATACGATGTTGAACGTCTTCTCAGACTTGTATTTGCCGCCTCTTTTTCTTGTTTGGTGAGGTGTGCGTTCATGCCTTTTGCCCATTATTTAAGTAAGTTGTTTGCTATTGTCGAACTTTAAGATTTTTTTTTACCTATTTTGGGTAACAGTCCTGCTTCAGATGTGTTTTTTTGCAAATATTTTCTCAGCCTGTGGCTTGTCTTCTCATTCTCTTGACCCTCATGTATCTTCAAGTAGGAGCCAGAGGACAGACAGTGCTTAATCCAAAATGGAGTTTCTTAATCTCAGCACTATTGACATTTGAGGCTGGATAATTCCTTGTTGTGGGAGGCTGTTCTGTCCTACAAACTGTAGACTGTTTAGCAGCAACCTGGCTTCTACCCACTAGATGCCAGTAGCTCCACCCCTCCCAATTTTGACAGTGAAAAATATCAGCCATTGGCAAATGTCCTGTGGCAAAAGGGGGACGAATGGGAGGGAGGGAGATCATCCCTGATTGAGCACGTCCAATCCAAAAGAATGAATCAGTATTGGTGAAATTTAAATCTTCAGTGAGGAGCCAAAAAAAACAGTGAAAAAATACTTTGACTCAAAGGCCGAGGTCCTCGGTGCCCCAGGAACCATTATTAGTAGGTTTCCACTGATCTGATCCTGTTAGGTATGGTGATCATCCATCCTGATTTATCTAGGTTATGTTTACACTTATAGTCCCAGCAAACTATTAATTGTGCCCCCTCTCACTCTCAAAGATGTCCCGGTTCAGTTGATAAATTATAAATAAAGCCCATCTGGAATCTCCAGGAAGCAGAATCCCACTTTGGGCCCTTCTTAGCTGCTCTCTGGCCTGGGGTGTCTGAGTAACTATTGGGGTACAGCCAATGATTCTGGCCATTCATCTGCTTTATACTCATGTGCATGTTCATGAGGGAGTAGAGAATCAGAAACTTTCCCAGAAAGCCCTGGCTGTGTATTTTATACAGCACTGGAGTATAGGCCAAAGAAGAGAAGGGTCAATCAGTATTTTGCTTGTGTTTATTTGACTTAATAAGTATTCATCAACACCTAATTTCATCAATGCTAGTTTCCTTCCTTCTACACTAGCAGTAAATTCATCACAGTAACTCAACACAGTGTGAACGGACAATCGCTGTGTAATTCTAACAGCTGCTGAAATCCGTACCCTTGGACTACGCTTTCATCCAGTTTATACCATGAGGATATATCATAGGTCATAATCAGGGCAGGCAGAAAGCGAGTGGCTCCAAAAAACTCTGTCTTTAATTTCAGGTATATTTCTTAGCAGTAACAGTTCTCCTTTAGATTTCATTCTGGAGCTAGTGCACATAATCAGACAATAACACTCACAAACACTTTTAAGCATTAACTTTATTTTTTTTTTTCCGCAAGAGTTACTATTTAGCTGTTTTTATTAAACGCAGGATTGTTACTATAGCTGAACATAAACCCTGACTTCCTGGCAGCCAAAGCAAAGAATTAAAAAATCTGTGGTTCATCTGCATTTACTTCATTAAAAGAAGCCTATCAGTTCATTAGGAGAGATAAATTTGTTTTTCTAACTTGAATGATCCCACATGAATTTAACAAAGGAGTATTTTCCACAGGGAACATTGAAAGGCAAAATGGGTGTTATCTTCTAAAGCAGTTTTATGGTAATTGCAAAAACATCTTTCTGTGATTCCTAAGTAATTTCTTAGATTGTTCCCGATGAATGTCAAGAGCAGTGTGCAAAAGCCTAGAGGTGACAGCTAATGTGGATTCAGTGGTGACAGTCAGGCTCGGTGCTAAGCGCTTTGCCTGTTTTAACTCATTTAGTATTTACAACTGAAGAGGGGAAGATAGGATTCAAATGCAGGAAGTCTGGCCCTAGAGTCCAAGTCCCCAGCATTGGTACAAGGGGCTTATGTGACCTACAGAATTTGAATGTGTGGCTTCCAGGTGACCTGATTTACTGGCATCAGCTTATTGATAAAGAGAAGTGAATTGTTAGCACAAATTCCAGGCTCTTAAATTCTCAAATTTCAGTGCTGTCAAATATTTGTGTGAGAGAAGGTGTTAGCTGAAAATTCGGGACTAAACTTTCTTGCCGTTAACCTAAATCTCAAGTGTGTGTGTGTATGTGTGTGTGTGTGTGTGTGTGCGCGCACGCACACACGCACGCACACTTAGATTTTCAATTTAGTGTGAGAAAATATTGCTTCTTACTTCAGAAGTAGAAGACATCTAGAGGCCATAAAAAAGCTCATGAGAAGACACATGTCTTCTAGAAGACTTCTCTGCTCAAGAAGGCTATTCAGACATCACACAATTCACATTGCTCTCACAAAAAGATGTTTTCTTAAATCGAGTGTAAATGAGCTAGAAATGTCAGGATTGCATCTCCTTTAAAAAGCCAGGGTTTAAAAAGCAATTGCACAAGAAGGAATAGATACCACCCCATTTAACACCCCCCCCCTTTCCCACTCTGGAGAGAAAGCCCGTATTAGTTGTCTTTTACCTATGGTAGAGGGAGGGCATGCCAGGCAAAGTGAAATTTCAGGACACAAAGCTGATACAAGTAGTGGTAAAAGGGAGTCATGAGCTATCAAATAAATTTTTAAAAATTGGTAGGAAGCATGGTTGGAGACCTGGTATGCATGGGGTAAAGCTACCTGAGTCCTGGGGCGGGGAATATCCCCCTTCGTTGTGGCTGTTTCGGTAGCCGTTGGATGCTAAGCCTAAGAAAGGAAAGCTAAGGTGGACAGGGCAGTTCCCCTCCTTAAATATCCCCCAGCCCCTTCCTCTGCTGTAGCACTTGGAAAAATGTGTTCACATTTTGCAGAACCACTTTTCTGTTTATCCCACAAATTAGCTGTGAGTTTTTCCTGCCAACTTTAAGTCTTTCTAGGCTTCTCGGTTCCGCTTGTCTTCTTGGATTAGATTCTCTTCAAGGCCAGGACCCCTGGAATCTCAGCTCCACTTCCGAGGTAATTCTGCAGGAAGGCAAGTTGGCATGTCAGGTTTTAATATATGCTGTGACAGTTGGGGGGGTGGGGAGGGGAGAGAGAGAGAGAGAGAACACAGTTCTATTAACCTAGCAAATCCAACTGGAATTTCTCTTAGCTACATTTTTGAAACTTATTCGTTATCCAGACATCTGACAGACTCTAATGAAGAACTAATAGTTCATAGGATAAACTCTGGAAAACAACCAACACACAAAAACTCTCCTGGACAGCCCAGACTCCATGATGTGTCCCTGGGACTGATGATTTTTCAGGAGGGTGGTAATTGAAGAACAAAAGAGGTGAAGTATGGGATGTGTGCATTGAAGTTCTCTCTCACTTCCGGGAGCCTCAGAATAAAGCCTTGGGCTGCCGGAGGAATAGTGGTAGCAAGCCTGGTAGGAGGTTGGCAAGAACACAAAAGACTCCCAAGCAGACCTTTAATTTCTAAACAATGAATGGTCACGGGGTTACGTACAGGCTTTGCAAGGGAAAGAAATGGAGTGTGACATCGGGCTTGTCCTATGAGAGCCCAGCTCAGGGGAGGCACCCAGGTTGGATCTCGCCTGTCGTCAGGATAGGGGCTAATCACTGGGGCAAGGCCAGGGAGGATTTGACGAGGAGGTCACGGAAGCTTCCCGTGGACTCTGCATTCAGGCCAGCAAACTCACCAAGGCAGATGGCGCACATGAGGGCTCGGTGACATTTGCTCAGGTGAAAAGTGCAGGGTGTGGTGTTATCAACACTTTGTTTGACTGGGCAGTCATAATTCTTCTGAGGTCATAGGATCTTGAGTGTCAGATAGCTTGGCTGGGAAAGGCAAGGGGATACGGCCACCCTGTGTTTGGGAATGTCTTTAAGGGTCACCTTAGCTGCAATGTAAATATAGTATCAGGAAAATGTTCGTTTGTACTCATTGTGCTATGAGTTGAGCATCAAAAGCAGAATTATTCTGAGTAAAAATTGAAGCCTCCTGACCAACCTAGGATACTTCTCTGACAATATTTTTTTCACCTTCATTGCTTGCAGAACTTTTTTTTCAATAAAATTTTTTTTTACTATAGAATTTTGTTTATATACAATTAATTGCCCCCCTTTTTTGGTGTACAATTCTATAAATTTTAACAAATGTATAAAGTCCTATAACAATCACCACGGGCAGGATACAGAACAATTCCCCCACCTCAAAAATGTCGCTGATTCTCCCAAACCCTACCCCCAACCCCAGGCTCTGGCAACTCCATACTATAGTTTTGGCTTTTCCAGAATGTCCTATAAATTGAATTATATATTATGTGACTTTTTGGTTCTGGCTTCTTTCACTTAACATGATGCATTTAAAACTCTTGGATATCGTAGTTTCTAGTTGTTGCTGATCATAAATCATGCTTCCGTCAATATCTGGATATGGGTTTCTGTGTGAACTTGAGTTTTCATTTCTCTAGAGTAAATACCTAGGAGCGGGACTCCTAGTCCTACGGTTTGTGTGTGTTTATTTCATAAGACATTGCTAAACTGTTGTCCTGAGTAGCTACCCCATTTCACAGTCCTACCAGCAGCGCATGAAACTTCCAGTTGTTCTGCCTCCGTGTCAACACTTGGACGTATCAGTTTTGTTTTTATGTTTAGCCATTCTAGTGAGTGTGTGGTAGTATCTGATTGTGGTCTTAATTTACATTTCCCTAATGACTAATATACTCTTGAACATTTTCTTCATGTACTTATTTGATATACATATATCTTTTTTGTGAATAAACTGTTCAAATCCTTTGCCTTGTTTTATTGAGCTGTTTTGTTTGTTTGTTTAAGTTTATTGATTTGTTTTGGGAGAGAGCATGATTAGGGTAGGAGCAGAGAGTGAGAGGAGAGACTGAATCTCAAGCAGGCTCTGCACCATCGGTATAGAACCCAATATGGGGCTCAAACCCACGAATGGTGAGATTATGACCGTATCTGAGATTAAAAGTCTCATGCTTAACCAACTGAGCCACCCAGGCACCCCTGGGTTATTTGTTTTCTTATTGTTTTTTTTTTTTTTTAAGAGTTCTTTGTATGTTCTGGGTACAAGTTCTCTGATAGATACGTGATTTCTGAAAATTTTATACCAGTCCATAAAGTGTATTTTCATTCTCTTTACTGTATTTTTTATAGGCCAAAATTTTAAATGGTTTTGAAGTCCAATACATCAATTTTTTTATGTGTAGGGGGAAATCATGCATTTGGTGTTTCTTTCTAGGAACTCCTTGTCTAGCCCAAGGTCATGAAGATTTTCTCATGTTTTCTTCTAAAAGTTGTGTGGTTTAATTTGTTACATTTCTATCCACGATCCATTTTGAATTAAAAAAAAATTTTTTTTGAACTTTTTAGAAGGGGTTACTTGTTGATTGAAACCAGAGTATCCATTTACATCTAGGCCCTAGTAGGTATATAAGCTTAGAGCTACAAGATATCTTTATCAGAGGCATTTTCAGTATTCATATTCTTTAATCAATCAACAAATATTTATTAGCCATGGCATTTCCCTTTCATTCGTGCCTTCTGAGCAATTTAGAACAATCCTGGGGTGGACATCCTGTACTCCTAGTTCACATCTCTGGATTTCATTGTCCTCACAGATATTCCCATGGAACCAAAGCTATTTTCATTAGCAGCCCATTGACAGATATATATTCAAGGATTTTGGAGTGCAAAAGCACAAGTAACTGTCTTCTATTTCTCTCCAGTAAAATTCCACTTGCTGTTCTCCTTGACAAAAAAAGCATCCAAATGCACAAAGTGAAGAACAAATGGAGGTAATTGGTGGGATAATTCAAACTTCCGAAGTTCTGTAATCGTCTTCCTCTTGACTACATGGATATTAATGCATTTTACATAGAGCTGAAAGGACCTTGGAGGTCACTTCATCCCAGTGCTTCACCCAACCACTTAATCAAGCCAATATCGCTGAGAGCCTCATATGAGCCAGAGGCCCCATACATGCCAAATGAGAAAAATCAAAGCCCAACCGAGTACAGAGAGCTGCCCACGGCCAGAGGCTTGTCCAGGGGGCACTAAATCATGCTTCTTACATCACCATGCACCGGAACCTCCTCGTGTTGCTGCACATCCTCCATGGGTCACAACACCCCAATACTGCTCTCCTGGATTCAGTCCCAGCACCGTTGGTGAACGATAGGACATGTGTGTCTTTTGGTTTCCAGGAGTGGACTGTAGCTCAGGGACGTGGGTTTTGGGAAAGAGACTGTGTTTGGGAAATGAGTTTAAAGAGAAGTTTTGAGAAGGAGGGCTGTGCCTTGGGAGATGAGGTAACTAGAAAGAAAAGGCCAGGAGCTGTGGTTTGGAAAAGAGAGTTTTAAGAAGGGAAACTATGATTTAGGGACTTTTGAGAGAAAGGTCTACGGTTATTGAGAGGGGAATAGGGGGAGAAGCCTGTGGTTTGGGACAAGGGTTAAAAGAAAAGTTAGGAGAAAGAAGAGTAGTTTTAAAAAGTGACGTATGGATTCAGGCCAAGATTTACTTATCTTAGACTCAAGTTCACATATTAGATACATTTCAAAATTGTACCTAAAACAACAAAAGTGCAATTTTAAGAATTATGCTGGAAGGGTTTTTTCAAACAAAAACTTAGACTATTTCCTTCTTTAAAATAAGTGTTTGGGTGACATTCTTTTGCATTGATGATGGTTTAAGAATGCAAAGGGTTTTGAGGGTTTTTTTTTCCAACTGCCTTTTGAAGATAACCATGAAGGGCAAAGCAGTATGCATGGGGAGGAGAATGAGAATGTTGGAGAACAACATCCTAGCTTGGCACAGGCAGGTGGCAGCCTATGTCTCGTTAATACATAGAATGAGGAAGAAATACTTGATCTTAGGTTAAGAAACTACCAATTAGAAACTCAGAAATGGTTTTACTCCAGAGCCTGCAAAAAGAACAAACCAGCCAAGTTGGTCTTTAGAAAGTTTATCTAGATTTGTGAGGATGGAGCCAAAGGGAAGCCCTAGGAAGACCTCCAGATTCTTTGGTAGAGAAGAAAATACTTGGAACTTGAGTCACTCAAGTGGATGTTCCACTGATTTATTTAAGATGTTGTTATGGACTGAATGTTTATGTCCCCATAAAATTCATATGGTGAAATCCTAATCCCCAGTGCAATGGTATTAGGAGGTGGGGCCTTTGGGTGTGATTAGGTCATGAAGGTGGGGCTCTCATGAATGAGGTTAGTGCCCAAAGAGTCCCCACAGTGCTCTCTAGTTGTCTTTCTTCCATATAAGGACACAACGAGAAGACCGCAATCTAAAACCCAAAAGACAGCTGTCACTGGAACCCACTGTGCTGGCACCCTGATCTCAGACCTCTAGTCTCCAGGACTGTGAGAAGTTTCTGTTTGTTTATAAGCTACCCAGTCTATGGTTCTTTTTTTTTTTTTAATAACATTCCAAACTGGCTAAGACAGATGCCTATGGATGAATAAACGTTCATAGCAGCTTTCTTCATAATAGCCAAAATGTGGAAACAACCCAAATGTCCATCAATTAATAAATGGATCAATGAAATGTGTCATAACCATATAGTGGGATATTATTTGACCATAAAAAGAAATTAAATTCTAATACATGCAACAAACATGAATGAATCTTGAAAATATTGTGCTAAATGAAAGGCCCCAGACACAAAAGCCGCATAGTGTGTGATTCCATTTATATGAAATGTCCAGAATAGACCAATCCATAGAGACAGAAAGTAAATTAGTAGTTGTCAGCAACTGGGAAAAGAGGAGAGACTTCTAGGGAGCACTGAGTTTCTTTTTGGGGTGATGAAAATTTTCTGGAATTAGTGGTGTTGGCTGTACAACCTAGAGAATATAATAAAACCCACTGAATTGCACTCTTTTTTTATGTTTATTTATTCATTTCTCCCCATTAGCTCCTTTTTATTTTTATTTATTTATTTTTTAAATATAATTTATTGTCAAACTGGCTTACATACAACACCCAGTGAATATTTGTTTACGCTTGAGAGAGAGGGAGACAGAGCACAAGCAGGGGAGGGGCAGAGAGAGAGGGAGACACAGAATCCAAAGCAGGCTCCAGGCTCGGAGCTGTCAGCACAGAGCCTGACGCGGGGCTCAAACCCACGAACCACAGGATCATGGCCTGAGCCAAAGTCGGATGACCAACCAACTGAGCCACCCAGGCGCCCCTTGCACTCTTTTCAAAAATGAAAGAGCTCCATGCCTTTACTCAGGCTGCTACATCCACGATTTTCCTCTCCCCTTCTCTGCCTGTCAAAATATTTGACCCCTCTGAATACCATCCACTCCAGAAAAACATTTTCATCCTGTAAGAAGGACCCTCTCTAGGCTCAAACTTTTTGACATTCTCTCTCTCTCGGCCCCCTCAGCTTACTCCCTTCAATATTATGGGTTTGTGTGCTTACGTAAGCTTTATCTTGCCTCTAAACCACTTCTACTTCCCTGCTAGCCCAGCGCCAGGCGCATGAGAGGAACTGAATAGAAATGGGCTCAAATAGGCATACCAAGGCACTCTTCTAACTCCCCTTTCTACCATCCCTGCTTGTAGGGGGATCCTTGTTTCTTCCTTTAACCCCTTATGATTTCCATTCCCGAGGGAGCAGGGTGAGGGGTCTCAGCATCCAACATACCTGTCACTCAGGCCTCCTTGAGCCTCTTGGACCATACAAACCCTTCTTTGACAGATCCTACCGTGAACTCTGGAAACGGCGATGTCTATTTTATTCTGTTATTTGAGAACTAACATGAGGCCGTGACATCAAGCTGCATAGCATGATTCCTCTTTCTTCACATACCTCACAGTCTACTGGCTTCCACTGTAGCTGATGCACTTAAAAGTGAGGGAAAACTGCAGGGCTATAGAAGTGGAGGAAGGGGTAGGCTTGGGGAAGAAACTGCCAAGTGCCTCCAGCCAGCTCAGCTTGCCAAGCCTGTTCGAGATGTTCACAGACAGGAAGGCACCCCTAGTGCAAGCACACTATCTGTGTATCTGTATTCCATGGACAAAAACATTCCGCTAGCATAGTTTACTTTTCTCATTTATTGGTTCTAACTTGGATCAAAAGGCTAAACCAGAAGGCCCGTAAATAATTTTAGCACAATTTGTAAAGTTTGAATTTATATTTCCCTCATTACTGGGGTAAATTGTTGGAAACAGAATCAGATATCGAGTGCTACAGAACATTCTATTGAAAAGACTTGTTTGGTGAATCCACCTGTAAAATGAATGGTCACTTGCTAGTTTATGTGTACTTAAGTTCGGGGTTTTCTGAGCATTGGATTTTCTTCCAAGGTGGTAAAACTTGTCTTAATAGAGATGAGGTGGTCTTTGAAAAATAGCTTCTTTCTTATTACAGAAGAAACAGATGTTCATATAGCACATGTTGTTTTAAAATCTAAAAGAAAATGGTTACGAGAACTTATGCCTCATTCACTCAATAAATAATGTTTGAATAAAAAAAAAATAAAATGAAAAAGAAATCACTCATATTCCCACCAGCTAGAGGTATCCAATGTTAACTTTGTGGTATCTCTCTTTCTAGTCTTTTTCTGTGCATATTTTGAGCACACTCCTGTTTTATGAGCTGCTGTTTTCACTTAACAAGGCGTCGCAAACATTTTCCAGATCACTAGCTAGTTGCAAGGTGCTCCCTTGTTCAGCTAGGTCAGATCTAACTGTATCTCAAATGCTGACCCACAGACGTCCTAGCCTAGGGAAGGGGGGAAGAGACCGTGCTGAATTAAGCCCCTCTCTGTGGAGTTGCCATTGCACTACATTAACACATGTCTGTCCCATCCAAAAGTACTAAGCTGAGAGAAGGAAATACAAAGCCCCAGCAAAAGGAACTGCTGGATCCAGGCTGTGAATACAGTACCTGGCAGCAGGGTGTGTAGTCCGTCACCTGTCATACTCTACCTGCTGGGCGACATAGCCTTTTTTTTGTTCTTCTCCTTTATTCCAGCGCCCAGAAGTCCCTTTCAGCCTCTAGCATAAGAGGAGTTGGTGGCAGCTCGATTGGGCTTCTGCCAACCACGAGGAGAGGGGAAAAAAAAAAAAACCCACTCAAACTGTCCCTTATCACTGGGGCCTAAGCTCTACAGATAAAGTGGTTTCCTCCCTCGTTATGTGTCATAGATCATAGAGTCACAGTGTTTCCACTCACCTCTGTGATTGAGGGAGGACAGTTCTTTCCCAGCAGCATTAAATCTGCTTTGGGGGTCCTGCAAGGGGCTCAGAGACTGCTGTGTGCTAAGCAGCCGGCTGGGTTCAGTCTTTCATGTTGTCACATTTTTAGGCCTGTGGATTAACGCGCGTGCTGTATGCATAGGAGTGGTGCAGCTCAAAGCTAGTGTTCCAGGGTGATGTTCAAAAATAGTTTATATTCCTGGATAAAGATGCCAGAAGGAAACTACAATAGGTAGATGGATCCAGGCTGCTCCTTGAGTGTATTAAGGGTTAGGATTTCCTTAAGTTTGGGAATGCACTATAGTTATCCCTCAGGGGAGTAAAAATGTCTTGGTCATTGCCATTTACTAGTTAAATGGCTGTGTGCAAGTTCCTTAACTTCCCTATTCCTCAGGTTCTCATCAGTATAATGATAACAAAGGGGATGTCATCCAGATTGCATTATGCAATGTGTACAAGCATTTAGCCCAGTGCCCAGTTCACCATAATCGCTCCGTGAATGTTAACTGTTTTTATTGTCATTGCAACTGAGCCTCTTGTCTTGTGTAAAGGTAAATGATGAGCGTCTTATGATCTGGGACTTAACCTGAGGGTCTGTCTCTATGTTCTAGATAAAAACATGTAGACAACACTCAGTTAACCAGAGAATCATCCCAAAGATCTATTGCCCTCACAGCACCTCCATTTTTAGGAAATGGAGCGGGAGACAGAGAGACTAGTTTCTATGACAGTAAGTACTTTTGCTAAAAAGAGAAGGAAAGGATTGATGAGGTAATTGACATCAGTCCAATGTTGTTTGTAAACTGATCCAGTTTAGTAGTTTGACAAGCGAGTTGCTTGGTTCTGAGGCTTCCACAAAATATAAGAACTGTGGCTTTACCAGCCCTGTCCTTTACCATTCAGGTAACTCAAAATGTTTTGCTCCAAAGGTGCTGCCATCACCACAGAATCCGGCAAATAGTCATTGCTGACATGTACCTCCTTTTCCAGCTACTTTCTAGCACACATGTCTAATGTTGCCTGCCCATCTGACACTCTGGTCCTGTCAGCACTATACGTTCTTGTTTTGCCTGGGACCTTCATGAACTCAACAGCTGGGCTCAGTTTTGTGACTTGCCCACTTCCCATTGGTATATCCAAACTCCTCATACAGCCAAGGACCAGGGGTTTCACAGACTCTGAAGATTTTGGAGTTCCCAGAAGGAGGCTGAGAGCTGTGGTTCTTATGCATTCAGTTCTCATTTTCCCTCTTAGTGGGTCACAAAGACCTTCCTTCCTTCCCTCCTTCCCTCCCTCTCTCCTTCCATCCCTCCCTCCTTCCTTCCTTTCCATTTTCCTTCTTTCCCTTAGGTCTAACCTAAACCTTTCTTGATGTTATTTAGGTCTGTAGGATTAACCCATGCTAAGAGTTTTGTGAGATCCTTACCCAATCTATAAACACCAGTTCCTATCTCTGTGCTCAGTATTTTCTCTTAATCATTCATTATTGACTGTTTGTAGACATGCTGTGTGTGTTCTAGTTTAAACAATGTAAAGTGTAATGTAGATGTCTCCTTATTTTAGAAGATGAATCACAACTTATCAGATAGCTAACCATTGAAATCATCACTTGTGCCCAATTCAATTGCACAGTAATAATTATATCTGCTTGGGGCGCCTGGGTGGCTCAGTCGGTTGAGCATCCAACTTCGGCTCAGGTCGTGATCTCACAGTTTGTGGGTTTGAGCCCCACATCAGGCTCTGTGCTGACAGCTTGCTCAGAGCCTGCAGCCTGCTTCCGATTCTGTGTCTCCTTCTCTCTCTCTGCCCCTCCCCTGCTCATGCTCTCTCTCTCTGTCTCTCAAAAATAAATAAATGTTCAAAAATTAAAAAAAAAAATTATATCTGCTTAACAATATTTCAGTTGGGACTTGAGGGAAAATAGTGGAACCATATTCAACAGCTATGATAATTATATGCTAGATGTATCTTAGCTCTGTTTTATTTCATTACTTGAAAGTATATAAAACAGAGTTAATTTTTATAATTTTCCAAAATCTATCAATGATAAGGAAATTTTCTGTCTGTATTTTCTTCTTTTTAAGTTTTGTTTTTCTTTTTGAATTCCAATTAGTTAACATATAGTGGTATGTTAGTTTCAGGTGTACAATACAGTGATTCAACAATTCCATACATCACCCAGGGCTCATCGTAAGCATCCTCCTTAATCCCTATAACCTATTTAAATAAAAAAAATTTTAATGTTTATTGTTGAGAGAGAGCCAGAGACAGAGTGTGAGTGGAGGAGGGGCAGAGAGAGAGAGAGAGAGGGAGATGCAAAATCTGAGGCAGGCTCCAGGCTCCGAACTGTCAGCACAGAGCCCGGCGAGGGGCTCAAACCCACGAACTGTGAGATCATGACCTGAGCCAAAGTCGGATCCTTAACCAACTGAGACACCCAGGCACCCCCCTATCACTTATTTAATCCATCCTCCCCACCCCACTCCCTGTCTGTATTTTCAACCATGGTTCCTTCCCTAATGGCTTGTACTCTCACTGGGTTCCTTAGCTCACCAAACTTTTTCTCATCAAAGCCATATGTTCAACTATATTTGAACTTTACTTATATTTTAAATTCTAAGGCCAATTGTTAATGTAATTTTTTCATCATCCCTTTCATATGATGGGCTCTATCAATATAGTCAGTTAAACAAAGAGCTGAAGAATCAGTTAAATAGAGAAATGTTTAATTGTGAATAATCAGGGCAGCTGAGACCCCATAAGCCCTCTTTGCAGGAACTTGAAAAGGAGGCATTTCCTCTGGGAGAATTCTGCCCTCCCTGCTTGCACTGAGGGCACAGGTTCTTTGGTGACTGGAGCGCGCTACATGTCAGTGCCTGTCTGCCCAGGGAAACTGCACAACCATGCCCGGGAACAGGGTATAAAAATTAGCTTAACTTCTAAAGCTATTGATCTGTAGTGTGCTGTGGCCAGTTCATACACATTTCTAGGACCAAGCCCAGAAATGGGCATCCTGACCAGACAATAATCACAAGTATTCGCAAAATAAAAAGAGGGTAGGAATAAGGCGGAATCATGAGTTAGCCAAATTCGTGAGAATATCTGAAAGATATTTAATTAAATTAAATAACCTACCTCTGATCAATGAAGATGATTAAGGTGAAGATCAATTGGGTATAGGTGCATCTGATTGTGTTGTTGGTTTCCTGGAACTTCTGTTTTTGGCTACTTCCTTTAAAGTGTTTTTCATGAAACTGTAAATTGATAAAGTCTTCTCGCACTATGGTGTGGGAAGTGACTATCAGGAATTTGAACGTGCAAATCTTTGAGCCAGCAATTTCATTCTAGGAATCGATCCTAAGGATACACTCACACATAACCATGAAGACTACAAGGACAGCAGCAAAGTGTCCAATAGCAAAAAATTGAAACCACCTTACAGTTCTCATAAATAATGCAGAAAAATAAGCTTATAATAAATACGTTATCTCTTTGGATGATGTTTTTAAGGAAAATTCTAAGTAGTAAAATTATCAATTAAGCAAGAATGTAAGCATTTTATGGTTCTTAATATGCATTGCAATTTCTTTTCAGAAAAATAGCTTAAAAAAAAAAGAATAGTTCTAATGTTGTTGCCATAAAAAGTGGTTTTACTCCATCCTCGTTAGCACTGAATATTAGTTTTTAAAACTATTTTACGAAAAGGAGAACAACATACTTCTCCAATGAGTTACAAATTTGAAATTTTCTCTTTTAAGTTTATTTATTTATCTTGAGAGAGAGGGAGAGAGAGAGAGAGAGAGAGACAATGCACAGGAGGCACAGAAGGAGAGAAAGAGAATCCCCAACAGACTCTGGACTGTCTGTGTGCGGACCCTGATATGGGGCTCAAACTCACAAACCCATGAAATCATGACCTGAGCTGAAATCAAGAGTCGGATGCTTAACCAACTGAGCCACCCAGGCACCCCTGAAAATTTCTCTTTTATTAATTTATTACTTGCAGTTGGTAAATTGACTATTAAGGTCCTTTTTCCATAAATTTGTCTAGCAATATTTTTATTAGTAGTAATAGCTAACTCTTACTGAGTGTTTATCAAGCAGCATTGTTCTAAGTATGATACAGACATATAACATATTAACTTTACAAAACTCCTTAAGTATCACTGTTGCCACCATTTTACAGATAAAGAAACTGAGATCCAGATGTGTTCACATAATAGGAAGTCTAACTTCAGAGCTGAGGCTTTTGCTCTCATCACACTATATGGCCTCATGTGAATGTGCCTAATAATTAAGATATCATCTCGTCGTCTGTCCTACTTTTTAAAAAGTATTTTCGAAGTGTATTGTATTTTTTGTGTTCTTGCATTTTTATGTGCAGAACATATTCATCTTCTTATAATGAATTCAATTTGTGTTTGTTTGTTTTTAATTTTAGAGAAAGAGAGAGAGAGAGAGCCGGGGAGAGGTACAAAGAGGGAGAGAGTGAGAATCTTAAGCAGGCTCCACACTGTCAGTGTGCAGACCCCGACTTCGGGCTCAAACTCACAAACCTGTGAGATCATGATCTGAGCCAAAATCAAGAGCTCAACCAACTGAGCCACACAGGCACCCCTCAATTTGTTTTTCACTTTGTCACTTCTAGCATTTCTACACTTATAAAGGTATCCGTGCTCCAGAGATGTGGGAAATTGTTAAATTTGCCTCCTTTCAGTGTGTATGTGTAATATAAATATATGTATGCATTTGTATGTGTGTATATACATGTACATAAATATATATGTATATACAGACTCTTGAACCCACATGGACATTATCAAGGTATACAATATGAGGCATTTGGGACTTTTTTTTTCTGACCCTGACACTGTGGCTAAGCAAAGAATCACTCTGCCGGTGTCCAGATGAGATACTCAGCCACCAGGATTTAAATCTTTGACTTACCTTTGCTCCAAGTGATATGATTAAGCCAAGATTATTTAACCCAAGCTCCCATGAGTCATTCCAACCCTTGAATCATTCTGACAGACTTGAAAAAACTTCTGCTGAATTACTGCCTTGGGAGAATTCTTTGCATGACTAGTTGAATGTTGAATGTCTACAAGCCTTATGATTTATAGTCCTTCATCATCTAGGCATATGTCTGACCAAATGGGCACACCCATTGTATTTCCAAAGAGAAGAAATATCTTAGGTATTAAATTAGTAAGTCCCAGTTGGTTCTAAAGTGTAGGTCAGTAGAACAGTGCATATAATATGCTCCCATTTAGGAAGAAAAGGGGGTGGGAATATATATCTTTCATTTATAGAAAAATATGGATGTAAAGATATCAATATGGATATAGATATATAGAAGGATATACAAAAACATTGGTCAGACCCAGGGGGCCAGGGGTGGTGAGGAGTGGGGGCATTTTCACTACTTATCTTTATGTGACTTTCTGAATTTTGTTTTGTGTGCCTGTATTACCTATTCACAAATAATTTTTATATTAAAAATAATTAAAAGTCAGGAATTTCAGTGGTGATACCATAACATTTTCTAGTCACCTTATGGAAATAATGCAGGGTTGATCATATAAGGGGTGACTAATTCCAAGGTGGTTTGGTAACATTCTGCATTATTCAAAATTTAATGTTTTGTGATGGTCAGTCCACATCTTTGCTCTCACCTGAATCTAGTACTCTGCTTTGGTTACAGGGAACTACATTTCCCAGACTCCTTTGATCTCTGGTTTCCACCTAGATTTAGCCAATGGCAGGCATGGGCACTTAAAAGAAGGGTAGGGAGAAAAAAAAAAAAAAAAAAACAGCTACCAGGGTTTTTTTGGTTTTTTTTTTTTTTTTTTTTTTAATTTTTTTTTCTCTTTTGTTTGTTTTTTGTGGGTTGTTTTTTGTTTTTTTTTTTTTTTCTATTTTCTGTGGTATTCCAGCACCAGTTATGTGGTCTCAGCTCCAACTGGGAAGCCTGCACTAAGATTCTAATTCCCACTGGGTGACTCTGGTTTCTGGGCTCTGATGATGTCACTTCCTCCCTGTTCCACCCAGTTCTAGGGTGGGAGGAGCTTTCTATTGTTGCTAATCTCTGGAATTTCTTTCTGGATTCCATGTTTGCCTTCTCTGGTCTTCCATTTCCTAGGTAACCAATTCTTTGTATCAAATTTCCTCTGTTGGAAAAGGCTGGAATGACTCTGCTTTTCTGGTCAGAGAGCCTGACCCATACACTTCACAAATATACATTTTCTATTTCTTGCTTTGAAATATCCTTGCCCATGAATAAGAAAGACACCTCAGGACTCTTTCATATAATGTACGATCTTAGTTTCAGATCGCAGAATTCCAAACACACTGAGCATTTGGTTGGTTTTTTTGTGCTCCACCCCTATATTTCATAACTACCACTCTTTATCATTGCCCAATGATGCAGATGGCTTTTTAAAGGATGCTATTTGTAGATACATACTTAGGAATAATTGCCTTTGCATTCTTTTCAGAACCAGACAGAGCACTTAGGACCTTAAAGGTGGAAACCCCTCTGGTCAGACTCTTCAGGATAGTGGCCTGGGGCCACGTGAGGCTCTGGCTAAGCTGTGAAAAAGTCAGACACGTGGCCTTTCTCTGATAGATTTTAAGGGGAAATGACTGTGTGAGGCTCAAATAGAGACTTTACGTTTCTCAACTGCCTTTGGTTCAAGCTGTTCTAGTGCTAGAAACCAAAATCCCATTTCACATGTTCCTCCAGAAAGATAATTGTTCTTGACCAAGCCCGTGACCTTTATCTAAAGGTCATAGGCCTCTTATAACCAAAGGGTACTTGCTGAAAAGTTTAAGCCTAACTGACACAGATGAATTATAGGTTCATGAAGGTTTGACAACAGATTTTAATTTAAGTTTTAATTCATCTGGAATGGTTGGGTTTTCTCAATGCATAAGTTTTCCAAACATATTCTGGCCTGGTATGAGCACTATAATCCTTCATAATTACAGGCAGTGCCTGACTCGAGGCTTCTGACTTATGCATGGTCCTTGCATCACTGCTCCTCTGGACTTGGTGTGACCCCACCCTTCCTCACCACCCCTGCACCTGTCACTTCTTTCCTCCATCTGCTAGTGGTGGGAATGTACCTCCCTTCCTCCCTCACACTCCCCTTCCCTGAAGCTGACCCAGTCCTTCCACCCCCTAACCACAGCAATATGGAGCTAGCCTGAACCCCTGCACCCCATCCCACTTCAACTGTAGATTCTGTCCCCATCCTTCCACTTTGGTCTTTGGACCGCACCCACTCACCCTTTCACTGACCCTGTTGATGTCCCACATATGGCCCCATCCTGCTATCCCAAAGGCCCTGCCCCTCCAACAATGTGCCCTTCACCCTGACTATCCACAGGATAGTCCCTGACACAGGAACAAACAATCCCAACTATTAAAATCCCACCCCCATACATTGACCTTGTGAAGGTCCTGGCGTCTGTCGCTCTTGCCCTTTAACTACTCCCCACTAATCTTCACTTCTTTTGTCAAGTCTCCCATCCATCAATTGTGACTCCTAACCTACCCTGTCATAGGTGTAGACACAGACTTACTAGAATGTTAATAAAGCTTAAACTTCAGAGGTTCTCTCACAGGTCCCTTCAAAGGTCCCACGTTTAATTTTGCATTCATAATGGTGCATTCTTCCTGAAGAAGGCCCCACACGTGTTAAGGTCTGAAGTTCAGGCCACAAAACCTGGATCTGCTCCTACTTAGGTGATAACCCCCTTATTATCTTGGAATCAGGGGAATGTTCCCCCTCCCATCTCCATGCTGCTTCTAGGAAATATGTGCTTCTCGAACCACAAAATGAACTTTGAATGCCCTCAACCTTAGACACATTGTTAAACTTAGTGGTTAGTTTTAATTATAAGACTGGTGTTTTGTTTCAGCTCTTTTTTAGGTTAAATAGGTTTTTGCTGATTGGCTTTGGAAACCAACCACTGAAAAAGTGACTTGTAAACAAACTTCTGGAATGTAAGCCATTGCTAAATTGTAGGCTTTAGGGACTTAACATTAACAAAAGGCCATAAACTACGACATACGTGCACTATTTTGTATGTGTGGAAACCCGTGTATAAATACAGACATTTTGTCACATGAAAAAAATTAACCAGTAAAGTCCATCAAAAACATGTAGCAAAATTTGTAATATCAAATGAATCATGACGTATAATTACAACCAGTCATCTATATTTTCTGAGGCAGTTTCAATTTTAAATGTTTTGCTCTATGATCACCCTGTATGACTCTCTAGTTTGTCATTTTATACCCAGAAACTGGTATAGTACCTGGCACACAGTAGGTATTTAGGCAATGCATGAGAAATGAATGATTGTATAATACTGTTTCATAGGCTATGTGCCCTGCTTTGGTTTTAAAATTATGGTTACTGACTATAATGAACATATACAAACAATTTAACTTTTTTTTTTTTTTTTTTTTTTTTTTTTTTTTTTTTTTTTTTTTTTAACTATTTTCAAGTATACATTGGCAGTTCCATAAGTTTATTTAATATTCCAAATTTCAGGGGCACCTGGGTGGCTCAGTTGGTTAGGCGACCAACTTCGGCTCAGGTCATGATCTCGCAGTTTGTGGGTTCATGTCCTGCATCGGGGTCTGTGCTGACAGCTCAGAGCCTGGAGCCTGCTTTGGATTCTGTGTCTCCCTGTCTCTCTGCCCCTCCCCTGCTCATGCTCTGTGTCTCTCAATAATAAATAAACATTAAAAAAAAATTTTTTTAATTCCAAATTTCACTTGCAAAATAAGATGGCTTGTATTTGAATGGAAGAAACAATATATACATTACTGTTTCTCTCCTCAGTGAATCTTTACCAAATGATTACACAACCTCTTACAGAATATTGTGTTTATTTTCTTATTAATGTGGAGGAATGCTTTTATATCAATTTTGGCATGTAAATGGTTTTATTTTTAAAAAATCAGTATACTTACAGCATTCTAACCTCCCACATAGTCCTGCTAAATGCTACAAATATGTTACACACACTCCAATTTTTAGTCTAAGAACTCATTAACTTTCAGTGAGACTGTGGAGTCCCTCCAGCAAATAGATTAACAAGGTGAGTTTGATGAAGAAAAATTTTCATGTAAATTATCTTAATCCTTCTAAGAATTCAAAAGGATTAATTATAATTGAATGATGACCAGGAATGCCTTTTATTTCTGGATTCCTGGACCACACCAGTATTACAAATTGGTTGCAGCTTCTCCACGGCCTCTTTCCCCTCCCCTTCTATCCCTTTATCCCCACAAGAGAAGTTAATTGTCAACTGTTGGTATTTGAAGGACACATATGAGTGTAGAATGACAGGAAGATGTAAAAATTGTAGATTGAAAATAAATTCTTGGTTCTAGGAAAATGTATAACTTTAGAGCTAGTTTTGGGATTGAACCATTTGTGTCTCCATCAGAATATCAGTCATTAAAGGGTCACCTGGGTGGCTCAGTCGGTTGAGCGTCCGACTTCGGCTCAGGTCATGATCTCACAGTTCATGGGTTCGAGCCCCGCATTGGGCTCTGTGCCGACAGCTCAGAGCCTGGAGCCTTCTTCAGGTTCTGTGTCTCCCTCTCTCTCTGGTCCTCCCCCACTCATGGTCTGTCTCTCTCTCAAAAATAAATAAACATCAAAAAAAGAGAAAGTATCAGTCATTAGAATAACGATATGTTCTGATACCATTTGTCCTTTTTCTTCACTCCACCTCCCGTTAATCCAAGAGCACTCCAGAAGAAACAATTTTTTCCTGTTCTCTCTCTCTTTTTTTTTCTGCCACAAACATTTTTCATCCCAAATCATACAAGAGCACATCAAGAAATCTCTTGGTCCTGAACTGCAACATATACATGTGTCCACTTCCTACCCTGACTTTTAAGGTAATCCCTGCCACCTTTATTCCTCATCTTTGACCAACAAGTGAGAAATACAGCCAACTCCCTTTACCACAGAGCATGACTCATGCCCTTCATGGCTGGGAATTTACCCAGAGCAGACATAGAATGTGATAAATCTTACAGATTTTTATTGTTATAAGTACATGAGTGGTCTCCACATAAGCTATGAAAGTTGCTCAGAGTCTGGAGTTTTCAGAATACCTGAAAGCCAGTTTCCACTTAGTAGTTCTTTGAAGAAGAAAATTCCAGACATTTCAAAGGAGCAGATCATTCAGACAACTGGTGCTCCCTTTGCAAACCAGCTTCCATCCTCCCCACCCACTCTTTCTAAAATCTCCCCATCAGAGGGTCATTAGAATGCTGTTTGAAATGGTGGTGGTTTTTCAAAAAATACCAGCTTCTCCCACTTCAAAGAACAAACAGCAGAGCCATGAGTTATTGTTTCTTCCTCAGGAGTTCTCCTGGACAGAAGTCTAAGGAGGTGTCTTCATTTTCCCCTACTCTGTCCAGGCAGAGAGGGGAGGATTTTTTCTCCTTCCTACTTCTCTGAACTAGCCTGAAGATAATTCCTTGAGAGGAGCACTTAAGGCAAAATGTCAGAAGATCTCCTACCTCATTTTATGTTTGTAGAGGAGGAAAAGTGGGAATTCTGGGGGAGGAGAGAGCAGTGAATTTAGTGCTTAAAAAACACACAGCACAGGTAGTAAAATAGCTCATTTTCTTTCTCCCCCCAGGGGCCTGAGGCAGCCTCTTCAGGACCTTGGTGCCTAGGTACTGGAGGAGGGAGCGGTTCCATCTAGTTCCATGGAGATAGCCATGAAATGTTGCTCACTTACTTCCAGCAGTTTGGGGTCTTTAATTACCAGTCCATGCTCCTAGAATAGAACTCAGCAAGAGGCTGGGAACCAGAGCTCTAAATGCTAAATTCTTTCTGCCTAAGGCTTGCTAGGGTACCTGATGAATTCTTGACCTTGTTCATAAACCTTGTTTTTATCAAAGTCAAATGGAGCAGACTTAATACTATTGAATATTTGACTATATTAACTACCTTGCCTTTTAAAGCAACTTTCCACTTAGAGCAGGAGACTCCATTCTTTTTTTTTTAAGTTTTTTTATTTATTTTGAGAGAGAGGTAGAGGGTGAGTGGGGGAGGGGCAGAGAGAGAGAGGGATAGAAAATCCCAAACAGGCTCTGTGCTGTCAGCACAGATCCCCACACGGGGCTGGAACTCATGAACCACAAGATCATGACCTGAGCTGAAATCAAGAGTCAGATGCTTAACCGACTGAGCCACCCAGGTGCCCCACCATTCTTCATCCCTGCAAGAGACAACAACAATCTCTATAACCCAATCTAGGAAACCAGAAGCAAATGGTCAGTGGACTCAGAAAAGATAGGGGCAAATGTTCACAGCAATGCTGTTTCATAATAGCAAAAAGGTGGAAAAAGCCTAACTGTCCATCAACTGATGAATGGATAAGTAAAATGTGGTATATCTATTCACAGGGAAATTATTCAACCATAAAGAGGGAATGAGATATTGATACATGTACAACACAAGTGAAACTTGAAAACATGCTAAGTGAAAGAAGCCAGTCACAAAAGTCTACATATTGTATAATTCCATTTATGTAAGATGTCCACAGTAAGCAAATCCATTGAGATAGAAAGTAGATTAATGGTTTCTAGAGGCCGAAGGGGAGGGGAATTGGAGAATGACTGCTGACAGGTACAGGTTTTCTTTTTGTAGTGATGAGAATGTTCTGGAATTAGATAGTAATGATTACATGCACAACTCTGCAAATATATTAAAAACCATTGAATTCACCCACTTCTATGGGTGAATCTTATGGTACAGAGATCATAGGTCAATAAAGAACAAAGGAAGAAAGGAAAGGAAAGGAAGAAGGAAAGGAAAAAGGAAAGAATGGGCTAGGGAAGAAGAAAGGAAGGGAAGCAGACTGATTTGGGTAAATACTGAACTAAGTTTAATCTTACCCTCTCAATATCTCTTGCCTCAACAAGCCCCTCCCAGGAATCTTCTTCCTCTTCCTACTTTGTCAAATTTTCCCCCAGAAAATGAAGGTTTTACAGCCAGTCATGACCTCCAGCCTCCTTGTAATTCATGAAGCTGACCTCGGCCACATCCGCTTGGCACATCCTCCTGTCCCAACACGAATGCTTGGCCTCCCTGCCTTGGGCCCTTTGCTTGCAAGATTCTGTCAAGATGCCTCTGTATTGGTGGTTTTGCTCCTCTGCTCATCATGGTTACACAGCCCAAACCCTCTGCGAGTGTGCTGGGGGAAGCTAGCTCAGCAATGTGCACCCAACATCTCCAGCTATGTCCTCCTCAGCCTGGGGAAATTCAGAGTGGCTCCTGCTTAAACTTTGAAAGAATTCCTCCCCAAAACCAAGTGCTTAGTATCCATAATTCCACTTAATCTTCACAGTAACCCTATAAAGAAGTAATTATTAGCTCCATTTTTCAAGAAGAATAAACAGATTCAAAGTAGGTAAACGACCCAATCAAAGTCTTGTAGATTGGAGTTAGATTCAAACCCGAACTGTTGAAGCCAGCACTCTTTCTACTGTCTCAGATAAAAGTTCCCTCCCTTTGTTGAGCATCTATCATATGTCAAACGGTGTTCTAAACATATTAACAGTATTATTTCATTGAATCACACAACCCCACAGAATAGGTACTAGCATCCCATATAATGGATGGAGAAACTGAGGTTCAGAGATTAATTCCTTGTTAGATAATATGTATTTGTCACTCACTGAATGCCTGGGAGATTAGGAAGATTTTTGCTTTCTCTGCAAAAAATGAAAGATGCAAATAGTGCTGTCCTCTTTCTCCTTCCTCTTGCCTTTGAGCAACTGTTATGAGACCATAAATGAAAGGCAAAAAAGGAAAAATCAGAAATATTTTCCCAGACATCATCAACCTGACAAATAATAAAGTACCTTTAAATCTCTTATTACGTAAGAATATTGAAATCCTATTTGTGTAATCCACTGTAGGTAGATTTTCTGTTACTCATAGCTAAGCACATTTCTAACTCATACAGGAAGGTCCTATTACTACCTTCTTACAGATAAAGAACCGATGAAGGGGCACAGAGATGAAGTATTTTTCCAAAGCTCACAAATAGTAAATGACTGTGGCCTACTGATCATTTTCTCCCCTATGCTTCTTTTAATAACTTAATTTCCCTGGTTATAGCTGGGCACATGGATGCCCAGATGGTCCAGAAAATGGTCATTTCCCAGACTTCTTCATGGCCTTGTGGGCCATATGACTATGTTTTGGTTAATGGAATGTGAGTGGAAGGTAGGAATATGATTAACTTCCTGGTCGTGCCCTCCAATTCTTCTTTGCTTCTTCCCATTGGTGGTGATGATGAACCATCTTCAATCACATGGTCCAGGTTAACACCTTGAGATGGCAGAAGAAAAAGATAGAAGGAGCCTAGTTTCCTGAATGACCTCATGGATTAAAGTTGCCCTATACCCTGGGATTACTTATCAACTTGGGCTTTTAAGTGAGAGAGTAATACATTTCTATCTCATTTAAGCCATTGTGCTTTGATGTCTCTTAAAGCACCATTATTAAGCAATATCGTGGCCAACCAATTTGCAAATATCGATCCAATTCCAGATTTGGGTAATTTCCCCTACAACTCCAAATATCTAAATCAGAGTTTGTGAACTCAAATGCCTACAGATGCTGGGTGGATAGCAAATTAATGAAGAAGGCTAGGCAGAAACTAGGGTGAACTGGAGAGCATATATGTGGTTACCAAGTTCTAGGTCCTTTTTTCCCTGCTAGACGATATTTCTCAGCTTTTCTTATAATTATTTAGGGCCATGCAACTGAGGTCTGGCCAGCGTAATGTGGACAGCAGGAATGAATGCTGCATCCAGGCCTGGCCCACAAAAAAATTTCTCACTCAACAATGTACTCTTTCTTTTCCCTCACTTGAAGTGGAAAAGATGCCCTGGGAAGTCTTAGGAGCCAAGCAGTGAATATGGCAAGGCCACAGGATAGAAAAAGACTGGATTTCTGGGCTACCACTTGGAGAAGAGTGGCCTAAATTACATTAACATGTAAATTTTGACATGAGTAAGAAACAAAGTTTTCCCAAGTTGATTCATTACTTGCTTGGGACTACTGTTAGCACCGCATAGAATAGCTTATCCTCACTAATACACAAAGGCAGCCCCAGTAGGAAGGCAGGCCCAGTATTGTCAGATCCTTTATTTATTTATTTTTTTAAGAAGACAGAATGTTAAAAAAAAAAAAAAAAAAAAAAAAAAAAAACACAGAAGTATTTTTGTTTTGTTTTTCTTTTTTAAAGAAGACAAAGTTAAAACATCTCGTTTTCAGTGTTAACCAATACTGTAAAGGTCAGACATGACCAAGATCCAGATGGATCCCGAGGACTACAAGTTTCCCACCTCTGCCTCAGTGATATAATGTACCCTGACCCTGAGACTTCAGTCAGCTTCCTCTGTCAGTCCCAGGCTCCTGAGGTACAGATTCAATGGCCCAGCAAAATCCAGTTGATGTTCCAAGACTTGCCCCAATTTGTTACGCAGGCTTATTAAACTTTAAGCCAATGGTTTTTGGAGTATAGCTGGAAAAGCAGGAAATCACCTATTCTCTCATTTGATACAAGTAATATTTCCAAGCATTTGTCTGGAGCTCCAGTGTTTCTCTTTCATTCATATATTCTTAAAGTTGGACCTAATAATGGCTACATGTCCAACTACATTCATCAAAATGAAACTGCAGTGAAACCTTGGTTTGCAAGCATAATTCATTCTGGAAACATGCTTGTAATCTAAAACACTTGTATATCAAAGTGAATTTCTTTCTTTTCTTTCTTTTTTTTTTAACATTTATTAATTTTTGAGAGACAGAGACAGAGCATGATCAGGGGAGGGGCAGAGTGAGAAGGAGACACAGAATCCCAAGCAGGCTCCAGGCTTTGAGCTGTCAGCACAGACCCCGACATGGGGCTCGAACCCACAAACTGCGAGATCATGACCTGAGCCAAAGTAGGATGCTTAACAGACTGAGTCACCCAGGTGCCCCATCAAAGCGAATTTCAAGAACCATTGGTCCAGTTGTGATCAATCATGTGATATTCAGCGTCACAGACTACTCGTATAGCAAGACATCGCTTGTTTATCGAGTTAAAATTTATTAGAAATTTTTGCTCATCTTGCGGCACACTCGCAGAACAAGCTACTCACAATCCAAGGTTTTACTGAATTTATAAACTTTTCTCTTTCTGGCCACCTGCCAAAATTCTTTCCAACTCAAGGCCCAATTCAAAGATTATATCCTCTATGGGGTCTTTTCCATCCAGCTGGAGGAGGATGTTCCCCTTCTAAGTAGTGATCTCCTAAGGAGACCAGAAAACTTTCCTCTTCATAGGATCTGTTCCTGGGATGACTTCTAGCTCAAAATATGTGCTCAATACAAGGACTCGTTGTATGTATTGGTGTTTTGTGATTGTTGTTGCATATATTATTACTGTTTTGTTTCACTTGGTGTGTGCCTAAATCCATGGTTCATCATAATTGTGCCTTCCATTCTGTGGCAAGACGTTGTCAGGAAGCAGTGGAACTGAGGGCATTGTCTGCAATAATTGAATGCAGAAATGTCAAGTATCTTAGCTATTTAGAGGAGTAGACTCTGGAGCCAGACTCTGGAGACTGGGTTCCTATCCCATTTACTACCCATACAACTTTGGGCAAATTACTTAACTTCTCTGCTTCTTGGTTTCCTCAACTGTAAAGTGGGGGTAATAACAATAGTACTATTGTTATTGGTCTGCTAGGGCTGCTATAATAAAGTACCACAAATTGGGTGGCTTATGTGATCTCACAGCTCTGGAGGCTGGAAGTCTCAGATCAAGGTGTCAGCAGGGTGGGTTTCTCCTAAGGGTTGCGAGGGAGAGGTCTATTCTAAGCATCTCTCCTTAGGTGATGACTGTCTTCTCCCTGTGTCTTCTCTCTATACATGTATGTCTCTGTGTCCAAATTTCCCCTTTTTCAAAGGACATCAGTCATTTGAGATTGATTGGGACTCACCCTGATGACTTTAGTTTAACTTGATTACCTTTGTAAAGACTCTATCTCCAAATAAGGTCACATTTGCCAGATTGGGGCTCAGGACTCCCACACGTCTTTTTGGGGGAGAACACAATTCAACCCATAACTGTATTACACAATCAGACTGTTGTGAACATGAAATGAATTAGTATGTGTAAAACATTGAAGAACAGTGTCTGTTACACTGCAAGCTTTTAAAAATATTGGATGGTATTATTATACTTCTTAAAATCTTGTTACACCAAGGTGACCCTTAAACATAAGTCATTGGAAATTATACTGTTTTGGTAGAGCTGTTTGGGGCAATGGTTGGAGAAAAGTGATGGCGGTTTCAGTCCTTGCTCTCAGCATATAGCAAAATAAAGGAAGTGTCAGTTCCTGACCCTGATAATACAGTAGAAGGTCTGGCAAGAAACAGCAAGTTATTGCACTCACCACAAGCTTGAAAATGACTCAGTTTGAGGGGTATGTCATACACTAAGAGGCACAGCACAATGAGAATTTGTCCTCTGATGTATTATTAGGAATTGTTAATTCATGGTTAACAATAATCACTAAATCAAGAGTACCACAAAAGATTACAGCTTGAATTTTGCAATTCTGGAATTTGACCTCTTTTAAATACAGAGATTGGTTTCAAAGTCTTAGATATTTTAGAGTTAAGATGTTTAAGTCGCTGAGGCCAGTTGATGGTTGTATGACTCAAACCCTAAAATAGACCCCAACAAGCCATTCGAGTCACAAAAATTTATAAACATAAGTATTTCCTAATAATGCCCAGGGATGCAAATCCCTGATTTGTAAGAATCCCTACAAAAAGCAAAGATTCTCTCTAGTGGATATTATTTATCCTTGCTTAACAAAAGGGGAATACAAAACGCCAGTTCTCAATGTTTTGCTCTCATTCTCTTGAGAATATTTCAAAATTTTTAGTCCAACTCCTGAATCATTCATGAATGCAATTCTGTGGTGATATGGTTTATGCATTCCTTTCAGTCCTGACAGCATTTTAAATTCTGGCCTCTCAGTAAAAGCTTCAGCACAGGTCCCATTGCATTTGTTGGTGTCACAAATGAATGGGTCATCAGTAGGAAGAAGTCAGTGTCCTCTCAAAAGCCCCCTTCAAAGCAGAGGCTGCTTGGGTAGCATGTGTGATCTGAATATTACCTGCTTACATGGCAGTCAGTGATGCAAGGACCACCCAATCACGTGCGTAGCTGATTTCTGAATTATTACACCAGGTCAGGAAACCTAGCTCATAAGTATGTACCATGGCAACCCTCAAAGTTCAGATACACCATTTCAATTATATTAATCTGCAAATCCAGACTATTTCCCCAAAGTCATGCTTCCATCATTTGTGAGCTTTGAGAAGCGTAGGAGGGTATACCTGAGGCATCTTTTCTCTGCTCCCATCTCCTTGTCTATATATTCCCAACATTGTCCTCCCCCCCACCCTCCCCCACTCCCCACCCTCCCCCACTCCCCCCCCCCACACACATACACACCCCATCTCTCTCTTCTTTAGCACCTATTTGGTTAAGGTACATTGAACTAAGTCAGTTGCAAGATTCAGTCTTTTCACCTGAAGTATAGCCATCAGCCCTGGGGTAAAAATAGCTTCTTTATTTTATTTTGTTTTATTTGGATTTTTTTCTGCTACCTTTAAGCGGGTAAATGAAGATTCAGAAGAAAGCCTTATGCATACTTTAAAAATAAATTATTTTCTTATTATGGAAGTAATCGTGTTCGTTGTAAAAACTTTAGAAATATAGATATGTATTTTTTTAATGTTGTGTGTGTGTGCACATTTAGTTTTATTTCAAGGAAGCAACTTGTAAACATTTAACATTTAAAACTGAGCATCATCTTTCCTTGCCCGTGAAACAAAAAGAAAACTTTAAAGTAAGCAGAAACAAAATTATGATAGAAAATCTCAATTCCAAATAAGATCCTACAGGTTCTGCTGATTCTCCCATTGACTGGCAGGGCTCAAGTCCTCATAAGGAGAGAATTTTATTTTAAAAGTGTCATCTTGAACTGCAAGGATCGCCATTAAACATCACAATTAAATGCGTCAAGGAAGAAGCCTTGTTGTCAAACTGCCCACTTAATCCATCCAAACATCTGAAACCCACCCTTGGCTGACCTTCTATAACCTCAGTTTCTAAAGTTGTTTTTTTTTTTTAAACAAGAGAAAGTAGACAGATACATGTTGGTAAATGCTAACTGTCCATATTTCCACAAAGACACAGTGTAATCTCTGAGCCAGCATAAGAGAAAGGAGGGAAAAAACTAGAATTCTATGCACTACTACACAAGAGTGTAGCACTCTCCAGCTTCCAGCAGAGCTGAGGGAGCAAAGAGTTTTTCTTTTTTCCCCAAAGAGCAGAGCAGTATTGAGCTCATAAAGTTTTTGCTAAGACAGGGAGGGATAAAAATGAATTTGGAACAGAAATGGGTAGAGATTTTTTTTTTCCCACTGTATTCTGTGCTAGGTATTTTGCTGCTCCACCCTGTCACCAAGTAAGTTGAGCACCACGTATAAAGGGAAAGAAAAGAGACTTCAACAAACAGGGCGAATGAGCACAAGAGGAGGGAAAAAAGACTGCAACTTGCTCCCAGGGACTGGAGAAAATAAAAAAACAAAGGTTCGAATCTATCAGTGTTCCATTAGTCATGTTCTCCTTCTTTCCCCTCGTCATCATCATCATCATCATCTTCTTCTTCTTCTCCTTCCCCTTCTTCATCATCCATGTTGGGAACCCAGTAGTACTGTGATGGATTTGGCCAAATATCATCTTTGATGACCTCTCCTAACTCATCTTCACCTGCATCAGAATGGTCAGGAAACCAGGTGAAGAAACTCTCTGGTTCCTCATGCTGTCTCTTCCTGTTGGCTTCATTCTGCACTTGACTTGAACGTGTGGTCACATCCTTTCCAGATTTCCATTTGATTTCAGTGGACTTTGAAGATGAATGACCACTCTCATTCAGGCAAAATTCTTTGGATGGAACTTTCTTTTCAAAGTAAGGGTTTTCCTCAAAATAAAAATCTATTTTGTAACCTGATTTAATACCCTCAAATTCTGTCACTTCAACTCTTGTCGAAAAATGCAGCACCTCTTCATCCTCCTCCCCAGACAGTGCAGACACTTGTGCGTGGTTGACAAATATTTTAACTAAAACTTTGGGATTTGGGGCATCAACTGGACCTCTGCTTAAAGGACGGTTGATGGAGTTTGTTATATTTCTGTCCTACTTTCAAAATCTCCTCACTGGCTTGTTCGTTAAGTCTATTTCATTTTGTACTTCATCAATATGTTCAGTTGCTTCTTGCTATTCTTTTTCTCCCTTCAGAAAGTGCTGAGGAGTTGACGCCTCAAAAAAGGTTTTTTTCTTTGAGGTGGGAGCAAAGACTGGTGTCGGGGGGCCTACTGTGACAAAAGTCCAGGAAACAAGAGCAGACACGCGTCTGGAAGAAGCTTTGATTACTCCAGATACAAATTTATTGTATTGTATTGTATTTTTTAAGTTTTATCTATTTAAGTAATCTCTATACCTAACATGGGGCTCAAACTCATGACCCCAAGATCAAGAGTTGCATGCTCTTCTAACTGACCCAGCGAGGTGCCCCAGATACGTATTTTTTTTAGCAAGGAAAGATAACATCCCACATCCTGAAGCCCAGAAATAAGCATGGCTGACTAACATTTTGATGCAGTTTGTCAACTTGCATATACTTTTAAATCTCTGAATTACCGTAGTCAGATCACCCAACTAGTCTGTCTAGAAGAAAGGCAGATTCTGAGAGGAATAAATAGCAGGTTGATGACCTCCCCCATCCTCCCCCCCCCCCTCCACACACACACTCCCCACTCCATGCCTAGGAGCACTCTGAGGGACCATATCAATCAGTTTTCAAACTCTTGCAAAAGTTTCTGTCCTGGTTGCTAAGTCTCCCCATTTGTCTCCAGTCAAACATTATTCCAATGTTGACCACTTGGCCTCAGATCATCAACTGACAGGTAGAATATAAATATACAGTAAAAAGGAAAAGACCTCCCAAATTTTTGAAAGGAGAAAAACAACTTTCACTAAGGCTAACTGGCTGGGCTAGTTCAGTGAGGAAGCACATACTCTGAACATGTGGACTCCATATTTTGAAAACTCAGCTCATGCTGAAGAAATTTACATCTACCAGGAGGAAAAATAATGTCTCTTGGTAGATTTTACAAATGCCTGCAGTTGAAAATGTATGTCCGTGGACATGTCCAGACTCATTTTACATATAAAATATATACAAACTTGCACATCTTAAGAACATTTGCTAGAAAAGAATATTTTAACTATAAGTAGTATCCTCAAGAGAATATTAAAAAAAAATTAATTAAGGTTGTAATTCAAGAAATAAATACAATAAAAAAGGTAGGGCCCAAGAATAAAAAAGAGTTCTTAGAAATTAAAAATATGGTAAGTTAGGCAGAAATTTTAAAAACAGATTGAAAAATAAAAATCAAAGAAATCTCAAAGAAAGTAGAAAATACAGGTAGATTGAAAATGTGAAAGAAAGGCTAAATTGTAAAGTATAAATCCAAGCAGTGAATGTTCAATGACTAGAAGCTCCAGAGAGAACAGATAAGATGACAGGAAACTATAAACAAAAAAATAATAAAAAAGAATTTCTCAGCTGAAAGACACGAGTCTCTAGACTGAAGAGAGAAGGAAAAAAAATGCTATAATGCCAGACACAGTGAATGAAAAATGAACCCCGCTCAGTCACAAAATGGTGAAATTTCAGAATATCAAAGATTTTTTAAAAGGTTTTATTTAAATTCCAGTTAGTTAGGGGCGCCTGGGTGGCTCAGTCGGTTGAGCATCCGACTTCAGCTCAGGTCACGATCTCGCGGTCCGTGAGTTCGAGCCCCGCGTCGGGCTCTGTGCTGACAGCTCGGAGCCTGGAGCCTGCTTCGGATTCTGTGTCTCCCTCTCTCTCTGCCCCTCCCCTGCTCATGCTCTGTCTCTCTCTCTGTCAAAAATAAATAAACATTAAAAAAGAATTTAAAAAATAATAATAAATTCCAGTTAGTTAACATAACATATAGTGTAACATTAGTTTCAGGTGTGCAATAGTGACCCCACACTTACATGCAATAATTAGTGCTCACTGCAGCAAGTTCACTCCTTAATCCCCATTACCTATTTAACCACCCCCTACCCAACTCCCCTCTGGTTAACCATCATTTTGTTCTCTATAGTTAAGAGTCTGCTTCTTGGGATTGCCATTCTCCCTCTCTCTCTTTCCCTATGCTGGTTTGTTTTGTTTCTTAAATTCCACATATGAGTGAAATCATATGGTATTTGTTTTCTCTGACTTATTTCATTTAGCATAATACTCTGTAGCTCCATCCGCATCATTGCAAATGGCAAGATTTCATCCTTTTTTATGGCTGAGTAATATTCCAGTGTGTGTGTGTGTATGTGTGTGTGTGTGTGTGTGTGGACACTTGGATTGTTTCCATAGTTTGGTTATTGTAGATAATGTTGCTATAAACATAGGGGTGCATGTATCCCTTTGAATTAGTATTTTTGTATCCTTTGGGTAAATACCTCCTAGTGTAATTGCTGGGTCATAGGGTAGTTCTATTTTTAACTTTTTGAGGAACCTCCATACTGCTTTCCAGAGTGGCTGCACCAATTTGCATTTTCACCAAAACAGTCCATGCTCATGAATCAGAAGAACAAATACTGTTAAAACAGCTCTACTACCCAAAGCAATGTACACATGTAATGCAATCCCTATCATAATATCAAAGGTCTCTTAAAATCCAAAAATTTTCAGAGAGGAAAAGTAAATTGTCTTCCTTTCTAAAAAATCAGATTGGCATTAAACTTCTCTTTAGCAATACCAAATGCTACAAGACAATGGAACTCTGCCTTCAAAGTTCTGAGAGAAAATTATTTTATTTTATTCAATACTCAAATTATTAATTAAATTTGAGAGTAGAATAAAGACATTGTAAGTCAAGGAAGAACTCAGTAAGTTTACCTCCAATATTCCCATTCTACGGAAATGACTCAAGGATGTGTTCCAGAAAAATAGGGGAGTAAACTAAAAATTTGTGGAGCTCAAGAAACAATTAAGCCAGTCAGGAGAAAATGGAAGGAAGACCTAGGGTGACAACTTTTCACCAAATGTAGAACCCAAAAATCCAGTTTAGAGCTGGTAGAACAAGGTCTCCAAAAGGTAGGTGTCTGGAAAGAAAATGTATATGAGAAAGAATTCAGATTTGATAGTATCGTGAAGAAGTTGGAATATCAAGTTGTAAAAAATGCAGCAATGCAGGAAACGGGGTGGGGCAAAAGAGACAATTAGAAATCCCAAGAAACACACAAGACTATGTAAAGAAGATATATAACTATAGTACAGTACGTGGCTGATCTGTTAACAATCTTCATATAGAAAAAGGTTGTAAACCCTGTTGACCAATTTGCAGCTCTTGGAATCAACGCACACACCAGGAAAAAGGAACACTCAGGTCTGGTGGTAGAACAAGATGCATGTTCCCTTTCTTGACAGTAGAAGTTAAAACTAAGCATTTGGGGGGCATCTGGGCGGCTCAGTGGGTGAAGTGTCTGACTGTTGGTTTCGGCTCAGGTCATGATCTCACAGTTTGTGAGTTCAAGCTCCACATTGGGCTCTGCACTGACAGTGCAGAACCTGCTTGGGATTCTCTCCTTTTGCCCCCCCTCTTCCACTTGTGCTCTCTCTAAATAAACAAATAAATATTTTTAAAATGTTTCCAAAAGAATTAAGCATTTAAATGTGGTAGAAAGGAATACAGAGATGAAGGAAAGGATAAAGACATTCATATGTTCACCTCACAAAGTGAAGCGTCAAGAAATATTGTCAGTAGTTGATGGAATTAAAAATAAGGATGTCACTATATTTTTATACAGTTACAAAGGCAACTAACAAAGGATCTAAAAATGGTGACGTAATCGTATTGAAGCGGAGGAGAGGAAGGCCGAGTTTGGAAGATGGAAGATAAGTGAACTCAGTCCATGTCTATCATCAAAGAAATCAACAGAGATTGTCTAAAATTGTTAAAGAGGAAAAGAAAAACAATCCGCTGAAGGGTGTGTAATAGTCTGACAACCATAGCACAAAGGCCAGGACAGGAGAAACAGAGCTGTGGTGAAGATTCTTATACCATACGTGTAATGGCATATCATCACCTAAAGGAAGATTATGATACATGAAAGAGGTACAAAATATTTCTGCTTCCAGTCAAATGGAGTAAGACGGACGAGATTTACCATCCTGCCTGAAACAACTAAAACATCAGACAAAATATATGAAAAAATCGCACCCAATGTACTGGACTTTAGGCAATAAAGGACAACGATCATTGAAAGAGAAAAGAGAGAATATAATGTATGTCTACGCAAACACTTGTGCACAAATATTCATAGCAACTCTACTGGTAATAGCCCCAAAGTGGAAACAACCCCACTGTCCACCAAAAGATGAATGGAAAAAGAAATTGTGTTACATTCATACAATGGGATGTGCCACATAGCAGTAAAGAAGAATAAACGACAGATACACATAACTACACGGACGAGTCTCAAATTAATTATGCTGAGTAAAGGAAGCCACCCCTCCATTTGTACTTACCGTAAGATTGCGTTTATATAAGATTATAGAAAGAGGAAACTAATCCGTGTGACAGAAAGCAGATCAAGGACTGTAGAGAGAGATAGGAGGGATGATTTTAAAGAGGCATGAAGCAAGTTTCAGGGGTGATAGATATGTTCACTCTCTTGATTGTGGTGATAGTTTCATGGTGTACACAAATGTCAAAAATTTTCAATTTGTTCACTTTGAATATAAGTGGTTTATTTTATGTCAATTATACCTCCATGGTCGGGCTCTGTGCTGACAGCTCAGAGCTTGGAGCCTGTTTCCGATTCTGTGTTCTGTGTTCCGATTCCCTCTTTCTCTGACCCTCCCCTGTTCATGCTGTCTCTCTGTCTCAAAAAAAAATAAATGTTAAAAAAAATTTAAAAAAAAAAGGGGGCGCCTGGGTGGCTCAGTTGTTAAGCGTCCGACTTCGGCTCAGGTCATGATCTCGCAATCCGTGGGTTTGAGCCCCACGTTGGGCTCTGTGCTGACAGCTCAGAGCCTGGACCCTGTTTCGGATTCTGTGTCTCCCTCTTTCTCTGACCCTCCCCTATTCATGCTCTCTCTCTGTCTCAAAAATAAATAAATGCTAAAAAAAAAAAATAAAAAAAAAATTATACCTCCATGGTTAAAAAAGAAAAGAAAGATATTGCGTAAACTTATTACAGAGATAAACAATAATACATGACAAATATATATTTATACATATAACATATAACACATAACAAGTACATAAAAATATATAACAAATAATAGCAAAATAAATAATATACAGTATTTCATAAACATACCCTTTTTAAATATTTAGTTATTTTGAGAGAGAGAGAGAGGGAGAGAGAGATCCCAAGCAGGGTCCACGCTGTCAGTGCCGAGCCTGACGTGGGGCTCGATCTCATGAACTGTGAGCCAAAATCGAGTCAGATGCTTAACTGACTGAGCCACCCAGGTGCCCCTGTCATAAATATATTCTTTTACAGATATGCTAACTACCAAAAGAGCTAAAAAGAAAAACTGCTAAAAGTGTTTCCCCGTGTGAGCGATTGGGGAAAGGCGTTATTCAAGAGGAGGATGGGGAACTGTTGCTTCTTAGTATAAGCCCTTCCGGATTAGTTCATTTTTAACAATGTACCTATGTGTCATTTCAGACGCACAGAGAAGCAGATGCTAGGACGGGATTTGACATGCCAGAGATTTACTGAGGGGAAGCCTATGAAGGACAGAGGGAGACAGACAGAGTAGGAATAGACAAAGAGAGGGTCAGACCATGATCAAGTCCGCTGCCTGTGAAGGGAGAGGGGGAAGTAAAGATTGGATAGGAAGAGCCTCAGAACCTGGCACAGTTCTGAGAAAGCCTCGACAGGCTGATGGGGGAGGGTCTGCACAAAAGTTGCCCATGAGAGGAACATGGGGCAGGGTTAACCGGCACTGGTACCCAGGTACCTCAGCAGTGTTCTGTCAATGGCCCAGAAGGGTGGGGCTCCACGTGAGTACTATAGGCTCCAAAGATGTGGCACCTGGGCTTGCCATTCTGCCAGGCACCCACAGCAGGTTCTCTTAAGGGGACATCTGAACAATGTATCTCTGTGGCTGCCACAGCAGGCATTGAATTGATTTTTATGTTGTTCAGAAAGTTATTTTAAGAGAAGAATAAATCGGGGCGCCCCGGTGGCTCAGTCGGTTGGGCCTCTGACTTTGGCTCAGGTCATGATCTCACAGTTCTTGAGTCCAAGCCCTGCATCAGGCTCTGTGCTGACAGCTCAGAGCCTGGAGCCTGCTTCAGATTCTGTGGCTCCCTCTAATCAACAGGTGAAATGAATAAACATCCAAGTAGCACAGTCTTTTTCTTTCTTTTTTTTTTTCTTCCAGCAATTCTATACATTATTCGGTGCTCATCGTAATAAGGGTACTCTTTTTTTTTTTAATTTATTTTGAGAGAGAGAGAAGAGCAGAGAGAGAATTCTAAGCGGGCTCTGTAGCACAAAGCTCGAGGCGGGACTCCAACTCACAAACCGTGAGATCAAGATCTGAGTGGGAATCAAGAGTTGTACCCTTAACCAACTGAGCCACCCGGGTACTCTTACTGTCTATCACCTATTTCACTTAGCCTCCTACACCACCCCTTCTGTTAACCACCCATCTATTCTCTATAGTTAAGAGTTTGGGTTTTTGTTTGTCCCTTTTTTCTTTGTGTTGTTTGTTTCTTTGTTTGTTGCACAGTCTTTTATAAAGTGCATCAACCACCTGGTTGGTACTGTGTATTTTGCATTCCTTTTTTGTTTAAAGGTATTGCCTGGAGTAGGTTAAATTTATTTGTTTTTTTCTTAATTGAAGGGTTACAGTGAAAAACTGGAGAGGCAGCCATTTTCTTCAAAAAATATGCATAGAGTCAAGGAATAGGAGTCAACAAAGGAAGAAAGTCAAAGAATGGAGTCAACAAAGAGGAGGGTTGCTTGAGGACCTATAGATTCTGATGAAACAATCTTGGAATTACACACAGCCATTTAGAACAGATTGGGCTCATTAGAAGCCCTCTAATTCTGTAACTCTCAAAGCTCAAAAATTCCCAATGACTTCACAAATAAGACTAACAAATAATAAATTCTGCTTTACAGTACAAGTAATTGGAAAAAAAAAAAAAAACCTGCCATTTAGAGACCAAGTCGTATCTCTAACATTCTAGGTCCTGAATCGTGATTTTTCCATGCCTAGTCAAAAAAAAAAAAAAAAGAAGAAGAAGAAGAAGACAAAAATTTATAAAAACAAAATGCTCCCAAACACTTAATCCCACCCTGCATAAAGGCAAGTGTATATGTTCTGCAGGGCAGGGGCAGAGAGGAAAGAGACGGCCGTCTTCACAATTGTGACTGAAGTTTCTCACTTTTGTTAACTTTATATAAATACATGACCACGTGAGGGGCACCTGGGTGGCTCAGTCGGTTGGGCAGCCGATTAGAACTCAGGTCATGATCTCGAAGTTTGTGAGTTCGAGCCCCACATCGGGCTCTGTCCTGAGCGCTCAGAGCCTGGAGCCTGCTTTCGATTCTGTGTCTCCTTCTCTCTCTGCCCCTTCGCTGCTTGCTCTCAGCCTCTCTCTCTCTCTCTCAAAAATAATAAACAATAAAAAAAATTTTTTTTTTATAATACACGACCACGTGAACGCATTGCTAGCACCCCTCCCAGGGCCTTGGAAAGGGCCCTGCTGCTGATGCTTTCATCAGCATTTAGTAAATTCACATTTCTACACAGCCCTATTTGAAGAGGAACAGAAAAATAAAGGAGTGTAGATTCTCTTAACAAGTTTGTGGATATAAATACGGGTTGCTGGGCAGGGAGTGGCCCTTTACACACATGTTAGTACTGAAAATAAAAAGAATGTGTGCAGAGGCGACTGGTCGTTGGTATAAATCATTTCCCATGTGTCTGGCACCCCCAGACACTGATCACTCCCTGCCAGGCCCTGGCTCCAAACCCACGACACCCTCACGGGGCCTTCTGCACACTTAGGGCACAGTCACATCTGATTTCCCTGGGAACCTGTCACTCAGAGCAGGGAGCTGAATGACAAGAATGAGCAAGGCACATTATTGGGTTTTGTTATTAAAGAAAATGAACTTGGCTTGTTGAAAGCATGGTATACAGCGTATGGTCACAACTTCTTTTTAAACGAGAAAGAAAATGAAAGGAAGTACGTGCAAATATTAATAATAGTTCTCTTTGGGTGTCAAAAGTATGGGTAATTTTTATTAGCTTTCCCTCCACATTTTCTTTAATAAGCATGTATTGTCTTATTTAGGAAAAATAAACTTTAAAAAGCATTTACAAAGAAAGGTATTAACTTTAGACATGTATGCATATACAATATGTGTATTAATACATGAGATATGCAAGGAACTAAGGAGATTTATTCATTTATTTTAAAAGATAAAACCTTTATTTTATGTTGATCTATTTTTGAGAGAGAAAGAGACAGAGCATGAATCGGGGAGAGACAGAGAAAGAGGGAGACACAGAATCCGAAGCAGGCTCCAGGCTCTGAGTTGTCAGCACAGAGCCCGACGCAGGGCTCAAACTCGCGAACCCCAAGATCATGACCTGAACCAGTCAAAAGCTTAACCCAATGAGCCAGGAACCCCGGGAACTGAGGAGATTTAAAGCTTCCGAGGACTCCTGGTAAGAGTATTTCACGTGGTAGATATTCCGAGTGTGATCGGAGGATCAGAAAAGCAACGAATCCCCGGGTTGAAATGACCCTTGTATTCATTATCTCTGGCTGCATAACAAATTACTCCAAAACTTAGCAGCTTAACCCGGGAAACATTCATTATTTCACACAGTTCCTATGGGTTAGGAATCTGGGTATGACTTAACCGAATGGTTCTGGCTCAGGGTCCCTGTCGAGGTTGCAGTCAAGCTGTCTGGCAGGGGCTGCAGTCATCTGAAGGCTTATGCAGCACTGGAGGATCTGCTTCCAAGATGGCTCATTCATATGGCTGCTGGCAGGAGGCCTCAGTACCTTGCCACATGATGATTCACAGGGCTGCCTGAATGTCCTCACAACCCAACAGCTGGTGCCTCCCAGAGGGAATGATCAAAGAGACAAAGAGAAAGATGGGGAGGCAGAAGCTAGAATGTCTTCTACGATTTAGCCCAGGAAAGGACATACCATCACTTCTGCCACAGTCTTTTGTTGCACGGACCAATCGTGATGCCGTGGATTGTAGGAAGTGACTACAGCGGGGCATAAATTTCTGGAGGCAGGGATCAGGAGGGGCCTTCAATGTTCCATCCCCGTGGCATCCTTGAGAAACTAAAATTTGCCACACAAAAGAGTGGCAAAATAGAGAAATTTTTCTAGAGCAATATTGAGCTTGTTAGTCAAAATAATTTAAGCCTATAAAGGAAATAGGTATTTGACTTCTATTTTATATTCTGACTGATCAGAAATGGCTCTTCTGAAAACGTACTATATTACTGGTTATGAGTATAATGTGGCTTTTTAAAATGTCAATTGGTTTCACTTCTTGGAAAGTTACAGAAGTTTCTTCCTCCTGTCTTCAGAGAAGATTGGGTAGGACAAAGTAGGGATTTTTCTTTCCTTTTACAAACTTTACATTTTGGTTGCGTGGCTGTCAATATTTTTGTAGGCAAAAACAAACAAATACCCTTCAGTGGTTGTTTTCAGACCAGCTAGATGTCTAACTGATAAAAATTAATTCATCTCCCCCCTGCAGGTCAAATCTGTAATACTCTCCCCAGATTCCAACATAAGGAAAAAGCGGTTCATGAAATCAACTTAGAAGCCATATTGTTAAAAACAGTAGCCAGAATGGAAGGTCTCTCTGACTTGGGATTTTGTTTTCAAATGAGTTAATTTATTAAGGTGAAAAAGCATAATTAATAACATCAAAATTTAACCTACTTTAATACATTTAACCAATGCCTTTAATAATAAGAGTAAACTTAGGTGAAATGAGAAATGTCTTCAAATTTGCGATGTAAGATAATAGAAATATGGAACAGTGCGTCTCGTCCTCAGAGCTATTCCTAACCAGAAAGAGAATAGGAGTTAGTATTTGCCATTACTGCAGACTCTTCAAGACCAGGAATTCTCCTGTCTTCAAATCCCAAGTGCCCAGTTGAATGCTAGGCATAAGGAGAAGGTCAGGAAGTATTTGCTGAATGAAGAAGGAAGGGAAAAGCAATAAATGTTTGAGGGAAATGATACACTACAAAAGTCATTCTCATCCTAATTTCCACTCTTCCCTTTGCCCGCTCTGTTCCCAACTTGCCCTGACTTCAAAGAGAGTAGTTCCCAGGAAGAGAGCTGAACTCAGCCTCAGCATCTATAAAATCACCAGATCCCCAATGGCTCCTGTTTTGTCATTCCACCCAGTCCAGTTAATTCCCTCTTCACACTGATATTTTAAATTCTAGTCCATAATACCAAAAGAAATGAACACCCCCCCCCCAACTTCTTGTTTTGGGCATCTATTTTCAACACCATCCCACAAATTTCTCTGAATCTACTCTCTCCCCCAGTATAATGATGGAAATGGAACATAGGACTCTATAGCCGATGGATTCTAACTCCTGTCTTTTTATCCAGCTGGAAAGCTACTTACTAGTTCTTTGTCTTCTTTTAGTAACAGCTTTTCTCCTAGGAATCTGCACTCTTGCTGTTAAAATTCCCAGCAAGTTCAAAGGCACTCTCATCCCCTCAAGATCTGCCAGTTAAACTCACTGTTGCTACTCGGTACTGCCTTTGATAATTTAGCCCTTCCCAGAGTCAGGTTTTTCTCTATCTCAGGATAATATAAGGCTTTATCAAGCTGTCAAAACCCTGGATTTTGGCATAGCTTCCAAAAGGGTGTTGAAATATTCCCGAAGGATGAACCCTCTTGAACTAAGGAATCACTGAGGGGAAAGGAATGCAGGCAGGTCTGACAGGATCTGCAGCTTTCCCCTGATTTATTGTACCTTGCTTTATAGGAACTAAAGGCTCCTTCTGGTGAGTTCAGTACAGATGAGACACTCTCCGTGGATGGAGGATTTCACCACATGCTATTGGGTCATGCTTATCAAAACTCAGGTGTGCTCATCACTGACTCAGTAACCTCATTATTCACTTGGTTTCAAACTGTTTATCCCTGCACGCACTGTACCCCTCAAATATTTTTTCTTTGAGGGCTGAGATTTTATGAGGCACCATTATGGTTTCTGATAAGCTATTCAAAGTTTAAAGTACATTTTTTTTTTTTTTAAGTCAGAGGCCTGCATCTCCAAGTACAGGGTGGTCCAGGATAAATCAGACCCATGAAAAATATAAGGACTATGGCTGGTCTTTTTGTAATTGTTGTTCGAAAAGTAATTGTCCCAAATTACAAAAAGGAGAAAAAAAGAAAGAAGAAGAATATAAGGAATAATTCTAGGATAGTCTTTTGGTATGTTTCCTTTTAGTCTTTTTTAAAAAACATAACAGGTTAAGTGAAAAAAATTAAGAATTTTATCACAAGATTTTGTTCCCATTATGCTACGGAGTCTGCTGCTTCATAACTATGGCTTTTAAAGATGGCTTTGGGGGCGCCTGGGTGGCTCAATCAGCTAAGTGTCTGACTTCAACTGGGGTCATGATCTCACAGCTCGTGGGTCCGGGTCCCGCATTGGGATCTGTGCTGATGGCTCAGAGCCTGAAGCCTGCTTCGGATTCTGTGTCTTCCACTGTCTCTGTGCCTCCCCTGCTCACACACTCTCTCTCTCTCTCTCCTTCAAAAGTAAATAAACATTAAAAAAATTTTTTGTTAAGATGGCTTTGACAGAGACAGGTTTTAGTGAACAAAATTAGGCTGGGAATTAAAAAAAAAAAAGGAAAACAGAGGTCATCATATATTTTTCATTATATTATTTTTCATCATTATATTTCATCTTTGAATTATTTCTTATATGTACTTTAGAGTTTTGCTGTTCCAAGCATTATCAATAATACATTATATATGTTTAAGGGAAACCTTGAACTTGTTTTAAGGTTTATTTACTCTACCAGGGATCAGTGACACTTTTCATCTCTGTTTCTTAAAAATTAAAGAATCCAGTCACATCAAAGAAGACGAATTTCCAGAATTGAGTTCCATAAGAAACCAGTTGATATGAATGTGTTCCCCGAGGTATAAAAATGTTTTGCCAGTCCCAATACAGAGTGAGAAGATCTTAGGAGAATCTAACAAATGACACAATGCAGATTGCCTATCCCAAGTCCTCAGTCCTCAAAATTTAAATGCAGCATTCCACTTGCTCCTTTTTAAAGTTTAATAAGAAGAATAAGGTAATGTGTTGGAGGATTTTGGAAACTGAGTGAAGATGAAAGGAGCAGTGTCTTATGTTTGTGTTTCTTTTACATTTGATATCTTCCCATATTAGACAGGGAAAGAAAATATGCAAGAATACAAAGGGCAGTGTTTTTAATAAAACCTTGGCTGCTTTTCTCTAAGAACTAATGCAAACAATTTTATCTCTTTAGGGGTCATTTTCAAAGCAAAGGGAAGAAATAAATTGTCAGGATCCCATAAGGTACTTGGAAAATACACTCTTTTTGTGCTTTAACTCAGCTAGGGAAAAGAAACTGAGCAAAAAGCAAGATTTCACTCAGGTCTACTTCGGCCTCATGTGGAAGGAAGGAAGGAAGAAGGAAGGAATAGAGGTGTGTGGGGGGGGGGAACCCTCTCATACTCCATACCCTGTATCATAGCACGTATTAAAAAGAGACTTTAATATTTGTTCTTTAACTATACAAATTTGAGGGGCGCCTGGGTGGCTCAGTCGGTTATGAGTCGGACTTCAGCTCAGGTCACGATCTCGCGGTCCGTGAGTTCGAGCCCCGCGTCAGGCTCTGGGCTGATGGCTCAGAGCCTGGAGCCTGCTTCCGATTCTGTGTCTCCCTCTCTCTCTGCCCCTCCCCCATTCATGCTCTATCTCTCTCTGTCTCAAAAATAAATAAACGTTAAAAGAATTAAAAAAAAAAAACTATACAAATTTGAGTTTTCTAGCAAGGGAAGAGAATTATATTTCTATCTTTCTGACATGATATGAAAACCTAAGTTAGCACAGAGACCCTGCTGTCAAGCTGGGGCCACCTGGGCTCCCCAGGAAGGAAATCCTTGGGAAGGATTGTATTTTATGGACCTACCTTTGACAATTCAGCTGTGCTTCATTCCTAGATGCATTTCTGCCTCATGTGTTAAAACAACCAGCAAAATGTGTCGTCCCTCAAGTGGGCACATTTGGAAGAACTAGAGGAGAACGAATGTACTTGGGCCACTTTCTATCTTAGAACAGCTACGAGGTGAGCTGCCACAGAAACAGAAACAGGGCACATCTGACAGGTTCTGGGTTTCCTTTTGAAAACAGGATATAGACCAGGCTTTCTGAAAGAGCCACTGAAGTTTGCAAAATGCTCTCTGCCCCTGGCTGATTGAGTGAAACAGAGCCAACTCTTAGTTTGGATTGGAAATCATGTGAAACTTATTTATGCCCTTTTTTATTTTCTCTCTTTAACTCTCTATCCGTCATCGAGCAGAGTCTGAGCATCTGAGCCGAGAATCTGTGTCTGGAGCTGGTTTACATTCATACTGGAAATAAAACTCAATATGGGGTGAGAATCCAGGCTAACTGAAGTCAACTCTTTGTGAACAAAATAACCATTCTATGTCCCTCCTCAAAGCCTACAAGCTCCTGAGTAGTTCCCATAAATCCAGGTCCATTCAAAGGGTCTGCTCCTGGCTTTCCACCAGTAGCTTGCATCCACATGCATCAGATTCGACTGTCTCTTAAATCTGCAAAACGTTATCTGCCTCACGGTGCACAGACTACTGTCCCGAACTGTATTCAATCCAGATGGGCGGCTTTGCCACTTCCTGACTTCCATCCTATTACAAGTATGAATGTTTTGAAACCAGGCAACCAAGAGACTGATATCCCAACTGAATGCGAAGCATATAATATTTGGGGAAAGCTTTCTGGTGGTATCCCAGAAAATGAGGCTATTATGGCCCCCATTAACCACTGGATGTCTGAAATTTTCAACCTCCCAACATGTGGATCAGATCACATTTGTGGGAGGACATACCATGGGCATGCCCAGGGTCACACACAGTTCTCAGGGAACCAGCTTGACCTCCACATCTTTCCGTATCACTCACAAAAGAAAGTCAGAATATTAATTTGATATTAATATTAGTTTGAATAAATGATTATCACAGGAATAAGCCATAGCCTTTAAAAAAAATAATTTGCAAGCACTGGTGACAACAATTTATTGCAACAGCTGATCGGATCCGTTAGCATTTCAGCCCTAGTCTACTCAGATCACTACCATTCCCATAAACATCAGAGCACTTCTCAATCATATGGTGGCAATTGGTTTATGTATCCACCTCTTCCTCGGGGGGCAGGGCCGAGTCTTGGCCATCACTTTATATAAACCAGTGCTCAGGCTATCCCAAGGATTCAATAACAGTTAGGAAAAGCAAGGGAGGGGCACCTGGGTGGCTCAGTCAATTAAGTGTCCGACTTCGGCTCAGGTCAGGATCTTACGGTTCGTGAACTCGAGCCCCACGTTGGGCTCTGTGCATACAGCTTAGAGTCTGGAGCCTGCTTCAGATTCTGTGTCTCCCCCTCTCTCTGCCCCTCCCGTGCTCACGCTCTGTCTCTCTGTCTCTCAAAAATGAATAAACCTTTAAAAAAAATTAAAAAAGAAAGAAAGAAAGAAAGAAAAGCAAGAGAAAGTTACATTTATGCTTTGAATATCTCTAGAAGGATCCCCAGGAAACTGGTGTCAGGAGTTGTCCTTAAGCAGAAAATCTGGAGGACTGTGGTGTGAACTTGCTTTTCACTATATTATTTTGTATTCATTAGACTTTTTACTCTGTGTTTTATATGTGAGTGTGTTAGGATAGATATTTACTGGCTGAATAAACAAATAGATGAATGAACAAGCTACATCCAGGAGCACAAGGTTGACGCCCGAATATTTTTGGCTATACTGACTTAATGGCAGTGTTTTCCTGACCCTGAGTTTCGAATCCTTTTAGTGACTCATGTTCAGTTGTGTGCCAGGTCAAGAGAGTGCTGACACTCCAACTGACTCAGTGTGTCCAGACATTTTTAGCCTCGGAAGAGACAAAGAACTGTCACAAAGGCTAGACTTTATTGGTTTGGTTTTGATGCATTCAGCAGAAGTGGAAATGCTCACTGCTTTTCTCAAGATTAGACGTTGCGTCTTATCTGGAAAGAGCCACTATGATTACTTCTTTAAGATAAAGCTTTAATCCAAGCTCAAGGAAAACTGGAATTCTTCAGGAAAGAAAGAAACAAACAAACAAACCACATTTGGTTCATGTCCTCAGCTTTGTGTCTCCTTTGAGCCCCAGAGAGGCATATTAATACTGTGAATCTGAGAACAGTGGCTTTGGGGTCAGGCAGAACTTTCCTAACTGCCCCAGGCCTCACAATGCTCGGTTGTATAGAAATTGGGAACAATGGTATCTATCTCACAAGGCTGCCATTAGGCCTACATTAGCTAATGTATTTAAAATCCCTGAAACATAGGGCTCAAAAAGTAGTAGTTATTATTTTTATCCTAAAATAGTCTCATGGCCCCATTCATCCTTTAAGTTGGCTGGGGATCGACACCAGTCCTTGATTTGAGACAAGCTTTGAGGCTTACCTCTGATGTGCAACCACACTTTGAGTTTACGAATGTGTTGCTCCCTCCTGTAATGAGTATATTCTGGGTGTGCTGTTTTTGGCCTGTCACTTCTTTTGCCTACAGTGTAAAGATCAGCAATAAGCTTGCTACTTCCAACATTCACCATGTCCTCTGCTTATCATAATCCCTGATCAGTCTTCTTCGATAGCATCACTTTTTATCCAACCGGGTCCAGATTATATAGTTTGAGGGACGCCCCGGTGCTGTTGGAAATTTGTCAGCCCTGTCCTTTAAAGGGTGTTGGAAGGACATCGGTGCTGCAATCAAACATTGTGACAGTCTTGCCATGCCAAAAGAATTTGAGATGAGTTTGGGTTTTTGTCGTTGTTGTTGTGGTTGTTGTTGTTGTTTGGAGTTGGGGGATGAGGGAGGCAGAGGCCAGAATTTTCTGAAACCACAATCCTCAAATTCCTGAATGTTCAGCGAGTTCGCCACGAGGTTTAAGGGCCCTGCTAACTTGTCTGGCTACTGCTGTTGTCTGGGCCTTCGATGACTGGCTGGGGTCGCCGGTGGGGGGGCCGGGGGGGGGGGCCTGCCTTTCCCAGCATGGAAGTGTGCAGCTCTCCCCGCACTCCCTGCCCCAACAATGCCAAGAGCCAGAAACAAGGGGCGGGAGTGTTAGCAGGCCCCGCTTGAGTGGCAGCTGAGAGAGCCTTCATTGTGCCTGGCGCACCGAGAGCAGATTGTTATTCTGCAGGCATGCGTTAGAGCCTGGGCAGAAGGCGCCATGCTCTTGCCCCAGTGGTGTCTTGCTGCTGCTGGGAAGGAGAGGGGGCTGCCATCGTGCAGAACTTCTGTGGGCCACGTTCCAAGAATTGTCCCTAGAGAGCCCATCACAAGGGGAAAACATTTGTTTCCTGAATTTATAACTCTCTTCCATTCCATGAGTTTATTATTTCCCTCCACCTTTCCCACCTCCTCTGCTGCAAAATGACATCATTCCGTTAACCCCACTCAATTACGATTATATTCTCACTACTTCAGGGTATCGTCACTTGAACATGTATACTTTGCATAAAGCTTTATCACATAAAGAGCCAAGTTGGAAATAATTCTCGTCTTCTGTTTCATTGTCATTGAAGTAACACCCTCTGGGAGGTTAGCTGCTGTCGATTTAGCCCAGTTACCAAAAGAATGAGGAGTCTGTTTCTACAAAGATTTTTCTGGGCTAGAGGGTTCTGAGGCATCGATCTATGAAATGACTCCCTCTTTGCTCCAGGTATTGAAGACTCAGCTCTCTGCGCTTACTCATTGGCGTGAACTCATAAAGGACCACTGCTAAAAAGTCTCCCAGATTCATCAGCCAAAGAGATGTGCTAGAATTAGTGTCTTACTATTCTGGCGGTGGGATGTTTTGCAGCAATCAGCGACAGCACGGTATGACTACATCTGGGCAAATTGAATGCAGGAAGTGGTGACCAAAGATATGAAGAGATCATCTGGGGAAAATTTTGTAAAGGACCCAATAAACACATATCATCTCTTCTGCCTCACCCTTCCTCCTCCCCCCAACCCTCACCTTCCAGAAGTAGAATTCATCAGCTTTGAAAGAATGAGAAATGTCAAATGCAGAAGGATTGTCTAGGGTGGAGTCTGCTGTGTTTTCCATTCCCCTTCTCCTCCCCCTCACCCCACTACCATTCTGAGCCTGGAATATCAAAGGCACCAAAGATACTGAAACTTCCCCCACTGACTCAGCCTCACCACTATGGGTGGGGATGGCAGGGAAGTGTGCATGAATTTCTCTAAGCCATTTTTCTGGTTCAAGCAAAAGGCAGAGGAAATGAAGGAATCTGTCTGATGCATGAAGCAGACTCTGATTCTCTTCTAAGACATGTGCCCACAAGTAGGCTATCATTATTTGAGTGTGCGTATAATTAAAAACCTTTCAGCACTCTAGGCATATTTCCTGTCACCAGGACTGAGAACTGATCAGGCTTACCACTGTCGGCAGTGAAGGTAAAGAGGGCACCATGTGAACATACTTCCTTGTATGTGTAGGTATACATTGGCAAAAATGAACCTCCTTCAGCCATTCTTTTTTTTTTTTTAATGTTTATTTATTTATTTTGAGAGAGAGAGAAAGAGGGAGTGGGGAGGACAGAAAGAGAGGGAGAGAGAGAGAATCCCAAGCAGTCTCCACATTCTCAGTGCAGGACCTGACTTGGGGCTCAGTCTCATGAACCATGAGATCATGACCTGAGCCAAAATCAAGAGTCAACTGACTGAGCTCAACCAACTGAGCTACCCAGATGCCCTATCCCTCAACCATCTTCAACTATCTTGAAAGAGAGTACATTTTATTCATATAATTTTTAGAAGAAGCAAAATCCAGGCATGTAGTAAACCTTTCACTCATGCATTCACAATAAATATTTTTGGAATACATAAAAGCAGATATGCATTGTCAAAAGAATGGATGAGTGGGTGGATAGTTTCTAGAACTCCCTAAATCTACTTCTATACACATTTTAAAAATTTATTTATTTATTTATTTATTTATTTATTTATTTATTTTTCTTAGAGAGCATGAGGGTGGGAGAGGGACAGAAGGAGGAGAGAGAGAATCTCAAGCAGTCTCCATGCTCAGCACGGAACCCAACGTGGGACTCAATTCCATGACTCTGGGATCATGACGTGAGCCGAAATCAAGAGTCAGAAGTTCGATAGACTGAGCTACCCAGGCACTCCCACATTTTATTTATTTTTATTTTTATTTAAAAAAAAAAATTTTTTTTTAATGTTTATTTATTTTTGAGACAGAGAGAGACAAAGCATGAATGGGGGAGGGTCAGAGAGAGGGAGACACAGAATCTGAAACAGGCTCCAGGCTCTGAGCTGTCAGCACAGAGCCCGACACGGGGCTCGAACTCACGGACCGTGAGATCATGACCCGAGCCGAAGTCAGCTGCTGAACCGACTGAGCCACCCAGGCGCCCCTATTTTTATTTTTTTAAATAAGCTCTACACCCAATAGGTGACTTGAACTCACGCCCCCAAGATCAAGTGTTGTGTGCTCTACTGACTGAACCAGCCAGGTGCCCCTCTAAATCTACTCCTAAAGTCATGTACTGTATTAAAAAAAAAAAACAAAAAAACTCATGTGTATGTACTTTAGTGGCCCAATATTTTAGAGTAACACTGAAAGTTAGTCTCAATCAAAGGGAATGTAATCACGAGTCTGTAGTAAATTTTTCTTTTTTTCCCTATTATTCAATATAAGGAAATTTAACATGAAGACTGGGGAAAACTATTTGCTTCATGTAGCTTAGACATTAGGAAGCCTGATGTCTGTGCTTCATGCCCTTCCCTCCAAAATAAGTTGGATAAAGGTGTACTCTTTTGAGAGGACGCACTCACCAGAGCTGTGATGCCTGAGCTTGTAAAAGGAAGCTATATCGCAGGTAGAAGTGATGGAACAATGTTGGTAGAGGCACAACACAGATCCAAAGGCATTTCCTTCTTCTGCCAGACTACAATCCAAATCTAGACCAACATGCTTTTGGTTTGGAAAGACTTTTCAAAATATTAAAAATAATTCCAAGAAATCTAGTTTTAAAAACAAGTGAACTTAAAGCTAAGATTTGCTTATATGCTTCCAAAGTAAGGCATAATAACAATTCCTTCCCTGGAAGGAAATAGACCATTTATGTTACCTAGTTGTTAATGTCAAAATGTGTTAATCTGAAAGCAATGACACTTACGGTCGTGTAATGTTCACTGAGCATTCAGTATCTTACCAGTTGGCAACAGCATTTTAAAATCATGGTCCCTAGGGGCGCCTGGGTGGCTCAGTCAGTTGAGTGTCCAAATTTGGCTTAGGTCATGATCTTGTGGTTCACGGGTTTGAACCCCGCGTTGGGCTCTGTGCTGACAGCTTGGATCCTGGAACCTGTTTCAGATTCTGTGTCTCCCTCTCTCTCTGCCCCTCCCCTGCTCGCGCTCTGTCTCTCTCTCTCTCTCAAAAATAAACATTAAGAAAAAATTTAAAATCATGGTCCCTAACTTGATGGAGTTCACCTCATCAGGAAGAAAAAATTTTGTTTGCTGGCTAAATGTGTGATTAATTATAATGATTCACAGTTTCTATTCTGAGCCCTGCCATTCTACCTTGGGTAGCCCCAGGCAAATTGTTTAAATTTCCCCATCCCTCAGTTTTCTCATCGGTAAAATAGAACTAAGAATACCCATCTTCCTCAGCTATTCAGTGAGAATTAATTAATGTTTGAGATCCTCAGATGAAAGACTCTCTGGGCTATTACACAAACAATAAAACTGCTTTTATACACAGCTGGGCATGACTCACATGAGAAGAGACAAATTCTTATAAGATCTACATCCTGTCAAGACCAGAATATATATCTGCCCTTCAATGGTATAAGTCTTAGACTGTGTCCAACAGAAATATAACGTTAGCCACATATATAATTTTAAGTTTTCTAGTTGCCAAATTAAAAAAAAAAAATAGGGGCGCCTGGGTGGCTCAGTTGGTTAAGCATCTGACTCTTGATTTCAGCTCAGGTCATGATCTCATGGTTTGTGAGATTGAGCTCTGTGTTGGGCTTGGGCTTTATCCTGACAGCATGAACCTGCTTGAGAGTCTCTCTCTCCCTGTCTCTGCCCCTCCTCCACTTTCTCTCTTTCTCTCAAAATAAATAAACAAATTATAAAAAGTAAAAAGAAACAGGTAAAAATAATTTTAATAATTTTAATACTTGATTTAGCCCAGTATACCCCAAATATCATTTTAACCTGTAATAAGCAAGTATTAATGAGTTCTCTTATGTTCTTTTTTTTACAAGTAAGAAATTAAAATCTTGTATATGTTTTACACTCACAGAATATTCCGATTTGGACTAGCCAGGTGTCCAGTGCTCCTTACCCACAAAAGGGCTAGTGGTGCCTGTATCAACAGTTCAAGGCTAAGAATTCCCTCAACTCCAGGCTACAAATGTCATCCATTGATCTATGTGCCTCCGGTTTCTCTTAGGTGGATAGGTCGGCACAAATATACGCTACTCTCATCTTCTATACTGTTTGGCTTCAGAGAGGACACTGCTAGAAAGTCCCTGCTTCCAGCAGCACTCAAGAGATTAGCAAGATGGTAATGGAAGATGCTCCAGGGGAAAAAAAAAAAAAAAAAAAAAAAAAAATATATATATATATATATATATATATATTCCCACTTCTCTCTTCCTCACAGAGGAGCAGAGGAGTGTCTTGACACATTTGGGGCAAGTTCCCTGTATTTCCTACCATGAGTGCCAGCACACATTTGGCATCCCACACAGAATACACAGAATCACAGCATCACCCCCAAGACTTGGCTTAAGAACATTCAGTCAACTTTAAATGATTCCCAGTAAAGTTGATGAGAGTTTGAAATGCAGTAAACAAAATCTATTTTGTTTTGTTTTGTTTTGTTTTGTTCATTTCTTTGGAGGGAAACTGTCATTGTTGGATTGTTCGGTTGGTTGGTTGTTCTTCTTTAAACAGAAAAACATGAAACTATTAGAGGCGTGAACCATTGTTGATTTTAACCCTTAAATTCATTTGCTTTAGAAAAATCCTAACTCAAAAACTATAATGATTTTTCAAATCAATTTGAAATAGATAAGCCACGGTGTAATCTTATACAATGGTTTGCATAGTGCAAAATGCTCATGAAAAATATGCCTCATGTTGGACACATTGGCCATTTCATTCTTCCCACTGATCTTTGGGAAACTGTCTTTTCTTGGTAATCTCTTAATTTCATGCTGAGACCATCCTGTTTCCACCTAAACTCCAGTCTTGATTTACCCCAGGTTTCTGCCTCATACCCTGCACTAAGCACCTTCTCTGTGACCCTCTTCACATAAAGTGTGGCATGATCTTGAGTCTTTCCAAGCTGACCTCAGGGTCATCCAATGTTTACCAAACATCTACTTGGGTGAAACACTGCCCTGCAGGAAATGCTACCATAAGTACAATGAAGGGCCTGCCCTCCAGCTGCCTCTATCTGGAAGATGTACATTATTAATGTGAAAGAAGGGCCAACCCACAGGAGAAAACAGCAAACGCTGCATACAAGGGTATTTTAGGTAGTTGAGGGGTTAGGACTTCAATATGTGAATTGGGAGGGGGGCATAAATATTCAGTCCTTAACAAAGGGTCTCAGGGTAAAGACACCCTACCCAATTGGGTTGATGAGCAAAGATGAAAGTTGAACCTGAGATAGCCATTAAGGTGCCCTCCCTTCTGGATACTAGCAGAAGTCATGCATCAAGGACCAAATCGATAAACAATCATGTATATGTCAGTGCAGCTCTTTCTTGATAAGTCTATTATGTTGCACTTGGCTCCTGTAGCCTTTACTTCTTCCTGGGCTCCAGCCTGCATATCTATCTGCCTTCCGGACATCTCCACCTTTATGACCCACAAGTATCTAAAACTCAACATCTCCAAAACAGAATTCATGATATTCTGATATTCTACCACCCAGCTTGTCCTTGCACCTGCCTTCCCAAACCTTATTGGTACCAACATCTTCCACTCAGTCATTCAAGCTACAGATCTTCTCTTTCCTCACCCCTGAATTTAATGGACTAAAAGCCCTGTCAAATACACTCCTTGTCTTTCTTATCCCCATCCCTCCTCACAATTTCCACTTCATATACCCCAGTTCAGACCATCATTATCTTTCTTTTGAACTACTGAAAGATAATAATAACAATTTTTTACATCTACTGCTACTACTACAACAACTACAACTACTAGTGGGAGTAGTAATTAGCATGTATTGAGAGCTCTCTATACGGCAGTCCCTGCCCTAAGCACTTTATAGGTATCGTTCCCTTTAATCTTCACAGCTATTGTAATTTGCATTTTACAGATGAGAAAACCAGGTCAGCAGAGGGGCTAAGGAACATGCCCAAAGTCACAGGTGCTAAGTGGTAGAAACAGGTGCTGAATCCTGGCAGTGTGAATCCAGAACTTGCCTTCATCATGACCCTGAAGTATTCTGCCTTCTCAGCAGTGTAGTCCCTCCTTCTGGACTCCTCCCTTCCAATTCTCCCTCTACTTTTGCCATAAAGATCTGTCTAAAATGCAGTCTGATGTTCTCATTTCCTGGCTTCGAATTCTTTAGCCTTCATTTCCTACAGGGTAAAACTCCATGGGACTCAAGACCACAAAACCCTCCAGACCATGGCTCTGCCTTTCTAGTTTTGAGTACTTTACTTACCCTCTCACTCTTTTTACTCTAGTGCTTCTAAATACTGTTCTCAGAACATGCCATTCCTTTCCATGCCTCCAACGTGACACATGTGTTCTTCCTTCTTCACAGAACATTTTTCTTCAGTAAGGCACCACATTCCTTCCCATTCAAACTTCTGTGAATTCTTTATATCCCAGCTTGAATGGAGCTCCCCTCAAGGAAGCAAACCAATTAGTGAAAAGTCGTTTGCTGAACGTGAATTCCTGAATGCTTACTTTGTCAAGGGACCAATTTATCAAAACTTTAAAAACTTTAAACTACTTAGAAAGTTTATAACACTTATCTTGGATGAGAGGGTTTCTACAGCCTTTTTAAGAGTTCTGTGAGGTTACAAGTTGACCAGGTTAATTAACTGATCCCAGAATCCTGACCTACAGATTTTCCCTTTTTTCCTTCTGTGGCTTCTGTACCCATGTCTACACTTGACTGATGTACTTATCACCACATGGAGTAATCATTTCACATGTCTGAGATCTCTAGGCTATTGTGAGCTCCGTAACAGTCTGGCTGTGTATTTTTACCTCTTGTCCCTATGTTAAGTGGAGTGTGAAGTATGGTAAAGTTTGAATAAATATATTAAGCTGAATTTTAACTTGTCAATAAATGAGCACTTTTATGTTCTACTCCATTTCATCCATAAGGAAAATTTAAATTAAATTAAACAGACAAAACAAAATATGCATTCTAGAAAGTAGAAGTCATAGAATATATATATTCAGGCCTGCTCCTAACATTTTGGGGGCCCACCTAGGAATACAAATGGAGTATCACATACCTACCATAAACAAAATATTTTGAAGTTACAAAAGTAATCTAAGAAACTATTCAATTAAATATATTCTATCTTTTTACCTTGAAAAATATCTTCATAATTATCTGGAAACTAGAATGAAATTTAGAATTTTCAATGGTAGTATGGAGATATCCAATCCCAGACCTTGGCCCTTAGTCCGTGGCCCCTGGCCTACAGTCTACCCCTCTTTCTACCCCAGCTTAGTTCCACACTGTGAAATGCCACGCACACAACACACACACTCACTCACACTTACATGGACATCTAGCCACCTAAGATCGCTGCCCCTTGGCTGCCTTTTGATTGCACAATGGTGCAGCCCACTCTCTCAGGAGGCAAGGCCCTGGAGGAGGCTGAGTGCTTTGGGGCAGGGAATTCCCAGTACCATGTTAACTAGAATCCCTTTGGCTTACTGCCATTAAATATTATATTGGAAATGAAAAAGTATGGATGGTATATTAAATTTTAGAAGCAGGTTTTGAACTTTTTAAGACATCTGTATGATAATCTATTCTTATGAAAAATTATATGCATGCATAAAGGTGCATAGAAAAAATCCTACATCAAATTATATGTAAAAAATTATACATCAAATTTATTATGACTGTTACTATCTCCAGGTGGTGGGAGCAAGTGTGATTTTTTTTTTTTACTTACCTGTATTTTATATGTTTCCACTATGAACATTAATCACTTATGTTATTTTTAAATAAAATTTAAAATCAAAAACATTTTTTAAAGTACTTATACTAGGATAATTTCTACATGGCTAAGTGAAACATGATATTTGTTAAAACCTCAGAAACTTAGTACTTCCTATCCAGGAATAGTAGAGGATTTATAAAATATACCAAAAAACTCACTGGCTAGTGAGGAAAATGCATGAAGCTATTGAGACCCCCATATTTACAGACATGTGCTCATGAGGCTATGAATGTATACATTTATACTGAGTCATATAAAAATACTCAAAAGTATACAGTGCATATGTATTCATCCTGATGCCTGGAATTCTGTGGACAGAGAAGTGCTCTGTTCTCCATAGAGCCTGTCACTAGCTCACTGTCTGAATGTGGGCAAGCCACTGTGGGCCCAGAATGGTGTAGTCAGGGTATGAAACTAATCATTAGCAAGATACTCACTGAGTCTTACAAATGACCGTCTCTCTGACTGATGTTACTGACTAACATGGAATGGAGGGATATTATTTATTCACATTCCAGGTAATTCTAAGGACTGTGTGTGGGGTGGGGGAGCAGGGTGATGTGGGTACACACACCATACCCCACATGCATATGCAAATTGCAAATGGAGCTTGGATGCTTATATGCATGGCATTTCAATAACCTTAGATGTTGTTGGGGTTTTTTTCCACGGAGAGTAACCTTCTGCCTCGAGATGGAATCAGAATAATCATCATATAAGTTTTCAACAATCTCGGTGAATAACAAAACTGACCCAAATATTCCCTCAGTGTTCAAGCTATAAATTAATTCTAAACTAAGCTTCTCTGAACTCATTTTTAAGAGTTAGTTTTAAATTAGCATTTCATGCCATTTGTAATAAATAAGTGTTACATATAAACAAAAATATGACAACATTTCTATTTTGGGGGGATTCTATCTATTCCATAAATATTCACTCCAGGATAAGTGTCTGGGGGTGAAAAAAGTCCATTCCCAAAGAACTGCTTATTTTCTCCATATTCTGAAAAATTAATGTTTGAAAACAAGAAAGTATTATACATTCTGAAGGTTTATGCATTCCATTATCAATTTTGTTTCTCACGATACTAAAATAGAAATATAATTGCCTTCATAAGCTACACAAATAGCAAGTGAGAAATCAAAGAAACATTCCATGGTGAAAGACAATTAAAAATATTGAATGCATTGCCATAACATGCCGCGTTCACACTCAAACTCTTGTATTTATTCGTTGTATTTACTTGTCTAGTCAATTGTCTAATAATTATAAGGATACATTTGAAAATCTGAGCATCTTAGCAATAGAACACATACATCCTTGGAATCAATCTTAAATTTGGTCGTTAAATTGACAAGATAGCCTCAGAAGCCTATACCTAATCTGTGGCAGAATGGGCTAGCCTTGCAAATTCACCACAATTTATAACATTGTCACCCTGGGGAAAAGCATTCCAAAACATGGCTCAGAAATCATTTAACCATACTTTCCTGCACTTTTGGACACAAGAAGAAGACAATGCAGTGCCTAGGGGAATGCTCGGACACTCCAGGGTTAGAGATGATCTGTCTCTGTAGGTTGTTTTTGTTTGTTTGTTTGTTTGTTTGTTTAATTAACTGTGCTTTGTTTTTCTAATTATAAAAGGAATGTATGCCTGTTGCTATTAAAAGTAACAATGCAGAAGGTAAAATTTAAGAAGTCAACATCACCCATGATTCTATTATTCAGCAATACCCACTGTCGACAGTTTGGTACATTGTCTTTTTATGCCTTTTTATAAGGGTTGGTAACTTGCATTTAAAAAAATTTATCATAGGGGCACCTGGGTGGCTCAGTCGGTTGAGTGTCCGACTTCAGCTCAGGTCATGATCTCACAGTTCGTGGATTCAAGCCCCGTGTCAGGCTCTGTGCTGACTGCTTGCTCAGAGCCTGGAGGCTGCTTCAGATTCTGTGTCTCCTTCTCTCTTTGCCCCTCCTTTCCTCGTGCTCTGTCTCACTCTGTCTCTCAAAAATAAATAAATGTAAAAAAAAAATTAAAAAAATTTGTCATAGGGGCACCCGGTGTCTCAGCTCAGTAAGGTAAGCATCCAACTCTTGATCTTAGCTCAGGTCATGATCCCAGGGTCATGGGATCAAACCCCACATCGGGCTCAGTACTGAGTGTGGAGCCCACTTAAGATTCTCTCTCTCTCTCTCTCTCTCTCTCTTCCCCTTCTCCCCTGCTCACGTTGTCTCTAAAATAGAAAAAATAAAATTAAAATTAAACAATAATTTTTTTTAGCTTATCATACATAGTATTCTGCCAATAAACACACAAAAAGATGTTCAACATCATTAGCCCTTAGGGAAATGCAAACCAAACTCCCGGTGAAATATCATTTCACACCTACTAGAATGGTTATCATCAGAAAGACAGATAATAACAAGGACGAATGAGGGTGCGGAGAAGTTAGGACCCTTACACATTGCTGGTGGGAATGGAAAGTGGTAGCCTGGCAATTCCTCAAAAGGTTGAAATACAGTTGCCATGTGACCCAGAAATTCCATTCCTAAATTATACCCAGGAAAAAGGAAAAACAGATGTCCACACAAAACTTGTATACAAATGTTCATAGCAGCATTATTCATAATAGCCAAAAGGTGGAAACAACCCGAATGTCCATCAACTGATAAATGGATAAGTAAATATGATATACCAGGTAGTGGAATATTATTTGGTAATATAAAGAGATGAAGTACTGGGGGGCACCAGGTGGCTCAGTCGGTTAAGTGTCCGACTTCGGCTCAGGTCATGATCTCACAACTCGTGAGTTCAGGCCCCGCATGGGGCTCTGTGCTGACAGCTCAGAGCCTGCAGCCTGGTTTGGGTTCTGTGTCTCCCTCTCTCTCTGCTCCTCCCCCACTAGCACTCTGTCTCTCTCTCTCAAAAATAAATAAAAGTAAAAAAAAAGAGACAGATGAAGTACTGATATATGCTACAACATGAATAGCTATTTAAAAATCACCCTAGGGGCGCCTGGGTGGCGCAGTCGGTTAAGCGTCTGACTTCAGCCAGGTCACGATCTCGCGGTCCGGGAGTTTGAGCCCCGCGTCAGGCTCTGGGCTGATGGCTCAGAGCCTGGAGCCTGTTTCCGATTCTGTGTCTCCCTCTCTCTCTGCCCCTCCCGCGTTCATGCTCTGCCTCTCTCTGTCCCAAAAATAAATAAACGTTGAAAAAAAAATTTTTTTTTAATAAAATAAAATAAAAATAAAAATCACCCTAGTGAGAGGCGTCTGGGTGGATCAGTGGGCTAAGCTTTGAACTTCTGCTGAGGTCATGATCTTGTGGTTTGTGGGCTCAAGCCCCACATCAGACTCTGTGCTGACAGCTCAGAGCCTGGAGCCTACTTCGGATTCTGTGTGTGTGTCTCTCTCTCTGTCCCTCCCCCACTCACACTCTGTCTCTCTCTTTCTCTTTCTCTCAAAAATAAATAAACATTAAAAAAAAAATCATGCAGGGGCACCTGGCTGCCTCAGTTGAAAGAGCATGCAACTCTTGATCTCGGGGTTGTGGGTTCAAGCCCCACGTTGGGTGTAGAGATAACTTAAAAATAAAATCTTAAAAAAAAAATCACCCTAAGAAGCCAGACACAAAAGACTGCATATTGTGATTACATTATTACAGAACATCCAGAATAAACAAAGCTATAGAGAAAGAACATCCAGAGATTAGTGATTATTAGGGCTGGGGGAGGAAGAATGAGGAATGAAACTTAAGTGCAGAGGGTTTCTTTTCGGGGTGATGATGATAATCTAAAAATTAGCAGCAATTTACAACTCTGTGTACTAAAAACCATTGAATTGTGCATTTTGAAAGGGTAAATTTTATGCTATGTGAATTATGTATCGATAAATTGTTATTAAAATACATATATTAGCTGTGCAACCTTAGGTTATTTAAGCTCTTAATTTCTTTTTTCTATAGGGTACTGTGAGGTTCTATTAACATATATATCTAACATATGTTTAATATAGAAATATAATCACTATTAGATATATAATACTGATATATAGGTACATACATGTACATAATCATGAATATATAACATATAATAAATATGTATTTCATATTTTTATTGTATATGTAGATAAATATGTATATACTTATATATATATTTAAATACATCACTTAACATCGCACGTGGCACAGAACAAACTTTCTGATAATGAGAGCTATTAAATCCTTTATGCTACAGCAAACCTCCTGTAGGTTTTTTTGGACATTAAACAACATTTATTTTACAGCCTAATATTTTTCAAGGTAGTTTGAGAGAACTACTAGAGCAGTTAAACAGGATTCTTAAATATCAGTAATAGTAATCTTTCTCAGTTTTAGTTGTTACAGAGCAAACCTCCTTTTTAATGTCTTTTTTATGTCTTTTCTCGGTATAAAATAACTAGCCATTCTCCTCCATGTAATTTCCTCATCTTATATTTGAAAATCCTAATTATTAATCTACTCTTCTGGTCAGCTCTCTTCTTGATAAATAAACTCAGATTCATAACACTTATCTGACTGGTGATTTTACATTTAGCTGCTTGGTTTTATTAATTTGTGTACTAAACCATTCTAAGAAGGCAAGACCCATGCCTGTTTTTGTTCAACCCTGAATCACCAGTGCTAGTGAAGGCCAGACACATAGTTAGAGCTCAAGATATAATTGTTTAATGAATGAATGTATGAATGAATGAATAGATATGATATCTGCTCAGTGCCTTCCTGTAAACAGGTGGTTCGCAATGAGGGATGGGGTGTGGAGAGAAGGCGGGTTGTCATACAGGATACAGGTTGTCATGCCTGAATCACCTGCGGTGATTTTTTTTTAAGTTCCCTGACACCTCCTCTCCCCAGGGCGTATCAGACCAGAGCTTATAGCGTGCTACGTCTGAGGCAGGAAGGCCTACTTCACCCAAAATACACCTCATACAACCAGTCACTGGTGACAGAAATATCACCCAAGGACACAAAACCTTCCATTCATAATCAGAGATAAAGGTTAAGGTTCAAATACCTTCCACCAGTGTGATACCCTGACTAGACCAAGAGTCAACAAAGCTGGCCTGTAGACCTGCTTTGGCTTCGGATGTGAGTATATGACAGGAAGGAAGGAGCATGAGTATGCAGGCAGCTGAGAGTCCGACGAAGGTGTGGAGACGTGAGGCACAAGCAGGAACACAAAGGCTTCATCTTCTTCATAACTTTGGCGGCATCAAGCCTGCTTTCTCTTGGGCCCATCTGTTTTCTGCTCTCAAGGTAAAAAGCTCTTAAGTCCCACTGCCCAGGATGAAGCCCTGCCTCGGCAGTCAGGATCTGACCACTGGCCCACACAGTGATGCTCCCACATATGAGCTGGGAAGATAGCTTCTTGCCTACCAGGTGCTACCTTCATTCTTATTTTCCAGCAAGTGTTCTTTTTTTTTTTTGTTTTTTTTTTTTAACAGAGCCCTAATGGCTAGTTCACACGAACTGGATCACCTTTGATCCAGTCTGATTCCCAGGATCCTCGTCTGTATTCCAACTCTATTTTTAACTTTTTAGACTGTAAAATATGACACATATAGTGCGTAGAATACAAATGAATAGTTTCACGGGTTATTATACAGTCAACCTCTAGGTGACTAACACACAGTTTACATTATACATACATCCAATATTACAATAATTTTATTGCATGTAAGTGAAGCCACCATAGGAATAATTTTTAGGAAAAACAAAAAGAAATGATATATTGTAAACACTTCCGAAAGACCCTACCCACGGTCCCTTTCCAGTCACAACCCCTACATTCCTCTCTAAAGGAACCATTCTTCTGACTTTCATGACATTCACTTTTCTTGCTTTGCTTAATGGACTTAACACCTAAGTACGCATCTCTAAAAAAATTGTATGATTTTGTCTGCTTTTGAACTTTCCATAAATGCAGTATATAATTCTTTCCGCTGGATCCCATCCACTCAACATTGTTCTTAAGATTCATCCACATTATTGCTTGTAGCTGCAGTTGGTTAATTTTTATTTAGACACAGTATTCTAGTGAATGAATGTCCCACAATTTGTTTACACATTCTACTGTTGATGGATACTTGGATTGTTTCCAGTTTCAGGATATTATGAGTAAAACTGCTCTGAGCATTCATGTACATGTCTCTTGATGTACATGTGTGCCTATTTCTGCTGCGTGTATATCTAGGAGGAGGATTCTGATAACTTATCTGGAAGCATGCGTATCTTCACCTTCATTAGATAATGTCAAACTATTTTCTGAAATGACCACCAATTTACAACCTGACCAGCAGTGTTTGAGAATTCTCTATACGTTGTATTATCAGACTTTTTAACCTTAGCTTATCAAGTGAGAAGTAGGATCTCGTCATCATTTTGATTTTTTTAATTTTTTGATTTTTAATTTTATTTTATTAAAAAAATTTTTTTTACCGTTTATTTATTATTGAGAGACAGAGAGACACAGAGCATGAGCAGGGGAGGGGCCGAGAGATGGAGAGACACAGAATCTGAAGCAGGCTCCAGGCTCTGAGCTGTCAGCACAGAGCCCGACGCAGGGCTCAAACTTACAAACTGCGAGATCATGACCTGAGCCGAAGTTGGACGCTTAACCGACTGAGCCACCCAGACGCCCCTAATTTTTTATTTTAAGTGACCTCCATGCCCAATGTGGGGCTTGAACTTATGACCCAGAGCTCAAGAGTCACATGCTCAACCTGCTCTACGAACTGAGCCAACCAGGCACCCCCTCCTCATCATTTTAGTATGCCTTCCTACCCCCCTCCCTCTTTGGAGAACACTTTCTTTCCTAGCATTTGCTCTTCCTTAACATTTTGCTCACGAGTTCTTTTCTACCTGCCAGCATGAATTCATTATTTATTCCAGTGGAGCAAACTATACAAAAATTAGTGGCTTAAAACAATAAATATTTATTATCTTGCACTCTCATTAGTGTAGGTCAGGAATCTAGGAGTGCCTTAGCTGGGTGGTTGTGGCTCAGGGTTTCTCACGAAGTTACAGTCAAGGTGTTCACCAGGGCTGCAGTCTGAAAGCTTCCCTGGGGGCAGAGGATTCACTTCTAGGGTGGCTCACTCCTGTGCCTTGCAAGTTCATGCTAGCCTCCACAGGGCTGCTTCCATGTCTTCACGCATGGCAGCCGACTCCTCCCAAAGTGAGGGATCTTAGAGAGGGGCAAAGAGGAAATCACAGTGCCCTTTCTGACCTGGTCTTTGAAGTCACTTCTGACATATTCTATTCATTAGGAGAGAGGCACTAAATATAGCCTGAAAAAAAAGGAGAGAAGAATTAGGCTTCATTTCTTGAAAAATGGAGTATCAAAGAACTTGTGTACATGTTTTAAAACGATCGCACAACACAATTCGAAATCTCTTGAGTGTCACCATCTGGCAAGCACCAAATATAATCGTTATTATGGGCATTAATGGATGTCAAAATTCCTGGGCAAAAGTTTGATTTAAAAAACAAAACAGAAAATGTGCATAACCACGAAGTATCTTCTCACAAGATACTCACTAATTACAAAGAGAATCATAACTTTACAGTGGAAAAAGTTAGCAACGCGACCTTGACCAAGTTATCAAAATTAACATCACAATAATGAGACATATCATGTGACTTCTAATATGATGCACTGAGGACACATAACATCATTTCTGTGGTATTCTTGCCAAAAAATGCATAACTTAAATTTAATCATGGGGAAATATCAGATAAGCTAAACCCAAGTTTACGAACATTCTACAAAATAACTGGGTAGTACTCTTCAGTAATATCAAGGTCATGCAAGACAAAGACAGGTCGAGAAATTGTTCCAGATTAAAGGAGATTAAGGAGACTAGAGAGATATAAAAACGAAATGTGATCTTGGACCAGAAAAAAGCACATTAATCAGACAACTGGTGAAATTTGAGTAAGTTTAGTAGACTGGTTTAAAGTGTTATAGTAATGTCCTGGTTTTAATAATTGTACTGTGGTTATTTACATAAGCTGTTAACATTTGAGGAAGTGGGGGGACAGTATATAGGAATTCCTTGTCCTAGTTTTGTAACTTTTTGGTAAATCTGAAATTTCAAAATGAAAACAAAAAACTAAAAAATTATTGTAAAAACATAATTATCTTAATTAAAGGATCAATAAAAAAATATATGAGTGATATAGTCACATCAGAAGCTCACTAGTCTCTAACAGAGGTAGCTGCTGAGAAGAATTTCAACCGTTTTCTATATGGCCTCCATTTCTCCCCTCTCCTAGTCCTACCTGGCCTTTCTGGTGAAACCCACACTAGCTGTCTGTCTAAAACATATATCTGATCATGTCATTCTGCTGAAACCCTGTCAAGGGCTTCTCACATCTAAGGAGAAATCCATTTTTCCTAGCAAGGAATCCCCACATGAATCCTTGGCCATAACTATATAGAACACATTCCCTAAGACATGCAATGGATCTTTGCATTTGCTATTCTCTCTTCTTTGCTGGAAAAATCCTGATGTTTTCTTGTAGATTAATCTCCAAATGTCTGTTTTTCTGTCTTTTGGGGGACCCTTTCCTCTCCAAATAGAGTTCATTGTTGTCTCCTGCCTCCTATGGCATTTTGTATGTTGCATCTGTTGTACTATGTTGTACGTAGGTGCTGAGATATCTGTTGTTGTTCTTGCTACTCCGAGTACCCTTAGCTTCTAGAGGGTCAAATCAACCTCTATTCATTCCCAGCATCTATCACAGTAACAAACAAATGGTAGACTTATTAGTTATTTATCACAATGTGAAAAAAACAAAACAAAATTAAATAAATACAAACTTAAAACAATAAATTAAATAAATAAATAAATAAATAAATGCCACTTAAAGCAATAAATATGTATTATCTAGTATAGTTTCTGAAGGTCAGAAGCCCAAGAGCAGCTTAGAAGGAAGTATTCTGTCTCAGGGTCTTATAAGATTCAAATCAAGGTGTCAGGCAGGGCTGCAGTCATCCAATGGCTTGATTGGGGCTGGTGAATCTGTTTCCAAGAGGGCTTGCTCACATAACTATTGACAAAAGGCCTCAGTTCTGGTCCAGCTGTTTGCAGAGGGCCTCAGTGCTTCACCACAAGGGCCTCTTCATAGGTCACGGACTCTCCTCATGATATGGCAGCTGGCTTTCTCCAGAGCAAGTGGTCCAAGAGAGAAAGCATGGCAGAAGCTACAATTTTTTTTTTCAATAAACTATCTCAGAAGTGACATACCAACACTTTTGCTGTGGTCTATTGGTCACACAGAGAGCTACCCTGATAAATGTGGAACAGCATCACACAGACCACGCATACCAGGAGGCAGGGATCATTGGGAGCCATTTTAGAGGCTGATAGACACAGTAGGCACAAGTATTCAATGTCTAAAAGGAAGGAAGGAAGGAAGGAAGGAAGGAAGGAATTTACCTCTTCTGGACCATATCCCAAAGCACTTAGTGATTAAAGAACCAAAATGAACTTATTTATCTTAAGGCAGTCTTTGCTATAATAAGTCGCCTCCAGACACTGATTAGGAACATGAAAAGTACTTGAGAGAGGTTCCCGATGCATTAGTCACCCTTCTCTAATTGAAGGACCTTATAATTTTTCAGGAATATGGACTTAGATCAGGGAAGACAGGATACTTGACCTGAGGTCACTAATAAGGTCAGGTGACTCAGCAGTAGGCTCCCTGTCCACTGAGAATTATCAGGGTGAGTTTTAGATAACACACCCTCTGGGTTCAGAACACTGAGTCTTCTCCTATCTTCATTAAAGGGAGATTCATTTGTTCAGGGGATGGCCAGCTCATAGCACATCAAAATGTTGAGCTTTTCCCTTTTCTTTTTTTTTTTTTAATCTTTTTTTTTTTTCAACGTTTTTATTTATTTTTGGGACAGAGAGAGACAGAGCATGATCGGGGGAGGGGCACAGAGAGAGGGAGACACAGAATCTGAAACAGGCTCCAGGCTCCGAGCCATCAGCCCAGAGCCCGACGCGGGGCTCGAACTCACGGACCACGAGATCGTGACCTGGCTGAAGTCGGACGCTTAACCGACTGCGCCACCCAGGCGCCCCGAGCTTTTCCCTTTTCTAATTTTGGGATGAGACATGCTTTTCCATTACATCCTGCTCTCTGGTGGAAAAGCAGAACAAATATCTGGCCATCCCTGTAGATTTTTATTGAAAAGTCTCATATTACTTAATAGCCATGTACCTTAGAGAAGGATTTACAGCCTTAAACCTTCGCGCCGTCCTTCTGCCTCACACTACTTCCCTACATGGACTGTCCTTTCCTTAACTCCTAAAACCAACCTATTCTAATTCTACCAGTTCTTCTAGTTCCAGCTGAGTATCTGCGCCTTCAAGAAGTTTCTCTAGATCATTCCTTCCAGAGAGTTCACTTCCCTATTAGACCAACCCTATCTTATAATTGTTTCACTCTTAACAGCATCTGAGTTTGTTCTTTAAGTATTTACGTACATGCAGGATATATCATACATATTTTAATCTCGACTTCCCCAAAATAAATATTCTTCTTTTTTCAAAGTAAATATTCTTTAAATGAATGGATACATTTGATTTTCTTCCGTAGAATAACATTTAAAAAGAACTCTTTACCCTTGAACCCTTGAGGGTAAATACTTCTGTAATATTCACACCAGTTTTCAATCTTTTGTTCTTTAGTCTGTTTCTTTTTGCCTTTGTTGTGATTTTAGGTTTTTTAAATTATTACACTCTTGAAGGTAGGACACCAATACTGTATAAACAATAAGTTACATGTGCCCCTTGTTGATACACTTCCCCTTTAACAAAATTAAATTCACTAATCACATTCATTTCTAAAGCCTTTTGAAAATGTGTGTCATGCTTATGGGTGGCCACATTCCACAGAAGTGAATATGTGCTACAAAAGGAAAGGAGGCTTGGGGGTGGGGAGGAAACCCTTACAAGGCAAGAGAACTGAGCATGTGCAAAGTTCTGAACTAACCAAAGGAGGGCAGAGAAGTGCAGTTTTGGAAATAGGAGAACGAAAAGAGAAAAGGAATTTAAGGGAGAGAGGGGAGTCTGACCACATTCAGATTACCCAGAATCCACAAATGGGGAGAGGGCACGTAGGGAAGGATGCCTCTTCATCAGAACACTGCTGATTCTCAGGGCCTTTCTGGCTTCTCTTTAGCAGGCCCCATCCTCTGGAGATGCCCACACCAAGATACTACTCCTCACGCTCAGTGAGTCCTGAGATTCCAGCCCTTTACCTGGCATGTTTGTCTCCCTGCATCAGAATTGAAGACGGTAGTGTGGGATGGTGGAGTCCAATGGACTTGGAAGAATTCTGGTTCTGCTACTTAGAAGCTGGCAGGTTACCCAATGTCTTATAGCCTCAGTTTTCTCATCCATAAATTGGGGTTAATAATACCTACAGCGCAGGTGTTATTGCAGATCACAGGAATCACAGGATTGTTGTAAGGACTACACATTAGTAGGTATTCAATAAATAGTAACTATGGAAAGCAGTCTTGCATGGTGGCTAACAGCATGGAGTCTGGATCTGTGCTGTCTGGGTTTGAATCCTCTTTGCATTAGCTACTCTCTGTGTAACTTATTTTCTCTGCGATTCACTTTCCTAGTCTGTCAATGGGGGATAATAGTAGTTTAGCCTGTATCTCAGAGTTATAGCACAGTGCCTGGCACTTTAAAAGGCATTCAGCAGGTAGAAGTAGCAGTAATTATTGTTGTTGTTAAAAAGATGCAGCAGAGGGCAACAGTTAAGACTGTGTGCTCTAGTGCTGAACTATCCGGGGTTCAGATCCTTGTTTGACTCTTTAACAATTGTATGATCCCAGAGTCTCCATTCCCTCATCTGTAAATTGGGGATAATAATAGTATCTACTTCATAAGATGAAATAAATTCTTATATGTAAAGTGTTTAGTGCTGATGCATAGTATACAATAAATGCTAGCCGTCAGCATTATAAAGTCCAAGCAGCCATAGCTCTCGTTTTATGTGGGTCACTTTAAAGCCTGATATTTAATGAAATGAACTTCAAGTTTATGTGTTCTGTGCTGATTAACCCGAACTACCAGTTCCCTTGGAAATAAGCCAGGCTATTAACCATAAAAGGTTTTCAACAGGGTCCCAGCTGACCATCTTTTCGGGGTCTGTGTGTGTAGGAGATGGCAAGCTGCATTCTTAAAACCACTCTCTCCAAAGAGAAGACCGTAAGGTTCTCAGAAAAATTAAATGCCCTCATTACCCGAGAGTGCCATTGTCTCAACTCTCCCACCCTTTACCTTAATGACTGGCACTGTGAAGTCCCACATAAAGGGAAGAGACCTCATAATTAGGCATGTTGGAGAATCATACCATGTGCTACAGACTGTGGTTTTCAATGACAAACCAAAAGCCAGCCACTTCAACTTGCATTTTTACTTTCCTCTCCAGCTGTACTGCAGGAACAGCACAAGTCGTTCGTTCAGATACCGGAAAGGCTGACAGTCCAGGAAACTTTTTTTTCATTTCTTCAGCCAGTAATCTTGCAGCATGGTGATGTCACCCAACAATTATGCAATATGACTTAACTGTTGGATAGGTGACAGAAATTCCACTGACACCAAGATCACAATGAAACTGCTTAGCTGCTAAATTAGTCATATTGTACATTACCGATAAGTCACTTTTAAACTGATTAACTGCCAGTTCAAACAGCACTATTGTCTAGTTAGGAAGGCAGGGCCCTATCACTCATAGTTTAAATGATCACATCCAGTTATTCCAGTGTCTGAATAGTGCAAATGGTTATTGAACTTCATAACACCACAAGCCGCTTGAAAAGGGACACAGTGTGAAAAGGACACACTTTCTATCTTCTATTTTTAAGGGGCAATTTGTATAATATTTTCTTGACTGTATCCTCAAATTAGTCGTTCCAATGTCTTGATGATTTTCCAAGTCCAAATAGCATGAGAATAGGATCCTGTTCCTCAGTGAAGACAGGGATTATTTAGCATTGTTTTTTCTTTCTTCCACAAGTTGGCCTCTGTCCTACAATTCAACTACACTGTGAAAGGGGGCTTTTTACTGACCATAAGCCACGAGGTGGATCTCACTTACTCCATAGTATCGGTTATTAAAATAATGCCTAAATTTTCCTATTTAGAAAGTAATACACGTGTGTTAGAAAAAAATTAGGAAATATTGAAAAGTACAAAAAAGAAGGAAAGCCCCCACAATCTCATCCTCCCCCAAAACGATCATAACTAAAACTTTGTACATTTCTCCAGATTTCAAAAAAGAATGAATGTAGCAACCTAACAAACCTCTTGTCTGGCAGTGTGATGGATTGCTGGGCATAGAAAGATAAATAAGATTCCAACTCTCTCCCCTAAGAAACGCACGGCTTAATCAAAAAGAATGAAATCTTGCCATTTGCAACGACGTGGATGGAACTGGAGGGTATTATGCTAAGTGGAATTAGTCAGAGAAAGACAAAAATCATATGACTTCACTCATATGAGGACTTTAAGAGACAAAACAGATGAACCTAAGGGAAGGGAAACAAAAATAATATAAAAACAGGGAGGGGGACAAAACAGAAGAGACTCATAAATATGGAGACCAAACTGAGGGTTACTGGAGGGGTTGTGGAGGGGGGATGGGCTAAATGGGTAAGGGGCACTAAGGAATCTACTCCTGAAATCATTGTTGCACTATATGCTAACTAATTTGGATGTAAATTTTAAAAAACAAAAAATAAAATTAAAAAAAAAAAAGCACACGGCTTAATGTAATGGGGTATTTGGACACAAAAGAGGCATTTAGCACCAGCTGGAGAGAACAGAATGTGGAGTGGAGGAGATGGAACAGATTATCAGAGCAGATTAGAAAAATCCTGGAGCAGGGCTACTCAACGTGCGGTTCACAAGGTGACACCAGCTCTTACAAGCTACCTACAGAAACAGAGAGAAAGCATTTAAAACTTTTGGGACATTTTGACAGAGTGATTGTATGTCTTTTGAATCTAAAACTAACTTTTTAGGGGCGCCTGGGTGGCTCAGTCTGTTAAATGCCCACTTCAGCTCAGGTCATGAACTTGCATTTCGTGAGTTCGAGCCCCATGTCGGGCTCTGTGCTGACAGCTCAGAGACTGGAGCCTGTTTCAGATTCTGTGTGTGTGTGTGTGTGTGTGTGTCTCTCTCTGCCCCTCTGCTGTTCACACTCTTGTCTCTCTCTCTGTCTTAAAAATAAATAAAGATATAAAATAAAATAAAATAAAATAAAATAAAATAAAATAAAACTAACTTTTAAAATTGGACTTGTATTTTGTATGTCTTTTTAATTTCACTTTTGTTATATTTATTTTATTGTATTTTCCAAAAAAGTCAGTCCAAAGTGGACTCAAAATTAAACATTAAAAGCTCCTCTGTCACTATAAATAGTTTGAAAACCATTGTCCTCAGGGACACAATAGCTTAGCTAAGGATAGGGTAACCAACCGTCCTGGTTTGCACTAAAACTGGCAAAGTCCCAGGCAAACCAGGATGAGCTGGCCACCTTACAAGTGTTTAATTGTAAGAAGACTTTGCACTTAATTGCAAGAAACACTTAATTGCAAGAAAAAGTTAGTTCATGAGAGAATAGATCACATGAAGGGGAAATAATCATCAAGAAAAAAGGAAGAAAATTTCTCTGAGCTGAAGAGAGGTTTTAGTCTTTAGGCCAAGAGTTCATTAATGGCAAGGTAAGATTATTGAAAAGAGAGTCACGGCTAGCTACATCCCGACGCACTCTAAATTCCAAGGATCAAGAGAAAACTATGAGATGACACACACACGACAAAATGAACAAAATAAATTATTAAGGTGGTAAAATACAACATTTATAATACTACATTCCTTTAATGAGAAGATATTTGTGGGGCGCCTGGGTGGCTCAGTCGGTTAAGCATCCGACTTTGGCTCAGGCCATGATCTCATGGTTTGTGAGTTTGAGCCCCGCGTCGGGCTCTGTGCTGACAGCTCAGAGCCTGGAACCCGCTTCAGATTCTGCGTCGCCCTCTGTCTCTGCCCCTCCCCTGCCTATGCTCTGTCTCTCAAAAATAAATAAATGTTAAAATTTTTTTTTAAGTTACTTGCTTTAGCTAAGTTAAGCAAGAAAACAAGGAAGAACGGTCCTTTGTATACAAATATAAAATGAGGGTAATAAGGTGGAAACAGAAAACAATACTATGAAAAAGGAAAATGCCAACATGTTAAAGTTATTAACATAATGTATTTGATTTGGCATCAAATTTGTCTCTAAGCTTCCTGGTTGGGGATGGAAAGGTTAGGACTCACAATCATTCAACTTGTTGTTATTATGATGAAGGAAGAATTGTTTATCGGGCTGTCTGCAAGACATCATTTCCTGGCACTGCGATCTAACACAAATTCTCTGAAGGAGTTTAACAGTGGGGGCATCAAGTGGTATGATAGACGCTGTCCTCAATAGCATTTCTATAGCAAATGTAGGAGTGTGTTGCATATTTGTGTTTCTTACAGGGATCCTCATTCAGGTCAGTGAAGGGTTTCAAGATATAAAAATACATTACAGCCTAAACGCCTTATTTGATCCAAGCATAGAACTGAGTACCCTAGAGGAGAAGACAAATACAATGTCATAGTGTCTCTGAATCTTTTTTCTTTCAGCCAAACTAATGTGATAACATAATTTGACGTCTCATGACATCAGAAAAGAAGGTCCTCTGGTAATTTTGTTGTTGATTAAGGGGATATAGAAATTCCAGTTTCAAAAGAAATACAGTTAGACTTTGTGTACCTAGCCCTTTTAGTGCTCTGATGTTAATATTAATTAATTATTAATTAAATGGACATCAAATTTGTGTGAGATTAGGCTACTCTGCTTCACATAATAAATGTTATTTTAGATATAAATAGTATTAACACATAGTGGTCTTACTTCTCCTCTGGCACTCTCAATAAATTTAATAAATATTGCAACACTCTCATTAATGTAAATGGATTTGTCAAAATATTGTTCTTTTTTAAAATATTTTTTATTTTTGAGAGAGAGAGAGAGAGAGCGTGCACAAGCAGAGCAGGAGCAGAGAGAGAAGGGAACAGAGGATCTGAAGCGAGCTCCACACTGACAGCAGTGAGCCTGATGCGGGGCTTGATCATGACCTGAGCTGAAGTCAGACGCTCAACGGACTGAGACACCCAGGCACCCCTGTCAAAATATTGTTCAAATACCCAGTCTTAATAATTTTAAGGTAGAAAGACTTCTTTCATATGCCATCTGTTTGAGCAAAAATCAGTTTGCAAATCAAGTATGTACATTATGATCATTTTTTATAGATAATGTTATTTATAAAGATAATATTCTTATTATTTTGTTTAACTGCACGTAGGGGTAGGAGTAAGAGATGTCTCTATATCATCCCTAAAGCACATCACCCAAGTGATCGTCCTACACCAGCATCTACCTCTTGCATGATACTTGCCCTTTAATGACTTACACAATGATTGCAAAGCTTGGATAGTTTGAGAAAGCATGCAATGGGGGTTAAAGACAATTCCCAACTTGGCCTCATTAGCAGCTATGTGACTTTGGGCATATCTTTGCACTTCCCGGTTCTCCGAATCCTCATTTTCAAGAACAAGACTGGATTGTTGTGAGCATAAAATGAAGTCACTGATACTTAATTAATAAAGCTCCTGTAACAAAATAGGTGCTCAATAAATAGTATACGCTGATTTACTTGCCCCATCCCTAAAAGGATTTATCCTGTTTCTACAGACACCATTTCTCTTCCCTGCAGTGTCTTCCCTTAAACCTGATTTCAGTCCAATAAAAGTTTTGGAAAAATAAGCCACAGTCTCTCTTCCCATGTTCACTAGTTAGGAGTAGCAAACGGAAGGAGAAGGAAGATCTTATGTGTGTTGTCTTGCTTAAGGAAGGCTCTGTGTTTTCCCAAACACTTAAACATCTGTGAAGTCTCAAGTTTCTACCTTATTATTAACGCATTTGCCTCTGGAGAACTATCTCACATTATATCAGCATGCATCCTAAAACAATTTCTTTCTTCCTGTTTTCATCTTCACAGATTCCTAGTTGTGACACAGGAGTACAGTTGGTTATGTCATTATCATAGGTCACATTTTCAGAACTTCATGTCATAGCATTTGGGACCCTAGGAATGAAAATTACATTTTTCTATCACTTCATCTACATGTCAAAATGTCTCCAGTCTTTATTTTTTTATATCAATGGGTTTGTAATCAGTCTCTCTAACATATGTTAAGCATGCTTTACTTAAACGACCCTTACTCGATAGGGAGAAAATGAGATAAGGATAATGAAATGGATATCTCTAATTATCAGGCCCTAGTTGGGAAAATGTGACTAGGTTTATCCTTCTTGTTTTTTTTTAATTTGTTTTGATGTACATTTATTTTTGAGAGACAGAGAGATAGCACGAGTGGGGGAGGGGCAGAGAGAGTGGGAGACATAGAATCTGAAGCAGGCTCCAGGCTCTGAGCTGTCAGCACAGAGCCTGACGTGGGACTCAAACGCATGAGCCATGAGATAATGACCTGAGCTGAAGTCAGATGCTTAACCGACTGAGCCACCCAGGGGCCTCTATCCTTCTAAAAAGAACCGAATCCCATGAAATTTATATTGCAAACAAAAACAAAACAAAAAGAAAAAACAAAACATTCCAGTGCAGGAATGTTTTTGGTCCATGACAACGTGTTCTCATTATAACTTTGCCTCCGTATTTCAGACAGAGGGAGTTAAGCAATTGTAGGGAGGCCTGAGAGACTCAGGAATGGGGCCTGCCTTCCTAATGATCTATTGCAGTTGTATTGCACATCGATTGCACAACAAAGGTTTCTATTTTCCTACTTTTTTTTTCTTTATCATGTGCCAATTATGCCTTTTTTTCCTTCACTCTCTTAAAACCTCACCCTTTTTCTCATCTTTTATGCTTTTGTTTCCGTGACATAAAAACCTCTAAGAAGGCAAATTGCTTATGGTATACCTCAAAGCCCCAACTACGTATGATATAATTAGCCTCGTAAACATGACCTGCATCTCTTCCCCTGAAAGCTTTCCTGGCAATTTATCTACTTAAACTCGGGTTTTCTACGAACACATTTCCTAGGAAATGTCCCCAGATGGCATGTGATCTTTCCATTTTAGACAAGCTGCCTTGCTCAGGTGTCACCCAACTGACCTGCTTTTCTCCACCTTTATTCTCAACACAATGTTGTCTCAACAGACTATCCACTAAGTCCTGGTTTTTCTTCACTGAATTCCATTCTCGGCCCTATCCAGATACCACACTTGCCACACGCACTCGTTGCTAGCATACCCTTTATTCCCTCATGATTCTCACAGGGCCTCTGGGCGACCTTGAAACTCCATAAGCGTTTCCCCAGTGTTCTCCTCCGATACTTCAACTGTATGGAGCTTGACTTCAGGTTTGCCACCACCTCACTTCCTTTTTTAATTTCCAGTTGGCTGGGATCCAGCCCTCTGCCTTCTACCCCTTGCTCACCGTGCAAGCTACCTATTCAGGCCATCTTTTTCTTCACATTTCTCTTATTGTTCAAAAGAGTAAGCCCAACCCAAAGCAGTGAAGATGAATAATGGGAAGAGATCAATGGAGGCTCTGGGATGCTCTAAGATCATAGATCATAAAGCAGAGGGACCCTTGGTGCCATCCGGTCCAATTCTGCCATTTTACAGATGACAGTCCTGGGACCTCAAAGTCTAATATCGTGGACCATTCAAATGAATCAGTACCAGAGAATCACTACCAGGAAGGGCATTTCCAAGTGATTAAAATCATTAACTTTGGAATCATATATACCTGGGTTCAAATCCAAAGCTATGTGGCCTTGTACAATTCATTTAAGCCCTCTAATCCATAGTATCCTTACTATTAAAATGGCGAGGATAACACCTATCTTACTGGATTATGAAACTGGATGTATGATAATTATTATTTATTAACTAGAACACAGCTCTGTTGACTTTTAGTCTAATGCTCTTTACAAGATAATGCTGTTATTGTGGCTCTCGTGCCAATCTTCCAAGATTCTATTTTTAATCTTCACTGATGATGGTGCGACTTCGAGCAATTTATTTACAAAACTGTGCTTCAGTTGATTAATCCATAATATAAAGCTAATAATAACACCTAGCGTACAGGTGCTTGTGAGGATGAAATAGATAATCCCTTGTAAACATAGCATTTTACACAGGGTCTGGCATGTAGAAAACAACAAGACATCGAAGTGTTCTGTCCCAAATGCCCAGAGCGAATTCATGAAGGATCAGCATAATCACCTGCCGCATACCGCAGCAACAGATTCAGGGTTACGTACTTGGCTCTCTTTGGCCTGCACTACACATATTCATTCATTCACGCTGGGCCTCGAACAATAGGTAACACTAAAGCATGTGGAGATGGAAGAAAAGTCGTTTTCCATCAAAACTACTGTGAACAAAGGAGAGAAAGGGCAAATGTGTTGCGGGTCTCTCACACGTGAATTACTTGCTTGGTTTCAAAGGTTTCAGACTGGCTTTCCCACCTATAGTCTCAGGTCCTCCTGTGCATCCTCCCTGCTGCTGCCAGAAATAAAATATTAATTTGAACATGATTACAATCCTTCCAATTTTCCTGCTCCCATCAGATTCAGGATAAAGTCCTAGCTCCTTAGCACAGTCTTTCAGTCCTGCCACCACCTCTTCCCACCGGCCTTGACAACCTCAATTCCGCCACTCTGCCAACTGCCCTCCCTGAACCACTGGCCCATATCTATGAAATGAAGTTAGTAGATTCAATGGATTTAGCTGGTGAACAACTTGGAATTCCAGAACAAGAGTATAGCTGTGCAGTAAAGATGCCTTCTGGTGAATTTGCACATATATGCCGAGATCTCAGTCATATTGGAGACGCTGTTGTAATTTCCTGTGCAAAAGATGGAGTGAAGTTTTCTGCAAGTGGAGAATGAGGACATGGAAATATTAAGTTGTCACAAACAAGTAATGTGGATACAGAGGCGGAAGATGTTACCATAGAGATGAATGAGCCTGTTCAGCTAACTTTTGCACTGAGATACCTGAACTTCTTTACAAAAGCCACACCACTCTCTCCTACAGTAACACTCAGTATGTCTACAGATGTACCCCCTTGTAGAGTATAAAATTGCTGATATGGGACATTTAAAGTACTATCGGGCTCCCATGGAGCCATCTTCTTCAAGGATGAATAAGGGTCTTAGGCATTCTTAAAATCCAAGAAAATAAAATTAAGCTCTTTGGGAACTACTTCTGAGATGCCAGCATGTACTTAAGTCTCTCCTGTCATCAAATTTGTATCTCTCCGTACATATTTTCTTGTAAATGACCTATTTTTTCCTCCATTCTTTACAATTTGTTTAAATAATAAAGTCCAAAGTCAAATCTAGTCTTGTTAACCCAGAAATATCTCTGCCTTAATCTACAAACACTCATAATTTTCATAACAAAAGGGTTTGACTATAAATGCAGTCTTAATTTTTTTCAATTTAATTAAAAGGTATTTGAATTTCAAACATTAAAAAAAAAAAAAAAAAAGCAAGAGAGATAAAGTCCCTGATGTCTCAGAGTTCATGGTCCAGTGGGGTAAATCAGACAGTTAACATAAAGTTAAGTATACAAATAAATATTTCTATACAGGGACAAGAGCTATGAAGATCATAAAGTGGCATAATATGCTAAAAAGTGGCAAGGGAGGAGAAAGACAACATAAAATAAAGTGGCCTAATCATGGCATTTGAGTTGAAAACTGATGAGGGGCCAGTCATACCAAGGGCAAGATTGTTCCAGGCTGAGACAAGAGTAAGAGCTCAGGGTGCTTGTTGAAGGAAGGAAAAGACGGTTTGGGATCAAGTTCAAGGATGTAAAGGAGACTCAAGCTCCTCCTGCATAGGAACCAGGATTATACTAACTTTTCAGGCCAGGAATCTAAGGCAGAGAAAGCACCAAAATCATCAGGTTCACTTTAGACTGGGGCCTTTGGGGGTTGGAGGAGTGGTCAGGAGCTAAGATGAACTGGTGAGTAAAGTAGGTTTCTACAAACCAACATTTCCTGAAGAATATTCCAGAAATGGTGGACAAGACCCCGAAGTCACCCTCAAGTCTCAGTTTGGGAAATACTCTCACACTGCTCCCCCACCTCCTACCCTACAACCAACCACCTGGGTGCTCATAATGTACATTAGCATATTAAAGGCTCTGAATAACTCAGCATTTTGAAAACCTGGTTAACGTTAATTTCCCAAGTTAATTTGACCATTGCCATTGTATGTGTTTTATTTTGTTTTGTTTTGTTTGAACGCAGCAAGGCCTAAATCCTGAGAAGCAGTACTTCAGGAAGCTCTGGTCTAAAATCAGTCTCCACAACCCACAAGGCTTGCTACAGTAATTTATAGCTGCCAATTCTATTTTGTTCCGTGGAAGCATTTAATAAATAAGGAGTTGGGATTTTTTTGAATAGATACAATAGTTTGGTTTGCAAGCGTAAAAGTAAAGAGTGCAAGAGTCTCAATAAATCTAATTTCACCAACTTATTCACCTTAAAATAATTGTGACAGAATTAAAAATGGTTGATATGTGTAATGATAAATATATGTGAATATAAACTAAGTTCTATGAAAAACAAGAAGTCTATTAGTAAAGGTTAAAATTCAATTCTAATGTATTTTTATGCACTGCAGACTAGTCAGATTTTGTAAATTAAAATTAATAAGTTTTGCCCAACCAAGTGCAAAAAAATTAAGTTAACATCACAAATCCAACTTGCCTATTTTGATTACAACCATTCTAAATGGCAGAGCTATTAAGCACACTTTAAGATTAATTTTTAAAAATCAAATACATTAGACTTCATAAAATAGATACTTAATAGAGAAAAACCCATGTCAAAGGCTAATTAATACCACTGACACTCTCTAAGTAACTAAAAGTAAGACTAATAGCAAGTTCCTCCAATACTATTTTATATTATAATATATTTAAAGTCCATTAGAAAATTGACATTATGTTTCCTGCTTAAGTCTATTCTAATAAACTATTCAAAATGGTTGTTCTAACCATATGAGAATGTTAAATTACAATCACAGAGTTCACATATATATCATCATAATATACAGAACCCACTTCCTAGCTAAGTTTTTTTAATTTTTTTTTATTTTTTAGAGAGAGAGAGATTGAGAGAGAGAGAGTGAGTGAGCACATGAGTGGGAAAGGAGCAGAGGTAGAGATGGGAGACAGAGAGAGAGAGAGAGAGACAGACAGACAGAGAGAGAGAGAATCTTAAGTTCCACGTTCAGCGTGGAGCCTGGTGCAGGGCTTGATCTCATGACCGTGAGATTATGACCTGAGCTGAAATCAGGAGTCAGAAGCCTGAGCGAAAATCAAGAGTTGGAGGCTCAACTGACTGAGCCACCCAGGTGCCCCACTAAGTTTTAATTATAGCCATCTTTGTCAAATAACTCTTCACAAGTTTCCATTTTTCTAATACGTTTACAATTATGAGTCACGTCAAATAGAATGAAGATCTCAAAATAAGTTACTGAGGAAACGAATGCTAACAGTGTAATAACAAAAAATGGTAGTGGTACAATGTATTCTCAAACCAAGTTTCCTCTGGTAAATATCAAATAATTTGTTATACTGCCAAACTGGTCATCAAAATATCAAAACGGTACCTTAATTATTCAGTTAATTTTTGTACAGCTAATAAAATAAGAACAATATCATTGTTAACTAGAACTAACCTAAGCCCCCCAAATTATTGCTTTATATAAGCCTTTAGTCAAAATTCACACTTAACTGACCGAGCCACCAGGCATCCCCAAAATTCACTTTTTAAAGTCTACCTTTTGTTTGCCTTGTAAAAATCAATTCAAAATTATAACGAAGAATTTTTATCACATTTTAACAAATCTGTGGCTGTTTTTAGCATCTCAGTATTCATTCTTTATAGAAGAAAGTGCTTTAGCACTTTCATTGAGGTCATTTTTCTATTTTTTGGAAGTCATGCAGGCCTAATATTAAGGAAGAATGTATACAAGAAAATACTCAATTAAAATGCTTTCTCAACTAGTTAAATGATACATCCACATCCATATGATGGAATATCACAGATTCATGTAAAAGTCACATTGTATGGGGAGAAGTCTTTTTAATAAATGATAGTGGGTCAATTAGATAGATATATGAAAAAAATTTTGATCATCTACAACAAGCAATATGTAAAAATCAACTTTTATTATATTGTAGATCTAAATGTGAAAGGTGAAATATATGACTTTTAAGGGTGCCTGGGTAGCTCAGTCAGTTGAGCATCTGACTCTTGGTTTCAGATCAGGTCATGATTTCACAGTTTGTGGGTTTGAGCCCCTCATTGGGCTCTGTGCTTACAGTGTGGGCCCTGAGCCCTGCTTGGGATTCTCTCTCCCTCTCTCTCTACCCCTCCTCCCCACTTGTGTGTATATGCTCTCTCTCTCTGTTTCTCAAAATAAATAAATAAAATTTATATATATATATATATATATATATATATATATATATATATATCTTTTAGGAAAAACATAAGAGAGTATCTTCATGACCTTAAAAATAGGCCAAATTTCTCAAACAGGACACAGAAAACACTAACCATAAAAAAAATATTGATAAGTTGGACTACATTAAAACTAAGAACTTCCATTCCATTAAAAGTCACCATTAAGAGGCAAGCCGTAGGGGTGCCTAGGTGGCTCAGTCAGTTAAGCATCTGACTCTTGACATTGGCTCAGGTTGTGATCTTGTGGTCATGGGATCAAGGTTCCACCCCTCCCACAAATCAGACTCTGAACTGAGCGTGGAGCCTGTTAGAATTCTCTCTCTCCTTCCTTTGCCCTGTCTTTTGCTCATGCATGCGCTCTCTCTTTCTCTTTCTCTCTCTCTCTCTCTCTGTCTCAAAGTAAATAAATAAACGTAAAAGGAAAAAAAGAGGCAAGCCATAGGGTGGGAGAAGATATTTGTACTACATACCTGACAGAGGAATTTTTCAAAGATGTAATGAACTCCTACAGGTCAATATGAAAAAGCAGACAACTCAGGAGAAAAATAGACAAAAGACTTGAAGAAATCTTCAATATTTCACAAGACAGGATAGGCAAATGACTATAACAAATATGTGAAATGAAATGAAAATTAAAACCACAACGAGATATCACTACCCACCCAACCAAATGGCCAAAATTGCCCTAGATTTCTTTTTTTCTTCTCTTTTTTAAAAATTTTTTTGATGTTTATTTTTGAGCAGAGAGAGAGAAAGAGAGAGAGAATGTGCATGCACAAGTGGGGGAGGGGTAGAGAGAGAGGGAGACAGAATCTGAAGTAGGCTCCAGGCTCTGAGCTGTCAGCACAGAGCCCAACGCCGGGCCTGAACTCACAAACTGTGAGATCATGACCTGAGCTGAAGTTGGACGCTTAACTGACTGAGCACCCAGGCATCCCTGTCCTGGATTTCTTTAAATGAACATATCATCACAGTAATAAAATAGACAAGTGTATCTATATGTTCCCATAGAGTTTATACAGAAAGGATAAATATATAGATAGGCCTTATCCATACAAGTTAAAGAATAGTTTCAACCAATTACCTTTGATGGCTTGGCTTTTTTAAACTGAAAGTACCAAGTGTTACCAAAAATCAAAAAACAAGTGGAACCTTTAAACATACGTTACCAGTGAGAGTCTAAAATTGGCACAGCCACTTTGAAACTGTTTGGCATCATCTGGTAATGCTAAATGTATGCCTAACAGACAACCCAATAGTCCATTTTCTAGGAGAGAAAGGAGTGTGAATGTATACCAGAAAATATGTCCAAAGATGTTCATTCTCATCATTGTATTGCATTGTATGCCAACACCACGACATATTTGACCATTCTATCTTTGATGGGCATTTGTGTTGCCTGCCCCTCCTGAGCTATTATGAATAGTGCTGCTCTGAACATAATGATGAGAGGAGCTAAACAAAAACAAAAAAGAAAAAAAATACTGTAGTTTTATAAATATTTTATAATAGACCATCCATTCTGTAAATACACCATTTATATAAAGTTCAAAGTGAAGGTTGGGGAAGAATCCGCTTTAGAAGTTGGGATGAAGCGGGGCGCCCGGGTGGTTCAGTCAGTTAAGCGGCCAACTTCAGCTCAGGTCATGATCTCGTGGTTCACGAGTTCGAGCCCCGCGTCAGGCTCTGTGCTGACAGCTCAGAGCCTGGAACCTACTTCAGATTCTGTGTCTCCCTCTCTGTCCATCCCTCGCTCAAGCTCTGTCTCTCTCTGTCTCAAAAGTAAATAAACATTAAAAAAAATTTTTTTTTAAAAAAGAAAAGAAGTTGGGATGGAGCACTGTGCCTGGAAAGGGGCATGAGGGAGGCTTTGGGGGAGCTGTTGTGTCCTGTTTCTGGGGTGCCTGTTGGGCTCTGTTGGTTAAATAGGGGTGTTCACTTTGTCAACATTCATCAAGCTACTCGCAATTTGTGCCATTTTCAGTTTCGTGTTATCCTGCAATAAAATCTATAAAAATTCTGTTGCATACATTGGCATGTGTCTAGTACGGGGTTAAATAAAAATGAAAATGCAGACTAGAATGAACACCATGGTCCCCATTGAGGGAGAAATGGATGTATGTACAGCAGGTTGACTGGAAACACACCAAATACTAAAGGCCACTCACTCTGAGCTGTGGGCCTTCTATTTTTCTTTTTTTGTAGTTTTTCTGGATTTCCCGGATTTCCTTATCTGACCAGATTAGATGAAAAGGATAAATGTTACCTACGTTCTCCCGCCAGGATTTATACAAAAAGAATAAACTAATCTTATCAACACTTAGGCTTTGTCTATACAGGCCAAAGAAAGAGTTGGAAGCAATTACCTCCAATGGCCTGGAAAGCTGATTCAAAACATCAGCCTGATATGAAATACCTATTATAGGAAATATTGTTGAGGAGCTATGAGGTAAACTTGGAAAATACGGTCAACAAATGATTCTCTCTTCAATGTCAGGAGCTTCTTGCCTTGGGAAATATCGGAAAAATTGCTTCATTTCGCCTCTAGAATCCTAGCATACCAATAACTTACCTACCATTTGGACATTTTAAATACCTCATCAGAAGTCTAGTGAAATGTATTTTATTTTTTTAATTTTTTTAATGTTTATTTATTTTTGAGCCACAGAGAGAGACAGAACACGAGTGGGGGAGGGGCAGAGACAGAGGGAGACACAGAATCCGAAGCAGCCTCCAGACTTTGAGTTGTCAGCACAGAGTCCAACACGGGGCCGAAATCACAAACCGCGAGATCATGACCTGAGCCGAAGTCGGACGCTCAACCGACTGAGCCACCCAGGCGCCCCTACTGAAGTGTATGTTAATTAAATAAGGCACAGCATAATGCAGCTTTCTTCTAACCCAAGAAACCAATGAGTAAAGGTTTTCTCCTCCTCTCCCTACTGGCGGTGTCTTCTCCCCCGTCCCTCCCTCTTTCCCCTACTCTTCCTAGGACTGCCTTGCCTGCCCTGGTGCCTTCTCTTTGTCCCCCCTTCTCCTATTTCGTCTCAGTCCTAGGCTGCAAGTGGGAGCGGAAGGTTAGTTAGGTCCAGAGCTTAGTTCTCCTAGTGTCCTTGAAACGCAAGCTGAAATGGAGGCTCCACTGTAAAATCGGAAGTGCAAAGAGAGAAGAGAAAGTGAACAATTCTCAGCTTCTTCTCCCTTCTCCCAGCTCCGACCCCTCCCCCTCAGTTCCCCAACCCAGGCCCAGCTGTAGGTCAAGACGAATGCAGCTGCCAACACTGCGATGCCAGCTTGTTCACACTGAACACCACTTTTCACGTGGTAGGTCACAGAGCAGTAGGGGAAAGGGAAGTGGTGATGCAATATCTAATAGCCATGCTAGGGGTGGGGGGACCAGAGAGCTGTTAGGGAAAAACAAGATCCGGACAGTGGAATGGAGCTCGTATCCAAGTAACTGAAAGTTGCTCTTGTCACCTATCATCACAGAATGTGCAAAGCAGGTGCTGTGCGCATTACCGAAGAACAAGAAATGATTGCTCAAGTGAGACTACATACATCCAAGTTATTTGAAAACCCTGAACTTCTCCAAATATCAGGGATGAGTTGCAATTATGAAGATAAATGCTTTAGGGACTTTCAGAGCAACTCATATTTAAAAAGAGCACAAAAACTCGGGAAGATTAATAGGCATCCTAGAAATTCCCCCAACAGAAACTCTGAAGTGCACATCAAGACTTTCCATTTCATGGGGACAAAGGAGGGGGGTGGTTTCCACTGGGCCCAGCAGAAGGGAGCAGAAAGGTCACATCCACCCAATCAACAAATATCTGAAATCCCCTCAGGCAGGATTGTGATATGAGGCCAGAGGACAGGACACAGGACAGGACGCAGAACACAACAGGATGAGACTTCAGGCCAGAGCCAGAAGATCAAGAATCCGTCCACAAACGAAGCAGGGGAAGCTGCTTTTCTCGCACTGCGCACATCAGGCCCCCAAGAGCAGAAACACAGAAGAGAAGGATTGTGCTTCGGCCAGCCTGCTTGGCAAAACTAGGTGGTGGGCTGAGAAAATGTCCTGGGGCAACTGACTAGGTTTGACTATTTGAAGTCTGAGGAGGGGTGGGAATGGGGCAGAAACTAAAATGATTTGATAGAAAAAGCATGAAGTCAAATGAAAGGGACAAGATAGAAGAGGGGATACTCACTGTAGGAAAGTGATGGTCAGCAGGTTGAGAGACATGGGGGCGGGGAGGTGGGGGAGTGGGGGAAGAAAGAGGGTAAGATTAGAGATGGAGGAGGAAAACAGCCCCAGAAGGAGTGGAATTCACTGCAGAACACAATTGCAGGCCCCAATCTGAAACTGTGCAGGCCCAGGGTGCCTGGGTGGCGCAGTCGGTTAAGCGTCCGACTTCAGCCAGGTCTCTATCTCGCGGTCTGTGAGTTCGAGCCCCGCGTCAGGCTCTGGGCTGATGGCTCAGAGCCTGGAGCCTGTTTCCGATCCTGTGTCTCCCTCTCTCTGCCCCTCCCCCATTCATGCTCTGTCTTTCTCTGTCCCCAAAATAAATAAACGTTGAAAAAAAAATTTTTTTCAGGAAAAAAAAAAAAAAAAAAGTGAAACTGTGCAGGCCCAAGAGTTGTGGTTTGGGACGCTCTTACTATTGGGCTGAGGATTTGCTTTTTAAATAAATGAACCATAAATGATCCATACAGGTTTTGTAAACTTTTTATTATAAAAAATTAAACATACAAAAAAGTAAGGAGAGGGGCGCCTTTTGGCTCAAGTCATCATCTCACGGTTTGTGGGTTTGAGCCCCACATCAGGCTCACGCTCTCTCTCTCTCTCTCTCTCTCTCAAAAAAAAAAAAAAAAAGACAAAAAACAAAAAACAAAAACAAAAGCCAAACAAACAAAAACAATTTCTTAATATCAGGGGCTATTTTGAAGTCATTTCTATGACAAAACCTCTCCTTCTGTTGCTATACCCAAACTTGTCTGTGCATTTTAGAAAAGCTTAGAAGACCTAAGGAAAACTTTACTAAAAGAAGGAAGGGGTCAGGAGTGGAGTAGAGGAAAACATGTAAGATTCCACACACAACTCTGAAAGACTCTGCATCGGGGTGCCCGCCTGGCTCAGTTGGTGAAGCATGTGGCTCTAAATCTCAAGGCTGTAAATTCATGCCTCTATACTCATGGGTATAGGGATTATATAAAAGAAAAATCTTAAAAAATAAATCAATAAATGACTCTTCAGCAATCAGTAGACACAAAAACAGCCTGATGACACCAAAGAATTAGGAGACCTAAGTGATGGGGAAAAAGACATTTTCTCTTCTGCCTACCTCAAAGGTTGTGAACCTTTTTGATGGTGAATCTTCATCTGAAAAAAAAAGAAAAAAAGGTATATTGTGCTAATATAGTATGTGTGCCCTAAAATATTTTTAAAACAGCTGTCATTAGAGGATAAGATTTAAAAATAGAGGTAGACGATTTCATTTTTCCCCACACCCTAATAAATCAGCATGGTCCCCTCCCTTGGAGATGCCTACTCTCAGTTGTCACAGTTATCCCCAGAGCAGTCTTTAAGTGGGCATAGGGAGTCAAGGTCGGCAGGTTAAAAATGAGCCTAGGGGTACAAAGAATGTAGAGGTCAGTGGCCTCGGCTCTGCTGTACGTTAGAGTCAGCGTGGGAGGTTTTACAAAATGTGAACACCCAGGCCCCAGCCTATACCAATCAAATCAGTAATTCTGGAGGTGGAGTCTGTGAATTTTTATTTTTATTTTTATTTTTATTTTTATTTTTATTTTTTTAATTTCCCAAGTGGTTCTAATATGTAGATAGGTTAAAAAAAAAACGGTATAGGTATTCCAAAAAACCCAAACAATTGCTTAACTTCAGGATATTAGTTCTGACTTAAAAGCATTCTATTCTACTACTCTCCCATCTAAGAGGGGGAAAATGTTTCACTCTCCAATAAAGAAAGGGTGAAGGGAAGTGGAAAAAAAAGCACAATGAAACTTTAAAGTAAAAACCATACCTAATAGGGGTGCCTGGGTGGCTCAGTCAGTTAAACAACTGACTCTTTTGATTTTGGCTCAGGTCGTGATCTCATGGTTCATGGGTTCGAGCCCTGGTAGGGCTCTGCAGGGAGCGCTGAGCCTGCTTGGGATTCTCTCTCCCTCTCTCTCTGTCCCTCACCCACTTGCACACATATGCACATGCTCTCTCTCTCTCAAAATAAATAAATAAACTTTAAAAAAAGTACCTAATAAAATAATAGTAAGGTTCTCTCAGAAAAGGGTGGTTTTTATTTCCATATCCCAGGTTCTAATTTATGACATCTTAAACTGCTCCAATTTTGACAGACCCTATTTTCATTTAATCAAAAACCCTTATCTTATTAGATTATTCAAATTATCTAATGACTATTTCATATTGCAATCATGGTTATTTCATATGTCAAAATAATTAATTCTGGCTACTTAAATCTTTTGTTTAATCAAGTTTATCTCTCACTTAGGGGGAACAAACTGACTGACCTGAAAAAAATAAAAAGACATTTTTCTATCTCTGAGGAACTGACTTCATCAAATTATCCTGGAGGGAAAAGCAAGTACAAAAAATGTGAACTACAGGCAGCTGGAAAGCACAATTCTGCACAATGAATGACACATCAAATCCTGCAGGGAAATATGCACCACAATACATTATTTCCTGTGGCTTCCTGCCTGAGGAACACTGAAGAACAGTAAAAATTCTTCTAGAAATTATTTCCTCAGCTGTCTTATTGATGTATTTAGCATAGATATTTGGTCAGAATATTAAGTCGTAGTCAAATCGAAACATGTATATTGACAAATGTTAACATAGCTAATGACAAGTGCCACTCGGTTTCTTAAAATGAAGGTCAAGAGAAATTTGAACTGGATTCCATTTTGTCACAAGCCTGGAATGCTAAAATGCTGTGGCAAAGCCATCAATTCATTCATCTAAGTCAAAAAGCCTATAAAATCACAGTCATCTTTGCCCACATCCTTAAATTTCACTATTCTACCAATTCCACAAAAGTTATATTGACATTATCGCTTGTGCTAGAAGCAAAGTTAATTGTCTTCTGCAGGGTACTTACAGAAAATGAAACGAGCGATCTAAGTTTATTTTATGATGTTTAAAGAGACTAAAATGAGCTTGTTCCACAAATAGCCTTCATAATAAATTCTGGGAAGTCACAAGGAGACTGTGATGGCAGCACATATCTATTATAGATGGCATTGCACATTAGACCGGTCACAGGAAATAGTTAAACTGGAGATGGGTTGTCACAACACATTCCAAGTCAGGACAGATAGTGATACCAATAATTAATATCTTTTTATGATTTTACATAGTACTTGACATTTTTCAATGACTTCTGATGACTTATCATTCCCTGCTTGACATACTTATTGCCATAGTTCTGGAACTCCATATCTCTCACCAGAATGACTCCTAACTAGTCTCTCACCCACTCCAGCTCAACCTCCCAGTCACCAGCGTTCTCTTGACAGTACATCTTAGCCTGTCACTCCTGTTACCTACTTTCTGTTTCTCACTTCCCAACTTCCCGTATTTATTCCTTACCCTAGCCACATGGAGCCTCATGCCATTCCCCAAATACATTCTTTGGTTCTAGATTCTATTCCTTGACTACACACCATTCCTTTCCTTTTTTTTTCACAAACGTCCTCAATTTCCCTTTGCCTGACTGGCAAATTCTTGACTTGGCTTCTGACCAAGCCAAAACTTTACCTCATCTGTGGAAGCCTTTCTGGAAAACCCCAGGGCTGGTCTTATTGGCTTTTATGCCATCTTAACCTGTGTACACACTCTTATTGTCATCTTAGCGTCACCGTCTATTTCCAAATCTAGGTTCTTCTCCTTCCACCATCATCCCTAAATAGAAAATGAGCTCCTCCCTTGGGGCACCTGGGTAGCTCGGTCAGTTAAACATCTGACTTGATTTCGGCTCAGGTCATGATCTCACAGCTTGTGAGTTCGAGCCCCATGTTTGGGCTCTGCACTGACTGTGTAGAGCCCACTTGGGATTCTCTCTCTCCCCCTCTCTCTGTCCCTCCCCTGCTTGTTCTCTCTCTCTCTTTCTCTCAAATAAATAAATACTTTAAAAAAAGAAAAGAAAAGGAGCTCCTCCCAACCAGTCACTCTGTCACAGTCATTTAGTATCCCCAGAGTCCAGCAGCTGCTCAATTCAAGGAACTGTTTCAATTGCTGAATGATTGAAAGGATTTTTGTTCCTATTCCAGGTAGATAAAATGGAATAATACAAAGTAGGAACTCAGTGCTCTTTCATCTAGATCAACAGTGAGAAATCTGCCTAATTGTGAGCGAATTCTGGAAAAAGAAAAATGGCTACTGGTTGTGTTTTTTAAAAATATACAAGATGAAGGGGCGCCTGGGTGGCGCAGTCGGTTAAGCGTCCAACTCCAGCCAGGTCACGATCTCGCGGTCCGTGAGTTCGAGCCCTGCGTCAGGCTCTGGGCTGATGGCTCGGAGCCTGGAGCCTGTTTCCGATTCTGTGTCTCCCTCTCTCTCTGCCCCTCCCCCGTTCATGCTCTGTCTCTCTCTGTCCCAAAAATAAATAAAAAAACGTTGAAAAAAAATTAAAAAAACAAAAACAAAGGCGCTTTTTTTTTTTTTTTTTTTTTTTTTTTGGTCATCCTCTCCCTGCAAGGAGTCTCTTTGGCTCTTCTTAAATGGATTCTTCTCTACCTTCCCATCCTTTTGCCTTTGTGAGCCAGGCACTAGAGTTAATACTTAGCAAGCCCCCCCCCCCACCATGCCCCCCCAAAATTGCTCTTTAACAGCCCCACATAAATAATACCCTAGGGGAAATACCTGGATCCATGAATAGTTGTTTATAAACTATGATTCACAGGGTCTCAAGGGGTTATGCAGCAATTTGGGAGACTGGTTGGATGGGCATGTTTTGACTATTTCATCATCTATAGGCCTTGAGCATTTTTGGAGTCCTCTCATGTAGTAGCATGAGAGCAAGACCACATGTAACACCTAAACACTCAAAGTGTATCTACAAGACATCAAAATAGCTATCTAATTTGAGCAAATCAATTATCTTTAAAGCATATCCATCCAGGATGAGAGAACTGGTTGTTTTGCCTCGTGTAAAAGGTAAAAACAAGCATATATTTAAATATATATTTAAATTTTTCTACCTGATTGTTTTAGGTTAAATAGACACCATCATAATGGGATTCAAATGATTACTTCCCTGCACCCGTGAGATTACTATCTCAGAGGTAAGGAAATTGACATTTTTCGAGCACCTGCCAAGGGCTTTATAATTTCATCTTAATACTTCAACACGGCAATGAGGTAGGTTATCACATAGCCCCATTTTACAGGTGAGGAAATTATGGTGCAGAAAGGTTAGGTAACTTTTCTGAGGTCATAAGAATAGCATATGATTAAGCTGGAGTTTGACCTCAGGTCTGTGTATCTACAAAGCCAGCGCTCTGTCCCTCACACCCCACTGCCGCCAGAGGCCTACAGAGTTATAAGGAACCCAGAAGATCAGCCAGGGGAATGCACTCAGGCCTTACTCCATAACTGCATATAAACAAGACATGCCAGACTGTTGAGTGTGGACTGTTAGTGCCACACAAATCCGGGAAAGGAAATGCCTCATCGGTTTAGAAACTCCTATAGAACCTTCACCAGACATAGCCATCAAGCAGTATCTTGACTTCACAAATACCGCAAGCAGTTAGCTATCACTCTGAGAAAAGATCAATTTCTGCATGTTCGGATATTATTAGGTGTCCTCTTATATGTATTTTTAGGTAGCTAAATAATTTGATTTTTTATTGTTTTAATCAAAGCCATACATGCGCATAGTTTAAACGATGGAATTTATATGGTCTATCGTGAAAAATAACCGTCCTCATGCCTCACTTTTCTCCCCACTCCAAAGGCAACTATAGCCAACATTTTTAGCTATTTTGTTTTGTTTGTCTCATTAATTGGTTGGTTGATGTTTTTGGTGTTAACTTCCACAATTGTATGTGTATTTGTTTACATTGTTAATTTAATTTTTTAATGTTTATGTACTTATTTTAAGAGAGAAACAGTGCAGGCTAGGAGTGGCAGAGGAGAGAGAGAGAGAGAGAGAGAGAGAGAGAGAGAATCCCAAGCAGGCTCTGTGCTGTCAGTGCAGAGTCTGACATGGGGCTTGATCTCACAAACTGCAAGATCGTGACCTGAGGGGAAACCAAGAGTCAGAAGCTTAACCGACGGAGCCACCCAAGTGCCCCTGATTTTTAAAGTATAGGCCTTCCCCACAACTCCTCACTATGGAAGATAAGGACATAGCCTTCCTTCATTGCCCTCTGCCTCCCCATCACACACATCTCCCCTTCTCACCTCTTCATGCACTCAATATCATTAGATCACAATTTTGGTTGTTAAAATTTTTCCTTTAATGTATATTCATTTTTGAGAGAGAGAGAGAGAGAGAGAGAGAGAGAGAGAAACAGAGTGTGAGCGGGGGAGGGGCAGAGATAGAGGGAGACACAGAATCCCAAGCAGGTTCCAAGCTCTGAGCTGTTAGCACAGAGCCCAACATGAGGCTCAAACCCATGAGCAGTGAGATCATGACCTGAGCCAAAGTCGGTCACTCAACCGACTGAGCCACCCAGGTGCCCCTTGGTTCTATTAATAGTTAGTGTTTAGGGGCGCCTGGGCGGCTTGGTCGGTTAATCGTCTGACTTGGGCTCGGGTCATATGATCTCACGGTCCGTGAGTTCGAGCCCCGCGTCGGGCTCTGTGCTGACAGCTCAGAGCCTGGAGCCTGTTTCAGATTCTGTGTCTCCCTCTCTCTCTGCTCCTCCCCTGTTCATGCTCTGTCTCTCTCTGTCTCAAAAATAAATAAACGTTAAACAAAAAAAAACTTTTTTTAATAGTTAGTGTTTATATTATAGTAGGCATATCAATGTTACTTATACCTAAGCTCTGTCATATAAATACTATATTTCTCCTATTCTTTTTGGCTCATACTTTTGTTTCCCTGGGGTTTTTTGTTTGTTTTATCAAGTATTCTATGTATTACCACTAATTGAATTCTCCATCCATTATTTGACCTTTTTTAAAAAGTGCTCAAACACATCAGGATTCTTTTAATTTCATCTTCTTAAAAAAGTCCCTCCTTGAGCCTTGTAATGAGCCTTGTATTGACCACCAGATGGATGGTCCTGGACACCAGAGGCACACTTGTCACCCAGGCTTTCCCTTCCCTATCTCCTGGAACCTCCTTGGCCTGTATCCTGTCTCCATTGTCTTCCTCTGTCTTGCCTCATTCCCTCATTTTGGTGGAGCACATCCTTAAGTAGCTTCTGAGAATGGGCATATGACACGTAAAAGTTTTTGAGGCCTTACACGACTGAAATTCAACTTATTTTCTATGGTTTCACGTTCCCAAATCTCCAACCCTCAATTATTTTCTAGATCCTCTGAATGTCATACAGTTTGTTACAAATCTCTTAAACGGGTAGGCCCACAACTCGCCAGAGTATTCTAGTAACAGTCTGAAGAATGCAATACAAGAATTACTTTGTGATAACTGAATTTGGTACTCTAAATTCAATTCTGCCACAGTCACATGTTGCAGTTATCGTACCTTTGCCTCTCCTGCCTACACATGTTCCTATTTAGGATTAACAACTCTCGGTTTTGCCAAGGTCATTTCAAATTCCATCCTTGTATTCGAAAGTGTTAATAACTCTGTATCTTAGCATCCACCATAAACTGAGCTTCATAAAATATCAAATTACTAATACAGCACACACGTTCTTCTAGACTCTGAAACTTGCTGCCATGTCTCTTAATGGCCAATGCGAAATTATTTCAAACCATTAAACAATCGGAAACCTTGAAACATATGCCATAATTGTTTAACTTTATTAGGAAAACAGTACTCTGACAGTCGAGTTTCAAGGTCCCAGTTCTGGGGGATTTATCCTGGTGCTTTGCAAAGGTGTTCAGCTTCTGCCTTTCAAAGGCCATCTCCTTCCTTATTTAAAAAATTAGGTAGTACATAATTCTTTTTCCAGACCTCAAGCTTCCATTCTGTTAATACTAAACAGATACATAATTAAAGAGGCAGCACGGCATAGTGAAAGAACACTTGCTTGAAGAGTGAGAAGATTAATGTTACTAATGCTAATATTTCAGCTACTATTACTCGGATGTACTACTACTCCAATATTTAGTAATCGATCAAATACGTATTGAACACCTACTGGGTTCCGGGTATCACACTAGGTACTGAGGCTACGGAGTGAAAAAGACAGACATGGTCCCAGGGCTTGTTAAATAGGACAACAGACACTGAGCAAGTAATAACAAGTTGACCATGACAATAACCTAACTTTTATGAGACTCAGTTTCCTTGTGAGTATACTAAAATAATAATATCACTCCATGTGTTGCAATGAGGTCATATAGCAGAGAAACTTTATAAACTCTCTCTCTCTGTCTCTCTCTCTCTCTTTTTCTTTTCCATACAAACTACAAGCACCTTCTACTAGCTTTGGTTGTTCCAGAAGCAGGGAGCATACCTTTCTCCCATGTGTAACTTCAGCAAGTAATCAGTGCTTGTCAAGTACATGGAAAGTCAACACGTGTATGCTGAACAAGCAACAACTCCAAAAGGAGTCTGTATTTTCATACATGTAAAAGTCTTCTCATTTTCCCACCAAGATTATCCACCCATTCATGAACAAATGAACCTTATGCAATTAAAAAGCACAAAGTCATACTTTACTAAGACACTTCCTTTTAGCAGGCATTCGTCATTAAGGTGTGTATGTTTGAATAAGTGAAATATAACATTTAAGCTTTCATCTATCCTGTTTTACATAACAAGCAATTGTCCCTAAAACAATTTCAGAGGACAGAGTGTAACTTTTGAAGTGTTTGACAAAATTATTTGAGATATGGAAAGCACCTAAATAGGACACCCAAAACAAGTCAATTGCTTTGAATTTCAAAATGAGATGTTAAAAAAAATTGAATTAACTCTCAACAAAGTTTCAGCCTACAGAAAAGTTTTCTAACAATGCTAAAACACCGTCAAATAAGTGTATGAAAATGTCAACTGACCTGCTTCCCAGCAAGTCTATCGGATAAATGGACTTTAAATCTTCGGACACTAAAATTTGTACAGCAGACAGAGTTTTACCATGGAAGGTAATTGTTTTGGTTTTATTCCCCCCCAGAGGGCCTAAGGAATAGCTGTGATTTCTGTTCTCATAAAACCAGAGACCGGAAGGGCTGGAAGGGAGTCTAGGAATTGTCCATTTTAGCCTCCTTATTTTTCAGAGGGGGAAAAACAGAGGCCTAGAGAGGTGAGACGATTTGCCAGTTGCAGAGCTGGGATGAGAACCAACGTCTCCTCTTCTCTGGGACAGGAAGCAGCAGCGGCCTGCTGAAAACATTGCCTGGTATCCCGGGAATTTGCTTGTCTGCTGTGTGGAGATAGTCTGACCTTGGAGAGTCTAATTCCAAGACAGTTACACATACATTCCAGCTAAAGACACAACTTCATTTTAATTGAAATAGAATGGCAGACCAACACCTCCAGTTGGTTTTTTGTTTTTAGGAATAGAAAAATGAAATGTTTTATCTCCTATTATAAAAGCTCTACTCCTTAACAGAAGTAAACAGAAAGCCCTCTAGAGAGCCTGACCCAACCACAGTAGTGGTTCCCAACACACCAGCCTGATTAGCTGCTATACCCCAAAGCCTGCGCTGGCCCATTGCTTCTTTCTCATGGCAAGTAACAACCTCCTGCCCACTTCCTTCCCCAATCAAGGACCTCATTATCAGCTCTATCCCTCAAATTCATCCAGAACAGGTTCAACCCCTTTCCTCTGGCCTTTCCTTCCAACATGATGAGTTCACAAAACAAAACAAAAAGTCAGAAAGTAGTTTCTCTTCACAAGTTTGGGAAAATCTAATCTGCTAGTTCATAAATTATAATTGTAAAATGGAGTAATGGAGAGAACATGGGACAAAGAGAGCAGGCAGACCAGTTCAAATATGGTTCTGATTCTAAACTCTTGAGGAAGTCCTCAATCTCTCTGAGGTTCAATCTCTTCATCTCTAAACTAGAGATGCTAATGTTTATCCCATAGAATTGCTGTAAAGATTAAATAAAGGGGCACCTGGGTGACTCAGTTGGTTGAGCATCTGACTTCAATTCAGGTCATGATCTCATGGTTTGTGAGTTCAAGCCCCGCGTTGGGCTCGCTGCTGCCAGTGCAGAACCCGCATCAGATCCTCTGTCCCCCTCTCGCTCTGCCCCTCTCCTCCTCTCAAAAATAAGTAAACATTAAAAAAAAAAGATTAAATGAAGACACATTTTAAGTGTCTACCACACTGCCTGGCACACACTAAGCACTTATTCTTTTCTGTTCTCTCTCTGCTGCTCACTTTTTCTCCATTTTCTAGGAACCCTGTTGAATATGCAAGTATTGTCATTTGTTGTATGATTCTACTTTTCTATATATTTGGAATTTTTCATTATAAAAAATTTCAAGATAAAATAATTTATTTTTTTTTAATTTTTTTAAATTTTTTTTTCAATGTTTATTTATTTTGGGACAGAGAGAGACAGAGCGTGAACGGGGGAGGGTCAGAGAGAGAGGGAGACACAGAATCGGAAACAGGCTCCAGGCTCTGAGCCGTCAGCCCAGAGCCCGACGCGGGGCTCGAACTCACAGACCGCAAGATCGTGACCTGGCTGAAGTCAGACGCTTAACCAACTGCGCCACCCAGGCGCCCCAAGATAAAATAATTTAAAATGATCATTTTCAGATGCTAGCAATGTTTAATAAATACAAATAATCTTTCAATCATGCAGATTTGGATGATAATATATTTCTAAAAAACAATAATTTAGAAGCTAGAGATTGTCATTTTATGCACATTGAGACATCGTATATAATAGCCAGTGTTCTTAAGGAGGTTTTATTCTGATAAATAAGCTATACAACAATACTTGAACAGCAGCTGACCACCTTAACTGTTGCTTATGAAGTACCATTTTGACTGTATATCTATTTGGAAAACACTACTTTTATCAAAAATATTTCCTATTTCTGCTTTCAGTTCATGTAATTCATAGTCATTATGGGATTAACTACCAAACTGGGTATCTTTTACAAAAAATTTGTTTTATCGGTTTGTCATATGTAGCCTGAATGCTGATCAACAACTGATGAAATCGTATTCAGTTTGATGCATTTAAGTAAAATTAGTGAGCTCATAGTTCAGAATGAATATTTGTTTATATTTTTTAGAAAGTGCTATTTTCCACTTGAGACAATATTTTGCCCTTTATGATAAAAATCTCTTGCCATTTTTAATCTAGCTATAAAATATAAACATTTTAACCCATGGTTCTATATGTTTCTTTGAACTAACATGGTTAAATAGTTAGGGCCAGCTCACTCGACCTCTCTAAATTTCAATTTCCCAAGTTAGATGGTTAAAAATACCTCATATTTACAACGCTACCTTTCTTTTACCTACACACTTTGTAATGTGTTCAACTACTTTGTTATTAATTCCGAAGCGTTCCTTGGGCTTAGTAGAAGGTATCTATTAAATGCAGCTTACCTAGGGGCGCCTGGGTGGCGCAGTCGGTTAAGCGTCCGATTTCAGCCAGGTCACGATCTCGCGGTCCGTGAGTTCGAGCCCCGCGTCGGGCTCTGGGCTGATGGCTCGGAGCCTGGAGCCTGTTTCCGATTCTGTGTCTCCCTCTCTCTCTGCCCCTCCCCCATTCATGCTCTGTCTCTCTCTGTCCCAAAAATAAATAAACGTTGAAAAAAAATTTTTTTTAAAAAATAAAAAAATAAATGCAGCTTACCTAAAGGGGACCACAGTCATGGCTGAATGACTTGCCCAAGGTCACAAACACATAGCATCATAACAATCAAATGACATGACACGTGACAACCATAAAGTACTACACAAATTCAAGGTATGACCAGAAATATGAATAGATCTGTGATGAATTCCCACAGTTACTGACTACTGTTCTTAACGCTCTTTTCCCTTGACTTTCTGGCCAACACTAAAATAAAACTTACCACCAAAACATCTCATAGAGCCTAGCAAAGAGTAAGAAGAAGCTGGGAAATATACAGAACTCCTTGAAAATATGGTGCCATGTTATTTTTATGGATAGTAATAGTGACCCTGCTGTGGAAATAGCCTCCAAGACTCATTTATTTATTTTTTAAAGAATAAAATAATTAAGTTTAGAATTCTGACCAAACTCTAACTTGGGGATTGGCTTTCAATACTTCAGATCTCTTGCTACATCTACTCAATTTCCTACTTGGCTGGAGAATTATTGGGAAATCTCATAACGCATCCTAAGTACTTGCTACATGATGCCCTCTCACAGCTACGGAATATCAGCAAAATGTGTGTATTATTTTTCCTTATTCTCAGAACTATTTCAGAGTATAATGAGCTGCTTCAAAAGGGTCTGAAGGCCCCTAATGAAAGGTGTTTAGGACGTGCCAGATACCACGGTTGCTATGAAAATTATCAACCAACTAGAAACATTAGCTATTTTATGCCAAAAAACCAGTGTTTTAACAATGATTCATTTTTGGTCGTTAGCTGATTATTCTAAGTTCTCATTATCTTGAAACTATATTAGCACCAAAAAAATACATGTTTTCAAATTTGGCCTCTTTTGTGTGATGGTTCCATCTCTTATGTACCAACCATAAATTCTTTGCCTCTGGGACTGCAAATACTTCAGGATGTAATGGAAAGTTAGTATCACATGGCAAGACATTTGTTCCCATTGCAGAGTGAGGCCAGCTCTGAAATTCAAACCCTAATGAGAACAAGTATGTAAATGAGAGCAGCCAAACTAAACAGATGAAGAAAACAAAGCCCAAGGAGTCTATAAAAGACATTTTTTTAGCCTAGGTATTCATTAACCCATAGCATTTAGATTCTCTGAATTAAAAATAGAGCCTTCTTTCCAAGTTTGTTACTGTAGTGACATATCTATAGACCTACATTTAAAAAACTATATGGGAAGAACTTTTTACCCATAAAAAACTATATGGGAAGAACTTTTTAATAAATCTATTTATTAAATCTTCCTATGAAAGGAAATGGGAGACTATTATACCAAATATTACATGCATTTTAATATGCCTTAAATGAATATGATTAAAAATGGTGGTGTCAAAGGAATGTGTATTCGTGATCAAAATTTCAATCTGTGCTTTCTACGGAATACTAAAGATGCTGTATTCTCGAGGGCTTCTGCATATGATCCAATGTATAGCTCGCATATTTTCTTAAGTTTCTGCAAAGATTAAAATTGATTCAATTACAAGTTTAAAAAAATGTCTAATAATTAAAATGATTTCTTTTTTAATTCCTCTCTTTTTAGGTTTATTTATTTTCAGAGAGACAGTTGGGGGGGGGGGTTGCAGAGAGAAAAGGAGAGGGAGAGAATCCCAAGCAGGCTCAGCTCTCCCAGTGCAGAGCCTGACATAGGGCCCGAACTCACAAATTGTGAGATTATGACCTGAACCAAAATCAAGCGTCGAATGATCAACCTACAGTACCACCCAGGCGCCCCTCTTTTTTATTTCCTCTTAAAGATACATGAAGTACCTATTTTTTGCAGGGAATTTCCCATGCCAATCTTCCATGATTTTAGACGTATTTATTGCTTTACTTTCATAATGGTGAATGAAAATGTTGTAGGGTACTATAAACATGGAAAGTTCACTTATACAGTATTTATTAAAAAATCTAATATGTGTCTGGCTCTACCACCTTCAGAATGCAAGAATTGGGGCTCCTGAGTGGCTCAGTGGGTTGAGCATTGTACTTTTGATTTTGACTCATGTCATGATCCCAGGGTGGTTGGATTGAGCCCTGTGTCAGGTTCCATGCTGAGTGTGGAGCCTGCTTAAGATTCCCTCTCTCTCTCTCCCTCTCTCTCCCTCTCCCACCCTCTGCCCCTCTCCCTGGATCTCTCTCTCTCTCTGTGTCTAGAATAAAAATATATACATACTAAAAACAAAAAAAAAATGCAAGAATGAACAAGACTGATGAAAGCCCTTGCTCTCCTAGGCAATCCATTTTAGCATGGGAAGATAGACAACAAACAAAATAAGGAAATGACATAATGTATTAAAAGGTATTAAGTGCGGGGCCCCCTGTGGCTCAGTCAGTTTAGCATCCGACTTTGGCTCAGTTCATGATCTCATGGATGGTGGGTTTGAGCCCCACATCAGGCTCTGTGCTGACAGTTTAAGAGCCTGGAGCCTGCTTCAGATTCTGTGTCTCCCTCTATCTCTGCCCTTCCCGGGCTCTCTCTCTCTCTCTCTCTCTCTCTCTCTCTCCCCCCAAATAAATAAAACATTTTTTTTAAAAAAAAGGTACCAAGTGCAACAGCAAAAAACTAAAGCAGGAAAGAGGATAGGAGCTGGGAGCAGAAGAGGCTTGCAGTTTTAAATAGTGTAGTCAGGGTAGGCCTCACTGAAAAGGTGACATTTGAGCAAAGACTTGAAGGAGGTGAAGGAATTAGACATGCAAATATTTCAGGCAATAAGCAGAAAGTACAGGAAATGCAAAGGTCCTGAGGCAGGCGGGTACCTTGGGGAATCAGGCAATAATTAGTATATTTGAGTATTACCAAAGCTAAAGCAAAAATGTTTTGTGGACCTATTTATATGTTGGCTGTCACATGCAAAACCAAGACTCCAAATTTGTCCTTTGGGACCCTAGATTCATAAAATATTAGAACCAAAAATAGTAATGCTCTCAGTCAACCTCCTTATTTTACAGATAAAGAATATGACACCCAGAGAGGTCAAAGACACACAGCTACATAGAATTCTGCAGAGCCTACAATAGAACAAAGGTTTCCTAACACCCCATTTTCATTCAACTTTATTTCTTATATTTCAATTACACTTCTGTCCTTTATGTCTTTTTAATTTCTTTTTAAATTCCTTTTTAATTTCATAAATTAACTCTTTAAAGCATTTTTGCATTAATTTGATTCAACTGAAAAAGCACTATTCATTCCTAATGTTACCTTTTGATGGAATTCAACAAAACTGAGGGGCAGTTTATCTTTTGATAGAAAGTACAAAGTGTTATTTATCACATGACTAAAATTGTCATTTCATCTGTTGTTACACCTTTACAAAGCTACTTTTAATTTAGGTGGTATGGAAACGTACATTTTTTAATATAAAAGTAACACACTCAGATAAAAATTGTGATTGTTGTAGAAAATTTGGAATATGTTTTAAAATGAAACAAAAAAGGCCAATAACCTCATCACCCAGAGATAACTACTATTTAAATTTTGATGTATTTTCCCCTCAGTTTTTTTCCTATGCATACGTGTAACCTTCTTTCAAAGGTGAGATACAATTTTGTTTAATGTTTTTTAACTCAGTATTCTACCACATTCATCATTTTTTAAAAATCATCAGATGATAACAAATGTTCATCTTTAAAATGGTTTGATTTTTTTGAAAATAGAAGCCAACTACATGTAAAGTTCATTAATCAGGTGGACTATACAGTTTGTTTAAAGTAATATTTTCCTACCCACAACAAGATACAATTATAAAGCAATATGATCAATATGTGTAAGCTTCATAATTAAGCTGTAAAATAATTTAAGAGTTTTGGAATGGTAGTTAACAAAAATGCAACATGGGAACACGTGTACCCTTTTTAAAGAGGATAAAGTCTTAAGGCTTTATAATCATACAAACACCAAATTTCATCAAATAATAAACAATCTATTTCAAAAGTATTAGATAAGGTAAGCAAGCCTTCTTTCTTTGTTTGGAACTTATAGCAGCCCATTTACATTTACACTGGGGTCTATAGCACAAAATATGTAGGTGCTTCTTCTTCCATGTTCCACTGGGAAAATAACTTTGTGTGCTTCAGAGAAAAGGATGGCTTACCCATCTATCTCTGCTGAAGCTCCCAGACATGTTGGCCCTGCTTTGGAGCTTACGATGGCAAGAATAAATTTAACATTCATACACATAAACCTAGAATTGGGAGAAGACAAAGGAAGGAGTGAGGAAAGTGGCGAGGCCAGCTGTCGCCACCAGAACACGAGTGTAGCTTCATTAAAAACAAGATGCTACTCTAGCATTCTCTTGCTAAGAGAGAGCCCATGAATCAGAGTAAAAATTATCCACTGTTCAATTGTACCTGGACAAGAAAGAAAAGGCAATCCACCGATACTGAACTGTATGGCCTTGCCTTCTACCTTTTCCATGATGGTCCCTTCTTTGTGGCTCTTTATGACTAACTGAATCTCTCCCATCCTCCCTAGATTTATCTATGTATATTTTTATCTCGGGAAAGATGAGGCTCAGCACCGAGCCTCCCTAAAATTAGCTCTACTTGTTAGAAGTTCTCCTTGTCAGGTGGTTCTATCACACTTATCTAATAATTGCCTTTAAACAAAATGCCTTCTTTTTCTCTGTAGTTCAGAGTTGGGTTGTTTGTTTTTTGTTTTTTGGGTTTTTTTAGGTGGGGCATTTCAAGTTCTTGAGTAATCAAAATCACTGACATTAAATTAGTTAGGGTTTCACTGAGAAAAAGACTTGTCTCTCACAGGTATTTAATCAGTTGTTGTGCTATAAAGTTATGAAATCTCTGTATAAAAAATGTCATAGAGATTGTTAAATATTTCTACCATTTTGGTATGATACAAATATTATAACCATATGAAAAGAAATGTATCGTTGACTTTTAACAGATCTTTCTGAATATAATACACCACATACTCTAAACTATGAGAAGTTAGGAAAACAGAGAGGTTTCTTTTTAAATGTAAATCATAGCGTGTTAATCATGTGCCTGTAACCCTCCTGTGGCTTCTCATTACATTTAAAGTAAAATACAAATTCTTTCACTGGGCCAACGAGATCCCTAAGATCTAGGGCCTGCCTACTTCTCAGATGCCCCTGCGACACACTGATTTCCACCACAGTGCCATTGTGCCGTGTCTGCCTCTCTTTCTTAAATGCTGGCTTTTGACAAAAAGCCCACCAGCCAGACACCTAAGATGCCTTTGCCGCCACCTTCCACTGTTGTTTGTTTCTTCTTCACACTTAGGAATCTTTGAAATTACTGCATTATTCATTGATTTCTTTGGCATCGGCTCCTGTTCTAAAATATAAGACCTATTAGAACAAAGACTTTCCTTTTCTTGTCTAGTTCACAGCTGTTCCCCAAGTCTAGCAAAGAGACCAGCACCTAGTAGTCTTCTAAATATATATTAGATGAGTAAATAAGGAGATATTCAGAGCTCTTTGTTCAAAATATAAGCTTGATTTTTTTCCATCAACAAAATATTTCAAATAAAATATTAATAAGCAAAATTATTTTAAATGCAGTAGTTAAGCTTAAAGCAATTCAGTAGTTGCTTAAAGCAATACTTGGGGAGAATACATGGAAAATGAATGAACCATTATCACATAATTTATCTTTCTTTAAAATATGCATTTTTGTGAAAGGGTTGATCTTTTTTTCCTGAAAGGGTAGAACCATTGTATTGATGGAGAACCTATCAAACAAATATAAATGAAATAGTTATAAGCTGAAAATCTAGAAGTAAATCAGCTATTGAACAAACATATGCAATATGCAAAAAACGATTAGTACCACAATCCAGAAGAAATAGGGTGAAGATGGAGAAACTATTCTAAATCTTTGAACACTAAAATATATTTGTATCTAGTCAATTTAGTTAAAAAAAATAGGTGAATATCACAAAATGAGGGTCACAGTAATAGTCATAGTTATTCATTAGATATTTGATGGCCAAAACTGCAACAACCCTATGGTTAGCATTTCACCTTGATTTTGCATTTTCCTATTTCCTTATTTCTTGCTAGCCTCCTTCTTCTCCAAAGATATCAGGTGAAAGATGGGGGAGAGGAGTGAAAATTAATTTATAGAGGAGCAGCTCATTACGTAACCATTTTAAGTAATACCCAAATCCTTGTGCAAACATGGGTCATGGGTTGAGCTTTTAATGAGTATGAATGCTGTCAAAGTAGGATTTCAAGTATTCTAAAGTTAAATGTTAAAAGTGTTTTGTTTCCAATGACTAAAGAGATAGTTATTTTGGAATTAAAACACAACTGCTAATACAAAGTAGTCAAGATTCTATTTGTGCCTTTCAACTGCTGTTCACTATGAATTGAAAGTAGTCCAATCAGCCAAGTTAGAATGACCTTCAGATTATCAGTCAACACTTAGACCATCCCTCATGTCTCGATCCAATTTATACAAGTTTCTACACTAAAACATATTTTTTTGAACTTCATAAGCTGATAATAGTAACATACAGAAGAACTATAACCTAGAAGTCTAGAATTGGCAATGTCTTTCAGTGTTCTTTTGTGAGTATTAACGTTATAACTTAAAATTACAGGTATACTACCACTTGAAGTAATAACATAATTACACATGCATACACCAAATTCACATACACAAGAAAGACAGAATAGATGGTGATGATTCACCTTACCAAAAGATTTTCCATTAAATGTCTTTAAATAACTAGCTCATTTATGACAGAATATGGCTTCTTCATAAAATCATGTAATCTAGTAACCTTTTTTAAAGGTTTTTATTTATTTATTTCTAAGTAATATCTGCATTCGTTGTGGGGCTCGAACTCACAACTCTGAGATCAAGAGTTGTATGTTCTACCCACTGAGCCAGCCAGGTGGCCCAAGTAACTTTCTTTTTTAATTGACAAATTGCATTGAAAATGTGACTGTCAATAATATCACAGTGAGTTGCCATCTTTTCTTCCAAAGACACCAAAACACTGCCACGTGTGTTATCTTTTTCCATCTATTCTTTCAGTGGGAATGGTGGTTTTAATGCCTCTTCACCACAATGTTGCTTCTTTTTAGTAATGGGAGACTGAGGGATTAATAGATTTGTCAACAGTTGCAAGACAAGTTTAAAATAAACCTGAAGCTTACTCTTGATCTCAAGTTTTCTCAAATTAGGCAATGTAGATTTCTTTAATTGTATCCCAAGTGGTCATAAGTAGCGTGTGTATGTGTGTGTGTGTGTGTGTATTTAAAGGTAATATAGTCACTAATAGATTTTCTGTTGAAGTTGCCCTACATTGCAGCATTAAGATAGATTTCAGAACTACATAATTAATATTTTAGATTCTAAGTTAAGTGCCATAATAGAAGAAAACATGCTTTAATAGGACACTATTTATTATTCAAAATGCAACATTTCCTCCCACCAAATTGCTATATTTTGCCTGAACTTCAAAGATCACTGGGACTCAAGGGAATCTTCCCTATTAAAAAAGACACTACTGTTTCATAGTATATCAAACTTTAGAAGACTATCTAATAGAACTTTTCTTAAATTTGAAATTTTTACACACTTCATTTGCTGTCAAGTGATGAAAAGATTGTGTATCTCAATCAGATTATGTTTTCTTTTATAAAAGTATTTATGGAATTTCACTATGCTTAGACTTCTTTCATTGCAGCGTTGTTTTGTTGTTGTTGTTGTTGTTTGATTTTCAGACAATATTATACAATGGCCTCAGTCCAAGTGGTTATTAGTAAGATATCGTCCTAGAAATAGAACCCCAGGAAAACCATAGTAATAAATAAGGACTACTTGTTTAGACAACTGATATTTATTTCTAGCAAATGCTTTTTGAAACCTGAAAAGTAGTCCTCCATTTTGTATTTTCCAGCATGGTGGTAATAAAAATTTAGAAAGTAAACACAAGCTATTTCTAAATCCCAGAAAAAGTTGTTGGCGAGGACACAGGCTGTCCAATTCTTAATGCACACAGGGAGTGCTCAATAAATGTCACTGACTGATAGCATTAATTCCGAATGTTACTTCTCTTAGTCTAGGCAGTTGCTTAATTTCTCCTGAAAGTATGAGTCTTTTTCTCTATCCCAGAGTATTTAATATACTATTACTATTTTAAATGTAATATGTATTTGTTGAAAAAAAATAAGGTTTTCTTGAGTATCTGTAGTGCACATTCCAGGATCTTGTGACTATGAAACAATTTACCATCTGGTACTGATATGGTTAGATAATAACCTAGCAGAATTTGGAGTATGATACTCTCAAACAAAGGAATCTTGCTATTGTGGTTGTAGTGTTTGGTTCAGTTTGGTTTTGTTTTTTCTGACCATCAGTGGAAACAGTCCTTAGTTTCTAAGTTGTTGGCAATTGTTTTTTTTTTTTCTTTCCCCCCTGCATTGTTCTTCCTAAACCTACCTTCCATACGTGGCTTTAAAGTAAGTCTTTGAGGGAAGTATAAGATGTAGGACACTCAAATTGGGTGCTCTGGAGCAGTCATCAAGGACTCCCACAGTTTCCACATGTAGTTTTTGGTGTAAGCATGGAGCCAGCATAGTTGTATGAAAACCCTTAGTCTTGAGGTTTGGGACTCCAGAGGTCTCCCCAGTTTCAGTGACTTAGGCTACCATTTTACTTATTATCAGCTCTCCTCACACAGAGTGTATATCCTGGCTGGTACATCTGGCTTCCTATCACTTTAATTAGTTATGTGGAGGATTTTAATCCTTTGTGGGTGAACCATGAATTACATAGTTGTGCATTGTTTGATGACAATTATGATTTTTTTTCCTCTGTAAAATGCTTTCAAATCTATTTTTAACAACCAGAATTTTTACCATTTCTTCATAGCAGTTTTATGCAATAAATTCTCTACATCTCTAAGGAGCGAATGTATAAAAGAAGCTAGGGCCTTTAAGACTTTTGGAAAACTTACTTTCAAGAGAACTATTTTATTGTCTTAAACACACAAAAATCTTTAAGCATATAAATAAAACATTTTAACTTTATACATCTTATTTTTTGCTAAGATGTCTTTTAACATCCTTAACCCCATTCTTATAAAAAATATAGCCCACTTGCAGATCTCTTCTAAATTATCTTTATCATCATTGTCATTTCATAATCCTTTACATGTTCTTTAAGGAGAAATGATCTTACAGATTACTTAAGACTTTTCCTTTAAGTGTGTGATTTAAGAGTATCATAACAAGTAATCAGGAAGTTTATGTAATAAGATAATGTAATGGGATAAGCAGGCATCTGGTACTTATTTTTCCAAAATTGATCACCATTTTTTTATTTAAAAATTTTTTTTTTTTTTTTTTTTTTTTTTTACGTTTATTCATTTGTGAGAGACAGAGCACAAGCAGGGGAGGGGCAGAGTGAGAGGGAGACACAGAATCTGAAGCAGGCTCCAGGCTCCCAGCTGTCAGCCCAGAGCCCAAGGCAGGGCTGGAACTCACAAACTGAGAGATCATGACCTGAGCCAAAGTCGGACGTTTAACCAACTGAGCCACCCAGGCGCCCCAATTGGTCACCATTTTTAACAATACGGCAAGTAAATACAAAATTAAATTAAGCTTTTGTAAGTTTATATTGCATTTAACCAGTTGATCTAACTTATTAATGGAAAAATCTCTAACAATTACTGAAATTAGAGATTTAGAAATGAAATATTCCATTAGCTATCTCTGCCACAATAGCAGCATAACGTTAACACTTTGTTCCTTTACTCTCTCCCATCTTCTTAACAAACAGGGATGTTATTATCTGGTCTTATTTCACATCCTGACCTCATGCACTTGGGTTTGGAGGACATGGTTTCTACTAAGGTTAAAAGACATATGTCTGTATATTATATTTACAACTAAGGACCTAAAAATTATTAGTAAATTGTCATTATTGAAACATCTTTGGGGATAAAAAGTATTTCTACTCTTCAAAGATTAGAGAACTGAGCATAATGGTTAACTGATTTATGTAAGTCATCATGATATGACTGCTAAAACTGTGATATGAAATCTTGATTTCCAGATTTCTTGGATTTTACCTAAGTGATATATTAGTGTGTCAAAGTTCAAGAGCCACGTTCCCCATTTTGTTTAACTGTTTAAGAGAATGGCCTTACCATTTGCTTTTGCCAGGAAGTAGCTAAAAGATAATCAATTCTCCAGTACTTTGGTAACTGCTCTCTGTACTGGAGAGGAAAGGGTGCTTTCTGACTTGTTCTGGGTGTTCATGGCCCAATTCAAACCATGTTAACACTCTGGCTCCAACTAAGAGTTTCAGAATAAACAAAAGAAAGAACCATAACTATTTAACGCAGTAGGTTCTACATTTATGGAGCCCATAAGCTGATTTCGTGCTGAAAGTAAAAACAGTCTCAAGAGTTTAAATGAACTCTTCGACCCTGGAATTACAGCAAATTCAGGAAAATCAGGAATATGTTGGTAACCTCTAATCTTTTTTTAAACTGACCTCACCCTGGGCAAGTAACCATCTCCTGATGCCATTGTTGGAGACAGAATTTCTGGCCGAAAGATCAGTTTTCTGACTCAATCTGGCTTGCTATTCTTGGTTAATCATCCCCATTTCTCTCGACATTTCACTCTTCTGACTACAGTGGTGAACATTTATTTTCAGAAAAGACTTTTTCAAGTGATTCGGTTCCTCCAGCGGTTTCCCTCTTTATCCTGGCTAAATCTCCCTAACTCTCATTTCTATCGCCCTTGTTTCTGTAAGATTCTGCTAAACATTAGACACAGCACATGACCTCCATCCAGTCTTCCAGTGCCTCGGAACAAAACTGGCGCGGTTGTAAGCTCCTCCAGACTTGGCATTCAAGAGTCTTTAGCTCTTCAACTCTTAAAGACCTACGGCCTAAATTTTAAATTTAAAAAATTTTAAATTAAAGAAAAAAAACCGCTCCCCTTTTTTAACCTTTAGTCCCGCCCAGCGCCTCCCCCCCTCCAGCCTCCACGCGAAACTGCAGGAAACCGGAGGGGGCGGGGCGGTGACGTCACGACGCCGGTGCGTCACGGAACGGCGGCGGCTGCGGCGCTGGCGGTGGCTGCGGCAGCGGCGGCATTTTAGTCGACAGCGGCGGCGGCAGCCGGGCTGCTGCTCCTCCCAGCATCCCTGGCGCGGCCATTTCAGCCCCATCTTGGCGGAGGGGAGGGAGCTGCAGCCGCCGCTTCAGCAGTTTGAATTTCAGTTTCTCCGGGGTTTGCGAGCCGGGCGCATCGAGGAGGAGCCGAAGAAGCTACCACCGCTACCTCACACAGCCGGAGCGCCTCCGCTCGCCGGCCAGCGGGCCGCCGCCGCCACCACCACCACCAGCACCACCACCACCACCGCCGCCCCTCACTCTCTCAGGAGCCGCGAGGGGAGGCCGAGACCGCCGCCGCCCGCCCGCGGGGGTGGCTCCCCTGTAAGGGGAGGACCGAGCTTGCTTTCCCCTCCCCCGGAGCGGGTTTCCGCCAGAGACAGTCGACATGTCCCTGGGGCTGAGCTCCGGCTAAAGCCGGGGAGGGGGCCGCCCGCCCGCGCCGAAGCTCCGCCGCCCGCCCGCGGACCTTCAGCCAGCCCCGGCCCGCCGCTCCTGGCTGAATTAGGAATCCCCGGCTCCAGACTCGCCACTCCTTCCCCTTCCCTCAGCGTCCGAGAGAGCCCAGAGCTGACGCCGGCACTGGCCTGAGGAGCCCGAGCGGGGCAGCACCGCCCCTCACGCCGCCGCCTCCTCCTCCCCTTCGCCCTCCCACTCCCACCCCCAGCCCGGCCTGCTGACCGCGCCGAGCGTCGAGCTGGACTGACCACGGCGGCCCCGGAGACGGGAGGAGGAAGCAGCCGGCCCGCCCCTGGGATCGCGCTCGCGCCGCCGCTGAGGGGATTGAATCGAGGCGCCGCGACTGCGGGAGGCGAAAAGGAAGGAGGAGCCGCCGCGCGAGTGCGACGGGGGCAGAGCCGTAGAGACCGACACTGAAGGAAACGGGGAGGAGGATGTCTCGCAGGGCGGCCAGCGTCCGGATCAGCCAGTGACTTTTCACAGCGGCGGGCCTCAGACCCCAGCGCGGACGCGGACTTTGTCTTTGGGGGCCCCTGCTCTGCCCTTCCTGGTTTCCGGCAAGATCGCAGAGGAGCCGGCGTGCCTCTCTGCCCTCCAGCCTTCCTCACCATGTCCAAGATGCCGGCCAAGAAGAAGAGCTGCTTCCAGATCACTAGTGTCACCACGGCCCAGGTGGCCACTAGCATCACCGAGGACACCGAGAGCCTGGACGACCCGGACGAGTCACGTACGGAGGACGTCTCCTCCGAGATATTCGACGTCTCTCGGGCCACGGATTATGGCCCTGAGGAGGTCTGTGAGCGCAGCTCCTCGGAAGAGACGCTCAACAATGTTGGGGATGCGGAGACTCCCGGGACCGTCTCCCCAAACCTCCTCCTGGACGGGCAGCTGGCGGCCGCGGCGGCTGCTCCCGCCAACGGAGGAGGAGCCGTTTCGGCCCGGAGCGTGGCTGGGGCGCTGGCCAGTACCGCGGCGGCGGCGGCTGCCACCTCGGCCCCCTCCGCGGGAGCACCCGGCGGTCCCCCGGTCGCGGGCTCGTCTGCCGGGCCAGGGACTGCGGCCCCATCGCAGCCCCCCACCACTTGTAGTTCCCGATTTCGCGTGATCAAGCTGGACCACGGGAGCGGGGAGCCCTACCGACGCGGCCGATGGACGTGTATGGAATACTATGAGCGGGATTCGGACAGCAGCGTCCTGACCAGGTCCGGGGATTGCATTAGACACAGCAGTACTTTTGACCAGACTGCGGAGCGGGACAGCGGCCTGGGCGCCACCGGAGGGTCGGTGGTGGTGGTGGTGGCCTCCATGCCGGGGGCGCACGGGCCCGACTCGGGAACTGACAGTTCCTTGACTGCTGTGTCACAGCTACCCCCGTCGGAGAAAATGAGCCAGCCCGCCCCGGCCCAGCCGCAGAGTTTTGGCGTTGGGCAGCCACAGCCACCGCCGCCCGTAGGTGGGGCTGTGGTTCAAAGCGCGGCTCCAGTGCCGCCGTTCCCGGGAGCCGCGGCCGGGCCGCAGCAGATGATGGCAGCCCCGCAGCCCAGCCAGCCCCAGGGAGCCGGCCCCGGCGTCCTCCCGCAGGGGCCCAACGGACAGGGTCTGCCGCTGACGAATGTAACCCTGACGCAGCCCGGCGTGCCCTTGCCGCCGCAGCCCGGCCCGACCCTCGGAGCGCCAGCGACGCAGCAGCCTCCGCAGTTCGCGTACCCCCAGCCTCCGCTCCCGCCCGGGCATTTGCTGCCCGTCCAGCCCACGGGGCAGAGTGAGTACCTACAGCCGCACGTGGCCGGCCTGCAGCCGCCAAGCCCTGCTCAGCCCTCGTCCACCGGCGCCGGAGCGAGCCTCGCCACGCCTGCCAGCCTGCCGGTGGGCACCGGCCAGAATGCCTCCACGGTGGGTGCGCAGATAATAGGCGCGTCTTCCCTGCCCGGTGAAGCCGTGGCTCCGGGGCCGGGACCCGCGCAGGGCGGGCAGGCCGCGCCTGGTCAACCGGCTGGAGTGCCCCTGGCCGCTGTAGGATGCGCGGTGCAGCCGGGCCTGGTTCCCCCTGGGACCGGGCAGCCCCAGTCCGTGCCTCCGCCGCAGATGGGCGGCAGTGGTGCGCCGTCGGCCGTGCCTGGCGGCCCCCACGCCGTGCTGCCCGGAGTTCCAAACGTGCCTGCAGCCGTGCCCGCTCCAAGCGTGCCTAGTGTGTCTACCACCTCTGTTACTATGCCAAATGTACCCGCGCCTCTGGTCCAGTCGCAGCAGCTGAGCAGCCATACGCCAGTCAGCAGGAGCGGCAGCGTAATCCAGCATGTTGGGCTGCCCTTAGCGCAAGGCACACCCAGTGTACCAACAAGTCTACCACAGTCTGACTTAAGCCAGTTTCAGACTCAGACCCAACCTTTAGTCGGGCAAGTTGACGATACTAGAAGAAAATCAGAACCCCTACCTCAACCACCACTTTCTCTCATTGCTGAAAATAAGCCTGTTGTGAAGCCTCCTGTTGCAGATGCCCTGGCAAACCCCCTTCAGTTAACACCTATGAACAGTTTGGCCACCTCTGTATTCAGCATAGCTATTCCTGTTGATGGTGATGAAGACAGGTATGGAAATCTTATTTAAAATATTTGTTAGAAATGCTTGACCAAACATTGCAGTTTAGAATGCAGCTCGAGTTCTTTTTTTCAACTTGAGGCCCTTAGCATTTTTAAATACAAAAATTTCTTTGTGTTTATTAAGATTTGTCAGTTCTTGAAAGGGCATTGGTTTTAGATTGCTAATGTAACGGTGTGTAATGAGAAAATTGGTCTTGTCGTTTAAAAGCACTGACGTGGATAAGGCACAACATTTGTTTATTCAAAAAGGTGGATTTAAGCTTAATTCTATACATTTACAGGTGGTAACTAGACTATGCCCTATTGGATTGTTCTTTTCTTAGACAACAGTCACACTTGAACACTTATGGCAAGAGAGTTCTGTCAGTGTGAGTTTTGATACCAAGACATGAAATTTGAATTTTTCCATTCTGGAAAACCAGAGGTCCTCTAATGGGGAAAGATCCATGTAAGATATCTCTTCCAGTGTATCCGGAGAGGCTGGAGAGAGAATGGTGAAATGTCAAGCCCTGCTTTGAAGATCATATTGTCCTCCAGCCTTTTTAATAAAAGGAGATAGAAATAAGGTCAGGAGGCTTCCCAGTGACTTCATTAAGGTCCTTTTTTGGTTTGTTTTTTAAAGCAAATGTGTTTGAAAGATATTCTCTTCCGTTAGTTTTTCTTTTTCTTTTAGCTACAGGAAAGGGAGGTATGAAATAAGATTCTTTGACAGTAGTAAAAGCTACAGTTCTTGAAATTAGAGTAATATGATTAGTAAAAGTATTCGTGTCAACAATTGGCTCCCTCTATTTAAGGGATGCTTTTTTAATGGTTTAACTGAAAGTTGGTGTATTGCCATACCAATTCTATAATAGTTGATGTTTGGTTATGGTTCATTGAGGATTTTAAGTGGTTTTGAGGAAATGTCAGAGGGAAATTTGACATATTGCAAATTTTTAAAAACCGACTTGTTACAAAGCTTTAAAATTACATTTTAAAATTACAGAGGAAGTTCCAGGTACTTTACGGTTAGGCATTTATTTGCTGGGATTTTTGTTTTGAGAGAGGTTAATTTTAAAAGATTAAAAGATATCTTTATGGATTTCTAGAATAATTGGTATCTAGAACAATGAGATCTGTTAAAGCTTTTTCTTCCTCTGTCTTCTGAGTTCCTTCACATTCTTTTCTTAACTTTTCATTTCCAATTAGCCTTGTATTTTTGTTATATACTTTTGTTGGTTTGAAAATTGCTCACTGAAATTCATCTTCTCTGCTTTTTGTAATTCCAAGTTCATCTTTTTTTGTAGGTGACTTGCTTGTTGGGAGTCTTTCTTCCATTTGAGAACTCTTAGAGAATACCACGTGTCCATAAGTGAGCTCAGCTAGCTAGTCATTGAGAAATTTTATATGGATGGGACTACCAAGTAAAGAAACTGATTCCACAAGCCATTCAGAAAAATCTCTTTACATCTGCTCCCATATTTCACTTTCACACATAGGGGTACACTTGAAGTGCAGATTGAGTTTGTTTGTTTACCTTTGGTAAGAGGCAACAGGTATCTTCCCTTTTCTAGCTACCAGAAGCCATTTTTTTTTTTTGATGGGTTGGTAAATAACCATTTGCTTGCCTCTCTGTTCCTGTTGTACATTGTCCCCATATCTCCTCAAGAAATGACTGGTTTCCCAAACCACACCCTCTCCTTGCAAAGCACATGCACATCTATGAATGAAGAATTTTCTCTCCTCCTCACACCTTTCTCAGTTTACAGCATATGTAATTACATTCCCCAGGACTTGAATATGATGATATGGCATGAAGCAGAGAGATCTGTTGACAAATGGAAACTCTGGGATGTATTCTTTAGGGTATGACCTCAAAGATGAAATTATTTTTCCTCTTATTTTATTAAAAAAGTTGATAATTTTAAGAATCTTATTTCCCAGTGTGAATGTTTGAACCACAGATACTACCGTATCTGTTCTTACTGCAACAGTTAATCCAGTGCAGGGGTTTTGATATGTGTGCAGTCCTGTATTAAATGTGGTATACTTCCCTTCCCCTCCCAGTCTTTTAAAATCTGCATTGTTTATCAAATGTGCATTTCTTACTTTTGTTGTAGTTTTTCATTGGTTTTTAATTTAACATGCTAGTTTTCAAGATGTAATCTTACACATTTGACTATTTTGTCACTGGACCAACACACCTGGTGAAGGAATAAATCCATTAAGTAGAAATAGTTTTTTTGTTTTGCTTTTGTTTTTAATGGAAAGGCTTTGTAAAAGAGAGGGCATTTTAAAGTTGTATGCTTGAAATTAAATGACACAGTTTTTCTAGGTGTATGTTTAAATTACTGAGATGACTATTTTTGAGGAAACTGTACTAACAAAATTATAATTTTAATATGGTGATTTGGGGTTGCCTTCTTAAGTTAAAATCTGCATACAATTTTAGTTGCAGTCATTTGAATGCAAAATAAAACATATTAGAGTGAGAGATACTGAGTAATTACGACTTTAACTTTGTGAATAGGTTGACAAATTTCAGATCCTAAAAATTTATAAATATTTGCTTTTTTTTTTTTAAAGAAGATATCAGTAAACATAGCCTAGTCCTTTGAGAAAAGGAAGGAAAATGGAAGATTAACAAAAATGACTGACCAAACCAATGATTCTTTTGGTTTGATATATTGAAAACTTTATGTTGTTATTTTGGTTCCATTACCTAAAGGAAGGCTTCGTTTTGTGACCATTTATTTTGAAGAAGAGGACCTTCTAATAATACATTTTAATAATATACCTTTAAGAGGGCTGATGGTTGTATATAGAAAGCAAGAAGATGTTTTAAAGTTCTTAGTTAACATTGTCTTTTGACTCTCTATTATCAGTTACCATAAAGTTTACATATTTTTCTAGCCTTTCTCATTGAAAAGGCTTATGTCAGTTGTTGATTCTTCAAACTGATTTTGTGTAAACTGGAGGATATAATAATGGTTGAAAATATAGTTCATAAAAAAAACAGCCACTTTTACAGTGGAAGTTACATTTGTTTAAATTACCTGTACCCGTAACAGACTCCTTTTCTGTAAATGGGGAGGAGTGCAAAATATTCCCTTTTGGAAAGGGAGCACAGTGCAGATCGTTTTCCACAGACAGCTGACCAATGTGAACTCTGTAGGCCACATTCCAGGAACTCTTATGAATGGATGCAATTGTGAACTGTCAACTACAACCAAAAGATTGTTGAAAACCTGATTGTAAGGATCCCTTAGTGGCCAATATCTTTATATCTTGTTAATGGTTTTATTTGTGTAGTTTGCTAATGACTGATTAAGTATTATAAATTGTGACTGTTAAGTGGTGTATCCTGACATGTGCTATATATACAAATTTTGTTGCTACAGTTATACATATATCTCATATACGCACACACTTTTAACAGAGCTTTTTAACTTGCTGTTTAAGTGAGAAGATTATGCAAATGTATATCAAGAGATTGTAACTCTTAACCTTTATCATAAAATCTATAGATACTTCTTAGAGCTCAAAAAGTCTCACTACATTTAGTCTTTACAAATGAAAGCTCCTTAGCTGAATCTGTATTTCTTGGGAGCTTTTGTTTCTTTATCTATATTGAGTTGTAGAGATAATTTTGCCCTACTAGATTTACAGTTGATGTTTAAGTTACACACACTAGATGTTATCTTACGTACCCTTACCAAGGATTTTGTAAACAGTGTACAATCCTGCGTGTGAGTGACATTATTTAGTATAAAAACTGATAAATGGTAGATCCATCAGAGTGCCACACTGATTACTAAAATATACTTTGGTTATAAACATGGCTTTAAGTAAAGGAAATTATCATAGATTTCCGGAAAGATTGATGGTCCAAAAGTACCCAAAATTCCCAAAACTGAGTTTTATCAGTAGGAGTATGACTTTTTTTTTTTTAACAGAGACATATATATTTAAATTTTTATATGAACTAAGTTCTGTAGGCTAAATATTGGATAACCATTAGAAAACATAATGGCTTATATGTGTGTGGGTAAGACACACTCTAAGTAACTATTTTAGTAACACTATTTTTTCCCTGTGGAGGAAGTAGGGTATGTTAAACTAAATTGCTTCTATTGGAAGTCTTTTTTTTTTTTTTTTAAAGTACTGGTAGTGTGGTATAAATGTTTTCCACTTCCTGAGAATAAATGTAATATTAATCTGTTGAGAATTCTGATAGCACTAATTTGGAAATCGTAAAACATGATACTGGATTTATGGATCTGGTACTTGGTCATTTGGAATAGAGTTTAGTCTTTCTGTGCACCAGATGAGATTGGAAGCAGTCCTGCTCTCTAGTGTCCTAGTAACAAAGAGCACCCCAACAATCAGATGGTAAAGAAACCAAAATGAGTCTCTTTACTGAGGAATGGTTGATAGGGGAATATAAAAAGGTCTTGACTTTTCTTTCCTAAAATAGCAGAAGTTGGGGCAGGGGGAGTTAGAGAGTGATGGCACATAACCAAGATAGAAGAAAATCGAGCGAAATGACATGAAATACGGTCTCAGAAGGAACAGCAACACTTGTTACTAGTGAGAAAAAGCCATCTAATTTCTTTTCTTAATAATTGTTTTAGACCAATATGTATTTCCTTTTCTGAACAGATGTTGTTTATTTCTTAATTGCATTGCAATTTAAATACTCTTTAAGTATGAGGAAGAAAGGGTTTATAAAAACAGGTCTGTCTGGGTAAATGTAGCCTGAATGATGATGTTTCTTATTAATTTCTTATTAATGGGAAGAGCAGGTTTTTAAGAAGAAATCTTATTAACTGACAGTATTTAAGGGGTATGTATAGCAAAATTCCTGAATTGAAATAAATCCCTTAGTTTTTTCTTTATACTAAACCAAGTGGACTTGTGATTTGAAGCTGCTGTTTTAGATGGTATAAAACAAATTACTACATCCACAAAGAATGTGCATACCTGAGTCATTGGTATAATTTGGGTCTTTCCCACAGCATTTCTTGAACATACCAAATTACTCAATATTTGTTACATTCTTAAGCTAGTATTGTTCAGGGCAAAAACTTCTCCATAAAGATTTAGGAACAATAACCAATTCATATCATTCCCATACATCATTATGTGACTTTCATAATATATTTTAATATATACACTTCAAATTTGACTGGTATTTAAGGTATTATCTGCTTTTATCTTTAAAAATTATGTTTATAAGTTCTGCTTTTAAACCAGGTGAATTAAATTTCATCCATGCTTTTCTGGATTGCTTCTCAAATTTAAAGCCCCAAATTAGATTTAAGTATTTAGTTTTATTTCTTTGTACCCAAGCTTACATTTGTTAAAAAGAATGAAGTCTTATTAAGTCATACATTATATGTGATAGTTATGTGAAATTTCTGCAGATCACTGAGTTAATAATTTTAATAGTGTGTTCACCTAGGACATAGACTATTAAAAAGTGCCTTGCTAATTAGAGTAGGCAAGACAAACAAGTGAAGTCTGAATGTTAAATTATTTAAAGCCTCTTTTCCCATAAGCTTTCACTAAAATTTGGTGAAACAGGGGCACCTGGGTGGCTCAGTCAGTTGAGCGTCCGACTTCAGCTCAGGTCATAATCTTATATTCTTGAGTTTGAGCCCTGCATCAGGCTCTGTGCTAACAGCTCAGAGGAATGGCTTCAGATTTTGTGTCTCCCTCTCTCCCTCTCTTCCTGCCCCCCCCCCAATAAATAAATGTTAAAAATTAAAAAAAAATAAAATCTGATGAAAGAATATTAATATATAGAAACTGATTAATATGTCAATTATTATAAATAATGCTGGTGTATTTTAAATGTTACTTTTAATGTTTTAGGGTATCCCTCTTCATTATTACACAAGTAGATTGTTTAATCTGTGAATGAAGGATACCCAAAGCAAAGTTTAAAACCAACTAGTTTCTAAAGTAGAATTAGAATTAAGTAGAGTACTAAATAGTTTTATAAGTTAAACCAAAACCCATCCTTGCTTGACTTGTATTCGGTCTCCCTTGCCTTTGAAAACAAAGCAAAAACAAGGAGAGGAAGGCTCTTGGTCAAGTAAAATCAGTAGTATGTTTAATTATGTATTAGCATGTCATATGAATGGCCATTTACAGATAGTGGAGTCAGACATGCCTGGGCTGAAAACCCAGCTGTGCTACATACCTGAGGCATTTTGACCTTGAGCTGGTTATTTAGCTTTCTAAGCCTCCTGTTTCCCCATACGAAAAATGAGGGTAATATCTGTGTTGAAGAGTTTGACAGGATTAAATGAGGTATACAAATAATTTGTAAATGATCCATACATAATACAGTATGTATGGCAAGCATACATCACAGAAATGTTAGTATTTCATTGTCCAAACTGCTCTCTTGATCACCTCTTGGTGAGTCATACCAAGAGTCTTCTGTTCTGATCTGAAAGTGTAATTCCATGGTATAGATGTTAATAAGAGAAAGGGAGACATTGTTTTAAGCCAGAAAAGTCATGATGTTATAAGATGTATAATAGTTATGTTCTGGTCATGACTTTTCTACCACTTAGCCAGTTTCTTTGGTTAAGTTTTTTAACTTCTCTCAGTTTTCCTCTTTGGTAAAGAAGGAGTTTGAGACTTGGTTAGATTTTAAAGTTTCTTGTATGTGACTCTGTATATCTAGACATATATATATGTCTGCCAACTTAAGCCTTCTTGCCCCCAGACTATCATGTGACCAAAAAAAGAAAGAAAAAAAAATTAAACTCACAGATACTCAAGAAGTAGGTTGGAACCCCAAGAAAACATTTAAAGTAACAATGTCAGTCATTTAAACTTTCTTTGTGTTCCCTGAAGAGTAAGTACTGGTATACAGAAATAAGACTATCCTGCCCTCTCAAGATCTCAGGCTATATGAAAATGTAAGCTTTCATATACATTATAGGCTGTGATGGAATAAATATAAGGTACTAATGGGAATGGTTTAGGGCCTAACGCCAGATTTGGTAGACCTCTGTTTAAAATAATTTATTATCTGCATAGGTAATACCTCTTGTACAGTTCAAAATATACAAGAGTATAAATTGAAAGCCTCTCTGATACCTCTATCCTCCAGCCACCCAGTTTCTGTCCTCAGAATCAACCCATTGTTACTTGTGCATTCTTCAACTCTCGAAATGAATCTTAAAAGGGCCGTATAGGTTAGGTCAGTTGATAAGCAAAGCGGATGATTTTCCAAGTAGAGAGAGATGGCAGTTTGTGTGACAATGGAAGAGTGAGATGTCAGATTTGAGAAATGTAGTTAATTTGACAGGAACTAGAGTGAAGGATTTAAATGTTACAGTGAGAAATTGAATTTTTTTTTTTTTTATCAGAAGTTTATGGTTGCTGTTAAAGGTGTTTCTTGCAGCTTTTATTGTTAAAATAGTATGTATCTTGGAACCATTTCAGTACCCTTTTTGGTGATTATTGTACTTTTAATTAAAATCTTGCAATAAAGTTGTGTATAAGGAAATCCTGGGGGAGCTCTCAGTCCCAGAAGTCAGGATTCTTATCCAATGGAATGTACAAAATAGCTTGGTATACGTAGCTCTAAGTTTAAGTATTTTGTTTGCCTCAATATTACCTTAGTAATGATGAAATATTTGGTATATGTTAAGATTCTCTACCAAAACTTGATTTTTATATAGCATGATTTGGAAACTGTAATCCTGTTTTAAACACAAATCAAGCTTAATTATATCTGTGGCCCTATTTATGCATAATATCATTTGAACTTTTCAGCAACTATGGGGAAGTGTTCCTCCCCTTTTTATGGATTAAGAAAACAGACTTATAGGATTTAAATACATAGTTATTAAGTGACAAAGCATGGATTCAGACTTAGGCCTTCTGACTCCAAAGCCAGTGCTCTTGGATTTTTCCAGAGTTAGTTTTGTTCTATTACTTTGCTGACTATAGTATAGAGGAAGGAAAAGCTACTCTAGCCACTAATCTGTTGTGTTGTAACCCTTTACCTAAAGAATAGTTTTAATTATTTTAAATCCTTAGATAATGTTGGAGGTGGCCCTTGTTCCTCTGCTTATTGTATTTCCCTGGTTTCTATTTAGAGATCTCTGAAGTTGAGTTTTGACATAAGGGAAGAAGGTATTTGCTAAGTTTAGGGCTCATGTACCTGATACTTTAAGCTTCAACAATTTTGGTAGCTTAATTTTGAGGTGTAGTATATATTTATATTTTCCTCTCTGTTACAGTTACCCTACAAAGATAGTGTCTTAGCAAAGCAGGTAGGTATATGTCATGTTTGAGTCACATTGTGATGTACTACTATCATCTACTTAGATATTAACAGGACAGGCTATTTAGTGTATAAAGTCAGAGAAAAAGATATATTCGTTCATTGGTTTTGAACAATGTCTACAAATGGGGAAACAGCATTTTAATTTAGGTGGCTGAAATAAATTCAGAATAAACCACACCTCAGTCTCCCTAAGAAGTGCTTTGTTGGCTTTATATTTAGACTAATAGTTAGCATTGACATCAAATATGTTATTAGAAAACTGGTTTCAAATTTTATTTCTTGGGCAGAAGAGAATTTATGACCAAAATTGCGTAAAATTCAGTATTTCTTTCCAATAAATTTTTAATAACGTCAGTTGCCTCGTGGTGCCTTCAGATTACATAGACTATAACCTTGAAATGATCCCCATTAACAGCATTTTCCTTGGGCTCTTAATTTCCTCAATTTTATGCCATTCCAAAACAGAAGTCTTTGATGATCAAGCCCTTCAGTATTTACAAATGGCTCTTTTGAAGTTCTGATCAGCTAGGTTTAACAGACTTGACTCCTTTAATCTATGCCTGTTAATCAATGTTTTGAGACTAATTGTTGCTATTTGCAAAAAATTCCTCTGTTTATGGAAAACACCCTGCTGAAGTATTCCAGAAACCAAATGTTTATCCTTGCAATCTAGACTATTTGAATTTTTCTAGAGTACATAGATTGTATAACTCCATATGGCTTCTTCATTTTGAATGTATGTAAAAAGTGATTCACTGCCAGCTTTTGCAACCTGAGTATTTGTTCTGACATGTTCTGAAGACTTTAGGCCCATTTATAGTATTTTATTTCATTGGTTCCTTTTTTGCCCCAAGATCCACGACTAACTGCAGATACATTCTTTTTTCACTTCTACATTTAACTTATGAGAAACATTTCATTATTAGAGTCTATGCTGTAAAAATGCTGGAATCTCATAACTCAAGTCATATGACTTCATTTAAAACCAATTTATTTGGCATATGAATTTGATTCAAGTTAAATATATGTGTATGTATGTTTCCAAGGTCAGGGGATCTGAAGTTTTTTTAAAGAATGTCATCCTTATAAATATATTGTAAATACTCTTTAATGAATTTTAAATTCCAGCCTTGCAGAATAGCCTCCACGTTTACTCTTTGTTATCCTCTCATATTTACTGCTTTCCTCTTTGAGTCACTCTGTTTTAAATCCAGGGTCTCCAAACAGACCTATGTGAATAGCAAACTTGTCCCCATATGGTCCTGAGTAAGCCTGGTAAAAGCCAATTGAGTTTTCAGTTGGTTCAGTTCACTTTCGTTTAATTTGGTAGACCGATTTCCAGTTACAGTAAAAAAAAAAAAAAAAAAAAAATGGCCTGACAGATCTATCTTGAGAGGGTACAAGCTATTAAATAAACAGTAGTTAGCAGACTCTGAATCCTTGATATTAGGTCTAATCAGTTTGATTATCTGAGGCCTGGTCTAGAGAAAAACAGAGAAAGGGTTAAAAGAATAGGAAACAGTTAAAGTAAGTAGAGCAGGCAAAGAGAAGTAGATATGCTGAAAATGCCAATTAATCAAACAGTTGCTTTGGTGACACTCTGGCATCTAGTGTCTGTCTGCCTTTCCTAGTTTTAGATCATCTAAGAGGTATCCTAGTGGTTAAAATAAAAAAATAGCCTTTAAAAAATATTTTTTTTTTTAAAATTTAATAGATAACACAATGAGTCTTATTCAGAATTTTGAAATCCTGGAATTCTGTTGAGTATTTGTTTGATTGTTGATCATCGGTAATTCATCTCTCTTCCAGTAGAATTTGGAAATAGCTTTCTTATTGTACTACTAATAAAGACCCAGACCTAGAGAGGTTAAAATTTAACTCTATGTTTAGCATAGTAGTTTAAGAGCATAAACTGTAGGACCAGATTGCTACCTACTAGCTCTGTGACGTTAGGTGTTTTCCTTTTGGTGAGGTAGAAATAATAATAATACCTACTTTTGGGGCTGTTGTAGAGTTCAGTTAATATACATAAATAAACAGACAAACCCAGAATAGTGTCTGGTATTTAATAAGCACTTATGTTCTTAACTTGCTGTTAAGACCCTTGCCACAGTGGGGGTCAAGGATTTTAGAAGTAATGTGACAAGTTTTTGTTAGCTCCCTAACATACAGATTGAAGTTGGGAAAACTATGGAAATATGCTTAGGTACAGGGCGAACTATTAGAGAGGAGGTTTAGTAGTCAAATTTTAGTAGTCTCTTAAGAAATCCAGGGATGTAAGATGATGAATCATGCAGGCTGGGAGCTTGCCTTGATGAACCCATCAGGTAAGATGATGTGGTTATAGCCCTAGGGAATGTGTCTCCAGGGAATGGTAGAAATGGATGGTGATTAGAAAGCTGCCATACAATTGCTGCACCGTTTTTTGCCCTAATCCAGAGAAAACACAAATAAATGGGTTCTGAAGGTAGAAGAAATCATGTCAAGTCCAACCCAGAAAAGGACTCGTTGGTCGTCATCAAACCCTATTAAATAGATCCTGTTAAGATTTTTTATATTATGAAGGTGTAGCCTAATTTATTGTATATGAAAACTGTACCTGAGAATAGCTTTGCTGAACTGCTAAGTGTTTAGAGCTTTATAAAGGCATCTGATACAGACTAATGTTGATTAGGCTGTGAACTGATTCATGTTTGTGTAGACATACACACACACATAATTGGGTGCTATTTTATCTGTATTACTCCTTTCTTTTATAACTGTGATCCTGAATTGTCAGGGTCTGCTGGATTTCATCCAGTTTTTTAATTTCTTTCAAAATGTTTTTAAGCAAGCTTATGTAGTGGTTTTTTTTTCTTTTAAAGCTTTATACTATATTAGAAATCTAAGATCTTCCATCTTTTTTTGAAAAATAGTGATTTGACTGTACTTTCTCAACCTCATTTCCATTTGATTCTTGGATCTCGCAGGAATCCTTCAACTGCTTTCTACCAAGCGTTCCATTTGAACACGTTTCAGGAATCAAAGAACCTCTGGGATAGGTATGAATACTTACATATGGAATGCATACATGCAAAAGTGTATGCATGAATTGCTTTGCACTGTACTGGTATCACATCATTAAAACTAAACTTTATATGTCATTTTAGGGGGGGAATCATGTGGTATCTAGCATGGGACAAAGCAGCAAAATAAACCAAAAGGACAATCTATATTTTAAATAGAATATAAGCATACTTTTGTTTTTACTTATTTTTTAAGTATATTTACTTTTTTGAAGGATTTACATAGTCATTGAATTTTGCTATATGAAATATCCACTTACCCTTTATATTTCAATGTAAAAATATATTCTGTAAAATAAACTACGGTTGTTTTACTTTTTCCTATTTTATATTTCTCTGTAAACGCCTTAGCGACTCAAAGCGAAATGTTACTTATTAAGAAATTGGAGAAGGGACGAGACCAAGGTATTAAAGTAATAGTCACTGTTTAATTCTTGCTGCGAAACTTTAACATCAAGCTTGTTTGCTCGAATTCCCTAGACCTGCATTACTGTTTTATAAACTCCTAAAACAGCTTTTCTCATAGAAATGTTATATAAATTTCATTTTTAACTTTTAAAAATATAGAGTGAAGTCTTAAGAGTTCATTTATGGCAAAAGATAATTTGGTTTATCTTTCTGCTTATTACATAGTTTTAGTATATGCTCTGTTCAGTTATTTGGCTGAATATTTATTAGCACTCCATTCTGTGTTTAATTAATAGAATGAGCACAAATGCTGTTTTAAAAATTCACACAAAGCTTTGCTAGATTCTTTTAACTCTGCCTGGCAACGCATTTGTGTCCTCTGGCATAGTTTGGATAAAACTCATGGACTTAACTTCATCTCTTTCATTAGAAAAGAGTATTGCTAAGTGCATGTACATGTCATGCTAAGACATGGTTTACATTGCCTACAAATGGTAACAGTCTTTTAATTCTTAGACTTGATTTGCTGTGTGTCACTCTGAAGAAATTGTCTAACAAAGTATCTTTTTGGTGATCTGTTCCTTAACTGAAAATGTTTTAAAATAGTTACTTGTAGAATAAGAAGTTTTAAAATTTATAGTACAATGTTTATAATTCCAATTTTGAAATTATACAGCTATATCAATATAAAGTAAGACATAAGTGTAAATTGTGGCATAAAACAAGCATGGATGCTCAATCATTCAAATGGCTTATCAGATGTAGCCAGGATGAGTACCTTGGGTTGTACTTTATACTTTTGTATTAGAAAAAGGAAAAATGGCACTCTATTTAGAAATGTATAATAAGAGAAGTTTTAGTTGAATGGTCATTTATTTCAAATAGCTAGATTTTGTAAGCTACCATGATATCAATATGATTAAGAGCTGTTCATCAAAACAATATAGAAAGGTTTGAGCTTTATTTTTTGTAATTTTGACCTAATATCAAAAGTTTTCTTTTGTTCCATTATAAAACAACCACGGAAGTTGCCTGCTCATCATTTGTTGTTATAGCTAAATACTCCTTATCTGTTTTCCTTTTTTAGATACAGAAATATTTAAGGTATCAGAAATGAGGCAAGTTGCTGTATCTGTAGTTTCTCATGGTTTGAAAGTATTTTCTCTTCTCCCTGAAGCCTGTTGTCCAGAGCCAAAGATGTTAATAGATACTTGTCTGTAGTGTGTTGACACCAAACTTATATTATAGATCAGCCATTCTTCCCTTTGGTACTAAAGTGACAAGTCCAACTCCATAGAAACGAACTAGTGGCTTCCTTTGAACCTTTCAACTAACTTACTAGATTTTCAGTTGAGAGCAATAGTGGCTAGCTTTATTAGTTCTAACTATACGAGTTCAGTTGGTAAATAGCTACAGACTTTTTAATAGGTATATTAGCAAATAAAGTATTGTGGGACTATTCGTTTTTTTTCATTGCAGACAAGGGGTTGAAGATTTGTGTGTGTTAAGCTTTAAAATATATTAAATACTCTTATCCTAACCATGGTTGTAATCTCACCAAATTGCCATATTCATTTTCTTACCATTATAAATTAAGGATTTTTTTTTTTTAATTACACTAATTTGACAAATAAGTATTTTGCAGGGGATGATTCTATTGAATAGAACCATTCAGGAGTTGAAGGGACTATAAATCCTTTACAGTATCTAAGTTTGAGGTATAAATTTGCTTATCAGTGTTGATAAGTACATTTCAGGCTCTTATTTATGAAATCTTGGAACTCCTATTCTGTAGAGGCAGCTTTTAAACCCTGTGCCAATTTTCATTAAACCTGCCCGGAATAGCTGAAGATCCTTGGTTTGCCTTATTTGAAAGACTGAAATCTTACCTCCTCCCTCCCCCCCCCCCCGTATTCTTTTAGCAGAGTATCTTTTAATCAAAACATAAGTAATTAATATACATTTCCTCACATTGACTCAGAGTTCCCTAATGGCCCCTTTGTTTCCTTCTCTCTTTAAATTAGAATTAGCAAATTGAGAAGATTTTCACCCTTCTGCCTCTACCTGTATTTAGAGATTGTCTTTCTACTGATAGCCAGCACTTTATTCAGTTATTATACTAAAGTTTAAGCACCTACCTGTAGGTGCCATCATTGTTTTCTATCTTCCTGTCATTTACAGAGTACTCAGGGAATCAATCAGCTGAAACCATTGCCAAATTTAAGGACAATTGATACTGATACTTTAAAAATAATACATCCCTTTCTTAGGAAGCCCAGAGTGTTTGCATTGACTATTTATTAAGCTTCCATAATTAGCTTTCTGGAGATTATTTTACTATAGTTATACTTAGTGATATCCTAGCTTATTGGCATTTTAGAATAGTAACTTTAAAATTTGACTTTCTATTTCTCTGTAAAGAACAGCTTTCCAGACTTAATTATTGGCATTGCTTTGTTAGCAGTGCAATGGTAGGTAACAAATTAGTTTAGAAACCTATTTTAATGATCACTGGGGAACAGGCTGTTGTTGAGTCCTTTGCAAAAAAGCTGAGGGTAAGGATTTATAGCAAACAAATTTGCCCTCTTGTATATATCGGGTCAGTAAGGTAAAAGAGTAGGGAGGAAGAAACTTTTGCTCAGGTAGACTAAAGGAAGAAATTAGGTAGCTTGTAAGGATTTAGACTTCATTGATAAACGCTTACAGTATTTCTGCCTTAATGAAGAAAATGCATAAATGTAGTTAACAAATGAGAGTAACAGTTGCCAGGTGCACTATCCCCTTGAGTTGGCTTGTCCTTCCTTATGATAGCACCAGTGTTTAAAGAGGAATAAATAAGGAAAATAGCGCACATGAGTTAAGTTAAAGAGTGTCTAAATTTTTGATCTTTATGCTAGATACCTAATTTCATTTAAATTGCTTTGTTTTGTTCCTATGAGATTTCATTTTTGAAGTTAGGAGTAAATCAGAAATAAGCTTCTTGTATAAGATAATTTGTTTTGTTTTACTCATCCTCCAAGAAGCTTGGGTACATCATTAACACCCCCTAGTACTTACCCAGATGGTAAACCTCAGGTTTTAGAACTTGGCTAATCTAGTTTTTGTGAATGCTTTAGTGATAGAACTTTAAAAAAATCTTCTTATTGAAGTATAATTTTTATCAGAAAAGTACACCATTCATAAATGTACAGTTCAACTGAACATACTTTTGTAACCAGCACCCAGATTAAGACACAAAATTGTAGTTCTTATTTTGTGTCTGTCTTCTTTCACCCCACGTTTGAGATTTATCTATGTGGTTCTGCACAGTTGTAGATCTGAACTACAGTTGACCCTTAAATAATGCAGCAATTAAGGACACTGGCCCTTTTCTCTCCCTCCCCTGGACACAGTTGAAAATCCAAGTGTAACTTACTGATAATATAAACAATCGATTAATACATATTTTGTACGTTATGTGTATTAAATATGGTATTCTTGCAAATTAAGCTACAGAAAAGAAAATGTTATTAAGAAAATCATAAGAGAAAATACATTTATAGTACTATAAAAAATTAAGGTATGTTGAATTACTATGCTATACACATGAAACTAATGCAACATGTCAACTATAAATAAAATCCACATATAAGTAGGACGTGTGCAGTTCAAACCCATGTTGTTAAGGGGTCAGCAGTACATAATTTTCAAGAATCACCATAATGAGTTGTTGGAAATTGTTACTAGTTAAATATTCTTTCCTTATTAGGAGATGTTCTGTACTTACTAGAAGTACCTTGAGGATATGAACCTGAATTGTTTTGTAAGCACCCCAGATATATTTTCTAATAACTTCTATATAGTACTTATGTAATTTATTATGTGATTACATTTTGACATATTCCAGTTAAGGATATCCAGTAGAAGATAATCAAAGACACAAAATTAGAGGACAAAGTTTTAGTAACCTGTCACCTTTTAGGACTGGATCTCAGATTTAGAAAATAACCTAAAGACATGTTTATAAAATGTTTAGACAATAAAGTAGGAAGTTACAGGTATTATCAGATGATAGCATTTATAAGTTTAACAGTCTGAAGCATGTGTAGAAAATTAGAAATTGAAAGAACTTGTGTGTAAATTTAGGAAAGTTGAAACTTAGGTTAAATAGGTGGAGTAAAAAATCCCTAGATGTATTTAGTTGCCTGCATTTTATGGTATTGATCAGCAAGTGACAGTCCTGTCACAAAAGCCAATGTAATTTTAGACAATCTTTTTAGATCTCAAAGAAACAGGAAAAGATGGTGACAGACTTAGTATACTCCATTTCTATAGGATAGTTACTTTAAATACAAAGGTAGCTAAAAACTACTTTCTTTGTACTCTACCCAGACAGTCAGGTGGGTGTTTGAACAGAGAGGCTTGAGCTTGCTTTCTTAAAGTAGACACATGCTCTGTAAAAAAAAGTCTTTCCATCACTACAAATTAATATTAATACAGTTAACAGCTGTCTTCCTGCTTATGTCAGGAATGTTGACTTTGAGGTTTAAAGCCAATTACTTCTAAAATCCCTGTTCTGTGGAGTTTTATTCCCCGTACTTAGTTCTAAATGGAAAAGAAGAGATAAGAAAGGCGTTGGAATTGTGCTACTTCTGTTTTATCATTGTTGGCCATGATTATCACAAAACCTCATAGAACTGTGTATTTGCTTAAGGAATGGAAGACTAGCAAACTCTTAGAAAAGAATCCTGTACCAGAGGCATTTAACTGTTGGTCACAATAGGAAAACCAGTGAGCTGGGTCTTAACATGGAAAAAGATAAGTGAGAAAATCATCACATGATTGAAAGTGATAACTGTCATTTAAAATTCAAGCATTTGAATGTCTCAAGTACAGCTGGAGGCACTGGGCAAGGCTTCTCTAGGAAGAGGCTTTTTGAGTTGGAACCTGAAAGGCGAATAGAATTTGCTCATACAGAGTTAAAGAACTGAGGGAAAGGGAGAATTCCAGTTAGAGTAATACAGTGAGCAACTGTGTAAGTATAGAGCGTATGTGGTAAGGATGGTTAAATTTGTTGCACAAAACATTTGAAGACACCAGAGAAGAGATGTTGGGTTAGACAGAGACCAAAGAGAATAGAAAGGTAATGAAGGCCTGAATTAGGCAATGGAGATGAGAAAAGAATAGTTATCAGAAGGTAGGAATTACACGATGTTATAACTTACTGGATATTGACTCCAGAGTCTAGAACCTAATTGACTGAGAGAATGGTGGTACCAATAGGAAGAATTAGTAAAAGAATTGGTTTGAGAAGGAGAAAATAGTAATGAGATTCTGGTTTTAGCTACTTTGAGATGTGTGGAGCTGCTGGAAAGTCAAGGTGGAAATACTCAGGGTACAACTGGAGCTGCAGACTTGCAGCTTGGTAGAGAAGCCAAGGCTAGATGAGATTTAAGAACCATTTGTTTGTTTTATTTATGTATATATGCATATAGAGTTCAAGCTTTAGGGAAAGCTGAGTTTGCCAAGGAGTGAGCAGAGTAGGGTAAAAGGGTCAAGCCATAACCTTGGGAAACATTATCTACTTTTAGAGAACAGGAAAAGCTCTGAAGAGGGTAAGTGATCTTGGAAAGTAGAAGATAGATTCTGGGAATATCATTTACTAATTAAAAAAGGGAACATGTTTGAATTTTGAAAAAATTTCAAATTTACAGAAAAATTACAAGAATAATAAAAAGCTCCAATAATCTTACCAAGATTTAGCATTCATTAACATTTTGTCATACTTGCTTTATGACCCTGACATATTATTTAGGAACCATTTAAGTTGCAGACATCCTGTGCATTTGACCCAAAAATACTTTTAGCATAAGAAGATTCTAACAACAGTATAATTAGCAAATTCAAGTTTAATGTACTGTTATCTGATACACAGTTTATATTCAGATTTTGCAGTTGTCCCAGTAATGTCTTTCATTACCATTTTTTACCTGATCCAAGAGCCAATACAAGATCATAGATCACATTTAATTATCAAACACCTGTCTTTTTTCCTCCTTCTTATGTAATTAAATACTTCTCTTGTATTAGTCTTCTCTGGGATTGTTAAAAGTTTAAATATTCACCACAAAAAAGGAGTGCTAGTATTCTGGATAAAATGATAAGGTAAAACACATCTGCCTAGTTAGTCTGTATTGTCAGGGTTGGAGAGAGGAGATAGGCAAGATGTCTAAAATCCAGCTGAAACAACTGTTGGGGCTGGAAAAATGTTACAAGGGGATGTCTTTTATTTCTCAGACTTGCGGGGTGGGTAATGGCAAGAGAAGAACCTGTGGATATTAATGTGGGTGTGTCCCTTAGAACAGAAATGCAAGTGTATTCATGTACCAATTTTTTCTGTTAGGTGATTTTTATGCATACATATTAAGTTGGGATTCTAATCTGGAATTGGAAAAAGTAGTGTAATTTGAAGACCTTTTTACTCACCTGTTGGGGTTACAAATAATGTAATTGCTATCCTTTATATTCTGTTGTATCCTCCTAATTTTATTCTGATAGTTGTGTAAGGTGAATTATCTGCCACCAGATTTTTAACCATAGATCTGCGTCTCATTGTTTGATGTGATGTTTGGTGGATTCTAAGCATTTCTTTTCCTCTGTTAGCTTTTCTGTGGCTGGCTGAAATGGGACACCTGACTTGCTGACATTATTTTCATCACATGACCAGACTTCAAAATTGATGATGATAAATTATTAACAGCTTATCCATTATTATATGCTTCTGCTCATGTGTTTACCACCTTCTTCTTTAGTTAGTAAATTTTCTTAACATAAGTCACCAAAGCCTACTCTGAGAGGTCATGGTAATTACTTTCAGGGTAAAATTTGAGAAACAGTTGAAATAAGTGGAGATAGTTGGTAAGGTCTTATTATTGTTAATTTATTTTTACTTTTCACCAGAATAGTTTTAAGTAAACCAAACCTTTGAATAGAACAGAAACTTGTATGTGTGTATTAGTGTGTAAACTAATTTGCTAAACCCAATTTATTTTTTCTATGGAATCTAGAACTCTAACAAAGCTTTTTAAGAAAAACTTTTACTGAACTTGTTCGGATGAGGATATTTAAATATAGCCTGAAGTTGTTGAGCCAGAACAAATATATATAGCATCTGTTTTGTTTTCTTTCTAGTCTTAAACAATTTAAAATTTTAAGCTCACACTTCACTCAGTGTATTTAAACTTCCAGATAGTTTGGCAGCCTTTTAGGAAGAGACAGATACCAAGTGGAGTTACTTTATATTTTTGTTTCCTTAATTTGGGTTGGTACGTAGTTAGATGAAATGACTGACTATATTCTAGTTGGCATTTTCTTTATTATTTATGTGTGCACACGCATACTCGTACTAATATTCTAAATTACTCAAACTGAGGGTTGATGGGGGGTGGGAGGGAGGGGAGGGTGGGTGATGGGTATTGAGGAGGGCACCTTTTGGGATGAGCACTTGGTTTTGTATGGAAACCAATTTGGCAATAAATTTCATATATTGAAAAAAATAAATAAATTACTCAAATCAGGAAATATATTAGATTTTTGTGATGGATATAAAGCACTTAAATGTGTTAGTGTACCAAAAATTATCTTCTGTGTTTAGGTTTCCGTTGAATACTTTTAAAACATTTTTCATATTTGACAGAAATAAATTTAAATAGGTGGTAATAATTGAGAATATGTTTTGATATATATCCTTAATAAATAGCATTTTTATGCAATTTTGTTTCCTGGTTGTTTTCAAGGTTTAAAGATCCTTGATTATAAATACCAAAAGATTTGGAAGGTGCTGATTGTTATTTTTTTTTTCAGTTTTTAATTTGATATTTGACCCAGAAACAGTGGTATATATAACCAGTGTCTTGGAAGCCAAAAGTGTGTCTTACTGTATATCTCCCTGTGGGTAATGTCAGGGTAAAGAAAGTATTCTTGCCCTGGGGTCTACCCACTATTTGAAGGTAACAAGGAGTTCAGGAAGAGTTGTATTGTCTGATTAATCCCACTCCTTCTGTTCAGAGTGACTATTAACCATTGAGCTTCAGAAAATTTATTTGCAGCACCTGTTTCTGTTTTAGGTATTACTAACTTAGTTCGGAAAATGTTGCTGAATGTATGTTTGGGATGGCTATATTATGTTTCAAGAAGGAGATATTAACTCTTAAAAACGTAATATGTGATGCTCTCTTAAATTTTAAGAGCAGTTATATTTCCTTATGTTAGCTGTTATTAATAAAAGCTCAGTCAGATATCCTGCCTTCTGTTAACAAAGCCTGCCATTCCTTATCACATATGTATTTAAATAACATATAATTGGCTTCTACCTACTCTGTTTTCCATTTTTATTTTCTGTTCCAACTCCCAATTAATTTATTTTAATCCTCTATAAGCTGTTTCTACTCCTTTTGAAAGAATGAGGAGTGTAAATCACTTATGAATGAACATGATCTATTAAAAACATCAATAACCTATTTTGTTAGAGGTATTTTTCAGAGCTGTATGAATGAAATTTTTAAGCCATATATTTTGTGTTTCTTTCACCAAAAGGTGGATTGGATATAGTGCACAGCATGCTAAACACCTTCTTTAATATTTTTAACATAGCTAATCATCTTAAATTTTACCTTGGCTCATCCACAGATACAGGTTTCCTTTACTGTGTATGTCTTTTTATATGTGAGTTTCTTAGAACACACTGTCTTTCCATTGTTCTTATTCTGTTAGGTACGTTTGGACTAAAACTTTTCCGTAAGTTTATCTTTGATATTCTTAGCTTCCTTTCCCCAATAGGTAATCTGTGGAAAGACTATACTTAATTTATTGGGAGCATACAGAGTTGTCCCATTTCCCCCTTTTTTCCATTTAAAAAACAAGCATTTCTGATCTTTAGAAAAGCAAGCATTGATTTATCATGTCTAGGATTTCTCCAAACAGTGTAGTGAAGTTTTTAAGGATGTGGTTTACACATGAAAGTGAAATTTTATATCAGACCAAACCTAAGCACATTTATTCACATAGCAAGTTCCTTTAGGAACTCTTGCAGATTTGTTTGATTTTGCATATCGGTTTTCAGATGACTTGGAAATTGTAGATCATCCACTTTCTTGCCCCTGTGCTCTCTACATTGTTCTATCAATATAAATTTGCCATAAAATTAGCTAAATCATGGTAAACCTAAGCCTAGTTCTTCCTGGACTATACCATAAGAACTTTCAATAGCACATACTTGGTTAAATGGGATTTTTCCTTCTCACAAATTGAAAAAGAAGGAAATGATAAATATAGGAAATGTTCAGAATTTGTTTTTGATAGCAATCTTGCCAGAGATTCAAGATTATGATTGATCTATTAGAACAACTTTCTAAATAAATATTCATTTTGGGGAGAATTCTAATTTTAAAAAGAATATCTAATTAGTCTTAACTATGTTCATCTACAAGCGACTCAGTTACCCAATTTTATTTCACATTTTTAATAAGGATTTCCTACATTTTGGAATTTACTCATTGAAACCCTTCAAATGTGACCCCTGTACTTGGTAGCAGCTAATTTTGAAAATACATGCTGGGAGAAAAATCTGATAAGGAAAATTTTGTATTTTTGAATATAATATAACTCTTAAGTCCTAAATTTACCATACATTCGTATAATGCACACACTTCTTAAATTTTTTTTTTCTATAAGCTTCATAATAAAACAACTAAGTTTGCTTTATATGACTGGTGTGATTCTTTATTCCAGAATCTTTCCAGGCATTTATCGTTAACAGTGCTTATTGTTGGCAGGCCCTTTAACAGAGGGTCAGGTAGTGTGGCTTTTAAATGGCCAGTCCATCAGAGCCTTTACAGGCAAGCAAATTACCAGCATTACAGGTACATATATTTCAGGAAGCATTTACTCTGCTACATATGTCTGGGTATTGTGTCTTCTCATGGGACTTGTCCCATAAAAGAGTACATCATCAAAAAGGACTTTTTAAAATCATGGTAGTATTGTGGTTGATAGGAGACAAGAGTTGCTTAAAATGTTTTGATAATATGTTAATGAAATGACCACGACTTTAAACTACTACTTACCTCATCGTTATGGGTTTTTGCCTTCACCAGGTGATTACATTATAAGGCTGTACTTTGACAAAAGATAGTAAAGTTGTATGATTTTATTGAAGTCAAATGTGTTGTGAGATTACATTTGGAAAGATATTTATAAATTGGAAAAATTCTAATAGTTCTTCAGATTGTGTAGGAGACTTTTAAAGACTGTGTGTGATAGAAAAAAAATCCATTAAAAGTTAAAATCTGTAACAGCATAACTCCAACCCTCTACATTTGGGTCAAATATTTCTGGAGATTGCTGCAGAGTTTCCTTTACAATGCTGTCTTTGAGTTTTCTGTGGCTTTGCATATATTGATCTTCCTCAGTAATGGCTTCCTTTCCCCCCTTTCCCTTGCCCTGTTATGTCTTTTTATTTAGAGGGATAATTTAAATTGGCAAAAATGTGCCCATGAATGTGTGGGCTGCCTTTTCTGTGGATTACTGGCAACTAAAAACAGAAATGAGTATTCACACTAGATAGAAAATGTTACAAATATTATCCTTCAACAATTAAAATAGATGCCCGATTGAAAGCTTTCTTGTAAAATTTAATAAATTCAAGATTATTAAGTAATTTTTTATCATTTATTAAATATTCCTACCCCTAATTTCATTCTGTGCCCACACACAGATGAGCTGTAGGACCACTTCTGAACAGGATACATTGTTATGTCTGTTATATAAAATGCATAATAAAATTTTATTCTATCATGTTGTCTAATTTTTAAGTTGGAGATGGTAGAGACAGATTAGGATTTAGGTATAAAAATTGAATGCTGTCTTGAGCATTTAAATGATCGGTATGGATTATTACTGATCCAGCCACGTGTGCTGTATGTAAGTCTAGAAAATCATGTGGATGTGAACCAGATAATAGATTCAAGTGCCATTCTACAGGACTACAAAACTGTCTGTAGCAAGTTAATGGTGTTACATCATAATTTCTGGATCATGATCTTAAACCTTTAATTGGTTTTCATTTCTCCTTGACTCTTTACTAACAAGTATTCCTGATGGCCTGAAGTCCATGTTGAAATTTAAAGTTTGAAGTATCCAGATTAAATATGAAATTATTTTACATTAAAAAAATTTTAAGTACAAAATATCAGTTGTGTAATCATGGTAAAACATAAAACTTTGCTATAAAAGATTTTTAAAGGCTATTTGATTAAAACACTTATTTACTTAAACTCTTTGCTAGAATTTTTTTTAGAATTCAGCATCGGAGGAGGAATGTGACATAATAATGATCGAAAGCCGAAAGTTTAAAAGTTGTGATGCCCTCACATGGTTGGAGGGTTATTCTAGCTTCTAAGGACTGAATGTTGTCCACAAGAGTGTCTCATCAGGTCATAAATTGGTAAGACTTAATGGATTAGATTTTATGTATTATACCTGATGTTATTGTATTGAGATGAATATTTATGAACAAAATGAGCACATTGTATAACTAAGAGTATAGTACTAAATATAAGTTCAAACTTGGAATTTTAAATACTTGGGGGTATGTAATCCTTTCAAAATTTCATGAGGCTGAAGGCCGTATCTTTGCAGTGGTGTTTAATAAATAATCAGTTTAAAAAATAAGTGACATCCTGTGCTATAGTAACATTATTTAAATATTGCTATTACATCTGCTGTAGATGTTCACAGTGTAGTTAAGAGCCCCCAAATACTTTCTAGTTATTATCCCAGGAGAGATTTGAGAACTAATATATTAATCTTTTATTAGAAAAAAAAAAAAACCACCTTACATCCATTTTTTCATACAATATAGTTTAAATTTTATTGCTTCTGGGATTTTATTTTTTGTTAATAAAAGGCATTTTTCTGCTAGATGTCTGTAAAAGTAAAGCCAGGAAATTTTTCTCAGTTCCTGTCTTAAGAACCAATATTAAATGAAAATGATAAACGTATAAGTCAATATACTTTTTTGTATGTCCTGAAAATAAAACATTTCCTTTCAGCATTGTATTCTGCTTGGAAAACAAAAATCTTTAAACTTGTTTTATAGGTCTTCTTATTTCACTTTGTTTTACACAGCTGTATTTTGTAGGAGACTCTTAGGAAAATACAGTTTAGACTAGGATAAGATCTTAATCTTCAGTCTTCAAAAGATCATCATCATATTTTGCATATTTGGGTTAAGTTTTTTATGTCCAAGGTCATAAAGTTGTAGAAAAAGTATGTTCATTAAAGTATGGTGTACATATCCTGTAAGTGTATCAAAGATTTTTTGAAATTATATAAATAGGCTACCATATCTATGTCTAACTTTATTCTCAACCAGAGATATGTTAGTCTCTCCCTTACATACATTCTATCTTTTGAATAATATTCTAAATTGTTTCTGATTGTATTACATGACTTTGATCATATTATATAAACTTAAGTTTCTTAAAGCAGTAATTACGATCAATAGTAGTCTGGAAGGAAATATCACAAACTAATAATTGTCCCATATTCTATAAGATTTTTAGTTTTTATTTTTTCCTTTACTACAATAATTCTATATACCTTGGGTAATTAGGAAAACAATTTCTAATTTCTTTAGTGTAGGATATCCATCTTTGGTAGTCAGTGGGTGAGTGGGCCTCAAGGGATCATGAACCCTGTGAAATTTTGGATGAAACTTTATGTTCAGTTTTTGGTGAAAGGTTCAGAGCATTTGTCAGATTTTCAAAGACAGTTGAATAACATTTGTTAGTGAATGTATTTAAGAGACACAGCCTTGTAATATACCTAACTACATGGTGTAGAAAAGAAATTTTTAATGAGTACACTGATTCTGTAACTTACTGAATTTTATCCAAGGCTGATTTGTCATAAGTGATCATTAGACTGATGGAACAAATCAGAGCCTACCCACTTTTAGTTTAGGAATTTCATACTGTCGGTCTCTGTGCTCAAATGTTGATTGGATTTCTCCACAGGATAATTTAGTTTTGCTACTGAGTGGTTACTATGTATCAGGCACTACCGCTACCTATTTTTGGCATGTTATTTAATTTTCACAACTGTTGTATTATGTAGGTAGTATCCTCAGTTTACAGAGAAGGAAATTGAAAGCTTAGATTGGGTAACTTGCTCATGTCACATAGCCATTAAGTAGTGGGGCTGGGATTCAAATCTAGCTTTCTAACTGGAACTATGACTCTCAATTGTATGTCGGTATGCAGAGAGTAACCCTGGGGAACTTAAAGGATAAGGGAGAATTTTATATTGAGTGAAGACATGAATATATAAATTTGATTTCCTTTGAACCTAAGTAGCAATGGGTCATCCTTTATTATAAAACCATCTTTTAAAGCACTTGTCCAAAAAACTAATTTGATAAGTTGCTATTTAAATATGTATTGCATTCGAAAATAACTTCTATTCGAATTTAATGCTTGTGATTTTAAGCAACTATATATGTGTTAGAAGTATTTAGTATTTAGTATTGTACCAAGTGTAACCATTAAGGAACTCGCCCTTTGATATTTAGGATTTATAAATAGCAAACAATGGGAAGCAGTTTAAAAATCTACTTTGAACTGCAAATGTTTCTTTGGGTAGGGGAATGAATCTCATGTAAAACCTTCTACTAAGTGCTATATCAGTTTCCCGTTTGCCCTTAGTTGTGAAAAATTCTATTAAGATACCTCGTCAGTGTTTATTTTTAAAACATGTATGCAGCAAAATTTATTTTTTAGACACATGGTTTTTATTTTGAGTCCCTACTTTGTGTAAATCCTTTTCTATTGGTTTAATTTTATTTTCAGATGAGCTTCAAACGTTACAACCTTTTCCTATTTTTAAGTGTTTATAATAAAGTTCTAAGTAGGACTTTAAGTTAAATCCACAATAATAGTACTGCTTAAAACAAAAACCAGTAAAACTGTAAGAATTTGTTTACTCTTCAGTTAAGTTGAACTAGTCTGCATATCAAGTATAAACTTAATTTCTTCAAGACCATGGATTAAGGTGTACGACAATTTGATAGGTCATCAGAACATGAGAATATTTAGAAGTCTTTTTTTTCAGTAATATATTTGAACCCCAGCTTCTTTAGTAGTAACATATTCACCTTTTCAAAATTAAAACACAGAATGTTTGGGAAACAGAATAAGAGCCATCACACCTAATCCAAGTGTTTAACACAATTACTGTCTCGGTGTTTGCATATTCCCTTCCAGACTTTGAGTACATATGCAAGCATATCAACAATTGCGATCACAGTTATGTAGCTTTTAAATAGTTTTTAGTGTTCCACAAATTTCTCCAATTTGTACAAAGCTGATACTGGCATGTCATAGGTTTTAAATTTGTGACTGATAATTTTGATATCTCTGATACCATCTCTTCTAGTTTTTCGTTCTACCTCACTGGTTTCTTCTCAGTCCCCTTGGCAGCCTTTGCCTTTCTGTTTGTCCTTTTAAGTATTATTAGTGTCCTCAGGATGCTGTCAATACCCTCTTCTCACATTCTTCACCATGCTAAGAACATGTAGATGGTTCTGAGTGTCATCTGTATATTATAGGAATCCATCTATATGCTCTAGGCACTAAACTTGTGGCATTTCTAAACTTGTACCTAGGCATTTCTCCTTAACATTCAAATTTCTGTGTTCTCCCATAGCCAGTTAATTGCAAAGTACTGCCACGTCTACCTCCTGAGTATTTTTTCAGCCTATCCGTCTCTCTCATCCCCATTTGGGACACAGTCCTTTCTTACGTGGAAATGCAGAAATCTTCTAACTGGTCTTCATTATTTGAGTTTTCTAGCATGGCTAACTGTACCTACTGTTGTCTTTTCACTTGTCTGTGTGTCCTTTTCTCCACCCAACTGTGGCACTTCCATTACTAAACATTCTTTCCTGACCCTAGATCTTGATTATGTTTCCCCAAACACCCTCTAAAATCTTACCCTGTCATAGCATTTATCATGCCTCTAACTTGTCTATCTCCCACACTTACATTCATAAATTCTGGGGTAATGTTTACTCTGTAATGTGTTTCCATAATCAGCATCTGATAAATGTTTAAATACATTAAAATCCCCCTGAAATGTAGCATCATAAAAGTTAGTAACTGGGAAGAATGTTAGAAATTATACATTACAGGCAGGAGTCAGATGTAGAAACCACATCATCTCACTCCTAAGTTAGTGTTCCCTGTGTATTTTATGATATTTAGATTTTGACCGCTCTACCTTACTCATACAAATTATATAGTTAATATGTTAAGCGTTTAATATGTGCCAGACACTAATGCATTATCTCACCGAATACTGTTGCCTGATCCTATCATTATTCTTTGGAGAGGCCAAATAACTTGTGTGAAGTAAGATTCAAACCTGGGTATGACTCCAGAGCCAAAGCCTTTTTATTCACTACCATCTCTCAGTTTATCTTCTGAGTCTAGAATTATAAATCTGACTTGGAAGGGAATTTAGTGGTCATTTATGCCAACCACTTGTCTCATACTTGTCTCCTGTGTATAACATACCTTCTTAGTTGTTCTCTAGCCTTTGAACACCCCCAGTGATGTTGATCATGGTGTCCTGGTCTTTTTACAGTTCATATTTAAACCTTGTAAAAATTCTTCCTGTATATCAGAAAATCTAAAATATGAAGCAGAAAAATCAGATGATTGCCATCACTGAAAGCATTGAGTAAAGAGATTAGGTTTATGTAAAAATAAAAGCTGTATTGCGTATTCTGTGGAAACCTTCAAGTGAGAACATTCTCTAATTTAGTGTTTTCATAGCTGAAATAATTAAGAATATGGATTGCAGTTCGTAGCCATAAATCATCGGTGTTAATATAGATGCATTTCTAAAGTTTTTTTTCCAAAAATGGGTAAGGAGACATTGCTTAACATCTTAGAGATCACAAGAATGCTCTCCTACTTCATAATTATTGATTCTAGTAAAGATGCAAAGGTTTCACAGGACTCCTTTATACTGCTTTGATCCACCAGTGTGTAAAAAGAGCAAAGTACTGTACATATGAATTTCTTCAGACTCCTGGATCTAGTTCACTTAGAACTTCCACTTGTTTGTGAGACATCCTTAAAGTCATGCCAATTTGAATTGTCTTCTTTATCTGATCTAACCAAACTAGCAAGCCTGTGGTCTCTTTCCACCTTCAAGATAGCTTTTGGGTTTTTTTTTTGTTTTTTTTTTTTTTTCATTTCTTCTCCTTAGATTCTATTTTAATCATTTGTATAGAATGATATTGGGCAATTGAGAGAATTCACACGTGGATATTTATGATATATGTTTATACAATTAAGCCTTTCATTAGGTTCACAAAATTATTTTCCCTAAGTCCATGATTCTAATGTAAAAGATCTTTGTCGAGGTTTTTATCCAAAAGATCTTTAGGAGTTTTAAAGTCCACTTTATTTTCCACAAAGTCTTCTATGAGTTTTGTCATTACCATGATCACTTCTATGGAACTGCTGCGATTCACTGGCATAATTTTGTCAGAAGTAACCTGAAAGTACATAGAACTCTAGCTATTCTATTCCTCAGACTTAAACCATTTTTCTATTTACTTCAATTGCCAGTTATATAGAAACTAGTACCCTTTCTTCCTCCTCAGTGAGTAGCAACCAGAGGCAAGGAACATCACAAAAAAGAAGGTTTATTGACCTTTTATTTAAGATGTTTTAGTCAATGAGAAAAGATTTCTCCGGAGACATGCCCGTTTTTACTATGTTCTAGGGATATCCTTCTCATTAGTTTCTAATATTTAAATGGGTAATTTCATGGGGCACCTGGGTGGCTCAGTCAGTTAAGCGGCCGACTTTGGCTCAGGTCATGATCTCGTGGTTTGTCAGTTCGAGCCCTGTGTCAGGCTCTGTGCTGACAGCTTGGAGCCTGGAGCCTGCTTCAGATTCTGTCTCCCCTCTGTCTGCCCCTCCCCCACTCCTGCTCTGTCTCTCCTGCTCTGTCTCTCTCTCTCTCTGTCTCTCTCTCTGAAAAATAAGTAAACATTAAAGAAAAAAAAAATTTTTAATGGGTAATTTATTAGTTCTTTTTCCTGGCATGATTAGCCCACATAACATAAGTTCATGCTAACTTACAAAATACAATTAGATAACATATTAATACTATTTTATTCCATCTTTTTTTTCAATTAAATGTTTAATATCAATTTTATGCAAAGTGTTATAATTAGTAGACCCTCCAGATGAACACACTTCCTCCCTTTACAGTTTAATTCAAGGATGAACATTCAATAGAGACAACAAAAACAATTATTTATGGAAGAATGAAAAGGGTGGGGTCTGTTGGCAAGAAAGGAAGCGAGCAAAGATAATGTAGGTGAAACATTTCCATTTCAGATGACTGTGTCTTAGCGCTAGAATCTAAATTGATTTAACAAATTTTGGGTCATGATGTAATTCTTAGAATTCATCATAAATGATTTTACCCAATTTGAAGTATACAAATGATTGTAAAATTCTATCATTTACCATGTCTATATCACAGTATTATATTTACCGAGAAAAATTCAAGGACATAACAGCCCTTTAGATTTTATAGTAATGCTGCTTTATCCTTTTCTTCATTGTCCTGTCAGAATCTCTTTTTGAGTTAAGTAATTCTAAAGCAGTGATTCTCAACTGGAGTGATGTATAGAAGCAAAGCAGTACTTGTCCCACTCTTCTGATTTGTTTTCAGTAATATTTAATTGTTGAAATATCATATAACACTAAAAGAAGGCACAGGAGATTTTTAGTTAAGCACTTTTTTTTTTTTTTAATTTTTATGTTGAAATAATTCAGTTATAAGTGGCCTTTGGAAATATCTCCCACAGTAAGTTAAGATTATTTTTATGCTAAACAGTCGTTATTGTTCAATCCACAGGAGTGCTGTGCTTAATAAATATTGATGTAAGTTTAAATCTCAAGCAATTTTTATTATAGCATATATTTTGTGACTGCCTTAAATCTTTAACATTTGACTCATTGACTACAAAGGAATCAAGTAAATTTAAGGCATAACTAGCATTGTTTTGTTCTTTGGGTGAGGTGTAATACTAATCATAATTGATTTTTATTTGTACCTCACTGCTTCATTCGTGATCTAAGATACACTGGAATAGTAACCTTTTATACTGTCAGTCCAAATTTTATCCAAACAGTAGAAGGAACTAATTATTTTTTTAGTGTTTATTTTTTTAGTGTTGACAAATGCCATAATCATCACACAATCCTTTAGGGCAGGTACAACTATAACCCCATTTTACAGACAAGGAAACTGGTTTTAGTATGTTAACTTGCTATGATCACCCCACTAGAAGGTGGTGGAATTGGGATTTAAAACAAGCTTGTCTAATTTCTGAATCCTGTGCTCTTAAAATCACTTTATTATTCTTTGAGAATTTAGTCTTTTGCTTAGGCAGCTGCTAAGAAGGAAGGTGTCTTGCCCCCAGAATGAAGTAGAGAACAAAAGAGAAGTAAGCAAGTGGTAAACTGATAACCTAGACAACTTTCGCTCTTCTGGGCATATATTCACAATACTTTATATTTGCTGAAAGTGAGCAATTTAATTTTTTGCTCACACCCAAGCCAATCCAAAATTTTTAAATATCCCAATTGGAAAATATTTATTGATTTATTAAAAGTAAAATAGACCAGAGTTTTTCCCTGATAAGATATTCTCTTCATTTTGTTAAGAGCTGATGACTGTTCCTTTAGTCTAAACCAGAATAAAGCATCTGTCTCTTTAAAAACTTTGTGATACTTTTATTCTTCTGGGTTTATCCCTATTTTGAAACAGTGCATTGGTAACCTTGATTTTATTTATTACTATCCCTGGACTTTGGGACAGATTAGGAAGAGACATAAGGTGGCGAAGAAAGACTAGTTAATAACCTAAAAACACAAGCTAGTTTTGATCAGAAAATCCTCAGGGCTAGCGTGATAGAATTTTACTTTGTCAAGTATGTTGTCCATACAATTATGTATGCTTTTTCTAAAAAGCTTTTATAAATAACATCTCTGTATCTTTAAGATTGGGCATAAGTGAAAAGATTAGCTTTGGATAAACAAAATTATCTCTGTTGCTCTTCACTGGTATTTGGCGTTTTGTATTCAGGGGGATTGTCTCATTTTCACTCATTTGGTTAGGCCTCATTGAGAAAATGAGATTGAGAGGATTTTTTCAAGAAGATCTGTTATTTTTTGAGAGAGAGAGCACGCATATGCCTGTGCATGTGTTTGTTGCACAAGCAGGGGAGGGACAGATGGAGAGGGAGAGAGAGAATTTCAAGCAGGCTTCACGCCCATTGTGGAGCCCAACTTAGGGCTGGATCTCACAACAGTGAGATCATGATATAAGCCAAAATCAAAAGTCAGACACTTAACCAACTGGGCCACCCAGGTGCTTCAGGAAGAATTGTTTACTTTTTAAAAAATAATAGTATATAGAATGCTGGAGATGGAAAAAAGGCAACTGTGAGGCCTTTCAATTCAATGAAAGAAATAGTTAGCTTTCCGAAGAAGGGTAGTTTCTTCCCAAGCTCATCTTCCATTAACTCTTCATCTTAGTGTTCTCCATTGTTTTGGCCCCATTTGTCTTTTCAGTGTTTAATAAGCAAGCTCACCTCTCACGGTTTTGTGCCACCTACCACATTCCAAAAACTCTCAAATCTAGACTTCTAGGCCAGAGATTACTCTACAGTTCTAGATACCTATTTCCAGCAACGTTCTTTCTATATTTCTCCACCAGAATCTATATCCCAGAGGTCTCAAAATTCAACAGTCCCAAGTGAAACTTAAATTTCTCTTTTTCTCACCTTTATTCTCAGGTTCCTCTTTTACTCACTCCCTGGCCCCTGCCCTCTAAAATCTAACCATCTTCCTATGACACATTAACCATCTCCCTACTCCTAGTTGCTTCCAAGCTAAAGAAACTGCAGCCATCCGTGGCATTTTCTTTGTTATATAGGTGAATCTCTTTCTTTTATCATCCCTCTGATCTTTCATAGATCCTCTGTGCTTCAATTGTAAAAACTGTTTCACTTTTTCCTTGCTTAATACCTATGACCAAGCATTTTGCAGTATCCTGATATTTCTTCTCCCCCCTCCTTACTGGCTTAGTTCTTTTATTTTTTTTTTTTTTAAGATCCATGTTACCCCCACCTCACACACATACCAAAAAACCCCAGATGTGAAGGTTACACTAAGTTCCATAAAAACCTTTGAAACTAAATGACAGAGAAAGCCCAGTGGGAGTAACTAGCCTCAGGACACAGCAAATCCGAGGTGAGGCCAAGATGCAGCATGTGTGTGCTAATTCCATATCTAGTGATCTTCCCACTGGTGGACATCATCTAACTTCATAATCTTCCAATAGTGTTCATTGAGCATTGGGCAGTGTGCAGAGGAGACATGAGAATTTATCATTTTTTATAAAAGTGTCATCTAGAAAGATAAATGTTACTGAGATTTGGCTACATAGGAAATTAGAGGCAAAGTTTGTTCAAGATTATGCTCTGTTGGCTCTAAAGGAATTTGGATTACCTAGATGTATGAATTAGATATTAGCCAGCAAGAAGATACGGCAAGTTTCGTTTCAGACTGAAAATGAGGAACGAGATTAAGGAATGTTTCCCAAATTGTTTGTTTTGAGTTTAGCTAAAATGAAGCATTAACCATGTCCATTAGATGGCAAGGACTACTTTTGGGAAAAGTCAATTTTGCCGTTAAACAGGGGAAATAGCTTTGGAGGTGGTCTAGTACAGCTATCTTATGTTAGAACTGAAGAAAGAGGCCCCAGAGGTAAAGTAGTAAATGATATATTTAGGACTCAAATTCCAACTATACAATTTGTGAGTTCAGGCTTCTACAGCATTCTTTAGTAGATGGCTGACAGCCCGTGGTAGGTTTTGTGTAGAGCACATAGAGTTTTGTCTGGTGGGAGCTATTAGAACACAGTCTATGGTAGATACATGGTTAGAGCCATAAGGATAGTGTGGGACATGACTGACTATACTACTTCTAGAAAGGTTAGAAAACTAGCCTTTACAGAAAAGAAAATATTTGAGCTGACAGCCATAAAAGAATGGTAGAATTTCCACAGAAGTATTTAGAGAATGAGGAACAGTATGAGCAAAGTGTGAGAATAAACCACGGAGAGTCTCCAGGAGTTTTCGATATCCGCTTTAAAAGTTGAGCAGGGGGCGCCTGGGTGGCGCAGTCGGTTGAGCGTCCGACTTCAGCCAGGTCACGATCTCGCGGTCCGTGAGTTCGAGCCCCGCGTCGGGCTCTGGGCTGATGGCTCAGAGCCTGGAGCCTGTTTCCAATTCTGTGTCTCCCTCTCTCTCTGCCCCTCCCTCGTTCATGCTCTGTCTCTCTCTGTCCCAAAAATAAATAAACATTGAAAAAAAAAAATTAAAAAAAAAGTTGAGCAGGCATTTGGAATGGGAGGGAATAATGTAAATGTTAGCCTTAGAAATAGTAAGCTGGTTCTGATTTTTTGTTTGTTTGACGACCCATTTTTATGTCCTTGCTGAAGAATTCTGAATTACTTTTAGAAACATTAGGTGTATTTAGCTATATAAAAAGATTGTTTTTATAATAGGTCCACTGCATGTTTGTTGGTCTCTGAAATGAAACACAAATATTGAGTGTTTTGGTTGGTTTTTTGTTGTTGTTGTTACTGCTTTTATTTCCCTTGACATTCTTTTCTATCATGTTCTTTCTCCAGTTTTGTTCATTTTCATGCACTTGCACCATGAAAATTTCCTTAGGTATTGAAAGTGCTATTATTTGTTCATACTCAAAGGGAAGGAATGCTATTGTTAACCTTTTAAAGGAGAATTGATTTTTACTACAAAATGGTTGCTAAACATATCCTTTTCCTAACACAGCTGAAGTAATTTGCACTCTTAGGTGTTTTTAATGTCCTCGTTCACATAACGAATTTTTTGGTTTTTCAGTCTTTTTCTGTTTAAATTTTCTATCTTTCTAGGAAGGATCATCCTTCAGATCACTGAAAAACAGATCTTTTGTTAAATTAAGGTTTACTTTAATCACCAATTCTGATGTTTTTAGAAGTTGGTCAAATATCAGCTTCTATCTTAGCAACTAAAAGAATGGCTTTAGAATATCTAGAATGAATATACAGGACTACATCTACTTTACTCCCTTTCAGTATAATCACATTATTTTTGTAAGGTATTCTGGGCTAGACATCAGTTGGCAACATTTGAAATCCTTTCTAATCTCTTTCCTTTTTTACTCCTACATGCCAATGTATATCTCAGTCTAGATAATTGTCAGTCATATACTGGCTTCCCAGTCTTCAGGAAGTAAATTAAAGTAACCAGGACTGTAGTGTCAGATTTTTAATTTGGGTTTAAGCCACTTCGCACTAATGGATTATGCTGTCGTCAGATAACCTATTGCTGCTGTGTAAATGGTCCAATGAAATCTCTTTCAAGAGAACCTGCTGTAAATGTAAGCACTCCAACATTAGAGAAAATGCCACCCTCCTCCTACCCCTTTCTCACACCCTTTCTTATTTCAGTCTGACTCAAAGGAAGAAAATAACTTTTTCATCCTGTCAAACCTTGCCTAATGTTAGTCTGATAAAAAATAACTAGCTAGTGCATAAGCTCATTTATCTTAAGTAGATATGGTTTTACATTTAAGTATTTAACTTGAAATAATAGAATATTAAACTTTCTTAGTTTATTTGGAATATTTGGATTATAGTGGTAAAATTGCTGTGCATGTTTTACTTTTGTATTACTCTCCAGTTTTTCCAGACTAAATTTTTACATCTTCTATTTTAAGTGTTTTAAGAGAAAGAATTTTAGTTTGGTTAGTTTTTAAATTGTTTTGTTGGAGTGGCTTTACAAGAAAACGTTATCAGAATTTTTATGCTTAATACTAAAATAATTCCCCCAAGATATCCTTAGTTGGAAGTATAAAGAGATCTGGAAAAAGAAGGTAAAGTTCACATTATTCTTATCTATGCCTTCTCTGGAATGTACTTTTAAAGTAACATTTTTATTATATAAAGTTATGTAGCCTATTATATCAAAAAAATGTTTATTACAGACTTATTTTTTTCTTACCAGAATCACTTTGAACAGAAATAACTATACTAGGAATTATAAACATTATTTACATGATATTTTTAAGTGACTATAATTCATTGTAAGCCAAAGAAGTAAATTTTACAAATCACAAATATGACTTATGTTGATTGTTATTTTGAATGTTGAACATAGTACCTATCTTCTGGAATGAAGTGGTTCATAAGGAAAGTAGAGTTGTTGGCTCTCTTTCCGTCCTTTCTCCCTTTTCTGTTTCCTGTCTGCCATTTGTTCATGTCTTGAGTTCACGTTGTACAGGGTAATAACTCTTCTGTGAGTCACTTTCATTTTGGAATGTGTTGTTGTTTTGCTTTGTTTTGTTTTTGAGTACTCTCCAAAGTGCAATGAAAGTATCTTCTATCTCTGTCCCCCATCTGCCTGCCTTCCCAGACAGATAACCACTTTCTTTGTGTGTATGCACAAACTTCCAGTTTCTTTATGCACATACAAGCAAATACTACATCTATATCTATATCCCCCTCACACAACTGATCATATACATACATCTGCACCTTTACTTTTAAAGATCTCCAGGGTACGTTGTTCCCATCTGAGTACACGGAAAAGCACCTTTATGGGGTCTTTTTTATAGATCAGTAGTATTCAGTTGAATACTATACCATGATGGCTATACCATGATCTTAATTCCCTGTTGTTAATTAGAAATCTTGCTGTTACAAACAGTGCGATAATGAGTAGCCTTGTAAATATATTATTTCCTATGTATGTAAAAATATCTATAGGATAAATTCCCACACGTAGGATGGGTGACTCAAAGAATAAATAGAGTGAGTGTGTGTGTGTGTGTGTGTGTGTGTGTGTGTGTGTGTGTGTGTGTGTAAAATTGTGATATAAGCAAATTGCTCTCTATAAGGGCCAGTATATGACTTACATCACCATACGAGAAGACCCATTTCCTACCGCCTCGCTCACAGTGTATTAAATTTTAATATGTTTGCCAGTCTGTTTAGGGAAATGGTATTATGTTATAGTTTTAATTTGTATTTTTATTATGAATGACATCTTGAGTTTTTTTCATGTCTTTTAAACTGTGCCTGTAAAATCTACCCAGTTTTTCTAATTGGGATTCTATTCTAATCTTACAGGTTTGTAGAAGTACTTTATATTTTAGTGAAAGTATTGAAAGAGTTCTTTATTTTTCTATATTTTGAGGCATCTAGTTAGGCCTCTCCCACTCCAAAGTATTACAGAAGTTCTTCCTAAATAGGCTTTTTTAAAGACCATATACAGATGGTATGGTTGACTGGACAAAGGGGGTCTGAGGTAGGAGAGAGACTTTGTTAATTGCATACCTTTTTGAATTTTATGAATTTATTTTTTAGCATGTGCATGTATCTTTTATTTTGAAATAAATATAGATTCCTAAGAGGCTGCCAAAAAACAAAAAAAAAGGGCAGAGAGGTCTCATGTACTCTTTCACCCAGTGGTATGTGTCCTGTCTCCTTGCCCCCCTCCTGCAATGGTAACATCTTGCATGAGTATAGCATCCAAAGCCCAGAAATTGACATTGGTACAATCCACAGCATGTATTCTTTTTTACTCTTTAAATATTCATTTCTGGCCAGGAGTTTGACCTTAAGTTAATTAGATGAATGTAAAATATGCTAAGGACATAATTGGTTTCCGTAGATGCTAAAAACAAATACCTTTATATAAATATTTAACTGAGTTTTTAACTGTTCTTTGATAAAAATTTTTGCACCATTGTAAGACTGGTTACTTGAGAAAATAATAACATTTAGTTTTGTGAGTAGTCATTTTACCTGCTTGTTTAGCATGAATAATAAATAGCTTTTATCATGCACAAAAATCACTTATTTTGTGTTATTAATAAAAATCTTCATCGGGCCTTTTGTGAACTTAATAATGAAATTAAATAGATTTTTGTTTTTATATTGATAGAGAACTTACGGTCAGTTAATTAGAATACATAAAATTTTTTAGTTCTTAGCTTAATTTACTGTTAACTTTGTCTGATAGTTTTATTCCTGACTGCAGAAGTTTGCATTTGGCCATAGAGTAAGTTTACATGAATTTTACTTATTTTGGCTTTTTCAGAAGGAGAATTGTTATTTGCTCTTAAGTGTTAAGCTGTAAATATTTTTAAATTCCTCCTATAGAAGAGTGATGAATTTTTTTTAACTTTCATAGTATACATTCATTAGATACATTTTTTGCAATCAACAATTTGATAGTTTTCTTTCTAAAAAATACAGATACCTGTTTCTTAGAAAAGAGGTCAGATGTTACCCAGGTTAGAATTAATCCATTTTAGTAGTAATGATGATATTTTAGAGCTTATTGGCAGGGGAGGGGGGTGAAGGTTGTAGATTATTTACTGGAAACAGTACATGATTCTTGAGGACTAGCCTCTAAGAAAGACTGTAGCTTCTATTTGGGAGTTTATGAAGAATCATTACTTTATTTGGGTAAGGGGGCTTGAACATGAGTATATCAGATTTGCCAACTCAATCAAAGAAGTTCTTATAAAAGATTTGATTTTACAGTTTGGGGAATTCCTATAGTGGAGTTTTAATTGGGATTGTGACTCAACACAGAAAGTTAGAAGGGTCTTTTAGCAAAAGGTAATTTTTAAAATAATTTTCTGCATATAGATACATATGAGCTTAAGATCTCTTCAGCTTTCTAACAGAGGAAAAGAGCATTTTAGTTCTTGGTAAATAGGTAAGCTATACTGGCTGTCTAAAGATCACTGAGTCTTTTCCAAGAAGTTACCTCCCTTGTTCTCAGAGCTCATCTTCTTTTAGGAATGTGCTAGATAAGATAAATATAGTATTATGCACATAGTTTAATCTTTGGATCCATGCTTATGCTTTCACAAATGACATTTGGTACATAGTTAAAGCATTTATAATATACATAAGTCTGTTATTTCTTTTAGGTTAATAGATAGTTGCTTATTCCTTTCACACCGTCGTACTGTCAAGGTAGAAAAAGCATGTGTTTTGACATTGTCTAGTTTCAGTTCTGTCTGTAGCATTGTATCTTTGAGTAAATTACTTGGCCTCAGTTTCCTGAACTGTAAAATGAGATTGTTTCTCAAGCTTGGCAGTAAGGACTCACTAAAGTTAATGTGTGCCTGCAAAAGTGGGCAGTCATTTAAGTGTTCTTTGTCTCTACCTTGTTGCTCTGTTATTTAGCATTTGTGCTGAAGGGAGAACAGAAAAAGAGCAAAGAAGTCAAGATGTAAGAGAAGAAATTTGCTCTGTTTTTATTTTAAACAAGTAGCCATGATGTCTCTGTCCACATTAGTAAAGACAAAGAAAAAAGTTGATTTCTCATAAAGAGTTTTTTAAAAAGTGAGGTCCAGTTAGCCTAACCTTGCCTTTATGGATTTTAATTTTTAGAGAGGAGAGACTGGAGATGATTTGTACAGTCACTGAGCTGAGAGCGTGAGTGAGGCAGTTAGCCTTTTAATAAAGATGAAAATGTAGGGAACTTGCAAAGCCAGAGGTTCACATCTGGCCTCGTCTCAGTAATGTTGCCAAGTAATCTGTGATAAGAGTAAGGAGGCCCGGGAAGAAAAGCTGTGGTGTGGGGAGCCAATTGGGATGAATTTAAAAATGAGCAGCTTTGAACCGGGCTGTCTTGCTGTACCTTTGATACACTGAGTTTTATTTTTCCTGTGAATATAATTGTAATTTACTTAACCATTGAATTTAGGGGCTCCTGGCTGGCTCAGTCGGTAGTGCTTGTGACTCTTGATCTCAGGGTTGTGAGTTTGAGCCCCACGTTGGGTGTGGGGATTACTTAAAACTGTATGGAATCTTAAAAAAAAAAAAAAAAAAAAACCTAAATTCAAGCTCATTTGATTCTTTGGGGGGGGTGCTGTAGTTTTAGGGGAAAATCATCCTATAAAAGATATTTTTATTATTTATATATCTATATGTCCATTTCCTCAATACCCACAAATTTTAATTCTTCTAGTAAATACTAATCATGATATGTTTTTATTCTAAAAGAGTGACCCATAGCAAACAGAAAGTTTCTTTTTAAAAATTATCCCTTTCTATAGCACTTGTAGTTTACCAGAATAGTTACAAAGTCTTGGTAACTTAAGTTCAGAAACTGGTTAACCATCAAGTTATAGTGTGGTGAATGCAATTATAAAAAAGAAAACAAGACATAATGCTTTAACATTAGGTCAAGGAAGCAAATAAAGGAAAATTTTTCATTCTCCTTTTGTTGATCAGTTTCATTTTTTAAGAATGTGAAGCCCAAACCACTATGTTGACTTTGAATATGGTAGAAAACAACTTGTGACCCTCATTGAAAACCCTCGTTGAAATAATAGTCTTAAACCATGTTCAGGGATTTTTAAATAGAATACCCTCCTATTTGATTAAGACTGCCATGTTGATATCCTTATTATAAATCAGTTTCTCAAATCTTTAGTTTCTATCAGTCATCTGGAGGAGTTGTTAAAATAGATTTCCTGGGTCCCACCTCAAGAGTATATAATTCAGTAGGTCTGGGGTAGACCCAAGTGTTTACATTTCTAACAAGTTCCCAGATGATGCTGATATTGCTGGTCCAGTGACCATACTTTGAGAATTACTGATTTATTCAAACTCAAAATATTTTAATGGCTTTCTGACATAAACCGGTAATTGTTTCAAATCTAATTGCTATCCTATTTACTCTTTCAGTATGCACTTGAGTTCCTATGTGCCAAGCACTGAGTTTACTTCTTCATACAGGTGAAAGATAAAGAACCTCTCTGAAGGAACTCAGTCTGATAGGAGCTAACAATGGCAGTATTATTTAACTCATTTAATCCTCACAGGAGTTTTATGAATTGAGGTATATAATTCTTATTTTAGATAAAAAACCTGAGTTCTAGAAAGGTTAAATAATTTCCCAGAATTCACACACTGAATGTGTGGAGGAGCTGGAGTTCACTATTTTGCTTAACTGGTTATGCAGTACAAAAAGTTTGTGAAGATTGGTGAACCGTAAGAGAGATGGAGTAATTGGTTCTGCCTTAGGAAATCAGAAGGCATTACAGAAGAAGTGGCACTGGAGCATCTTAAGGAACAAGTACAAGGTAGCCAGATGAATTGGAGGCATGAGCATTTGCAGCTCGGGGAGCAGTTCTGCAAAGCCATGGAAACCTGAGAGAACATATGTTTCACAGACTGTAAATAGTTATGTAAGACATAACACAATTGGCCAGCCAGATGGAATGTGAGAAGAAAGGAGACCATAGAAGGCAGGGGTCAAAGTCATGAAGGGTAAGAAGTTTTGTATTCAGGTTAAGAAGTTTTAAAAATAGAATTAGGTTTTTTTTATTTTCTCTTACGACTTCCATCTTTGCAAACCATTGGTTCTCAAAGTATGGTTCTCAAAGTATGTTCTGTCAGGTAGCAGAATCAGCATTGCCTGGAAACTTGTTAGAAATGCAGATTCCTGGGGGCGCCTGTGTGGCGCAGTCGGTTAAGCGTCCGACTTCAGCCAGGTCACGATCTCGCAGTCCGTGAGTTCGAGCCCCGCGTCGGGCTCTGGGCTGATGGCTCAGAGCCTGGAGCCTGTTTCCGATTCTGTGTCTCCCTCTCTCTCTGCCCCTCCCCCGTTCGTGCTCTGTCTCTCTCTGTCCCAAAAATGAATAAACGTTGAAAAAAAAATTAAAAAAAAAAAAAAAGAAATGCAGATTCCTGGGCACCACCCTACACCTTCTGAATCAGTAACTGAGGTGAAGCCCAGCAGTCTGTTTTAAGAAGTCCTCTGGATGACTGGTGTGTGCTAAAGTTTAAGAACCACTGCCATAGGTTATAGAATTCTTTAAAAACAGCCTTCAAACTAGATTGCTGTAGTGATAGTAATTGTGTCTGTGACTGATTTAATTCTGGTTTAAGTACAATGCTTAACAAAATTGGGATATTAATACCTTTTAGGGGACACATATCTTCATATCCATTTATACTTTGCAGACTTATTCCTCCATTGCTGTAAAAGAGGTCTGGGTCAGGATTAGAGTTTATTATATCAGCAAAGAATAGGATGATAATTATTCCTTAGCCTAAGGGAATGGTTTGGAAACTTACTAATATTATTTTAATCATAAAAAAAAAGTAATAAACCCTTTTTAGGGGTTAGGGTTTATTTTTTGTTTTGCTTGCTTGTTAATATGTAAAACTGGTGTTAAAGTTAGCATTGAAGGTGTTCTGTTTAAAACAGATGTGTTAAAAGGCTTGCATGTATTCACATCAAGAATTGACTGAAACTAATATAGTTTTTCCTTGACATAGAAATAAAAAATATAAAAAGTACAATCTAGGATGGTCAGACAGACTCTAATCTAAATGCCTAGAAGTAATGCTAATGTCTTCTTTGCAAATTGTAGGCAATATTTGGTGACCATATCCAAGTGGTCTCTGAACTGAACTTTACACCGAAGCCTTATGGTTTATATAGTTGTTCTATCGTTTATAGTTACATATAGCCATACTTTGTTTTGCATAGCTCTACAAGCATTTAAAGCCTAACATGTATAATTATTTATTAACAATCTGTATATATCGTTTCTAGTTATTAGGTCTACAAAAGCCTGTTTCATCTTAGAAATAGCAGCAGCAAGAAGTGAAAGAGTATGCTATAATTAATGTGGTTAATGCTCAGATAAACAAGTTTAATGTTTTCATGTACTGATTCAGTTTCAAGGATTTAGAAGTAGGAAGTCCACTGAGGCATTGACAAGCACCCCTTCATTTTACAGATGAGGAAGGAGGTCCAGGGAAGTTAAATACTTGATTTTGTTGATGGTCACATAGGTAGTGAGTAGCAGAACCAGAATTATAACCATATCTACTTGGATTGCAATATAAAAGGCACCACTACATAAGACGGGATATTTCTGCGCCTCAGTCTGATAGAACATTGAGGGTCTACATCATCTAAAATAAAAGTTTTCAAATATATTAGCATCTAAATTTTCTTAGGGTATACTTTATGAAGAGTAATTTTGCAAAGTTTTATATCAAAATTGTTTAAAGATCTCTTTTTGTGTTGTTAAAGTAGATTAAAGTGTCAGATTTGTCTTTACATGAAAATCTAATGACTGTTCTTCAGAATTTACAAAAATACCAAGAAAAAGATATAGATCTTCACTGTTCTTACTAGTTAAGAGGACAGTTATCGAATCTTCTGTGTAATTATCATACAAATGCTAAGGTTGACCTTGGGATATATTTACCAGCTAGATTACTTCAAATTATTTCCAGGAAAAACTGGTCTAAACGACATACGTTCGTAGGTGATTTTTACCAGCCAGTAACCTACAATCAAAGTATGTAGATTTGCCAGAATGTTGAGAACGCTGTTAACCAGCCCAAAGGCCCTTTAGAAGCCAGTTCTGAAAATTTTTAAGCCAGAATTAAAATCTCTAGAAGAAAAGTCATCATCTGAATTTTAATGCAGTAAGTGACTACTGGAATTTCCACATGAAAGTCAATTAGAATATATAGTTAGTAAATGAAGTTTAAAAGATGTGGAGAGTGTAGTGCTCGTTCAAAATTTATCTTTTTAAAAGTTCACTGAGTTAACTCCTGAATAGGGAGTTACTTTAAAGTAGTATATGTATGTCATAGGGAAATTAGAAATGTTGGAACTACAAAGGATTTCTAGAAGTCCTGTACTTACTGAGATCCTTCATTTTCAAAATGAGAGCTCTGAGTACTGAAATTTTGAGAATAGACTTTTAAGCTATTTTAAGTTATTTTTGGTTTTAAGTAAAACAAATGTTTTTAATTAAGAGTTGGAAAGGATGTTCCATTTTTTAGAATAATTTAATGAAATATTCTAATTTTTTCCAGTGCATCTGGGGGAGGTGGTGTAGCCATTGACAACAAAATAGAACAAGCAATGGTAAGTAAAAGTTAATAGTGCTCTCATTTTATAGGTTGTTTGTTGTAGGAGGCAGTTGGTTTTTATCAATTCTGAAAAACACCTAAATTCTTTACACCAAGATGACCAAAGTATATTTTTTTATATAATGACATTTAATTGAAACTGCTAAAAAAACATTGAGAATTTTTAGCCTAGAAATACCAGTGGAGTTACTATTTCTCCCATTTGAACATCTCACATTTCATGCATTACCACTGATAAATCAGGGCCATTTTAAGGGGCATACATAATCAGAATGCATTATGTGCCTTCAAATATTCCAGCATCAAAAATAGTTTATTGACAAAAGAATATTAAAATGAAAATTTCAGCTAGAAACCTTTGTCATCCATTTATAGATGCTGTTTTACTCATCTCTAATGAATAGACCTGTTCATGTTGAATCTGTTTCTGATTTCTGCTATTAGTATCAATTTTTTTATTCCCTTAAAGATATTCTGCTCATATTGTATATAAAATATTTTGATTCAAGCTTATTAAAATTATAGACTATAAATAAGGACCATTAGTCTCAAACTATTTTTCTTTAAGATTTTAGAGTTGGAAATCGTAGGCACCTTATCTCTTAAAGAAGTGCTAGAACTAGTTAAATATCACTTGAATATCCTTTGTTCTCTTGGTCTAACATCTAAGCATGTGATTTTAAACTTTTTTTTTTTTTTTTTTAATTCTAAGCTTATAATTGACAATTTAAGGAGCCTACTATTTTTGGAAATCACTCCAAAATTTGAAAAGAAATCCTGGGCTAGCTGCCTAGTTGGAAACTGGATTTTTTCCACTCTTATCTCCCTTAGGGCCAGTCAAGATACAGTAGAAACATTAAAAGCAAGAGCAAAAGAACTAATATAAAAATGCCTCATGTTTATAAGGCACCAGGTAGGCCAGAACCAAATAGCAACACCTTTCCCTTATATTCTTTGTGACATTACTAATTTTGTTTTTCACAGGATCTGGTGAAAAGCCATTTGATGTATGCAGTAAGAGAAGAAGTGGAAGTTCTAAAGGAACAAATAAAAGAATTAGTTGAAAGAAACTCTTTACTTGAACGAGAAAATGCACTGTTAAAATCTCTTTCAAACAATGATCAATTATCCCAACTCCCAGCCCAACAGGCCAATCCTGGTAGCACTTCTCAACAACAAGCAGTGATAGCACAGCCTCCGCAGCCAACGCAACCTCCACAGCAGCCGAATGTCTCCTCAGCATAAAGCTTTCTTGCCTCATTAAGAAAAAAACTGAAAGCAATCTATCCTTGTGTGCCACTGGTATTCTTTCCACTTTATACGAAAGCAAGTAGCCATGCTTCGGTTGTGTGTTTGGCCTTTTCAGTATTAGACAATCATTCTACAGGAGCTTTTCCTCTCTTTGAGATGTCATGCAGCGCTGTTGATGTCCAGTTTTATGTCATCAGTACACAAGGAGAATAATAGGTGGGGTTTATTAAAGCAAGCCGAGTCTGCATTTTACCTGGTGCGCATGAGTGGGGTCTTTTCAGAGCTTTGGTGGCTCTCCCATGTTTCCTATTACCCGTGGATTTACCCTGAGCCTTCCTCGCACATTATAAATAACAGTTCATCTAAAGAGCCACTTTTCTTTCAATATCAGTAACATTTGCCTACGTAAGTTTTCATTTATTTGTGTTTTATTTATTACAGGGCTGCTATTTTCATAATGTACATGAACAATGTCACAGAACTTTTTTAATTTTTTTGAATAATTATAAGTATCAGTAAAGGATTTGAAAGACAGGATTGCATTTAATAGATAAAATGTTTAGGCAATAATTGAACAAAAGAATCCTGGCATATTTCTAACACTAATGGCAATTTACCTTCGGTATTTATTTTCAGTAGTAAAGACCCAGCTTGAATGTAAATTTTGTATAGTGTAAGTATGAAGAACATAGTGCAACTGTACAGGTAGTCACCAGTTATTGTGATATAATAAATAATTGGGCTATTTTGATGAAGAAAACTTTGTTCATTTGTTTCTACTTTCTAATAGAGAAATTGCCACGATTCCTCTGCTTTTTGACATTTCGTATGACTTTCTTTTTTCGGGTGGGAATAAAAAGCTGTGAAATTGTTCAACCTACTTTGTAACCAAAGAAGCAAAGCTGTGTAATGGAGTTTTTTTTTATAATGCACATTCTTTATGTATTTTTATTTAGTGTTTTCTCGGTCACAATTTTCTTTGCTGTCTAGCATGATCTGCATGACCTATAATCTTTGAACCACTTTCGTACCTCATGTTTTTATCCAGCACTCTTATTGTAATATGTACTAGTCTGTGAACAATGTCAAATAAAAGAACGAACAGGTAGTATGGTGGAGCTGAGCTAGTGTCCCATACACTAGTTGTGTAAAAAAAAAAAAAAAAAAAAAAAAAAATGAAGTGAGCCATCTTTTGTTCATTTAAAATGGTGTTTTGAATTTCGTATGCAGAAAACGTTTTGTTACATTGCAGATTTTAATGTATTTAATAAATGCAACATGCAGATTAAGTGCAGTGTATACTGAGTATTTAAATTAAAATGTACATTTCATAAATACAGTTTCAAGAGAAAGCATCATTTTGTGTATACTAACACATTAAGTGTATGTCAGAAATTGATGTATAAATATATATTTTAACACATTTTCTGAAATTAAACTGCAGTTTTGTTGAAATATTTGGCTCTATATGTGTTCAAAATTTAATTTGATTAGATTTGTATTTTCACAGTTCAAGATATTCCTTAAATGAAAACCTGTGTTCTTAATGATTTAATGATAGTTCTTAAATTTTCAAAGTAAAATAATTTAAAGAATGCAAGAATGGTGAGCAATATTTGTACTCAAGATTCATATTATGTCAGTGACCTTTAAGTAAGAAATCCTTGTCTACCAAAACTTTTACTTGAATTCAGAAAGGTGCCTGTAGAAAACTTAACATGCTGTGTGTCTATAGCCAGCTAGCTAATCAGGAGTTAATGGGAACCAATAGTTAGCTCTCTGCGTTGTTAAAAGAGAATAAATAACTGTTCTTTGTCTATTTAAAATTAAAACTTCATCAGATTTAGCCACAAAGGAAATGCATAAAATTGGGGTGTATGTAGGATTACCAAATATTTTATGTTCTAGTTGTGCTGGAGGATACATTGTTGAATATAAACAAAATTTTAATGTTAATGAATAACATGAGAAAAAACTAAGGAACTAAGGACATAAGCTTGAGAAGTAATCCTGTAGGTGTGGAACAAGATTCTAAGTAGAGTCACCACCAGTGCGTTAGGAAATGAAACTTCCGTGTTGGAATGTAAATCACAAGGCTCACCAGGTGTGCTCCTCAAGTCCAAAAAAAGTGTGATATTTAAAACTGGCAGAGAAAAACTAGTATTAGAAAAGGTTGAGATTTTTGTGAAAATACAAATTTTGGTTCTTGGGATAGAAAAACTTCATAAAGTAATAGTCACAAAGGAAATGATTGATAATGTTAATTTAAAATGGTAATTAAAAGCAATTATTACTATTTTTGCATTTAAAAAAAAAAACACCACAGTAGAAAATATGGGTAGTTCACAGAAGAAATAAATGGCAGTTTCTAAAGTTTCAGCCTCTAGTAACCTAAGAAATGCAAATTAATATTTAATGAATTGTTATTTGTCTTTTAAATAGCAGGACCTAATGTAGAAAGGCAAACTTTCCTGTGTACTTCTAGAAAGTAATTTGACAATATGTATCAAGAGCCTTAAATATTAATAAACTTTTCAGTTTAATGACATAAGATAACTCATGGTGCGGTGTTCAAAAGATGCAAAATTACAATAGTGCTCGTCCTTTGCTCTCCCATCCTTCTCCTTCCCATTGGGTCCCCCTTCCCCTTACATAACCCCCAAAACAGCTGTGAAAGGAAACCTTTACATCCAAACCTACTCTCTTGAGGCATGCCCTCACCCTGAAGTCAGGGACAGACTTAAAGGTGGGAAAGCTTAACTGTTTTTTAGAATAAAATACACTGTATTTGAGAACAACATCGAGACATTACCCCAAGTGATCAGTTTGTTTAGATCTTAAGTAAATTTCAGTTTGACCTCAGATTTAAGTTCTCTTAGTCCACATAATTGGAATATTTATTGGGATGCCAATTTGGGGGGCACAGTCTTACAGGAATGCCATCTGTAATTTTCTCTTGTAGACCAAAGTGCCACACAAGTTTTCTGTTGGTTTACCTTAACCAACCAGAAAATCCTAGGTGAAGAATTCGTTTCTGATAATGGCAATATGTCTGCAATACAAACCGAACTTTCCCCAAAGAGAACTTATTTTAAGTAGTTAACAGTGTGATTTTACAGCTTGCTACACCCCCTCCCCAAAAAAGGCTTATGAGGCGTTAAACATGCGGTTACTTTAACTCATAGTTGTATGTTCAAAATAGCTGGATATTTCAATTCTATTATAAATGTTCTGGGATAAGTAGAAGTATTAAGGTGGAATGCTTTGCCATCAAGTCCCCAGAGATAGGTAATCACAACTGTCTTTATCCACAAAGAATTATCACAGGTCAGAGATGATGTTTCTCCAAATTCAAACTGGTCACTCCTAGACCTTTTAAAAAATAGCTGGGGGAAGTCCTTAAGATTAGAGTAACTAAAATACCTGTTCTTAGATGGAAATTCACCTCTGTAGAACTAGAAATAAAATAACAGCTAATTTGGGGGGAAAATTTTTCAGATGATCTGAAGTCTAATTTTTTTAAAGGAGGCTCAGTGCAGGCACCTTGTGACTTGACTCAATTCTCTTCAATACTTTTAAAAGGACAAAGCCCAGGTCTAAAGATACACAGTTTGAGGACTTAGACAAACCAACATGTACAATGCAATAGTGAAAACATACAAAGATGGATTTGTCAGGGGAGGTTCCCTCACCGAGATGACACCTGATAAGGAAACAGTGCTCCAAAGTTTAAAGGAGAGCACAAACAAAACTCCTTGAATTGCTACAGAATTGTTTCCCAGGAGACAGACTCAGGCAAAGTCTGACTCACCATAGTAGGTTGGCAGCTAGAACAAAAATAACTTCCCAAATGATTTTAGGCAGTGGGATTGTGACCAGATAAGCAGTTTAGAAAAATTAATCATTCTAGTTACCAATGGGAGGTGAATTGGTGGGCTGAAACTGGAAGTGGAGAAGTAATTTCGGAGGTACAATAATCCAGAAATGAATAGGCAAAATTACAAAATGATAAATAGGCAGATTAGTGATGCTCATGAGGAAGTTTGTCTTGGATCTTTCTATACCATTATCCCCTCTACAATGAACATTCCATTCCCAACATCCGGTGTCTGTTCTTTCTGCTTCCAAAGAAAGATCAGAGAACCCTATGTCTTAGAATGTTTTAGTCAAACTGTTCCTTCCAACAGCCATAATACTTCAGTGAAATGAAAGTCTTTGTTTAAAGGAATTTCAAGAATTTAGCAAAAGGGTAGGGGGAATGGAAGACCCCTGGCTTCACATTTATGCCTCTGTAAATTCAGCCCTCTAGGTAAACCAAATTTAGTTCCTTTATGGTGACTAGAATTAGAGTGTCCCAGAGCATGAGTCCAAATCCTGTCCCTCAAGGCTATCCTTCCCCAAGAAGGATAATGTGAGTTTTGGCCCCATTGCAGATACTGAAACCCAAGTCAAAATAGGTTTTGTTGGCTTCACCCTTTCATTCTTTGACACAGTTCAATTCAGAAGTCTTCTTTCTTCTCTGTAAGTCCCCTGTCTAAGCAAAATAATCTCTTCTCCCACCCCTTCCTGCCTCAAGCCTAGTAACCCATGTTTCTATCTTCTAGCAATACTAACCTAATGGCTTATTATTTAGTGACATATATTTGCACCCTTTCAACATTCTAGGATGCAACTCTGTTACATGTACTTCTATGCCAAGTCACAGAATTTCTATAGCGAGATCTGTTCTTTGAATGTATGTATTCCTTTGTCAGTGGAGAATATCACTGTACAAGTGCTATTTAATGATTTCCTTAGTGGGCTACAGTTGGTATGGCATGCTATGTTCACAGATGAAAAATGGTAAGTGAGGCACATACACAAAGCAAGGTACAGGTCATAGACATTTTTTTTTTTTTAACAATCATCATAAATAAAAGTAAGACAGCCTTTCAGGATTGGTAATGGTAAAGTAAAAAGTTGGTATTTTGCACTGGTACAGTCTACTTGGTCATAAAATTTGTTCAACATAATGAGTTAGCTTTATTTCTTCTCCTTACCAGGAAAACTGATAGATTAGGCAGTTTTGAGAATTCTTCCATGATGTGTTGTCATAGATTGAGCTATAAAACAGCATCTAACTTTATGGACTAAGACATTGCCCACAGAAGCCAAAGTTATCCCTTTGAAAGAAGGAAGAAAGAGGTGTGGTAACTTAGATCATAAAAAGAACTGAATTTTAAAACAAGGCAAATGCCACACTTCTACTTGCCCATATAAAAAGTTTTTACCTTTTCATTTTTCTATATAACAACTGTAAAGTAGTCTTGCCTACTGCAATCCAACTGTTTTCCAGATCACAGTTCTTATCCTCATTTCACAGGCAAGCAACGCATCTAGAGATAGGTCATACCTGAGGAAGTCCATGGACAACAAGGGAATATTTTCCCCACAGTTGGCGTGAAATAATTTATCAGGTCAGTGTCTTATTCCAGTATTTCTACTAAAGAAGATAACATATAATTTAATCAGAAAAAAGGACTATGTGTAACTTTGTCAATCCCCTAAAGGTTTTGTTTTTGAGAAGTTTGGGTTTTATTTTTTGTTTTATAGAAACACCGTTGGAATGCACTTTAGTTCTATTTCAATTCAGGTGCTGCACCCTGTAATAGATGTTTGCAGATAGATAAATGGGACATGATTTGTGCACTCCAGGAGCTATGGTCCATGTAGAAGTAAAAACTAAAGTGCCATTGTTTATTCAAAGTGTATGTCATAGTTTGTGAACGTCATATAATCTGTTGAATGAAAGGTTCATGTAAATCAACAGTAATATTGCCCTGCCACATGACATTGCCAGGAAGCAACTTTACATCACCAAAAAGCTTTAACATCAAACAGTACTTTTAGAAAGAGGGGACTTGGTGAAAAGCCTCCTATCTCTATAATTGAACCTGTGAGGTGTCCCCTAAAAAAAAGGAACTAATCTGAGAGAGAAGTTTACACATTTTTTAATACTCTTAAGTTTGTAGATAATGGAACTGATTTAAATCAAACTTAACTAGAATAGAATTTGTGTGTCAATGAGTTATATTATCTATTGTCTTATAAGCAACACACTCATTATCTTGGCTGACAAAACCAGCTACCATTCAGTGAACCAAGTTAAGAATAACTCAGGTGCCTGATGCCAAAAATAAATCTGATAGAGCTGGAATCCAGAAACAACTATGTATTGAGTAAATGATAAAAGTAACATTTCAAATTAGTAGGAAAAGAATGGATTATTCAACAAATAATATTGAGACAACATAACCATTTGGGGAGAGAAAATAGATCTCTAGCTCACAAAAATTAATTCCAGCTAGACAAGCTAGACAAGTCTATTGCTTTTTGGTCACATATCCCTTGTAGAAATCTCCCTGTGAAAATTCAGATAAGCAAAAAGTTTTCTAAGATTATGAAGAGATGCCCAAACTCAGCAAAATAAGGGAAATGCACAATAAAAAGAAGCTATCTCAGATCTAGTTGGCAAATATTTAAAATCTCTATAAATCACAAGCCTGCAAGAGTGTGGGAAAACAGATAAATTGGCACAGCTACCTTTAAAGGCAGTCGACTGGTATCCATTAAAATGTAAAATTCACATGCCCTGTCGCTCAACATTTCCAGTTTATAATGAAACACACTCCCATTCTGTGTTCACAGGGTGGCCTGTACAAAGATGTCACTTGTAACTTTGTAATAGAATAAAATTGGAAAAAACAAAATACCCATCAAGAGGCTGGAACAGTATAAAATACTGGGCATCAATAAAAAAAAAGAGCAAGATTCATACACCTACTGACATGGAAAGATCTCTTAGATACAATACATTTTTTTCAAAGTTTGGGGAAAAAACGGATAACACATGCAATACATATGATACCATTGATTTTAAAACACATACCACATATATTCACACACACAAATACTGTATAGTGTACTTCCTAAGTACCTATTTGTATATTATAAAAATGTATAGAGAAGGTCTGGAAGGATACTAACCAAACTGTTAATAGTAGTTTGGTGGAGTGCATTAGCTTTAACTGTAATATTCAATGTTTTTGAGTATGCATTCATGTATTGTTTGTGTAATGACAAATTAATAAATTAGAAATAAAATTAAATAGAAAGTGTTTCCTTCTTGTCTCTTCTGCTAATGTCCTCCCTGGTGCCCTGGGTCTCACCGTTTTCAGCCTTCTCCCCTCCCCCTTTCCCTCTCTATTTTTCTTCTCCTTCACCCTCTCCTCGGACTTCATCACATCAGCCAGTGTTTATACAGGCTTAATATGTAAATAAATGATAAATGAGTAAGCCTCCACCTGCTTTTTCAGCTGCCTATTCTGCCTTTCCACTTCTTCCACTTCCACTCGCTGCTTGTCGCTCACAGTCTGACCTGGTAGGAGTTCTCCCTGTGCCCCAAAACCATTTTTCACAAGGTCACCAATGATCACTGTATTGCTAATTCCTTCCAGTAAGTTTCGTTTCTTACCTTATTGAACTGTTTTACCTAATTTTAGTTTATTATCATTTGTTTAGCAAAAAGGTTTCTACCTCTTCATTTCCCTCCTTTTCATTTTTTTAGGGGCTACTCTTGTTAAAAATATATATATATGTATATATATGGCGGAATTTACAGCCTTGTGTTTACAATATACATATATATATGGCTGAATTTCCTAGTTTTCTTTTAATAGATTAATCCATTTTTTATATTATTATTACAGGCATATTTGATGTATTTCTGCCATCTTATTTTATGTTTTCTCTTTAGAATCCCTTCTAGGTTTCCCCCCACTTTCTCCCTTTTCCTGGCTTTTATTCAATTGATTGTTTTCTTATTCATATTTTACCCTTCTGATTGTTGGGATGTTATACATCCCACATCTGTTCTTCCAGTTGTTTATCTTCTAAATTTTTTTTATCATTTTGCTGTGGAAATTTCTAGTCATATACAAAAGTACACAGTATAAGGGACTTCTGTGTATCTATCACCCAGCTTAAACAATTATCCACTTGTGACCAATCTTGTATTATTTATACTCGCACCGGTTTTCCCACCATCCTCTGGATTCTTTTGAAAGAAATTCAAGATATCATAGCACCTTCTCCATTCCTATTATATTTCAGCACGTATTTCTAAAAGATAGGAATTCTTTAAAAACCAGCCATAATACTACTTTAAAAAATAACCATAATTCCTTAATATCATTAAAAATCTAGTTTATGTCTACATTCCCCTGCTTGTCTTAAAATTTTTTATAGTGCATTTGTTTGAAATCCGATCAAAATAACATCCATACAGTGCAACTGGTTGGTATGCCTCTGAAGTCTCTTTTCATTTATAAACTCTCTAATCCCCTCTTTTTTCCCTTGAATTCTTTAAAAATTAGGGTTGTTTGTCCTGTAGCTTTTCCAAAGTCTGAACTTTCCTGGTTGTATTCTTGTGGAATCATCTGTCCCCTAGAGTTCCTGTAAATTAGTTAGCTCTAGAAGCTTAATCATTTTCAGGTTCATATTTTGTCCAGATAAATTCGTAAGTGATGGTGTATATTTCCATCACATGTTGCCTGGTTGTCCCTATTTTGGGATTTGGGCAGCAGTTAATAATCACTGTCTAGACTCATTAGCCTATAAATTCTATCATTCCTTCTCACTCATTAGTGAAATTACTTCTCTAAAGAGGAACTCGCCCTTATCATCTGTTCAGTTACCTTGAGGTACAGTTCATATGAGGAAGGCAGGGACTTAATTCTTTCCTTTCATATCTTGGTTTTCAAAATAATAAGCTGAATTCCTACAAAGGAATAAAAATAAATGAGGAGTGATTAAGGAAGATTTTCTCTGATATTTATTCCGAGAAGAGGGAGGGGAATGAAGTAAGTTGATTTAAGATGCTGTATTTCAGTGTTAATAGGGAGAGGCCAGGAAACAATGACTCCCAAAAAGTTGGTAGATAGACTTGTCTGTTTACAGCTGAGTCTGGGCGTAACTTCTGAGTCAAGAGTACCTTGAGGGAATGCAGGGAGGAAGCCATACTCCAGGCACAGTGGAGGCTGGCTGGGAGCAGCATCAGCAGACAGGAAAATCAGGACAGGGAACCCTGAGAAACCAGAGAATGAAGAGTTACACAAATGAACAGTGGACTTTTGTGTGCCCACTTTCTACCACATGGATAGTGGAGATACTACCCTTCCGAATCAGGAGGTTTCCTAAGAAACACAGCATGGGATGAGTGATAATTAGCTTATGTAGCATTATGTCTAAGCAATGCAATAAAGATCAGCAACACTGGTACCCATGTGTCCTATTGCCTTTGTTAACCATGTCTTGACTCTCCATGGGAATCAGCTTATCGTTTTAATGGTATTGCTCTGGACACAAGAAGAGGTTTCAGTGTTGGGACATCAGCTTAAGAATCTAGGTGGTTGACACAAGAACCTAGGTCTGTATGGCCTCCTAGGGACCACTCCTCCATCCACCTTTCTCAGGCCCATTGTCCCATTCTTCTCCATTCTATCCTGCCCCCAGTTGACTGTCATTGTTAAGCACTCACTGAGAAAAATTGAAAAGAAGCTCCTGGTCAGGAATACCAGCCTCTTTTTATTTTTTTAAATGCTTATTTATTTATTTATTTATTTATTTTGAGAGAGAAAGAGAGAGGGAGAGAGAGAGACACAGAGAGAGAGAGAGAGACAGCGAGAGCATGCATGCAAGTGAGGGAGGGCCAGAGAGAGGGAGACAAAGGGTCCTAAGCAGGCTCTGCACTGTCAGCACAGAGTCCCACGAGGGGCTCCAACACACAAACCATGAGATCATGACCTGAACTGAAATCAAGAGTCAGATCCTCAACTGACTGAGCCACCCACGCGCCCCTCTCAGCCTCTTTTTAAATGGGACTCTTGAAGGCTACCCTGTCCTGTTCTCCAGACAGAACCCATCCCTGTTCAGCATTAGGTAATGGCCATGATGACAGCTGACTCATCTGGGAGTGAAGCTTTCTTGGAAGTTTCCTTTCTCAGATAATCACACCTTGCGAGAAAAAGCAACTGGTTAATACAAGCTTCTACCCCTGAATATTCCAAAATGTTGGCTCAAGGTAGACAGTCTTAGAAGGAGGACAAGAAAGGGCATTGTGGTCCTGGGACCAGTCTGTGGGACTTAAAATGAACTATCTAGGAAATGTGGCACAGAAGGTTGCCAATGCCTAGAGCCAGAAGCTGAGTGGTGTGAAACTAAATGAGAATCCCCCTTTGCCCTTTGATAGCTGGGAAACTTCAAACCAGGTCTCCCTCAAAGGTAGTTCTGTGAGAACAGAGACTTCTTTTTTATTCACAGTTGTATTCCTGGTACTTAGTACTGTTATAAAATGGATGAAGGGATGGATGGATGGATGGATGGATGGAGGGTTCACACTTATGTTACACATACTTTATTCTTGAGTTTTCTGAACTGTAAATGTAACCTGAGATAACCATATCATAGCCTTCTTGTGAGGATTAAACAAGATAAAGCATGTATATCACTTAACTGGGATCTGGCCCACTGCATGCATGCAGTAAATGCTTGCTCTTGGTTTTCTTTGTACCTCTTTCTGGGCATGATTGAGGCCATGCTCTTTCCTCATCACTTTTTGACAAAAAGGTCCAGGAAAAGACTGGGTGATTTTTAAGGCATGGGAATACCACCTATGATAATTCAGGTCACCTCCAAAATCAGGTCACCTCCCCCCCCCTTAACCCATCCTCACAACTATCCTCTGATAAGGTTTGGAAAAGCAAGTATTTTTGCTCATTTGACGGATAAGGAAACAGGTTTAGAGAATCCTGAGAGCTTGTAATCTGCCAAAAACCTCAGATCTGATTAGTGGTAGAACTAGATTCCAGGCTGTGGGGTGCCATATCCCGTTTTTCTCCCTGTTGTACTCAAATGGGTTAGAGGTCACAAGAAAAAAGGAATTCCTTTTCTGGAACAAATTAAATTGAAGCTGTACACAAATTATTCCTATTCATTGATTCATCTATTTTATTTCATTGAGGCAGCTCTGTGATTCAAAAGATGGCCATATGGGATGGGTGAAGTGAGGACAATATGTGACAATATATCCTCCTTGGAATGAAGAAAGGTGAGGTAAGACTCCATTCATAGAATACCAACCAGACTGCATTCAGTTTACTGATATCTGATTTCTGCAACCTCAGTGCACGGGAGGAGTGCTTTTTGTTTGTTAGAAATGTGCATTCCCTTAAGTACCACATGATCATTGAAAGATTCCAATAAAGAAGATTTTTGTGTTTTTTTTTTTTTAGAGAGGCAAACCCTCTCCTACCTACTCATTCTCAACCCTGCTCTGCAATCTCTGCTAACAGTTTTCTCTCCATATAATTCAGATATACATGCACACATACATTGTGTGGGTTTTTTTATTTAATTGGTATCATACCAAACATATTCTTCTTCAACTTGCTTTCTATAAATCTACGATAATCAATGGACATCCTTGTGTAACAGCACAGAGCTCATCTTTATTCATTTAAATGGTTGTGTAGTGGGGCACCTGGGTGGCTCAGTCAGTTGAGCGTCCGACTTTGGCTCAGGTCATGATCTCACGGCCTGTGGGTTCAAGCCCCGCATCGGGCTCTGTGCTGACAGCTCAGAGCCTGGATCCTGCTTGGGATTCTGTGTCTCCCTCGCTCTCTGCCCCTCCCCCACTCATGCTCTGTCTCTATCTCAAAAATAAACATTTAAAAATTTAAAAAAATAAAAATAAAAAAATAAATGGTTGTGTAGTATTCTATAATAAACCATACCATAACACTTTCCTATTAATAGATGATTGGCACTTGATTTTTTCCTATAACCAAAATTGCTTATCCATATACCTTTGTCCAATTGCGTGAGAATTTCCCCAGGGTAAGAACGGTATTAGCCAACATTTCTTGAGTCCTTTGCCTTCACGCCATGTAGATAGGAAAAGAGGATGGTTGAGCTGTGGGTATGAAGTCATTTCACTATATAAAAGTGGAGAGCTAAGGCGCACACAAAGTAAAACCAGAATTTGGTCTTTTTGAGGTTTTTGTTTTTGTTTTGCAACTACATAAGCATGCACTTGTGTTACTACTCTACAGTTCTTGGCTTCTCAGGAATCCTTTCCTGTTGACACTATGTCACCTTCTAAAAAGTCTTCTAAAATACTTGCCTGGGATTTATTACAGGCTGATAATGGGAGAATACTTGTCATTTGTTCTATCTAATTTCTTCTTGTTTGGGCTGTACATCTGCATGCTACATAAAATCATGTAGAGGGGCGCCTGGGTGGCTCAGTCGGTTAAGCGTCTGACTTCGGGTCAGGTCGTGATCTCGCGGTCCGTGAGTTCGAGCCCCGCGTCAGGCTCTGTGCTGACAGCTCAGAGCCTGGAGCCTGTTTCAGATTCTGTGTCTCCCTCTCTCTGACCCTCCCCCGTTCATGCTCTGTCTCTCTCTGTCTCAAAAATAAATAAAGGTTTAAAAAAAAAATCATGTAGAATTAAAACAATGAGATAAATTTTAACCTGTGAAAAGCAAAGAATTTTATATACAGTAATCTTCAAACCTAGCAAAAATGTGCTAAATAATCACCTTCATTTATTTGTGATGGGAGTCCTTCACAATTATTTCTAAATTATTTTAATTATTTATTATTTTAATAATTCAAAATTATTTTAATTTTTTAAATCAAGATACAAGTGACATATAACATTATATTGGTTTCAGGTATATGATATAATGATTCAGTATCTGTATATATTGAAAAATAATCATCACAATAAGTGTAGTTAACATTTGTCACAATAGTTACACATATTTTTCTTGTGCTAACTTTTAAGATCTACTCTCTTAGTAACTCTCAAATGTGCAATACAGTATTATTAGCTGTAGTTATCTAATATGTAATTAGAACAAATTTTCAGTTCCCCAGCTCCAAAACCCAAATTATATTTATCTTCCAAATATATTAGTATTCTAATGATAAGATATCAAAATGTTACATTTCTTTTATTTGAACCCCATGTACTCCTTTATCCCACTTAGCTCAGATAATCACACACACTTAGCTATAAAACTACCTGCCTTGGGGGGAAAAATTGAGTGGGATAAAAAAGGAAAAATGGTTAAAGTCTAGGGGTTCCAAGGAAACTATCCAAAGCAGGGAACCATTATTTTAAATAACCTCTTATTTTAATATCTTTTAATCCACTTTATTGAGGTTTAATCTGTACGGTAAAATGCATCGTTTTAAATAAGTTGTTTGATGAGTTTTGACAAAGGTGCAAGTCATGTAACCACAACCACAGTCAAGACGAAGAACCATCTATCACCTCAAAAATTTCCTCCTGCCCCTCTGCAGTTGAGTCCTACCTGTCCCCTGCCCTAAGCTGGCTTTTTGGACACTTTAGATTTCCCCTTTCTTGAATTTCATATACATAGGATCATGCCAAATTAATCTTTTGGACTTGGCTTCTTGTGCCCAGTGCAATGTTTTTAGAGATTCATACATGTTGCTCCATCAGTAATTTATTTCTTTGTACTTCTGAGTGGTATTCCACTGTGGGATGTTCCACGATTTATCCATTTAATGTTGAATATTTGGAATATTTCCTATTGGGGGCGATTATGAATAAAGCTGCATGAAAATTCATGAACAAGTCTTTCAATGGACATATTTTTTTTAAGTTATTCATTTATTTTTGAGAGAGAGGTTGTGTGTGTGTGTGTGTGTGTGAGAGAGAGAGAGAGAGAGAGAGAGAGAGAGAGAGGCGGGCAGAGAGAAAGAGGGAGAGAGAGAATCCCAAGTAGGTTCTGCACTGTCAGCACAGAGCCCAACACAGGGCTCGATCTTAGGAACTGTGACATCACAACCGGAGTAAATTCCAGAGTTGGACACTTAACTCACTAAGCCACTCAGGCAGCCCTGGATGAATATATTGTTTTCATTTCTCTTGGGTAAATGCCTAGGAATGGTTCCTATGGTAAATTTTTAGTCAACTTGATTTTTTAAGCTGCTGAAATGTTTTCCAAAATGTTTATATATTATACTTTCTCACCGAGGGTTCCAGTTGCTGCACATCCTTGCCAGGACTTGGTATTACTACTCTTTAATTTTAGACTTCAAAGGAGTAAGTAGTGGTGTTTCATTGTGATTTTAAGTTGCATTTCCCTTATAACTAATGATGTTGATTGAGCATCTTTTCATGTGCTTGTTGGCCAATGATATATCTTCTTTCATGAAGTATGAAAGATTCTTCAAATCTTTTGCCCATTTTTAATTAGGTTGTTTGATTTTTTTTTTTATTATCTAATCGTACGATGTCTTTGTATATGCTGTATACAATCTGTTACATACAGGTATTGCAAATATTTTCTTGCAATCTGTGACTTGCATTCTGTGAGCAGAATGCTTTAATTTGATGGAGTACAATTTACCAAAACTTTTATGTTTCCCCTTCTTGGAGTCTAATCTAAAAAGAAATACTTGCCTATCCCAAGGTCATGAAGATTTTCTCCCTGTTCTCTTCTAGAAATGTTATATATTTAGCTTTTACATTTAGACCTATGATCCATTTTGAGTTAATTTTTGTATATAGTATGAGGTAAGAGGTTGAATTCATCCTTTTGGTATATGGATCCACTTGAAAATATTATCCTTTCCCTATTGAATCACCTGGGCACGTTTGTCAAAAATTGATTGACAGTAGATGAAAAAACCTTACACTGTAAATGTAACCTCTATTTCTATCAATTCTGCTCCATGATCTGCATGTCTCTCCTTGTTCCAATACTACACTGTCTTGATTTCTGCAGCTTTATATTTCTGTAGCTTAATAGCAAGTTTTGAAATAGAATAGTTTAAGTCCTCAAATTTGTTTTTCTTCCTCAAAATTGTCTTGCCTATCTTGTGGTCTTTGCATTTCTATTTAAAACATAGGATCCGCAGGGCACCTGGGTAGCTCAGTTAAGTGTCCTACTTCAGCTCAGGTCATAATCTCACTGTTTGTGAGTTTGAGCCCCGCATCAGGCTCTGTACTGACACCTCAGAGCCTGGAGCCTGCTTTGGATTCCGTGTCTGCCTCTCTCTCTGCCCCTCCCCTAGTCATGCTCTGTCTCTTCCTCTCTCTCAAAAATAAATAAATGTAAAAAAAATTTAAAAATTAATTAATTAAAGAAAAGAAAATATACAATCCAGTTGTCAGTTTCTAAAAAAAAAAGTTCTGGTAAAACTTTGATAGGGATTGTGTTATATCTATAGATCAATTTGGAAAGAATTGCCATCTGAATAATATGTAGTCTTCTAATCTATGAACATTTCTCTCCATTTATTTAGATTTTTAATTCTCTCACCAATGTTTTATAATTTTCAGTATACAATTCATGCACTTCCCTTGTTAAACTTATTCCTAATCATTTTATTCTTTCTGAGATGTTGTTGTGAGTGGAATTTTTTTCAAGATCATTTTCAAATTGTGCTTTACTAGTATATAGAAATGCAATTAATTTTCATTTATTGATCTTATATTCTGTAACCTTACTGAGTTCATCTATTATTAGTTCAGCCAGTGTGTGTGTGTGTGTGTGTGTGTGTGTGTGTGTGTGTGTTTGGGAGGGGTAGTGTGTTTCTTAGGATTTTCTACATACAGGATTTTGTCATCTATGAACACAGTTTTACTTTTTTATTCCCATTAGGAATATCTTTAGTTAATTAATTAATATTATTAATTAATGTTATTTTCTTTACCACACTGACCAGAACTTGTAGTAAAATGTTGAACAAGACTTCTTTTCTTTGTTTCCAATCTTAGCAGAAAATCATTCAGTTTTTTAGCATTAAGTATATTGTTAACTGCAGGGGTTTTTTTTAAAGATTATTTTTATCCTGTATTTTTATATTTTATCTTTTAAAAAATTATCAAAGTGAAAAACCCTTTATATTTATGTACTTATTTTTCTCCTGATTAAGGGTCATGTTTTCCTGCTTTTTCACATGCCTAGTAATATTTGACCAGATGCTAGGCATCGTAAGCTTTTCATTCTTGACTCCTAGATTTTGTTGACTTCCTTAAAAGAGTGTCAGACTTTGTTCTGACAGTTAAGCAAATTGAAAATAAGCTTGATCTTTTTTAGGCTGATTTTCGAGCTTTTTAAAGGACAGGCCTAGAGTAGCCTTAACTCTGGAACTAGTTTAGCCCCACTTCTAAGGTATGACCCTGTGATCTCTGGAGAGGGCCCAGATGTTCAATGAGGATTTTATACTGTAGCTAGCTGGAATTCAGAATGAGTTCTCAGATATTCATCTTTCAGCTCCATGGTGACTCTTTGCCTGGTCTTGTGTAATTTTGCTCTACATGTGTGCAATTTGGGATTGAGCAATATACTCAATAGGACCTCTATTCAATTTTCTGGACCTGTAGCTCCATTTAGCTCCCTTGTTTTCAGCACTTTGCTCTATTTCCACCTCCTCAGCTTTTCTAGACTCCAATCTCAGTCTTCTCAGTTCACTCATACTTTTGTGCCCTATTTGGGTTCTCCCTTCCTGTGCAGTGGTCTGGAAATTTCCTCTATGTAGAAAGTTAGGGCGACCATAGTACTCACCTCATTTATTTTCCTTTTGTCAGGGGTCACAGGTCTGAAATCTTTTGTCTAGTATTTGGGAACAGTTGTTTCATCTATATTACGTCTTGTTTTCTACTTGTTTATGACAGAAGGTTAAATCTGATCTTAGTTAATCTGCCATTGCCACAGGTAGAAATTCAAATTTTTTTAATATTGAAAATTTACAAACTTATCCAAAACTAAAACCTGCCTAGGCCTGTGACTCAAATTTATCAGCTATCAAGATGAATAAGTTCTGAGAACCTAATAATCTACAGCACGGTGACTATAGTTAATAATACAGTATTGTATACAGTATTATATACAGTATCTGCTGAGAGCAGATCTTAACCATGCTCACCACAAGAAAGGAAGGAAGGAGGGAGGGAAGGAAGGAAGGAAGGAAAGAAGGAAGGAGAAGAAGAAGAAGAGGAAGAAGGAGAAGAAGAAAAAGAAGGAGAAGGAGGAGGGAGGGAGGAAGGAAGGAAAGAAGGAAGGAAGATTCACTATGTAAGGTGATGGATATGTTAATTATCTTGATCTTGGTAATCATTCCACAATTTATAGGTATATCAAATCATCGTGTTACACAAATATATACAATTATATATATGTTATATGTACAAAATATGTGTACATATATGTATATAAATGTTAATTATTCCTCAATGAAGTTTGATAAATAAATCATAAAATGTATCAGTTATCAAGATTTTGCCTTCCATTCTATAGTGGACTGAATGGTGGCCCTCAGAAGATATGCCCACATCCTAATCCCCAACCTGTGGTTAATATTGTCTCAAATGGCAAAAGAGTGTATTATATAGCAAATGGTGTGATTAAGTTAAGGATACTGAGAGAAGGCGCATATTCTGAATTATCCAGGTGGACTCGAAATGCTATCACGTGTATCCTTGTAAGAAAGAGACAGAGGAAATCGTGACATAGAAGAGGCTGCAATATAACCATGGAGGCAAAGGTTAAGGTGATGTAGCCACAGGCCAAGGAATACCTGGGGTCAGCAGAAGCTGGAAGAGACAAGGAATGAATTTTCCCCTAGAGTCTTTGGAGGAAATCTAGCCCTACCAATACCTTATTTGGACTTTTGGCCTCCAAGGCTGAAAGAAAATAAATTTCTGTTGTTTTAAGCCACTCAGTTTGTGGTAATTTGTTATGGCAGCCACAGGAAACTAATGCGCATTCCTTTTACTTTTGTTTCCTTGCTGAAGTATTTTAAAGCAAATCTGAGCGCAAATGTTATTATTTAATCTTTTCTTCTCTCCTCCCTTCCCCACCTCCTGTAAATTGGAGTTAATTCTAGAGGCTTGCTTAGATTCAAGTTACACATTATTGGCAAGAAGCTTCCTATATGGTGTTCTGTGCCTCATAGGGATCATGTTAGCAGACACGCAGTATCCGATTTGTTACTTAATGCATTTTCAATGAGGCCCAGCTTTCGAATAATTTACAAATCCCTGCTTAAAGACAATGTCCAAACTAATTTCAAACCCACATTTAAAATGTGTCTTCTAATGCAGCCACAAAATTAGTGTTTCAAATAATACTTGGTCTGAACATATTTTGCGGCTCCTGTTCACACTTCACAAAATCATCTCCAGCCTTTCTTGCTTCTAATTCCAGATTAAATGCCTCCAAATATTTGTCTCCAGCTATCATTTAATAACTACCCAAGCTGCTGGGGCTCCTGGGTGGTTCAGTCGCTTAAGCATCTGACTTCGGCTCAGGTCATGATCTCGCAGTTTGTGGGTTCAAGTCCTGCATCGGGGTCTGTGCTGACAGCTCAGAGCCTGGAGCCTGCTTCGGATTCTGTGTCTCCCTCTCTCTCTCTGCCCCTTCACTGCTCATGCTCTGTCTCTTCCTCTCAAAAATAAATAAACATTAAAAATAATAGCTGCTCAAGATGCAAGGCACCCCAGAAGGGTCAAGCAAAACAAGAATAAAATAGATAACTATTAAATAACTCCATTTTTCTAAGAGTCCCACTGCAATTTTCAAGCATGGGATCTTCACTTTTCCTCCTGAATTATATCATAATGAAACCACAGAAACCGTATTTCTTTTTTCTGGTCACTGTCTCTCTCCTGGGCACTTCCGTTTTGCTTCAAAACTCCCTGGATTCTCCCTGGAAACTGAATATCCAAGAGTTTCTTCTTTCTCTAACCTTCCCTCTAGAATGCTTCACTGCCAACCACCAACCTAACATGGGGGGTCCACAGTTTGTTCTCTCCTCCAATACCTGAGGACCAGGTGTGATTATTTCACAACAGAAGTTCTTTTGTGTTACAAGGAAAGTGTCCTGGATGAAAAAGTCATGGGGATGAAAGGTGCAGCATATAGTCACTGGCATTGTAACAGCGTTGTATGGTGACAGATGGTAGCTGCACTTGTGGAGAGCACGGTGTAGTGTATAGACTTGTTGAATCGCTACGTTGTTGTGCACCAGAAACCGATGTAACATGTGTGTCAAACTATAGTCAAATGAAAAAAAAAAGAAAGTGTGCTGAACTAAAAGTCAAAGAGCGTAGAGGTCCAAGACCCGGTCCTGGCTCTGTGTGGCTTTTCACAGAGGGGAAGGGGAAGTCAAAGGGGAAGTCACCACATGAGGGAGGGTAGCCTTTCCCACCATGTGGGATGACTTCAGGTACTGAAGAAAAGTAATATTGAGCCACACAGAAAGCCATTCAAATTTCAATTCACTTCTCATTTGCATGATGAGGTCACCTCAAGTTTGCATTGTTCTGCCTTCGAGGTCTCTTTTAGCATTAGCTATTCTTTTTGTGTGTGGTAAAATACACACTATAAAGCTGGCCGTGTTAACCATTGCAACTGTGACAGAAATGACAGTCACACTGCTTGCTACAATCACCACCATCCATCCCCAGAACCGTTTTCATCTTGAAAAACTGAAACTCTGTTCCCATTGAACAGTAACTCCCCATTCTTCCCTCCCCTCTACCCCTGGCCACCACCAGTGTACTTTCTGTCCCCATGAATTTGACTAATTTAAGTACTCCATGTAAGTGGACATAATGGTATTTGTGGCATTAGCCTAATGCCCTCAAAGTTCACTCAGGTTGTAGCCTGCGTCAGCATTTCTTCTTAAGTATGAATAATATCCCGTTGTATGCGTATACCGTATTTTGCTTATCCTTTCGTCCATCAGTGGATACAGTGGATACATCCAGTATCCAGATACTCCAGCCACTTCCGGTTTTTATCTATTGCGAATAACACTGCTATGAACGTGGTCATGACACTGACTATTCTTTCCTTTTAATAAATAGATGGTGAGGCTCAGGCCTGTTTTCAGTAGGCTTCTAAGCATCTCGCTGGAATTTAATACCATTTAAGAGCATTGTCTTGTCTTTATTGTGTTCGTTTTTTCTGGTTTTATTTTTATGGCATGTGTATTAGTTTATAAGGGCTGCCATAACAACGAACCACAAACTGGGTGACTAGAAAAAAAATTAATTGCTTTACAGTTTTGGAGGCTAGAAATCCAGAATCCAGGTGTTGGCGTAGCCATGCTCCATCTGGGACTCTGGGTAAAATTCTTCCTTGCCTTTTAACAGCTTCTTGTAGTGACCCAGAAATCCTTGACATTCCCTGGTTTACAGCTGCATCAGCCTGGCCTCTGCTTCCCACAGCACATGGCCATCTTCACATTGTCTTCCTCTCATGCATGTCTGTGTGTCCAAATTTCCCCTTTTTATAAAGGATACCATCAGACTGGATTAGGACGCCACCCTAACTACCCCATTTTAACTTGATTATCTCTCTAATGATCCTATTTCTAAATAATGTGATATTCTGAGGAAATAGGGGTTAGAGCTTCATTATATCTTTGGGAGGATGGCCACAATTTAATCCATAACAGCAAGCAATATTGGTGATATAACAACAGAATCTAAATCTCATAGTGATCAGATATCCATTATTTACTAAAGATGAACAAGCTCTCCTTTAAGAGGCAGAAAATGCATGTGATGGCTTTTCTCTTGAATTTCCATTTTCCATTTCACTCCCCCCACAAAATTATAACCTAATGCTGTGGTTTTTAACTGCTGGTGATTTTGTGCCACCAGGGACTTTTGGCAATATCTAGACACAGTTTTGGTTGTCATCACTTAGGAAGTTAAGGGATATGCGACTGGTGTCTAGTTGGTAGAGGCCAGAAATGCTGCTATTTATTCTTAAGAGCACAGGAGAGCAAGCCCCGAAACAACAGCAGACAATTAACTGCCCCATAATGTATTGTGGTTAAGAAACCCTGGCTCCATGTAATACACTGTTAAGCCTGAAAGTCTTTGTAACTCTGCTTAATGCAATAAAAATATGCTTATAAGAATTAAAATACATTGTTGCTATAGGCTGAATATTTGTGTCCCCCTAAAATTCATATTTGCAACCCTAACTCCAGTGTGTTGGCAATTGGCCTTTGGGAAGTGATTAGGTCATAAGAGTGGAACCCTCATGAATGGGATTCATATTCTTTTGAAAAAATATTTCAGACAGATTTCTCATCCCTTCCACAATGTAAGGAGACAATAAGAAGATGGCCGTCTATGAACCAGGAAGGGGGTCATCACCAGACTCTCTCAATCTGCCAGCACCTTGATCTTGGACTTCCCAGCCTCCAGCACTGTGAGAAACAAATTTCTGTTGTTTGTAAGCCATCTAGTCTAAGGTATTTTTGTTATGCAGGCTGAACAGACTAAAACAATTTTTATTACACATGACCATAGATTTCTATGTGTTAAATTTTTTTATTAAGTTATTAGTATATCATTATATCAGTAAACAATTGATATAAAAAAACAAAAATATTGAAAAATCATGATTAATTTAGACTTAAAAAGCTCTACTGGGAACTCTTACCTTAATAAGAGAAATATGGCTGAGAATTTTTAAATTGATTAATGTATCCATGGATGAATATTGTTTTCTTGTTGGATGAGACAGATTTAGCATTAACTCCACTTTTCTTTTTCATTTTTATAGATGTCAGCTCTGACAAACCTTGTTGACATAAATAGATGGGAATGGGAGTTTTATTATGGCAACATCGATCCTTGAATTCATGAATTCTATCCCCAAATCCACATAGTGATCTCTCCTCAGACATTATTTCTAGTGATCAACATGTTGAAAATTCAATTAGGTCTTTCTTCAATTTTGTCGAAATAAAAACTGAGAAACTCCTGGTTGCAAAAGGACTTGTTACCCAATCAATACCTAAACTGATGTTTCAGATTGTCTGTTTAGACCCCAGAGATTTTTATTCCCCAGAGCAAGGCCATGGCAGAGTAAGAATGGGACAGGGAAGAAAGAGGAGGAAAGATCATGTTCTCAGACTTGTGTTTGTAAAGAATACCTGTGGAAGTTGAGGATCTGGAAATTAATTGCCTTAAAACTATCATTGCTTCGTTCCCTTTGTAAAGTCTTCACTTACCACTTTGAAGTCCTAATATAAGTCACTAATATAAGATGTCTTTTAAAAATATGCTTATGTAAAACACACACACGCAAAAATGAATCAACTTAAAAATATATCTTAACCACAAAATGAATCTGTAGTACATGCAATGAAAATTTTAATGGTGAGCAAATGACTGAAGCATAGGGAATCGTGCCATGGTGGATAAAGCACAGACTTTGACATCAAATAAGTACAAATTTGAATTTTAGAGACCTCACACAAGTCACTTTACCACTCCGAGCCTCAGTTTCCTTGTCTGTAAAATGGCAACGATACCTCTCTCATAGGTTGTTTCTAAGGGCTGAATAAAATGCTACATAGAAAAATGTTCTTGGCACAAAAACAGACACATAGACCAATGGAATAGAATAGAAACCCCAGAACTAGACCCACAAACGTATGGCCAACTCATCTTTGACAAAGCAGGAAAGAACATCCAATGGAAAAAAGACAGCCTCTTTAACAAATGGTGCTGGGAGAACTGGACAGCAACATGCAGAAGGTTGAAACTAGACCACTTTCTCACACCATTCACAAAAATAAACTCAAAATGGATAAAGGACCTAAATGTGAGACAGGAAACCATCAAAACCTTAGAGGAGAAAGCAGGAAAAGACCTCTCTGACCTCAGCCGTAGCAATCTCTTACTTGACACATCCCCAAAGGCAAGGGAATTAAAAGCAAAAGTGAATTACTGGGACCTTATGAAGATAAAAAGCTTCTGCACAGCAAAGGAAACAACCAACAAAACTAAAAGGCAACCAACGGAATGGGAAAAGATATTCGCAAATGACATATCGGACAAAGGGCTAGTATCCAAAATCTATAAAGAGCTCACCAAACTCCACACCCGAAAAACAAATAACCCAGTGAAGAAATGGGCAGAAAACATGAATAGACACTTTTCTAAAGAAGACATCCGGATGGCCAACAGGCACATGAAAAGATGTTCAGCATTGCTCCTTATCAGGGAAATACAAATCAAAACCACACTCAGGTATCACCTCATGCCAGTCAGAGTGGCCAAAATGAACAAATCAGGAGACTATAGATGCTGGAGAGGATGTGGAGAAACGGGAACCCTCTTGCACTATTGGTGGGAATGCAAATTGGTGCAGCCGCTCTGGAAAGCAGTGTGGAGGTTCCTCAGAAAATTAAAAATAGACCTACCCTATGACCCAGCAATAGCACTGCTAGGAATTTATCCAAGGGATACAGGAGTACTGATGCATAGGGGCACTTGTACCCCAATGTTCATAGCAGCACTCTCAACAATAGCCAAATTATGGAAAGAGCCTAAATGTCCATCAACTGATGAATGGATAAAGAAATTGTGGTTTATATACACAATGGAATATTACGTGGCAATGAGACAAAATGAAATATGGCCTTTTGTAGCAACGTGGATGGAACTGGAGAGTGTGATGCTAAGTGAAATAAGCCCTACAGAGAAAGACAGATACCATATGGTCTCACTCTTATGTGGATCCTGAGAAACTTAACAGGAACCCATGGGGGAGGGGAAGGAAAAAGAAAAAAAAGAGGTTAGAATGGGAGAGAGCCAAAGCATAAGAGACTGTTAAAAACTGAGAACAAACTGAGGGTTGATGGGGGGTAGGAGGGAGGAGAGGGTGGGTGATGGGTATTGAGGAGGGCACCTTTTGGGATGAGCACTGGGTGTTGTATGGAAACCAATTTGTCAATAAATTTCATAAAAAAAAAAAGAAAAAAAGAAGAAAAAAAAATAAATGGTGTATAAACATTAAAAAAAAAAAAAGAAAAATGTTCTGTAGCCTATAAAAGAAAGTTATAAAGCCTGTTTAAAGTGATTTTAGAGTGTTTCCTCTCCTCCCCACCATCAATATTAATTGAATTAATAACAAACATCTCAGTAGAGGAGCATCCGCCCTTGGGCCTGAGTCCTGGGCTGAGTAATCCAGATTCAAGAGTTGGATTCTAATGTCAGGAAAAAAATGACCCAAAAGTTAAATCCATGGTTTCTTATTAGCATTTTTAAGACATTTATTTATTTATTTATTTATTTTGAAAGAGAGAGCATACAAGTGTGGGTGGGGCAGAGAGAGAATTCCCAGCAGACTCCTCACTGTCAGCACAGAGCATGATGTGGGGTTCCATCTTTTGAACCGTGAGATCATTACCTGAACTGAAATCAAGAGACTCATGTTTAACCCACTGAGCTGAGGGGCCCCTTTTCCCTTGCTAAATATAACAATTGTGTCCTTAAACCATAAAGCTTCAGTGAATACTAAGGTTGCTTCCTGAAACCTTGGAATGCTGAGAGATTGCAGGAGAAATATACTTCAGTGCATGTCTGGGAAGCTCATACATCTAACCATCCCTTTACGCCTTCTGTCCCGGGTGACAATTGCTCGCTCCATGCCAGGTGTCTCATCTCACAGCTGCCATGCACATTTGAGGTTATTATGTGATGTTTATGATATTAAGCACATGTAATATACAGAATTGTTCCTCATGGACTGAAGGCTGAAAGGAGAAAGTTTCCAATGAAAAACAGTCTTGTGGCTCCAAAGCTTTGTGCAAATTAAAAGAGCAAAATGTTTGAATATGTCTAACATACAAATGAATGCGTGTACCCATAAGTTTCTAGAAAAATCAGAGAGCTATTAAACGGGAAATAATTAAGGATTTTCAGAGCATCTAAATCAAGATACACAGAGACTATAAAATGTACTGTTTATGAACTTCTTTCCTTGGTTACAATGTTCTTATATTTAAAAATGGGATATTTTTTGTTTATTTAGTTTTAATTTAAAAGATGGGACTTTTAAAAATGTTGTGCTGTGAGACAACATATTAGCAACAGATCTGATATTTTACCACATAAAAGATCTTGTTTTAAGTGCATTTATTTTGAGAGAGAGGGGAGAGAGAGAGCTTGAGTGGAGGAGGGGCAGTGAGAGAGGGAGAGAGAGAGAAAATGCCAAGCACGCTCCTCACTATCAGCACAGAGCCCAATGAGGGGCCGGAACTCATGAACCGTGAGATCATGACCTGAGCCAAAACCAAGAGTCAGAGGCTTAACTGAAAGCCATCCAGGCGCCCCAACCACATATAAGATCTTTACCCCCAAACAATACTGCAGCTATTAAGCTATAGGGTAAAATAATCCCAAAATGCTATTTTTAAGTTTTTTATGTCACATTTTATAAGAATATATAAAATGAAAACATTTTACTTAATCTTAGTATGCATTATTCTTAACAAAATGCAATGATTTAATTTGTTTCCACTCGTATTATTCTTCCTGTTGGAAACTTTTTTCATGCAATAAGTAATTTATATCATTTCTTGCAATTTTAATGTGTTCAGGAGACATTGTTTAAGCTGCCTTCTTTAATCCAAGCACATGTTGTCTCCCTTGAGTTCTTGTGGATAGTCAATCAAAATACATTCTAATTTTAAAAGTGTTCTGAGGTCAGATAAGTTCAATGTATGTTAAATTAAACATTTAAGATCTGCTGGTGTTCAAAATATTTGGCTAGATATGGAATGGCACAGAAATATTAACAATCGTCTCCTGAAAAACTATAGAATATCATTAATATTAATTTTGTTTTTAAAGGTAATATGTATGTATATTAAAAAATCAGAAAATATCCTCCAAATTGTTAGCAATAGTTACTTGGGGTTTTGAAGCTGAGAATGAGAGGGGTGTGAAAGAATTTTCAGATTTTTATACACATTTTTATTGAATTTATTTATTCATTCATTCATTCATCTGTCCATTCATTCATTCATGTATGTGTATTTTTTTAATTTTTTTCTAATGTTATTTATTTTTGAGAGACAGAGCATGAGCGGGGGAAGGGCAGAGAGAGAGGGAGACACAGAATCCGAAGCAGGCTCGAGACTCTGAGCTGTTAGCACAGAGCCCGCCGTGGGGCTTAAACTCACAAATCATGAGATCATGACCTGAGCCCAAGTCGGATGCTTAACCAACTGAGCCACCCAGGCACCCCTGTTTTATTTTTGAGAGAGAGTGCAAGCAGGGGAGGGGCAGAGAGAGAGGGGACAGGGGATCAGAAGCGGGCTATGCTCTGCCACCAACAGCAACGAGCCCCCAACATCAGGCTTGAACTCATGAACCACAAATCATAACCTGAGACAAAGTGAGACATTCAACCAACGGAGCCACCCAGGCGCCCCTATTGAATTTATTTATAATGTGCATTCTTCTTCTAACTTACAAAGATTTTATTTTTAATTATAATCAACTGTGAATGGAGTTTTAGCAGTAACAAAACTAAGTCAATTGTGATACTTTTGAAAGCAGGGTCTCTACCCCACCAATGTATTTGAAATCTTGCCTGATTCAGCCATGAAGGAATTTGAGACCATCTCCTCCAGGATCTACCCCAAATTCAGAATCCAGGAACTGCCCGCATCCCCAAGGGTTAAATACTGTAGGCATTCAAGGCTCATAGAATTAGAACTTTGTTAGCATCTACTGTGTGTTACCGCCAAAGTGCCATACAGAACTCCAGAGCAAGATTTTCAGAAGTGAATCTCAGCTTCCACTCACTCAAAATGAAAGAAAGATCATTTCATTCAACTTAAAAATGTTTAGATAATTCTTAACTTCTAGGGTTCTGGTTTGAATTGCTTATTTTCCCACTTTAGATTTGGTTTCTTTAAAACACTGTTTCTGCTCTGTAAAATCGGTTCTACAGACTCTCTGTTCTCCACGTTTCTTGGTAAAGTGCCTCCCAAACTTGTTTGATCACAAGAATCACCTGAGACGTTTGTTAAAAATAAGATTCCAAGGTCCCATCCCAGACTTGCTTGGTTAGGAACTCGGAGGTAATTGTAAATCACCCAGGTGATTTTTATGATCAGGTAAATGTGAAAAACATTGCCTTAGTTAAATGAATATCTAACCGAGTCTTAAACTTTTGCAACCAGGTGAGTCCCAGAAATGCTCTAGGCCAGTGGCTCTCAACCTTAGAACCTCAGAAGCACCCGGAGCATTTGTTAAACCACAATGGCTGAGTTCCGTTCCCACTTTCTGATACAGTAAATCTGGGATGGGACTGAAGAATTTGCCTTCCTAATAAATTCCAATATGATGCTGCTGCTGGCCCACGGATGACTCTTTGAGAACCACTCAAGTCCAGTTGCTTTCCACCTTTTTAACCACAAGCCACAACAGGAGAAACATTTTACATTGGAACCCATACACATGTTCTTCTGAAAAGTTTCACAGAACAATACTGAATTCCTGCTATGAGTAATGCACTCTGATATTTTATATCTTATTTTATTCCACTCCTTAAAAATCCACTAAATTGGGGGTGCCTGAGTGGCTCAGTCGGTTAAGTGTCTGACTTCAGCTCGGGTCATGATCTCACAGTTCATGAGTTTGAGCCCTACGTCTGTGCTGAGCTGTCAGCACAGAGCCTGGAACCTGCTTTGGATTCTGTGTCTCCCTTTCTCTCTGCCCCTCCCCTGTTTGTGCTCTTTCTCTCTCAAAACTAAATAAATAAACAAGTAAAATAAAATAAAAAATCCACTAAATTGATTGTACATTCCAACAATAGTTTGCAATCAGCAATTTGAAAAAACAATACTAAATCTTACCTAATCTTTGAAAGGTTTAGATCAGTAATCACACTTTTTTGATCACATGCTTTAAGAATAAAACATTTTTGAACAGGCACTCCCAAAATTTGTACATTTATGAATTATATACTTGTACTTTCATGACCCATATATAAAATATTAGTGAAGCTTAATATTTTTCTTTACATTTGAGGTGGTAAAAATGTAAATAAAGGTTATAACACTTCTTCTGGCTCTCTAGTATATCACCTTTGCACATGCTCCGTCTTGAGACTCAGACACCCAGAAACTCCCAAGGCCACACACCCGGCTTCCAGTGAGGCAATTTTTTGTTAAAAGCTCTTTCTTAAAAAGTAGGTAAAAACTTGTTAAATAGCAAGACAGTGTTGGCTTTCTTTTTTGCTCCATTTTTAAAGCTCTCCACGTGATATAGGAAAAAAATGTGAAAACCATCCCATTTTTGTGAAAAGGCTACCATCTTTCATATGATGTAGTTTCACAAAAACATCAAATATGATAAATGGTGGTGATTCACAGTACCTGTGAGATGGGCTTTTCTAAAACAGACTGGTCCCACTATCTCCCCTATTTTCTAGTTACAATGACAACTGTGGCAGACAGTTTGCTAGACATTTCATCTGAATGAACAATGAGACCCTCGTGGAGAAGTTTTGCCCATAGCTGGAATCTGCCCCTAATTTTATTGAGTCCAGTTCCTAGTAAATAAGGAGAAGTAAGCTACAGACACTGAGCCATTTCCCCCTCTTTGTGGTGAGTTGTAGTGACTGAAACTTTTAGATCCCTTAAGAGGCAGGAAGCAAGGTCTGCTGTTAGAACTACGTTCCCAGAAGGGAAATTTTATCTTTGTTCCTGTCATAGACCATCTTCACAAGGCTCTAATTAGGTAGCGTGTAACCCACTATGGTTCTCACACGCATGTGCCATCGATTTGATTGGCAATAAGTTTCAGAATAATGATATGGCCACTAGAATTAATTATAACTTTCAAGTATGATGGAATGAGCAACCCCTAACTTAAAAAAAAAAAAAAAAGATAGACATAAAACCACCTGACTGCTGAGAATAGTAAATATCTCACCCCTTTAGACACTTCTAAAGTTACAAAGAGGGAACTTAAAAAAAAAAAAAAAAAAACTCAAGAGAATTCTTTACATGAGGTGGGTAAATCTTTCAAGTTCAGTGGAAAAAAAACTCTTCACTTAAAAACTAAACTTTGAAGTTTGCAAATAAAAGCAGACCCGATTCCCAGTTCAGAAAGGAGATGCTTGAAAGTTAATCAGCCTTTGAAAGAGCTCTGTGGGATTGCTGACCCGGATACCCTCCGTGCACCGGGACTAGAAGAAGGATCAAAAAGGTGCTGGCCCCAAGACAGACAGTGGGACTAGGCTCCCATTCTGTGTTTCAGCTCAGCCTTCAGCCCCTCAGTGTTTCACTCTGTGTAGCCTGTGTCTGCCTCTCTTTCTTCCTCTTTCTCTTCTTTTTCTGCTGTTTTATTTCTACTTCATCTCACCCATCCTCCAACTGGCCATAATGTAGCCCAGAAATATAAATATGTATACTCTTGTTAAACTTAGTTAAAATATAAATGTTTCCCAATGTCAATTTTTAAAGTCATGGATTGAACACCTGATGATTCTCTTCGAAAAATTATGTGTGTTATGAATTTGCATGTGGTCTTTGATCTGTGAGGTTGTATTCCCTAAGAGACGATGGCTTAATCACAAGAGGAGAAAATTTTCTGTGCCCTAATGTAAATTTCAGAATCACTCACATCCCCTATAGAGCAGAAGACACGGGGAATTGGTTTTGTTTTGTCTCCACCTGGTGGTTGGAAATCAGAACACAAGTCATTAATGGAACTGGAAAAAATAAGTCGTTTCAATTCCTTTTTTAAGTATATGAAATCAAATTCTGTAAGCAGAAAATGTTTTCAAACTGGAAAAAAATCAATTGTTATGAAACCTAAGAAAGACTGATATATTCCTTTCTTTCTTTAATTTCATTCTTTATAGGAACCAAGAACGGAGAAGTCTTCTTAATTTTCAAAAGTCTTATGTGACTTTCTACCAGAGTCTGATATTCTCTCAAACCACCTATATCTTCATCTAAAAAGTGCCCCTGATGCAGTTATGTTTTTTGATGGAGATTCAAAATTTGTAACTGAAAAACACACAGCATTGAAAGTCCTACTGTTGTATGAGTCTCTGTTGTTGTTGTTCTTGTTGTTGTTGTTAAAAACACAAACAAATGAACAAATCCAGCCCCACAGAACACCATCAATTTTTGAATGCAGTGAACATATACTGCAGAGTGAGAATCATGCTGATTTCCCCCTCATCCCTTTATTCTTTTCTTCTGATACTGCATTATTTTCTTTCATTCTACAGATATGTTGAATGAATACTATGTTATATATAGGCCTTATATCTATATGAGGGTCTATAGAACCTTCTCATAGAACCTTATAATACTCCCTCATATCACAAATATAAATGAATAATTAATTGTCTAATTACATTCAATTCTTATAACTCTTCACAGTTAGGGTCTATGAGTACTGAATTAGTGAGCACTGACCGCTGTTCCTAGGGGAAGTAAAGAGTTAGGTTCCTGCAAGACTCTGGCCACATTTTCATCAACTGATCAATTTATAAGATTGTTTTCTGTGTGTTTCCTTTCAAGACACCTTTTTTTTTTTAATTTTTTTTTTAACGTTTATTTATTTTTGAGACAGAGAGAGACAGAGCATGAATGGAAGAGGGTCAGAGAGAGGGAGACACAGAATCCGAAACAGGCTCCAGGCTCCAAGCTGTCAGCACAGAGCCCGACGCGGGGCTCGAACTCACAGACCACGAGATCACGACCTGAGCCGAAGTCGGCCGCTTAACCACTGAGCCACCCAGGCACCCCTCAAGACCCTTTATTTAATGTGCATCGTCGATTCACCAATATTGAACCCACGGGCAACTCCTGCCTGAGTGACGTCCATCTAACACACGCATTTTCTCCACAGGGCACATCACAGCCTTCTTATGCTTAGGAGCACTAGACAGCACCTCAGCACTGCACTTGAGGTCCACTTTTTTTTTTTTTTTTTTGAAGTACACTTTAAACAGCAAAGTCACCCACGAAAAGCACAAAAATGCAAAAATAGTGGCACTAACAGACCATGAAGAAGACACTTGTTTAGAGAATGGGAACTGAAACAAGGCAGCAGTCACCTTGTTCGACTTCAACTGGGAAAATATGTGACACACAACACAAATGTTTTGATGCTCTGCCTACGTCTATTCATAACCATGAAAGTATGGGAAGTACTGATTTGGGGGTTACAGATAGATTTTAGGAAGTAGGCTGTTATGGACTAAACTGAGACATCCCCAAATTTATAGGATGAAGGCCAAACTCCCAGTGTGACTATATTTAGAGATAGGGCCTTTAAGAAGGTAATTCAGATTAATGAGGTCATAAGGGTGGGGCCCTAACCCAATAGGACTGGTGTCCTTATGAGAAGAGGAAGAGACACCTTCTCTCTGTGTTTGCAGGTACATAGAGAAAGGTCATGTGAGGGGACATAATGAGAAATCAGTCTGCAAGCAATGAAAAGTGACTTGGCCAGAAACGGAATTTACCTGCACTCTGATTCCGAACTTGTCGCCTCCAGAACTGTGAGAAAATACGTTTCTATTTAGACCACCCATCTGTAGTATTTTGTTATGGCCCTTGCAGACCATCCATAGACAAATTTGCAAATACAGAATCCATTAGGTTTGACCCTTTCTGAGGACTCTCTTTATTTCTGAGAATTGATTATATATATATATTTTTTTAATGTCAGCCTCCCTGCTGAACTGTAAGCCACGTGAAGACAGGAACTGTGGATCTGCCTCGTCACTGTGATTTCCTCAAAGCACAGTGCCTCACCTGTAGTAGATACAGAAAAACTATCATGAACAAATAAGTGCCAGGTACTATAGTTTCATTTCCAATGTCTTTCCTTGCCTTCCTATTGTTCTTGTTATTTTAATATACTATCATATTTTTCATTTTCCTACTTTTTTCATATTTTATTATGGTAGAGAAACCAGAACAGGTCATACAGACTGATGGCATCCTATGTTCGTTTTATTCCAGGCAGCAGCTGTGACATGGTTGTCATTGACGATGCATTAATGAACTTGGTCATGGCTGTCTATGTTATCTTCCCTTCTGTTGAGTTGCGTGCATTGTCCTATTGGATGCGTTAAGCTTTATTGCCTTTTAAAATGTCTTCAGAATGCTTACACTGTGATTCAATATTGAAACACAAAGTCTTCGTATACAAAGGAAGGGCCGGTAGTGAAGTTGTGGGACTTAAGTTTGATATTTTTGTAAAGCAAATATTTGTTTTTGGACGCATTCCTGCAGCTCTATATTTTCTTGCCAAGCAACAAACGCTTTACGAGGACCTAAGAACGGAAGATAATCCGTGAGCAGATGAAGAGGAGTTACATTCTGTTAAGGAATTCCCTGTCAGGATTGCTTGTCACCTTGTTACCCAACAATTGGTGTACAACCAGCAGCGTCAGCAGCATCTGGGAGCCTATGAGAAATACAAAATGTCAGCTCCATCCCAGATCTACTGTATCAGAATCTGCATTTTAACACGACTCCCAGGTGATTCATGTGCCCAGGCAAGTTTGGGAGGCGCTGGCATAGCACAGGCCAGGCTGTGCACCTGAAAGAACTTGGAGATCTTGCCAAATCCCTCTGACTAGAGGAAAGAATTGTCAAAGTAATGAGAGATTCGTGTGACCAATTATTGCATAAGGACTTCAGCTGTGCCACAGTTTAATTGGCAGCATTCATTTTCGTTCTCAGTGATTCATAAAACAACGGTCCATCCTACAATCGGCGGCATCTTCGATTTGATGGAATTACAGTAGTACTGGTTCAAGACCTTATTTTTGCTCTAAATTATCGTGGTCACAGGTGTGGAGACCCAAGAGGAGCTAATTTGTCACACTTTACAGTCACGCAAGCACCAAACTCTCAAATCAATAATGTTTTTCAGTTTCAGCTCCTGGAAAAGCCCCGATTAAAGCAAGGGGGGGGGGGGGGGGGAGCAGAGAGAGAGCGCGCGCGACAAAGGGCCATTCTCTGGGAAGACAAAAGGTCATAGGCCACATCTTCAGAAGTGATCGAAGCACATGAAAGTAATGTTTCTGTGACTAAAGATTGTTGGGGATTTGAAAAAAAAAAAGGAAATATGCACGAACAGTCTTCATTTTGAGAGGTGAGTCTTTTTAAAATTTTCATTTAGAAAATGTTATGATATTCCTCATTCATTCTTCCCTCTGGTCCACAAGGGGGGATGGTAAGTAAAATGAACAGAAATTCATTGGGCAGAAATGCAATAATTGGCTTAATATTAACAATGGCTGTTTTTCTTAACAATTTCTGAGTTTCTTAACAATTTCAAACATAAGTAAATACAAAATGTATGCAAATGTACTCATTTCAAGCCCTCAGATACTTTACTTGATGTTATAGAGGTTAATTTAAAGCTGGGGGCTCTGAAACTGACAACCAAGGTTCATAGCCCAGCACCAGCACTTTCTCACTGTGTGACTTGGGGAAAGTTAGTTAACCTATCTATGATTCAGTTTCCTCATTTGAAAATAGAAAAAATAAAAGTTGTTGTTAAGACAAATGAGTAAAGCCCGTAGAATAGTGTCTCGTATATACTAAGTGGCCAATAACTATGAGATGTGGTTTTTCTGATAATATTGTTAGCCTTGAGCCTTTCTTCTCAAAGTATGGTCCCTAGACTAACAGCATTAACATCACCTGGGAATTTGTCAGAAATGCAAATTCCCCAGCCCAACTCAGAAACTCAATCAGAAACTCCAGGAGCAGGGCCTGGCATTCCTTTGTTTCAACCTGACCTTCTGGCTAAAACTTGAGAACAGATGCCGCGGGGGATGAGCCCTTTAATAGTGATGATCTGAAGTTTAGGTTGCTAGCTCTTCAGCTTCCTGCTTTTTAGCTGTTTAGCAACATGGAAAGAGCCAGCGGAGACACCAAGTCAATTTTTAATCTTGTTCAGGCCTACTCTCAAGGCTTGATAACACTGCACTTCAATTAGAATGAGCAAGTGATTGAAAGGCAGAGTGTAGTAGAGATCAGGCTGCATGAAGAAGAGAAGCTGAGTCAACAGGAAACCAAAGTCCCCAAAGTACTTAAAGCTCAGCTAAAAGAGAAGATCGGATGGTAAGATTATAATAATAACATGTGCGTACGAGGCACCTACCGCAGTGAATGGTCACGTAAGAAGGCAAAATGAGCCAGAGCAAAGATGAAATGGCCAGAAATGTCAAGGCAGCTAAATTGGGAAATACAACACCTCACTAGCTCGCAGTGAGACACTGAGGCCTCCTGTGGATTTTGTCTAGTTATTCTCTGGGGACAGGTGCCTTTAAAATCTAGGTTATTGATGATCAAGACACTGACAGGGTCTGTGGCGAACTACTAAGCCTTCTGCATTTGGTACCTTCTGGGGTTGGATTCCTTTCTGGAAATTTGTAGCTAGTTTCCTTGGTTATTGGACTGGGGTTGCTCAGGCCTTGGCTTGCATTCTTTTTAATGCATCTGATTTTTATTTGCTCCCCTTATCAACGATGAAGGATGGCCACTGGAAGTGCTTTACAGTAGCAAAGTATTGTTTACTGAACTCCAGACGTAGTTGAGAAATTGATTAGAAACTCAAAAACTCCTCAGAGGATTTTTAAGATGCTTGCCTGACTGAATTGATCACACAACGCTTTGCAAACATGTGGTATTACATAAAATCTCAACTAGAAAGAAATAGTACCTCTAGTAAGTGTCCGTGTGGGATGCTGCTCTTTATCCTGTTCTCAGCTGATGACCTGTCTCAGCTTAGCCAAGTGGTTCATATTTAGTTAAACAGTAAGCACAGAAGAAGTGGGGACTTTACAAGGTTGGTAACACAGATGATCAGAGGGTCATAAAGTCTAACCCAATGTACTGGTATGGAAAGGCTTTCTTCTAAGACAGAAGAGCTGCTTCGAACAAATACACAAATAACTGCAATGGCCTATAATCCCTTTTCTGTTTATTTTCCTTCAAATATATCTTGTCCCCAAACACAAAAATATTCCTTAAAGCAAAAATAAATCCAAAAAGTCAAAAGGTGGAAACGACTCAAGTGCCAATCACTGGATAAGTAGATAAACTAAATGTGATATAGGCACACAATAGAACATTATTCAGCCTTAAAAAGGAAGGAGAGGGGCACCTGGGTGGCTCAGTCAGTTGAGCATCCGACTTCGGCTCGCGTCATGATCTCATGGTTTGTGGGTTCAAGCCCAGCATCGGGCTCTGTGCTGACAGCTCAGAGCCTGGAGCCTGCTTTGGATTCTGTGCCTCCCTCTCTCTCTCTGCCCCTCCCCCGTTCACACTCTGTCTCTCGCTCTCCCTCAAAAATAAATAAATCATAAAAGAAAAAAAGGAAGGAGGTTCTGACACATGCTATAGTATGGATGATCCTTGAGGACTTGTGCTAAATAAGCCAATCACAAAAAAGGCAAATGCTATGTGATTCCACTTATATGAGGAATCTAAAGTTGTCAAATTCATAAAAACAGAGTAGGGGTTGCCAAGGTCTGAGAAGATGAGAAAATGAGGGGTTATTGCTTAATAACCCAAATTGTAAAAATTCTGGAGATCCGTTTCATAGCAATGTGAATGTCCTTAATACTACTAAACTGTGCACTTAAAAATGGCTTAGATAGTGAATTTATGCCATGTGTTCTTTACTACAATAAAAAGAAAAGTAGGCTTCCCCTGGGAAAAAATGGCTAAAATGGTAAATTATATGTATTTTACCACAATTAAAAATAAAAACAAAAGGTAGAAAATAATAGAAATAGGGGCGCCTGGGTGGCACAGTCGGTTAAGTGACCGACTTCAGCCAGGTCACGATCTCGCGGTCCGTGAGTTCGAGCCCCACGTCGCGCTCTGGGCTGATGGCTCAGAGCCTGGAGCCTGTTTCCGATTCTGTGTCTCCCTCTCTCTCTGCCCCTCGCCCGTTCATGCTCTGTCTCTCTCTGTCCCAAAAATAAATAAACGTTGAAAAAAAAAAATCTTTAAAAAAAAATAAAGAAAATAATAGAAATAATCCAAAAGGTCAAAGTGCCACCTAAGAACGCTGTACATTCATACCTGGATCCCCAAAGAGTCCTATGAGACAGTGGCTTTTAATGAAATAATGAGAAAAAAAAAAACTGAAGCTGAGAAAGAGTGGTTAATCTGACTGAGGTCACCTAAAATATAACGAACCTCCCTCAGCAACTGCTTTCGTAAATGCTGAACTAAACAACACTCTGGTTTTTTGTTTTTTTTCTTTTTGCTTATTGATTTTGAGAGAGAGCAAGCGGGGGGGAGGGGCAGAGAGAGGGCGAATCCCAGCAGGCTCCGCGCTGTCAGCACAGAACCCTATGCTCTTCCAATGGAAAAAGAGACAAGTTTAAAAAGAAAAATGTCCATGTCCATTCAGGGACACCACTGCTGCCCTGCAGACAGGGAGCTGCTGTGCCTCTCACCCTGCATACAGCTACAGTGTGGACGTGTGGACACGTGTGCAAGAGCATCCGGAGGAATGGCGAACAGCTGCCGCCTATTTGATCTGAGAAAGGAACAGAAGGGGTGAGTTCAAATTTCATCAGAGAGATTTGGGGTGAATGTTTGCAAGAAATTTCTGTCTCCAGAATTAACCAGTGAAAGGTTCCAGAGGGAGGTGGTGGAATTCTCCAGAACAGAGTTTTGGCAATGTTGGTGCAACCTCATGCCAGGTGAAAAGGGAAAAAGTGCTCATCAAGGGCTCTTTTAGCTCTATAATTCTTTTGTTAACTAAGATGATTCACCTCCTCCCGGGCTTAGGGCTTACGGTGAGGTCAGCAAGAGCCCCTGTAGTTACCAATCTACCTGCTAACAGGGAAGAAGAGATAAAATCAGGGTCATGAAAAACAACTAGTGTGTGTGTGTGTGTGTGTTACACAAGAGTGGAGCCAGGCCTAAGACTAGGCTAGAGTAAAAATGCGTTTAATTTCCCCATCTTAACTTTAGGTTTTATGTATATCCATAGTTCCAAATTTCCTACAGTGAACACGTATTACCACTGTGCTGAGGAAAAAAAGACCTCCTTCCCCATCTGCAGCAATGCTCGTCTTATCGTTAATAAGGAAGCAGAGGTTAACCTGACCCCTGTCAAAGTTGACGACAAGTCCTAGACTATTTTGTATCCTTCCCATTGTCAAAATTATTTTAATGCCATGTTAAATAAACATAAGGCTAAATCTCTACTTCATACCATGTATGAAGATCAATTTCAGTTACATTAAAAAATAAGTGTTTAAAAACACACATAAAGAATACTAAGAAAAACACAGTAATATTTGTAAACCTTTTTTAACATGGCACCAATACCAAAAATCATACGGAAATAACTGGCACATCTATACTCATAAAAATGAAAAGCCACTGGGGCACCTGGGTGGCTCGGTTAGTTAAGTACCCAACTCCTGATTCCAGCTCAGGTCATGATCACACACAGTGTGTGGGTGTGTGGATTCGAGCCCTGCATAGGGCCTAGTGCTGACAGTGCAGGGCCTGCTTGGGATTCTTTCTCTCCCTCTCTCTGCCCCTCCCCTGCTCACACACACACTCTTTCTCTCAAAATAAATACACGTAAAAGAAAAGCCACCCAGATAAACAGTGATTCTGGAAAACTATTCCTTAAAAATATGAAAATATTACAGATAATGGGACAATGTCTTTAATAATAAGGACAACTTAAAGTCAATTTAAAAATCAAATTTTTGTTTGAAAAAAATGAAAAGGCAAAGGACCTACACAGAAAAATCACATAACACAGATGCCAAAGCTATGAAAATTTGTCTTAACATTAGTAGTAGTAAAAAACCAGAACATTAAAATAAAACTATTTTTCACATCTTATGTTGGCAGATATTAAAACCCTTTTCTTCCATCCTACAAATTAAATTCCCACCAAAGCCTACAAAGCCATGAATCAGGGCAATTCCCACATTTGTCAAAGTCTGGGAACCATTGCCCACAGCCATTGCCTAACAGGCATACAGGGAAACCAGGAAGCAGCTAGTTTTGACTGCAAAGGTGAGGGAGTCATTCTGTTAGCCAGTGGTTTAATGAAGCACCATCCCGTAGAGTAATTGGAATCCTCATATAATGTTGGTGGGAGTCTTCATGACTAGAAGCACTTCGAAAACTATTTGACAAAGTCTACGGAAGCTAAATTTACACATACCCTATGACTCAGCATTTCTTCTTCTTGGCATGTCCACAACCAGGTATACTTAATGTGAGCACTTAATGTGTACCCAGGTTCAGCAAAAGTACGAAAATGTTCATAATTTCAACAGCCCTTCATGATAGAAACACTCAACAAGCTAGGAATAGAAGGGAACTTCCTCAACCTGATTAAAGATATCTACAAAACATTCACAGCTATATTCTTTTTTTTTTTTAATGTTTATTTATTTTCGAAAGAGAAACAGAATGCATGCAGGGGAGGGGCAGAGAGAGAGACACACACACACAGAATCTGAATCAGGCTCTAGGCTCCAAGCTGTCATCACAGAGCCTGAAACAGGGCTCAAACTCGTAAACCGTGAGATCATGTCCTGAGCTGAAGTCAGACGCTTAACCGACTGAGCCACCCAGGTGTCCCTTCACGGCTATATTCTTAATGGTGAACAGCTGAATGCTTTTCTCCTAAGATCAGGAAGACACAGATGTCTACCCTCAACACTTCTGTTCAACACTTTATTGTCTGGACCATTCTAGCCAGCCCAGGTAAGCAAGAAAATGAAATTAAAAGGCATACAGGTTGGAAAGAAATAGAATTACCTCTACTTGCAGATGACATGATCTTGTATGTGGAAAATCCTAAGGACCCTACTAAATTATTAGAATTAATAAACAAGTCCAGTAAAGTACAGGACACAAAAATCCATATAAAAAATTATATTTCTATACAGTTGCAGTGAGCCAACAGAAAATGAAAAGAGCAATTTTATTTATCATAGCATCAAAAAGAAAAAAAATGCTTATGAATAGATTTAACAAAGGGGCGCCTGGGTGGCTCAGTCAGTTAAGTGTCTGATTCTTCGTGTCAGCTCAGGTCGTGATCTCACATTTTGTGACTTTTGAGCCGTGCTGACAGCACAGAGTCTGCTTGGGATTCTGTCTCTCCCTTTCTCTATCCCTTCCTCCCTTGCTCTCTCTCTCCCTCAAAATAAACAAACTTAGGGCGCCTGGGTGGCTCAGTCAGTTAAGCATCCAACTTCAGCTCAGGTCACGATCTCGTGGTCCGTGAGTTCGAGCCCCGTGTCAGGCTCTGGGCTGATGGCTCAGAGCCTGGAGCCTGCTTCCGATTCTGTGTCTCCCTGTCTCTCTGCCCCCCCCCCCCCCGTTCATGCTCTCTCTCTGTCCCCAAAATAAATAAACATTAAAAAAAACAATAAACAAACTTAAATAAAAAGAAGAAATTTAACAAAAATGCAAAACATACTTTGAAAACTAGAAAACACTATAGAGAGAAATGACGGAGAGCCTAATTAAACCCACTTAAAGATATCATATTTTCATGTATCAGAAGACTTAATATTGTTAAAATGGCAGCATTCTCCAAATTGATCTACAGATTCAATGCAATCACTATCAAAATACTAAGTGACTTCTTTGCAAAAATTAAAAATTCATATGGAATTGCAAAGGACCAACAATAACCAAAACACTCTTAAGAAAAACAAAGTTGGACAACTCAAACTGATACATTTCAAACGTTACAACAAAGCTGCAGTAATCAATACTGTGTGGTATTGGCATAGATTAGATGTAGTAGGTGAACAGAATAGAGTTGAGAGTCCAGTAATAGACCCTCATGATTGTAGTCAATTGGATTTTGACAAGGGTGCCAAAAAGACTAGGAAAAGAATAGGCTTCAAGAAATGATTCCAGGACATGTGGGTATCCACATACATAAGAGTGAAGTCTGATCCCCTACCTCACAACATCAGCAAAAATTAACTTGGGGCACCTAAGTGGCTCAGTCAGTTAAGTGTCCAACTCTTGATTTCGGTCATGACCTCATGGTACATGATGTCAAGCCCCACGTTGGGCTCTGCACTATCAGCAGATTCTCTCTCTACCCCTTTCTTCCCCTCCCAGCCTTGTGCTCTGTCTCAAAATAAGTAAGTAAACATTTAAAACAAATTAACTCAAAAATGGCTCAAAGACCTACGTGTAAGAGCCAACACTGTAAACTTCTTAAAATAAAACATCAGCATAAATCTTTTTGACTGGTTTCTTAGATACAACACCAAAAGCATAAGCAGCAAAGGAAAAAATAGACAAGGTAGGCACCATTAAAATTAAACACTTTTGTGCTTCGAAGGACACTATCAAGAAAGTGAAAAAAAAATCCATAGAGTGAGGCAAAATTTTGGCAAATTATAAATCTGATAAGAGACTTCTATATAGAACATACAAGAAACAATTACAACTCAGTAATCAAAGGGCAAACAACAATTTTTTTTTTTAGTAGGCAAAGGATCTGAATAGACATTTCTCCAAGGAATATATAGAAATGGCTAACCGGCCCACGAAAGGATGCTCAGTATTATTAGCCATCAGGGAAATGTCAGTTAAGACCAGAATGAGATAGTATTTCATACCCACGGGGCTGGCTAGAATCAAAAAGACAAATAATAACTAGGGCTGCTGAAGAGGTAGAGGAACTGGAACCCTCAAACACTGCTAGTGGGAATGTAAAATGATGTGGCTGCTTTAAAAACAGTCTGGTGCTCACCAAACTCCACACCCGAAAAACAAATAACCCAGTGAAGAAATGGGCAGAAAACATGAATAGACACTTCTCTAAAGAAGACATCTGGATGGCCAACAGGCACATGAAAAGATGTTCAGCATCGCTCCTTATCAGGGAAATACAAATCAAAACCACACTCAGGCATCACCTCACGCCAGTCAGAGTGGCCAAAATGAACAAATCAGGAGACTACAGATGCTGGAGAGGATGTGGAGAAACGGGAACCCTCTTGCACTGTTGGTGGGAATGCAAATTGGTGCAGCCGCTCTGGAAAGCAGTGTGGAGGTTCCTCAGAAAATTAAAAATAGACCTACCCTATGACCCAGCAATAGCACTGCTAGGAATTTATCCAAGGGATACAGGAGTACTGATGCATAGGGGCACTTGTACCCCAATGTTCATAGCAGCACTCTCAACAATAGCCAAATTATGGAAAGAGCCTAAATGTCCATCAACTGATGAATGGATAAAGAAATTGTGGTTTATATACACAATGGAATACTACGTGGCAATGAGACACAATGAAATATGGCCTTTTGTAGCAACGTGGATGGAACTGGAGAGTGTGATGCTAAGTGAAATAAGCCCTACAGAGAAAGACAGATACCATATGGTTTCACTCTTATGTGGATCCTGAGAAACTTAACAGGAACCCATGGGGGAGGGGAAGAAAAAAAAAAAAGAAAGAAAAAAGAGGTTAGAATGGGAGAGAGCCAAAGCATAAGAGATTGTTAAAAACTGAGAACAAACTGAGGGTTGATGGGGGGTGGGAGGGAGGAGAGGGTGGGTGATGGGTATTGAGGAGGGCACCTTTTGGGATGAGCACTGGGTGTTGTATGGAAACCAATTTGACAATAAATTTCATATATAAAAAAAAATAAATAAATAAAAATAAAAATTAAAAAAATAAAAACAGTCTGGCAATTCTTGAAACACTTAAACATAGTTACCGTATGATCCAGCAATTCCATTCCTCAGGATGTACCCAAGAAAAAGAAAAACATATGTCCACTAACCATACAAAAACTTCTACACAAATGTTCATAGCAGCATTATTCATAAAGGCCAAGAAGAGATGGAAATCAACTGGTGAATGAATGGAAAAATACAATGTGATATAGCCATACAATGGAAAAGTTGGGTCAATACAAAGAAATGAAGTATTGATATATGCTACAACATGGCTGAACCCCGAAAACGTGCTAAGTGAAAGAAACCGGTCACAAAGGGGCCACATAGGGTGATGTCATTTGAATGAAATGTTAGGAACAACCCAGCTGCTCTCAAGAGATATCAATGGTTTTTCACTCCTTTCAAGTCTTTTCTCTTCGTATTTCAGAGCTCAGGTAGTGAATGAAATTTTGGAATTGCCTTCTGCAAGGCCAAGCCATTCTGTTTCCTCTCAATCAGATCTCACTCCTTTGCTGCTTACCCTATTCCCCCACATTTGCTCTTTTCCTCCACCTGCAGAAGAGGTCAAACACTGTATGTTTTTGTCCACTTCAGGACTAGAGTCGGGCATGGGGTTCTGATTCTCAAGCTGCTCAGGAGGCAAAAGCAAAGGTATCCGAGAGAACCCGAGGCGGGAAATAGAGTACACTGGGGTTTCAACGAATGCCCTGCATTATAGAACCAGAAGTGGTCCCCACTCAGCTTTAGAATATCCTTCCTTAGATGCCAGAATTTATCTAAGATGGTGTTTTCTCTGGCTGAGGCCTCCTTCTTCTTCCAATGGAAGGCTTACCAGGAAGGGGGTTGGGAAGAGGCAAGCTGGAGAAGCATGGGCACATGAGGCCTCATTACAGAATCAGATGATTAATGTACCTTTGCTGTGTTTGGGTTTTCCCCTCATTATTCCCTAATCACGCCTCTTTGTCACATCCTAGATGTCACACCTGCACATCCTCACTAAGAGACAGCATGGAATTAATCCCAGCTCTGTGACTAAGACCATAAAACACATACACACACACACACACACACACACACACACACACACACACACAATACTCCTCTGTATTTACCTCACAGGACTGCTGCTAAAAGACCCAAATACATACTTTTGAAAATTTCATGGCACCTGGGTGGCTCAGTCGATTAAGTGTCCAACTCTTTGTTTTGGCTCAGGTCATAATCTCATGGTTTATGAGTTCGAGCCCCACATTGGGCTCTGTGCTGACAGTGTGGAGCCTGCTTGAGATTCTCTCTCTCCCTCTCCACCCTCCCCTTCTCACTCTCTCAAAAATAAATGAATAAACTTTAAAATTTTTTTTAAAAAAGAAAATTTACATTAACAGAAATCTGACCAGATAATTACGTGAAAACTTTATAAATTGATAGAGGTTACATAAATGATCCTTTTAATTATATTATGGAAATGTTGTAATGTTGTGGTCCTTTATAAAGTCAGTGAAAGCATTGGGACAACTTCCTCCAAAATGGGTCTTCGAAAGGAATCTAACAAACTCCAAATGTTCCCCATTCTTAAATCTGAAAATAAACCAAGCCAAATCTAGAGGACAGTAATGTTGGCTAACACTGACATCATGCCACATTAGACAGTGGCAGTGGTCAAGATGTTTGATAACAAAGTATCTGAAAAACACTTTCTACTGGCCAATTACCAAAGTATTCCCCTGGGGCCTGCAACATCAGCCCAACTTGGGAATTTGTTAGAAAATGCAAATTGTCAGGCACCAACCCAAACATCTTGGAATCAGAAGATCTGGGGGTGGGGCCCAGCAATCCGTGTTTTAAGAGCCCTCCAGATGATTCTGGAACACCCTTCGGTTTGAGAACCACTGCTGTACCCACTTACCTATTTTTGTAGGCAAGGCCTTTAGAGATGATCAAACATGTCACACACCTGGTTTCCGCTCACCAACACTGGACACAGCCCCTCAAACTATCTCTCCTCACTCACTGCCGAAGTTATCTGCTTTGCAGTTTGAATCTCCGATTGTAAACTCTGGCTTATTTTACGTTCTACCACCTTAATTCAGACCCTCAGTCCTGGGGTGGAGGGAGATACCATCTTGGTTGCCTGGGGGCCTGTCTCCTCCCTGAGCCATGCAGCTCCTGGGAAGCATCTAGGGAACTGGAAATAGGCCTCACTGTCAGCCCCTCACCACCCCGCTGACATCCTCAGGGGCAGTGGGTCTGTGGGGGCTCTCAGCCTTTACCCCTTGCAAAGGGTTGGGCAGTCTCCACAGGGTCTCTTCCAGCCCCAGGGAACCCCGGGAGCTGTATTTCTTGGCTCTCCCACCTGTCTCAACGCCTGGCTTCATTGCTTCTTTTGCAAAAGACCGGAAGAATATTTGACTTCTGGTTGCTTCTGCATTTAATCCTGCAAGTATCCCTGAAACCTCCAAACCCTAAGGATTTGAAATTTAGAGAGGACAAAGACAACTTAAAAATTCTGTAAGCTATCTTGCCATAGGTATTTCTAACTATCACTGAAATAACCTGATATGTATTGTTTATCACACTTCAAGGTTATGTATAAGGGCAAAATGTGAAAGATTGCCCTTAAGTCATAATGGCAATAACAAGCATATGCATATTTTTTTCTTATGCTTTACTTTGGCTTTTTAAAATTATCTGGTTATTATTATGGTTGTCAAAATATAAACAATTTTTAAAAATACACAAATGACCCTATTATGATTTAAAAAAAAAAAAACAAGTTAATAGTATCCAAATGTCTTTCCCATTTTAGTATGGATATATCAGTACACATGTTATTTTACATTCTGACCTTCTCATTTATTCAGGATTTCAATGTTACCATATAAATGTTATCAAATTAATTTACAAGGTCTGCGTGAAATTAATTAAAATATGCACAGATCCTACAACCTCAGAATTCTACTTCGCACAAGTGTTTGGAACAAACTTAACAGCCTTTTCTATCTTGTAAAGTTTTCATTGCTCGCCCCACTTAAGAAAACAGAATGCTAGGGCACCTGGGATGGCTCAGTTGGTTGAGCTTCCGTCTTTGGCTCGTGTCATGATCTCACAGTTCGTGAGTTCAAGTCCCATGTCAGGCTCTGTGCTGTCAACATAGAGCCTGCTTTGGGTCCTCTGTCCCCCTCTCTCTGCCCCTTCCCCACTTGTGCTGTCCCCAACATAAATAAATATGAAAGAAAGAAAGAAGAAAGAAAGAAAGAAAGAAAGAAAGAAAGAAAGAAAGAAAGAAAGAAAAAAGAAAACAGAATGCTTCTGCATTTTATCCCATCCTCTTAATCTCTTCTACCTGAAACACCAGTTGCCTTTGTCAGGGGCCTCCCTGTGCAGGACACTGCTGTTGCCTCACAGACAAAGGCATAAAGTCAGTGAAAACCAATGCCAGCTGTTTGCCTATTGCTAGAGAAAGGGGTCATCTTTCCTGACTTTTATCGCCCTCTACCCCCCACAAAGACTTTTCATCCCCCTAACTTCTTTAGAGTTCCTAGGGCTGGGCATGCAGGGCTGTCCCCAAAGGGCTTTCAGCCCTACGGTAACACTCTAGGAGCCAAATTGGCTTCATCTTCCCTCCTTGAAACAGAAACCATAAGGTCCAACCCTGAAATATAAAGGAAAACCCTGAATGCAATTTCATCTCTCAAATTCCTGTAGTGGTTTTCAACATATGCTTCACAAGGAATGGTCTGGGGTGGTAGGTGGGGGAGAATGGACTGTCTGTCCCTAGAACCTAAAATAGTTGTACCCTGTGCGTATTCTACCAATCAGCAACTGCTTCTCCTGCTACCATCATCTGCTACTTTTCTGTAAATAAAGAGTCTGATACATTAAATTCCCGAGGGTCGATCAAATGTTTATTTGCTCAATAAATAATCAAATGTTTATTTATGGCCCCTTATATTTTCTCAGAAATTTCAGGAGAGCATGGAGGAAATATTAAAGTAATTCTTTTTCTTTCGCTATCCCTGACTCCCACCCTCAGGTTAGGCTCCACCAACTGAGCAACAGATTGAAGAGAAAATACTGTGGTTTTGGTTTTTTTTGTTTTTCATTATGAAGATAAAGAAATCATTACCAAGGTAAGATCTTCTCTGCGAAATTACTATGAAATCCAAGGTTGTGTTTAAAAACTTTATTCATGACATTCATTAAAGAACAGTGAGGCAGGCTTTATTCAGGACCATTTCTATAGGTGTAGGTACCACTGAAATGGGGTTTTGCAGTGGGGGGAGAGAGATTAAGCTCAACTCCAAACACAATAAGGAAAAGTGGGAATTTATAGCCAAGGATGGGGTGGGGGTCAGTGAGTGGAAAATTACTAAGAGGAAACATCAGTGGTAAAGAAGATTCGGGCTAAGCTGACTTGGTAGGATTCTTGCTGAAGGCAGGCAGGGTAATCAGACGTCACCTAGGGGGTGATGGAGACCAAGGAACCCAACCAAATATTGAGGACAGGGGATTCAGGCAAACTTGCTTGGCAGGATTCTTGCTACAATTGAACAACGAAAAGGCAAGTACAGAAGCCCAAGAGTTTAAAAGAGATGTCTGAGTCAGTCCGAGCTGCTACAACAAAAAATATCACAGACTAGGACTTAAACAACATTTATTCCCCACAGTTCTGGAATCTGGGAAGCCCAAGATAAAGGTACCAGCAGATTTGATGTCTGATGAAAGCCCAGTTTCTCATTCATAGATGGCCATCTTCCTGCTGTGTCCTCACAAGGTGGAAGAGGTGAGGGGACTCTCTGGGCCACTTTTATAAGGGCACAAATCCCATTCACAAGAGCACTACCCTCATGTCCCAATCATTTTTACCTCCCAAAGGCTCCACCTCCTAATATCATTACCTTGGGGGTTGGAATTTCAACATAGGAATTGGGGAGGACACATTTAGTCCACAACAACAGAGTTCAGAGGAGACTGATTAAAGTTTGGTCAAAGGGAGACTGTCAGTCCTAAGAATATTTGAAAACAGCAAAAAAGATTATTGGGATTCTTCAATGTAAAACTAAGCACTATTTAGAGCCCACTTTTTCAGGTATCTTACTTTAGCCTTTCACTGCGTGTCAGCTATTTTATAGCTCTGTAAACTGTGGATGAATGATAGCATGCAAAGTATGTCTTGTCCATAGACATGCAAATATATTCTGTCCGAGGATGTTTGGGATTGACTTCCCTCCTCCCCATGGAAAAAGCCAGTTTTCTTGTTCATTCATAAATTCATTTCAACATGTCTTTATTCCATATAAATTTGTGATCCTTTGACTTCCCCTTTGGATTAGTTAACGTTGTACTGGCTCCTTCATTAACAATGAGTTAAATAAGTCTTTAATACATGTTCATATTATATCTGTATGTTCATATTATATCTGTATGAAAGTTCTGACTTTAGCTTTTCAAAAAAATCATCCTTTAACAAGGTCAAGCATCCCAAGTCCAATAAGAGGCCTAGAAAAATCTACCCTCCCATTCAAAGAATTGCTAAATCAAATATAAAAATAATCCCCTCAAGAGAATAAATTCACAGGCTATAAGGGACTTGGTTTCACAAGGGGTAAGGAGGTGGAGGTAAGGTCTACAGCCTCAGTGAAAGAGTAGATCAGAATGCAATGTGTTCTCCAAGACAGGAAGATGTCTAGTCTGTTCTAGACTCATAGAAAACACAGCCGCAACTAAAGCTGAGTTTGCTGGAAAAAATTGTTAAAGCATGAGAAATTATTCCACCATGAGTGACAATCAGTGAATGTAAGTACCAGAACTTAAGATAACTAAAAAGACAAACTGAAGGAGAATAAAATAATTATCTTTGAAGTGATTAAAAATATTTTTAAATAATCAAAACTAAATAAAATAAGACCTTATTTTTAAAAAAATTTTTTTAATGTTTATTTATTTTTGAGAGAGAGACCGAGTGTGAGTGGAGGAGGGGCAGAGAGAGGGGGCAGACAGAATCCAAAGCAGGCTCCAGGCTCTGAGCTGTCAGCACAGAGCCCAAGGCTCAAACCCACTAACCATGAGATCATGACCTGAGCTGAAGTCAGATGCTTAACCGACTGGCCCACCCAGGCACCCCAAGTATATGAATGTTTTAAATAAATTCTATACCATATAATTATCATGGATTATATACAAACCTCTGCTTTTGACTACTCTGTGTACTGATCAGAGTCCTTGTGTATACTGTCTTTACTTTGCTGTCTTCTTTAGACTCTGATAAAATTTAAAGGAGGCAGAAATCTGCATTTGAGATCACAATGCATGGCTCTTTTCTTCATAGTTTAGTAGCTTGTGGCTTTTTTTCTTTTTTTACTGATTTTGGTATCACACACATTTTTTCATAATCTTATTTTGCCATCATAAAGAAATCAACAAAAGCTATTTCCAAAAACAGTTTTGAGAAGTTGGGTTTGAATTGGCAAGTTTTGTAGTTGCAGAAATCGAGCACTGGGTGGCACCCAATCATCAAAAATATTAATGTATTGGTTTATTTATTTATTTTTACTTACTGTGAAATGAAAAATTTCACAAAAGGAACTGTCTTTTTAACCTTTTATTAAATATGGAGTTTTTTTTTTTTAATTTTTTTTTCAACGTTTATTTATTTTTGGGACAGAGAGAGACAGAGCATGAACGGGGGAGGGGCAGAGAGAGAGGGAGACACAGAATCGGAAACAGGCTCCAGGCTCTGAGCCATCAGCCCAGAGCCCGATGCGGGGCTCGAACTCACGGACCGCAAGATCGTGACCTGGCTGAAGTCGGGCGCTCAACCGACTGCGCCACCCAGGCGCCAAATATGGAGTTTTAAAATTCTTCCTTTGGAAATAATTTCAAAGTTATAAATATTCCGAAATAAAAATACTACCCCAAGTACACATATGTCCTTCACCCTGATTTACCTGTTGTTAGCATTTTATACCATTCACTTTCTTTTCCTTTAAAAACAATTTTTATTATTATTTTAAATCCAGTCTAGTTAACATACAGTGTTATATTAGTTTCAGGTGTATGATATAGTGATTCAACAATTTTATGCATTACTCAGTGCTCATCATGATAAGTGTATGCTTCAATCTCTATCACCTATTTCACCTATCCCCCCTCCCACCTCCCCTCTGCTAACCATCAGTTTGCTCTCTATAGTTAGGGATTTGTTTCTTCATTTGTCTCCCTTTTTTTCTTTTGCTCATTTGTTTTGTTTCTTGAATTCTGCATATGAGTGACATCATGTGGTATTTATCTTTCTCTGACTGACTTATTGTGCTTAGCATTATACTTTCTAGATCCCGTCATGTTGTTGCAAATGAAAAGATTTCATTCTTTTTTATAGCTGAATTACATTCCATTGTATCTATATGCCACTTCTTCTTTATCCATTCGTCTATCATTAGACACTTGGGCTGCTTCCATAATTTAGCTATTGTAAATAATGTTGCAGTAAACATAGGGGTGCATATATCCTTTCAAATTAGTGTTTTGTATTCTTTAGGTAAATGATTTTAATGCAATTGCTGGATCATAGGGTAGTTCTATTTTCACTTTTTTGAGGAACGTCCATACTGTTTTCCACAATGGTTGTACCAGTTTGCTTTCCTACCAACAGCACAAGAGGGTTCCTTTCTCTCCACATCCCCACCAACATTTGTTTTCTCTTGCATACCATTCATTTTCATCATTCCCTCTCTTCCTTTTCTTCTAACAGATCTATGTATCTATAGTTAGTTTCCTGAACCATCAGCAGATAAGTTACATACATCATGAATCTTTACCCGTAAATATTTTAGTGCATATTTCCTAATAACAGGAATATTCAAAAGAGTCTCTTTGATTGTATTTATAGGAAATTTTTACAGTACAAAAGATTACAATAAAAATGTTATTTTTTTCAAAAGCCTCATACACTGTGAAATACCATCTTGTGTGCTTTATATACACTTAAATTATGACTTAAAAATGAAAATAATTTCAAATTTGTTTCTACAAAATAAGCTTTTCTCCAACTTTCCCTAAACTGGAAGAGAAGGAAGGAACTACAGCTTAATGAAAAGATGGTCTCCAATTTCTGAAATAAAAAAGCCACAGGTAAAAATTATAACAAAGAAAATGTTGTGCTTTTAAGATATATTTTGCCCTTAAAAAGCCCCAGCAACCTGAAATCTCCATAAATCCAACAGAAGGTAGGAATGGAAACTAAAAGTAAGCAAAATAAAATAGTGATGATGATTATGATCATCATCATAACAAGTTAAAACATGACCAAAATCCAAGTATATGCTATTTAAACTAGACACAAAACATAATGTCATAGAAAGATTGAACATAAAGGGACAGAAAAATACACTACAGGGGTGCCTAGGTGGCTCAGTCAGTTAAGCACCCGACTCTTGACTTCAGCTCAGGTCATGATCTCGTGGTCTGAGGGTTTGAGCCTGGCATCAGGCTCTGTGCTATCAGCTGCTTGGGATTATCTCTCTCTCTCTCTCTCTCTCTCTCTCTCTCTCTTCCTCTTTCTCTCTATTTCTACTCCTCCCCCACTCACATATACACTAGCTTTCTCAAAATAAACAAACATTTTAAAAAAGGAGGTTAAAAAATTAATAAAACTATATTTAAACAGCATAATTAACAATTTTACCAAAGGAGCAAACAGAACTGACACCAAAAATTCAAGAATACACATTGTTATTTTCAGTCATACATACCACATTATAGAAGGTAACTACATAGGGATACTGGCTAGGAATATAAAATAGAATGGAAGGGAATTCAGTAGTATCTGACTGCATATATTCTTTGACACAAACTTCTCACTTCTAAGAATTTATTTCAAAAATTTATTTGCAGGTCAGAAAGCTGGGGAGATGGCAGAGTAAGAGGACCCTAAGCTCACCTCATCCCACAGACACAACTAGATAGCACTCACATCAGCGTAAATAACACAGAAAATGGGCCGAAGACTGGAAGAACAGACTTTGCAACTAAAGGTAGGGAAGAGGCCATACTGAAGAAGGTAAGAAGAGTGAAGGTGTGGTTTGTGAGTGAAAGAAACCATGGCCATTTATGGCTGGACAGAGCTGGGTCTCAGAGAAGGGCAAGAAACAGACTGTCATGCTGGGGAGCCTGCACAAGGAAGATGAATCCCCATAACATTTGGCCAAACTTAGCAAGTTCTTACGACTAACAGAACTTAAATACTGGAATTTTAAAAATTACTGAGCTTGGGGGGAGCCTGGAGGGTGTTAAGAAGCTGAGTCTCCACCTGCGTGGAGACAGCACCAGAGCCAGTGAAAATACAGCATAGAAGGAACAGTTTGAAAAACACCTGTGGCAGGGGTGCCTGGGTGGCTTAGTCAGTTAAGCATCCGACTTCAGCTCAGGTCATGATCAGCTCAGGTCATGGTTTGTGAGTTCAAGCCCCGAGTTGGGATCTGTGCTGATGGCTCAGAGCTTGGAGCCTGGTTTGGATTCTGTGTCTCTCTATCTCTCTGCCCCTCCCCTGCTCACTCTCTGTCTCTGTTTCTCAAAAATAAATAAACTTTAAAAAAAGAAAAGAAAAGAAAAAGACCTGTGGCATATGGGAGGGAGAGTGATGTACTCATTGCAGAGCAAGGCCCTGAGAATCAGGGATCACAAGGAGACCCCTCTGGGAACAAAGAAACTGTCAAATGTCATTTCCTCCCTCTGCCCTTCAACATGAGCACAGGGCCACCGGTGGGAACCAGTTGAGCATCAACATTCGCTGCCCAACTTGCTTATACCAAGCTCTGTCCCCCTGCACTTTGGCACGTCTGCCCTTACCAGTCGTGCTTGCCTCAGTCCCAGCACTGCAGGCCCCCTCCCCCCAGAAGACTGGCACAAACTTCACCAGCACTGTGTCTTCTGATGTCTTGTGCATGGCCTCTCTTCTGGCAGCAGTGGTGGCAGGTTTCATTTCACAAGCACACCAGTGCACACCTTGTTAAAATGTGCCCTACCTGGCAGGGACCAAACACTGCCCACAACAGGCAAAGACAGACTCTGCAGATGACTGGACTGAAGGAAAAAGAGGGTAGGACTCAACAGCAGAGTACACACAACACACATAGGACACACTTCCTAAAGTGCCACGTCCTGGGGAACAGGAGACACTGCACTACACGACTCTATAGTATCTCTTTTTCATAAGGCCATTACCTTCGAGAGCAAGAGACATAGCTAACTTTCTTAACACAGAGAAAGAGACATAGAGAGGTAGAGAAAATGAAAAGACAGAGGAATATGTCCAAAATGAAATAAGAGGACCAAATCATAGCAAGAGACCTAAGTGAAACAGATATAAATAATGTGTCCCACAGAGAATTTAAAGGAATGATCATAAAGATACTCACAGGACTTGAGGAAAGAGTGGAGGACATTAGTGAGACCCTTAACAAAGAGATAAAAAAAGAACCAATCTGTGATGAGAAACACAATAAGTGAAATTAAAAATACATCTGATGGAATAAATAGCAGGCTAGAGGAAGTAGAGAAACAAATTGAGACCTAGAAGACAGAGTGATGGAAAGTAACCAAGCTGAGCAAATGAAAGAAAAAAAATTATAAAAATTGAGAATAGTCTTAGGAAATTCAGTGACTCCATCAAATGTAATAATATTCATATCATGGGGATCACAGAAGAAGAGAGACAAAAGGGAGCCGAAAACTTATTTGAAGAAATACTAGCTGAAAACTTCCCTAATCTGGGGAAGGAAACAGATATCCAGATCCAGGAGGCACAAGGATTCCCTCCACTCCCAAATCAACCCAAGGTCTATACCAACACATAGTAATTAAAATGCAAAAAGCAGAGATAAAGAAATAAATTTTAAAGCAGCAAGAGAAAAGAAGCTAGTTACATACAAGGGGAAACCCCATAAGGCTATCAGAGGATTTTTCAGCAGAAACCTTGCAAGCCTGAAGGAAGTGACATGATATATTCAAAGTGCTGAAAGAGAAAAATATGTAGCCATAATACTCTATCCAGAAAGCTTATCATTCAGAAGAGAAGGCGAGATAGAGTTTCTCAAACAAAACCTAAAGGAGTTCATGACCATTAAACCAGCCCTACAAGAAAAATTAAAGGTGATCCTTTAAGTGGAAAAGAGAGACCATAAGTGAGAGTATTAAAGGAAAAAGCATAAAAACAGTAAAAAAAAAATAAGTATTTCTGTAAAAGTCAGTCAAGGAATTCATAAAATAGAAGGATATAAAATATGACACCATATACCTAAAACATGGGAGGGGAGAGGAGTAAAGAATGGATTCAAACTTAAGCAACTATCAACTTAATATACATTGCTATATGCAGAAGATGTTATATACAAACCTAATGGTAACAACAAACCAAAAACCAGTAACAGATATTCAAACAATAAAAAGAAAAGAATCCAAGTATACCACTAATGAAAACCAACAGACCACAAGAAAGAAAAAAAAAAAACAAGAGAAGGAAGTATCAGGGGAAAATTGCAAAACCAACCACAAAACAAGTAACAAAATGGCAATAAATACATACCTATCAATAATTACTTTGAATGCAAATGGAATAAATGCTCCAATCAAGACATAGTATGACAGAGTGGATTAAGAAACAAGACCCATCTATATGCTGCCTACAAGAGACTCACTTCAGACCTAAAGACATCTGCAGATTGAAAGTGAAGGGATGGAGATACATATATCATGTAAATGGATATCAAAATAAAGCCAGAGTAGCAATCCTTACATAGAACAAAATAGACTTGTTTTTTTTAACATTTATTTATTTTTGAGACAGAGAGAGACAGAGCATGAATGGGGGAGGTTCAGAGAGAGGGAGACACAGAATCCGAAACAGGCTCCAGGCTCTAAGCTGTCAGCACAGAGCCCGACGCGGGGCTCGAACTCACGGACCGTGAGATCATGACCCGAGCCGAAGCCAGCCACTCAACCGACTGAGCCAACAGGAGCCCCCAAAATAGACTTTAAAACAAAGACTGTAACAAGAGATAAAGAAGGGCACTATACAATAATATAGAGGATAGCCTAACAAGAAGATATTTATGCACCCAACATGAGAGCACTCAAATACATAAAAGAGTTAATAACAAACATAAAGGAATTAATCAGTGGTAAAACAATAATAGTTGTAGGGGACTTTAACACCTCACTTACATCAATGGACAGATCATTCAAACAGAAAATCAACAAGGAAACAATGGCTTTGAATGACACACTGGATCAGATGGATTTAACAGACATATTCAGAACATTCTACCCTAAAACAGTAGAGTACACATCCTTTTCAAGTGCACATAGAACATTCTCCAGAACAGATCACGTATTAGGCCACAAAACAAGCCTCAACAAACTAAAAAAGATTGAAGTCATACCATGTGTCTCTTCTGACCACAATATATGAAACTAGAAATAAATCATAAGAAAAAATCGGGAAAGGGGCACCTGGGTGGCTCAATCATTTAAGCATCCAACTCTTAATTTCAGCTTATGTCATGATCTCATGGTTCATGAGTTCGAGCCTCACATCAGGCTCTGTGCATACAGCAAAGAGCCTGCTTGCAATTCTCTCTCTGCCCCTCCCCCACTGTCTAAAAAATAAATGAACATTTTTAAAAAAGAAAATAAAGAAAAAATCTGGAAAGAGCAAAAATACATGGAGGTTAAGTAACATGTTACTAAATAATGAATGGATGGGCAAGCCAAAATATCAAAGAAGAAATTTAAAATATACATGAAAACAAATGAAAATGAAAACACATAGGTCCAAAAGCTTCTTGATGCAGCAAAAGTGGTTCTAGGAGGGAAGTTTATAACAACACAAGCCTACCTCAAGAAGCAAGAAAAATCTCAAATAAACAATCTAATCTTACACCTAGAGAAGCTAGGGAAAAAAAAAGAACAAACAAAACCAAAGCCAGCAGAAGAAAGGAAATAATAAATATTAGACAGAAATAAATGATATAGAAACTAAAAAAAAAAGAAGAAGAACAGATCAATGAAACCAGGAGCTAGTTTTTTGAAAAGATCAACAAAATTGATGAACTTCTAGTCAGACTCATCAGAAACAAAAAGTGACAGAGACAGAGAGAGAGAGCCAAATAAAATCACAAATGAGAGGGGAGAAATAAAAAAACAATAAATACTACAGACATAAAAACAATTGTAACAGAATATTATGAAAAACTATATGCCAACAAATTGGACAACCTAGAGAAATGGATAAATTCCTAGAAACATATAACCTACCAAAACTGAAACAAGAAGAAATAGAAAATTTGAAGAGACAGGTTACCAGCAATGAAATTGAATAAGTAATAATAATAATGATGATGATGATAATAATAATAAAACCTCCCAACAAACAAGCTTTTCAGGTGCATTTTACCAAACATTTAAAGAAGAGTTAATATCTGTTCTTCTCATACTATTCCAAAAAATAAAAGAGGAAGGAAAGCTTCCAAATTTATTCTGTGAGGCCAGTATCACCTTGATACCAAAACCAGATAAAGAACCACAAAAAAAGGAGAACTACAGACCAATATCTCTGATGAACGTAGATGCAAAAATCCTCAACAAAATACTAGCAAATTGAATCCAACAATACATATTAAAAATTATTTCACCACAGTCAAGTGGGATTTATTCTCAGGATGCAAGTGTGGTTCAATATTTGCAAGTCATTGTGATACAGCACATCAATAAGAGAAAGGATAAAACCCATATGATCGTTTCAATAGATGCAGAAAAAGCCTTTGACATAGTGCAACATCCATCAGGATAAAACCCTAAACAAAGCAGGTCTAGAGGGAACATACCTCAACATAATAAAGGCTATATGTGAAAAACCCACAGCAATCATCACACTCAATGGGGGAAAAAACAGAGCTTTTTCCCTAAGGTCAGGATCAAGACGAAGATGTCCCCTCTCACCATTTTTATTCAAGATAGCACTGGAAGTTCTAGCCACAGCAATTAGACAACAAAAAGAAATAAAAGGCATCCAAATTGTTAAGGAAGAATTAAAGCTTTCACTATTTGCAGATGACGTGATACTATATATAGAAAAGCCTAAAAACCCCACCCAAAAACCACTAGAACTGATAAATGAATGCAGTAAAGTCACAGGATACAAAATTAATGTACAGAAATCTGTTGCATTTCTGTACCCTAATAATGAAGCGGAATACAATGAAATTAAGAAAACAACCCCATTTATAATTGTACCAAAAACAATAAAATATGTATGAATAAACTTAACCAAAGAGATGAAAGACCTGTACGGTGGAAACTATAAAACACTGATAAAGAAATTGAAGATGACTCAAAGAAATGGAAAAACATTCCATGCTCATGGATTGGAAGAACAAATATTGTTACAATGTCTATACTACCCAAATTAGTCTACGCATTTAATGCAATACTTATCAAAATATCCACAGCATTTTTCACAGAGCTGGATCATACAATCCTAAGATTTGTACACAACTGCAAAAGACCACGAATAGCCAAAGCAAGCTTGAGAAAGAGAAACAAACCAATAAAACTAGTGGTATTACAATTCCAGACTTCAAGTATATTACAAAGCTGTAATAATCAAAACAGTATGGCACTGACCTAAAAATAAACACATTGATCAATGGAACAGAACAGAAAACCCAGGAATAAATCCATCATTATATGTCAATTAATCTCTGACAAAGGAGGAAATAATATATAATGGGAAAGACAGTCTCTTCAATAAACTGTGTTGGGAAAACTAAACAGCCACATGCAAAAGAATGAAGCTGGACCACTTTCTTACACCAGACACAAAAATAAACTCAAAATGGACTAAAGATCAAAATATAAAATCTGAAACCATACATATCCCAGAAGAGGGCACAGGGAGTAATTTCTTTGACATTGGCTGTAGCAGCATTTTTCTAGATATGTCTCCCAAGGCAAGGGAAATAAAAGCAAAAACAAACTATTAGGACTACATCAAAATAAAAAGCTTCTGAACATAGGGCATCTGAGTGGCTCAGTCGACTGAGTCTCCAACCCTTGATTTCAGCTCAGGTCATGATCCCAGGATCTTGGGATCAAGCCCTGCACCAGGCTCCACTGAGCATGGAGCCTGCTTTGGATTCTCTTTCTCTCTCCCCTTCTCCCCCACTCTCATGCACTTGCTCTCTCCTTAAAATAAAATAAGAAATCTTCTGAACGGTGAAGGAAACAGCAAAACTAAAAGGCAATCTAGTGAATGGGAGAAGATATTTACAAATAACATCCAATAAAGCATTGGTATCCAAAATCTCTAAAGAACTTAAAACATTCAACACCCAAAAAACAAATAACCCAATTAAAATTGGGCAGAAGACATGAATAGACATTTCTCTAAAGACATACAGTTGGCCAAGAGACAAATGAAAAGACGTTCAACATCACTCATCATCAGAGAAATGCAAATCAAAAGTACAATGAGGTAGCACCTCATACCTGTCAGAATGGCTAAAATCAAAAACACAAGAAACAACAAGTGTTGGCAAAGACATGGAGAAAAAGGAAAGCTCTTGCACTGTTGGTGGGAATGCTGATACAGCCACTGTGGCATGGAAAACAATATGGAGGAAAACAATATGGAGGTTCCTCAAAAAGTTAAAAATAGAGCTACCCCGTGATCTAGCAATTGCAGTACTAAATATTTACCCAAAGAATACAAAAATATTAATTCAAAGGGATACACACACACTGATATTTATAGTAGCATTATCTACAGTAGCCAAATTATGGAAGCAGCCCAAGTGTCCATTGATTGATGAATGGATAACGAAGATGTAGTAGATAGATACACTGAGATATTATTCAGCCATAAAAAGAATGAAATCTTGCCATTTGCAATAGCATAGATGGAGCTAGAGAGTATTATGCTAAGCAAAATAAGTCAAAAACAAATACCATATGATGTCACTCATATGTAGAATTCAAGAAACAAAACAAGCAAGGGAAGAAAAGAGAGAGAGGCAAACCAAGAAATAGACTCTTAACTATAGAGAACAAACTATGGTCGCCAGAGCAGAGGTGGGAGAGGGGATGGGTAAGATAAGTGATGGAGTTAAAGACTACACTTATCATGACGAGCACTGGGTAATGTATACAATTGTTGACTCACTATATTGTACACCTGAAACTAGTATAACACTGTATGTTAACTATACTGGGATTAAAATGAAAAACAATGAAAAAATAATTTGCAAAAAACATATCCATAAGGCAATTTATTCCAGTTCAGTTTGTAATAGCAAGAGAATGTAAAACAAATATCCATGAATAGGTTACTGGCTGAAGTTAAATAAATCACGGCACATCCTGATCATTCAGCTGTAAAATGAAGTGAGGAATATCTCTACATATGGATAGGGACTGATGCCCAACATGTGTATTATTTTAATTTAATTTAATTTTTTTAGTTTATTTATTTTGAGAGAGAGAGAGCAGGGGAGGGGCAGATAAGGAAGGAGAGAGAGAATCCCAAGCAGGCTCCGTGCTGTCAGCGCAGAGCCCAACACAGGGCTTGATCCCACAAACGGTGAGATCATGACCTGAGCTGAAACCAAGAGTTGGACACTTAACCAACTGAGCCACCCAGGCACCCCCACCCCGGCCCCAGCACATGTATTTTTTATTTTGTTTTCCTGGATATATTTTAAATGAAAAGAGGAAAATGAAGAAAAGTGTATGTGCACGATCTACCATTTATCTAAGAAAGTGGTTGTGATATATCTCTAGATAAGATAGATGGACAAAAGAACTAATGGAATAAAACAAAAACTCTTTTTAAAAGGTTGTTTATACTCCTAGGCATACACCCAAGAGAAAAGAACACCCATATGCCCACACATAAACTTGAATATGAATGTTCATAGCAGAATTATTCATAATAGCCAAAAATAGAAACAACCCAACTCTCCATCAACTGATGAATGAATAAACAAACTGCATTACCTGCATACAATGGAATGTTATTCAGCCATGAAGAAGAAACTCTGAATACATTATGCTAAGTGAGATAAGTCTCTCACAAAAGGCGACATACCATATTATTCCACTCTTATGAAAAGTTCAGAATAGACAAACTCACAAAGAAACAAAGTAGATTGGTGGTTGCCAGGGCTGGGAGGAGTAGGGAATTGGGGGTGACTGCTAACAGAGGTTTCTTTTGGAAGAGATGAAATATTCTGAAATAAGATAGTAACTGCTGCGTAACTTTTAAAATGTACTAAAAACCACTGAATTTGTGCTCTTTAAAAGGGTAAATGTTAAAGAATGTTAATTATATGTCAATAAAAAAAATTTAACTTTATCAATAGAGGCAACACAGTGGAAAGAGCAGTAATCGGAATGGATTTCTCTGAATATATCTTCTTCAGTGGATTTAAGTTTAGAATTGTGTGAATATGTTACATAGTTGTACAACCAATTTGAAAAAAATTAAAAAGCAACCCTTAAGGGTGTACTTCTGGCATGGCAACGTTAGGACCTCTGTGTTCCCTCTCCACAGTGAAATTGGTGAAAATCACTTCTAAATATTCATTCTCTAGAAATGCTCTTCAGGCCATATAGCAAATGAAGAAACATTTATTCAAGAAAACCTATCAAAACTTAGTAAGAACAATGAGAATTGGTGGCATCTGACCCACGACCCTCTCCCTCTCCTTCCCGACTTGACGTGATAAAAACCCCACTCCAGACAGATGCAGCCAGGAACATAGGGTTCCCTTCTTTCACCCAGCTCCCACTTGTGGGACAGAGACTCTATGCTGGGTCTGGCACACCGAAAGTACTGGGATCTGATTCACCCCGCCCCAGTTCATTCATAAAGCAGAGTTTCCAGGCCCAGACAAGGAAGCCAAGAATACCAATGGTTACAGAACAGAGATGAAAGAAATAAAGAATACAAAAATAATAGAGAAAATTAATAAACCGAAAAGTTGGTGATTTGAAAAGAACAGCAAAGTTGACAAACCTGTAGCTTGATTGATCAAGGAAAAGAGAGAGAAGGTTCAGATAAAAGGGGGGACATTACTACTCACCTTACAGAAATAAAAGGATTCTAAAAGAATATGATAAACACTTACATGCTAATAAATTAGATAACTTAGATAAAATGGACAATTTCCTAAAAAGACACAGACTGAATCAAGAAAAAAATAGAAAATCTGAATAGCCTTAAATCAGTAAACAGATTGAATTTGTCATTTTAAAACTATCTGCAAAGAAAGGTCCAGACCCAGATGACTTCACTGGTGACTTCCTTTTTTCTCCCCCAGTTTTATTGAGATGCAATTGACATATAAGATTATGTAAGTTAAAGGTATACAACATAATGATTTGAGGTAGGTACATACTGCAAAATGATTACCATTCACTGGAGAATTCTACCAAATATTTAAAGAATAATAAACAATTCTTCATAAACTCTTCCACGAAATAGAAGAGGGAAGAACTGTTCCCATTTTATCTTCTGAGGCTGCTATTACCCTGATACCAAGACCAGACAAATACATCTCAAAAAATGAAAACCATACCAAGATCTCTTATGGACATCAGTGCAGAAAATTTTTTTAAATGTTTATTTGTTTTTGAGAGAGACAGGGAGCACCAGCAAGTTAGGGGCGGGGTGGGGGTGGGGGGTAGGGGTGGGACACAGAGGATCTAAAGCAGTCTCTCTGCTGACAGCAGCTAGCCCGATATGGGGCTCAAACTCATGAACTGCAAGTTCATGACCTGAGCCAGAGTCACGCACTTAACCAACTGAGCCACCCAGTCACCCCTCAATGCAATGCAGAAATTTTTAACAAAATAGTAGCAAACTAAAATCTCTACCTGAAAAAGTCATCTGCAAAAAACCCACAGCTAACATCCTACTTAATGGTGAAAGGCTGAATGCCTTCCTCCTAAGATCAGGAATAAGACAAAGATATCTGCTGTTGCCACTTCTAGTCAATATTATATTAGAGGTTCCAGCCAGAGTAATTAATTAGTCAAGAAAAAGAAATTAAAGGCATACAGATTGGAAAAGAAAGAGTAAAACTATCTCTATTTGCAGATAACATAATCTTGTATGTAGAAAATCCTAAGGAATCTACTAAAAACTATTGGGACCAATGAATGTGTTCAGTAAGATTGTAGGGCACAAAGTCAACATAAAGACACAAATTGTACTTTTATATAGTAGCATTGAGCAAATAAAAAATGAAACTTAGAAAACAGTTCCATTTATGATGAAATCAAAAAGAATAATACTTAGGAATAAATTTAACAAAAGTTTAAAACATATACTCTGAAAACTACAAATCATTGTTGAAAGAAATGTAAATACTGTATATAGAAAGATATCCCATGTTTACAGATTGGAAGGCTTGATATTGTTAAAATGACAATGCTCCCCAAATTGATCTACAGATTCAACATCATACCTACCTGAATGTAAGTTGGCTTCTTTGTAGAAATTGACAAGCAGACCCTAAAATTCATATGGAAACTTAAGGGAACCAAAGTTGGCAAAATAATCTTGAAAAAGAACAAAGTTGGATGACTCACCTCCTGATTTCAAAACTTACTACAAAGCAAGAGTGATCAAGACATTGTGTTACTGACATAAATCTAGCCAAATAGATCAGTGGAATAGGATTGAAAGTCCAGAAATAAACTCATGTAGAGTCAATTGAGTTTTCAACAATGATGCCAAGACAATTCAAAGGGGAAACAGTAGCCTTTTCAACAAATGGTGCTGGGACAACTGGATAGCCACACACAAAAGAATAAAATTAGACACTTTCCTTATACCATATACAAAAAATTAATTCAAAATTGATCAAAGACCTAAATGTAAAAGCCAAAACTATGACACCTGAAGGAAAAAACAGGGATAAATCTTCATGACCTTAGATCTGGGGATTCTTGGATATGACAACAAAAGTACAAGCAACTAAAGAAATAGATAAATTGAGCTTCATCTAAATTGAAAATTTTGTGCTTCAAAAGACTCAAGAAAGTTAAAAAGACAACACATTGATTGGGAGAATATATTTGCAAATCATAATCATATATACCTGATAAGGGACTTGTATCTAGAATTACACAAAGACCTCTTACAACTCAATAACAAGAAATAAATAACTCAGTTTTTAAATGGACAAAAGAGATCTTACATTGAGTGTTCTTATTAAATTTAACTAAGCAAAGGATCTCCAAAAATATTTCACTAAAGAAGATACACACATGGTTAATAAACATATGAAAATCATCAGCCATCAGGGAAATGCATAGCAAAGCCACGATGAGCTACCTCTTCATACCCACCAGGATGGCTAGAGTAAAAAAGACAATAATAACAAAGGATGCTGACATCCTTTGACAAGTGTTGACAAGGATATAGAGAAATTAGAACCCTCCTACACTGCTGGAATATAAAATGGGGCAGCCACTTTGGAAAACAATCCAGTGGTCCTCAAAAAAGTTAAAACATCGAGTTCCCATTTGACCAAGCAATTCTACTCCTAAGTATCTATCTAAGAGAAATGTAAGTATATGTCCACACAACAACTTGTACACAAATGTACAGTAGCAGCATTATTCCTAATAATCAAAGGTGGAAAAAAACCTCAATCTCCACTAAATGATCCACCAAATCTGGTATATCCATATAATGGAATATTATTTAGCCATAAAAAATTAAGTGCTGTTACACACTACAATATGGATGAAGCTAGTCACAAAATACCACATATTAAATGATTACATTTGTATTAAATGTCCAGAATAGGTCAATAGAGAGAGAGAAAATAAGTTAGTGGTTGCATTAGGCTATGAAGTGGGGGTGGGGGAGAATAGTTGAGTGTTCATAGCCAAAAAGTACTAGATTTCTTTTGAGGTTATGCAAACGTGACTGTAGGTGATCATCACACAACTCTGAATATACTGAAAACCATTTAAATGCATACTTTAAAGGGGTGAATTGTATAGCATGTGATTCATATCTCAATAAAGCTGGGTTTTTTTTGTTTTTTTTTTAATTTTTTTTTCAACGTTTATTTATTTTTGGGACAGAGAGAGACAGAGCATGAACAGGGGAGGGGCAGAGAGAGAGAGGGAGACACAGAATCGGAAACAGGCTCCAGGCTCTGAGCCATCAGCCCAGAGCCTGACGCGGGGCTCGAACTCACGGACCGCAAGATCGTGACCTGGCTGAAGTCGGACGCTTAACCGACTGCGCCACCCAGGCACCCCTCAATAAAGCTGTTTAAAAAAAAATCCTGAAAATCAAAGTCAAATGGAACAAATGATCCTAACTCAATATCAAGTTAGTGGCATCATCACACAGAGAAATTTCAGATGATTTAGAAGCTTCTAATTTGGTTTTGTATCCCTCATGAAATATCGCCTAAGGACAAAAAGAACTGCAAAGAAAACTGTTTTCAATAACCATACTGTTAATAAAATGGTTATTATATTTTGAAACTATTATATATTTAGTAGGATAAAACAACTAAATAATTGCATTAATGTTGTTAGGAACCAAGATTTTCAAACTTAAGGAAAAAAAGGATACAAATACAAAATTCAAGAAACAAGTGAAAACCTGTCATCTTAAGTTTAAACTGGAAACACCAATATAAAATCATGATGTACTTTCCCTTAAAAATACATATTTTGGGGGCACCTGGGTGGCTCGGTCAGTTAAACATCTGACCCTTGATTTCAGGTCATGATCTCATGGTTTGTGGGTTCAAGCCCCACATCAAACTCTGGACTGAAAGTGTAGAGCCTGCTTGGGATTCTCCCTCTCCCACTCTCTCTGCCCCTCCCCCGTTCATGTGTGCATGCTCCCTCTCTCTCTCTCTCTCAAAATAAATAAATAAACTTTAAAAAATACAACATAAAAATACATATTTTTTTAGTTTTGTTCACTAAAAGTCTTAGAGGCAATGACAACACAGGTGTAATAAGCTCCTGTAGAATTCAGGTTGTAATCTCTAAATACCATATCCTGGTAAAAAGAGCCATGGCTGATGGTTCCAAGTCTAGGGAAAGAGATATCTCAGGTGAATTTGGGGCATCTTGTTGTACCAGTCTCTTTTCTGTGTGCTTTACCTGTATTTGTTCATTTAATTCATTTGTAATTGAAAAAGCAGAATTAAACAGATTGCCCAAGGTCACATAGGTACAGAGTGTAAAAAAAAGATACAAATCCAGGCTTCAGAGCCAGCACTTGAAAAGTGGCTCAACCTTGCTAGTAATCAGAGAGAGGCATATTAAAACAGCACCGAGACAAGTTTACCCTCTTATTAGAAGGGCAAAAGTTAATGTCTCATCAAATAAAACTTTAGTGAACTCTCAAAGAAATAAAAACTCTTACACATTGCTGATGGAAACTCAGAATCTTTTCTAGATAGTTAATTTACCATCCCTAATACATTTGAAGATGCACTTGCCTCACGCTCAGATGTTCTACTTCTAGACTAGACTCTCTATATATTTATACAAGGTAAAATGTATAAACATCCACTTCCATTACAGCCCAGAGTACAACAGTGAGCCAGCAGAAACAGCCTCAGCATCTCTCTAGAGTCGAGATGCAAAAGTGTGGTTTATTCATAAAGAGTATACTCCATACAGCAATTAAAATGAATGAATCAGATACACTGGAGAAACCTCAAAATTATGTGGAGTGAAAAGTAAAATTGCATATAAAATGTATGGTTTGACACTACCTGTGTCAATCTTAAAAGTTCACAAAGCAAGAGTATGTATTATTTGTGAATTTGTATATGTGTAGTAAAGGTACAAAAATGTCTAGGAGCTCCTGGGTGGCTCTATCCGGTAAGCGTTAGACTGTGGCTCAGGTCATGATCTCACAGCCCGTGGGTTCGAGCCCCGCGTTGGGCTCTGCTCTGACGGCTTAGAGCCTGGATCCCGCTTTGGATTCTGTGTCTCCCTCTCTCTCTGTCCCTCCCTCACTTGTGTTCTGTCTTTCTCTTAAAAATAAATAAACATTAAAAAAATTTTTTTAGGGGCGCCTGGGTGGCGCAGTCGGTTAAGCGTCCGACTTCAGCCAGGTCACGATCTCGCGGTCCGTGAGTTTGAGCCCTGCGTCGGGCTCTGGGCTGATGGCTCAGAGCCTGGAGCCTGTTTCCGATTCTGTGTCTCCCTCTCTCTCTGCCCCTCCCCCGTTCATGCTCTGTCTCTCTCTGTCCCAAAAATAAATAAACGTTGAAAAAAAAAATTTAAAAAAAAAATTTTTTTTTAATGATTTTGAATGGCTTAAACTGACTTCAGAAGGCAAAAAAGGGGTATCTTTGTTATATCCTTAACATTTTAATTATATTTCAAAAAAAGAGATTTAAAGCAAATATGGCAACATTTTAACAATTGTTAAATATTGGCATATTGGTGGTAGCATGTAGGCATCTCATATATTTTGTGTATATATCCAAAGTACAATATCCTATAGGAGGCACAATTAAAAAAAAGGCTCATTAAAAAAAGAAAAAAAGATGGGGGTGAAGGCTAAAGTACAATGTGGTAGCAGCTTGGACTAGATTCTAAAACAGAAAAGGGACATAGTGGGAAAACTGGTGAAATCCAAAGAGTTGCAATTTAGTTAATAGTATTGCTTCAGTGTTAATTTCTTAGTTTTAACAAGTGTATCATGGTTATGTAAGATATTTACAATAGGGGAAGCTGAGTGAAGGGCGTAAAGGAAATTTCTGTACTATATTTGTAACTTTCCTGTAAAAATGTAGATTTATTATTTTTTTTTCATTTGACTTATTTATTTTGAGAGAGACAGAGACAGCATGAGTAGGGGAGGGGCAGAGAGAGAGGGAGAGAGAGGGAATCCCAAGTAGGCTCCTTGCTGTTAGCGAATCACGAAACCATGAGATCATGACCTGAGCTGAAACCAAGAGTGGGACGTTCAACTGACTGAGCTACCAAGGTGCCCTAAATTTCTTTTTTTTTAAACGTTCATTTATTTATTTTGAGAGAGAGAGAGAGCGCACACGCAGGGGAGGGGCAGAGAGGGAGAGAGAGAGAGAGAGGGAGATGGGGGGGAGGGAGAGAGAGAATCCTAAGCAACTTTATGCTCAGAATGGAGCCCAATGCAGGGGTTAATCCCACAACCATGGGATCATGACTTGAGCCAAAATCGAGAGTTGGACACTCAACTGAGAGCCACCCAGGCTACCCTAAGTTTATCTTTAAAATAAGTGAAGGTAGGGACATCTGGGTGGCTTAGCTGGCTAAGTGCCTGACTTTGGCTCAGGTCATGATCTCATGGTTCGTGAGTTCAAGCCCCATGTCAGGCTCTGTGCTGACAGCTCAGAGCCTGGAGCCTGTGTTGGGTTCTGTGTTCCCCTCTCTCCCCACCCCTTCCCACTCCCACTCTCTCTCTCAGAAATAAATAAACATTAAAAAATATTTTAAAATATTTTCTTAATGAGTGAAGGTATCAAATCAAAGTCCATATATCTTTTTCTAAACGTTTTTCTGTTTTCTCTTTACATGGATTCAAGTCTTTTTTAAGACAAATTTCAGAGTCTATATATTTACCAAGCGCCCTTTTCACACTGGAGGTAGCATTACCTGCAAGTGTGCCCTCTGTACTTCCCCAGAAATGGCAATTTTGATGTGGGATGATAAAAGGGATGTCACAAGAGCCTCAAAAGCAGGGATACCTGTGTGGACAAGCGGTCTTTGAGACCAGGGTACATTCTGGATTCTCTTCAAGTTTCCAAATGCGATCGATCTTATTGCATTCCTAATTAGCTGGATAGGATTCACAGTCCCATAAGTTTTAAGAGACTGTTCAGAAGGCAGAACTTTGGGAAAGTAAAATTATAGTTCAAAATGCATAAATAGCAAGTGATCCTAAGAAACAGGTGATTTCCTGCCAAGTCAAATACAGAGGCTACTGTTACTTTCTGTTTTCAGTGAGGAAGGCCCCTCACCCTATCAGAGATGGCTTCTGTTTGCAGTTCACAAAGCTAGTGAATCTTATTTACATAGAGTATTTTAGCTTTTCAAAGTGCTTTTGCTATCATGAGGTTTCATAACAGTTGCATGAAACGGGAGGGTTAAGTGGTTCCTTTTCGGTAGGCAAAGAGAACAAAGCCCAAGGAGATTGGGTATTTGTTTATGGCCAGGGAACCAGAACTCTGAGGTCTCTTCAACACTTGTCAAAGTTTAATTTGTATATGAATTTCCCAAGGATCCTGTGACAATGAAAATTCTGATTCAGTGGGCCTTGGGTGGGGCCCAAGAGTCTGTATTCCTAATAGGCTTCCAGGTTTCTGTGGGTCCCCCTGCCACATTGTGAGTAATAGATTAGACCATTGACCTAGGCTGGCTATTAAACTCTGCTGGTCCACTTTCCTTGTGTGTACTTGGAAAGTGCAGATGGACTTGCACATAATGTTCAGCAAAGAAAGGAATCTGGCCTTGAAAAGCATTCTTTTTTTTTTTTTTTTTTTAGATTTTATTTTTAAGTAATTTCTACACCCAGTGTGGGGCTTGAACCCACAACCCCATGATCAAGAGTTGCACAGTCCACTGACAGAGCCAGCTTTTCCCTTGAAAAGCAATCTGATGCTGTTCTCAGTCAAGCAGAAATGACTATTACACCTCCCTTCTCCATGTAATCCACCTGTAATTAACAGGAGGTTGTGTATAAGTAACTAGGACTGGAGCTAGGTAGAAATACGCTTGGATACTGCCAGGGTTTCTTTATCTTTGTCATTTGGGCTTTGTCAGAAATTATAATCTGTCTGAACCCCAGATGCATTCGTGCCTTGGCATCTACAGTTGTTCATTAAATGGTGCAAGTGTCAGGCAGAAAAACTCGCAGCGTCTTTGTGGTTCACCCTGGTCCCATGGCACAACTGGGTGTCAAGAGTTAAGTGGTTGTCCAGAGCTCCACATGGCTGCATGGATGGCCTTTTCCCAGATGGGCCCCGAGAGTCTCCTTTGCCCAATGGATGAGATCTGGTTTGGTGACCACATGACATCATAAATGCTAGTCTGTGTGGTGTGGCCTTGCTGGAGGGAATTTCCTTGCGAAGAGAACAAGCTATCCCTTTCATGGACTGGATCTGGTTTGGGAGAAGCAAAGCCTTCTGGGTTTGTGGTCTGATTTGGAGAAAGGCGCACCTCCTGTGACATCCTTGTTCCTTCCTATGCTCTGGGATGGGGCCCAGGACAGAGGGCAGCTGACAGCCCCTAGGCACCTTCTCTGAACAGCATGGTTGTCTGACTCTTTCCTTATAACTGGACAGACTGGTGTGGTGAGGTGTCAGCTTTCTTTATACAGCACTTTTTATGGTTTTCTCAAGGACAGTCATAACGAGCGGTTCTCAAATATGCCCGAAGGACAAATACCACTGTTGACTTATTTCTAAATATCAAGCGTATCCTGAGTCCGTTTCAAAGGTGGACTGTACTCTGGTGCTAAGCCCAGCCGTTAAGCAGAGGTGGCCAAGACTGGAAGTAGTTGGGGTGACTGTTGTATCAGGAAGATTATTTCACAAGACATGTTCTTACTTTAAAGATTATTCTGATATGATAGGGCCTCCAGTGCTCTCTTTTATCACTCACCTAAGGGGCACCTGGGTGGCTCAGTTGGTTATGCATTCGACTTTGGCTCAGGTCATGATCTCACAGTTCATGAGTTCGAGCCCCCCATTAGGCTCTGGGCTGACAGCTCAGAGCCTGGAGCCTGCTTCCGATTCTGTCTCCCTCTCTCTCAAGAATAAACAAACACTTGGGGGCGCCTGGGTGGCGCAGTCGGTTGAGCGTCTGACTTCAGCCAGGTCACGATCTCGCGGTCTGTGAGTTCGAGCCCCGCGTCAGGCTCTGGGCTGATGGCTCGGAGCCTGGAGCCTGTTTCCGATTCTGTGTCTCCCTCTCTCTCTGCCCCTCCCCCGTTCATGCTCTGCCTCTCTCTGTCCCAAAAATAAATAAACTTTGAAAAAAAAAAAATGAAATAAAAAAAAGAATAAACAAACACTAAAAAAAATTTTTTTTAAATGTTGAACTCCCTCTATGTGTGTAAAGTTGCATATTCACCTTGAGGGTGGTGATGGGAGATGAAAAAAGAATGAAAAAGAAATAAAAATATTGTTTCTCTTAAGGATTCTATATTCTAGCTGAGAAACTAAGCAAACAAAACTAATAAACATGGCAACATAATAAATGCTAACTGGTTCAGAGTCAACAATCCCAAAGAAAGTGTTTCTAATTTCCATAAGAGAAGACTTCATGGTGGGGGAGGGGGGGGGGAATTTAAGCTAGACTTTGTGAAGAATAGGTAGTATTGTAATGTAGGGGAAATGAGCAAAAACAGAGCACAAGGTATTTGAAAAATGAAAGCAGACTTTGGGGGTTAACTTGGCAATGGAGAGAAGTGGGAGAGTGAGGGGGCCAAAGCTGAAAAGGTAGATTGGACCATGTTGTGAAGTCTCCCGAAAATCAGAGCTTAAAGAGTTATTTGATTCCAATGGCAGTGGGAAGCCATTGAAGTTTAGTAAATATTCAGATTTTGCCTTCACAGTACACTTATGGGGTTTTCTGAGATTAACATGTAATCTAAAATAAAATAAGATATTCCTAAAGAATCAGAATTACTTTCTAATCCTTGTTCTGCTATTGATTCATTATTGGTGATGGGAAAGAGAACTTCTCTAGGCCATAATTTCCTCAAATGTAAAATAAAGGGGCTACTAATCAAGATAATTTCTAAAGTTCCTTTCTGGCTCTAAAATCAATTATTTTCATTCTCCTGGTCCAGACTTTCTTCACAAGAGTGAGAAAAGAAGAAAAACCTGTTACTAAAGCTTTTAATGACCTTGAAATCATAGTTTTATTTAAATTTGCAGATTTTTTCTATCTACATCCCAAAGTAGAAGTTTGTACATGGTAAAAAAAAAAAAAAAAAAAAAAAAAAAAGTCACACATGGTTTATTCACTGAAATTTTGTAATAAAAAGAATCTATGGAGGGCACATGACTGCATTTATTTTTCGCTACCAGACTATCAAGTAAGATTTTTCAACATCACAGATGAAAATTTTAAAACAAAATACAGAATATATAGCAAAATATTTGTTAAAAATGTACTCTTGAATATGTTACAGTGGATAACATTACTGATTTGATCTATTTTTGTGCTATACAGGAAACATCATAGTAAAATTGTCACTTAAATTCATTTTCAAAAGAAATTGCATCTATAAAAGGACAAGTTTTTTTTCTTCTTTGAACTGGCAACATGCAAAAACATTTTTTTTTCATTAAGATTTTTTTTCTAAATGCAGAAGTAAAGAGCTCATGAAAACAGAAGTGCTCTGTATAGACGTTTTGCAATCATTCCTATGGTTTCTCTAGGGTACAGTTGAGTCTGGAAACCTTGGTTCTAGTTTCTGCTCTGCCTCAGCTAGCTTTGTGAGAGCAGACACCATTTATCTGGTTTTACTTTTCCTTTGAAATACTGGCCACAATTACGGTTTTCACTTTGTCTTTTCTCCCACTACTGGACTGAAAAATACCTGAGTGCTGGGACTGTTTTCACAGCTCTAACTCGATATCTGGCACATCAGTTACTCAATATTCATTGAATAAATGCGATTGGACTAAATTGTTCATGTCCTTTCCATATTTATGATTCTGTAATATCCAAGTCCTGACAGTTGAGTTTTCCCCTTCAGCTTGACTTCTAGCCTTTTACTGCTCATTCGTACTGCTCATTCATACATTTTCAAATTAGGACATTTTTCTCCTAATTCAACTTGAAGATAAAGCAGTACAAGTAGCTACCGTGGGATGAAGTTTAGGTAGGAAAGGGTTCTCTAAGGGAGTTACAAAGAATTTGCTGTTGAACCCAACCCCTGCTTCTTGAAGTTCTGGTTTGCATCTAAAACAGTAAGTTAAAGGTAGGTAAAGACAAATCAAATTTCAAAAGAATTTCTAATTAGAAAATTTGATGTTCTAAATTTCAGATGCTCTAAGAGCAATAAAATTTTGATGAACCTCCCAAGAGCATAATCCACCTCTACAGGGTCCTCCTTTATGCCAGCAAAACACCACAAACCTCAGTAAGAGCGACCACCCTGCAGTTGAGCACACACACTTCTTCCAAGTAAGTCAAAGCCCATTACAAAACATCCTGTTACAATGAAAATCTTTCCACATTCTGGAAGCCCACTTAGTTATTCTGAGCAACATTACATACAACCCGACAGATACAGTGAAATCCTGAACAACTCCTTGAAATGTTATACCTAAGTTACAAAGCGTAATTGGACACAATGTAGACAACCCCCAACAAAGCATCATCATACTATGTTCAACACTGGATGACACCAAATTCAATTGGGAAAGGGAGATCAAAAGAACTGTGATTTTTCCTTGAATGAGACTTCTTGAATGATAATGAGATGAGGGTAAATCTTAGGTGGAGAAGTATTTAATTCATTGTGCTTTTCATGTTTTCCTTTTTTTAAAATTTACTTTTATTTTGAGGGCAGGCCAGCGCAAGTGTGCAAGCAGGGAAGGGGGTAGAGAGAGAGGGAAAGAGAGAATCCCCAGCAGGCCTTGCATTGTCGGTATGGAGCCCAAGACAGGGCTGGATCTCATGAACCATAAGATAATGACCTGAGCTGCTATCAAGAGTCAGCCGCTTAATTCACCAAGCCACTCAGGCACCCCTATACTTTTAATGTTTTTCTTGCTACCTATTTCCAGTTATAAATTTTTAATCTGAGTCTCTGGGTGCCAGTTCTTTTAACTCAAGTACAACATAATACTAGGCATTCTTTAATTTTCTATTAACTATAAAAAGTACACTCAGATAAGAAATCTGTAAAATCATTTCCTTTCAGAAGTAATCAAATATTCTGGGAACTTTATTTTTAAAGGATAAATCAAGACATAGCTTTCATTGACCCAAACATGCATAATCCATCCTTAATATAAAATGTACTCAATTAGGAAATCACACATGAAATACAAAAGGAATGCAACTTTACATATGTAAAATGATTGCTAGCTATAGCAATTTAACAGTCAAATCAATAAAGACATTGTACAACTTAAAAAAAAAAAAAAACCCTAACATCTTAAAGCCAATTATTTATAGTAAACCAAGGGAAATTTTTATACGGAATGGTTTGACTCAAAGCAAAGAATAAGGCACCTGCTATAAATTTAGAACAGTAACTTTCATTTTTAAAGTTATAATAAAATAGAATTAGTCAATCAAGACACTTGCTTCATAGGGAAACAAGTGTTTATTTCCTGGGTGAGAAAGGCAGGTAACTGCAGATAAAAACCTGCTGGCCCAAGGTCAGCTGATTCCTTCCTTTCCTGTTTTAGAGTAGTCAAGTTCCTAAGCATCCTTAACTACTCCTCTCCCTCACTCGTCCCCTATATTGAGGGGGATCAGAAACTCTGAGGTTCACAATGTGTATGACTAGGTAGATTTCCCTTCTGTTCCTCTTAAAACAGCTTATTTTAAAAGAGATATCCTGAGGCAATTAACGAAGCAAACAAGCAGCTTTCTTTCCAATTCATTGATACATAGACACCTCTCAGGCTTTTTTTTTTTTTTAATCAAGTTATGGCTAAGTAAACAGCCAAAACTTACAATTTTCAACAGTATCCGAAAACCTAAAACCTGCCTTCTCACCCTTACCATTAGTAAAAAGAAACTCTGATCAATCATAACCTATAAAATTATACCACAAAGGGAAGACTAAAGACTGATCCTTATCAGCAAATCCATTTAATTCCAGACGGCACTTTAGTCTGATGTATCTAGTGCCCTACCAAAATTTTAATCATAAACCCAGAAGATTATTTCCAAACTAAGTAACTTTTCAGTTGATGTGCCTTTTTGGTATTAAAAGTGCTATTAACGTGCTAAGATGTCTTATGGCACATTAGACTCATCAGGATGTCCTGATGAAACATCCGTTTTTAGTAGTATTTTTCCCCAAAATACTGTCTAGCCTAGTAGTCCCCTTTGATATATTAATGATGGTAAAATCAATGGTGACATAAACAAACTTTCCCTGACTTTACTCCACATGGTAACTTTTAGTGAAACTGAAGTTACTAAGTTACAAAATGCTCAACCAAGTTTTCTTATGGCATTTTACATTAGTATAACTACTCATGCAAAATCCAAGGTAGTGTAATAGAAATAATATTGTTAAAATAGATATTGTAGCTATAAGCATCTTCTTTTATATTAGGCATTTAGAAGCTTTTAAAAAATTTTAGGTGCTAAAGATTATGGGAAAACGAGGCTAACTGTGTAGTTGTTCCATTTATAAGCACTTTATTACAGGACAGTGACATTACCCTATATGGGAGTGTGCTTTCAATTCAAGATATAGTAATAAAGTGCCTAACTATATAAAAACCATGACTCCAAATTTTAAATTAAAACTAATTGCATATACACATTAGGGTTAACAAAATCTAGACTCTGTCTACATAGATTTAATCTAATTATCTATCTATACTGGATAGGGTTTTAACAACCACATTAAGAAAACTTACTCTTTACTGACTGAATAAGTAGGGTCCACTACTATAGCTTAACAATCAAATTTTATTGCTTTATTCATGTGGTGCTTTTGCAAGGCACTGTGGTATGGACTAGAAAACTTGGAATGACTCATGGAGAAACCTTGGAATGACAAATGAAGGATGATATGAAAAGTCATTCTGAGGCAGGATGCTTTACTGAATTGTTTTTAACCAGGGTATCAAACATCAGGAATGAGTTCAAGTTAAAATTCACAGGAGAATGGAAACATCTTAAGGTCAGTCACTTCACATGCCCATCCTGATACTTTGAATAATCTGGAAAATTGCTGCAAAAAGAAAGAACAAATGTTTTAGTAAGCATGCTTTGAATAAAATAGGAATGACAACTGGCAAATATTTATTAAGGTACTTCATGAGAATCCAAGAGCACCCTTAAAATTACTTGCAAATGCTAGGTAACTTCATTGAAGAAGTGAAGACAAGCCTACCCTAATAAACCAATTCAATGTCCATAGTTATTTTTTTCAGCTTTTCTGAATTCTACGTCTAACCGTCCAAGAGATTTTGCAATACACAATCATTTTAGAAAAAGCTTAAAGCACCAAAGCAAACAGGTTTTTCTAGCATAGAATTATTTTGATTTATCCCCAAAATATTAAATGTCCTTCTAAGGCCTGGCCTATAATATAACCATGCTTCCTCATTCTCACAAAGCTGAAATTGAATAATCTTTAGGTTACATAAATTGCTTGGCTCTTGGCCAACTAGTAAGTTTAGGAAGCAGGCGAAATGAAACGTTTAAGAGAAACCTCAGTAACTTTAGAATGTCAGAATATAAAAAACAGAAACAATATAAACAGTTTGCATATTGGAATAATAAATGAAAAGAAAAATATTCTGTAATCCATTTGCAGAGGCAGGAATCTATTACTTTAATAGTAGGCTGACCTGATAACTTATTTTTCCTCCCATATGTCAAACGTTTCTTTAATTAATCTAAAAACATTTGTCTCCTACACTAAGTTACCAATCAGGTACATTTCCTCTATACCCAACCAATTCTTCGCACGAGCTTTACTTTACAAAATATAACCAATTTTGCCATAAAAACATTAATTTTGGGACACGTTAAATTCAGTTCAACGTCCACATATACATCATGTTCGTAAGTTTTTTGCAAATATATTCATAATATGCTTGCAAAACATTCTAAATTCTCATTCCGTGAGGTTTTTTTGTTTTGGTCTAAATTTCTTCCAACTTGATCATTACTAACTGAAGAGCTGACCTCCTTTTCTGATCTCCTGTGAGCACAAATCAAGCTATGAGAAGTTTCTGGAGCACCACCCTCTGTGCATATGTGGGACAAGTAATTCGGTTCAGACGAGAGACACTTATGTGGAGCTCCCAGCAGGTGGGTTGAGAACTACGCGGGTAGGATTCACCACTGATGGGTCACCACGTCATCCCAAACCCGACATCCAATGCCCTACCCGATGGTAGCCCCAAAACACTTACCAGAACCACAAACGACAAAAATGAAGAGAGCCAATAACCAGGGTCCTACAGACGCCTTCTCTTCGGGAGCATTTCTCTGCAAAAACGGAAAGTCCCATTTCAAATGCAAAAACCCAATCCGATCCCGGGCTCCTGCAGCCTACACCGCGGGCCAGGTTTCCAGGTCCCCTCACAGGTTTGCCCTCCGTTCCCGAACCGCCTAGCTTCAAGCACCCACCTACCCGAACCACCCTCCCCCCTGCCCCGCCCCGCCAACTTAGCGTCCAGCTCGTGGCCTCGGGCCTGGGGAGAACTCGATCCTAGGACCCGGGCCTGAACCCCGGCTGCGGGACGGACGGGCGCCTGCTCTTTCCTTACCGAAGTCTTGGCGACGTTGCCCCGCTGGGTGATGTTCTTGCTGTGCTTCTCGTTGGCCATACGGATTCGCTGCTTGGCGACCATCTTCACGGCGCCACCACCTGCCTCAGCCACCCCTTAGACTCGCTAGCTCGCCTCCCCTCGGGCCGCTGCGACGCTCTGGTCCCGGTGCCTGCGCTGCCGGAGCTAGAAGGCTCTCAGGCGGGGCGCTAGCTCCGGCCGCTGGGCCTGAGCGAGGCGAACTCGGGTGCCGAGCGCTAGCGGGGCGTCGGGCCGCCGACTGACTGACGACGCCGGACTAGCCGGCCGAGAAGCGGGCACGCGGGACGACAAGCAGGCCGCCGGGATATTCTCGCGCCGCCGCTCTGGCCGCCGCCGGGAGCGTGGAGTGAAAGAGGAAGGAAACGCAACGCAACAACCGAGCAGCGCTGCCCGTAGCCTCGAACTACTTCGGGTTCGGCTGCCAACGTCAGCACTGGACGGACTCCGCCCCGCGGAAGTGCGGACTCCGCCTGCTGTAAAAGAGGGAGAGGGGAGGGCAAAGGCTGGCGCACGAGCACTAGTCCCGCCCCGCGGTGCTCTTTAAAGTGTCTCCCCAGAGCTGCGCGTGCGCGTCCAGACTCCTTTTTCTACTGCCGTCTCCCACCGGAAGTGAATTGGCCCCGAGGCTCGTGATACCGGAAACAGCTACGCGCTGTCTCCACGCCTGTGGAGACGTGTAGGGGCCGGGTTTGGCCCTCGTGAACTCTGACCCCAGCGCATGGGTTTCTCTTTCCGGGACAAGATGGCGCCGTCCACGCCACTACTGACAGGTGAGTCCTCAACGAGTAAGAGACTTTTTCAGAGCATTTTCCTCTTGTGTCTTTGCTCTTGGGGATTACCCGAGAAGCACTGGCGTCTGCTCCACCTTTCCTTGTGGACTATGGAAGAGCCAGAGGGTCTTGTGGGTTGCTTGGTGTAGCGTGGCAATCGGAAGTGAGGCCCCAGCCTCTGGGCTTCAGTATTCCCCTCCCTTTTGCCCGTCCATCATTCCTCCCTGTCGCTTCAGATTCCACTGGAGTTGAGGACGAGAGATAAGAACAGAAAGTGCGGGTTGAATTTGTTACCCCGGGTCTGCAAACACGGGTTTTATACGTACTCTGATATGGTGACAGATCTTGTTGACAGAAGTCATTGAGTTCTGTAATAAAGAACAAACATAAACAAATGGCTAGAATGCGCACACACATTAAATACACCTGAATTTAAGTAGTACCAAATTCTGTGCTCTTTGCTTTAATGAAATTAGTAGGATCAAATAGAGTGGAGGTTTAAAGTGATGAAAGTGTGGTCTGGGGTCGTGGCAGTGAGCATTATGGAAATGATGGCAACGTTTGATGTTGAAGTGTTTATGAGTATTTTAGAATCTGATTATTACCGGATTCCTGAGATTTTGGATTGGAGGCAGAGTTTACAATTTTATAAAAGATAGTTAACTTAGTCTGGGACTGTGTCCGGGAAGACTCTGAGTTAGGGTAATGGCTGGGATTCTCATATGAGTATCAAATAGAGGGGAATTGGGAGAGAAAAGAACAGAGGCTTTGATTAAGCCATGGATAGCTTATAGAGAAGGAGAAACACCATTAACAGAAAGGTCGTTTACTTTTGAGGAAGGGGGTTATGTCCCCAAACTTGAAAGGAACATTAGAAAGCTTTTGCACTTTTTGCCATTCTACATTTTAAGATCTTTGTTATTAAGCACCATGACCGCTCATATCAATCTGGCTACCGCAGTTCAGTCATCAAATATTTATCAAATAATGAGTATAATTTGTAAGATAATATGCCAGACAGATACTATTTAAAAGGCATAATTACATAACTAAATGAATTTTTTTCTCTGGCTTCTTAAAAGTAACTAGTATGTTATTCACAGTTTTGGAACACTGAATGCTTATTTGTACTCTAAAAAAAACCAGTACATTTAAAAATCTGATAAATTTTCTATCTGAAAGTAATGTAATATTGTGTGTTAATTATATACAAGTAAAAAATTTAATTTGAAAAAAATCTTTACAGGGGCTGCTCAGTGTTTACAGGGTAAATTCCATCCTGTTTAGCATAGCATGTGGAACCCTTCATAATCCTTGAAAAGCTCTTTGCATTCATTTCTTTGCTCCCCACCCTATTGTGCTCCATCAATATTGGACTGCTTACAAAACCCTTGAAAAATCTACTTCAGTCTAGGACTCCTGGTCCTCTTGATTTGGCTTACTTTTATCTTTTAAAATTCATTTCTGGGGCGCCTGTGTGGCTCTGTCAGTTGAACGTCTGACTTGGAGTCAGGTCATGATCTTGGGGATTCGTAAGTTCAAGCACCCCATTGGGCTCGCTGCTGTCAGCACAGAGCCTGCTTTGGATACTCTTGTCCTCACTCTTCTCAGACGATCAGTCACTCCCAGGCTATTTTTGTACTTCATATATACTTGAATTTTTTTTTTTCACGTATCGCATAGGTTAATTAATTATCTAGTTGTTTAGATGCTTTTCTGCCTTTCTAGACTAAACTCCTTGGTGGCAGGGCACAGTTTTCCTCATCTCCGTCTTCTCAACACCAGGTACAGTGTGTACTAAACAATAGACATTCTAAATGTTTGATGGAGAAATAAATTAATGAAGCATAACCACTTCATTTATAGTCATATTAACAAAGTGAAAGTTTTCTTACAATGCTTAAAATTAAGGACTTGGTAAGAACTTAAAGGTTAGCTAGTCAGTCTATCCCTCATAGTTTCATATTCATAGAAGCCCTGAAAGATTACGTGGTCAGATTCACATTGCAAATTGGCAGAATTAGAATTATATTGAATCATTCAACTCCGTGGTCCATTCTTCTTTTATTTGAACACACTAATTGTTAGTATAGGTATTTCAATCAATAATAGATTTTTATTTCCAAAAATTTTTTTTAAACTTAGACTTACAGGATTTTGGAGTTTGGAATAATTTGGACATTGTCCAGTAAGTTTTGTCAGTTGCAAATTTTTTTTAAAATTTTTTTTACATTTATTTATTTGAGAGAGACAGAGCACAAGTGGGGGAGGGTCAGAGAGAGAATGAGACACAGAATCCAAAGCAGGCTCCAGGCTCTGAGCTGTCAGCACAGAGCCTGATGTGGGGCTCAAAGTCACAAACCGTGAGATCATGACCTGAGCTGAAGTCGGATGCCCAAACAACTGAGCCACCCGGGCACCCCTGTCAGTCTTAACTTTTCACTGAAAATGACAAAAAGCCAGAGTAGGTGATAAAGGGAGTTTCCTTTTTTTTGAAACTCATGTAATTGTAAAGCTTCAGTACTGCTACACCCAGGTACTCACTTGACTCCAAAAATGCTTTTCTTTATCCCTAGGCACTTGCTTTCTTTTCAATTAAATTCATTCTTAGGCTGGGGCGCCTGGGTGGCGCAGTCGGTTAAGCGTCCGACTTCAGCCAGGTCACGATCTCGCGGTCCGTGAGTTCGAGCCCCGCGTCAGGCTCTGGGCTGATGGCTCAGAGCCTGGAGCCTGTTTCCGATTCTGTGTCTCCCTCTCTCTCTGCCCCTCCTCCGTTCATGCCCTGTCTCTCTCTGTCCCAAAAATAAATAAACGTTGAAAAAAAAAATTAAAAAAAAAAAAATTCATTCTTAGGCTAACATTCTCCAGGTTTACACTCAACTAGCTCACAACCCCAAAGGAAAGCACATTTTTTTGCTAGTCTCAATGCTGGCTGTTTTTGGCTTGGCTTGGCTGGATCTTGTTCATCTTTGAATCAATATTTAATCAAATCACCAGGACCAAATTATAGTCTCACTCTTGGATAGTTCCCCCTGGAAAATTAGAGTCTCCTAGAAGGTAGGACCTGTGTCCATGCCAGACATGTAAAACAGTGGCCCTTACATGAAACCCATATGTCTAATCAGCTTGTCTGGTTGAGGCCACCATTGAGATAATTGATTCAAAATGGAATCATTTTCCTACACTGATAGGTACTTCAGTGAATGTAAGGGTTGGAAAAAAATATCCCATTGTAATGATCACCATATCCCTGGTACGGGATCCTTGTTGTTGAAGCCTAGTAGTTTTCTCATATTGAGTCAGGCCTAGAGCAATAAATGGCATATGAGTATCTATAAAGGCTAGTAATCTTTAAAGTTTTTATTTATTTATTTTGAGAGAGAGTGAGCAGGGGAAGGGCAGAGAGAGAGGAGGAGAAAGGATCCCAAGCAGGCCCCGTGCTGTGCAGAGCCTAATGCAGGATCTAACTAAAGAACGGTGAGATCATGACCTGAGTTGAAACCAAGAGTCAGACACTTAGCTGACTGAGCCACCCAGGCACCCCAAGGCTAGTAATTTTTTAAGATACTATTTAAGTGCAACATTTAATGTGATTGTTTTAAAATAGTTTTTCTTTGTGAAACTCTGGCATTTATTTGTTGCTTTACTGAAAAGAACTGTTCATATTCTAGATTTTTCTTTCTAATAGAACATATTTCCAGATCCCCTTTGATTAACAGGGGAAAGTCATTAAAAACAAGGGATCATATCTGGGGCGCCTGGGTGGCGCAGTCGGTTAAGCGTCCGACTTCAGCCAGGTCACGATCTCGCGGTCCGGGAGTTCGAGCCCCGCGTCGGGCTCTGGGCTGATGGCTCAGAGCCTGGAACCTGCTTCCGATTCTGTGTCTCCCTCTCTCTCTGCCCCTCCCTCGTTCATGCTCTGTCTCTCTCTGTCCCAAAAAATAAATAAATATTGAAAAAAAAAAAATTAAAAAAAAAAATAAATAAATAAAAACAAGGGATCATATCAACTCTCAGTACACTATATTAAGCTATCTCTACATTGTATTCACTGTTTCATATTTAGTCACTTCTAATTAAAATGAATTTCTCATTAGAAAGTAATATGTAGAAAAATTGTTTTAGTTACTGAAAAGAACTTTTGAATCCATATTTATCTTGCCTTTATTAACTCAAAATACAGTTTATGTTGTTAAGAATCTGATTTTGTGTGTCTTCTAATAAACTTTGTATACCCATTTATTCTTGTAGAAGTTACTCAAACTGATTAAATCCAGTAAAATATCTTAGTGGTTCCAAAACGTCTTGCAACACTTTCTCCTAGTTCTGCTTCTGTGTAAGGAGGTGTGAAATGAATATAAATATAAGTAGGGATTTACATGTGCAAACAAGACTGTAGTGACTCATTAAGATTTTTATGATGAATTCAATTGATAATTAGTTCCCCTAAAATAGACATATCTATTATAAAGCATCATGTACAAAGAAGGGTTGTCTAATTGAATGGGGACCAACAGTATCACCAGTTTTCAAGTAGCCCTGGTTTGTACTTTTGTCTCATGGAATTTGTTTTTACCTTAGTACATAAGTCGTGGTCTCTTCAATTTTTTATTTTAATGTAACACTTTTGCCTGGTATTCGCAAGCAAATCCATTCTTGAGAAATGTTGGAAAACGTTTTTTCCAAACTTTTGATTGGTTTAATTTCTTGCCATATTGTGAACGAGCACTACCAAAAATGATGGTCTTATAAAATACCTTATATCTTGATATAGTTTAAGACTTACAAGAAGTTGCAAAACAGTAAAAGGAGTTCCCCTGTATCCTTCACTTAGCTTTGTATACTATCTTACATAACCATACTACGTTATCAAAACTAGGAAATTAGTGCTGGCACAGTAGTATTTACTAACTTAAAATCCTTATTTGGATTTCACCAGTTTGTGCGCGTATATCACACTAAGAAATTTTGTCACATATATAGATTTCTGTAACCGCCACTATCGGAATATAGAACTACTCTATCATAAAGAAGATGCTACCCTTTTATAGTCAGAATCTCCTTCGAGCTCTAAACTTTGGCAACCACTGATCTGTCCTTTATCATGATAATTTTGTCATTTCAAGAGTGTTAAATAAATGGAATCATAGGACATGAAGCCTGCGGATTTGTGTTTTAAAACTGTTTTGGGGACACCTGGGTGGTTCATCTGGTTCAGCATCTGACTCTTGATTTCAGCTTAGGTCATGATCTCACTGTTTCATAAGTTTGAGCCCCATGTAGGGCTCTGTGCTGACAGTGTGGAGTCTGCTTGAGATTCTCCCTCTCTTTCCGCCCCTTCCCCACTCTGATTCTGTCTCTCCCAAAATAAATAAACTTAAAAAAAAGAAGAAAACTGTTCTTTATTTAGAATGTGAACATGTGCATGTTGAAAGCACTTGATTAATTTGACTCAAGATTTTGCTTCTCCAGAAACATAACTAAAACCAGGAAGTAAAAACCACATGAGACTGCATGCTACTTGAGCAGGAAAGAGTGACACTTTTCACACTGACATTTCTGTCAAGTGTTGCCTTTTAAGATTTTGAGTTAACAATCTATATGAAAGAATGTGGATTAAGTAGTTTTTGTTCCTTGCTCCTGTTCCTGTCTTAGTCCATTCAAGCTACAATAGCAAAAATACCCTAGAGTGGTTGGCTTAAACACTTATTTCCCACACTTCTGGAGTCTGGGAAGTCCAAGATCAAGATACTGGCAGATTTGGTGTCTGGCGAGAGCCTACTTCCTGGTTCATAGATAGCCATTGTCTGCTGGGCAGAAAGGGCAAAAGAGCTCTCTGGGATCTCTTTCATAAGGGTGCTAATCCCATTCTTGAGGGCTCTGTTGTCCTGACCTAATTACCTTCCAAAGGCCTACCTCCAAGTACCATTACTTTAAGGATTAAGATTCAACATATGAATGAGGGGGGTGGTAATCATTCAGTCTATAGTAGATCCTTTGGGGTTTTCCACCTGTCTTAGTTTGGTATGTAGGTATGAAATAGAAATTTTAGAAAAGGAAAACCTTGTACTGATTGCCCTGAATACCCTGAAAATTCCCACTGCTACCTTCATGGGTTTGGCAATATAGTTGCCACCCTAGTCCAATTGACCCTTGAGTAACATGGGTTTGCACCATGCAGGTCCACTTAAACATTATTTTTATTTTTACTTATTTTTAATGTTTATTTATTTATTTTTGAGAGAGAGCAAGCACAAGCAGGAAAGGGGCAGAAAGAGAGGGAGACACAGAATCTGAACAGGCTCTAGGCTCCGAGCTATCAGCATTGAGCCTAATGCAGGACTTGAACCCACGAACCATGAGATCATGACCTGAGCCAAAGTCAGGCGCTTAACTAACTGAGCCACCCAGGCACCTCTGCTTATGATTTTCTTAATAACACTTTCTTTTCTGTAGCTTACTTACTGTATTGTAAGAATATAGTATATATGCATATATAACAAAATATGTGTTAATTGACCATTTATGTTATCAGTAAGACTTCTGGTCAGCTATAGGCTATTAATAGTTAAATATTTTGGAGAGTCAGGTTATTCACAGATTTTCAGTTGTGCGATATTCAATACCCCTAACCCCTGTGTTGTCCAAGGGTCAACTGTATAATGTACAAAAACTTTGAATTTTACCCCCAAGTAAACATTGTGGTTGTTGATAACAGCAAAGTCAACAAATACAGAGGACCAAGGTCACTAGTTGCAAGTTCATGAGAACACAAAAAGCTGAGATGAGTTCGATAAAGCTTTTTTTTTTTTTTCTTTTTTCTTTTTTCTTTTTTGCCAGTCACCTCAGGCATATTTTCTAAGGGCCGGCAGTTAAGGCAATAGAACATGGTTTGATTGCATCATCATATAGCACATTCTCTAATTACACTTCAGCTTCAGTGGGACTTCACTGATGATATGCTGTTTTATTTTCCTAGGCCTATATGTGAGTTCTGTAAGAGGGTCCTTAATGTGTTAAGTTGCCACAGCAGCTTGTGGGAGGACTTCATTAGGCTGACAAAGTTTTATGTAACCCTTATAATAAAGTGTAATCTGGTAACTAACTCCCTAGTTTGGTAAAATCATTTTTGATTATTCCTCAAATAAAGATTTATCAAAACCATTATTATAGTATTAAGAAAAGAATGGCCTGTTTTCTTCTAAATCAGAATGTCATACATGATACTGCAGCAGATGATTTGGTAATGAGAAATAGCATCGTTTTGCCTGTGTAGTATATTGGTGCTGCATTTGATCTTAACCAAAAAACCGAGAAGCAAGTGAGAATTTTCATGTTAAAGGATTATACTTCATAGATTTAAAATCTTGTAGGAAAACATTTTCTGGCACAAAATTTTCTAATGTCATTAGAGATTTTTAAAATAGATAACGTCAGTGTTTCATTCAAGGCATAGCCACAGACTGAGCTCCTTTGACATCATTACCTTGAGTGCAGTGAGGGATTCATTTTTTTAAATCCCTAATACCTAGCCCATAGAACTGTGAAGGGGCCAAATCCTATAGAAGTTTATAGGCCGTAGTATAAGGAGTTTAGATTTTAATATATGCACAGGCACCTGGATGGGTCAGTTGGTTAAGTGTCTGACTCTTGGTTTCAGCCCAGGTCGTGATCTCATGGTTTGTGGGATCGAGCCCTTGTCAGGCTCTGTGCTGACAGCACGGAGTCTGCTTGGGATTCTCTCTCCCTGTCTCTGCCCCTCTGCGACTCTAGAGCACGTGTACACACGCTCTCTCAAAATAAATAAACTTAAAAAAAGATTGTGATACATGCAGAACACTTTGCTAGAATTCATTCCATTCAAGGCCAAAGGACCTATAACAGTTTGACAGTTCAGTCAGGTGCTCTGCATATGAAGAAACATGGTAGCTACTTGTATACTTTTGGATCTCTAACTAGAAACTTCATTTAGTTGTATGTTTGCTTATTTTCCATCCCTCCATTAGAATGGAGGCTCCAGGAAGACATCAATTTTTGTCTTGTTCATCAGTGGTTCTTTTCCTTCCATGCTAACTTTATTTACTTTGGGTCTATAAATTATATTACTTTCAGTATCTGAAAATTGAGCTAGTAATTCTCAGGTAGAAAATCAGTGTTAATGAGAACTGTCCCTTGACAAGGGAGCTGAGAGTGGCCCCTATTTACCAACTTTGCTGCCTTCTCAGTAAAGAGAGGAAGGGGATATTTGTGAACAGCTGGCAGAAAAGGAAGCAGATATAATTATAACCATGAACCTCAGTAAAAGTTTTTCTGCTCTTCAGCTCTTAAACTGTTGCTGCTAGCAAGAATTTTAGCTGATAAAATAGTAACTCATCACCAAGCCCTGCTAATTTTATCTCCTAAAATTAAACACACTCGTTCTCCATTTCCACTGCCCACCCCAGTCCAAGTTTCTATGCTCTCCTGTAGGATTCCTGCAGAACTGTCTTGAATAGTCTTTTCTTATCCACTCTTAACTCTCTTCCAGTTTATTCTCTACCTTGTACCAGATTGACCTTTACACAATGCAAATGTGTTTCTCAAAATTTGCCTAAAACCCTTCTGAAGTTCCCCACCATTTTTTTTTAAATGTTTATTTATTTTTGAAAGAGGGAGAGACAGAGAGCAAGTGAGGGAGGGGCAGAGAGAGAGGGAGACACAGAATCCCAAGCAGGCTCCAGGCTCTGAGCTGTCAGCACAGAGCCCAACGTGGGGCCCATGAACCGCGAGATCATGACCTGAGCCAAAGTCGGACGCTTAACCGACTGAGCCACCCAGACACCCCATGAAGTTCCCCACCATTCTTAGGCTACAGACCAACATTGCCTAGCTTAGGCCATAAGATCCTGCTTGGTCTGAACCCTGTTTTTCTCTCCAGCTCCAGTTCCTTCCATAAAGGCCCTCTTTCCATTTCTGTGTTGCTCTGTCATCTCTCTTGCCATGGAGGTTTTGCACTTGTTACTGTTGTCTTTGCTTGTTAACTGCCATTCATCCCTCACATCTCAGCACACAAATCCTGTGCTCAAGGACACTTTCCCTAACTTTCCATTTTTAGATCAAAACTCACCTATTAATCACTGGATTAGCCCCATATATCTTTACTTTGTAGCACTAAGCACACTTACAGAATTCCATGTATTTGACTATTTGGTTAATAAGCTCAGCAACAAGTCTGATTTTCCTCCCTATTGTATCTCCAGTACTCAACAGAGGGTCTGGGAGGCAGTTTTTATTTTTTACTCATTAAGCATTTGTTGAATGAACGAATCGATTTATTTGATTCAGCTTTAGAAACTTCTAATTCGGCCATTTAAAAATATATAATTAATTGTATAGATGTTCTTAATCTTGGACTTTATTCCCACTTAATTTTTTAGGATATTACTGTCCTTGGGAACTTCGTAATGAATGTGTCTCATCCCACTTGTTCTCTTAGTTTGAGAATTGTATTAATAATGCCTAGTTTTCTTTAAGAACTTTGAATATATTCTATATTTTTAGGTTATTGTTTTGCATAAAGCACACAGCCACCCTGTGTTCTAATATTTCCTCTCTTTCAGGTTGCAGACTGCCAACTCTTTATTGTATCTTTATACGGCAGAAGGAAAGCTGGCTAGGTCTGGGACTGTTCTTCTAAGGGCACTAATCCCACTCATGAGGGCCCTGCCCTCATGATCTAATTATTTCTCAAAGTCCCCAATTCCAAATACTATCACATTGGGATTAGAGTTTCAACATGAGGAGTTGGGGGAGACATAAACATTCCATGACATTACCTATTGGTTTCCCAGCAATAGGGTTACATAATTTCATGCAATAGGGTTAAGAAAAATTTACCTTTGTAATGCCAACATTGCATTGTATAGTTTTATGAAATGTTTAATAGCTTCATTGATACTTTGACTGAAAGCTTTTTGTTTTTTAAAATATTTGTGGGGTGCCTGGATGGCTCAGTCGGTTGAGCGTCCAGCTTTGGGTCAGGTTGTGATCTTGTGGTTCGTGAATTGGGCTTGCTGCTGTCAGTGCAGAGCCTGCTTCGGATCCTCTGTCCCTCTCTCTCTGCCCTTCCTCTGCTCGTGCTTTCTCTCTCAGAAAGAAAAGAAATAAAATATAAAATAAAATATTTGTGATTACTGAGTATTTATTAACAAACTAATGGTGGTTCTGTTTTGTTTTTTTAGTCCGAGGATCAGAAGGACTTTACATGGTAAATGGACCACCACATTTTACAGAAAGCACATTGTTTCCAAGGTATGGTTTATTTTGTTAAGTGATGTTATAGGGAACTATATAATAATTCTAAATTATTTTTGTTGTTGTTATATTCTGAACAAGAAAGAAAGAGCAGATAAGCGAGTTTCCTGGGGTATGTTATATAATATTAACAGAAGATGGAAAGAATGTATGTCCTCTATCAAGAAAAATGATCAATCTTTAGATTTGAAACTAATAGCTTCAGCATGTTTAAAAGAAAAAGTGTAGACACGAGTATAATTGTGTTGAAGCCTTTGACTTAGAAGAATTTTATCTTAGGGGTTGAAGAAAAACTTGCAAATGTGATAGTCAAACCTCTGCCTACAGTCTTCGTAAAATCAGAGAATGACAAACGTATAAGAAAGGAAGGAAATACGATCGATAGATGTAGATATATTTTTTTCTTAAAAAGAATAAAAAGGCTAAACCCAAAACAAAATATTAAGTTGGTGGCATAACTATATGATGACATTCAAAATTCTTAAATGCATTCAGTAGCTTTATTGGCAACAGAAAATTGATATTGTCATTTTAAATCTATTACAGGATAAAACAATTATATTAACATCCTCAGAAACCAAGATTTTCAGCCTGAGGGTGAAGGGATAGACTTGCATATGTCAGTATGAACTCATGATTTCTTTTCATAAAAACGCTTGTATTTTTTAGTAATGTCCACTGAAAAAGGTTAAGGGGCGGTGATAAGGTAGTAGCAGTGAATACCCCTGTCTCACAGATTATGATCTCTAAACACCATTCTTCAGCAACAGGAACTCGTTCCTTGAAGAAGCAACTGATTCCAGGTCTAGTACAGAAGACAGTACGAGTTGAGCTAGAGACATTTTGGTCCAGAAAGCAAGAAAGCTATAAAAGACTACCAGGGCTTTGTTGAAGAGTCACAAGAGTCAACTTCAGGGCATTCACAGCAACTTAAGATGAGGCAATTTGAGCATTGGAAAGAATCATGACTAAAAGGATTGAGACATTCAAGTATGTAAACACTCGCCCCCAAATTCCTCTCTCTCCAAATCTTATTGGTCAGCATTGGAGGTTGATGGGGTCCTTGCGCATTATTTTGAAAATTGACAAATCAAGAGAAGAAATCACGCATTTATTTTGTCTTTCCCATACAGACAGTTTTTCAAAGTATCCAAATTGTTGATGAGGAAAACTTATTTAGAGGAGAATTCCAGTGGATAAATACAGAAGTAACATTGGGGTTAGATAATCATTGTAATCTTAAAGAAATCTTGTGTCAGTTCTCAGACTTTAGCATACATCAGAGTGATCTGAAGAGCTTGTTAAAACACAGATTGCTGCTTCCTCTCCAGATATTCTGACTCATTAGATCTGGGGCGGGGCCCAAGAACTAGAATTTTTAACAGTTCCCCAGTAATGCCAAAGCTGCAAGTTTAGGGACCCTGCTTTGAGAACCACTGATCTGGGCAAATGATCATCAAAAGATGCTGAGCCTATTAGAAGAACTATGGATGGGGAACTTTATAATCAGGCTGACATCACCTAAGTCTGTTGACCAATTTTTTACTAGACCCAGTTCTTTAGAACCATGATACAGGAAGTATCAAGACTAGCTATATTGCCATCATCTTGAACCAGTGTAACATCTCAGTCCCTGATTCAGCTTACTGAATCAGAATCTGTGTTTTAACCAGACCCTCAGGTGATTTGTATGCATATTAATATTTGAAAAGCACTACTCTAGCAAACAAGTCTGTGTCAGAGCTTTTGTGCTGCAAGCACTTCAGTGGGGTGTACAATCCCAAGGCAGCAGGAATGAGGGGTAAACGGAATAAGGCAAGGAAGAAGTGAAAGTAAATCTAACGTGGAGTGCACTGAGCTGACCACAGATTCATAAAATATAGCCAGGTTTCTTGGTCATGCAGAATGTCTCCGGAGAGGCTGTAAGGAACCACTGTGCCTCAGAACAGTCGTGGAGAGGAAGGGTAAGAAATGTATGTACAGCCAGAGCCTTTTTTGGTCTATTCAGGTTGAATCTAAATGTCACCTCCTCTTCCTGCTGCTGCAGTAGGCATAGTGGAAGCCGTGCTGAAATGTGGCCCTCACTCCTAGAGAGTCTGAGACAACCAGTGGTGTTAGGGCATGAGGTGGCCAGGTTTCTTCATTGAATAGCTGATGACTGGGAGCAGGAAAGGTAGGGTGAATCTGAGGAGGCACTTGAAGAGTCCAGTACAGCCTCAGCATCACTAAGGGTAGAACAAGGAGACATTATGTACCCCCTGGTGGGTAGTAATGGGAACTACATGATACTTAACTTCTAGGAAGGTCCAAAACCAAAACCAAAACAAACAAAAAACAAACCTATGGCCAGTCAAGCTTTTAGATGAGTGGGTCTCAAATTTGGCCACACATTAGGATGACCCGAGGAGCTTTTCAAAACCTAGATATCCAAGGACTGGGTATTAAATGATAGTAAGGATTATTGTTATTATTTATGTGAGACGAAGTGGCATGGTGGCAAAGTCAGCTGATTAATGAATTGATTTTAGTTTGAGGGAAGGACTATATTGGTGAGCCATATGATCTTGTCCAAAGCTCATTCAACATTCTTACCATGAATTTAGAGGATAGCTAAGAATGAAGTTTTATAATTTATACATTACATAAGTCTGTAAGAAATGACTAATGTTTTGTAAGAGAAAATGAAGATGTAAATAGATCTCAGTAGGCTGAACTAATTAATAGGCCAAAGCCTGGGTGGAATTAATAAGGATAACTGCACATTCTGCCCTTAGGTTCAGAAATAAGTTGCGGTACAAGTGTAGGATGGGGGACATCTTGGTCTAGTTGTTTATGTGAAAAGAGGGCAAAAAAAGATATTTCAGTAACTACAAGCTGAGTACAAGCTACCATTATTATGTGATGCAGAAACACAAAGGTCATCTTCGGATGAATTAATGTAAAGACACTATCCAGTTTAAGGGGGACGTACTGGTCAGTTCTCAGTGCTTGTTACATAATAATTCAGATGTTCATTAGCTATGAAGTTCTGGTTTTATGTGACTACACTTACAGACATTTACATGTTCCCACATACACATTTCTGTTTGGGTGTTGATTGTCACTGCGAGATGTACTCGTAGTAGCCTTCTCCTGTATCTTGAGAGATACAGTACTTAGAGTACTGACCACTGGATAGAATATTGGCCAATATTGCCAAGAAGTCTGATTTCCCCAGGTCTGTTTTTGTAGAGAATCCTGCATCCACACTTATTTAATGTGAAGATCCTCTTACCGTTGTTATACTTTCTGTCTCTGCACATCAGAAATCGATGGAAGATCTTTTTCCTTCAAATCCAGGACACTTCTTGTCTACTTCAGGATATTGTAGCCACACTTGTTTTGTTATGCAGGTGGTCTGGGACATTCTTCACAAAGTCTCTATATTGAAATCCGTCAGCCCTCAAGATCACGGTTGATAGCTCGTAACTTCCATGTTCACCTACATTATTGGGTTTTTCACACAAACCAGTTATTCACCTAAAAGGGCTCTGTTTTCTCCTTAAGATTGATCTGTTGTTGTAACATCGATTTCCACCTTACTTTGCAGTGGTTGTTGGTACTGCGTTTTAAGAGATAAGGTATTTTGGTGGACTAAAGCATTATGGAATTACTTTCTTAAATTTATGTAAGCTCATAATCATTAAATTAGTGATAAGATTATAAATTTTAATCAGATTTTTTAAAAAGTATTCATGCTTATTAAACTGTTTTTCTTGTCATTTTCAGAGAATCTGGGAAAAATTGCAAAGTCTATACCTTTAGTAAGGATGGCACCTTGTTTGCCTGGGGCAACGGAGAAAAGTTAGTGTTTATTTATATAACATATTTTATGTGTCATCAGTTTAAACATAACTGGCATTATTTGAATAACACATGTTTGGGTGTCATTAATAAAGTCCATCTTTTAATGTCATGATGTAGTTAGGTATTGTCTGAAATGCAGCTTCCATAGAACACCTCCAAAGTTGTTAGCTTCTGTTTATATGCCATGACTTGACTTATCTAGTTTCTTAGAATTAAAAAGTAATGTGTGGTAAGGGGCAATTAATTTAATGCTAGAGAAGCTGAAAGGTTTTTTTACATTGTGCTCTAAGTTATCAGTTAGGATTTCTTAAGTTCTGTGCTAACACTTAGAGAATAACTCTCTTTGCTTATTTACCTTAGATTTAGATACTTTATTATATCTTTGGTATTAAATTAGTAGCAACTGCTTGCTTATTACTGTGAGTTTTATTGTATATAAAAGTATTATTTAAATATTTTATAAATTATTCAAAAGTATGTCTAGGATAGTCTATATTACATAAGATAATCAGATCACAAAATTGGTTTTGCAAAAAAAATAAGTTATTTTGATTAAGTACTCATAATTGTATTAAGAAAGCCACTCATTTTTAATTTTTCTGTAGGCACTACAACATTTCAGGCAAAGAACCAGGAAAATGCCTGAATATTTTTAATTTGGTTTAAAGTTATTTTTGTTGTTTCTTATCAGATGTAATATGTTAGGTTTTTTAAAAGGGAAAAATGCATACATTAATACAAAAAGTACATTTTATTTAAAAAAAATTTTTTTTAACGTTTTATTTAATTTTGAGACAGGGAGAGACAGAGCATGAACAGGGGAGGGTCAGAGAGAGGGAAACACAGAATCTGAAACAGGCTCCAGGCTCTGAGCTGTCAGCACAGAGCCCGACGCGGGGCTCGAACTCACGGACCGCGAGATCATGACCTGAGCCGAAGTCGGTTGCTTAACTGACTGAGCCACCCAGGTGCCCCCAAAAAGTACATTTTAAATGTTGGTTTTTACACAGTGGTAATATAATCTGAAGTCTTTCAACTGTCAGGTCAGATTGGATTAAACACGTGATTTTTTTAAATTAATGCTAAAAAGATTGTGCTGAATTAGATGATTCACTTTTTATGACTGTAAGTACCTGTCAGAATTAGCTTTTGTAATTTTATGTTAATCAGTTTTTGACTTCTTTTTTTTAAGTTTTTGAATCCAATAAGCATACTACTACTCATAAAGTATTAGGAATATAATCGTATTGGGTCCACAATGTTAACAGTCTTAATCTCAGTCTCAAAGAACATACTCTCAAATTTTCTTATTTTTGGTGTAACTGATTGTGGGTATTTGACTTTTATTTTTTAAAATTTATCTTGTAATTTATACTATGAGTAATGAGCTCATAGAAATTCACTATTTAATGGGACATACCATACTTCTTGTCTATTATCTTTTTGAAGTATCCCTTATTTTGCTAGCTTAGAGTTTGTTGAATAAGCCTGTTTTTACCTTCACAGTTATTAATTATTTTTTATACTTTGTATCCTTATTTGGCTTTCTATTGGATTCAACTCTGAACCTTTTTTTGTTTTTTTAAGCTTGTTTATTTTGAGAGAGAAAGAAGAGATGGCATGAAAGCTGGGCGGAGGCAGAAAGAGAGAGAATGAGAATCCCAATGGGGCTCTGTGCTGATAGCGCCCCTGATCTTATGAACTGTGAGATCATGACCTGAGCCAAAATCGAGTCTGACAGTTAACCGACTGAGCCCCACCCAGGTGCCCCTGAACCCTTTGTTGTGCCCATTTGTTGTGTCCATCTTTTTAATAGATATTTTCTATACCTGGTTCTAGCATTTATTTCCTTAAACTGCTATGGCCACAACAACATACAATGTTCCTGAGGTCAAGAGAAACAGATGTAGTGTATTGATTGTGGCTTTGCTGAGGTCATAGTTAATTAATCAAAAACTATAACAGATTTTTCTTTAAATATGTGAGGTTTTTAGTTAAAATAAATACTCTTTATTTTTAACTAAGAATAACTCTTAAAGGCTATCAAAAACCAAAAAAAAGAAAGTTTCATGTAATTCTAAAATACGTAATTTACAGTAAGTTTTAAAGAATCTTGTATATTTGTGTGTGTGTGTGTGTGTGTGTGTGTGTGTGTGTGTGTGTGGTGTTTAAACAATATGCAGTAATCGTTCACTCTTAGCAATTTCTGCTTATCCTAAACCAGTGTCCCAAACTTGAATAGAACAAAGTAACTTTAAACAATTTTTTTTTTTTTTTTTTTTTTTTTTTAGCAATTTCTAAAATAAGATGGAATATATTTTTCCCCCCAGAGAGTACATAAGACAAGTCAGGCAAAACTGGTTTTAGAACTTGGGAAACTTTAGAACTTGGCTCTGGCATTTATCAGTCGTATGATCTTGGACAAATCATAAATCATTTACTTTTTCTAAGCTTCACTTTTAACATTTGTAAAATGGAGATGATAATACCTATTTTACAAATCTCTTGTGAGGATTAAATGAGAAAATGTACATAAAGTGGTCAGAGCAAAACATGGTTCATAGAAAGCATCCAAAAAATGGAAACTGCTTTTATTATACAATTGCTGTAATTTTCATCATTATCGTATTATGATGATTCATAGTTTTACCTTTATCTTTTGAAGATGGCTTCTGATATTTTGATAGACATCGAAAGCGTCCTTATTGATCTCACAACTGCTACAGCTTCCATTTAGTCAAATTGAAAAATATACTTTTGGCCTAGCACTTCTATTTTGCTTTAGTCTAATACACCTCAGCTTATATGTAGGTTAGCTCTGCGTCCACTTAAAGGCCTGTTGTTTTCTTTTCAGCTAAAAGTAGAATCATGTGTTATATCCTTCTGCTAATTCTGTATTCCCCAGTACCAGCCTTACATAGGGGCCTTTTGGCAAAACATACACTTGGTTTTTGTTGTTGTTTTTAAGGTGTTTATTGGATGTTTTCTAGAACTTACCTGAAAATTGATTTTTATGAAAACAACCACTTTACAGTGATCTGTATTTGAAAAGAGGTATGAATGTTTTGGATAGTGCTGGCTATTTTAAAACAGTGTTTCATTGCTGAAGTAATTTCTTTTGAAACCAGAATAAATATTATCAATGTCACTAACAAGGGACTACGGCACTCCTTCGACCTCCCAAAGGCAGTTTGCCTTGAGTTCTCGCCAAAAAACACTGTCCTGGCAACATGGCAGCCTTACACTAGTAAGTATTTTCCAATTGTAAGAATATTGACAAGATCAGTTCAATTCAGGGGAGAAAAAGAGACAGTTTACAACCTTTTAAGAAAGCAATTAATCTTTAGATAGTAAGTAGCGTTTGTGAAAATCTTTACTCAACAATGAATCTTGTATTCCCCCAATACAATGTACTTTAAGTAATTTCAAGGTACAGTAAGTTAGTGAAAAGGTTTATCGTGAGATAGAGGAAAAGAAAAAGCTCAAGGGGAATTTTAGAAAGTGAATCATCAGTGGTTACTTATGGAGAAGATCTCAAAAATTAAGAATAATAATGACCTTTAAATGGAAAACATTTTAAATAATCATTGTAAATCAAAGAGGAAGTTCAATAGACGCAACATGTAAGAAATGTGTAAGATATGACAAAGAATAGGAAGATGGTGTGCCATTTTTTTTTAACACATTTAACGATATGATGGTATGTTGTATGAACATTTTATACAGCTGCACTTCATAGATGAATAAGAAAACACTCGGGGTATAGGGGCTTTTAAAAAAATGTTTTAATAGTGTGGGCATTGTTGAGTTAAATATATGATAATAGTTCGTTGTTTGGTTATAAACCTTCTAGCTTGCTTCTTCCAAGAGGCAGACTTGAATGAATCTTTTTTTTCCAAGTAAATAAATGGGAAATTGAGACTCATGAATAGTTTGTGTAACTTTGTGTGTGTGTGAAATAGAGACACACGATTGATTTCATAATAAGATAATTTAATCCATTTAACATGTCACGCTTAATAAACAAATCTTTTAAGTGTTCTTAAAATCTATAGTAATCAACTCATTTCAGAAATGCTGAACTTTTGTCATGGCTTTAGGAATAGAGATTAAACCCAAAAGGGAAAGTTGATTTAAAGCAACTCTTTTACTTGATCTTTATAATCTTGTTCAAAGTTGTTTTAAGAATAAATTCTTTTTACTAACGTTAGGAGACAATTATTGCAAAGACATCTGTGTTTCTTTTAGCTTCTAAAGATGGCACAGCTGGGGTACCCAACCTACAACTTTACGATGTGAAAACTGGTACATGTTTGAAGTCTTTCATTCAGAAAAAAATGCAAAATTGGTAAATAAATGCTTTAAAATGCTAATTATTTACAAAATGTTCTAAATATCTTCATTGTATAATTGTTTCTCAGGTACTAGTTTAGAAAATAACTTGTTAGACTAAAATCTAGATCTTTAAAGATCTGGAATTTGTGGGAATGTAATAGAGTAAAAACTTGATCTTTCTTTTGTTTAATATTTGGATGAAAATGAACAATACCTTTCTTTTACAAATGCTTAACTAAAACTATTAGGAACTGACTTGACATCATATTTATAAGTATTTTTCTTAAATAGTAAGCGTATCACAAACTTTAACAGGTTAACATGTGAGGTTACACGTGTCTAAATTTTTTTCATATTCTTTCAACGTAGGTGTCCATCATGGTCAGAAGATGAAACTATCTGTGCCCGAAATGTTAACAATGAAGTTCACTTCTTTGAAAACAACAATTTTAGTATGGAAAGATTTGTGAAATCAATTTATCACTTACTATAAATGTATATACAGTTTTGTTGCCTTATATGGCATCATAGGGTTTTCCTAAATACCGTTAATATGTTAATAATTGCTGTTTTATTAATTCATTTGAATAACTCTTGTAAACCTAAATACTGAAGAAATTCTAACAAAGATTTGTTTTTATAATAAGTTTTTATTTAATAATTGCTATTAAGGCATTTGCATACCTCTTTCGGAGTTTAGTTACTATTGAAATTCTTTGATACAAATTTTTTAAATGTCTTATTGTGTGGAATTTCAAACATAAAAGTAGACACCTAGTCCCAGTAACTTTCAGCCCATTGCCAATCCTACCTCATCCACACATCTCTCCACCTAACATCTCTCTTACTGTGCTAAAGCAAATCCTAGGCATCATATAATTTTACCTGTACATCTCAGTATGTATCTCTGAAGACTAGGGCTTTTTAATTGTTTAATAGCCACAATACCATTATCACAGATATAAAGTATCTGGTCAGTGTTCAAATTTCTGATAATTGCAAATGTTTTAATTTTTTGTTATTGTTTTGTTTAAAGCTTATTTATTTATTTATTTATTTAGAGGGAGAGAGTGTGTGTGAGCAGGGGAGAGGTAGAGGAGAGGGAGAGAGAGAATCTTAGGTTTCTTTCTTTTTCTTTTTCTTTTTCTTTTTTAAGTTTATTTACTTATTTTTGAGAGAGAGAAAGAGATAATTCCAAGCAGGCGCTGCACTGTCAGTGCCGAGCCTGATGCAGGGCTCGAACTCATGAACTGTGAGCTCATGATCTGAGCTGAAATCAAGAGTCGGATGCTTAGCCAACAGAGCCACCCAGGCACCCCTCTTTTAAGTTTCTTTTAAGCTATAGGCTCCCTGTCCATCTCTTTTACCCCCACCTTGAGATTTTTTATTTAAGAAACAAGGTTACTTGTCATATATTTTCTCATAGTTGAATTTTGCTATTGTATCTTGTCCTATAGTTTAACATGTTCATCTGTCCCCTAAATAGCTATTTGCATCTAGAACTGGTCAGCTTCAGATTCTCTTTTTTGGGGAGATGAGGACAAGTCTGACTCACAAGCAGTGTTCAGTTCTTTTATCAAGAAGCACATAGTGTCTTCTTGTCTGTAATTTTGTAGGATTAGCTGATCTGTTATTTCATGACTGGTTGCACATTGGTGATTTTCCTCCTCCCTACCCTCTCATTTATAAGCTATACTACTTCTATAAAGAGAAATTCCCCCATCTACTATTTGATTACCTAGTGGCACCATTTATATAAGAAAGAGCACTGTGTTCTTATAATCAATCAGTGGGATTAGATGTATAATCTCATTACTTGCCCAAGGTCACCCAGCCACTAAATGACTGGGTAGAAATTAAAATGTAGGTCTGTGTTGTTCCCACTCCACATGAGTCTACTCATGAGACTACAATGAGCAGTATTACTATATCATTACATTAATCGTTTATAATACATGCAGAATTTATCATGTTCCTATTAGTTTCATTCTTCCAACACCATTTGCTTTTTGGTTTTTTTTAGACACAATTGCAAACAAATTGCATTTGCAAAAAATTAATGATTTTGTGTTATCACCTGGACCCCAACCATACAAGGTAATGTCTATGTCTTTGTTCATATGGAATTTTAGGAAATTAAACCTTTTCCTAGTGCTTAGTGACTATAAAAACATGTCCATCTTAGTTTATATGCCTCAGAAAATTAAGTGACGATGATATATGTGTATTTCAGGTGGCTGTCTATGTTCCAGGAAGTAAGGGTGCACCTTCATTTGTTAGATTATATCAGTACCCCAATTTTGATGGACCTCATGCAGCCTTAGCTAATAAAAGTTTCTTTAAAGCTGATAAAGTTACAATGCTATGGAATAAAAAAGGTATGATAAATACATTTTATCTCATTTATCAAGTATTCATTGAGGCTTATATTCCTATATGTATATAGAAAAAAAGAATATCAATGCTTATTTAATGAAAATTTACATGTGCTGTGTTACATTTAAAAATTTTTTTCTTATCAGCATCAGGTTAAATTGTGTTTTAAATCTAATGAAAGTTTTTTCCGTTCTAGCTACTGCTGTGTTAGTAATAGCTAGTACAGACGTTGACAAGACAGGGGCGTCCTACTACGGGGAACAAACGCTGCACTACATTGCAGTGAACGGAGAAAGCGCTGTCGTGCAGCTACGTGAGTATTCCCATAGTCTTCTTATGCTAAAACAATGGAAAAAATACTGGGCCATAAAGATGATTCAATCTAAATTCTTGTTCAAGTGATAAAACTCACATATTTTAATAACCTTTCAGGCAAAATTCCTCTTGATTAATAAACTTAAAGTCATCCCCAGACATACATTATTTTGACAGAATCCAATTAATTTAGTTATGCCAACACTTTAGTGGGGAACTTGCTGAGTGAGGTTAATTTCATTGCAGTAGCTCTTTGGGGACTTATTTAACTTATAATGACAGGGAGTTGGTCTTGTGAGTGTAGCACTCCTTCAGAACTGAGTGTGAGGAATGTCACCATTTTATCTTTTGTTTTGATGAGCTAAATTAACTGTAGAATAAGACAGTTTTAAAACTCTGGCAACTCCCTGGATTTTCATTTTGAATTGAACATGTAGGAGTAGGATAAACTTCCTTACAAAAAACTATCTATTCCCTCTGAAGTCAGAAAGGAAACAAGGGTGTCCTCTTTCCGCTATAATTTAACATCCTGAAAGACCTTGTCAGTGTAACATATCAAAAGAATAAATGTACACTTTTGAAGGAGGAAAAACAGAATCATCTCTGTATGTATAGATGAAGTCACAGTATAAATAGCCACTTAAAAAACATAATAGAAGGAAATGCATAACAACAAAAGGCAAGAAATCTATAGGACTAATAGGAAGAAAACTTTAAAACTTCTAAGGGACAAAATGTGACCTTTATAAGGAGAATTTTATAAAGATGTCATTTCTCCAAATTAACCTAAAAATTAAAATGCCGGTAGGTTTTTATAAACTAGGTAAACTGGTTCTAAAGTTGATTTTTTTCCAATCTTAAAAAAGTGAAAAAAGATTTTCTAACAAGGCAGAACTAATAAAGGAAAAGTGATTAATTTGAATATATAAAATACAGAGTTTTACATCGGAGGAAGAAAATTCCATAAAATAAGCCAAACAAAAGATTGGGGAAAATTTATTTAGATGGAAAAGGGATGAGTATGAGAAAGGTGAATTTTGTTGCTATAACAAATCAATAAAAGGCCAATAATTGGGGAGAAAAATAGGCATGGGACAGTAAAAAATAGTCCACAAAACCAGAAATAAGATTGTGTAAGTATATTAAAATGTGCTCAGTTTATAATAAAAGAACAGAAAGGAAGGCAAGACAATTTTTGTCTCAGCAGCTTGACAAAGATAAAAGTATGAAACTACACAGTGTGAGTGAGAATGAGGAGAAAATCTGTACTCTTACACACTGTTGAGGCTCCTGGCTAACTCAGGCAGAGGAGCATGTGACTCTTGTTCTTGGGGTTGTGAGTTCGAGCCCCACATTGGGTGTAGAGATTACTAAAAAAATAAGTAAATAAACTTCAAAAAAAACCTGTTGATAATATAAAATGGTACAGCTTCTCTGAAGGGCAGTCTGGTAGCACATTATCAACTAAATGTACGTACCTTTGAGCAGCCAGTTTCACTCCTATAGATGTGTTTGTGTACACTCACAGTTGAGAATATATAGGAATACAGTACCATTGGAAAAGAGTGAGGCAGATCTTAGTGTGCTTATATGGAAACATCTCCAAGATAGAATACTAACTGTAACAACAAAGAACTGTGTGTGTGTGTGTGTGTGTGTGTGTGTGTGTGTGTGTGTATGTGTGTGTGTGTGGTTAAGAGAGATGCTTAATTTCAACAAAACTATTCTGAAAGTATATACAGGGAATAGAGGGTTGCCTTTGTGTGGGGGAACTTATTGTGTGGTGTATCATTTTATATAATGTGTATTTTTATTCCTGTGTGCCCACATTACCTCTCCCAGTGAAAACTAGTTTGGTAATAATAATAATAACGTGTGTCTTTGCCAAAATGTTTAAACGAAATTTAGATTCCCTAGAGGTTCTTAAATAAATTTATGGTTATACATCAATATCCATAGTATATCATATAAAAATATTTTAATTGTAACGTATCTTGAAATTGTTGGATTTTTTTTTACTGTTTGACATGTTTATGAGTATTATACAATTGTAATTCACTAATAAATATTGTACTCATGTTATTCTTTATTGCTAATTTCGGTTTTATATTCTTTTTCTAGCAAAAAATGGCCCCATTTATGATGTCGTTTGGAATTCTAGTTCTACTGAGTTTTGTGCTGTTTATGGTTTTATGCCTGCCAAAGCGACAATTTTCAACTTGAAATGTGATCCTGTTTTTGACTTCGGAACTGGTCCTCGTAATGCAGCCTACTATAGCCCGCATGGACATATATTAGTACTAGCTGGGTTTGGAAATCTGAGGGGACAAATGGAAGTGTGGGATGTTAAAAACTACAAACTTATTTCTAAACCAGTGGCCTCTGATTCTACATATTTTGCTTGGTGCCCTGATGGTGAGCATATTTTAACAGCCACATGTGCTCCCAGGTTACGTGTCAATAATGGGTACAAGATTTGGCATTATACTGGCTCTGTCTTGCACAAGCATGATGTGCCATCAAATGCAGAATTATGGCAGGTTTCTTGGCAGCCATTTTTAGATGGAATATTTCCAGCAAAAACGATAACTTACCAAGCAGTTCCAAGTGACGTACCCGGTGAAGAACCTAAAGTTGCAACAGCTTATAGACCTCCAGCTTTAAGAAATAAACCAATCACCAATTCCAAACTAGTAAGTAAAGTTTTTTACTACTTTGGTAGGAAAAGGTTTTTTAGTGTGTGGAATTCTCAAGACCTTTTTCTCATGTATGTTCTTGTGTTACTTAGCACCTGATTAGAATATAAACTCTAGAAATCATGGAGGACCTACCACTGAAGATGGGGAACAGCTGACATTGTTAACAGAGTAGTCCATTTAAAACAGTTCACATTTCGACTTCAGCCAGGTCACGATCTCGCGGTGCGTGAGTTCGAGCCCCGCGTCGGGCTCTGGGCTGATGGCTCAGAGCCTGGAGCCTGTTTCCGATTCTGTGTCTCCCTCTCTCTCTGCCCCTCCCCGGTTCATGCTCTGTCTCTCTCTGTCCCAAAAATAAATAAACGTTGAAAAAAAAAATTAAAAAAAAAAAAAAAAAAAAAAAACAGTTCACATTTTACATTTGTGAGAAAGATAATGGAGTATGACATGCTGCCTTTGTAGACATCATGGGCTCAAATTCACATGCCTGTCAGGCTAGGCTGGTAATGTAAGGCTTTGGTGACTGGGAGAGAATGGGAGAAGGAAGAGATCATGCCCTCTTTAAAGGCCATAGCAAACGCACAGCAGTAGCTGATTGTTTCCGTAGGAGATTTAGGCCCAGTCTGCCAAAATGATTTTTCAAGACAAAACCAGTCTGGATGCTTATGTAAAATTGCTCGATTTTTAAAACACTGTTGGTCAAACAAAACATGTTTATTTTCCTTAGGCTGTCATTTCCCATCTATATTGTAAAGTTATGACGAGAGCATTGGTCACATTCTGATCTTTAGAATGTGAGCATTTCAGAGCTCAGGGGAAACATTTATTAGTGATCTGAGTCTCTGTGATGATGTTAAGAAATAAAGTTGTTCTATAAGAATGAACAACAATATTATTGGTGTTATAAAGGTGGCCATACAGTAGGTGTAAACTGGTTCAAGTAAATGAGGATATTCAGTCACTTAATTATTAGCCACTCAGGGAAGTCAACACTTGTTCAAAGGATAAATATTCCTATGCCTCCCTTGTACCACTCCTAACCCTCTCAAAAACAAAAACAGAGGAACCCTTCCTCCTCCACAAAATCTAGCAGTGGTCTGTAATGACTTCATTGAAATGTTTTGTTTAAACATTTCTGTTGTATCATTTACTAAAAACATAAAAACTTATGAACAAATTAAGCCCATTTATGATATTTGTATATAGATTAAAACAGAAAGGATATAGTAGACTTTGGATTGTCTTCCCTCTGTATTGAAATTTTCCTTACCTAAGATAAAAACAGAAGTGACCTCAACATATCTGGCTTTCTAAATATCTGTAAGCACAAGAGGGATAAATTCCGAATCACTGTATATTTTTATTCTCTGATCCATAAAACTCATTTGTTTTGATAGGGGGAGGAAGAGAAAGATATACTTTGAAAATAGTGATAAAACTTAGGAAGAACATTTAAAACCAAAATTGTTTTACCATTTAAGATTTCCACTAAATTTTTGCTTTTGTACATAACATGATGATTATGTGATTTTATCAAATGATTTTAAATGGAGGAACCACAGGCTAATGAGAATTTTTTGTTTGTATCAAATTCTAGAAATGAGCTAAATGGCCAAAAAAAAAAAAATATTGCTAAGAAATTAGTAGAAACAAAGACATTCTAGTAAATAACTTCACAAAGGAGGATGGTTATGTATCACAAGGGGAAAAAAATGATGAGATTCTCTCTCTGAAGAAAAAACTTTTTTATAAATAAAAACTCACCTATAAATTATACTTAAGTATTTCTTGGCTTCCAAAATCACCCTTCAGTGTTGTAATGTGTTCATTAAAACAGTCCCATTATAATTGACATAGATGAAAAAAATATATTAATACGGATGAAATTGTATACGATAGGCACAGTACTAAAGCCAGAAAAGCTCATGATCTGTAGTAGCTGTGTGGATATTTTTTTCTTTTTGTCTAAAACGAAAGCCTGTCGATGGCTACGTTATGTTCATAACGTAGAAGAGCCTTGTAACTTATCCTATGTGGATAAGAGCCTTGTGGAAAGCCTTGTAACTTATCCTTTCTTACATCATTTGTAATTGCTTTGTCATTTCCCTGCAGTTCTCATGAATAGAAACTTTTTTATCCAAAGCAAAGTACTATAGGAGAGCCCACTATTGAGAGAATTTTGATGTGTAAAACAAATGTTCGACAAATAAAGCCATGTCTCAACTAACATCGTATGCTGTGTAGATAAGAAAGTGAAAGAGACGTGCCATCAAATTTTGTTCTACAATTGTGGGTTCTCATATATTCAGTTGCTTCAGGTAGAACATGTATGCACACACAACTTTGATGTCCAGTTACAGTTCATGCAGTTAAGATGAAGTCACGGTATGATTTCTTATTTATTCCTCCGTCATCTTTTTTTTTTTTTTTTTTTTTTTTTTAAATTTTTTTTTCGACGTTTATTTATTTTTGGGACAGAGAGAGACAGAGCATGAACGGGGGAGGGGCAGAGAGAGAGGGAGACACAGAATCGGAAACAGGTTCCAGGCTCTGAGCCATCAGCCCAGAGCCCGACGCGGGGCTCGAACTCACGGACCGCGAGATCGTGACCTGGCTGAAGTCGGACGCTTAACCGACTGCGCCACCCAGGCGCCCCGATTCCTCCGTCGTCTTAAATGTTTGACCCTGCCCATTTCCTTATAGCACTTTTAAGTACAACATGGACCTGAGAGCTAGTCCTTAAGAACCTTCATGGAGATCTGGTTCTTTTGATGTGCTGAGAATAAGAGTCCAAGAGACAGTTACCACTAAGATAACGGCAGTTTAGAGGGAAATCACTGAGTAGATGAACCTGATAAGAAGTTGTAGTACTGTCATGTATCCTGTATGTTGCCTGAAGCAGCTCCGGAGATAACGTAAACCTGTATGTGTGTATTCTTTTATTGAAATTAACTGACATGTGAAATAGTAAGATATTTAAAGTGTCTGTCATGGTGATTTGTTAGATGTATTCACTGTGAAAGGATTTCTCCCATCTAGTTAATTAATGAATCTCTCACCTCACTGTGGGGTGTGTGTGTGTGTGGTGAGAACATTTGAGTTTCCACAAATTTCAATTATCAACCATAGTCACTGTGTTTTATATTAGAACCTCCTTGATCCACTCCTTAATTCACCCTCTTTCTGTTGTAGAATATAGTTGATGGATGGTTATATAAATATCTCATGATGGAAATGATGATGTGTTTTTATTGTATAGTGTGACAGGTCATTGAGTTTTTTGTATGCCTCTTCATTATGTTAATACTGGATTTATAAGTATGCGGTTAGTCACCCCTCTTGTTTTGTTTTCTTCTAGTCTGTTTTAGTTTTTCAATTTGCTTTTATTTTTAATCTTCTAATCTCTGATTTTGCATATAAAGATCTAGCAAGTAATTCTTTGTGCAGAGAAAACAAATGAGGCAACTAGGTTTCTGTTGGCAGCAGTCCGATCCAAAAAGACTCCGGAAGGAGCTACCGTTAGTATCTACTTTCAGAAGAATCATGTGTCATAGTGGTACTAAGAAAAGTTCCATTGTTGAAGCCAAACTGAAGTGAATTTTGCCAGATCTTGTATAAATGAAAGACACCATATATCAGTTAATAGGAAGATCCTTATTAAATCCATCCTGACAGTTGGAGTGTGCCTGTTACTAATAAGAATTTTGAAATATTCCTTGCCAGTGATTATAAAACAAATTTAATAAGTTTATTCCACACTAGCAAAATTATATGATTTGTGATACCTGTTTTTAAAAACATGGACTGCATTTCACAGTCATTTATTTTACATTTTCCACAGCATGAGGAGGAACCACCTCAGAATATGAAACCACAAGCAGGAAATGATAAGCCATTATCAAAAACAGCCCTGAAAAATCAAAGGAAGCATGAGGCTAAGAAAGCTGCAAAACAGGTATTTGGGGCACTAATCTTTTCAAAACAAAACAAACAAAACCAGTTAAATTAGCTTAGTTTAAGCCTCAAAGTTTAAAGATTCTAGTCCTCAAGACTTGACTATTCGTTATAAAATGTAGTTGGAGTTAGATATAAATAGCCAGAATGTCTTTCTTTTTGTGTTTGCCTGTGAATTTCTGAATAGTTCCATAAAATAAAATGAGGAAGCGAGGAAACGACCTGATCTTAAAACCTGAAACCCTGATAGGATTGTGTAGTAATGTTACTCGTTGTAGACCCTTTTGGTGGAGCCTGTGTGAAGTGGTGCAGTTTGCTCCCTGAAAGCATACGTTTGTTAAGAGAGATCAGAAATGACACGATTCTAAAGCCACTTTGTCTCTCAGTATTACATTACTATAGGAAATTATTCAGCTGGGAATCTCAACACCAGAAGTACCCAAAACGGTAGATTGTTATATGATTTTATAGTTGAAAAAACACAGCAGTGTAATAATTGACAGATTATGATTGTGTCTTATAGTGATGGTGAGATCAGCTAAGCTAGGAGTATCTGTTCGTGAAGTCATGGCGATCATAGTTTTGTCAGCTCTAGGTTGCTTATGTGTTTTGACAGGCAATTACTATTTTAAGGTATAGAATTGCATTATGCAGCCATAGTCTGCTAAAATCTGAGCTTCAAAAAAAATCAGTGTGCTCTTCTGTAGTTAATATACTTCATCTCCAGAAATATCTTTTTTTTTTAAATATAACTTTTTATTTAAGTGTATTTATTTTGAGAGAGAGAGAGAAAGAGGGACCGAGTGTGCATGCTCATGAGCATGGGAGTGGGGCAGGGGGCAGGGAGGAGCCAAGAAAAAGGGAGAGAGAAAATTCCAGGTAGGCTCTGCACTAACAGTGCTCAACATGGGTCTCAAATTATTATGCTACTTTAAATTTTAGATCTAGCAAAGTAGTCTCTATGACAATTACATAGTAAAAACCTTCTGGGTGTCTTCCTTATACTGTGATTTTTTTTTTTAAGCTGCATTGTATCTTTCTGTTATGGGACAATGTGGCATATTTCATGAGACCTTCAATTCAGATCAATGACATAAAATGTAGTATAAAAGATAAAATCACATTTTGGCTTTAGCATTTTATATATCAAGGCTCTGTTGGTTGACGTACTTTAATGTTTTGATTTTAGAAAAATTGATTTTTTGAAAATATTTCCTGCAGGAAGCAAGGAATGAAAAGAGTCCCGATTTGGCACCTACTCCTACCCCACAGAGCACACCACGAAATACTATCTCGCAGTCAACCTCTGGAGACCCTGAAGTAGACAAAAAAATCAAGAACCTAAAGAAAGTAAGAGACTTAAGTAAAAAGCAGATGTGTTTATTAAAAGACATACATAAGAAATATATAAAGATAGGCATCTAAGAAGTTAGAAGCAGCTCTGATTATTGCTTTCTCACTATGAAATACTATAATTTAGGAATGGCACTGGTTTTAGTTCTATTCATAAATGTCTAAAGGCTGTAAGTCTTTTTATTATTGATTTTTGGAACAGTAAAAAAAAAAAGGTCCATTTGTACAGAAATATGCTGAACTGTTTTATACTCAGTATTTCATTAGACATTTACGAGATCAGTGGGAACAGCTGTTTATCCCAGTTTTAAAGGTGAAGAAACGGAGACAAAAAGAAGTTTATTAATTTGCCAAATTGCAGCCAGTTTGTGGTGATGGCCCTGGTATAAAATCGGGTTTCTGGAGCCTGCCCAGGCTGCATTATGAAGGGTCTTTTAAAGCCACAGCCATTGTCTAGGTACAGTGGAGTGCTAGAGAAAACAGTGAAGTTAGTGATATATTTACCTACGAATACATGTATGTGTATACATACACGTACATATATAATACCATTACTTGAAAACTTGAAAATTTGCCAAATGCCGTGTTCTTAACATGTTTAGTTTTACATCTAAGTTTAAAAAAAGAGTTTACCTTAGCATTTTACCAAACTATCCTTGATCCAAAGGTGAGATAATTGATTCTCCTTACTCAGTTTTCCCATGTATGTGATTGAGGTGATACTAAAAAAATTTGCATTCTGAAGTTACTTATTCTTCCTTCCTCTTGACTCATAATATATTTGATGTTTGCAGAAACTGAAAGCAATCGAACAACTGAAAGAACAAGCCGCAGCTGGAAAACAGCTAGAAAAAAATCAGGTCATTTTTACGTGTTTCATTCGCACGTGTAGTCACTACCACTCTTCCCTTTTTATTATACACAATCATTTAATCAAGTAAGAGCACATGAGTTTAAAAACTTCTTTTGAAAACCATATATTTTGTAAAACCCTTTTATACTTAAACGGAGAAGCACAGGGGAAGACCGGATGTAGACCATGGTAAATGAGAGAATCGTGATTTCTAAGAGGCATAGTAAGGCCATTGCTGCTGAAAATAAAGGCCATGTATTACAGTAGATAAACACAAGATTCTCTTCCTTCCTATATCTCAGGTTGCACTGCCCTGTTTTTATTCCTTTCTCGCCTTCTGAGGGATGCCGAAGTATAGAATGAAAATTTATTGGACCCTCAGAGTTGCAGTAAGGTGGCATTTGTGCTTTGCCCCCTTGATTTATACCACACAACAAATTAAAGCTTGTTACTCTGTATTTTTAAATCTGTATTTACCAGTGGGTCTGTTAAAATGTCAGAAATAACACCTTTTACAAATTTTTTCTGCTTTGTTGTTTTGGGTAAAGATCCAATAATTACTTTATTTCATTTCCTATTTAATAACTTTGTTGTTTGAAACTTTTCTAGTTGGAGAAGATTCAGAAAGAGAAAGCCCTTCTCCAGGAGCTGGAAGATTTGGAATTGGGTATTTAAACATTCACAGAAAGCCAATTGTTACCAGAAATCAGTGCAAACACATTTTCTGATAAACCCATTGGTGTACATGAAATACCCATGTACCCACATTTAATGTTCATCTATAATTTTAACCATTTATCCAAGATTCTGCATATGTATAAAATTATTTAATAATGTCTATTAAATTGATTTTTACATCCTGCATCCTATGCCATGTCAACACATGATGTAGAAAAGAAATACATGAATTTCTTTAGTAAGCCTGACAGATTGAAAGACGATGTCATTGCTTTTTTTAGTAGAGGATAGTATTTACCATATATGTGAATAAAAACAATTTAAATTTAATCATTGTTGGCTTTGTTATAAGTTGCTAAGTTAACAGATCCTTTATTAATTTACAAGACAAGTCTGGGAATTTTTCCTTTGAATATGTAATATGACTTTTTTCTTATCCTAAAGCATTCTTATACTGTCCAAACTTGAAAGAAAAGCCTTAAATATCAGATTTTACTAAATATATTAAATTGATTATATTATTTGTAGTATTTGGAATAGTTTTTCTGGTTAGTTCTAAAATACAGACTTTAAAAATGGAAAATAGTAAAACATTTTATTTTGGTATTTCAAATAATAAATCTAGTGATTTAATGATGAGGTAAATATTTTCCAAACATGAACTATGATTATTTTGTTGTAGTCGAGTCTTGATTGTTTTGATTGTTTATTCATATGATGAAAAAAGAAGATGTAATGATAATGCCAGACGCTCATCTATCAAAACTAATTTATATTTGGTTTCAGAGTCTATTGCAATTAATTTTTTTAATCAGGTTTACATTTGAAATTACTTTTCTTTTTTTAAGCTTGATTACTTTAAGTAATCTCTACACCCAACATGGGGCTGGCATTCACAACCCCCAAAGATCAAGAGTTTCACACCTTACCAGTGAGCCAGCCAGGCACCCCAACATTTGAAATTACTTTTCATTTGCATTGATGACCCGTTTTCCAAGAGGTAATATTTAAACTGATAGGTAAAAGAATCCAGAAACACCTTGAGAAACAAAAACAGATAACTGAGTTTACTGACACCCCAGAACTTCTAATAAGATTTGGTAAAGACCTAATTCATTAAAATTTAAGTGTTATTTTAAATATTTGGAGAGAGAGAGAGAGAGAGTGTATGTGAGTGAGTGAGTGAGTGTGTGAACGCACATACATATAATTGCTTTCAACATTAATTCATTTCTGATAATAAAAACTTAAGCAGATAGATTACTTTTACAGTGTATTACCTTAAAAATCGTTTTTCTAATAAAATATTAATTAATGCATCCTGAGACAGTGTGATTTTTTTTGACCTGGCAGTCTATTTTTAAAAAATTAATTACCCATTTACTGGGGCGCCTGGGTGGCTCAGTAGGTTAAGCGTCTGACTTCGGTTCAGGTCATGATCTCACAGTCCATGAGTTCAAGCCCCGCGTCAGGCTCTGTGCTGACAGCTCAGAGCCTGGAGCCTGCTTTGGATTCTGTGTGTGTGTGTCTCTCTCTCTCTCTCTCTCTCTCTCTCTGACCCTCCCCTGCTCATGCTCTGTCTCTCTCTGTCTCAAAAATAAATAAAAACATTAAAAAAATTAATTACCCATTTATAACACAATTTACGGTAACCATTAATAATTATCTTTAAAATGTTTATCTCAGGGGCGCCTGGGTGGCGCAGTCGGTTAAGCGTCCGACTTCAGCCAGGTCACGATCTCGCGGTCCGTGAGTTCGAGCCCCGCGTCAGGCTCTGGGCTGATGGCTCAGAGCCTGGAGCCTGTTTCCGATTCTGTGTCTCCCTCTCTCTCTGCCCCTCCCCCGTTCATGCTCTGTCTCTCTCTGTCCCAAAAATAAATAAACGTTGAAAAAAAAAATTTAAAAAAAAAATAAATAAAATGTTTATCTCAGAGGTAGTATCTTTGACTTTTGTTTTAGTCAGATGCTTTTAAATTGTTCCAGGCTAACTGTTCTTACCAAAATTCTTAGGCTCATTTTTTAGAATTGTCTTTATTTCTGTAGTCATCTAATCCATTCAACTTTTTCCAAGGAAATGTTTCATTTCTGAGCACATGTCAATATAAAAATCACTAATAGGTTCTTTGACTACACATTTTGTTTGATTTTTAGTTTAAACATTATCCTCTGGGAGTAAGAGTAAGGTGATGGGAAAATAAGGGTAAGGTTATAAAAGTCTGCTTGAAAATGAGATTTTAAATACATTGGTATTCATTATAAAGGAAAATCTGTAAATCCTTGATTCTCATAAAAGTCTCCCTTGCTCAGAGTGTCTCAAAAATGCATTTGGCATTTGCCATAAACATCTCTGGAGAGCATTATAATCTTGAGGGGAAGCACTTCAGTAGACACAAAGGCCCTCCTTATCTTTTCATGAGTTAAGCAAGCTTCCCAGTGAGGGAAGAGAAAAAGAGCAAAACCCAACACCATCACTTGAAAAAAAGGAATTCTTTTCTCAGAAAAGAAATAGATAATCTGCGTCAAAACATGCTCTGTATGTTACCAAAAAAGTAATACTGAATATTGTCAAACTAACACTATATTTTCCATGTACATTTAAAAATACGTGAACTTAATAGAAAAAGTCTAGCGTAAACTGAGGACATTGACTATGAGGATGGAGGGCGGTCAGAAGGAATGTTAGCCTTATTTGCTGTGCTTACTTTTTTTATATAAAGGAGATTATAGTTTTGTACAGTTAAAAAATCATAATCAGCTGAGACTAGACTTCAGAATAAGAAATAAGAACTGTTCTTGCAGTTCAGTTTGTGAGTGCCATACACCTTTCATTTCTAAGATGTGGACTCAGTGTTAAGGAGGTTGAGTGGAATTCATTTACTCTTTGGTAGCATATCTGATTTCCGAGGTAGCATGAGAGGGAAGTAAATGTCTGCAAAACTGTGTGATGTTTAGGATAGTGAAAAATTTTAATAAGAAAATGGAACGCTATGCAACCTTATGAAAATGATGCTGCAGCCCATAGCTTCACAACTACAGCCCGTGGGCTAAATCCCGTGCAGCACAGCGTAGTTTGTGCATTTTTAAATGATTGGAAAATCACAAGATAATTTGGTGACGTGAAAATTACATGAAATTTAGATTTCTGTATCCTTAAAGTTTTTTCAGAATACAGCCATATATGCTTTCATGCTACAACTGCAGTTGAGTAGGTGGAACAGACTGTATGGCTCGCAGAGTCTAAAACATTTCTCCTCTGGCCCTTTCTAAAAAAGTTTGCTGACTTCTACTTTACAAGAATACAGAATAAATGAAAATAATCATAGTGCAGCATACAGTTATTTTGCTGCTTATAGTTTCCACTATATAAATTCCCAGCAGTGGCCTTGCTGGGTCACATCATATTTAAAAACTTAAATGCCCCCTTATTGTTTTTTTCTTCACCAATCTCACCTCTTTGGGTTTTTTTTAAGTCAATCTGTGTTCATCTTGGGCATTGCTATCTCTCTGAGACTATTTTTTTTATTTGATGAAAGTATGATCGAGTTACTTGAGTGAATATCATGAATGATTGCAAATTGGCATCTTAACACCTAATTGTTTTTTAAGAAACAAGACAATGGGCCAGATTGATTTTGATGAGGATCGAACCATTTAAACCTTTATTATTCAAAGGGTTAATGAAAAGACTTCATGGGCCACCAATCTGCTTCAGATAAACTGTTATATTACTTTTTAAAACTAAATACTTCCTGAATTTATACACCCTTGGCAAGTAAAAATATGTATAAATTCCAAAAGAAATTTCATATCAGAAAGTCTGTGAAGCGTGAAAAAAGTAAGATGTTGAGTTTTCCCAAAGTAAATTGTAAGGTAAACATTTTAATCTTGGTCCCTTCGCTGTCTAGGTACCTAAAGACACGTCTATTGACAACCGTAGTCCTGCTGAGACTTTCTAACCGCTCCATCGCATGAGGGGTCAGCCACAGGCCCCAGCAACATTACCAACCACTGTACAGGGACAACCTAGCCACATTAGAGTCAGTAAGGTTAGGTGTCAGGCATGGCAGCCCTGCTGCAGTTGTGGGGACCTATTTGCACTGAAGGCTTCTTAACACAGAAATGACTGCCTACTCAAATTAGCTGCTCGATTTGCTGTCTCACCGTGCATTCCTTCCCTTTCTATTGCTCTACCTGGTTCCTGGAGCCTCCCTGGGGCTCGGACAGCTCCTGTCTTTACTTCACCTTTTTCTTGGTATGTTGCGGAGATGACAGGTAAGCCAAATAGTATTTCTAGAGTTTTTACAGTTTCTAGGCATTGCCATCTTTCCGGTGTTACTGCTTTACCCCTTTCCTGGCATTTCTCAAGGAGAGTGGCAAATTCGGTGCTTTATTTTTCTCTCTTGAGTTAGGAGTCAGAAAAGCACACTTCTAAAAGTTTTTATGTTATGTCTAATATCTTTATCTTTTAGGTGCATTTGAAAATTCGTTTTAGCTAAAACAATTCCTGATGTGGCCACTAGAGGGTCCCCCAAATCAGAGCACTGTGTATGGAAATTAAAGAATTAGAAATTTAACAACAATCTGGAAAATATGTTCACTCACTTAAAAGTTGCAATCTTGTAGACTGGTTTGACAGAGAAAAAGATACACAGGAGATGCACAGAGCAAGAAGGAAAATGGAGTTGTGAAGGAATGACATTGGAATTGGGTCAGAGCCGTCACACCCAAGAAACCTCTTAGTTTCTTATTTGAGCTGAGGGATGGAGGGATAGTGAGCACACTAGGAAGAGGAAATAAGTACTGTGTAACCCTGAAATGGTTGCAAATCAAATCAAATATGACTTTGGAATACCTTCAGAAATCTCATAGGAATTTAATGCCTTTTCAAAGAAAAGGGAGCTGTATTCTTAGAGTCCCAAAAGACTTAGCAAAACAGAGCTGCTTACATTTTACACTCTGAGGCAAAATTCCTTCCAGGCACACTTTTGTTTATTTTTCTTTTTTTGTTTTTTGTTTTGTTTTTTATTTATTTTTAATTTACATCCAAGTTAGCATACAGTGCAACAATGATTTCAGGAGTAGATTCCTTAGTGCCCCTTACCCATTTGGCCTATCCCCCCTCCCACAACCCCCCCCCCCCCAGTAACCCTCTGTTCTCCATATTTAAGAGTCTCTTATGTTTTGTCCCCCTCCCTCTTTTTATATTATTTTTGCTTCCCTTCCCTTATGTTCATCTGTTTTGTCTCTTAAAGTCCTCATATAAGTGAAGTCATGATATTTGTCTTTTGACTGACTAATTTTGCTTAGCATAATACCCTCTAGTTCCCCCAAGTAGTTGCAAATGGCAATATTTCATTCTTTCTGATTGCCAAATAATACTCCATTGTATATGTATACCACATCTTTTTTAAAAAATTTTTTTAATGTTTATTTATTATTGAGAGACAGAGAGACAGAGCATGAGCATGGGAGGAGCAGAGAGAGGAGATGACAGAATTCGAAGCAGACTTCAGGCTCCGAGTCATCAGCACAGAGCCTGACACGGGGCTCGAACCCACAAACCGCGAGATCACAACCTGAGCCGAATCCAGATGCTTAACCCACTGAGCCACCCACGCGCCTCTATACCACATCTTCTTTATCCATTCATTGATTGGTGGTCATTTGAGCTCTTTCCATACTTTGGCTATTGTTGATAGTGCTGCTCTAGACATTGGGGTGCATGTGGCCCTTTGAAACAGCACACCTGTATCCCTTGGATGAATACCTGGTAGTGCAATTGCTGGGTCCTAGGGTAGTTCTATTTTTAATTTTTTGAGGCACCTCCATACTGTTTTCCAGAGTGGCTGCACCAGTTTGCATTCCCACCAGCAATGCAAAAGAGGTCCTCTTTCTCTGCATCCTTGCCAACACCTGTCATTGCCTGAGTTGTTACTGTTAGCCATTCTGACCGGTGTGAGGTGGTATCTCATTGTGGTTTTGACTTGTATTTCCCAGATGATGAGTGATGTTGAGCACTTTTTCATGTGTCGGTTGGCCATCTGGATGTCTTATTTGGAGAAGTGTCTATTCATGTCTTTTGCCCATTTCTTCATTAGGTTATTTGTTTTTGGGGTGTTGAGTTTGATAAGTTCTTTATAAATTTTGGATACTAACCTTTTATCTGATATGTCATTTGCAAATATCTTCTCTCATTCTTTAGGTCACCTTTCAGTTTTTCTGATTGTTTCCTTCGCCATGCAGAAGCTTTTTATTTTGATGAGGTCCCAATAGTTCATTTTTGCTTTTGTTTCCCTTGCCTCCAGAGACGTGTTGAGTAAGAAGTTGCTGTGGACAACGTCAAAGAGGTTTTTGCCTACTTTCTCCTCAAGGATTTTGATGACTTCCCGAGTTTTATTTTTCTATGTTCAATTGAAGCTAAACAGGTCAAATCCTAGAATTGTGACATCACCAGAGACAATCTTTTATGGTGCCCAGCTTGTTTTGTTTTTGCATCCTTCCCTCACCCCATTAGACATCTGGCACCCACTTAAAGGACCTGAAGTTTCTAGCTTGTGCTTCCTCTCCCAATCCCCTACTCGTATAATGGAGACAATCCACGCATATATATTATTTTTGAAATAATATGTTTGGATTTTAAATACTGGCAATGAAAGACTTTCTCAAGGAATTTAGATAGAGTTTGGTAATATTGGTGATGGTGAAGAAGTGATACTCCCAGGGCATAGAAGTAATGGGCCCCAGTGCAAAATAAAAATGTATTCTTCATTCAAAAATAAGAATTACAAGACTGTGACGGTAAAGTGTTAAGCCAAGTGCAGTCCCCCCAGTTTTTTAAGTAAAGTTCTGCCCCCAGCGTGGGATGAACTTAACAACCCTAAGATCAAGAGACACATGCTCTAGCGACTGAGCCAGCCAGGTGCCCCATGTACAGGCCCTTGTAAGCACTGAGTCCTGTGAAATGGACTCACCCATGAAGCCAGCCTTGCATAGAAGCTACTGGAATTCCAACTCTGTCTGATCTGAAGAGTCTACTCTGTTCACAAATATCCTCCTGCTCCCTGAAGGAGGAAGAGGTAATGTCTGGCCCTAGCAAGAGTGCTATGGTATTTGGATTGACAGCTGTCGAAGAAAGGAAGATTTTTTTGGAAACATTTTTTAGAACAGTTTTAGGTTCACATCAAAATTGTGCTGAAGGTACAGAGATTTCCCACATACACCCTGCCCCCACACATCCATAGCCGCCCCCACTGTTAACATCCCCCACCAGAGTAGTATACTTGTTACAAATGATGAATACGTTGACACATGATCACCCAAAGTCCACAGTTTACGTGAGGTTTCCCTCTTGGTGTTGTGCATTCTATGGGTTTGGACAAATGTATAATGACATGATCCATCATTATAGTCTCATACAGAATTTCACTGTTCTAAAAGTCTTCTGTGCTCTGCCTATGCATCTCCCCACTCACGCACCTGACAATTGGTGATCCTACTGTCTCCATACTTTTGACTTTTCCAGAATGCCATATATTGGAATCATACAGTATACAGCCTTTTTAGATTGGCTTAATTCCCTCAGTAATATGCATTGAAGGTTCCTCCATGTTTTTCATGGCTTGATAGTTACTGCTGAATAATATTCAACTCTCTGGATGTACCACAGTTTATTTATCCATTCACCTACTGGAGAACATCTTGGTTACCTCCCAAGTTTTAGCAATTGTGAATAAATTTGCTATAAACATTAGCATGCAGGTTTTGTGTGTACCTAAGTTTTATCCTAGGCCTCTTGCTATCACCCCTCCCTGGTACTGAGGACTGGCCTTGATTCCCAACTTGCTGGCCTGAACAGCTTGCTAGCCAGGATTATTCCAACCATCTAATGGCCTCCCAGACACTGATAGTCTATTATCTGAACTTCCATGTAATGTCTGTGAATACTTCTTTTTTTTTTTAATGTTCATTTACTTAATGTCTGTATTTTTAAATGTTTTATTTATTGGGCATGCTCACGCGAGTAGGGGAAGGGCAGATAGGGAGAGAATCTCAAGCAGGCTCTGTGCCACCAGTGCCGGAGCCCAAAGCGGGGCTCAAACTAACGAACCATGAGATCATGGCCTGAGCCAAAGCCGAGGTGGATGCTTAACTGACTCAGCCACCCAGGCAGTCCTGTCTATATTTCTATGGTTAAGACTTGAGGTTAGAAAATCTGAGCCAGGCTTAAGGAGAGAAAGAAGATACATGGCTCTCAGAGTTCTTGACTTGCAAGCAAGAGGAATGGACTCTAACTTAGGGGGAAGTAAATAGTGGCAAAGTATGTAATAACTCACAGATTCAAGTGAAAAAACATAGAATGAGGCCCTGGAGGTGAGAGAAGCCTGAATAGTTTGGGGTCTAGAACTGTTCTCAGGGCTCTGTTATCAGAATTAATCAACTTCAGTAGTTTTGGGCTTTGGATATTGGCACAGCTCTGGCTGGGAAAGCTTTGGGGCATCTTAATTGACAAGACTGTATACAGTGGGGTCAAGCTAGTCCCCTGAAGAGAAACAAGTACTTTTACCAGAAGAAGTGGAGTCAATGTTGGGGAGCACTTCAACAATATATCCACTTTATTAATATTATGAAGAAGCCCCCACAAGATAACTTGGTGATCAAGTAAATTTGGTACAGGGTACTTTATTTCTTACTTACCTTTGACCTTGAAATGGATACATTTGGTCCAAATACTGTTTCTCCATACAAGCTATGTTCTCTAGCTATTTTTTTTTAAGTTTATTCATTTATTTTGAGAAACACAGAGACAGTGCGATTTGGGAGTGGGGGGTGGGGGGAGGGGGGAGATAGAGAATCCCAAGCAGGCTCTGTGCTGTCAGCACAGAGCCCAGTGCAAGGCACAAACTCACTAAACAGATAATGACCTGAGCTGAACCAAGGTTTGGATGCTTAAACAACTGAGCCACCGAGGCACCCCCTGCAGCTAATGTTTTTAAATTCAATTTTAGCTGGTTATATTAATTTACCTTGCATCTAATGCTTTTAATTGAGGCCTCAGGAATTTGATATATTAACCATACATTTGGCTGCCACATGCATTTAAATGATTCCCAAATACGTATGTGCACATTCTCTCCAGTCCTGTGCTACCAGTTACCTCCAGCATGATTTTACTTGGACATTCAGCCAAAAGTTGAAATTTAACATGTTGACAACCAAATTCTTTTACTGCTTGCCAATTTCCCCATTACTATTCATTGCAATAAAAGCTCAAGTAACTTCCATGCTCAGAGCAATTTTCTGGGCTCTCTGAGGAATTGAAGACATGTAAGACCTCACTTTGAACTCTTAAGAGACCTCAAGTCTAATGCACTAGACTTGGCTGCATGGTGGATTCATGGTGGATTCTTCCCTGAAGAAACTTAAATATACGGATGCTCAGGCCCCATCCTAGACCAACTAAATCAAGAGCACCTGAGGGGCATCTGGGTGGCTCAACTGGTTAAACATCCGATCCTTGATTTGGGCTCAGGTCATGATCTCACAGTTTGTGAGATCCAGCCACTGTACTGACAGTGCAGAGCCTGCTTGGGATTGTCTCTCTCTGCCTCTGTCTGCCCCTCCCCTGCTTGCACGCTCTCTCTCTCTCTTTCTCTCAAAATAAATAAATAAATAAACATTAAAAAAAGAAAGAAAAGAACCTGAGCTAGAGATGTAATTATTGAATCTTCACTGTCTTAGCTTGGGCTGCTATAACAACATACCGTAGACTGGGGTAAACAGCTGATATTTATTTCTTAGAGTTCTGGAGGCTGGGAAGTCTAAGATCAAGGTGCCAGCAGACTTGGTTCTTGATAAGGACCCTCTTCTGGGCTAGCAGACCACAGCCATCTTACTAAGTGCTCACATGACCCCTTTTTGTGTGTGCATGTCGCGGGGGGGGGGGGGGGGTCCCACTGTCATGACCCAACCTAAACCTGGTTACCTTGCAAAGGCTCCACCTTCAAATACCATTACTTTGGGGGTTAGGACTTCCATATATAAATTTTAGGAGGAACACTGAACATTTGGTCCATAATATTTACTCTAGACCACACGTTGGCAGTCAATCACCAAATAAGCCTATATTTCCTCTGGAAAAAATCTCTTCCTTTTTCTTGACATTTATCATCCCCTATTCAAAGCCCTTACTACTTTAGAGAAACAATAATAACTATCACTACCTGAGGAACCAGGCTACAGATTTTACATATATCGTTGTATTTGCTCTAATCCTTATTAAAACTGTAGGGAAACACACAACAATACAGTTAGCAAGAGAAAAGGAGGATCAGGCTCCAAAACCAGCGACGGCCATCACCTTTATGCTCTACTTTCTCCATCCTTTCTTTTTTCCAGTCCATCTTGTACTAAATCCCCCAAATGATGTTCCTCAGAAACCTGCAGTGCTTTCCTACTCTGCTGAAGAACCTGTATTACCTGCGGCTGCTGAATTTGCTCTCTGGTTTTCAGTGTGGCTTTCAAGGGCATCAATCTTCAGACCCTTCCTCATACTTAGGCTACTTGTTTGAAATAGAAGAGTAAGAAAAATTCATAACTTGAACTACCAGCCTCTGAGAATAAATGGAGTACATTATTAATACCAACTCATTCATATATTACGGACTCATTGGTCCTACATGCAGATCCATATAATGCCTGCCTCCCACTCCAAGTACAGCCTAGGCCCCAAGTGATGTCTGACTTATGTTTGGTAAAGGAATTCACTCTTATCAGGTGTTGCCATTTCCCTCACTCACACCACAGGTCTTCTAATGAACATGGCCTCTGCTCTGCTCTGCTGGACACCACGCCCCCTGCTGGCACACCTAGGCTACTCCACTGTGCCCGAGTTTGTCAATATCTGGGCACATTCAGCATAGCACACCCCTGATGTGCTAAAGCCCTTAAGGTGCCTTTAGTCTGTGTCCCTGGATAAGATGGAGAATGCCTCTCTTCTGTGCATTACATTCTTTTGTTGGAGAACTTCTGGGGTTCCAATGTTGCGCTTCATTTTAAGACTCTTCCGCCTGTCAATTTTTTTAGTCTAGTTGAGTTGGGATGAGGAGGCAATATGAGTGCCAGTCACTATGCTCGAGTTGGGATCATCTTTCCTCCAGAGACCACTGCTCTGTTGCAGACTGGGCTCTTGTTCTTTGGCCTCTTCTCTTAAAATGCATGTTTTTCGGGAGAATTCATTCCATGTTCCCCCAACCTCCACCCAGGTATACATCTGTCTGCCCACCACACCCACCTATCTGAGCTGGAAACCTTCTAGGCTTAATGAGAGTCCCCACTTACCTAATTTGCATATATTTTTTTAAGTTTTACTTTTATTTAAGTAGATCTCTATACCCAATGTGGGGCGCAAACTCACAACCCCGAGATCGAGAGTCACATGCTCTTCTGACTGAGCCAGCCAGGTGCCTCTACTTTTGAACATCTTATTGGTCCCATTTGAAATATTTTCTTACCCAATAATGATCTTCATTATGACCAAGAACCCACCAAGTCTAATTATTCCTTGTGCCCTGGTTTTGCACTATTCCTGGTGGTTTACAGTAACTGTTCTGTGGTAACTTTCTCACTGTTGTAGATGACTCCCTCCCTTTTAGACATTTCTTACTTCAATCTATTCACATACAGTTATTACATCAGTCTTCTGAAGATAATTCTTTGATAATGCCAGCAATCTTTAATTGCTCCCATTATTTATTATTTATTTGTTTTTTTGAAATTTATAGTTTGAGAGAGAGAGAGAATCCCAAGCAGGCTTTGCGCTGTCAGCACAGAACCCAATGCAGGGCTGGATCTCACAAACCATGAGATCATGACCTGACCCCAAACCAAGAGTCAGATGCTTAACCCACTGAGCCACTCAGTTGCCCCAAGGAAATTTCCTTCTAAGTCACTGAGAATTTTTATAAGTGAATTGAATTTTTACCAAATTCTATTGAAATGATCATATGATGTATCTTCTCTAATCCATTATTGCAAAGGATTCCAATAGATTTCTTAATTAAAAAAAAATTTTGTACTCTGAAATTGTCTCCACTTTCTCACGATTTATTTCTTAACACATGAATTTAAATCTATTTCTTTCTCCTATTGCAAAATTTCCATTCTCATTGATACCAATATAATCACTCACTTGCTTTTTCCACATTACATGCAACAGTCTTAGAATCATAATATGAACAAAATAGTATCACCATCAATGTGATTACTGAAAAAAGTTTATGATTTTGTTTTTGCAGTTCCTTTTGTCCTAAGATATATAAAATTCACAATTGTCACTTAAAGCCTGAGTAAGCTGAAATTGACAGCTGTGAAATGTTTTCAGACTTTCATTGCACCCTTAGATTAAAAAAATTTTTTGATCATGTACTACATTTGAGCTATTGGATATAAGAAACTATGGGCACACATTTATTGAGAACTTCCTATTTCACTGTTTCTCAAACTCATATTTGATGTATTTCATTAATGAAATGTCTGGGATAAATGATCCAGGATGACCCATATTTATGAATACTGAGACTTTAAAAAGTATGACCACGAGACTGTTATGCTAAGTGAAATAAGTCATGCAGAGAAAGACAGATACCATATGTTTTCACTCTTATGTGGATCCTGAGAAACTTAATAGAAGACCATGGGGGAGGGGAAGGAAGGAAAAAAAAAAGAGAGGGAGAGAGCAAAACTGTAAAAGACTCTTAAAAACTGAGAATAAACTGGGGGTTGATGGGAGGTGGGAGGCAGAGGAGGTGGGGGATGGGCACTGAGGATGTCACCTGTTGGGATGAGCACTGGGTGTTGTACGGAAACCAATTTGACAATAAATTTCATATTAAAAACTAAATAAATAAAATAAAAAGTATGACCAAATTTTCCATTGCTATCCCAACAATTTTCCCCAAATCATCCAATCAAAGAACATATACTATAATAGAGTCTTTCTAAGACCATTTTTCTGAGACTCCCCTTAGCTCCCCATGGTGTGTGTTCCCTTTTGCTGCAATAAATGGTAAATGGAACTTCTCAATTCCTGGTATATTTTTGGTTTTAAACGTCTGACAGAAACTAAAAGATGTATCAACCAATGGCAATGGATTATATTTTGGTCCTGATTTTAGGAAAATTAATATCTATTAAGACAGAAGAAATTTGAACACTGGATATTTGGTATTAAGGAATTGCTTTTTTTTTTTTTTAAGGTTAAATAACGTTATTGTGGTCAGTGTTTTTCTTTTTTCCCCCAAAGACTAGTTGTTGTTGTTTTTTTCCTAGAGATACATGCTTAAATACCTACAAATGAAATAAATACTATGTCTGATATTTGCATCCCTGGGGGAAGAAGAGGTTAGAGCTATAGACAATCGAGACTGTCAAAATGTCACCAGTTGTTAAAGGTTGTTAATGAGTAAGGTAATTATTCTACTCCTCTACATGATGGAAATTTTACAAAAGTCTTTAAAAAAAAATTTTTTTTTAGGAGTGTGCAATATTGTAAGATCAAAGAAAAAGCCATGGCATGGCACCCCAAGGGTGAAGCATTAACTGTTCAGAAAGCTCGGGCTTTCTCTTTCATCCTCCACACCAGAATTGAGGCTGCTAAATAGGTGCTCTTAAGAGTCTCAGGCAGATTAATGTCTGAATTAAGTGAAATTGTATGTAGAACCCACACGTGCAGGGAGCTATGATTAACAGGCGCCTTTGACATCATCCCATCAGCTACTTCGTTCCCTCCCTACTCATCGAACTCCATCCCCGAGTCTCAGCACACATCCAAGATGGTGGGTCATGACAGTGAAACAGGTCAGCGTTGCCTCCCAGAGCGTGAGTTGGCGCCGCGCTGCGCAGGCGCATTTCTGCTTCCCTCCCCGACCTTGGCGGATCGCGCCTGCGCGGTGGGGAGCTGCTCGCGGCTCCCGCTCGGCCTTGGGCTGGCTGCAGTCTCAGTTTGAGGGCGGCCGAAGTGGCTGGCTCGATTAAGATGAGGTTTCTGCTAGTTCTCCTGGTGGCGGCGTCGGCGGTGATCCGGAGCGATGCCTCGGCCAACCTGGGCGGCGTGCCTAGCAAAAGATTAAAGATGCAGTACGCCACGGGGCCGCTGCTCAAGTTCCAGATTTGGTGAGTATGTGCGCCGGGCCCCGGCAGTGCCGCCGCGCCTCTGCTCGGCCTCTGTCGCCAGGCGAGGCCCCGGCTCTGCGGCCTAGCGGGCTGAACCTCCCCCTTGGCCCGGAAGAACGGCGCCAGCAGCCTTCCGCAGCTTGCCTTCTCAGAGGGCCTTCCTGGGACTGTCAGGCTGCCCTTCTTTTCTCCAAGTATAACCGCTCACTTCGCTCAGTTCTTTTTTGCCTCCTAGAATGGTGGGAGTGGGGAAGGAGGGCAAGGGAAGGTTAAATACTGAAAGGCGAAGAGGTGGGGACAGTTGTCAGTACGGAGGACCGGTTGGCGGCGTCACGCCATGGCCACCCTGGCTGCTTGCGGAGGTGGGCACGAGTTGGCGCAGCGTCGGTGGAGGAGCTCCAGTGTTTGCCACCCGGTTCCCTTTTCCTCTCCCCTTTCTCGGGGTTCTGCCGGGCGCCGTCGCTGCGCCGCTGGGCGAAGGTTAATTCGGGTCGTTGGAGGAGACCCACGAGGGATAGACGCCTTTTCTGCTGGACTTTCCCCGGTCGATTGTTGAGTGAGGGAGTGGGGATTCTGACAGCCGGAGGACGAGGAGAGGTCCTGGGAGGCTGATTTCTCAGTTTGCAATTTCCAAAAGGTCTTTGAAAAGGAGCACGTTGCTCTTCTGACAACGGTCACTCCCAAACAACTCTTATCTTTCTCCCCCATTCCTCTACACCCCCTTCCCTGGAGCATGTCTTTCTACGTTTCTATCTTATGCATTCAGATAAATAGAAAAACAAAACAAAACAAAAAAAAACAAACGAAAGCAAAAACAAAACCCTGAACCAGAAAAAAAAAACCTGGCATTTGTCGACGTTGTTCTTTCTGTGATTTTGTTGTTACCTAGTTAAGTTAGAACTTGAGCAATAATGCATGTAATAAGGTAACTGGGTTGGGGGAGACTGAAAGGCTAAACTAAAATAGTAAAATTGTAGAAATTAGAATCCTGTATCACAAAAGATTGTATTTTCTTCAGGATAGGATGGTTAGGTAAGTAAATTTTCAGAGTCATGGTACTTTGGAGTGTTGGTGTTGGCCATAATGCAGTTAAAATTGGCTTTTTAAAACTTTATTAATATAAGTGTATTAAAGGTTAGATTTTCTGCTTACCCAGCCGTTTTTTTGTTTGTTTGTTTTTTGTTTTTTTTTTTTTGCTTAATCTTTAAAGAGTACTCAAATACTTAAAATTTTAAAATTCAGTTTAAGTGACCCATAGAGTCCGAAAGTGAGATGTTGAGACTTTATTTTGGAGTGAAAACTATAAAAACCTAGCAGTTTCTTGATTAAAAACAACAACAAACTCCTTGAACTGTTTACCGTGTGGCCAGCATATATCATTTTCTGTAATGTACTGTAAAAACTGTAAATGGAAGTTTTGGCTTGACCATTCCAACTTTTTCCATAATTTTTAAAAATTAGAGAGTGGCAGTCATTTTTACTATCTGTAATTATTGTTAAGGATTAAGTGTGAAACTTTGGATGTAAGTAGTTTAAAAAAGAGTGCAGTTTCCAAGTTATGTAATTTTTCTCTTTCCTACTTTTGCATCTCTTGGTTTCACTTGTACTTTTCCAAAATACTCTTCTTTTACAATTGCTTCTGTTGGGATACTTGTCATAATAATTTAAAATTTTTTTTTTAATGTTTATTTATTTTTGAGACAGAGAGAGACACAGCATGAGCAAGGAAGGGGCAGAGAGAGAGGGAGACACAGAATGTGAACCAGGCTCCAGGCTCTGAGCTGTCAGCACAGAGCCCGACGCGGGGCTCGAACTCACGAACTGTGAGATCGTGACCTGAGCTGAAGTTGGACGCCCAACCGACTGAGCCACCCAGGCGCCCCTTTGTCACAATAATTTAACAAGTGCACCTTCCACTGAGGATGTTCATAGCAAAGTTTTCAAAATGTTCTGGGAAGGGCATCCAGTTCTTCCTCTCAACTTTTTAAAAATTTTAGGTACTTCATTTGAATTTGTGATGCATAATTTTTTTCATTCTTTTTCTTTCTTTTAAAGTACAAACTTGTCCCAAAAGTCTAATAAGAGTTTTCTTTTTCAGTAACCCAGAGCATGTTATGTATGGAAATCAGTTTTGTTTGGTTTTAGTCATACATGGGAAACAATTTTATTAGTATGCCCTCCATATACAGGTAAATTAGCTTGTTGTTTGTTACTTTTTCCCCAAGAGGTTAATCTGTGTATAGTAAATTGAATATTTGGTTTCTTGTTTTGGCAGAATCTCTTGGACATTCATTTGCAGTTTTGGGAGAGGAGAGGAAGCTAAAACGATTGAGGCTAAATCTGTGAAAATTCTTTGAATTCTCCTTGAAATCTAAGTGCTGTAAAAGGCAATTTTTCACTAATTACCACTATTAACAAAGGAGAGAACTATTTTTACCTTACTTTCAATTGCTTTTGTCCTCCTTTATATTTATTATGAGTACTCTCTCTTTTTTTATTTTTTTTAACATTTTTTTTTTAATTTTTTTTCAACGTTTATTTATTTTTGGGACAGAGAGAGACGGAGCATGAACGGGGGAGGGGCAGAGAGAGAGGGAGACACAGAATCAGAAACAGGCTCCAGGCTCTGAGCCATCAGCCCAGAGCCCGACGCGGGGCTCGAACTCACGGACCGCGAGATCGTGACCTGGCTGAAGTCGGTCGCTCAACCGACTGCGCCACCCAGGTGCCCCATGAGTACTCTCTCTTTAACTGTAGCTCAGTATATCATCCGTTAATTGTACCACTTTTATAATTGCTAAAGAACAGGGGCGCCTGGGTGGCGCGGTCGGTTAAGCGTCCGACTTCAGCCAGGTCACGATCTCGCGGTCCGGGAGTTCGAGCCCCGCGTCAGGCTCTGGGCTGATGGCTCAGAGCCTGGAGCCTGTTTCCGATTCTGTGTCTCCCTCTCTCTCTGCCCCTCCCCCGTTCATGCTCTGTCTCTCTCTGTCCCAAAAATAAATAAACGTTGAAAAAAAAAAAATTTAAAAAAAAAATAATTGCTAAAGAACAAAACAGCACAACACATAAGTGAAATTAAAGGGAGAGAGATCAGTGTGCGGAATAGCTTAAAACAAAGTTTACTATTCTACATTCATGTACTTTTTCAGTAAATATTCATTCAAGACTTGTTTGTACCAGGGCTAAAGATACCATGGTGAACAATATAGATGTGATCCCTCATGAAACTTCCAGGAATGCGCAGTATTACTTTATATACATAAGTCTTCAGTTTATGTTAATTGACGGAGTGACAGAATTAGATGAGTTTGATGACAACTCATTTCTTATTTTGGGAGAAAACTTATCTTGCTTATTTGGATGTTTAAACATTGAACGTAAAAAAGAAAGTTCTCTAATCAGAGCTTAAAATAAAGTTCCCTTGTAACATTTTCCTTTCTTGTGACTTTTATGAATAAATGCATTCTGTATGTGAATGTATTCTGACAGGTACCGTTTGGCATGATGTTTTTATATGCATGCTTTATTTTTTTCATATTTGAGATTTAACATGTAGTCAGACCTACAGCATTTAATCACTTGTAATTTAAAGAGCTTACTGGCTACAACTCTTTACAGTTAATACTTATCTGAGTATTTGACAACTGATTCACTAAGAATAGTAGATTAAATAAAGCTGAGATTTCAAAATGTAAGCAGAGTGCAGCAGAATTTTCTAATTTTGGTTAATTTAAGAATCCACTGCTATAATTTTAGGACAACCAACACAAAGTATTTTTTAGAGGTAAATGAAACAACTACTACAAGAACAGATTTGTATTTAAATTTATACCAACTCAGCCTTTGCTTTCATGGTATGGAGGCAAGAAAATAAAGCCCTAAGACTGATTTGGATATTGATACTTACTAAGATTAGTTAAAGGCTGAATTGAAGAAATCGGAGAAATTGTGAGTCCTACAGATCGTGAGTTACCATGGACCTAATATTTGCATATTCAATAAATATTTGAGCACCTCCTCTGTGCAGGCACTTTGTTGCTGGGAATTCGGTTTTCTCATAGACATCTTAGGCAAGAATGGAAGGCAGTCATTAATCCATGGACAACACATAAAATTCTAATTGTGCTAACTGCTATAAAGGAATAGTTGTGTGAGACAGCTAGTCAGAGGATCAGGGAAGGTTTTCATGAGGAAACCTACTTTGAACTGAGATCTAAAGGGTAAGATTTATTGCCAGAGAGCTTTCAAGCAATGGGAATAACAGGTTCACTGGCTTTGTAGTAAAGAGAACATAATTGCTTGAAGCCAAGGCTGCTGACCTCAAAGACCAAAAAGAAGGTGGCACAAACCCAGGAAGGTCTGGCAGGCCATGTTAAGAAAAGCTCAGGATCATTGTGGAAAAGACATTATAGGGGACAAAGAATAAGTATGGGGAAACCATTTAAGGGGACTGTTGGGAGTTGCCCAGGTGAGAGATGATGGAGCCTGGAATACAATGGTGGTGGTAGAAATAGAATGTAAAGGGACAGGTTAAGATCTTTACGAGATGCAGTTTTTCATGATAAGTTACATATTTGGGGGGAAGGAGAGGATGCATGGAGTGAGAGGTGTCAAAGATGGCTCCTGAGTTCTGGCGTGGTACTGTGCCATTCACTAGAATGTTAAAGGAGACCAATTTCATGGGTGTGTGTGTGTGAGAGAGAGAGAGAGAGAGAGAAGGAAAGGGAGGAACCCTGAATTTTTAAAATACAATAATGGGAATATCCTACAAAGAAATTTCATCTCCCCAAAATAGCCATAGTAACTGAAACTAAAAACTTAAATACCAGTTACTGTATTTCACCAAACCTAAGATGTGATGGATTAAGTTACACATTATTTTATATACCACTCAGAAGGAAAAAAAAAAATACTGCCATTTAAACTGGGACACAGTAATGATTATAAGATAAATCCTGATTTTTAAAAAGATGCTAAATAGGAGAAGTGTACTTCTTGGAATCAATGAAATAAATGAGTAAGTTGATCCAGATAGTAGAGAACTAATGGAGTGTGATTAGAGAAAAACGAAATGCTGGCTGCCACACCTACCACTATAATAGATTTTTAAAGTTTTCCGTAATTATGTAGAACTTAGTCACCATTTTGTTTTTGTTTTTGTTTTACTATTTAAACAACAAACAACTGCAGTATCTAAATGAATAATGTACACATAATAGTTGTCTCTACTTAATGAGCAAAGAAAGGGGCACTTGGCTGGCTCAGTCAGTAGAGCATGTGACTCTTGATCTCAGGGTGGTGAGTTCAAACTCCACATTGGATGTGGAGCCTGTTTAAAATAATAATAATAATAATGAACAAAGTACTTCAGTCCAAAGCTTTTAGAAGTAGGTAAAATATGAGTGGTTTTAAAGGTTTTATCTACTCTTACAGAAAATGGAAACATTGTTTCCTTACCATTTGCCATTAAGGTAAGTGGTGGAAATCAAATTGAATGTGTCATTTGGAAACACCAAGTTAACCTTATAAATTTTGAATAGTATAGTTACTGGGAAACTGCATTTATTGGACTGATGCTTTGGAGGCCCAGGTTCTAAGTTGATCTGCCTCTTATCTTCTGAATGACTTTCTGGAAATTACTGAATCTCTTTAGCTCTCAATTTTTTCATCTCTAACATGAAGTTATTGGTTGCATGCCAAGTAACGTTTAAAATTCTGTTACTCTGTTTTATATGTTAGGAAGCTTCATGGCAAAAAATGAAAGCATACATACGTGTTTCATTTCTGCCTTTGTCACTGAAGAGTGTAGTTGGAACTTCCTGGTTCATCTGATTGTCACCTTTTCTGCTTTCCAAAAAGGGAAATCAAATCCTGTTTTCACATGACTTACCTTGATGGGGGTGCAGCCTGGGATTGGTGAGGAAGAAATCTTGCCATGTGGGTTTTGCAAGAACTGCTCATAATCAGCTCCTTGTTTTTTATGCCCCTTTTTTTCATGCCACTGTTTTCCCCTTTTGTCCAGTATTTAGGGAGATAAGAATTAGTTTTTTACAATAATGTTTGAAAACCTATAGTCTGGTGGGAGAGACAGACATGTTAAACAGTATTACAGTAGAGCTTTCTGTTCAGTGTTCTAAAAGAGGTCATAATAGAGGGCTTTAAAAACCTAGTGGAAAGAAGGATTATCTATTCAAGGAGAGTTGGAAGGCTTTGAGAGGAGGATATGAAATCTAGAGGGGTATGGGGAAACCACCAGGAGATGTAGAGAAAGAGCTTTATAGAAGTAAGGAAGGTCATATGTAAATGGAGCCTGAGTCAGCACAAAGCGGGGAGAGGGGACAGGAAATAAAGGAGGCAGATAATCAATTAAAAAGTCTTAGTACAGTGTAAATGCTACCATTTATCAAGTTTTATTATTGTAATATATTATTTTCATCGTCTTTTATTGTGATGAGAACTTTGGTAAGTAAATCTTTGAAAACTTGAAGACTTTGATCTTTTACAAAATGAAATTAACTTTCTGGCTATAAACATAATACATGTTTCTTGTAAAAATAATAAGTGTAGGGGAGGAAGAATTCTTCCTCTACCCTTCTAGGTTCTTTTGGCTGGTCTCTTCATCAAAATGACTTAAAAGATGAACAGGAGAAAAACATTTAATTACATGCTTATGAGAGCCCCATAAAAAATATGAGATGCAAGAACAAGTGGGGCAATTGAGGCTTATACAGTATCCTCAGCTAAGCCTGGGGCTTCAAAGGCGGGGAGAGACACAGGACAATAAGAGCAGATGTTTGGTAATTAGATGTTTGCCTTGCCTCAGATAAAAAGTTACCTCTGATAACAGCTTTCTGTCTGGTTCAGGCACCTTATCTAAATTCTTTCAGGTAGTTAAGGGAGCAGTGAGTTGGGGGTTTTTTTGTTTGTTTTTTGTTTTGTTTTGTTTTGTTTTGAGTCTGCCTGGTCTAGATTACCTTCAGCTCAAAATAAGCCACATGCCAAAGTGGCATATTTTGGGATCACATAATTTGCTCTCCCCTCAGAAGTACATATAAGAAAGCAAAAAATACTTGTAGCTCTCTATTAATATTTGAAGAGACTCAAGACGACTCTGCACACAATACTGTATTATGTAATTCTACAAAAAATGAGTTCATAGTCATAGGCTTTTTTTTTTTTTAATTTGCCTTCTCCTTCATCACTTATCATTTGCTGTCAGTAAATAGGGAGATGCATCAGCAGGCACAGTATTACATAAGATTAGTGTTCTTTAAATTATCTAACTAGTGCCTTATTGGTTAACACGTAGGTTGATCCCAGTTTTTCACAAAATTACTTTGCTAAGATGAATATCCTTGAATATGTTGTGTACTGGTCCAATAATTTCTATAAACTAAATCCACAGAAATAAAGTATTATGATTATGTTAAAGGGTATCACATTTACATTTTGACATAGTTAAACTAGCTAATATTCCTGCTAGAAGAGCTTGAAGTAGTAGGTTGGATTTTTTTTTTTTTTTAATTCAATTTAGTTAACATACAGTGTAGTTTTGGCTTCAGGAGTAGAACCCAGTGATTCATCTCTTACAGATGACACCCAGTGCTCCTCCTGAAAAGTGCCCTCCTTAATGCCTGTCACCCATTTAAGCCACCCCGCAATCCCCCCATTCCAGCAAGTAGATTGGGTTTTTTAAAATTTCTAGCTTATTGCACTTTAATTTTTTTAATGTTTATTTATTTTTGAGAGAGAGAGAGAAAGACACAGTGTGAGCAGGGGAGGGGCAGAGAGAGAGGGAGACACAGAATCCTAAACAGCTCCAGGCTCTGAGCTGTCAGCAGAGCTGGATACGAACGGTGAGATCATGACCTGAGCCGAAGTTGGATGTTGACCCGACTGAACTACTCAGGTGCCCCTAGTTTATTGCACTTTAATCAGAGAATATGACATTTGCTATTTCTACTTCCTAGGCATTCTTTGTGACCTAACATGGTCATTGGTTGCAAATGTTCTTTGGGCTATCGGGGATTTTTTTACTATTGAAAATGAAACCTGATGTAGCTGTGAAATCTGTTAATGATAATATTCAGATCTTCTGTAATTTTTGTTGATTATTTATCTTCTATCACTTATTCAGTTTTCTACCCATTATATATATATATATATATATATATATATATATATATATATATATATTTTAGGGCCTCAAAATATTTAATTCTGCTTTTTGGTTTTGGGATTTCTTATAGTGCTTCCTTACCTCTTCTCATCCTTCTGCTTCTTGCAGAAGAATATTTTTGGATATAGGCTCTTATTTTGAATCTTTTCTATTTGCTATTTCTGCTTTTTTGTTTTATGACACTTTTCTCGTAGTCCCTTAGGTGTTTTTGTTTTGTTTTGTTTTTTCTGTTTGTCCTCCCTGTTTCTCAAAAGAGAAACAGCTTCAGATATTACCAGTTGTTGAAGTGTATCTTCTCCAGTAGACTATTAACGAGTTCACTTTTTCTTCTTTATTAGAATGTTGCCAGCCAAAAAAGGCATAATTTTTGTCTGCCTTGGGTTCTATCTCTTATTGTGTGTCTTCAGTTAATATTTATTGAAAAAGTGAGTACAACCTTTTATAGTCAGTCCACTGTGGTTGGCCCTGAGATAACCTGACTGCCCCTCTCCCCCTCTCCCTGCCTTTATATTCCTAACTGGAATGTAGATTGATATCACCTAATAGTGTTCATTTCTAGTAGGTTTTTACCTGGTTAGCCTCTGTTCCAGCTTGGTAGCTATTGGGCATAGAATGTAATACATGTAAAACTTCAGTTTTGAACGTACCCTTATCAGTAATGTTCTTGGTCTGGCCTCTATGCCTCTACTGGTGGGGCCAAACTTCCAGAATTCATTATACTACTGCAAGTCTTCTTTCTGCTGCTCTGATATCCAACACACCCTTTTTGATTATTACAACTTATTGTCCTGTTGGTGGTTTTCTTTCTATGATTCCTGGCTTTTTTATTGAGTTTATTCTACTGTGATGTGAAATCAGTCTACAACCAGCAGGTTAATGCACAGGTCAAATAGGAAAGCAATAAAGCAGCCCAGAGACTTCTTTAGTTTGGCCATTGAACTAGCATAGAACACGATATATTTTTTTTGCCAGTTTCTCTGACAACTGATAAAAAATAAACTGAGAGTGTATTTTGTGGCATGTGAATCATATCTCTAATTTAAAAATGTATTGAAAAGAATAAAAGTTTGATATATATAAAGTATTTTAAGATGCGACAAAGAATTTCTATTTATTTATTGAGTGCTTTTTATTGAGTGACTACATACTGTATAAATCAGTTTATAAAAAGTGTTTTCCAGAGTAAACAGAAAATTCCTTCCCCAGGAAGAGCTGAGGAACTAAGCAGTTTATAAATTCTTGGTGGAATAGTCTGCAGCAGCAGAATTCCTGAAATGTTACGTCAGTGGTATAGAGAAACTAGAAGCTAATGACCTCAAGAATAAAACAAAAGAAGGAAGAGAACAGAAAAAGATAATTAATCACATTTTAGGTTTGTCAAATCTTTCGAATAAACTCAGTAAAGAAGCCAGGAATCTTAGAAGTCACGTTAGTCATATTTTGTGTGTGCGTTTTTACTGTGGTGGCCACTGTAGTGTTCTAAGAGTAAGGTAGCCGGAAGGGAAATCACTTGATTTCGTACGATACTGATCCTTAATCTGATACTTCTTTGGTGCCGCTTCTGCCTCATCTTAAAAAACTGAACAAGTTCTGGGCCACATTTTGGTCTTCAGAGTGTATAAGCACTCCTGTTTGCAATTTTTTAAAAACATTTATGACTTTAGTCTGTTTTTCACTCCCTGAATACCTTGTTTCTTGTGTAGTTCCTAGAACACCTTGCAGATTTCATTCCTTAAAGCACTTAGAGCAGGTGATGCACCAGACACGTGTTTATATTATAGCACTTCATCTACTAAATAGAACAAGGAGAAATAAAGATTACATACATGTAAAGACACAGCTTTCAATCATCAGTGAGCTGTTGGACTGAGCAATGCTATAGACAAATCAGAGAGCACAGTATTTACAAAATATCTTCCTGATTTTATTGGTGCACTCTGGGAGAAATTTAGTTGAAATTCTTGGGATGCAAGTAGCAGAAACCTTTTTGAACTGGTTTGAACAATATGTTTGAAAATGCATTTTAAAATTGTTAGAAGAATAGTCTGTGAACCTAAAGGCAAGGATGCAGCAGGGCCTCAAGACAGGCTAGAATAGAAAACTGGAAAGTCTGAGATGTCATTCAATCTTCCCTGGCTCACGTGTCCTTTTTTCTCAAGAAAAGGTACTTTATTTTTCTCTGGTTCTCTGAAGACTGACTTATCAGTCCTTTGGAAAGATTAAATGTGTTAAATGTTCACCTTTGGGGAGATAGTCACTTTTTAAATCCCATTTCTTTGTTTTTAGTCAGGGAATTCAAGCCTTCCTCTGACAGGTTTGCATTTTTCTGGACTGTCAACAATGGCAGGCGTTGGTTTCATTATGTAAACAGGATCCAGTCCTATGTATGAGTGAGAAGACTGTTGGAGAGGAAGTTATTATTTTTTTTAATTTAATGTTTATTTATTTTTGAGAGAGAAACAGAGCATAAATGGGGGAGGAGCAGAGAGCAAGGGAGACACAGAATCCAAAGCAGGTTCCAGGCTCTGAGCTGTCAGCACAGAGCCCAATGCGGGTTCGAACTCACAAGCCATGAGATCATGACCTGAGCCCAAGTCAGACCCCCAACCCGACTGAGCCACCCAGGTGTCCCGAGGAGATTATTGTAAATAAAAGGGGAAGGTTTATTCAAGAGATGCTAAAAATAGAAAGAAATCCTCAGTATTTATTTCATAAATATCTGAGATTTTGCCCTGTTTCATTTTTAAAATATTTTTTAAAGTTCATTTAATTTTGAGAGAGAGTGTATGCACAAGCAAGCTGGAAAGGGGCAGAGAGAGAAGGAGAGAACAAGAATCCCAAGCAGGCTCCATGCTGTCAGTGCAGAGCCCGACACAGGGCTCAAACCCACAAACCATGGGATCATGACCTGAGCTGAAATCAAGTGATGGACTCAAGTTTGATATAAGCAAGCATTTGACTACAGTTAGGGGCAGACATAATACAGAAAGGGGAAAATTGGGGTGGTTGCCATCATGAGTCAGGACACTGTAAACATGATAGACTTAGTAAAGCACAGAATCTATTTGAAGTAGCACAGACAAGGCATTTTCCTTTATTTCCTAAATATCCTTTCTGTCCATTACATGTAGATCATCTCATTTGTATGCAAGTTTTTTCTTTTAGAAAAGTACCGTGAATGGGGCGCCTGGGTGGCGCAGTTGGTTAAGCGTCCGACTTCAGCCAGGTCATGATCTCGCAGTCTGTGAGTTCGAGCCCCGCGTCAGGCCCTGGGCTGATGGCTCAGAGCCTGGATCAGGCTCTGGGCTGATGGCTCAGAGCCTGGAGCCTGTTTCCGATTCTGTGTCTCCCTCTCTCTCTGCCCCTCCCCCGTTCATGCTCTGTCTCTCTCTGTCCCAAAAATAAATAAATGTTGAAAAAAGAAAAGTACCGTGAAAACGTATTTTAAATTAGGCAATTGCACAAGTCGACTCTGTATAGTGATTACTAGCGATTTGCAAAGTGATTAGGAATTAACGTTAAGATTTCAAAGTTTAAGTCTACTTCTTAGGGACTTTTGGTCCTGGGGCAGGAGGAAGAGACATCGGCTGCAGCATATATTTAGCATGTTCACATATTTATGTATTAGAGGTTTACTGAAAGTCAGAGTCTTACTCATGGATGCAGAAAGAATGGAATAAGTTGAAAGAGCTGGGTGTGGTAGTAGAAGTGGAATGAGAACTGGCTCCTTACCATGTGTGCCTTTAATTTAACATTTTGCCCACCTCGATAAACACTAGTTATATTTTGTTTTGGAAAACATCTGTCAGCAGTGGAGATAGCTATTTCAAAACAGAAAAATTCTTTGGGGGAAAACAGTTATACAGGGAAAAGTTTCTTTAGTTTTTCTTCACAATTCTGGACACAAATATAGGGAGGAAAGTTTACTTAGACGTAAGGAAACTCATCTAAAAAATATGTTGTGTCAATTTTGTAAACTTCATTTTTCAGAAATAAAATAGGTACAGGTTTTTTTGTTGTTGTTGAGGTACAATTGACATAATGTGTTAGTTTCAGTTGTTCAACATAAAGATTCCTTTTTTGTATGTATTGCAGAATGATTACCGCAGTAAGTCTAGTTAAAGCAGTCACCATATGTAGTTATAATTTTTTTTCTTGTGATGACAACTTATACGATCCTCTCTCCTGGCTACTTTCAAATATTCCGTACACTAATACTAACTATAGTCACTATGCTGTACATTACATCCTCATGACTTCAGCATTTTATAACTGGAAATTTGAAGAAAGGTACAATTTTAAAGTCTGTTTTGGGTTTCAAGAATATGAGCTGATTCTATCTGGATTTTGATCTGGAGGTCTGAGACTATGCCGAAGACTTGAGACTGGAGGAACCAAGGATAGAATTAGGCTTCTGAGCACAGTAGCCAGAAAAGTAGGTGACTAGGAGGAATCTGACCAGAGGTGTTGCCTGCATGTAAATATACCTCTCTAGCTAGGCCTCTTTGGGCTTCCCTTGGCAAAGGATTGGAACTCCAGAGCAAACACGAGGGACTTCTTGGGGCCCACAGGTTTTTAGCTCTCCCAGAGGGAGAATCTATAGGTCTTCCTCATGGAAGAACCTCAGAGATCTCTGTCACCAGGAGTTCGACTGTATGGGTATTTGCTAGTGGCATTGTCACCAAAGGGAATTATTTCCTGGACTTAGGGAAAGATAGCTCTTGCATCACCTAAATGTTCTATTGGGGTCTAGAGGAAGGGGCTAGGATCTTAAATCACAAAGTCTGTGTTCTAGTCTCTCAGCCCTGACTAAGAGCAGGGACCGTATCTGTGTCCCTCATCACTACATACCCAGTGCCTAATATAGTGCGTGACTTGTAGTAGGCATTCAATAAGTATTTGAGTGAGTGAATTAATAAGTATATGGATGTATAACTGTGGAAAAGTCACTTCATCTCTCTGAGCTTCCTCTTTTCCCCTTTGTCTATTAAAAAAGAAGTTTGAACTCAATTAACTTTGTCTCTAGCTCTCAAAATATTTCATTAAAAGTTAAGAGAATATCATTTTAGATAATTAACTCCATTGTAAATACTGATGCAAACTTGAGAGCCATTGACATCAGGGGGCATATCTTGGTTTCAAGGTAGTTAGGCATATAGGTGAGCTAGATTATTTTTGTAATATTCTCAAAACAAAAGCACCATTAAAAATTTCTTGTAGAGAAAGCAGTTGTGACAAAATACTACTATTTGGTGAATTTAACAACAGTAATAATAAAATATTAGATAAGGTAATTGTTTAGTAAACATAAAGTATGTTTACTAAGTTCTTTTAACTATAGCTGTGGAAATTTGTCTCCCTTTGCAAAAATTTCATACTTTTTAGGGACTTAATTTCTTGTGAAATTTTTATTCTGAAGGTAGAGGAAGTATTAATTGTAAAGCAAACAGGTGAATTTCTGTTTGTTTGTTTTTCCTGAAAAATGAGTTTTCTTAAATTGAGATCTAGTGTTTGGACTGTTATGCCCAGTCACATATCATCCTGATGCCTGTGGTGGTGGTTGGTGTGTTTTTCCTTGATAACAGTGTGATTGACAAAGCTGGCACCTTACATTTTACTTTACTGTCACTTAATTACTGATTCTGCTTCCTCTGTACTTTCACTGCTTTATATTTGTGTGTTCCTTAACTTAGAATTTAATGTACCTAAATGCTTAACAATCCTACCTGAGTTTGTAAGCTCTTCTGTTGATTTGGCGGTACCGCCTCCTGTTTTTCTCTCAGCTTTATTGAACTATGATTGACAAATAGAAATTATGTATAATTAAGGTGATAATTTCATATACATGTATATTGTGAAATGATTACCACAATAAGGTTAGTTAACACATCCATCACTTCATGTAATTACCTTTATTAGGTGAGAACATATATTTATTCCCTTAGCAGCTTACAAGTATACAATACAGTCTTGTTAACTATAGTCACGTTGCTGTAAATTAGATCCCTAGAATTTATTTGTTTTGCGACTGGAAGTTTGTATCCTCTGACCAACATCTCCCCATTTTGCCTATTCCACAGCCCCCGGCAACCACCAGCTTCCATGTCTCTGAGCTTGGCTTTTTTAGATTCCGTGCAAAAATGAGATTATACAATTTGTGTTTCTCTTTCTGACTTACTTCACTTAGCATAATGCCCTCAAGTTTCATCCATGTTGTTGCGAATGGTAGAAGTTTTGTTTTTTTTTTTTCTGAATAGTATTCCCCTGTGTATTTATACCACATTTTCTTATCCATTCATCTGTCCATGGACACTTAAGTTGTTTTCGTGTCTTGACTATTTTTTTTTAAGTTTATTTATTTTGTGTGTGTGTGTGTGTGAGAGAGAGAGAGAGAGAGGGAGAGAGAGAGAGAGAGAGAGAGAGAGAGAGAGAGAGAGAGAGAAAATTCCAAGCAGGCTCTGCACTGTCAGCACAGAGTCTGGCGTGGGGCTCAATCTCACTCATGAACTGTGAGATCGTGACCCAGGCTGAAATCAAGAGTCGGGTGTTTTAACTGACTGAGCCACCCAGGCGCCCCCATGTCTTGACTATTGTAAGTAATGCTAAAATGAACATGGGGGTGCAGATACCTCTTAAAGATAGTAGTACCTTTGGATATATGCCTAGAAGTGGATTTGCTAGGCCATATGGTAGTTCTGTGTTTAATTTTTTGAAGAACTTCCATACTGTTTTCCATAGTGGCAGCACCATTTACATTCCCATCAACGGTGCACAAGGATTCCCTTTTGTCCACCTCCTTGCCAACACTTATTATCTTTTGTCTTTTTGATAATAGGCATCCTAAATAATAGGCATCCTAACAAGTGTGGGGTTATATCTCCTTATGGTTTTCATTTGCATTTCCCTGTTGATTAGTGATGTGGAGCACTTTTTAATTTATCTGTTGGCCATTAAAAAAAAATGTGTTTTTATTTTTTTATTTTTAGAGAGAGAGAGAAGGTGCACTTGAGTGCGGGAGGGGCAGAGAGAGGAGAGGGAGAATACCAAGCCCTTTCATGGGGCTCGATCTCACAAACTGTGAGATGACCTGAGCCGAAATCAAGAGTCCAACACTTAACTGACTGAGCTACTCAGGTGCCCCTCTGTTGGCCATTTTTGTGTTGTCTTTGGTTCCCCATTTTTAATCAGATTATTGACTTTTGGCTATTGAGTTGTATGAGTTCCTTATATATTTTGGATATTAACCTCCTTTTTCAGATACCCGATTTGCAAATATTTTCTCCCGTTCTGTAGGTTGCTTATTCATTTTGTTGATAGTTTCCTTTGCTGTGCAGAAGCTTTTTAGTTTGATATAGGCCCCCACTTACTTATTTTTTGCTTTTTATACCTTAGCTTTTAGGGTCAAATCCAGAAAATCATTGCCAAGACCAATATCAAGGTGCTTACCAACTATGTTTTCTTCTAGGAGGTCTGTGGTTTCAGATCTTATGTTCAAGTCCTTAATCCATTTTGAGTTGATTTTCATGTATGATGGAAGATAGTGGTTTCATTCTTTTCATGTTGCTGACAGTTTTCCTAATACCATTTGTTGAAGAGACTACCCTTTTTTCAGTGTTGGCTCCTTTATTGTAAATTAATTGACCATTTTTGTGTGGGTTTATTTCCGGGCTCTAGATTTTGTCCCATTGATCTATGTGTCTGTTTTTGTGCTACTACTATACATAGTTGATTACTATAGCTTTGTAATACAGTTTGAAATAAGGAAACATGGTGCCTCCAGCTTTGTTCTTTCTTCTCAAGATTGCTTTGGCTATTCTGGTTTTTTGCCTTTTTTTTTTTTTTGTGATTCCATACAAATTTTAGGATTGTTCTATTTCTGGAATTTTTATACAGTTGTATTGGATCTGTAGATTGCTTTTGGTATATGGACACTTTAACAATATGAATTTTTTTTTAATTTTTTTTTAACGTTTATTTTTGAGACAGAGAGAGACAACATGAACGGGGGAGGGTCAGAGAGAGGGAGACACAGAATCTGAAACAGGCTCCAGGCTCTGAGCTGTCAGCACAGAGCCCGACGCGGGGCTCGAACTCACGGACTGCGAGATCATGACCTGAGCCGAAGTCGGACACTTAACCGACTGAGCTACCCAGGCGCCCCAACAATATGAATTTTGAACCCTGAAAATGAGATGTCTTTTGTTGTGTCTTTAATTTTTTTCATCAATGTCATAAAGTTTTCCTTTTGCCTGTAGATGCACTCTGGTGGCCTTTTTCCCTTTTTTTGCTGGGGAAGCCTGTCATATATCCACAGTTTAGTGTTCAGAAATTTTAATGGTGATATTGGATGCTGTTGACTTAATTGCTAGAGTAATGATATGGATTGCTGTCATATTGTTGAAAATTATCTTCCCAATCTTTGTTTTTCTTTGTAAAGTAGAAACAACTGTAGAGTAAGAAGGGATTTAAAAGTTCTTTAAGTTACCTTTATTGTGATTGAGCAGGCATGTTTGCCCAGTTAGGGGCAGAGTAGGAATAAGAGCCAAAGTTTCATGTCTCATGCCTTGGTATTTTGTAAGCTTTCTGTGTCCCAGTTTTGCAAGTCTCTATTTTAGATGTGTAAGAGTTGTTTTCATTTCAGTGTTTATACTTAATGATAGCTCCCCAAAAAGCAAGGCGATTTGAGAGCTCAAAATATGCTAACATATGTGAATAGATACTTGCTGCTGCCCAACAGTAACCCAAGTCTGTAATGTTTAATGTTCTAATAGATGGATATACATGGGGGAAGGTAACTTAAATATGTGAAATTTGTGAAAAAACCTCCATGTTGCCATCCTCCAACATCAATCATTATTACTTTGTCACTGTTCATTAGAAACACTTTTAATCCTGGCAATTTTTAGACTTTGTCTAAATGCAAAATAAGTGTAGGCATATTCTGAAGCACTTAATGGAAGCACTTTTATTTTTCTACAGTGTTTCCTGAGGTTATAGGCGGGTGTTTGAGGAGTACATGCGGGTTATAAGCCAGCGGTACCCAGACATCCGCATTGAAGGAGAAAATTACCTCCCTCAACCCATATATAGGTAAGTAAATTTCAGTAACTTAAAAGTAATTTTTTTAATGAATTTTTTTTTCACTTTGGTGAGTAAACTTCTGTGAATTGGTTCAATTAATTGGTTATTATAACTTCTTAGTTGGTTATAATGTACAGAGAAACTCTTTTACAAATAGCAAGTTTATTTGATCCAAATTTAGAATTTTACTGAAAGAAGGAAAAGAGGAGGATTTTTTTCAGAGGTGGCAATCTTTTAAAGATGTGTTTTCTTATATAATTTTTATTTTGGAAATAAATGAAGAACACCCAAATTTTTATACAAAGTCAATGGTGTAAAATTCCGTGCTGTTAATAGGATTTTTAAAGGCTAATGCTGTATAATTTTACAAGTTAATTTTTTATTCATTTAAAGGATATTTAGTTTTGTTTTAAAACTCCACAATGAACTTTAGTTACTATCTTTTTCACTAGTTGTAATTAGTAAGTTCCAGATTTGGTGTCTAGAAAATGTCTGTATACATATACTTGAGTTAGGAAGTTTTTGAATTAGGTGGGAAATTGTGGCTTCTGATGAATTTATATATATTTTTTTCTTTTGATAGACACATAGCATCTTTCCTGTCAGTCTTCAAACTAGTATTAATAGGCTTAATAATTGTTGGCAAGGATCCTTTTGCTTTCTTTGGCATGCAAGCTCCTAGCATCTGGCAGTGGGGCCAAGAAAATAAGGTATGTAACTTAATAGTTTGGTAGCTGTAGGTTTTTAGGTTGTCAATGGAAATATTTTACTGGATTGTTGTGTACTTGTTGCTGATTCACCTGTCCACGTGTATTATTTCAGCTTCAATCATTTTTTAATCTTTGGGCAAGACACTTAACCGTTTTTGGACTTAGTTTTTTGTTTGTATTTGTTTTTCTTTTCTTGGCCTTCGTTTTTATGTTTATGTATTAAGAATGATTAGCTCTTATCTTTTTACTATTTTTTTTTTAAGTTTATTTATTTTGATGGCGGGAGAGGGGAAGGGTCAGGGACAAAGAGAAGGACAGAGAAAATCCCAAGCAGGCTCCGCACTGTCAGCACAGAGCCCCACACAGGGTTCTAACTCAAGAACTGTGAGATCATGACCTCAGCTGAAATTGAGAGTCGGACGCCTAACAGGCTGAGCTACCCAGGCGCCACATCTTTTTACTATTTGAAGGATAGTGAGGTGTGACTTTAGTAGAACCTGGGCACAAAATAATTTAATACCTGATATTGATTATATAGATTAGGTCAAATCATATACAAAAAACATAATACATAGAATGCAAGGCTTTTATACCAAACAATATGGGTATTAATGGGTTTATTCACATTAAAAATGGGATTTCTGCTGATTTGTTCTTATTAAAATTTTCTGTTTTTATTACTTGTCCTTTGACTCTTCTGTTCAATCAGTATAAATAGACATACAAATCTTGTGCTGTCTCTTCTCCTTTGTAGGGTCTTGCTGTAGCATACATTCTTTTTAGATATCTTTCATTTGTTTCACTTAAAATCATCTTTTTCTGGAGGGTCTTTCTGCTATGAGAAATACAGTTTTATTTCTCTCTTGGATGAGATTGCTTCTTAGGTTTCCTTCTGAGAAGTATTCTGGTTTCTGGTCTTGTTCTTTAGTTCTAGGCTGAAACTACTTTTAGTGGACTCCTACATAGCTATGCTTTTTTTTTTTTTTGTTTTTCCTTAGGAAAAAACTTATTTCCAGTAACAGGCAAGGCTTCTTAAAATAAACATCATCAGGTGCTACCTCTCACTGAACTGTGTCTCTACCCTGTTATTAGTAAGATTGCTATGCATAAGATTAAGAATTAGAAGTTAAGTACTCATGACGTTTTGTGTTACATTTATTAATTCTATTGATTCCATCTTTAGTGCATTTTACTTCTGAAGACATATAACATTATTGATCTATGGAAGAGGAATATAGTTGAAAGCTGTAGTTTTCATGCAACTTCCTTGTGTATTGTTTGCATGAAAATAGACATTTCCAAATGCGAGAGTAACCTTTAAGAAATTAAAGCCTACCTAGTTCAAGTGGGACTGGGAGGAGAGCTCTTTCTCTTTTGCTATGAGCATTTTTATTAACTTTTTTTGAAACAACTTGCTGTGAATTGATATTGTCACTACATCCTACTTTTTAGTCAGGTGATTTTATTAAAACTTTTCTGTCCACCAAGGAACTTCTCTTTGGAAAGGGTATAGGTACGCATTCAAAAGGGAAGTGAATGTAATTCAATATGCAAGTGCTTTCTCTTACCAGTTTTTTTATTTGACTCAAAATGATTTGTTTGGAACGTGGACAGGTTGTATTGAATACGTGGAGTTGCTCTTTATTGCATCACTAGTCTCTTGTGAATTCATACCTTACATTATAAAAATGGTGAAATAAACCCTTCTTATGCTGGTATTCGTTTGTTTAACTTATTAAGGCTATTATGAGATCTCGAGAAATTCTGTCTCTGCATTATGAATATATATTCTTCAGTGTGTATACGGCTGTGAATGAATGTATATTCTTCAGTGTGTATACGGCTGTGAATGAATGCGTTTTTCTTATTCTGTATATGTTATCTGAACATATAGAAGAGCAATAATAGTCTGTATAGAAACTTTTAAAGTAGATTTAAAAACAATCATTACCAAATAAAAATGAGTCTGTATATTTAAAAGATTACTGTGTCTTCAGTTGTAATATTGTTTTGTCTTTAAAATAACTTTGCCTGTTGTACTTAATTATATTTTCTTTTAGGTCTATGCATGTATGATGGTTTTCTTCTTGAGCAACATGATTGAGAACCAGTGTATGTCAACAGGTGCATTTGAGATAACTTTGAATGGTGGGTTCTGAATAATTTGCATTTTGTAACACATTTTATTTTTTATTTTTTTTATTATTTTTTTTTAATGTTTATTTATTTTTGAGACAATGCGAGAGACAGAGTGCAAGCAGCGGAGGGGCAGACAGAGGGAGACACAGAATCTGAAGTGGGCTCCAGGCTCTGAGCTGTCAGCCCAGAGCCCAATGCAGGTCTTGAACTCACGAATTGTGAGATCATGACCTGAGCCAAAGTCGGACGCTTAACTGACTGAGCCACTCAGGCGCCCCGAATTTTGTAACACATTTTAAATGATTTATAATGACCTTTAGGCTTTTCTGTTTTCCATAATATGCAAAATTATCACTTTCTATGGTCCTCATCTCCCCTGGCTTGAGAATTATATCCATATGATGACTCGTGAATGTACTCAACAGAGTTCTAGATCTTTCTTCTAGGTGCTATACTTGGGAATCTTAAACTACTACTCCCAATCTATTGATTGCCTCTGCTTCCTGCAATTCTTGTGTACTCCAATTTGCTCCTTCCATGGCATTTCTTGTTTATTTATAATGGCACCATTATCATTCTACCCAGTTACCCATGTCAGAATCCTAGGATAACCTCAGTTTCTCCCTTACTCTCCATATCTGATGGATTACTAAGTCTGATTCTTAATTCTGCCGTCTACATTTCTCAAAAATCTACTTCTCTTTATCTTTATTACCACCACTCTAGTCCACGCCATAATTATTTTGTTACCCTCTAATACATTCTCTAAACCAGAGGTTGTCATATATGACCTATGAGCTAACAGTAGTTTTTACACTTTTTTAGTGGTTCCAAAACATCAAAAGAATATTTTAGGGCACAAGGAAATTAAATGAAATTCAAAATTTAGTGTTTATTACCTAAAGTTTTGAGTTCCATCAAAAAATTTGTGGAAATTTAGTTCTCTGGTTACCTTTGTGATTTCTTGGATTTTGCGTCTTGATCTGTAAAGCCTAAAACATTTATTATCTGGCTTCTTACAAAAAAATCTGCTGATACCTGTTCCAAACAGTGGGGTGATTTTTTTTCTTTTTTTTTAATGCACATCATTTTCGTCTCATTGCTTTACTGCCTCAAGTTCATTAAGTGGCTTTACTTTGTCCTCAAGATAAAGACCAGAACATTTAACATAGCCAAAAGGTCCTGCATGATGTAGACTAGGGATTAGCAAACCATGGCCATGTGCACTCTCTGTCCTGCTGCCTGCTTTTTAAATAAGATTCTATTGGAACACAACCATGCCCTTGTTTTGCCTGTTGCTTCTTTCAGACTACAATTAGAGTTGAGTAGCTGTGATAGACTATATGTCTTTGCAAGCCGAAAATGCTTGCTTCCTGGCTCTTTATAGTTTGTTGACTCTGATCTAGTCCCCATTCACCTATCCAGCCTCTCTTGTACCACCACTGTTCTCCTGTATTTCAGCTCTTACTTTTAATGATACCTTTCAATTTTAATAATACCTCTCACTTTTAGTAATAATTGCAAAGGCTCCTTCGTAGCCTCCCCTGTGTCCCTCAGCATCTTCTGCTTTTAATTCTTAATACACAGTTGTGATTTGTAGCTATTTTGTATAGTACTTTCTGTATTTCCCCTACTGGAATGTAAACTATACAATGGTGTAATTACAGAAGTGTAATTCTGTGGTTCACTTCTGTATCCTCAGCTGTATATATAGACAATAAATATTTGTAGAATGAACACTTATTATAGACTCATCTTTAATTTTAGGGGGTGGTACTGTTTATTTTTATAGATGTGCCTGTGTGGTCCAAGCTGGAATCTGGTCACCTCCCATCCATGCAACAGCTTGTTCAAATTCTTGACAATGAAATGAAGCTCAATGTGCATATGGATTCAATCCCACATCACCGATCATAGCCCCACCTATCAGCACTGAAAACTCTTTTGTAAGTAGTTTAAAAATACAATAACTATTTATAGGTATCATTCTCATCACAAATCAGCAAGGTACTAGATATTCTAGTGTCTATTATCACTTGATTTCCCAACTTAAGATTTAATAGATGGATGTTTTCTTTATTAAAATTAAGTGATCAAGAGCATTTTGGACCTGCCAAAACAAGGTAAGGTTGTGCTAATAATTTTATCTTCAAGGCTTAAAAGCTGGGCCTGTAACGTCATTTTTTGGACTCTGAACTCCTACTAATGGTCAGAATTGGTATATTACGCTAGAATATTTATATACATATCTTCCCTTTACCTGCAACTAACTAGTTGCTAAGAGTGTGCAGATTCTTTTAACATGGTCAAGATAGAAAAGTTATAAGCAAATGTGTGTGAACACAGAGAGGTGAATATTAGTTAACTTTTGCTTAGCAGAGTTGTTCTCTGTTCTCTTCTTATTAATAAGTTGATTTTATAAGAGTGAAGTTTGAAATAAAATACTCTTTTTTGTCTATGTCTTTCAGACATTAAGGGATTTTTTGCAAGAGCAGCGTGACTGACATTATGAAGGCCTGTACTGAAGACAGCAAGCTGTTAGTACAGACCAGATGCTTTCTTGGCAGGCTCGTTGTACCTCTTGGAAAACCTCAATGCAAGACAGTTTTTCAGTGCTGGCACATTTTGGAATTCTGCACATTCGTGGAGTGCAATAATACTGTATAGCTTTTTTTTCTTCCCCAAATTCACTCAGTTAATAGTTTTTAAAAAATGTAGACATTACTACTTGTACCTTTTTTTTCCTTAGTCATACTCGGAAAAGTAGAAAATTGAGTTACAATTTGACTTTTTTTCAAAGATGTCTGTTAAATCTGTTGTGATTTTATATGAATTTTCCTTTTTTATAGTTTAAAATTGATCTTTTTGGGAATACAGCTGAAGTTCCCAAAAACTTTATAAGAGTTTATCAGGCATCTTTAATTTGGTCATGTCCAATTTATATAGTTTTCAAAACACTGCAGATTGTGAACAGTGCATTATATGAGATAATGGGGGGAAATCCTATATCTAGAGTACTCTACCAATTTGTGTGTGTATGTGCGTGTGTGCGTGTGTGATTACCAGAGAATTACTAAAAGACCAACTGCTTTTTAAATACTGTTATGTAGTTCAAGTGTCTTGCCTTGACCAATCTAATGAGTTGATTAACTGGGCCTTTATACCTAACTCAATAAAAAACTAAGCGGATGTAAGTTAAATAAAAAGTTTGAATTTATTGCCCAGCGTACCTATTAACCTTATATTTAAAATTGTCTTCCTCAATTTTTGTTATTTCATAAGGAACACACTTTAGATTCACACACAGTAATAAGTCATTTACCATTTTTAGGATAACTGAAACTCACTCATTTCAAAGTTCAGTTGAACCTCTTTACAACATTAATTTTAGGTGAATGGAGACTACTTGCCTAATAATTTAACTTGTTTACCATCATATATCAGAATTTTATTATATTTAAGGAACAAAATTGAAAAGTTTTTTATTCAGTGAATTTCATATCTTTCCAGAGTTCTAAAAAGATAGTTTTTTTTTTTAACAAAAAACGTAAACTGATGGACTGTAAAAGTAATTTAGTGGAAATAGGATCATAATGTATAAAAATAGTCCTATAGCAACAGTCTTAACATATTTTAGCTTCCATATGGGAATAGGAATGATAGGTCTAGATTTGTTACTAGAAATAAAGTGATTTGAGGAAAAATTATGAGCTAATTCAACATTTGGTCTACCAAACACTTAGCACAACCTTATACTTCATTTATCACTGGATATTTGTTGAACTGATGTCTGGTAATCATCATGATTTTACAGCCTCAAGGTGGAATATACTGTAATCTCTAGCTAACAGGAAGTTAGTCTGATAATTCACTTCAGGAAATTGATTTAATGGCTCATCCTTTTAATTAAGACTGCAGAACTGTTAACCTAAGTTCCTATAATGGCAAGAGTCAATACAATTTAAGCTGGAAGTTACTAAGAGGTTATTATTCAGGTGTAATAGTTTATCTTTGCCTAGGGCTTAAAACCTTGTTAACTTAATTAGTACTAGCCCAGACTTCCTGTCTCCTGTAAAGTGAACACAGTGCTCAGTGTGTTTAGGGTCTTTCCTCAGCTGATGGCCATTCCACTAGTGACAAGTTAACCTTTTGGCATTTAGACCTTCCAAACTCAAGCCTTGGGTATTCCCATGTATCTGACAGGTTAACCTTGAAGAACCTATGATTAAATTTTAACTTTTTTTCATGTTTGTCTTGGGTGAATAACTTGTCTTTTGGAGAATAGCTTTAAGTGGCTTAGATGCTGATAAAACTCAGTGTCTTATTTTTTCGACACTCATCTCAATATTGTTTTATCTTTGACCGTATTTAAATCTAGGATTTAATAGTCTAGTGAAAAAATTAGTGGGAAGCATGAATATTGGAAAGGGGAAAGTTAAAAAGAAAGTATTTAGATTAGTTTATTATATTTCTAACATTTCAGAATTTATTAGTTGCTTACAAACTGGTGTGGCTGTGTTGTTTATAAATGTTTATGTACTATGTTAATTAGAAGACCATAGAACATTACAGCAGCTTGGCTAATGTTATTGGTGTGTTTACCACAGTTGCTCTTGTGGACGAAATTACTTGTTAGATTAATAAAAAAAAAATCTGTTGGCAAAATATGGCTTTATACCTCAGTATCAAGATATACAAAACATATACTTCAGAATATAAATACATTTTTTATGGCATTAACATTAATGACAGCAGTTGGTCAGCCTTTACCATTATCAAAATCCAGCAGGAGTCCAATGATGATTCTTTCTTATTTTGAATGTTATTAGTTTGGGACCTTGATTGGTTGGTATTTTATCAGTGTCATAATTTTAAATAATTCAGATTTTAAAACTAGCCTGCAGATTCCTAAAGCATGATTTGATGATATTCAATACTAAGGCTTTAAAAAAAAAAATCTCTTGAGAGAAACGTGAGGGATTGTAAAGTTTAGTGGCTTACTACGATAGCATTGTGAAAATAAACTTACGTTGAGCTGATGTGAAAGGAACCCCTCTTTTGTGGAATTAAATCTATGCTAGGACACTTCACATAACAACTGTATTTAGGAAATTTTATTTTGTAAAAATTGTTGGTATCAAATAGCATGTTCTCTTTCTAATGCTTTTTTAACCCAGCCAGTGCTAACACTTCACCTCCTCCCTCTCGGTCTGGTACTCAAGTCTTCCTGCTCTTGGATTGTAAACTGCTTCTCAAGCCTTATGGTCCCTTTGTGTCTCAGTGTTGCTGAACTGACAACAGGTCTGTAGCGTGATTCTGTGCTGGGTTGGAGCAGAGAGCAGCAGTTTACGTCGTTGTCCATCATTACCCACAACCTCCAGAATTTCTGAGAAAGTAAAAGTGACATTCCCAAATCTGGAGAAAAATAATATGGGGATGTCCCCTCTTGACCGATAGAGGCAATTTAATGATCTCACAAGAGGAAACAAAGTGCAGATATTTTTTAAAAATTCTGGTGAGCCTCTCCATTCCATGGTCCTGGGCTCTTTTTCCCTAAGCTTCAGAAAAGCGAATAGATGTGGACTTAGTTCCGAACTGTATCTTGAAGAAAAATATAAACTGGTCTCAGAGTGGGAAGAGTGTTAAGTTGCCTGCTCTCTATCAAAGCTTTTTAGAATGTTTTCTGTTGCCTGTGTTGAGCTTGAGCGAAATAAAAAGGAACATGATAACTATGTAAATATACTGCAGCATTAGTTTCAAAACTTTTTGTGTGCCTAAGAATCATTGGGACAAATTCCTGGATGCCATCCATAGAGATTCGAATTCAGTTGATCTGAGATGGGACCCAATAATTTGCATTTCAGACAGGCTTCCCGATAATGCTGGTGCTGTCTGTCTGTAGTCCACACTGAGGAGCACTGCACCATAGAGCAGAATGCAGAAGGCTTATGACTGAACCTGCAAGAAAGTGTACCACATGGAACAGAAGAAAATGTTGTCCATTTGCTTCATGTTTATAGAGTGACTCAATAAGAATTCAGTAAAATGGGAACTCAAAGAGGAAACAGAATGCGAGGAGCGGGAGAGTATGTTTCCAAGAAACATTGAGGGCTCAGTTGTCCCAAGTAATCTGTTTTATCTATGTGGCAAAGTTGTGTAGTTGTCCTTTGTTGGGTTCGTATTTTAAAACTTTTTAGGGGCACCTGGGTGGCCTCAGTTGGTTAAGCATCCAACTTTGGCTCAGATCATGATCTTGCGGTTCATGAGTTCAAGCCCCTCATTGGGCTCTGTGTGACAGCTCAGTGTGTGGTGCCTGCTTCGGATTCTGTGTGTCTCTCTCTCTGCCCTTCCTCTGCTCACGTTCTGTCTCAAAAATAAATAAACATTAAGAATTTTTTTTTAACTTTTTAGATAGATGTTTTAAAAGGAAATGTTAAATCTTTGGGTCTGTAATTGATTTTAATTGCCAGATTTTCTTAGTGCAAAAGAGGCAACATGCCTGCATTATGCTTACATTTAATAGTGACTACTGATCTTGATTTTTACATAAAACAAATCTATTTAAATTCTTACAATTCTGAGTAGAGAAAATGCATACTTTTAGTTTTATTGTAGTAATCAGAATAGAACTCTTAAAATCACGAGGGAAACCCAATCTGAATTAAGCCCCTCCACCAAAGCAAAGGATTTACTGGTTCATGTAAATGAAAAATCCAGTGTAGAGTTGGCCTCAGGGATTCAGATGTGATTATCAGAACTCTCTAATTTGGTCTCATTTCTCCATGAGCCTTCACCAAAACTGGGGAGAAGATTTTGTGGGATTGGGGAGGACGAGGGAGGAATGAGAGCACAGATAAAGTCTCAGAAGATTGCTCTGGTGCATCTGGGGTCATGTTCCTATCTTTGAATTTTGCAGCCACTCTAAAAATATTGTCCTCTGTTAACCCTTCCTTTCCTCTAATTAGTGACTTTTCTCCCTCCACTCAACCTCCTTCCTATTCAGGATTATAATTGCTTAAGACAAGTTTATGACTTTGTAGGTATAAGCTGCTCAGATTAAGTGCTTAGCTGTTTGGGAATTAATCTGGAATGGATAGAGCCAGCATTGGGTCGCTTGGCTTGGTTAATAAAGGTATTAGAGTCTCAGCAGCAGGTTGCTCGCTCTATTCCCTCAGGCCACTGGCAATGCTCATTTACTTTGTGTACTAGCAACTCTTAGCAGAGAAAAAAACAACTACTGCTCCTTTGTTTATTGTTACTCTTGAGTTGCTAAGAGCACATCTGTTTGCAGGTGAGTGTGCTGATGACATTTTCCCTTAAACATTCTTTTTCGAACTGTTAGAAAATCTACAGGATTTCATCTCTTAATAGGTCACAGAATTTAGAGATGAGACACTAAATGGTATAAAAATGTATGTTTAAACAACAGGCTACCTATTGTGATTCTCCCAGTAAAATTCTGTAATGTACAGATATGTGGAAATTTGGTATTGTGAAAGATTTTCAGATCTCTACCTCAATACTTCAAAGGAAGATGAAGAGAGGTTAAGTATCTCGGCCATGGTTCTTTAGCTTGAGATAGTGCTGCAACGAAAAGAAAAGGAACAACCCCCCTCTGCCCCCCAAGCTCCATCTTCGGTGAGGCCTGGGGAAGGACGAGAAAAAGCAAAGAGGGCTTTGTTAGAAATTGCCCCAGGTCAGAAGAGAAGAGACAGTAACAAAGCAAACTTCAAAATGTAATCTCCCTTTCGCTTCACAACTGTTTCTTTACTTTTACTTCAGCTAGGATGCACCGGAATTTTCCAAATCACCCAAACCAATAAAAAGGCCAGGGAGTGCAGGAGACACCAGGAGGAAAGGCAAGTTTGCATGACAAATTCTTACGCTCACATAAACAGATGCAAGCCACAGATTGATTCAGCCTGTTTCCCCACCTTCCCTAAAAGTGGATTTATGAATTGCGGTTTTTCTGACCACTTACCCTCTTCACTGCTTATGTGATAATTGCAAAGCATATGGAGAGATTTCCATTTACGTGTCCTAGGCAAGGAGGTTACCTCCTCCATAAGATGAGTTTAAAAACACCACGCCTGCCTCTGAGCTGGAGTTTGGATCGTATGTTCCCTTCAAGTTCTTGGATTTTTAATTCACGAAAAATTCTGCATTCCACGAAAATTCTCCATTCTCAGTGCTTCTGCTGAGGAACAGGTCTGCCTGGGACCGGGGCTTGATGTGACCCATTGCAAAACAATTTTGTTGACCTCTTTTAGTTTAAAATCCATGTGAAAGATTTCGTTTCACTCCAAGTTGTTGATGTTGGTTTTAACAAGAATATTTATTTTTAACTTCCTAAAGCTTCAAGCAAAATTCATCCCCTTAAAAAATTGTGTTTCTCCTGAGGCTGTGTGTAACTCCTCCATGGCATCTCATTTCTCTTGGGGGAGCGTGCGTGTGTGTACACATCATCCTAAGAAATAGAGTGAGCTACGTTAGAGGCTCGTTTCCTTTAAACTTCTATAAACTTTCTGTCCAGTCTGTAGTAAAACGCCATGCTTAAGAATTACTATAGTGACTGAAGGAGTAGGTTCCAGGAAATTTGTACCCAGAAGACGCATGTGGAAAGATCCTGAGAAGCACAACTCCGAGTTATAAAATGTTGAAGAGAGTTACGATACCAAAAAGCTAAGTAAATACTGTACAGAGTAACGTAATGACAAACGTGCTGGAGGAAAAGCCTCTGAAAGCCTTGAGGGAGGCAAAAATGGTAGCCCAATAAGTGCTGCCTGTGAATGAGGAGGTGGATGAATGGATGGGTTTTGTTAAGGCAGTGGTTCTCGACTGTTGGGGTTTTATTCTCTAGGGGACGTTGGTGAGGCGATACTTTTGATGACCGACACGACTGGGAGGCAGGGTGTGCTGCTCCCGGCAGCGTGAGCAGAGCCAGAGATGCCGCAGATTAACCCACAGTGTCCAAGGCAAGCTTCCACCACAACAGAGAATCTGGTCCAAAATGTCAGTAGGGCCGGTGTTGAGAACTCTGGGTTACAGTTAGGAGAGTGGGACAAGGGTGCTGGGAAATGCGAAGAAAAAGACTGAGCGACAGACTAGTCAGGAGACACACGCTCGGGGACATCCGGCTCGTGCAGAGTGACTCAGAATGGAGCCTCACAACCACAGCCTCCAGCTGGGACCTGGGAGGGGAAGTGCCTTAGCTCAGCCAGCCCCTTGGGGTGGGGGAGGACAGCCCTTTTCTAACCGAGCCTGAAAGGGATTTGCTGTCAGCGAGGCCTAGTGTGCTCTCAGAGCATCCCCTTTGCCTCTTTGAGATGTTTTCTGTGTTTACATTTAAAATTACCTTCACAGAGGAAGCCTTTCATTTCAATAATGAAATAAAGGCTAAATTGGAGGTGACAAACATTTTCATGGGAAAGACTGTCAAATGTAACAAGCCAACGAAGAAATTGCCCTTATTAAATCCTTTTTCTTTTTGAATAGGAAAAAATGTCACAGAACTTTGCTTACTGTTGGTAGTGGCCCACCCCAGAGGACAGAAGGGGGTACAGAAAGGCTTCAGTGTTTCCCATGGAAGTTCCTGTTTCCTTGGAATGTGTGCTAAAGCGAAGCTTTGAAATACAAAACCTAAGGAGGTGGGGGGGGGGGGTGTCCGTGGGCGGGGAGATTGACTTTGGGGAGGTTTCCCCCTCCTCCTTCCTGAAGTATTTGCATTAATTAGTTGGATGGTAAGAAGTGATAACATTCCATACCACTGGAGTCCAGAAATGTTTTCCAATAATTACAATGTAGTTTAATCATCTGGGCCTCTACCTTTCCTTAGGCTGACTGAGGCGGGGGAAGTAGCTTTAGAGTCTACACTGAGAGCCAAGCAAATCCGCACTTGTAAGTCAATCCTATTCTTGGAATTTTCCTGCTTCAGAATAACACTTCCATTTAGTCCCTTAAAAGCTTTTTTTGGAGGGGTTTCTGTGTGTTTGGTAACGGGAAGGATAAAAGTTGTGAAGATGTGTGACACAATTTCTACATTCAGAGAGCTTAGAACAGAAGACACACAAAAATGTTAAACATGGTAAATCCTGATACAAGAAGCCTCACAAGAGGGCCCCGGGAGCAGAGACGGATGAGACATTGGATTTAAGCCCTTGAAGATAGAATTTTCAGTACATGGGTGTGAGGGGGGATGGCACAGAAGGAACAGCATTTTAGAGATCAGAAAGCACAGAGGCACGGGGTCTTTGTGGCTAATTCCTGTAGGGGAAGGGGTCCAGAGCATAGCATATGGAGGAGGGGCAGGGGACGAGGGATGATACAGTGGGAAATAGGCTGGAAAGGGGGGTTGGGGAAAGATGATTGAGGGCATTAAGAGCTGAGGAATTGGGCTGTGTTCTATGGATGATAGCCACAGAAGGTTTTTGTGTGGGTGAGCAGTGAGATCAGATCTGGATTTTAAGAAGTGAGTCTGGCTGTATTCCCACCAACAGTGCAAAAGTATTTCTCTTTCTCCACAAACTGATGCAGCCACTCTGGAAAACAAAAGTAGAACTACCAGGGCACCTGGGTGGCTCAGTCAGTTAAATGACCAACTTTGGCACAGGTCATGATCTTACTGTTGGTGAACTCACCAAAGCCCGCATCGGTTCTGTGCTGACAGCTCAGAGCCTAGAGCCTGCTTCAGATTCTGTGTCTCCCTCTCTCTTTGCCCCTCTCTTTCTCTCTCTCAAAAATAAACATTAAAAAAAAAAAGTAGAACTACCCTACAACCTAACAATTTCACTACTAGGTATTTATCCAAAGGATACAAAAATTCTGATTCGAAGGGGCACGTCGACCCCAATGTCTGTAGTAGCACTATTAACAATAGCCAAATTATGGAAATTATCGACTGATGACTGGATAAAGAGGTTATGGTGGCTGGATAAAGAGGACTGGACATATACTGATGTGTCATATATACACACATATATACACACACACACACAATGGAATATTGCTCAGCGATCAAAAAGAATGAAATCTTGCCATTTACAACAACATGGATGGAACTAGAGTGTAGTCTGCTAAGTGAAATAAGTCAGAGAAAGACCAATATGATTTCACTCATGTGGAATTTAAGAAATAAAACAGATGAACATAGGGGAAGGGAAGGAAAAATAAGAAAAACAGAGGGGAGGCAAACCCTAAGAGACTCTTAAATACAGAGAGCAAGCTGAGGGTTGCTGGAGGGAAGATAGGTGGGGAGATGGGTTAAATGGGCGATAGGCATTACAAGAGGGCACCAGTTGGGATGAGCACTGGGTGTTCTGTGTAAGAGATGAAACACTAAATTCTACTCCTAAAACCAATATTACACTGTATGTTAACTAACTTGAATTTAGATAAATTTTTTAAAAAAGGGATTCTGGCTGTAGTGAGGATACGGGGTGGGAATGGAGGGGAGGCTGGGAAGGGGAAAGAAATATCCAGAGGCTCTAACAAAAACATTATTCTGGCATTCTCTTAGCATCTCTTTAGACTTCTTTGACCTTGGAAATATATACTGTAATTTATTCAATTAAAAAAACCAGTGTGAGCTTTTGTGGTTACAGTCCCTTTGTATTCGAGTTTTCTTTTACTATAGGGTTCCCTATCACGCTGAAACTAGACTCCCTCAGAATTCTCCTCCTTTAAATCTAAAGTTTCATGTTTACAATACAGCTTTTAACCCTTGGGTATCATTTACATTCCTCTCGGTATCTATTTTCTGCTCATTGCCTAAGGAGCCTCCCTTCTTGCCCTGAGAGCATGAAATTCACTGTAATTAAAGTGCCTGGTGGTTTAGTGTGATTGTTCTTTCTTGTTTTTCTGAGACGTCATCCTTGCCCTCTGTGGCCCAGCCCAGGGTATAATCTTAATTAACATCCACAGTCCCTGTCATGTGAGTACTGATTTCAGGAAGGACACTGAGCCTAGACCTTCACTTGGGGGGTTAATTTTTCTTATTAATTCCAAGGAAAATTGTATGATGGAAAGTAAACTGATTACTCCCTTGAACTGAATGAGAACTCCATGCCAATACAAGTATGAACAGGACCAGAAGTGTTATCTTGATGAAGTCTGAAATCTTGCTAGGACTCTGCTGGGCTGCCTGATACATTTAGGATCCTAACTCCCACCCCAATCAAAATGGCATAATGTACTTGTTTTTTTCCTGGAGTGTAGTGGGTGGTGACTGAAGATTTCTCAAGTGTCCCTCATGGTGGGGTTGTGACTCTCCATCTTTTTCTCTTCTCAGAAATTCATTTAATTGGGATTACCTGGAACTGAACCTTCCTGAATAAACTAGAGAAAGATGAAATATGTGAAATGACTATTTTCAGAAATTGGACAGCAGGCAGTGCAGGACCTTGATCCCTAAGAGGGAAAGAACAAGGAACTACATACAATGGTGTAGGCTTTCTCTTGGAGGCCGTACTGACATAGTCTGCTATAACAAAATATCATAGGCTGAGTGGCTTAAAAAACAGAAATTTATGTTCTTACAGTTATGAGACTAGAAGGCCAACATTGAAGTGCAATCAGGGTTGGTTCCTGGTGAGGCCTCCCTTCTGGCTTGTGGATGGCTGTCTTCTCACTGTGTCCTCACATGATCTTTCTTCTGTGGCCACATGGAAAGAGAGAAAGAGAACCCTGTGTCTCTTAGGACACCAGCCTGGGCACCTGGGTGACTCAGTCAGTTGAGCATCCAACTCTTGATTTCAGCTCAGGGTTGTGGATCAAGCCCCATGTCAGACTGTAATGAGCATGGAACCTGCTTGAGATTCTCTCTCTGTCTCCCTCTGTCGCTCTCTCTCTCTTTAAGCGGGGGGGGGGGGGGGGGGGGAACACACCAGTCCTATAGGATTAGGACCCCACTCGTATGACCTCATTTAATTACCTTACCAAAGGCCCTGTCTCTAAATATAGTCACATTAAGGATTAGGGCTTCAGTATATTGGAGGGAACACAATTGAGTTGGTGACAGAGGCACTTTCCAGACCAACGTGCAGAGATCCCAAGCAGAGCGCAGTCATTTTACTAAGCTGAGGAGGCAGATTGGAGTTCAAGGAAGTGGCTAGAATTTTAGGAAAGAAACCACAGAGGTGGGAGCTATGTGAAGAAAGACCTCCAGAAGTCTCCATAGTTCTCTTGAGTGTAATGCTGAAACCCAATGAGGCTGTACAAAGAATGGAGGGTTGTAGGAACACGATTCCCAGAGCTCAGAAAGGCTGAGAATCATTCATGTGTTGAGCTGCTAGAATGGAGATTTATACATGTAGGACATTCAGTCAAGACTCCAGAAGGTTACCCCTTGGCAGTAGGGCTGAACTAGCCCAGAGTAAAGACTGCCCTCAGCTCACACCAATAAGCTTAATAACAAGCCTTGAAAGGCTCACCATGATCCAAAATTAACCTACTTGCCTCACAAAATGCTCCTAACGCCCTGTAAAGGAAACAATAAAATTTAACAATCCCCAATGTAGAGTTTGTGATGCTGATTTAACAAAAAATTACTGCGCGTGGAAAGACTCAGGAAAATGTGAGTCATAGCCAGGAGAAAAAACTGATAAATGGAAGCTACCCAGAAATGACTAACATGATGGAATTAGCAGACAAAGATTTTCATACAGTTTTGTTTGTTTTTTTTTTTTTACCATTTATTTATTTTTGAGAGACAGAAACAGAGAACGAGCAGGGGAGGGGCAGAGAGAGAGAGAGGGGGAGACACAGAATCTGAAGCAGGCTCCAGGCCCTGAGCTGTCAGCACAGAGCCAGATGCGGGGCTCGAACCCACGAACCATGAAATCATGACCTGAGCTGAAGTCAAATGCTTAACCGATTGAGCCACTCAGACACCCCAATGCCGTTTTTTTTTGTTTGTTTGTTTGTTTTTTTTTTAATTTTTTTTTTAACATTTATTTATTTTTGAGACAGAGAGAGACAGAGCATGAACAGGGGAGGGACAGAGAGAGAGGGAGACACAGAATCTGAAACAGGCTCCAGGCTCTGAGCTGTCAGCACAGAGCCCGACGCGGGGCTCGAACTCACGGACCGTGAGATCATGACCTGAGCCGAAGTCGGACGCTTAACCGACTGAGCCACCCAGGCACCCCCCCAATGCCGTTTTTATACATATGTTCAAATATTTAAAAACATGAATACAATCACGAGAGAAATTGGATGTATAAAAAAGGAACCAAATAGAACTTCCTATTTGGAACTTCCCAGTGGAACAATGCAATATCTTACATGAATAATTCACTGGAGAAGCTTATAAGAAGATAAGACACTGATGAAAAGGTCAGTGAATTTGACACAGCAAAAGAAACTAAACTGAAGGAAGAGACAAAAGACTGAACGTCAGTGACCTGTGGGACAATGTTATGAGAGAGAATTTTTGAGTAACCAAAGTCTTGGGGCAGAGAGAAGAAAATATTTGAGAAATAATGGTGGAAAATGTTCCCAAAAGTCTGTGTTTTGTTGAAATATAATTCACATGCCACACAATTCACTCATTTAAACTATACAAGTTGATGTCATTTAGTATATTTACAGGCTTGTGCAACTATCATTGCAACCTAATTTTAAATCATTTTTGTCCTCGCTAAATCCCCTCCAATCACAGTCGGTTTTAGAGTAATTTCATCACCTTCAAGAGAACCTCCAATACGATGACAATTAGAACTGGCTGGAGCAGACATCCTTGAATATTCCTGATTTTGGTGGAAAGCGTCTAGTCTTTCACCTTTAAGTCTGATACTAGCTGTGAAGTACCTAGAGATGTCCTCTATCAAGGTGAGGAAGTGCCTGTTTTTTCTGCAGTTATTAAGATGATCATATTTTCTCTTTATTCTATGTTATTGTCTGTTACGTTGATTTTCAGGTGTTAAGCCAACCTTATATTCTTCGAATAAATTTCACTTGGTCACGATGTATAATCTTTGTTATATGTTGCTGGATTCGGTTTGCTAGCGTTGGTTGAGAATTTTTACATCTGTATTTCCAAGCCACATAGATCTTTAGTTTCTTTTCTTGTGCAATTTTTGTCCAATTGGCTATCAGGGTAATACTGGCCTCATAAAATGGGTTAGAAAGTGTCTATTCCTCTTCTGTTTTTTGGAACAACTTGTGAAGAATTCATATTCTTCTCTGCATGTTTGGTAAAAATTTACCAGTGCTGCTCTCTTTTCTTTGGGCCTGAGCTTTGTAGAAAGTTAAAAATTACTGATTTGATCTCTTTACTTATTATAAACCAAGTCCCATTTTCCATTTCCTTTTTTTAAATTTTTTTTAATGTTTATTTATTTTTGAGAGACAGAGAGAGAGAGAGAGACAGAGTGCAATTGGGGGAGGTGCAGAGAGAGAGGGAGACAGAATCCAAAGCAGGCTCCAGGCTCCATACTGTCAGCACAGAGCCTGATGTGGGACTCAAACTCTTGAATTGCAAGATCATGACCTGAGCCGAAGTCAGACGCTTAACTGACTGAACCACCCAGGCGCGCCTCTTTTATGTCAGTTTCAGTATTTTGTGTATTCCTGGCAATTTCTCCATTTCATTTAAACTACCTGATGTTAGTATACAGTTGTTCGTAGTTTTCCCTTATAATCCTTTTTATTTCTGTAAGTTTGGTAAATGTCCTCTCTTCCTGTTTGAAGTAATTTGAGCCTTCTCTCTGTTCCCTTGGCTAGTCTAGCTAAAGTTTTATCAATTTTGTCTGTCTTTTCAAAGAACCAAATTTTGGTTTCATTGATTTTTTTTTTTTCTGCTTTTCTGCCTTGTGGAAACCAGTAATAAAGAGAAAAGTCTTTAAAACAGCCAGTGGAAAACAAGACACATTGATTATAGAGGAAGAGGTAGCCTTGCAATAAAGGAGATAATATAATAGCACTACACTTAAAATGGATGCATTGATTCTTTTTAAAAGTTGATTAAACAAACAAAAAATCACATTTTCTTTGAGTCTGAGGTTGTCAGTTTGATGTCTGCATGAGACCGTATGCTTTACCAGGAAAAACGCTTCTTCTGTCCCTGAATTCCTAGACAACCACTGTGTCCCTGAGTTCTTCATAGTAGAGGTGGTGATTTTTCTTTCCAGCAGAAAGGGAAAGAACAGAACTAATAGGTCCTGCTGATACTACCCACAGTGTAGGCACAAGTCTGTGCTGATCATGATGCTTGTAAGGAAATTTTTTTCTCGCTTAGTTTAGCCCTAACCCAGTCATTATCAACCTTGGCTGTTCTTCAGAATCAGCTGGGAAGCATTAAAAAAAGGCTGAAACCCATCCACATACCAGACCAATTTAAATTTAGAATCTAGTGGTGGAACCAGGCCCTCTGGTTTTGTGCGTGCATGTGTGTGTATAAATATAAAAAATATGTGTATATAAAATATGTATGTATAGGTATTTGTATGTTGTGGGGATTTTTTAGTGTTTTTATTTACTTTTGAGAGAGAGAGAGAGAGACACACACAGTTTGGGCAGGGGAGGGGCAGAGAGAGAGAGGGAGACACAGAATCCGAAGTAGGTTCCAGGCTCCCAGTCGTCAGCATAGAGCCCGATGAAGGGCTCGAATTCACAAACTGTGAGATCATGACTTGAGCCGAAGCCGGACAGTTAACCGACTGAGCCACCCAGGTGCCCTGTTTGTTTGTTTGTTTGTTTATTTATTTTATTTTTTCTTATCACATGGGTCTTTTAAAATATATAACAAAGTGGAAAGAATAGTGATTTTCAAACAGGTGGTATGTTAAAGAAGAGTGAGTTTATGTATTTTTTTGAATGAATAAAGGTGGGCATCATATTGCCATAGCATTTAGAGTCCATCAGTCTCATTTTAGAAAGTAATGTTTTACTTCAAAATGTCCAGGTTTACAGTACATTATAAATTATATTCTTCACAACCACTTAAATTCATTATGAGTCCTTATAGATATCAAATGAAAATTGTGCAAGGGAGAACATGTATTAGAAACACTTTTTTAAGGGCAGGAGAAAGGAAGAGTTAGAAGATCACCAATCTGGATGGATTGCTTTCTTCCTTCTGGAGGCCCAAGGGCCATTCACTAGAATATAATTTATTTCAAACCTTGTCTTTATAGTTCAGTGAAGCAGAAATGGACCCGTGCTTTACAACTTCATCTGTTTTATGATTGATGAACAGTAAGCACTACAGAAACTTAAATGTGTGCTTGCAGAATTGTGTGGGTGTTTCGGACATGGCACTTTCTATATATAATCTGTGGGCAACGGAGAAACACGTATGTCTTTGTGGCACAAAGTTACTTTTACTATTGTTAAAATGTATTAATATAGCTTATTTTAATAGTAATAATCAAATCATTCTCTTCTAACGGCATCTTTCACTTCCCGTTAGTACTTTAAGTTATCTTGTGGGGCGCCTGAGTGGCTCAGTCAGTTAAGCATCTGACTCTTGTTTTCGGCTCAGGTCATGATCCCCGGTTTGTGAGATCAAGCTCCATGTCGGGCTCTGCACTGACAGCATGGAACCTGCTTGGGATTCTCTCTCTATCTCTCTCTTTGCTCCCACCCCCCCCCCCCACACACACAAAATAAATAAAAACACTTTTAAAAATCTTAAAAAAAATAAAATTATCTCACCTAACTGATCTATTTCTAGTTCTGTTAATCCTCAGAAGAGAGGTGAGATCCTTTCCTGGTTTGGGAAGGACCATGCGAATGGACTGCTGGGATCTGTGCACGTTTAATTCTGGGTCTCTGTAACAATCACGGTGGCTCCTTCCCATCACTGAGCACAGCTTACCAGCAGGCCGGGTAGCTGTACCCATGTTCTGTCTAGTGGTCACTACAGCTGTGGGAAGTTGATTCTGTTCTTTTCAGTTTGTAGCTGAGAGAAGTGAGGCTTAGAGAGGTTAAGGATCTAGCCCAAGGGCACAGAACTACTTGTGGGGAGGTGGGACTTGCCCCTGGATTGTCTAACTGATGATTTCTACTTCAGCACACGCCTCTCTGGGCTCTGGCTCTTGGTGAAGAGCATCCAGGTGAGTAACAGAACGAAGAACATTGGATGGGATCTAAAGACCAGGGCTCGCTTTCTAGTTCCAATGCCTGGTTAGCTGTGAGACCTGAGTAAGTCACTTAGCATCTTGCAGGCCGTGTTGTTCAAAATTTGCAGCATCATGTGAGATTTAAACTGTAATCAGTACAAGAGTAAGACAGAGGATTCATTTGTCCTGTTTCCTAGTTCTTATTTTGTTGTCGAATTAGCGAAAAACCATCATACCGTCTTTTGATCACAGAGGATAAACATCATTTGATTTTGTGGAATTGGGAATGAGATTGTTTTCCTCCGTCTCTGTTGAATGGCGCAGTGAATGGATCGTCAAAGCTTGCAAGCGCATGGGTGTGTGTAGCATCCCTGCCTGATCTTGGCATTGGGCAAATGAATCGGGCGGTATGGGCACAGGAAAATGTAGCACATCTTTTTAGATAGAAAAATATCACCTGCATGCATTCCAGACGGTCCACGAATTGAATGAACTTGAGAATGCCTAAATTGTTCACGTTAAGCTCTGAAGCTGGTCTCTGTCTCTGGAGAGTCGTGTAAGGGTTGAGTTAAAGAAAAAACAAGAATACCATTTGTATTAAAGGGACATCACTTATTCTGATGAGGAGAGAAGAAATTTCTAAGTTCCAGCTTACATGGCCTGATTCCCTACTCTAATTTCAAGATCCCAGCTAAAGCTTCTGCTGACTCAAAGAATTGTTGCTTCTCCTAAAAAAAATTGCTTCAAATGCCTTCTGTGTTTGCTCACCTGCTTCTGGTTAGTCTTGTAAAAAAGTGAAAAAGATCAACTTTGGATATTAAAAATACATATAAAGAATAATTAACGAAGGCCTATGAACTTATTAGCACCTTGCTTGAGAGCTAGTCAAAGCTCCTGTCCCCCCTGTCCCCATCACATACACTTCAGTGGTAGCACCAGCCTGAAACTTGATGTCTATCACTCCTCTGCCTTTCTTTATACTTTCCTGCATAGGTGTGTCTACCTAAAGGATATATGGCATTGTTTTGCATGTTTTGAGACTTTATATAAATAGAATAATACTGAAGTATTCCTCTGCCCTTTTGATTTTTTCCTTCAAAGTGAGACCGTTTTTGAGGGTTATTTGTGTTGATTCAGGTAGTCTAGTTCATTCACTTTCAATGCTGTTTGATATTCCACTGTATGAATACACCATGTCTTAGTTGAAGCTGGCAAAACAAGCACCACAGATTAGATGGCTCATCAACAACATGAATTTATTTCTCACAGTTCTGGAAGCTGGGAAGTCTGAGATCACAGTGTCAGTATGGCCGGGGTCTGGTGAGAGCTGTCTTCTGGGTTGCAGACTGCTGATTTCTCCTTTCATCCTTACATGGAGGAAGGAACGTGAGCTAACTCTCTGGGTTCTTTTGATAAGGGTACTATTCCCATTGTTTTGTTTTGTTTTTGATGGTTATTTATTTTTGACAGAGAGCGTGGGGAGGGACAGAGAGACAGGGAGACAGAGGACCTGAAGCGAGCTCTGTGCTGACAACTTAGAGCCCAACGTGGGACTGGATCTCATGAACCATGAGATCATGACCTGAGCCAAGATCAAGAGTCAGACGCTTAACCAACTGCACCACCCAGGCGCCCCAACTATTCCCATTCTTAAGGGCTCTCTATCTTCATGACCTAATTATCTCCAAAGCCCCCACCCCCACCCCCTCCAAATACCACCACACTGGGAATTAGATTTCAACGTATGAGTTTTGGAGGAACACAAACATTCAGTCCATAACAACACAGTTTACCTGTTCTTCTGTCGGTGGACATTTTGTTTTGTGATTACAAACAATGCTGCAAGCACAAGCTTGTTTTTTGTCCTCTTGTGTAAATGTGTGTTTCTCTAGGATTTATCTGTGTAGGGCTGGAACTTCCATGTGTTGGGTTCGCACATCCTCGACTTTCCTAGGTAGTGTAGATTGTTGTCCAGAATGATGCCACCAATTTACATTTTCTCCAAAGGTATTTCAGTGTTACTGCGTTTCATCCTTGCCCCCAGCTATCATTACTGGGTAGGACAGACAAAAAGTACAAGGGCGATGAGCAGTTAGATCAACTCTGCAGACTTGAAACTGTCCTTAAAGAAAAGGACAAGTGTTTGCGGAATAAAATCCAAACTCCTTACCATGGCATACACAGCCCTGCCTTATCTGGCTTCCTCTTACCTGGCCACCCTCCCCGGCCTCCCCCCTCATTCAGGGTGGCTGTTTTTCTATGACTGGAACATACAGGCAAACTCATTCCCACCTCAGAACTCGTTTTGTCTGCCTGGAACACTCTCTTCCCAGTTCATTGCATGACTGGTTTCTTCTTAGCCTTTAAAAATCAGCCCTTCTGAGAGGCCTCCTCTGACCACACAATTTAAAGGAGTCCCCCCTCTTTGTCTTCCTAATTATCCCATGGCTCTCATTCACATTACTCTGTGTGTTTTTTCATTGTATTTATCACAATTTGAAATTGCTTACTTTGTTTCTCTCACCGGAATGTAAATGCCATGAGAGCCACAAACAATGCCTGACACGTGCCAAATCTTTACTGAGTGAATGAATAGACGCTTTCTCTACTTGGTAACTTGTTACCCCTTCCTATCGCTTCTCTCGCATTCACTGTCCCAGTGTTTTGCTGACCACTGGTGTATAGATTGGGGTGAATGTAGAGGACTCTGATAGTATCCTATATAGACACCCTGTCTAGTGCTACTTATGTCCTTCTGAGACGTCCCAAGATCTCAGGCGTTGAATCTATCCACAGTTGAATCTTTCTCCTTTTCTTTTTTTTTAAAATGTTTATTTATTTTGAGAGAGATTGAGATAGCGCTAGCAGGAGAGGGGCAGAGAGAGAAGGAGAGAGAGAATCCCAAGCAGGCTCCCTGCTCTCAGCATGAACTGTGAGATCATGACCTGAGCCAAAATCGAGTTGGGACTCTCAACCAACTGAGCCACCCAGGTGCCCTTGAATCTTTCTCTTTGGACTAAAGTCAGACCATCCCCCTCTAGCCTCAGTTCCTGGAACCGATGACTACCATCCTTCTCTCTCCGTCTTTCTGGAGGTCATCGTGGCTTCCGTAAGTGCTTGGTAGAGGATGGGGTTTGCCTAGTCATCTCTGGCCCTTTCTTGCCAACTGATGGTGTGGAAGACTCCTCAGGGGGCCGAGCATATATGTATTTCCTCCTCATCTGGGTAGTGGCGACTTTGTGAGCATCACTTGAATCACCTGTGATTCCTGAATCCAGCTGACCTCCTAAAGGATTACTTGTTGCTTCTGGGAGAAAATACGATGATTATTCTGAGACTGATCAGTTGATTCACTCACCTTTGTGCCCTCCACCCCTCATGACACCTCGTTCCTGGGCTGGGACAGGCGGTCTCTTTGGCGTTCTCCCTGTACTACTTCCAGTCGCTGCCCTTAACCTCATTGTCATGGTCTCTTTTTCCCTGAGGAGAGGGAAATATGTTTTTAAGCTTTGTATCATTAGTGCTTGGCACACAGTAGTCATTTAATAAGTGTTTATTAAACAGATGAACAAATAAGTAGATGGAATGAATTCTAGACCTGGAATGAAAACCTGGTTTCTTAAGACATTCAGGGTATAGAGAGACAGTGCCAGCCGTGTGTCTGACAGGAATTTGTAACCCATGGCCGCTCAGCTCCAGAGAAAACCAGGTTTTCCACAGACTGTTGAGGTAAGAACCAGACTTTGAATGAGGCACCGTTAGTCTGTCCTCACCCCGCACTATCAGCCATGGATAGAGCGGCGACCAGACGCCCAGAATTCTGCTCCACCCCCGTGTATATCCCCGGCAGAGATTTCACTTTGTTTATTCAGTCAACATTTGTTAAGTGTTTTTATGTTTTCACGTGAACAAGGGAGCAAGAAGCAGTGTGTTGTCACTTTGCTTCATAGTGTGACACAGAGAAAGCATCTGTGTTGTTTGGACAGTTGGATGTGTTGTTTGGATGCTCAACTGAGCATCATCTCTGAAGAATATGGATGGACGTGGCACTGTCATCTTCGTTTCCCAGGGCCAGTCCTGTAGAGCAGTATGTAAAGAGTGGATGCGAATAGCGGTGTTGTTTTCTGCCCACACTCTTGTGTGCATTGTCTACTGCTGGGTCACCACGAAGTGTGACAGAGAAACTTCAGGGGTTCTCTTTCTGGCTGTGGACACACATAACAGTCTTTTTATCACCTGCTTTTGATTTGCTAGTTTGGCTCAAATGCGGGTATTCCTAATTTCTGGATTTCACTCTGTGCTGTAGTGGAAAAACTGAAAAGACAGTCCCCATCGCTTCTGAGCCTTTTGGCTAAGATCAAGTGTAGTGTCTGATAAGACCCTCCCTCTAAGGAAACGCATAATTTGAAGAGGGTTATCTTTTCATTACAGATTGTCTTGTGCCAGCTTTAGCAAGGGGATTAGGGGAGGTGTGTTTGAAACAGTTCAACTCATTCCGAATTGCCTCAATCGTATTTATGTTCCTTAAAATGATTTTATTTTTCTATGTTGAATATATTCCTGAAGGAGTCCATACCTTGTGTCTGGAATAAGGTAGAGCATGAAATATACACACACAATATTTGTTGTCTGGTAGGAAAATGAAGCAACAGAATAATCATAATAAATTAATTTGAATGAAAATCTATTTTTAAATCTTTTGTGTATTATCTAACATAGTTGGAGAAAAATGCAGTGCAGTTCTGTGTTTTTAAAAAATTATGAAGTGTAACATTTGCTCATAAATATGTGACTGGCATCCCAAATGTTACTAATTTTATTTAGCACCTCCATGAAAAGTTAGACTCTAAAAGATTTTGCTTTATTTGTTCATTTAGTTTTTTTATAAGCTGGTGGAAAATTTATAAGTGAAAATGGAAATACTAACAGTTCCAGAAGATACTTGTTTCTTTACTAACAAATAATGTGCATTTAGTTTATTTGGCTTATTTGGTGTCTCTCTGTTAAATAGAGTTTAATTTTCTATAACTTTCTTTGGGGAATAGAAATTTAGTTTTCTTCCTATCTTTCAAAATCCTTATTGGCAGTGACTGATTTCTCTGCTTGAACTTTTTTTTCTTCAAAAACACACCCATACGTGAATACAGATAAGGGCCTAGAAATAAATAGAGCACAATATTAGAGATGGCCATCACCATGTGGTCGGATTATGAGCACGTTTAAAATCTTTATACTTTTCTGTAATCTCCCAAATTTTCTACAAGGAGATGGTGTTACTTTAACCATTTATGGTGTTAGCATAAAAGGCCACCAACAAAATGTACTTTAAAATATTTGGCTCATACAGTGGAAAAGGTTTGCGTAGGCTAATACTCTGGACATGTTTTTTTACATCTTGATCCCGGCAGGGCTTCGCTGAGCACACTTTGCGGCCAACTTTACCTGGAGCAGAGTGTTTTAATCCCTTTACTTATCAGTTTCATTGAAGTGCATATATGTATCTTCTTAAAAGGTGATCATTTTATCTGTCAAAAAATGTGTAAGGTCTGAACTATGCATAAACAAAATAAAAAAGTAACCCTGAGGTCAGGAATAAAGAGAGACAAAGATTTGAAGTACTGCTTTAAGCTCGAAGTACATCAGGAGTTTCTTTAACATTTACATCTGGAGAAACCTACACATTTAAAGTGTTTTCTTCTCCCTCAATTTATGCAGTACTAGTATATGACAGCCTTGTGGCCCTAAGAGTTTAATTTTTTTGAAGAGGCTTTTATTGTGAAAAACTGAGAAGAGAAAAAACAACCCATGAGTTAGCAGAATGGATTATTCAAAACTGAGATTACCTAAAATAGACATATAGAAAAGCTGACACTGATACATAAAATGTGTGGCATACCCCAATATATATAGATATTCAAAATAAGATTTATTATTATTTTTAACAACTCAATCCTTTAAATAAAACTGCCTTGAAATATGACCCTAATAGAATAGTAGATACAGATACAACTATTTTTCACTTGGAAACATTTTTATTTTTAATACATTTTTAAAGAAGCAGCATCAATTTCTTTATTACATGTAATTATCATTTTTAAAGTAACGATAATTTTTTTTGAGAGAGAGAGAGAGCATGAGTGGGGAAAAGAGGCAGAAGGAAAGAGAGAGAATCTTTTTAAATTTCTTTTAATGTTTATTATTTATTTTTGAGAGAAAGAGAAAGAGTATGAGCAGGGGAGGGGCAGAGAGAGAGAGAGAGGGAGACACAGAATTTGAAGAAGCTCCAAGCTCCGGGCTGTCTGCAGAGAGCCTGACACGGGGCTCGAACTCAAACCGTGAGAACATGACCTGAGCTGAAGTCGGAAGCTTGACCGACTGAGCCACCTGGGCACCCCTGAAAGAGAGAGAATCTTAAGCAGGCTCCACACTCAGCAGGGAGCCCAACGTGGGACTTGGTCCCCTGAGATCGTGACTTGAGCTGAAATCAAAAGTTGGGTGCTTAGGGGCGCCTCGGTGGCGCAGTCGGTTACGTCCGACTTCAGCCAGGTCACGATCTCGCGGTCCGGGAGTTCGAGCCCCGCGTCAGGCTCTGGGCTGGTGGCTCAGAGCCTGGAGCCTGTTTCCGATTCTGTGTCTCCCTCTCTCTCTGCTCCTCCCCCGTTCATGCTCTGTCTCTCTCTGTCCCAAAAATAAATAAAAAACGTTGAAAAAAAAATTAAAAAAAAAAAAAGTTGGGTGCTTAATGGACGGAGCCACCCAGATGGCCCTAAAGTAAAGATACTTTTAAATAACATTCTGTCACTAAACATGAAGCAACGAGGGAAAAGATGGCATCTCGTTCTCTCTCCAGTCTCCAATTAACCAAGGCTTTATTCAGTATCCACTATGGGTTCCGCACCCCAAAACAGTTCTTACTGTCGTACAAAAACAGATTCAGTGAAGGCTTTGTTGTCACTGTTAGGCGTTGTACTGTTGTGTGCTATTTTTCCAGAGCTACATGGATGCACATTATTCCAATTAGTTTAATATTTGTCTCACTTGATAGAAACTGAAAGTTCACTCACGAGTGAAAAGAGAGGGGAAAAGGCAAAGTTTAAAAAAAAAAAGAGAGAGAGGCATCTAACACTGATCAAGCCATGAGTCTAGGCACCTCTGTTGACTTCTGGGGAGAGACCTGAGGTTTGCTAGGTGGGAGAGAAGCAGCAGCCTGGCTGACGGCAGGCGGGGCGCCGTGGGGTAAATGGCACTTTGTGACCCTGTGCTCCTGGGTGAGGCTGTAGCCCGCCCCGAAGAGCTCCTGCCTCTCACTTTGGTGCTGTTGGCTTCACGGCTTCCTGAGACTCCTTCACTCCCAGATTGCCCGGAGGCCAGCAGGGGTTCTCCTTGACCTTCACTTCCTGAGCCTGCCGGGAGGTTTGGGAGCCATTGGATCCTCCTGCTCTGTCTTCCTGACAGAACTCTAACCGAGAATGGACACTGACGCTCATTTGCTCCTCTTCTGGCGTCCTGAAGAGCGGATTTCATTTTCCAACTACAGATGTAAGCCAGTGATGACTCAGGCCGTATTCTAAATGTATAATAGAGCATATTTCTTGGTATTTCCTGGTCCTTAACACTTACTTGAAAGCTCGCACACACCTCCTCCCCCCGAAAAACAAAACAAATCGGAGTGCCAGCATTAAATATTTTCGTTTATTATAGCCTCTATTCTTCTTATTGTATCTTGCTTTACACCGGAATTGTGACAAAGGTCAATTAGTTTTAGAGAAAGTGAAGACAGGTAGGAAGGTAGCTTCAGCTTTTCCCAAACCTGGCTGGACGGGAAATTCGCACATCCTTCAAGTTTGTGAAACAGGCGTCGAATCTTTATTAAATGGGCCAGCAGAAGAAGGTCATCCCCATTCAGGTATCGGAGAACTGGAATCTCCTCAGGGTTAGGTAGCTTTTCAGCACAGAGAAAGAGAAGAGAAGCTCAGGGTCCCATCTGTGGAAACCGGGAGGCAGGAGGAGGTGTGGGGTGGTACTAATTTGGAGTTGGAATCCCTCGGGTCTCGTTAGCTACACAAGGGGGCCGTGGTGGTGTTATCCTAACCCGGAGGAGGAAGGGGCTGAAGTGCTGTGGAGATATGAGAGACCAGAGCAGGCCAGAGCACATAGAATTTGGGTACTTTCAAGGGCTTACAATTTATGCAAGTAATTTATGAGCATATGCTGAGGGGAGCACAAAGATGCCGCAAACACAGTCCCTTCCCCGGGAGATGCCCCGTGGGGAGAGCATGGTCCGTGCTGGACTGGAGCTAGGAAAGGCACTGAGTGGGCAGCCTTCCTCAGAGAAGGTAGCAGCTGAGCCCAGTTTTCAAGAAGGACCGGGATGGCTGAAATTCCTTTCCTTCCAGAACGTGCCCCTCCCACCAGGAGGCCATTCCACATTAATCTCTCCATGACCCCTCCTCACAGCCTTTGGTGATTCAGGCTGATGGTCTCCTTGCAGCTGCAGGTCAGGAAATGGCTCTGTAGGACGGTCTTGCCTGAATGTTTCCAGGGCCTGGATCCAGGGCCGGCCTCAGTGGGTGGGCTAAATACAAGCTGAACTGCTACGTTCTGCAAGCAGAGTGACCACTTACCTGCAAGGGATACAAGAACTCACAGCATTTTCATCCCTCCCTGCATCAGAAGGTAAGGAGGGAGGGAGGGACAGAGGAATATGAGATGGATGAATAACAGGAATGGACCAGCATTTTTGACTTCCCTTCAATCCCAACTTCCGGAAGATGACAGAAAACTTTTTAAGAGAGTAAATCGACAATGGCTATAGGAAATAGGAAAGATTTTTGGGGCGCCTGGGTGGCTCAGTCGTTTAATTGTCCGACTTCAGCTGGGGTCATGATCTTGCGGTTTATGAGTTCGAACCCCACGTCAGGCTCTGTGCTGATGGCTCAGAGCCTGGGGCCTGCTTCGGATTCTGTGTCTCCCTCGCTCGTGTTCTGTCTTTCTCTCTCTCTCTCAAAAATAAACATTAAAAAACGTTTTTTAAAATAAAAAAATTTTTAAAAAGGAAATAGAAAAGAATTTGATCAGCAGGAATAATCTTATTGAATTCCTGAAAATCATAAAGCAAACAGGACCATATCCACAGAGAGAGAAATGACCAAATGAAACCACTAACCCAAAACACACACAATCTGAGATCAACATTAATAAAAGTGAGAAGCAGGAGGGGCCCTGAGGTAAATATTAGGATGACCAGTTGGGAGCCAGCCGTCACCTCGCCCTCCACGTTGAACCATGGCGCCCCCAGGCTGGGGCTGGAAGTCTGGCACTGGGGCCAGCCTTCTGCCCCTCTGCAGTACATCTACTTTCCCACAGTCCCCACAAACTAACTTCAGTAAGCAGAACATGCGGGAAAGCCAGGATCCTCAATTACAAAATGAACACATGGCCAGGAATCACCAAATATCTGAGGAAAATTGAGGCCGTGAAAGAGAGGACAGATTTACTTATAAGGGATACTAATACTCAAGGAGACAGCATTCGTAGCCAGAGGGAGGCTTTGGAATATATATGGTTAATATTTTCTGAGGACTTTGAGAGAACGGTTGTCAAAGAGAAGAAATAACTAGAAGACTTGGAAATTAATTCTATGCACATAGAAAAAAAAAGATGTGTTAACAATTTTAGAGTGACCATTAAAATACAGTGTATTAAAAGATTGAGTCTAATAGGCTGAGGAAAACAACGAAATCCAGTTATATACTGTTTGCAAGAGACGCGTCTAAAACTGTATAAAAACACTGAAAATCAAAGAATGAAAAAAAAATGTACCAAGCAAATGCTAACTAAAAAGAAAGCAGGTGTAGCAATTTAACACCATGTAGAATAGCATTTAAGGCAAAGGTCACCAGGAGGGAAATTGGGAATAACACCTAATGATAATGTTACCGTTTTGTTCTTGTTGTCAAAAAGAACAACCTTCAGGGCGCCTGGGTGGCGCAGTCGGTTAAGCGACCGACTTCAGCCAGGTCACGATCTCGCGGTCCGTGAGTTCGAGCCCCGCGTCGGGCTCTGGGCTGATGGCTCGGAGCCTGGAGCCTGTTTCCGATTCTGTGTCTCCCTCTCTCTCTGCCCCTACCCCGTTCATGCTCTGTCTCTCTCTGTCCCAAAAATAAATAAAAATGTTGAAAAAAAAATTAAAAAAAAAAAAAAAAAGAACAACCTTCACTGATAACACTGACTCACATAATGGGCACAGCCGAAGAGCGAATAAGCGAGGAAAACCCCAGGAAGATGGTCAGCATCTGTAATTTCCTAACCTATATTTCTAAAGATACAGAAAGCAAAACCTGATAGGAATAGTGGGAGAAAGGAACGAGTTCGCAATCATCTTTCATAGGTTGCTCAGAAGTAAGCCAATAATATAAAAAGAAAAGGATAGAGAAGTGTCAGTGGGGCCATTAGACATACACAAGCTTGTGACAACAGTGCACTTTTTAAAAAAAATTTTTTTTTCAATGTTTATTTATTTTTGGGACAGAGAGAGACAGAGCATGAACGGGCGAGGGGCAGAGAGAGAGGGAGACACAGAATCGGAAACAGGCTCCAGGCTCTGAGCCATCAGCCCAGAGCTCGACGCGGGGCTCGAGCTCACGGACCGCGAGATCGTGACCTGGCTGAAGTCGGACGCTTAACCGACTGCGCCACCCAGGCGCCCCAACAGTGCACTTTTTTGGGGGGTCGAATATACATGGAACAGTCACAAAAATTCTGGACTCGGCCACCAATAAAAATGATCAATACATTTCGAACAGCAGGGAAAACAGTGCAAGCCATATTCCTTGATCATGTAGAAATGAACAAGAGAAGGATGGCAAATTGTAAAAATCTATTTGAAAATGCAATTAGCTACGGAGTTGAAGAAACCAAAGTAGACAGGACAAACTATTTAGAAGGGAAAGAAAACCAGAGGACTCCATATGGCCAGAGAGGCACAGAGAGGGCAGGGTGGGGGTGGGGAGGAGGCGCTACTAGTTTAGACTGGGTGCTGGAGAGAGGACTCTGAACAGAAACCTGAAAGAAGTGGCGCAGCAGCTGTGTGCTAAGTAGGGGAGGGGTGTTTTAGGTTGAGGGAAGAGCAGGTGCAAAAGCCCTGTGGCAGGGATATGCCTGGTGTTGTTGAGGAACAGTGAGAAGGCCAGCGTGGCTGGAGCACGCTGAGGGAGGAGAGAGCAGAACAGAGGGAACATTAAGGAAGTCCAGAGCCTGTACAGGATTGCAGGTCTCTTCTAGGACCTTGGCTTTTACTCTGAGTAGGATTAGAAGCCGCTGGATAGTTGGGAGCCTGAACAGCTGACTGCGGTGGCCGGACTGATGGCAAGTGGCGGGGATAGTGCTGAGCACTTCGTAGATCCTCAGTCCCTGTTGGCCGGATCTGAAGTCTCCCTTCTGTTTGGTGTGTATGAGATAGGCCTGCCTGTACTGAATATGGAGGTCCTATTTCCACTTACCGAGAAGTGTAGAATTTTTAGAGGTTGACAACACCTTTGAGGTCTGGAGCAATCTCTTCCTTTAATCATTGATGAAATGAAAGGCCTCAGAGGTGAAGGGGCATGTTTGGAGCTGCACACTAGATATGCTACATAGATCTCTCTTTTTTTAAATACATACTTTTGAATGTTTCTTTTTGGGAGGGAGCGAGAGCCTTGGAGCACGCACCAGTGGGAGAGGGGCAGAGAGACAGAGGGAGAAGGAAAATCCCAAGCAGGGTCTCCACTGATGCAGGGCTCAAACCCACAAACTGCAAGATCATGACCTGAGCTGAAGTCGGATACTTACCTGACTGAGCCACCCAGTGTCCCCCATAGATCTCTTTATATCTATCTACATTTCAACTTTATTGAGGTATAATTGACTAACAGAGCTATCATTTACTGAGCACTTTGTTGGTGCCAAGCACCACACCAAGTACTTTGCATTCCCTTTGAATCTTCACAGCCATCTATTTGGTAGGAAGCATTATCCACATCTAATAGAGAAGGGCCGTGAAGTTCAAGTTCACCCACTAAGCTAAGTGGCAAGGTTGAGGTATGAAACTACATCCCCGTAACCCGAAGACCAGGATATTAACCGTTGCCAGTCGCTGAGCATGTCCTCTGAGCCGTGCCCTGGGTGGGATAGAGGAATCAGTAAGGCAGAGATTTTGTGCTTCCGGAGCTCACCATCCAGTAGGAAAGGCAGCCACAAGGGCAGGTAAGGCAGCATGGTTCAGTGAGCGTAGGGACCAAGGGCAGTACGTGGAGGACCCAGAGAAGGCCGTGATTGGGCAAAGGACTAGGAGGTCTGGGAAGTGTCTCCAAGGAGATGGCACATATGTGTGGTCTTGCACATGGTGAGAACCCAGGTCTCCTGACTCAGTCCAGGGCTTTCTACTATAGCACAATGGAGAAACAAACACAGTACAAAACCCTAAAACCCAACCCCCAAAGCAACACTACTTGGTCTCAGAGTAAACACAGTAAATGTTAGTTGGATCTAAGTGTGAACTAAAAGGAATTTCTGAAGAACAAACAATAAGGCTGCCTCATTTCCACCTGAAATTTTCACTATGTGTTTTTTTTCATTGAATTCCAAAACTCTTAATAGGCCGTAGATTACACGCAAGTATAATCTGAGTAATAACACCGACAAAAGCCATTTACTCTTATTATTCTAAGTGCTTTGAACTGTTTTCAAAAATGTACCTACCTTCACTTTGGTCCCGACACTGATTCTTGCCTGTTGGCCCATTGCCAGAAAGGCGATTGAAATCTTGTCTTGTTCTAAGATGCGAACTCCAATGTAATGATTCAAAGCCAGAAAGACAGGTTTAAATGACACAAAGGGTGAGGTAGGGGCCGAACTGGACCAATTCCAAGCCCTTACTCTGTTGCCAGCTTGATCTGAATATTGACCTCCCAAGATATTGATGTATACCCTGGGCAGAAAGGAAATTAAAAATTATAAACGGTAACGTTATGATCCAACCTTGAAATTAGCCCTGTCACTTGCTGGCCAAGGGGAGCTACAGTTCATGCTAGCCAGTAGCGTATGGAGAGTGCAAAACCGCAGGTAACCTTTGGCATGGTGATACCGCCACTGAATTTTATGCTAATTTGAAGTAGTGGGTCCAGACTGGGTCCAAAAGGCAGAACCAGGATGGTAAAGGGGTCTGGAAAACTATGCGCTGGGAAGAATGAAGGGGAAGCAGGAAAGGATTAGTCTGGACGAGCAGACATACAGGACACCAGGCGATCCCTGAAAGAGGGGAGAAGAACAGTGCTTGGATTTTCTCCAGGACGAAAAGCAGAGCAGCGGGGGAAGGCCTAGTTGGCCTCAGTACAGGATGGCTGTGTTTTCGTAGCACCCAGCAACTGGGAGCCCGGAGTCCTTCCAGGAGGGCTCTCATCAGGGCTGGGTGTGGGCAGGAGTGGCTCGGGGAACATCTCTGAGATGGCTCAGAGCGCAGCTGAAAAGCCCTGTGATGGAGCACAAGGTGGAAGTTAGACTAATGGGGCCTCTCCAGTCTCTTAGCACAGTGGACACTACATTTTACGTCATTACATACATACCAAGCCTGACCAAGTGTGCGATCTGGTGGCACTAATGACTGCCCTTCTCCCTCATGCTCTCTCACCTTCTTCCACCTTGGATCACCACCCCTTTCTTGAGCTCTGGGTATTTAGAGAGTTGGCTGAATTTGATAACAAATTATTATTTTTTTAACTAGACGAGTTGGCCATGACGGCCCCTAGAGTGAGATAACTAACATCTTCTTTCCCCACTATTGATTAGTGGTAGTGATCTAATAACAAAAGTGCAAATGAGAAATTGAGGTAATCATCTTACTGTATCTGGGAGGAGGAAGGCTTGGTTTCATCTCGAAATGGGGATGAAAATAATATTTGGCTAAAATTATTTACATAGATTGTTCATTTGATAAATATTCTGTGAGTGCAGACACATGCTGGAGTGGTAAGGATTCAGAATGTGGCTTCAAAGAACACCCTTCTAGGGGCACCTGGGCGGCTCAGTCAGTTAAACGTCCAACTTCCGCTCAGGTCATGATCTCATAGTTCATGAGTTCGAGCCCCACGTCAGGCTCTGTGCTGACAGCTCAGGGCCTGGAGCCTGCTTCAGACTCTGTGTCTCCCTCTCTTTCTACCCCACCCCTGCTTGTGCTCTCTCTCTCTCTTTCTCTGGCTCTCAAAAATGAATAAATGTTAAAAAGAAATTAAAAAACATAAAGCAAAGAACATCAGTCCAGCAGGGGGATGGGCTTGCTGCACAAGAGGCAGCTAGAAGGGGTCTGTGAGAGTATGTGAAAGTTCCATCAGAGCACCAGGAATTGAGCTGCTGGATCAGGGGACTTCATAGACAAGGGAAAAGTCCTAGAAACCAATGAATATTTATTTGGTGACAATACAGTACCTCACCAAAATGTAATAAAGCATCACTTTATTAAACCCAGAAGGATGAGTAGAAATTCTCCAGTAATACAAATAGGGATAATGGACTGAGTGCTGCTTTGGACTTAAAAAACACAGGGGCACCTGGGTGGCTCAGTCGGTTGAGTGTCCGACTTCGGCTCAGGTCATGATCTCACAGCTCGTGAGTTCGAGCCCCGCATTGGGCTCTGTGCTGACAGCTGACAGCCTGGAGCCTGTTTCAGATTCTGTGTCTCCCTCCCTCTCTCTCTGCCCCTAACCCACTCGCATTCTCTCTCTGTCAAAAATAAATAAACATTAAAAAAAAGAATTAAAAAAAAAACCCACAAATGTCCTAAGTTTCTCAAATACTGGCAGAATGTCCAAATTTTGTCAATTACTGACAGAATTTCTCAAGATGAGATTGCTATTCTTGTAAATAATTTAAAGGGGGGAGAATATCTCTTTCTGAAAACTCAAAGAGTTTGAACTGCATTTGAAGGTCAGCCCGGGTGGCTCAGTCGGTTAAGCATCTGACATCAGCTCAGGTCATATTCTCCCAGTTTGTGGGTTTAAGCCCCATATTGGGCTCTGTGCTGACAGCTCAGAGCCTGGATCCTGCGTCTCCCTCTGTGCCCCTCCCCTGCTCGTACGCTATCTCTCCCTCACAAATAAATAAATATTAAAAAAATAAAAATAAATGAAATTAAGACCCAAATTTAATTTTTTCAGGTTAAATGAAATAATGTGAAGTCATAGAGTATATAAGTTAGTAGGTCAAAATTGGATCAGGATCTTAATTTCTTTAGAGATTTTGTTTGTATGTTATTGTTGGTTGTGGCTATAGGAATATAGGAACAGTTACAAATATATCTCAAATTATAATAACACACACACACACACACACAAACTATAACAACACAGTGTAGCAGCTATCCATTGTAAATTATTTCCATAGATGAGTCAGTATAACATTATCAGGGCACAGGCTCTAGGAAGATCACCAGATTCATATCCCAAATCCTTAGGGTGACCATATAGTTTATTGAGAGTTTTTTTCTAATATTGAAATCATATAGTTCATGTTTCTTGCTGTTTATGGAAAGAATATGATGAGCTTTGTTTTACATAGTTGCCTGGGATTTTTCCACTGGGAAGCAAATGGAATGACATAAATAAAAAATTTCTCTGAGTTGAACATTACTGCCAAAGACTAACTTAAATAAATCTTAAAGCCATTCTTATCATTTCAAAGGAAAAAGAAAGCTTCTAGTTATAAGATGAATAAGTTCTAGGGATTTAATGTACAACATAGAGATTATAGCTAGTAATACTGTATATATACTTGAAAGTTGCTAAGAGAGTGTATCTTAAATGTTCTCAACACAAAAAAGAAATGGTAATTATGTGATGTGATGGAGATGTTAGATAATGCAATGGGATAATCATTTTGAAATATATCAAGTATATCAAATCAACACATTTTATGCCTTTAATTTACACAATGTTGAATGTCAATTATATCTCAATAGAGTTGGAAAAAATAAAAGAAAAAATAAAATTTCACTACACCCCCACCGCCCCCCTCCCCACCCCCCCCCCACCCCCAGCCAAATGGCAGCAAGAGAAACTTAGAAGCCTACCAGACATTTCCATTGGGATGATAGCAGGAAATTCTGCCAGAAGAATCTAGCAATGCTAAAATTGCAGGGTCAGTGGGCATGTCTTCTTGGACTATACAAGTGAAGCCATTTATTTTGTTGGGCACTCGGATGATGGCTAGGTTTCCAGATGGGTAGCTGAGATTAGATAAGGTTATTTGAGTTGTTCTAATGGTCCTTGACTATTCTGGATATAAATTTATGAGAGAGCCCTTTGAAACCATCCTAGAATGGGAGTTACTGTTATTACAAAAAGGATTTTATGCTTTTTATGGGATCAAAGTATATTTACAAGACACAAAAATCCTCAACAAAATACTGGTAAATGGAATCCAGTGACATATAAAAAGGATTATATAGTATTAGATAAAGAGGAATTTATCCCAGGAATGCAAGGTTGGCTTAACATCTAAAAATCCATCAATGAAATATACTATATTGATAGAATAAAAAGAAAAAAAAAATCATCTCAGTATACACAGAAAGAGCATTTGAGGGGCACCTGGGTGGCTCAGTCAGTTAAGCATCCGACTTCAGCTCATGTCATGATCTCACAGTTGGTGGGTTCAAGCCCTGCATCGGGCTCGATGCTGACAGCTCAGAGCCTGGAGCCTGTTTCAGATTCTGTGTCTCCCTCTCTCCCTGCCCCTCCCCCGTTCATGCTCTGTCTCTGTCTCAAGAATAAATAAACATTAAAGAAAAAAATTTTTAAAGAAAAAAAAAGAAAAAGCATTTGACAAAAACTTACACCTTTTCATGATAACAACTCAGTGAACTAGGAATGAAAGGGAGACTCCTCAATCTAATAGAATGTCTAACAAAAACCCACAGCTAACATCATACTTAATGGTGAAAGACTGATTTCCCGCTAAGATCAGTGACTAAACAAAAATGTCCATTCTCCCCACTTCTATTCAACATTACACTAAACGTTCTAACCAGGGAAATTTTATGCAAGAAAAAGAAATGAATGGCATCCAGATTGCAAATGAAAGATGTAAAACTTTGTTTGCAGACGACATGCTCTTGTATTTAGAAAATCCAAAGGAATCCACAAAACAATATATTAGAACAAACAAGTTCAACAGGGTTGTAGGCTACAAGACCAACATATAAAAATAAATTGTATTTCTATATACTAGCAGTGAACATTCTGAAAGTGTAATTAAGAAAATAATTCCATTTACAATAGCATCAAAAAGAATAAAGTCTACTGAGGATAATTTACCGTTAATACTCAGTCCTATCTAAGCTGATCAGAAGCCCAGAGGTGAAGTAAACACAAGATTGACTCTGAATCATTTTGAAAAGCAGCCATGGCCTTCAAGAATTAAAGCCAGGGAATTAACTGATAATAATAATAAAAGAAGGGGGGATTTATTTAAAATGTACTGTATTTATTTAAATGTATTTATTTAAAACAAAACTTACACTCTTTCTCATAGGGCCTACAGACTAAAACTTCATTATAATTCCTAAGACATGAAAGTTATTTTTCTGGTTGATTATTGGGATTTGACTAGACTTTTAGGAAACTATGACTAAACATGACTTTCTCCTAAAAATTGGGGCCTTTAGTCACCAAAAAACCCACCTCATTTTATAGTTTTGTTTGTTTTTTACTTTCTTGAAAGTATTAAATGGCCTTTATGTCAGAATAGCAAATGGCTTGGCCATCAGGCAGAAGTTCAAGTGATGAATCACTTAGCGTTTCATAAAACAGATACTGAATTTTTGTACTAAAAAATAATGTGCTGCTCACAGATGTGTAAATCGGTACATATTTTCTGGGGGGAGAAAGTCTACCAAAGTTTTAAAATGCCTGTAATTTCTTTTTTTAATAATTTATTCAGATTTCTTTAGGTTTTTTGTTTGTGTGTGTATGTGTTTAAGTAACCTCTACACCCAATGTGGGGTTTGAACTCGCATCCCTGAGATACAGAGTCAAATGCTCTACTGACTGGGCCAGCCAGGTGCCCCAAATGTCTGCTATTTCTTACCCAGAATTTCTACCCCTAGGCATCTAGGCATTTAATTCAAGGAAATAAGTGATAAGTACGCAAAGAAGTCTGCACAAAGCTGTTCATTTAGCTGTTGTTTATAGTAGCAAAAAAAAAAAAAAAAAAGTGAAACAACCTTTGTGGTTAGGTTAAATGAATTATAATACATCCCCATTATTAAATACCTTATGGTTATAAAAATGGCGGTGTATCTCTATATTTATTGCATATTATATACTCGTAACATTATTACATATTATGCAGAAAGGGAAAGTTATAAAATATGAATAGCTAGTTGAAGAATTGATTTTTAAAGAATTATATAGGGGCACCTGGGTGGCTCAGTCAATTGAGCGTCCAGCTTTGGCTCAGGTCATAATCTCACAGTTTGTGGGTTCAAGCCCCACATTGGGCTCTGTGCTGACAGCTCAGAGCCTGGAGCCTGCTTCAGATTCTGTGTCTCCCTCTCTTTCTGCCCCTCCCCTGCTTGTGCACACACTCTATCTCTCAAAAATAAATAAATAAAAATGAAAAAAATATATATATGCTCATAGAAAGAAATAGGAAAGTTATATAAGATGTTAATAGCTTTTCATTGGGTGGTGGGATTTGGGGTATAACTATTTTTTTCTTTATAGTTTTCTATATATTTTTTCTATATCATTTTTGTAAAGAAATAAAACTAATAAAAATAACTTGTTGAAAGGATACAATATTTGTGTTGTTCCATCTGGAAATGAAGTCAGAAACTTGCTCCCATGTTTGTAGTGCTTCTCTAAGAGCTCATTCCTCATGATCTGACCACGAAAAATGAAAGGACCCTTAACCATTAATTGTTCCAGATATAACACATCAATTATGATAGTAACAAGCATCCTTTGCTTGCTAGACAGTGATACAAAGTATTTCTTTTTTTTTTTTTTTAATTTTTTTTTTTCAACGTTTATTTATTTTTGGGACAGAGAGAGAGAGACAGAGCATGAACGGGGGAGGGGCAGAGAGAGAGGGAGACACAGAATTGGAAACAGGCTCCAGGCTCTGAGCCATCAGCCCAGAGCCCGATGTGGGGCTCGAACTCACGGACCGCGAGATCGTGACCTGGCTGAAGTCGGACGCTTAACCGACGGTGCCACCCAGGCGCCCCCAAAGTATTTCTTAATTTAAATTTTTGGGGGACACCTGGATGGCTCAGCTGGGTAAGCGTCTGACTTCGGCTCAGGTCATGATCTTGTGATTCATGGGTTTGAGCCCTGTGTCAGTCTCTGTGCTGACAGCTCGGAGCCTGGAGCCTGCTTCAGAGTCTGTATCTCCCTCTCTATGCCCCTTCCCCACTCACACTCTGTCTCTCTCCCTCAAAAATAAACATTAAAAAAATTTTTTTTAAATAAATAAATTTTTGGCCCTGCAACAGTGACCGGGAATAATCCTTAGGAATCATTAAAGAGTATTCCTAACCCCTGCAGATAACTTGATAAAAGTTTTCAGGCAGGGATCTGACATTACATATCTGTTTGAATTTTTTTTTTTTAATTTTTACCTTATTCACATCTTACTGTAAAAACAAAATGGGAGATTACAAACCAGCTCTAGCCCAATGGAAAGATTCAGTATACTGATTGTAGTAGTGGTTACATAACTGCCAAAATTCATACTGCTGTACATCCGAAAAAGGTGAATCTTACTGTATATAAATTATACTTCAACAGACTGCAGTTGCATTGGATGGATAAATCAATTTGGGAAGGATGTCATCTTTAAAATATTTAATCTTTCAATCCATAAATATTAGGTCAAATTTATTACATGGATTGTTCAAATATTCTATTGTATTACTACTTTTTTTATCTAATAACCCTTGCAATTTTTGAGACAGGTAGGCTAAAATATCCCATTATAATTATGGATTTAAAGGTTTTTCCTGTTGTGAAATTTTGCTTTACATATTTTGAGCCTATCTTAAACTGGGAAAAATATTTTGTAATGTTGTATCTTCCTGGTGGATTAAAACTTTTATCATTATGAAGTAATCTCTATCTCTAGTAATACTCTTTAATATTTTCATGATATATCATTTTTATTTATAATCTTCTTGTATCCTTATATTTTAGATGTGTCTCTTATAAACCATCTAGTTGGAATTTTTTCCCTAAAAAAAGAACTAATCTGACATTCTTTGTCTGTTAACTGGAATATTTAGCCTATTTACATATAATTACTAACATTCCTTGATATTTTATGTATGTTCCCTGTTATGTTTTTTTTCCTTTATGCAATTTTGTCTTTTGGAGGGGGGTAATTAAAATATATAATCCTATTTTCTGTTCTGTCTCTATGCATTTGGAACTTATACTCTCTGCTTCTGTTATTTTTTCTGGCTACTCTAGAAATTTCAGCAAGCAAACTTGATTTATCAAAGTCTGAAGTTAAGCTTTAATATTTGCCCTTCTCCCAAACCAAGGGCTTTATAGTACCATAATTACATTTAACCTATTTCCCATCATGTACTATTTTTAAATGTATTTTTATTCTTTTCTGTTTTTTGAAGTGCCACAAGCTATTATTATTGTTGTTTTATGAGCCAACTTTTAGTTTTATCCATAAAAACTATGTACCACTTTCTTTTCATCCTTCTTGAATCTCAGACCCTCCAGTGACACCAAGCACATTCTTTAGAATTTCCTTTAATGAAGGGCTACTAGTGACAAATTATCTTTGACTTTACCAGACAGTGTTTTGGGGGGCCATATTTTCTTGAAAAATATGTTAGCTGGTTATCAACTTCTGGATTGACCACTATTTTCTTTAAGACATTCCACTGTCTTCTGACTTCCAGTGTTGCTGTTGGGAGGTTATCTGACAGTTTCTCTATTTTTTTTTTTAACGTTTTATTATTTTTGAGACAGAGAGGGAGACAGAGTGTGAGCGGTGGGGCAGAGAGAGAGGGAGACACAGACTCTGAAGCAGGCTCCAGGCTCGGAGCTGTCAGCACAAAGCCTGACACAGGGCTCGAACCCATGAACCATGAGATCATGACTTGAGCCAAAGTGGGATGCTTAACCAACTGAGCCACGCAGGCAGCCCTCTAACTCTTTTCCTTTAAATATAAACAGAATTTCATTTCTGTGCTGCTTTTAAGGTTTTTTTTCCTTTGGTGTTCTCCAGTTTGTTCATGTTGAAATATTAACAATGATTTTGGGAAAGTGCTTGAGGTTTTGGTGATATTTCTCCCCTTCTTTTTTAGTTTTTAAGTGTTCCAAACATTTTTTAATGTATGACAATCACATTTTAAAATAAAAAGGCTTTAGCCAAAATAGACTACCATAAAACATGTAAAACCATTGTTTTAAAGTCTAGTAGAAGTTAAAAAGCCACATCTGTACCATTTCTTCTTGACAAAGAGTTAAATGTGTCATGTAGCCAACCTGTTATATTCATTATGACAGCTTTTACAACTTCAGGTAAAACTGATTTTAAAGAGTAGCAAGTAAAAAAAAAAAAAAAAGGCAAGATAATTACCTTTCCACATGCTATTCTAGCATCACAACAAACAATGGATATGTTTCTGTTTTCTAGTTGGAAATCAAGTAGTCTGTCATCAAATAGCTCTTTTTCTGGAATATCCACGGAAAGTTGGTAAGAAATTGTTTTTAAGTGCTTTGGCTCTAATGGGAAAAGAATCAAATATTTGTTTCAAATTTTCCAAAACCTCTCTTCTAAAATGAAATTACAAACCTTATTACAAATGTATTGATTCATCAGACTTCTTTTAATGGCAGAAAAATGAGGCTTTTCATTAAAGTGAGTGCGTTCTTTTGTTAAAAAATAAAGACATTCCCTTGTTAAGCAAAGAATGATGATTTTCATTAAGTGGAATTTTCTGGCCTTGTGTTTAGTAGGAAACACTTGAATATTAAGGAACTTTGTACCAGGGATTTAGTTTAAACCAAAACAAATGTCCGTCTTTCCTAAGTATCTTTTTTTTTTAATTTTTTTTTGTTTGTTTTTCAGTTTATTTATTTTGAGAGAGTGCATGGAAGGGGCAGAGAGAGAGAAAGAGAGAGAGAGAGAATCCCAAGCAGGCTCTGCACTGTCAGTTGGAGCCCGATGCAGGGCTCAAACTCAAGAACCATGAGATCATGGCCTGAGCTGGAATCAAGAGTCAGCCACTTAACCTACTGAGCCACCCAGGCGCCCCTCTAAGTACTTTTCAATAGCTCTGAGTGGTAGAGGAGGAGCCTGTGCTCAGAAAGATTAAATACTTTGCCCCAAATCGGACAGCCTATAAGGAGAAAAGCAAGTACATAAATCAAGAACTTGATTCTAAAAATCACTGCTCTTTCCATTTCACCCACACTATAGCCATACTGGTCCACGTATGAAGAAACAATTGTGATTTATTTTTGACGGATTTTTCCATATCCCAGCTTGAAAACAGAAGGGAATGTGTGCTTAATAAACCAAGAGACAATGAATTCAGTAAGCTCTTTTCAGCTATCTGTAAAGTGTTCTATAGATGTTGCTAATTTGTTTCAGTCAGTAACAATAGTAAGCTGAAGACTTAAAACTTCGAAAGCCAGAAAGCTGAAACACCAGCCTTTCTGAGCCATTTTAACTGCTACATTGACTGAAATGAACATTTTAAATATATTTTTTAAAATACCAATTGTAGCTTTCGGTCAAACATCTGAGCTTTCTGATGAACAACTGACCCATAACACCAGCATCGAGGAACTCACCGTCTTCAGATAAATTAGTCTGTTCATTTGTCATTAGTGCAAATTGTCTGGCCATTTGTCGCTCCTGTTTTCTACAAAATTAAAAAATATGCTGTATAAATCCAAAATGTGTTTGAAGCTTAAAACAGAATTTTAGTACAAATTTTAACTGTTTACATACTATCCATTATTATTTTTATCTATTATTACTTGTGAATCCAGGCATTTAATCCATACATATAAGTTTCTACTCTCTTCAGGCAACAAATTCAACGAATTTCTCCAATATGGGAATTCCAAATTGCCCTGAGAATTTGCAATTGGTAAATTTCTTTTTTTTTTTTTTAAATATTTTTTTAATGTTTGAGACAGAGACAGAACATGAACAGGGGAGGGTCAGAGAGAGAGGGAGACACAGAATCTGAAACAGGCTCCAGGCTCTGAGCTGTCAGCACAGAGCCTGACGTGGGGCTCGAACCCACGAACTGTGAGATCATGACCTGAGTCGAAGTCAGACGCTTAACCGACTGAGCCACCCAGGCGCCCCACAATTGGTAAATTTCTACTTTATTTTATTTTTATTTTTAAAAAATGTTTATTTATTTTCAGAGAGAGAGAAAGCACGAGCAGGGGAGGGGCAGAGAGAGGGAGGGAGGAAGAGAATCCTAAGCAGGCTCCATGCTCAGCACAGAGCCTGATGCAGGGCTCGATCCCACAACCGTGAGATCACGACCCCAGCCCAAATCAAGAGTCAGACACTTCGCTGACTGAGCCACCCAGGCACCCTGGTAAATTTCTACTTTGATTGGTGAGTTTCCAGAGTTTCTGGGAGCTTCTGAATCTCAATAACATCTACCAGGAATTTTATTTTATTTTTATTTAACAAATTAAATTTTTTTCTTAATTTTAGAGAGAAAGCTCAAATTGGGGAAAGGGGCAGAAGGAAAGAGACAGAATCTCAAACAGGCTCCAGGCTCAGCTTGGAGCCCAGCTTGGGGCTCGATCCCATGACTCTAGGATCCTGGCTTCAGCTGAAATCAAGAGTCGATTGCTCAACCGAGTCACCCAGGCGCCCCCCACCAGGAATTTTTATAGGTTTGCTTTGGCCAATTTTTATTTCATTACTGAGAACACATCTTCAAAATTAAATATTTTGAAAAAACAAGGTTCATTTACAAAAAGCTTAAGCGGGCCTGAGTCTCAATATCAAAGGCTCAATGTTACCTCCGCAGGGCTTTTTCCTTTGCTTTGAGTCTATCAAGTTCACTGCCATGGGCTGCATGAGGGTCAATACAGATTAATTCAGCTTTAGAGCTTTGAATTTTTTGTTTTTCCTCATAGATGTAGTCAATCAGATTTTGAAAATAACTACAACAGGAGACCTGGAAAACAAAGAGGTCATGTTCATCTCATTAGTCCTAGAGGAAGATAATTACAGGGGGCAAAATGGCTAATGAAATTTGGATAACAATCTATGGTAGCTTTTTCCTAGTAACAGCTTGATTGAGATAGAGTTCACATACCGTACAGTTCATCCATTTCAAATGTACTAGTCAATGGCTTTTAGTGTATTCACAGAGTTGTGCAAAACCGTCACTGCGGCCAACTTTTAGAACACGAACTCTTATCCGTTAACCCTCCCCATCTCTCCCCTCAGCCTCTGGAAACCACTAAGCTAAATTCTGTCTGCACACATTTACCTGTTCTGTTCAGCTCATATATGTGGAATCATACAATTGTGGTACTTTGTGATTGGCTTCTTTTGCTTAGCATAATGTTTTCAGGGTTCTTCTATGTTGTAGCATGTATCAGCCCTTCATTTCTTTTTATGGTTAAATAATATTCCATTGTATGGATACATCACATTTACTTACCCATTCATCAGTTGATGGATGTTTGGGTTGTTTTCACTTTTGGCTGTTAAGACTCATGCTGCTATGAACATTGTGTGTTAAGTTTTTGTGTAGGTATATGTTGTCAGTTCTCTTGAGTATATATCTAGAAGTGTAACTGCTGGGCTATAGGTAACTATGTCTCTAACTTTTGGGGGAATTGCCAGACAGTTTCTCAAAGTGGCTACACTGTATTACATTCCCCCTTTCCAGTATATGAGAGTACCAGTTTCTCTGCATCCTTGCCAACACTTGTTATTATCTGTCTTTTTAATTGTAGCCATCCTAGTGGGTATGGAATGGTATCCCATTGTGATTATGATTTGCATTTCCCCAACAGCTAACATGTAACTCTTTTAAGACTTGCCGTGTGGGGGAGGAAACACTTCGTGTGTTTAAAAATAACACCATTCCCTCAGTGAACCTGCATTAGAACTCACATCTTCTATTGGTTTAGAGCTATCATCGTCATAGTAAACATCCATATTGGAAAGAAATGATTTTAGATCGCCTCCACAAAATTCACACGTGGGCGATATCTCCTCCTCTTCTTCCTTCAGAGAGAGGAAAACAAGAATAAATGAGTGCCCACCAGAGGGCCCAGAGCCCCTGGGAGCAGTAGATGCTGCTGGGACTCTGGGCAGGGCCAGCAAAAGTCCAGAAGGAGAGCAGGGCTGGTGGGCTGTGTGCCAACCTGCCTGAGAACTCCTGCCGGAATCCCTGGGGGCCCCCTGAACTAGCTGGTGGGGAACTTTCAGGGGGCTAAGATCCTCTACCAGAAGGCACCAAGCTAGCAAGATCTGTGTATTCCAGTAATGAGACATTATTTCTACTCAAGGGCTGGTGAGGACTGAAGAGGCTGAGCCGGTGTATTGAGGGCCTCTGTCTGGCACTGTTCACCAGAGCACAGCTGAGCCCATCAGGAGCTTGTGGATCCTTAGGATGTCTCCTCATCTCGAGAAGAAAGTTGCAGAAATGACTTTACTATTGACAGCCGAGTTCCTCATGGGGGAGGGGCGCTATGGCGTGTAACTAGAGGCAAGAGACAGAGGATAACGCGTTAGCCCCAGCTTGGGGCTCTGGATTCTCCTGACTGTGCTGTGAAGGTAATTCAGAAGGGGTGGGGGGGACCCGGAGAAGCAACAGGACACAGGGGAGTTAGGGGCTCAAGGGTTGGTGCACTATGGCCATGTTTATGATCTGGGGTCACGACTGTGACTGCAGGGGTTCTTGGGCAAGCAAGCAGCCTTAGCACAGGCCTCCAGGAAAAACCCACATCATGTATGAGTCGCAGGTCACAAACACTACCAAGCCAGCTGTAATTTGCCATTCTCTGGGACTAGCAAAATGGCCACTGTGGGGCCAAAGGGTGGCGAGGGGGCCTGTGCAACCAGGCATTCACCACCAGAGTGATGGCCCGTATCTTGAGGTTACCGAAACTACCCAATGGCAAGTACTGCACATCGCTGACAGCAGAACCCTTGGAGAGTAAAGCCCCACCATAGAGAGATGGCGGTGACACATGTAGTTTGTCACCTAAGTGACGGAGCAGGCAGAAAAAGAGTGTGGCGATTCCAGGCCATCCACAACCCTTCCATATGAGGGTCTTGCTAAGGAGCTCCTCAGCCCATGGTCCCTTCACCCCTTCACCTGTGGGGGAAGCAAGGTGGAGATTCTTCCAAAGACCATGAGGGGGGCTGGAATCTGCTCCTGGAGAGTGTGTAGCTGGAGAGGAGAGCTGGCGAGCCAGCTACTGCCGCCCCTGAACTACACTAGTGTCAAAGCCCCATCTAGGCGGACCTGAAGGATCTGCCCAAGATCCAGGAGAAGCCAGCCCTGCCTTGGTGCCAATGCAGGCACAACTCCCTGGAAGAAAGGCTACAAGGCTTTCCTCATGTTTCGGACCATCTCCGGGTGTCAGCAGAAGAAAACTCGAGACACTTCCTTGACTACAAACTTCTGTGGTTCAGAAAGAGAAAGGAGCTAGGTTTGAATAAAAGAATTTCAGCCTGAAGAGTCTATAGGGTGGCCATGAAGTTTAGAAACATGGACAGATATAAAGAGCAAATGTTGACTGATACTACATGACATTTAGTGTGCAACTCCTTGTGAGACTTGCATAGTTTAATGTGCTGCACAAAGCGGCAATGAGCAGCACGTTATTGTGTCCACACGGCGTTCCCATCGACCCTGCGTACACATCTGTGGGGCGCAGCCTCACACAATTGATGGCTCTTATTTCCAGTGGATAAGCCTGCACCTTTAGCAGACCCCAGAAGAAATAAGGGGGTGCCAATCTGGGGAGCATGCTGTTCTCTCCACATGGCCAGGTCACCCGAGTTTGCAAATAATCATACCACCATTCGGTCCCCCACTGCTCTGGTGTGTTGAATTTTGTCCCCTGAAAAGATAGGTTGAAGTTGTAACTAATTTACATAATCTACATAATTTACATAATCTAATTTAAGTGGTGTGCCTGGAGAAGCGGGACATTTGGAAACAGATGCAGAGAACGCCAGGACAACTGACGCAGAGATCGGAATGGAGAAGCCACAAGCCAAGGAAAGCCAAGGGTTGATGGGCACACCGGAACTAGGAAGAGGCAAGGAGGGATGCTCCCCTACAGGCTGGACTCGCTGACATACTGATTTTGAACCTCTAGCCGTCAGAATGACGAGACAACAAGTTGCTACGGTTCTAAGCCACCCAGTTTGCGGTATTTGGATACAGCAGCCCCCGGAAACAAACACAGCCACCCTAAGTGCTACTCCAAATAAATGAGCTCTTCGTGTATTTTTTTTTTTTAATTTTTTTTTTCAACGTTTATTTATTTTTGGGACAGAGAGAGACAGAGCATGAACGGGGGAGGGGCAGAGAGAGAGGGAGACACAGAATCGGAAACAGGCTCCAGGCTCTGAGCCATCAGCCCAGAGCCCGACGCGGGGCTCGAACTCCCGGACCGCGAGATCGTGACCTGGCTGAAGTCGGATGCTTAACCGACTGCGCCACCCAGGCGCCCCCTTCGTGTATTTTTTAAAAAGCATGTTCACTGTCTTCTGTGCAAATCATCATGTGGCTTATGACATCATTTGTTAATAAAAAACATTTTCAAATTTAAAAATAATATGAATTAAAATCACCTTGAAGTTAATGCCTATATTGGAACTCTCTTGTCTGAATTTCAGAATGGATGGTGGCCCAATGCTAGGCAGTGTTTTCAGAGCTGGCTCAAACAGTGTTATGAAGTCTTCTTTAAACTACATTTTTAAAAAGAGAGAGAGAATCGACGTTTGAATAAGTGGTATTTACAACGAACCCTGTGTACTATTGGACTGATAACCATTTCTTACCTCCAACTCACATAAAACATTCAGTTTTCGCTCTTCTGGATTAATTACCCATTTTTCTGCAGAGAAAAGCATCAATTTAGAAAGCAAGTTTAAAACCTTAGTACAGTGTGTTCCATTTTCTCCTAGCCCACTACCCCGTGTCAAACACACACACACACACACACACACACACACACAGTTTAAATGCCCTGAAACCTTTTCACCACCTTCTTGAGCATATTCTTAGGGGAGGGCTTTTCTAGAGGGGGTGTGCACTGTCTGAGTTAAGGCTGGTTTGCCTTTGCCAGCAGAGGGAAGGACTCTATTTACCTCTTAACTTAGAAGCCAGATTTTCATGTTCAGGTTCCTTAATTACAGAGGGTGCTTTCTTCCCTGTAAAACGAGCATACACTTGTCACCAATCCTGACAAAGTAGAAAAGAAGTTTAATACAAAAGAAAATATGCCTTTTGGAAAAGTAAGTACCCTTATTTGTGTTTGTTTGACCTTTTACTTTTTTGCTCTTTCCAAACAACATTTTATCAACAATAAGGAACAGAGGGAAGGCACCACTGATCTATCACATCGAAAAAGGTTTCCCTGTTCCTTTCTAGTCCTAGCATACTATAGAGATGCATACTTCACTTGACTATAAACATTGGTGCAGACTCTTATGTTTTCTGCTTTTTTTCCCCAGCTTATTTATTTATTTTGAGGGAGAGAGTGTGTGTGTGCGAGTACAAGTTGGGGAGGGGCAGAGGGCAAGAGAGAAAGAATCCCAAGCAGCCTCCACACTGGCAGCACAGAGCCTGATGCGGGGCTGGATAGCACGAACTGTGAGATCATGACGTGAGCCGAAATCGAGAGTCGGATGCTTAACTGACTGAACCACCGAGGTGTTCCATTTTCTGGTTTTTAAAAATACTATGTTGTCTACCTTCTACCTGTTACTTTGTAAAAGATTTTTCAGGTAGAAGGGTGCTAGAGGTTCTAATTCAAGACCGTTAACTCAACCAGGAGGATTATTCCCTCCACAGATTCCAGGGCAGTATTAGAAATGGGGAAGGCGGACATCAGCAACTTGGAACAACCGTCTAGGAGAGTTAAGCTGATAGAATTGGAATGATGAAAACCAGTGAGATCAACCTACAGTGGGGGCAGGGGTAAAGGGCGGGGGAGCTGGCCCATTTCCTCCCAGAGCCATGGGCGGCAAGGACTGCTACTGGAGAAAGAGGTGGGCTTCAGAAAGTGATGTGCTTTCCTATGTGGAGTACTTGAAAAAATTTTGAATATGTTTGAGGCATGTTGTCCAACAGAAATGCCAGTATAGGTATGAAAAAATTAACGCACACAGATGTTTATTAAGGCATTATTTGTTATAGGGGCGAGCTCAAAACATCAAACCACACCAACTCTGAAATACCTAGCAATCCGTTTTATTACATAAGCCATAATAACTGTATATAAGGGAATATTATGCAGTTGTTTCATTGAATTAGATCAATCTTTCCTGACATGGAAAGATATCCATGATACACTGCTAAGTAAAAGAATTAGAGAGGAGATAAAGTTGCCGTTACAGGAAATATAATTGTTTCCTAGACTTTGAACTTAGAAACTATTAGAATAAGAAATTTCAGCAAGGGGGTCCGATACAAGATTAATATATAGAAATCAATAATTTCCTTCTTGTTGACAATAATCAATTAGTAAATATAACAGGAAAAAAGTTTCCAATTGTTACATCAATACAAGACTATAGTAAGAGCTGCACGAGTCCTATATGGGGGGGGGGGGAGACTATAAAAGAAGGTCTGAAAGAAATGGAGAGGTACACTAGGTTCCTGCTGTTAAAGTAATCAAGCGGCCATCAGATGAGGTGGCCCTAATGCCTTCGTGTGTAGCCTAGGAGAAAGCAAACTGAAACCTGAGCCAGAGTCAATTTCTGTAAATGCCTCAAGGTTAGGAACAGCCAACCACAAACAGCCAACCAGGCTTTCCCAAGTAATACAACCCCTTAAGCCATAGCCAATCAAAAAATTTCCTCGTTTTGCTCTGGTGTCTTCTCTGTAAAAATCTCCTTACTGTTGTCTGGGAAGCCCTCCCACCTATTTCCAGTTTGGCATCGCTCCATTCCATTCATGTTTGCTCAAATTTAGCAATCTGAAAATACCTCAGTTTGTCTTTTAACACTGCGAAGCAAGGGCGACAAATCAACTTGTCAAATTCCATTGAAACATCCCATCAGAATTACGCTGTGTAGATTAATTTGGGAATTATTAGCATCTTCCTAATACTTGGTCCCTTTTTATGTTCGATTTTGTCACTCTTCTGTGCAAATCCTCAGGGATCTTTCTACTTCATTCCCATTGAAAAAGATTTGGTCTTCAGTTAGTCCTTTGAACTCATCCCCCGTCAGTTCTCCTCCTGATGACTTTACCGCAACCACACCAACTGCCTCCTTGTTCTAGGCGGAGGCACCTGCTAGTCCGTGTGCCTGGAATAATCTTTCCCTAAGATCATCCTGGCTCACTGTCTCATGTCCTTGAGGTCTTTGCTCAAATATTTTAGCTTCTCAGTAAAGATTTCCCTGAACACCCTGTGTAAACTTACCCCTCCCACCCAACATTTTCCATCCTTTCCTCTGCTTTTCCTCCTTAGCACTTAATGTATTATATGTAATATATATAATGTATATATAATACATATATTATCACCTAATTGTATATTATATATATTTCCTTATTTTCCTTATTTTTTATGATCTTTCTCACCATCACCTCCACCCTCCACACTTTCATGCCAGATCACGAGGACCGGCGTTTTCATTTTTTTGTTTTTGTTTTTGTTTTCATTGCCATTTCCCTAGAACAGGGTTTGGACTATGATGGGTGCTTGGCATATGACAGGTGCTCAGTAAACATCTGATGAATAAGTGACATAAAACAAATACAAAACTTACCAGGAAAGTCTATTCATAAATCCTTATACTGGGATAAATTAAAATTTTAATTTTTGTATTATCTACCTCTTGATGGTTGACATTTAGACTACAGCGTGCATGTTACCGCTTTGATAAAAAATGAAGATACACATCAACATAGAATGGCAGATTTTTTTTTATGAGAACATAAACATTAGCATTTATTACAGACGAAATGCTGAAGGGTTTCGATATTTAATCTCATTTTGCTTTTCATAAAAATTCTGTGACAAAGTATTACTATTATTACTGACAGGGGAAGAACCTGGGACTCCATGAGGCCCTCATCTCCGTGTCAGTTTGTGTTGGGCTGGGATTCAAACCTGGCTCTCCCCCAGTGCCTGCAGCCATGCTCTTTCCGATGTGCAATCCCATCTCTGAGCAAAAGCTAAGAAATCAAACTACTCACTTGGCTGCCTTTTGCCAGAAAATTTTTGAAGCCAGCTTTCTTCTGTTTGTACTGACGTTGGAATTCCTGGATACAAACTGTGATACATAGTCCTGAAGTTGAGACAAAAATCTTAATTGTGAGTGTGCCTACATAATTGTTAGCCATTCTTCCAAATATAGCACATTTAACCATCAAGTAACACACGTAGGTAGAAGATCCGGCTTTCTATTTTCTTTGAAATATTTTCCTCCATTCTTGCCTCTCAGTAAAGTCAGGCACAGTGTGTTTGCATTATAAGGAAAGTACTCCTTTCTAAGTCCCGGAGTCTCCCGATACCATATTTTTCCCTCCAGGGAGTAAATTACGACCACTATGTCCGTGCATGTGTGTTGATGGTGGTGGTGATGGTGTGTGTGTTTAAACATTTACTTGAGGGGTGCCTGGGTGGCACAGTCGGTTAAGCGTCCGACTTCAGCCAGGTAACGATCTTGCGGTCCGTGAGTTCGAGCCCCGCGTCAGGCTCTGGGCTGATGGCTCAGAGCCTGGAGCCTGTTTCCGATTCTGTGTCTCCCTCTCTTTCTGCCCCTCCCCCGTTCATGCTCTGTCTCTCTCTGTCCCAAAAATAAATAAACGTTGAAAAAAAAATTTAAAAAAAAACCACAACATTTACTTGAATTTAAATGAGACATATTATTCATTTTATTTTTATGTATTTTAAAGTTTTATTTATTTAAGTAATCCCTACACCCAAAATGGGGCTCGAGCTCACAACCTCGAGTTCAAGAGCCCTATGTGCCTCGGACTAAACCAGCCAGGCGACCCAATTAAGTAGCCTAAAAATAACCCAAACTTTTTTTTTTTTAAGAGTTGAAGTGAAATGCGCTGTAATCAAACAATTTGTATTATTTATTCTTTCTGCAAGTAGTTCAGTTACTTGAGTTGTCATTGACATGATAGGAAGGCAGAAATGTATTGATTTTTACTAGTTACAATGACTGTTACTGGTAACAAGTAAATAATAACCAGTGCTTCAAGTTCCTTTGCCTCTTTGAATTTCAATTATTTTGAACGATTAGCAAATTGTGATGATTTGCTGGATCTTCTAAAATTATCACATTTTTTCAAATGATTGAATCAATTTTAGGGTTGTCACTTTTTCACCTTTCTTAGTTCTTTCTCCACCTTCCTTTTTTGGTGCTTTGTTCCTTGGCACATTGCATCGGCGGGGTGCTTTAGTTCCAAAATGACTCTGTCTTGTAATAAGCGAAGAACGACTCAGCCAAAGCCACCTGTGCAAGTCTCTGGGGGAGTCCTGTTTGTCTAACTTCCCAAACAAGCTACAGGGACCGAGGGTAAAAAAGAATATTAAGGAGCGATCCCTAGACAACACTGAACGTTTGGCCTTTTTTCCAGTTCAGTGGTTAACAAAATCAAACCTACATGGCTCCTCTAGGTCTCTCTGCCTTCCTTAAACCGACACCAAAGATTGTTTCTGAAATTCTGCGGAAGGATGGCAGATGACGAGATGACGGAGGCTAACACAATGAACATTTCCTGAGAACTGACTGTGTAGTGGTACATTCGTAGTAGTTGCTTTCTTCACATGATTTCATTGATATTAACAAAGACTAATCAAGGCATGTATCGATCTTCCCTCCTCTACAGGCAAGGAAACTGAGACTCTAGGGAACCCCTGAAAAACGGTATTGTGCCAGAGGCAAATGGGGCCTGGGCCTGTTTGGCTTCAAAACCTGTGTTTCTCCGTATTTACCTGCCATGTATAGTTGGCCCCATTTTCAACCAGAATAGTAATAGGGCAATAAAACATAGAAGGTGAGCCAATATTGATTGTATTTTTATGACATTTAAGGATAGATTTCCTTCAAAACACAATCTCACCAAATTCACCAGAGAATGCTTTGAAATATAAAAGAAGCATCTTAGGAAGATTTATGAGGAGAAATTAAGAAATTGATCAAGTAAAGAGAGGCTCCCATATTAATAGGAAGTCCAGGTCAAGATGGCAGTTGAGCACCCAATTCTCCTTCCCTTCCTTTCCCAGATCTTACTGAAATAACAAACACAAACAAATAAACAAATAAATAGCCCTGGAAAATAAGAAAGGTGTCATTGGTAGACAATTAATATTGAAGTCCCAAAAGAATGAAAATAAATGGCTTTAGTTTGATGGAAAACCAGGGTGGAGAACACCGCAGCTCAAAGCAAGAGAAAGAAGTAAGTAAAATTCTTCTGGGAAGTCCCTAGCTCAGACTCAACCAAATGCAGAGAGGAGGGGACTGGAGACTGCAATCAGAGGAGTTCAGGGAGTCACCTCAGAGCAGCTGGCCAGGCAGCTGTTCTTTTTATTTCTAGATAAAGCCCCCCAAGCTGCTTCCTACAAAGAGTGGGCAGCCTATCTCAGGAGGTTGTAGGTGTGAAAGAGAAGCAGAGCATAGTATGAGGTTACACAGAAGCTGCCCAATAGGCCTGGATGAGAAAGGAGGAGGGGACATCCCGCCCAGAAGTGAAATGCGTGAAGAACTCCAACCACACAGTGAAGTGTCCTTATCCAAACTCCAGTAATAGTGGGGTATGCAGGTTGCCTGCCTCCTACCAACGCTCCACAAGCTGCCACCTCTGACATCCCCCATCCACCCACATAGGACACAGTCAACCTTCCAGATACACCCTGTTAAGAGCTACTCAGCTACAGAAGGACTCCATTCTGGTTACCTACTGGCCATTCATTTATAAATACAAATTGATAATGAAGGATTGCCAGTTACTTAAGGGCAATCAATAGCATAAAAGAGAAAGACCAAGATAAACAGAATTAATCCCGAAAAAAGAACTTCAAAGAACAACAAAAAAAAAACCTTAGTATAAAAGTACCCTTAAAAGAGATTTAAAAATAACTATTTGAACAGAAAGGATCAGAGAATGAGAACGGGTTCTTGGAAATTACAAATATGAATACGAAAATAAAAACTTTTGTACAAGGGCTGCATGTTACCATAAATACAAAAAAATCTTGATATCCAAGAGGGCCAATAGCCATCTAGTAGGAGTTCTAAAGAAGACACATGAAGGGGAGGAAATAAACATCAGAAGTGTTTCAGAATCAGACTGATCGGCAATACCGGATACTAGAGGGCAAAAAAGCAATGTCGTCAGAGCTCTGAGGAAAATGGTTTTAAATGTATTCTTTGATGCCAGGTTATGTTATTAATTAAGTATGATGGTAAAAATGAAGAAATCTCCAGACAGGCAAGAACTCAGGAATCTGACTACCCATGAGATCTACATGAAATAATTACCTGTGGAGTTTCTCCAGCAAAGAGAAAAGGAATAAAAGAAAGAAAGCAATATGGGAATCAGGAAAGCGTGGCCATTTAACCCCAATCAGGAAAGCTGAAGACAATTAAAAACTGAGAGTTGGGGGCGCCTGGGTGGCGCAGTCGGTTAAGCGTCCGACTTCAGCCAGGTCACGATCTCGCGGTCCGTGAGTTCGAGCCCCGCGTCAGGCTCTGGGCTGATGGCTCGGAGCCTGGAGCCTGTTTCCGATTCTGTGTCTCCCTCTCTCTCTGCCCCTCCCCCGTTCATGCTCTGTCTCTCTCTGTCCCAAAAATAAAAATAAACTTTGAAAAAACTGAGAGTTGAAAAGTTCTCCTTTTAGGAGTCAAGTTTTATGGACATAGGAATCTGGGGTTTTGTGCAGAATCCAATCACATTATTGGCTTCTTAGCATGAAATTGTGAGTATTGTTGATTGTTTTTCAATTTTCAGAATTAACCTGTATTGAGTTAATTATGATTATAAAACATAATACAAATACAATAAAACTTGGCAAAGTAATATGACTTTATATGAATATACATTATTCATATATTTATAAAATATATAATTTGCTGTTAACTGGGAGAAGAAAGGGTGAGAGGAAAGATAGAAGTAGAAGGGCATTGGCTCAATCCGTAGAGCACGCAACTCTTGATCTTGGGGTTGTGAGTTCGAGCCCCATGTTGGGTGTAGAGATTACTTAAAAATGAAATCTTTAAAATAAATAAACATAAAATTAGAAACAAAATAAGCTGTTAACAATATGTTAACCCTGGTGGGTGGGAGTGTGGGGGTGAAGAAGGGCATGGAATTTTTTTTTTTATTTTACACCTTTGTATACTTTAATATTTGAACCATGTACATATATTATTTTTTAAGTTGAATTAAAAGGATAAATAAAAACATCAGAGCGGGACAGAACAATCCTGTTTATGCTTAGGACTTTAAAAGTTGCTTGTAAAAGCAAAGCTTAAGTGAACAGTAATTCAAGATCGTGGACTCAGCTTTATAAAGATTTATAAAGATGTTCCAAAAGGTATTTCTCTGGTGTCTTCCTGTGCTTGGCGGCTAATAGCCATAACAACAAGAAAAAGAGAGAGGAAAAAAATAAGACCATAATTTCCACTTTCCTTCACAGGAGGTGTGTCTAATCACGGCCTCATTTTGCCAATAGAGACCTATGTCCTAAACGTTCAGAGCACTTGCTATTGTATAGTGTTATTATTTCATGTTATATCAAGTGGGCATGCCTTCTCTGTAGGTAGATAATAAGCTGCAGATGGGCAGGGACTGTGTCTCTATCCCCAAAGTGTCTAACAGTAATAGACTTTTAAAAATCCTTTTTAAATAAATTGGTTGTAAGTGCCCTGGATTATTTTTACTCTACTTCCAGACATATTTATCCACGAGGTAAAAGTAAACATCATCAGCTTCAAAAAAGTATATGAAAACAAAACATTTTCTTACCTATCTAAATCCACTTCAGACATGTCTTTCCTAAATGTCTGGAATATCTTAGGAAAACCTGTTGAATGAAACGTTGACAAATTTAGCCATTCCTTCTAAATCAGTGGTTCTCAAAAGGACAACTTCTGCCCCCCAGGAGACATTTGGCAACTCTGAAGACATTTTTTTTTCTTATCTTTTTAATGGTTATTTATTTTCGAGAGAGCGAGTGTGAGCGGGGACGGGGGGGGGGGGGGGGACAGAAGATTGGAAGTGGGTTCTGCGCTGATAGCAAAGAGCCCTATGTGGGGCTTGAACTGAACTGAGTCGAATTCAGATCATGACCTAAGGTCATGACCTGAGCCAAATTCAGACACTTAACCGACTGAGGTGCCCAGGCGCCCCTGAAGACATTTTTGATTGTCCCGGATCAGAGTGGGGGCTCACGGCACAGCCAGGGCTAGAGGCCAGGGATGCTGGTAAACATCCTATAATGCCAGGGACACCCCCTCCCACCTTCTTCTACTCAACAAAGATGGTCCTGATGGAAATGTCAACACTCAAAATAAGTGCTGTCTTTCTTTTTAAGGAAGTGACTGAAGTGGTTTTAGCATAGGAACCTAAACACAATTTTTTTTTTTTTTTTTTTTTTACGGGACTGTCTTGGTAGCACAACACCCTGAAGGGACCGCTCTTCCAGGAGCGGCATGTTCCTGTGTGTGTTTCCGAGAAAGAGAGAAATAGGTACTGGGAAGGGGAGACAGGAACAGAGGGGGAGACGCAGGGAGAGGGAGGTGCGAGAGAGGCCTAGACAGAGGGGAGGGGGTGGGGAGAGAGAGACGGAGGGAGGGAACAGCATCATGACCTGAATGCACATAGACGTATTGCAAATGCACTCGGTGAAGCACTACCCAAGTTTCCAGTCTCACCAAGCGTTACACCGATGTCCTAAATCGTGAGCCAACAGAACGCTCAGCCACGATTTCAGTGCCTTTGAATAAAGGGACCAAGATAGACTGGGTTGTGTGGGGGGTGGTGCATGTGTTTAGAAACCAGACACTCAGGTAGACCAAGGCTCTGGAGTGGCGGGACCAGCGGTCCGAGGGCCAGGGAAGCCGTAGAGGAAGGGGCGGGCAGCGGATGTACTTTTCTGGGAGGAGACGCTCCCAGTCTCCTGTGAGCTCAAGTGTGAGCTCAAGATCGGTGTCTCGCTCCACAGCGTCCCGCTGAGCGTGGGGGTCGGGCTCAGGCTGGGGCTGGTGATGCTGGTTAATCGGGGAAGGAAGGCCTTTGAGTTTTCGTCACTGCTGTCATCGATGTCCATCATCTTCCAGAAGTACTCTTCGCTGAACGTCCCTTGGACCTCCAGCGTCTTCTCCTCCGCGTCCCCTGTCTTCCCCTCCACTGCTTCTCCCTCCTTCTCCTCCACCAACTCCTCTTCCTCCTCCTCCTCCTCCTCCTCCTCCTCCCCCTCCTCCTCCTCCTCCTCCTCCTCTTCTTCCTCCGGGACCTCCTCCTTCTCCGGCTTTCTGGAGCCGCGACGCGGGTGCGGGTTGGCCATGGCTGGGGGGAAGCAGGGTCGCCGCTAGCGCAGTGGCAGGTGCTGCCGCCAGTCCCAGTCAGGTGTCGAGCTCCCTACGGTGCGCGCGTCTCCCGTCTCCCGGGGCAACGGCCAGCGGCGCGCCGCCAAGCCTCCGGAATTTAAAGAGGCAGCACAGAACCCGAAGGGTGGGGACAGGGGCGTCGGGGCAGAGAGCGGCTAAGGAGCCAGGACCTCTGCAAGCTTCTTTCTCACCTCCTTTCCGGGGTCACGGAGACCCCTCACAGCATGTGGCGAACTGATCTCCCTTTCCTCCTCCCTCCTTTGGAGCGTTGTTTCTTTGGGGTAGGGGTAGAGGCTACCAGAGATGGACGCTGTTAGGCCAGTTGGTATTGCTGACGCTGGACTTTGGTTTTCCAGTAGACACATGCTTATTCAAACTTAACGATAAAACTTTATAATAAGACCAGGCACGGGTGGGAGTTTGCTGATTTGATTTTTTAAGACATTGCCTTCATTACTTATCTTGATTAATGAGATTTTTGATGCCGTTTAAATTCTGTGCCTGAGATGGGTGTCTCCCTCTAGACCCAGTCGTGCTTGTTGCAAGGCCTGAGACATCTGGCTACCTAGGTAACACCTGTGTCTTTCTGGGTCTTTGTTTCCAGTTCACTGTATTTTCGTTAAAATGTTTGTACACACACAAAAAGGAACACGGTATAAGGTATAATGGACATCTGTTTACTTACCACCCAGGCTGGAATGTACATGTTCAGTGCAGAGTTCAGCTTCCTTTCAAAGGCCTTTCAAGACTGAGAAATGTTCCTGGCGGGAGGGATTGTGTTGCTGCTGTTTGACTTCACCTCTAACGTAAAGAAAGCAAAGATTTTCTGTGGCTGAAGATATGTGGGTGTTGTAAAAAGGGCCTGGACTGATTCTTAGGTTAAGTGAACAGTATGAGGCCTGGAAGTCTCCTTGTATGAGCTCTTAAATCACCTGACGTCTTTCAGCTTCACTTTCCCTCTGTGTAAATTGGGACTAGCTTGTGGGTATCCTAACTTGCTTGTGGGTATCCGTGAATGTGAAATGACAGCCTACCACTGTCAGTGCATTTCAGCCAAAGACCACCAGGAACACACAGGTGGTAAAATAAGTTATCCCCTATTACAGCAAGGTGTCTTAGTAAGAAAATGGTAGAAAGAACCTCCAGGGTCTAGGCTTTGGTTAGATGATTTGGGAGATGGTCTAAGCAAGCAGGGTTCTGCTCTAAGTTGGATGCTGTCAAAGTGGGGGCAATTCTACGATGGAGTGTTCGGTCGTGGCACAGTGACCTTATTTTTATGCTTAGACAAAATTATGAAGTGGCTTTGTTTCATTTTATCATGGTGTCCCAGTAACCTGTGTATTGCTTAGTTTGGGCTGCTACAGCAGCCATAGGCAGTGTGGCTTATAAACAACAGAAATTCTAGGGTCTGGGAAGAACAAGATCGGGCGGACGTGATGTCTGGTGAGAATCTGCATCCTGGCTCATACACCTCTGTCTTTGGGCTCTGTCTTCAGGTGGCAGAAGGAACAAGGGAAAAACTCCCTGGGGCCTCTTTTATATGAACACAAATCCCATTCATGAGGACTCTGCCCATCTGACCTAATCACCTCCCAAAGGCCCCACCTCTAAATACCATCACCTGATGGGAACCATACCAAACCTAATGGAAATGAGGTTTCAGCATAAGAATTTTAAGAGGACACATTCAGACTATAGTATCTTGTCTGAGGTTGTTATTCTTTAAGAGTGTTTCTGTCCAACAAGAAAACCAAATGGCCTGGCTGTGTCAGACCAGCTTGTAATAATAATGAGATCTAGCTGTGAATATTGGGTCGGTTCATGGCATCAGGGAATTCTATGTGTGAGCTTTCCAGACCAGAAGACTTGTACTCACAGGGCTCTCAAGGGAGCAGGAAGTGAGAAGTTAGGTGTCTGCAATCACTGAGCAATATTTTATGACTGTCCAATATTTCATGAGCACTATGAGCTAGCCCTCTGCTTGGTGCTAGGCCATGGCAGTGAATGGGAGAGGCATGGTTCTTCACTACCTCTTGGGGTACCTGTGCATGTAGCAGGAGTCTGGCAAGCTGTGGGGCGCTGGGGCAGAGCAGGTCACGTGAAGGCACAAAACCAACCATGTGCTCTAGAGAGTCAGAGAGAAAATGCACAGAATTTTGTTGGAAGAAGGAGATATCTCGTAGGCTAGCAGAGCAGTTGGTACAGATGAGAGAAGACAGTTGAGCTGCTCTGGAAGGAAGGGTAAAGTGTGGGTGTTTGGAGAGGAGGGAAAAAGCATTTAAAAGCATTTCAGCGAGGCTCAGGGCAGGGAAAGAGGGCCAGCACAGGGAGGTGCGGTAGAGAGGTCGAGGTACAAATAAGTTAAGTGGTATTAAAAAAAAAAAAAGAAAGAAAGAAAGAAAAGCCCAACCCTTTCTGGGCAATAAAAGCATTTTGATGCTGGAAGGGACCTTAGAGGTCATGAAATTCACCAGCTACTTGTACATGGGGAAGTGATTTGTTCTAGAGGAGGCAAGCTTGTTTGTTCCCAGGGTCCTCAGAGAGCAGAATGGAAATCAGTATGTGGGTGTGGCTGCGGGGCTGGAGAGAGCAAGGGTAAAAGCGCTTGCACTTATGATGAGTTGTCTGCCCACCCCCCCCCCCCCCAGCTTGGTTCTGTGGCTGCTATAGCATCTTTGCAATTGTGCAGTGAATTCATTTTTAAGGAAGCCATATGTAGACCCTCTGTTAAGGCCATTCTGAAAGTCTTAGGAATCCCTTCCCTTGGATCCACTTACTCTACAAAGAACAATTTATTTTCTGTAATGAAACATCATTCCCTCTTTTGGCCAATCAGAGACAACATGACACTGAGCCGTTATTGGTCCCCTCCCCCCTTTCCCCTTCCCCCCCTCCTCACTGGAGTTGGGGGCTTGGGATTTGAGAACCAGGCACCACCCCTCGCTAACTGACTCAGCTTATTCAGCCTTGGTCCCCTGATCTGAGATTTCTGATCTGCCTTATTCACAGAGCTATTTTGAGATAAACTTTAATTATTATTGTTATTATATTACATGCATGTCATTAAAATATTTTTCTTATTATTGTTATTATATTACATGCATGTCATTAAAATATTTTTCTTATTAAGAACGAATCTTGTATTTTACCTTCGGGCCCCCATAGTTTTGTTTAGAAAATACTGTCACTTTTATGTAATCTCTAAAGTGTTTTAGGTGCTTCCAATGCTAAGTTGATTTAAAACTTTTTTTCCTCCTATCAAAAGTATATAGTTCTATGTAATTGTTCTCTTTTGTCATCAGTTGGTATATTGTTTCTCTTTCTATTTACCATTGTGTCTCTGAAGACTGCCATGAATACATCCGCGTTGAGAAAGGCAAGAGAGAATTTTTGCCCAGTGCAAACAATATTTGCATGTAAAGATAGCTCTCAGTTCAGAAAGAAAGCACAGGGTCTCTTCAGAATGCTTTTGGTAAGCATCGCTCTCATTCACAGTGAAGGAACAATAGCAAAGACCCACAGCCTTGATGAGGGCTGATTAGTGTCTTTGTCTATTTGGGCCGCTATAACAAAATACCACAGACTGAGTGGCTTAAAACAACATAAATTTATTTCTCATAGTTCTAAACATTGCAAGTCCGTGATTGAGGCAGTGACAGATTTGGTGCCTGGTGAGAGCCAGCTTCCAGGTTTATAGACCTCTGATTTTTTTGCTCTGTCCTCAGGTGCTGGAAGGGGAAGGGGCTCTATGGGGGTCTCTTTTATAAGAACACAAATCCCATTCACGAGGGCTCTACCCTCAGGACCCAAGCGCCTCCCAAAGGCCCTACCTCCTAATACCATCACATTGGGCTTTATTTAGTATGTCAACATAGGATCTTTTGGGAGCACACAGCATTCAGACCATAATAATGAGCTATGAGGGGCATCTTTGTAAATGTCAGATCCCCCCTCCTTTCCCACAAGCTCCTTTCACAAGATGATTTCTGAAAGCATGTTTAATGCCTTTTAATTAGCAGTGACGTCTACTTTATCTTTCCCTTTAATATTTTATATCAAACACTCTCCCCGATTGCTATGCATGCTGCAGAGACTGCCTTTGGGAAATGTGCCGTAGCAAACACTTTCTCTACCCCTAAGTCCCTAAGTCCTCCTGCCCTCTCCTCCCTGGCTTCATATCTTCTCACTGTGTTCTTTTGAGGTCAAGCCTGGCTTTATAGCCCTTTTGATTCCATCCCTTTCAATCTGTAAGCCTAATTCTATTTCTTGTTTCTTGTCTCTGGACTGTCCCTGCAGTTACAGGGCAGGAGACGCCCTCCCTTGGTGAAACTAACCACTCCTGGGCCATCCCTTTCCTTCCTGCCTCCTACGCAACTCCCCATTCATCCATTCTCATTCAGTATACTCAGTAATTCACTCATTCAACAAATATGTATCGAGGGGATGCTGTAGAGTAGGCACTGTTTCAGGCCCTGGGGAAGCAGCGGTGTAGATGGTTTCTGCTGTCACTCATGGTGCTTAGATTGAGGAGGACCGTACAATAAATAGTATGTCTGAAGGTCATAAGCGCTATGGAGAAACATAAAGTGAATGTGTGTAGGAGGGGTGCAGAGTTGTGGGCAGGAATAGTTGCCTTTTTATGGAGGTGGGCACAGAAGACCTCTCTAGAAGGGCAGAGGCCTGAGGTAAGCGAGGGAGCTATCAGGGGGATCTCTGGAAAGAGGGGGAAGAGTGTTTCAGGCGTGGGGAGAGGGGAGGGGGGCAGGGTGGCTGGAGTGGAGGAAGCAAGTGATCAATTGTTAAGGGCCTTTGTCTTTTTCCTCTGAGGAAGATGGGGAGCCGTTGGAGGCTCTGAGCAAGGCGTGGTTACATTTAGACTAGACTGCTAGACTCTACAGATTATGGGAGAGCAAGATCAGGGAGAAGAGAAAAAGGAAAGATAAAAGGTTATGGTGACGGGCAGTATGTTTGAAGTACAGCCCAAGGGCCAAAGAAATACTGCAGGGAATACAGAAACGAGTAAGGCAGGCTTCTGCCTTTGGGAAGGAGAGACAGAGGGGAGATGTGACAAGTTCCCAAATAACTATATCAGAAGCTGAAACAAGTAGCCTACTGCCAGACAGGCACAGAGGATGTCCTAGAGCTTGACCAGATTGCTCCTGGGTAGGGATCAAGGGGAGGGGAATCAGGAGACACTCAGGAAGGAGGCAGCCGCTACCCGGTATGACCTGGTAGATTATATCTAACCCAGAACCCCAGATATTTGAAAAGTAATAATACATGCTGCTACAGAAAAATCTGGAAATGCAGAAAATAAAAACAAAAGGGGGAACAAATCCTATCCATATTTCTAGCAACCTGAAACAAACACTATTAACATTTAGAGGTATTTTCTTTCGGTCACCTTTTTTCATATATTTGTTTTACATCTTGTGAGTATACGTAATTTTGTACCATGCTTTCCATCCTTTTAACATGATGTCGTAAACATTCTCATCATTTAATTTTTATATTACATCAAGTAGATGTACCTCAGTTGACTCCCTAATTTTTTTGCATCCAGTTAGAGAATTATCCAACAAATACTTGATCTCGGTGCTTTAGTCTCTGAGGATACAGCTGGGAGTAAGACCGACCAGACCCTTGCCTTCATGAAGTTTATATTCTGGAAGGAAGTTACAAGAAGGCGTTAAAGAATGAAAAAAAAGAATAAGCAATTCCATCTGTACGATAGTAAATCAGTAGTCTTTTAAGCCACTATGTTTGTGGTAATTTATTACAGCAGCAACAGGAAACCAATACATGAAGCTGTTTCCTCCTCCGGGCTCTTGCTCTCACCCTGCCCTCAGCTCTCTGCACGTGTGGCTCCTCCTCGTTCGTGTCTGACCTCAAGTGGCACCCCCAGGCCTCCATCACATCATCCTCTTTTATTTTTGCCAAATTCTCCCTTAGAGCCTCTAGAAGGAACCATCCCTGCCAACATGGCAGACTTTAGTCCCGAAGATTCATTTCAGACTTCTGACCCTGGGAGAAAGGAAAGCCTTCTTTCTCCTCTCACCTACTGGAGGACTAGGTTTTCCCACCATATCAGTCACTTAGAGCTGCTATAATAAAATACCACAGAGTGGTTGGCTGAAAAAACGGAAATTAATTTTCTCACAGTTGTAGAGGCTAGAAGTCATGACCAAGGAGTCAGCGAATTTGGTTTCTAGTGAGAGCCCTCTTCCTGGCTTGCAGATGGCTGCTTCTCCCCGGGTCTTCACTTGGCCTTTTCTTCTTGGCTGCGTGAGCACAGTGGAGTGGGATCGGGCTCTCTGGTGTCTCCTCTTATAAGGACACTAATCCTATTGGACCCTGGCCCCACCCTTTTACCTCACTTAGCTTTGATTCCTTTGAGGCCTTATCTCCAGATATCATCAGGAATTAGGGCTTCAGCCTAGGGATTTGGGGAAGGCACAAATATTCAGTCCACAACATCTACCTTGAAGGAAACAAAGGAGCCAAGATTTCGGATGAGCCGTTGTGCCAGAGGTGGTGACCAAGGCCTGAGAAAAGACTGCTGGATCTTGGTGACTAGATTACTGATGTTTGTAAGGGCAGTTTCAGGGACATGGCAGAAGTGTGCTCATCCTTCAGGAGCTTTGTGTTCGTTTGGATTCTCCAAGAGGTAAACACCAAGATGGGGAAAGCTCTGAGAAGAAAAGGGGAGAAGGAGCCGGAAGAGGCTGGGAGAGTCATCCAATTATATTGCAGGTGTGAACCCTGTGCAGGAGATGGGGAAGGAAGGCAGGCAGGCTAGGTGGAAGACTGTTAGCCAGCAGTACAATTCTCTGGAAGTTCGGCAAAGCCAACGGGAGTCCCCGAGCCAATGTTGACTGTCAGGCAGTCGGCATCTTGCAGGAATAGGCCCGTCCTGGTATCCCTACTGCACTCAGTCTTTGGCTGGGAGGTACGACTTACGGTGAATGTGGTGTGGGATTCACAGTGCTGCAGCTGGAGCCATCAGTCTGCCACCCTCCACCCCTCCCTTAGCAGCAGGGAGTGAGCAGGGCATTTTCATGGCTGTCATGGCCGCACTTAAGTCTGCCTTCCCTTCATAATACCCCCTGACTCTTCTCCTGGAGCCTAGGCATGGCCTTCTTAGAGGACTCTTTGGAGCTCCGCAGAACACTTGGCAGGTGGTGTTACTGAGAAACACAATAGGAAAATGGCTAAGGGCATGGATTCGAGGAACGAGACTACTTGGGTTTAAACCATCGCCTTGAAGCTGACCAGCTGCGTGACCTAAGACACCTATCTTCTCCATGCCTCAGTCTGCACACGGAGACTGTTAACCATTAACAGGAGCGATCGTTAATCCTCCTGACAAGCCCATGAAGTGGGCACTAATATGCTTCATACTTGTTTTATAGGCCAGTCATGAGGGTTCAATGAGTTAATTATGTAATAAGCTAGAACAGCTCCTGGCACATTGTAAATATTGCATTATCTATGTACATTTTTTAAAGTTTTTTTTTTTAATTTATTACTTATTTTTGAGAAAGACAGAGAGAGAGAGTGAGAATCTCAAGCAGGTTCTGCACTGTCAGCTCAGAGCCCGGATGTGGGCCTGAGCCAAAATCAAGAGTTAGATGTTTAACTGACTGAGCCACCCCGGCGCCCCTCTATTTACATTTTTAGTCTTGCAATTAGAATGCAGTAACAGCTTGTGGGTGGGGGCAGTCATGTAGATGCCTCTTTCAAAGCTTGTCAGTGATCTGAAAAATAATTGAGGTCAAGAAAAGAGAGACTTAAAGGTACAGATAATAAATACTCAGGCGTATTTATGGCCTGAGAAGGAAGTGGCAGGTTGGTAATAAACTGCTTGTTGGATCAGACTCTCACCACTCGTTAGTTCCTTCCTGTCCCAGTGGTTTTTAGCAAATGAGCGACTTAATAAATGTCAGCTGACCCTAGATGAATGTTATATGCAGGAAAATTGTGGAGATACAACATCTATGAGCAGGGGAGATATGGGCAGGTTTTCTCATTATTTTTTGGATTACCATTTTTATTTCACCCATTGACTCAAGTAACTGTTGATAATGCATCAGGCCTTACACATGCAAGCAGTAGCTTGCCATGGGGTTCAAAATCTTGCTTTATTTCCTACTGTGGGTTTAATGGTGGGGGGAGTAAGGCATATGGCCTCTTTGTATCAAAGAGGTCCTTTGAGGGTGTTTCAGGTCTCTGGGTGGTGTTTACATGTTCACTCTGTCCTGTGAGGGACTTCTGCTGGCAAACGGGTCAGCCAGGGGTTCAGGTGCAGGCTGATCTAATGAGCTGCAGGCCCCTGCTTCTCCAGCTGTGTCTTGTAAGACCTTTACCCACTCTCCCCGAGTTCAGGTTCTACCCAACGTCTTTGCGTTCCTTAGATGCGTCCTGTCATCTCTCTTCTCGGGACCCATAGCATGCTGTTCCCACTACCCGTGTGCTCTTCCCCTGTGCCTCACCTAGCTCACTCACCTCACTCATCTTTCATGATTTCCACAAGGCTCCCCCCCCCCCCACCCCATTCCCCTGTGCTACTCCTTTCAGGAGATGATACGGATCACAGGCAGTTTCTGCTTGTGTACTTCTCTGTACTTACTAAGCTGTAAGTCCCATTAGGGCAGGAAACGTATCTGTCTTATCCTCCGATGTGTCCTGATGGCCTAGTAGGTTTTTAATAAAAGGAGGTGGATCACATAAAATTAAATGGGTTTCAGGTATGATTTATAATCTCTCACTTTACAGGTGAACAGCGCTGGCTCCGAGAAGCTTGGTGGTTTCTCTCCTCCCAGAACTAGTTAGTGGCAACATGAAGGCCACAACTCAAGTCATCTGGCTCCCAGGGCAATATTATCTTCACAAAAACACAAAAATGTCCTTAGCGCTGTTATGCTCAACCTGGGGGCAATTTTTAAAAAATACAAGCTTGTAATTAAAATATACACATAGAAATGTGTACAAATGATAAGTGTACACCTTGGCAAATTTCTCAAACCCATCGGGACAAGTTTTTTTTTTTTTTTTTTTTTTAGTGTGTGTGTGTGTGTGTGTGTGTGTGTGTGTGTGTGTGTGTGTGTTTTGAGAGATGGGGAGAGTCAGAGACAGAGGGGGCAAAGGATCCAGGCACGTTCCGTGCCGACAGCAGTGAACCCGACGTGGGGCTGGAACCCACGAACCATGAGATCACGACTTGAGCTGAAGTCAGATGCTCAACCGACTGAGCCACCCAGGTGCCCTTAGGACAAGTTTTAATGATGAAAAGTCAACTAAAATATGTATAATTAGTATAAACTGCACAAACCTGGTGTGAAAATGGTCACATTTTCTTTTCCCAGTTAATCACTTAAGCCCTGAAATTAACTCACCTGACAGAGGCTGCCTCCCTGGGCTTTGCAGAGAGGATAATCCACTCCCTGGTTGTTAAGTGCCCCTTACTTAAATTCATAAACATACAGCTCTTAGCTCCTTCGTTCCGTCATAACGGCCCCAGACCAGGTCCCAGGATCCACCACCTCTCAGACCCAGAACTCCTGTCTCTCCTGAGTCTGGCACTTGAGGAAAGTCATTTTCCAGAGCACAAAGGATCTGAAGAAGGGTGTGCTTTTCCCCTCGACATCGGAGCTGCTTGCGCTTCTGACCAGATGATCCAGCTTCCAGGAGAGACCTCTCGAGGAATTCCCAGGTACCCTCCACGTGCCCTCAGGGAGTCTGGTGGCTTGAATAGGCTGCAAAGTCCCTCCCTCTGGGTCCATACACTCCTTCGCAATGTAATTTTGCTCCTCCCAGCAAGCAGTGAGTCCGTTTCTCCACTCCAGAATCTGGGTTTGGTCGTGTGACTCGCTTTGGCCAATGGGGCGTTAGCAAACACGATGTGCGTGGAAGGAAGCCCAGAGCCCTCGTTAGGCAGCTTGGCACTTTTTGCCGCTGGGAACTCTGAGATCGCCCTGTGATGAAGCCTGGGCTAGCCTGCTGGAGGACGTGAGACCGCGTGGAGCTGGGACAAGCTGGTGCGGCTGAGGGCCCTTGCACCTGCTAGCCCGCAAACCGGCCAAATGTGAAGGAGAACTTCAGGTCACCCACCAGCTGCCCACGGGGATGTATCGTCTGGCCCCGCACAGCCGAGCTACCGGGAACTAGCTAAAATGGTGAGTCTGTCGTTGCTTTGAAGTCGCTAAGTTTCGCGGTGGTTTGTTGTATGGCAATAGAACTAAAAGTGGTTTTCTGTTGTAGCCTAATAGTGCAGTAGCTGGAACTTCTGGAAAAAAATAAGTAAACGCACGTTTGACACCCGTCAGATATGGTAGCTTCGAGGTATGGATGGAGATAAACACGTGTATGCACATACATATGGGAGAGGGCTTTTTTTTTTTTTTAATCTTAGAAACAAAATACCCCTGAGGAGTAGGAATGAGTTGGGGGTGGGGAGAGTGAAGAAGCCCTTTAAACTTTAGCTCTGTATTCACCTCTATATAGATATTTTTGGAAGAAATATACATTTACAATACCACCTGGGTCGTTTTTAAAGTTAAATACCCACATCATGCTGAGGAGCTTCTGTTATGTCCCCAACTTGTGGCCTGGGGGACCCAGTCCCCTTCCCTCTCAAGCACAGCCCTATGGGGTTTTCCTTCCCCCAGGAGATGGGAGGAGATCCTCTCCATAAGCCTAAATGTTAGAGGCCTCACAGAAGCCTTGGAAAGCTCTCTGCGCCCCTTCAGTCCTTGTGTCCCTTGGTGGGTGTGGGGCGGTGGAGAGAAGCAGTGGGAGAAAGGAGAGGAGGAGGAAGGAGTAGAAATGTGTTCTGCTCTTTCCAGAGGTGAGGAAATAACCTCAGATCTTTGGGCCTGGGGTGGGAGAGAGTGCCCAGGGGCTTGTTCGATCAACCCATTTGCGGAGTCAGAAGTTCCTTCCACTGGATGACTCAGTGGGAAAGTTGCGGGAGCTTAGGTTTTGAGTGCACAGCAGTTGAGAGCAGACGGGGTCTGGCAGTTCCAGGGACCAAAAAACTGAGAAAACAAAAAGCAGGGGCTGTGTAGGAAAAAAAAAACATGGCTAAGTAGAGAGGAAAATCTAGGTCATTGAAGTTCTTTACTAGGGATGAGTTTAATTTGGAAACTTCCTGAAAGTTTGCATGTCCCCTTATTTAATTGTATTAGCTATCCACTCTCTGTCACTGTCATTATAAAGCTTTCTGGTGGGCAATGATTGTTATTGGTGACCCGACATTCCTTGTCTCTACTCGTCTTTCTTGAGGAGAAACCATCTCCTGGGATTTCGGTGGGGATGACCTCAAAATCTCTCTCCATGATCAGGAGTCAGCCCGCAGTTTCCTAATCCTTGGACATCCCGAATTCTTTTTGGAAACTCTAGAATTCTAGAAATTCTAGGAAAAAAGAAACAGACTCTGCTGTGTCCTTTTTTTATATTTTCAGATCCCCTCTTGAAATTCAGCCTGCCTCTGGTCTCTGTTAACCTTGTGAGCATAGTTATTTTTAAGCTTATGTCCAGTAGCTGCAATATTCAGAACCCTCCAGGTTTGTTTCTGTTGTTTCTTTCTCTCCTCATTTTGTTGTTATCGGTCATATAGTCTTGTCTCTTTAAGTACCTGGGTTTTTTTCCTTTCTTTACATAGTTCACACACATTACATTAGTTTTAGGCGTACGATATTACTATATGTTCAATATACTATATTCAATATACTATATATTCAATATACTATATGTTATGTTATGCTCCCCACAAGTGTAGCCACCATCTGTCACCATAATACCTGGTTATTTTTTTTTATCATGTGCCAGACATTGTTATTTGAAAAAATCGTAGAAGTAATGTGAGGTTTTTATATAATATAATCTTTCTCTGGAGAGGAATTCCATTTGCTCCAAGAGGAAACCTAGGAATGCTCATAATCCAGGATTACCTTAATCCAATTTCAGTGATTATGGTGATTCAAAGCTAGATTGCATCGCTAATGAGGATTCTTCTTTTTTTTTTTAATGTTTATTTTTGAGAGAGAGAGGAGGAGGAGGGGCAGAGAGAGGGGAGAGAGGATCTGAAGCAGGCTTGCACTGACGGCAGAGAGTCCAATGGGGGGCTTGAACTCACGTACCATGAAATCATGCCCTGAGCCGAAGTTGAGGTTTAACCGACTGAGCCACAGAGGCACCCTTTAACAAGGATTATTGTACTTCCATTTCATCCTATGCTTGGAATGCAGCCTTCAGCGTCCCAGTCTCAAGTGCAGGAGTTACCAGCACCTCTCTCCCATACTTGATGGGCTCTCTCACTTTTTAAAATTTCCTTAGTCCATTCAAGGCTATCAGAAATCTTTAAAAAAATTTTTTTAATGTTTATTTATATCTGAGAAAGAGAGAGTGCCAGCAGGGAAGGGGCAGAGAGAGAGAGAGAGAGAGAGAGAGAGACAGAATCTGAAGCAGGCTCCAGGCTCTGAGCTGTCAGCATAGAGTCCGACACGGGGCTCAAACTCACGAGCTATGAGCTGAACTCTGAGCTAAAGTTGGATGCTTAACCGAATGAGCCACCCAGGTACCCCCAAGGCTGTCAGAAATCTTTCTCATCCTCTCAGTCACCTCTCCTAGAATTGGCAAATGCTCAGGGAAAAAGCAAGCCCAAAAATACTACTTTGGATTTCCCCCTTCTCCATTAACTTAGTTATTAAACTTCCTTGTTATTGTTACCTCTTTGGTGACTTTAAGTAGACTTTTAAAAAATTATATGGACATGTCTGGCTTTTGTAGAGGTCCTCAGTGGGCAAGTTGGTCCAAATTACCAAGCCCGTCATTACTAGAGGAAGAAGTCCTTTGTGTAAAGTGTCAGCTGTCTTGGGTGGGAATATATATGTGGAAGGTGGATTTATGGGATTGAGTGCATGAAATCTCAGCCTTAGGAAAGGAAATAAGATTAAAGCTCTGGGAAGGAAGCCCTACCCACTGAGGAAGTGCAGACTAGGTTGTAACAGAGAGAAATACAGCAGTTCAAATAAAATCACAGTGTATTTATTTCTCTCTCACACAATAGTCCAAAAGAAGGCAGTTAAGGCTCTTGAGGCAGCTCTGATCCGGAAGCATTCAAGGACCCAGGTGTTGGGTACCTTGTTGCTTCACCAGAGCAATGTGGTCCTCACCCTCAGAGCCAAAGAACCATATTAGCATTCTGCTTTTTTTTTTTAAATTTTTTTTTCAACGTTTTTATTTATTTTTGGGACAGAGAGAGACAGAGCGTGAACGGGGGAGGGGCAGAGAGAGAGGGAGACACAGAATCGGAAACAGGCTCCAGGCTCTGAGCCATCAGCCCAGAGCCCGACGCGGGGCTTGAACTCACGGACCGCAAGATCGTGACCTGGTTGAAGTCGGACGCTTAACCGACTGCGCCACCCAGGCGCCCCCATATTAGCATTCTGATTGGGGATGGGGGTGGGCAAGAGAAAGAGGAGGGCAACCAGGTAGTTGGGGATTTTTTAAAAAGATAGAATCTGGAAGTTGACGGCATCACTTCCATCCATGTGTTCTTGATCCAAACTAATTATCTGCCTAGTCCTATCTAGAGGTAAGAGAGGATTAGATATGTAAGTTCTTGTTGGAAAGCCCTTTGGCTGGTTAAAAGTTGTGGTGGAATGGGGTGGGCGATGACTGTAATAGTAAGAGGGATAAGGAAGGAATGGATCCTGAGGAACTGTTAGCAATTTCTGTCATGGTCCTAGTTAAGAGAGGCAGAGAATGACATCTCATACCCAGGTAGGGCTAATGGGGCAAGGAGGAGATATACCAGTATGACTTCACACAAAAGTAGGGGTACCTGGTGTTTCTGTGTGTTAGGGGAAAATGAATTCAAGTCAAACTTGAGTATGCATCAGAATTACCTAGAAAGCTTGTCAAAATCTAGATTGTTGGACATTACCCCTAGAGCTTTGATTCTGTGGGTCCGAGGTGGTTCCAAGAATTTTTATTTCTAACAATTTGCTGGATGATGCTGATGTTACTGGTCCAGGAATTAAACATTGAGAACGCTCTATCTGTGCCAACACGCTTGGATTGGTTTTGTTTGTAAGAATTGACAAAGACAAGTGTGTATAGCAATAATAATATAATTGAGCCCTACGTTTTCAGTTGTCAAGTTCTGGAATCCTTCACCGTTGTATTACTTTGGAGATAATTGTAGTTTTGACTCGTTCAACTCCTTAACAAAGATGAGCGTAACCCCTTTACTTTTGATTTCCTAATACTCTTTTTCTTTCTCCAGGCTAATTCCAATAGAATATCTTGGAAAGCCATTTAAACCCCTTCACTTGAAGTATCTCTGATAAGCAGATTTCACTGTTTATTTCACAAAGATACGTGCAGTGTGTTATTTTTATAGCTGTTTATCTATATTTTAATGAGAATTTTATGAATAGAGGACTGGGTTCTTCAGGACAAAAAGGAACACGATTGATTTATTTGCTTCCTCCCTTTCTTGAGGTAGCTGAATTTCTACATACCAATTTATAGAATGAAATAAAAAACAAAGGCAGATCAATTTGAAAATAATTATGTTTCCTGAGGAAATTACCAAAAACTGGAAGGAACCTATTTATAGGCTTTATTTTTTATTTTATTTTTTTTAAGTTTATTTATTTTGAGAAAGAGAGAGAGAAAGCACAACTAAGGGAGGGGAAGAGAGAAGTAGAGACAGAATCCCAAGCAGACTGTGCAGTATCAGCACAGAGCCCGATGTGGGGCTTGAACTCACGAACTGTGAGACCATTACCTGAGCTGAGATCAAGAGTCAGATGCTTAACCAACTGCACCACCCAGGTGCCCCTTAGAGGCTTTGTTTTTGATGATTGATAGGTAGGTGCGGCTTAGCTGAGTGTGGATTGTTTTCTTTCCGGTTCCAAGTGGCATTTAGCAGGCACTCAGGGGAAAGAGAGAGGGGACATTTTTAACCCTGTAGTGTCACAGTCGGCCCCAAGCAGGACATGAGAAGACGCACCTCGGAAAATGGGAAGGAGAGCAAATATAAAGAGTACAAGAAATGAGGGATCAGGAGAGACAGAATCAAGACCCAGGGAGGAGGCCACCCCTCAAGTCAAGTCCCAGGCAGCATGTGACTCAGCCAGTGCAGTTTTTGGTTTTTTTTAGTGTTCATTCATTCATTCATTTAGAGACAGAGAGAGAGAAGGTTGGGGGTGGGGGTGGAAGGCCAGAGAAAGGAAGATACAGAATCCCAAACAGGCTTCGCACTGTCAGCACAGAGCCCAGTGCAGGGCTCAAACACACAAACCATGAGATCATGACCTGAGCTGAGATCAAGCATCAGACACTTAACCGACCGAGCCACCCAGGCGCCGCCCGCCCCCCCCCCCCCCCATGCAGTGCAGTTCTTATTTTCTGAGATCATAGGGGTTCCAGTATGGTGGAAACAAGCTGAAGGAACAATTTGAGAGAAAATTTGGTAAGTATCTTGATATTAGGTTCAGAGCTAGGTCACTCCAATCATTCTGTCAGAAATCCAGGCAAAAGCTCTGAATGAAGAGAAGAATAAGGTCAAGAGACCCGGGCAGGAGAAGGTGAGGTGGGGCTATGACTGCTCCTCAGCTTTGTCCCAGAAACATTCAGGGATTTCCATGAGAGACGAGAAGTGACTGTCAGTCAAGCATGCCATAGTGAGAGGGTCAGCAGTTAGAGGCTGGTTCAAACAAGTAGGTGAGACTGCGGGGCTTCCACTGTGACTCTCCCAGAGGCTGAGTCAGGAAGACGCTTCCTTTAAAGCTACCCATCCAGAATGTCCGGAGTAAATGAAAGACCTCAAATCCTCAGAAAACATGAGAGATTTTCCCTCTGCAAAGTGGCGACTCGTAAACACCTTTCATAGCGTCTGGGGTCATTGCCTTTGTGGGAACAATGCAAAAACTGTTACTGCTTTGCGTTTCAGAATGTACATATTTATTTCACCAACCCGATAAAGGAACTTGAACTTGAAGGATGCCTATAGAGCATATCCAGCAGTATTTTTTCCAAATAGGTCCTTTATTTAATGTTTTCTTAAAAATTAGGATTACAGTACATGTTAGCACCCCCCCAGGAAACCCCCTTTTGTCTAAACCTCCCCCACTTCTGGTCACTACCCACCTCCAACAGAAATCCCTGTCCTGGTAGCTAACAGTGTTGATTAGTTTTGTCTGTTTTTGTCCTTTATATAAATAGAACCATACAACATACATTCTTTTGCATCTGGCTTCATGCTCACTGCTGTGTGTAGTGGTGGATTATGTATTCTCGTTGCCTTAACGGTATTCACTGTCTGAATATACCAGCTTATTTATTGGTTATTCTGTTGATGGGTATTTGAGTAGTTTCCAATCTGAGGCGGTTATGAATCATGCTTCTCTGAACGTTCTAGTTTGTGACTTCTGGTGAGCATACGCTCACGTTCTGTTGGTGCTTTATTTTTAATTGTAGAAACAGTTCACCACCACCCCCTTTGGATCAGGAATTATCTGGTAGTTGCTGTCGGAATTTCTGAGGGAGCAAATGGGGGTCTCTAAGAGCAAAGCTCAGGTGACTGGTGAAGATGGTCAGTGTGGTTCCAACATCCTGCGTTGGCAAAGTGACTCTACCCAAATCTCATCCCTCTCCGTAAGTGCTCTTATTTAACCCTCCCAACAGTAGTTCCGTTTTGTCCCCCCTACATTTTAGAAATGAGGAAACTGAGGCACAGAGAAGCCAAAATACCACTCAAAGCCACACAGGCAGCAGATAGAGGAGCCAGAATTGAATTCAAGAGGTCTGGCTTCAGAAACCGAACTCTTCGTCGCTCAGCTTTGTCACCTCTGTGCCATCATCCTCCTGTCTCTGTCAGTAGGGTGGGTCCTTCTCATCCACATTTAAATATGCCTCAGCTTGCCATCTTAAATGCGACCCTCCCATGACCACACATCTCCTTTGAGCTGTCCCCCCTCTTCTGCCCTTCACCCCCTTCGTTCTTGAAGGAATTGCCTGTTTGTCTCCTCTCAGTTTCCTCACCTCACGCCAGCCTGACTTCAGCCCCTACCACTTAACATATTGAAACCTGCTAAGGTCACCGGTGACCTCTGTGTTGCTAAATCCAGTGGTCATCGTGTTGTTTCTAATATTGTTGATCATTCTCTCTTGAGACTCTTATTTCATGACTCAAGCAACTTTCCCAGTTCTCATCCTACCTCTTTAATCTCTCCTCAGCCTCTTCTGCTGGTGAGTCCTCTTCCGTGTGACTTTGAATATTGCAGTGACTCTTGCCTCATCAGTGGGATCCTTCTCTTCTGATTCCACACCTTTCCCCTAAATCAGCTCATCTCCACCCAAGGCTCCACCTTTACCATCTGTACCTTGAGTGTCCCATGTGAGTCTCTCCCTGAGGAGATCTAGCTTGGATCTTTCCTCTGAGTTCAAAACTTGTATATCAGACTGTCCACTCCACCTCTCCACTTGGTGCTTCCTGGGCACCTAACTTTAGCTTCTCTGGAATAAACTCATGAGCTCTCCCATCTGCAACCTGCTCCTTCCCTCAGAATCCCATTATCAAGTCTGTGGCACCATTATTTATCCAGCTGCACAGTCATCCTTGACATCTTCCACTTCCTGGCCCCTGAATCTAATCATTGACTAGGTTTCTTGAAAATTTCTCCTAGTTACTTCTCAAATATCTCCACTGTCCCCAATTCTGGGCTCGAGTTACCTTTATCTCTGACCTGGATTAGTTAAAATCACTTCCTGAAAGGTTTGCTTGCATTCCTTCTTATCTTTGCATTCTTTAAATGGCCGCCAGAGTGATCATTTAAAAGTGCAGATCCAATCCTGTCACTCAGCTCCCCAACTTAACACCCTTCAAACAGTGGCTTCTTATTGCTTTCTGGGAGAAAGGTCGAAACCCTGAACACAAGTTGTCATACCTCGTATGATCTGGCTTGTGCCTCTGGCCTCCTTCCTCAGTGTCTGTACTGTGGCCACACTGCCAGCTCTCAATCCCTCACACTTGTTCAGCTTCCTTGCCCCACGTGGCCCCCACCTCTTCAGCACCTTCTGTGCCAGCACCCTCTCTTGTGACCATGAACTCATCCTGCAGATCTCCACTCAAACTTCACTTCCTCTGAGAAGCCTTCCCTGAGCCCTCAGACGAAGTCAGGACCCTCTGTAATGTCTCAGAGCCTCCCCTATTTGTCTTTCACAGAGCCGTTCATGACTATAATTACTTCATTATGTAAATAGTTGCTTGGCTAGTGTCCCCTGATAGAATGTTAAGCTCCAAAAGGGCAGTAACTATTCTGGGTGTGGCTGCCGACCTTGTTTCCAGCACCCCAAATGGTCTCTTACCTCCAACGGGCTCAAATAAATAAGTAAATGAATGACCTGTCATCTTAAGAATTTTCGACTCCATCTCTCCTGATTGTTCCTTACTCCTATTTTATCAATATGTTTAGGCTGTTCATAAAAATCAGACTAGATTGTGTGAATTTGGCCTGTGTGGCTACTGTACTACCAGTATCAAAACCAGATGGTTTTAGGGGCACCTGCGTGGCTCAGTCGGTTAAGCATCCAACTCTTGATTTCGGCTCAGGTTACGATCTCGCAATTTGTCACTTGGAGCTCCACATCAGGTTCTGTGCTGACAGTGCAGAGCCTGCTTGGGATCCTTGCTCTCCCTCTCTCTCTGTCCTTCCTTTGCTCACGCTCGTGCTCTCTCTCTCAAAAAATAATAAATAAACTTAAAAAAAAAGAGAGATAGTTTTATACATTCAACATCATTAGCCATCAGAGACATGCAAAACAAAACCACGATGAGATACTATTTCACACTCACTGAGATGGCTGCAGTCAAAAAAACACGTGTTGGGAGAATGGAGAAGTTGGAACTCTTCTATACTACTGGTGGGAAAGCAAAATGGTGCTGTCACTTTGGAAAACAGTCCGGCAGTTCCTTGATATGTTAAACACAGAGTCACCATACATCCCAGCAATTCCACTTCTAGACATAGGCCTAAGAGAAATCAAAACATGTCCATATGAAAGCTTGTGCGTGAATGTCTGTATCAGCATTATTCATAATAGTCGAAGAGTGAAAATAACCCAAATGTTTATTTAAAGTTCTTATTTATTGATTTGAAGAGGGAGAGGATACCAGTGGGGTAGGGGCAGGGAGAGCAGGCGAGAGAGGATCCCAAGCAAGCTCCCTGCTGTCAGCGCAGAGCCTGGCACGGGGCTGGAACCCAGGAACTGTGAGATCATGACCTGAGCTGAGATCGAGAGCTGGACGGACGCTTAACCAACTAAGCAAGCCAGGCGTCCCAGTAACCCAAATGTTTATAAACTGGTAAATGCGTGATCAATGTGCGGTATATCCATACAATGAAATATTATTTGCTGGCAAAAAGGAATGAAGTATCTATGCAATGTTACGACGTGGATGAACCTTGAAAACGTGCTGAGTGAAAGAAGCCAGTCACAGAAGACCATGCAGTATGTGACTCCACTGTTAGAAAATGCACAATAGGCAATTTTACAGAGACAAAAAGTAGATTAGTGGTTGTCTAGGATCAGCGGGGGCTGGGGAGATGTGGAGTGCCCGCTAATGGGCAGCCCTTGAAGTGGGTGAATTGTACGATATGTGGATCATATCTCAATAAGCTGTTAAGAAGAAACAGATGGCTTACTTTTGCGGGTAAACGGAAAGCACATCATCCGGGTAGCATCAGCGACAACGAATGTGACGAGATTATGGAACACAGCCCCGGGCCATCTGTATGTGGCTCTTCATTCCTGTACTCTCTCTGAGGGTCCTGGGCCCTTCGGCTTTGTTTGCTTTGTTTTGATGTGACATTTCATGCCTATATCCTCCCTTGAATTGTGAGGTACTGCACAAGCTCAGAGCAGCTAATAGTTTTCCCCTCTTAGGATTGTTGTGAGCATTAAGTGAGTTAATATATGCAGTACACTTAGCATCGTGCCTGGCACATGGTAAGTGCACGCTAAATATTACCTGTTATTATCCGGGTCAAAAACTAAAAGATTTAACATTGTTACAGAAAAAAAAAAATAGAGCCATGGCTTATATTTTGCTTAAATATAAATGGCTGTTATTTGTGTACCTTGGCAAGTCCTATCACATATCCACTACATTCATTTTTCCCCTTCTGGGGAAGTCAAGGGCCCAGACCTCCCTCCACCTCGTCCTTGCCTGTTGCAGCAGGGTGCAATAATATCAATGAACACGAGGGGGCAACATGTAATTGCAATTAAAAAAAAAATGGCACACTTGAAAGGCAGACCAGATCTAAACCATCTAGTATAAAGGAAAGTGAAACATCTTTCTTTAATAGAGTGTCTTGTAGTATTCTTCTACAGGAGGGAAATATTACTTTATCAGAAGGGTATTGCCGCTAGAAGGTTGACCGCAGCATTACTCGGATTCCACCTACATGTGTCTGCCATAAAGAAGTTTCTAGACATTTTCTCCCATGCTGTACACTCTATATGCTGGCTGGCCTTCGTGAGAAGACTTAGCTTTTCCTGTGAGCTGGCCCCTCTGAGGGGAGCCTATGATGGGAGGCATTTGGGAGCCAATGTTAGTATAGAGCTGCCTTTCGTATTTCTTTTTTTTTTTTTTTTTTTTTAATGTTTATTCATTTTTGACAGAGAGAGAACATGAGCAGGGGAGGGGCAGAGAGAGAGGGAGACACAGAATCCGAAGCAGGCTCCAGGCTCCAAGCCGTCAGCACAGAGCCTGACGCGGGTCTCGAACCCCCAGACCGCGAGACCGTGACCTGAGCCGAAGTCGGACGCTCAAACGACTGAGCCACCCAGGCGCCCCTAGAGCTGCCTTTCAAACACTTTACTGTAGTATCTGATCTTGGGGGATAGGGACAGTTGTGCTTGAAATCGTAGGCTTCCCTTGGATTTTTGATGACTTGTTGTTAAGGTATGTGTGTTCCCACTTGACACGAGTTCTTCAAGACCCGGAACCATACCGCACCATCACTGTTGTGTGCCCAGAAATTTGTATTTGGCATGTCCTAGGGAAGCTGGATGTCTACTGGACTAAACTATTCCATGAGCGGAGCCTGGAAAAAGAGAGAAATGCTGATCAGCTTGTACATGAGCCATGGGACTCCCCCCCAGTAGGACTATTCTTTAATTATTCTTTCTATAGTACAAAAGCAGTTTGTGCTCAGAATGGGAAAAGGAACCAAAGAGAACATCTAAACTACTCATAATCCCATCTCCCCAAATCTGAGGAATACCACAGATTGTTTAGTTTTCACTTTATGTCCGGGCATGTGTGTGTGTGTGTGTGTGTGTGTGCGCGCGCGCGCGCGTGCGCGTGTGTGTGTGTGTGTGTGTGCGTGTAAACACACAGTGTTTACATTTATGGCAGCATGGAACATAGTATTCCATTGTATGGTGATACTATCTTTAGCTAATCCCCTTCTTTTGGGAATCTATGTTGCTTCTAAATTTCCTTTTAAAGAGCACTCTGGTGAATATCCTTACAGCTAAATCTTACCCCAGATTCTTGATTAGTTCCTCAGGATAAATTCCCAGAAGCAGACTTTCTGGGTGATGGGTAACTTCCATTGTCACCAACGGTGACCGTGCCCTTGATCAGATATAAAGTTTTGATTAAACGTCACACCAGAACTCTATAATCTTGTCTGCATAGTGTCATCACCGCTGAAAACATTTGGTGAACTCCAGGCTAGAACTCATGTTCAAAAAAAAAAAAAAAAAAATCTTAATCTTTCCTCTTGCCCTTGATCTTGGACTATTCAAGAGAATCCAATTTATGTCAAAAGAACAAAGAAAGCAACTCTGGAGGAGATTCATGTGAATGTGCCACCAGAGTCAGGAGGTAAAATAGAGAAACACCGCGAACACAGAGTGTAAGCGTTACGTGCCCCCCAAAGCCAGCTCTCATTGTCCTGATAGAATTGCTTAAGAAATTGAAAGAGTAGGATCATGGCATTTGCCAGGTGTATTCTGCTTGATTCTTTACCAGTTGGAAGGTGTTTTCTTTTTTCTTTTTTTTTCTTTGACCTAGCATGTTTTTCTAAACCTTTTTGGAAATTAGAATAGAATTACTTCCTCAGTAGCTAAAGACCCTGCTGGGTTGCAACAAGGAAGCCTCTCGTGACTGACTTTTTTCGTAAAGCTTCCCAAGCTCCTCTTTCTTTAGATCTTAAAGATGCACAACACAAAGAACGAAATATTTAAAAAGTATGTTTATGGGGATTTTGTCATGGGAGGAGGGAGGGAGGGAGAGAGAGATGGCCGTACAAACTGGCGCTTAGTATTTCTGACTCAAGGGGCCTGTCTGGGCGTGGCTATGGATCGATGGGAAGAGGAGTATAGCAGTTGCACTGGTTCTTGCTAAATTCTGTTCATTTGCAGAGGTCTGGGGAGAGGGCTTATTAGTTCATGGAGGGACCAGACCACAGCTAACTCAGGCCACCCCTTGGTGCTGCCATATACATTACTGCGTTGTATAGAAACTCGTAACGGCTCTGGGAAACCTACCTTGTTACACCGTTGGCTGATTTTCCAGACCCTCCGCAGGATAACTTTCGCCCGCTTTTCTAGCCTTAATATCTACGCCTTCTGTAGACACGCATGGATGCTTGGCATCCTTTTTGGCAGTTGCCACTCTAGCCACTGTTGCGGCCAACAGCTCTGTGCACGTGCGGCCCAACAGCTCTCACTTGAACTGCGCTGGGAATCACACACTTGCTGCCTGACCCTGCAGGGTGGACACGCTTGCCTCCTGGTTGCCCTCTGGGTATGTGAGGGACTCACCATGCTGCGCGCCAAACTTTGGTCAATGGGGGATGGGAACTGAAGGGCGAAGGCCCCCCTCTTCTGTCTGTCAGGTGGGTAATTTTCAGGTCCTTCTACATGACTCCTCAGAAGCCTCCAGTGGGATTAGGCCCCAGATATCCCCGCGGTGACCAGCTGATATCACACCCTTGTGCTGGCTTTCTCTCCTTGCCTGTTCCCCCCTCCCCTCTATTCCCTGTGGGAAACAACAGTCACCCTCCTATCTATCTGCTACTTTCTGGTTATGTTCCTAGCTCTTCATCTATTCATTTCTTTAATAGCACTTGGGGACCATCTAATATGTTCCTGGTCTGGGAAAGGGCCCTAAAATATAAAAAGGAATCAGTCACTAGCCTTGTTCATGAGGAGCTTACGGTTTAAGAGGAGACAGACAGCTAAAAACTGGCGGTGGGACATGGTGAGTATTGTTCCAGAAAACCAAGAAGTCGGGGCACAGGCGAGGGGACAACTGATCCAGTTTGGAGTATCTGGGGAGGTTTTCTCGAGTGGAAAGTAATTTGCTGGAGGAAAGTGGAGAAAAACTTTCTAGGCTGAAGGAAGGTTATGAATGCTTTATGTTTGGAACCTGTGGAAAGTTCAGGGACACCGGAGTGGAGGGCGCATGAGGAATGTTCACAGAAGAGTGTCTCAGAATCTGGGGGCTTGCGACACCCAGAGAGGTCAGAGAAGGTACAGAGAAGAGAAGGTCTGAGTGGCTTCTTGTGTGTCACCAGCCTGGTTTCGTCCTTCTGTACAGCTGGCCCATCCACTCTGGCCATAGCTACTGCCTGAGGTGGACATCTACAGGGATGGACTTGGGACAGGCCTGAGGCCCGAGTCTGCCGCCATGTTCCTGAGAAACTAAGTCTTGCCTCACCTAGCTCGTGGTAGTATACGGGAGTTATTTAGTATCAGCTTCTCGCTCTCAAGAAGAGCCAGCACATGACCAGTGTCTCCAGAACTGTTAGAAGTGGTAAGAAGGTCTATCCTTCATCTCCCACGGGATTGCCCATATCTCTGCCCTGGCAGACGGGCTTGTGTAGGTTTCTCTTTTCTCAGCCACGAAACAATCCCGCAGCGCAGCTGATGGTGGCTTTCCACTGACCCCCATCCCTTTGTGGTGACCATGCAGCTCCTGACCCAGGGCCAGGCCAGTGACTTTCAGAGTGGAACAGACCACCTGATTGGTGGCTGGCCCAATCAAGCAGGCCCCCTCTTGCGGTGGGCAGGGGTGGGGGTGGGTGGGTTGTGTCAGCAGCAGGTGGTGGAGGTTAGAAATTAAAGGGCACGCAGAGAAGGCTCTGGGCAGAAGTGCTGAGGGCAAGAGGAGAGCAGAGAGGGGCAGGGTGCTGGTGACAGGAGGGGCAGAGACAATGTGGCTGAGTCACGGTGATGCGGCAGTACTGGGAGCTATGAGATAGGGAAGGATCCTGAAAGTGGCCTGGAGGGTCTTTCTGTTTCTGAACGACACTCCAGACTCCAGAAGCCTGTGTGTATGGCTGGGCCTGTGCTCTCAGCAAAAACAGACACACATGTTCCTATTCCCTTACATATCCTAACACAGAAGAGCATCAGGAGTTAAACTGCCTGAGTGTGATGCTGGCCCTGCCGCTTACTCCTGGGTGCACTTGGGCAATTAATTGCTCTCTCTGTGCCTCAGTTTCCTCTTTTGTGAACCAGGCTAATATTGGTATTGGTATGTACCTCATGGGACTGTGATGATGACTGAATGAGTTAACAGATAGAAAAGGCAGAAAGCAGACAGGCCCATGTTGAACGCTCTCTAACCAGGTAGCAGTCTGGGTCTGGACTGGACCCTCATTTGGCTAATTGAGAGTGTGAGGGACCATTTACAAATGGGCGTGGGTGAGACGGGGGTGGGGGGGGGGGTGGAGGGGTGGGGGGGGTGGGGGGGATACCAACAAAGGATGGTGGAGCAGCCTGGGGCTAGTGCCTGCAGGGGGCCTTTACCATTCCTGGCTTGATGGGGTGGGGGAGGGGCAAGACACCCAGCAATCTCTCAAGAGGATGTCGGGACAGGAACTGTGGGCTCCGGACAAGGGTGCGGCTGGGCCAGTTGGCCCTACGAGGAAGAAGCGGAGGGGTCACAGACCCCCAAGCCCTCTCCTCCTTCACTCTGAGCTCCAGCCCATGCCACTCAAAGACCAATCCAATTGGAAGCCAAAGTGCAAGGCATTTTGGCAGATGCACAACGTGGAAATCCACCTGCCGGGGCCCAGAGCAGGTGGTGAAGGGTGGGGAGAGGATGCACAGCCCGTGGAGTCTCTTCGGCACAAATGCCCACTGACACAAACACTGCTGTTGTGATGATTGCAGTAAATGCCTGTCGCCTAAGAACTCAACTGATTTCTATTCCTTGCAAGCCAAACAGCCCAGCACCATCAGAAAACAAATGGCTAGGCCTATGGGGCCACCTGGTCTGGTGGCGATCACAAAGCACACTGCTGTTGACAGCTGCTCCCCTCACTAGTTGGTCAAAACTCTGCAGGCAAGGCCAGAGGCCTTTCGGCTTTATAACTTCAGTGCATAACACAGGACCAGGCACATGTCACCAAGCACTCTGATGGGCCCTACCTGAAGGAACCTGGGAGAAGCATCAGGATGTTTTATTTAAACCACAAGCTCTCTGATTCACCCTCAAAGCCAATACAGAGGGATGAAAACTCTTACAACCAATGTCTGACTGTACTTATCTTTCAAAGTTGATTTTACCCACTCAAAAAGTACCCTTTAATCCCCCACTTTGGGAAGTTAAAAAAAAAGATGAAAAGCAAAAGTCAAACTGTGGCAGTGGGATTTTTGTTCTGCTCTGTCGGGGCCTCCGGCAGATAGGAGTGGAGAGGCAGCTTGCACTGGGAACGCTGAGTCACTGCGAGAGGGCGCTGGCTGCTGGGCTGATTTACTGAAGCAAAAATTCCGTGCGTGCGTGTGAATATAGCATTTACATTACACAAGTCGGAGAGAGGAGGTTGAAGGCGTTGCCTGGTTTGAGTGGGGGAGGAGGCTGAGACCAGCCCAGGCTCCTCCCCGGGTCCCCTCTGGAGGCTGCGGCTTTGGTGCCAGGCCCTGGGCTTCCCTAATCTCACTGACTCAGGTCCCTGCTGACACCGAGGCTGTAAATTCAAAAAGCCAGTGGTCATTTGGAATGCCTGAATTGGAGCCCAGGTGCATGTTTTCACAGCCTGTGTTCTTAGTCACTGAGTTAGTGTTGCCCAAAGTGGTTAAGTCACTGCAGCCCACCATTTGGATTTTTGCCCCTTCTGTGTTTTACCTGTATCCTTCACTGAATGGTTTTCTTTTGGAAACTAACCTTTTTGGGGGTACTTCAAACAATTTGTGTTTGAAAAGGAAACTGTATCACTACCATAAATGGAGAGCTAGACTCACCTACCATAAAGTTACCATCCGTAGAAATGCAAAGAAATTCCTGGGGTTCAGCCTGGCTAACTGAATTTTAGAGCAGAATGATTTCAAAATAACTCCATCCCTTTCAGCTGATTGGCTGTCCTGAGAAACCTCTCTCCCTTCTATCTGTCGGTCCCTATGATCCGTAATCACTGATTCGAAGTTGGATTGGAGCCAGAGGGGTGCTGGGAGCTGATAAATGTTTAACAACCAACTCTCCAAAAATAAATATAAACACACACACACACACACACACTTAGTACACATCTTACTGTTACCAATGACCTGTGGCATACAATTTACAAATAAAAATGTTTGTAATACTTTTCATTGTAAATTCTATATAGTCCGTTGATTCCCTCGGAATGTTTTCATTGCTTTTTGATGCACTCACTTATCTGTACCAACCTGAGGTTGTAATTGACGAACAAGTGTAGTTACAACACAAACCTTGGTTGATACTAGCAAGGTCAAAGTGAAGAAACAAAGACGTTTGGCAGCATTTCACTAGTTTATCAATGTCACAAATGATGTGAGTGACTTCTTTGCCAAATTGTGTAATAGTTTTCAAGTACTAGAAAAATATTTCCTATTTTGCTGTATTTACGATGCAATGATTCCAGATATGACACACTTTTTAGTTAAAGCGGTATGACTAGTATTTTTTCTTCACTTCTTTAAGCCTAGACAAAACAAAACTATAAGTCAAGGCGCAATTTGGAGCATTTGCTGATTTCTGTGGTGTAAATACTCCGACCACGACCCATTTCAAATTACCTCTGCGCCATCACACTGAGCGTGACGTAGAGTTGAGAGACGTACCCCAGCTCACCCTTTCTAGGATTTCCACCATACAGACACAATAGACACAAATAACCTCAGCAACCTGGGTGCTAGTTAATGTAGAAAAATAATTGGAAAGGTGGGGGTAGTTAATGCTTTTTTAAAAATTTTTTTTAATTTTTACTTTTCTTTTTTATTTTTTTTAATTTACATCCAAATTAGCATATAGTGAAACAATGATTTCAGGAGTAGATCCTTAGTGCCCCTTACCCATTTAGCCCATCCCCCCTCCCACAACCCTTCCAGTAACCCTCAGTTTGTTCTCCATATTTATGAGTCTCTTCTGTTTTGTCCTCCTCCCTGTTTTTGTATTATTTTTGTTTCCCTTCCCTTAGGTTCATCTGTTTTGTCTCTTAAACTCCTCATATGAGTGAAGCCATAAGATTTTTGTCTTTCTCTGACTGACTAATTTCACTTAGCATAATACTCTCCAGTTCCATCCACGTAGTTGCAAATGGCAAGATTTCATTCTTTTTCACTGCTGAGTAGTGTTCCATTGTGTATATATACCAATATACACATCTTCTTTATCCATTCATCCATCGATGGACATTTGGGCTCTTTCCATACTTTGGCTATTGTTGATAGTGCTGCTATAAACATGGGGGTGCATGTGTCCCTTCGAAACAGCACACCCGTATCCTGTGGATAAATGCCTAGTAGTGCAATTGCTGGATCGTAGGGTAGTTCTATTTTTAGTTTTTTGAGGAACCTCCATACTGTTTTCCAGAGTGGCTGCACCAGCTTGCATTCCCATAATGCTTTTGTTTTTAATACAATTTATTTAATTGTAATTTTATATGAATTGGTTTTTAATAAAGGCTGTTTATCAACTGGATCTCTGGACTCCCCAAACATTTGCTCCCAACCATGTCAGTTTCAGTAAACCGGTGATTGTAAGTTTAGTAATTGTAGCCTTATCTTGAAAACAGGCAAGCTGCCTATGTACCCCTCAGAGGACCAGTATCCAGAATAATCTCTGCTCTCCTTTGATGTACACACTCCATTTGGCTCTACCTCAACAGAATAGCAGAGTTTGTCTCTCTCCTTATTTCTCTAACTTTGTATCCTCTACTTTCCTTTTTTTTTTTTTTAATTTTTCAAAGTTTATTTATGAGACAAAGGGACAGAGCATGAGCAGAAGAGGGGCAGAGAGAGAGGGAGACACAGGATCCAAAGTAGGCTTCAGTCTCTGAGTTGTCAGCACAGAGCCTGACACAGGGCCTGAACTCATGAACCGTGAGATCATGACCTGAGCCAAAGTTGGATGCTTAACAAACTGAGCCACCCAGGCACTGCCCCCTCCATCTTCCCTCTCATTGACTCTGCCCCCAGATATTCCTCGAACATACCAGGCATATCCACCCCAGGACCTTGGCACTTGCTATTTTCCTTGCCTAGAATGTTCTTCCTCTAGATGTGTGCATGGTTCACTCCCTCACCTCCATCAAATCTTTACTCAAATGTCATCTTCTCAGTGAAACCCTCCCCGACCACCTAGTTACAACTGCAAACCCTCCCCTTTACCATTCCCCCACTGACCATGCCATAAAAATATGTCTTCCTTGCTTTATTTTTCTCCATAGCATCAATTACTTCCGTATATTGAGCTGTATAAAATCCTCCTGTATATTTTGTTTATTGCCTATTTTAATTCATGACAATGGAAGCAACTCAAAGCCTAGGCATTTTTGTATGTTTTGCTGAATCTTCTGTGTATGAAACAGTGCCTAGCACAAGGTAGGTAGTCTATAGATTTGTTGAATAAATGAATGATTCAATAGTGGTTGCCTGGGAAATATGTATTGAATAAACAGATGAATGAATGAATATTGCTTCAAGTCCTAGAGGCACAAAGTTACCAGGGGGAGATGTGAAAATACAGATATTGATACACTTATGTATAGATCAATATTGATCTATTTATATATATCAAGCTGTTATATATATATATAACATATACACACACATATATATATAACATATACACATATATAATATATCCATAGATATAACAGCTTTATTAAAATACAATTCATATGCCATATAATTCACTCATTTGAAATATACAATTCAGTGGTTTTTAGTGTCTTCAGAGATGTGCAGTCATCACTAATATCAATTTTAGAACATTTTCATCACTCCAGAAAGAACCCCATGGTCATTAATAGTCACTCGTCTCTGGTTCTCAGTATCCCCAGCCCTAGGCAACCATTAATTTATTTTCTGTCTCTGTAGATTTGCCTAGCCTTCAATTAGTATAACATTTTCAAGATTCATCTATGTTATAGCATGTATTAGTACTTTATTTCTTTATACTGATGTATAATAATCCATTCTATGAATAAACCACATTTAATTTACTCATTCATCAGTTGATGTACATTTGAGTTTTCCCACTTTTTGGCTATAATGAATAACGCTGCTGGGAACATTCATGTTTGTGTGGGCATATGTTTTCATTTCTCTTGGATATATGTCTAAGAGTAGAATTGCTTGGTCATGTGATATTCTATGTTTAACATTTTGGAGAACTGCCCACCAGCAGTGTATGAGATTTCAAATTTCTCCACATCCTCATCAATACTCATTCATATCTGCCTTTTTTGTTATAGCCATCTTAAGAGGTGTGAAATGACATCTGTTTGTGGCTTTGATTTGCAGTTCTTTGATGGCTAATGATGCTGAACATCTTTTCATGTGCTTATTGTCCATTTGTATATCTACTTTGGAGAAATATCTATTTAGATTCTTTGGGTTTTTAAATTTTTAAATTGTTGGGTTGTCTTTTTGTTGTGTTATAAGAATTATTCACATATTTTGAATTCTAGACCATTATCAGATGTTAGATTTGTGAAAAAAAGTTGTGAGCTATATTTCACTCTCTTGAGGGTATCTTGTGAAGTAAAAACATTTTACTTTGTTGATGTCCAGTTTACCTCCATTTTCTTTTGTTGCTTTTTCTTTTGATGTCATATCTAGGAAACAATCCCCTCATCCAGACTCATAAAGATTTATACCTAGGTTTTCTTCAAGAGTTTTATAGTTTTAGCTCTTACATTTTAGGTCTTTGATCCATTTTGAGTTAATTTTAACATGTGGTGTGAGGTAGGGATCCAGCTTCATTCTTTTGCATGTAAATCTCTAATCATCCCAGCACCATTTATTGAAAAAGCTATACTGTCCCTATTGAATTGTCTTGATATCATTGTCCAAAAACAAGGGAAGATTGTAAATCAGATGTGTGTGATCTAATTTGTTTTTTTGTGATTAATTTTGTTGGAAGCATTGAAAATTCTAGTTAAAGAGTATTTGGCATAAAATCCATTCAAACCAGTTCAAGAATAAAGGGAATGCTCCTACTTCCCAGATTGTGATTTTTATTTAACATTTTACTTTTTATTTTATTTTATTTTATTTATTTATTTATTTTTAAATATTTTTTTTTCAACGTTTTTTATTTATTTTGGGACAGAGAGAAACAGAGCATGAATGGGGGAGGGGCAGAGAGAGAGGGAGACACAGCATTGGAAACAGGCTCCAGGCTCCGAGCCATCAGCCCAGAGCCTGATGCGGGGCTCGAACTCACGGACCGCGAGATCGTGACCTGGCTGAAGTCAGATGCCCAACTGACTGCGCCACCCAGGCGCCCCAACATTTTACTTTTTAAAAATTATTGAGGTATAATTGGTATATAACATATTAGTCTTAGGTATACAATGTAATGTTTTGATATTTGTATATGTTGCAAAATGATCACCACTATGTCTAGCTAACTAATCTGTTACCATACATAGTTATATATAATTATGTTTTTTTTTGTAAAGAGAAATTTTAAGATTTACTCTCTCAGTAACTTTCAAATATGTAATACAGTAATGTTAACTATAGTCACTATGCTATATATTACATTCCCATGACTTATTTATTTTATAACTGGAAATGCATACCTTTCACCCTTTTCACCCACTTTACCCCCATCTCTGGAAACCACTGATCTTCTCTCTGTATCCATGAGCTTTTTTTTTTTCCTTTTTTTAAGGTTCTACATATAAATGAGATCATGCAGTATTTGCCTCTCTCTGTACGTTGTGTTTTATTTATCATAATGCCCTCAAGGTCCATCCATGTTGTTGCAAATGGCAACATTTGATTTCTTTTTAATGCTGAATAAATATTTCATTGTATATAGATATACCACATTTCCTGTATCCATTCATCCATCGATGGACATTTAGGTTGTTTCCATGTCTTGGCTATTGTAAATATAGGCACACCTCATTTTATTGGCTTCATTTTATTGTGTTTTGAAGATACTGCATTTTTTACAAGTTGAAGGTTTGTAGTAACCCTGCATCAAGCAACTCTTTTGGTGGCATTTTCCCAACAGCACTTGCTCATACATGTATCTGTGTTACATTTTGGTAATTCTTGTGATATTTCAAACTTTTTCATTATTATTTGTTACGGTGATCTGTGATCAGTGATTATGACTTGTTGAAAGATCAGAGGATAGTTAGAATTTGTTCAAAGATTAGATGATAGTTAGCATTTGTCAGCAATAAACTATTTTTGGGGGGCGCTTGGGTGGCTCAGTCCGTTAAGCCTCTGACTTTGGCTCAGGTCATGATCTCCTGGTTAGGGAGTTTGAGCCCCGTGTTGGGCTCTGTGCTGACAGCTCAGAGACTGGAGCCTGCTTTGGATTCTGTGTCTCCCTCTCTCTCTGTGCCTCCCCAGCTAAGACTCTGTCTCTCTCTCTCTCAAAAATCAATAAATGTTAAAAAAAATTTTTTTTAATAAGAAAAAAACTATTCTTGGGGCGCCTGGGTGGCGCAGTCGGTTGAGCGTCCGACTTCAGCCAGGTCACAATCTCGCGGTCTGTGAGTTCGAGCCCCGCGTCAGGCTCTGGGCTGATGGCTCAGAGCCTGGAGCCTGTTTCCAATTCTGTGTCTCCCTCTCTCTCTGCCCCTCCCCCGTTCATGCTCTGTCTCTCTCTGTCCCAAAAATAAATAAACGTTGAAAAAAAAAATTAAAAAAAAAAAAAGAAAAAAACTATTCTTTAAGGTTATTTATTTATTTTGAAAGAGAGAGAGAGAGCACGCACACACAGGATAGGGACAGAGGGAGAGGGAGAAAGACTTCTGAATGGAGAAAAGGAATTAATGAGGTAGAAAAAATTAAAAAAATATTAAAATTTCAAAAAATTAAACACACACACACACACACAAATCAAATAAATGATGCTGGATCCTAGGTGTATTTTGGTCTGAGTGTTGAGAGTGGCTTGACAGATAAGAGAAAAAGGGGAAAAAAAGAAAAGAAAAAGAAAAAAAAGGAAATCATTTGAAAATTTGGAAAAATGAATACACTAAAGTAGACTAAAATGAAATGATGGAACTAAAATAGAATCTGAAAAAATTTACACAAAAGTAAAAAATATAGTAAAAAAAATTAAAAATATTTTTAATAAAAATTAAAAATAAAAATGAATTTTTTTCTCTTTCTGCTGAATTCTGTGGTTCAGATTGTGCAGATCGTTGTGTTAATCCTCAGGTCAGTTTTCTAGGTGTGCAGGATGGCTGTATTTCATGGATGCGAGACACATAAAAAACTTTCATGCTGTTCCGCCATCTTGGCTCCTCCGAGGGAGAAAGACTTCTCAGCAGGCTCCATGCTTATGCAGTGCAGAGCCCAGTGTGGGGCTCGAACTCATGAACCGTGAGATCATGACCTGAGCCGATATCAAGAGTCATATGCTTGTCTGACTGAGTCACCCAGGTGCCCCTGGCAATAAACTATTTTGAATTAAGTTAGGTACATTGTTTTTTTTAAATACCAGGCTATTGCATGCTTAACAGACTACAGTATAGTGTACATTAGACTGTGATCTTGAAATATTAGTTCCCATTAAAAGAAATGAAGATTCCTTGGAGAAATAGTTGATTCTAGGTTGAGGACAGGAAATGAATGGGATAAGTCTGGAACATCCAAGACTACTATTTCAGTCATATGAAAAGGACCCAGGAATCAAGCAGAATAAGCTTTCAGCAGACCAAGATGGAATGGTATGAATGTCAGTAAGGATAATAATGGTAATGGGTTGAAATACATACAAAATACTTAAATTCATGATCCATAATGATATTTTTAAAAAATGTTCCCTCACTGGTTGCTTCGGAGGATGACAAAAAAATCATCTCACTGTTGTGTAAACTCATGAAGGAAAATAAGCAAAATCTTACATTGCTCTTCTAAAATGTACCTTCAAATAGTTGAAAAGGGGACGTTCCTAACTACAGACATTTTCCAGCTAATAAAGATGGAGTGATGGATTTGAAATCTGATTCTGTAATACCCAATAAGTGGCTCAGTGGCTGATGAGAGAGAGAGATTGATTTTGTCCTTCCTGTTATGGAAATACACAATACCCCCACCACCTATGAAGCAGCCTTAATTAAAAAAAAAAATCAGATCTGAATTCGATCAAGCCTCTTGTCTTAACTTGGATTTAAAAGAAATACAAGGCACAGAAGATTATGTTAAATGATAGTGTGAAGACGCAATGAAACTATAAGAAACCTGGATTCTTGAATAAATAATTTCAGAGAAAGAAAAATGATGGATAGAGAGTCTATAGGTTAAGAGAGATGTAACCTTTCATCAGTAATGATGTAGGATCTCACATGGATTCCAAATCAAACAGAATACATCAACCAGAGAAATATGAAATCTGGGTATGTGATTCTGTTACGGAGTTATTAATTTTAATAGGTGTGACAACAGTATTGTCATACAAAAATTGCAATCTTCAGATATTCTGTACTGAAGGAGAGATGAAATGATATAAATACCTGAGCTTTGATTTTAAAAAGCTCAGTGTGGGTGTAGGTGAGGGTATAGATGAAGCAACATCGGCCAGGGGTTGGTAATTGTTGGAGCTGGTGATGGTACATCAAATTCACTGCATTATTCTCCCTTCCTTATTTTGAAAATGGACATAATAAAAGATTTTAAAAACATTATAAATCTCCACAACAACAATCATAGAATTAAAATCAGAGCAAGAAACTGTGTCACTTTCTGTAACAGTGGGGGGGGGGGCGTCAATAAATACAGTCTAAAATTGAGAAAGGGAAAAAAGTAACATGGGACGCGGGATTAATTTGGAAGGCATAGCAGGCTGTCCCCTAGGTAGCTCAAAACTGGAAAAGGAGTTGCTGGGCCTCCTGGCGCTGAGGGCTAGGCCTGGAAGGCTGGGCAGTGCGGCTCCTCCCTCCACCTCTCAGCCACTCCCTCTGCTTCCATGTCTCTGCTTCTCTTACTACGCTCACCTTGGCACAGCCCCAACTTCCCAGGGGTGGGCGGGTACATTGCCCACACCACTGACAGTATCCTACTCTCTCAAGAGGATCTGATCGGTTGCCGCTCAGCCAGTGAATGGGCTGGCCTTGGGTTAGGTCATATGAACTGAGGCAAGCTTGTGAGTTTGTGGGGGTGTGAGTTCTTGGGCGGTCGCATGGAGTTTTCCAGAAACTGGGCAAATTCTCTAGAAGGAGTAGGTTTAATGGTGGGCAGGGTTAGCCGTGAAACCTAGCTGGTACAGGGATGGTTGGGTAAAGGAGAGACTAGAATTAGGAGATCAGACAGGACATCTTTGAGCTCAACTAATATTCACTAGGCACCTTCTTGGTGCATGACCTTGGGCTAGGTTCTGGGGACGGAGGGATAAAGGAAATTGAGATAGAAAACCTGTAACGGGGATGGGGAGGTGGACGAGGCTGGGTTTAGGCACTGAGTGCATTGGGGCTCGTCAGAGGCTGCTCCTTTCTCTTTGCACATCCTCCCAACTGCCTCAGCCCTGCAAAATCCTACCTAACTCTCAAGGCCCCTTGCACACTCTGCTTCTTCCAAGAAGCATTTCTCATCTCCCTTTGAACTCTGTAGCAATGTGTATAGCCTCTGACTGTAATTTGCTTTATTACTTTTTAATGTTTATTTATTTTTGAGAGAGAGAGAACGTGCAAGCAGGGGAGGGGCAGAGAGAGAGGGAGACACAGACTCTGAAGCAGGCTCCAGGTTCTGAGCTGTCAGTACAGGGCCTGATGTGGGGCTCGAACTCATGACTGTGAGATCGTGACCTGAACCAACGTCAGAGGCTTCACCAGACTCAGCCACCCTGTAATTTGCTTTATAATGACATAGTTTATGTCGTCGTGGTAATTGCACATTTTGTTATTATAATTTACCTCTTTGTCTTCTGCTCGCGGACTTGTGCTAGACTGTAGAGTCTGTTTTCCAGCCACATTTGCAAGCAGGCAGGTATGTTGGAAGGGCCGCAGTATTGGACTTGAATCCCATGTTCACCACTTGACAGCTGTGTGACTTTAAGCAAGTGACTTAGCCTCTCTGAGTTTCCCTTTTTCATTGGTTAATGAAAATGATGTTCACCTCAACGTGTTTATGAGAATTAAATGATATCACAGATGTAGAGCACAGAACTGAGCACAGAACAATTGATTGATGTGTATTGAATGAGAAGGACCAGGTTAGGCCTTGAAAGGTGAGTAACATTAGCGTAGCTGAAAAGATGAGAGAGAGGAAAGTACATACCCAGAGGTATGCCCTCCAGTCCCTTAGGGGACAGGGGAGGAGGGTGGGTTGGCTAGGGAGAAGGGCAGCAAGTGTGTCACATTCTGGATGGGACATGACTTCTTGTCAGCAGAAGCCTCTGTAACTCTAGGACTCAAGCAGCCCCACACACTTGTCCGCTGTAATGGAAACTCTGCCTTTGGGCTGTAGCGTGCCTCTTACTTGATATCACTGTCCCAGGGAGCGGACTCAGTAACTGGGGCAGTACTAAGGGTTGGTCAGGCAAATGGAAATGGACAGTCATGCCAGTGATGTTCAGTAGCTGACCCCTCTGTTCTACTTGAACCTGATATTTTCGTGGGGGGCTTGTGATACCAGATCCTCTAGGGTTTCCCCCATCTTGGCAGCCACTCTTAGAAGTCTCACTTCTGGGCTCTGGTTCCTCATGCTGCTGTTGTGGGACAAAGGTCTGAGTCCCACTCTCCTGCTCTGTCTAGATTATCTCCCCAAGTCTTCTCGTCCTCTCACAGCTTAGACACCATAAATATGGTGGTAGCCCCCAAAGTGACACCTCCAGCTTGGCCTCCCCCCGCCCCCCCCACCAGAGCCAGATTCAACCAACTGCCTGTGACTCTCTAGATTCTCCCCTAAACCAGTTCTTTCCCTGGTCTCATTTATCTCAGCAACTGGAACTCACCTTTTTCTGAGGGTAGAAACCTAGGAGTGATCACCTATCGTTTTTCCCTTTTCCTTCCCCATCTCCCTGTCCAACCTTTTAGCAACTTCTGCCAGCTCTACCTTTAAAACTCAGCCCAAATCTGCCCACTTCTGTGTACATTGCCTCTACCCATCCTTGTCCAAGCCATAATTATGTTGCACCTGGGCTAATGCCATAGCTTCCTAAATGTTTCCATCCTTGCCCATGACAACCATTTTTCTTCTCTGAGCAGCGAGAGCCAGTTTAAAAAACCTAAATCAGATCATTTGTGCTCCTTCTTAAAATTTTCCAGTGGTTTCCCATGGCACCTGGAAAGAAACCCAAACCCCTAGCTTTGGCCTCATGGGTCAAGGATCTAGCTCCTTACTGACCTGCCCTCAAACCATCTTCCCCATGTCCAGTGTGCTCTAGCCACGTTGGCTGCTTCTGCCGTAGGCCTTCTGTAGTTGGTATTCTCTTTTTGCCTCAACACTTCCCTCCAGGTGGTTTTTGTTTTCATTTGCATTCTTTGGCCTTCTGTGGCCCCTCAGTCTAATGTAGCACATCATTCCATTTATGTTGTCTGCAGAGCACTTCTTACTCTCTGATATTTTCTTGTTTATTTTGTCATCTATTGTTTGTCCCCCCTACTTGAATGCCCATTCCTTGAGAACAGGCATGGGTCTGTCTTTGTACACTGGATCATCCTCAAGACCTAGTATGGGGCCCGGCACACACTAGGTGCCGGAATTTGGTGTTACCCAATTTACAAGCTAGTACGCTAGCCTTCTACTATTTCATGGATGCTAGAGGAGACATGAGACTCTAGGGTCAGAAACACAGGAGTTTATTACTCCCAGGACAGCAAGCAGCATAGCATAAGCATGCTTGCATCAGATCCAGTTCTCCCGGGAGTTCTTGCCTCCGGTTCTCATGGGAGACATGATATGGGCCAGATGGAGACTGTACATGCAGTGAGTTTATTTTGCAGTGAGGAATATTGAACTTGGGGAATTCGTGACTTTTAGAGTAAGGAGGAAGCAAGCCTGCTCTTTGTTCCTAAAGAAAGCATTACTTCATCCCTCCAGGTTGCTTGCTGGCATCACCACCCTGAGAAATGGCCCAGGTAAAGAACAGTCAGGCCTTGTACCCCTGGTATACTAAACAAGGTATGTAGGAGCATGAGAGTTCCATAGAAGAGTGTCTCCCCAAGGGGTATGTCGCAAATATTAGTTACAGGAATGAATGAAAGAAACCTAGTCTTGTGCCCAGGTACTACTAGGTTTTGATGCCTGCAGGTAGACTCACCTGAGGTCAATATCTGCCTGGATCCCTGCCTATCATGTATTCTTGGATTCCCTTCATCATTACTCTTCTCAGCCCTCATGACACCTCATGACACCTCATGACACATGCTTACCTGCATTAACTGAAGCTGAATGCATGCTGAACTGGTAGCACCTTCCGCTAATGCCTGAGCCAGATACCATCTGCCTGCTGGGTGGGATTTCCCCCAGTGTCCGTGACTGGGTCTATCTCCTCAGAACCTGCCCTGGCCCACCACCACATTGCACTGCTGTTAAATGGCCTAAGGTTGGCCCTGTCTAAACACATGACCTGAGGAACAACGGTGCTAACAGTGGCATTTTCTGGTCCATATTGGACGTGTAAGACCAGGATGTCTGTTGTTGTCCTCCTACTTCTCAGCCTAGAAAGTACTCTAAGGAATGGCATTCAATTCGCTTTTCCCTTAATCCAGAGTCCAGACTTATGGATTTGTAAAGCAAGTTCAAATTGACAGTATGCTGGGTTGACATAATTTAGTGATGCTGACTGACCAATAGAGCTCTCAGAGAATGAAGAAATATTTGGAAACCAATTAATTTAATTGGCAGAAAGGCTTAACTGTCAGTAGTTGGAAAATTTATAGTAATCTACCCAGAACAATCTCACTCTGTAAGCAAATTACCCGGGAAGTTAAATTGTATTCGGAAAGCTGTCTGGCAGGTACAGAATTAGACCCAACACTACCACACTGCTAGGTGATAGGAAGGTTTAATGACCTCCTGGTTTAAAAGCCTGATGCATCTGTCTTTATATTAGAAACATACCTATCAGCTTGAGCCTTATTGTTTACCCTAAAGAGCTCTTGGTTATGAGCCAATCTTTGCCCCTTGGGCTTTCCTTTTTCAGTGTTTCCAGGTTGACAGTTCTCCCTTGTGGATCAATTTTTTTTTTCTCCTCTGGATTTTACTTCCAATTATCTTCTATTCATTTATGCACAACTAATTCGTGAATATGTCTATTGTAAAAGATTCAAGCAACATATACATATAGAGAGAACAAACACATAAAAGTTCTCATCTTTCCCTGTCACATCCTTCTGCCACCCCCCTCTCCTGTCCCATCTTCAGTGGGACACCAGGGAAGTAAAGGTACTGGTATACAGGAAGGCCTCTAGATGGATCTGTGATCATTTCTGGGAGAGGAATTTGTGAGTGATTTTTATGTTTTTGTTACATTCTTCTGTATTAAAAAGGGTTTTTGTTAAAAAAACAATAGCTCATATAATTTATAAATAAAAAACATATTTCTTATTAAAAGGTGAAAACAGCATGGCCTTTGCAATCTCACAGGTAGGAGTGTAAATTCTGGCCACAGTCCTTTCTCTCTCTGTGGCTGTGTATATGCTAATTTACCTCCTTGAACCTCAGTTTCCTAATCTGTAAAAAGTGAATATAACACACTCTCTCTTGCTTGTATGTTGTTGAATATGTTGAATAAAGTATGTGAAAGCACCTGACACATGACTGTCACCAAATAAATTTCCTTCCAGTGAGAAGAAAGTGCATGTCGCCCTGGGACCCCTTTTCAGATCATTTCTAGTTATACAGGTGAAACATTCCAAAGCCCCAATATCGTGAAGATATTGTGTATGTATATGTGTAGGTGGGCGCAAGAAGGGAAGGAAGTGTAAGAATAAAACTGTTAGAAAGATGCCCTATTATGTGCAGGTACCTAGTATCACTGAACTGTAAAAGAAACTAACGGGAGAGTGAGAACACCTTTCCTTTCCCACACTCTTTGAGCCCTGGACTTTCTCAGGTAGAGATGCAAGCCACATTTTGTGTTTTCTTAGTTTCAGCCACAGTGAAGGCATTTTTCCCAAGGGGCTATTTCCGCCCATGTTAATTTCCTGTTCTAATAAATACAGGTCCACGTGTGATACAGAAAGTGGCTTTTGTTTGTATGTTTTAAAAATACTAACTAAATGAAGAGACATGTGATGGCTGGCACATGCAGGTTCCGCAGTCAGGGCAGCAGACTGGCAGGTGGAACCGTCGGGGACTACACGCAAGGACTGGGAGTGTGGGGAGCACATGGAAGAGGAGACCCCTTTTAAGTTCCTTCCCTGCCGCCTGGCTTTCCACTGCTTCTTCCCGCATGCCTTTCATCATAGTCTTAACAAAAGTTATTTGAACACATTGGCTCCACACTTGGAGATGACTCTGGGGGAAGGAATTTCATTGCTTCAGCACTTTGTTCCTCGGACAGCCATCTGCTGCCCAAGTGATCTGACGGGCAGTCAGAGTAGCCGCCATTCATCAGGGTCCATCTGTGCACCAACATCTTCGTCTCTGAGCTTTGCGTGTATGTTTCTCACAGTGATCCTTTAAGGTGGGTGTTATTATCTCCACTTTATAAATGTGGAAGCTGAGGCCCAGTAAGGCTAGTGATTTGCTGAAAGTCTCACTGCTAATTAGTGGCAGAATCAGGATCCAGATCTTGATCTGTTTAATCTCTAAAGTCTACACTCTTCATTATACTTGGTAGGTCACTTTGCTTTGCATTTTAACAGAAGTATAAAACAAGGGAAAAAATAAGATGGGGGTTAGACCAGATCAGTGGTTCTCAACTCTAACTGCTGTTGGGTTCTCCGGGGAGGCTTTAGAAAGCCGACAGAAACTCAGCCCTACTGCCAGGGATTCTAACTCTGGTGCTCTGGTCCCCAGGTGATTCTGAGGGGCAGGTGGGTTGAGAACCCTGATCTACACCAGTGCTTCTCAAACTTGGGATCCAGATCAGCCAGGATTGTGTAAGAATGCAGATTCCGATGCAGTAGGTCTAGGGTATGATGGGAAATGCTACATTTCTTTCTTTTTTTCTTTTTTCCTCTTGTCCTTTTTCTTTTCTTTCAGATCCAAGTTAGTTAACATACAGTGTAGTGTTGATTTCAGGAGTAGAATTTAGTGATTCATCACTTACATATAACACCCAGGACTCATCCCAACAAGTGCCTTCCTTAATGCCCGTCACCCATTTAACTCCTCCCCCACCCACCTCCCCTCCATCAACCCTCAGTATGTTCTCTATTGTTAAGAGTCTCTTATGGTTTGCTAGGAGATGATACATTTCTAACAAGCTCCCAGGTGACGCTGAGGCTGCTGGTTCATGAACACACTTTGAGTAATGAGGGTCTGAATGATCTCTAGGTTACTGTCCTCTACTAACATGCTGTGACAGTAGAGAAAGCAGTTCTCAAGCACAGGTGTTCTGTATCCAGCAAACATCTGCCTCCCTATGTCCTGGTCTTCGCTATCTGTCGCAAACAAGCAGTATTGCTTTTGGTGGTCAAAATGTGTGAAAGCCAAACATCAGTAATGGTGCATCGTGTAACATGGTGAAGGGTCATGGACTCTAGAACCTGCTCATATCCCGGTTCTGTTGCTCATCAGCTGTGAACTTAAGCAAGTTGCTTTGTCTCCCTGAACTTTAATTTCCTCAACTTCAAATTGAGGCTAATAAACTCTTATCCTCTTTGGGATATGGGGAGGATTTGATGGGTTAAACCTAGATGAAGCACTTGGCACAAATAGATGCCCAATAAAAGGCAACTGCTGTTATCTTGGTGAACTTTGCAAGCTGATCTAATCTTCTAACACAGTTCCTGTAGGCCAAAGGGATCCTCATCTGTGTCCTCTGCAAGGATCATCAAACACTTTGATATGAATGTCAGGTGACACTATGACGTAAGAAACTTTATGATACAGGCCCTTCAGGCTAGCATTTCTGCCGTTGCCTAGGGAATGACTGGGACAGAGAGACTATTTCCTCCCTTCTCTGGACTGTTAGATTATCTCTCTATCTCTGTTGCCTGCCTGTCCAAGGCAAATCCCCCAGTGATTTTTGCTATAAAAACAGACAACGTTAACTCTTGAGGTGTTTTCTTCAACGCTGTCATCAGACTAATGTTGGTAGTAACTTATTCAATCAGATATTCACGATGTGCCCAGGTACCAGGGATACAAGGATGAACAAAAGGTTCACAGTTTGTTGAGGGGAGGCAGACACTAAGCAAATAAAATATACAACTATAACTGTAGAAAGTGCTATGAAGGAAAAGAACAGTTACTGAAAGAAAATATCAAAGAACTTGTGCCACTAACCAACTTTCATTTAAAAAGAGCCTCTGATTGCCCATGTGTATGTGTAGAATGGACTGGACCGGGGCAAGAGGGGGGACAAGCAGATAGAAGCTCTTACAGGTGTCCAGGCCTGGGTGGTGGCAGGGGAGCCTGGGAGAAGTTGGTGGGATCAAGACTTGGAGCAGGGGCGCCTGGGTGCCTCAGTCAGTCAAGCGTCCCATCTGACTCTTGATGTCGGCTTAGGTCATGATTCCAGGGTTGTGAGAGCTAACCCTGCAACAGGCTCCACGATGAGCTTGGGATTCTCCCTCTCCCTCTCTGTCTCTCTCTCTTTCTCTAAAAGACTTGGAGCAAATTCCCTTCATTTGCCTTATCATAAAATGTTGGCTTGTAGGTTTAATAGTTTTATAATTTTTCCCTGTTTGCTCAATGTAGAAGACACCATATTGTCGTCATGAAAAATTCCAACCGGTTCTGTGGCTTTCCCTTTGTAGGCCCCTCCCTCTCTCCCTCCCTCCCTTCCTTTCTCTGTTTCTTCTGTAAAATAGCGGTGGTGATAGCAGGCATTGGTATCACAGGGTCTAACATTTTTCCTTGCCCTGTCATTTGAGGACTCCAGTACAAATTAAAAGAATGCACAAGTACAAAATGTAAAGCTTCAAACTTAGTAGCTGAAGCAGCTTTAACAATACAGAGAGCTGGATTTCCTATTCTTTAAGAACTCTTGATTTCCTCTCTTTTAGGCCAGCACAGGTCAGTGAAATTAGAATCGTACTTCAAGCACAGGCTGCGTGAGTCAGGAAAGGTCAAGGCCACAGGATGCTCAAGCCAGAACTACAAAGCAAAACAGGTCTCTGTCCCCAGGCACCGTACCTGGCTCTAGACTGTGGGAATCCAAGAGGCAGCTGGAGCATGAGTCACCAGCTAACACCAATTGACACATGCTGGGTCACAATTATCCCAGAATCACCTCATATAAAACCTGGCTGGAATGATTCACACACCCTAAATAGCTCAATTGTCTCACAGAAATGAGATAGTAGAAACATTTCTACTAGACTACTATGATCGTATATTTAGTAGATATAGAGTAGAAACATTTAAAAAACAAACCTTCTAACGTTGCAGGTTAGGAAATATGGGACCAGAGATGTGGTCCCAAATGTGGGACCAACCTAAGGTCACACTGCTGTCACTTGGCAACACCCAAGAACCTGAAGTTAGGCACAAGGAAAATGTCCTTGGACAATATGGTAGAGAAGTTGCGTAATTCTGCTGACAAGACAGAGATGCTCAGCCATTCGTTTGAATCTGTTGGTAGTTCTAGGTCCAACTCAATTGTTGATGCCTCAGTGGCCTCTCCTCGCAAATTCCTGACAATGTGCACCGGATAGTTCACTGTAGGGACATCACCTTCTTAATCCCCTAGATGTTAAGGAATCAGGGAAACCAAGACCTCATCCTGCTCATGGAAAGGCTGAGAGCCTCTGATCCCAAGGTCAGTTGGCTTAAAAAAAATTTAAGTATAGAATAACAGAAATGGAAACATGACATACACTCAGGTTCTTGCCACCCAGAATTAATAACTATGAACATTTTCTCCCAAAGAATTTTGAGCATCTCTTTTTCTTCAGAATGGCTCAGGCATTGGAAGGCACAGGCCGAATTTACTATCTTGCTTGATCAGCCCGATTTCTGTCAAATTAGAATATACAACTAGGACATGAAAGGGAAAGAGATTCTTTTTTTATATGGTGCAGAAGTGGACCATGTGATGAGTTTTGACAAATGACTACCACTGTGTTGTAAATTGCGTTTGCAACTGGAACTACATAAAAAGGCGCTTTAATTTACATAACCTTTTTTTTGCTGTTTTCACTTCCTCTTAAAACAGGGAATAACCTGGGGATTTTTGTTTATGGGCAGAAAATGCTTACTTTCAAAAAAGAGAGTAAAAGTTAAGTTTACAGATTTCCAGTGACAGAGATTCAAGGGAGCTAAGTAGCTCTGGAAAGTAGATGTTCAGAGTTTTGTTGCCTAAAACTTTAATTTGTCAAGTTTTGGAAACATGTTTGAACTGGGAGTCAGGAAGCCTGAATTCTAGAATTGGTGTTGCCACTAATGCTCCGTAATGGCCGCTAGCCCATCACTTTACCTCCCAAGGCTGAAAACCTAACGTTTTATGCTTTAGGAAGAACTTGACTCCACAATGTCCGTCTTCACAGGGCTTTTGAACGTAACTTTCTTTACCTTTGGTACCTTGTTGACCAATTGGTCCTGATTTTCCCCATCACACATCACAAGAAGGCTTGGATACGGACACGAGTGGTGGTGAAAGAAGCTAGTCAAGCTGATGCACAAAACACATTGCCTGGGCATCATGTACACAATGGACAGCCAATCTGGACCAGCTCCAGCTCTGAGAGTCAAAGTCCACCTGCTCCTGGATCCTAGTTTTGCCTCCACAGATCCCCCCCGTGTAGTAAATGTGATTTTCTTGGTAACAAGAGCTATAGTTTTCATCCATTTACCAAACACGTTGTAAGCACCTTCTTTTTGCTAAGGGCACTGTTTCTCACCTTTATTGGAAGAATAACCTAGAAGAGAAGTTACTTTAGCAATTCCTTAAGCGTGTCTGGTATTTTTGCTGTAAACATCTTTGCCACAAGCATTGTTGTCATGTAACTAATTGTCCAGAAGGCAATTTTTCTATAAAAGCCCAAATAACTGGTTTCATTCCTCCATTGATGAATCAACTGCCTCTGGCAGTTAATGTATTGAAACTACTTATCAGTTTCATTTCATTTCTCCATTGACAAAGTTCTCCTATAAATCTTAGCCCTCATAATGGTCCGTACAGGGCAAGTAGATGAAATAGTGAGTCGTAACAAGTACATGTATTGACTTAACAGAAAGTATGGTGATAAAACTTACAGGAAATGTGAAATGAGCATAAAGCCAGAAGACATCCTATGTTAGAAAGTGATAGCCTATCACGATGATGACAGAGCTCATTTACAGTGCATCACAACATTAGCATTTCTTTAACATTTCCCATATAACTTTGGAAGGTCGGTCGATGAACATGTGACAATATGCCAAGAACAGACAACAGCACAAAGGCTTTCAGAACACAACACAAAGCTCCATTACAAACATGTAATCCTAGTATTGGGAAGCTGATACATTTCTTAATAAAGGAAGAAATTTTAGCAAAAAAAAAAAAAAAAGAAAAAAAAAAGAAAAAGCACAATGCCAAATGAGGAGACTAATCAACAAGCAAAAAGTGTTAATACTATGAATGAAAGACTTGGGGACAAGCGTTTAGGTATAATCCACCAAGTAAAATCAGTTATTTGCACAGTATTGCCATGAATCTACACACATTTTAAGGGTATTCAATTATTTTGTATTCCACAATGAAGTCTTCTTAATTTTGTTATTTTTCATGTTTCATTATGTCCTTTTTTTTTTAATTTTTTTTTTTAACGTTTATTTATTTTTGAGACAGAGAGAGACAGAGCATGAATGGGGGAGGGGCAGAGAGAGAGGGAGACACAGAATCTGAAACAGGCTCCAGGCTCTGAGCCATCAGCCCAGAGCCTGACGCGGGGCTCAAACTCACGGACCGCAAGATCGTGACCTGAGCTGAAGTCGGACGCTTAACCGACTGAGCCACCCAGGCGCCCCCATTATGTCCTTTTTAATGAATGTCCCGCTTTAATTTTTTGTCATTTTTGTTTCTTATGGCAAAATTGCCTAATGGCCAGTTAGTTATGCAGTGAAAATGTGGCAGAAACACTTGTGGCAGAAACGTCTATGGCCATGCTGTGTATGGTGAAACTTTCTAGAACCTTCCTTGCCTGCCAGAACTCTATCCTGGATAAAAACCCAATACCACATCGCACCTAAAAAATCGAAACAACTCTAAAGCCATCCCTTCCACGAGGTGCTACTCTAATGCCATTGGGCTGCTAAGTTCAGGCAGTCTTTAGTCCTCATCAGGCATTTGGGGCTAATATTCCGAATTCCTTGGAGACTTCAGGGTCAGGACCGAGGGAGTGGATCACCCTGGCTCAAACCCAGGACTCTGGACATCAGCCCTGGCCAAGCCTCTTCTTCTGATTCTGTAAAGCAGGAGAAATACTCTTCTTCCACGGTGCTGGCACCTAAAAGAACATCTCCAAGGGAGAGACCTGCAACACCAATGGCAGTCCATGGTTCAAGGAAGTGAGTTTGGACGCCAGTTCTATCTAATATGGACCTGTATCATGACCTTGGGCAAATGGCTGTTTCTTCGTGTGGAAATAGCGAAAGCTCCAAGCCCAACGTAGCTGTGAAGTTTCATGTGCCTGCACGTGGTAGGCACCCACTAAATAAACATTATTCAACGGGGAAAAGAAAGCCGAATATTCATTTTTGGAAAATATTTATTAAAAAACTAAAGTGAATGTGGCAAAAAAACAACAACAACCACCCAACACATACCTTTAAATAGCAAGCATATGACACTGGTTATAAAGCTTTTCCAACTCTACTGATCTGGTCTTTCCCACCAGCTACAGTCAAGGATGGCCTCTGAGGGAAGCCACGTGTAAACAGGTCATCTGTACTAGTGATGAGCAAAACCTAGTTAGGTGAGAACTATCAATGGCCATACCATTCGCTTTCCTAGGCAATCCACCCCAAACACAAGACAGTGACCAAATCTCAGGAGTGTGCTCATGGGGATCTGCAGTTCTGGTTTTAATTTGGGAGCGGCAGCTCGGGGGTGAGGAGGGAATGAAGCCATAGAAAGACAAACGGTATCAGTAGAGGGCAGTCGTAAAGCACCTTTAAAATCTGGACCCTTTCCACAATTTAACTCAGTAATTCTCAAACTTTATTGTCGAATAGAATCACTTGACGAGACTGTTAAATGCACAGGCTCCACGAATCTGCATGTTTAAGATGAGTACTACGGGGGGCTCTGTGCATATTGGTTAGCCATCAGCCATCCAGTTTGAGAAAGACTAAAACAATTCCTACTCCCTAAAAACAAGATAAAGGTTAAGGTTAAGGAATCTATCGACAGTCACTGTGCTTTTGTCAACTTGGCGAGGCCAATAGAGAGAGTCAGACAGGAAGGAGCCTCTAATTCCTAACGTACTGGCCTACAGGAGCCCTGAGCAACCCGTCAAGTGCTGTTCAGGAAGTAAGTACAATTTCATAAGAAAGTTGATTTCAGATCACAGAACCGACTCCAAATGACTAATAGGCCAACCCCATTCGTTCCTGTGTAGTGAACTTTGTTGGGCCAGTGCCAGATGGGAAGCTGCTGTTCAAACAGAACATGGGGGGTAACTGTGGGTCTTGACTTGTGAAGACACAGTGAATAAAACATCTATAAAAACCTTTATTAACCACAGAGCACTGCGCCCAAATAACCTCGGTGCCTCATGGACAACATGTAGAAATGGTCACGTTGATTCCAAGGTTGCCATTATCTGCAAACAGATGCGCTATGGCTGTGTCAAAAACAAGGCAGTCGCTGTTCATGATGGCCGCGGCCACCCCGTCGTGGATGGACCGGGGCGTGGCCTCCCAGGTCAGTCTCCGCCGGTTCCCGTTCAACTCCAGTCTGTAGGCAAAGTTCTCGGCTTGCTTGCGGGTGCCAATGAGCAGCACGATGGCGAAGAACTGCTGGTGGCCCTCGTACTTCTCTTGTTTCTCCAGCACCAGCATGAAGTGATGGCCAAAGCACGACTGCATCATCACCCAGTCGACAGCCCCCGGCAGGTTAATGTCTGTGGCTAGAAAGACGATGTCTTCTCCCTGGAGGGTGGTAATGCTTTTGTGGGCGTGCATGAGATGGGACATCACGGCTTCCAAGGACCCCTGCCACTTGCAGGAAGCACCGGGACAAGGGCAGGAGTAGGGACGGTATTCACAGATGTCTTCGTGTTCTGGCTTCTCCGTGTGGTGCAGGGTCAGGGAACAGCCCGTGGTGGCATACTGCAAGGACAGAAAGATGAACACGTTGAGCCATCGCGCCTTCTCAAAACTCCTACTGGTGCAAACCTCTAAGACGATTCACTCACTTAGGTTTCCGGGGCTTAAACTGAATTCTTATCTCAACTACTTTCGCTTGAGAGGAGTTAAGACCACAAGTCTCAGTTTGTATTCATCCTCAGTCTTGCCATACATAAAACTGGGAACGTCCACCGCCAGGAAGGGACGGCGGGCCACGTCCTCACTCCCACATTGTTGAAAACGTGAGAACTGAAGTGCTCCTTACTATTAACATCTCAAACGGCATTGCTGAGCCAGCCCTAGGAAACCTGGCCTTCCCCGTATTTTCTGTGAAACCTAAAGAATTTTTGAGAACTTCAAATTGCTTAGGTGTACGGCTGGGCAAGGAACAGGTTACCTCCAGACTAGTTTTCACCCAGATACAATTATGAAAACAGTTTAATTCCTCTTGGTTGTCCCCTGCCCCTTCTTCCTAGCTCAAGCTGGTGACTGAGAGGCCGGCTGCGGGCCGGCTGCCCCCGCAGTTCCCTGCTCTTGCCTGCGGGAGTGAGCAATCAGGGCGGAAGGGGGCTGAAGGCCCCCCACATCGCTGGAACTATGACCTCACTCTCCTCACCTTTTACCCATCCCCAGTCCCAAGGGGCTCCACATACACTTTTTGGGTGACGGGAAATCATACCCAAGAGCTACTGTACCAGCTCGGGAACCTGCCGGCCAGGTGGGTTCCAGCCAGTGGAGGTTAAAATGAGGAGGGCCCAGACCACTTCCTCAGGTTCCAGGGCAGGCACTTGTCCCAGACGAGCTTTCTGATAGTCAGTCTGTCCCTCAAATGCTGCCTTAATAGGGTAGGAACAAAACCTTTTTCTCCCTTGCACTTGGGATGACAGTCCTGATGAATAAACCACACCTATCTTGGGAAAAGACCACATGGCAAAGAACCAGACTTCTCCCAACCCTCCCAAGAATGACACTGTTAACTCCTAGATACCAGATGGGGCACCAGCCCACAGGTAGACACTTCCCCAGAGAGCTGTGCTGGTGTGTTGTAACGAATTGGGAAACCTGAGTCACCGTTCTGGGTGAAACTAGAAGCCGGCCGCATCCCCCTCAAGCTCGTGGTGGCAGGTACATCGGCAGCGTGACCCCGCTTGGATTCCCCCAGCCCGCTACCGAGACATAAAGACAGCGAAGGTGGGCAGGGCCAGGCCATGTGTCTAAGATGCCGTGCCCATTTGCTAACAAAACAAAGCCCCATGTCTGTTGGGATGGTCGCTACACTGCCCAGGGGTAAACCCCTTATAAACTTGAAGTCGGTCAAATCCTAATCTCCGCAGATGAATCTGTCACTAGCAACAAGCAGGCACTGGGGACCTTCTCCACACAGGACCCTAAACTGGACTCACTGAGAGGAGGGCGAGAAGGCAGTCTCCATTCTTAGGGAGAGGCGTCTCCCCTCGTGAGGAAGTGGGTGGCTTAAAGAAAGAAATGCAGCTGGTTTCTCCCCTACACCTAAAGTGGATTATAATAACCTTCAAGAGAACTTGGCAGAAATGTTTTCATTATTTACTTTGCCCATAGGGAATGCTTATTCATCTTTTTAAACCATGGTCTAATTTTAAAAGCATGGGTATAAAAAAACTTTATAATCAGAAGGAGAAACAAACTTATTTATCCATATGTATTTCTACTTTGTGTTCTTCACAGTTTAAGGCCCCTAAAAAAACAAAATCCCTACTAACTGTGTTTTAAATCTAGGGTGTGGTTAGGAATACAGAGCCTTCTGGTGTTTTTCTGTGAGTGATGGGTAAGGCATTTCTGCCCAGCTTAAAAACACACATTACCCACAATAAAAATAGCAAGAATTAGTCCAGATTCTCTGGCAGATTCTCTGGCTGAAACAAGTCCCCAATCCTTGGATCTGAAGAAGTTTCGGAATGGGCCATTTATCGCAGCTGCCCACGAATCATTCCTAGAACGAGATGAACTCTGGCAAAGAGTGTAGGGAAGGATACCACCTGTATCCCTGACCCGAAGCCCCAAACCACTCCGTGTTCACGAACTCAGATGTACAACAAATATTTATCGTCTAGCAATCATTTTAGAACTTTTTCTTGTGTGGCTCAGGTAGGAATTTTTACATTCTGAATTATTTGGTTTGCCTTACAAACCACTCACCACTCTTCCTTCAGCCCAATATAGAGAACAGGGAACCTCCCCCAAGCTACACAAATAGAAAAGGCGCTACTTAGCATTCGTGTGGACAACGACCTTACAAAAAAATATCTTGCTACAGCCTCTATTAACTTAAATAAGTATATTTTTAAAGTGTTAGGTGCTTACTCTGCTTTTTCTAAACAGGCTGAACTTTAAAGGCAATCTATTCCTTCTCTTTTCCATCATGGGCGAGGGCGTGTCTTCATGACCACTGGTGCCACTTTTATGACGACTGGATAAGAGATGATCTCTAAAAAGAAAAGATCTAAACTTTAAATATGCGTGCACTCACACGCACACAGACGCATGCGCTCTTGTGCTACACTGCATACTTGTTGCGGCATTGTTCTGGAATAGGGGCTCGCATCCGGGGATCAGAGGGAGGGTTCACAGTCTGAATTCCCTGACGCTGTAGGCTCTGTAGGTGCCTCTGAGCAGCAAACCCAAATTGTACCGGCCCCTCGCTTGTGTCTTCCTGACCAGCTCCGAGGGTTCCTAAGGGCTGCCAACCTCTGTCCTGGAGCACACAGAGGGAATCTGCTGCAGATCCCGCCCTCCTGGGGTTTCCGGTCGAGAGGGGCCATGCCATGCAACAACAAATAACTCAAGACTATCAGAAGTACAGACAACTATGCAAACAAAGATTGGTGGGGCGGTGGGGGGAGGGGGTGGTGGTGGTGGTGACAGTCGATTTCAAAGTGGGGATGGGCTGAGGAGGAGATTGGGAAAGCTTTACTGTAGGCAAAGTGGACTATGGCTGGAACAGCTCCAACCGGTTCTAGCATTGGGGGAGCGGAGCAAACAGTGGGGATAAAACCTCAATGAGAAGGCAGGTCCAGATACCCTCGGGGACTTTACTGGCAATTTAGTTTGTTTTCTGGGTTCCTGTACAGTAGCACTCCAGGTTTTCCCCGCTATCTGAACGTACAGTGTTTCTACAAAACTCTTTGTGAGACAAAATGGCATAAAGCAAAGAAGCAATTGCCATTAACTTAGATGAAAAACTTTTCCAGCATTCCTAGTGCCAAGAAATAACCTCTCTTGGGCTTCTCTGATACCTTAGGACGCATCTTGATAACAGACGCACAAAACCAATTGAGATAAAGCACAGATGCTCACAGATGCAGTTCAAAGCTATGGAGTCCTGATGCTGAGTGTAGGTCCCAGGGAAGAAGCTAGGTGAGGCCACTCCTGCTGCTCAGGATGTGCACTGCCCAAGAAATGCTGAACGCTATTTTCCCTTTCCACCTTCTTTCGTAGATGTGTAAATCCTCTTCGGATTTCTTTTGGTTAGCAAAAACAGGTCTTTTGTAAAAGCAAAATGATGTCAAATGGACTTTGAAAAAGTGGGGGATACCTGTACTGATATTTTAGACCAGATCATCCTTCATGGTGGGGGCTGTGCTGTGCACTGTAGGATGTTTAGCAGCATCCCTGGCCTCTACCCACTCGATGCCAGTAGCAATCCTCCCCCATTGTGACACCCAGGAATGTCACAGGCATGGCCAAATGTCTGGGGAAGGGCAAAATGGCCTGGGGTTGATTCTGATGAATGACAAAACCTAGCTGGGCAGCCACAATGCCAGTTGTGAGAAGGGGCCCACACCAGTAAGCAGGTCAGGCTGGTCTTTCCCCACCCAACGGGCACTACCCAGGACAGCTCGGGAACGCCAGCTGCCAGTGACGAGACACACAAGGAGAACCTGGTGGTTTGCAGATCCTGGAGGTAGGCCAGGGTGCTAGTTCTACCCGCTCTACAGACTGACTGACTCATCATGGCCACATGGCCATTTCTGACCACACTCGGGGCACAGCCCTGCATTCCCGTGCTCCTCCTCGAGTGCTCTTTCAAGGTACGGGATATAATTCTGGAGTCAAAGAACCAATGTTCTCAGTAAAAGAAACAAAGAACTTACATCTGCCTTAACCTCCAGTCCCCAACCCGCCCCCCCAACCCCCAAACCCAGGGTCTGCAGACACACTGCTTCTGGAAGCAGGCAGGTCCTAATACTAACTTCTTCCTTGGATTGCAAGGAGAAAAAACAGCCCTTCATGACAACGCTTCTCCCTAAGGAATGAAGAGCAGAGCAGCACGTCACGAATAAGTAACCAGTAAGGAGGCCCTCCCGTCTTCTCTGGTACCTGGCAAGAAAGTCCTGAGGTTTCACTTTTCACACCCTGGCTGGGGCTTGCCCCACCAAACAGTAAGGATCCAGAGGACGCCAGCTTTCCTTGAGATCCCCAGTTCTTGTTGCACACTCTCGTTCCTGAGACAGAGCGCCGGGGCTGCCTGTGTGTCCTGGGGACACGTCCACACCTATAAACGAGATTTCTCCACAGGGCCACAGCTGCTCACGGTCCCCCAGGGGGTGGGGTGAGGTGAAGTGGGAATTCCCTTTAAGCAAACCTCTTTTGGGAGCGAGGGCGCAGGGATACACTCGCACACGGAAGCCCCAAACTAAAGCAGAATGTAGGGAGGGGGAAGATGACCCGGCAGAATGAGAAACAAATGCTGACATAACATTTCTGACTGCTCTTTAGAAACTTTTCAGGTTGAGGTGGCTCAAAAGTCTTGTGCAAACGTGTTCTGCCGTGAGAGGCGACGTGTCACCTGGTGCCTCATTTTTAAGTCTTTGCAGAAAGCAGGAAATAGTGCCATTTTTTTCCCTGGGCATGGGGTTTGAAGGGTGTATTTAAGTTGGAGTTTAGGTAGGGTTTTTCCTTTTCTGGCAGAGGAACCCATTCACACGCAAATCTGATGAGATACGCCAGAAAACAAACACTAGACACCTGTTATTTACCTAATAAACGCAGTCACATTGTATTTGTTTATGGATTGAGCACATAAACAGAATAACCCTGCTTAGCCAGAGTGCTAGTCAAGGTCATGGATCCTGTGACTGGTTTAGAACAGGTTACTTAATCTATTTCATTAAATGTGAGTCCCTGCAATTCAAGAACAATTTCCTGAGCTCCAACAACCAACAAGTTAGTAGAATGGAGGCACCCTGAGCTCCGGCAGAAGCATGTCCCTGCTCAGGGACTGCGGGGTCACCGCCCTGCCCCTGCCCACTTACACCTCCTAGGAAACTGAAGTTTATTAGCAAACCATCTGCCTGCGCCTCAAAGGAGAGTGTCTCAGGAAAAACAAAGCACAATCAATATTTTGTGGTTGACGCTCGTAAACGTTTGAATTAAATCCAAGAAACGACCTCGTCGTCTTAGAGTAAGCAGAAGCAAAGTGCGCTCTTCTGTCCATCTAATAAACTGTAATGATCACACAGACGGCTAAATGCAACGTAGGACCCCAGACCGGGAAACCAGCACTGCCCCAAAGGGCATTACTGGGGCAGCAACTTGAATATGAACCGTGGATTAGACAATAGTATCTACTGCAGGTCACATTTCTTGATTTTGATAACGGGACCATAATTATATAAGAAGACCTCCTTGGTTTTAGGAGAAACAGTGCAGTATTTGGGGGAAAGGGGCAAGATGTCTGCAAATTATATTAAAACGGCTAAATAACTGTATGTATGAAGTAAGAACACACAAAATGAAAACGCAAATGGGGCAAAAAGGAAACAACTGCTGAGTCTGGATAAAGGGCATATGGGACTATTTTTGTACTATTATTACAATCGTTGTGGAAATTTGAAATCATATAAAAATAAAAACGTGTTACAGAATTCAGGGACTGAGTTAGCATATTTATCCTCCATGGGGCAGAGATTCTTTCTGCAGGGTTGGTTGAATGAATTAAATTTTATCATACTAGGGTGTTGTTTGTTTTTTTTTTTTTCCAAAGAATATATACTTTTAACTGCATACCTACCGGTAAAAGCAACTAAGTTACTTAATTTTTCTTTTTTATTTACTAGAAGCTCTCGGGAGTCATTTTAGTGAACCAATAAATTTTTACAATGAAGACATCAGTTGTTATAATAACCAACACTTCTTTGCCCTCTCTGCCCCTCATGGAAGACAAAGCTTTCTCCATTGCTCCTCTGATCCTTTAAAAGTTGTTGGCCCTGGGGGCGCCTGGGTGGCTCAGTCGGTTAAGCCTCCGACTTCGGCTCAGGTCACGATCTCGCGGCCCGTGAGTTCGAGCCCCGCATCGGGCTCTGGGCTGATGGCTCAGAGCCTGGAGTCTGCTTCCGATTCTGTGTCTCCCTCTCTCTCTGGCCCTCCCCTGTTCATGCTCTGTCTCTCTCTGTCTCAAAAATAAATAAACGTTAAAAAAAAATTAAAAACAAAACAAAACAAAAAACGTCCAACTGAAAGTTTGAGGTAATTAGGATGGTTACCTTTAAAAAAAAAAAAAAAAAGTTGTTGGCCCTGGACTACAGTCTCATTGTTATCCTAACTAGCCACTGCAGGTTCATTATCCACCACGCTTAGTGGTCCAAGGAAAATTACTTGATTCCAGACATGTCAGAAAGAGGCTCCAGGACGAAGCTACCCATGCCCCCTTTTTCTTACACAGGTAAACCTCTTTTACTCCCGGGGAGGTGAACTCACATATGGAATCTGGGTTATACCAGTTCAGGTGGAAGGATGATCTCTTGGCGGTATAACTTACTATGTATGATCAGCAGATAATTAGGGGACTATTGGTAGAGGTCTTTCTCTTCTTGACATTCTTTCCCCCTGCCCCTCAACATTCTTAAGACTTGTTTGAATGAAAGGGGTGCCTGGGTGGCTCAGTTGGTTAAGCTCCCGGCTTGGGCTCAGGTCATGATCTCTTGGTTCGTGGGTTCAAGCCTGGCATCGGGCTCTGTGCTGACAGTTCAGAGCCTGTAGCCTGCTTTGGATTCTGTGTCTCCCTCTCTCTCTCTGCCTCTCCCCTACTCATGCTCTGTCTCTCTCTCTCAAAAAAAAACATTTAAAAAAAATCAAAGAATTAAAAAAAAACTTGTTTGAATGGCAGTTGTAGTTAAACCTCATATAGAACCAAAGCATGGTGAAATTACATTTTAACTGGCAGTTAAACTTAGATGTCACCACTTTTTCTTAATGTTTATTTATTTTGAGAGAGAGAGAAAGTACAAGCAGGGTAGGGGCGGAGAGAGAGGGAGAGAGTGAGTCCCAAGGAGGCTTCACATCATCAGTGCAGAACCCACTGCAGAGCTCAATCTCAGGCATCGTGAGATCAGGACCTGAGCCAAAATCAAGACCCTGATGCTCAACCAACTGAGCTGTGCAGGTGGCCCCAGATTTTACCACTTAAAAAAAACTTTTTTTAAGAGACACAAACAGAGTACAAGCAGGGGAGGGGCAGAGAAAGAGGGAGACACAGAATCCCAAGCAGGCACCAGGCTCTGAGCTGTCAGCACAGACCCTGACGTGGGGCTCGAACTCATGAACCACGAGATCATGACCTAAGCCAGATGCTTAACTGACTGAGTCACCCAGGTGCCCCAATTTTACCACTTTCTAAAAGGACTTCTAGCAAGTTGAACTAGCTCCTTCATGACTAAAAGTCTGTTACTCTGCCCTCAAAATATCAGTGGATGATCACAGGTTATTTTCTAGTTAATTTATGGGTCTATTTATTTTGTTCATTGATTTACTGATTTGCCTACTTCCTGCCCACCTGACATTTGTTGGTAAATGAATAGACATTAGGTTTATCTGCAGATGATTGTTCTCCACCGTATTAATTTTACTTTAATTAAAAGTCTTACTATGGAACTTAGAATTAAAAAAAAAATCAATATATCTTGAGATCAAGAAGGAAAAATGTCTTTATTAGACTTCGGTCACTATGGGTTTTGTTATTTTTCATAAAGGCATTTCACATATTTTATTTACATAAACTATTCGGGGTGGGGGTGTTTGAAGCTTTTCTGAAATTGTACATAGATGGGGAAACGATACGGTTGTCATTCGAGTGGCTCTATATCCCTCTTGTTTAAAATGAGTTTATTGGGGTGCCTGCGTGGCTCAGTCAGTTAAGCGGCCAACTTTGGCTCAGGTCACGATCTCACAGTCGTTGAGTTCGAGCCCTGCATTGGGCTCTGTGCTGAAAGCTCAGAGCCTGGAGCCTGCTTGGGATTCTGTGTCTCTGCCCCTCTCCCTCTCCTTCTCTCTCCCCCTTGCCTCTCAAAAATAAATAAACATTAAAAAAAAGGGGGGGGGGTTACAACCACCAGTTAGAGTTCAGTTACCTTGCGTTCCGTGTAGCACAAATTGAGCCTACCATGTCACCTCTGCGTGGATCTACAAAACCGTCGACCACTCATCCGCAGACTCTCATTAAGGTTAGACTTGGGCAACAGGAGAAAGTGAACTCTCTTCTTGTGCCTCAGTCACGATGCTCAACCTGCATCTGTCTAGCCACCATCCTCTAAGAACCTTAGTGGATCTGTACTAACCCAGAGGGCGGATTCCTTACCTCCACTGTGAGGCAGCGCAAAGAAAGAATCCTCAGCCAAAGGTTCCGTAACGGTTCCATGGATACCGATTATTATGAGAAGACGGTATCACTCAGGGCCAGCACCGTCAAATGGTGGCGAGATTAAGAAAACACGGACATCTAACTTCATGAGCTTTCTGCTGGAGAAGGCAATGCTAATTAAAGTTGTGGGCTCTGGGGCGCCTGAGTGGCTCAGTCGGTTAAGCGGCCGACTTCGGCTCAGGTCATGATCTCGCGGTCCGTGAATTCGAGCCCCGCATCGGGCTCTGTGCTGACAGCTCAGAGCCTGGAGCCTGTTTCCGATTCTGTGTTTCCCTCTCTCTCTGGCCCTCCCCCGTTCATGCTCTGTCTCTCTCTGTCTCAAAAATAAATAAACATTAAAATAATAATAATAATAATAATAATAATAATAATAATAAAATAAAGTCGTGGGCTCAAGAGTTCCTCTGTTTGCCTGAGAGAACACTGACAAACCCCACGGTGCAGACGGCTTTTTTACGACAGGTGTCCTGGGGGCAGACTGGAGCGATGTTAGCCCAGTCATCTGAGAACATCCTGCCGTTGGGGAGGGGAGCGCATCTGGCTGTACAAAGCCTCCTTGGGCTGGCAGGGGGTTATTTTTAATCTCAGAAACTTTAAACAAAAGTTGACGTTTGACCAAACACGCTTCTCATCTGACCACGCCAGACCAGAGTCAGCAGGCAACGACACAGTCTCCCAGAGAAGCAGTTTTGTGAGGTGCCTTCAGAGCGTGGGTTCAAGCAAACAAAAGCACCTCAGGGTCAGAGCCGGAATTAAAGGCTTTCTGCCACCCTACCAGTGCCTCGCCCGCTCTTTGTCACTATGCTCTTACCCCTCCAAGCCAGGCTCCCACCTGCATAATCACACTAACCGCTCCGACCCGCCTCCAACAGGGCTGCATCCCTCTGCAGTCTTTATTTCTCAACTAAAGGAATCGCATTCACCGGAAGACTTAAGTGGTAGGTCTGCCCGATCTAGCAACTAAAAACACAAGATGCCCAGGATGTCCCAGGCGACATTTGGGTTATACTTGCACCAAAAGAAAATTACCTGAAATTGCACCAAATATTGTTGATCTGAAATTCAAATTTAAGTGGGCACCTTGTAGTTTACCTGGCAACCTTAAGAAGAGGGCCCTCCTGATACCGGGGTCATCCCTCCAGAAGCCATTATGTGAATTTGGAACGGGAGGGGGGATCGTTGTTCCTCAGGGAGGGGTGAAGCGGATAGCAGGAAAGGCAGGAGGCTGAGGGGGAAAAGACACTGTGTGTGTAATTACAAGGCCCGTCCTGGAGTTTCTGTTCCCTGAACTTACAAACCGTAGGACTTTGGGCAAATCTCTTAGGCAGGATACTAACTGTGTCCTGTTTCCTTTACAAAGTGATGAGGAGGAGATAACATGAGATAATATGCCTCGTTCAGACAAGGTAAACCACACTCTGTACAAGCAGCTCTGCTGGCCTCCCTACGTAACCCCATCAGGACCTTCCATCCCTTCCTCCTTTGTGGGTAGATAGCTGCTTATCCCATATAATGCGGCTCTGTCCCCCAACACTGCTGAGAGGTCTCCAGACTCCTCTGCTCCTGCTGCTTGAGGAGGGCTCTGCGAGCACATCTGTCTCCTCTGTTAGACTCGTAGCTTCAGAAGGAGGGGGTTGCGGGGGAGGCAAGGACTGGCTGGTCAGACGGTTTGTAGGAGGGAGAGGCTGCAGGAGATTCCCAGGTACGGGGAGATATGAAAGTTAGTCGGTAATCAGGAAGAGCCAGCTCTGGCCCAAGGTTCCATCAGGGAGAAAAAGCAGGCAGTAGTGTTAAAAAAAAAAAAAAAAAAAAAAAAAGCCAAAAGGATAACACCCATTGTAGGTGATGCTGGAAAGAAATGGACACTCAATTGTGAAGGATTCCAAGTGAGAAAGCAGTTTGGCTCTGCTATCAAAAGCTTTTTGATTTCTACACATACCCTTTGGCCCTACCATCCAACTTCTAGGAAGTTACCGTTAGGAAATAATTACTTTCCTATGCACAAGAACTGCTCTAGCAGTACTTAAAAAAATTTTTTTTAACCGTAAAAAATGGAATGATTTAAATGACCGCAAATGGGAGCTTGCTTAAACATCTCTGGTACTATCAGAATACTATGCAGCCATTAAACATGAACTTAAAGACTATTTACCAATGTTGAAAAGCAGTCACGATGTGTTAGATGAAAAAATATGTTATGACATTGTGTGTGCTTTATCTTACCTGCTTTTCTTTGAGTGAAAAACCCCACTGATGTCGATGTAAGTTTGTAAGGACAAATGCAAAAATGGTACAGTGGTTATTTCTAGGTGGGAGGATTATAAGAGATTTTAACTGCATATACATATTATATATAAACATATATTTTAACTATATATTATATTTTGAGAGAGAGTGCAAGTGGAGGAGGGGCAGAGAGTGAGGGAGAGAGGGAAACTTAAGCCCGTTCCATGCCCAGGTCAGAGCCTAATGTGGGGATCAAACTCACAACCTTGAGATTATGACCTGAGCTGAAATCAAGGCAGATTCTTAACTGACTGAGCCACCCAGGCGCCCCTAATTTTATATTTTTATATGTTCTACATTTTAAAATAATGATCATAACTTTTAAAAACATACTTTATAATGTGTAAAATAAAATATACATGTTAAAAAACATTGCCTAATCTAACCAGGCTTTCTCCTCTGAAACCATTATAGAAATGAAAAACATGAGGCCTTGTCACTGAAAAACCGATGCCAGGGCCAGAGTAACTCAGCTGGATGAAAACCTACATGATAAGGAGGAGGGAAGAGAAACTCAGTAGGAGAGTATGTGGGAGAAAAGAGGTTCTTTTTTTTCTTTTTAAAGTTTATGCCTGGACTTGACCTCACACACTGACCATTTGTTTTCTGCTAGCTTCTAACCGTGCTGTGGTTCTTCAGTGCTGGGGCTGTGCTAGGCGCTTTGCATGAATTATTACCATGTTTGATGCTCACAACAACCCAGTGTGCACCCTATTTTACCAAGGGGCTGCTGAGATTTGGAGAAGTCACCAAACCCCTCATGTGGGGATGCAGTGGGGATCTGGACTAGGAGGTTCGAGAAGGGCCTCCTTCAAAACTACTAGCAGAGGGGCGCCTGGGTGGCTCAGTCGGTTAAGCGTCGGACTTTAGCTCAGGTCATGATCTCACAGCTCATGAGTTTGAGCCCCGCGTCAGACTCTGCTGACAGCTCAGAGCCTGGAGCCTGCTTCGGATTCTGTGCCTCCCTCTCTCTTTCTCTGCCCCTTCTCCACTCGCACTGTCTCTGTTTCTCAAAACTAAATTAAAAAAAAAAAAAAAAAACTACTAGAGGAGAAGGCAGCCTGGGGATAGGAGTAACCCAAAGATACTACTTTTGTCCATTCGAAGTTTTAAAATAGGGCCCAGGCCCACACATTTAACACAGGTATATCTTTCATCCGTCTACAGTGTCTGTGGCTAAACACTGGGAAGGGGTGATCTTTTATCTCACAGACACCATATAGTCTAAAAATCACTACAGAAAACCTTTACCCAACTGGAGATGAGACCAACAGTTTCCCAATGTTTAAGAAAAGCTAATGGAGCTAGATGAGGACCTGGGTTAAAAGTGATGAAATTCTGCTAGAGAATTTTCACTATCTCTAGTAAGCCTTAGAAAGCACATTCTCAGGTTTAACATAAAGATATATTTAATCAGGAAAACTTTTTAGCTTTCTTATTTTCCTCTTCAGGATGTGCAGAGCAGAGTCATATTCTGATGCCCCATGTATGATCCCACCCTGCACAACTCGCCAGTAATACACCATGTATTGCACCGGGCGTTCGCTTTAGCAAACGTGTACCTACTGTGTGTCCCTTTCAAGGAGTGAGGACCTTATGAGTTTGCGTGAAAAATGCCATCGTTCACAAATTTTGTCTGCACGAGTCTGGCTCTTACATTTTATAAGGTCTTACTGTAGTCATACGCATGCGGTATTTTGTAGGAGCTTCCAAAAAAAGGGCTCTAACACAGAACAGGAGGATCTAATCCAATCTCAGGTTAGGCATTTTACAGACCAGACCTGCCGTACCTTTCAGTTCTCCTCCCTTCTGGTTGTCCCAAATGTCAACTTTAAGTCACAGTGATTTACTCCTAGTTCTAGAAGGTGGTGACCTGTGAAAAAAATGCCTGCCAACTATGTGTAGAATCAGCATAAACTTTAGGGCTCCTACCCAGCATTCTAGTGCTTCAGTTCTTTTTTTTTTTCTTCCTTTTTTAATTTTTAAAATTTTTAAATTTTTAGTTTATTTATTTAACATGAAATTTATTGTCAAATTGGTTTCCATACAACACCCAGTGCTCATCCCAACAGGTGCCCTCCTCAATGCCCATCACCCACTTTCCCTTCCCTCCCACCCCCATCAACCTTCAGTTTCTTCTCCGTTTTTAAGAGTCTCTTATGGTTTGCCTCCCTCCCTCTCTGTAACTTTTTTTCCCTTCCCCTCCCCCATGGTCTTCTGTTAAGTTTCTCAGGATCCACATAAGAGTGAAAACATATGGTATCTGTCTTTCTCTGTATGACTTATTTCACTTAGCATAACACTCTCCAGTTCCATCCATGTTGTTACAAAGGGCCATATTTCATTCTTTCTTTTTGCCAAGTAGTATTCCACTGTATATATAAACCACAACTTCTTTATCCATTATCCATTATCAGTTGGTGGACATTTAGGCTCTTTCCAGAATTTGGCTATTGTTGAAAGTGCTGCTATAAACATTGGGGTACAAGTGCCCCTATGTATGAGAGAGAGCAAGAGACAGAGAGTGGGGAAGGGGCAGAGAGAGAGAGAGACACAGAATCCGAAGCAGGCTCCAGGCTCTGAGCTGTCAGCACAGAGCCCAACGCGGGGCTCGAACTCACAGACCGTGAGATCATGACCTGAGCTGAAGTCAGACGCTTAACTGACTGAGCCACCCAGGCGCCCCTCTAATGCTTCTGTTCTTAATTTTACACTCAAAAATTCTGTCAATTTGGTTCCTGAAAATCTGGAGCCTCACCGTAGATGTACGTGGACTCTGGTGCTTGCCTGCACACGCTTTCAAGAGTAAACCTAGGCAACTTCGGTCAGTAGTGAAGACCACAGGGGAAATAGCCAAAGTAAATGGTCTTTGTCTTAGAGGAGTTTTCAAGATGAAGAAAAGACCTTTGAAATGGTTTTGGCAAAGTGGCTTATCCTCTCAGACTTCTGGGCAACTGATCATCCATCACCCAGCAACCGCCTTGATCCCACCCACCTTCCATTTGATCTGGTGAAGCAAAAGACTTAGCAATTCTAGTCACATCTCGGAGCAACCTACCAGCTTGGTGTTATCTCCATTCTTGTTAACTGATGAACAGACAAGCTTAGGGAAGTATGTGACTGGACCAAGGTCATACAAAGCCAGGATGAGAACCCAGTTCTGTCTTTTGCCTAGTACTCTTTTCCCTAGATTGTGAAATTTTAGGGGGAAAAACATTTTCCCTAATGGTATAATGATTTAATAATGGTAAAATGATTTAGTCCAACTCTTTCTCTTAAAGACACTCAGGTCCAAAGACATAAACTGACCCGTTCAAAGTCAAATGTCTAGTCACTGGGACAACAGTTCAGGCTCCCCAGGGGGCCAGGAGAGACTATTCTCTTGGCAAAACATAGATGAAAATAAGCTATAAAACCACCTACAGTTGGGACCGCTCAGAATTCCAAAGTTCATGGAGAGTAAGAGTTAAAGGCAAACTTCCAGGCTCAGCGAATGCTTTCTAAAAGGGAACCAGACCAGAGGTTGCAAGCTGGCAGCTGGAATTTGGTCTGCAGACAGGGGTGGTTTGGCTTGCACGTTCTGGCCTTCAATATGAATTTGGCCAATGTTAAAAAAAAAAAAATTGAGATACTTCACATTTTAAAAAAAAATGCAGATTTCTGGCTTTTCTTGAAAAAAAAATCCAAAGGTCTGGCAGGCTGCATCCACACTCTCACCCCTGCCGATCAGCCAGGGCTGAGCAGAAAGTGTCTCGACTGCTCCCTGAGGTCTCCTGAACCCTTGGCCACGGGTCAGACACCTCTCTCCCTCACTTCACCTGTCCCCGCTGCCTTGTAGGTTTGTCCACACTGAGGGGCTTTTAACTTTCTATTTTCAGGAACAAAAGCAACACTGTCACAACCCAACTGCAAGGGAAGACTTGTCTGACTGAGGCTTTCCAGTTCAGTGATTATCTGGAGACACGCTGTTAGAAACTTTTAGAGAAAACAAAGAAAAAAATGGAGAGAAAATGCTTCAGAGTGTAAGTGGGCTGGAGTGGTTTAGCATTCCCCACCTTTGTGGAGAGAAATACTTGGCTGATATTCAGATAACATACACTGTTGAGTGGGGGTACAAATGTGTCAACCTTCACTTCTCCCCCTACACCCACGCTCCACTGAGAGCTGGTGGGTTTGAGATATGGGAAGAGGATGTCAAAACTTCTCAGGCATAGAGCAAGCCATAGAATGGACTAAAAACAGCACAAGTGCAAGAGAGCCCTACTTTGATAGAGATCCTTTTCTTAAAAGGAGACCTGAGGGGCGCCTGGGTGGCGCAGTCGGTTAAGCGTCCGACTTCAGCCAGGTCACGATCTCGCGATCCGTGAGTTCGAGCCCCGCGTCAGGCTCTGGGCTGATGGCTCGGAGCCTGGAGTCTGTTTCCGATTCTGTGTCTCCCTCTCTCTCTGCCCCTCCCCCGTTCATGCTCTGTCTCTCTCTGTCCCAAAATAAATAAACATTGGAAAAAAAATTAAAAAAAAAAAAAAAAGGAGACCTGAGGGGCGCCTGGGTGGTGCAGTCGGTTGAGCGTCCGACTTCAGCCAGGTCACGATCTCGCGGTCCGGGAGTTCGAGCCCCGCGTCGGGCTCTGGGCTGATGGCTCGGAGCCTGGAGCCTGTTTCCGATTCTGTGTCTCCCTCTCTCTCTGCCCCTCGCCCGTTCATGCTCTGTCTCTCTCTGTCCCAAAAATAAATAAATGTTGGAAAAAAAAAAAAATTAAAAAAAAAAAAAAAAAGGAGACCTGAGCTAATAATGCATGTGGTTCCCTCTGTCAAAGGTGCTGGCAACACTTTAGCCTTTAATTAAGTGGCCCCATACCTATGTAAGGAAGCTATTTGGCAACAAATCCATTTGTGAGCCAACTGAAGCATGAGAAGTTCAGAGCTGTGATGAAATACCCCCAAATGTTAGATCTGTGGGCTATTTCCCCTGACTTGCCCATCCCACATGTCCTACAAAATTCCTACCAGTGAATTCCATAGCGAACATGTATGTTGTCTCTTTGGGGTGTTCCCATCAGAGGCCCATCTGGTAAACTTATCCGATCAGATGGTTTTGTTTGTTCCTGGTGGGTGCCAACCTTAAGTTATAGTCTGGGGCCTTGGAATAAAAGGCAAAAATCCCTACGTAGCACAAAGGATGTGTGCCTTTGGGATGCAGGTTCATGAACAGGCCTACTGATCTTGACAAGTCACTTAACCCTAACCTCTCTATAGACATTTGTTTCTTTACCTGAAAAAAAGAAAGAAAAACTAATAAATGACCCTTGAAAGATAGCTGGGACATAGGCACCCAATAACCATTCCACATAGCCTTCCTTCTTGTCATGGTATTCTAGAAGCTACAGGTCCTTGGAAGTCAAGCAGTTCAATCCCTTTATTTACAGATGAGGAAATCAAGGCCCCAAGAGGTGGTCTCTCAGGCAAACAATGGCAGCGCCCAGCTACACTTGAGACCTGGGCTCTGGTATATCATCCAACATTGTTTTTCTCACATGAGCCAGCCCATAAGAGAAGTTCTGAGAGCAGGTAGGGGCAGTGACAAGGCAGTCCCTATGATTTCCAGGAGTAAGCGCAAGCCAAGGGCTCGCTACACAGACCCCTCTTGCTGAAGTCTGACATAGGTCTGATCACTCCCTATTGCTCTCAACCCTCAACTGACCTATCTTTGGTGCTTGCTGTATAATATCCAAGTTTGGTTTATCTAAACTAATTGGCTGAGCTGTCCTGTCAATAGTTTGCATTACTGGTCAAAGTTGAGGCATGCATTCTCCAGCTTTATGAATCTCTCACACAAGAGTAACTCCAAGATCACTTTCTAAACTTGGTGCCTGGTCTGTAGGGGAATGGTTGACCCTGTTTAGTTTCAGCTTGCAACGTGATGGCTTTCCTTAAATGCATTCAATAGAATAGGGACTTGGAAAACCACTGACATGTCTAGAAACACTGAGTACCCCTGATTCCCAAGAGAACTGTTCTTCAAGAAGGGCTTCACTAGCATATTACACATTAGGAACAAAAAACATGCTTCAATAGGAACCAGAATCCTAGGTCCTGAAAGTGAAACTTCACACTTTATATAGCATAACTGCTTCCTTCCCTTCTTCTTGGGAGCAACACAATGCTCTTATGAGGTTGCTTTTTAAAAATAAGTTATGGAATACTGACTGAAACCAAATGTCCCTCTGTGAACTGTAATTCACCTAAAGCCATTTTTTCTGTAAGCCACTGAACGTTTGGGACAAAGCGAAGAGCTGAAAAGGTAGCTCCTCCGAAATCCTATGGGACACCCCCTGCAGTCCCCACGATATATCTCAAACATCAAATACCCACTCTTATGTCAACTATCACCAAATCTTTTCTTGACCACAAGGCTTCCATCTTCTTCATCACCCTAAAAAAATTATAGAAACATCCAAACTTCATGAGAAACAACTACTGGGCTGGATGAATTAGTCAACATTATATGAGAGGTGGTTGAAAGCAGAGTAATTTATTAAGGTTAACTGAAAACCCATAGCCCAAACACGGATTCAAACCTGTATTTGAATATGCTATTTTAAACTTGATTTGTGGCAGGGCACAGACCAAATTAAATCACTCATTTTACTGACTTCAGTCCCAAGCTTCAATTCTCTGGTGGATTATTTTTAATTTAAAAATAAGCTCTTGCCCTATAAAAATAAGCAGCACCAAGGAGAAATGCAAGACAGCTTAGATGGCCCAAGAGACAGAACAGTTACTTTAAAAAAAAAAAAAAAGACTATTAATGACATGATTTCCATTTCTAAGTTTAGAAAACGAACTTTATGGTCCAGCTCTAGATGATCATGAGGTACTATAGACAGGTATGTCTCAGAAACTGCTCCTGAAGATTTTTAATTACTAGATGTAAGTAAACAGATGCTATATAATATGTCCACACAATGAAAAACTAGGCAGCCATTTAAAATACAATGAGGTAGAGCTAGGTTTCAGACATAGAAAAAATACGCATAATAATACGACTTTACAACAGCAATTTGCACAAGTTATTTCTGGAGAAGAATTTATGTCTGTGTGTGTTTAGGAAGCTTCTTGACACACGCTGACATCCAGGATTCTATATTCAGCTGTGAAAGTGTAAACGTGGCTACACAATTCCATAAAGATAACACAGTAAGCCTAACAGTGGTGGGAAAGGGGGTGAGAGGTCTTGGTTTTTCATGTGACTTTTCTTCAGTGGTTTGCATTTTTTTTGCAAGAGCATTGCTAACTTTTTAAACTAAATAAATAAAGTCATGGGCTTGGGAGAACTGTAACAGCTCCTATGTGCCCTTCCTGATAAATTCCTGGTCAACTCTTGTTTTCACCCCACTTAGTACAAACACACATCTCCCTAGTCCTTGGAAGGCTAGGAGAGGGAAAGGCGTGGTTCGCAGGGTTTTCGTGTTGCTGGAGGAAAACAGGCTGTAGGCGCCCTTTTTTTAGCTACACTCCCGAGGGCTCCCACGTGTCAGGCGTGCGCAGAGGGCAGGCGCGGGGTGCAGGGGGAATCCAGTACCGATCCTTACAAGCGGAGCGCTGGTAAAGGGTGCGTTTAGCTCGCTTATTTCTTCCCTCCCCAACACCCCCCGCCCCCCCGCCCGCCCGCCAGCTTCCTGGTCCAAGTTTTACTTGTCCAGTCTAACCCTACCGAGCACACCAAGCACAGAGTCTACAGAGTTCGCAGGCACCTGGAGGGGAGAGCTGTGATGCGTTCTAAAAAACGATCGCGTGCCAATTATTCCGGGGTCAGCACTCGGGCAACTGTCAGCTCAGAGTTACTCCCAAAGTGGACAGGTGGGCGTGGGGGAGGGTGGACAAGTGTAAACATTTCTTTTTTTAAAATAAGAGAGATGCCACCTGCCTCTCAGCTCATACGAGTGGGCTGGAGGACACAGGAGTTCTGGGAGGTCGCCAGGCGGAGGTGCGCGGGTGGCACCTGGGCTTACCTTGCAGGGAAACAGGACTGCCGAGGCCACCTTCTCCATAGCCAGGTTCCTGATGCTGGGCGTCAGGGCGCCCCTGCACGTCGGGCAGCAGCTCAACTTCTGGCGGCATTGGTTACACACCAGGTGCCCGGCCTGGCACTGCAGGATGGGGGGCAGGACATAGTCAAAGCAGACCGGGCACTCGAAGAGCGAGGTCAGCTCGTGGTGCTGCGGGGACACCGGGCCAGCCCCGCCACCGCCGCCGGGGCCCGAGATCACCGCCGCCGCGGCGGGCACCGCGGACGAGCCGGGGCCCGCAGCCGAGATGGTGGCGGCGGCCGGGGGCGCAGCCGGGGACGGAGCGTGCTGAGGCTGCGGCGGCGGCTGCTTGCTGCAGGGTTTGTTAGCGCTGGGGCCGGTGGAGGACGGGCGGCTCATCGCGCTCCGAACCAACCATGGAACTGCGGGCGCCTGCCTGCCGCGGGGCCGCCGGGGTCAAGGCGGTGCGCGCCCCGCGGGCGGCAGGCTCCGAGGCAACGCCACCGCGCCCAGCCCGGAACCGAGCAGCAGAAACGGCCGGCTCCTGCAGGAGAGGGACTAGACTGCGCCGACGATCTCCGCGGCCCCCGGCGTTCCAAACAGTCTTCCGCGCCCCCAGACTCCTCCTCCGGCGGCGTCGCGGGCCGCGAACCCGAGCGGTGCGCAGAACCCCGGCCCACCAGCTTCTGGAGCGGCAGCTGACGCAAGCCCCGGGGGCGCGCGCGGACGTGACGCCTGGACACGTGTGCGGCCGCTCAGGCGCGCGGGGACTGGCAGAGCCACCCTGCGCTGGGGCGCCGGCTCCGCCCGAGTCCAGCTGGCAGCGCGGGGGGCCGCCTAGCGAGGGCCTCTCCTGCCCAGGCTGCGGGCCGGCCCGCGCCAGTGAGCATGCCCGGCTCGCCGCGGCCGCGCGGGGTCTGCCTTCCGGGTTGGGGAGGGGGCCGCCCTTTGGCAAGGCGTCGCTGAAGTCCTGTGGCCACACCCCGGGGAGCCACGCCGGCGCTTCCCGGGCGCAAACCAGAAGGACAACTTCGGGCGGGCGGGGGCTAGGGTGGTGGGCGGGGCGGGACGCGCGCCCCTGCCCAGGTCGGAAAAAACCGAGAGGTTTCTCTTTCCCCGGGTTGAGTCACCCGCGCGAGAGGGGAGGCGGGTGGCGCCGGCGGGCGGGCCGAGTCTGGAACGCTGGGTCAGCTTTGGGCGGGAGTAGGGCAGGGGGCTCCGGCTGGGTCTGCAACGGGCCCAGGACCTGGTGCTGGGCTGTTAAAGGTGGGTTTGGACCACTCCTTAGTCCTGCGTCCCAGGGTGGGAAGGAGGTAAGCTCTTTTAATTTACCAGCGGACCTGGCGACGTTGAATTGAGAGCCACTGACTTGCATAGCAGGCCAGGGATGGAGATCATGGACTGCGTTGGCGAAAAGGAGAGTTCAAGATCACTGGAAGTGCCAGAAATGTGGGTTGGGTCTTGAGGCCTCAGGAAGACTAGGTGACCCTCCAGTACAACGCGGTGCATCCTCATCTTTGAAATCCCCCGGAAGTCCAACGCAAGTTGTAGGCGCTGACTCCGCACACCCCGCGAAGCCCTAGAGAGGTGATGATACTCCAGAGTGAACCACATGTTAATTTAATGTATGCTGTATGCGCCGCGTGGAATTGCTGTTCTGCATAATATGAGCCACTGACGCTGAAGCTGGGGAAAGGTGCTACCGAAATGGGAATCGGATGATTCTTTGTAGGAGAGACAGTGAGTGGAAAGGAACAAGTCTGGACTGGGTGAAGAACGGTGCCTTCCATTTACCATCTGTGTGTCTTGGGCCAAAGTCTTTAATTTCTTTGTGCCTCAGTTTCCTCATCTGTAAAAATGGAATAAAAATAGTACCTACCTTATAAATGGGACAGTGAGGATTAAGTGAGTTTGGTATATGTGAAGAACTCGGCCTATCCTAAGCACTTCTTCAGTGTTAGCTATTATTTAAAAAAAATTAATAGTGAATATGTAATGAATAAAATCATCCAAAAACAAAAAAAAAACCTGTTACAGCCCAGAAGAAATAAAATGTAATCTTATAAAGACATCTAGAAAGACTACATGCATAGAATTGGTGAAATCTGATCTAAATCTTGAAAAACAATTAATAGACATGGTGTCATTCAATCATTTAGTGTTTCCTGAACGTTTATTATGTGCCAGCCATTGTTTGGGTTCTGAGAAAGGTTATTATTCAGTTTTCATTCTAGTGAGGGAGCAATGCCAATAACCAGATACTCATGAGAGAAGATTTCAGCTTACTAGGTTGGGGGTGGGGAGTGAAAACATTGCATCAGGAGTTAAAGCACAGTGAGAGAATGCACTTGGGGATTTACTGAGACTTGGGCGAGTGGACAGCATGGGAACCTCAGTCGGCCTCTTAAGACCTCTAACCTCAAAGGGAGGCAGTGACCACAGTAGATTTTTGAAAAACAATAATACGACTGAAGCTGAGTTTGTGGAAGGGTACTCTGGGGGGATACAAACTAATAATATTCACTGAGTGCCCACTATGTGCCAGGCGTGGATGGCTCTAAGGATTTCTCAATAACCCTACATGATGGGTACTGTTGTTATCTCCATCTTATACTTGAGGAAACTGAGGCACAGGGAGATTAATTCGCTCAAGATGAAACAGCTAATAATGTTGGAAAACGCTCCAGGGCCCCATTCTAACTACTAGTCTATATCCCTTTCGTTTATACTCAACTCCTACTTATAGCCTGGTTAAGGAGTTGAGATCAGCGCACTCAACAGTCAGAAAATAGTGGTAGAGCCTGTAATAAAGCACCGAATTTTGTAGGTACACTTTACATAAATTCGTTCCTTAGCTGATCTTGAGCGGAAAAAAAAATTAAATTGTATTTATTTTATCTTTATCTTTTTAGAGTACATCGAACATAATAGTGACAACAGAAAAATTCACCCATAGTTTCACTTTTATCTGGGAAAATATAACATTTTCCACTTTTAATTTAAAACCCAAGTGTGTTGAATTTATTACCAGAATTTGTTTTCCTTCCCTCCACCCCTGGCCTCTCAGTTCAGGTGCCCTCTACTCCCAGAGCTTATACTGAAGAAACAGGGTCCCTACTCTGGCCATGTTTACGTGAGCCTTCAGTTCTCCAGCCCGCTAGGCCGTGGTTGTTCAAAAAGCAATTTGGTTTTGGAGATGTTGAAACAAAGAACAGGAAAACCAGCTCTCTGCAGAGACAATTTTTCTAAAAATACAGCTAACCCATCCATTCTTACCCTGTCAGATGCCTCCCGGGGTATGAAGAAATTTCTTCTTGTTTCCTCCTTTACGTCAATGCATTCTTGATTAAGTCAACTAGGGTGATTAAAGAAAAAAAAAAAAAATCTCCTCTGGGCAGTTGCTAAAGGTTGGTAGGACAAGAGTGGACAGGCCTGCTGGTCGACCCACATTGATCACCTCTCCATGCTGCCAGACTGGCTTTTCTAGTCCTACTTCTTTCTTGCTCCTTCCATGGGGCTTTTGTTTTTTGAAAAAATTTTTCAAATGTTTTATTTATTTTTGAGACAGGGAGAGACAGAGCACGAACAGGGGAGGGTCAGAGAGAGGGAGACACAGAATCTGAAACAGGTTCCAGGCTCTGAGCTGTCAGCACAGAGCCCGACACGGGGCTCAAACTCATGGACCAGGAGATCATGACCTGATCTGAAGTCAGCCGATTAACCGACTGAGCCACCCAGGCGCCTGCATGGGGCTTTTGAATCAGAGAAGGGTGGCCTTTGCACAGTGGGCACTGTGAGCTAGAGTACTCTGTCACAAGGGCATGTATGCTAAGATGAACTGTGTTATTTGCCCTTGGGGGTTCCTGTTGTTGCCAAGCTTGTGTTGTATGCGTGACTTTGTGGTCTGGGGAGTGGGGGATGGGGGGTCCTCAATCTTTTGTCATCTCCTGATTATTGACTCATTTACCACATCTGCTGGATGACAGGCTGGCCTCCTTCCCCGCCCACTGAGCCCTGGATTGCACAAAAGGGACACGTATGAAGCAGGACACCTCTCCTCATCCCATCTCCCACTTTGTACTACCATTTAAAGATCAGGGCTGGGGTGCCTGGATGGCTCAGTTGGTTGAACATCTGACGTTAGCTCAGGTCATGATCTCGCGGTTTGTGAGTTCAAGCCCCGTGTGGGGCTCTGTGCTGACAGCGTGGAACCTGGAGCCTGCTTCAGATTCTGTGTCTCCTTCTCTCTGCCCCTCCCCTGCTGTTTCTCTCTCTCTCTCTCTCTCTCTCTCAAAAAAAAAAAGAAAAAGAAAAAAAAAAGGTGAGGGGTGTGCTGAGAAACCTTTCTTTCCTTCAAATATCAGGATAGGTCTTGTTTAAAAAAACCCTCCCAGGTGAGCCCCTAATCTCACCTAAACTGCTGAGCACAATGAAAACTGCTCCAGCTAGACAGACGAGCTCTTGCCCTTCTTTCTGTAACTTACAAATTGTGCGGTTTTGCAAATTGGGCAACTTCAGCAATCAGGCAAACGGTGTGCATTTTCAGAGCGAAGTGTGATTGGCTTCTTCTGTTGAGATTTAAAGATGACTCAGGAGTGCATTGAAGCTTGCTGCGTGGAAAGTTCTAATAAGGGGAAAGCTTGTGGGAAATTTTGAAGGTGACTGTGAGGCCTCTGGTAATTATGGTAGGAACTTTTACTTTTATAAAATACTTTTGTTTCTGGGGTAATTTCCACATGCTCAAACTTCTTCTGAGTAATGATGGGTATTTCTTGAACAACCATCATGTACTTAGTACTGCACAGTGTAGGTGTATGCATTTGCATTATTTTTGTATCCATACTTAGCTAATGTTTCTCCAGTGCACACCCTGTGCCACTGTTCTGAGCACCTTAATATTTTAATTCTTTTAAACTTCACCATGACCTATCAGGTATATATTTATAGATATAATACAACAGGTAGAGAGAGGCCAGGACTCTGTAGTAAGTGACCTTTAAGAGGGATCCAGTGGTCCCTCCCCTTGGCGTCTGCCCCCTAGGTAATCCCCTCCGGCTGAGTGAGAGCTGGACCGGCTAATTCACTTTAAATGACTAGAATGTGGCCAAAGTGATAGAATGTCACTTCTGAGATTAGGTTACAAAAAGACTAAGACTTCCATCCAACTCTCTGTCTGTTGCTGAGTATACTATGTGGACGAAGCCCGCTGCCACATTGCAAGTAACCTTAAGAAAAGCCTCACATCACGAGGCACTGATGTGTCTGGCCAATAGCCAGGGAAGATTCCAGGCCTGGCTGACAATTTGATTTACTTATAAGACCCTGAGCCAGAGGACCCAGTTAGGCTGACGCACAGAAATGGGGAGACAATAGACGTGTGTTGTTTGAAGCTATTAAGTTTGAGGATAATTTTTTACAAAGCATTACATAACTTGTACACCTGTCCAAGGTCCAAAAGCTTGTCTGTAAAAAAAAAAAAAAAAAAAAAAGCAAAGTATAGACCCCCTACTTTATCTTAAATTATTTTTATTCTAATGCTACTTAAGTATATAGAACCAAATCTAGGAATAAACTTTTTATGATTATTGTTGTATATAGCTACAAAACAAAACAAAAAAAAGAGAATACCAAAAAAATCCAGAATTCATACTTTTGTTTCTTATTTTCATTTGAATTCATACTTTTTAATGATAATTTCATAGGATGGAAAATGTGTTAGAATGAAATCATCATTTCATTTGGAAACAACCTCAATGTCCACTAACAGGAAAATGGACTGTGTAAACCATCCTACAAAATCCTCTGCAACTTGGAAACTTGGACAAGGTCTCGAAGACAAACTGCTATATGAAAAAAACCAATGGGGCGCCTGGGTGGCTCAGTCGGTTAAGCGTCCGACTTCAGGTCAGATCACGATCTCGCGGTCTGTGAGTTCGAGCCCCGCGTCGGGCTCTGGGCTGATGGCTCAGAGCCTGGAGCCTGCTTCCGATTCTGTGTCTCCCTCTCTCTCTGACCCTCCCCCGTTCATGCTCTGTCTCTCTCTGTCTCAAAAATAAATAAACTTAAGAAAAAAAAATTAAAAAAAAAAAAAAAAGAAAAAAACCAAGCTGCAACCAAGAAACCCTCAAACAATCCCATTTATGTATAAAGAAGCAAGCAAAACAAAACTGCTATTTCCTTGCATGCCTAACAGGGCATAGAAAGGCCTGGAAGGAGACGGTGAGCTGATGACTGTGATGGTTTCTAGGGAGGGGAGTGTGAGGGGATGTGGGGGAGCTTTTGTTTTGCCTTTTCTGTGTTTCTGTAGTTTCACCTTTTCATGTGTCTTTGCTTCTGTTTCTTTATTCTTTCCCTTTTTTTGAAATGAAAATTTATTTGTGTGTAATTAAAAAATAAAAGTATTGTTCTTGCCCATCTGTCCTTGCTTTGGCTGTAGGGTTGGTGTCAAAATGAATGATATATGAAAGATCAGCCAGCCAGCCAGGAAAGGTGGTCCTTGCATCTGGGAGATGACTTACTGAAATTGGTAATGTGATAAGAATAACTGGAAGGCAGTTTGTGACTGCAGCCTGGAGACCATGGACGGAAGAAAATAGGCAGCTGGGGGACCCGGTGTCCCAAAGGACTCTTCCTGGCAGAAGCCAAAATTCAAAGGTTGGGCAAAGGTAAAGGTGGAGTTGTGAGCCAAGTAGTTGTGGCCATCGGCCAGCTGAGCAAGTGCAAAGATTTATTTAGTTTGGAGGCCACAGATAAAATTAGACCCAGCCTTGACTTCTGGGCGAGTTAGTAGCCCAAAAGGGGAATAGTATTAACGAGAGCTCACTCTTGCACAGCGCTGACTGTACATCAGACACCCTTTTAGGCACATAACATTTAATTCTTGTAAGAACCCTGTGATGCATGTACTATTATCCCATTTTATAAGTGAGTAAAGTAAGGACCTCGGAGAGTTAATTTCTCGCCCCAGGTCACCCAGCTGGTACATGGCAGAAGCAGGATTTAGATCCAGATAGTTTTAGTTCCAGTATCTGTGCCCTGCTTAATTATTCAGCCATCCTGCCAGAAATCCTTTTGAAAGTTTCAAACAGTGTGATAAAAACCATGGTAGAGGTGGGAAAACAAAGGGGGATGAAACTCATGCTCTCTGGATAAGTATGAGGAAGATATTAAGAAAAAGGGACATTATTCCAGTTGGGTTTTTTTTTTCTTTATATACTTTTATGTAACATAACTAACAATGTACAGGATTGGGTGGTTTCTGTTCACTTGAGTCTTGAAGCAGGAGTAGGAGTATGACAAGCAAAGAAGGGGGTAAAGAATGCAGTCCAGGGAGAGGGAGCAGCACACATGAACGTATGGAGCTCTTAAAACTTTTATTTACCTGGGGAGGCTTCTGCCCTGTCCCTTTACACACTGCCCCAAATCAGCCACCCCCCCTCCCCCCACCCCCCTCTTTCTGAGCTGGCCATTGAGGTAGATTTGCACGTCAGCCACCCTCCCTGGACTATTTATTCTCAGATCCCTCCCTTACTGAGACAGACACGGTTTAGTCCTTAGTGAGAAGTGAAGAAAGGCAGAGGGGAGAGACAGTTCTGAATACCCTCCCCATTCTCCCCAACTCCCCGGCATCGTTTAGGATTCCCCAGAGAGCCTCATTCAGGTAGGGCCCAACACAGAATGTGGATCATTGAGAACCGGCAAAATTGACATAACCTTGAGGCCTCAAATAATACATTCCTCTCCTTCAACATCAATTTCATCAGATTAAAAATCCAATAACAGGCTGTCATTGAGCCTGAGAAAAGAGATGGTAATAAAAGGGAGACTCTGACTCCATAATGGAAAGCAGGTGATTTTTAAAATTGGTTTCTCCAGCTGTCTATGCTACGGAAATTGAGGAAAGGTAGAAAAGCCTGTGCATGTAGCTTCTCCCCAGTTCTCCTTACTTTCCTGCACGTGCTCCTTCCCCTTCTATTTGGTTGGACTGGGTGAGTGGCCTCGTTATGGCCCCTAGTTACCTGGCGGGGACTTGGAGAGTCTTCCTCACTTCTCCCTAGTTCTGTCTCCTTAGCCTCCTACAACATACCCCTCCATGCCGTTCCCGCCGCCCTACCTTTACCGAGGCTCCGCATAATTCACCTGGGGACTCTGCCACCCGCCAGCAATTCCCCTCCTCCAGCACCTCTTTCGCCACCTCTAAAGTGCAAACCCTGGTAAGTGAATGGCTGGATGCCGCATAATGAGAAATAACATGCTAATCATTTACCTTACTGTTGCATTCACCGAGTGTAAAATTAAGTGCTTATTGTATGCCCTGCCTTAGGTTAGGTCTGCCTAGGCTCTTTGACTGCAGAAGATGGAACTTACTTCAGACTAACCCAGGAGTCTCACATGGGAAAAAAAAAAGGGTAGGCAGTGCTAGAAGGTCTTGACATTGGAATCAGGAACCGAAAGCCTCCAGGAAGAGGCAACTTGTGTTCTTTAATTCTTCCTCATAAAGAGTCTATTTATTTTTCTTCCTCTTTCTGCAAACTGCCTCTCACTGCTTTCCAGAACGCAAGGTCAAATGTAGCCAGCCTGTACATTTTTGAGTTTATGGTCTTCTCTATTCCAGCTCCTTCCCCTAAAGGATGAGGCACAGCCAGGTCTTGGATTCAAGCCCATGTCTCAGATGAAAATCTGATTGACTCGGGTTAGGTCAGCTGGAAATACCCTGTCCAATCACCAAGGCCAGCCTGGCACAGCCTCACTCAATGTGAAAATGGCGGCTAGTTGCCCATTCTTGTTGGGGGGTAGAAAGAATTCTAATTAGTGCAGTTTGGGGCTGTCTAGATGTTCTAAAAGCTGTCTATCATGTATTGTAAGGAAAAGCATGATCTCTAGCTTCTTTTTTTTTTTAATTTTTTTTTTTCAACGTTTATTTATTTTTGGGACAGAGAGAGACAGAGCATAAACGGGGGAGGGGCAGAGAGAGAGGGAGACACAGAATCAGAAACAGGCTCCAGGCTCCGAGCCATCAGCCCAGAGCCCGACGCGGGGCTCGAACTCACGGACCGCGAGATCGTGACCTGGCTGAAGTCGGACGCTTAACCGACTGCGCCACCCAGGCGCCCCTGATCTCTAGCTTCTTAGCATGTAAGCCCCATTGGGGACATTGAGTGGTGAGTTGAGGTTACTTCAAACTAATATAAAATATTTCCTTTTGTGGAAAGAAGTTGGAGTTTGTGATGCAAGTTTTGAACTTGACTTTAAGGAAGCATAGGTTTTGAGTTTTGGAGTGAACGGTTATTGAGTAGAATAGAAGGATCATTGGTTCCTAGCAGGAATGTGTGAGAGCAGTAAAGACTCCTTTTGTAGGGTGGCTTCAATGTTGAATGGAGAGGGTTGAGATTAGATGAGTAAGGTGAGAATATCCATTGGAGGAATTTGCATACCAAGTAAGTTTAGACTTGACCTATTAAGGACAGTGAATGGGATGGTTAAATGGAAACTGAGTATATTGTGGAATCAGACACATCTCTGTTTGAGTCTGTCCCTTCTTGTAGTTTTATATAATTTAAACAGGTTTCTCAACTACAGAATCTTAGTATCCTCATCTAGGAAATAGGCATAATAGTAGTCACATCTAGCGAGCATCTGTTGTTTTTGTCTGCCCAGCATCCATTCCCACTCCTGAAAATGCTCCTCAGTGTCACTTTGGATAATCACTCTAGTTTGGGTAGGACTGACCCCACCTCCCAGCTTGAGGATGGACACATGGCCCTGGCCAGGACAACCCATACAGTACCTTCTTCAGAATATCTGTTGTAAATTGTTGCAATTCATATACAGATCTATATCTAGTATGAAGGGCACCTTCTTACAAGTGGTTATTTTGTCTACTGTATAATCTGCCCAACTATACAGAGTTGCTCTGATCCTGGCCGACTAAAGCAGTCTACCCCCTGGCCACAAATCAGGGAAAGGGGAGTGACCCAAGTCTGGCCAGGGGGAGGTAATTGTACCACATAAAAGAGTCTGTCTGAGAATAATGCCAACGCAACAGACAAAAGAGCTCAGAGATAAAGAGAGGTATGAATGCATCATGTGAGCTCCTTGATCCTGAAGCTACAGACTTAATGTCTCTAGAGGAATTTATCAGCTACATTACCTAATACTTGTTGAGAGAGAGGCCTCCACGGGTCTCTCTCACCACTATACATTTTACGGCCAAGAATACAAGGCCCTGGCCACTCTTTACTGGGCCATTTCTCATAGTACTATTTGCAGGGAACAACCTTGAAGGATGAGTTGGTGTCTGCCTCCAGGACAAAAACAAAACAAAACAACAACAAAAAGAACAAAGACAAAAACAACAACAACAACAAAACCACCAGGCTTTCTTACTGCTTGCTAGAAAAGTGATAGATTTCCTAAGCTCAGTGTTCCTCAGCTGTGGTGCAAACCTACTGGGTGCAGAGCATCCATCTGAGCCATTTTGTGTAACCCTGAAGGACTCTGGGTTAAGGGAACCAAAGTAAGTGTGCTAATGCTTGTGCTACTTATTGTACCATGAGTAGTAAAGTCCTGTGTCTCTGACCCTAGAGCTTTGTGTCTTCTGCCAGCATCCATGAAATACTAAAAGGCTAATTTATCTGCTTATAAGTAGGGTACAATTAAATACCAGGTCTGACAATAATCCTCTCCTCATTTTTGTGTCTTAAGTCAGAAGGAATTAAGATTCTGTCACTTGCAACAAAAAGTTCTAATAAATTGTCTCCCTCATCAATTGAGCTAATGTATGTGAAAATTTCTAATCTGTACTGGGCTCCCAAGTATCTGTGGTCCTATAGTAGATGGTTTTATCAAACAGCTTTATTGAAGCAAACCAAACATATTTAAAGTTTACAGTTTGATAAGTTTTGACCTATTTATGTACCAGTGAAACTGTATCACAACTAAAATAATAAACCTAAAGATAGATTATTTTCCTTTTTTTAAAAGTTTATTTATTTTGAGAGAGAGAGGAAAAGAGAGAGAGAGTGGGGGAGGGGCAGAGAGAGGGAGAGAGAGAGAATCCTAAGCTGACAGCACAGAGCCTGACGTGGGGTTCGAACCCATGAACTGTGAGATCATGAGTTGGAAATGAAGTGCTGGATGCTTAACTGAGTCACCCAGCCACCCTGAGAGTGGACATTTAAAAAAAATTTTTTTTTGATGTTTGTTTATTTTTGAGAGAGAGAGACAGAGTGTGAGTGGGGGAGAGTCAGAGAGAGAGGAAGACACAGAATCTGAAGCAGGTTCCAGGCTCTGAGCTGTCAGCACAGAGCTCGATGTGGGGCTCAAACTTGCAGACTGCTAGATCATGGCCTGAGCTGAAGTCAGACATTTAACCGACTGAGCTACCCAGATGCCCCATTGTGAATGGACATTTAAAAAAATTTTTTTATTTCAACATTTATTTATTTTTGGGACAGAGAGAGACAGAGCATGAATGGGGGAGGGGCAGAGAGAGAGGGAGACACAGAATCGGAAACAGGCTCCAGGCTCTGAGCCATCAGCCCAGAGCCCGACACGGGGCTCGAACTCACGGACCGCGAGATCGTGACCTGGCTGAAGTCGGCCGCTTAACCGACTGCGCCACCCAGGCGCCCCGTGAATGGACATTTTAAATGTGGTTTATCTGACTTGATACCAGATTTCAAAGACTTATGATTAAAAAAATGGAATATTTTATTAATTTTTTTATATTGATTGCATATTAAAATGATAATATTTTGGATATATTAGTTACATAGAATATATTGTAAGATTAATCTCACCTCTTTATTGTTGCCTTTTTAAATGTAGCTATTAGAAACTTTAAAATCACACATGTAGCTTGAACTATATTTCCGCTGGACAGTGCTGGCTGAGAGGCTGAATTAGATTTAGATTCAGTTTTTTTCTTCTTTGACAAGATAATGTGATGTACTTCTTCTTGCATCATATCTGGCGACATGTGTCATCCAGCTGCCCTGTCTCTTAATAATGTTAAGATTGATCAGAGGTGAGGTGAGAAAGAGAAAAGCAAGCTCTGTTGGGCGTGGGACTAGTTGGCACGCCCAGCTAAAACTTTGCTGGGCACGCCCAGCTAAAACATCAACAATTCCACAGAACACAAATATCATGCAAGACACTCTGTGACCATAATGGGGCAAAAGAAAAAGATGACAACCTCATAATCATGTCTGAGCATACGTAAAAGAGAGAACATTACCTAAACCACAAAACTCCCCCCTTTATGGGCCAATATGAGTGGTTGTTGCTTCTTTACCAGTTACAGCTCTAGCTTCATTTTGCTCTTTCTGACTTTCAGATGAGAATTATTAAAATATCCAATAATAGAATCATCCTGCTTTCTGACAGTACTCAATTAAGTTTGAAGCTCCATTTCCTTGAGCTATCCCCCAAATCATTACCAAGCCCAAATCTTTCAAGTCTTTTCGAACACCCTCTTACTGAGGGTGAGACCTCATGACGGCCTTTGGTGTGCCTTCTCCCTTGTTGCAATGAGACAATGCGCACAACTTTGTTTGTCCGTGTGTTTCTGGCAGACTTTGGCTAGAGAGCACTGACAGTGGTTTAGGTAGTGTCAACCTCATCCTTCCCCGATCGAGTTTGTTGGGTAGATTTTTAAGCGGGGGTACAACTTAACGCAATTAGATATTTGGGGAATTACACAGTTATTTGCTATTTACAACCCTTGTGAAACTGGACTTATCAGCCCAAACAATTATTGAAGTCTTTTTACAAACAGATCTATGCCTATTTGGCCATTGTATTAATTTGCTAGGGTTACCGTGAGAAAGTACCACACACAAGGTGACTTAAACAACCGTTTCACAGGTGTCTCACAATTCTGGAGTCTCGAAGGCCAAGGTCAGGGTATCGTCAGGGCTGGTTCCTTCTGAGGGCTGTGAGACAGAATCCGTTCCATGCCCTTCTCCTAGCTTCTGGTGGTTTGCTGGTAATCTTTGTATTCTTTAGTTTATAGACACATCCTCCTCCTCTCTGCCTTTGTTTCACATGGGTTCTTTCTGTGCCTGGATCTGTCTCCCTATTTCCCCTTTTTGTAAGGACACCAGTCATATTGGATTAGAGCCCACCCTAACGACTTTGTTTTAATTTCATAACCTCTGTAAAGATCCTGTCTCCAAATAAGGTCACATTGTGAGGTAATGGGAGCTGGTACTTCAACATGTGAATTTTTCAAGGATACGATTCAACTCGTAGTAGTCACTCACAACTCTTAGACTCTTCCTGGTGTCAGTAGCTTCCAATAAGAAGTGACAGTGGACACTTCCTGACAATCTCACTATAACTAGTTTATATATAAAGTGAGTGTTCAGCCATATTCTACCCACATATGGACATTAATTTAATAAACATGCGTTAGTAAGTAGAGTCAGGAAGAGTTCATGCAATCTGTTCCATATTCTTAGGAAGCCCCAGTTCTCTTCTCTTTAGGAGCTCTAACCACATCTTAAATGAAGGATTCGCTGGGGCAGATGTCCCAGCTAGAGGCAGGATTCAGTTGCCCCTACAGTGGTATCAGCCAACCAGAATCTGAAATCAGGGCTGGACATAGGGCCATTTCTGATTCTGGCCCCGGATGCCGTCATTCTGGGCAAAGGTGAAGGGTTCACCTTGTTTGTGAAAAGGCGAGGAATGTCTCGAAAACATTTTCTCTTGAACCTCAGCAATTTTACCAGTGGCGGTCCATTTATAGTATCCATTATGCTAATAAAAGAGTCACTAATTTCACCAATGAAAGCCTATTAATAATATTTATGATAATTAGCAAAGCCTCCGGTGTTGATTGAAGGTAGCTAGAGCTTTGTGATACTCTTCTTTGGTGTGTGGCATTTGGATTAAATGCTAGCTGTGACTTCTTGATCAGGGCAACCAAGTGTCCCCAAGAGTGTGCACTGAGACTAACAAACACACACGTTTATATCACACTGTCTGAGCTAAAGTATTTAAAAGTAAATCACAGGGGCGCCTGGGTGGCGCAGTCGGTTAAGCGTCCGACTTCAGCCAGGTCACGATCTCGCGGTCTGTGAGTTCGAGCCCCGCGTTGGGCTCTGGGCTGATGGCTCGGAGCCTGGAGCCTGTTTCCGATTCTGTGTCTCCCTCTCTCTCTGTCCCTCCCCCGTTCATGCTCTGTCTCTCTCTGTCCCAAAATAAATAAAAAACGTTGAAAAAAAATTAAAAAAATAAAATAAAATAAAAGTAAATCACAGACCTCATAACCAGGCCACCCTATTTTCAGACTTGTGCTTGGGAGGGTGCATCATAAATGGATGCATGTTGGGGTGTAAAGACCATAGAACTGGGTCAAGTGTGCCCTTTTTCAGCTATCTTTGTGACCTTGGGCAAACCATTTAAATGTTCTGGGTTTCACTGTCTTCATCTATAAAATGAAAGGCCTGGATTAAATGATCCTTTAAGTTGCCTTTAGCACTTAAATTCTGCAATTCCATTCCGAGAGCTAATAATTCAACAAGTATGAAATCCTATAACAGACTGAATACATGACTGCTCAGAGCAAATGATATGAAGGGGAGACTGGATTAGTTAAGGAAGACTCTGAGGAAGTAAGGCAAAGCCAGTTACCAGTGAATTATTTCACTGGACTGTGTGTGTGTGTGTGTGTGTGTGTGTGTGTGTGTGTGTGTGTGTATTTTAACTCAACAGCCCGTTGACCTGTGTAGATCTCAATGACCCTTGGCACTCTAAGACTCTACATGAGACATTATGTAGGGTGATCTTGTTAGCATTCAGAGTTTGTAGTTGGTGAGGGGGCATAGCATTGGTTTTGCTTGCTTGAAGTTGACAAGTACCTCAATGGCAGATTTGGCTACAAACTGAAGAGAGTCACGTGTCCCCACCAGTTAAGTGTTGTGCCTTCTCTAGGGACAAAGCCATTGGAGTAAAATGGCTACTTACATGACTAAAGTCTGAACAAAGATGCACATTTCTTTCTGGTCAGTAAGGAAAGGGAAGAATGCACTGATTTCAGTGTACCTTGATTAAAGTAGCCTTCAAAAACTTCTTAAAGTTTATTTATTTTGAGAGAGGGAGGGAGGGAGGGAGGGAGAGAGGGAGAGAGAGAGAGAGAGAGAGAGAGAGAGAGAGAGAGAGAGAGAAAGAGAACATGAGCGGGGGAGGGGTAGAGAGGAGAGAGACAGAGACAGAAAAAGAGAGAGAGAATCCCAAGCAGGCTCCATGCTGTCAACACAGAGCCTGACAGGGAGCTTGGTCTCACAAACGGTGAGATCATGACCTGAGCTGAAACCAAGAGTCTGACGCTTAACCAACTGAGCCACACGGGCACCCCAAAGTAGCATTCCAATTTTAAACATCGCCAAAAGCACACAATTTCAAGAAACCCCACAGGCAAATTAGCTGTACTTTGACAGTGTGTATTTCCCAGTACTCCCCAGACTTTCTGCCCAGGGATGGTAGAGGAGAATGCGACAGCTGCCCTTTGTCTGGGATGAAAACACATGCTGGACGGAAGGGAGATGGGGCAAACTGCAGTGTCCACAGGAACCAGGCAAGTAAGGTTAGCAAATGAAGCACAGTTGATATGAGTTAGTGGGATATGAGGGGGTAGATGTGGCCCCATGAAAGACGGAAAGCCACCATCCGGCATCTGTGGACAGAAACGATGGCAACTGCACGTTCAAGGTTGGCAGATAGTGTAATATTTTGTCTTTCTCCCGAACTGGAAACCCAGATTTTTATGTGATAATTATTGGTTATGGGACGTTTGTAATGAACTCAACCTTTTGAAGTTTCATAGGCTGACTGACCAAAACATCTCTTTGTGCAGGGTGGACATTTAGGCCATTGATTTGTCGTGGAAAAAAGCAAGGGCTTTGGGGACATACCTGGGAACAAAGTTTGGCAAAACCACTTGCCGCTTACGTAACAGGGGATGGGTATTTAAGATGTCTGAATCTCATTTTTCTTATATGTGCAAATGAGGGTATGTTTACATATTTGGTAGGGTTATTGCGAATGTTGAAAGAGACAAGGTATTTGACAAAACATGCATGTCTTGTCACCTGGCATTCAGTCCAACGAATGCAATACTTATGTCTGCTCTTTTCCGATATACCCTTTGGACCAATGGTTATAAACTGGGTGAGCATAGGTGAAATCCAGCCACAAATCATTTTTTTTTTAAATTTGAGATATAATTGACATATAGCATTATATTAGTTTCAGGTGTACAGCATAATGATTTGACATTTGTATGTATTGTGAAAGGATCGATGCAGTAAGTCTAGTTAACATCCATCACCATACATAGCCACAATTCTGTTTTCTCATGATGATCACTTTTAAGATGCAGATCCTTTAAAAAAAACTTTTGTGTGGGGGATTTTTTTTTTTCCTGGGCTTTGGCATGCCCTTTACCAGTCTGCTTACTGCTAAGGCTGAAAATAAACAGAGTAGCTTGTCCAGAAGAACTTCAGTCTTTTCTTCTTTGCTCACCATCATCTGGCTGTGTTTTAGGATGTCAATTCACTGTAATTATAGCCGGTCATGTGACATTTGAAGGAAATAGTAGTAATAATAATAACAACAACAATAACAAACCACTACTTAGGACACTGCAGACAGCTACTATGAGAGGTCTAAAATACAGGCACTGCCATTGGACCATCTTAATCCTGATATCAGCATGTTGAAGACTTCACCCTGTGTCTCCCTGCCTGCATGTAGTTATGCTAACACTTTCGACCCTCTAAATTGTTTGTGACCCATCAAAGTCTCCGAGTGTCTCTGTTTAAAGAGCAGAATTCCATGGCAACTTTCATCTCTGCGTTACTAAATAATTACATTGAGGACATGTAAACTTTGCTGGGAAATGTGGGACTAGACAGTTTACGTTAACCCATCCTTTTCAGAGTTTCACAAAGCATGTTTCAGTATTCCTATCTCATTTGATCTTCAAAGCAACTCTATTTCTATCCCCCTTTGTGATGTGAAAAGTGATATGCAATGGTTGCAAAGCTCACATGTTCCTTTTTAGGGAAGGCTCCCCTTGTCTGGAGTGGAACGTCAGCTTCCTCCCCTGATAGGAGACATGAGCTCTTTGGTTGGTCCTTGTCCCCATCAGTCTGCTACTTTCAGTTTTGCCTGATTCCTTAGCCATCCAAATCTGTGACCCCAACATATAGGATATTCACCCGACCCTGAACGCCGTGTGGTGTATTTCCGATCCCTGCCATATCAAACTCTGTTTGGTGATACAAAGCTTCATACTGCTGACTGTGGAGAATCAATAGACACATTATCATCTGTATAGAGGCTAGCCAGTGCGATCAGGATAATAGCAAATTTCGTGTCACGTCTCAGACTTCTCTGGCTTCTGCTTTGCATGATATTTAAATAACCTGGTGGATTTATATGGCTTCAGCTGGTCATGCACCAAAGCATAAATGCTCATTTTCCCCAACATATTCTGTGCTGAAAGCATGATACGAAAATCCGGCAAACAATGTTTCCTTATCAAATAATAATTAAAAGGTTATGTCGCAAGGGTTCTGGAAATATCATCGCTTCCCCAGGAAATAGCTGTGGAAAGATTTCCCACTGTGGCTTGACGGTAGGTGGCATGGAAATGAGTGCAGCAGCCGTGAAAATATGCACAAGTCCCAGATCCTGGGCCTCAGCGAGATATAATGGGTGGCTGGTGAATCTTAACATTTGCGAGCCTGGAAAATTATGATTTGGGGAGTTGTAAGCAGTTTATGCTTCCTAGGGTAGAGCTTGCAATTTGTCTTCAGGGGTGTATCAATCAGAGTCATCTGGTACAAGCAACAGAGACAGACTTTGGCTGGTTTTATCGGGAGGATATGGGGTAGCTCAGAGAACAGGAATAAAAATGGATGAACCGTGGTTTTTGCTAGAACTAGGAATCAGATGGCAAGACCTAGCCGACAGTCTCTTTGGGTCTGCTTTCAGGATAAATGATCATTCATTTTCAACCTCGAAGTCACTTAACTCAAGGTTCAGATTCTAGGGAAATATGCTTGATTTTCTAACATGTCCCTTATGCCTGGGAGGAAGTGCATTTTGATTGGCAGTCCCACCATAACTGCCTGCCATCGGGCTGGATAGTCAAAATCAAATTCTCATGCTGATTCCAGAACATGCAGGCACAGTGCCAAGAAGACATCTGCCCCGAGCAGACCTTCCCTTTGTTCCAGGAGGAACTGCTTCCCCAGACCTACTGGTTAAGCAACTTTAAGACAAATATCTAGTGGTTAGGGGACTAGGATTCAACCAGACACGTGTGAGACACCCAGGGAAGCGCATCCCACTGTCTAAGACAAGGTCATATGTCCCCTCTTGGTGCAGGGTCACTGCTGCAAACAGCTTGTTACCTAGAGAGGTAAACTGAGTGATTAAAAAAGCAATAAGCAAGGTAACTAGTAAGAAAGGGAGAGGACTTTCAGTACTGACAGAAACCTGTTTCACTCTCCAGGAGGGGAAGAAATATGGATTCTGATTATTGAGACTAAGAAGGAGCTGGCCATGTGGAGTTCAGCTTTCCCTTTCTTTCTGGAAGTCAGTGGCAGGCAGGAAGTAAAAATGAATCTGGCAATGCATTCTAGTACAGAAGTTCTTAAAGTGTAGTCTTCAGAACACTGGGTCCCCAAGACCCTCTCAGGGGTCCCCAAGACCTGCTCAATTCAGCAAAGTCAAAAGTATTTCCATAATAATGCTGAGACGTTATTTGTCTTTTCCACCGTGTTGATTTTTGCATTGATGGATGAAACTGCTGTGTCTTAGCATGAATCAGGGTGGGGACACCAAATTGTGTTCGTAGTCACTGTGTTCTTTCTTGCCCCATTCTCAGGAAAAAAGCCAAAAACAAGAATTCAAGAATGTCTTCAAGGGTGCATGTATGGCTCAGTTGGGAAAGCATCCAACTTTTGATCTCAGGGCTGTGAGTTTAAGCCCTACGTTGGGTTCCACGCTAAGTGTGGAGCCTACTTAAATGTATGTGTATATATATCATTAATTTTATAATTAATAAATTATAATTATTTTTATCATATCAACCATTGTGCGTACTGATGCAGGATCCTGGAACACAATTGTTGTCTATAGGAAAAGCACTTGTGCTGTTGTTTGTGTTGCGAGCTAAAATAGATTTTCCCTCCAGAATAGCATTGTACCTTCCAGACACTGCTGGAAAACAAACTATGGTTATTCAGACTTGGGCATGTGGCAAACATTTTCTCTACGTAAATGACTGTCATTTCAAGCTAACTGGAAGTATTTGTTGCTAATAATGCAATTTTTGCTCATAAGCAAAAAATTAGAAGTTTAGAAAGCTTGTCTCTATCACAATAGGCTTGACAGCTTTCCAATACTTAAAGACTTTTCTGATGATATTGGTGGTGAATAGTGAACATGGGTTTGGGGTACTGTCTAATGAAATGAGGCAACATTTGGGAGATCTGCTTATCTCAGTTAACCAAAACTTCCTAAATATTCGATAGATGATGTTACCAACATCCATTCAAACTGCAAGATTGGTCAGAGAATTTTAATGTAACAGAGTTTGAAAAGCTCATTGGTGTGGTTTGATATTTTATATTGCAATTAACTTTTAGGAAACTACCACTTGTTGAATTTTGGTGTTGTATCAAAGCAGAATATCAACAATTATCTGAACATATAAAATATTCCTCCCTTTTCCAATTATATATCTCTGTGAGGTTCCGTTTTCTTGATATACTTTAACTAAAAAAAAAAAAAAACATATTGCAAAACAGGCTAAATGCAGAAGCAGCTATGAGAATCCAACTATCTTTATATTAAGCCAGACATTAAGGTTGTAAAAATATATAACAATTATACTCTTTTTTTAAAAGATGGAATTTATTGTCAAATGGGTTTCCATACAACACTCAGTGCTCATCCCAACAGGTGCCCTCCTCAATACCCATCACCCACTGTCCCCTCCCTCCCACCCCATCAACCCTCAGTTTGTTCTCAGTTTTTGAGTCTCTTATGGTTTGCCTCCTTCCTTCCCTCTCTGTAACATTTTTTCCCCTTCCCCTCCCCCATGGTCTTCTGTTAAGTTTCTCAGGATCCACATAAGAGTGAAACCATATGGTATCTGTCTTTCTCTGTATGACTTATTTCACTTAGCATAACACTCTCCAGTTCCATCCATGTTGCTACAAAAGACCATATTTCATTCTTTCTCATTGCCAAGTAGTATTCCATTGTATATATAAACCACAATTTCTTTATCCATTCATCAGTTGGTGGACATTTAAGCTCTTTCCATAATTTGGCTATTGTTGAAAGTGCTGCTATAAACATTGGGGTACAAGTGCCCCTATGCATCAGCACTCCTGTATCCCTTGGGTAAATTCCTAGCAGTGCTATTGCTGGGTCATAGGGTAGGTCTATTTTTAATTTTTTGAGGAACCTCCACACTGTTTTCCAGAGCGGCTGCACCAGTTTGCATGCCCACCAACAGTGCAAGAGGGTTCCCGTTTCTCCACATCCTCTCCAGCATCTATAGTTTCCTGATTTGTTCATTTTAGCCACTCTGACTGGTGTGAGGTGGTATCTGAGTGTGGTTTTGATTTGTATTTCCCTGATGAGGAGTGACGTTGAGCATCTTTTCATGTGCCTGTTGGCCATCCGGATGTCTTCTTTAGAGAAGTGTCTATTCATGTTTTCTGCCCATTTCTTCACTGGGTTATTTGTTTTTCGGGTGTGGAGTTTGGTGAGCTCTTTATAGATTTTGGATACTAGCCCTTTGTCTGATATGTTATTTGCGAATATCTTTTCCCATTCTGTTGGTTGCCTTTTAGTTTTGTTGATTGTTTCCTTTGCAGTGCAGAAGCTTTTTATCTTGATGAGGTCCCAATAGTGCATTTTTGCTTTTAATTCCCTTACCTTTGGAGATGGGTCGAGTAAGAAATTGCTGCGGCTGAGGTCAGAGAGGTTTTTTCCTGCTTTCTTCTCTAGGATTTTGATGGTTTCCTGTCTCACATTCAGGTCCTTTATCCATTTTGAGTTTGTTTTGTGAATGGTGTAAGAAAGTGGTCTAGTTTCATCCTTCTGCATGTTGCTGTCCAGTTCTCCAGCACCATTTGTTAAAAAGACTTTTTTCCTTTGGATATTCTTTCCTGCTTTGTCAAAGATGAGTTGGCCATACGTTTGTGGGTCTAGTTCTGGGGTTTCTATTCTATTCCATTGGTCTATGTGTCTGTTTTTGTGCCAATACCATGCTGTCTTGATGATTACAGCTTTGTAGTAGAGGCTAAAGTCTGGGATTGTGATGCCTCCCACTTTGGTCTTCTTCTTCAATATTACTTTGGCTATTAGGGGGTCTTTTGTGGTTCCATACAAATTTTAGGATTGCTTGTTCTAGCTCTGAGAAGAATGCTGGTGCAATTTTGATTGGGATTGTATTGAATGTGTAGATTGCTCTGGGTAGTATTGACATCTTAACAATATTTATTCTTTGAATCCATGAGCATGGAATGTTTTTTTCATTTCTTTGTATCTTCTTCAATTTCCTTCATAAGCTTTCTATAGTTTTCAGCATAAAGATCTTTTATATCTTTGGTTAGGTTTATTCCTAGGTATTTTATGCTTCTTGGTGCAATTGTGAATGGGGTCAGTTTCTTTATTTGTCTTTCTGTTGCTTCATTATTAGTGTATAAGAATGCAACTGATTTCTGCACATTGATTTTGTATCCTGCGACTTTGCTGAATTCATGTATCAGTTCTTATAACAATTATACTCTTACCTTTTTTCGGTTTTAGAAAATACAATTGTTTCTGATAAAAACGTTATTTATGTTAATATTTAATGGATTTGTTATTGTTTGTTTGTTTGTTTACAGAGAGTGAGAGCGTGAGCCAGGGAGGGGCAGAGGGAGAGAGAGAGAGAACTTTAAGCAGGCTATATGCCCAGCCTAGAGCCTGAGTTGGAGCTGACTCTCACAACTGTGAGATCATGACCTGAACTGAAATCAAGAGTGAGATATTTAACTGACTGAGCCACCTAAGCACCTCATATTATTGTTTTTAAATGAACTAATGCATAAATATTTAAATTTTTATATAATTCCTACTTTGGTAAATAGGTATCAGTATTTACCAATAATAGAAGTGAAGGCTTTTTGGAATCCTCAATAATTTTTAAGAATTTAAAGGGATCCTGAGACCACAAAGTTTGAGAGCTGCCATTCCAGTGGAATTCCTTTCCCGCGGAAGGAAGTATCTTGAGTAGGAAAAAGTTTCCCTCTTTAACAAAAAGAAGCCCATCTCAGTAGTTATTTCAGAAGACACCATTAACTGGCTTCATTCAATAACTGGGAGTTATTCACATTTCACTCTAGATGCTGGCGAACGGAATACTTTGCAAATAGCCACTGTGTCCAGAAATAGCCATGTGACCTAGTTTTGGAACATAAAATTCTAGAAGATGCTGTTGGTGGCCTGTCCGGTTCTCCTTACTGGGACAATGTACCTGTCCCCCAGCTTCTGTGAATTGCCCTCAACCAGGGCAGCCTCCTTGCTTGGAACTGACTGGAAGGTTGTGCCACATACCCAAGGCTGAGGTGAGATTTCATCAGAATCCACATCTTTGCCCAGCTCCTTCCCTCTGCCTTATACTCCATTCTTTACTCCCTTGAAAGTTTTACTGAAAACACTCCCTCAATCAGTCACTTACATAAGGACCCCCATTTCAGGCTCTGGAGAACCCAGTCAAAGGCAGACATAAGCAGAAGTCAGTGGGAGTGCCTTTCTGGCAAAGCATTTGCTTTCCTGATTAAAAAAAGAGAAAGGGGAAAATATCCAGTGGTCCTGGCCTCTTGCCCTCTAGAGCATCACTGTGACGTCTGGATCTAGAGCTCCCGTCTTGTGGCTAAGAGGCAATAGGCATAAAGGAAAGGCCAAAAGAGGCCTAGAATCAGTGCCAGCAGCTCCTACTTTCAGACTTTTATATGTGAGACAAATTCATTCTATTTGCTTAATTCAATGTTTTTCTTAATTGCAATGGAACACATTACTATCTGATACAGTTGCTGTGACAATATAATGAGAAAATAAAGGGCCTAGCATATTAGCAAACCCTCAAAAAATTGTAACCTCCTCCCATCTCTACCCAAATTAATTTTCCTGGCTGGAGTTTATGGAAGGCCAAATGAAATGATAAGATACCTTTGTGTTGTATATCATATATCAAGGTTAGCCTTTTCTGACCTACTTATATTTTTAAACGAATGCCTTGATTAAGAGAGGGATAACCTAATAATAGGCAGGAACAGGGAATTTTGTCTCTCTTTCCTTACATTTCAGCAGTGGGTGGTCTTGTGTGTTGGGAGGGTTGACCCAGCTCATTGCTTTAATATCGCTTAAAGACTTAAGGAAAAATAGCTTTCTATTTCATTAAAAAAATGTGTTATATTTTAGGCTTGCATCGGCTAACTTTTCAAGTTAATTATAATAGCACTAATATTTGTACCAACGCAGAAGAGTGTGGTTGAGTGGCTTGGGCGTCAGAAACAGCAGGGCCTTTGTCCGGATTGTGATCCTATGTACATTCCACAGCATCTCTTTGTCTGGGGCGGGGGGGGGGGGGGGGGACCATTCTTGCTCTGTGCCTATGCATCTTATTATTTATGGAAATAAAGCTTGTCCTTGGAGTAGTGAATCCCCTGGTGACAGGGACATATTGTTTGAAATGCACCGAATGCCTCAGGTTTACATGCTGTCAAATAATGCAATTCATAGCAGACGTATACGCAGATCACATCAGGGTTGGTGTTACGATAAAGATGCTAACAAGGTTCTGTGAGACTTTTGAGGGAGGGAAGGAGAGATTCAGTCCATCCACTTCAGGTGCAGAATAGAGAGGCGGGTAGATGTCCTTGAGAAAAGCAAATGCTCTCTGTTTGTGCTTGCGATTTTCTTTCACCTAATTATATCTTATGATTGTTAAAATAGGAAAGCCTTTCCTGTAGTCTAACTTAAATGAATCCCTACACCACCACCCCGGGGAGGGGGGGGGGGGGGGTTGTCGTGTCAATTTACACGTGAAGGTGTAAACTCGGCTCAGCCAAGTTTAAAGCACTCATGTGGCCTTACATGATGAAAACAGGTATTCTAACTCCAGATTTACTTCTTTCCCCATAGACTGGTGGTTTTTATGGTCCACAGAAGTGGTTTGCAAACCAGGCTGCACGTTCGAATCTGCCAGGAGGTTTTAAAAATCCCTGTGTCTAGGCTGTACTCCAATTAATTCAGACTCGTGGCGGGGGGGGGGGGGGGGGGGGGCTAGGCATCAGTGTTTTGTGTTCTTTGAAACTATCATTTATCTGTATAGTTTTAAATTGTGGTAAAATGCACAGAACATGAAATTTATCATCTTGTGCCATTTTTAAGTGGAAAATTCAGCGGCATAAGGCACATTGACATTCCTGTCCCACCATCACTGCCACCCACCCACAGAACTCTTTTCATCTTGGACAGTGGAACGCTGTACCCATTGAGCAGTAACTCCCCATTACCTCCTTCCCCCAGCCCTTGGCAAACCCATCCTACTTTGTGCCTCTGAGAATTTGACTAGGTCCTCGGAGAACTAGAGCCAAGGAGTAATCATCCTTTTGTGACTGGCCTAGTCACTTAGCATAATGTCCTGAAGGTTCATCATGCGTCAGAATTTCCTTCCTTTTTAAGACCAGATAATATTCCCTTGTAGGTTTATACCACATTTCGTTTATCATTCATTGTCAATGAACAGTTGGGTTGCGTCCGCCTTTTGGCCGTCGTGACTAATGCTGCTCCGAACATGGGTGGCCCTGCTTTCGATTCTTTGGGGTATATATCCAGAGATGGAATTGCTGGATCCCATGATGATGCTATTTTTAATGTTTTCAGGAACCACCACATGGTTTTCCATAGTGGTTGTACCATTTCACGTTCCCACCAACAGTGCATCCGTGTTTTGTATAAAGCTCCCTAGTGATTTCAGTAGGCAACGCAGATCGAGAATCCCTGTAAGAGACTGACCTCCTCAGGGACAAAACTGTTTTCTTCACTTTTGTAGCCACAGCCCTCTGCACCACGCCTCACAAACTGTCGCAGCACTCGCGTCCGATGGAACTCCACGGTGTCGTGTCCTTTTATTTCTGCATAACTTCTGCGAATCTGCGGCTAAACCAGCTTTCCCTACAATGCACACGTAGTGGCAGACCCCTGAAGCGTTCCTCAGCTATGGACAGATATTTCTGTCCTTGTCACCTTTATTCTTTGGTGGTAGAAAGTGTTGCTTCTACATCAAATGGAAGAAGAGAAATAAAACAAGAGAAAGGTGGCTGCCAAGTTTTGTTTAGGTCTGAAGCACATGGACCCTCTATTTTCCATGACTGACTAAAGATCTTTTAGATGTGACTTCTTAATTAAACTTCTCCCCTGGGCTCTCCCCTGTCCTGCTTCTTGCAAACTGAGAAGGAGCCTTTACTACTTAGATTGTACTTTCCTTCTTGGAAATAGACAACGATCTCCTCAAACTAAGAGGAAGTTTGGGGACTTGACTTTAGTCATCTTAATCTAAGAGACCCCCCCCCCCCATCCCGACACACACCTTCTTAAGAACGAGGAGGGAGAGAAACACAGGATGGGGAAAGGAGGCCAAAAGTCATCACATTCGGTGTGTCTGTTTTCTCCTTGGGTTGTGGAGAATGATTTATTTAATCGTCTTAATTTAGATGACTTTTAGTGTCAGCGAGTGGTCTTTTTTATTACTTTTGTCTTCTGCTGGCCTTTCCTGGGCCTCTTATATTTCCATCGGGCTATTGGCATTCTGTCTGAATCAGTAGCAGGCAAAGGACTCTTTCTTGGATATTCAGCACAGTGCATTCTACCTGGAATCAGAGATGAAGAATTACAGTTGTTTAGAATCAGTAGAGACTTTGAGAGATGTCTGACCCAACCTTATTTTTATTTTGGCCTACGTGTACTGTGATGTAACGGCTTAGTGGCTGAGTAGAAACAAGGACTCAGGTTTTCTCTCACGGAGCGCATTACTTTTGCCCTATTCTGTTTGCATTCACTCATTTTTTTTTCATTCAGTATTTACTGAGCATCTATTATATCTTAGACACAGTGCTGGGCATCGGGAAAAGAGAAACACAGACCTGTTTCCTATTCTTATGATCTCTAGTGGAGGAGACACGTAATCGATCATACAGAGCAGTACACAGAGAGGCACCTAATCCCCTTGAAGAGGGAGACAAGGGAGGAATCTCTGGAAGAGTGATGTTTAAACCAAAAACTGATGAGCCAGTAGGGGTTCGCTTGGGGAGAAGTAGAATATGAAGAGGAAAAAAAATGTGTGAAGACCCCAGGCAGAAGAGCATGGTGCATTTGAAGAATTGAGAGAAATTCAGAGAAGGGAAGAGAAGCAGGGCTTCGATCGGGGTTCGTCCTTGTTGGCCGTGCTGAAGAATGTAGATTTCATTCTGAGGTCAGGGGATCTGTTGAAAGGTTTAAGCAGGATTTTTTTTTTTAATTTTTTTTTTCAATGTTTATTTATTTTTGGGACAGAGAGAGACAGAGCATGAACGGGGGAGGGGCAGAGAGAGAGGGAGACACAGAATCGGAAACAGGCTCCAGGCTCTGAGCCATCAGCCCAGAGCCCGATGCGGGGCTCGAACTCCCAGACCGCGAGATTGTGACCTGGCTGAAGTCGGACGCCTAACCGACTGCGCCACCCAGGCGCCCCGCAGGATTTTAAAATGATCAGAAGTGCCTTTGAGAACACTCACTCTCATTGCCACGAGCAGGACGGGTTAGAGGTGGGCAAAACTGAGGGAAGAGAGACCAGATAGGAGTCCCTTGTGATAATCTTGTTGAAGGAGGACGGGGGCTTGAACCTAGTTTGTGGCAGAGGGGATTAAGGAAGTGAGCAGGTTTCAGAGGTGTGCCTGGGATGGATGGACCATGGGAGGTGGTGAACCACATGGGCGCCATACCTTGGGAAGGACCTGTAGACAAAAGATGAGGTGCCAGGAGTAAGGATGGAGACGATGGTGACCTCTTGATGCTGAAGAGCCTTTCAGACTCACACACTCATCACAAATTAACATACCAAGTGATGCCTGTTATGGGCTGAGTTGCATGCTCTCCAAATTTGTGTGGGGAAGCACTAACCCCCAGTACCTCAGAATGTGACTGTATTTGAAGACGGGGCCTTTAGAGAGGTGATTAAACTAAAATGAGGCCATTAGGGTGGGGCCTAATCCAAGCTGACCGGTGTCCTTACAAAAAGAAGACCCTTGGACACACAGAGATATACACGTTTATCTTGATGACATCCTGTTGTAGAGCTTCCAGCCTCCAGAACTAGGAGACCCTAAACTTGTATTGTTGAAGCCACTCACTCTGTGGTATTCTGTTATGCCAGCCCCAGCAGACTAATACATCAGACAGTTTAATAACTTACCTACCCTTTTTATTTTTTCTTAAGTTTTTATTCATTTATTTTGAGAGAGAGAGAGAGAGTTGGGAGGGGCAGAGAGAAGGGGAGAGAGAGGGAATCCCAAGCAAGCTCCACACTGTCAGCCCAGAGCCTGATGAGGGGCTCGAACTCACGAACCATGAGGTCATGACCTGAACAGAAACCAATGATGCTTAACTGACCGAGCCACCCAGGCGCTTGTCCCTTTTCTTTTTAAATGGAGATATCCACAGGCAGTTGGACACAGAAGTCTGCAGAGAGGTTTGAAGTCCACAGCACACGGGCATAACTGAAGCTATGAGAGGATGGGGTCACCCACAGTGTATGGCTGGAGAAGAGAGAATGATCAGGCCTATATGCTGAGAAAGGCCAGCATTTCAGCACCAGAGACGTAGAGGAATCCCAATCCCTTGTGCCACAAGAGCCGAGGGAAGGGAGTGATACTTGTGTCTGAGGCTTACAGACTTGGGCAAATGAGCCCATGAGCTTGGAGAGCACCTAGAAGGAAGTGATTGGAAGGAAGCCAGGCTACAGGGCTTGAGGGGCTGGAGGTGGTGGGCCAGACATGGCTTATAAGAAGCTTGGCTAGGTGGGGAGACATATTAAGAGCAGAACCTGGAGAGAGGAAGAATATTTTTTGTTTCTAAATTTCTTTTAATGTTTATTTTTGAGAGAGAAAGAGAGACAGAATCCGAAGCAGGTTCCAGACTCGGCGCTGTGAGCACAGAGCCCAACACGGGACTTGAACTCATGAACCATGGGATCGTGACCTGAGCCAAAGTCGAACGCTTGACTGAGCCACCCAGGCGCACCGAGGAAGAATCTTTTTTTTTTTTTTTCTTAAACACTTGAGACACTTGAGCCAGCCTAAAAGCTGATTAGAAAAGGGGCAGGTTCACTGTTCAAGTGAGAAGGGATAGTCAGTAGAGCCCAGTCTTCAAGGTCATAGTTGAGGGCTCTATCACCCTGGTCAGAAGGGGTCCTCGTCCAGAAGGAGGGAAGGTGAGGACCAGGTACAGTTGCAGAAGGCCAAGAGAGCTGCCTTTTGGATGCTTCCTTTCTCCAAGAGCAAGAAGGGGTCATCAGCACACAGGACAGGGATGCCATTGTGGGGGTGGGTGGGGACATCCTATCCCAGATTTGAGGAGCATGGGGACAGTCTCCCTGAGTGATACAAACCGTGGAGGGAATGCAGACCCCACTACCAGCCAGACCATTGCAGGTGTTTTACAAACACCATGGAAAATCTGGAGGATAAAATTACACTTGTCTTACAGATGAGAAATTAGGGACCCAGAGGTCAAAATTCTGCCCAAAGCTACACGATCTGTAAGCACCCCAGGCAGGATGTAAACCCCGAATTCTTAACGCCTTGGCCCTATGCCCTCAATACAGTATCCTCCCTGCCCTGGACCTGGATGCCTCGATAGAGTAATACTTTGTCTACTGTTAAAACCTACACACATTTGAAATTTATTCCAAGTCTATTTGGAAGTTCTGTGTGCAGGAATTGCAGGGAAGAACCCCATGGTCCCCAGCCTGCACTGTCCTCTCAGTACAACGAAAGGCCTCGGGTTAATGGTACCCGCTGTTCTTGAGGATGCAATTCACAGGTCACCTCTGGAATTTGATGCCTGCCTGGCTGGGACTGAGGGGCTGCAGGTCGATTTTGAGGGTGGGAGGAAGTGGGGGGCCTCCACACCCTCCCAACCTAGTAGCTTATCAAATTGCAGATGCTTCTTCATTTACAAACGGTTTAGGTTTGAAAGGTAGTCCCTACATCCATTTGTGTATAGGTCCAACAAGACTGATTAGGCAAGCCACTACCACACCAGAAGGTTGATTTTTCTCTGAGGTGTAGCTTTGTTTTTGTCCTCTTGATAAGATTTAGAGGCAAGTAGCATTTGTATTTCTTTGAGCCCTGTACAGTGACCCCAGGAGGAACTCCCCAAGGAGGAACTCTGGAAAATTCTGTCTTTTTTCTACCTGGTTGCATTTCCAATGACATTTTAGTGCCTTTGTGATATTTAGCAGTAGGGATGTGTCCCAGACAGTGGTCTGGCTGAACTGCCACTCGGGCCAGCTCTGGCCATACTGAGCCTTAGTTTCTCATTGAGCGTTCAAGTGACAGATCTGACTTGTTATGGGTGTATAGGTGATTCATTGCTGAAATCATGAGAACCACATAGGCCTCATGCTGTAAGGACCCACCAAAGCTGCTGTAACCACGTTTCTATGAATTACTCATGATTTGTTAAGCCACAGGACGTTTAACTTTGGAAATGTTGAGGTGCTACCTTGCCTGTGTCTGAGAAGGTTTTCTTTTCTCACCATGGATATTTCCACTGAAGTAAAATCCTTACTGCCCCGTCCTGTTTTTTAGGTCGGTTATGGGAGGTTGTAAGCGTTCCAGGCTTAAAAGAAATGAGGCAACAAATAACTAAAAACCTCGGAAAGGGAAATCTACAGTAGTTTATTGATGCATTCTTAGTGCCTTATAGGAATCTGCATCGTGGAGGGGGCTAGACTATCGTAGGGTAACTGGCCCTCTTGTTTTGCTGAGACAGGGTTTCCAGGAATGCCAGACTTGCAGGACTGAAACTGGGAAAGTCCTGGGAAAACCAAGATGAGATGCTCATCTTACCTTTTGTTATTTCAATGTCTATTTATTTATTTATTTTGAGAGAGAGAGAGAGAGAGAGAGAGAGAGAGAACGAACATGAGCAGACGAGGGCAGAGAGCAAGGGAGGGAGAGAGAGAATCCCAAGCAGGCACTGTCAGTGCAGAACCTGACATGGGTGGGGCTCCATCCCACGAACCTTGACATCATGACCTGAGCTGACATCAAGAGCCAGATACTTAACTGACTGAGCCACCCAGGGGCCCCACTTTTTTTTTTTTTTGAAATAAACTTTTTCTTATAGACTGCTCTTGGATTTAAAGAAAAACTTCAAAGGTAGAACAGAGTTCCCATATACCCCCAACCCAGTTTCCCCTGCTATAAATATATTAGTATGGAACACTTGTCACAATTAATGGACAAATATTAACACATAATTATTAACTAAAGTCCATCTTTTATTTAGATCTTCTTAGTTTTTATCTAATGTCCTTTTTCTGGTCCAGGGTCCTATACATGACAACTAGTTGTCATGCCTCCTTAGGCTTCCCTTGGCTATGACATTGTTCCTTGTTTTGATGACTTTGACAAATTTGAGGAGAGCTGGTCAGGCATTTTGTAGAGCATCTCTCAATTGGGATTTGTCTGATGTTTTTCTCGTGATTAGCCTGGGCTAATGGTTTTGGGGGAACAAGACCACAGAGGTAGAGTGCCATTCTCATATCTTATCAAGGACTCATACTATCAACTTGTTACTACTAACACTAACCTTAATCACCTGCTTTAGGTAATGTCTGTCAGGTTTCTCGACTGTAAAGTCACGCGTCCTTTCTTCTCCCTTTCCATCCCATACTCTTTGGAAGGAATTCACTGTGGGGAGCTCACACTTAAGGAGTAGGAAGCTGTGCTCTCCCTCCTCAATTAACAAGTGCTTACATAAATTATTTGGAATTCTTTGTCATGGGAGGTTTGTACTTTCTCCCCAATTTATTCATGCCATCATTTGTTTATGTCAGTATAGAGTCATGACTATTTATTTTATGCTTGGGATTATAGTGCAGTACTATCTTATCTATTGTGTTGCGATTCCCTAATGACAGGTGATGTCACGCATCTTTTCAGGTACTTATTTGCCATCTGTATATTTCCTTTGGTCAGGTGTCTGTTCAAATCTTTCCTACTTTTGAGAGCAATCTGGGACTTGAGGCCAGGTGTGTGTGTGTGTGTGTGTGTGTGTGTGTGTGAAAAACCTGCCAACTCTAGATTTCTTCAGCTGCAGCCTCTGAGACTCTTCTTCCAGAGGCTCCGCCCACCCAATCCTGGGTCAGATCTGACCAGAGCAGGGTGGGGTTGGGAGGTCGACTGTGGAATAGACCTAGGTGTGGTTCAGTCAAAACCATTTGCCTCAGTTGTCAACTTATTTACATCCCCTGCTGAAAACTTCATGAAATAGACTAGAATCTAAAATATTTCACAGTCCCATAAACACCCATTTCCTTTCTCCATCATTTAGAACTAATTTAGACAGCATCAACCACAAGACACATGAGATTTACAGGACTGTAAAAATATTCTGGTTTCTGAGTGTTCCTATTTTACAAAGAGCCTGGAACAAGGTGGGTTTGGATGGATGTGTGGACATGTGAGCAATTCCTTATCCTGAATGCAATTCTTTACTCCTTTTTTTAAACACAGACCTTAAGGGTTTGGAACCTGAGTTTACGGTCAGGGGAGAAAATCAATTTGGGAGAAATGCCATGTAGCACGGTCACACACAAAGGGTTGCTTGTGTTCTTTGATGTTTAGGCCTCTCTGGTAATTTCTCTAAGGTTTACTCGATTTAAAGACCCTCTTAAAGTCGAAGACCCATTGCTTTGATAACTTACAAATGTCAGCGTTTCAAAGGAAATGCCGCTTAACCGTCAGCAAATTAGAATTTTGACAAACCATCAAATAAAGGAAGATAATCTGGTACAGCTGAAGACCGTGTGACCACTAGGGGTCAGGTGATGTCCTGATAAAGGAGGCACCGTCTGGGGAGAAAGAAGGAGAGCAGCCTCTGGCCAGCTTGCATTTTCCGAGAGAGAGGGGTACGCCATTCCTGGATGGAACTGAAATGTAGGCATTCCAAGCTTTAGCAGTAAGGCTTTTTGTTTTGTTCTGTTTTCCCATTGTTTTCTTTTTTATATTTTTTAATGTTTACTTATTTTTCAGAGAGAGACAGAGTGCGAGAGGGGGAGGGGTAGAGCGAGAGCGAGAGCGAGAGAGAGAGAGAGAGAGAGAGAGAGAGAGAGAGAGACTCACAGAATTGGAAGCAGCCTTGTGCTTGAGCTGTCAGCACAGCACAGAGCCTGATGTGGGGCCCGAACTCACGAACTGTGAGATCATGACCCAAGCTGAAGTCAGACGCATAACCAACTGAGCCACCCAGGGGCCCCAATGTTTTTCTGTTTTGAAAGCCAAATTCTCTGAAGAGAATTTTGCTTACAATTTCTCTTTGCAGATTTTCAAATGCCATTATATTTCTCCCTTACCAGCCATATCTGGCCACTTTTAATGGACTGAGGGTGTGGCAAATCTCAAGGTTCTATTTCCCACAACATTTTTATTAAGGTGCATTCTGGATAAAATGAAAGTGTCAAAGAAGGGAGAGTTGGGTGGGGGGTCGGGGAAGAGGGGTAGGATTATGCTGATCCCTGCAGCCTCAGTGAGCAGGAGGAATGAGCAGGAGGGTGGGTGATGAGGGTGATGTCTTTCCTCCTCCCCAGATCAAAGGGCCCCAGGCACCTTTGAACCCCAAGGGCCAATCCAATTCTTTTCCTACTTGGGGACAATATCAGGGTTTCCCTCCTGGGATATTGGCCCTCCAGATTCTCGTGCCTAGGCATACGTTGCTACCCAGTCTCTGTTTTCAAGTGAGCCGTGATCAGCCCCAGAACATTTCTCAGTCTAGTGCTTCAGGCAGTCACTGTAAACTTTGCCTCTGTTCCAGGTTTGGCAATGCCTAGGTGTCAACAACAAGTTTATGTTGAACCTGACACTCATCTCTCCTGGCTGTGTGGTGGCGGTCATGATTTGCAATTTTGGTGACCCTGGAGGTTTGAGAGTTTCCCTTCAAATGTGGTCGAGGTGTTATTGCACAATGGCCAAACCATGGATCGGTTTCAGGCACAGATTGGTTTTTGGCCAAGATGGTGTTCCGGGTCATGTGGCTAGAGACTTAAAGTGACATCTCCATTTTCATCAGGAGCATATTGTTTGTCCAGAGTAAAAGTCAGACCTACTAACTAAAGTTTACTGAAGAGAAGAATCACCTGACTAGCACTCAGAAATGCAAATGCAACATGAGGTACCCAGTTTTTCCTCATTAGGTGGCAAAAATTAAAAAAAGGTTGAGAACACACAATGCTGGTAGGGAGTGGAAAATCAGCCCTCCTCATACGTTGTAGCTCAGAATGTAAATGGTTACTATCTTTGGGAAGATATCATAGCAGTCTATTAAAATAGAAAATACATATTTTTGCCTCGAATCTCATGTTGGGAAATATATTCTTCAGGGATAAAAGTGGAAGAACATAAAAATAAACAATCAAGGATGCTTGTTGTATATTTTTTGGTGTCAAAACAAAACCTAATTGAGATACCACCGAAATAGGGTATATTTTGGCAGAAGTATAATTTGGTATATTTATAATTTCAATTTAAGTGAGTGTAAATGAATGAATGAATGAATGAATTAGGTCAGTGTGAATTGTTCTAGAGGCCATCCATGTAAATTTAATGAAAAAAGGAAGCTAGAGTCTTGAATATAGTATGATGCAGCTTTTGTGAGAACAAAAAAGTCCAACTCTACACGTAGGAATAAATGTACATGGCAGGATAAAAGGTATAGGAGGGTGTCCGTTAAGGTTTTGAGCTCTGTGATGTGGGATGAGAGGGGTGTGTGTGTGTGTGTGTGTGTGTGTGTGTGTGCACATGCACATAGGGTGGGAATGTTATAAATTTTCTCCTCGGTGCATTTAAAAAATGAGATTCATTTAGGGATGCCTGGGTGGCTGAGTCAGTTAAGTGTCCAACTCTTGATTTCGGCTCAGGTCTTGATCTCATGGTCCCAAGAAGGAGCCCCATGGCAGGCTCCGAGCTGGAGTGGAGTTGAGACTCCGAATGGAGTCTGCCTAAGATTCTCTCTCTCCCTCTTCCTCTACCCTTCTCCCACCCTCTCTCTTTCTCTCTCTCACTCTCTCAAAACAAGATTGACATAAGTGCTTTTAGAATAAAAAAATTCAATAAGAAAACATGGTCCCTACAAGGTTAAGGCCATTGACCAAAGTCTTAACAACTGGTTAATGACCAAGCAGGAGCTACAGTGCAGGTCGGCTGCGCCCATATCCCCAGTGTTCAATCCCCTGCACAGGTTGCTGTTAAAAATATATAACTGGCAAAACTCATTACTGCTTCTGTTTGATGTTTTTGTCCCTCCCCTCTTTTCTCTATTGAGTAGCCAAGCTAAGAGAATGAGTGTTTTTCATTGTAGCCAGATCCTCTGATGTTCATTCTCAGGCAGACACTTTCCTTTTGACTGGATAAGTTAATTTCCATGACTAGGTTAGCTATTGAATGGCAATCCCCAGAGTTACAAGGATTGAGAAGGTGTCTGAAGAGTTATATATTTCCTCATTGTCCAGTCAAGATGTTCTCCTTGATCTGACAATTTTTCAGAAGCCAGCATTTTATTTCGTTTCCAGCTTGACATAAAAGTGATTGTGTCCTTGGGGTTATAAGAAATATAATCTCACCTGTGACCTCCCTTTCATACTGCAAGCCCTCCAAAGACTCCATGGAACCTATACAGTTTAATTTGGGCTTTGCTCAGGTTTCTTTTTGGTTAAAGTTAACCTGTTATCCCTTTTGAAATAGTTCATCATTTAATCCAGAAAGAGATTGTCACCCATCAAATGGAACACATTGCTGTATCTACTTAATTTTTTTTCTTTTTATTCCTGGGAAATACTTTTCTTCCCTGACATTCTTGAGCTCTGTCAACAGTTTAGAAATATACAGTCACAAAATGTAAATCTGAGACTGAAGAAATTTTGAGGCATTATGGTGGACAGAATAATGTCCACCCAAAGCAGTCTATATCTCTAATCCCTGGAACTTATGACTATATTATTGGCCCTCCTGCAAAGGGGACTTTGCAGATGTGATTCGGTTAAGGGCTTTGAGATGGTGAGATTATCCTTTACAGGAGGGGGCCCAATCTCTTCACATGGACCTTTAAAAGCAGAAACCGTTTCCTGGCTGTAGTCAGAAGGAGATGTGACTACAGAAGAATGGCCAGAGAAATGCAACATGGCTGCCTTGAAGGTGGAGGAAGGGGCCATGACCTAAGGAATGCAGGAGGCCTCTAGAAGTTTGTAAGGGGAAGAAAACGGATTCTCCTCTAGAGCCTCCAGAAGGAATGCAGTCCTGCCAACATCATGAAACCCATGTCAGACTTCAAGAAGCATGGTAGACCACAAGTGCTACTGTGAGGGTTCTGACCCCAGTTCCCACCATTCTCTTGACTTTTCCCTCTTTCATGTAGAAGTATCTTGAAGCTGACTTTCTCCCATGGTAGCAAGATGATAATCAGCAGCCACTGGACAATAAGCTTGCTTGTTTATATCCATGGGACAGAAAAGAAAACCTGTCCCTCAAACATAAAATAAGGTATCGCCTGCAGTCTGATTAGGCCAGTTGGATCACATGCCCACTCCTGGACCAGGCAAGGGATTGCCATCTACTGATGCATTAAGCCTGACTTTCCAAACTGGCAGCAAGCTGAGATGGCTGTGACGGGCACACATAGAAGAGGGAAGAGCCAACAGAAGAGTGGGAAATAGAGCTCGAACCTTCACCGCAGCACATTTGGCTCACCTGCCTCCCAAGGTCTCATTAGGTGAAATAACAGAGTTCTGTATTAGTTGAGTTGGGCTTCTCTATTACTTGCTGCCCAGATTACTCTAGTAGCCACGTACTCTCTACACGCAGAGACACAAGCCCCTCCTGCCTGCTTTTGTCTTTCATGGTACCTGGCGGGCTCCTGCAGGCCTTTCAGTTTGTGACTTTCTACACCTGACTGTGTCTGGTAAGAAACGCTTTCCTCCTGAGAACTGGCCCCCCGGGCCCAGAGCCAGCAGTGCATTGCATGCCCGGTGCCTCTCCCCGCTCCTCCGCCCACAGCTGGCGTTGCTAATTGAGCATGGCACCCCTTCTTGCTGAGTCCACATGTGGCCTCACAATGTCCAACACTGCACTCCAGGCAGCCGCGACTGGCTGATTGGAGCTGGCACAGGGGATGGACCCAATCTGGCATATTAGCGTAACTAGAGATAGTCTTTTTTTCCTTTCTAAGTAGTTGCTTTACCTTGTCAGTTCGTATTGAGATAACGACCCGTTACAACTCTCAGGCCTCCCTCACTTGTCGAAGTCCACATTTCCCTAAGCCCGGGCTTGGCACAGCCTGTTGATGGCCAGCCAGACGTTCCAGGACCTAGACGGTTAGCGTTCACACGTGAGCCTCCACCGCTCTGCCGTCTCCGTGTAAAATATCCTTCAAGGTTACTTTATAGTTTTGTGGTCTCATTTACATTACATGAAGGGAATCTAATTCACTAGCATTCCGGATTGGGGAGTGTTTCTCCCTTTGAGAAAAAGTGTCAGGAGACAAGTGGCAGGGTGGTCACTTATCAAGCTTTATGGCTTTTGAAAGAAGGGTACCTCAGGGAAGGAGGAAACAGAAGCCCAGGCTTGGTGTTGTGGGAACCCTATGGAGAAGGACAGTGATGAAAGCCCTAACAGCTGCTCAGAGGTGGGCTCGCAGGCAGTGAGATGCATCCAAAAGAGGGCTCTTAGAGACTTGTCCTGCCGCCTACTAGAATTCCCCTTCTCTTGCCTCCTCACGAGACCTGCTGCAGCGACTTCCGCTTTTCTCTCATTCCTCCTAGAGGCAAACTTGAGTTTCCTCTAGAAGCAACTGCATGCTGTTCCACCCTAAGGCTGGGACATGGAGGGCCAATTTTATTCAGGTTACAGCTTATTTTACGGTGTTATCTTTTGCGTACTTGAGCCTTTTTATTCTATTTGTTTGTGCCTCAATAGTCATGGCTTTTTTTTGAAGGGTACCAGAATATGCCACCCCAAAATATGCATAAGAATTCTTTTGGGGCACCCAGTTGGCTCTGTCGGTAGAGTATCCGACTCTTGATCTCAGGGTCCTGAGTTCAAACCCTACAGTGGGTGTGGAGCCTACTTAAAAAGTATATATTTTGAGCTGAGGGCAATTGAGAAGAAGGTACAAGAAAAGCTCTCCGCCCTCTGCCTATTTGCGTAGAAAGAGGACATAAATTTGTAAAAATTTGTAAAGGTGTCCCTTCTCCTACCAGGAAGGAGAAAAGTTAATCACCAGAGACAACTCTAGATCCTTAACATCCCAGAGACCACACCAGAGGAACCTACTTAACAAACCTTACTAACTAGCCCTATCTGCCATTAGTTCCCCTATACCCTTACCTTCCCACATGTGCCACCCTAGAGACTCAAAGCTTTTTCTTTGTCTTGTTACATCTTTAAAAATGTATTTTTCTTTGTGACACCTGGGTAGCTCAGTTGGTTAAGCCTCTGACTCTTGGTTTTGGCTCAGGTCACGATCTCACGGTTTGTGAGTTTGAGCCCCGCCCCCCCCCCCCCCCCCCCCCCCACCATCGGGCTCTGCGCTAACAGTTGCGGAACCTGCTTGGGATTCCCTGTCTGCTTCTCTCTCTGCCCCTCCCCTGCTCTCTATCAAAATAAATAACGTTAAAAAATGTATTTTTCTTTTTTTTAGAGGATGTCATATAAGCTCAAGTTCTAACCACTGTTTTGAGTTACTCGCTGCTGAGTACCCCTGTATGTATGCACAACGCACGTTCATAAACGTCTCTGTGTTTTTCTCTTGTTAATCTGTCTTTTCTCAGATTTACTTGTAGAATCTATTCAGAGATCCTAGGAATATGGAGGGAAAAGTTATATTTCTCCTCCCCTACATTTTTCTTATTTTACATGACCTTCCTTTAGCTCACTTTGACATTTTGCTTAGCTTATATTTATCTCGTTTTCTCTCATTGCTTTTACGTTTGTTTTCCCCCGTTTTTTTTTCTTAATTGTTCTTTTTAATGTTTATTCATTTTTTTTTCTTTTACAGCCCTCATCACACCTGCTACCCCAGCGGGGTTACCAAGACTGCCCCCCTCCACTCACCAGTGCCCTGGTTTAGAGGGTTGCGTATGGGGTTCTAGGTGGCCTACTGCAGTGTCTCCTTGGCAGGACAAAGCCAGGTGTGGCCCTCTGGTGTCCACTCCCCACCCCCTCCAAGCCCAGCTCCTGCTCTGCCGTCTCAAGGGTCCTTAGAACAGGGTGTGTGGGCGCAGGGCCTGGAAGCAGCCAGGGGTTCATGAACTTGCCCAAAGACTTGCAGAAACCCCTCTCCAGACAGACCTACAGAATGATCACTTCCAGGAGGGAGACCCTCTCCTGGTCGATCCCACTGGGCCAAAGGCCGGCCACATGCTCATCTCCATGCACACCTCATGTAACCCTCACGACAAGTGTCATTTTATAGACAAAGAACCCAAAAACCAAAGTGGTTAGTACCGTGCTCGGCATTCCCAGCTAGAAGCCCAAAGGTAGGTCTGCCTGCCGCGTGCACGTAAAAACTGCCTCCCCGGCAGCTGTAAAGCATGTTCGGCTACAAACCACGGAGTGCTCACTGTTCTGAGCACTGAGCGTAGAAACGGCCGCTTCCTCTTAGCCCCAGTGTCACAGGTGCAGGAGAGCAGCTGCATCTGAGGAGCCGGCAGGTCCAGCATCAGCAGGGCAGCCATTCCTGCCCGTCCAGCCCCCAATATCTATTCATTTTTGAGAGACAGAGCTCAAGCAGGGGTGGGACAGAGAGCGAGGGAGACAGAATCCAAAGCAGGCCCCAGTCTCTGAGCTGTCAGCACAGAGCCCCATGCGGGGCTCGAACCCACAAACTTGGAGATCATGACCTGAGCCAAAGTCTAACACTTAATTGACTGAGCCCCCCAGGTGCCCCAGATTCCCCCTCTGTTTTATCACAATTTTTTCTTTTTATGATTTTTTTTGATAACTATCTTTTTATGATTTTTAACCATCTTTTACATTTCTTTAATTTACTTCTTAAAATTTTTTTATCGTCAAGTTTCAGCTCTCTTGGCTTACTCAGTGGTGAGCAGGGAGGGGTAGCACTAAGGCATCCTGACCCTGAACAATACTTGAATTCCTCCTGGCGGCGTTAACATTTTCTCCATCAGCCTCATTTAGACTTTGAGAATCCAGAAAACACGAATTCCTTCCCGACTGCAATAGTGAAGGTTGTTATAAATGCATGTCAAATTCTGGAATGGAGTTTCTTTCTCAGGTCAAGCATCCCTCTATCCCTTTATGTGGAATTAACTTATTTAGAAGCAGGTTGCAGTCACAGGTGGGAACTCAAGTCAGAAGTAAGCACACAAAAGAAGTAGCTGGGCGGGGGTGGGGGGCGGCTATGGAACCAGCCAGCTCACGCCAGCAAGAAAAGAGCTGGTAGGTTACACCTTGGCCCAGGGCACATTCCAGCAATATCTGCAGACATCAGCCCCATGGCCCTGTGACCAGCTCCAGGCCCCATGGGACAGTGTATCTGGAGTTGCTAGCCATTTTCTGCTCACATATGGGGCGGCCCAGGGCCTGGGCCCGTCCAGCTTGTGGTTAAAGGAGCCAGCAGAGGATGAGACATTTACCTCCTCCCTGCTCAGAGAGCAGCGTGTTTCCAGGAGGTGATTCTGCTCTGCTCTTTCCTGCCTTGTCATGGGCAGTGGCTACCTGGTACATGACAAGAAGGGGATGTGGCTGCTTGCGAGTCAGACTTTGTAAGTAGCAGGAACGCCTGTATATAAGAAGCTGATTTCTTACAGGGACTTAACAAAACTGAAAGTAGGGAGAAGCATTCTTCCTTGGGAACGTGCTACTTTTGTTGAAGACTCTTTGGAAAGATTTTTCTGCTCTCTGTAATCTTTATTTATTTAAAAAAATTTTTTTTAATGTGTATTTATTCTTGAGAGAGAGAGACAGAGACAGAGTGTGAGTGGGGGAGGGTCAGAGAGAGAGGCAGACACAGAATCCGAAGCAGGCTCCAGGCTCTGAGCTGTCAGCCTGACGCGGGGCTCGAACTCACAAACTGCGAGATCGTGACCTGAGCCGAAGTTGGGCGCTTAACTGACTGAGCCACCCAGGTGCCCCATCTGTTCTCTGTAATCTTGACTGACATTAATTGGCACCTTCCAACTTGGTCAGTCAACAACTTCTCCCCTCTTGTTTGCCATTGATAACAGACATTTTTGCTATCTTTTACTTTTGTGGAAGAAGGAATGTTGGCCAAAAGACTAGCTTATTATACAGCTTTTTATGCCCAATATTTAAAAAATATGATGTGATCAAAATTAAATGCAAAACCTTACTGTGCCTCTTGGTCTCCACATTTGCCTGCCTAAGGATGGCTAAGTCTCAGGTGCTCTGTGCTTGTCCCCGCTAATGGAAACTTGGTGGGACTCCCTTTGTCTTTGTCTTTAAGAAATCTGATACATATTGTAAATACCTCAGGCCACGGTGAACTAAACAGAAAGGAACTCTGGAAGCACCACAGGGTTGCTGGCTGCCTGCCACCACAATCTGATTTCTCTCTCAGGGATTCACTTGGGCCTATTTAAAGCCAGTCAGCTTCCATTCCTTCTGTTGTCACCGCTGTTGGCTTTATAAACCTAGATAGATGTGTTTGATGCAGTGGCTCTTGGTCATTTAGGGAGTAATGCACTTTTTGAGGATTTGATGAAAACTGGCCTTTCCCCGGAGAAGTTCACGAAATGTATGACTGCTCCACATGTTGCCTATGGTTTCAGGCCCTTCCCTGATCCTGGAAGCACAGTCTGTGACCTCAGGTTAAGAATCATTAATAAAGATTGAGGCTATGGCATGATGTTAATTTTCTTGGGTACTCTGTTGGTTCAGGGTTAACCAGAGAGACAGAAGAGGAGGGATATATATTAAGACATTTATGGCACGGAATTGGCTTATATAATTGTCAGGGCTAGCAAGGCAATTGCTGTAGACTGAATGTTCGTCTCCCTTAAGATTCATACGTTGAAACCTCGAAGGTGATGGTGTTTGGAGGTGGGGCCTTGAGAGGTGATTAGGTCATGACAGTGATGTCCTCATGAATGGGAGCAGAGCCTCCAGAGAGGGCCCTTGTTTCTCTGCCGTGTGGGGACATGGCAACAAGATGGCTGTCTGTGAACCAGAAAGCGGGCTCTCGCAGCCCCAAATCTACTGGTGCCTTCATCTCGGACCTCCCAGCCTCCGGAACTGTGAGAAATAAATGTCTTTTATTTAAGCCACCCGTTACATGGTATTTTTGTTATGGCAGCCCAAAAAGACAAAGACAGCAAGGCTAGAATCTGCATACCAGGCTGTCAGGAAGGGCAGGCTGGAACTCTTGGGCATGGGGTGAAGCTTTCTGCAGGTGGGATTCCTTCTTCCAAGAAAGCCCTAGCTCTGTTCCTACCGGCTTTCAACTGATTAAACCGAGCCCACCAGATTAGCTAGGATATAAGGCTCTCCCTTCCTTAAAGTCAACTGACCATGGATTTTAGTCATATCTGTAAATTATCTTCATAGTAGCACCCAGGTCAGTATTTGATTGAATTACCCGGGGCTACAGCCTAGCCAAGCTGACACATAGAAGTGCCCATCCCAAGTACGATGGTATTATGGTTATGTAGAAAGACATCTTTGCTCTTAGAAGATACATGTTGAAATATTTACGGTGAGGGATCATGCTGTGTGTAACTTAGGTCCACTTAGCTTACAAGATATACATTAAGAAAGAGCAAATATGGCAAAAAGTTCCTAATTGTGCAGTGTAGATGGAGATACGGTATATGAGAGTTCACTGCATCATTTTTTCAATTTTTCTGTATATTTGGAAGTTTTCATAATGAGATTTGTGAACTAAAGTAGCCCCCCTCTCCTGCCTGGCACCGTGATTAGCGGAGCACAGCATATACTCAATAATTGTTGCATGAATTACATTGAGCAAAGGGCAGCGTTTCACTCACAGCCAAAGAAGTCAGCAAGATAAAGTGGCCAGGGTTGTAATAATAAGAGCCCTTCTCCTGCACATCCTGTGTTCTTGTTCACATAATTCCACTGATAATTAACTAGTAGTTAAGGCATTTCTTGAGGTGAGTGGAGGCTGTATGATTCAGCAAAGGGAATGCTAAAATAGGAGCCAGGAGTTCCTTCTGAGTTATAACTATAGGCTGTGAGGCTTTGGAGAAATTGCTTACCTACTCTGAACGTGTTTCCTTCTCTGAAAATAGGGGATGATTATCCCGCGTTTTTCAGGATTGTTCTGAGGAAGAAATTCAATAAGAACTCTAAAAATGCCCTGTAAACAGCTGATGTGCAGAGCTGTCCTACCACTCACTATCGCATACAGAGTCTAGACCCATATCCTTTCGCATGTAACATCTGTGACTCAGGAAGTATCTTAGACTCGATGGCACATCATAGTTTGATTGGCAGCGCTTTTTTCTTTCCTACTGGTACTTAAAATAATAGTGGCATCTTAGATTTGATGAAATACTGTGGCTAAGTGGTCTTGGTCAATAACTTAAACCCTTTAAACCTTATCTTTTTCCTCTGCTTTGGGGATAAGAGTATTTTCAATGGTTGTTATGATTAAATAAGATTATGCAAAGCACTTAGTTAGCATTTAATAAATAGCAGTGATGGGGCGCCTGGGTGGCTCAGTGGGTTAAGCGTCCGACTTCAGCTCAGGTCATGATCTCACGGGTCCGTGAGTTCGAGCCCCACGTTGGGCTCTGTGCTGACAGCTCAGAGCCTGGAGCCTGCTTCAGATTCTGTGTCTCCTTCTCTCTCTGCCCCTCCCCTGCTCATGTTCTGTCTCTCTCTCTCTCAAAAAGTAAAATAAAAATATTTAAAAAATTTTTTTTAAAATAGCAGTGCAAAGTAGTATTATTGTGCAAATATAAGTTAACATCACTAGCTGTAGAACTTACACAGTCTCTGAAGATCCTGCCTGTAAATTCCACCTTTGCCACCCCATTCTTAAAGGAGAAAATAAATACAACCCTACCAAGTTTACTTCGGAAAAAGTGACCCCAAACTCAAGGTGATTGCTTTAAGTATTGGAGCTAGAGAAATAGATCTGAATGCAGGGTGTCAGGGCAGTGACCTCTTTTTGTACTTTTGGTTCCTACTGTCTGGATGCTGGCACTATGTTCACAGTCACACTTCTGGGGACTCTCTTAGGCGCTCGTTGGCTGGAGCCTGGGGTAGTGCCATCTCTGTGCACACAGAAGTTGTGAGAATGTTGAGGTCAGCCCTACCTGGGGTGAACTGTGCCACAGGCTTCCCTCAATAAACCTCCCAGGGGCTTCTCCAGCACTGCTGTAGCCAAGCTCTGAGGCCTCTGGAGTCCCGGAACCTGGGTTGGTAAACACATTACCTGCAGTAAAGGCTTTTATTTTTGTTGACCTGCAGGGAGAGGATTTAATTTGCATGATCCCTCCTGCGGTGGGAAGTGTGTGAACCCTGCCAGGAGGCGTTAAGTGCTCGCAACCAGAAGGCACAAATCAAATCCTGCTGCAAACACTCCAGCCTTACCTTCTCAGCCAGTGCCCCTGCACACAGTTTGGGGAGCAGAGAAAGGGAAGAAAAGCATCTGGCAGGAAAGCAAATCTTGAAGAAAGTTGTCCTGGGCGGCTGTCAAGAACCATTCACCTGTAGGAGTGGCGTCTTCCTTTCTTTGTAAACATCCGGGAAGATGGCAACGGAACCCTTGGAAAGGAGTCTAGGGTGCCAGGTTTTCTTCTTAATTAGTCCTTCCCTGGTCCTCTCCGTCACTTGACTTTCTACTACCCTGTCCTACCCCCCACCCCCACCCCTTCTCTTTCCTATTTCCTCTCTCAGCAACTACATGGTTCCGACTCCTGTTAGTTTTTTAGGTCTTTCTATTTGTTACCCTTCTAGCATTCTCTCTAAGATTTTAAAACTCTTCCTTCTGAAATAACTTCACTTATAAAAAAAGTTGCAAAAAATTATACAAAAAGATTCTCGTATGCCCTTCACATAGATCCTCCAAACAGTAGCATCTTTTTATTTATTTATTTAAAAAATTTTTTAATGTTTATTTATCTTTGAGAGAGAGCAAGAGAGAGCGAGCATGAGTGGGGGAGGGGCAGAGAGCGAGGGAGACCGAATCGGAAGCAGGCTCCGGGCTCTGAGCTGTCAGCACAGAGCCTGACACGTGGCTTGAACTCGTGAACCACAAGGTCATGACCTGAGCCAAAGTCAGACACTTAACCGACTGAGCCACCCAGGCGCCCCAAAGAGTAATATCTTAATAACCAAATGTTTTAGAAGATAAAACAAAACAAAACTGATAGACAAGCATTCATCAGGCCCCAAATTAAAATAATCTACAATGAGGAGTCTCATTCCCATTCTGTCCTTATCCATACTGTCCTCATCATCCCTTCTTTGGCAGGCAGCTATAAACGCTGCTTGGGTAGTCTTTCAGTGTTTGTTAGGCAAATAGCCACAAATATGTACCTTTCCCCTTTCTTACACAAAAGGCAACACTGTATACAGCTGGCTTCTCTCGCCTAACATTATGTCCCAGAGATGTTTCTTTCCATCTGGGCATTAACATCCTCCTTCTGTTCATCAGCTCTGTAATTTTCCACTATGTGGATGTCTTGGTTTGTTCAGGCTGCTATAACAAAATATCACAGACTGAATAGCTTTTAAATAGCAGACATTTATTTCTCACGATTCTGGAGGCTGAGGGCCCAAGATCAGGGTGCTGGCACGGTCAGGTGGCAGCCTGCTTCCAGGTCACGGGCTCCTCTTTGTATCCCACAGGGTGAAAGGGGAAGGGAGGTCTCTCAGCTTCTTTTATAAGGGCACCAATCCCATTCACCAGGACTCATACCAGGCATTGGGATTTCAAAATATGAATTTGGGGGGATACATTGAGACCCTGGTGGTGGATGCACCTCAACTGATAGACTCTACTGTTTGGCAATTTTGTTATTACTTGCAGTCAAATATATCCTATGTGATACACCGGTCAATGAAGGGTAGAGGGTGAAGGAGAAGCCCAAGCAAACTGCGGTTAGTGGCAGAATCAGTTTCACTGAGCACATGCTCTGCATGGCTTTGGGTGATCTGGATTTGTTTCTTTATTTTTATTTTTGGATATTTATTTTTTTTTTGAGAGAGAGAGAGAGAGAGAGAGAGTGAGTGTACAAGTGGGGGAGGGGTAGAGAGAGAGGAAAACACAGAATTGGAAGCAGGCTCCAGGCTCTGAGCTGTCAGCACAGAGCCAGACTCGGAGCTCAAACCCACGAACCATGAGATCATGACCTGAGCCGAAGTCGGATGTTCAACCGACTGAGCCACCCAGGCCCCCAGGATATTAATTTCTGGATTTAATTGCTGTGGGCTGGATGTGAGCTGAAGCAAGGTACCAGAAGCACAAAAGGAAACCAGACCTTATTGTTGATCCTTTAGAATCTGATTACAAAGGAATGAGTTAACATGTTGCATTCTAACAGATACTTTAACATTTTCTCATAAAGAAGAGTTCTAGAGTGCCTGGGTGGCTCTGAGGGTTAAGCATCTGACTTCCTCTCAGGTTGTGATCTCACGGTTCATGAGTTCAAATCTGGAGTAGGGTGAGTTCTGCCTCTCCCTCTCTCTCTCTCTCTCTCTCTCTCTCTCTCTCTCTCTCTCTGCCTCTTGCTCACTTGTGCCCACTCTCTCTCTGTCTCAAAAAAGAAAAAAGAATTCTAAATTCCTATAAAGGGCACCCAGACATAGAATGAGGGGAGTGGGCTCTAATGAGGGGAGTGGGCTCTAATTCTGTAGAACAACAGATTACTCAGAGAAAAGTGCTGTGGCCCCCTCCTGCTTCAGGGAGTTACAAGATACTGAGTGGGGCTTTCCTTTGTCCTGGGAATTGGTGGCCAGGACCAAAGCTGAAGACAAAGGAGCCCCCTTTTCTCTTCTGCAGAGAAAGATGCCCAGGAACCTCTAAAATCCAGCTAACCCTCACCATCACTCCAGTGCTCCACCTATTGGCCACAGACAGTTGGCAGGGGTGTGGTTGGGGCAGTGGAGACCGCTAAGTGTTGGAGTTGTGAGCCATCAGAGTGTGGGGGTGGGAGTGTGTCGTAGCTGTTCCTACTATACTGCACTGTCAAGTGAATGGATCCCAAGGGGGTCACTTGTAAAGATGGGGATCCTGCAGGAAGGGTGGATGGTCATGGTATTAGTTTTTTATTACTGCTATAACAAATTACTGCAAATTTCATAGCTTAAAACAACAGAAGCATATTTTTACAGGTTTGAGAGTCTGAAGTTATCTCCTTAAGCTAAAATCAAGGTGTTGGCCGGACTACATTTCTTCTCACCTTGGTTTCCTCTGATTCCATCATCACATGGCCTTCTCCTAATCTGACCTTTGCCTTGGGACCAATGTGATTACATTGGGTTTACTTGGATAATCCAGGATAATCTAGCTCAAGATGCTTAATTTAACGACCTCTGCAAAGTCTCTTTCCCTGTGTAAAGTAACATATTCACAGCTTCCATGGGTCAGGACATAGACATCTGAGGAGTCATTGTTCAGCCAATCACTATCTGAGGTCCTTGATTAGACATCGACTTTGGCAGTGGACTTGTCGAGCTGCCCTCTGCCTACCCGATCTGAGCAAAAGAGAATTGGAGAGGGATGGTGGGACTGCAGGGGGGGTGGGGGGGGGGAGGGGATGGACAGATGTCACTGACTGGCTAGAGGAGGATGTGAGAGTTCCCAGGGTGTCCAGAGAGCTGCCCACCAGGTGAGGGGGACCCCAGAAGCAAGAGGCTCTGGGCAGGGCTGCCAGAGGCAGGAGCTGAGGGATTGGATGAAGTGAGTCAGGAGCTGGACCTCCTACCAAGGAAGGCCACGTGGGCACTGGAGGGAGAGCAAGCCACCACCTCTCCCCACGCCAGACCCTGCAGTCACAGCCTGATTAGTTGGGAAGGGAAAAGGTCAGTTATCTGGAAGGGAAAAGCTTTGCCTCAAACACAAGATGGGGAGGTATAGGCCACATGGGCTTTTTAATAACCTCAGATAACTAGAAAGCCAGCCCCGCCCAGAATGTCGCGCTACCCAGTGGGGAAAGAAAAGTTAACATTTGGCAGTTGGGGTTGAGTGATGAAAACCCCACAACGATTTCGTGTTTGTGTCACCAACAAGGGCAGGCCTCTCAGTACGCTGGTCAGGTTTCTTCGTGGCGGGGCCGGGACTCCACTGAGGGAATAAAGAATGGTAAAAATACTAAGTCGCGGCAACCAGCTTGGCTTGACTGCTGCTTGCAGCGCCCCCAGGGTTTCTGCTCTCCCTCTAGACCCACATTCCCCACAGTTCCGCGTGGTTTTCCGCATCCTTGAAGAGTGTGGGGCTCTTCTGGCAGAAGTGTAGAAAGGGGTTTCCAATCTGATGGTGATCAATTAACATTTCTAAAGCAGCTGTCTTTCTGGAGGGAACCCCAGCTGAGCCTCCAACTTGCCTGGAAGGAGGCATTTGAAAATTATCACCCAGCTTACTCCCTCGCCCCCTATTCCATCGCTGCAGGTCTGATTCTTGCCTTCCGTGAATTCCCCGGGAGGCCCTGGAGTAGCGCACTTAAGAGGAGGGGTTTTCGGGGCAGACAACCCCAGGTTCCAATCCTGGTGTGCCCCCACCAGGTGTGTGAGTGTGAGGTTGAGCGGGTTTCCTAACCTTTTATGCCAATATTCCAAACCCAGGTGGGCCAAGCACAAACTTTTCCCAGTAGATGTGGGTGGGGTCCGCTTTGATATTTGGGGGTGGGGTGGGGACCACATTACGTGAACCGCTGTCACCTCACTACTGAGTGGCAAGGGATAGAGGTGTCAGGCTGACTTCTGCTGCATGTAGACATTCACTAGCAGGTAGGTAAGGAGCACGCACACTCCCTGTCCAGTGACCGTGATGGAATCCCAGCTCTTGACTCCTTCTAAGGGGCCCCTTGGGTGAAAGTTGCCTCAGAGACAAATGCAGCTATGTTCTAGTGGCAGGATTCTGTGAAGCAGTTTGTGGGAGTTGGGCAACCAGAACTCCACTGGAATCAGCAGGTGGGCATAGGACCTGTCACAAGGCCTCGTTAGCCGTAGGGGTCATTGATACGGGTTAAGTTTCTCGTGTGCCATTCACGCAAGTGGATTCTTTTTTTTTTTTTTTAATTTTTTTTTTTTTTAAGATTTATTTATTATTGAGACACAGAGAGACACAGAGCATGAGCAGGGGAGGGGCAGAGAGAGGGGGAGACACAGAATCCGAAGCAGGCTCCGGGCTCTGAGCTGTCAGCACAGAGCCCGACGTGGGGCTCGAACTCACAAACTGTGAGATCATGACCCGAGCCGAAGTCGGTCGCTTAACTGACTGAGCCACCCAGGTGCCCCTGGGTTTTTAATTTTAGTTGTCCATATGTGTTGAGCAAACTGTTCAGTTACTAATGGAAACTCATGTTTAGTGTCCATTATGTTAACGAAAAAAACTTCAAGTGCTGGTTAGAGATAAAAATAGCTGAGGAGTTTATGGTAGCCCCCCCTGGAGTGGGGCCTTTTTTTTTTTTTTTTTTTAATTTTTTTTTCAACGTTTATTTATTTTTGGGACAGAGAGAGACAGAGCATGAACGGGGGAGGGGCAAAGAGAGAGGGAGATACAGAATCAGAAACAGGCTCCAGGCTCTGAGCCATCAGCCCAGAGCCCGACGTGGGGCTCGAACCCACGGACCGCGAGATCGTGACCTGGCTGAAGTCGGACGCTTAACCGACTGCGCCACCCAGGCGCCCCAGTGGGGCCTTTGATCAAACCACCCCTGGAGTGTATATTCCTGATTAGGGCATGACTGTTACAAGGGTATAGCCTAAACTAATATACACATTTATAGCACACTTCATGTTGACCTATTTTAAAGCACACTGCAGAAGACACAATACCTCTCACACCTTACTTTCCTCTCCTACAAAATAAGAATAATAATACTTATTTCACACAGTTGTCACCAGACTGTACAATTATACTGAATTATACTGAAAGCTTAGTATAATGTTTGGTAAGTAGTAACGGCTCAGAAAGTGTTAACTGATATTATCATTGTTATTTTTTGCTTAGATACGCCCAAGCAGACTTCTTTAAAAAACTGTGTACACATGGAACACTTTGAAGTTGCCATCTAAATTTTTTTTATTAGAGACCTGCATAATAGCAAAGGAAATCATTTGTAGCATGTAGTAATTATTACCTGTAGTTAAAACTGATGTATTGGTCCTTTAAATCTGTCCAATGGAATCTAAATAACACGATGATTTGATGCACTATCCTTACTTTAAAAACACACAAACAAGCTTCTCTTTCTCGTAGAAGCTCTTCTGTCACGTTTAAAGCAGGACATTTTATTTCTTTACTTTCTCTCCTTGAACTTGTATTTCCATTCCACTCACCCTACAAAATTTTATTTTAGCATATTTTTATGCTTAAAAGACTTTTATTGATTGCTGTGTCGTATTTTCTGCCACAAATTTATGCATGTAAATAAAAGTTTCATCATTCATTTTATTTCCTATTACCTTAAGGCTCTGAAGGTTAAAATCATTATTTAGACTGGGTTATCTTTACATTCATTTTTTAGTGTAGAGTTGATCAAGATAATATAAATGTATTACAAATTTTGACAAATACATACTAAAGAAAAATTAAACTTGTCTCAGAAACAAGCAATATGATTTTAAAAACTAATCCATTATCTGGATAAATATTGTTCATTTCTAGAATGAGACAAGGTTTATCATCAATTATTTCCCAATTTTATTTTTATTGATACAAGAAATGAGCACATTTATTCATGTATATACGTAGATGGGAGAGGAAGGAGTCTTGCTATCGCAACAGCATTCAATTCTTTGAACTCTGCACATTTCAAGAGCTATTATGACAACTGCTGAGAAATAACTTGTAAGCTAGATAGTGAAAGCAGAGAGGTTATTGTTTAAATCACGTGGACCTGACAGAACTGGCTTATCCACCCCACTTGGCAAGGAACCACGATTAGCTGAGGTGTTGGCTGAAGGGAACCGGAACGTGACATGAAAGGTAGGAAGGATAAGCTCATGCCCAGTTGCAAAAATGTAATACTTACGGGGTGTTTCTTATTTTGATACATCATCAGCCAAATATTTTTTGTTTTTCCTCCCTTATCCCTTTATCATCTAACACAAAATGTGTCAACAGTATTTGACTATTAACTGAGATAGTTCTATCTCAGAATGTCGGTTACAGGATAGCCAAAGGGGAGTGTGAATCAGCTGGGAGAAGAACAAACATCACCCAAGGACAAAGCGAGGGGGCTTTGCATCCCCTCCTTGGGAAACGATCAGTTGTGTGTCTGATAGTTGTATTGTGTCAGGTGGAAGCATGACTTTGCTTTTGTCTTTATTTGGAGATAAAGGATGGTTTAAAGACATGTGTCTCAGTGCCAAGGTGACGGGTGGGCCCCCGTGGCTTTGGAATGTGTCAAGTTGGCAAGGCTGAAATACAGTCCCTAGGATTCCCTTTCCTCTCTGTCTCCCCTTAGGGGGCACCCCAAGGGAGATGCCTGGGGGATTTGGAGGGTGAAAGTGAAATAGCGCTATTTTGTAGCTCACACAAGTGGTTATTTATCTGCGGATTCACCTTGTTGGCAAGAGGCAGCAACTGGGTCTATTTTAGCTTTTCTGACTTAGGGGCGCCTGGGTGGCTCAGTTGGTTAAGCGTCTGACTTCAGCTCAGATCATGGTCTTGCGCTTTGTGGGTTTCAGCCCCGCATCAGGCTCTGTGCTGACAGGCTCAGAACCTGGAGTTTGCCTCATATCCTGTCTCCGTCCCTCTTTGTCCCTCCCCCACTCTGTCTCTCTGTCACTCAAAAATAAATGAACGTTAAAAATAAATAAATCAATCAAAAACAATGAGCTTTTCTGACTTCTTACGTGTGTTTAGCTACGTGAGGAAAGGCCCTGGCTTCTGTAGGATGCCATTAAGGTCAGATGCAACAAGAAATGCCGTAGGCCGTTGTCTGCTTTTGTGGGATCCAGCTGGTGCTTGTGGATTCAGGCTTGTTCCTGCTCTCCCGGGCTTTACATCCGTCTTCTCTACCTGATTGCCTGTCCAGCATCAGTCAGAATAACAAAAGCCTTACTCTGAGGGTTAATTATATGTGTCAACTTCACTGGGCTAGGGGATGGCCAGGAAACATTATATCTGGGTGTGTCTGTGAGGGTGTCTCTGGAAGAGATTAGCATTTGAATTGGTGGACTGAGTAAAGCAGCCCGTCTTTCTCCAATGTGGGTGGGTATGATCTAATCCGATGAGGACTCAGGGCTGGAATAGAACGAAAAGGTGCAGGAAGAGCAAATTCTCACTCCCTTTGAGCTGAAGCATTCATCTTTTGCCCTTGGAATTTAGTGCTCCTGGTTCTCAGGCTTTTGGACTTAGTTCAGGACTTCCTCCATTAGTCCCAGATTCTCAGGTCTTCAGACTCAGACCGAATGATACCACTAGCTTTCCTGGTTTCCTGGAAACTGACTTCTTGGCATCTGTACCTGTATAAGTCAATTCTTTTTATGCGCCCCCCCCCCCCACCTCCTGCCTCTCTCTCTCTGTACTTGTGTGTGTGTGTGTTTATATATATGTGTGTTATATACATATACATATATACGTCTATAACACAATATATAACTCCTATTGGTTCTGTTCATTTGGAGACTAATACACTTAACGAAGATTACTTAACCAGCTCCCACAATTGCATGAGATGCAATTGCTATAACAAACCCCATCTTAGTGATTCTACTTCTTTGATAGAACCCTGACTGGTGTGGTAAGTTGCAAAAATAAATTAAATATGCTATCTTTAAAAGTTTGTAATAATGCAATGGAATTTGTGGCTTACGTTATAGGTTACTTTATTGTTGAAGCCAGTTGTCTGATAAAGGCCTGGTATTCCTTCTGAAATTGAATGTGCGAATGAATACATAGGAACCCTGGTGTTCTGTCTTGGAGAATAATTATGTCAAATTTAGCATAATAATCAGAAATAATTTTGATACTTTTTGTAGACTGTGGTCAAACTTTTCTAGTTCATTTTATAAGAGAAAGTTAAAGGGGTGCCTGGGTGGTTCATTCAGTTAAGCGTCCGACTTCAGCTCAGGTCATGATCTCACAGTTTGTGAGTTCTGTGCTGACAGCTCAGAGCCTGGAGCCTGGTTCAGATTCTGTGTCTCTCTCTCTTTGCCCGTCCCCCACTCATGCTCTGTCTCTCAGAAAATGAATAAATGTTAAAAAAATAATAAGAAGAGAAAGGTAAATATCAGTAAAAACTAATTGGCCCAATAGCTAGCATACCATTTTATTATTTGTTAATAGGAAATTAAAAATACTAACTATTTAAAAAAATGAAATAAGTGAAATTTACTCTAAGTAAATGTTTCATGATATATAACAAAATATGTTTTAATTGGATGATTAAAATATACACTGAATCTAGGAAAATGTTATCTAAAGGTTAATTCCAAAGTGTCTTAAAAATCTGACGAACCTAGAAAATATTCTTGTTACATTTAAAAGAAGCAGCATCATTAAGCTTTACCATTTTGGCTGCTCAAAGTTGCTTTTCTTCCCAGCTAATGACAAGTTCTAAGGATGAGTATTGAGAATAGCAGAAAATATTTGCTTGTGTTTAAATACATGAAGAAAAGTTATTTTTAGCATTCAGGAATTCTAATTGATGATCTCTTTGCTTTGCTTTCGTGAAATTCTCCCTTAGTTGATTCATCCTTTGAAAATAGGTTCATTTAAAGGGGGATGGGGGAAGGACAAGAGATATGAACAAAGAGTCTACAGGAAAAGAATTGAAAATTGCTTCTAACCTTAAGAAAAAAAATATTTCACTTCATTCAAAATAAGGGAGATGCAAATAAAACTGCCCCGAGGGACATGAAAGTCCCAGAGAAGTGAGAGGCTGGGGGAGGGGGGGGGGTGGTGGTGGCAGGTGAGGGGTCAGTAGGTGGTGAAAATGGGTAATGAGATTCAGAGCTGGAATTCAAGGAAGAGAGAGGGACCCCAGCTTCGCGGTGGCAATGATGAATGAAAAGGACACATACTCCAAGCGTTAGTGGTATGCGAGAGCAGCTAAAAACAAAACTCAAGGCCAGAAAAGAATAATGATAACCACTCTCCGAGATGTAAAACTGGCCAAAAATCAGATGCTGGACAACTCTGTTGCAGGTGTCTAGGGAAACAAACTCTTTTTCATTGCTGGAGGGAATGTGCAATGGCACAACCCCAACGAAGGGGATTTGACAAGATCTAGCAATATTACATATACATTGACCTACTCTCTTTACTGTCCTACTTCTAGAAGTCCATTTTTAAAGGTTCACTGGCAAATTAAGAAATTATACACACACACACACACACACACACACAAAGATTCTTTGTTGTGGCACCAAACTATACGTGTAAATGGAAAGAAAACACATGTCAATGAATGAAGGACTAGTGGAATAAGTCTGGTACACACTCACAATGGAATACCATGTAGTTATAAAAACGAAATTTTTGGAGCGCCTGGGTGGCTCAGTCGGTTGAGTGGCCGACTTCGGCTCAGGTCACGATCTCGCGGTCTGTGAGTTCGAGCCCCGCGTCGGGCTCTGTGCTGACAGCTCAGAGCCTGGAGCCTGTTTCAGATTCTGTGTCTCCCTCTCTCTGACCCTCCCCCATTCATGCTCTGTCTCTCTCTGTCTCAAAAATAAATAAACGCTGGGGCGCCTGGGTGGCGCAGTCGGTTAAGCCTCCGACTTCAGCCAGGTCACGATCTCGCAGTCTGTGAGTTCGAGCCCCGCGTCGGGCTCTGGGCTGATGGCTCAGAGCCTGGAGCCAGTTTCCGATTCTGTGTCTCCCTCTCTCTCTGCCCCTCCCCCGTTCATGCTCTGTCTCTCTCTGTCCCAAAAATAAATAAACGTTGAAAAAAAAAAAATTAAAAAAAAAATAAATAAATAAACGTTAAAAAAAAATTAAAAAAAAAAAAAACGAAATTTTTATTTGCCCATAGGACAAATGATGCATTTCTTTCAATAAATGGCAGGAATAAAAAACAGGAAAGGGAAATTGTTATTAATGCAGTCAGATAAAGTGCATGGACTTTGTTTGGATCCTAATTCCGACAAACCAACTGGAAAAAAAGACATTTTTGAGACAATTAGAAAAATTTAAATGTAGCCTGGGTATGTGATGATACTGAAGAATCATTATTTTTGTTAGGTGTGGTAATCACGTTGTGACTATATTTATAGAAAGTTGTAGAAAGATGTTATCTCTTGAGCTGTGTACAGAAATACTTATTGGTAAGATGATATATAGGGTGTGGTATTTGCTTCAAGATATTTCTCCCACATTACCACAGCGTGTGTGCATGTCCATGTGTCTGTGTGCAAGGAAACAGGCGAAACAAGGTTGGCAACATGCTGATTTATTTTTAAGTTTATTGATTTATTTTGAGAGAGAGAGAGAGAGAGGGCAAGCACGAGTGGGGGAGGGGCAGAGAGTGACTGAGAAAGAATCCCAAGCAGACTCTGTACTGTCAGGGTGGAATCTGACTTGGGGCTCAATCCCACAAACTGCAGATCAATGACTTGAGGTAAAATCAAGAGTTGGATGCTTAACTGACTGAGCCCTCTAGGCTCCCAAACATGCTGATTATTGTGAAGCTTGGTGATGGGTGCCTGAGGGTTTATTCCACTGTGCTATTTTTGTATATGTTTATATAAGACATTAAATGTTTTTAAATTGGAACAAAAGAGATAGAGGCTTATTAAGTAAAAAGTATTATTTCCCCCTCCATTCTACCGTATATAGATCTCTCCCCACCCCCCGTCTGAAAGCAGATCATTCCTGTGAAACCTTTCCTAAGCTGAAATGGCATGAATTGAAGAAGCAATTACCATTAATTTATATGGAATTTTTTTGAGTGTTCCCAAACCCCCCAAAATAACCTCTCTCAGGCATTTCTGATACCTTAGGACACATTCTGCTAATGGATGCACAAAATCAATGGTGATACAGCACAGATGCTCACAGGCAGTTCAAAGCTATGGCGGCTTGATGCTGAGATGCTGAGTGTAGGTCCCACGGAAGGAGCTCGATGGGGCCACTCTCGCTGCTTCGGGTGTGCACGGCCTCTAGGACAGCTTCTATAGAACAAACTCGGAATGCTATTTTTGCCTTTTGCCTTTTTTCATAAAACTGAAAGCCTTCTTCGAACTTCTTTTGGTTAGCCAACACAGGTATTAATGTGGGCCTTTCATAAAAGCAAAGTGGTGTAACTCAAGCTTTTGAAAAGTGGAGGATACCTGTATTTTAATACCTAACATCTCGACGGGAGCCAAAATACCCAGTTAAATTTAAAAATTACAGTTCTATTGAACAGACCCCTCGAACCATTGGCTCTCTCTGTTCTGAATTTAGAGTGCCAATGCCAGCTGGCCCATTATACGACTGAGCATCACCTTTAGCAGAATGGCGAACAAGACAGAGAAAGATGGGACGGGTTATAGGTTCCTAATGGATTCATTAAAAAGACATCCCTTTTATATCTTCAGGGGTTTTTGTACCTCGGGGCAACACAACCATTATATTTGGGATGGGTGTGGGATAGTGTGGGAGAACGCTGCTGTGAGTACAGCCCCCTTTCCCAGATGGATAGGTTTTAGCAGAGCGTGAAAGCCAGCACAGGGTCTGGAAATCAGGTGTCTCAAAACGATCCATGCCTGTTCCAGTGCTTCCAGGAAGGTCTTTGTCCACCTGCAAAGGCTTACGCTCTCACATGAAGACTGCTAATCTACAGCTTGGTGTAGGTTCTCAGCACTGCCAAATGTCTTGTTTCTTTGGCCACGGCCAGGGCGATCTCTGGCCAGGTCTCAGCATAGGGTGGCAGTTTGTGACCTAAAAAACGTGCCAGTGTGCAACAGCGGGCATCAAGTCCAGCCCCAGTCTCTCCAAGCCTATAGCCTGGCAAGGAAGGTGTCTCCATGCAACTCATCAGCTGGGGAGTTTTCTGTAATTTACAGGGGCTCCATAAGTGCTGGTGGAGGCTTTAGCCCTGGGTGTCCTTACTTTACATTCTTCTTCCGGTCTCATCACCTGACTAGTATCAGCATCTGCTGGTAAGAACCGAGAATCATCTGCAGTTTGAGGCTTCTACAGCTTTGTGTTGATTGTGGGGGTGGAGGTCTTCTTCATATAGTCTATCCAGCCATGGTAAGAAGGCAGCAACATTTGGCGTCTCAGGGAAACACAGAATGTAATGTATCTTCATCTGAATCTCTTTTCTCCTTTAAACTCTTTCTTTTACGTTTATTTATTTATTTTTGAGAGAGAGAGAGAGAGAGAGAGAGAGAGAGAACGAGCAAGGGAGGGGCAGAGAGAAAGGGAGACACAGAACTCGAAGCAGGCTCCAGGCTCTGAGCTGGCAGCACAGACCCCCATGCAGGGCTCGAGCCCATGAACTGCAGGATCATGACCTGAGCTAAAGTCAGACGCTTAACCCACTGAGCCACCCAGGCTCCCCTCTCTTTTAAACTCTTATGCCCTTGTTGTAAAGTTAGATGCTTTTAGCATCTTGAAAAGTATACATGGATCCATTTAACACTTTAGATTTACAATGCTTGTTACAGAAATATTTTTAGAATGAGATTTTTCTGATTATCAAAATAATATGTATTCTTCAAACACAAAACCCCCACAACACCTTGGACATTTTGTGAATAAAGACAAAAAACATCTACCACTCAGAATAAGTATTGTTAACGCTTTGGTGTTTTCTAACTACCTCCTTTTTCTGCATAGACCTCTACATAGCTATATTTGATAATAGGAATAACCTATATTGACAATTTTATATCTTGTTTTTGTCATTAGGTCTTTGAACTCATTTTTTTTGTTTTTGTTTTTTTGTTTTAATTTTTTATGTTTATTTGTTTTTGAGAGAGAGAGAGAGAGACAGAGACAGAGACAGAGTGTGAGTGGGGGAGAGACAGAGAGAGAAGGAAGCACACAATCTGAAACAAACTCCCGGCTCTGAGCTGTCAGCACAGAGCCCAATGTGGGGCTCGAACTTGAGAACAACGAGATCATGACCTGAGCCAAAGTTGGACAACCTACTGACTGAGCCACCCAGGTGCCCCTCTTTTTTTTTTTTTTTTTTTTTTTTTTTTAATTTTTTTTTTTTCAACGTTTATTTATTTTTGGGACAGAGAGAGACAGAGCATGAAAGGGGGAGGGGCAGAGAGAGAGGGAGACACAGAATCGGAAACAGGCTCCAGGCTCTGAGCCATCAGCCCAGAGCCTGACGCGGGGCTCGAACTCACGGACCGCGAGATCGTGACCTGGCTGAAGTCGGACGCTTAACTGACTGCGCCACCCAGGCGCCCCTTCTTTTTTTTTTTTTTTTTTAATTTTTTTTTTTGGTTTTTAATAGTTGAAGAGTGTAATAGGAAAGACAACATAGTGTACGTGTATTTGTGCCTTTGTGTGTGTGTGAATTTGTGTATGCATAATTATAGATTTCAGCTTGTTTCCAAAAGAAAAAGAGCAATAGATGTTATCCTGCCTTCCCAGACTTTCCAGTCTAGTAGAAGAAATAATACATGTACATAATTAACTTCAATACGGTGGCAGCGTATAATAAATCACGAATTCCTCAGAGATAACTTGGAGATGGGGTTAATCTACATATGCATACTCTGGGCATTTTCCTGTTCTAGTAGCTGACATTGAAGAACTGTAACAATAATCTTGAAGCTTACCCCAGTCTGTGAATGAACAATTTCTGTTCTCAAATGCAGAAATCATTGAAAGGTTTGGTAAGCTCATGACAAAGGGATGTTGGAATCAACCGAATTTGTGTCATTTTCATTGTTTGCCATCTCGGAAAGGTCACGCTGCCTATGCTTTGTTTTGTCAAAGGCAGTCAGAGTTCTGGGCAGCTATGGCACCTGTGTCTGGAATGTTTTGAAGGTGAGGAATAGAGGGGACATTCAGAGAGTGAGAATAGTTTCTGCTCCTCCCTTCTTGGTGTGCCATGGGAAAACACTAATTTAGAATAATTAAAGCTAAGTAATGGAACAGCCATAATGGGACGTTAGCCATGCATGTGACACAACAGGAGATTGCCCCTGCTAATGAGGAGACAAGACCCAGTCACTGGTAATTCAGAGACCAACTGTGAATTCTTGTCTAAGAAGTTAGAATTTCGGATAAGAGAGGGCTGGGAAATCAGAAGAGAACCAATAAAGGGTGCATGTTTTGCATGCATCTCTGCATCCAGAGGCAGAGAATATCCCAGGAAACATGTGTGTTTGTGTGTGTGTGACTTTCATGTCATTTTCCTCTTCTTTAGTGCCTAATCACCATTATTTATAAAATGTATAATCCAAAGACCAAAGGGTTGCTTTGAGAGCTGAGGCTCTGCAGACCTGACTGGTTCCCCTTCCAGAAAATGAAAGTGGTATTCTAGTGCTTTTTACTATCTTACGTGGGAAGCTTTCAGGATTTTGGTGAATTTGCTTGTACTCACTACCCTTGGGGAAATCCCATTAAATCTTGGCTCATGGTGATTTTACCTGGGGAAGAAACCACTTCCCCCACCTTCCAGCAAGGATTTGCATGTCTTACTTATTCTCCCTTAGTGCAGATACGCAGATATTTTACAGAAAGTGTGCAGATCCTTATTTGGCATCCCTTATTTAAGGGAGAGTCACAATTTTATTGGTATTCACCATTTCGCAAGGAAGGAAAATCATTGCATGATGAGGCTTGGGTGATCCAACACCAGGTAGAGATACTTTGGAGAATCCCCCAATAGGAGCACTCATCTCCCAAGGCTCTGTTCAACACACTTGGGTCTTCTGAAGGATGTAAACAAATGGGCAAAGTCCTGAGTATTTTTCTCATGTGCTTGTGTGGAAAAATCAGACTAATAAGAAAGTCAGGTTTCATCTTGAGAAGAGCTTCAGTGAATTTACCCTGAGGGAGCCTTGGAAAATGATATTCTTGGTCACCTGGCCATGGATATTTTCCTTAGCAAGACAGGAAGTGGGAATCTAGGCTGTTGTTGAATAATCATAGCGAAAGCAATCATAAGTTTTCCTTTTAAGCAGAGACAAGGCAGTGAGCCCCCATCAGACAGAGTTGTGAATTGTCATTACAGGGTAAGTAATCTGTTTATACATAACTCAGGCCACCCATTTTCACCATCTACAATTCACAAAAAGATACTTGTCTAGGGAGTGCAATGTGCACAATAAAGCTTTCCTTTGTGCAGGCTTGAGATTCACTTAGAACAAAGGACTGACCCCTTCTGACCCATGTGTCACTCTACTGTCAAAGTGAGCCCTCGAAATCTATCTGACTGTGTCAGTTTCCTGCTTAAAATCCCTTAGGCTTCAGGATGAAATCCAAGGGCTTCAGAATGAAATCTTCACCTAAGGGCTAAACTAGGATTTGAACCCCTGTAGTCTGACCACAGACCCCATACCCCTAACTGTTTGGTTCTAGTGCCTTCTCACCTGACAGTACGATGCCCTCTCTGGCCTCGCTGTCTTTGTTTATGCTGTTCTTTTCATTCTTCATACCTTATTAACCTCCCCCGCCACCTTACGTTTGAAGGCCCATGTAGACATCGCCTCCTTCAGGAAGCCCTACGCTTATATTCCCATAGCACCTACGGTTAATTCTTTCTTAGAACTTGTCACACTTGCGTGTGTAATTTTTTTTTATAGCCTCCCTCCTCACTAGGCTAACAGCTTCCTTTAGATTGGAACTACATCTTTTATCTCCGTATCCCTACTTGAGTTTCTAGAACTTAGGAAATCCTAAGTGTAGCGTATAACAGTCAATACAGCTTTTCCTTTTAGGCAATGAATGCGTGATGTTTACCTTAACTTTTTCTTACCTAACAGTCTGGATGTAAGCATTCCGGGCTCGGCTAGCAGCACCAGGGTGAAGTGCCCCAGGCTCCTTCTGTCTTTTTGTTCTAGTGTCCCAATGGTGCTGCTCTCATCCATGTGGGCCTAGGTCAACTGTCACCACAATGTCCACCCATGTTCAAACCAGTGCAAAGAAAGAAAAGAGTAAGGAGATCACTTACTCTTTCCCTTTAAGGACCCAACTTGGCATTTGTGCTATTCACTTCGGCTTACATTCCATTGGGCAGAACTGAGTTACATGGCTATACCTTACTACAAGGGAGCCTGGCAAATGTATTCAGGAAGGCATGAGCCCACATAAAAACTATTAGTATTACTATATTGCTGTAGGAGAAAGGGAATGCATATTTGGGAATAACTATCAATTTCTGCGACAGTGAACAAGAATTTTAAAATCACTGTTCTTAGGTATATATTAATGCTGTGTTGAGTCAAATCAACATGTGGATTGTTGAATTTTTAGTTTACTGCACAGTAATTTATTTTATAGACTCTAAAGCCTTTAGATGATGCGTTTTCTGGTGGAATAATTTGTCAGTGTATGTATTATTAAGTGAATCAATTTGGTGGAGGAGAGGTTTGTCAGAGAAAGTTTCCTGGAGGATGAGTATCTTGTCTGATTCTTAAAACATGTGGAGGAGTTAGCCAGGTGGAGATGAGCCCGTGACTCCAGGTCCAGCATCTGTGGTGGTGACCAACTATGCATGGGCCACTGTCAACTATGCATGGGCCACTGTCAACTTCATGCCATTGCCATATGGCAGCACCCAACCTCATGCTTGCACCTGAGACCTCTTGCCTTCTATTTTGGAGCTTCCCTGTTAATGTCAAGGTGTGGAAAGTTGTGGACCCCCACTTGGTGCCCACATATACACAACTGAAAGTGCAGGGCAGATAATACCCCGTGAAATGGGCCTTCAACCTGAGATGAGAAGCGATGGATAGTTTTTTACCCCTTTCTCTCCCATACGAATGGTCCTGAGGCACATTTTATTTTATTTTTAAAATATTTATTTCTTTTTGAGAGACAGAGAGTGCAAGTGGGGGAGGGGCAAAGAGAGGGAGACAGAGGATTCAAAGCAGGCTCTTCGAGCAGTGCCCAAGGTGGGGCTCAAAGTCACGTGAGATCATGAGCTGAACCGAAGTCAGATACTCAACCGACTGAGCCCCCCAGGTGCCCTCTGACACACATTTTAAATGCCTTCTGAGAAGGGTGGCCTGAGGTCAAGCAGTCAGGTGCACTCCACGTGTCGCACCCTCAACATGGCACTCCCGCCTTCCTTGCTTCACCCCCACCACCTCTGTTCCATGGAGTTGCCATCCTTAATAAAGGAGGAATACGCATGCCTTTGCTTCTCAGACTCTGCTTTCTGGAGAATACCTTGTTTCCCTAAGTCCCGTTTCCCATTCCATCAGCAACAGAAATCCATTCTCCTCTCTGTTATATCTGAAAAGGGTGAGGTACGTGATAGCCATCCACACAAGTACTTTCTTTCCTCCTTTCCCCGGAAGAGATTTAGACTTCTGCAAAGATGCGGAGGCACGGGACATTTTCAGAAAGCCATTCAACCACACATTTCAATTTAGATTTCATTGATCCCATGTTAGCATGTAGAGAGAAAGTTATTGAAGTCTGTGGTTGAGTGCCTCCTGTCCTCGCCTCTGTCACAGAGGAGCTTGTCATGGGCACGGGGAGACAGACAGGGAGGCAGAGCTGCAGGCATCAGGCATTCCTGAAGCCTTTCAGGAGGTAGAGACATGTCTCAAGTCGAGTTCATGTTAGGTGAACAGTCCCCCTTCCCCACCTCATACCCACAACAAAGCCTCCCTCAGAGATTCAGCAGAAAAAACAGCACAAGGCACACTCTTGACTGTAGAGTTGCTACTTTAAATGATACTCTGAGGAATCTTATCTGTTACCTATTAACCAATCTTGCTTTTGCGTTTCGTTGTTTTTTTTTTTTTAATTATAAGAACATGACATGAAAGAAATTTAAGAAAAAGATAAAACATTAGCTACAGTCTCCCCTCACATAATATAGTGCCAGGGACTTGCTGGGAGCAGCTGGGGTAGGTGACCTTCACGGTGCTGCCTGTGTCTCAGAGTCTGGATCTTGGCTGTGATTGTACTTCTCTCCCCTCTCCTGCTGCGGCTGGTGACAGCCCATTACCTTCCCAAGCCCCATGGCCAGCCCCAAGCTAAGTCCCAGTGCAGCCATTCTCCCCTGTGTTTAAGTGGAGTGGATCCTGGAATGGTCTGAACTGGAGGGTGCCATCTGGGTGGTTCCCTCATTAGCCCGGAAAAGGCAACCCTCTGGGTGTGGGACCAACCTCCTGCCATTAGGGGGAACATGAATGTTTTTGAGACAATAGCAAAACGCAAGAGCTTAGGCTTTCCTTTTCTTAAATAACTGTAGAAAGTCAAGTGTAAAGAAGAAAATCATCTGCAATATACCATGTTGTGATAATCATTCTTACTACTTGAATTCTGTTTGCTCTGTATATATGTAAAAAATGTTCTCTGCTTACTGAGTGATTGCTTGAGCACCCCCACTGCCTCGTTAGCACGGAGCCCGGTATCTTTCTCTTGAATTATGTTCTAGAGGATGCCCGCCTCCCCACCACCTCTTTTTGCTGAAAGCTTCAAGAGTTTCTTTGGGCGGAGTGGTTTAGTCCTGCCTGGAGATGCCAGGTGTCAGTAGCATCTATAGTCCCCACCCAAACCCTCAAGGCCTTTGTGTTGAGTCTGGATCAGATCTAAGCTAGCCCCTTTCCTCAGGGTCATTTTAGATCATGACCTTGTTGGCTTTTGCTAATACTGGGTGTTGCTTGGAATCACACCGTGATTCTCCTAACAAATGTCCCCGACGTGAATTTCAGTGAGCAAGGGTGGGGCATCACCATACCTTTTCACCCAGAGGAGTTTGGGTGATTTATGCTTACAGATCTAAGTATCCCCCAAATCCTCCAGTCTTACCAGGAGGAGGGAGCTTTCACTAAGCTCCACAAAAGATAGAGAGCAGTTATACCCTTTCTTCAGGACCATGGATGGCCACCACCCTACATTTCTATTATTAAAAGGACCTCTCAAGGGGCGCCTGGGTGGCTCAGTTGGTTAAGCGTCCGACTTCAGCTCAGGTCATGATCTTGCGGTTCATGGGTTCGTGCCCCACATTGGGATCTGAGCTGATAGCTCGGAGCCTGGAGCCTGCTTCGGATTCTGTATCTCCCCCTCTCTCTGCCCCTCCCCCGCTCACATTCTGTCTCTCAAAAATAAATAAACATTAAAAAATTTTTTTAAAAAAAGGACATCTCAGGCAGTGACACACTGGTAAATAAGTACCAGATCGTTGAAAAAATATAAACCACTGATTCTTTGTTTGCCAATTGGTGTGATGTAAATAGTCTTACTATGGCCAATTTCATCCTACCAAGGTGATGCCAGTGGACATGGAGATGGGAATCAATGCACACAGTTGGCCTACACTGCTCGGGGGAGTCTGGCAAGCTCCAGGACACCATGGCCTCAAGTGACTGGCATAACAGACATCTGCTCTGAGGGCACCTCTCGTCTTTGCTACCAGAGAACCGCTGGAAGCATCTTTTAAGTAAGTAAATAAGTAAAGTACACTCCGTTATATACCTACAAACTGGGAATATACCAAACAGTATATTCTCTAAACATTATCAAAATAAAGCTTCTGCTACCCAGTTTTTCTGTACTTATCAAACACCTTGGAGAACCAGGTTTATTTTTTGTGTGTTTAATTATTAGGTTAAAACAAACTATGCCCATCACTTAAAGCACCTCCTTGTAACCAACTCCGTTACCTCTGTCCTTTCTTCCTCCCTTTGTCCTTCTCTCCCTCCTTCTGCCCTCCTTTGTCACTGCTGGGGAAAAGGAGACATTGAGAAGCCACGTCCACTGTGCAGGCAGGCTGGACTCCATTCCTAGATCCCCAAGACTCGGGTTTTATATGTTGTTTAAAGTTGTGTGATATTTCTTTTTTTCTCTTTTTTAACTGTATTTCTTTTGAGAGAGAGAGAGAGAGTGCAAGTGAAGGAGGGGCAGAGAGAGAGGGAGAGGGAGAGAACCCCAGGTAGGCTCCATGTGTCAGTGTAGGGCCTGATGTGGGGCTCCATCCCATGGCTGTGAGATCATGACCTGAGCCAAAATCAAGAGTCAGATATTTAATCGACTGAGCTACCCAGATGCCCCTGAAGCTGTGTGATATTTCAGAGAGGAACCTCTTGTTAAGCATTTAAGCCAGAGGTTGTAATCAGTATCTGGTGACATCAGTTTCCTTTAGGGATCTCAATTTATAAATTATGATATACATTTGCTTTAATATCAAAACTGCCTCAAAAGAGTATCGCGGGGGACTCCTGGGGGGCTCAGTCGGTTAAGCATCCGACTTTGGCCAGGTCATGATCTCGTGGTTCATGCGTTTGAGCTCCATATCGGGCTCTGTGCTGACAGCTCAAAGCCTGGAGCCTGCTTCAGATTCTGTGTGTCCCTCTGCCCCTCCCCTGCTCCCTCTCTGTGTCTCTCTCTCAAAAAAACCAAAAAAACCAAAAAAAACAAAAAAAGAAAAAACAAAACAAAAAAACCCAACACTCAAAAAAAAAAAAGTATCTCAGGATTAAAAAAACAAACAAACAAAAACCAAAGAAATACCAAGTTATACTATAATCATCCCCTGCCCTCTTTTCAGTGGCTGTTTTGAAAGATGACAGTGCTAAGCTAGTCTGCCCCCAGGCCCCACCTCCTGGCACAGAGAGGGCCCCCTTCTGGGGCAGCTTCTTCCCACCACATTTCCCTTGTCTTCTGGGGATTTTGCCCGTGGCCTTCAACACATGTGGTGGTGAGATAAAATTTAGTCAAAATAGGGGAAGCTTATAAGATCCCTGTTTTTATTCAACGTATTTTTATCCCGAGCTTACAATGTGCCAGGCAGTATACTAAGTGCTGACATCTATCAATGAACAAAATAGACAAAATTCCTATCCTCATGGAGCTTACGATGTAGAGAGGAGGGGCGGACAATGAATGAATGAATGAATGAATGAATGAGTGCCGTCCAAACAAGAACCGATACCATGCTGAGGCAGTGTTCACTTTTTGCTAGAAGAAGCAGAAGAATCTTGGAGTCTTACAGAAAGACTCCAAGACTTGGTTATCCCACCGTACGCTCCTGAAGCGCAGTGTTTGGGTTCCGGGAGGTAGGGGAACAGTGATCCGGAGCAGCTTTGATGCCACACCTTCCATGGCCCCTCAAGACTCAAACTCGGAGGTTTGGGAACATTGCCAGGCACCCTGGTCTAAGGGCCCTTTGAAACAGCGGCTGGTGTCCTTTCCTCTCACCCACCAAGCCTCATATCTTGCACTAAGGTAGCATACACAGGTGACCATGGAACAAAGAGGGGAGGGAGCCCCAGATAAAACCCGAAGCCCCAGGTTCAAGTCCTGGCCTTGCAAGGTACCACATGTAACATTTCAAGTAGCTTCCTTACCTTCCCTGAATCTATAGCTTCACCTGGAAAACAGCTACTAAATCCAACTTCAAGATCGTTGAGAAGCTTCCAATAGCTGATACAAGGGAACGCATGTTGTAAACCTAACATGTCATTTAAATGCAATCTTTTAAATATTATTTTGAGCATGAGCTAAAACATACAGTGACCGATGTGCGTCAGTCTGGAAATTTGTCATTTCTTTCTCTCTTTTGCTATGTAAATGGCATTTCCAGTACAATAGTAGACGCTGAAGCTATTTTCAAGTGGGAATTAAAAAAAAAAATGTTTATTTTTGAGAGAGCACACGTGGGGGAGGTGCAGAGAGGGGGGGGAGAGAGGTTCCCAAGTAGGCTCCATACTGTCAGCAGCGAGCCCCATGTGGGGCTCAAACTCACGAGCTGCAAGATTATGACCTGAGTTGAAGTCAGACACTCAATTGACTGAGCCACCCAAGTGCCCCTCAAGTGGGGATTTAAATCCAATATTAAGGAAGCATCTAAAGTAGCTGGCAGTGGTAGTGTGAGACTTCTGTGTGAGTGTGAACCTTGTCTGTTGTGGCAGAGGGCTCTTGGGATTTGACCTAATAGAAAGGTCACAGTGGGTACTTCCTTGTGCCTGGTGGCTGGAAGGAATAAGGGGCTCCCAGGATGCTATGGGGCTCAGGTGGAGGTGGAGTGGGTGGGCGACAGAATGTTCAGGTGCAGGAGTGTTGGAGGAAAGACTGCCTTAGTCAATGTGGATCGTGGCCTTGTACAAGTCGGAACCTCCCTGCCGTCTCACGTCAAATTCTGTTGTATGGAATTCAGGGGGAACACCATTTCTTATAGTTGTGAATTGTACATTCAAGATGCCCCTGGTTGTAACCAAATAACAAACTTAATTTGTTTGTCTGATGCCACAACGTTACCATCATTTTATAGGCAACCTTCTTGGGTCACGCTCGGGATGTTTATTGATGCTCTAAAAACATCCAATTTATGTCAAGGCATTTGCATGAATGAAATGGGCAGTTTTAAAATTCGGTAATTAAGAAATCTTTACAGCTGGGGAGGCGGAGTGCAGAGGAGAGAGACAGCAATTAACAAAGCTTGGACCTAAAACATTGTTGGGAAACATCTGTATTCTTTCCTACTATATCTTGAAAGTGTTATTGACACATTGTGCTTAAAAATATATGTCGGGGGTAGCTGGCTGGCTCAGTCAGTGGAGCATCTGACTCATGATCCCAGGGTCATAAGTTCAAACTCCACTTTGGACATGAAGCTACTTAAAAATAAATCAATAAACAAATAAATAAATAAGCAAGCAAGCAAGCTAAATTCTTAGCTATTAAACTTCACTAAAGTTTGAGTCACTTTTTTTTCTCCTTGATGATTGTTTCACTACTGTCTGAGGGAGCTTTAAGTAGTTAATGAAATTCCTATCTTCTTAAATAGTTTTGGAAATAGATTGTGGGTTGTAGTTATTTAAAAATGAGAAAACTGAAGCTCAGGAAGGGAATACTGTTTTCTTTTGAAACAAAATGACAAGCCAGACTTATTACAAGGAGTCTGCTTTTCTTTTCTTTTCTTTTTTTAATGTTTATTTATTTTTGAGAGAGTGAGAGAAAGAACATGGGCCGGGGAGGGGCAGAGAGAGAGGGAGACACAGAATCCCAAGCAGGCTCCAGGCTCTGAGCTGTCAGCACAGAACCCGACACGGGGCTTGAACTCATGTACTGCAAGGTCATGACCTGAGCCGAAGTCGGACGCTTAACCGACTGAGCCACCTAGGCGCCCCAGGAGTCTGCTTTTCTGACTAAACAGGTACGTTACGGTTTTCTAGAAAACATAACACAGTTACTAGGCTATCCTGTTTTCTGTCTTCTCTGGGAAGCCTGCTCCTTATCAGTCTGTCTTGAGACACTCTGGAGGGTCTGTCCGTTCTCCCTCTTATCGTCCTCCACCTCCTCTTTTCTCTCCCCCCTCCACACACCCATCAACGTCACCCCTGCTTCAATCTCTATTCTTTTCATCAAAAGAGGGAACTGTTTGATTAGATCACCAAAAGATAACCTTTCTATCAACACCAAAGGACCGATTTAATCTATTTCTCGGGCCAAAAGATGACTCACGAGGAAGTTTGTGAAAAGGAGCAGAGAAAAATGGAAGGCACTGCATTTTACGGTTCTAAGAATTGTTTACTTAGTAGCAGACTCCATGTAATCAAAACTATCAAAAAGCTCCCTGACGATTTCTGGGGAGAAGCAGCTGGGGCGGAGGGGAACACACACAAAAAACAGCTCAGATGTGGCCTGTTGGTTGGAACGTAAATTTCCTTGCTGGTTCCTGGAAAGGGGTGCCACGCTGAGGGCAGAACAAGGAGATCCATCGTACCTCACATCCCCGGAGCTATTAAATTCTTGGACAACAATTTCATCGTTTCTCTTAATGCTAGCATAGCAGCCTCAACCTGAGTGTGCAGGGCATAGTGACCCAGACCCTGACAAGGAGCAAAGTATTTTCTGTGATGTACCATTTGTTTCGAAATGGAAAATCTCATTCCACAGAAGAAATTCCAAATTGGCTCCTCGTTTTACATGCCGATAGCTTCGGGCGGCTATAACTAACTTTAAGTAGTGATTACAGCCACGTACACAGCTTTCTGCATGTTTATTAAGTTTGTTAAATTCAGGCCTTGGAGTATATTATTGATGATGTTATTCTGAACTGGATTCAGTTAGGAAATGACTCAGCGTGCACTGGCACACACACCTCGTCCGTGATCTGGCACTGCTTGTGTTCTGACAGTGTCCTGTGAGTCACCCAATAGCAATTGGGTTCAATGACAGTGACAGTTGAGCTCACTTAGCCAGCTCATTTGCACACCTTGTCCCTCCCCGGTGGTTTTAAATTGCTTAGTTAGTGAATCTGTCTTACTTTTAAGCAGCGGCCAAGCGGGTTGCTCACCTGCCACTTTTGTTTTGCCCATCGGGGGCTTGTCTTTCTGCCTGGTCAAGTCTGATTAGTTCTTGCACAACGTGCCTCCAGGAGCTGCTGCCCAGGGGCAACCTGTGTGTTCCCTGCAGCACATCTCCTGCCGGCACTGGCCATTTAAGCACTAAGGGGAGGAGGCAAGAGTGCAGTGAACTTGGGTGTCACCGGGAGCACCCAAGGGACAGGAAGGGGCCAGTTGCATCCCTCCTGTGGGGTTATAATCTCACGTAAAACAGAAGCTAATTAGAGGTGAAAGGACTTGATCAGACTGAGGAGAGTCTGAGTTCAGGGTATGAGACAGGGCAAAACGCCAGTCTCTTTGTAGGGAGCTGTGTTGGTTACGTTGGGGATGGTGGGATGGAGATGAAATCTGACCCCCTCCCTCCCCCAGAAGTAGGTTGGCCTTTCCAAAGGTGTTGTTTAGAGGCAGAGATGTTTTGTCTCTGCAAATCTATCAGATCCTTATTATTTTACTGTGGTCCCTTTCACAGGAATGGTTTTGGTACCCTTTATTATTAGCCGTTTTTTTTTTTTTTTTTTTTTTTTAATCAACAGCTTTATTGACCTATAATTTACATTCCGTAAAGTTTACCTGTTTAAGTGTTCTCCAGTATACGGACAGAGTGTGTAACCATCATCATAATCTAATTTTAGAAAATTTCATCATCCCCCTAAAGGAGACTTGTACCTATTAGCAGCCACTCTCCATCTTCCTCCCCACCCACCCTCTCTCCCTTCCCCTTCCCCGCCTCCCCCTTCCCTGCCCTAGGCAACCACTGCAACCACTAATCTACTTTATGCCTCTAGAGATTTGACTATTCTAGTCATTCTTTGTAAATGGAAACATACAATATGTGGTCTTTTACAACTAAGTTCTTTCATTTAGCATAATTTTCTGTAATTCCCCTATGTTATAGCCAATTATGATATAGTTATCTATGTATGCCATTCCTTTTTATGGCTGATGAATATTCCATTATAGAGATCTATGATTTTTTGTTTATTCATTTATCAAGTGATAGACCTTTAAGTTGTTTCTACTTTTTTGACTATTATAAATCACGTTGATATAAACACTTGCGTGCAAGTTTTTTGTGTGGACATACGGTTTTGTTTCTCTGAGGCATATACCTAGGAGTAGGATTACTAGGTAATATGGTGACTCTATGTTTAACATTTTGAGGAATGGCCAAACTGTTCTGCAAAGTGACTGTGCCATTTTATATTTCCACCAGGAATGTGTGAGTGTTCCAATTTCTTAGCATCCTCAGCAACTTGTCTTTTTGAGTAGAGCCATCCTAGTGAGTGTAAAATAGTATCTCATTAATAACTAATAATGTTGAAAGCACTTTATGTGCTTATTTAGCCATTTGTAGGTTTTCTTTAGAGAAATGCCTATTCAAATTACTTGCATATTAAAAATTGGATTTTCTTCTTCCTATTGAATTGTGCAAGTTCTTTGTATATTTTGGATACAAAATATCAGATAGGTGATTTCAAATATTTTCTCCCAGCTCGTGGGTTGTCTCTCCTCGATGGTGTCCTTTGAAGCACAAACATTTTAAATTTTGAGAAAGTCCAACTTATTAATCTTGTCTTTCATTGCCTGTGTTTTTGGTATTGCATTGAAAATATCACTACCTAATACAAAATCACAAAGGTTTATTCCTATGCTTTCTTCCAAAAGTGTTATAGTTTTAGCTTTTACATTTGAATCTATGACCTACTTTGAGTTAAATTTCTGTATATAGTGTGAAGTAGGGATCCCAAATCATTTATTGCATGTGGATAGCCAGTTGTCCCAGCATCTGTTGAAAACACCATTCTTCGCTCCATTGTCTTGGCTTCTTTGTCAAAACTCAATTGACCATAAATTTTAGGGTTCATTTCTGGGCCAATAATTCCATTCCATTGATCCATATGTCTATCCTAAACATTCTCTTCAGACAAATCTTTTTATTAACTACAATATACGTATACAAAAGAGCCCAAATTTAGGCATATAATTTTTGAAAAATTTTGCAAGGGAATGCAGCTGTGTAGCCAGCACTCAGACTTAGAAATATAACATTACTGTGGCACCTGGGTGGCTCAGTTGGTTAAATGTCCAACTTTGGCTCAGGTCATGATCTCACAGTTCGTGGGTTCGAGCCCCACGTCAGGCTCTTTGCTGGCAGCTCAGAGCCTGGAGCCTGCATCAGATTCTGTGTCTCCTTCTCTCTGCCCCTCCCCACCCCCCTAAATAGATAAACACTAAAAAGTCAATTAAAAAAGCAAATATAACATTACTGCTAACCCACTAACCCCCTTGAACTCCTCCTAGTCACTGCCCCCAAAGGTACCTACCCTCCTGACTTTATTACTGTAGATTAGTGTTGTCTGTTTTTGTACTATATATAAATGGAACCATATAGCATGTGCTCTTTCCTGTTTGTTTTTTTTTCTTCAACATTATGTTTGTGAACTCTATCCATGTTGCTTCATGTAGCAATAGTTTATTAGTAACTACTGTGATTTTTTAATACTGTATTAAAAAATATGCCACTTAAGGATCTTCGTAATTCAACAAAGCAATATTTTCCAAATGACAAATGCATGGGAAAGATCCACTTAAAGTGCAATATACATGAATGGATTTTTATGTAACAGAGTTTGAAGAATTCAGTGCTATGATTTCAGTTTCTACACTGCAACTAACTTTCAAAAATGACCACTTGTAGAGTTTTGGTGTAGTATCAAAGAAGAATAGCCACAAAGCTGTTAAATTTCTCCTTCCTTTTCCCGCTAAATATCTATATGAGGACAGGTTTTCTTCATGCATTTTAACATAAAAACATATCACAAGAGATTAAATGCAGAGGCAGATATGAGAATGTAGCTATCTTACATTAAGCTGGGCATTAAACAGATTTACAGAAATGTAAAATAATGACACTCTTTTCACTAGTTTTTTCTTTGGAAAATGTAGTTGTCATAACATACCATCATAGGTTAATATGTAATAAGTTTTAGCTTTGCTATTTTAAATGAATTAATAAATAGTTAAATAATTTTTTAGTTTTAATTTCTAATAGGACAAATATTGATAGTTACAACTCAGATAAACAAAAGCTCTTTGGGGTCACTGATAAATTCTAAAAGCATAGAAGGGTGCTGAGGCCAAAAAGCTTTGAGATCCCCTGGTCTAGTGGGTAGCTAGGCATTTAACACATAAGCTTTGAAATAAGTAGATCATTGGAAATCACGGCTAGTGATATAAAGAAGAACAAGGCGCTAAGAGAAATGGACCAGGGAGACCTCTTAGAAGGGGGAAGGCATCGAACCAACTCTAAAGAAGTGGTTTTCAGCAGAGAGCTGAAGAACAAGAGTGAAGAACATTGTGGGCAGCGGGAACAGTATACGCAAAGCCCCTGAAGTAGGGATGAGTTAGGCTTGGGTGGAGTGTGGTGATGAGAAGGAGAGTGGCATGACATGAATCAGGAGCCAAATCCTACAGGCCCTTGTCGGTCATGTTAAGATTTTGGCATTTTGTCCTAAGTACATAAAAACGACTATAATATGAATTACTATAATATGATCAGATTCAAATTTAAAAAAGAAAACTGATTGCTGTGTTGGAAAAGAACTAGGGGAGCCTGGGTGGCTCAGTCGGTTGAGCCTCTGATTCTTGATTTTGGCTCAGATCATGATTTCACAGTTTGTGGAACTGAGCCCTGCATCAGGCTCTGCACTGACAGCACAGGGCCTGCATGGGATTCTCTCTCTCCCTCTGCCCCTCCCCTACTCACACGCATCTGTGCATACTCTCTCTCTCTTTCACTCACTCTCTAATAAATAAACTTAAAAAGAAAGAAAGAAAGAAAAAGGACTAGAAGGGGACAGGAGAGAGCTTGGATAGCTTTTTTTTTTTAATGTTTATTTTTATTTATTTTTGAAAGAGAGAGAGAGCCCAAATGAGCAGGGTAGGGGCAGTGGGAGAGAGAGAATGCCAAGCAGGCTCCATGCTTGGTGCAGAGCTAGATGTGAGCCTCAGTCCCACAACTGCCAGATCACAACCTGAACCAAGATCAAGAGGCCCACACTTAACCGACTGAGCCAACCAGGCACCCCTCAGATGGCTATTTTACTAGTCCAGGGGACAGCAAGTGGTGCCTGCACGAGGAAGGGGGTGGTGCGGATGGAGCTATTTTGAAGTTAACATTTCCTTTTTTTAAGTTCATTTATTTATTCTGAGAGAGAGAAAGCACAAATGGGGGTGGGCAGGCAGAGAGAGGGGAGAGAGAAAATCCCAAACAGGCTCTACATTCTCAGCATGGAGCGCCGTGCAGGGCTCGAACTCCCAAACCATGAGATCATGAGAACCATGAGATCATGACCTGGGCCAAAATCAAGAGTTGGACGCTCAACCAGCTGAGCTACCCAGGTGCCCCTGAAGTTAGCATTTATAGTTCTTGCTGCCCCTCTTGGAAAGAGGGGGAAGAGAGAAGAAGACTCCTAGGTTAGAGCACTTCTACCCACCATGCTTAGAGACACCAGTTCCAAGTATCTGTTAAAGATTAAATATCCTTTTATATCAATTTTATAATTATTTACTCTGTTTTTAGGTGTGTGACTGAATCGCCCACATTTACTTGATAATTAGAGTCGATAATGAGATTGAAAAAAGTCACTCTTATAGCACCACCTTGTGGACAGTAGTGAGAAGTTTTCTCATTGGGTTCAGTAGCCGAGAAAAGACACAACGTTCTGAGAGGCTTACCAGTTATCAGCCGCACCAAGTCCTTCTTGGAAGGAGATGGGATATAAGTACACGCCACAGAATTAAAGTTAAACTGGCTATCCGGAAACTAACTGTCTGGATTTATTCAAACGTGATCCCCTCTGCTTGACTTTAACGTCAAGAGTCATTGACTGAAATACCTTTTATTTAGTTATCACCTGATGGCCGCCTCTTTTACCTTATCTGCTCCTTCCCTGACTCTTTCCTAGGCTCATCTTACCTTACTTGACCACTGACCCTGGAATTTGCTCAGTGTCAGGCCCAGCCATCTTCTTGGTTCATATTCTCCTTTAGGCACGTTTATTCCAAACCCTCATGCTACTTCCCATCAGTGACTCCCAGATGTGTTTCTCTTGTCCAAGCTGCTGCTCCTAAGTTCCAGGTCCTTATTTCTTTTTTTTTTTTTTATTTAAAAAAAAATTTTTTTTTTCAACGTTTATTTATTTTTGGGACAGAGAGAGACAGAGCATGAATGGGGGAGGGGCAGAGAGAGAGGGAGACACAGAATCGGAAACAGGCTCCAGGCTCTGAGCCATCAGCCCAGAGCCCGACGCGGGGCTCGAACTCACGGACCGCGAGATCGTGACCTGGCTGAAGTCGGACGCTTAACCGACTGCGCCACCCAGGCGCCCCTCCAGGTCCTTATTTCTAATCCACTGTCCTACCTCTCCAGGTGAATGTTCCGTCCAAGACTGAACTTGGGATTTCTTTGTCTCCAAATCTGCCATTCTTTTAGTGTTTCCCTGTTCCGTGATGGCACAGTCCTCCACCAGTTTTCAAATCAGGAACTTGGAAGCCATTCTTGAGTCCTCCCTGTCCCTCCTCTGCCTATCCTTACAATTAATCTCTTGTCCATTTTACTGGTAGTTATCTCCTGAGTGGCCCACTTTGGTCTACTTTTTAAAAAAAATTTTTTTTTGTTTTTAATGTTTTATTTATTTTTGAGACAGAGAGAGACAGAGTGTGAGCAGGGGAGGGGCAGAGAGAGAGCGAGACAGAGAATCCAAAGCAGGCTTCAGGCTCAGAGCCCAACGCGGGGCTCGAACTCACAAAGCGTGAGATCATGACCTGAGCCGAAGTCAGACGCTTAACTGACTGAGCCACCCAGGCGCCCCCTCTTTGGCCTACTTTTATCGCCACTGCTCTTCCTGGTCATCTCTTGCTGATACCACAGCTATAGCTTCCTAACTGGTCTCTGCATCCACTCCGGGCTCTCTCCAGCCCATTCTCCACACTGTGGCATTTTTTTCAAAATGCAAATATTACCAGGCCATTTAAAACCTGCCAAGGTTGCCCCTGCCTCATGGTCTGCGATGCCCTGTGGTGGGTCCTTCCCACCCCCACACAAGCTTCTTCACACTCACTCAACACCTTGCTCCCTACACCGCAGCCCCATTAGCTTCTCTGTTCCTCAAGTGCCTTCACCACAGGGATCTGCCCCTGCTCATCCCTCTACACCTCTCCTCGTTATTTCTCCTTAGCTTCCTACCTCAGCTTAACCATCTATTCTCAGAGAAGCCTTTTCCTGAACTTCCAGGAACTTCTTTATTCTAAGATATTACACATCAGAAATCTCTTCCCACTGAACAGTTACCTCACTTTTCAAGATGACATTCATTAAAGGGGGGTTCTGATTAATGCCATCTCCTCAGAAGAGCCTAAGCGCCATGAGAGAAGAGGGCCCAGGGCTGATCGTGCCCACCATATTTCTCTAGCACCCAGCAGAGTGCCTGGCACATAGGAGATGAAGTTCCCTGGATGAATGAACAAACGGTTGTGTCTCTGAGGCCCTGAAAAGGCAATTACAACAGTCAACGGTATATATCTGTAGTTTGTGTTACTTACTTGTAAATAAAATCAGGTCCGGGTGTGACTGAAGGCTGCATCTGGCGAGCGTAATGCCAAACCCAGCCAGCGTGAGTGAAGGGAATCTCAGCCTGCCTGCCCTCCAGCCATTTCCCACCTGGTCCTGTGCTACTGGGGAACATGTGCTTGAAAAAAATCGTACATACATCTTCTCTAAGAACAAACGCTAATTTTGAGGGACATACCAGGCCAAGACAATATTGAGGGGAAAAAAAGTATTTGTCGTCTTCTCAGGGTCATGGTTCCACTATAGATACAGTTAGTTTAGGTAACTATTATTCTCTCTGTCTTCAAGCAAATAGCCTTTTCCTGTATGTCTAAGAAGCTGACAGGACAATTAAAGTCATTTATCTCAAGACACAGAAAGTTCAAAGGTGAACCGATTATCCCAGGACATTTGTAGCTACTTCTAAATAACATTTTCTCCACCTTAAAAAAAAAAAATTAGTGGGTGCCCTGTTTATAGGACAAAATAAAAACTCATTTTCCAACATTGACATGCAAAGTGATTAATACCTTTACATATCAAAATTCTTATACCTTTATATACAAAACACAGGTTCTTAATCTTTCCTCTCTTATTTTACTTATTTATAGATTTGTTCCAGGAATAATTTAAGACAGATGATAACACATAAAATACAGCAAAATAACACAAATTTATAAATAAATTAAAAATGCAAAGGCAAAAGAGGATAGGGACCAAAAATAGACTCAGAAATGAGGCCAATTAAAAAATGCCTTGTGTAAGGACTGATACACTTCCAGGCAGTGCTGCTGTTGTCTATACAACAATCCTCCTGCCCTTCTTCCTTCTACAGAGCCCTGACTCTGTTGTGGTAACAAGGGTCCTGTTCTCTGTCCTAGAAGATGAATTATGATTGACCTAAGAGAGTCATGGATCCCTTGCTGGACCGTTAGAAAAGAATCTCCTTATTGTCTGAGACGCCTTTAGTGAAATCTCTTACTTGTGGCTAGGAGCTTTCTCACTGAGGCACGTGCTATTGTGTTTCATTTGTCTCTAAGCTTTCTAGCAGTCCACTCTAAGAGGGACATTTGGTTAGAAATAACTCAGTATCCATAAAACAAACAAAAAGAAACCCAGGCCTGTACCTAAGGAAAGGCGCAATATTGCTAAGACTAAGACAAGATAAAATAAAGGTCTAATAGGATCCACATATTCACCCAGCGTGTTTAAAATCCCACATGAAAACAACAATGTAATAAAGATACTGTAATCAGCAATCCAAGCCAAATTGGCTTTCTCTTTTGACATAATTTATTATTCACCTTGAAGTTTCATTTTCTTCATGCTCCTTGAGTTAAAATATTATTCTTTGAGCCAAATGAAAGTGCATTTCACAAATTAATTTGGACAATGGGTGCAGAAAAGTTGTTCTTAGCAATCTAACCTTTGGCTTGTGAATACAGAGCCCTAAGTCTATGAGTTGGCAGGCAAGTGGGGTGGGTAGGAAAAAGGTCTAGATGGTTCCCATGTATTTTTTTTTTTTCTTTAGAAAGAATACGTTGTATCTTACTCTGTGTAATTCTTCAGAAAAAGTGCAGGCATTCAACAGGACAGGGAAAGATCACATCCTAAAAAGGATTGTTTTCCCCTTTTAACAATGACATAAGAAAAGATTCTATTTTTATATATAATTACATTTTATCTAGGAATAAGTCTTCTTTCTAAGTTTATCTATTTGTCTGTCTATATATTTATGTTTAGCTTTTAAAGAAAAGAAGCATAGCACTGGTAGAAATAATGCCTTCTTCTGTGTGTTTGGCTTGACTGCTTGAACCCGTAAGTCAACTGTTATAGCTGCCAGACTACCAGGAATAGTCCCTGCTTCAAGCCCCAAAAATCCCATTTACTATTTTCATGACCAGAACTTGCTAATGTGGGCATGTGAAATGTAACCTTGGGAAGGAATGCTCTCCATACCAGGAAGTCTTTGAGAAGGCTTGAGTTCTTGCCATAACTAAAAACCTGATGATGCATTACTGATGACTTCATCCCCAAATGAAAGCTAGCTGCCTGCTTCCATAATCCTCGGGGAGAATCGCACCAACAAAAGGCTAATTTGAAAATAACATAGAGGAGAAACACTTCATTTGCTCTATTGAATAAAATGAAGGAGCCCATCTATGCAAGTATAGAGAAGACACCTTGCAGATCTTGTTGTTCTATAGCGCTGAAAGCAACTGCAGAGGGCTTAACAGAGGCACAAAAAAAGAAAAAAAGAGAGAAAAAGTTGCTGATGGGGTTTTTCAGTGGGGTTCCCATGAATGAGGACCATAGAAGGGAAACGGTCTTCCCCCATATTAGGCTTTTATGACAGCAGTTCTGACACCTCAGACATCATTGGGCATACTGGCTTTCTTTTTAGAAAAAGGGAATGGTTCCATGCCAGTTGATGGTGGCTTCTCTCCACTTGGTTCTGATTAGCATCTCCACTGGAGAAAACCGTCTTCCTGCTACATGTCCATCTCCAGGTTGGTTTCTTTCCCAGTGATGGGAGTGAGTATCTGGGTGAGGAACAACAGCCAGCATTTAGGCCCTCTATACAGCATTCCAGAGGAAGCCAGGAAGGAAGGGAAACAGGATGGGTGGACAGGAGTTGGGCTCAGCAAGCTGTGTTCCTAGACCCGGTTAAACCCAGGGGATTCCAGTAGATGGTCAGTAAAAATGCCCCATACAAAACATGTGTGGTAACATGGGTGGTTGTGTATTTTGGAACATGAATATTGGTAACTCGTGAAATGTACATTCCAGCACCATGATGCGACACATAGGGCCAGGTGTAGATCACAGCATGTTGTCCGGAAAACCAGGAAGAGGAGAGTTCCTCACTTCCCAGTGCTTGTAAGAATACATTTACATTTTTGGGTGAAGGGTGAGGTAGTCCAGTGGGGTAGTCAAGAACTGGGCTCAAGGGCAAGCTTTGTTGTATTTGACATTTGAGAAGGTACTTAACATCTCTCAGCTTCATTTATTCACTGAGTATTTCTTGGCTACCTCAGTTTCTTCTATGTGAAAATAGATATTCTAGTATCTACCTCATATGACATTTGGGAGAACATAATGGGATTACCTGTAAAGCTTCTAATACAGTGCCCAGAAGAGAATGCTTGCAATGCATGTGAGTTGATACAAACATGATGCTCTCCTCAAGGAAGAGAGTAAAGTAGACCCAAACATATACAGCAAAACCTTGGATTGGGAGTAACTTGTTCTGCTTGTGTTGCACAAGATGAGCAAACATTTCTAATAAATTTTAACTTGATAAATGAGTGATGTCTTGCAAGATGAGTAGTATGTGATGGCAAACGTCATATGGTCACCACTGAGCCAATGGTTTCTGAAATTCTGTTTAATATACAAGTGCTTTGGATTATAAGCATGTTTCCAGAATGAATTATGCTCACAAACCAAGGTTTTACTGTACATATTTTTAAATATATATATTTTTAAATGTAAATATATATTAAAAATGTTTTTAGGGGTGCCTGGGTGGCGCAGTCGGTTAAGCGTCTGACTTCAGCCAGGTCACGATCTCGCGGTCCGTGAGTTCGAGCCCCGCGTCGGGCTCTGGGCTGATGGCTCAGAGCCTGGAGCCTGTTTCCCATGCTGTGTCTCCCTCTCTCTCTGCCCCTCCCCCGTTCATGCTCTGTCTCTCTCTGTCCCAAAAATAAATAAACGTTGAAAAAAAAAATTAAAAAAAAAAATAAATAAATAAAAACATGTTTTTGAATGTAAATGTGTATATTTAAAAATATGTTTTTAAATGTAAATATATATTTAAAAAAATATTTTTTGCGGGGGTGTACCTGGGTGGCTCAGTCATTTAAACGTCTGACTCTTGATTTTGGCTCAGGTCATGATCTCATGGTTCATGAGTTTAAGTCCATGTCAGGCTTTGCACTAACAGTGTGGAGCCTGCTTGGGATTCTCTCTCTCCCTCTCTGCCTGCCCCTCCCCTCTCTCTGTCTCTCAAAAATAAATAAACATATATATTTTTTTAATAAATTTTTTTTTAGTAGGCTCCATACCAGTGTGGAGCCCAATGTGGGGCTTGAATTTACGTCCCTGAGATCAAGACCTGAGCTGAGATCACCTCAATTGTCATTGTCTCCCCAAATTAAGTGGGCTAGTATATATTTCTCAAAATTAAAGAATTAGGAGCTGCACAGATAAAACAGTCACTAAGATACTTTTCCAGATTTCATTATACTGAAAAGTTGCTTAACGCCAGATCTGGGATGCTAAATGCCGAGTCCAACATCAAACCAGGAAGCCTCCACCAGTAAAACCAAGGTGCCCAGTACAGACTCCAAGTCTCATCATGTTTATTCCCTTGTCCAAAGGGCCAATGCTTAAAGACATCTTAGGTTTAGTCTTTTTCCTTAGGAGTTAAAAAAATTTTTTAATGCTTATTTTTGAGAGAGAGAGAAAGAGTGCGAGTGGGGGAGGTGCAGAGAGAGAGAGAGAGAGAGAGAGAGAGAAACAGAATCCGAAACAGGCTCCAGGCTCTGAGCTGTCAGCACAGAGCCCAACTCGGGGCTCAAACTCACGAACCGTGAGATCATGACCTGAGCCGAAGTCGGATGCTCAACCAACTGAGCCACCCAGGCGCCCCCTCTTTTTGAGTTTAAAAGAATATGGTTGTAATTGAAATGAAATAACCTGTGCGGTTGTCTGCTTCTTCCATTCGGCGTGGAACCTCGAGTTTTGCCGGGACTGCGCCTTAGTGACTGTTGCTCTCCTAGTGTCTGTCCACACTGCCTGGCACTTAATAGAGCCTCAGAAATGCTTTCTGAACTAACCGCAACAGAAATGCACTCTCAGTTTGCTTACTTCTGTCACTGGATGATCATCCGATCAGTTGTAGGATAGAATCGACCAAATGGAACACACCTTCTGCCCCAATCCCTCTGGTGTTCCATTTCTTTCCTCAGGCATTAAATGCCTTATGCTCACAGATAAAAGTTCCTAGAGAGGGCCTTTTGGAAATTTGGTTCTTCCCCTTTTGTTTTTTCTCTTACCTAAAACTCATTTGTTCCTCTGTGCTGTGTGTAAACCCCCCTGCTCCTATTTAAAGCAGCTTCAGAATTCCCAGGTTGCAAAGCTTGGGTTTAGGACTGTGGGACTCATGCATAGGTTTCATTTCAGAAATCAAGCCTAAACCTTTTCCTGCAAAGCCAGTGTGAATATCTGCACAGCTGGGAAACACCGGCTGCTGCATCTTTTTGAGCGCATTAAAGCACTCGGCACTTGGAGTCTGAAATGCTCACCTACTGTAAGCTGCACAGGCTTCTTCTGTGGGGGCTGGCCTCCGTAAAAGTACAGATCAAAGCGACGCTCCACTTTCCAGTCTGATAAGAGCTGCCTGTTTGTGCTAAAAAGGACACTGGAATTTCCATTAATGTTGCATAGCCAAATAGGTAATTTGGGAGTCTTCAGCCTGCTGCCCACCTGGAAGGGAAGAGGGGAATGCAGATGAGGACAGAGATTTAGTCACATCTCGGCAGATACTGATGCATCATCCTGATCAAAACACGGCTCCGAGGCATCTTGTTGAGCTGGTCCGTGCAGGGCACTCTGCGTGCAATAAGGTTTGAAGTGAAGGCTTCCTTACGAACGAATTTGCCTGTATGAATGGTGTGGTGGGGTGGTCACGCTGTTATTGGGTGGCCTCATGGAGAACATAGAACCGCCTCAGTTTGGTTTTGAAGTTAAGTAGAGAATAAATAAACTGAATTTATAAGTGTACAGGTGGAATAAGAGGACTTCAATCTGTCTTTGTCATTGACTGGTGTATTTACTCCTATCCCCCAGATAGGACAGTATTTCATTCAGCAGGTGGTCAGACTTTTGGAAACCATTTAGAATATAGGAAAAAGAAAATATTTAGAATGCAAAAATATAGACTATTTTGAACATAGGAAATAGCTCCAGGGAAATGAAGGGAGTACACACACACACACACACACACACACACACACTCGTGCATATATACACATATCTACATGGTAACATGGAGATCAAATGTGAAGATATATTTAGAGCTGAATATACTAGTTTAGCGTCACAATAATATTAAATTTACTCTTTTAACTAGTTTATCTAGTTTTCCCAGGCAACTGTCAATTTAGCAACTCGTGAATTAGATGGACAAAAGTACTACTCTGACAGGCATAGCCCCTGAGTGATATTATAGTGCATTTCTATTTATGGTATCTGCCAGTTTGTTTAAAGAGGCAGGAAAGCACATATTTTTAAAGATTTCCATTAAAATTCATTAACGTTAAAAACTATTTTTTTTCTACTTAGAGAAATAAGCCTGAGCTACACAGAAAAAAACCATCATTTTCATGTGATGCCAGGGAAAGCTATGGACCTTCAGCCTTGGTGTGGCTTCCCATAATGGAAGGATCTGATTCTGTTTCTTTTCTTCTCAGTCCTTAGAGTTGTACTGTGTGTTCAGGAACAGATTCTGTTTTATGGAAAATCCAGCTTTGAAAAATTATCACGTTTCATAAACCCAAGTATTAAAGGCTAATAACTTGACATTTTGATTTCTCAATAGTTCTATTCAAATCTCTTCGTTTTGCTTTAGTTTAAATTCTTCAGTTGTGGGTGAGTGGGTGAATCAGAGATGCTTTTGTCTTTAAGGTTTTCACTTTTAACTACCATAGAAAAATTATATTACTGTGTTTGAAAGACAAGAGTTCAGTTTTAGTTAATAATTTAAAAAAGGGTTGCAAGCCTAGCATCCCAATTTGGACATGATCATTGTAGGTGCAGGATTTTCTTGTCTGGTCTCATTAGAAGTAGCCCCTCTGGGCTGAGTGTAATATGAGCATCTCACATATCTAACGGGCAAGTCGCCCACTGGCTACATTGGAAATAAAACACAGAGGATATGCCCTTGAAGCAGCCGAATGCGTTTACGTTCCAAGATTCCACCCACAAGTTGCAAATAACATTGCAACCATTCATTAGTTATAAAATAAGCACTTTCTTTCTTAGACCTTTTTGCCATGGTACCTTAGGTACTCAGTTTATATGGAATCAAAATATGATCTACAGGACATGGAAGTATGAAGGTTGGAAAACTTGGATAAACTAATTGGGAAATTGAGGGCTATTTGGAATAAAATGTCACTTATTTTGAAAGTCAAAAGAATGGTATTTTGGATGATCTTACCCCAATGAAAGTTCCTGTAAATTGTGTCTAGGTGGAGGCAATAGAATATAGACATGTATGACATTGGAGTTTTTGTAACGTAGGCAAAAATCAACTGGCACTCAGGTGACACTCAGCAATGTGCTGACAGCACACTATTGTTACTTTATGCAACAATGCAACAGTTTTCTGAACTCACACCTCCTCAAGATTTTATTAGAGGAGGAGGAAAATGAAGTAGTTATAAATACAACAGTCTCCAGCTCCCAAAGTAACCGTACAGAGACTCCACACTGAGCAAGCAGAGCCTTCCTTACTTGCCTTGAGAGATGCCGGTGAAAAGGAAAATGTCATGCACGACTGTCAAGGCAGTGTAAGTATTAACTCTAAGAGGCAAGCCTTAAGATTACGGCTGAGAACACACCTGGTTTAAAGTGAATTCTGTAGGGGCACGTTAGGTGGTTCAGTCAGAAGGGTCCAACTCTTGATCTCAGCTCAGGTCACGATCTCACAGTTTGTGGGTTTGAGCCCCGCACTGGGCTCTGGGCTGACAGTGCAGAGCCTTCTTGGGATTCTCTCCCTCCCTCTCTCTCTCTGCCACCCCTCTCAAAATGAATAAATAAACTAAAAAAAAAAAAGCGATTCCTGCAAAAACAAAGCCAAGCACCTCCTGTTTGAATCCAGCCAAGTATATATCCCCTTCTTTTCTTTTTTTAAAGTTTATTTATTTTTGAGAGAAAGAGAGACAGAACATGAGCTGAAGAGGGGAAGAGAGAGAGAGAGGGAGACACAGAATCCGAAGCAGGCTCCAGGCTCTGAGCTCTCAGCACAGAGCCCCACGCGAGGCTTGAACCCACCACCGTGAGATCATTACCTGGGCCGAAGTCAGAGGCTCAACCCATTGAGCCACCCAGATGCCCCATCCCCTTCTTTTCTTAGCTTACCACATTATGTGTTTGACTGGAACGTTCAGTTAAGAATTTGTATTGCTTTTGGGTAGACAGTTTATCAGCTACCCCCAGCCCCAAAAGCAGCATTCTAAATATGTTTTATTGGTGAGATTCCCCAAATGCAGAATTTGTGCATGTTGCCTCATGTTGCTATGGTAAAAAGGAAATTAGCTTGTGATACAGTAGTGCTATAAATAAAATACCTTTCTCCTTAAGTTCACTCATTGTATAATAAGCCCAAGAGGTTTAGCATTACATCCAGCAATGAAGCCTTTCCTAACATGTATCATTTAAGCCAGTGTAAAATTACAAGGACAGGATGAGGGATGGACAAATTCTAAACACTACAGGGCAAGGATTGAGTCCGTGTAATTCTTTTTTTTTTTTTTTTAACGCCTTCTAGAACAATGGTGCTTACAATGTGCTTTTGCATAATGAGCTTGATATTGAGAGTCCCAAGGGTCCAGTCTGGTAATTGGAACGGGAGGAAGGTGTTGGAAATTTGTGCTTTCTGCCCTGATTCCTGGTGGAGATTCGTGTGCACGAGTGGTCTGGCTCTCGTCTCTGCACCTGGAACACAAAGTTGATGTAACTTCCTTCAGCGAGTGCGCAGGTAGGTCGTGGTGTTCGCAGGGTCAGCACCTTAGCGATAGAGCGCCGTGGGTGGAGCTTCACGTGGTGGGTGGAGCTTCACGTGGTACTTCTGTGGTTGGATTTCTTCCTACCGGTCCCTTTAAAGGGTTTTTCGAGAGGACAGAGGCTACGGCGGGGATGGTGGTACCCTGTGCCACGGCTACCAGGGGAGTAATTCCAGCAAGACCTAAATGGCTTCAGTCCCTTCTAAAAATCAGAGTTGGTTTTTTCTTCTCCGTGGCAGGTGCGAAGATAATGCGAACCTCCTAAGGCTTTCCAGATGGTGTTAGACTCAAACTGCTTTATGTTCTCACTTAGGTATTGGAACCTCACACTCCAACCTGTACCTTCAAATAGAAAAGTGACGGGAGGCTTCGAAATAGTGCCTCATCTTGTAGGTAGCTGGCTGTGTTCGGTAAGAACTGTCAGTCTGGTGGGCTCTGGGGGGGGGCTTGCCGTGTCATCTAATGAGAACTCCATTTTTTTTTTTTTTTAAATCTCACCCACTGGGTTGTGACATTGGGACTGAAAGACATGTGTTTTTGCAGCCTCTGCAATTTTATCCCAGAGTAAGGAGAGATTTACTTTAGGAAGACAGACACAGCATTTACAGGATGGGTTTCACCAGGACAGCAGAATCTGTTGGCATGCTGGTTTTCTTTTGAACTCGGAAACCTTTCTTACGGATTTTTATTATCAGTGGATACATATAATCCGCTGATATGAAGCACGCAGCCTAGGCAGGAGCCCCTAAATACCCATAAAGTGCTTATGTACCCAGTGGGCACATTCATGAATCCTCTGTGGAGGGGTTACCCTACTCAGAGAAGAAAGGAAGGCGAGTGGCTGTGGGGGTCTTCAATCCAGTGAGCCGGAGAGCACTGTTCTAGAACCACATCTAGTTCTTTCTTTTTTTAGTATACGCGCTGCTGAAGCGAGCACATATCTGGTTCTTTCTTGAGCAGACTTTTGTTCAGTTCTAGGGCAGAGGACTCTGAACTATTAGACTTCTGGATGCACCACAGTCACGTGGGTCCTCTGGTTAGCACGACTCTGAGTCCCACCAAGCTTGTCCTTCCGGACACACATTTGACGGACCTGGCCTGCCAAACCGGCAGGTGAAGGGGAGCAGCTACTTTTCAGACTGTGCCCCAAGTACAGGTAGTCCACGATCAACCTAAGCAAGTGCTTTAACACAGAAGTCCACGTAAGAAGCTCTAGCTTGTTGAGTCCTGCCTTCTAAACCCTAGCTGTGCTTTTGCCACCATCTAAATGTTAGAGTCTAACATCTGTGTACCTATAATAGATATTACAGGTGATGTCATACAAATAAGTCTACATCTATATGTAAGTACATAGATACGATAGATTATAAAAGCACTTAGGATGGGATATAATTCTAACAACTGGCACTTTGTAGTTATCACTCTATCAGAAGACGAGAAAAGATAACGACGGGCAGCATGGCACAGTGGGCAGAGTGCGGACACCAGCTCTGATGCCTAGCGGGTGGCCATGGGCAAGTTCCCACACCTTTCTCAGCCCAGATTTTCTCGTATTTAAAATGAATGGCCAAACAACAGACACTGGACTAAACCTAACACTTACACCTTTGAGTAGGAGTGAGGATTAAATGAAATAAGGCATCATTGCAGTGGCTCAGAAAGAGCCTAGCACATAGTGTGTGCTCTATACAAGAGGCTGTTAGCATTCCAATGAGTAAATGAGCTTCATATATATACTTTAGTTACCATCTTCAGGGATGTGAAAATATATGTAGAATTATATATATACATATGTATGTATATATAATTATTTTAATAATATGACGAGTTATGGATTGCTTTTATCTCCAAATAATGAGCTGATATACACAATAAAACAGGCACCTTCTGATAAAAAAAAAGTTTACATGTATATGTGTATACGTCTAACATAGTCATATATCTCAGTGGTTCAAGTAAGAAAACTAACCGCCAGCCAGGATTCGCTCTTTAATACATCTGTTCTGAAACCAAACTTCCAAGTGCATGACAGAGACAACATAATAAACATCCTCAGGGTTTCAAGCCATTAGGGTACAATTGCAGGCAATTTTCACTGAGGGCAGGATCATAGGAGTCTCCCCGGGGAGAGAACACTGAGTCCAAGAAGGAAGGATGAAAAGTCACATGAGTCACTTTTCGAAAAGATGGAAGCATTGCAGATTTGATTTCTATGTAGATTTTAAAGCTAACCTGCGCAGTTCCCATGCTTTGTCCTACTTCCGATTTGTGAGCAAAGCATTTGGATGGTGGTCCCGTGTCTGGCACATTTTGCCCTCTTCTCAGTGGGAAAACCTTTTTTTTTTTTTTTTTTTCTTTTACCTTATGCCTTGGCCTTTTGACTTACTTTAAGGTCCCTGAGAACATCCACTTTATTATTGGAGGATATTTTAGGCTCTGCAGGTAATTTTCTTTAGAGCATGATTTAGCAGCTGAGCCGACTTGTATAGAGAGAAATAGGATCCAGAGCAAATGGTAGCACGGGATCTCTGTAAATTCTTGACCCTTTGAGGCACACACTCTCTTTCTCTTGGTCTCCCTCTGTCTTTTTGTGGCATGCTCTTTGACATAGTCCCTTTTCTCCGAGCAGCTGAGCAGCTCTTTAGCAAACATCTATTTAATTTTAATTTAAGATGAGGTCTGAGACTTGTCCCCAAAGCCTTGCAGAGAGGGCGAAACCTGTCAACCTTTCTGATACCGATTGAAAGAAAAGACTCTTTCTTGTAATTTTAGTTGCAATAGCTAGTTTTCCAATTCTACACACGTGGATTTAATCAGTTAAGTCTAACGAGATTATTTTTTTCCCCCTTCCTTTAAATATCAGCTCAACCAGGGCAATTTTTCCCCCAGAGAATATTGGGCAATGTCTGGAGCCTTTTTGGTTGTCACATTGAAGGGCAGAGCTACTCGCATCTAGTGGGTAGAGGCCAGGGACACATCTAAACGGCCCATAATGCACAGGCCAGCCACCACCACAAAGAAATGATCCGTCTAAAATGTCCACGCTGAGGCTTCACAGCCCTGCTCTAGAACAGAGGCCTCTAAACCCGGCTGCACGTCAGAATCACTTGTGGGCTTTAAAAATTCCAAAGCTCAGATGCTCTCTAGACCAAACAGAACAAGGTCATTGGCTAGGACTGGCTAGGCAATTGTGGCCCAGTGCAAAATGGAAACACAGGGACCCTTATTGAAAAAATCATTAAGAATTTTAGGGTGGTGACAGCAAAGCATTAAACCAAGGGCAAGGCCTTCTGAGTGCGGGGCCCTGTGTGTCTCCACAGCTCCAATACACAGGAAGCTGACACTGTTCTGGGGATGACCTGGGCATTGGTAGTTTTAAAAGCTCTCCAAGTGGGCCAAAGAGTTTAACAGACACTCCATCAAACAAAATATACAGATGGCCATGACAGGGAAATGAAAATGAAAACAGCAAAGAAATACGACTACACACCCATGAGAATGGCCAAAATCCAGAACACTGACAACACCAAAGGCTGGCGAGGATGTGGGGTAGCAGGAACATGAGAATGCCTAGTTGCTTTGGAAGACAGTTTGGCAGTTTCTTAAAAAAGCTAAACACTGTTTGTGTTTTTTAAGTTTATTTTGAGAGAGAGAGCATGCGTGTGCATGCACACACAAGTGTGAGCAGGGGAGGGGCAGAGAGAGAGAGAGAGAGAGAGTGAGGGAGAGAGAAAGAGAATTCCAAGCAGGCTCCACACTGTCAGCTCAGAGCTTGATACGGGGCCCGAACCCATGAACCATGGGACCTGAGCCAAAATCAAGAGTTGGGACGCTTAACCGACTGAGCTACCCTAACTAAACACTCTTATCATGTATCCAGCAATTATGCTCCGTAATATCTATCTAAAGATGTTGAAAACTTAAGTCCACATAAAAACCTGCACATGGATGTTTATAGCAGCTTTCCCCATAATTGCCAAAACTTGGAAGCAATCAACATGTCTTTTGTAGGTGAATGGATAAATAAACTGTGACACATCAATGGAATATTATTTAGTCAATTAAATATTATTTATAATATTCCAGTGGAATACTATCCAGCACCATAAAGAAATGAGCAATTGACCTATGAAAAGACATGGAAGAATCTCAAATTTATATATTATTAAGTGAAAGAAGCCAATCTGAAAAGACTAAATACTGTGTGATTCCAACCATATGACATTCTGGAAAAAAGGTAGAATTATAGACACAGTAAAAAGATCAGTTACTGTTAGGGGCTGGGGGAGGGAGGGATGACTAGCTGGAGCACAGAGGATTTTTAGGGCAATGAAACTACTCTGTATCATGCTATAATGGTGGACACATGTCATTATAAGTTTGTCCTAATCCATATATTATACAACATCAGTATTGTAACGTAATATAAGCTATGGACTTTGGATAATTATGATGTGTCCGTGTAGACTCATCAGTTGTAACAAGCATGCCATTCTGGTGGGGGATGTTGATAATGGGGAAGCCTATGCATGTGTGAGGGCAGGGAGTATATGGGAAGTTTCTGTACCTTCTGCTTAATTTTGTTGAGAAAAAAAATTGCTCAAAAAAATGAAGTCAGTTAAAAAACCCAACCTCCCCAGGTGATTTCAATGTGCAACCAGTGTTGAGCTCGCTGTTCTCTAGCATTTATTGCCTATATCCTTCCCAAAGTAATCAGTGTATATACAGGTACTGGCTCACGTAGGACTCATCACCATATCTGGACACAGAGCTTCACAGTTAGGAGATGGTGAGTGAATGTGGCCAAAGAAAACACTATAGTGTCATTTGTTATCACCTATTGTAGATTTATACGTGTATAGGTCATTTTGCCTTTCCAACAGGCTTTGGCATTCATGATTTTGTTCGCTGTTCACCTCAGTCCTGTGGTGGCAGAGCAGGTGTTGGGACGCTACTGTAAGATAAGGAAACAGGCTTAGAGAGGGGTTAAGTGACTGGTCCAAGTGACACCCGTGTGATGGCGGGGCAAAGCCTCCAACTCTGTCTCCTGGGTTTCTGGTCAGAGCTGTTTCCCACATGTTACAGAAACTCCTTCACTCTTATGCTAGGTTTGCAAAGTGTGGCAAACTGCCAATTGGTGGCCTGTGGCAGGAAAGTTAGTGGCACAGGGATGAGCGTTAAAACAAAACATATAGGGGCCTGGGTGGCTCAGTCGGTTAAGCGTCCAACTGGCTTAGGTCATGATGTCACAGTTCATGGGTTCAAGCCCCGCATCAGCTCCCTGCTGTCAGCACAGAGCCTGCTTGGGCTCCTCTATCCTCCTCTCTCTCTGCCTCTCCCCCCTCATGCTCGCTCGCTCTCTCTCTCAAAAATAAATAAACATTAAAAATATTTTTAAAACATTTATTTAAATATGTATTAGAGGGGGGCCTGGGTGGCGCAGTCGGTTAAGCGTCCGACTTCAGCCAGGTCACGATCTCGCGGCCCGTGAGTTCGAGCCCCGCGTCAGGCTCTGGGCTGATGGCTCAGAGCCTGGAGCCTGTTTCCGATTCTGTGTCTCCCTCTCTCTCTGCCCCTCCCCCGTTCATGCTCTGTCTCTCTCTGTCCCAAAAAAAATAAATAAATGTTGAAAAAAAAAATTAAAAAAAAATGTATTAGAAACAAAATCATACGTCAAGTCTGTGGCTTGTATTACCGCTGCAGAAAAGGTTACATTTAAAATTTTAAAGTGAGTTGATTTAAAGAAAAATATTAATCAAGTAATAGAGTGTGGAGCAAGTGTGGATAGATGACAAAGCTGTGAATTACCTACTCAAATGACTGAAATGTGAGTAACACTGTTTTAACTCTTGTAGTTGATCATAAGAATATAGTGACATAGCAGAAAAAAGCTTTGTAATAATAAACAAAGCAGTAAAATTACTATTGTGGTGTTTGTGCCCCCATTCCTTGAAACTTGTCCTCCGTGTACCCCTTCATTTTTCTCCAAACTAAGTCTTGGCATATTATCGGGCTAGGATGGGTACAAAGTGCCCGACCACGGACATCAAGTGACCATGCGTGGTTGAAAAAGAAGAAAAATATGTAAAACGAAATCTGTAAGTCCCTTATTTGTGGCTTAGTTTTCCTATTTAGTATACATATCAAATTCTAAGGGGACTTTCTAGATTATCTGGGACCAAGTGATTAGGAATTTTGTAACAATAACAAATCCCGTCTCTGTCCAGGGTATATTCAAAGTACGGCCTTTCACATTCATACGGCGGAACTCTTTGCATCCATTAAATATAATGAAGGACATACATTCACTGGCTGTATGTACAGATATTTGTGTTAAATGAGAAAAGCAGATTTCAGAAGAGTAGAATAGAACATATTTATATAAGAAAGAAAAAGAGAAGGGAGCATTTCTGGAAGGATTGACCCCTGGGTGATGGGACTGGGTTCATTTCTTTTACTTTTAGCTTATCTGTCACTTCTCGTTTTTCTATGATAGGCCTAGATTTCAAACTCAAGGAATGATAAGCAAACTTTTAAACACGCCTGTATGCAAAATGTACTTAATTCTGCTGTGGTCAAACTCTGCTTTTCTGATGACATCAGACTCATGACTTTGTAGGCGTAACGACATATGGATTTCATGAATAAGGCATCGTGGCTGGAACCAACAGTAGTGGGAAAGACTAGCAAAGCTCTGGATATAAAAGGATCTTATAAAGCGTGGAGTCCTGTGCACACGAAAGGGATTTTGAGCTCAACTGGGAGAGTGAAGGACGGGAAGGTACTGAGCAGCAGGGCCCTCATTCGGTGCTGGTGATTGGGAGAGGTTGGGGACGTTTTCACCATCATATTGGATTACATCCTAGCTAATTTCATAGCCACTCCAGAGAAGTGTCGCTTTTCACAGAACCTGCCTCGCCTTCCCTGGGTTTTAGGATGAAGATCTCTGTGAAAATATCACAGAAGCATCTTTGATTTGTGGTTTGGGGTGGGTATATTTGCTTTCTCACCCGCTCTCCTGTTTATTTTTGCAGAATCACATCTTACTTAATTCTCTGGTTATGTTTTCCAACAGCACATTCTACTTTCTCGTTGTCAGAGGTTGTCGATCCTTTGAGTTGGAAATCTTCTTGAGAAGAGTTTCCTGAGGAGGGGGCCCCCTTTTTTCCCCAGTGATTTTTTTTTTTAATCTTTAAGCAATAGGTAGAAAACATGCATTCATTTGCATAAATGAAGGATTGGGAAGATACCCATCCGTGGCTGACAGTATTGATTTCTGAGAAGGAAGCCGGAAGCTGGGTGGGGATAAAGGGGACCCTCCCTTTATCTTGTTATATTTCAAGTATTGTTTTTCAAAAAATTATTTGCATATTACTTGTATGACCTGTCCTCTATATGCATAAAAATGTATAAAATAAAATATGACACAAGTAATGTAGACTTAGATATTTACATTTAGATTCTGAAAGTCTCTCGGTGTACATATGTGTGGGGGGTGGGAGATGTGCAGGAATAAGTAAAGGAAAAAGTTAGCTCAGGTTTTCATTGCCTTAATAATGACCCTAAAAAACAGTCAAAATATTGACACTCTGGCTGTGTGGTTGAGAATCAAAACACACTCACCTGTGAAAGCCTGTCATTCTCTGAGGTGTCCTTACCCCACCACAAATATCCAACGTCACTGCGGGTCAGGACCCCGTGCAATATTTCTTGAGACTTTCCTTTCTGACAGCCATTGAAGACATTCGGACTTGCTCTTCCAGTTAAAATCATGTTCAAAACTGCCTAGTTGGCACATTTTACAAATATTTATATTTTAGGTAGCAATGACAAAAGGCCTTAATTTCTTTTTTTTTTTTTTTTTTTTAATAACCACTGCAAGGTCACCAGTTTTACTTAAAAGAATGGAAATCACCTAATACATAATTCAGGAAAAACATGTCGTAAACATTTGGTAGGATTAAAACAGAAGTTTGTTCTGGGCTGATGGCTCAGAGCCTGGAGCCTGCTTCAGATTCTGTGTCTCCGTCTCTCTCTGGCCCTCCCCCGTTCATGCTCTGTCTCTCTCTGTCTCAAAAATAAATAAACATTAAAAAAAAAAAAATTTTAAAACAGAAGTTTGTTGACTTTGTTTCTGGAGCCATACACAATAACTCCCCACGGGCCCCACTTAGATCTGACTGCCCTTCCTCCCTTTACATTTCTTATAAACTCTGGTTTCCATACTTGTGATTTAAGAAGCAATAAGCGAAGATGTTTTTATAGTACTTTTCTTTCCATGATTAGGGATTCCTGGTAGGTCCTGTCAAGATATTTCCTAACAGGTCTGTAAAACGTCAGGAGTGTGGGGCTCTCAGAGGTAAAATAGAAATTGGAACATAGACTCTGAGAGCAAACTCACATTAGCATCTTCTTAGTCTTTCAAAGATAATCCAATCACTCTTCACTTGGGGAGCGAATATGCTTAATTGAAGAAAAAAAAAGCCTAATTCAGATTCTATAATAGAAAGACAAAGCCTCTCAACCTACCTGCCTGCACAGGAAGCCCCCAGCATGTGGTTGTAACAGATGAGTGCTGGAAGCATCTAGGTCCTTCTGAAGCCTGTAGGATGCAAGATGCCATCAGCCTTCAGTCAGAGACAGTGACCGCACCAGGAACCCACGGCCTCTCCTTCTTCCACCTCCCAACATTAGGTTTGCCTAGTCACTGTCCCGCCCATGTGCCTTGTACCTTTGCGTCTCTCACCGGAAGAGCTTCTAATACCCAGGCTGCAGAGGTGATGGGAAAAGCTATGGGTGAAGTTGGGGGATGCTGACAGGTGGTGAGGCAGAAGGGTGAAGTGACAGATCTCACACATTAGGATCCCTGTGTGGGTGCTGGGCTCAGTGGAGAAACTGTTTGCTCTGAGTGGCAAGGGACCCTTGGCTTAGGGTAGTGACACAGAGAGTCCTGGCTCAAGACAGAGTTGAACAGACTGTTCAAGTGGAAAATACTAGTTTGGGGGTTAAACCCATTTGTCGACTGCAGAAGGTCTGCCTCTACTATTTCACCAGGGACCGGGGCTTGGGGTCCCACCCCAGGCGATCGAAAGTCCAGGCAGGATGTGGCTCCTGCTCTCGCTTAGGGAGAGGTGCTGAGTTCTGGTATATGAGTTGTAAAGTGTTCTTGAAGGAACCTGTTCACAGGACTGAAGTCATGCCTTTCTTTTATTTAAAAAAAATTTTTTTTTTTAATTTTAAGTTTGTTTGTTTATTTTGAGAGAAAAAGAGAAAGAGAGTCTGCAGGAGGGGCAGAGAGAGAGGGAGAAAGAGAGAATCCCAAGCAGAATTCCCGCTGTCAGCGCAGGGCCTGATGCAGGGCTCAGGCTCATGAACCGTCGTCAGATTATGACCTGAGCTGAAATCAGGAGTCAGACGCGAGCCACCCCGGCACCTCTGGAGCCATGCCCTTCCTGAGTAAGAACTAAAAGCTTGGGTCCAGCATGGTGAGTGCCTTGGTGGCATCAGATGTAATTCAGGGCAGTGTTGCCTTAAGTGTGGCGTGATTTTAGGTGGTGTAGATGTGAGCATTTAAAAAACCATATGGTGGGGGCATCTGGGTGGCTTGGTCGGTTAAGCATTGACTTGGGCCTAGGTATGATCTCGCAACTCGTGAGTTTGAGCCCCGCGTGGGGATTGGTGCCGACAGCTCAGAGCCTGGAGCCTGCTTCCAGATTCTGTGTCTCCCTCTCTCTCTGCCCCTCCCCTGCTCATGCTTTGTCTCTCTCTGTCTCTCAAAAATAAATAAATGTTATAAAAAATTAAAAAAAAAAAACCGTGTGGTGGATGTGCTTAATACATTCTTCTTTAACACAACAAATACATGATTTAAAAGATATTAATGTTTAGGAAGAAGTTAATATTTAAATTTGTGTTGATTTAAAGAAAACTGTTAAGCAGCTAATAATACAGACCACAAAAATGTGATGATGCTATGCAAAAGACAAGTGTTAGGAGATTTTTGCTTCAGGGCTTGTAACTCTTCCTTTCTAGAGACTCTGTATCTCTCTGTGATTCTCTGAAAGGTTATTTTCCTTTCAGAGCCCAAAAGAAAGTCTACTTCTTCTAAGAAGCCTTCCTTGATTAGTCTATCCACTGGTGACCCTTCCTCCTCTGGAATCTTCCAGACTCCTCGTCTTTACACCTCATTTGGTACATTAAGTACCCCCTGTGACATACCCAGTATCTCTACGTATAACTCCTATCTTTCCCAGATTGGACCCTGAAGGAGGTCAGGCCATCTCTTCTTTTACTTGTATTTCCCATTGTGCCAAGAAAGGGGCTTTGCATATCATAGCGACAAAATAAATACCTGTGGGTATATTTTATTGTGCATATAAATAATAAAATACTTTTTTTTTTTTTAAATTTTTTTTTCAACGTTTATTTATTTTTGGGACAGAGAGAGACAGAGCATGAATGGGGGAGGGGCAGAGAGAGAGGGAGGCACAGAATCGGAAACAGGCTCCAGGCTCTGAACTGTCAGCACAGAGCCCGACGCGGGGCTCGAACTCACGGACCGCGAGATCGTGACCTGGCTGAAGTCGGACGCTTAACCGACTGCGCCACCCAGGCGCCCCAATAATAAAATACTTTAATTATGAAAGTTATACAAATAAATTTTGGTATTATCCGTCAATATTTATAACCACAAGTAGAAGGAAGCCACCACTGTACGAGAAAAACAGATTCAAACCTTTCTGGCGACATCCACTCACCCATTAATATGGCCAAACTGACTACAGAAAAGGATGAATCAACAGAAGAGCAGCCACTGGGAAAAACTACTCAGGTTTCCAACAGGGCATGAAAATATTTTCCGATGTAAGAGTACTCTGCGTATGTGATCGCAGAGCTATAGGAAATACCTGGGCAAATGTTTGTTGAATTTACCTTTCAAATGTTCTGGAGAAGATCAGGCTGTAAAGAAACAAGATGACACCATGGCCTCCTTCCTCTTTGAACTGTTTGGGGGGGACAAAACAAAAGCATGTTTGCCTAAAAGCAATGCAGCTATGTATATCTCCAGGCATGAATTCGAGGATTTATAGCCCAAGATTTTTTTTTTTTTTTTTTTTTTTCCGGCTGATAGTACAGCTTCCCTAGGCCATCTTCACTCTCGAATGCATTTGTCTTGCTTGTTCAAGGTCTGCCCTTGGTGCTGTCATTCTCTTGCTTTTCGACCTATTTTTCTTTCCTCCACTTCTATCACATGATTTTCTTCAAATCATGGCTACGATGTAGTGTATCTTTCCTCTCCATTTTTCCAGCATCCATCCCAGCCCAGACCCTTGGTGTGCTCTTGGCTGGCCCCCTTCCCAGCCTCTCCTTGGTTGGGACATCTCTCCCTCCTCATTGATTTCTAGAAATACCTTTGGACTTACACAGATCTAGGTTCAAAACCAGTTCTACCATTACTCCTAGTTACTAACTTGTTTGAGTTTCAATCACCGCATCTGCAATTGCGGATAAATTGCAGCTTTGTTGCAAAAGTTAAATGAAAATAACGCACAGTACCTACCTTAGTTCTTGGAACATGCTAGAACCACAACAAAATTATTATCTGTCCCTCTTTAAGGCACTTCTCCCCTCTCTCTTTTCTTGGGAAGGCTATTTTTCTGCTCAAGAGTTTCCAAAGGTGCCCTGTGATTTCCAGGATCAAATCCAAATTGCCCAACTAACATTCAGGTAGCAGGTCTTAGCTTTGTATGAATATTCTGCCTGCTGAAAAGAAGCTCCTTGGCTGGCTTTCAAGGTTCCCAGGGTTAAAGCATCTCCTTTAAAGTCCTTGTATTGGGAAGGCTTCTGCTAAAATGCAGGTGCTTTCCCTTTTATGGATTAACCTGTCCCCATCACTCTCTGTGACCTGGCAGGGGCAGGACCCTCAGGCAGGAACAAATTCCAGTGCCACAGGCATCAGACAGGAACCCAAATGGGTGTGCTACAGAGTGTCAGAGAAATGAGGAGAGGTGGGTCCAGAGGGACGTTGGGGACCCTGGTGTATTCGTTTCCTGTTGCTGCCATAACAAATTACCACAAACTTGGTGGCATAAGACAACATGAATTCTCTGTCTTCCACTTTTGGAGGTTTGAGGTCCCAACACGGATGCCACTTCATGAGTCTGATTCAAACTGCTGGCAGGCTTATGTTTCTTCTGCAGGCTTTGTGGGGAAGACTTTTCACTTCCTCTTCCAGCTTTTAGAACCCATCCTTATTCTTGGCTCATGACCCCAAATTGTGACCCTACATGTGATCCCTCTTCTCTCTCTGCTTCCCTCGTCACACCACTTTCTCTCTCCCGTCATCCACTTTTCCTGACAAGACTCTTGTTATTAATTGCCCCCCCACCCAGGAAAATTCAAGACAATCTCCCTATTTCAAGGTCTTTGACTTAATCACATCTTCAAAGTCCTTTCACCAGGTAGGAAGCATCATTCAGCCTATCACAACTTGTCCAATAGAAATCACTGCCCCCACGTCAGCTAACTGAGAACGTGCCAGCATATAGGCCCAGCGCGGCCAGGTTTTCTGATTCTTTTGGGAAAAAGCTAAAAATCCAGGTTTTTATGTGGAATCTTCTGGTTGTTTTTGAAGAGTGGCTGGGTCAAATGTTTAAAAATGCAACACTGGGTGGACTAATGCTGCAGATCACACAAATGATAGGTGTATCAGGGCTGCTGTAACAAGTTACCAGAAACTTGAATTGCTTGAAACAATAGAAATGTATTCTGTCACAGTTCTGGAGGCCAGATGTCTGAAATCAAGGTGTGGGAGCATGGCCGTGCTTTCCCTGAAGGCAGAAGGGAAGGAGTCTTTCTTGCATCTTCTAGCTTCTAGTGGCTGCTGGCAATCCTTGGAGTGCTTTGACTTGTAGGACACATCCCATCATGGAAGCTCTGCCTCCATGATCACATGGTGTTTTCCCCACATGACTGTGTCTGCGTCTAAGTGTCCTTCTTCTTGTAAAGGTACCAGTCACTGGATTGGGCCGGCCCTAATCCAGCGTGACGTTTCCTTGACTTGATTACCTTTGCAAAGACCTCTTTTCCAAATAACATCATATGCACAGGCATGGGGACATATCTTTTGGGGGGATGAAATTCAACCCATAAACTTAGGTCTACTGTCCACATGTAGCCCTCAGACTTCTGTCTTGGGATTTCTGTCTTAAGATGGGACACAGGAATGGGACCTCAAAATGGGTGCATTTTGAGAGTGAGTGGGGTTTGGTAAAGGTTCGGTGAAGCACATCATAATGTGCGGGCCCTGGTCAGGGGTGCCCTTGAGAGGAGCATCAAGTGCCCTTGATGGAACCTGCCATCAAGTGCCCCTGTCACTGAGGAAACGGTGCCAGCGCTTCCTCAGAGTGGCTATGGCAATAGTCACCATGGGTCTGTTTGACCCGGGCAGCTCTCACGTCAGGCTCACCCACACCGTACAGTCGATCTCTGCATAAGGCCTTTGTTACTTATTCCAGCTTGACTCTTAGCCTTTGATAGAACAAGCCTGTGTAGAGTTTCAGCTCTGATCCTCTGATTCTCAACTCCAGCGACACTAAGGAATCCCTTGCAGATGTGGGGACCTTCCTTTTGAATCAGACTGCCCCAGGTCTGAGTTGAGGAGATGGAAGACAGAAAGGAAAGGGTTTGCCTCTTTGTGCTGGAAGGCTCATTACTTACATGGCCTCTCTATCTGTGTGACTTCATTCAATATCTGCCCACAACAGAGTCCCTAAGCAGGCTTCTAACTTAATATTTCATGCTAGGTCTTTAAAATCCATTATACAGGTTTATTGTAAATTTATATTATATATAATTTATATTAATTATACATTTATATTAAAAATATAAATATATATTATAAAGTAACCATAAATTTAGTACTGTAAATAATAGAAATTTTGAAACGAATGTAACACTGCATGTTAACTATACTGGAATTAAAACTTCATAAAAGTTAAAAAAAAAAAGCACAGAAAAGAATGCAAATTTATTATGTTACAGTTCTGGAGATCACAAGTCCAAAATGGCTCCTACTGAGCCCAAATGGAGCAGTCAGCAGGCCTGCTAGAGGCTCTGTTTCCTTGCCTGTTATAGCTTCTAGTGGCCGTGTCCCCCGTTTCCATCTTCAAAGCCAGCAGCGGCAGGCAACACTGTCCTCACATCGTACACTCTGACTTCCTCTTCTGTCTTCCTCTTAAGGACCCTTGTGACTACATTGGGCCCATCTGAGTAACCTGGAATACTCGCCCTATTTTAAAGCATTTTGTAATGCACCCAGAGTTGTTGAATCACTCTGTTGTGCACCTGAAATTAATATAACATTGTAGGTCACCTATACTTAAATCTCACAAATTTTGAAAATTAAAAAAAAAAAAAAAGTCAACTGAGTTAGCAACCTTAATTCCCCTTTGCTATAAAGCATAAAACTCACAGGTTCCACAAGGTAGGGTATGGACATCCTTGTGGGGCAGTTGGGGGTGGGGGGCTTTCCTCTGCCTACCACACAGACATATGAGATGGTGGGGGAGGTAGTCCTGGGGTGACTAGTTTAACCAAGAATGTATGGCCAATGTGCGGCTGAGAACTCATGCCCAAGTTTTCTACCTCTATAGCCTTTGGAAGGAATGGAGCAGTGAGGTTCATGGACCCCATTTCCTCCTTCTATATAATCCACCGTTGTATGGCTTCATGGTTACCCTGCTAACTGTCTTCTTCTTTTACCCTGTAGGGTTCTAATTCTTTAGAAATCAGCTTTCATTCCTTTCTCTGCAAAGGCATCTTAAAAAAGCACCTGAGATATTCCACCGACACTGTCCCCACATGGGAGGTTGGGAAGAATTATTGCCAGGACGACATTGTGTGGAAGGCGCTGATAGAAGAGGTAAAACAGGGCCACCTTTTTCAGACTAGAAGTCATTTCCTTGGAGCCAATGTGAGTGGTCATTTTGGCAATTTAGACTAGGGCCTCAGTTGTCTAGCATTTTTGTGTTTTATCCATTAGATGAGGCAAGACTGCTTTGACGTATTCTCTTCCCACAAAAGAAATCTTGGCATATGCCCTCTATAGTATTATTCTCTGGGTTTGATTAGCCAAGGACAAAGACGCAATTGTGAATGGCCTGTGTGTGATCTGGCCTCTTTTTAGGCTGTGGGGAGGGAGAGGCGGGCTTTTCTTTCTCTCATTCGGCCCTTTCTTAGCTCTCAAAATGACCTGGTTTTCTTAATAAGCATCATTAGAAGTACACTTTGTAAAAGAAAGAAGATTTCCTGTAAGATCGGTTCAACATAAAGGGATTATCTCAACACTTAAACACTTACACATTGTAAATGATCATAGATGAATTTCTCAGTGGCTTCTTTCTCTAAAAGTTCAAACAGCTGGAGCTATAAATCAAGAATAGAAGATAAAAATGAAAAGGAAGATGAAAGTTACATCTATAAGATGTCAACTTACTGTTATTTCCTCAAGGGAGCTTTTTGTTTCATTGCAAAATCACTTTGCTGAAACCTGACAGATTATCTTACACAAGGCCATGTGAAACATACATGGTGAAAGTGGATGGCTACCGGCCTCCCTTTTACAGTCCTTAGTTTTAAACCAATGTGATATCTTGAGCAGTAAAGCCATAAACATATTTTTTCTTAATAGGTAAAATTCAGCAATGTTGAAGACAGTGGATATGGAAATGCATTTTGTGATGATTTCGGGTCTGGGGTATTCTTGATCCTGGTGAATTCTGGAAGGAAAAATTCACAGCAGGCACTTCCAACCCTTGGTTCTTACCTCTTTGGAAGATGCCTTTGGCCACATCTGACCCTTCTGGGAGCATCGATGGGGCTCCGCCTTCATTTCCATGTTGAGTCTAGAATACTCTCAGGTTTCATTGGCCCTTTATCTGGCAGGACGGGCAGGGGTGCACTCACCCGCTCGGTGAAATCATCGCCCGAGTAGTCAGGATTGGAGGTGACATAAGTGTGCTCAGTGACAAGACAGACGGTGGCCTTCTCAGCTGCTCCTGCCGCCCACAGGATGCCAGCCAGTGCCGCTGCCAGGGCCTGCTCTTGCTCCTGTTTGCTGACTGCACACAAACTGCAATATGGGAGGTTGGGTATGAGAACACTGGCATGGACAGTCACCTAGCTGAATGTGAGGTGCCTCCACTTTTAAGTCCCCTGCTGCATACCAGATGGGTCTCTTTGCTTCCTTCATCAACCCACCCCGTGAGACGGTCGCAGAGGGCCTTGTCTACACTCTGTCACTGGCAGTGGCATCCTCACAGCAGCGTACTATTTCTCTTGGTGATCTTAGCCAGTCCCACCCTGTGAGTTACCCCCTCCCCCCCGGAGTCCCCACCGCTGTCCTCTCGCCGAACTCCAGCAGAGACTGATCCAAACGTTTTAACCCAGGAACACAAACCCTTTGCAAGTGCAGCCCCGTCCAGTGTTATCTCCCAGGTTTCCATTCTGCAAACCTGCTGCCCCGCACGGACCAGTCCCCTGAACGTATTTTCTGTATCACCCCTCCATGCCTTTTCTCATGCCCTTGTCTGCCTTTAATGTGCTCGCCGTGTCTGTGCTCCCCCATCATGTCTGTCCCACGCGGCACTGGAGGCCCGCTTCATGTTGCCCATCCTGACTTGTATAGCAGGCACACTCACTGTCCCCAGCATTGCTCTAAGCACTTCATACCCGTCCCCTCATCTAATCCTCACAACAACCCTGTGAAGTAGATACTACTATTACTGCCGATTCAGAGGTGAAGAAAGAAAGAGGGGTTGAGGAATTGGTCCCCAGTCGTTCACCTTGAAAGTGGTAGAGTGGTGATTTTACACCAGGCAGGCTGGTTCCTGACTCCCTGCCCTCAAGCATTATACTCTCTGGAGCGATCCTGGGCTGTCAGGATTTCCCAGGGAATGGGAGCCAATCTTTATGCGGTAGACCTTTGCTCTGCTTGTTTTCTAAATATTTAACACTGACAACTGTTGTCCCGATGGAGAAACACGTGATGGGGTTTATTAATGGACTCAGCGATGATTTCTATAATCCCGCTACCTCCGTGGCAACACAGAAATGAGAAACAAGGAGTGATCCATAGTCTAAAAGCCTAATTTGAGGAGGTGGATGGGAATAAAACAAAATGTTCTGAGAGTGAAGAAGAAGGAGACAGAACTTGGGACCGAGAAGGTTCTGGAAGGTTTCATGGAGCAGGTCAAAGCCAGTGCCCGGCTGAGGTGGGAAGTATAAAGGCCCCTACTTTGTTCTTTGAAAATGGGGCCACTGAGGCTTCAGAGCTCTCATGGGATCAGACTGAGGCTGGGCGTCACTGGAGACCACATTCTTCCTCAGCTTCTCCTTCCCTCTCCTTGTCCTTCACTCTTCCAGGTTTCTCCTGAGGCCCGAAGGGGAGCAAATCTTGCCAGCCCAAGATGCCACTCTGGCATGTGGACTATTTTAAACTGGTTATTTTTAAAAAATTACAGACTCAAGAGAAGGTCTGAAAACTCAATAGAAGTTGCCCTTTTGTAAAAGACGTTATAGGAGAAATCTCCGTTTGTAAGGGGATGTCCTCATGGGAAGAGGGGGATGGCTCTAAATCTCTAGAAACTCCTATCAGTGGAGAAGGCACAGACTTAATGTGCAAAACAACCCTATGCTTGTTCACTGCGCTTTCCCCTGTAACCTCCCATAACTGACTCCCCACCCCCAATATCTTCTTTTGTCTTTAGCTAAAGATGGTATTTAACGTGATGCCTTTGGCTATTTGGGGGAATTACAGAGATTTCCTAGGTCTCTCCCATGTATACAAGAGGTATACATGTTTTTTTTTTTTAAATTTTTTTAATGTTTATTTTTGAGAGAGAGAAAGAGAGAGAGAGAGAGAGAGAGAGAGAGAGAGAGAGAGAGCATGAGTGGGGCAGGAGCAGAGTGAGAGGGAGACACAGAACCCAAAGGAGGGTCCAGGCTCTGAGCTGTCAGCACAGAGCCCAACGCAGGGCTCTAAGCCATGAACTATGAGATCATGACCCGAGCCGAAGTCGGACACTTAACCAACTGAGCCACCTTGGCGCCCCGAGGTATACATGTTATTAAGCTCGTGTTTGTTTTTCTCCTATTAATCTGTCTTCTGTAAAGTTAATTATTAGACTAGCCAAAGAAGCTAGAGGGGTAAAAAAAAATGTTTTTTTTTTTTCTCTCCAACAAGGCCTTCCCTTCATAAATCACTTGCATAAAGAATTCTCATCTCTGGCTCTGCTTTTCAGGAAACTGGCAATTCATGACCTTAGAATAAATTATACATTTAGTTCCTGTTTTTTTTTTTTTTTTTTTTAAATTTTTTTTCAACGTTTTTTATTTATTTTTGGGACAGAGAGAGACAGAGCATGAACGGGGGAGGGTCAGAGAGAGAGGGAGACACAGAATCAGAAACAGGCTCCAGGCTCCAAGCCATCAGCCCAGAGCCTGACGCGGGGCTCGAACTCACGGACCGCGAGATCGTGACCTGGCTGAAGTCGGACGCTTAACCGACTGCGCCACCCAGGCGCCCCTAGTTCCTGTTTTGAGTGATAACTTACCCTGCTGAGGACAGATATATACCTTTACTTATTTATATTTTTTCTAATATCAAGCATAGAGCTTTGCCCATGATAGGGACTTGACTTCTAAGTAAAGTAATCTGAACCGATTTTCTTGAATAGGCAACTACCAAACACAGTACTTTGTTAGCCTAGTTAAATAGGAGAATTATTGGGGCTTTATCGGGGCTTTTAAAAATCACCCCTTTTGTTCCTCCTTGAAATTGTCAGTTTGGGGCTTCCCATCAAATATTTTCAAGTAAGCCCACCTGAGACCAGGGGCATCATTTTAGCTGACAGGAAGGTCTGCAGTGGAGCACTAAAACTGTCAACGTTATTCCTGCAACCAAACATTGAGAGTGACTCCAGGAAAGTCCTCCCCAATCACAAAATCCCGTCCGTCTGGGAGAACCAGAGCCGTTTTCGTCTCGTGAGGCAAGTCTACTTCCTGAGGTCACCCAGGGGATTTTCCATAATGACCGTTTGGCACATAACAGTTCTTGTGACATGAGGAATGTGTCTGAGAAGTGCTTCTAGGCCTCTTACCTGTGAAAGTTACAGTCCTTTCCCTTCCTGGTAAACAACAAGTCTTTGATGATGAATCCTTGAACTGCCATCTGAATGCTTCGGGCACCTCCCTGAAAAGGGGAAGATAAATGGTGAGGTGTGTGAGGCTGGGGGCAGGCTGTACAACCGTAATGGAACCTCTTGGGGCCAATATGACAAAGAAGAACTCTGGGAAATTGATGTGACCTATTCTCTGCTGACCTGTCCCTCCTGGTATATACAGCATCCCCTTAGCTTAGTGAAGGGGCACTGTACTCCATACGTGGGTTGTGGTCAGATGCCATGGCTGGGCCGGAATCTTCATTGACCAGCTTCAGTAGACCAGCACCTGGGGACATCTGTCCTCTTCCACCCTACCTTCGCTATGCTCCTGCTTCATAGCAAACTTTTGGATTTGTAGGATGTACAGAACTTGTTGGCTGGTCTTTGAAATCTCTGTGTGACTAGTAATTGATGACCTGAATTACTGAGATTTTAAACAAGCCAGAAAGAAGCTCCTGGATCTCCTCCTGCCTTCTAAATCCTCAGGGATACTTAGAACTTGGAGAGAAGAGCCAGGAAACCTCGAATTTGGGAGGGCAGGGTGTGTGACAGCAGGGAAGGAGTGTGAGACTTTGCTATAACCCTGACAGTAAATTGTAATTTTAAATAGTCTCGTATCATTTAGGGCTAAATGTTAAATTATATGAAATATGCTTTGACAAATGACTGTAATGAAAACATACATTCATATGGATAAAGATGGAAGGAAACATGGCTAGGGAATATGGGATTAGGATTTTTTAAAAAAAATTTTTACTTACTATTACCTTTCCCACTTCCAAAGTGAAAGCCAGGTCAGAAAAAGGATCATGGAACCTGAAATAGGCCTTTTTCCAGTCATAGCTGAAGACATGGACAGTATTTCCAAAGAGGCTCTGCCGTAACTTCTGAGAAGAGGGGAAAGAAATGATTCAAACAAAGATGATTCTTCTTAGACACATTCTTCATCTAACAGCCTTAAGTAAGGTGGTGGGATTGTGGAGGTGGGCCTGTCCCCTCCCTACAGCCTGGTTTACATTTTACCCTACTCCTCTATTTGTAATTGTAAAGTCTTGTGTGAAAGGTTCACACCGGGTTCCCTTAGACTATTGTATCCCGAAGGCTCAGTGTGTTAACCTTGTGCCCTGTTGTCCCCATCTGATTTTTTCCCTTGTGTCTGTCTCCCCTTCCATCGCCAGCCATCTCTCCTTTATGCTTTGCAGTCTGGCCTGGGCCACTGCTCTGCCCCTCTGCCTCCTGTCACTGATGATCCATGTCATGGGCATCCGGGATACCCATCTGCAGCCATGACTCTGCAGTGCTCGCCTCCCCCAGCTTTGAGTCCTTCTCTCTTGCTCGAGGAAAGAGAAACACACAGGACTCTGTTTCTAGCTTGAGTACAATATTGATTTAAATGATACTAAACAGGGGCGCCTGGGTGGCTCAGTCAGTTAGCTGTCCGACTTCTGCCCATGTCATGATCTCACAGTTCATGGGTTCAAGCCCTGCATCGGGCTCTGTGCTGATGGCTCAGAGCCTGCAGCCTGCTTCGGATTGTGTGTCTCCCTCTCTCTCTGCCCCTCCCCTGCTCACGCTCTGTCTCTCTCTCTCCTTAAAAAATAAACGTTAAAAGGATTTTTTTTAAATGATACTAAACAATCATTCTCTGTCCTCTTGCCCCCCAATTTTTAAGGTTTTGCTGGATATCCTATAGCACGTTGAGATTGGAGAGGGTCTTCTAAGGCTTCCCAGAAGAAACAAGCCTTTATAAATCAAATACGTGAAGAAAGGGGAATCCATCCACAATCAGGGGCATAGTAATTGCTTAGCATGCGCTTGGTCCTACCTATGTGGGGTACAGATATGTAAAAAGTCTAATACCCCGCAACTGTGTACGAGATAGAATGTGTGAAGTTCCAAAGTAAAAAGTACCTTGAGAGAACAGAGGGAGGAGAATTTCTGACTAAAGAGCTCAGGAATGCTTCATGGAAGAGCTACACTTGAACTAGCCTGGCCAATGGCATCTAGCATTTATTGAGTGTTTTCTATGTACCACACACTGGTCTAAGTGCTTTACATTCATTATGTTAATTTAAGTATTTGAGGTAGGTACTCTTATTATCCTCCTTCCACAGGGAAGTACCCAGTGGTAGAAACTGCTGGAATTTGCATCCAAATTCCAACACTACTTCTCTGCTTCCCCAGCTTTAAGTATGCGGCATCCTTGGGGTGTCTGGGTGGCTCAGATGGTTAAGTGTCTGAATTCTGCTCAGGTCATGATCTTACAGGCTCAAATCATGATTTCACAGTTTGTGAGTTCAAGCCCCGCGTCAGGCTCTGCTGTCAGCACAGAGCCCACTTCAGATCCTCTTTCTCCCCCCTCCCCCTCCCCTGCTCCCACACACTCTCTCTCTCTTTCTCTCTCTCTCAAAAATACATAAACATTTAAAAACAAGTATGTGTCATCCTGTAATTGCTGTCCTTTTTGTGGGCCAATCATTATTTAATTAATATTTTTCATTAGCTTGAGCTACTCTTTTATAAATTAAAAAATGCTTATTTAATAGGGACACTTCTTGTCACATCTTTAAGTGGGAATCAAAATCACTTATTTAGGGGCGCCTGGGTGGCGCAGTCGGTTAAGCGTCCGACTTCAGCCAGGTCACGATCTCGCGGTCCGTGAGTTCGAGCCCCGCGTCAGGCTCTGGGCTGATGGCTCAGAGCCTGGAGCCTGTTTCCGATTCTGTGTCTCCCTCTCTCTCTGCCCCTCCCCCATTCATGCTCTGTCTCTCTCTGTCCCAAAAATAAATAAACGTTGAAAAAAAATTAAAAAAAAATCACTTATTTAAAAAAAATAAATCACCATATTTAAAAAAAATAATGGAAATAAAACAATGTTATTGACTTATGCTAGAAACTATCGCCTATGAAAGCTTTGCCTGAGCTCACATTCTATTTAATTAAGAAAGGAAGTAGGAAGTGTTAAAGAGGTGTGAACGTGTGCACCACTTACAGAGTCTTTCTTCAGGGCCTACCAGCATGAAGAAGGGCTCAGTGAAGAAGGTGACTCAGTCTATTTAATGTCACTTAATAACGTATCCCTAAAAGCAGCCATGCTCTAGCAGAGGCACACATCCCACACTCTGGGACAGACCACATAATGACCTATTTCCTATAATGGAGGGGAGGCTGGACAGAGAAGACCTGCAAACACACAGACACACACACACACACACACGCATGCACGCGCACACACAGAGAGCACCCAGAGTGTCCAAGGACAGGGGGTGGTTCAAAGGAACGAGGAGACTCTGTGGCAAAAAGGAAGGATCAGCCCAATTTATCCAGAGCCTAATGGTTTCTAATAAGGACAGATGCAGGAGAGTGAGCATCTGGAAAGTTCTCCCCTTGTCAGACCAGGGTCTGGTTCCGTGGCTGGAGTTTATTTCCTGGCCACCTCTGCTCCCCCCTTGAAAGAAAAGATTGTCTCTACAAAGAAAGAGAGGCAGGTGCATTTCAGTGTGAGCCCAGAAGTGCACTTGAAGACAAATGGTTTGTCCGGTGGCTCAGGGCAACAGCAAGAGAAGGAGAGGGAGTAGAAGGGCATAGAGTCGGCTCCCGGAAGACACAGACTCGATGTGTATCATGGCCAACGAGCCACCAACCCAGGCCATCCCCAGCAGAGGACTGAAAATGACATCAAGGCAGCACAGCACAGAAGAAGGACTGAGCACTCCCCACTCCTGTGTTGAGAAGCCCAGTTCTGCTCCTCACTGACCGCATGAACTTGGACTGATTGCCCATCCTCTGTAAGACTTTATTTGCTTATCCTGAAATGGGGTCAACCCTTGCTTGGCCCACATCACGGCTATTATTGAATGGGAAGACATATGGAAAAGGGCTTTGGGGACCGTTAAGTGCTGATTAAATGCAAGGTGTTCTCCCTTTATGAACACACAACCTGTCTGCCCTGGAATGCTGTAGGAACAGAGCCCCACCACAGATGAAAAAAGACCAGAGCCTGGCAGGAGGAGGGGAGGGGAAGCCGTGTATAAATGTGAGAGATTAAAACTGTTGAGACTAAGAAGGCTTAGAATTCAAATTCAATGAAAACAACTCTGCCAGCCAAACCAAGCTCCTGTTTTGGTTGCTGGATGTCACTTCCAACTTAGGGAGTGTCACCATCCAGATGCACCTGTGTCCGACTTAGAACAGAGAGGCGGCAGGCCTCTCAGGCCAGACCCACTGGCCAGTGTGACAATAAAGGTGACTCATCTTACCTATGTAACATTTACTTTCATATCAAATATAATTTCTAACGAGATTAGCCTGGCTTATATTCAGTAATATGCATATGTCATTGTGCTGCCTGGTAACTAGACACAAATGGTAAATGGTCCTAATAAATGACTGAAATGATCATTATTATTTAACACAAGCACGGTTTATAGTTTTTCTCTTTTCACTTTGTTAGTTTTCCAGGATTTGTAATGAATAACTCTTTCCTGATTGCTATGATGATGATAATGATGATCATTATCTCGCATGCCCACACATACACACACACACACTCATGCACTCACACACACACATGCACTTGCACATGCTCACACACATGTACGCACACATACACATACATCCCCGAAGACAGAGGTCCTGGATCATTCTTCCTGATGTGTTTAATTTCCTTGCCTTGACTGCCTTTTTTCTGGTCCCTGGGCTTAGATTTTCCCTGTGACAACCTTGCCCATCCTGTCCTCTCCCACCTCTGCACCTGTCCGCACCCCCAACCTGAGATAGAATAATTTTCTGAAGCTTCTTCTCTACATCATTTCTTTCCTTAGAAATTACTGGCTCATCATGGAATCAGACTTTTGAGTTAGCAAAACCTAAGAAACGTTTCTCTCCTAGCCTGTCAAATAGAGTGGTTAGATTCTTGGCTTGATCATGTTCACCATGGGGGCGCCTGGGTGGCGCAGTCGGTTAAGCGTCCGACTTCAGCCAGGTCACGATCTCGCAGTCCGAGAGTTCGAGCCCCGGGTCAGGCTCTGGGCTGATGGCTCAGAGCCTGGAGCCTGTTTCCGATTCTGTGTCTCCCTCTCTCTCTGCCCCTCCCCCATTCATGCTCTGTCTCTCTCTGTCGCAAAAATAAATAAACGTTGAAAAAAAAAAATTAAAAAAAAAAAAAAAAAAGAAAGAAAGATCATGTTCACCATGGATTCCTCAGCGTCTGGTACAGTGCTGGGTGCACAACAGGCTGGCCAGAAGTAGTTGCTGATTTTTAAAACAATCTAATTCAGCCCTTTCATTTTACAATGAAAAGCTTTGGGACACAGAGCGGTTACGTGTATGTAAATGGCAGCTCCAGCACCCAAATGCAAGCCTTTCGACTTGTATGGTAAGAGTCCCAGCAGGAAACAGATGGCACGCTCAAGTCAGGATAATTAACTTGAGGAAAGTTTAAAACAGGGACTATTTACAAAGATATGGACTGCATGTGGGGAAACCACAGTGGCCAGCGCAGGGTCCCACAGCTAGCAACAGTATCTCCCGTAGACCTGGAGGGGCTAGGAGGGAGGAGGGGGGACCTGAAGCAGAAAGGACAGAGTCCTGGGGAAAGAGCTTCCAGAAGAGGAGAGGGATTCCGCCAGCTGTGCACAGCCTGTCTTCTTTCCCTTTCCTCCCTCCAGGCCCCCTCCAAGGCTCCCATTGTTCAAACTCAGTAGGAAGCCGGAGGAGGAGGGAGCCCTAGTGATGGGGTCCCTACAGGTCAGTCTTGGCAGAAAGCAGGTTGGGGAAGGGTGGAGTGCCTCTGAAGGAGCATCTGGATGATACCCATTGCTCTGCACTGAGATGTGGCTCTAGGGGATTGTCCAGAGCAGTGAATTAATTAAGCAAACATCTCCTGAGGTCTGACTGTTGGCCAGGCCTTCGGCCGGGGCACCAGGCTGTGCTTCCGGCTTCCAAAAAGCCACCCCACTACCTATCATCCTCCATTGGAGCTTCATTCCTCTGGGGCTCCGCCAGAATATTTTGATCTCCTGGCATTGCATTGTTTAATACCATCCTGCTGGCTGGTATTGCAAAGACACCAGGGGTTTGTTTATTGACTGTGGATAAAAGAGGCTCCGGGATTGTGTTCTAGGCTGGGTTCTGGAGAAGGGCCTCGTTGGGCAGGAGGGTGGGAAACTGCCCTGGAGGGAAGGCAGGCAGTTTGGGGTAAGGGCAGGGAGGTGCTGGGGGAAGAGCAGAGGGGAGGAGGATGCTTACCTTCTCCACAACCTTACCTGGGCCGGGAGCCTTGGCCGGGCATTCGCTCACGGTAAGATGTTAGGTTGGGGGAAGGCAGAAGGCTGCAGTGTCGGAAATGGGGCAACAAAGGGTGAGAAATAAAAGAGCTGGGGAGGGAGAAGGTTCATAGGGTGCTCCACCCACCCCCTCCTTTCTCAGCAGAATCCCAGCAAGGAGTGAGTGTGCTCAAGTCAGGAAATCCCATGCATCCCTACCCTCAACAGGGAGGGAAAGGAGAATGGCAGAATGACAACAAAAGGCATTCTCAAGTGAGTATTAGGATTCAGTAGCTCTGATAATTTGCCAGGCAGCTGCACGGCTGAAACGTCCTCGATTAGAATTGGTCAGGCTTCCAAATCGCCCCCCTGGAATCCACGTGTTCAGAATCCCAAGGCTCAGCATCTCGAAATCCCAGGGTGTGTTTAATTAATGCTACTGCTATTTAAAGGACACACTATCATCTGGCCCACATAATGGGAATAAATTCAAATTTTTTTTTTTTTTTTAAGAAGAAAATCGATTATCTCCACTTCTGGGACTTCCTTAACACTCCATCGACTCGGGTTCAGGCTACAGTGGTCTGATTCTTTTGTCCCCCAGGCTCTTCCAGAGGGAGAGAATTACCTTGGAAAAGTTATGGGGGAGGTCTGCAATCACACCACGTTTGTGTTGGTAGAGAAGTCTCAGACCGAGACTCTCTTGCTTCCACAGTATAAAGAGAAACCAGAAGATTTTGGAAACATCTGCGAATGCTTTTTTTTTTTTTCCTGTTTTTAAAATTTCTATGTGAGTTTTTAAAAATAGATTGCACATTCACATGGTTCAAAATCCAGAGAGTACAAAAAGGTATGCTGAGGGAAAACTCCCTCCCACCGTGTCTCCTGCCCTACTCTTTCCTGGCACTGTTACATTATCTGAAGTCTTCTAGAATTTCTGTAAGCCTATATGGGCAAATGCCAATATGCCATCATAGTTTTGTCTTGTATTCATAGACAAGGTGGCCTACTGTCCCACTGTGTATAAATTCTAAAATGACCGTAGAAATTCATTACAGAGCCAGTAATACATTTCTATTACAGATTGTTTGTTAAAAACATTATCTCATCCATTAAAATACAGGTAGTCACTCTAACGTCTGGTGCTATAGTCCACTCTAGGCAGAATCACCACTGAGGAGGGAGACTCTAACAGGATTACGTATTCATTACCTGTCTTCATTCCCTGAAATGTGAGCCATTCACTAGATACATGAGACACAAGTTAAGGCCCTATCCAGGGGCTGTGAGGTCAATGACCCGGTGCAGCATCTCATGAGAGGCCTGCTGACCTATCTTTCTGTGACATCTGGCATTTGAGCAAAAGAGGGAAGGTGGATTGAGGCAGAGAGATTTGTGATGAGAAAGAACAGTGGGCCCCTAAGTACATTTATACTGCAAATATGACAGGAAAGAGAGTCGCCCTATGAAGCCTGTGAGGAAATGCATGATAAAAAAGAACGTGGGACCCTGTATTGGATGATGTCCCATCTGAGGACCTTAAGGGAAGGCTATATTCAGCGTTGGAAACACTACAGCCAGAGCCAACTTAAAAAGCAGACGGAGGGGCGCCTGGGTGGCTCGGTCGGTTGAGCATCCGACTTTGGCTCAGGTCATGATCTCGCGGTCTGTGAGTTTGAGCCCCGCATCGGGTTCTGTGCTGACAGCTCAGAGTCTGGAGGCTGCTTTGGATTCTGTGTCTCCCTCTCTGTTTCTGCCCCTCCCCCGCTCATGTTCTGTCTCTCTGTCAAAAATAAATAAACATTAAAAAAAAAAAAAAAGCAGACGGAGACCGTGTGGTTTCCCCAGAAGGGGTTCTAGTCCCCACTTATCCCTCTCAGGGACCCTGTGTGCAGTGCACAGACTGTGGAACTGGATGTACAGGACGGGCCTAACTGTAGGACAAGTGTTGTTGGTCCTCACCCATGTGACCAAGCTAGTCTTCGGTGGTTTCTGCAAGGTTGCCCCGGTGTAGGGTGGCATGTCCTCAGGAAGGAAGTGCTTCTTCCAATTCTTGTTCTTAGGGTCCCCAGGAAAAGTCTCTGCCTGAGGCTCCAGAATGTAGTGTGGAGTTTGAAGGGACAGGGTAAATGTGGGAAAACGGTCCTGAAAAGCCGTGAGTTTCACTATGATTGAAAGAGTTATCTTGGGTGCAATCTAACTGAAGGAATCTCTCACCCTAGCTGGTACTTTTCCCCTGGCTTGATACGTGCCTTACCTTCCCCAGTGCCCAATCACGCCTCTTTGACCTTGACAGCTGGGCCTTTGGACATTTGCCAAGGCATTGCCTCCAGCCTTGTCCTGTTTGATCCAATGAGATGCTGCTAGTTTGCCTCCTAGCTGGGTCTGTGCCTCGGCTGGTGGGGGTCTTTGCTCCGACTCATCAGGTTTGGAACTAAGCAAATGGTCCCTGGGATCGGTAGCTTCCAGATCCTTAGGTTCTTTTCAAACCTGGATGTTATTCGGCAGCCCCAGAAAACATTTCTTTCCTGAGATCAGCTCCTTGCCCAGGCCCAGGCCCAGCACAGGGCTTCACCTCCCTCCCTCCTGCCCATGCACAGACAGGGTCCTGCCTTACACAGCTGCATGGCTTTATGCATGGTTGTTTATACCACTCATCACCTGCCCTACCCCACACTATAGAGTGACTTATTTGAAATTAACTCCCTCACTACCTCAAATTTAATTGTCACACAAAGGAAGTGAATAGAGAGACTCTCAGAGTTGGGGAGGAAAAGACTGTAACATCACCAGTGTCCTTGAAAAACACCATAAATAAGTCATTTTAATTATATTCTCCCTTTACCAATAACAACCGTGTATAGTCTTATCTTCAATAATACTGTCACATGACAGGAGATAAGATTCCCCAGCCTTGTTGTTGGGGGAAGATTACGTTTCCTTTCATGTTTAATTGACAAGCTATACTTACCGTGGCCATTGCCAGGGAGATAGGAGAGCCGGCTGATTTTGAAGAGATGATAGAGGGTTTGGGGATAGAACAAAGGCTACTGGATGGCAAATGTCCTTGTCCCCTGGGCTGAGGTATCCCTGTTGCATTTTCAGTTTCATCAGCTGATACATGGTTGCCGTCATGATTCTGTATAAAATGCCACCACCAAAAAACAAAGCAAACAGAGCTGGTGACGACCTGTTTTCCCTCTCTTCTCTCTTTTTCTCTGAAAAATCAGTGTTCAGAAAATATTGTGTTCCCTTTGAAAGACATCTGAAAATGTGATAAATAGCAGTAAAAGAGGAAGGAAAATCCCAGTGTCTGTGTCAAAGGGGTTTCTCACAAGTTTTATGTGGCTGGGAGAGGTTAAATGTAACTATGGAAACATAATTAATGCTATCAAGACCTTGACTTGAAATTATGTTTAGAGAAAAATGTAAATGTCACTGTCTCTTATTTTGAGAAGACAACATTTTATAAACATTGAATCTTTCCAGTCTATACGCGATGTTTCTCATTGTGTTTTTAACTGGCCGATAAAGGAAGTCAGGCTACCTCCTGTTAATTCTCTCAGATTCCTGCTCCCTAAGAAGTGAGTATAATCTTTTTTTTTTTCTTTAAAAAAAATCCATCCCCTCCCTTTAAGGAAAAAAAAATCTACTTTTTCTTTTCTTGACTGATTTTTTTTTTAAATTTTTTTTTCAATGTTTATTTATTTTTGGGACAGAGAGAGACAGAGCATGAACGGGGGAGGGGCAGAGAGAGAGGGAGACACAGAATCGGAAACAGGCTCCAGGCTCTGAGCCATCAGCCCAGAGCCTGACACGGGGCTCGAACTCCCGGACCGCGAGATCATGACCTGGCTGAAGTCGGACGCTTAACCGACTGCGCCACCCAGGCGCCCCTTTTCTTGACTGATTCTTATGGCATTTAAATATGTTAGAATCAACCCTTCTTCCAGTTTACTTAACTTCTATACTAATGTCATGAAACAAATCTGCCCTGTTGGTAGCTAAAACATGAAGGAAACTGCCTTCTTAGTTTTCTGGATTCCTAGAGGCAAAGATGCTCTCTTATCTCAGAAACACAGCATCCCAATGGCAGACTACTATTGGGATATGATGCATTTTGTAAATCAAACAGAAAATCTTTACATTTGTGGCAATGGGTTTCCCTCACCCTGTATAAAGCGTAACTTGACATTTATAATTTTTTTTCCCTTCAAAGATTGTTTTATCTTTTGAATATTCTATTCTCCCAAATGGTAGCTATTTCCATTTAATGCTTCCAGGACTAAAATGGAAGCATTATCTCCCTGATTCTAATTTAGACTATGGTTAAGAAAGTTTTAGCACAAATAAGGCTTTTGATTACGGGTCACTTGTAGGAAGATGCTTTAGCGTTACCGTTAAAATATTAATAATTCAGTTGTTTGATCATATCATATATTAGTGATGCGAAAATCACCCTAATATTTTGTGCCGTGTTTGTTCAGAGACTGAATTAATATCTGAAATACCAAGTTCATTACCTTCTAACCTTTTCAGGCTACACGAGATATCTTTCATCTTATAATGTATAACAGATTTTAAAATACCTTGTAACACCTGAATTCGGTCACCTTTCCCTTATTTGAAAATGATGAAGGAAAACAGTTTTTCAGAAGCGGAATAAAGATGATGGCTACTTTCAAAATCACTTTTCTTCGCGAACACTGAAGCGTTTGGCTATCAGAACCTAGTGTTATTTCACAAGTTTAAGAACTCTAGATTCTAGTATTACTTTTTTCTAAAATAATAACCATATGGTGCTCTTAGTGATGAAAAGTACTCTTAAAAGTAGGAAGGGATTTTCATGAAAAAAGAAGTATTAGAAAAGATTTCAAAGGGTTTTCTAGTTTTATGTGTTCACACATTAAATGCTGGGTGCCTGAGTGACATTCTGTGCGTAAAATAAATGCAGATTATGCTGTTAATGTGATTGTTTGAAGAAGCAACGAGAGGAAAACACACTGGCTTTGAGAAAAGTAATTACCTGAGGAGTTGCATTATTGGTTCCCAACCTGTAAATGAAAGAGAAAACATCAAGGAAATTACTCACTCTTACTCAACCCACAAACCTCCTCAAACCCAACCTCGCTAGGGCAGCGTCTCTCTACAAATGGTTATACCCGAAGCATCTTAAATGTAAACCCATAATGGAGACTTCTCATGTAGCACAACATAAAAGCTGATTGCTTGCTTACACACCAGAAATCCCTCTGGTTCTAGAGAAACGAGAAAACAAGAACATCTTACCCACGGTAACTAAAGATCTCCCGCCATTTGTCAAGAAATGAAATTTTCCTAGTTATCTCCTCTAAATCCAGCTCCCGGGAGCTTTGTTCCCTGTCCGAGACTTGCATAGTCCCTTGGGTAATGCGGGGAACTGAAGAAGGGAGTTGTTTCCTTGGGAGAGAGAGGTCTGGCAGAGAGGACGAAAGACGCTGGCTCTGCGGACGGCGAGCTGAAAAGCTCTGCCTCTTCAGACCATCGAGGTCACACCACACGGATGCTGCTCTGGGCTCTCTGTAAGCCCCTGCCATCAGATCACGATTAAACTTTCATTCGAGGTGGAATACTTTGTGTATTGTTCTCTGTACAGATGCTATGAACGTTTAACCTGAGACACACGCTTATAAACCAAAGGATTGCAATTACTTTTTCTGTATCAAAGCAATTGGGATAATTTAGTTGATGAAGGATACCATCCTGGTGAAATGTGATAGTACTTTGTGCTGTCGTGCTTCTGTGGAAGTGTTTGTGGTACAGAAATACTTAGCCAAGGGCTGGGTAAGAGCCGTTCTGCTGATTATCTAAAAACCATATTAACTACTGTTGGATAATATGCAGGCCAAGGAAGAAACTGTCCAACAGATGTTTGGCATAGGGTTTAGTACGCAGAAGTCTTGCACACAGTTTGAAAAAGGGCCGGTTTGCTTCGTTGCAGGGACAAGTCTAAAATTATGTCACGTGCTATTGGCTGTATGAAATGTAGCTGCAATAAACCGGCATAATAGAGAAATGTCCATTGTTGTGATGGTGAATCTTATGTGTCATCTTGTAGGGCTACGGAAGCCAGCCTAACACCAGTCTGGTCCAACACCAATCTAGATGTTGCTGTGAAGTTATTTTTTTTTTTTTCGATGTGATTAACATTTACATGGTAGATTTTGAGTCGAGTGGATTATCCTCCAAAATGTGGTTGAACCTCAACCAATCAGCTGGAAGGCCTTAAGAGAAAAGACTGTGAGGTCTCCGGAGGAAGAAGGAATTCTGCCTCTAAAAAGCCTTCAGACTCAAGACTGAAGCATCAACTCTTCTCTGGGTCTCCATCCCGCTGGCCTGCCTTGCACATTTTAGACTTGCCAGTCTTTTGTGAGCCAATTCCCTAAAAGGAAGGTCTCTTCTCTCTCTCTCTCTCTCTCTCTCTCTCTCTCTGGAGAACCCTGAGTAATAGTGTTTATCAAAAACAAACACTGGTTACCAGTAAAAGTGTTTTTGGCTCCTCTGATTTGGTTGAATATCAAAATTGAATCTCAGGAGGTCATTTTTCTCTCTGAACATTTCTGACCATGAGTTTTGTAAAATCCCGAGAATGTGAAGAGGTCAAGGCAAAGAGGCTATTTGGATTTATTATGATTTGAGTAGTCAGGGCTGAGGGGATATATATATATATATATATATATATATATATATATATATCGGATTTTGTATTTTTATTGTAAACATAAGAGGCATAAATAATTCCTTTCTTATTTCCCTTCTCTAGCCATAAATGCTTTTTTTTAAGCCTTACTGTTCCCTTCTTTATAATTTTATAGTTTTAGTGGTAGCATCAGTATTTAATATTTATTAGGCAGTCCCAGTATAGAAAAAAAAAAAAAAAGAAATTATGTGATCCTTGCTCTCAAATAATGATGAGAAATGTCTTGGAATTTTTTATTTAGAAAGTCACATTAAAAAATAAATTCTGGATCTGCCATTTAAATTGTTTAATAACCCCAAACCAAGAAAGGAGAGTAGCTACCTTTTTCTTAAGAATCATTATTAAATCTGTGTATTTTTGTCTGTGGCTATGTCCTACTTTACAGAAAATTCTGTCGGTGAATAGACAGCATACCAATAAACTGTTCTGTTGGGTTTCATAAACATATATTGGGTATTTCCTATATGCCAGGCACTTGGAAAGGCCAAGGTAAATAACATGAGGTTCCTGCTCTCTCCAGTGGTGGAAACAGACACATTGAGAGAGGAAAATGCTGTGAGAACAGAGGCTCAGCGGGCAGTACGTTCACAGGAGATGGACAAGACAGTGGAGTGGTTACAAGCATGGCCTCTGGGCCCCAACTGCTTAGTTTTGAGTCATGGTTTCACCTCTTGCTATCTGTATGGCTTTAGACAAGTTATTTGACTTTGCTGTACCTCAGTTTATTCATCTGTGAAGTCGGGATACTTTCATATCTTTACCATATTAAGACTTCTAACCTATGAAAATAGTATACTACTCCACTTATTTAGACCTTATTTCTCTTCCCATTGTTTAATTCCCAAAAGTGGAATGACTGAATCCAATGCTATGATCATTTGATTGATTGATTGATTGATTGATTTATAAGTTTATTTATTTTTTTTGAGAGAGAGAGAAAGCATGCATGCATGAACAGGGGAGTGGCAGAGAGAGAGAGGGAGGGAGGGAGGGAGAGAGAGAGAGAGAGAGAAAGAGAGAGAGAATCCCAAGCAGGCTCTGTGCTACAGAGGCTTGACATGAGGCTTGATCCCATGAACCATGAGATCATGACATGAGCTGAAATCAAGAGTCAGACACTTAACCCACTGAGCCACTCAGGCACCCCAAATGGCACGGTCATTTTAAAGACTTTAGATACATATTCCAACTTTCATTGTTGTTTGTAAGCGTCCCTTGCTCAACCTCTCTTATTCCTTTAATTCTCAAGTTGGAATTCATGGTTCTACTCTTTTTAATAAAGAAAGTGCTGCCTTTACTTCCTTACCATTCCCTCCATTTTCAGTTGGATACTGATTAGGGCTCTATGGATAGAAAGGGCTGGCCTCTGGAATATACCAAGAGTCAAGAATGTGATTCAGCCACATCCAGAGGAAGCCACCACTCTCTTGGGCATTGTATCAAGACTTAGAGCAGGAGGCCTGGGTGTAAGAAATGAAGTACAAAGAAAAAATGGGACTGGGGGATCCTGGGCCAGGCTGGAGGGACAGGGCAGGGGAGGGGTACAGAAATATGTGGAATCTGGGATTGTCCTTTTCTACAGTCTTATGCCTTTGTCCCTACCTCATGGCATGTGAAATCACCCAAAATTCCTGTTCCAAGACTTTCCCCACTGCAGCAAAGGATTGGGGATTAATACGGAGCCTCAGGCAGCAAGAGGTCTGCAGCAGCAAAAGGAAGGAGTAAGAGCAAAACAAGGATAGTTGGGGGAGAAGGAGGGTTTTGCAGCCATGTGGTGGGGGCAGTGGGTGATGGTGGAGGGTCCAAAATCACTCATCTGTGAAGGAAGTATACTACATAAATGCAGAAACCTGTGGTCTGAATCCATTTGTATTCTTTGTGGATAATTAAAAAAAATAATACCAATGATTTCATGAGAGAGGCTAGTATCTCTTCCAAACATAGACATCAGTATGTAAAAATTTAGTGTTATTAACATTTGCTGTAGTTTCCCAGAAAGCTATGACTGATCAATCAGCCTTATAGTCAAATTTGAAAATGCTGGGCTTGCAAAGGTTTTGACTAGCTGGCAAAATTATTCCCAGACTTTCTTCTTGCTGTTTTCTTATGATGATTCATAGACAGAAATCTGGAAATAAACTTTTAGAACCTTTTGATTTTTTTTTTAAAGCAAAATCTCTTTAGTGTTTAATTAACCTTACCCCTGAAAAGCTCTTCCTTAGGATTAAGTTAAATCCTTTATGCTTTAATTATCATTCATTCTCTTTGGTTCTACTTTCTGTGAAGATGGAAATTTCCTGATTACATTCCTTCCTAAAAGAACTCTGCCAATCCATAGAAACTAGAAGATGGCTGATACGTTCTCTTTTTGTTCTTCGGTGGTGTAGTGAGGAGAAGAGGGTGTCAGGCTCAGGGTCAAGTTCCAAGGCCTCCCCCATGACTTCATAACTTTGGAAAAGTTAGTCAGTCTCTCTGAGCTTCATGTGCTGTGGCTCCTTTGACTTACTTCATGGAATCATAATGAATATGACTTATGTGAAAACTCCTAATCTTTAACCAATGTTTTCTTACTTCCTATATGTTAAAAATACTCCTTTACAGCCTACAGAATGGGAGAAGATATTTGCAAATGACATATCTGATAAGGAATTAGTCTCCAAAATCTATAAAAAACTTATCAAACTCAACACCCCCAAAACAAATAATCCAGTTAAGAAATGGGCAGAAGACATGAATAGACATTTTTTCCAAAGAAAACATCCAGATGGCTAATAGACACATGAAAAGACACTCATCATCAGGGAAATACAAATCAAAACCACATTGAGGTACCACCTCACACCTGTCAGAATGGCTAAAATTAACAACACAGGAAACAACAGATCTTGGCAAGGATGCAAAGAAAGGGGGAAACCCTCTTATACTGTTGGTGGGAATGCAAACTGGTGCAGCCACTCTGGGAAACAGTATGGAGGTTCCTCAAAAAGTTAAAAATAGAGAAAGGGAGACAAAACAAAGCAAAACAAAAAAACCACCACCACAACCATCATATGTTATAAATAAAATTACATTCTTTAAAAAAAAAATTTTAAAATAGAACTACCCTATGACTCAGCAATTGCACTACTAGGTATTTACCCAAAGGATATAAAAATACAGACTCGAAGGGGTACATACAGCTCCGATGTTTACAGCAGCACTATCAACAATAGTCAAACTAAGAGCCCAAATGTCCATCAACTGATGAATGGATAAAGAAGATGTGGTGTGATACACACACACACACACACACACACACACACACACGGTAATATTACTCAGCCATCAAAAAGAATGAACTCTCCGGGCGCCTGGGTGGCTCAGTCAGTTAAGCGTCCGACTTCGGTGCTCAGGTCATGATCTCGCGGTCTGTGAGTTCGAGCCCCGCGTCGGGCTCTGTGCTGACAGCTCAGAGCCTGGAGCCTGTTTCAGATTCTGTGTCTCCCTCTCTCTGACCCTCCCCCATTCATGCTCTGTCTCTCTCTGTCTCAAAAATAAATAAACGTTAAAAAAAATTTTTTTTAAATAAAAAAAAAAGAATGAAATCTCGCCATTTGCAACAACATGGATGAGGCTAACAGCATTGATTATGCTAAGCGAAACAAGTCAGAGAAAGACAAATACTGTATGACTTCACTCATATGTGTAGTTTAAGAAACAAAACAGATGAACACATGGGAAAGGAAAAGAGAGAGAGAGGAAAACAAACCATAAGAGACTCTTAACAATAAGAGAACAAACTGAGGGTTGGTCAAGGAAGGTGGGTAGGGGGATGAACTAGATGCATGATGGGTATTAAGGAAGGCACTTGTTGGGATGAGCACTGGGTATTATATGCAAGTGATGAATCACTAAATTCTACTCCTGAAACCAATATTATACTATATATTAACTAACTAGAATTTAAATAAAAAATTGAAAACTAATTCTCCTTTAAACATTTTCTTTTTTCATGGCTTTATATATTTTGACAGTGGCATCATGGGCATCATAGAGCCAGAAGTCAAAGTCCTAAAGTGAGAAAATATAGATATTGGTCCCAAACAGTCCCTCAGTCCGTGTGGCCTTTGATTGGTCATTTAGTCACTGGTGTGAGCCCCATTCCTCATCTGAAAGACCTTAAAGACCAGTGTAGTGTAATGGGAAATACATATTTGGCCATTGTCCCCAGTTACTGGCACAGAGCTCTTTAAAGTCCTTGGAATTTCCTGAGTAACAAGAGTGATAGGACCATCTTTTGTTCTAATGAGGCTTGGCTGGGCTTCTAGATGGCTCTGGGATGGAGACTTGTCACCAGAAAGACCAAGCCTTAATGAGAAGTCTAGGACTTTCAACCGTAGCCTCCAACCTCCATGGAGGGGATATGGGCCAGAGATCAAGTTGATCACCAATGGCCAAGGACATGATCAATCATGCCTGTGTAATGAAACTTCTGTAAAACTCCTAAGCATCCATTTGCCATGAAGGTGGCATACCCCAATTCCACTAGGGACAGAGATTCCTGTACTTGAGACCCTTCTGAACCCCACCTTATGTACCTCTTCACCTACATGTTAATTTATATTCTTTATAATAAACTAGTAATGTAAGTAAAATGCTTTCTGAGTCCTTTGAGATGTTCTAGCAAATTACTGATTCTGTTGAGGGAGTCATGAGAAGCCCTGGTTATAGCCAGTTAATCAGAATGATCTGACACTTGTGACTGGAGCCTGAACTGAAAACATTTTTGTGGAACTGAGCCCTTCAACCCACAGATTTGAACTCTAGTTAGTTAATATCAGAATTGAGTTCATTATAATTGGACACCTAGTTCACCTAGTTGGAGAATTGGAGAACTGGTTGGTGTCGGGGGAAAAAAAACCTTTAACCTGGTGTCAAAAACAACTTAGCAACCAGCATTTAAAGTACATATCCTGGAGTCAGGCTGCTTGGGTAGGAATTTTTGCTTCTTTACTATATTAGTTTTCTATTACTGACTAACAGATGAGCATAGATTTAGCAGCTTAAAACAGCACTCATTTATTATTTCATAGTTTCTATGCATCAGGAGCCCCATCATGGCATGAACGGGTGCTCTACTCAGGGTCTCACAAAGGTGCAATCAAGGTGACCTCCAGTTCCCATGAGGTTCAGGATCCTCTTCTAAGTTCATATAGTTGTGGCAGAACCCATTTCCTTGTGATTATAGAACTAGTTTCTTCCAGACAAGCAGAAAAAGGGAGTCTCTGCTGCTTCAAGTCTCTGATTCTGGGGAAAGTCCCAGCTTCCTTAAAAAGAACTCACTTGACTAGGTTCAGCCCACCCAGGATAATCTCCCTTTTGGTTAACTCAAAGTCAAACTGATTAGGGACATTAATTACACCTGCAAAATCCTTTCACCTTTGCTGTATAAGGTAACATAATCATGGAGATGGTAGCCCATCACCTTTGCCATATTCTGTTGGCTTATTCAGATTGTCTTTCTTCTTGTGAGTTTTGGCAGGTTGTATCTTCCAAGGAATTGGTCCATTTCATCTAGATTATCAAATTTGTGAGCATAGAGTTGTTCATAGTCTTCCTTTATTATCCTCTTAATGTCCATGAGATCTGTAGTAATGTCGCCTCTTTTATTTCTAATATCAGCCATTGTGTCCTCCCTTTTTCTTAGTTAGCCTGGCTAGAGATTTATTGCTTTTATTGATCTTTTCAAAGAACCAGTTTTTGGTTTCATTGTTTTTTTTTTCCCTTATTGATTTCCTGTTTTCAACTGCTCTAATTCTTATTATTTAGTTTTTTCTCCTTACTTTAAACTTAACTTGCTCTTCTTCTTCTAATTCCCTAAGGTGGAAACTTGGATTATTGATTTTAGATCTTCCTTGTTTTCTGATATATGTATATTTAGTGCTATAAATTTCCCTCTAAGCATTGCTTTTGCCGCATCCCACATGTAAGTTACATTTCATTTTCATTTAGCTCAAAATATTTTTCTTTCTCTTGAGATTTCTTCTTTTTTAAAAAAATTTTTAAACATTTTATTTTATTTTTTGAGAGACAGAGAGAGACAGAGTGTGATCAGGGGAGGGGCAGGGAGAGAGGGAAACACAGAATATGAAGAGGCTTAAGGCTCTGAGCTGTCAGCAGAGAGCCTGATGGGGGCTCAAACCCATGAACGTGAGATCAGGACCTGAGCTGAAGTTGGACACTCAACCCAGTGGCATCCCTGAAAACTCTTCTTTGATTCATGTGTTATTTAGAAGTGCATTGTTTAATCTCCACATATTTGGGGATTTTCCAGCTATCTTTCTGTTACTGATTTCTAGTTGAATTTCAATGTGGTCTGTGAGCAGACATTGTATAATTTTTCTTTTTCAAATGTTTATGTATTTGGGGGGGCGTGGGGGGGGCAGAGAGAAAGGGAGACAGAAGACCCAAAGCAGGCTCTGTGCTGAGAGCTGAGAGCCCGATGTGGGGCTCGAGCTCATGAGCCATGAGATCATGACCTGAGAGAAAATCGGATGCTTAACTGACTGAACTAACCAGGTGCCCCTGATTTTTATTCTTTTAAATTTGTTAAGTTTTGTAACAACTCTGAGAGGTCAGCCAGTTAACTGGGCAGGAGTGTTTTATTGCCTATCTTGGTGAATGTTCCATATGAGCTTGAGAAGAATGTGCGTTCTGCTATTGTTGGATGAAGCAGTCTATAGATATTAATTATATCCAGTTCATTGATGGTGCTGTTGAGTTCAACTATGTCCTCACTGATTTTATGCTTACTAGATCTTTCATTTCTGAGAAAGAGGTATTGAAATTCCCAACTATGATAGTGGATTCATCTATTTCTCCTTACAGTTCTATTAGTGTTTGATGTTCTTTTGTTAGGTGCATAAGAACTATTTTTGTTTTCTTGGAGAACTGATCCCTATATCATTATGTTATGGCCTTTTTTTTATCCCATGTCCCATTGATAAATAAGTCATAGTTCCCACCAACACTCAAGGGAGGGACAATACATCTGTAAGGGGGAGAGGGTCATGCTAGGGTGTGTCCACTACATGTACATGCTGGCAGTGATCTTGGGTCAATCATTTCACCTATGTGCTCAGTTTCTACTCTTGTAAAATAGGTACAATATTAACTATCTCACTGATTCATGATGAGGATTCATTAATTAATACCTAAGAAGCATTTAGAATAGCACCACATAGCAAGTATTTAATACTTTGGGCCATTTCTCTTCCCATGGGGCCGATTGCTGCCAATTTCTAGTACCTCTGGCCACCTGGCTAGAGTTGTTACAAAACTCAGGGGGAGGAGAGATCTCTGTTAACTGAAAAACACCACACAAATGAGATGGATTATTGTTTTCCTCATTTTTTTTAAAATTTATTTTTTAATGTTTATTTAGTTTTGAGAGAAAGAACAGAGTGCGAGCAGGGGAAGGGCAGAGAGAGAGGGAGACACAGAATCTGAAGCAGGCTCCAAGTTATCAGCACAGAGCCCAATGCAGGGCTCAAACTCATGAACCATGGTATCATGACCTGAGCCCAAGTTGAATGACTAACCGACTAAGCCACTCGGGTGCCCCTTGTTTTCCTCATTCTTTAACAAACATAACTTTTCACCTACTTTCCTACGATTGTGCAATGACACATAATTGTCTGTTTATATTTGTGGAAGTAGAGGTTCCACATCAATTGATCTTGTTGGTGTTTCACACTTGCCTGCTTTGAGATATTTTCTGTCTTGTTTTAGAGGCTGCTCAGGGTCAGAAAGGTCATGGAACAGCGAATAATGATATATGGCTTTGCTGAATCTGCTGTGTGATCTTATGGAAGTCACTACCCCTCCCTGGGCCTGAGGAGGCAAAATAAGATGATGGACAACACTAGATAATCGCCTGATAACCCCTTCAGTGCTTACCTTCTCCAACTTGTCAATTCTACACAATGCCACCCAGAATCTCTTGACTCAGGTCCATGCGCCCTCTTTATTTATAGGCTATTTGGGGTTTGGTGATACTTTGTACTCTTTCCCTGGACTTGGGATGATTCAGTTTTCTATGGAACCAAGAAAACCCCGGCAGAGACAGCAGAATTGATTCTCAGGAATGTGATTCCAGGAACCAGAAGCAAAGCAATGCTAACGAAATCAAAAGCCAGGCAAAATTAACAGATGCTCCGAGTAATGAGCAAGGTGCAGAAAGGTTTTTCATAATGACTGCCTCCGTAGAGTATAAATAGGAACGCATCTCTTCCCTCCCCGTCTCCCCTCACACCATCTGTTATTTGTGTCAGGCAGTCAGTAATTGCTATATGTGACCCTTGTTGTTGGTAACAGGGACAACACTGTGCATTGCAGTTTTCTTTGCTTTCACCCATCTCCTGGCAGCTGTGGCTATAAGGTTTGTGTCTATCCGAAGATGGCAGATCAGGATTTCCTTGGCTCTTGTAACTAAATATAAACAAATCACTCACCCTCCCTATTGGGAAATAAGTTATAAATAACAAGTCAGAGCAATCTTTCATCAGAGAGGCTGTGGTTACTAGGAGACGGGCACTGCTGTCAGGCTAGCTGTTGTCATTACGTATCCATATGGCATTGAATGTAAGCTCTGGTTCCCTGTCTTTGGCCTTTCAAATGGTTCTTGAGGATACTATTCGTGCATATTATTCAACTCTTTTGTACCTTTTAAGAGACGAAAGCTCGGGTTCTAATTTGGCCTCTGTCAACAGCATGCTGTGTGACTTGGGTGAATCCATTCATCTCTCTGGTCTTCAGTTGAAGTCCCAGTAAAAGAGATGGGAAGGTCGGCTGGGTCAGGGATTGGCAAATTATGGCCCACTGGCCAACAAACCTGGTCTGCTGTCTGTTTATGTGTGGCTTGTAAGCTAAGAGTGTGGTTTTACATTTTTAAATGGGTGAAAACAAATGAACAGAATAATATTTCATGAAACAAGACATATGGTATCATAGTATAATATAACAATATATAGTTGTGAGATGTAATATGTAATGATACACAAAACTATTTCATGAAAATAATGATTTTCAAATTTGTAGCCACAAATAAAGTTTTATCAGAACACAAACACACTTACTTGTTTACCTGCCCTCTGTGATTGCTTTCACACTCAGTAGCAGAATTGAATGGTTTCGGCAGAGGCCATGAAGACTGCAAGCCTAAAGTAATTACTATCTGTTTTTTTACAGAAGAAGTTTGCTGACCCCTGAGCTAGGTTGTCTCCTAGGTCCCTGTAGCTCCATTTTACAAATTGACTAATTCTTAGCACAGCTCCCCCTTATCCTGGGAAGGGAACTCCAGGCTTCAGGTGAACCACGCCTGGGCTGCTCTTACAGGAAATCTGGCACTTTCAATGAATCCTGATTCATTGCCCTAGATAATGGGTGCCCTGAAAAAACTAGAAACGTCTTGGCCCAAGACAGGATGGGGCGCTGGCCTCTGGCCCTGCCCTCACTCGGCATTGGTCCAGGTCTGGGGACCAGGGTAAGGAGTCACAGGTTTGTCCTGGGAGTTGAGACCTATAGTGGTTCTGGACAAAGACTCCTACAGGCCTAGTGAAGAGATGGGCTTCTAAGATGTCCCTGATGTGACAGAGAACCCATATGATTGTGGCTTAAACGAACCAGAAGCTCAAGGGTCTTTTCCATAAAACTCCAGGTAACTGATACGTTAAAGACATCAACTGATTGCAGTCTATGGATTTTATCTGGATCCTGCAAAAAACACTTATGAGATATTGGGGAAATTAAACACTGCATGTTTAAAAATAATAAAGAATTGGGGCGCCTGGGTGGCGCAGTCGGTTAAGCGTCCGACTTCAGCCAGGTCACGATCTCGCGGTCCGGGAGTTCGAGCCCCGCGTCAGGCTCTGGGCTGATGGCTGGGAGCCTGGAGCCTGTTTCCGATCCTGTGTCTCCCTCTCTCTCTGCCCCTCCCCCGTTCATGCTCTGTCTCTCTCTGTCCCAAAAATAAATAAAAAAACGTTGAAAAAAAATTAAAAAAATAAAAATAATAAAGAATTGTTGATTTTTTTAGGTGTGATAATGGTATTATCATTTTTTTTTAAAGAGTCCTTATCCTGAGATCTGTACCAAAATGTTTATGAATGAAATGATGTGATGTCTGAAATTTGCCTCAATCCAGTTGGGGAGGGTTGAAAGTGGGTGAGGGCGTATAGATTAAAAAAAAAAAAATGGTCAGGAGTCAGTAGCTGAAAATGTATAATAGGTTCATAGGGATTCATTATATTACATTCTCTAATCATGGATCTATTTGAAATTTTCTATAATAAAAGTTTAAAATATTTAATGTTTATAACCAGTGATCAAAAATTTGTACCTAAAAGGAATTTCGTTTATGAAAAATCTCATACAAGTGCCAAAAGTACATAATTACAGCCATTGTAGCTGTAATTTGTAATAGAAATACTTCGAAGCAAACTTTCCTATGAGAAAAAAACTCCTTGGGGAGAAATGGTTGTGTTAAAAGTTCCAAGCATTTAAAAATTTCAATTAATGGAATACATTTTATTAATAAATGTTTTATTGATATATGATCATTTGAAAGTTTAAACTAGATAAATAAAGAAGACATAGAAATTACCACTAATTTCCTAGTCAAATCAACTTTTTAAAAATTTTTTTTAATTAAAAAAAATTTTTTTTAACATTTATTTATTTTTGAGACAGAGAGAGACAGAGCATGAACAGGGGAGAAGCAGAGAGAGAGGGGGACACAGAATCCGAAGCAGGCCCCAGGCTCTGAGCGGTCAGCACAGAGCCTGACGCGGGGCTCGAACTCACGGACTTCAAGATCATGACCTGAGCCGAAGTCGGACGCTTAACCAACCGAACCACCCAGGCGCCCCCAACTTTTTTTTTTTTTAAGCCTATGCATCCATCATGGAAACATTTACCATGTACCAGGTGCCTACTATGATACTATGCATGATACATGGCATTTTATTATTTCTTCAATATAATTGTTGTAAAATTATTTCTTGGACCTGAAAATAAATCTGGGTTCTCCGTGATTAGTCTAGTGGCTTCTCAATCATCAGGCACCTGGGCCTCAGGCCACAGTTACTTCTGTTGTGTGGCTCTGCCATTCTCATGCTTGGCTTGCACCTCATAGTTCAAGATGGCTGCTTCGCCTTCTGCCGTCGACTCTGCATTCCAGGGTGTAGGAGAGGGAGAAAGGTAAAGGACATGCCCTTTAAGGGAATGACACAGATTTTGCCCTGTGTCACTTCTGCTTCTCTTCCACAGGCCAGAATCATGTGGCCATTAATTGGAAGGGAGTTTGGAAATACAGTCCTTAGCTGGGCAACCATTCATTCTCCTAGGAATGTTTTTACTACACGGTTAGGGCAGAATAGCTGTTAGGGCACAGTGACTAGCTTCTGCCATGGCTGCTTATGTTTACATTTATGTTTGTATGCGGACTCCAGGAGTCTCCCTCCGGATCTGAGTTTAATGTTTTGCCTTTCCCTCACCTCCATCTGCATTCTGGCTTCTCTTCCCTTTTCCTCCCTATCTTCTTGGAAACAGCTTGGTGTGGGAATCCATGTGACCACATTCCTTCAGGTCTGGTGGTTCTGATCCAGACACCCACCCTCCCGTTGTTCATGCATTCCTATCCGTGCAGTCACTCATCTCCCCTGCTGCCACCCCCCAACACCCACACCCACGCCCACAGGCACATATTTGGTGTTGTAGTTCAGGAGGCATGGGTTTTTAGTCCTGCCTCCGTTATTTAGTCCGTATGTAACCTTGGGTAGGTCTCCTCAGCTTTGTGAGCCTCATCTTCCTCACATGGAAGAAAGCATCATTGCGTCACAAGAAAGAACCCTTGCCTAGCCTCCCTTCTGTGATGACTGAGGATGTGAAGCGTCATGAGGAAGTGCCTGGGCTTTAATAAAGAAGAAGCCACATTACTGGAAAGTAATGGATGGAGGGAACCCTTGTGCACTGTACTTTCCCTGAATCTGATCTCACCGACCTTCTCACAGAGGGAGCCTCTAGGGGCCATATGTCGCACATGACACATCCCAGTCACAGCTGGGTGATCCTGATGCAGAATCTTGTCCTGAATAGGCTTGATTGCTTCCTTTGGAAACATGCATTTGGACTCAAGGGTCAGGTGATGGTGATAGTTAGTGGTCGAGGTGTGTAGGGACTTTCCACAGTCCCTCAGGTCCCGGAGTCTTCTCTGAGCCCTGGAAGTCAGCAAGCCTTTGTACTCGGGGAGATACCTTATTTCTTCAATACATTTCACTTCTTTGCTTACATTTGTTACAGTGGTTTCTCTTCTTTTTTTTTTTTTTTTTTTTTTTTTTTTTTTTTAATTTTTTTTTTTTTTTCTCAACGTTTATTTATTTTTGGGACAGAGAGAGACAGAGCATGAACGGGGGAGGGGCAGAGAGAGAGGGAAACACAGAATCGGAAACAGGCTCCAGGCTCTGAGCCATCAGCCCAGAGCCTGACGCGGGGCTCGAACTCCCGGACCGCGAGATCGTGACCTGGCTGAAGTCGGACGCTTAACCGACTGTGCCACCCAGGCGCCCCAAGTGGTTTCTCTTCTTAGCTAAGCATTTTGATTATTGGGAAATCTGGCAAAATTTAACATTTGGCACCCTCATCTTAAAAATCTGTGCCCTTTCACCCTCTCACAAAGTCAAAGGTCAGTTGTGGTTCTTCCTGGGGTCATGCTTTTCCCCCAGTCAAAATCAGCCATTTAGAAAAGGCTCCAACAGCTATCACTGACGCTGTAAAAACATGAAGAGGTTTTGGATAAACACCTCCCCTAGAGGGACCATGTCATCCTTAATTCTAATTACATAGTAAAATATATTTTTCCCTGAGGCTCCCGGGTGGCTCAGTAGGTGAAGCGTCCGACTCTTGATTTCGGCTCAGGTCAGGACCTCACCATTCATGAGTTCGAGCCCCACATCTGGCTCTATGCTGATGGTCAGGACCCTGCTTGGGATTCTCTGTCTCCTTATCTCTGTCCCTCCCCTGCTGTGCATACTCTTTCTCTCTCTCCAAATAATAGATAAATAAACATATATATATATATATATATATATTTAAGTTTATTTATTTATTAAGTATATTATACACACACACACACACATATACATGCACACACACACACACACATACACACACCCCAATAAAGGGATTTTATGTATCAGAAAAGAGAAGAGGGTGGAACTTTCTGGAGAAAGGGAAGATCTTTGAACCCTCTCCACTTCTCCTTAAGATCAGACTGTGTGTGCATGTGCACATGTGTGCACCCCCACACTTGCACACATCCGTGCCACACTGTGTGACCACAAGCAAGATCAGCTATCCTGCGTTTGAAGACAGGTGACCTGACTCCTCATGTATTTACTGGGTGATTTCGGCTTCCCTTTGAGGCACCCCTCAGGCATCTAGACCTCCTTGTGGCTTCTCCCACTGCCCCCACTGACCTGTGGGCCCCACCTCTGAGGCTCTAGTCCTGCATTCTGGCCTCTCACCCCTCACCCACCTCCTGACATTCAGGTGGCTTGTCTGAGGTACAATAGAACAGACTTTCACCCAATGACAGGAGAGTTTCTTCAAGCTATTGCAGAAAGGGAAAGAGACTGAACTCAACTCTGAACACGGCAGTGACAGCCAGTTCCCCACTCCTCACATTTGGCCAAATGCTGAATCCCAACTACTTTGCCTCATAAACAGTTCTGCATCCTCCACTATCTGTGTCAGCCTCTCTCCTCCTGGGTGAGTTTCTGCAAAATGGTCTTGTTGCAAGTTGACCGATCTCTGTGTCTATCCCTCCTCAACGGCCCCTGCAGGTGGTTCTTCTGTTGTAGAAATCCAACTTTGTCCTTTCCCTTCGGTGACCGGCCGGTGAAACTGCCAGCACGCGTGGCCCTTCACCAGGGTCAGGGCTTGCTTCCTCCACGCCGCCCATGTGCAGCTGGCCTCCGAGGGACACTGTGCACCCCCAAACCACAGCCACACGGTGCATCTAATCAGCATTGTGGTTGCCTTCTCACGCTCTTACCTCAGCTTGCTAAACCGACACGATCCTCCCTCCCTTCAGCGGGTGAATGAAACCTCGGCTCAAGGCAGTGATTAATTTGACTGGGAATCTGGGGTGTTTACAGTTCACAAGGTGCTGAAGAGACAGCTTTAAACTTTCTGAGCAGGGAGCAGATTTGGAAAGCCCCCAAGGTGCCCTACACAGAAACTTCCGGTTTCCAAAGTGAGCCTTTTAAAGAAAAATGGCAAGTAGTACTAACAGAAAGGAAGAAGGAACACAAGGGAAGAAGAAACCTCGAAGACTGGATGAGCAAGGAATACCAACGGCTTAAATCACTGACTGTCCACCTGCTTGTCTCTGTGGTCTGTGTGGAGGAACCCTGCACAGAACAGACTCCCAAATGACCACGAGGTGGGGCCACTGGGTTATGGCAGGCCCTGGTACCCTCCGCTCACCCTTGTGCCCCCCAAGTGGTGCTTGCAATGATGTGCGCTGCCCGGCCTGGCAGTACTGTGCCCTCAAGAAGAGCCGGATTCCGGGGCGCCTGGGTGGCGCAGTCGGTTGGGCGTCCGACTTCAGCCAGGTCACGATCTCGCGGTCCGGGAGTTCGAGCCCCGCGTCAGGCTCTGGGCTGATGGCTCGGAGCCTGGAGCCTGTTTCCGATTCTGTGTCTCCCTCTCTCTCTGCCCCTCCCCCGTTCATGCTCTGTCTCTCTCTGTCCCAAAAAAAATAAATAAACGTTGAAAAAAAAATTAAAAAAAAAAAAAAAAAAAAAGAAGAGCCAGATTCCCTTGAGTCTTCAGCTGATTTAGTTGTGAGGGATCCTAGAGATCTTTCAGGGGGATCATCTTTCATGTAGCGAATACTCCAGCTGTGGATTGAATCCTGACTCTATAGCACATGGCGGGGGGGGGGGGGTGCAGGCGTGTTCTGGACGCATGGGTACGACTTTGACGAGAGCTGATGCACACGAGGCTTCTCCTTTTGGGTTGGAGAAGAAAACTTTATAGCGAGGTGTCTGGAGAGGAGAGAAAAGGGGGTTGCGACAGGAAAGGATGCAGCCATGTGTGTGGCATTTTTGTGTCATACTCAGCCTGTGGGTCTGCCTTTAAGATTTTTTGGAAGATACGTGAGCTCCCAGACACAAAAAAGGCTGGCCAGGGGAACAGATGACGAAGTGTGTCACAGGGTTGACGAGGGGCTCTTCTCCCCCCCACCCCCCCCACCCCCAGTCTGTTACAGACCTGAGTGCACTCTGGATCCTTAGGGTTGCAGAGTACCCTTCATGGAACAATCCCTTTGCTTGGAGGCCTTGGAGGCAGCTAGGCTGTGAGCTGTCTTGGTGTAGACAGACTTGTTTCTGAGGAAACAGTAGGACTTAGACGCCCCCAGAATGAAACGGGAGGGATGTGAGAGAGAGGGCCTTGGTTCTTTATTTGGCAGGGGGCTGACTATTAACAGCCATAAAGGAGCACCTGCGTGGCTCAGTTAGTTGAGCGTTCAACTTCGGCTGGGGGTGGGGGGTGGGGGGGGTTCGTGAGTTTGAGCCCCTTATCGGGCTCACTGCTGTCAGCACAAAGCCCACTTCAGCTCTTCTGTCCCCCGCTCTCTGCCCCTCCCCCACTTGCACTCTCTCGAAAATAAATAAACATTTAAAAAAAGCCATCAAGATTTGGAAATTAAATCTAGTATGATTATATTTATGTTAATCTACTGGGGGAAGTCCAAGGACGTTTAGATTAGTTTCAGATAAGCCCACAAAGGTCAGGAAAATTAGGCATGCTCTGCTGTGGCAGAACTGGTGAGAATAGAAGTTTGGGCCTGAACCAAGTCTCTCTTCACCTTCAGTAACTGGTTCAACTTGCATTCACTTACTCAGAAAATGATCTGTATTTTAGCAGCAGCATACCTTCTGCGATTATTGAAAACGGGTTTAAGTTCTAAGCACAGGGACCATGCCCTGTGCTTCTCTTTCCTATGGGGCACAGGGCCAAAACGTAATCATTAGCTTATGAATCATTTGATTCACTCGTTAGAACGGACATCAGCTTCTTCTCTTGCGTGTTGTGGGCAGCTGCTGGCAAGAGATGGGGAAGGTATGGCAGTACAACAGACCTTGTGTCTCAAAAGCATCACCCCCTTCAACATGGAGTGAAGACCCTGTTAGATTTATGATTAGACCGAAACCAAGAAGCGTATATGCATGATGGTAGGAAGGGGGACTCCGTTTAGGGACATCAGCAAAGATTAGAAGCAGTCAGCTTTCTGGAGCAGAAAGAGGGATTGAAAATTGGCCACAGTCATTCAACAAATATTTATCAATTGCTTAGTGCACATCAACGGTGGTTATTCTAGGGACCGAGGATTTAGCAGTGGACAACACAGAATTGATTTAAGGTGAAAGCATGTTGAGGATGGGATTATATTTATTTACATCTCTCCTTCATAGCCTTGTAGTCCTAGGATGATAAAAAGTCTTGAATTTGTAAAATGTATGTGCCTTGTTCTAAAAACTTAAAGCAACTTATAAAGTAGTATAAAACTCATCCAGATTCAAATGGAAGTGGAAGAGATCGGTAAATAACTTTGGAAAATTTTAAAAGCATTGGAACCCCAAACCCAGCAGGAACAAGGCTAGTTATGAGGCATGCACCCTTGAAATCCCAGAAACAGCACCAAATGAGCCACAGATGTAGCTTTAGGCTTTCCAGTGACTAACCTGCAGTGGGTGATGATACCATTGAAACAAGTAAACATCCTCAGTTCTTTGGAGGAAGCATCATGAATCCTAATAAAGACCAGAAAGAAACTTCTCTCTGAGAATCTTTCCCAAACAGGGTACTCTGTGGCTGAGCTATGGGACTAAGGTAACAAGCAAAACACGACTCAGAGGAGACTGGGAGAGCTGCCACCTTGGATTGAATGGCTGAGTCTTTGTGAGTTCATATTCCATCTCCAGGCAATAGCTAGGGGCAAGGATGCCCGCGGTAAGTCAGTCCCCGCAGTTTTGTTCAGCAGATATTAGACACGCGGGAAAGGTGTGGCTATCGATCTTGCACGTGTTTCATGAGATAAAGAACTTTAATGTGATTCCCAGAATAGCTGGAAGCAAGGTGGGATGGAGATAAGAAGGTTTGACTTTAGCTCCTTGCAGAGAAATGTGTGTTTGTAAACATAATCAGAATATCTCAGCTCAAGCCATTTTGCTTATATGGCTCCTTATATGTGTATGGGTTTGGCCTTAGGCATCCGTGAAGGGAGGAAGGATGGAAACATTCTGTTGTGTTTGATAGGATGACTAAATCTAGAAATGAAACTACTTTACCTCGTCAGTAAAAATCATCAAGTGTTTTTTTTGTTTGTTTGTTTTTAAGGAAGTATTGTTCAGTCAACTGGATGTCTGTGCATGAGATACACAGAAAAAGTTAAGCTGGGCCTCCGTGTGTTTCTTTCAGTGTATCTCAGTGTCTGCCTCTGATTTTAGAAAACAGTAAAATGGGTTAGAAATGATGGTCACTCATAAAACAAGAAACTAGAGTAAAGGACTCGTAGGAGTAAAGATTAATATATAGGATACAGAATCACATAACCAATCATGGCGGGTAGTTTTCGGGTACCAGCCAAACTCACACGTTCTTCTGTTAGAACTCCCCTGATACACGCACATGTGCACACATACGTGTCCATGGCGGCTGTGACTCATCCCTCCCTCATTTCAGCTGTGCAGAGCATGGGTGGGCATCTGACCGAGAGAGGGGATCGAGAGGCTGGACTGCACCATTCTGACTCTGTCTCTCTCTCTCTTCCCGCCCCCCCCCCCCCGCCCCCACCCCATGCACTCTTGCTCTCACTCTCTTGCTTTTTGCTTAAGATGTTTTAAGTGGCAGGGCACCTGGGTGGGGGGGTGGTACTCAGGCAGTTAAGCATCCAACTTCGGCTCAGGTCATGATCTCACAGTTCATGAGTTCGAGCCCTGCATCGGGCTCTGTTGACAGCTCGGAGCCTGGAGCTGCTTCAGATTCTGTGTCTTCCTCTCTCTCTGCTCCTCCCCCATTCACACTCTGTCTCTCTCTCTTTCTCTCTCTTTCAAAAATAAATAAAACATTAGGAAAAAAAAGATGTTTTAGGTGATTTTTGTTTCTCATATTAAATGCTCCCTGATCAAGATACTAAGTAAACTAGGAAGATTTTCTTTCCTTTGATGTACAGGATAGAGGATTAGGGGATATAGCATAAATATATTTTATATTTTATATATTTATGTATTTGAAAAAGGAAATAGCAATATTGGAGGGGCAGCCATGCCCCAAGGAAATATTGGGGGGGCAGCCATGAAGTTTGATACAAAGTAAAAAAAAAAAAAAAATCTGAAGCAAAGAGCTTCCGGTTTAGTGCTGATATGTGTGGAGGGATATTTCACCGTTTCTGTCTGGTGTGTTTTTCTGCTCCCCTGTGCTCACTTCATTTCTTCATCTGTACTCCAGAGACCTCTGCCCAATCTAAGCACATAAGCTTTGGGGAAAGGGAGTGACTATGGTGAACTTCAAGGGTGATGCTAAGTTCAAGAGTCACTAGTTCAGATGGGGAAATAGAGTCTGAGACATTCTTGTGGAATATGTCTGCTTTTGTTTCCAAACTAGCTAGAAAGTTCCTAGGGTTGGGAATGGGTGGGAGGGAGAGAGGAGATCCTCCTAGATTAAATCTAGAATCTGTGCTGGAGTCTTCTTCCAGCACCAGAGAACATTGGGGAAACTGAGTTGGTGCCTACTTGTCATCCTCATTGCTTCTCAGGTGAAGCCCAAGATGACAGCCAGGAGGAGGTCTCCTGCCAACCGACCTGCAGGATGGACACTATTCTGGGCTCCAAGACTTCACTAAGGCTTTGTCTGACCCAGAACTGTGGACTGTCCTTCCTCCAAATACCCTGACCCCTCAGGAGGGGGAGAGCGAGGGGAAGTAGTGGTGTGGAAGGGAAAATGGCTGCCGGACTAACCATCACCCACATAACAGCTCCAAATGCGCACAGTGACAGAACTGCCCTCTCAGCTCTTTCAGATACATTAAAGAACTTCACTTGGCGTTCGTTTTTTTTAATGTTTATTTTTGAGAGAGAGAGAAAGAACGAGAAAGAGAGCACTAGTGGGGGGCAGGGGGAGGCAGAGAGAGAGAGGGAGACATTGGATCTGAAGCAGGCTCTGCACTGACAGAGGAGAGCCCGATGTGCGGCTCGAACTCACAAACTGTGAGATCATGACCCGAGCTGAAGTTGGACACTTAACCGACCGAGCCACCCAAGGGTCCCTGGCATTCTTTGATTAGGTATGCAGTTGTTTACCATTTTGTGGAGATTGAAACTCTAGGATAATTGTTGAATTTTGGTAATTAATGTAGTTAAGGGATATCATTGGACTACTTGGGGTTTTTTTTTTTTTACTGGCAAACTTAAAACTCTGTCTTTAATAATAAATTGAAGCTTTGAAAAGAAAATAAGGATAGAGAGTGTTCATGGATATTCTTCTCTCAACAAAGGATTTTTTTTAATGTTTTTTTCTCATTCTTTTTACATTTCCTCCCCACAATCCTCAGTGCCTCATAGACAGCTAGATCCATTGTAGATGTGAGATAAAAATGGTTTTGAATGATTGAAAAAGGGTTTATTAATCATTGTTTGGAAAGAATCCTGAAGGATATCGGCATAAGCAAAGTGTTCATTTCCTCTTTAGATATTTATGCAGAAAATTCACTCTCAAGTCTTCATTTCAGCTGGTGGTGGGTAATATGGCCACAGGGTCACAGCTTCACAAAGGATAGTGGCCAGACAGGACCTAGTGGTGGTGGTGGAGGGTGCTCCTGACCCCAGGCTACCAATGAAGAGGCCTGGAGAATGTTTCATTGGCTTGAAGCAGAAGAGCTTTGCTAGAAAAGAGAGCCTTGGTGGCCTGGCCAAGGTGAGCTAGGCTGCAGCAACGAATAACCATCCGAACTCAGTGGCTTTATAGGAAGTTTCTTTACCAGTCTTGTCACACTCTGGTACAGGTCCTGAAGCCTGCCTCTGTTTTGTAGGCTCGCTGCCTGGATCCCATGACCCCCGAGGCTACAGCACCGGGCAAGGACACAGCTGGAGGATGGTGTAGGATGTTCTTCAGTGCCAGGATTGAAAGTGGCATGAGTCACTTCAGCCTATACCCTATCCGTCCAGACTCACTTACTTGACCGCAACCACAAAGTGGGCTGGGAAATGTGGTTCGGCTGTGTGCCTACGAAGAATGTGGGGGAGGACACGTAGCATTTGTCTGCCACAGAGAATCAGGGTGAAAGAGTGACAGCAAAGGAGTGGGACGAAAAGAGCACCTGTGGGATGGGAACTAAGTGTACATGCCCGCTTCTCTAGGGGCTTCTGGCCTGGGATGTGCAACCGACACCATCCTTCATTCTACTCGGCTAAATGGAAGGATAGCGACTTAAGTGCAAATTAGTGAGCTGTGGCATCCTGGAATCCATACCTGCGAATTAGATAGGAGACCCTTTTTTGCATAGGTACAGTTAGTGACAAATCGGAACCCGGGGACGTGGCAAGTGTGGGGTGAGCCGCCTGTGGGCACCGAGACTGCATGTTCCCATAGGGCTGGTGCCCGAATTACTTGAGACGCCCAGGCCACCGCTTGGTGCACCTGCTTACTGCGCCAACTGGAGGACAGAGGGGACAGAGGCTAGTGGGAGCCCCCCGGGTCTCACTCTCCTCCAGAATTAGACTCATGGCCCGCAGTGGAAGGACACATCTACCGTTCTGGTCACTTTCAGAGCAGATCGAGGCCCCTTACACCAAGATTCTAGCAAAGAGACATAATCCTTTGAGACACTTGCCTTTTAATTGTCAGGTGGTTTTCACCACAGCACGGCTATTCCCACGGGGTCTCTACAACCACTGCCGAATACTGTCGGATAGGCTCCGTAGGCAACGCTCTCTGGAGATTTCTAACTTAGGTCGTCCGCTCAGCCTCGGACTCATTCAGTCTTTCCGAATAGGTTGGTGAGTCCCAGCTCTGGGCGGGACACTATATAGACGTACCTGTAGATGTACACTTAGATGTTATCTAAGGGAGAGTGGCGGTGGGGGCGCAGGTGGGGGGGTTGGGGAGGGATGGTCACGAAGTCTGTAAATCAGAGCATACACTTATTAAATTTACAGTAGCACTTTTAGGAGCAAGAAGGTGTTTCCTGAGGGGAAACTTCATCCCAGAAGCCAGGGCCCCACGCCTGCCCAGTCTTTCTCTCTCTAGTTTCAAGGAGCAGGTACCTGTTTCTCTAAACTGACCAGCATTGCTTTGTCCCTTGCCACTTGGAGGAGGCGGCTTATCTGCTGAACCAGCCATCACCCCTGATCCAGAAACGACTGCCATGTTGAAAGGGGTTGAGAACTGGTATGCCACCAGATCAAACACTGAGCACCCACACAGTGCAGGCTCCAAACATCTAAATAGAAGGATGGGGGACAGCAAGGGAGTTAGAAAAAACAGGCCGATGGCTTGGGACTGGCCTTGACGAAGCATTTCTGTAACAACCACACTTTTACCTGTACTGGATCTTGCTGGAAGGGGAGAAGTTGGGGACAATTGAGAGAGAGGTTAAAGCACCCTGATTTCCGGCGCCCAGAGTCTCTCCCTTGCCTCTTACTCAGGTTTCCATCAGTAAATGGTCCGGACCATATCCGTTCTAATGGCAACTCGCGCTTCCCTCGAAGCTGGTGCACCCTGATACTGCCCCGGCGAACCCTGATACTGTCCCTCCACCAGAGTTGGGAGGGGGCAGCCCCCCACCAGGCTCTCCCTAAAAACACGGGCAGAGGGAGAGGAGAGGAATCGCCCTAAGATTGTGTAATGTGTGAGCCACCAGCCAGATTGATCCGCCCTGAATGCTTGTGAAGTGACTTGAGAGCAGCTGTTCTGAGGGAGCAGATGGGGCCATGAGAGCAAAAGACCTTTGTGGAAAGCGCACAGAGGTGAGGCGCCCTCCTCCTCCTGTAGCCCGCCCTGTCTGCACTTGTTTAGTCCCGAAGCTTCCTCCTATGGCAGTGAACGTGTCTTGCACGTTCACTGCAGGGGGTACCCCGAACGACTTGGGACGGCTTTCATAGCTCCTCCCCGTTCCTCCCCCCACCCCCACCCCCACCCCCACCCCCACCCCCATCCTGGCGTGATGAGCCTGGGTATTCTCCGAGCTGATGAGGGCGGCTGCAGACAAGTGGAAAGGAAACCGACCAACAGACCGTGGAACTGTGTTTGCAGCCCCAGAGCCAGCAGGGGGCCCCGCATCCCTGAGAGAATGTGAGGATGCTGGCTGCCACCTGGGGAGGGAGGTCGGACACAGCATAATGAGTGTCACTCTTCGGCGCCTTTGATCCCCATAGAGGGAGCCACAAAAGGAGTCCTGGCCAGATCCCTCTTCTAAGGGTCACAGGCCACTGGAACCACACATTTCATCGGAGAGAAGAAAGGGACACAATGTAAGCGCACTCTTCTGAGGGCCCAGATTATATCTTGCTTTATTTTTGTGTGTGGCACGATTTGCAGGGACCAGCAGCCCTGCCTCGACTTCCCATCCAGGGACCATTGTTAGTTTGCCTATTAGGTTCTCATTAGATTTTCAGCCGCTGCTCCGACTTTTCTCTTTTTACAGAAGAGAGAACAACTGGGGACTTGTTTCCTGAAGAAAGCGTGGTGTTAGAAGTTTTTCAAACCTCTGAGAAGAGAGAGAGGTCAAATGAGAATGTGGGGGCCTGGCTTTCCAGGATCTCAGGCCAATTACCGCGTGGGGAAGGTCCTTGGGCCTTCCTGCCCCCTCCCAGCTACGGAGGCTTCTGTGTTTAACTGTTGCGTGAAGACTTCCAGCACTGGACTCCACTAGCCTGAGCTAGAATTAACATCCTTTCATTGCCAGACTGACTTGTGGTCTTCTAGAAATTCTCTGGGTGTATTTCCTGAATGAAGGCGTGGGGACAGGCATCTGGAAAGTAAAGGTGTATTCTGATGTCAGCCTATGGGCCACGGATCACCAACACAGCAAGTTACTTATCAGGGATATAAGTAGTCATTTGTTTCTTGTAAATTGTTCCAAAAGGGAAAAAGTATTTTTTTTTTAAGTGAGCACTTTCAGAACCTCTTGTATGGCGGCTAAGTACCCAGTGGCGAGGGGCCTGGTGGTGTATTCTCTGTCATTCTCTGCTTCTTCCTGAGCGCTTTCTTGAGGGCAGCAGGTCAGGGACAGAGGAAGTGTCTGTTTGGACTCACTTGTGGTCTTTGGTCAGCTGCAGGTCAATTTCATGGGTAATTCAGGAAAAAGAAAATGGGCTTGGGTCATGCTTTGTGACAGCCAGGCCCAAAACCGAGATGTAGTGATACCATCACAATCCCAGAATGTAATGTAATTTTCATAAGTGGGAATTAGTGCTTAAAGACACTAAAGTTAGAAACAACAGCCCCAGTGAGTCATTTGCATTAAGTTTACTAAGAAGAGTCATTTTGCATGATTCGTCAGTGGTCCCAGCAAGTATGTCTGTTTAAAGTACTGTGTTTCCCCACCCGCCTTTTTTTTTTTTTCCATTTAGAGGTTTGCAAATTTTGACCAACAGCATGGATAATAAGACTGTGCTTTAAACGAACTTAAAAAAAAAAAAAGCATGTGGATACTTTTCATCAATGCTCACTTAGTGCACTATCATTTTAGGAAAGCCATTCCAGCTTTATTTCCTGGCATCTCTGGCAACAAATGTGTGGATGTATCAGAAATCGTATTTGTTTGTATTAAAACATAGTCCCCACGCCTTTTCATTCCTTCCTGATGGAGCAGGCATTTTACACTTTGATGCGTACATAGGGTAACAATTTGTCCCTTCTAGTCAAGAGCTTTAAGCACGCAGTTCCCATGAAGTAAAACAACCTTCTCAAACCTTCCTTCTGCTCCCCTTACTGAGCCTGTATCCTTAGTACCTCATTTGTAAACATTGCCACGGAGGGCTTGGATGCTTTCATTTGTGCATCTGAAAGGACGGACAAAATTAACCATTTCCAAGTGACCAGAGCAAGTCGACTCCCTTACTTGTCAGATCACAGGAATAGTTGCCTTTCAGTACATTAGATCTGCAGCTACATTGGTCGTCTCCGTGTCTTTAGATTTTGCAAAAGGAAACTGAAATCCAGCAAGTCGTATTAAGAGCCCATTCAAAAAATGAACAAAAAAGCAAATGAAAACAACCCAGAACGAAGCGGTGTATTTTTCACTTTGCGTTTTGTAGGCGTAAGTCCCTTCTTTATCATTTGCGATTTTTTCTGAGAGGTGGTGGATTTTCACTTCAGAGGCAAACAGTATCATGACAAGACAGCCACAGGAGCCTGCAACAGAAGGAGCAAACAATGTGTTGTCACAAATATTTCCCGATTGTAAGGGGCAGGGAAGAGGGTCAGTGTGGAAACTAAAGAAAGCCTTTACCATCACCCTCGTTGGCATCCTTCTCCAAAAATACAGCATTTCACATTTGTAATCATGAGCCTGATTCTCCAAGTGATGGGCAGGGGGCCTGAGTTATGTCCGTGAGCAAAGAAGATTTGGTGGAGGTGGGGAGGGTAGAATCTAGCTGATGTCACGAAGACTGGGAGATGTTCCTCTCTGTGTGATGAGTGGGCTGAATGGCTGGCTGGGCACCTTCAAAGCACAATGGTGGGATCCGGCTACAAAGCAGCCACTGCTGTGATGTGACTTTAAGAGAACAAATTTCTCTGTACTTCACAGACCATGCAGAAAAAATTCCAGCCATGCAGCCCCCTTATGAAAGGGCCTAGGGCTTCCTTCAGAAGAGTTCCATGACCTCTCCCTCAGAAGGGCTCCTCTCTCCTCCAGCTCCCACCTGGCCACGGCTGCCCAGAGGAGTCCCTGAGCAAAGGGAGCCATACATAAAGCATTGAGGCAACAGTATCTGTTCTCCTTGTGTCTAACAAAACTCGGGATTTTTACCTGGGTGTGTGTGGCTGCCTTGAATAAAGGCCTCACTCTTTGGTTGAGAGGGGCGGGGTGAGGGCAGGAAAGTTTCCTTGAAGTATGCATGTATCAGATGGCTGCCCTGTCTTCTCCCCCTTCCTCCTTCCTGTAGCTGAAATATGGATGCAATGGCTGGAGCTCCAGCAGACATTTTGGACCAGGTGGCCTCAGAAATGGAAGCCATGTACTATAGAAAAACAAGAATGGAGGAGTATGGATTTCAGACACCTGGAGCTACCAGGCCGACCCTAGACTTCAAACTCTAGGTTTTTATGTGGAAGAAAAATAAATATCTATTTTGTTTAATCCACTATTATTATTTTTCCCTCATGTACTACTCATTGGTAGCCTAATCTAATCTTTTTTAATTTTTTTTTTTTTCAACGTTTATTTATTTTTGGGACAGAGAGAGACAGAGCATGAACGGGGGAGGGGCAGAGAGAGAGGGAGACACAGAATCGGAAACTGGCTCCAGGCTCCGAGCCATCAGCCCAGAGCCTGATGCGGGGCTCGAACTCCCGGACCGCGAGATCGTGACCTGGCTGAAGTCGGACGCTTAACCTACTGCGCCACCCAGGCGCCCCTAGCCTAATCTAATCTTAAAGCTGTGGTGTGGGTGATCTCCTTGCAGGACAGGGGCACTCCATACTGAGTGGTGCCTGGAAGTTCTGAGAGGCCCTCTCCCTGAAGATGGAGAATGGGAGACCCCCAGATGGGTGGGTGGCACAGAGGACAGAAGCAGGTGGTAAGTGGATAGCAAGGTGCTCAGGCCTTCCACAGCTAGTGTTGCATCCCGGGCCACCTCAGTGGGGGTCGAGTTAATAGGAGACTTGCTGAGATGGTCTTCTAACTTGGGTCAAACCAGTTTGGATTCGGACCCTGATTCCTCCACTTACTCTGTGAAATTAGGCAATTTTAATCTCCAAGTCTCAATTTTCTCATCTCTAAAATGTGAATAATGGAGATGATGCACAATTAGCACTTGTCATTAGAATTGACACACATAAATGCTTACTAATCAGTAACTATTCCTACGCTTTTTATGTACTCTTTTCATCTTGCAAGTCCTTGCCACAATCCCTTACCCCCCGCCCCCACCCCCCCACCCCAAAAAACCCTGACTGTTTCGGATAAGCCCCCCAAAAGAATATAGTACAGGCTCTTGTTCCTCCAAATACTCTCCCATTAGGTTTATGACTCCTTTAGAATGGGTAAGTGCTTTTGCCCTTCAGTTAAAGTTTATTCAGATACCCTGGGAGCAGCAATATACTGGCTTCAGTACCCATTCATTAATTCACTCATTCATTGATTCCACTCGGCGTGCTATGTGCCAAGCTCAGGGATAATGGTGGATATGTAAACGTTAAAGAAAATACATATGGTTTCTGCTCTAACAGAGAATAGAATAGGGTAGGGAACACACATAAGACAATTGTAAACCGATTTCAGTGAGTGTAACAGCAAGGGAGGTACAGGTGGCTATTACTGAGAGGGTGGGCAGCATCATGGAAGGTTCCTTGGAAGTAGCTGTAGGAAAAGTTAGCTGAGCAAAGGGAGGCCGGACCGGTGTGGGGAGTGGTCTGGCCATGAGGAGCTATAATGCAAATGATGGCCCCCATTCCTTTTCTAAAGGTCGGGTTTGCATTGGGATCGAGGTAGAGACAGGATCTTGTGGGAGTAAGAGGTGAAGGGCAGGGAAGGACCTATCCCATTTCTTTCATTTTAGAATTTTGCATAGGGCTGACCCATCCGCTTGATCATCATCGTAATATACCCCCAAATAATCAAATGATGCAGTTCTCTTGAAACTTCACTTCTCGCCAGCCTCAGCGCAGTAGTTGAGAGTATTCCTTTGTAAAATTCGTCAGCCTATTTTTGTATTCGGAGCTTAAAACCAGAGCTCTCCCCTGGCAAAATCGTATTATTCCTTTCTTGTTAGATCCAACAAAAAGGCTGCAATGCTGTTTTCTCTTTATCTTTCATTTGAAAATTGTGGAGAAAATGCCATTGCTTTTACCAGAAGAACTTTCTTTGTCTGAGGAGATGGTGAATTTCAGACAGAAGCGAAACACTGTTATTTCCTTCCTGCTTGAAAGGAAAATTCAAGCTAGGTTTCCTTTTCGAGTTGTTAAATATTTTAGAGGTATTACTTTGTTAGGGAGACAGCATCATAGTGAGACTGCGTTTCAAATTCCTGAAGTAAAGGTTGCTTGGGGTATCTTAAGACTCGCAGCCTTTCACCATAGCTAGTCATCCAAGCGTGCAAGCTCCCAAAACAGAGCGCATGGTCCAGTAGTTGAGAGGATGGTCTGAGATTCTGTTCTGGATTCTGGAGTTGACCATGGGGTCAACTTTGTCATTTCAGAGTCGGAGCACAATAACCTCGCTTGAATTTTTGCCAACCCTGTGACTGTGAAGAGATGTGAAGGGAAACAGCTTACTGTGATGTTAGGGCATCTTTGCTTCTCTCTGTCCATGGCTCTAAAAGAGATGTGGGGCCAAGGATAACTACAACCTATGGACCAAAAGATACACGTGAAACGTATCTTCTCTTTGTGGCCTGGATGCCAGGCACACGGGGAGAGGTGTGTAAGGGAAGGGGGTGATGGTGGGAATAGGGCTTAGCACTTTTCCAATATGGCCCTTAGTCCCCAGCAAGGGGGCTCCTTGCTCTGGGTCCCACATTTAGAGGGTGCTGCTCTCTCTCTTCTAGAAAGACCCTTCCTCACCCTCCGGTGCGGGTCAATGGGATGAGCCCATCTTGAGTCCCTCACCCATATTCTAGCTCATGCTCCTGGGACCTGGGACTTTCTCCCCGAATGGCCCTGAGTGCATTTCCAGGGCTGCATGGGTATCTGTCTTCTTTGGAGCAGTCGCTCTAAGGGCAGACTTTGTGGCTGGTGTTGCACAGCCCTGAGGCCTGAAGATGGTCAAGGAACAGCTACTGTGAGGGTGCAGTCAGAGCTCAGATACACAGTAGAGTGTATACGTGGGGCCCTTTGCAGTATGGATAGAACCAAGCAAGAGGAGGGAAGTGGACAGACAGGGGCCAGCTCTTCTCTGTCACCGCATTCAGGTCCAGAATTTTAAATGTGAATGTGGCCTTCCAGGTCCTTATGGGGAGATGTTGTCAAGGCAGACGGATAGAGCATGTCTCATTGAATAGTTTATTAGCTTATGACTTTCAAATGTTCAGACATGTGGTATGTGGACTGTCATTAATAGTCTTGCTCAAGGCCTCACAAATGTTAGGATCAGGCCTGCGTGCTTCCTTCTTCCTTTTCCCAGCTATCCATGTTCCCCAGGAGTCCAAACTCAGCCGGGGCCCTTTGGACAGACGCCTCACGTGTTTGTCTGACCAACACCGCTCCTGCTCATGAGGAAGGTTTGAGTACATTAGATGTAAGAAAGCCTGCCAAGACGTGCTCCAGCTAGAATTTGGGACATAACCAGGCACAGGACCCACGTTTTGCTGTCATGCGTCTTACCCAGAGACCAGCCATTTTCCTTTATGTGTTTGATTGCCCTGCCATCTGGCTGGTACTGTAATATTTATTTCCCCCTTTAATGACTGATTACTGAGTTAATCCCTGACTGAAAAGGATAGCTGAGTTATAGAGCTGTCACACAATGAATTACCAGTCAATTAACAAACATTTGTAATGTGCTAGACATTGCACACTCATGACTGTCTCTGGCAGCTCTCTGGGACTGCGGAGCTGGACGCCTCTCTCCTCCAGTCCTTACAATATAGGGAGCAAAGGTCACGGCCAACAAGAGAGCTGCCTCTTCGTCCCTGGCTGATCGTGAGGGTGACTATGCCGTGATGGGTGAGAACAGCCTGCCAGGATCTCTGTGAGTCCAGGGTACCGTGGGCTTCAGGGGAAATGTGTCCTCAAAGGTGAAAAAAAAAAAAAAAAAAAAAGCTCTGATACATTCTCCTATTATCACTAAGATTGTATTGTGGGAAATAATAAATTAGAATTTCAATTCCATTTAAAGTAATGGCCAACATTTCCAGAAAGCTAGCACGTCATCTTTAAGCTCTCTTACAGATGACAAATACTAGAGGCATTCCATTGCCTCTGCAGAATGATAAATTGATAATTTCCTTCTTTAAGGAGTCTTGAAAGATGATAAATGGAGGTGGAAAAGCCACAGCTTTGCAGGTGTAGGTACTAATTTTCTGTGAAATTATGCAATCTCAGTAGAAAGCCATTATCAAAGGTGAGGTCTCCAGCAATAATTTCTTCCGCAAATGAAAGCGGTTCTGTCTTCACCCTGCTGTAGAGACCAGTGGCTGCTATCTAGAAAAGGGACAGCAGGACAAGTAAAACAAGTTAATACCTAAGAGTAGATTTTGAGGTCTTGATGGGGAGAAATTTGGTCACGTGTTTCCAAAGAGAAGGTGTGGATGAAAGAACACCACCAGTTAGGTTCAGCTTTTTCTCCTCATCTCCTGTACTGGAGAGTTGAAGAACCCACATCTAACTTAAGTTTTACAAATGTCATGTCAGTAGAGCAGTGATTTGTGCAAAGAAGAAATGATCTAAAAACACGATCTTTTTTCTAATTTGAACTGACTCTCCGAAAAGGAGAATATTCTTTGTTTCAGAAAATACACAGAGCTACTTCTGCTCTATTCGTTTATTCAACAAATATTTGTTGGGTGCCTACTGCAGCATTCTGGGCCCTGGGGATACAGCCCTGGATGAGCCGACAGAAATCCCTGTCTTCATGGAGCTGTCAGTGGTGGAGACAGTGGAGAAGAGGCAATAACAAGATAAGCGAGGACATTCTGGCACTTATCAGAGTGTGATTTGCACTAAGGGGAATAAAATAAAGCAGGGAAGGGGGTGGCCAGGGAGGCCTCAGGGAGAAGATGATGTTCTAGTGCCTCTTGAAGAAAGTCAAGGAATGAGAAAGGTAAGTGAAGGGAAGAGCATTTTGGGGTAAGGGAACAGTGTGCGCAGAGGACCCGGGCGGTTTGGGCAGAGAGCGGCAGAGAGCCATGCAGAGAGGAGTAAGAGGTGAGCCGCGTGTGGGGGCAGGGGCTGGCGGGGTCCTGGGGTAGGCGCATCAAGTGGCGCTTTAGAGGTCATAGCAAGGACTTGCACTGAGACTCTAAAACAAACAGAGAGGAAGAGACACACTTGCGTGTTCTGAATAGGAAGGGAGTCTGTTTGCGCTTGTGATAGAACAAGATTGAACATCTCCTTGCACGAGGTCATGGCCGGGTACAGGGCAAAGTGCGTTAACCTTTTCCAGCACCCTCGACATGAGTAACCTGGAGTGCAATCCTGTCACTGCCCTGCTGCCACCGGCACCTCAAATCAGAATCTCTGGTCCTTTGCCATCACGGGCTGGCTAATACTACTTTTTTCCTTCTGTGGCCTCCTTCCTAAAGTCTATGCTGAGAAGCCAGTAGAATACTGTCGTTGCCGACTTTTCCTACCACACTCCCGTCCTTCAGCTTTGCTCAGGCTCGGTGGCTTTGATGCCTGGATATCCCTGTATCTCCCTTCTCAGACTTTAGATAACAGCTCCTCCATAAGGACTGAAGTGGAAACAAGACCCGGAGAGTTTCTGACCACAGTTACAGAATAATATGTCCTAGACATATTACAGAGGCCAGGATATTTGGAGTATGGAAATTGATATGTAATGTAAGCCTTCATCTATTTTTGTACTGCTCTTTATTTTCCTGTCTGTGTGTTTCATGTGTGACTGTGCTTGTTTATGTTCCATGCCATAGTTGTAATTATCATAATTAATTAGGCCCGTATCAGGAACATCTCCCTTTTAAATGAAGGCAGCCATTGTATTTGTTTGCCTTGCTTGGTATAACTCCTAACATGATACTATGTGTAAGAGAAGACGTAATAAATACAATTTGCAATAAGCCCACATTTTGGAGGTTTTCACCACCTCCAAAAGGCCTGAGTCAATACCTCTCATATCACCTTCAGAGAGTATTCACTGAACTATCTAGAATGTTCTATGCATGATCCATGGAAAGTCTTCTACCTGGCCTCTTCTCTTCTCCTTGCAGATCTGGGACTATGCCATCAACTGGGAAACTTCTAGAATGCAGTATAGAAAGGCAGACACTCATGTATCAGTGCCCTAGTGTGAAACTGTGGATCCAGTCGCTTCCATGCCCAGACGCTTCTTCTTTGGCTCCCTCTCTTTCTCTACCTCCCTAATTTGTGTACATTTCTCTCTCTCTCTCCCCCACTGTATTAGAAACCTGGAGGGAAGTGTTTTCAACCCTGTTTTCCCCATTCTGCCTTCCCCTCCCATTTACTCTCCCATTTATGCTTTCACAAAGCTCACTGTTCAGCAATACTCTTGAAACACCCCTGTCTTATAGCGTCAGGGACATCATGACCTCCTGGTTTTCCTTCCTCCCCTCTAGACACACCTAGTCAGTGTCCTTTGCCGGCCGCTCCTCCTCAACCCAAAAGCGAACTGATGGTGTTCTTCGGGGATTGGTCCTAGGCCAATTTTTCTCTATCTACATTCTCTCCCCAGATGATCTCATCCATTTCCATTGCTTTAAATAATATCTATATCCTGACAACTCCTAAATTTATGTCTTTTGTCTAGACCTCTTCTCTGAGCTCCAGACTCATATATCCCACTGGCTACTTGCCATCTCTACTCACATACCTCCTAGGGTCTCAAAGTTGACATGCCCCAAATAGAACATTGATTTCTAGTGCTAGGCTCCTCCTTCCACATCTTTCTTGCCCTGAACTCTAAGTCTATTCCTCCCCTTGTCTTATTCGTCTTGGTAAATGCCACCACTGTCGACTTGCTTCAGCCACCGGGAAAAGGTTTTACTTTTGGATCTACTTTCAAAATGTTTTTAGAATCCATTCATCTCTCTCCATGTCCAAGGCAATATAGCCTAGTCTTTCACCAGACATTTCTTAAAAGGTAAATCAGCAACCTCATGTCTCCTTAAACTCTTTCACAAGTTTCTCAATGTAATTAGAATCAATTCTGAAAGATTTACCCTGGCTGACTTTTGAGGTCTGACATTAACTGCCATCAACAGGTCTTGATAATAATGTTGGTGTTTTTTGTTTTTTGTTTTTTGTTTTCTCTCATTTCCCCATCATTACTTACCCCTAGCCACCTGGGCCTTCTTTCAGTTCCCACAGCAAGCCGACCTCTTTCCTTAGAGCCTTCATGCATGCTTTCTCCTCTCCTTGGGAAAGTCTCTAGGGGTCCTCAGCTCCTTTGAATCCTTAGAACTACTTGCTGCCCAGTGCATCAAAGCCCCATCCCTTCTTTCTTTCCATTCTCTATTATAGCAGCATGTTGATGAGCCTTACGGGATTGAGTGTCATCTCTAATTGCTTATGTACACTTTTGTTTGATTCTTCTGCTAGACTGTAGGTTCCACAAAAGTAGGACTTTGTGTACCTGATTGGTTGTGGCATCACCAGTTCCTATTATGATGGCCGGCACATAGTGGGCATTCAGTCAGGGTTTGTTAAATAAGGGACACGTATGCACCTAAATCAGTGGTTCTCAACACTGGTCACGCATTAGAATTACCCGAGAGAGATTTATAAAAACACCTGTACCCAGGCCCCACCCCCAGAGACCCCAATTTAATTAGTGTAGCGCGGGGCCTGGCATCAGCACTTTTAGGGAGTTTTCCGAGTGATTTTAATGTATAGTCCAGAAAGAGAATCACTGCCCAAAATGAACTAAGGGAACCCATTGAGGTATTACTAAAATCCTAACTTGGGGAATGGTTTCTCAAATCCAGTTTATAACTGACAAGATGAGAAAGAGCACGTGGGCTGCATTGCCTGTGTTTCATGAACAGTGATGGTGGACAGAGATGCTACATGAAGAGGGCTGAGGAATAAGATGAACCAAACTGGAAGCCATAAGTAGTAGAAGGAGCATCTGGTCAGAGAGGGCGACAGGCTATCAGGCCAGAGCATGAGCAAGCGCTGGTGCCTGAAACCTTTGGTGGCCTAATCCAAAGGTTTGTTCTCTTTCCTTCTCTGTCTCCAGGGTCTGGCATGCGCACTGGGACATATGAGGAAAGGCTCATAGCTCCGCTACCCCAGCAGTGTGGGAGGAAGACCTCTTCTCCTTCCTTCTCCCGTATCTTCATGCCTCAGGATGCCAAGCCTTGGGTCCCCATCCAGCAAGGGAGTAGACAGATCCAAATGATATCGGTATGAGGAAAGGGGGCATCTTGGGGAACCCAGGGCTGAGTGGGAGAAGAAGGAAAGGAGGTCTGAGGAGGAAGGAATTTTCTCTGCTGGCTATGAGGAGGGCTGCCTGGGCAGAGAAACAGGGGAGGAGACTCTGGAAAAGAGCTGCCCTTCCCCACACCCCCCACTGCCGGCCAGCAGAGAGGTTTTTAATGGAGTGTGACTCACACGGGAACAAAATGACTTCCTAACACAGGCTGTCCCCTCTTTGTGTGTTTATCTGTTGGCTCATAGTTAGAGTGTTTGTGATAAGACCGTAATCCCCATCCTTCCACGATGAGGGTTTAGAGCTGGGATCTCCATGAATATTATAACTTCGGATAAGCATTTCCAAAACTCCAGGGGCTTCTGCTTACTGTATGTATGCTGAAGCTGAATGAGGTAGTCTGCGATTCAAGAGTGATCTGTTTACCCCCAAAGGTCACAAACCATCAGTCCGTTTGACCCTGACACGTGTTTTGTTTTAAAAAGTGATGGAAAGTTTTGCTATTTAAAAATACGGATTGGGGGCTTTAAAAAGCAGACGATGTGCAAAACACCTGTCCTTTACCTTCTGCGAGACAGATCTGGAGCTAGCTCCTTCTTTCCCTTCCTCCCCGTCTCTTCCTTCCCTCATCCACAAACCTTTATTGAGGGCCTGCTTTTGCAACAAGTTCAAAGATAAATAAGATATAATGTAAGCGCAGGGTCTGTGTGTTCCCGCATATATTTCTGTGCTCAGGTTTTCTTCGCATCAGACTTGGCCAAGGGCCGAGATAAGATCTGGGACTTGGATTAAATGCTGCATTCTCGGAGTCATCTCGCTTTTCAAATACCGTTAGTTTGGTCGTCCGTTAGAACTGTCAAATAATTTGTCTTCCAAATGGGCTGCTCTTCTGAATTCCGTTCAGAGGCTGGAGTGCGAGATGGCTGTGCCAGTTAATAAGCTGCCGTGTCTGGGCTTCATACGAGCCTTTTCTCTGCTTTGCGATGCTGGGTCAAGACTCCCCCGTCTCTAGTCTGCCTTGTCAGCTGCTTCCCGTTATGCTCTGTCAACAGACAGCTGTGGGGAGGGGACACGAGTGGGACGGAGCACTGGGGGACTTCCCAGGCCCCTCGACCCTCCCAGAGCGGCTGCGGGTGTCCCGCGACACTCTCATCTCCTCAGAGGGCTGAGACCAAGCGCCCCGGCCTCTCTCAAGCCGCCAGGTTCTGGTAACTCCAGACTGTTCTTCAGATCTTTAAGCCCTGGGAGTGGCGGCTGCTTTCTGAGAGCGCCGTCTCGGAGTTACCCCAGGGGCTCCTTTCTGTGCTGCTGGTCCTCTCACACCTGTGCAATGAGTCCCTGACGGCCCTGGTCCCCAAGAGCTTGCAGCAGAATCACCTGAGAGGCTTGTTGAACACATTGCTGGGCACACCCCTCCCCCTCCAGAGTTCCCGGTGCAGGAGCAGGTCTGGGGTGGGGATTTGCTTTTCTATCAAGTTCCCAGGTAAGGAAAGGCTCCTGGTCGGGGGACCCCACTCTAAGAACCACTGCTGAACATTATGTTCCCTCCGGGAAAATAGCGCGTGTTCTGTTTTCTGGCTAGCCTCTGATTGAGTTAATGGCCTTCACTAAAATAGCACACCACCCAGATCTACCAGTTTGGTTTGTTATGCTGGGGGAGCACGGAGGTAAAGCCAACATCCACTTCTCACCTGGCCCTACCTGTGAGAGTACATCACTCTGTTGGTCTTTCTGTCCCCACCCTGCCCCTGTGTGCTTGCTCCTCTGCCCTGGTCTCGAGGCCCTCAGCCTTCCTTTACATATCTCACCCCATCTCTCCCCGGCCCTTTTCCTCTGCCTCTGTGGGCCTGCTCTGCTAATCCCATCCATTTGAATTCCGATTTCTCTAACGGGTACTAAGTGCCCCAGCTAACACCTCCTTCTGGGTTTGATGTTTCAAGTCCACAAACACGTACTGAAGTGTTTACTGTGCGCACAGCCTCATGCTGGATGCCCTTGCTGGAGATGCCAGGATGAGAAAGATTGGTCTCTGCCGTCTTAGGGTCACTGTTGCTGCACAGTTTAGAACTGTGCTATCTGCTGGTGAAAGATGTGGGGAAAATATTAGCAGAACCCCCACAAGAGAGAGAACTGCTCTGGTTAAGTGAATTATTTGATTAGCAAGATGTGGATGAGGCAAGACTCTGAGATGGGCGCTCAAGTACCGATGGAGAGAGGCTAGGGTGTTGTTGCAAGGTGACTGAGCCCCTGTTAACCACAAGGCTCTGCTTCATAGAGAAGGAGCTTTGCAGGTTTGTGGCCAGAGTTGATTTGTGCTAGGGGAAGGGAGCCGTGTCCAGACAAAGAAGGGCTTGGGGCCTGCCGACAGTTAAAGGGCAACGTCAGGGAAGGAAACAGTCTAATGGGGATTTTTTTTATGTTTATTTACTTATTATTTTTTTAAATGTTTATTTTTGAGAGAGAGAGAGAGAGAGAGAGAGAGAGAGAGAGAGAGAGAGAGCACAAGTGGGGGAGGGGCAGAGAGCAAGGGAGACAGAATCTGAAGCAAGCTCCAGGCTCTGAGCTGTCAGCACAGAGCCCAATGAGGCACTCGAACCCGCAAAATGGGAGATCATGACCTTAGCCGAAGTCAAACGCTCAACCGACTGAGCCACCCAGACACCCCTATTTATTTATTTTTGAGAGAGAGAGAGAGTGAGCATGAGCAGAAGACAGAGGGAGACAGAGAATCCCAGGCAGGCTCTGCCCTGTCAGCACAGAGCCCAACGTGGGGCTCGAACTCCCAAACCGTGAGATCATGACCTGAGTCAAAATCAAGTCAGATGCCTGACCAACTGAGCCACCCAGGGACCCCTCTAACAGGGATTTTCAATCCACTGTTGGCTGGTGTGAGTTGTAAGCTCGCATCTCTACATGGAATCATTAACAGAACTATGGATGCTTCCTGGGACTATGACAAAGTACTACGTCTTTTTGCAAGTCTGAAATGTGGTGAAATGAGAGGCCTTCCATAGAAACGCTACATACGAGTTATGTATACATTTTTTATTTTCTCATCTTTCTCTTCTCCTTGTAACTATATCCTAAGCACCCTGAGGCACTACCTTGAGTTTGTATTCTTTTCCATCTGCCTTGGTTATTGAGTAGGACATGTTTATTGATGAACTGATTGCTGAGTTTAGAGTTTATTTTTTTCCCAGATACATACATCGTTAGGCTACACAAAGTACCTAAAGGCTTGAATATTACAACTCATGTGGGCAGATCACTGGCCCTTCACTTCTTTTGCATGATTTGTATTTATTTTTCTGATTATGACCTGAGATCAAGACCTGAGCTGAGATCAAGAGTCAGACACTCGGGGCGCCTGGGTGGCTCAGTCGGTTAAGCGTCCGACTTCAGCCAGGTCACGATCTCGCGGTCGGTGAGTTCGAGCCCCGCGTCGGGCTCTGGGCTGACAGCTCAGAGCCTGGAGCCTGTTTCAGATTCTGTGTCTCCCTCTCTCTGACCCTCCCCTGTTCATGCTCTGTCTCTCCCTGTCTCAAAAATAAATAAATGTTAAAAAAAATTAAAAAAAAAAAAAAGAGTCAGACACTCAACCAACTGAGCCACCCAGGTGCTCCTGTTTTTCTGATTGTGAATAAATAAATACACACTATTGAACATTTGGAAACATTAAAAGGCATGAGAGAAAGTGAAAATCACACATAATTTCCCTGCTCAGAGGTAACTACCGCAAATATAATGGTCTCTCTCTCTCTCTTTCTGTGTATCTGTATGGAGGCTAGAGAGAGTATATGTACAATATATATATACTCCTATATATTGTCCATATTTATATATAGTTATAAAATCTTATATACTGTTTTATTCACTTTTGATACAAGCATGCATCCTTTTGATTACATCTTCAAAATGTGATTTAATGTCACCATCATTTATTCATACAGAGTATCATAATGTGTATCTCAAATTTCCCATTGTTGGATAATTATATTTTTCTCTACTTTCATAATCATACATAACACTGCAGTGGACATCCATCTATATGTACTATAACTCTACATTTAGGTAGACCTGTCTTTTGACACACTGGAAGGCACATTTGTCTTCAGAAGGAGAATTTTGTACCCACCTGACATGAAGCTCAAAAGATACAACCCTAGTGGGCCATGAAGGGTTTCAAAGGGCTTGCCAAAAGCATTATACATGAAGAAGGCCGTTCCCACCATGGTTAAAACAACCAGGATCGTGGAGAAGAGAATGACGTTGACGTGGATGCTCAAGGGGATCACTTTGAGCAAATCTGGGAAAACTAAAGATAAAACAAAGATTAGAAGAACTTTCATTAGTGATAGTCTGCAAATGTAATTTCAAAAATTAAATCCTTCTTCTTTTTAACCTCAAAAATCACTAAAATCCTTCCGATGAATACATTCTCACTTACTAATTTACAAGGGATTTAGAAAAAGGTTTAAACACAGGATTATTTTCTAGAACTCACCAGTAGAGACCAACAAAGAGGAGAGTTGAAGGAATTTTTTCTACCCTTGGTCATATGTAATTGTTTGAATAAACAAGTGCTGGCTTTACAACCAAAAACTGTGCATGTTGATGACCAAACTTTTAATGACATTTCTCAGTAGACATTTTTTTTTTTTTAATCTATCTTGAAATGACATTTTTGGTTTGGGAATATCTGGGGGAGTTCAAACATCAGGAAGTATTTCTATTTCTTTTACTACCAAAAAAGAAAAAATTGTTTCTAGTCCACACCAAGATTAAAAAATGGGGTATTTTCAGTCAACTTCAATATTTTCATGTAGTACAAGCTGTGGGAAAATAATTTCTGGTGATACGAGAAATATTTTCCATTTAGAAAACATGCCAAATCTATTTCTAGATTTTGTGTTGTGTTCAGGGCAAGTTTTTCTTGTTTGCAGAGGAAATGAAATACTTTATAAATGTAGGGTTTCTCTTATCTGATGTGGCATCAGTATGCTCAGCATCAGCAAACCTGGCGAGACCAATCTGGGGAAGTTTAGTGCAGCCCATTTAAGTTTCCCCAACATTTATTAAGTGCTTTCTTAATTTATTTACTGGGCACCTAGTATGTGCCAGGCATTGTTCTGGCTGCTGGAAAGAGAGCCATAAAATAAGATAGGCAGGGTCCCCATTGTCTTATGGAGATTATAACCTAATGGGAGTAAACAGATAATTAACAAGTGAACAAACAAATGTGATAGCTTATCTCTAAAGATGGCCGCCATCAATTCCTTCTCTCCTTCAACGCACATGTCACTTCTCCTTTAAGAGGTAGAATTCATTCCTCAGTTCCCTTGAACCTGGGCTAGCCTATGACTGCTTTGACCACCTGAATATGGCAGAACTACAGCGTGCCAATTCCAGGCCTAGCCTGTATAAGACCAGCCGTTCCTTTTTTTTTTTTTTTTTTTTTTCTCTTGGAGGCTTGAGCTGTTATGCAGGAAGTCCAAGTTACTCTGCTAGAGAAAAAGGCGACCCAGAGGAGCACCAGACATGGGAGGGAAGAGTCTTGGACATCCAACCCAGAAAAACCTCTAGATGACTCCAGCCCCAGGTGCTATTTAATTGCAACCCAATCAAGCACTGCCAAACTGAACTAATAAATTTTTGTTTTAAGCCCCTGAGCTTTGGGAGGCTATTATGCAATGGTAACAATAAGACACTTTCAGATAGTAGTGCTAATGCTATAAAGAAATGAAACAAGGTAATAGAATTTTGAGTGGTTGAGTGAAAGGGTGTGGGTGGTCAGCAGAGTTATACCTGAGCTGGCATCTGAATGCTGAGAAGGAAGTGGCTATAATAAGATCTGGGGAAGAACATTCCAGGGAGAAGGAACACCACTGGGGCAGCAATGAACCTGGCAAGCAAGAGGGGGCAGAAGTGAGATTGCTAGGCTGGGATCAGATTGTTGCACCTTCTGGGTCTTGGTCTCCTGACCATGTGACCATGGTAAGGCGTGGGCTTTTAATTCTAAATTCATTAGGAAGCCACTGGGAGGGGAGAGGGGTTAAATGGGAGAGTGGCACAATCTCCTTCACATCACTCTGGCTGCTGATTAGTGTGTATAAGGGGGTAGGGGGAGGAAAGAAGGCAAATGTGGAGGCAGGGAGACTCCAGGGCAGGGAGTGTTCGCAGCAGCAAGAGGCAGGAGGCTGGCCTAAGGTAGAGCAGCTGGGGGTGGTGACAGGTTATCAGATTTGAAGTATATCTTGGAGATAGAAGATAGGACTTGTCGAAAGAAAGGACTCAAGGATAAGCAGCGGAATAAATGGTGATGCTATTAACTGACATAGACAAGGAGAAGGTGTGGGTTTGGGCATGGGAGTGGGAAATAAGGCAGAAGTCCTGTTTAAAATATGCAACTAGAGGTGCCAAATAGGATTCATGTGTCTGGAGGTCTGGGGAGAAGGTGGAGGTATTTAGGGAGGTGGAACCAAGGGGGAGGAAGCAAAGTGCTTAGGGCATGCAATTTAAGGGGATAATCACTCTCTGGGGCTAACCCTGCACTTTCATGAGCCTGAGAGTGAATGTCTCCTTAAATTTTATGACTAGGGGCCTCCACGGCCTCGCCCTGGTATTTAAAACCGGAGGAATGGCTATCACCTGCAGAGAAACTGTAGTTAGAGAAGGGGAGGGCCCTGGGGCTCCCCTACATTTCCCTGCACAGGAGAGAGGAGAAATCAGCCAAGGAGACTGAGAAAGAGAGCTTGTGACTTAGGAACAAATCCATGGATGGGATGGCAGAGAAGCCAAGGGAAGAAAATGGTCCAAACAATGATGTGAATCTATAAGGACAGGTATGGGGGTGCCTGGGTGGCTCAGCTGGTTGAGGGTCCGACTCTTGATTTTGGCTCAGGGCATGATACCAGGGTCGTGGGATCAAGCCCTGCATTGGGCTCTGTGCTGAATGTGGAACCTGCTTGAGATTCTCTCCCTCTTCCCCTGCCCTGCTTGCACATGCTCTCTCTCTCTCAATTTAAAAAAGAACAGATATGGAGTTATTATCAAAGTATGTTAGATGGAAAAAACAAACAAATAGAAGTGTGCACCATTCTATCATTTGGGAAAAAGCCAAAGGGGACTGTATATAATAACAAATAATTTAAGTGCTTATCTGATTTAATTCTTTCAACATCCCACCTGCCACAGGAGAAAACTAGAGCTCAGGGGTGTGGTAACATACCCAAGATTTATACGTAGTAAGTGGTGGAGATTCAAACTCTTGTCCTCACTGTAAGTCACCACGCTACAGTAGCTTCAGGGCCAGGCATGCTTATCCACACTATTTCTAGAAGGCTACACATGAAACTGGTAACATTGCTTCTGGAGAAACAGACTAAGGGATATTTCATTATGAAACTCTTGGATTTGTTGCTTTTTTACTTCTTGGGAAGCCTTTTCTATTCAGTGAAAACCTAAATAGTAGATAGATAAAGACAGAAAACTCCTGGGACTGTTCTAGATTAAGGGAGACTTCAGAGACTTGTTGCTAAATACAATGTATGGATATTGTTTGTGATTTGAACAAACACTTTATAAAGGTCACTTTTGAGATAACCGGAGAAAATTGAACACGGACTGGGTATTAGATAATATTACGTAACTATCATTGATTTTGTTGTTTGTGTCAATGGTGTTGCGGTTGTACCTTTGAAAGTCATCATCATTTAGAAACGATATGGGTGAATAGGTTGATAGAGTACAACAATTCCTCATGTGCGTGGCGTAGCGGCAATATGGATGTTAAAGTTCACGGGTGTTCTGCTGGTCCACCCTGCCCTGTGTTCTAGGGGCACACAGTGAACCAGCTAGCCTTATTCTGCGGATGCCCTGCCCTGCTGAGCCTCCAACTGCTGAGACCGCACAATCGATCCAACCTGCTGTGCTTAGCTCGATCAGCTGTTGATTTGGTTTTTACTAGCAGTTATCAAAAAATCTGCCTCCATCTACCTACCCTTTCAACGAGGTGGCAACCTCCTTGTCTCAGATAGGGTAGCTAGGTGAAGCTGTCTGAAAATTGCGGCTTGTGACCCAAATGGAACAAAGGCTGAAAGAAGTTGCACTGATTTGCCCCCTGGAAAGAAAAGCTAGGAGCTAAAATAAATTGTCACATGGAGCATTCTAATTCTTATGAAGTCTCTTACAATTTCCACCCTTGTGAGAAAAGTCACCCAGCAGGGCACTAATCCCTGCAAGTTACACAGTTATTTACATTTTCTCAGGTTTCTGTTTTTGATGAAAATTCCCTGAGTCTGTAACAATCGGCCAGAACTCTGGTAACATCGTTCCATTTCACACAAACGTTCACAGGACTTTTGCGTGGCTGAAGCTGAGAGCAGACCGTTCAAATAAATACCGGGAGGTGTCACTTCAGCGAGATTGGATACTGTGTATCTAGGAGGTAGGTATGTTTGGTCTTTCCTTCCTTTTAGGTTTGGGATTGTAACACAGACAAAGGATTTGAACGTTTTGATCTGTGGAGGGGCTGTCATTAAATCCAGCCCGAGTCACTTCTGGCCTCCAGAAATTACTTAATTAGCTTTTGCAAGTGAAAGGGAGTTACTTATTAAAGCCCGCAGCTGATGCCACATTAGTACTGCAGGCTTGTACTCAGAATCACTCTCCTTGTCCTTCGTTCTCTTCTCACGGACTTCCTCCACTCTGTGCGCGAATCCATGTGCCTGCCTCTCCCCATCTTCAGACCACCCCAGCCCCCAAGTGCCCTTCTTCTCCGTTATTTCATCACCGAACTTCCTCAAAGAGCAATACATGAGTAGTACCAACAGGACTAAAATCAACAACCAAAAGTTACATAGCATTTGCTATGTTCCAGGTACTTTACCTATATTGCATAAATTAGAAACTTAAATGTTTTAATTCTTACAACATAAATTGAAGCATAACTCAGGCAACAGATGTTGCCAACAGACGTTGGCGAGGATGCGGAGAAAGAGGATCTCTTTTGCCCTGCTGGTGGGCATGCAAACTGGGGCAGCCACTCTGGAAAACAGTATGGAGTGCCTCAAAAAACTAAAAATAGAACTACCCTATGACCCAGCAATTGCACTACTAGGCGTTTATCCAAGGGATACAGGTGTGCTGTTTCAAAGGGATACGCGCACCCCAGTGTTTATAGCAGCACTATCGACAATAGGTGAAGTAAGGAAAGAGCCCAAATGTCCACAGATGGATGAATGGATAAAGAAAATGTGGTATATATATATATATATATATATATATATATATATGCATGTATATATTATATTTATACAATATATATATATGTGTGTGTGTGTATATATATATATATATATATATATATATATAATGGAGTATTACTCAGCTGTCAAAAAGAATGAAATCTTGCCATTTGCAACTATGTGGATGGAACTAGAAGGCATTATGCTAAACGAAATTAGTCAGAGAAAGACAAAAATCATATGACTTCACTCATATGAGGACTTTAAGACACAGAACAGATGAACACAAGGGAAGGGAAGCAAAAATAATATAAAAACAGGGAGGGGGACAAAACAGAAGAGACTCATAAATATGGAGAACAAACTGAGGGTTACTGGAGGGGTTGTGGGAGGAGGGATGGGCTAAATGGGTAAGGGGCATTAAGGAATCTACTCCTGAAATCATTGTTGCACTATATGCTAACTAACTTGGATATAAATTAAAAAAAATAATAAATAAATAATGAGCTAATGGGGAAAAAGAGCAAAAGCACTAATTTGAAAAGAAAAAAAAATAATAAATTGGAGAATAGATGAGAGATCTAAATCTTAAAATTGTCACAACATAAAACATAAATGAGGGAGATTTAAGTCTTACAACAGCATAAGGAAGGTGCCATTTTATTCTCAATGTATAGACTTAAAAAACAAAAAACCCTGAGGCACAAAGAAGTAAACTAGCCCAGTCACACAGGGGCATCTATGCCTTTGCTTTTAACCCTCCCCTGCTATTTTTTAGGTTAAAGTAAAATTAACACAGTAAAGAATTCTCCCCTTTCACTGTATACTTCTGTGAATTTTGATAAACTCATTCTGTCATGTAACCACCACCACAATCAATATATAGAACAATTTCACCATTCCAAGAACTTCCCCATTTCTCCTTTATAGTCCACCTGCCCCCACCCCCTCGTGCTGTATGTGTAACTTTGTAAAAGCTGCCAATTGTTGTCCAGAGTGGCTGTGTCATTTCACAACCTTCCCACCAGCAAAGTATGAGTCCCAGCCTTCTTTCTTGCTGGCACTTGGCAGCTTTTTAAAACTGTAGCCATTAAATAGGTGTGTCGTTTACCTCATTGTAGTTTTACTTAGCATTTTCCAAATGACTAATGATATTGAGCATTATTCTGTGAGTTTATTTGCCTTCTGTATATCTCTTTTTGGTGAAGTGTCTCTTTATATCTTTTGTGCATTTTTTATTGGATTGTTTCTTATTACTGAGTTCTGAGAATTCTTTATGCATGCTGGATACGAGCCCCTTATCAGATAAGTAATTCACAAATATTTTCTCTAAGTACGTGGCTTGTCTGTTCATTCTCTTATCAGTGCCTTTTGAAAAGCAGTTCTGATTTTTATGAGTTCTAGTTTATCAATTGTTTTTCTTTTATGTCTCATGTTTTGGATGTCAAATCTAAGAAGTCTTTGCCTCATGCAAGATCACAAGTATTTTCTCCTATGTTTTTCTTCCAGACATTTTTTAGTTTTAGGTTCACATTTAAGTTTGTGATCCATTTTGAGTTATTTTTTGTATATGGTCATGGTTAAATTTGTTTGTTTGTTTGTTTTGGCATGTGGATATCCAATAGTTTCAGTCCTTAAAAGGCTGAACATAGACTTAACATATGACCCAGCAATCCTATTTCTAGATATTTGTCTAAGAGAATTAAAAGCATATGTCTACACAAGAATCTGTATGGAGATGTTTATAGTGGCGTCATTCATATTTGCCAAAAATTGGAAACATCTTAAATATCGATCAACTGGTGAATGGATAAACAAGCTTTGGCCTGTCCACAGAATGGCATACTTCTTAGTAATACAAAGGAATGGACTATTGCTACATACAATAACACGGATGGATCTGAAATGCATTATGCTAACTGAAATTAACTACACTCAAAAGGCTGCATGTTGTATGATTCCATACACGTGACATTCTGGAAACAGCAAGATGATAAGGACAGCACACAGATCAGGTGTTGCCCAAGGTTGGCAGTGAGAGAGGAGATTGACCACAAAGTGGGGCACAAGGGTAATTTGGAGGGTAATGGAAGGCTGTATATCCTGAATGTGGTGGTATTTACGCGCCTTTATGTATTAGTCAAAATTCATAGGCCGGTACTCCTAAGAAGCATGAATTTTACTGTACGTAATTATACCTCAATAAACCTGCCTAGAACTAAAAAAGAGCATGAAGGCAAGGTCTGGAATGAGTAGGCTATTCCAGACGTGAGCAAGGGCCTCAGCAAAGGTGACAGTTTGGCACGGAGGAGGACAAGCTCAGTAGAAGGGAAGAAAAGGAGCACAGGCCAAGAGCCAAGCGCCAGGTTCTAGTCCACCATGTGACCTTGAGCAGGTCAAAGAGTCCCTGTTTCTCTCTGCAAAATGAAGGTGTTCCGTGGGGCAGCCTGGGAAGGGACCAGGCATTGGAAATTAGAGGAGGTTCACATGTCAGCTTCTTTTCTAAGTCTGTGAAGTCTCTAAATCTTGATTTCCTTATCTGAAAAATAAGGCTCATTTTGCCTTTCTCTCAAAACTGTGAGGACTCCATGACCTCAGGGTATGGAGTAGCTAGCACAAGGTAGGTGGTCAGGAGAAGCTCTCCGTGCTGTGCCCCTAGGCCAGCTCGACCACTGTTCATAGCCATCCCTTCTCACCTCCTCAAGCACACTGCTGAGGATTTCTCTTCTCTCTCTGCCACGCAATTTCCTCCTCTCTTTGGATCAGCCCCTTGGGCACACAAAAAACATGCTGTCATTTTCTCATCGTAAAAAACTCTCACGTGGGGCGCCTGGGTGGCTCAGTCGGTTGAGTGTCCGACTTCAGCTCAGATCTTGATATCCCGGTTTGTGAGTTTGAGCCTCTCATCGGGCTGGCTGCTGTCGGTGTGGAGCTGCTTTGGATCCTCTGTCCCCCTCTCTCTCTGCCCCTCCCACGCTCATGCTCCCTTTCTCAAAAAAAAAAAAAAAAATATCAAGCCCTCCAGCTATTACTCCTTTTTTTTTTTTTTAATTTCCCTTAAGCAAAACCTCTCCAGGAGTTGGCTATATTCTCAGCAGCAACTCCCTCTCTCCACTTTTTCTCTTGAACCCACTGCACTGACATAGCATTTCCCAAGAGAGCTTCGAGCTGCCAAACTCAATAGTCAATCTTTGTCCCCATCTTCCTTGGTCTACATTTGGCACAGTGGCTCCCTCCCTCCTCCTCGAAGTGCTGTCTTCCCCTGGCTCCCAGACACTACACTCTCCTGGTTTTGCCACCTCACAGGCTGCTATCTGGATCTGCGATGTTGGTTCATCCTTATCCCTGGGGTCATCCAGGGGATGACTCCATTCTTGTACATCTTCTCTTCTCCCTCTTCCCTCACTTCCTTGGTGCTCCATCCGGTGGCATGGCTTTTACTAGAAACACTCTCAAACAGATATTTCCAGCCCAGACTTTCCCCCTGAATCCCACACTTGGAAGTTTCCAGCCAACTTCCTATTGACTATCTTGACTGGGATCTTAAATAGGAGTCTCATTGTGTCCCAAACCGCACCCGTGCTTTTCCTGTCCTCACACTTGCTTCCTTCAGCCTTCTTCATCTCAGTGGCTGGAAGCTCCACTCTTCCTTGGCATCATCCTTGATTCTTCTCTGACTCTCATGTTTCATCCACCACGAAAACCTGTGGGCACTACCTTCAGAATCTGACCACTTCTCTCTATTCCCACTGCCCCACCGGGTCTAAGCCAGCGTCATCTCTCACTTGGATGGCTGCAAGGGCTTCCTACCCGGTCTCTCTGGTTCCATCCCTCCTTCTTACAATCCACTCTCAACCCAGGAGCCAGAGGGATCTTTAAAAAAATGAATTGGTTCAGGAGTACCTGGGTGGTTCAGTAGGTTAAGTGTCTGACTCTTGATCTCAGCTCATGTCTTGATCTCAGGGCCATGAGTTCAAGCCCTGCGTTGAACTCCATGCTGGGCGTGGAACCTACTTTAAAAAAGTGAATTGGTTCTGGACACCTGGTGGCTCAGTCAGTTAAGCACCTGACTTCCACTCAGGTTATGATCTTGTGGTCTGAGGGTTTGAGCTGCGCTGACAGCTTAGAGCCTGGAGCATGCTTTAGAGTCTGTGTCTCCCTCTCTCTCTGCCCCTCCCCTGCTCATGCTGTCTGTCTGTCTGTCTGTCTCTCTCTCTCTCAAAACTAAATAGACATTAAAAGAAAATTTTTTTTAGTGAATTGGTTCATATCAATCCCCTGCTTAAACACTGCCAATGGATTCTGCTCTCAGAGGATAAGCCAAGTCATTATGATAGCCTACTAGAACCTATGTGGCTGGACTCATTGCCAGACCTCTGACTTCATCTGCTACCCATTCCCTTGAGGAGTGTGCCCTAGCCACTGGACTCATTACTGTACTTCAAACATGCCAAGAGCACTTCTACCGCAGGGCCTTTGCACATACTGCTCCCTCTGTCTGGACAGTCCCCTAGATATTCCCATGGCTTGCTCCCTCACCTCCATGTCTTTACTTAGATGCTCTGTCAGAGGGCCTTTTTTGACCACCATATTTAAAGTTGTCATCTCCTGCCCAGTCACCTCCCCTTCCAACTCTCCTCCTTTCCTTACTTTTACTTTTCTCCTTAGCAATTATCACCACCTGACCAAGTCTATACTTTTACTTGTTTGTTTCTCTCCTGACACAAGGGCAGGTGCATTGGTCTGTTTTATTCACCGCTATATCCCTAGCACCTAAGAATGCCTGGCACAGTGTAGATTAGTATTTCTCAACTTTTTTTTTTTTTTCATTACTGCTCCTCACCCCAGGAGTCTTTTCAGACATTTCTCCTAATCACCCTTTCCCAATGACATCTTAATACCACAGATATATTGTGTATTGATTTCAGTATATTTATATATTTGCTTTATACACATACACACTTTTTATTTATATTTATTATTTTCATAGACACGTCTTAAAGAGTAAGAGTTTTTTTCCTGCTCCCAAGAACCAATTTTCATCCCCTTACAGGGAATATAGCAGCCATTAAGAATGCATGATGTAGCTGTTAGACATGTTTATGTTGGATGGATACCTTTTGCTTGGAGTAGGATGCAGGGATTGAGTCTGATGTGGTTAGCGGGTCTGGGGTTTCTTGGCAGAAGTCAGTGGTTTATACTGAAGGGAGTTACTTCCACAAAGGCAAAAAAAGGGAAGGAAAAAAGAGGAGTAGACAGTCCATTTGGTGACCCCAGGGCTAGAGGAGAAGAAGAGGGGGGTTAGCAGCTTCTAGTGTGATGGGAGTTTCTGGTTAAGAACTTGAATTTGTCGGGGCGCCTGGATGGTTCAGTTGGTAAAGCTTCGGCTCGGGTCATGATCTTGTGGTTTGTGAGTTCGAGCCCTGCGTCAGGCTCTGTGCCGACAGCTCAAAGCCTGGAGCCTGCTTCGGATCTTGTGTCTCCCTCTCTCTCTGCCCCTCCCCCACTCATGCTCTGTCTCTCAATAATAAAAGTTAAAAAAAAATTTTTAAAAAGAAGAACTTGAATTTGTCTGTGGAGTTTAGCAGTCGCTGTTGACCTTGATGTAACCTACTGGTGGTAATAGAAGCTGGATTGAGAGAGTTTTGGGAGAGAATCTGGGGCAATGGAGATAAAATAGAATAATCACAAGAGGGATGATAGGAACCTTTTTTTTTTTTTTTTTTTTAAAGAAGTTGAAAGACCTGGTTGGTAACTGGAATGGAATCTCAAATCTCTTTATTAAAAGAAAAATTTTAATTCAACATATTTGGGGGTTGTTGACCTGTTACATGGAAACTGATGGCTGCTTAATAGCAAGGTTTAAGGTCTGAGATTTGTAAAAGAATTCATCTCAATCCAAGGGGCTCCTGGGTGGTTCACTTGGCTGGGCGTCTGACTTCAGCTCAGGTCATGATCTCACAGTCTGTGAGTTCAAGCCCCGCCTCAGGCTCTGTGCTGATAGCTCGGAACCTGGAGCCTGCCTCAGATTCTGTGTCTCCCTCTCTGCCCCTCCCCCACTCACGCTCTGTCTCTCTCTGTTTCAAAAATAAATAGATGTTAAAAAAAAAAAAAGAATTCATCTCAATCCTAAACATGACAAAGCTCTTTTTCATTAGCAGGGTGGGGAGATTAGGAAAAGATGGACTTGCTCCTCACTGTGTTTCTATTCAAATGTCCAACTGTTTATAGAGGAATTTTTGAAAATAAATGAACAACGTTGTAACAATGAAATGGAGATTAAGATAAAAATCTCACCCACAGTCCTACCAATACAAAAGCAAGGTTTTCCCTTTTATTTTAGTTGTTTCAAATCTTTGCCCATCTTAATACTTATTTCCTATGTTGTTATACTCGTAATGGAGTTTTGAGGTTCTATTCTGTACGTCTTATTCAGAATAGAAGCGTTTTCCATGTCATACGTGTTGTCTTCACAACTATCATACAGATAACAACTTGGATTTTCCATCAAGCTGATGCACTGCTGTCTGTTAGGTTATCGTCCATGGTTTCGGCATTCCAGCTGAGGCTGTAATGGCCACCTTCAAGCACATTCCTTCTTCTTTCTTTTATGGGCGAGGAAGATGAGCAACACTAACTTTTTTGGATGAACTTCCAGGAAAGGAGTGACTTGGATCAGAGTGCTTTCTAAAAGAATGCTGTATCCCAAACTTCACAGAAGACCATGGGGGAGGGGAGGGGGGAAGAAAAGTTACAGAGAGGGAAGGAGGCAAACCATGAGAGACTCTTAAAAACCGAGAACAAACTGAGGGTTGATGGGGGGTGGGAGGGAGGGGAAGGTGAGTGATGGGCATTGAGGAGGGCACCCGTTGGGATGAGCACCGGGTGTTGTGTGGAAACCAATTTGACAATAAATTTCATATTAAAAAAATAATAAAAATAAAAGAATGCTGTATATGTATAGATCCAAGGTAACCTAAGGAAGGTGAGTTATGTTTTGTAACATACATGTCAAACTACTGGTTCAGAGCTCAGTTTCTCTTCCCTGCAGCAGAGATTCTGTAAGCAGAGATTTCTGACAAGATTATCTAGTCAGAAACCGAGAGCTAGAAGATACTAGTCATTGAGGTCACTGTCCTAATAGCAGAATAGAAAGCACCTGTCATGGGGTGGGGGGACGGCAAGGAAATCCGCACTGCATAACTAGCTCAGCAAACAGAGAAAGGCTGTCATACCCTCATTAGTGCAGTCTGCTATCACAAAACGGAGCTGAGCGAGTCCTAAGCAGAGGATCTGCAGTGAAAATACAGTCATAGGGGAGCTTTCTGTGGGGAATTGTCCCTCTCTCAATGATTTGGTGTGTGGGGGGGGTCTATTCTTTGAGCCATGTCCCTTGACTCTGTACCCCCATTGCAACTTGGGCTTCTGATCTGTGGGCTCCCCCTCCTCCCCCAGCCATCCTGCAGAGTCTTTTCCAGTCTTTTCCCCTTCTGGCCCTTGTCAGATATTCCATCCCTTCCCCCACTCTTAAGCATCTATCACCCCCACCCCCTGCCTCCATTTCTGTCAGTTTGTGTGCCTGGCTTACAGAAGGCTTGAAAACATCCAGTGAATTGAACTCTACCATTCCAAAGAGAAAACAGGGGCTATCAGGGCAATTCTCTCACCTGTCAGTTCCCCATTGCCATGTTTTCTTTGGTTTGGTCCCAACCTTCCCTCCATTCTGACTGACATTTTCTTCCTCTTGTCCAAGGCCTGGCCTTCTCCCTGTGCTGTCAGACTCATCCTTTTCTACCTCACAGGGTCCTTTCTCAATCCATTACCTACCTCTCCCGTCTGTCTTCAGCACTTTGTTCAAGCCTCTCCCGTTGTGAACATACTCGTGGACTCACCCATACACGCTCGTGCACACACAGGCATGCACGCAGGTATGCCTGCAGCCCTTCTCTGAGTCCTTGCCTCCCATTCCCTCCTCAGCTCTTACAAGGACCTCTCTTCCCCACCACTCTATCAGGAATGCTTTAGAAAGGTCTCCCATGACCTTGTGGTGTTAAAATTCAAAGGACTGAGGCACCCGGGTGGCTAAGTTTCCAACTTTGGCTCAGGTCATGACTCGTGGTTCATGAGTTCCAGCCTTTCATCGGGCTCCGTGCTGTCAGCATGGAGCCCGCTTCAGATCTCCCCTCTCTCTCTGCCCCTCCCCCGCTCATTCTCTCTGAAAGAGAAAGCAAGCAAGAAAGCAAAAAAGCAAGAAAGAAAGAAAGAAAAAGATTACATTTCAAAGGACTATTTTAATTGCCTCTCGTTTGGCACCTGTGTGGTCTTTGGGACTGTTAACCATCACTTCCTTTTGAAAGTCTCCCCCCTCTCGGTTTCCCCTCTGCTCATTTCCTTTCCAGTTCACTGCCCCTCCTCCTCAGCCTGCCTTGCCAATCCCTCCTCTCTACCCATAAGTATTGGTATTTTCTAAAACCCACTCTTATTCGCCTTCTCATTTGATTCCCCTCCCTGGAAATCTTTCCTTCCATTGTAGATCCCACTGCCACCTCTAATCTGCAGATTCCTTCTTCTCTACCCCTACTCCAGACCTGCTCCCATGACCGCCACATCTGTGCAAATGATGGACATCACTTGTTGCTGGCCTATAAGTGAACCTCATTAAACATGACCAAAAATAGTGCCCTATTCCCTCTAAATCTTCTCCTCTGTGTTTCTTTTCTCAGTGACTTGCTACAGCTCTCTGTCCTGCAGAAGTCTGGGGTTCGTTTCATGTCGCTAAGGTCTGTTGATTTTTGCTTCGGATTATTTTGGAAATATTTCCCCTCGCTTGCAGCCCTCTGATAATGCTTTGGTTTGGGCCACCAAATATTGGATGAAGGGGCCTGTGGACTAGCCTCTTCACCTCTCTTTTGGTTTTTTTCCAGTCCATCTCTTACCTTGTCACATACCTGCTTAACACCGTTAAGTGGCTTCCCACTGCCTTCGAGATCAAATGAACTGCGTTGGTAGAGCAAAGTCTTCCATATTCTGGTCACTGCCTTCCTCTCCAGCCTTACCCTCCTTCTCCTTTCTCTCCCGTCCTTTGTACTCTGACCACAATAGGCTCTTCATACCTTGGCTCGCGCTATTCCTTTGCTCAGAATGGCTTCCTCCATGCCATTTAGTGAAATCTAACTCTAACTCTTAAGAACTTTCTTCCAGTTCCCTTGTGCCTTGCCCTGACAAAGAATAATTCTACTTCTTGGGGCTGTGTGAATAAAAACAATAATTGTGATAGTAATTAGTGCTATTCAACCATCTACAATTCTGGCTCTTCCCGATTCTGGGCTCTTGATAGGATTGCACGTCCCGGCCCCTTTGAAGTTAGATGTGGCTGTGTAACAACCTTTGTCAACAAAGTCTAAGTGGAAGTGGCATGTGTCAGTTACGGGTCAGAGGGTTTACTTGCCAGTGTGAGAGTCTCCACAATTCTTTCTAACAACTGGTGGCATTCCAGATGGTGGCTGCACCCTGGAATGGACCTACAGCTGATCTCTGACAAATATGTTCTCTGAGCAAGAGAACAATCTTTGCTGATTTACCTGTGATGTTTGAACTTACTTGTTGTTGAAACGTAACAGTCCATCTTGACTGACGCACTGGTGCAACTTTTATACGTTGCCAGTTATTTAAAACACTCTTGCGGGGCGCCTGGGTGGCGCAGTCGGTTAAGCGTCCAACTTCAGCCAGGTCACGATCTCACGGTCCGTGAGTTCGAGCCCCGCGTCGGGCTCTGGGCTGATGGCTCAGAGCCTGGAGCCTGTTTCCGATTCTGTGTCTCCCTCTCTCTCTGCCCCTCCCCCGTTCATGCTCTGTCTCTCTCTGTCCCAAAAATAAATAAACGTTGAAAAAAAAAAAAAAATAAAACACTCTTGCTAGATTCTTCATTGTTTGTGAACAAGTACCCTCTCTCATTCCTTCATATCTGCAGAGTCTAGAAGAACGCTTAGGCACATTATAGGCCCCAGTGATTTTTTTTTTTTTTCCTCGGCGTGGGGGTGAGGGCGCATAGACTCTAACTTACAGAGAATTTGTGTCTTACATGTAAAGTCATGCTGTTTTCAATAGATCATTGGAGAGTAATAAGATAAAAAAACTATTTGTTTTTACCAACTGCTAAGTATGTTCCTTTATTGCCATTAATTCGTGTTTTATTTGCTGTCTCTAAATGCATGGCTTTGATTTCAGTTGCCTTAAAATTTATTTCTATCTGCTGGTTTCCTCCGTTATATTTTATCTTGAAACTTTGTTCTCCTTTATATCTATTACTGATTCCAGTCTGACAGTCCTATCTTTTATCCTACAGGTCTTGAACAGGAATTTAGTAAGTCCAATCTAAACCTATATTTAGGCATTACCAAGAAGATTAGTCAGAATATCATCCAACACCAAAGCAAGAAGGACAGAGATGCTGCTGGGAAGAGTGACAAATAGCCAGGCCTTAACTGAAAGGTAACATAGCAGGTTGAAAAAAGCATAGCTTTTGTAGTTAGGAAAGTTTAGGATTAGTCTCATTTGGCCATTCACTGCTCATGTGGGCGTCTGGATACCTTGGCTCCCTTCTGTGTAAATGTGAGTAGTGACAGAAATAAGTCAAAGAACTTTTGAGACACACAAGTGAGATCACTTACGTGGATGCTCTATGTCGATTTTAAGTAATCGCTTAAATATTTTTTTAACACGATGAGAACGGTAGGGCAGTCATATTTCCACGAAGAGGAGTGGAGGATATAAGAACCCAATGTCTTGAGAGCGTCTGCATTTTCAAGTCTCATGATCAGGCATTGTGGGTGGGTGGGAATTTTGGGCTCACGGGTGGTCAGAGCACTTAACTGTACATTGAGACGGACGATTCCCCTCCCCCATAGGGGTCCCTATGGACATGGAACCCCTGAACACATGGAATTCAGGCAAAGTTTCTATCTTGTAGCCCACACTTTTACTTTTCTCCCCCTCCCTGACCAGGTGGGTGACTATTCCTGTAAATGATCCAGGAACGTTAGATTTATAGCTAATTACTTATTTGGTACCTGTCACACACTTTCCTCAGCATCTGATATATTGTTCTCATTCTCATTTCTATTTCCCTTGTGCAATTTCTTGCACATTCTCTGTAATGACTTCTCTAAAATGATTTTTGGGCCGATGGCACATCTCTAAGGAGGTGATAGTCTCCTGATAGTCTCTTTGGAAGGAGCAGAACCCTTCCACAAGAGACAGGCAGGTGAAGGTCAGAATGTTAGCTTTCTTTCTGGATACAGTGCTGGAGAATGTGGCTTAGATCTTCCACCAAGTTCTGCTGAATTCGGCGGCCTCACCCACCTCGTCACAGGTGGGGCTGGACACCTGAGAGCCTCCCAGTCCAGGGCAGAGCAGGTTCCCTTATCCTGATCAGGTGGAAAACAGGCTCCTGTAAGTGGTGGGCAGACTCAGAAAGACGAGAAGCCTCTGGGGCTGAGAGCCAAGTATGCTGTTCCTTACTCAAACTCATCAATCAGATCTCACATTCTCGCTGAGGCCAGGCAGGTGTAGGGCAACTGTGAGACCCTTCATGGAAATAAACAGCTGAAGGAGTGGAAACTAAGGATCCTAAAGCCTCCCACCTGTGTGGAAGCAATGCTAAACACTGCTGTTCCTCTTCCCTGCCCTCCTTCTGGAGGTCTTGTCCTTCCCTTATTTGGGGGACTTCTGATGCCTCACCTGCTTCCACCTGTCTTGGCCACTGGCCACCTCTGTAGTTCTCAGCCTTGGCTACACATCAGCATCTCCCAGGGAGCTTCTCAGCCATCCCACTTCTCAGGCGCCCCCTCCCGAGATCCTGCTTCGACTGGCCTAGGATGGAGCCTAGGTGATTATATGGTGCAGGTGATTCTAAGGTGCAACCAGGGTTATGGATCACTGACCCGATGGCTTAGGTTTCATCAACCCTTTTCGCCTTTATCTGGCTGGGTGCAGAATGAAGGTAACACCATCTGTGGAGCTCTGGGAACGAAGGCAGGCTCTGATAATGATGTCAGCCATGGTGCAGCAACCTCTTCCTAGATTAAAGCCATGTGGTAGCTTCAGAGGTCCTGTCTTCCTTCTCAACTTGTCCTCCTCCACATAAAAGGTGCGTAAAAACCATTGTATTTGGCCCCTTGGTGCTCAGCTATTCATTTTCTTGAAAGAGAGTAAGAGAAGGTTTCTTTCTTCTTCCGGAAATGCTCTTGATCTGACTTTCGCCTCAGCCCATCTGCGGCCGGTCATTATGAAAATCCAGTAAAAGGCATTCCTTGACATACGCTCCGTGCATTCGCCTCCTTTAATATCCCCCATAAGCTCACGCCTAGGTATTGAGCCAGGCTGCTTTCTGACAGCTGCCGTGGTCAGGGAGAATGAAATCCGTGACCCCAGCACTTAAGAGGAGGAGACCTCACGGTAAGATAGAACCGTCTAATATGCCATCTTTTCAGTACCGCGCCTGAATTCCTCTCAGCTGAAGTGTATCTACCTGACTCAACCCAATTCAGAGGCAGCCCCGTCAGTGAGTCTTAATCACCCACGGTGGCTGAGGGACGACAGCTGCTTTGGCGCATATGTGTCTCTGATAACAGAACCCATTTGACTGCTCCTAATCCACAGGGTATGATTATGTTGGGGTAATAACTCCTGAGAATGGCTTTGCTACAATTATAACACGCTGAGAGGGAGCGAAATACGAATCCTGCATAAATTAGTCTGCCAGGTACAGTTTGCTATTAGTCAGCTCTATCCTACCTGTAATAAAAGTGTATCATCTCCCAACCAGTCTGGGTGTTTACAGGCGTGACCGGGTGAAAGACTTACTTGTCATTGTTTAATTTAAATGAGTTTTGTTAAAAAAAAAAAAGAAATCTTTAATTTTATGAAATCCCTGATCGACTTCAGAGATAAAAACGAGCTTTTATTTTTCACTTTTTAAAAATGAGATTTTAATTTATGCTCTAATTCTAATCCACTGGCTCCTAATAAAATACCAGTTTTTGAAGTTAACCAAATGCTATGCACCTGCTTTTCTTTTTTTATCTCTGCCTCTGTTTTCAATACTCAAGGCACCTCAGAAAAGAGCCTGCCAGGGGCGCCTGGGTGGCGCAGTCGGTTAAGCGTCCGACTTCAGCCAGGTCACGATCTCGCGGTCCGTGAGCTCGAGCCCCGAGTCGGGCTCTGGGCTGATGGCTCAGACCCTGGAGCCTGTTTCCGATTCTGTGTCTCCCTCTCTCTCTGCCCCTCCCCCATTCATGCTCTGTCTCTCTCTGTCCCAAAAATAAATAAATGTTGAAAAAAAAATTGAAAAAAAGAAAAGAGCCTGCCATTTTGGTGAAATAATTGTTGTGGTCAAGTAAGTAATTCTGAAGATCATACCATGAAGGGTTTCGTTGGCAATGATCTTAAGTCAGCCAGCCACAGGAGCAATCAGCTCACTCTGCTTTCAACATAAATTATCAACATTAATGTAATATAATTTCATAACCCAAAGATTAGCCATAAGCATGTGACCCACTCAACCTAGATTATTAAACAGACTTGGCTTGACTGTTTTACCTTCCAAAGGTCAGAGATCGAGGCTGAGACATTAGGGCCACTGGAATGTGAAATAAAGAGGCAGTGAATGAGCCCAAGTCGCTAGGCCAAGGACCATCATCATATTGATATACAAGATTTAGCTCTTGTGATGTCCCGACGTCATTGTTGAAATGGATGGTGAAACTGAAGTTTGCTCTTAGATTTTCTTCCTTGCTTTGTGTTCTTTTTGCACGTTGTAAGGAGACAGACGTGGCAGAAGAATGATCGCGATCTATCATGCATCTGAATTTCAGTCTCAGGCTGGCTACCTACTAGATCTGTGACTTTGAGAAGTCCTGTGACCTCTCTGAGTTTACAGTTTCCATTTTTGTTCAAGGGGGAATGGCATCAGAACATGTCCCAAAGGGGTGAAGGTGATATATGCAAAATGCCTGACACCTATCAGGCACCCAGTAAATGGGCAGCGGAAATAAGTGTTTTTAATTCTGTGTTGTCCAAACGTCCTTGGGGAAGATACCCACAGCTAGTCAAAGACAAAGCACAGGAGCAAATTGTAAAAATGATTTGGAGTCCTGCTCCGACAGGTGAAGTTCACACACACCAGGGTTAAGTTCCAGAAGCCCCACCTGGGACCTATTGCACGGAGCTTCAGATGCAGCCCCGTCAGCCTTTGCTTCATGGCTCAGGAGAGCCCAGTTGATGACTTTACTGGCTATTAGAGTAGAGAGTAATTTAAAGTAAAGGAAGGGGTGTGTGTGTGTGTGTGTGTGTGTGTGTGTGTGTGTGTGTGTGTGTGTGTGTGTGTGTGTGTGTGTGTGTGTGTGTGTGTGTGTGTGTGTGTGTGTGTGTGTGTGTGTGTGTGTGTGTGTGTGTGTGTGTGTGTGTGTGCGTGCTTGTATGCATGCATGTGTGCAAAACTATAGTCCTCAAACGAGGCTAATTCTGTGAGGGATTTTTCCTGGTAAATAGTCTTTTCTATGTCTTTGCCTGGAAAAAGGTCATTTCCTGGCCTAGGCAAGGAGAGAAGTTCCTTTCCTCAACAGCATCTTCCCATATTTCTCACCAATTGGAGGATGATTTCTGCTTCAGTTCCTCCTTTGGGTAAAGAATCCCCTGAGAGTATGAAACACGCTGGTCGTTCCTAATTTCTTGCCATTATCAGTTGATGAAACCAAATGCAAGAAAGAGGAGTTTTTCAGGGAGGATGGCAGAGAAGTTTCTAGGAAAAATAGAGAAAGGGAAAAGTGGAGGAAATAGGAGTTCAGCCTCTCACTGTATTTTGACTTCCCTTTTGCTTTCTCAATAACCCCATCTAGTCTGTTTGGGTGTTTGTGGCTGCCCCTGCTCGCTGCAACCCCAGCAACGCACCTCTTTAGAATTCCAAAACATTCCATTTTTTTTTCTCCTTCATTAACCCGTAGTTTTCTACACAAAAAGTAAAAGCTTTTGACCGGGAAGAAGAGGGGCATTCACTTTGATAATAAAATTCATTTGGGTCCTGATAAATGGTAGGTATTTCAGAATACTTTAAAAATCATGAGATTTGAGGACCAAAGAGTAAAGGCACACAAAACTCACAGCTTCCGACAATGGTGGCTGCAATGTGTCAGTGGAGGCTTCAAGCGACAGAATAGAAGGGTCAAGCAATTTTAAAGCCGGAAGGACCTTGTCGAGAACAGCCAGCCCCTCATTATATAGATCATAAAGCGTTTGAACTAGAAGAGATGTTAGAAATCACCTGGTTTCACCTCCCATTTTACAGATGCAAGAACTGAAAACCAATGAAATGTGATGTGCTCCAAATCCAATCCTCGGTGAGTGACACAGACCTGCCACAAACCCAGGTTAATCCCGATAATGTCTGTTTACTGCGCATTTATTAAGCACCTTTCTGTGACGTGCACCATGTGGGTCCTGCTTGAGGGAGTTCCGGGATGAATGATACAGAACTCCTGCCTTCTGGGGGCTGAGGGTCTCCTTGCAGAGAAATACACTTTCTCAAATACTTATAATCCAAGGTGATTTGAATAGAGCGACTATCAAGGTCTGGGAAGGACAAATCGGGAAACCATTATTAAGCTGAGGGAAGTTGAAGATTTCCCCCTTCGTACCAGTGCTGCTTAACAATCACTTTTGTTGAATGGGAGGAAAACAAAAAGTCTATTTGCTGGACTGTTTTAATGAGCGAATGAGACTAGACAACAGGGTCCTGAGCTAAAAGGCGGGAGGGCCCATGCAAGCTAGGCGAAACGGTACAAATGGCTGTCTTCCCTCTGCCCTCCTACCAGGTAGGCTTCCCCGCTGAACTCCATAGCTTTCCCTCCCACCAGACCATCCGTTAAGGAAGGGGGGGGGGTAGGCACTGTTACTAGAAGGAGGTACCATCAAAGACCTTGGCGGCTCTGCCGTGGGCAGGCAGGGTGATAGGAGAGGTGTGGGATGTGCAGGATGGTGAAGAGGGGGGCCCCTGGGTCCTTCCAGGTGGGGGAGCCACACTTGCAGGAAACCATGAAGGTACAGTGCCAACGCTCCGTAACAGTGGCAGAAACTGAGTCCCGACTCTTCTACCCCAAGATAGTAGGTTTGAGAAGCCACCTGCTTGCGGACACAAGCAGTTTCAGCATCCCCTCTGTAACCTGGGTGATGTGCCTCATTTGGTAAAGAAACTCTGCTTTCTAAAAATATGAAGGGGTGGGGGGTGGTGCCTGGGTGGCTCAGTTAAGAGTCTGGCTCTTGATCTCAGCTCAGGTTATGGTCTCAGCGTCCTGAGTTCAAGCCCTGCATTGGGCTCCGTACTGGGCATGAAGCCCACTTAAAAAAAAAAAGCATGAGATTTTTGGGGTGCCTGGGTGGCACAGTTGGTTAAGCATCTGACTCTTGATCTCGGCTCAGGTCATGATCTCACAGTTCATGAGGTCAAGCCCCACATCGAACTCTGGGCTGATGGTGCGGAGCCTGCTTGGGATTCTGTCTCTCCTTCTCTCTGCCCCTCCCCCACTTGTGTGGCCTTTCTCTCTCTCAAAATAAATAAACTTAAAAAAATATGAAGTAAGTTAAATCTGTTAAGCTTTTTAACACATTTTCAATCATAAGGTCTCAATTAAAATGCTTTTAAAAGTATGACTAAAGTTGCAATCTGTGATCCATGATTGGTGAGATCTTATTTTTCACATTCCAAAAAAAAAAAAAATTCCATATGTTTTTACCAGCTCATTGAACTATCTTGGAAATAAATAGATCAGCATATCTAGGAATGATTGATACCATATGATTCTTGGGTATCCTATTTTGATGATGCTCTACACTGTTTCCAAGCACCAAAACAGAAACCCACCCGCACATACTAAGCTCAAAACTGGCAGTTTTTGTCTTGATGGCTACAGTACGAGTTGAAACATCATCATTAAAATTTTACAGGTGACATATCAGGAAAAATTAAGCCCACCGGTTGTGTTTCCTTGAAAGGAAAACAGCCCTTCATCATAATGAATGAAATTGTGTGCTAGGTATGAATGCTAGTGACCTCTAGAAAATGAAGCGCTGACCCATAAGTGGATGAGAATCAGCCAGAGTAAACGAGGCAGAAGTTTTCCCGGCATAACTGTGCATGCTGGCAGGGAAGATTCTTGTTATAATTAAAAGAGATAGAGTGGTCAGTAGGGAACGTTTAATAGGAACAAACATGACAACATTGCCTGACGGTTTTTCTGCTCCATTCCTTATCCTCATGTTGCACTATATATCTGGGTTTTAAAAGTGACACATGGCACTGCCCATAAAAATAACACGTACACTTGTGCAGCAGAACCAAGCAAAAATTCATTTAGAATATGGACACTGTCAACGCCCAATTTACTCAGAGTAAATCTCTAGCTGAGTTTGCACTGTCCAGTTGTGATAGCTGTTAGCCACATTGAAATGGCTGGTGAGCACTTGAAATGTGGCTAGTTTGGATGGAGGCGTGCTGTAAGTTAAAATATACACTAGATTTTAAGAACTTAGCACAAAAAAGTAAAATATCTCTTACGTTGACTGCATGTTAAAATGACAGTATTCTGGGTTTCTTGGGTTAAAGAAAAATGTCATCACAATTCACTTCACTTGTTTCCTTTACTCCCTTTTTCTAGTGTGGCTACTAGAACATTTAAAATTACATATGTGGCCTGCGTTTATGGCTTACATTGTATTTCTGTTGACCAGTGCTGATCTAAATGAAAAGTTTGGTCAGCGAGGTAGCATTTAGCAATCCCACAGAACCGAAATGTAAATCTGTATTAACTGATGCTGCCTCCACAGCGCGAAGAACCGGGTCACGAAGCGATTGATAGTTGGACGAGCTGCCTTTTCCATTCCTCCTACATTGGAAAGTTTCTTCAATCCAAATGTTTGCTTAATAACTTTTCTAAGGGGAATATGAGAAAGGGAAAAGTTCTGGGAAGTGAGTTGTGCCCTAATCATAACTTGGGTTCTGGAAGAAACAGGAAAGAATCCTCTACCCTGAACTCTCTGGGGGCTCTACGTTTTGCTCGAAGGATGCCATTATTGAGAAAACAGGGTTAGGCCTCCCATTCTCTTACAGTAACAGGACTACACTTTTCTCTCAGGCGAATGATCTGAGGGCTCTCTTCCTTCAAGAATGCATTGTTAGAACATCACTGACAGGGTGATAGCATTTTGAACGTGAAGATATGGACCGTGAAGCCTTCCTGTAGCAGGAGTGTCAATTCAGTGCAGGATGTTCAAAAGGCATTTGGTGAGGAAGTTTTTGTCACTGAGAGGGCTGCTTGTTTCAATAAGCACTATGCAGGGCACCTGGGTGGCTCAGTCGGTTAAGCGACGGGCTTTTGATTTAGGCTCAGGTCATAATCTCCTGGTTCATGAGATGGAGCCCTATCGGGCTCGGTGCTGACAGTGCAGAGCCTGTTTGGGATTCTCTCTCTCTCTCTCTCTCTCTCTCTCTCTCTCTCTCTCCCTCCCTCCCTCCCTCCCTCTCTCCCTCTCCCTCCCTCCCTCTCTCTGCCCACCCCCGCTGTTGCCCTCTTTCTCTCTCTCTCAAAATAAATAAACATTTAAGAAAATTAATGAGCATTATGCTTTTTAGGGAATCCAGTATTCACTTTTCCTAACTTTCTCTTGTGTTCCATTGAAAGAGATACTTCTAAGCTTAGGCAGAAAAAGTGATACTGTAGGTATGCTTTGCAGGGTCTCATTGAAGTTAATGAGGTTTTGGGGTGCCTGGGTGCTCAGTCGGTTAAGCATCCAACTCTAGATTTTGGCTCAGGTCATGGTCTCATGGTTTGTGAGTTCAAGCCCCACCTCGGGCTCCATGCTGGCAGTGTGGAGCCTGCTTGGGATTCATTCTCTCTCTCTCTCTCTCTCTCTCTCTCTCTCTCCCTCTCTCTCTCCCCCTTTCTCTCTCTCTCTCCCCCTCCCTCCCTCCCTTCTTCCCCAGCTCACCCTCTCTCTCTCTCTTTCTCTCTCTCTCTCAAAGTAAATACATTAAAAAAAAAAGAAATTAATGAGGTTTTAACACATCTGGGGTAGAGACAGGTTACACAGAGAGGCTGTCACCACAGAACAGACTAACAAATGTAAGATCTTCTTAACGAGGGTGGGGGGAAATGTTCAAAGTATCACAAGGACAAATGAAATTCTGTCATAGGTGAAGGTATTGTCTAAACCCCACGACTCTATGAGTCCGCACAAAAGCAAAGGGTAGGCCACCTGACTAGCACAACGGCGGCGGCACAGACAGAGCTAACAGAGGACACGGCCATGAAAACTATTCATCAAACCGCTGAGGCATGTGGCTTTGTGAGGATTAAATAAGACAAAACACGCTTCGTGCTTCATGTCTTGTAAGTGTTCACAAAACCTACCGTTTGAAACCTGTCCTATGGTTTGAGTAAAGCTGATCTCTGTTTCACTGTACAAAATGCAAAGGCTCCAGAAAACTCACTGTATGGTCCCTGCTTTTGTCTAAATTCATGTGTGAGAAGCTTTCCTCTCGCTTTTTAGCTGTCAATGAATGAGAGTTACCTAATTCCACTCATCTTTTTTCCTCTTTTATTTTTTAATACAGTTGCAAATCATGTGATCTACTTTGTTCTTTTTTCCCCCCAAGGACAGCTAAGCAACTTTAACAGCCCCATTACCTTAATGAACTGAAGCCATTCAGCGAAAAGAGTTGGTATTCACTTCATCAAATCTAGTGGATGATAATTTTCCGAAAAGCTAAAGACTAATTCTTGAGGATTTTTTGGAGCCCTGTGACAATTCGTATCACCTAATAACCTATGTTGAGTGAAAGCTGGTGTCCAGTGACTGCGAAGAAGATAGAAGGAATGTTGCAGAAATATAAATAGGCCAGCACTGAAATTTAATTAGACACTGCATATGTTAATAATAAATTCAATTAATTTAGCTTTCTACCTATGCTAGAGAAAAATACCGAGGCAAAATAATAATTCATTTTAAATGCCTCACTTGGTAACCTCCTTTCCTGAAGAGTGATTTATGCAGTAATTTACTGGCTGTTTCTTCATAAGATTGTTCCAAACCAGCCCTTTTGAAATAATAATAATTTCTGAATGTGTGTTGTGAGAGATATAACAAATGCCTTCTTATTAATTTTCATTTAATGAGTTGCCTATTCACATGGTAATTTTTTAAAAATTCTCTTCTTAAGATAAACAGGTTATAAATACTGAGGGTAACACTTCCATCTCACAAAAATCGAACAGAAAACCCATCTCATATTCTATACATGATTTGAAGGTCAATCAGTTGCAAATTTTCTATCCTAAATAGGCATCTGTTTCTTTCCCAGTTAGCATAGCAGATCCGCTTTAAATTCCAAAAGCCAAGTGATTCACATTGGTGAAAAAAGAAAAAAAAATATTAGCAGCAGGAAAGGTGCTAGCAGGGATAAAAGAGGGATAGATGGGGTACAAAGTCATGAGCAAGGTGGAAAAGAAGTTAGAGTTGCTTAAGGAGCCCATGACACTGATCTTTTTGTTGTGTTTTAAGAACAAAAAGAAGATCGTCTCTTACAGCTTTCTATTTGTCCAAGTTGCCCCCCCTTTAAAAAGATAACAAAATTTCTAGCATAAATATTAATGTTTAAGAGAATTTAATTGCTTACCTTCTCAAAAAGCTTAATTCCATACCAACTCATTAACTATATATTGTCATAATAAAAACAGAATGAAATAATAAGAACAAAATAGTAAAAAGTAGGAAGAAGAAATTGCTCACAAGAGTCCTAGGTATTTCAAATGGTTCACGTCTGTTTTAAGAGGCTTGTAATAGACAGGGCAAGGCTCTTAAAAATAATTCCTTCTTAAAAGTAATTCCTTGTAACAATTGGGAGAGCGCACCTAAAGTATTAAATAATTCAAATGCAATTGTTACTTACGTGAGAACCGAAAGGGCCTCGCTCCCAGCCCGCACTGCCTCACACCCTCTCCGTGGAAAAGCCCGTACTGCATTTCTCCCATGAACTTGTCCAGCTCCTGCCCAGAGGCATTGACGAGCAGAGCCCCTGTTTTGCAGAGGAAGGTGGCTTTGATCCACAACGGTGTCCCCAGGGCTGTCACAACTCCAAGGGCGCACACGAAGCTTAACACCCCAGCCATACAAAAAATGACTTTCTTTTGTTGGTTTGGCATGATGAGAAATGGCTTTTGTGAGAGTGAGGTCTAAAGAGGAGACTTTTGTGACTGATGAGAAGTGACTGCCCCTTTGGCTGCATTTATTGTAGAAGCTGAACGGACAGATCCCGGCCACAGAGGCACCTTCACCCTCAACGGTGGTTCTCGTCAGTAGAATGGCAGGATATGGAGACTTCTTCATCATACTTACTTGACTTCTTTTCTGCTGCTGCTTCTCTCTAATTTGGAAGCTTTGGACTAAGAGTCTGTAAAATAAAACTCTTTCATGCTGCCTTCGACAATCTCCTCTTGTGTCACTTGGTAACAAAGGTCTAAGATAACAGATGGAGTCCTCCTGTAACTTGATAAATGCCTCCCCTTTCCTCAGCCTTTTGTCTGATTGGATGAGTTGAAACTTTCAGAAACAGGCTTGGCTCCTATGGCAGATTTTCAGCAACCTGAGAAGTGCATTTTTTGATGTGTTTCTGTTTTCGTTTTTGGTGGGGGCTGAAGAGGTGTGTGGACAGAAGAAGAACATATATGTATTTCTTGGTAATTAATTGATTTTGGAAAATGTTAATGTAACAGGATAAAATATTGAACTGAGTTGGGTTCTGTGTCAATATGAAGTGCCCTAGACCAACCATCAGGGCTTGTCCCCCGAACTCCTTTTCTTCCCAATCCATGATTTGGAATCATAGAAAACTTCATTCCAATTTTTCCTGGGGCACAGGTGCAAATATCTAGTTTTCTAAAAGCTCTCCTTCAAAATGCTTTGCTGCTTCAGGACTCTAGCAAGGAAATGAGGTTCTGGGTCTGAGAAATATCTGAATCTATAAAGAAGAGAAGGGCACTGTCATGGAAAGAAGAGATTGTGTTCATATAGTCTGCTCTAAGAATTCACCACAGGGTACCTGGGTGGCTCAGTCGATTAAGTGTCCAACTCTTGATTTTGGCTCAGGTCATGATCTCATGGTTTGTGAGTTTGAGCCCTGCATTGGGTTCTGTACTGACAGCATGGAGCCTGCTTGGGATTCTCTCTCTCTCTGCTTGTCTCTCTCTCTCAAGTAAACTCAAAAAAAAAAAAAAAAAAAAAAAGGAATTTACCACAGAAAAGCAAGGGTCCTAGGAGAAGTCATCAGAGAGACAAGAGACAAATTCATGAGCAAGATTAAATAGCAAGTAAGCCAGGTTACATCGTTAATGTCTGAAAACTAATGTTGAGAACTTAGTAACAAATTTTTACCTCAGCATTTCTACTGAGATTTTCCCTTCAGACACAGAACGTGTGTGTGTGTGTGTGTGTGTGTGTGTGTGTGTGTGTGTGTGTTTACTGAGTATCTATTGTATGGCACATTATTGTGCTAGGCTCTGACCCAGAGCCTAACTTCTAGTGAGAACTTAGTATGCATGGTATATTGCTCAGTATTTTACCTAAATTATATTATTTAGTCCTTACAATCACTGTATGAAGTGATGATGAAAATGATATCTCCATTTTATAGATAAGGAAACTGAGGCTCAGAGAGACCCAGCAACTTGCCCAAGAGAGTAATGGAGCTGGGATTCAAATCCAGGTGTTCTCATTTTGAGGTTTATCTGCTAGCCTCAGCAAAGCCCTTGGCCTTGAAGAGAAGATAAGCTCTTCATCTTGGGTTGTATTGGGCTGGGAGTAATAAGGGCAGAGCAATCCTCACTAATTGTACATCTCGGATGCTTGGAGAACACAGGTATCTTCGAACAGAATTTTCCCACTTGGTCAAAAGCACATATTGATGCTAGTTTCTATTCTCTTGATCCACTTTTAAGCATGTCAGCTGAAGAGAAATTAATAACGGAAGATGTATTTTATGCCACTATCAGCATAAGTGAATCTCAAGGTTATGTGCACTTTGAGGGGTTCTTTACGTACAGTCTTGGACTTCCTGGCACAGCTACCCTCTCTTAGTAGCTTCCAGAGGCTATCTTCTTGTTGTTGTTGTTTTGATTTTTTTTAATGTTTGTTTATATTAGAGAAAGAGCAGGGGAGGGCAGAGAAAGATGGAAAGATGGAGACAGAATCTGAAGCAGGCTCCAGGCTCTGAGCTGTCAACACAGAGCCTAACTCAGGGTTCAAACTCACGAGCTATGAGATCATGACCTGAGCCAAAGTCAGATGCTTCAGCGACTGAGCCACCCAGGCGCCCCCAGAGGCTGTCTTGTGAAAGATAGACAAGTAAGTATAGAACTGATCCCAAAATGCCCGTGGCCCTTCAGAGGAGGAAGGGAGCAACATAAACCACGACCACAGAAGAACAGAGCACACACTAGATTCCAAAGAGGCACTCAAAATTAAGTTTCCAATCTAAGTAAGCTTTTTCATTTCATGTAACTTGACACCCACAATAAACAACTCACCACAGGTTATTTGCCCTCCCAATGAATTCTTCCCTGGATTTAGAATAATTGTCATCATTGTCCAGTAATGAAACAAGGGAGCAGCAGTGCCCCCAAGAAGCGGTTATCTGGGGTTACATGTGCTACACCCATTCTAGAAACCTTAGTTTGAGATGTTGAAGAAGAGCTATGCTAATTAAATCAGCATATTCTGTAATTGGAAGAGACAGAATATTTCCAAGTCTGGGAGCAGAAATTATTTACAACGTAATCAATACTATGAGTACTTCTATGGAAAGGCTGTGGTAAGAGAGGAGTAGTTAGCATGGGACAGTGGTTTAATGTGAACCAAACCCCAACCCGTGGTATGGTAAGCGATCCAGGAAGATAAGCCTTGACTGGATATAGAGAGCAGTTAGATCACACCAGTTCTTAAGTGTGCCTCAGCCTACAGTGGGGTTTTCCCTGATCCGTAGAAACAGAAGAAAAAGAAATACAACATAGTTCTTTTATTGTAAAATTATGTCCTTCTTAATCTTTGTTAAAATTTCCTTTCTTTTTCTTTTTTTTTTTTTCAACGCTTATTTATTTTTGGGACAGAGGGAGACAGCATGAACGGGCGAGGGGCAGAGAGAGAGGGAGACACAGAATCGGAAACAGGCTCCAGGCTCTGAGCCATCAGCCCAGAGCCCGACACGGGGCTCGAACTCACAGACCGCGAGATCGTGACCTGGCTGAAGTCGGACGCTTAACCGACTGCGCCACCCAGGCGCCCCAAAATTTCCTTTCTTTAATGAATAGTGATCATTAAATACATCCTCACTTGGCAAATTAAAAAAAATTGGCAGGGTGCCCAGGTGGCTCAGTCAGGGAAGCACCTGACTTTGGCTCAGGTCATGACCTCACAGCTGGTGAGTTCCAGCCCTGAGTTGGGCTCTCTGCTATCAGTGCAGAGCCTGCTTCAGATCCTCTTTCTCCCGCTCTCTCTGCCCCTCCCCTGCTTGTACACACACTCTCTCTCTCTCTCTCAAAAATAAACATTAAAACAATTTTTTTTAATGGCAAACTTCTATCTGTTCCGAGTTTAAACAACCAACCAACCCACGGTCTATAGTATGCAAAAGCATGGACCCCTGTGTGGAAAGGATGAGGCCTCAGGCTCATGGCAACCTGCATAGACAACGTCTTCTGCTCTGACCCAGTGATTCTCTGCCTTGACTGCCCTTTGGAATCATTGGAGGAGACTTTTAAAATACTAATGTCTGGGTCCTAATCCTTGAGATTCAGATTTATTTATTTTAGGGGATGGCCTCGGTGTTGAAGCACCTTGGGGAGTTGCAGGGGGCAGCCAAGTTTGAGAACGAGGGCTCTTCTCACACAGCTGCCTTCTGATTGCTGACTAGGGTTCGCAGGTATCTCAGTGCTGGAGTGCATGCACACGTGAACATTCAGACACCAGAGAGAAATTTCCTTACTGTAAATTAATAAATTGGTACAACCATTTACAGCTCAAATTTCCTGAATTTTGTTCCGCACTAAGATCATGATCTTGTCAAAATGTCCCGATGGGTCAGGTTTCAGCCTGTCTCAGACTAAAGCCTCGGCCCCAGATCACAGATTTACCCCAAATCACCATGAGAATGTCAACGGTGATGTCTCCTGGTTGTGAAGCAGTCCCTCTCGGGTCTTACGCCCACCCCACCTCCTCTCTGCAGCTTCCTTTCAAACTTCAATATCAACCACCCACCGGCTGCATAGTAGTGTATGTGATCCACCCTCTGAGAATGATAGAATAGAACCTGGCAGTCATTATGCCTGACAGCCTCCTTTTGAAATTTCATCTTCAATGTCTTGAATGACAGTGATGACACCATTTTCCTTGCAGTCTCTCTGAGAATTTGAGTCATTAATGTCAGCAAGTTTTCACCAAGTATCCTACTGAAATCTTTACTTCTCTCAATCTTAACAGCAGTACATTTGGTAACATATGAAAATGGAACTAGGCCTTTTCTACCCTCCCTCCTGACCCCTTCCAGGTGCTGGTCGATGGTAGAATTCTCCAGTGAGACCGGAAACGATATAGACAAAAGAGTACAATTGCAGACTATGCTTTTGCTTTCAGTATATCGTTTATGAGTCTTCTCATACTAATTTGGCTTCATTGGGTTTCCCTTATGGTTATTCAAAAACAAAAGCAAAAAAAAAAAAAAAAAGGCCCAATTCCAAAGACATGGGAATTCTCATTGATTTGCTCCCTAAGAGTAAGAGACAGCATGGCACCGTGAGGAAAGAGCACTGGGTGGGGAGGAAGATATGACCCAGGGTCCAACACTAAAATTAAGAATTCCCTAATTACTCTGGCATTCATTTTACTCCTTTATGAAAAGAATGGTCTTGGCTACATAGGCAATTCTTAAATTATTTTTAGCCAGAGAAACCATTTCCTCAACTGAACTTTTGAGTAGAGTAAGAGATAAAAATTGAGCTTCTAGGGGTGCCTGGGTGGCTCAGTCGATTGAGCGCCCGACTTCGGCTCAGGTCACGATCTCAAGGTTTGTGAGTTTGAGCCCTGCGTCGGGCCCTGGGCTGACAGCTTGAAGCTTGGAGCCTGCCTCGGATTCTGTGTCTGCCTCTCTCTCTGCCCTTCCCCTGCTCCTACTCTGTCTCTTTCTCTCTCAAAAATAAAGAAACATTAAAAATACTTTTAAAAATTGGGCTTCTATACTGGAAGGGGTGGGGATGGAGGAGGTCTGCTGTGGACTCTCCTCACTCCTTTTTCCCTAAGAGCCTCCACTTGCAACCCTAGAGTCAGCTCAGAGACAATGATGGGCATGGGCCAGGCGATCCTTGAGTTGCCTTCTAACTAAAATTTTTTTGCCAGTTATAGAATTCGAATATGTCCATTTGCTAGATTATTTTTTTCTTTGCTGTACTCACCTGTCAGCTATTATAGAATATTGTATTGCCTAGAGACACTAGGTGGTTGATTATTCCAATTATTAATTTTTAGTTTTTTTTTTTTTAATGAGAGTTTCTGGGTTTTGTCCAATTTGTCGCTGGTAAAGCTGATTTTGATTTTCTTCCAAATGGATCATTATACTCCAAGGCCTCTCTGAGAGGGATTCAACAAGGGTTTATCAAGCTTCCTATTCTAAGACAAGAGGCCTTTGTGAATCTATCCCATTTTTCTCGTCTTTAAAGCAAAATCTGGCAAATTTGATTGACGTTTCTTGACTGATTCAAGTTGCTGGTGATCCTCAAGTAGCATTGTAATTCTCTAATGACTGAAAGGGGTAAAAAAAAAAAAAAACACACTCCACAGAAAGAACTGATTGATTTATTAGGGGGGAAATTACCACATGTGCTAGACCTTGATTGCAGCTAATATTTGTAGAGCTAATTGCTTGAACTAGAGGATTAAAAGGGTTGAGGAAAGGGAAGAAAAAGAAAACAAAGTTCTTTCAGAATACAGATTAAGTCACAGTGGATTTGGACTGAGAGGGTGAATTCAGTGCAGGGATTTTCAGGGTTGATGATGGTTATGAGGACATTTAAAGTAAGTGCAAGAGCTGGGCTTCCATGACAGAGAGCAGCCACAGAGAAAGCCTAAGTAGAGGAAGGTTGTGATCCTGTCAAAGAAGACGTGTGACCACACCCTCTGATTTTTCTGTTTCTTGTTGGTATCTCGTACAGAGACTATGGTGATACTTAAGCCTCAATTTAGCAGAATCCTGACCTATTCTGGGAAGGAAGGAAAAGTTACCTAAATAAGTGAAGAAGGAAGGCACCAGTTGAGACCCCCTCCTTTAATAATCATAGATGGAGGGGCACCCGGATGGCTTAGTCGGTTAGGCATCTGACTTCAGCTCAGGGCATGATCTCACAGTTCATGAGTTCGAGCCCTGCATGGGGCTCTGTGCTCACAGCTCAGAGCCTGGAGCCTGCTTCGGATTCTGTGTCTCCCTCTCTTTCTGCCCCTCCCCTGCTTGCTCTCTCTCTCTCTCTCTCTCTCTCTCAAAAATAAACATTAAAAAAAAACTTTAAAAAAATAATCATAGATGGACTGAATTCCTAGTACAGAGAAATCAACAATAATTCTCACTGATATAACCTGGGGTAGATGTGTTGCAATGGTAAACTTTGGAGCAGTTTGATTCTGCCATTACTATTGTTGTATAATTGTTTTCTTTTGTGTGGGTGTGTGACACTTAAAATACTGACAATTTCTTTGATGATTTACATCAAAATAATAGTAGCAATGTTAACAAAAATATAATTCCTACTGGGGTTTATCCTATGTGCTTTCCATGTGTCAACTCCTTTCTTTTCAGACACACTGGGGCAATTATTAGATTTCCTGCCCCTCCTTTGTTAAGATATTCCAAGTAATACAATAGTTCAGTTTTTAGCCAGACAGATAAAAAGTCTCCTGAAATATTCTCATAATGAAGAGCTGAATAATAGTACAATTGGGTGGATTTATATCTTACCAAGTCTCCAGAAATAACGAGTATTGACTTATGGAGCTATGCTAGCAAGAGAGACCTTTAGACTGATTCACCCAGACATTACTATCAGAGACTCACATAAAAACAGAGGTTGTATCTCATCCAAACACTTAGCTTCCTATCAAACCTTTATTTGAGCACTGACCATGGACAGAGACAGTTAAAAATAAGAGATGACCAAAAAGAGATTCAAGATTATCTTCATGTTCCAAGGATGGGATCAAAGCAACAAGATATCCTCAGGTTTAAAAATATAATTGCCTGGGGAAATCTGGGTTGGCAGGCCTTCATGTGAGAAGACAATTAGCTAGACAATGAGCTCCACAGGAGCCAACGGTGTGAAATGACAATTCCAAGTGTTACTACACTGAGGCATCATCAGCCTTTGGGTTGATTGCCCAGCTCTGGGTCCTTTCTTTGAGAAATTCCTTTTAATACCCTGATAGAAAACTCTATGGCAGCCACCTTTGCACTATGACTCATGCTTTCCAGTCTACTGTGATTAGGAATAGATGTCCGGACTAATCAGAATCCATCTGCTGAGGGTTGAGAAGTGGTACCCAAAGACACAAGGTCAAAGTATTGGAGGTCAGTCCGCAGAGAGAAGGAGGGAGAGTCTCTTCCCATAAAGAAGGCCTTGAATTGCCCTGTCTCCCCAGTCTGACTGCTCAGTGTTTCTACCACCTGTCACCCTTCTCCTTCCTAGAAGTCAAAAGGCGGGCTCTGCTTTCAAAGCATTCTTACTCTTTTACCTGTTTGTTTGCTGAGAACTTTCCCAGGAAGCGCCAATTTCAGTTCTTCCCACCATCTGGTTGTGGGTGCAGCGCCCCAGGTGAGACTGGCTGGACAGTCACGTGAGTGAAGGACGAGCAGTGGTTGCCGCAGATCCCACATGTGGTCTGTGAGCACATGCATATTAGTGCCACCGGTCCCCTGTCCCAGAGCCTCTGTGTCCACCAGTGCCCTAGCTCTGTGGGAGCTTCCCTCAGGCTGGTCTTGTCTGATCCCTCTTTGATCAGGGATGGACACTCCCCTTGCATGTGGTCACTACCTCACAGGCGCCCAAGGTCTCACCCTCCAAAGGAGGACCCCCAAGAATCTAGACTGCTGAACTTCCTAGGATTGACTTCAACAGAAGGGGGTGGGGAGGCCTGAACAGAGTCCTGGAGCAAAGACAGGCGAAGACTCCTGTGCATGCATGCATGCTGGCAGCGTGCTGATTGCTGTCCCGTGGGAGCTTCATTAGTCGCCATGAGAAGGACGGCGTAACAGTGTGATAATGGGACTTGATTTCCATTCTGGGCCCTAGCTGCAGCCCATGTTCCCAGTACACCCTTTCCTGAGTACTGTGTCCCTCCCTCTTCACTTTCCCAGACAGCAGTGTCTCTTAGCAAATCTGCAAGTGATATGTATACATGCCCTACTCAGATCTTTTTCTTCCCCCACTCAGGGTAGATCACACATGAATTAATCCTTCATATGTCTTTCATTCTACCATAGCTACTCATATTCTCTCTCTCTGTCTCTCTTTCTTCCTCAGTCTAATTAGCAAAAATAAATATTTTGTCCATCCATGAGAAGATCCTGAATGAAGTGCATATTTATGCACCTTAGAAAACCAGCACTATCTCCTTGGATGGCAAAACATAGGCTAGTCACTAGGGCATGAAGTGTTAAAACGAAACGTTTTAAGCCCAGTGGCCAAGACACTTCACTAAGTACTTACAAAGCAAGGCAAAATTTCAAGGTTAAAAATCCCTTTCCAGGAAATTCAGATTGAAATGAATATAAGATCTCTATTAATTTTCCAACGCCTGTGCATATATTCTCTGTGCATGGTCCTTATTTGAAAAATAATAAAGGCATATTATAGACAAGGCGATGTAGAGGGTTATGAATGCCTTATCTGTAAAGTCTCTTTCCAAGATGAGCAGCCACAGATGGAGAAGGGGGTGGTAAGCGCTGGGAAACCCAAGCTGGATTGGGAGTAGCCTGAGAAATCACCATACTTGGGAGCCAAAACTCTTTGACTTGTCATGTGCTGAAAATCACCAGTAAGCCAGATCAGACATGACACTGTGTCTTTAAATGATGTAAAATGCCCAGGCGCTGAGCCATGGGCACTACTGAGGACGCATGAACATTGAGTGGATCTGGGATTTTTATGAAGACAAACCAAGCTGCACCCCATGCCTGCACTTCTATTGAAACAAAATCTAGACTAGCCAATGACTTTTTGATGTTAATGACACAGAAATGTTTTATCATTATGAAAAAGATTTTAACAAAGACATTTAGAAAAACCAAACCATATTCAAAAATTAATTAGAAATTTATTATAGATCTAAATGTATAGCCTAATGATAAAACTTCTAGATGAAAACAGGAGAAAATCTTTGTGACCTTGGGTTAGGTAAAGAGTTCTTGGACAAAAAGAGTATGAATGATAAAATTAAAAACAAATTGATAAAATTTTCTCCTCTTTGAAAAGCATCATAAAAAATGAAAAGCAAGCCATAGACTAGGATAAAATACATAAACAATACATATCTGATAAACGACTTGTGTACAGAATATATACAAGAAACCTAAAAACTCAGAAAACAAACACCCCAACTTTAAAAAGCAGACAAGATATTTCAATAGACACTTTATCAAAGAAGACATATGGGTAACAATCCCAAGAAAAGATGCTCAAAGGGGCGCCTGCGTGGCTCAGTTGGTTAAGTGTCTAACGCTTGGTTTTGGCTCCTTCATGATCTTATAGTTCGTGAGATTGAGCCCCCACGTTGGGTTCTGTGCTGACAGCGTGGAGCCTGCTTGGGATTCTCTCTCCCTCTCTTTCTGCCCCTCCCCTGCTCGTGCTCTCGCTTGCTCTCTCTCAAAATAAACAAACTTAAAAAAAGAAACGAAAGAAGAGATGGTCAATATCAGTCAAAATAAAACCACAATAGACTATCACAACCTACTTATTAAAATGTTTAAAATTAAAACGAAACAAAACAAAATCACCTGACAATATCAAGTCCTGGCAAGAATGTTTGCTGAGAACTTTTATGTATGTTGATGGGATTGCAAAATGGCACAGCCAAGGAAAGAGTTTTAGCAGTTTCTTAAAAATGTAAACATACACTCGTAACATGACCCAGTAATCTTACTCCAGATATTTGCCCAAGAGAACTGAAAGCATATGGCTGCATAAACACTTATACACAAATGTTTATAGTGGCTTTATTCATAATCGTCCCCAAATGGAAATAACCCAAATGTCCACCAACTGTGAACGGATAAACAAACTGTGGTACATCTGTACAACAGAATACTAGTCAGGAATAAAAAGGAACAAACCACTGACACACGCACCAAAATGGACGAATCTCAAATGTTGTTTGCTAACTGAAAGAAGAGAGACTCAAGCGTATGACTTCATTTATATGATCTCTGGAAAGGGCAAAACTATTGGGACATAAATTATATCAGTAATTATCAGGGGCTGGCCAGGGTGGGTAAATATTGACTCTTAAGGGGGCGGAGGGAACTCTGGGGTGAAATTGTGGTGGAGTTACATGCCTGCAAACTTTTGTTACAATTTCTGGAACTGCATACCTAAAAAGGGAGAATTCTGCTACATGTAAATTAAACCCTAAAAAAGGGAACACAATTAAAATATCTTGGAATGCCAACACTCAGCATGTAGCTCTCCAGATATTTTCTTATGCAAGAAGTTAAACATGAATTAACCTCTTTCTTAGAATAGAAAAACAGGATATTCTAGTCAACTTAATATTTTGCTTAACAGAGTTATCACATATACTACTACACACAGGGATCACTGCTTCCAAAAGGATTCTAATTCCAGATATATTTCTTTCAAAATTTGTTCTGCTATAAATATTTGATGTGTTTTGGCAGACGTGGCATAGTCAGGAGACCTGGATTGGACTCTGTAGGTCCTGTGACCAACTTACCCAATGACCATGGCAAGTAATTTTCCTCTTTGGTGTTTATTTTTTCCTGCTTCCCACAGTAGGTTTGACATGATTCCTACTTCTTAACCTTTTCTTTTCCTGTATGGGTGCAAATAAGGAACACTGTCTGCAGGAAGGGCTTTCGTCTGCCCAATCTGAGCCTCTCCCATCTCGTTAATCACCCTCGTCACCTCTCAGCTCAGGGCAAAACTCAGAGTTGTTCTTGATTTTTGCCACCCCCTCCTACCCTGCCATATTCAATCCATTAACACCTTCTTTCACTGCTGCCTCCAAAATGTATCTGATCCTGACCGTGTTTTACTGTCTCCCTTATTATTACCGTCCTGTTGATCACTATTGTCTCTGGCCTGGACTCCTGCAATTGCCCCTTAACTTCTCTCCCTTGTGCAATTCATTCTCAACTCAGGAGACACAGTGATCCTCTATAAATGTCAATGTAGGGACGCCTGGGTGGCTCAGTCGGTTAAGTGTGTGACTTCGGCTCAGGTCATGATCTCATGGTTCCGTGTGTTCGAGCCCTGCATCGGGCTCTGTGCTGACAGCTCGGAGCCTGGAGCCTGCTTCCCATTCTGTGTCTCCTTCTCTCTCTGCCCTCCCCTGCTTGTGCTCTGTCTCACTTTGTCCCTCAAGAATAAATAAATGTAAAAAAAGTTTTTTTTAATGTAAATGTAAATCAGATCCCATTGAACTGCTAGTGGATGGATGCTGGTGACTTCCCAATGCACTGGTGATACAATTTGGACTCTACTGTGGCCTACAAACCCCTCTGTGGTCCAGCCCATCTACTTAAGACATCTCCTCTTATCACTCCCTAGGCTCAGTACTCAAGTCAGCTTTCTGTTTCTCAGACACTCGATGCTTGGGTCAGCCTCAGGAACTTTGCCCTTGCCCTTCCTTTTGCTGGAAATGATTATCCGCCAGACCTTGCAATCATTGGTCCCTTCTCTCCATGCAGAACTCAACTCAAATATGACTTCCTCAGAGGGTACTTCCTGGACCAGCCTACCTAAACAGCACACCTTGACCAGCTACTGTCTAACTCATTGCTCCGTTTCATTTTCTTCATATTGCCACTGAAATTGTGTTATATTATTTACTTATTGGTCAAATTGACTATTGTCTGTTGTTCCCACTAAAATGTGAGTTCTGTGGCGACAGGGAACTTTTCTTGTTCCCCATTGTAGCTGCCGGGCAGGAAACACATATCTCCTGACACAGGGTGGACCCTCAATATCAATCAATACCATTAGCTGTCAGAATTAGTGAATGTATGTATGCAAATTAAATCCTAAAGGCAAAATGTTTTTCAGATCAAAAGTGGGAAGAACAAGCAAAGTCTGGCTCTAATAGTCTGTCTAAAGCCTTTGCAGAATAAATGGCATTAAGATGTCTAAAGAGAATATGTGTCAGTCAAGACGAATCAGCAAAGAAAATTTAAGAAACTGTCAGAGAAAAAAGGTAGCAGTGTACCTTCAGCTCCTGGGAGATTTTGGTCTTTTTTTTTTTTAATTTTTTTTTCAACTTTTATTTATTTTTGGGACAGAGAGAGACAGAGCATGAACGGGGGAGGGGCAGAGAGAGAGGGAGACACAGAATCGGAAACAGGCTCCAGGCTCTGAGCCATCAGCCCAGAGCCTGACGCGGGGCTCGAACCCACGGACCGCGAGATCGTGACCTGGCTGAAGTCGGACGCTTAACCGACTGCGCCACCCAGGCGCCCTGAGATTTTGGTCTTTAAATCTGATGTATTGGGTCCTTGACACAGGTACACCTGACTTGATGGGCAGCTAGATCCTCTAAAGGTGAGAGACTCACTCAACCCCATTGCTCTGACCACGTTGTCTGCTCCCATTTGTAATCTAGTTTATGTGTGGATTCTTCTGTTGAGTGGAAGGTGCTGTCCAGCACAGGTGATTGACTGGTTCCTTTGGAAGTTCTAGTCTTTTTGCTTTAAATAAGGAAACTGGTGTGCTGATTTTATTCTTTAGTCTTTTATGACCTTTTCGGGAGTCTACTTCCATTCTCAAAGTCCTAGCAAAATCGAGCAATACTGGGGTCCAACTCTGGAATGTCAGGCCCAGCTCTGGACCAGCCCCTTCACATTTATTTTCTTCTAGTTATGACTCTTTCTCCTTCTCTCCCTCTCTCCACCCCCCAACTTCCTTCCTATCTTCTATCTATCTATCTATCTATCTATCTCATCATCATCATCATCATCATCATCATCATCTCTGTTTCTTAGAATCCCAGAATGAATCTTTGGCTCACTCAGATGTAGTAATCTGAGCAGGAGAGTTTAATAAAGGGACGATTTACAAAACTATGGACAGGGTTTAGGGCAATTACAAGGGATGATGCAGTCCTCTATGAGAACTGAAAGAGATGGGAAGGGCATAGTTTTTGGAATCTACAGGTAGAGAAGTCCATGTGGAGGGGGCCACCTGAAAGCAACAGTGTCCCTCTGCTGACTTCTGGAATCTGCCGTGGGCCCACAGGAAAAAAGATGGGACAATAACTACCTTGATCAGCTCCTGGCCAAATCCAACTGGAAACCAAAGGTTAGCCTCTCAGGCCATAGGGCAGGGCGGAGAAGAGTGTAAAATGGATGTAAAGGGGCAAATGTAAGAAATCCTACTGATTATCGATTATCTATCCATCCACCTACCATCTATCCTATCTGAAATAGTAAAGCATACACCTGGTTTATAAAATTAAGTGATAAAACCATAAAGAGTGAAAACCAGTGTTCTTCTATCCCTGACCTTTAGTCTCCCAGGCTCTCTTCTACAAGGCAATTTCTTGTAAAACTTTGCTGTTATATCCTCAGATCATCTTAGCATAGGTGTAAATACATCTTCCTTCCACCACCTGCTTTATAAACAAATGATATATACCATGAAAACTCTTCTACATCTGGCTTTTTTCACTTAATAAAACGTCTCTGTGAGCATTCTGATGGGACCGTATGTATGATTTAATCTGTCTGATTGTTTGGCAGCAACAAATTCAACTTTTAATGACTCTGGGATGGGATCTCATTGACGATGCATGTGCCTGTCCGTGCACGCAGTCACAGTCACTACTGCACCTTCCCAGTGTGTACAGATTCTCTCCATAATCCCAGTTCTAGAAGCAGTTCTCCCCAGCCTCCACATCGGACACCCTATCCTGGCAACCACGAGTCCAAGATGCAAAAAGGCTATGTTTCTAAGTCTGGACTCCCTGTATGCCAGGGGTAGAACCAAGGGCTTAATGAAGCTCTACTTTATTCTGTAACCAACCTGGACAGTTTACTCTCAGCCATGGAGTAGCTCCACATACATGACTTAGGGCTTCCTTGCTCAAATATTTTTGAAATCCTTCATTCTGTCACTCTAAAGCAACACCCCGGTTAAGCAGTGCTTGAATCTCTACTACCCAATACACCTTACTGTGTGCAATAGGATTTATTTTGCCTTCATAAAAAGGTAGACTTTGTTTTCCATCTGAAAATTTGAATATATATATTGATAGGAATTAATATATTTATATATAAATATTGATATATATACACATGTATATGTATATATATACATATATACATACATATATATATGTGTGTATATATATATATATATATATATAGTGTGTGTGTGTGTGTGTATGAGTGATCGAGTTCAACTGCAGTTGCATATGCCATTGAAATCATCTCTTCACATCCTGCGACATTTGCCTTATTTTTAATTTGTATCAGTAATTTTATCCAGGTGACAGGAGAAAGAAAAATCTCCATAGCTAATTCTCCAACTGCAAGCTGATGTCCATACAAACAGTGCTATTGGCATTTCCAGAGCATTGAATACATAAGAGAATATATTTTATATTTAACTTTAGAGATGGACATACCTGTATTATAGGAGAATCATTATATCATTATCATATCATTATATCATTATCATATGTCATTAATAAGAACGTTTTATTTAATAAGAAAGTTTTATCAGTTTCATTGCTGGTATGTTAACACTTGGATGCTGTGCAGTAGTTTTGGGGTTCTGTGATTGTGCTGGATGAGTCTGTGACAGAGCCCAGAACGAACTCCCAGAGATGTGGTTTTTGGAAGACCTGTCATCGCTGAAACTGTACTGAAACTGTCCTGAAACCTTTCCTGGAACTTTGCCCAGTGCTGTGATATGCATGGTTGATTGCAAACATTCTGTCTAGAAACTTCAATGATTTGGCAAGATGTCTTTGTAGCAGAAGTGCTCTTTGTGTTTAAAAAATCAACTGAGTTGGGCACGGGCACAGAAGACCGTCTAAATGAACACACCAAAATATTAACAGTGGCTTTGCCTCAGGGAATGGCACTGGGGCGAAGGAGGAAAAGGATAAAGGACTTTTTTTGAGAAAGAGAGCACAAGTGGGAGAGGGACAGAGAGAGACAGGGAGAGAGAGAATCCCAAGCAGGCTCTACACCACCAGCACAGAGCCCGATGCGGGGCTTGAACTCATGAACCACGAGATCATGGCCTGAGCTGAAGTCGACCCTCAACCTCCTGAGCCACTCAGGCATCCTGAGGACTTTCACTTGTTACTTCTTCCACTTATGCATTATTGAATTGTTTACAACCTGCATCTATTGCAGAAGAGAAGTGGGAGGCTTTACCATCCACTCTGTCTGCCAGCTCAGAAACCAGGGAGGCAGACTTGCCCTTTCTTTCTCTTTCACTCCCCGTACCTGACCAGTATGATCAAGCTTTGTAGGTTTACTTCCTAAATCTCTCTCAAATACACCCCTGCTCCCCATCTCCGCAGGCCTCCCTAAGGTAGGTGCTCATGAGCTCTCCTCTGATGCAACAGGCCCTGAGCTCGACTCCCTGCAACCCCATCCATTGTCCTCTCAGCTCCTCAGAGGCACCCCTACCACATCCTAACCCAAGAGCACATCTGACCAGGTCACTTAAATGCTTAAAATCCCCTGCCCAGCAAGCCTACCCTGCCCTAACCCCTTCTCCGCCTTTAAAATTGTGATTTGCTTCTAATTACAAATCTGAACAAGAACACCTGTGACCCCCCCCCAAAAAATTATTCCTCAACCTGGCAGGAGAAACCTGAGATCCTGTCTGCCCACCTTCCTAGCCTCACCTCCTACAACCAGATTCCTGCAGTTCCCCAGACCCTCCACCTGCTGTCTCATTTGTCTCCCTGATGACTGCTCCCTGATCTGGCTTCCTTTGAAAGCTACTTCTCCTTTTTCCCATAAAGTTTTCTTGACACCCTCAGGTGGACTCGGCTCCTCCTTCTCTAAGTGACTGATCAGTGCATTATCACACTTTACGGTAATAATTTAACACCTGTTCCCAACACTCTTGTTTCTTTGAGAGCAAAGAACTTATTTATTTTGCTTATATGCTTCTATTTTTAATTTTGGCATCCCCAACATTTTTTATGGGATGAGTATTTTTTATGGAATGTGTATGCTGAATAAATGAGTGAGTGAATGAATGAATGCAGAGAGCAGAAATTAGAAAGTCCCTGACGTGTGATAAATTTCATTTCTGATATTCTGGCTAGATCTTATTTATTCCTCTTTTTAATGGCACATTGGGCACCCCTAATGTGATTCTAAAATAATAATGTTTCAGCTCCTGATTTCATTAAACACCATGTTGTGGTTATGAGGAGCCCAGGAGGAACCCTGGAGGCCAGTGCCACCTGTAATGGTTTTTTCGCTCCATAGTTGTCTTCAGCTTAGTGACTGCTGCTTTGAAAAAGTTCCTTAACTTCTCTGCACCTTAACTTCCTTGGCTGCAGTAAGAGATTCATGATGCTGTTAGCTCATCAAGTATTGGTGAGGCTGAGATCAGATAATGTATGCGAAGTTTTTAGAACAATGCCTAGCGTATGGAACATGTAATAAATGTTCAATAAACATTGATGACGGTGATGACGTTTCCTTGATATTATTGAGGGTACCTTGTACTTTTCCATGGAGGAGAAGTAAACTATAAGGCCTGCTGTGAATTGCTGCATTCTATAATGATTCATAAAGCACTGTATCATTGTGTTACATGATCAATATAGAGCTTTACAAGCATAGGCAAATTCAATTGTCTGCAATGAGTTGGGTTTCAAAACCAGTACAGTGAACCAAGGCAATTTAAAATGCTAAGCAACTACTCTTATGTGTCTAAAAAATTCCATCACTGGAAATGTTATCATTATTGGAATACTTTGTCCCTTTGAAATGTTAGATGTTCTAACAAGTAGGAACATATGAGTCATGGAAACCTTAGAGTGAATGAGAGCAGTGTTGACGGGCAGAACATTGGTGCTGGGGGCCTACAGGATAGAGGATGAAGAGGAGAAGAATAGCCTGCAAGGAGTTGTCAGATGTGGCTGGCTCAGAGTCTGCAGGCATTCTTGCAAGGCTGGCAAGGTGGGCCAACTTCTTAAAGTGCAGACTGGTCTCAGGTAGGGTTCTGTTCAGGGACAGCATTGTTATGGTTGCTGAGAGCTCATGCCCAGGACTGCTGGCCTGGGTTCTGGATGCCTAGCCACCTCTACTCTTTGACAAACTGTTTTGTTTTCCAGATAAGGGAGGGTCTTAGCTGCCAGTGACAGAAATTCCAATCAAACACTAGTTTAGGCATCAAGGGAATCGTTTGGGCCCATATAACTGGAAAGATCAGGAGTAGTCATGGCTTCAGGGTTCAAAGGGGGATCATCCAGGCTCAGTTTCACTCCATCCCTTGTCTCAGCCTTTTACTGGGTTGACCTCCAACCCAGGCATCATAGATGGATTGTGACAATAGCTTTAGTTTCTACATCCCCTCAGGTTCAAGGGGCATAGGAATAGAGCTCACTTTTGCTTTGGAAATTTCAAATATATATACATCAAATATATATATATATATTTGATATTTGGTATATATTTGATATATATATCAATATATATATCAATATAATATATATATTATATATATTATATATATATAATATATATATATATATAATATATATATATTCCTTGTGTCTTTTTGGCTCTAAAAAGGCATTGTGCCTATCTTTGAAGAAATTGCTCTGGCCAGGGGAAATACAAACTCTGAAGGGCCACAAATAAATGGAAAGATATTCTGTGTTCATGGAGTGGAAGACTTAATATTATTAAGATGTCAATACTGTTCAAAGTGATTTATAGGTTTAATGTAACTCCTATGAAAATCCCAAAGGCATTTTTTTCAGAAATAGAAAAATCCATCCTAAAATGTCTATGGAATCTAAAGGGACCTTGAATAGCCAAAACAATTTTGAAAAAGAAAAACATAGTTGGAGGACTCACTCTTCCTGATCTCAAAACATATTACAAAGCTATAATAATCCAAATAGTGTGAAACTGGCATGAAGGAAGACACATAGACCAGTGGAACAGAACAGAGAGCCTAGAAATAAACTCTTACTTCCATGGTCAACTGATCTTCAACAAAGGTACCAAGACCACACAATGGAGAAAGGAAAGTCTTTTCCTCATAACAAATGGTGTTAGGAAAGTTGGGTATTGTGTTTAAAAAAATGAAGTTGGACCCTTATTTTACACCATATATAAAATTAACTTAAAATTGATTAAAGACCTAAATGTAAGAAACCAGAACTATACAACTCCAGAAGAAAACATAAGGAAAGACCTTCATGACATTGGACTTGGCAATGATTTCTTAGATATGACATCAAAAGCAAAGGATAACAAAAGCAAAAATAGACAAATGGGAATACATCAAACTTAAAACTTTGTACATCAAAGGACACAATCAGCAACCTAGGAATGGAAGAAAATATTTGCAAATCGTATATCTGATAAGGATTTAATATCCAGAATATATAAAGATGTCCTACAACCTAACAACAAAATCAAGTAACCTGATTTTAAGATGGCTGAAGGACTGAAATAGATATTCTCCAAAGATGATATACAAATGGCCAACAGGCGTATGAAAAGATGCTCAATATCACTAGTCATCAGAGAAATTCAAATCAAAACCACAATGAGATACCACCATAATTCCTTACATCCATTAGAATTTCTATTATCAAACAAGTGGACAAAAAACAAAAATATCTAGAAAATAGCAAGTGTTGGCAAGAATATGAAGAAATTGGAAATCTTGTGTACTGTTGATGGGAATGGTATGGCCACTATGGAAAATGGTATGAAGTTTTCTCAAAAAAATTACAAATAATCCCACTTCTGGGTATATATCCAAAAGAATCCAAAGCAGAGTTCTGAAGAGGTATTTGCACATCCAAGTTCATAGCAGCATTATTCCTGATAGCTACGAGGTGAAAGCAAACCACATGTCCATTAAAAGATGAATGAATGAGCAACATGTGATACGTACATACAATGGAATGTTATTCCGTGTCAGAAAGGAGGGAAATCCGTCACAAGCTACAATATGGATGGACCTTGAGGACATTATGCTAAGTGAATAAGCCCATCACAAAAAATAAATACTGCATGATTCCACTTGCAGGATATATCTAAAGTAATCAAATTTATAGAGACAAAGTACTATCGTGGTTACCAGGGTCTAGGAGGAGGGGGAAAAGGGGAGTTGTTTAATGGGTATAGAGTTTCAGTTTTGGAGGATGAAAAAGTTCTAGAGATCTGTTTCATAGCAGTGTGAATACACTTAACACTACTGAACTTATACATTTAAAAATGGTTATGGTAAAGTTTGTTCTGTGTTTTTACCACAATGAAATATATATATATATATATATCCTAAGTCCCCTATCAGAGTAATTAGTTCAGGTAGAGTGGGGCTAGGACTTCAATATTATTTAAAGGCTCCCTGGATTATTTTATGGTATAATCAGGTTTGCAAGTAGCTGCCTAATCTCTAATCTTTCATCTGTCTGCCCAATTGGTGCTTAGCCAATTACTGCTAGGAGCAGGCCTTTCTTACCCTTTCACACAGAGCAGTATGGAGTCAGGAGTTTATTGAGCACGTTTATTCAGAGCTGGGCTGGGGTGCAGGTTCTATAGGGGCCACCAAATCATCCCCATAGATTAGAAGCAGGGCGTTAGTTAACTCAGGTTTCCATGTACAACCCTTTGTGTAACTTCTGGGTGGGCAAAAAGAGGAGATGCCTAGTGTCGCTCAGACAACCTAGGCAGTCAGGCTTTCCCTGCAGGGTAGGAAGCAGAAGTGAGAGAGCAGGCAGAGAGGAAAGAGACACTGGGAGCCCAGAATGCTGCTCAGAGTGGAAGTCACAGTGGGCACTGGGAGGCAAGTGGACAACGAAAATGGGATGGTTAGGGTAGGACAGAGAGAAAGTCCCAGAAGCCAGGAACAGTAAGCTTAAGGAAAGGAAGAGGGGAAGCAATATAATTCCTTTCTGTCTAGAACTGGGCCTATTTAATTTGTTCTTAAGTAAAATAAAAACTGCTGGGGTGAGGGTAGGGAAGAAGAATCATTCTTTACCAGGAAGAGAGTAGGAAGCAGGGAGTGGAGTTTTTGTGCAGAGAACAGTAATCAGTATTCAAAATCTTACTTCTTGCTACACCGGTGGATTGAATTCAGGCTTTAGCATAATTTAATTAAATGGACTATTGTTTTTCTTTCTCACTGGTTTTAGAGAGAGCGTTACAAGTATGAGGTGAGCAGGATTAGGTTCTAATTGAAGCAGATCTATCTGCCTCAAAGCCACCGAGGCCTGTATAAACAGCCTGAGAAAGCTTTTATATCAATTTCATATTCAGCAGGGTGTGGGTGAACAGATGGGTGCACGTTACCCGCTTGGCTTCCAGTTTTAGAAAGCAGGGGGCAAAATGTTGGGTGAGTTCAAAATTTTTTAAATTATGGCTGGGTTTGTTCATAGAACATATTAGCTAGGTGGTGTTGAAACAGGACTATGTAATTTGTGCTTCTGCAACACCTTCTTTCAGAAAATGTGTTCAGCTTTGATTTTCATTTAAAAAAGGCACTGAGGGCACCTGGGTGGCTCAGTGGGTTAAGCATCTGACTTCAGCTCAGGTCATGATTTCACAGTTCGTGGGTTCAAGCCCCGCGTCAGGCTCAGTGCTGATAGCTTGGAGCCTGGAGCCTGCTTCAGATTCTCTCTTCCTCTCTCTCTCTCTCTCTCTCTCTCTCTCTGCCCATCTCCCCCCCAAAATAAATAAGCATTAAAAAAAACCTTAAAAGGGGCGCCTGGGTGGCTCAGTCGGTTGGGCGGCCGACTTCGGCTCAGGTCACGATCTCGCGGTCCGTGAGTTCGAGCCCCGCGTCGGGCTCTGGGCTGACGGCTCAGAGCCTGGAGCCTGTTTCAGATTCTGTGTCTCCCTCTCTCTGACCCTCCCCCGTTCATGCTTTGTCTCTCCCTGTCTCAAAAATAAATAAAACGTTAAAAAAAAATTAATAAAAAAAAACCTTAAAAATATATAAAAAGGGAACTGATATTTAAGTGCCTATTAGGTGGTAACAGGCGAGGAGTTCCAGATACATCATCTTACATTGATTCCCACAACGATACCCATTTTACAGTCGAGGAAGCCAAGACCCAGGAAGATTTTTAGAAAATTTTCAAGGGCACTGAGTTAATAAATAGCAGGACTGGGATTTGAAGCCAGTTATTTCTGGCTCCAAAGCCAATATCCCTTCTGTTGGTTAACCCAGATTTTGAAGGCAGCGAAGCTAAGGTGTGTTAATTCCTTTGATTGAATTTTCGGAGTCAGACTTAGATGGCAGATACAAATCTTAGTCCTCAAACTCAGAGGTCCAAGATATTTTTTTCTTTAATTTCTCTACATCAGCTTACTTATATGTTAAGCCTCCATCCTGATAGGTGTTCTACTAATCTCTGCTGACGCGCGCACATCCCAGGCCAAGCCCGAACAGCTATTTCTTTGCCTTTGCTGACCCTTGCCATGTCATGGCTACAGCCTGGGACCCAGCCACTGAGGTCTGCTTCAGTCCTTGAGGCTTTATTCTAAGAAAAGTCCTTCTTTAATCATGTTTCCCAGGAAAGTACTGATCTCTCGCCTCAAATTTTGGACTCAACAATGGGTTCAGCCTTTTGGAAATACAAGTCAGAAAAGAGGACAGTGATACCTACCTCAGAAAGTTGTTATGAAGACTAAATGAATTATTTATAAATGCTTAGCACAGTGCCAGACGCATACTACTTGCTCTATAAATATTAGCTATTATTACATTATTTTCGAATATATTTACATGTATATTTTTCTCTAGGTTTTACCTATGTGGCTCACAAAGTACATTTAAATATGTAGGATTTGTAATAACTTGTGTATAAGCAGTGCTGATATTGTTTTGTGCCCCACAGGCACAAAATTTTACTATTCGGTTTCACACAATTCCCATCAAAAAAGAGGGGGAAAGTATAATGCTGTTACAATTGAAGGCAATGAATTACACAGTATATTCTTGCCACGAGAGGACTTCTATTGTGTCTAGGCATCACTGAGAATTCAAACCTACCCTCACCATTTTACACAGCTGATGATTGGAAGAATTTTCCAGAGACTAGCCTCTGGCTCTGTTTCTTTCCAATCTGCAATATCCAGTGGGATGTGCTGTAGCTCAGTGTCATACCATGATATGACCCCCGGTCCTGACGCTTTGTCTCATGATGGGTCAGCACCGTGAATGGAAGGAACATTCCTGGAAACCATTCCTACCTACACTGGGATGATGATAGGCCACCCAGCAATATCCCACTGAGTCCAAATTAAGCATGACCCCAACTCAGCTTCTTGTTAGCCAGATCCAAAAAGTCCCACAGGGTACTCAGTGCCACCTGACAAGAAGGGAAACGTGGTGGTAAGGAAATTTGAATGGAAAGAGATACTGATCTTTAAAAAATTTTTTTTTTCAACGTTTATTCATTTTTGGGACAGAGAGAGACAGAGCATGAACAGGGGAGGGGCAGAGAGAGAGGGAGACACAGAATCGGAAACAGGCTCCAGGCTCTGAGCCATCAGCCCAGAGCCTGACGCGGGGCTCGAACTCCCAGACCGCGAGATCGTGACCTGGCTGAAGTCGGACGCTTAACCGACTGCGCCACCCAGGCGCCCCAAGAGATACTGATCTTAATTGAGGTAAATGTATCTTATGTTTACACATGTCCCAAAAGTACGACTGGGGAAACTCATTTTTAGCGTCCCTCTAAGGACCATGAAAGATGTCTGGGCGGGTAAGAGGCCCTGAAGCTTCAACCTGGTTATTTTCGTGGTAAAGAGCAAGTATTACGTGAGGTTCTTCGTGGAAAGGATGTAAGACTGTGCCTACACATCCGGCACATGAGAACCATCATTGGCAGTCGAGCGGTAGCGAGGGTGGTTGAGACGTTTGCGCCGACTCTCATCCTCATGCCCTCGCCAGCTCGCCCACCCCTACTCTGCCCTTCTCTGACTTGCTCCACACCCAGGACGCTGACCTCTCTGTTTTGCCCTTACAGACTTCCTTGCCCCTGGCTTTCTGTTGGCTTTGGCCAGCAGGAGCCATCAGCAAGGGATTGGTGAGTAGGAAGAAAGACAGCCTAAGATACTTATCACCTTCCCTTCCCCCAGTTTTCTTATGGTTCTGACCCTGTCTGCGAACAGCTACAGCTCCTCTTGGGTGGCTCCTCTCCCAGGACTGTAGAGCTTGCTGGGCCCAGTCACGCCACATCTACCCTTTGCTCTCAACAGGCCTAAAAGTAGTATAAACTTCCTGCTGCTGTTAGTCCCTGGGTGCCTCACTATCCCTTGTCGCTTTCCTTAACCCGTTCACACCTCTATAACTAGTCCCTTCCTTGAATCCTGTCAGTCAGTCCTCCCGAGTGTCTGCTTCCTGCTGGATTCCCAACAGACACCTTGCTCTGACCCTAAATACTATGGCCTGTGGTTGTTTATGGCTGTAGTGCTTTCTCTTTCTCCTGGTTTCCTGAGATAAAAAGTGTTGCTTATTTTCTTCTCAGAGTGAGTCACAGAAAAAGGTGTACCTAAAGTCATTTGCTCCTCCTGTAGTGCGGTCATAAAGCTGTATGCAATCCACGTGTCACTTGGAAAAGAGCTCTGCTTGTTGACCCAGCTGTTAATTTCCCCTGTGGGTGACCTGTCCCTCAGAGTATTTAGCCTCTCTTTAAAGTTTCTAAGTTTCCATATATGTTTATGTAACCACTTAGCTCTGTCCTATGTAGCTCTAGGGAAATTTGCTACATTCATTGGAAGTTGAATTGTCCCATCATATTACATAAGATGAAAACCTGACCCCATTCAACAGCCAGAGCAATAGCCAGAGAAGACATTAAGTGAGAACTGATTTTCAATCTGGGGATCCCTTTTCATTCATGAGTCCTGTAGGGTTTCTCCAAGGCTGCACAGATGGCTGTTTTTCAAAAGGAATATAGTTTTTTCTACCCTTAGGAAATACTTAATCTGGACATCAGAAATGTTTCTGAGAGTGGGGAGGAACCCAGGGAAAACTCAACAGTACCATTAAGAGAAAGGGGAAAGAATGAGCAGATCTAGAACATTCTTATGTCTTCTTCTTCAATACAGCTACAGGTGAGATCTTCAGAGATTGTCCTTACAGGTGCACCAGACCAGGATTCACTGTGACAGTACTGCTTTTGAAAAGCACTCCTCAGGGGGTCCCTGGGTGGCTCAGTTGCTTAAGCATCAGACTTCAGCTCAGGTCCTGATCTCATGGTTCATGGGTTCAAGCCCCGGGTCAGGCTCTGTGTTGACAGCTCAGAGCCTGGAGCCTGCTTTGGATTCTGTGTCTCCCTCTCTCTCTGCCCCTCCCCCACTCATGCTGTGTGTGTGTGTGTGTGTGTGTGTGTGTGTGTGTCTCAAAAATAAATTAAAAAAAATTTTTTTAAAAATGAAAAGCATTCCTCAGGCTCTTGCCCCATCTGGCAGTCATGGCCACCATGGAGAGGATGCACTCCATGAATGTTCCAAGGAAGCTCGCACCTGAGTCTGTCCAGGCCTAAGTGTTGATCTTTTGTCTCTTCAACCAGTATTTGTTGGTGCCCGTGATGGATGAGGCCCTGTTTAAGCCACTAAAAATACTGAATATGACAAAGTCTTTACCCTTCTTGCAGAGGAACTTACATTCTAGCAGGAGAGGCAGAAAAATAAACAACTAGGCCGCTAAGAACATACAGACATATACAGTACATATTACAATTTTAGTTAGTGACAAGTACCCTGAGGCAGTATTACAACGTTAGTTTATTATAACCAATAAATATATTTTTTAAATTTTTTTTTAACGTTTTTATTTATTTTTGGGACAGAGAGAGACAGAGCATGAACGGGGGAGGGGCAGAGAGAGAGGGAGACACAGGATTGGAAACAGGCTCCAGGCTTTGAGCCATCAGCCCAGAGCCTGACGCGGGGCTCGAACTCACGGACCGCGAGATCGTGACCTGGCTGAAGTCGGACGCTTAACCGACTGCGCCACCCAGGCGCCCCTAACCAATAAATATTTTAATAATGTTGCCATGCAAAAAATAATATAGGGGCGACTGACTGGCTCAGTCTGAAGAGCATGCAACTCTTGATTTTTTTTTTAATTAAAAAAATCTTTTTAATGTTTACTTATTTTTGAGAGAGAGACAGAGTGTGAGCAGGGGGGCAGAGAGAGAGGGAGACACAGAATCTGAACAGGCTCCAGGCTCTGAGCTGTCAGCACAGAGCCTGACTCAGGGCTCAAACTCACGAGCCATGAGATCATGACCTGAGCCGAAGTCAGGCGCTCAACTGACTAAGCCACCCAGACGCCCCACTCTTGATCTTGAGGTTGTGAGTTTGAGCTTCACATTGGGTGTCTATAGAGATTACCTGAAAGAAAGAAAGAAAGAAAGAGAGAGAGAGATAAAAGGAAAGAAAGAAAAGGAAAGGAAGGAAGGAAAGAAAGAAAGAAAGAAAGAAAGAAAAGGAAGAAGGAAGGAAAGAAAGAAACAAAGAAAGAAAGGGAAGGAATGAAGGAAGGAAGAAAGAAAAGAAAAAAAAGAAAAGAAAAGAAAAGAAAAGAAAAAAGAGAAAAGAAAAGAATTAACATAGTGGGTCTGAGGCTGCTAGGCTTAGAAAAGCTGCTTGGAAGGTTGGCCATAGGCTGGCGTCTGGAAATTGAATGGTAAACTGTTCTCTATGCTGGTAGAAAAAGTGGTGGTGCTCCTGGGTGGCTCAGCAGGTTGAGTGTCCGACTTCAGCTCAGGTCATGATCTGATGACTCAGTTTGTGGGTCTGAGCCCTGTGTTGGGCTCCAGGCTGGCAGTGTGGAGAATGCTTGGGATTCATTCTCTCTCCCTTTCTCCCTGCCCCTCCTCCACTTGTGTGCTCTCTCAAAATAAATAAATAAATTTTAAAAAAAGAAAAGAAAATGCTAAGAGCTGCTCACTGTGCTTAAACTGTCTGCACACCTGCTTTCCCTCTGGTAGTCTAGAATTTTGATATGTGCTATACATGGGGTGTCTATAAATAAAAATACTAATAAAAACCCTAGGCACTCATGGGGCACCTGGGTGGCTGAGGCTCAGTGGGTTAAGCCTCTGACTCTTGATTTGGGCTCAGGTCATGATCTCAGTTCATGAGTTTGAGCCCTAAGACAGTGCAGAGCCTGCTTGGGATTCTCTCTCTCTCTCTCTCTCTCTCTCTCTCTCTCTCTCTCTTCCCTCTCCCTCTCCCTCTGACCCTGCCCCACTCTTTCTCTTTCTTTCAAAATAAATACATAAACTTAAAAAAAAAAAAACAACACTGGGCACTGAGCCTCTAATGAGCTTCCTTGGAAGACGTTTCACACTTGATATTACAAGTGATTGTGGGAGGAATTAAGTGCATCCTGTGTGACTCCAATGGGAGAAGTTCTTTCGTACCTGAAAGATTGTGCCTGGTTTCCCCCGGACTTCACCTCAAGTGCTTTTTCCCTTTGCTGACTTTGCTTGGTATCCTCTCACTGTAATGAATCATAGCCAAAAGTATGATTATTTGGTGAGTCCTTCTAGTGAATTACTGAATGGAGGAATGGTCTTGGGGACCTATAACACAGTGGGGAACTGCAGAGTTTTTCGAAACAAGGGGATTAAGGAGATAATACAGGTGGAAGATGGTGGTAGGGTAGCTTAGGGCACCACATAAAAAACTAGGATGGGTTTTAATAAAGCTGTTACTGCAAACAAGCAAACAAAAATAACTACAACAAAAAACTCTGGGTAAGGCATAAGGAATGTTTAGGGGAAGCTATCATCCTTCCAGCCAATGGATACCCTGGCACTGGAAAAACCTAAAAAAATGTAGCTACACATGTTCTCCCTCAAATCAGTAAGCTTCTTGAAGACAGGGTGTTGCAAAGTCTTTGTACCTCATACTCAGAGAGGGTCATTATGTAGAATGATGGGATGAATGGATTCTTATTTACAGACTTTTAAAAATCATATTTCACTTTGGGTTTTTTCATCATGCTATGTGTACTCTTTAATCTCCACCTCTATTTCCCCCATGACTCCACCCACCTCCCCTCTAATAACCATCGGTAAGTTCTCTGTATAGAAACAGAATTGTTTCTTGGTTTGTCTCTCTCTCTTTTCCTTTGCTCATTTGTTTTGTTTCTTAAATTCCACATGAGTGAGATCATATAGTATTTGTCTTTCTCTGAGTCACTTACTTTGCTATTATACTCTCTACCTCCATCCATGTTGTTGCAAATGGCAAGATTTCATTGTTTTTGAAGGCTGAATAATCCATTCATCAATCAATGAAAACTTGGGGTGCTTCCATATTTTGGCTATTGTAGATAATGCTGGCATAAACATACAGGAGTATGTATCCTTTTGAATTAGTGTTTTTGTATTTTTTGGGTAAACACCCAGTAGTGTGATTCCTGAATCATAGGGTAGTTCTATTTTTTAACTCTTTGAGGACTTTCCATTCCTCAAATGGTTGCCTCAGTTTGCAGTCCCACAAACAAACAATTCAAGAGGGTTTCCCTTTCTCTGAATCCTTACTAATGCCTGTTTTTTCTTGTGTTTTTTTATTTTAGCCATTCTGAAAGGTGTGAGGTAATATCTCATTGTACTTTTGATTTGCATATCCCTGAGAATGAGAGATATTGAACATCTTTTCATGTGTCTGTTGACCATCTGAATGTCTTCTTTGGAGAAATGTCTTTTCATGTCTTCTGCCCATTTTTAAATTGGATTATTTGACTTTTGGGTATTGAGTTCTATTAGTTCTTTTTATTTTTTGGATATTAACCCTTTATATTTGCAGATGTATTCTCCCATTCAGTAGGTTGCCTTGTAGCTTTGTTGATGGTTTCCTTCACTATGCAGAAGCTTTTTATTTTGATGTATTCCCAATAGTTTAGTTTGGCTTTTATTTCCCTTGCCTCGGGAGACATGTCTAGAAAAATGTTATAACAGCTGATGTCAGAGAGATTACTGGCTGTGCTCTCTTCTAGGATTTTGGTGGTTTCAGGTCTGACATTTAGGTCTTTAACCCACTTTGAGTTTATTTTTGTGTATGGTGAAAGAAAATGGTCCAATTTCGTTCTTTTGCGTATAGCTGTGCAGTTTTCCCAACACAGTTGAAGAGACTGTCTTTTTTTCTCCCCCATTGGATAATCATCCCTCTTTTGTTGAAGATGAACAGACCATATAATTGTGGGGTTATTTTCTGGGTTTTCTGTTCTATTCCATTGATTGATGTGTCTATTTCTATGCCATTACCAAACTGTTTCAATTACTGTGGCTTTGTAATATAACTTGATATCTGGAATTGTGATAACTCCAGCTTTGTTTTTCTTTTTCAAGATTTCTTTGGCTATTCAGGGTCTTTTGTGGTTCCATGCAAATTTTAGGATTGTTTGTTCTAGCTCTGTGAAAAATGCTGTTGGTATTTTGGCAGGGATTGCACGAAACCTGTAGATTGCTTTGGGTAGTATGGACATTTTAACACTACTTGTTTTCACAATCCATAAGCATGGAATAGCTTTCCATTTGTTTGTCATCTTGAATTTCTTTCATTGGTGTTTTATAGTTTTCAGAGTACAGATCTTTCACCTCTTTGGCTCAGTTTATTCCTACATATTTTATTGTTTTTAGTGCAATTGTCAATGGAATAGTTTTCTTAATTTCACTTTCTGCTGCTTCATTATTAATGTATAGAAATGCAACAGATATATACAATGATTATGTTTCTGTGACTTTACTGAATGCATTTATCAGTTCTAGTAGCTTTTGGTGGAGTCTTTAGGGCTTTCTATATATACTGTCATATATATATATATATATATATATATAGTGTCATATATATATATATATATATATATAGTGTCATATATATACTGCAAAGAGTGAGTTTTACTTCTGCCTTACCAATTTGGGTGACTTATATTTCTGTATGTTTGTCTCATTGCTGTGGCCAGGACTTCCAGTACTATATTGAATAAAGATGGTGAGAGTGGACATTCTTCTCTTGTTCCTGACCGTAGGGGAAAAGGTCTCAGTTTTTCCTACTGAGTATGAATTTTGCTGTAGGTTTTTCATATAGAGCCTTTATTATGTTGAGGTATGTTCCCTCTAGACCTACTTTGCTGAGGGTTTTTATCATGAATGGATGTTGTACTCTGTCAAATGCTTATTCTGCATCTATTGAAATGATCATATGGTTTTTATCCTTTTCTTACTGATGTGATGTATCATGTTGATGGTTTTCTGAATATTAAACCACACTTACATCCCAGGAATAAATCCCACATGATTGTGCTGAATGATTTTTTTTAATGTGTTGTTGGATTCAGTTCATTAATATTTTGTTGAGGCTTTTTGCATCTATATTCATGAGAAATATTGGCCTGTAGTTCTCTTTTTTCTGTAGTGTTTTTTTTATCTAGTTTGGGTATCAGGGTGATACTGGCCTCATAGAATGAGTTTGGAAGCTTTCCTTCCTCTTGTGTTTTTTGGAATAATTTGAGAAAAATGGGTATTAACTCTTCTTTAAATGTTTGGGTATTCACCTGTGAAGCTGGCTGGTCCTGCCCTTGTGTTTGTTGGGAGTTTTTTGATTACTGATTCAATTTCCTTCCTGGTGGTCTGTTCAAATTTTCTATTTCTTCCTGCTTTAGTTTTGGTAGGTTATATGTTCCTAGGAATTTATCCATTTCTTTTAGGTTGTCCTATTTGTTGGCATATAAGTTTTCATAATACTCTGTTACAATACTTGTTTGTATTTCTGTAGTCTTGATTGTTATTTCCCTCCTTCATTGGTAATTTTGTTTGTCCTCTCTTTTTTTTTTTAAAAAAGTCATGCTAGAGGCTTATCAATTTTATTTATCTTTTCAAAGAACCAGCTCTTTGTTTCATTGATCTGTTCTGTTGGGTTTTTTAGTTTCTGTATCACTTATTTTTTGCTCTAATTTTTATTATTTCCTTCCTTTTGCTGGGTTTGGGCTTTGTTGTTCTTCTTTTTCTAGTTCTTTAGGTATAAGATTAGGTTGATATTTGAGATTTTTCTTACTTCTCAATATAGTCTGTGTTGGTATAAACTTCCCTCTTAGAACTGCTTTTGCTGCATCACAAAGATTTTGGACCATTATGTTTTCATTTTCATTTGTTTTGATGTAATTTTTTATTTCTTCTTTGATTTCTTGGTTGACCCATTCATTGTTTAAAAGCATGTTATTTAACCTCCATGTATTTATGCTTTTTCCAGATTGTGTGTGTGTGTGTGTGTGTGTGTGTGCGCGCGCGCGTGGTTGGTTCCTGCTTTCATAGCATGGTGGTCAGAAAAAATGCAGGGTATGATTTCAATTTTTTAAAAATTTGTTGAGACTTGTTTTGTGGCCTAATATGTGATTTATTCTGGAAAATACTCCATGTGCACTTGAAAAGAATGTATATTCTGCTGTTTTATGAATGTTCTGAATATGTCTATTAAATCCATCTGATCCAGTGTGTCATTCAAAGCCACTTTTTTCTTGTTAATGTTCTGTTTGGATGACCTTTCCATTGATGTAAGTGGACATCCCTTACCGTTATAATATTATTTTCAAATTTTTTAAGTGGGCTCCATGCCCAGCGTGGATCTTGAACTCATGACCCTGAGATCAAGGCCTTAGCTGAGATCAAGAGTCAGAGACTTAACCAACTGAGCCACCCAGGCACCCCTATCAATTATTTTTTGTTATTAACTGTTTTATGTATTTGGGTCCTGCCATGTTGGATGCATAAATAATTACAATTGTTATATCCTCTTGTTGGATTGTTCCCTGTGTTATGATAGAGTGTCTTTCTATGTCTCTAGTTACACTCTTTGTTTTAAAGTCTATTTTGTCTGATAGAACTATTGGTACCCCAGCTTTGTTTGGGTATCCATATCATGATAAATTTTTCTCCATCCACTCACTTTCAATCTGCAGGTGTCTTTGGATCTGAAGTGAGTTTCTTGTTGACAGCATATAGATGGGTCTTGTTTTGTTTTTATTTTTGTTTTTAATCTATTCTGTCACCCTATCTCTTTTGATTGGAGTGTTTTGTCCATTTCCAATTCAAAGTAATTATTCATAGATATGTATTTGCTGCCATTCTGTTTCTTGTTTTGTGCCTATTTTTGTAGTTCTTCTCTGTTCCCTTCTTCTCTTGCTCTCTTTTCTCACAGTTTGCTGGCTTTCTTCGGAGATATACTTGCATCATTTTTCTTTACTTTTTACATATCTATTACTGGTTTTTGATTTATGGTTGCCATTAGGTTCGTATAATACATCTTCTGCACATAGCAGTCCATATTAAGTTGATGGTTGTTTACATTTAAACCCATTCTTTATTCCTCTCCCTCCCACACTTTAGGTCTACGGTGTCATATTTTACATCTTTTTATTTTATGAATCCCTTGACTTATTTTTACAGAAATATTTATTTCTACTGCTTTTGTGTTTTTTACTTTTCATACTCTCACTTATGGTTTGCTTTTCTACTCAAAGTGTCCTTTAATATTTCTTGTAGGGCTGGTTTAGTGGCCATGAACTCCTTTAGCTTTTGTTTGTATGCATTACCTCCTTATCTCTCTACTTCTATTCTGAAGGACAGCCTTGCTGGATAGAGTATTCTTAGCTGCAGATTTTTCCCTTTCAGCACTTCAAATATATCATGACACTCCCTTCTGGCTTGCAGAGTTTGTGCTAAAAAATCTGCTGACAGCCTTAAGGAGTGTCCCTTGTATGTAACTGTCTTCTTTTCTCTTGCTGCTTTTAAAATTCTCTCTTTATCAGTACTTTTTGCCATTTTATTTACCATGTGTCTTGGTGTGGGTTGAATTTGGAGAGGATCTCTGTGCCTCCTGGATCTGGATATCTGTTTCCTACCTCAGATTAGGGAGATTTTCAGCTATTTTTCTGAAAATAAATTTTCTGCCCCCTTTTCTCTCTCTTCTTTTGAGATCCCTATAACATGGATGGTTTTACATTTGATGGAGTCACCGAGTTCCCTAAGACTATTCTCAATTTGTTTGATTTTATTTCCTCTCCTTTGCTCACCTTGATTACTTTCCATTACTCTGTCTTCCAAGTCATTAATTCATTCCTCTGTTTCATCTAGTCTGCTATTTATTCCATCAAGTGTATTTTTAATTTCATTTATTTTGCTCTTGTTCTGGTTGATTCTTTTTTATCTCTGTGTTAAAGGTTTCACTGAGATCCTCCACTTTTTTCTCCAGTCCACTGAGTATCTTTATGATCATTACTTTAAAGTCTCTATCAGGCATATTACTTATATCTGTTTTGCTTTGGTCTCTTGCTGTGGTTTGGTCCTTTTCTTTCATTCAGGAGATGTTTGTCTCCTCGTTTTGTCTGATTTTCTGTATCTGTTGTTGTGTGTTAGAAAATTCAGCTACATCTCTTAACAATAATAGCCCTGTCAATGAGAAAGACTGAAATCTGGCCATTTGCAGCAACATGGATGGAACTGGAGGTTATCATGCTAAGTGAAATAAGTCAGTCAGAGAAGGACAGATACCTTATGTTTTCCCTCATATGTGGATCTTGAGAAACTTAACAGAAAACCATGGGGGAGGGGAAGGGGAAAAAAAGTTACAAACAGAGAGGGAGGAAGGCAAAACATAAGAGACGTAAATACAGAGAACAAACTGAGGGTTATGGGGGTGGGGGAGGGGAAGGTGGGTGATGGGCAGTGAGGAGGGCACTTGTGAGGAATAGCCTTGTGAGGAAGAGGTCCTATAGTGCCTTGCAGTGCAGTGTCCCTTATTCCCTAGGGCTTTATGCTTCAAGGAGTGTCTCCTATGTGTGTTGTGTGCACTCTGTGGTTGAGTCTTAGCCTCTTTTTCCTTCAGTTCAGTTGTCTGCAGCGGCTCCCTTTGCCTGTTGTGGGTAGCAAGGTGTGCAGAAGGAAACCTATCTATGCTGCTGTCTGAACTGAAGTCCTGAAAAACACATGGATCAGGATGTGTGGTGTAGCAGGGTTTGCTCTGGTCTCCTGGGGGGAGGGGGTACTTGGCGCAAGCAAGTTGGGTAAGGAGTGTTGGTGTGGCACTTGTGACTACACATGGCTGTTGTTTATGCTGGATGATGGGGGAGGAAAATGGTGCCTGCCAGTTCCTTTGTTCCTGAAGGGGTTTCCCAATTTACAGACTTTTTTTTTGTTATTTATAGGGACTCAGCTTATGTGGAGGACCTGTGATCACATAACCAGTCAATAAGTTTCAAACCTCTCTATTTGTCAGCAAAATAGACCTGGTTTTGAGGCTAGTGGTGCCTTATTATGTTTACATGGAAGTTAAACAACAAAACTTTGACAGAGATATCTTCTTGTAGCTTCTCTGTCCATTTAATTTTTTTTTTAAGGCATGGACTTTCAGTAGCAGGGTAAAGAGTATGGTTGGGAATGGGTCTGTCCCCTAGCATTTATAGTACCAACAAGGAAAGATTTACAGGTAGGGCCACAGAAATAACTCCCAAGGCAAATGGAAGGGAAGGTCTAATTCCAAGCAGGCTTGTTGGTTCCATAGTTGCAATTAGCCTCTTCCTTTTTTGCTTTATTCTTCACATTTCTTTCTTTCTTAATGTTTCTCTCTCGCTTGCTCTCCTTTCAGACTTCTTCCTCTCTTCTCTCTTATTTTCCTACCTTTTTTTCCTCCGTCCCTGACTCTTAACCCACCTTTAATTCTTACCACCTTGCCTCTAGCTCCTTCTTGATAAACATACTCTTGATTCACGTTTTAACCCTCTCCTTGGCTAGGCTTTGGACTCTATTTCTGCCTTTTGCTTTGCATCTCTCTGAAAGATAGTCAACTACTCTGGATCAGATTGAACACTTTCAGTTAGCTGAAAACTGGAAAAACCAATTATAGTGAGAGCCTTCTTGAGCATAGTAGTATCTTCCTCTTGTTGCTAAAACTTAGGAAATGTATTAAAGAAAAATGATACCAAAAGTTCATCTGAGGTGTTTAAAGCACCAATTCCTTAGAAACAACAGTGATACATGCTTTTTCACTAGGTCTGTATTTTTAGCTATAGTATTTGCCACTCCTAAAGATACTATTGTCATGTGCTATAGTAAATACATTGCATACCTGAGCATATTCCTCAAGGGCTAAATAAAATCACGTAACCATCCAGACTAGTGCCACAGAATTCCCAACCTCCAGCCTTGACTGGGCCCTCAGGGCCACTGAACAGCCCTTTACATGGTCGTCAGTGAGCCCCTATTCCCTTTCCCACACAAGAACCCTGACAACACTTCACCATTCTCCTTAAGATCTTTACCTGTCATCCACAGCTTTCACATTTAGCAGATGACCCTCCCACTACTTTATTAAGAATGTGATTGGATAAATGATTTGGCATTACAGATCTGCCTTCTCCCATCATTTTCTTGTTCACCACTCATAGGGATAAAGAGTTCCTTTTTCAGTTGAAAGTCAACCCCTTTGATCATATTCTTGATCTCATTCCCTCCAATCTTTGGCACCTTTTCTATGCATTATCATCTCTCTTATATATCACCAGTTTTTCTTTCTACCGACTCTTTTTTTGTTAAGTAATCTTGATGCCCAGTGTGGGCTTGAACTCATGACCCCAAGATCAAGAGTCGTATACTCTACCAACTGAGATAGCCAGGCACCCCTCTTTCTACTAGCTCTTTGCATATAATCCATAAATATGTTCAAAGACATTTCTGGAAAAGAAAAATCTTATTCGGCCCTTTATACCTCTCAGTGCCTCTGGATACTGCATAGGTCTCTGATTTCCTTTCCAGTCAAGTTTCTGGAAAGAGAAAAATTAACTTGTTTCTCCATTTGCTCACTTCCCATTCACTCCTCACATCCGTGAGATCTTACTTCCATCATCCATCCCTCTGTTGAAAATGATTCTGTCAAAGATCTCTAATGTTCTTCACGTTGACAAACCCAATAGGCACTTTTCTTATTTTATTAGACCTGTTTATAATACTTGACACTATTGAACTTCTATTCTTGAAATTTCTTGGCAACTGGAGTATTTCTTTCCTGGTTTCTTTCCATTTCTATGACTGTACTTCTTAGTCTGTAATAGGATCATTTTGCTTTACTGAACTTTTAAGCTAGAAATTAAAAACTCAAGTACCTACTAGGGCCAGGCAAGTGATATAAATAAATGAAGCAAGTATATGAAATAGAAGCACCATGGTGGTGATTAATGGGAGTCTTGGTTTTAAAAAGACAATGGGGAGTAGTGGAGACTGTAAAGGATCTGGGAACATATATCCTGTTTGAAAGGGGAAGCTAGTACTCAGTTTTGGTAGAAAGTTGTTATGTGAAAATGCAAGCCCAGAAATGGGTCCAGAGCTCCTGACTTTAAGAAAATCTGGATATCCTCATTTTTGGGTAAGATTTTCTGAGTTTTATATGTTGGCAACAAAGCCAAATTTGACTGTGTCAACCAAAGAAAACATGCTGAATATTTTTGTAAAATCTGCCTTAAATATTGATGTACTTCACAGTCACATACTGGTCTCATGGCTATTTCTTTATATACTCTCCTTATCCTGGCTTATCTATTCTCATGATTTTACCTCCATCTGATGAACTGAAGATCCTCATCTCCCAGCCTGGTATCTCCATGACATTCAGATCCATAGATCCAGTTATTTGCTGGAGATTATAACTGCATGTTCAATAAACGATTCAAGTTCTACACATTTAAACTTGAACCCATGGTTCCCCAGACATCTCCTCCACCCTCTCAGCTGGTTGTATCACCATCCTCCTGGGCATTCTGTCCATATTTCTGGGAGTTAATCTGGATTTTTACTGTTATTTCTGTTCTCTGTTATTCACGGCTTTCCATAGGCCTGCCAATTGTACCTATTACATTGGGTACCCATTACATTGCTTGTTCTGTCCCATCCTTCTACTGCTATCTTCATTAATGTTCTCAACATCTCTTGCTTGAACTAACCCTTTAGACACCTAAGTATTCCGAACCCATTTGCCTGCCTTCAGATCAGCCATCTTAAAATCGATTCTTTCGGGGCGCCTGGGTGGCGCAGTCGGTTAAGCGTCCGACTTCAGCCAGGTCACGATCTCGCGGTCTGGGAGTTCGAGCCCCGCGTCAGGCTCTGGGCTGATGGCTCAGAGCCTGAAGCCTGTTTCTGATTCTGTGTCTCCTTCTCTCTCTGCCCCTCCCCCGTTCATGCTCTGTCTCTCTCTCTGTCCCAAAAATAAATAAACGTTGAAAAAAAAATTAAAAAAAAATCGATTCTTTCCATTAAGGTAAATATGATTACTATCCTATCTTCTTGCAACATTTCAAAATCTCCCCATTGCCAACTGAATCAAGCCTAAGGTGGAAAGTAAGGTTTTTAGTGACCTTGCCCTACTTATCTGGTATGTGGTGCTCTAGTACTGCCAAATAAATAGCCTGTAGCTCCTCACATATGCCAACGTGCTTCCTGCTTCATTGAATTTACTCTTTTTTGTCCTTGCTGTCTTCCCACGTTCTTCCCAGTATCTTCTAATTCTAATGTTAAAGGTGTTTCTCTTTCTGGGACCCTTCCCTGCATTTCCAGTTTGGGCCAAAAGTCCCTCATCTGGTTCCTCACAACCACTGTGCTTATGTTTCAGTTTTTCTTATATCACATTGTAATGGTGTGTTTATGTGGATGTCTTCTTCTAGCCAGCAAGCTGCCCTAAGATATAAATCATAACCTAAATCATTTTTACCCTCTCTCCTAACATTACCATCTAATATAATTCCTGGTACCTCATAATAACTCAATAAATATTGCTAAACTAAACCGAGATGTTACCTCATGACACTTGGTAATGAGAAATTTCCCAGGGATCAGAAAGAGATGTAGAATTTAGCCCAAGAGTACAGAGACAAGGATCTATGACAAGTTTTATGTATACCTATAGTTATAAAACCACAAGAAGAAAACAGAGCTAAGTGGTAGTACACTGAAATCCCAGAAGATGGGGTTATAGCCTCATCGGACCAAAGAGAAGAATACAATCTTGGACTATAGTAGTTGTATCATGGGTGTCCAGTTTAGAGGAGGGAGTTGTCCCACTATTCTCCATCCTGGTCAGCATACATCCTACTGATGTGTGCAGGTCTGGGGCCTCCTGCTTACATGACCAACTAAGAGACGAGGACCAGCATAGTGAGGAGTCCCAAAGCCATGCCACTGAAGGGGAAGCTAAGATACGGATGGTGTGAGATGTTTTCTCTCAAGAAAATAAAAAAAGAAAGTATTAGTGTGAACCTGAGGAGCATTCAAACATTGGAAAGACCCTTATCTGAGAGAGGGAAAATATCTACTTCATGAGATACCAGAGAGTAAAATTGGGACAAGTAAATGGAAGCTACAGGGAAGCAAATGACAATCCCATGTCAGAAACGATTGTCTAAGGATCAGGCGTGTCCAGAAAGTAACAAACTATTTCACCAAGTAATCAGTTCCTATTCCTGGGAGTATTTAGGAAACATCCAACAGCCAGCTGCCAAGGCAGTCTCAGCAGTGCCTGCTGCACTGGGTGACATCCTGGACCAGACCAGTAGATAACTTTCCAATACTAAGAGCCTAAAATTCTGTGAGACTAGAGAAACCATCTTTCTTTCCTACAGGGAAGGTTAAAGGAGAAGTGCTTTCTTCAAGTGAAGATGTGGGGAGACAAAAAATTTATCATTTGATCTCACCAGTTTAGAAATCACACTTGGCATTCTTGGTGTTCTCCCACCATGCCCCACTACTTTTCTTGGACTTAAATGTCTGCCCACAATAGATCCTTCAATCACTCTTGATTTACTGGTTCCCCCACTTCTTCCTGTGGTGCTACAGGAATAAAAGGAACTTCCCCAGGAACCAAGGATGACTCTGGAAGGCCACAGAAATGTAGATGACCATCCTATGACAAGAGGGTGGCTAATTCTACATCAGTGCCTCTGTTGGTTGAAATTAGGTAGGAAGGGACCTCTTAAAGGAGGTACCAACATGTCCTCCTTCTAAGTCAAAACCCTCTCATAGGAGAGGGGAGGTTTGAAGAGCTCCATTCTTTTTTTTTTTTTTTTAATTTTTTTTTTCCAACGTTTATTTATTTTTTTGGGACAGAGAGAGACAGAGCATGAACGGGGGAGGGGCAGAGAGAGAGGGAGACACAGAATCGGAAACAGGCTCCAGGCTCTGAGCCATCAGCCCAGAGCCCGACACGGGGCTCGAACTCACGGACCGCGAGATCGTGACCTGGCTGAAGTCGGACGCTTAACCGACTGTGCCACCCAGGCGCCCCTGAAGAGCTCCATTCTTAAATATGCAAGAATAAGAGACAAAGTATCAAAATAAGAGGAAATATCTCAGTCGAGCAAGACTTAGAATTAACCCCTCAAAAGTGATATGGGATCTGGACCTAAAGTTCTATTACACAAGCCTTTTGCTAGAACCTGGAGCCAGGCTAACTTCTTCTTCTTTTTTTTTTTTTTAACGTTTATTATTGAGAGAGAGAGACACAGAGTGTGAGCAGGGGAGGGGTAGAGAGAGGGGGAGACATAGAATCTGAAGTAGGCTCCAGGCTCTGAGCTGTCAGCACAGAGCCTGATGTGGAGCTCGAACTCACAAACTGCGAGATCATGACCTGAGCTGAAGTCACTTAACCAACTGAGCCACCCAGGTGCCCCCAGGCTAACTTCTTTATAATTGTGATTCCTACTATCCATTGACTGACTGTTTTCTCTTGGAAACTAATCTACCTCTGGGATCATGCCATTGGTTTTATAGGAAGAGGAACCTCGAGGGATAATGAGTACAGGAAAAAAAGAGCCCAAGGCTTAATCATAGAGGGTTGACTCTCTGAATGTTCTCTCTTCCTGGTCTGGGTTCTAGTCAGCCTCCTCTACCTGGTCATCATGAACACTCATGACATTCTCACCCCATGGCCATTACCAGCCTTGGGTCATCCATGTCCTCTAGCTCTGTTTCCACTCCTAGGCCTTGAACTGCTGCTATAGAAACTTTGGAAATCTGCAGAACCTGAATCATGGCAAGTTCTATCATTCTACCAGCAGAGCCAGATTTCTGAAGCCTTGGTATGGCCCTACAGTTGTTTCCAATCCAGTCACTCAGTGTGTCCCCAACCCCCTCCCTCCAGAGGACCTCTCTTCCCCTTTAATGAGGCTGCTATACTTGAATTGTTACACCTGCACCACCTCCCCTTCAGACCACCCGTTTACAGAGAGAGCATTTCTCTTTGTTCTGAAAAGAAAGTCTTCCCCTAAATTCTCAGTTTAGACTCCTCCTGCCTTCTCACTCCTAATTCATCCTCCTTAACTCTGATTTCTGTCCTCAAATCCATTTCTGTATCTCTAATTGCCTATGGGACACATGTGCTGTCATCACATCACCAAGTCCCCATACTCAACAATTCCCCAGACAGAAGGTGTCATTCCCTCAACCCTCCTCCAACATCACCAACACCAACGCATTCCCTCATGTCCCTTTTTCCTTCACAGATATTGGGTTACCACAAAGTGATGAGTAAGAGAGGAAGGCCAGGAACACTGCAGATATGTGGCCCCTCATGGTCAAGCCCCTCAACCACAGGCAGCAACTGCTTCCCTTCAGACTTCTAGTAATTGGATGAAAGTAAAAAAGGCTAGTTTGGGCCAGTGTGAGTCTGGTACTCTGCTTCCTGAACTCAAGTGCATTCAAAAACTGGTACACCAATTCTGATCAACTTCAGAACCAGCATTCTTTCTGGGATAGCTCACTGAGATTAAAATAAACATTGATCATTAGAAACCTCATGAGTAGGTTCAAAGTCTAATTTCATTTTATAGAGAGCATCTAGGAGATTTCCAGGCTGCTAAATTTAAATATAAATCATTGTATGGGTTTTTTTTTTTTTTTACAAGTAGAGGTAGTGATGAATAAATTTTGATTAGACTAATACTTTTTTTTTTTTTTTTTAAAGGCAGCACAGTCACAGCTACAATAGGTTAGGGATTTTCTAGTCGGTCACAGTGGTTTGTTAGGATTGGGTCTAAAACCCCTTTTGTAAACCCAGGGATTACTAATCGGCACTTGTTTTCCCAGCCCTGGTGGTTAACTGCTCATTTGGCAACATGCCAACATGGTTAATCACGGTCCTGGCTTCCTAAATCTCCATGTTTTTAACAAGAGCCTTCATTTCCTGGGCTAAGCTGCTCCAAAGTGTTTGATAACTGAGGCGTAAAGAATGAGTTTTCAGAGAGATGAGATATTTCCTGACCAGGTGGCTGGAAAAGTGTAGCTGTCAGTCCTATCTCATATGTTCTAGTCGTCAGATTTTGATTACAAAAAGAAGGCCTCACTGAGTTGTAGGATGGGAAAATGGAAGCTTCCTGTTTTCCCAGTCATTTATAGCAGTGGTTGTCAAACTCTGTTTCAGGTAAGTACATCAATATTGGCAGTTGCTGATGCCAATGTAGGCCAGAGAAACCGATTTCAAATCTTTGCATTAATCAAAAATCTTGTTACTGTTCTCTTTGGTTAATCTAAAAATAAGGAAATGTAAATTTACATTTTTTTAATTTCCACTAGTAAATACTGCTTAATACTAGTAAAAACTTCCTGTGAAGTTTTATTTTTTAAAAGGAGACCCTTGTATTAAAAAAGTTGGAAAATGCCGAGAGGTCAACGTGATAGAGGATGCTTGCTTAGTGAAAGGCAATATTCCCTGCCTGAGAAATTTTAAGGGTTAATTTTACATAAGAGCATTTAGCACCATATTTGGTACAAAGATTAGTAAAGTCTAGTGGGAGGGAGGGAGGAAAGAAGGAAGTTAGTTAATGAGTGACTTAGTTAAAAACTGCTATGCCAGATATCTTTGGTTTACCTCTCCAGATTCACTTTTCACCCTTCTCCACCCTACTTTCTGCCTAGAGGTTGACCATATGGACATATCCCCGGAGCTCCCTTGCCTTGGTCTCCAGTTTGTTTGGGCCAATAGGGAGTCCTACTGGAAGCCCAGAAGGCAGAATTGGGGTAGGGAGAGGTCAGCGTTTTACTCCCCTGGCCCTCCATTAGGCTGGTTGTATTCCTTCACCAAAGCTCACTGCTCCTCTGAGGCAACCTCTATACACACTCCCCTTTGGGTTCTGATATCAGTGTTCTCCCCTTGTCTCCATGAGGCTGGGTGGTATGATATTGTGATTTATTATATATATGTATATGTACATGTATATGGATATGTACATATATAACATATATGTATTTGTATATACATATGCCTATGTATATAATATATCATTTTTGGTCTTTGGGAGGGAAGAGGGGCTGGAGATTGAATTCAGTCCCCAATAGCCAGTGATTTAATCAAGCATGCCTGTGTAACAGAGACTTCATAAAAACCCAAAATAAAAGGATTTGGAGTATTTCCAGGTTGGTGAATCAGCACTTCGCTTCCATGTGCCGCTGAGCTGGGCCCCAAACTCCATGCGGACAGAAGCTCCCTTGTTTGATATTTCCCCCTATGTATCTCTTTACCTGGCTATTCATTTGCATCCTTTAATATGCTTTGTAATAACCCAGTAATCTAGTGAGTAAACTGGTTGACTGAGTTCTGCGAGCTGCTCTAGCAAATTAATCAAACCCAAGGAGGGGATTGTGGGAACCTCGGATTTATAGCCAATCAGTAGAAGCACAGGTAACAAACTAGACTTGTGATTAGCATCTGAAGTGGGGCAGTTTTGTAGGACTGAGCTTTAACCTCTGCAATCTGATGTTATCCCTTGGTAGCCGGTGTCAGAATTGAGTTGAATTGTAGGACACTCTGCTGGTGGTGAAGAATTGCTTGGTGGCATGGGGAAAACACCCACACATTGGAATCAGTACCAAAATCCTTAGATGGTAACAGCCCCACTGCAAGTAACTCCAGGTTACTGCATAATCTTTTTTGGTTCCCTTGGCCTGCCCACATTTTTGTAAATAGACCTCTTGTAAATGAGCTCTTAATGAATTATTCTAACTAAGGGTTGCCATTTGTTCCTGTTGAACCCCAACTGATGCAGTGAGTGGCTGTGTATTCTTTGTTTGACCCTCCAAAACTATTCTTCCTTCTCTCCCAAGCCCCCTGCCACGTCCTACATCCCTGGAAACAGATCCCTGGGAACCTCCAGTTGGATTTGGCCAATGGGAACCACCATCAGGAGATTGGAGAGCAGGAGGAAAGCGAGTGGGTGATTTATCCCCTGCCGGGTTTCGGTTTGGCAATTGTGTTCCTCTACTTAAGAGCACAGCTGCTGCCAGGCAGCCTCTGTACCAGGGCTCAGCTTTCACCAGGTCTGTCACTTTGCCCTTCCAACTCTATGGGATAGTAGCAGCTCCCCATTGTGACTCGTCCCTGAATGCTTCACCATGTCTTGTTGGTTCCCATAACTCCAGCCTATTGTTGTGAAATAATCCTTTCATTAAACTCTCCTCAGTTATACTTAGAGTGTGTCACCTCTTCCTTGCCAGGACCCTGACTGCATTTTAAAATCCACTGACTGGATAGTGAATTTTAATACTTGTGGCATTATATGCAGATTAGAGTTTTATTCGCTGCCAGTGATTCATTTTTAAAGAAGTCTTAGTAAAGCTACGAGATTATTTAAATTCAGACAAGCAGCAAAGACAGTGTTTTCCCTTTTTGCCCTTTTATCACTCAACATGGGAAAGTTCACAGAGCAGAAAAAAAAACCCACTTTATTAATTGGTTCTTTGTCCAGCCCAGGCAGGGTGTATAGCCAGGATAGAAGCAAGATGACAGCACAGGGGTGTAAAAAACTTGCAACTGAAGAATTCATAACATGGAGCAAACAGAGCAGTAAATCTTCAACTATAGAGTATCTATACTAAAGGACATCTCATAGATTTAAGCTCCAAAGGAACTTAACCAATAACATTTCACTCTTGAAAATTTGGTAAGTCAACTACCTCCATGGACAGGAGCGTGAGTTTCTCAGTTGAGAACTTGGAAGACATGGATGTGAGAAGTAAGAAGTAACAGAGGATATGTCACGGCTCCATGGTCCATGATTCCTAAGATACTCCAAGTGAAAGCACCTGTTCTGTATTAAACAGCTTTTAAGAACATTGGCCTGTCTCCCCTGAGCACCATCACTTAACAAGTTAATGCAATGCAATATTTACTGAGAGCCCACTCTGTATGAGGCACTGTACTAGATATTGTGGATACAGAAATGAATGAGCATGGCATATGATGACACTGGTGACTCCAAATCAAAGCGGACTATGACAACTACACAAACATGTAAACATGAGCGACTAGGGAGTATGAAGTGGTCCTGTTGCATCCTTTTATCTAACATTAATTCCTCAGGCTGCAGTTCAAGCCTAAGTCCATTTCATTTCTAAGAAGAGATGGATAGCAGCTATTCACTATCTTTCACGTAATTGCATCTCAAAGGGTAATTTAACGATGACTTCACCTCCTTGCTCTCAATCCTGCCTGCTAATCCATCTTCATTATTCCAGTGTGAAGGTCCCAGGTCTTCTATATTACAAGCATATTTTTTTCGGCATCCAGATGCCAGAGAAGCATCCAAAGCTTCGAGTTGGAGGTGACCACATTTCAGGGTGTAGAGGGATAATGACCAGAGTTCATTATTGCTGCCCATTGCAGGAATGCTCTTTCACCTATCAACACCCAGGAAATGGCAATATTTTTAGGCTCACATCGATCTAAATGGAAGAGATTACTTGTGTCTGAAGCAAAGAGCCCAGGACTATGATTGTTCCAGGTCTTGCCTAGTTACCCTAAGGTCCAAGGGGATTTGAGTAGCCCATTCACTGCTAGTCACTGGAATCTCTGGTCTGAAGAAAGAAGTCCAAACTGCTAAGGCTGGTGTGTCAGGTAACACATCCAGACAGCACTCTGGATGGTGGCGTTATTGTCTGGTTTTGTTCACTCTGGACACTGAACTCTTCTCTGCCCAGTAGAGATATCTACATACAAAACCATACCCAGAGGGGTTCCTTAACTTTGGAACGTATGAAGGTCGCAAAAGATGTTGACCAAAGCCATACTCTGAAATGAGAACTCTATCACATTCAGCTAACTGCAAAGGCAATCTATAATGGGTTGTTCTATTTATCTCTAGTTAATCCTCACTAAGACACTGGTAATAACCTTTAACAGTATTCCTCTGTGTGCTTCACTGTTTGATTCCTAGAGTGTCTGTGCTGGGATGTTCACCTTTTACCTCAGGTTGTTATAGCTTTGGTGGATCATCCCTAGCTTCTGAACATTAGCCTCAGGAATGGTTGATCTTAGGCAAATCTGTCTCTGGACTTTCTTGGATATGCAGTACCCCTGGGAGATTGCATTATTTGGATTGCATTATAATGGGGGAGGGGGTAGGAAAGAGTGGATTAAACTTCTTTTGTCTTGAAGGATTACTTCTTCTTTGGAGTAGGCTCTGAAAATAAGTCCCCCATTGCATAAATGCTAGGTTACCATGACATTCCCGGTGTAACACCATTACCCCTCTTGGTGATAATAGTCCAGACGTTATTGCCAGACTTAGTCACCCAGGCCAGGCCCTCATCAACTGGATATTGTTCATCTTTCCCTTTCTCTCTACTGCCTACCATGTATCCTGTTCTCTGGCCACAACTACATTCTTAATTCTTCCTGCATATATTATTCCTTTTCAGCCTTTGTATTCTTTCTGTGAAAAACAAAAAAGCCTAAAACCTTCCCCAATTTGACTTCCTGGTAGACATCTACTCATCAAGGTCTATGAATCCTTCCCCAGCTCCCTGGTGGAGTAAATTCATTCCGTCCTTTTATGCTCACCTTATAATGCACATACTTCCTTTTCCATAGTATTTATCATGATGAATTACAATTATAGTTATTTGTCTATCTCCTCTCCCACCCTCATGAGACTGTTGATCCTTGAGACTTGCAATGGTGTCTTATGCAGCTAGGTATTCACAATGCCTGGCACATACCAGGTATGGAGAAGATGCTCTCCAACGTCAAATGAATGATTGTAGCACGGGCAATTGCTTCCAGCAATCCTGGTAAAACTCTTCCCTGACTGGCAGAGGCAGAGATTCTAGTGAAATGGAAACTTTGAATACATTCCTGAAATTTTGTGTCAAGGTTTTTAAAATTTGCACAAGAATCTGTGACTTATTCCATGCCTGGATGTGCACACATAGATAATGGCATGTGATGATGATGATAGTTCTTTGACAATAGATACTGTTTTCCTCTGCTTGGAACAACTCTCTTATGCCCATTCCAAGTCAGTCACTTCCAAATATCTGAACTTCCTGTCATATGGTACTATATAATGATGGTCTATTTATTGAACCGACTTCTCCTTTAAACTGCAAATCCAGGGGCGCCTGGGTGGCGCAGTCGGTTAAGCGTCCGACTTCAGCCAGGTCACGATCTCGCGGTCCGTGAGTTCGAGCCCTGCGTCAGGCTCTGGGCTGATGGCTCGGAGCCTGGAGCCTGTTTCCGATTCTGTGTCTCCCTCTCTCTCTGCCCCTCCCCCGTTCATGCTCTGTCTCTCTCTGTCCCCCCCCCCCAAAAAAAAAAAGTTGAAAAAAAAAACCTGCAAATCCATGAAAAGAGAGTATGTGTCAGTATATTTATCACTGTGTCCTCAGTCTTACAGGATGCCTAATGCAAAATCCATGCTAAGTAGATTTTGAATGAGTGAATGAATGATGGAATGAATGAATGAAGTGAGCTATCCTTAATGACTTAGCTAGGGATCTTGAAGATAAGGGTAACTAAAATTTACCCAATAGAGCTTCAATAATATAGATCCAGCTCCTTTGAAAGTTAGTAGAGTGACGCAGGAGAACAAGATAAATTTGGCAATGCCTAAGAACCAAGTAAGAGAGAAGACACTAAGTTGGTGTAGATTACTGTAGCAAACCCTGAAAAAATTTTCCCTCCTGACTTTTATATACTTAAATGAAAGCCTCTTACAATGATTTTAATGATTCATGTGTGTTGCATCACATACCTTAGTAGGCAGGAATATTTTTACTGTTTTACTCATCAGAGTGCTTTCCCAAGGCAGCTTTTTGAGAGTAACAGAATAGCTTTGATGGTGCGATACTCAGTCCTTCACTGCTCCATAATGATATTGCTGGAAGGGGAAAGGTTTTTTTACCATTAGGTCCCATAGAAGATGGTTTGCCTTTCATTTGGGAACAACCGTTTCAGATTGGAAGGTTAGGGACAGACAATTCAGAGAAATAATACAAGTGGGTGATGCATATCAGAAAAGTGTGCTCCCACCATTTGTTGCCTGATGGGCAAAAAGTAAAAGGAATTCTGATAAATGGTGTTATAAATATTCATGATGTTACAACAAAATATGGGGAAATGGATTCTCTCATACCCTATGTAGAGCAGACTATAGATTGGTACAGGCTTTTTTTTTTTTTTTTTGAGACCAAGCTTGAAAATATAAAGATTTTATCAAAATTTAATGTGCCTCTTCTTTCATCCAGCAATTCCACTATAAGAATCCATCCTACTGATATACTCCTATACGATGGCTTTGTATAGGTATGATAGTAGTGTTGCAACTTTTTTAAAGGGTAACCATGTGACCTTTCGATGTAAAGAACTCTGGGGCACTTGAGTGGCTCAGCGGGTTGAGTGCCTCTGACTCTGGATTGAGGCTTAGGTCATGATCCCAGGGTTGTGAGATCGAGCCAGCCATCAGGCTCCACGCTGAGCATGGAGCCTGCTTGAGATTCTCTCTCTCTCTCTCTCTCTCTCTCTCTCTCTCTCTCCCCCTCTCTCCCTCTCCCTCTGCCCCTCTCCCCAACTTATGCTCTCTCTCTCAAATAAAGTTAAAAATAAATAAATAAATAAATAAATAAATAAATAAATAAATAAATAAAACTTTAAAAATAAATAAATAAAATATGTGTAAAGAGCTCTGTACACACAGGTTGGGCCAAAGATAAGAGCCTGAGAAGTCCTATTAAGAAGTGTGGGCTTTTTCCAGAGGGCTATGGGGAGCCATAAAGAGTTTTAGGGAGCATAATCTGTAGAAAGAGGAACCACCTTCCGGACAGCTTTAGCACTATCTTACAGCCAAAAGAAATATTGACGTCGCCAAATTATTGACTATATTGAAAATCTCGATTGAAACCTCCCAAATAGGCATCCAAGGGATTCCACTTGTCAGACACAGCGAAACTTCTTCAGATCCTTTCCCTCTATATCTTTCTCATCTCTCAACTTACAGCAGCACCAATACCTCCACACTTTTCCTCTCATTCTCACGCAACTCCCCCATATTCTTCTAAATTCATTCTACAATTAAAAATTCCAAATGTGTATCAGGGATTTTTTTTTTACTTTTAAAATACTCATTTTTACTTTATATGAGTCCATTTGGTTTATCATGATTATAAATATAATCAATATTATTTTTTAGTGCAGTGGCTTCTTTCTTCCCCTTGGTCTTTTCTTTGTTGTCTCTTTTCACACTCTGTATTAGTTTTCTATTGTGTAAGAAATGATCACAAACTCAGGGGCTTAAAATAACAGTTATTGTCTTCAGGTTTCCTTGGCCAGGAGTCTGGGCATGGCTTAGCAGGATCCTCTACTTAGGGTCTCACAGGGCTGCAGTCAAGGTGTCTTTGGGGGGTCATGGTCTCATTCAAGATTCAGGTTCCCCTCCTAATTTCATGTGATTGTTGATAGAGCCCCTTTCCTGTGGCTGTAGAACTCATGGAGCACTTCTACAAGGCTCGCAGGAGAAATAGTCTCAGCTGCTTCCCACATCTCTGATCTCAGGGAAGCCCTAAGCCCTCTTTTTAAAGAGTTGACTTAAGGGGTGCCTGGGTGGCTGAGTCGGTTAAGCATCTGACTTCAGCTCAGGTCATGATCTCACGGTTTATGGGTTTGAGCCCTGAGTCAGGCTCTGAGCTGTGTCAGGCTCTGGGTTGACAGCTCGGAGCCTGGAGCCTACTTCAGATTCTGTGTCTCCCTCTCTCTCTGCCCCTCCCCTGTGCATGCTCTGTCTCTTTCTGTCTCTCAATAATAAATAAACATTAAAAAAAAAAAGTTGACTTGATTAAATCACGCTCTTACAGGATAGCATCCTTTTTGATGAACTCAAAGCCAAACCTAATCACACCTTCAAAAATCCCTTCACTTTTGCCACCTAACATAATCACAGAAGTGCTATCCTACCAGATCCACAGGTTCCACTTACACTCAAGGGGAGGGGATTATTTAGGTGGCAGTCATTACTGCCTAACACACCCTTCCCCAACATCATTTCCTATTGCTGCTGTGACACATTGCCACAAATGCAGTAGTTTAAAACAGAAGTTTTTTCACTTACAGTTCTACAGGCCAGAAGTTGAAATGAGTCTTATGTGGCTAAAATCAAGGTGTGAGCAGGGCTGGTTCCTTTTGGAGGTTCTAGAGGAGAATCTATTTCTTGCATTGTCCAGCTTCGGGTAGCTACCAGCCTTCCTTGGCTTGTGGCTGCATCACAGCAATGTCATTGTCAATGCCAATGCCTTTTCCTCTTCTATCCTTCTCATCTCATGCCTCCCTCTTATAATGACCCCTGTGGTGACATTGGATGACATTGTGGTGATAATCTAGGATAATTTTCCCACCATGAGGTCCATAATTTGATCACTCCTGTGAAGTTCCATTTGCCTTGTAAGGTAATACTCACAGGTTCTAAGGATTAGGTCATGGACATCTTGAGGGGCCATTAGCCTATCATACCTCCCCTCCCAACCATACTTATAATCCATGTTTTAATGCCTTATGTTATCTTTAGTTTTCCATGCGTATTTTGCATACACACAAACATATATTCTCATACACACATACACGTACTGGAAGGTTTGGGTGATTTTTAATGGAAATCGTTTGTGTTATATATACTTTTCTTCATTTTTCTTTTCTCTACAAATCTCATGAAAATCCCTACATGTTATCTGATTTAGCTCTAATTTATTTTTTTTCAAATTTGCAGCATACCTTCCCACAGGGTCCATGATTCAATCATTCTTTTATGGATAGTTGTTCCTTCTGTTTCCAGTTGTGTTTTCATTGGTTTTGATTTTGTCATATACACAATCTGCAATAAACATCCTCGTACATAGATATCCTCATATCTTCATTCTGTTATTGCCCAAGATAGGCGCCCAGGAGTGGAACTACTAAATAAAGCAAAGACTATTTATATTTATTATTTTAGTACATGCGGCCAGATTGATTTTCTGAAAAGTCTGTAACCACTCACATTTTTACCACCAGTGTTTGAGTATCCTGTCCACTTCATCCCTGAGAGTATGTATGATTAGTCTCTTTAATGGTTGCTCGTCTGATACGTTACTTTAGATTTCCGTGCTTAAGGGTATATACACAGCTTTCCGTTTGTTTTGTATGTTCACAATTTGGATTTGCTCTTTTGTGAATTGATTCTTCTTAACACTTTTCCACCTAGTTGTTTGATGATTTCTTGTCAATCTGTAAGAACTCTGTGAATATTATAGTATTGGCTAAGTTAATACCAGTTGTTGCAACGAACACTCACATCGTGGTTTCACACAAGGGAGGTTTGTTGGCAATGGGATGGGGCACTCCGCTCCGCAGTCATTCAGAGATGCAGGCTGTTAAGCGCCCTGCTATCTCCCGCAGTGGTTTCCCAGGTCACCTTGGCTGTCCTGCCAGGATATAGGGGAGGAGAAAACAGCTCACACATGGGAGGCTGGGCCCGAAGGAGTGTCCTCACCTCTGCTCATGTCTCTCTGGCTGGTACCTAGGGGCCCGGCCATACCCTACAGGAAGGTTGAGAAATGTAGTGTACATGGAAGCCCTTGGGGGCAGAGTGGGGAGTGAGGAGTGGGTTCCAAAGGGACACCAAGAAACCTTCAGGGATGATGAATATTTCTTTACCTTGATTGTGGCGATGGTCTCACAGGTATTATACATAGGGCAAGGCTCATCAAACTACATTTTAAACAAGTGTGGCTTATCATACCTCAATTGTACCTCAATAAATAAAGCTGTAAAAATATAATAGAGGAAAAAAGTATGTCCCTTGAAGAAAAGGAATCAGCTTTGTGAACAGCTCGCCAGTCTCTCTTATAGTTACATGTATTTATGAATATTTTCCAGATTTGCCATTTTTACCCAAACAGATCTTTTGGGGTGGGGCAAGTGTCAAGAAGGTCTTGACAAGTGTGAAGAAGTGTCAAGAACATGACTTTATCAAGAAGGTCTCCCTCGCCCTTAGATTATGCTTTCAATTTCCTAGGTTTTCTTGCAAGATTATTTTTTTTAGTGTTTATTTATTTTTGAGATAGAGAGAGAGCAAGCAGGGGAGGTCAGAGAAAGAGGGAGACACAGAATCCAAAGGAGGCTCCAGGCTCTGAGCTCTCTGCACAGAGCCTGACGAGGGGCTCGAACTCAAGAACCGTAAGATCATGACCTGAGCCAAAAGTCGGACACTTAACTGACTCAGCCACCCAGACACCCCTATTGCAAGATTCTTAAAATTAATCTTTGATTTTATTCTCTTTTTCTTGCTGGTTTGATGAATTTTCTGTCCAGTCCATTTTACTTTCCTGTGTTAATATGGAAATTCTAATATTCATTTATATCCTGTTAACAGGCACCTTCTCTACTCCTGTGCTCATGATAAGACATCTTCTCTGCTAATCTGAAAACAAGCCAGCAATTATCCCCACGGGATAAACTCTAAAATAGTTCTGAATGCACATGTTTCCTCCTCTCCCCTCTGTCTTCCCCAGATGAGACCTTGGCAGGGTTACCACTTCCCCTCACCACCCCAGTGTCCGGGACTTGCTGAGCTCATTCAGTGTTTTCGGTTACAGTAATAAAATGGCCTTTGTGTCCTGCTGCTTCTGTTGTAAAACGTCTTGTTTCACACTCACATATTCCCAGAGAATGTTTCATTACGTCAATAGCCAATATTTATTGAATGCTTACTATATGTCAGGCACAGTTTGAGAAGTTTACATGTATTAGATCACTTAACTTTTACACCTTTATAAGGCAGGGACTATCATTATCCCTGCTTTACAGATGAAGAAACTGAGGCATAGAAAAATTAAAGAACAATTTCACACAACCAGGAAGGGGTAGAGCCAAAGATTCAGGCCCAAGGGGTCACCCTGAGAGTTTATGCCTGTGGTATAGGAACCAGCAGCATAGACACCACCTGGGAATTTGTTAGAAATGCAGAATCTCCGATCTCCACCCCAGACGTGCTGAACTGGAATCTGCATTTTAACAAGATCCTCAGGTGATGTACATTAGAGTTAAGAGATTCTGTTCTTCGCCATAGTGGGGGTCAGTGAATTACATGGGATCTCTATGCTCTGAATTCTGGCACGTCCATAAACACCCTCGCCCACTGAGTTAAGTGAATGAGAACTTGGGGAGAGGATTCTTGGGCTGCTGTTTTGCCTCCTAGTTGTCTATACGGCCAATGAGAGGTGCTATGGGCGTCTTACTCATTTTCTTTTGTAGATAACTTTTTTTGCTGTTCTAGAAGCATGTGAGATTTTTTTGAATCCTTAGAATTCAGGAATTTTAGCGGGATATGCCTAAATGTGTATGTTTTCTCATTAATCATGGCTGGAACTTGGTGAGCGCTTTCAATTTGCAGACTCAGATTTTCATTCATTGCAGGGAAATGTTCTTCGAATGTGTTTAATTACTGCCTCTCCTCCATCTGTTCCTTTAGCTCCTCTGGAGCACCTATTATTATTATTTGCTGGTTAGGTACCCTTGATGCCCCCTCCAAGTCTCTTACTCTTCCCTAATGATTTTCCTCTCTGTAATTTTTGCTCTGTGTTTTGAGATGACTCTTCAGTTTGTTTTGCCAGACCATCAGTAACTCTCCTTCAGTTTGTCTAGCAAAGTGTGTAGATGGGAAACCATGTTTTTAGCCCCAGAAAGTGTGTGTGTGTGTGTGCGCGCGCGTGCACACACACACACACACACAATTACTTGCACCTCCTGAAGTGCTCTTTCAGTGGTCAAATTTCCAGCTGTCTCTTCCAGAAGCTTGACTTTAGTGGATGTGTTCTGGTTGACCTGAGCTGCTTTCTTCTCTCCGACTGCTAGGCCACCTGGGAGGTGTGTCTGTCGCTTTTGTTCACTCCCTGAAGATCTTATCTGGTTGTGCGGTGGTCTTCGGGGAAGCATCTCTGCAAGATGGAGCAGTCTTTTCTCCTATGAGGCTACAGTATAGAAGGCCCCTCGTAGATCACCTGGAGGAAGCATGTTTGCTCCCCCAGAGTCCTGCACTCTCCTAGCCTCTGGAGGAAGGAGGACTTTGCCTACTGGGTCAGTTTCCTTTAGGTCTCTTGGGAACCAAAGAAATGTGACCCACTTATGTAGGACCAAAATCATTGACCCCATCGGGCCACCGACCTCTGAGGCCAAAGACTTCACAGGCTTCCTTGCTTCGCACAAAGCTCCCAGGGATGGAGATTGTGGGCAAAAAGGATTATCCAGCTGGCCTCCCCTGTCACCAAAATACAAAATTCTCTTTGCTGGAATTTTTACAAAACCTAGAGCCTCCTAAAGCTGTTTGTCTCAGGAGAGGCAGACAGATTGCAGTTAAGAGTAGAGAAGAAAGGAGCCACGTCCTCTTCCTTCAGCTTCTCGTAATCCCATCTGCGCTCATCTTTGCCATGTTGTTCATGGCAAAACTACTCGAAATAACCAACCAAAAGGAAAATGACTAAACAGACTACAGGACCTCCATACATAAAACGCCGTCTCTAAAAGGAATTTGTAAAATAACGTTCATGACGCATAGTACAAAGGGAGAACCAGAAGCTTTAGAACGTAATGAATTCTATGATCCCATTTTAGAAATACTCTCTGTGTACATATATACACTAAGATTTTTTGATTGCAGGTAACAAAAGCTAGCTTTGTCTAGCTTGAGCAAAAGAGAAGATAAAATTATGTTTTGGATGAGTGTTGAGATAGCTAATGGATTGGTGGCTAATGTTGGACCGCTTAGGTTCAGGAATGGGAAAGAAATGAACCAGAACCATATCTTCTCCTCAGTATACAGATCTCTTCTACCACTGAAGTGGTCCAGCTCCCAACTCCCGGACTCCCTGATACTCCATGAGACAGAGATAATGTCACCGTCTTGGCTTAGATCGCATGTCCATTCTGGGATCAATTAGCCATGTCCGGGAAGGGCAGAAAATGTGTGGAATATTCCACAGACTCACCTTTCCATATCTTGAGTCATTCTCAAAGAGAAGAACGCTACCAGAGGCCTAGCAATCACCACACAAGGATTCCAAAATGTTTTATAAACACATGCATGCACACGCGGCCGCACGGGCACACACCCACATACACACACGCACACACACATCGAAATAACTATCATACTGTTACTTCTAAAGGATTGGGATAGATATGTGGAAGGGATGAGAATGGCAAACTTTTTCTCTTGTTCTTAAAATACTTTAATAATCTTAGAATTTTACAGTGAACACTATTACATAAAATGGAAGGAAAAATGAAGAAAGGCAAGCAGGCAGGTAGGCTCTCCACTTGGCTTAGGTTTCTCATAGTTTGAAGGCTGGTTTCAAGAGATGGGAAACGGACTCTGCTGTTTTTTTCTAAAGCCTAGAATTAAAAGTTTCAGAAAGTCACTTCTGTATTCATGGGGTAAAGTCAGTGATAAAGACAGCCCAGATTCAAGTGGAAGGCAAGTAAGTTCCACCCCTTGATGAGAGGAACAACGTACATACAGGAGGGGAAGAGTTAATGGTGGCCATGTTTGTGGACTAGCCACCACACCCATACAATGCAGTGAGACTCTGTAGACATTCTATAAATACTTGACATTGGTGATGTCACAGTTCTGGTTCCAATTCATGATAAAAGCATCTTGCCTCCTTATGTCCTAGGAAACATCCCACCCCTTCAGATTACCAGCTAGCAAATACTTCTGAACAAATCTCGGAAAATTAATTTTGATTTACCTTCTTAATTATACATTTACAATGTAGGAGCTTTTGAATCGAATGAATAAAAAGTGAGAGATCCTTTTAGCGTCCATTTGCTCCTTATCCCATTATTTATCCCACAATCTGCCCACTACCTCTTAGAAAAAAACTTCACAAATATTCTGGGTTTCTTTTTCCCCATTTACATTATACCCAGATTCCCCTATTGTTAACATCTTATATTAGTATGGTACATTTGTTATAATTAGCAAAACAATATTAGTGTGGCCGTTAAAGTCTGTAGTTTACTTTGCTTTCCTTAGTTTTTTTTTTTTATAAAGTTTTGGACTCCTGACGACTAATGAGATCGTGCGGGAGCTTTCTCACTTTTTTTTTTTTTCAACGTTTATTGTTTATTTTTGGGACAGAGAGAGACAGAGCATGAACGGGGGAGGGGCAGAGAGAGAGGGAGACACAGAATCGGAAACAGGCTCCAGGCTCTGAGCCATCAGCCCAGAGCCCGACGCGGGGCTCGAACTCATGGACCGCGAGATCGTGACCTGGCTGAAGTCGGACGCTTAACCGACTGCGCCACCCAGGCGCCCCCTTAGTTTTTTTTTTTTTTTTTAATGTTTATTTATTTTTCAACGTTTATTTATTTTTGGGACAGAGAGAGACAGAGCATGAACGGGCGAGGGGCAGAGAGAGAGGGAGACACAGAATTGGAAACAGGCTCCAGGCTCTGAGCCATCAGCCCAGAGCCCGACGTGGGGCTCGAACTCACGGACCACGAGATCGTGACCTGGCTGAAGTCGGACGCTTAACCGACTGCGCCACCCAGGCGCCCCGAATGTTTATTTATTTTTGAGAGAGGGAGAGAGTGTGCACAAGTAGGAGAGGGGCAGAGAATGAGGAGCAGAGGATCCTAAGCAGGCTCCACTCTGACAGCAAGAGAGCCTGATGCAGGGCTTGAATTCATGAACCCTGAGATCATGACCTGAGCTGGAGTCAAGACGCTTACCCAACTGAGCCACCCAGGTGCTCCCTGCTTTCCTCACTTTTTATCTCAGTTTTTTCTGTTCTAGGATCCCATCCAGGATACTACATTATATTTAAGTGGCATGTCTTTTGGCTCCTCTGGGCTATGACAATTTCTCAGACTTTCTTTGATTTTGCTGATCTTGACAGCTTTGAGAAGTACTGGTCAGGTACCTTGTACGATGCTCCGTACTGACATTTGTCTGGTATTTTTCTCATGATTATACAGGGCATGGGATTTAAGGAGGAAAACCACAGAAGAAATTCCATTTTCCTTAAGTCACAAAATTGTACATCCTATAAACAAGACCTATCAGTGTTGGTGCTGACCTTTATCACTTGGCTGAGGTAGTCCTTGTCAGATTTCTCCACTGTAAAGTTACTCCTCTCTTCTGACTCCCCTTCCACAGTGTGCCCTTTTTAAAAAAATTTTTTTTAACGTTTATTTATTTTTGAGACAGAGAGAGACAGAGCATGAACGGGGGAGGGTCAGAGAGAGAGGGAGACACAGAATCGGAAACAGGCTCCAGGCTCTGAGCCATCAGCCCAGAGCCCAACGCGGGGCTCGAACTCACGGACCGCGAGATCGTGACCTGAGCCGAAGTCAGCCGCTTAACCGACTGAGCCACCCAGGCGCCCCCACAGTGTGCCCTTTGTAAGGAAGTTACTCTGCATTGCCTGCACTCAGGAGAGGGAAGTTATGCTCCTCCTCCTAGACAGAAAAGTGTTACATAAATAATTTGGAACTCGTCTGCATAAGAGATTTGTCTCTTCTCTCCCTTTATTTATTTATTTATTAAATCATTTATCTATATCAGTATGGACTCATGGATATTTATTTTGTACTTTGGGCTCTAATCCAATACTACTTTATTTATTTGCTCAAATTGTTCTGGTTTTGCCCAGTGGGAGCTCTGTACTTGGCTCCTGTGTTTCTTTAACATGCCCCCAACAATGGTTGTGTTTTGTTTCTTTGAGCGCTTCCTTGCGTTCTGGCACCTCAGGACGCTCTGGGCTCATCTTGTATATTTCCTGTGCCAGTCTTAGAATTCCCTATTTTTCTGAGGAGCCCTGGTCCCTTTCATTGAAGAATTATGTCAGAAACAAAGATTCTGATGGTGAATATTCTTTTCTAAAGTGCAAAGAAAAATTCCCTAGCTTAATATGGTTTATCCCAGGCCGAGCCAGTGCCACTTAACCAATGTTGGTTGGCTGACCCTTGGCCACCTGGTTTCTTACACAGATAAAACTTATAGGAGCTTCTCCTCTCCCTTTCTTCCCGTCCAATTTATATTTTTAAAACTTCTATTTGAAGACATGTTATTTTAAAAGCTTGGAAGGTTACCTGAGTATAGTGAATTAATATGTAACTTTTGAGGAGACCTAAGGTGAGGTAGCAGGAAGAAAATTGGGCATTACAGAAACCATTTACATTTTCTGTCAAATACATCATCAACCTGCTTCAGGTTTCCTGTAGAGAGCAGATACAAATCCGTCCTACACTGCTCCTATGATTGTGTGGGGCAGTTTGACCTCATTAACACACAGATCCCTAGAATTATTCCATTTATAACATTAAAAAATGTTACATAGAAAGTTAACCTGATAAAATCAAGCAGTAAAAAGTCTAAAGAATAGTTCTTAAATAGATCCCTATGAGGGATCTAACATTAGATTAGAAATATAAGTTCTAGGGAGCACCTAGGTGGCTCAGTCGGTCAAGCCTCTGACTCTTGGTTTCTGGTCAGGTCATGATCTCATGGTTCATGGGTTCACGCCCCGAGTAGCGCTCTGCAGTGACAACATGGAGCCTGCTTGGGATCCTTTCTCTCCCTCTCTCTCTGTCCGTCCCCTATTCACGCTGTCTTTGTCTCTCTGTAAATAACTAAATAAACTTAAAAAAAAAAAAGAGGGGTGGCTGGGTGGCTCAGTTGGTTAGACATCCATCTTTGGCTTAGGTCCTGATCCTCAACATTCCCCAGTTCGAGCCCCACATTGGGCTCTGTGATGATAGCTCAGAGACTAGAGCCTGTTCTGGATTCTGTGTCTCCCAATCTCTCTCTGCACCTCCTCACTTACACTCTGTCTCCCTCTGTCTCAAAACTGAATACACATTAAAAAAATTTTTTAAATAAATACAAAGAGGGCCGCCTTGGGTGGCTCAATCTGTTGGGTGTCGGACTTCAGCTCAGGTCATGATCTTGCGGTCCCTGGATTGGAGCCCCGCATTGGGCTCTGTGCTGACAGCTTAGAGCCTGGAGCCTGCTTCGGATTCTGTGTTTCCCTCTCTCTGCTCCTCCCCTGCTTGCACTCTGTCTCTCAAAAATAAATAAACTATAGATAGATAGATAGATAGATAGATAGATAGACGTTCTAATGCAGTGGTCTGTGCCCATCATAGCATATGCCATGGCGTCTCACCATCTAATATACCACAGGATGAGGAGAACCTTATGGGACTTTTCCTGTGAAACGATCCCAGGCTTGTCATTTCTTATGTCAGTGACCATGACCTGACCTCCTCCTTTTGCTCCTATCAGGCAAACAGCCTTGGCTCTCTTTCCAGCTGACCAGGGCTGTCCTGTCACTTTCTTGTTTTTCCACCAGTATTGTCTAGGTGGTAGTGTCATCTTGCTTATGATTTGCCACACGGTGTCTTTTCCTTATTTTGGCATGCCCTCAATTTCAACTTCCTTCATGGAGCTTAAGCAGATGAAATGCAATTAGGGAATACATTCCCAGCAAGAATCTCCCATATTTTTCCTTGATTCAAATTATAAAGAAAAGAAGCACAAAATGGAAAGAATATATCCTACCCTCAGTGAAAACTAGTTTTCTTTCTTATCAGAATGTAAACAGGTGGGATCATGTGCATAAAGGCAAATAAATGGGCTTTTAAAGTCAGTAGAACTAGACTTGAATCCTGACCCAACCGTTGACTGACTGTGTGATCTTGGGCAAATTATGTACCTCTCTGAAGCTCATTTTTCTTATCTATAAAATTGGAATAATAGCATCCGATCTCACATGTGACTACAAAGTTGATTATTTAAGTCACATAATAAATGCTAGTTCCTTCCCCCTCCTCGTTTCTAAGAAGTTCTATGTGGGAGAAAATTTCTCGCAAGTTACTCAACCTTTGGTACCACCCTACAGCCAAGTATTTCTAGTCTGTAGTAGGAGGCACAGAAAGACAAAAAACATTTGCTTTAGGGCTGAGGAAACTTTGATCCCCAGAGTGCGATGACTTGACCAAGGTCAAGCCACAAAAGACTAGGATGCTATTCCAGAAGTCTTCCCGTTCATTCATGGAATATTTACTGAAAATCTATCATGTAGCACATACCATGCTAGGCACCAGAAGTATAAAACTGGAAAAGGCGTAGACTTCAGAATCTTCTAAGAGAGATTAACACATTCAGCAAACCATAATATGATGTGATGTGTGCTAATATCCCTCCTGTGGAGGAAATATAAGAGCCCAGGGCTGCTTCTGTACCAGAATATGAATGTGAAAGTCAATTGAAAGAGGCTGTAGAATGCTTCAGGTTGAATCGTAATGGAAGGGAAGTGACTTTTTACAGTTTCCCCTTACCCTAAAGCTTCATTCATTCCTCTACTCTTTCATCCAACAGGCATTTGTAGAAGACCCACTGTGTGTATGACGTTGTCCATGGAACCAAGGATGTAGACATGAACACAGTAAGATCACTGCCTCAAAACTCAGAAATTAAAGAAATGTAAGTTGACAGCTTTCTGGCTCTTTGACATGTATGCGTTTTAAAGAAATCCTAGGAATAATGTAAGCTTAAATGTGATGTGTTAACGCAGGTACTTAAAGAAAGTACCACAATGAAAACTGTATTATTTCAAACATATATCTTCAGTATAGAGGACTCTCCTCCTCTGAAATGTAGGAGGGAACGGTGATTCTTAAAAGTTGGTCAAGCTTCATATTTATTCTCTCGCTATCATGAATAAGCAGTCTGAATTGCCATGGTTGAGAATTGATTTCTAATGCACGTCAGCATCATTGCAGTTAATTTTTGAATCTCAAATCTTTTCACTGACCCTGAAATAGAAATGACAAAGTTGACATGCACACATACATATGTATATGTATCTATAGGTACATGTATCTGTGTGTATATGTATTTGTGTATAATATAGGTTATAACATATGTACACAATTATATAAATAATTTTTTTTACCAACTCGTACTAACTCAGTTAGTTTACCACTGTTAAAATGCAATCACAAAGTTATCAAATTGATGTAACAAAATCAATATCTATTAATGGGTTTTTTTGGTTTGTTTTTCCTTGCATCTTCTAAACCATTTTCTCTTAAAGTAAGCCAACTTCTCAAATGCGAGGGTGTTAGTGTCAGCACATAACAGAACTGATGGCCTAATCAATTTTTTTGCTTTTTAACATTATCTACAAGGCTTAGGTCAACATTATTTATTCATTTTTATTTGGAACCAGCTTTGTGGAACTTTACTGAAGGGATGCGAGCTACTATTTTATTTCTATAAATATCTGCTGGTAGTGGGTATAGCCTACAGGACAGAAGTGCTGCTTTCAAAGATTTATAATGACCTCAATTACAATACTTTAAAGAAAGGAAGTGGAGAGAATCATAAATACTCTATGGATGCCTTTCCTCCAAGCCTTGTTAAGGTCTCTCTTCCCCAGGACATCTCCAGTCTAGCACTCAGTCAGAAAGAAGAAGCCGTGTTCCTTCTCATAAATTCCCTTTTGCAATATCAAGAGATCGGTGATGGATGGTAAACCTGTCAAAACAATTTATGGTAGAAAAAAACTCCTTTTTAGAGCACAATGTCTCCATACAGTATTTCTGTAGCCTAATCTGAAATTATCCATTCAAGTCATGATGCCTCTCTACCTTAAGAGAATATCACAGCACACTCTAAGCTCGGATTTTAGGCCATCCAATTTTGATATAGGAAATGGTGTTTGTTAGACATAATGTCTTTTCCAGGGAAGGTTGATCACAGGAAAATCTTTCTTAAGTAAACGCTCCAGGGAATGGCAAAAATCGATTGCCTTATAAAAAAGGTCTTTCCCTAAAGGTCAAATCCACTTTCATGATAAAGTGCAGGGAGTTATTTATATAGAGTAGCTCAAAAGTAGTGAGGTATGCCATAGCTCCTGCCTCCCCCCTTTACTTATAATGACAAAGCCACATGTGAAATCTGTTCCTCTTTCTTTTTTAATTCTATTTTTAAGTAACCTGTACACGCAATGTGGGGCTCAAACTGACAACCCCGAGATCAAGAGCCACGTGCTCCATCGACTGAGCCATCCAGGTACCCCTGAAATCCATCGCTCTTGAGGCTTATGTATAAATGCAAAATAATAAAACTGCTTTCAGATCAAACTCCGTCAGAGATACTAGCACTATTGAAATGGAAGCATGAGTTCCATCTTACTTAACGTACTAGTATCTCTTAACATACTCTGTTCATCTCAGTGCACTATAATACTCTAGTACTTCCTACTGTTAAAAAAAAAAGTGAGAAAAAAATGTGACATTCATATTATTGTCTCTTTTTTCTTCTTAAATTTTTCAAAAATATTTATTTTTGAGAGAGACAGAGACAGAATGTGAGTGGTTTAGGGGCAGAGAGAGAGAGGGAGACACAGAATCCAAAGCAGGCTCCAGGCTCCGAGCTGTCAGCACAGAGCCCAACCTGGGGCTCGAACTCACGGGCCGTGAGATCATGACCTGAGCCGAAGTCGGATGCTCAACCAACTGAGACACCCAGGAGCCCCAATCTCTTTTTTTTCCTTGCATCTTCAACTCTCTTCATATTATTGCAGTTTCTGGCTCACATGCATTCCACTGAATATCGAGTAGATAAGAAAATATCTGCGTGAAATACAGAATAAGGAAATACTTCATTGAGATGTAGGTATCTTGAAGTACTCCACTAATCCTAAATGTTATTGTAATTCTTTCATTCATATTAGGGTAACAGAATAGGAGTTGAAGTAGAATAAAGTTGGCATCCTTTTGTGCCAGTTAACAGCATTTGGAAAGATTCATGCCGTACCCAGCAAGGCCTCCTACTCTGATTACTTATAAACCTATCTTTGAGGAGCAACTGCTGCCACAGATCATATGGTCTTTACAGCTTTGATTTTTTGGCTCCAAAACCAACAAGATGTTTTTTCTCATACAGAACCATCTCCTCGTGCATCATAGCAAGCCAGTGTGATATGCTCGCTACTATGCTTTTATGATGTGAGCATGCGGGGGCATTATTTTAATTCCACTCTCAGAGCCCTTCTACCTCTGAAACAATTAACAAGAGAGCAGTTGCTCAGTGACTTTCCATTTCTTTCAAATGATCACATATTGTGAGGTGTCTGGCTGGCTCAGTTGGAAGAGCATGCGACTCTTATCTCGGGGTCATGAGTTCAAGCCCCGAGTTGAGTGTAGAGATTACTAAAAAAAAAATCAACTCAAATGATCAGATTGGAATTCAAGTCGACTGACATACTTGCTCTGTGCCAGATGTTCCCATGGAGCCCTCTGAGCAGAGTGCAAGAACTTTACCACCCCAAGCCTGGGCATCCATCCCTCTTTGAAAGCCCCATTCCTATTGCCTCAGTCTTGAGCCCTGACTAAGCCTCTCTTCTGTGTCTTTACACTCAAGGTCACATCTCCTCTGACTCCTCCCAGAGGGACTAGTGTCTTCTCACCCACCGGAGACTTTAAATTCTTTGGGAAGAATAACGTACCCAGGCTGTAACCAGGACACTCAAGAGCTTCCAACAAATTTTGGAGCCCCCTAATCCCTCCATTCCACACCCCCCTGTAATCCTTACTCAATATGCAGCTGTAATTTCTTCTGGTCGTGTCTGTTCTGTCCATCCTGCTCTGGATTTCTCCTTCACACTTCTTTCCTACCTCCCTCAACAACCTTGTTCTGGTGAACAAAATCCCCCATATCCTCATTGCGTCCCTAAAGACTCCATCTGATATCCTTGAGACCAGCCTCATTTTAAAGGATATTACTTGTCCCTCAGGCTGTAGCCTGGCTAATGGAGGCTGCCTGTCCTACAAGTCCTCCAGAGTCTCTACACCATTCGCTTCCACCCTCAGGGAAGATGGGTCCACCCTATCCCTTTGAGACTCTTGCCATTTGTCCTCTGGCCCCACTTTACTGGCTTCACCAGCTGCCTTACCACTATCCTTCTCACTGAAGAGTGCTCCGGTTTTATTTCATCATGATAAGTATATTCTTTTTTTTTTTTTTTAAGTTTATTTATTTATTTTGAGAGACAGAGACAGAGACAGAGACAGAGACAGAGGGAGGGGTGGAGAGAGAGAAACCAAGCAGGCTCTGCACTGTCAGCATAGAGTCCGACGTGGGGCTCAAATTCACAAACAGTGAGATCATGATCTGGGCCAAGATTGAGAGTCAGACACTTAATAGACTGAGCCACCCACACATCCCAGTAAGTGTAGTCTTAATCCCCATCATTTATTTCACCCACCCCCTTACCCACCTCCCCTCTGGGAGCCATTAGTTTGTTCTCTATAGTTAAGAGTCTGTTTTTTGGTTTGTTTCTCTCTCTCTCTCTCTCTCTCTCTCTCTCTCTGTCTCTCTCCCTCTCTCTCTCTCTCTTTGCTCATTTGTTTTGTTTCTTAAATTCCACACATGAGTGAGATTATATAGTATTTGGCTGACTTACTTCGATTAGCAATATACTTTCTAGCTTTATCTGTGTTGCAAATGGCAAGATTTCATTCTTTTTTTATGGCTGAATAATATTCCATTGTATCTATATGCCACTTCTTTATTCATCTACTGATGGACACTTGACTATTGTAAATAATGCTGCCACTATAAACATACGGGAGCATGTATCCCTTTGAATTAGAGTTTTTGTATTTTGGGGGTAAATACCCAGTAGTGTGATTCCTGGATCATAGGGTAGTTCTATTTTTAACTTTCTGAGGAAACTCCATACTGTTTCCCAGAGTGGCTGCACCAGTTTGCATTCCCACCAACACTGCAAAAGGGTTTCTTTTTCTCCACATCCTTGTCAACAAACACTTGTTTCCTGTTTTTGATTTTAGCCATTCTGAGAGGTGTGAGGTGATATCTCATTGTATTTTTAATTTGCATATCCCTGAGAATGAGTGATGTTGAGCATCTTTTCGTGTGTCTGTTGGCCATATAGATGTCTTCTTCAGAGAAATGTCTTTTCATGTCTTCTGCCCATTTTTAAATTGGATTATTTGGTTTTGGGGTATTGAGTTTTGTAAGTTCTTCAAATATTTTGGTTACTAACCCTTTATTGGATATGTCATTGGCAAATATCTTCTCCCATTCAGTAAGTTGCCTTATAGTTTGTTGATGGTGTCCTTCCCTGTGCAGAAGCTTTTTTTTTTTCTTTTTTTTTTTTGCCAGGGGAAAGCATGAACGCAGTCCCCCACTACCACAAATTATGCAGTCGAGTTTCCCACATTTGGGGAAATCGCAGGGGTCAGCACATCCGGAGTGCAATGGATAAGCCTCACCCTGGGAAAACCACCTTCGTGATCATGGTATCTCCCCTGCCAGGTAAGTATTGCAGAAGCTTTTTATTTTGGTGTAGTCCCAATAGTTTATTGTTGCCTTACCTCTAGACATATCTAGAAATGTTGCAATGGCCTATGTCAGAGAAAGTACTGCCTGTGTTCTTTTCTAGGATTTTTATGGTTTCAGGTATGACATTTAGGTCTTTAATCCATTTTGAGTTTATTTTTGTGTATGGTGTAAGAAATTGGCCCAATCTCATTCTTTTGCATGTAGCTGTCCAGTTTTCCCAATACTGTTTTTTGAAGAGACGTCTTTTTCCCATTGCATATTCTTGCGTCCTTTCTTGAAGATGAATTGACCATATAATTGTGGGTTTATTTCTGGGTTTTCTGTTGTGTTTCATTTTTCTATGTGTCTATTTTTGTGCCAGTACCGTACTGTTTTAATTATAACTGCTCTGTAATATCACATGAAATCTGGAATTGTGTGATACCTCCAGCTTTGTTTTTCTTTTTCAAGATTGCTTTCACTATTTAGGGTCTTTTGTGGTTCCATACAAATTTTAGGACTATTTGTTCTAGTTCTGTGAAAAATGCTGTTGGCATTTTGATAGGGATTGCATTAAATCTGTAAATTGCTTTGGGTAGTATGAACATTTTAACAATATTTGTTCTTTCAATCCATGAGCATGGAATACCTTTCCATTTGTTTGTCATCTTGAATTTCTTTCATTGGTGTTTTATAGTTTTCAGAGTACAGATCTTTCACCTCTTTTGTTAGGTTTATTCCTAGGTGTTTTATTATTTTTTTTAATTTTTTTTTTCAACGTTTATTTATTTTTGGGACAGAGAGAGACAGAGCATGAACGGGCGAGGGGCAGAGAGAGAGGGAGACACAGAATTGGAAACAGGCTCCAGGCTCTGAGCCATCAGCCCAGAGCCCGACGCGGGGATCGAACTCACGGACCGCAAGATCGTGACCTGGCTGAAGTCGGACGCTTAACCGACTGCGCCACCCAGGCACCCTGGTGTTTTATTATTTTTGGTGCAGTTGTCAGTGGGATCGTTTTCTTAATTTCTCTTTGTGCTACTTTATTATTAATGTACAGAAATACAACAAATGTCTTTTTTTCTTTTACATTTATTTATTTATTTTTGAGAGACAGAGACAGAGCACAAGTGGGGGAGGGGCAGGAGAGGGAGGGAGACCCAGAATTCAAAGCAGGCTCCAGGCTCTGAGCTGTCAGCACAGAGCCCGACGCCGGGCTCAAACTTATGAATCATGAGATCATGACCTGAGCCGAAGTCAGATGCTTAACCGACGGAGCCACCCAGGCACCGCAAGAAACGCAACAAATTTCTGTATATTGATTGTGTGTCCTGTGACTTTACTGCATTCGTTTATCGATTCTAGTAGTTTTCCAGTGGAGTCTTTAGGATTTTCTATATATAGGGTCACATCACCTGCAGATAGTGATAGTTTTACTTCTTCTTTAGCAATTTGGATGCCTTTTATTTCTTTGTCTTGTCTGATTACTGTGGCTAGCACTTTCAGTACTATGTTGAATAAGGTGGTAAGGGGATATCCTTGTCTTATTCTTAGGGGAAAAGCTGTCAGTTTTTCCCTATTGAGTATGGTGTTTGCTGTTGGTTGTTTGTATATGGTCTTTATTATGTTGAAGTATATTCCCTCCAAACTTACTTTGTTGAGGGTTTTATCATGAATGGATGCTACACTTTTGCCAAATAGTTTTTCTGCACCTATTGAAATGATCATATGTATCACGTTGATCGGTTTGTAAATATTGAACCACTCTTGCATCCCACTTTGATTGTGGTGAATGATTTTTTTAATGTATTGTTGGATTCAGTTTGCTAGTATTTTGTTAAGGATTTTTGCACCTATGTCATCAGAAATATTGGCCTCTCATTCTCTTTTTCTGGTAGCATCTTTATCTGGTTTTGGTATCAGAGCAATATTGACCTTGTAGAATGAATTTGGAAGCTTTCCTTCATCTTCTAATTTTTGGAATAGTTTAAGAAGAACAGGTATTAACTCTTTTTTAAATGTTTGGTAGTATTCACCTGTGAAGCCATCTGGTCCTAGATTTTTGCTTGCTGGAAAATTTTTGATTACTGATTCAATTTCAATTCAATTGCTGGTAATTGGTCTGTTCAAATTTTCTATTTCTTCCTGATTCAGTTTTGGTAGGTTATATGTTTCTAGGAATTAATCCATTTGACTAGGTTGTCCAATTTGGTGTCATATAATTTTCCATAATGTTGTCTTATAATTCTTTGCATTTCTATGGTGTCAGGGGGTTATTTCTTCTCTTTCATTTCTGATTTTGAGTCTTCTCTCTCTTTTTTCTTTTCTTTTCTTTCTTTTTTTTTTTTTTAATGAGTCTGGATGAAAGTTTATCCATTTGTTAATCCTTTCAAAGAAGCAGCTCCTGGCTTTATTGATCTGTTTTATTACTTTTTTGTTTCTATTTTATTTCTGCTCTAATCTTTATTATTTCATTCCTTCTATTCATTTTAGGGTTTTTTTTACTTCTTTTTCTAGATTTTTTGGGTGTAAGGTTAGGTTGTTTATTCAAGATTTTTCTTGCTTCTTAAAGTAAACCTCTCTTGCTATAAACTCTCCTCTTAGAACAGCTTTTGCTGCATCCTCAAAATTTTGGACCATTGTGTTTTCATTCTCATTTGTCACCATGTATATTTTTATTTTTTCTTTGATTTCTTGGTTCTCCCACTCATTGTTTGATAGCAAGTTACTTAACCTTCATGTATCTGTGTTCCTTCCAGATTTTTTCTTGTGATTGATTTCCAGTTTCATAGCGTTCTAGTCGGGAAAGATGCATGGTATGACTTCAGTCTTTTTGAGACTTTTTTGTGGCCTGATATGTGGCTTATTCTGGAGAATGTTCCATGTGCACTTAAAAAAGAATGTGGAGTGCCTGACTGGTTCGGTTGGTAGGGCACGTGACTCTTTATCTTACGATAAAGAGTTTGAGTTTAAGCCCCACACTGGGAGTAGAATTTACTAAAAGAAGAAAGATTAAGGGAAAAAATATGTATTCTGTTTTAGGATGGGCTGTTCTTCATATATCTGTTAGATCCATCTGGCCCAGTGTGTCATTCAAAGCCATTGTTTCCTTGTTAATTTCCTATTTGGATAACCTATCCATTGATGTAAGTGATGTGTTAAAGTCCCCTACTGTTATTATATTACTATTGATTACTTCCTTCATGTTTGTTGTTAGCTGTTTTATGTATTTAATTCTTTTTTAAAAATGTTTATTTTTGAGAGAGACAGAGAGAGACAGAGACAGAGCATGAGTGGGGGAGGAGCAGAGAGAGAGGGAGACAGAATCTGAAACAGGCTCCAAGCTCTGAGCTGTCAGCACAGAGCCGGGTGTGGGGCTTGAACTCACGGACAGTGAGATCATGACCTGAGCTGAAGTCGGACTCTCAACCGACTGAGCCACCCAGGCGCCCCTGCTTTATGTGTTTGATGCTTTCATGTTGGGTGCATAAATATTTACAATTGTTATATCTTCTTGTTGGGTTGTTCCCTTTATAATTATATAGTGTTCTTTTTTGTCTTTTTTTCTCTTGTTTTTTTAGAATTTTTTTTCTGAAAATTTTTAATGTTTATTTATTTTTGAGAGAGAGAGAGAGGCAGAGCATGAGCAGGGGAGGGGCAGAGAGAGAAGGAGACACAGAATCTGAAGCAGGCTCCAGGCTCTGAGCTTTCAGCACAGGGCCCAATATGGGGCTCAAACTCACCAGCCATGAGATCATGACCTGAGCCAAAGTTGGATGCTTAACCAACTGAGCCAGCCAGGTGCCCCCTGCAACCCCAGTTTTTCTTTTAATGTCTATTTTATTTATTTTTGAGAGAGAGACAGAACACACGCGGGGAAGGGGCAGAGAGGGAGGAAGACACAGATCTGAAGCAGGCTCCAGGCTCTGTGCTGACAGCTTAAACTCATGAACTGAGAGATCATGACCTGAGCTGAAGTCAGTCGCCCAACTGGCTGAGCCACCCAGGCACCTCTAATGTCTATTTTAATGTCCAATATAAGTTTTGCTGTCCTGGCTTTCTTTTCACTTCCATTTGCATGATAAATGCTTTTCCATCCCTTTACTTTCAATCTGCATGTGTCTTTTAGTCTGAAATTAGTCTCTTATATACAGCTTCTAGGTGAGTCTTGCTTTTTTAACCATTCCATTACCATATGTCCTTTTATTGGAGCATTTAGTCCATTTACACGCAAACCAATTATTCATAGATTATGTATTTTTTGCCATTTTGTTACTTGTTTCATGGTTGTTTCTACAGGTTTTCTCTGACTCTTTCTTCTCTTGCTCTGTTTCATGGTTTGTTGGCTTTCTTTAGTGATACGCTTAGATTCCTTTCTGTTTATTTTTTAAAAATGTTTATTTATTTTGAGAGAGAGAGAGAGAGAGAGAGACAGAGCATGAGTGAGCATGAGTAGGGGAGGGGCAGAGAGAGAAGGAGAGAGAGAATCCCAAGCAGACTCCATGCTCAGCACAGAGCCCGATAAGGGGCTCAAACTCATGAATCATGAGATTATAACCTAAGCCTAAATCAAGAGTTGAATGCTTAACCAACTGAGCTACCCAGGCACCCCTTTTCTTTTTAGTTTTTGCATGTCTATTACTACTTTTTGATTTGTGGTGACCATTTGGTTGTATATAACACCTTCTGTATGTAGCAGTCTGTATTAAGTTGATGGTTGCTTAAGATTTAACCCATTCTTCACTCTTATCCCTACCCTGTTTCAGGCATAAGATGTCATACTTCATATCTTCTTATTCTGTGAATCTCTTCATTGATTTTTCTAGATATACTTAATTTTGCTGCCTTTGTGCTTCCTATTTTTCTTGCTCCTACTTATAGGCTTTCCTTCCCACTCAAAGAGTGCCCTTGAGCATTTCTTGTTCAGCTGGTTTATTGCTGAAGAATTCCTTTAACTTTTGTATGTCTGGGAAACTCTTTATCTCTCCTTCTATTCTGAATGATAGTCTTGCTGCATGTAGTATTTTGGCTGCAGGTTTTTTTTTTTTTCTTTCAGCCCTTTGAATAAGTCATGAACTCCCTTCTGGCCTGCAAAATTTCTGCTGAAATCAGCTGATAGCCTTATGGGGTTTCACTTGTATGTAACTTTTGTTTTCTCTTGCTGCTTTTAAAATTCTCTCTTTATCAGTACTTTTTGCCATTTTAACTACTATGTGTCTTGGTGTGGACCTCCTTGGGTTGATTTGGTTGGGGGTTCTCTGTGCCTTCTGGATCTGGATTTCTGTTTCCTTTCCCACGTTTGGGAAGTTTTCAGCTATTATTTCTTCAAATAAACATTCTTCCCCCTTTTCTTTCTCTTCTCCTTCTGGAATTCCTATAATGCAGATGTTATTACACTTGAAAGTGTCACTGAATTTCCTACATCTGTTTCCATTTTTAAAATTTGTTTTTCTCTTTCCTGTTCAGCATGATTGCTTTCCATTACTCTGTCTTCCAGGTCACTGATCCAATCATCTGCTTCCTCTAGTCTACTATTTATTCCATCTAGTGTATTTTTAATTTCCTTTATTGTGTTCTTCATCTCTGTTTTTTTTTATGTTTTCTATCCTTTGTTAAGGGTCTCACTGAGTTCCTCCACTCAAGTCCAGTGAATATTTTTATGACCATGGCTTTAAATTCTTGATCAGGCATATTATTTATCTCAGTTCCATTTAGGTTTCTTGCTGTGATTTTGTCCTGTGACATATTCCTCTGTCCCCTCATTTTGTCTAACTCTCTGTGTCTATTTTTTGAGGTTGGAATGTCAGCTATGTCTCCTGCTCTTGAAAGTAGTGGCCTTATGAAGAAGTCCTATAGTGTCCTGCAGTGCAGCATCCTCTGTTCACCAGAACCTAGTGCTTCAGGGATGTCTCCTATGTGTGTTGCATGTGCCCTACTATTGTAGTAGTGTCTGTGCCACTTCTACCTTCAGTCCTGTCATCTGAAATGGCTCTCTTCGCCTGTTGTGGGCAAGGATTGGTCCCTATGTTGTTAATGGGCCAGTCTGGGGCCACCTTGGGCTTGAGTTGAGTCAGACCAGGTGTTTGCCAGAAATGCAGTAGCATCAAACTAGAGGGCATTTTCCCTGTGTTGTCTGTTCCCTGAGAAGCTTTCATTAGTGTGCGGGGCCTACAGTCAGACCAGATGTCTCCCTCCAACCCACTGCTGGACCACAGTCAGACTGGTGTGTGTGGTTATCTTCCCCTCTCCCTGGGGCAGGAGTCACTTTGCCGTGGTGCTGGCTCCTGTCAGGACCCTGCTTGTACCCTGCCAGTCTTGTGACACTGCTTTGTATGGGCTCCCACTAAGGGCATATTAGAGGGTTCAGGTCTTCAGGAGAACCTAGGGGCAGGATGCACTGTTAGCAAGCTAAATAGCAAGTGCTGACACAGTGGAATCTCCAGGTGTCCTTGTGTTTATGCTGGGGGGTGAGGGAGGCATATGGTGCCTGCCAGATTTTTTTTTCCCCCTGAAGAAGACTCCCATGATCCCTGCCCCTTCAGCACACACTCTGAGATTAATAAACAAATCTCTCTCTTATGTACCCCAGGCAATTTTCAAATTTCTGCTTCAATAAAATCGCTGTTTATTGTGCTGTTTCTTTAAGGGCAGAGACTCAGTTTCCTTTTGGCCTCCCAGCTCTCCCATATCTGAGTCTACAGATTTTTAAAGTTCCAAGTGTTAAGAACTGCTGTTATAAGAATTCACAAAATTATGCCCTTTTGGTTTTCAAAGCCACATGTTTTGGGGATTTGTCTTCCCTGTGTGGGCTTCCTGGTGTGATAGTCTGTTTCTCTCCCCTCTCCATGCCCCCAGCATCTCCTCCCTCCCGTGGACAGTTGTGTGAGTCTGTTTAATTCCCCATCGTGTCTCCACCCTTCCTACCCCCTTCTCTAAATTTGGCTATGGAGAATCTGTTCTGCCAGTCTTCTGGTTGTTTTCTGGGTTGTATACATTGATGTGAGTGCTATCTAGTTGTATCCATGGGATGAGGTAAGGTTGGGATCCCCCAACTCTACCATCTTCCCAGAAGTCCCTTCTGGAAATGTGTGTTTTAACAGTCCTCTATGTATTGCTTATCATCCAGAGCCTCTAGAAAACACTGCTCAGACCCATAAGCTCCATGAAGGCAGGGATCATTCCTATCCCTTTCATATTTGTATCCACCGAATGTAGGCCTTAGCACAATGCCTGTGTGTGCTGACAGAAAGAAGAGAGGAAGGAAGAAAGGGAATGATGCATGAAATGAACATGACTTTCATAGTGTTGTCAATTTACTGAGTTTGTGGTATAGCTTCTTGGAGTTCAATTAGTAAAATTCAATACAAGAGAGATAATTTATCCATCCACATAAGTAACTGAAATGTGTTGCTAGTAGAGAATCTAATCAAGGTAATTAATTGAAGTCAGCTATTACCCTCACATTTGAGTAATGTGTAGAGCCCTTTAAAAAATGAAAACTCTTTGATGGCCCCTGGGGTTGATCTCCATTATTTTTATTATAATGTTTATTAACTGTATGTAAAACTACATATAAATGCCTTATATTTATAGGTCTTGTATTATTATAAGGCAAATAAACAAAACTGCAAAACCAATAAAATTCCAGTTAACAGCATTAATTGGAAGTGGTGGGTGAAACTAAATTGCTTCTTCCCATGTGACCCTCTACTGCCTACTATAGGGCAGCCTCAGTGTTTGGCCTGCCTTTGCTATCTCGTATATGATTCAATTCTCATTTATAAGGTGGCCTCCAGACGAAACAGCATATGTTCATGTCCCCTTTTACATTATCATAGAAATGAGAATACACGAAAAAGTTTCCATGGAGGAATACCTTTCACAGAGGATGCACCCATGGATTCCACTTTGAGTGGCACTTCTATAAGCAAAGTTGCTAACTCAGACAGTGATGACTTGCTCTCACGGTTGATCGCTGACCCGGAAGCTGCTAGACAATTTGGGTTATCTTCTATTCTCAAGACCCAGAACAGTATGTGTCATCAGTCGTTGTTTTAGCTGAATGAGGTGATTCTAGGGTAGGACTATCCAAAGTTGTCAGGGGCACATGGGTGGCTCAGTTGGTTAAGCATCTAACTCTTGATCTCAGGGTCTTGAGTTCAAGCTCCGAGCTGGGCTCCAGCTTGAACCTACTTGGGGGAAAAAAAAAAAAAAAAAAGAACCAAAGTTGTGAGAAGGTTGGAGGGTGGGCACATCTGAGCCAGATACTGGCCCACAGGCCTGGTGGTATACACATGCCTGGCTCACTAGTTTCCTGACTCTCCCCCTGAAGAGCCTTTGGTTCTCTTGGCTGTGATCATACCATGTAGCCAGCTGTGAGTGACTTGGCTTTCCCCAGGGGCTTTGCTCAAGAGGGAGAGGATGAGCTGACCAGCTCAGCCTCCTGGTAGTTTCAGTTTTGAGTCAGATTAACAAATTGGCAGTCTACCCTGCGTGTGTGTGTGTGTGTGTGTGTGTGACTCCCTTGAAAATTTAGCCAATGTGAATGGAACTCTGAAGGCTTCACCACCTCTGGATGGCAATAACTATACTGCCTGCTATTGGAAGGATTGAACAAAATAATGCTTGCAAAGTGTCTTTTATGCCTGAAGTAATCTCGGTGGGTATGATGTGGAGCCATCAGAGCCCCCACCTTATGCGAAAATGTCCTTTGGGAAAGAGATGGGGTTGGGGGAACAGGACTAGATTTATGCCAATGTGTTACATAGATTTTAAGTAATATCGAAAGCATTTTTTGTTTATTTATTTTGAGAGAGAGAGAGAGAGCACAAGCAAAGGAGGGGCAGAGAGAGAGAATCCCAAGCAGGCTCTCCACTCACAGCACAGAGCCCGACTCAGGGCTTGGACCCGTGAACCGTGAGATCATGACCTGAGCTGAAATCAAGAGTCAGATGCTCAACTGACTAAGCCACCCAGGTGCCCATCTCTAGTGCATTTTTAAAGCATTGGGTCTTTTTTTTTTTTTTAAGGGCATATTTGGTGCGGTTGTACTGTTTGTTTTTGGGGGGAGGGCAGAGAGAGCAGAGAAATACTTCAGCAGCCCGATTCCTAACATGAGGCTGCAGTGGCTGCCACCTCTGCCTACTTTCCACAGGTCCTGGGGAGCACTCTTCATAGTTGGAAATAATTTCCCAAAGGATCTAGAACATACTTAAGGATACTGGGCAAAAATACTCCTTGAATCATAATGTTTATGTGGCTCCTAACAACGAGAAATGTCAACCTCACGTTGCCAGTGACATCATTTCTGTGTCACCCAACTCTTGGAACTTTTGGAAGATGCGAAAAGATGGTAGCAAAGAATTGCTCCATGTGCATAAACCAAGACCTCTTTGCATGGTTAATACCTAATTTTTTTTTCCTGAGCATCCTGACATTACAATATTTATAGCCCGGTAAAGTATCTAGCTCTCCATGGGTCATAGGAATGGTATTGTTTCATACTATTGCCCACGTAGTTTCTAAGATACTTTCCAAGATTTTAAGGAACACTTTAACAGCAGGCCAGGCCCATCTTGCGCTGCCTTTTTTTTTTCTTCACATAGAAGCATAAATCTGCTTAAAACATCAGACACATTCTGGCCAAGTCCCTTTGAGCCCCTCTGGTTGTTTTTCACAGAGCAAGCTAGAAGTGAGACAGGGCAAGCTTCATTCTATTAGGACAGCATTGGAACCCATCCTTGGTAGTTTCCACCCTGCAACTCTATGCAAAGCGTGTTTGCAAAATAAGCCATCAATTCATTCTTATTTTTGTTATTTAACTGGCAGCCTGTGCTCTGAAATCAAATGAGCTGAGACCAAATGATAGCAGCGTGCACGCACACACACAAACACACATGCATGAGGAAAACTAATCCCATTCTCTTGGGTTCACTGTTGCTAAATCCCCCAAAATGTTGTGTTACCAGTCATCTCAAATTGCCATATTTTAAGCGGAACCTGTTTCAGAGGCTGATGAAAATTGCTGGGAGATTATGGCTACCATTTACTCCAAAATGCATAGAGTCAGATAAAGACCATCCCTACAGACAATTTAAAAATGAGCCTGAGCATACTTAGTATCCTATATATAGGAAGTTGAATGGAAATAACAAAAAGTCAAGAGACCTTTTGGAGTTCACCAACACAGTTCTGAAATTTTCTCATTATCTCTAAGGCCTGAAGCCAGTATTGAATCACTCCAGTAAGACCCACATTTTATTTGTGGTCTCACTGACCCAGGGAACCAACATGTGATCGATCATCAGAAACAGATATATGGACAAATAATTAAGGTACATTATAATAAGGACACCAAGAGAGGTGAGAGCAAGGTGCTATGGGAGGAGGGTAGACAGAGGATTAAGCAATGTGAGTAGAAAGGCAGGAGTCCAATTAATATTTGTCCCATGTAATGTATGTCGCATGAGGTAACATCCTAGCTGGGACTTAAAGGTTGAATAAGAGTTGGCTGGGCAGAAAAGAGAGCACTCAGAGGGGAAGAAGGGTTCAAGTAAAAGCTACCTTGATGTAAAAGTTTACACAATTCTGAGAGATGTTGGAGACAAAATATCACAATCATAGAGATGAAAAGGAGTTTAGGTATTACCTAATCCCACCCCTCTGATTTTACAGGAGGACTAGAAAGGATGAAAAGATTACCCAACTTTTGAGGAACTGGGATTCCACATATGATGCTAAGAAGTGGTAAATAAGAGGAGAGAATCGAGCCTTTATCCTGCTCTTACTATACAAACCATACTTCAGGCATATCTATCAACCAATTGCAATATCTAGATCTTGTTTATTTAGATGCTCATTCAAACAAAATATTAAAAAAATCAGGGCAATTTGACTCTGACCCTAATATTTGCTAGTATTAAAGAATTATTAACAATTTTTGCAGTGATGCTGATATATGGTTATGTTTACAAGAAAGAGTCTCATCTCTTCAAGACACATACTAAAATATTTAAAGATGATATGATATCTGATATTTGCTTTGAATAATCCAGTGTGGGACAAGAAGGGGAAATTTAGATGAAACAAGTTTGGCCATGAGTTTGTAACTGCTAAAGCTGAGTACATAGGAGTTTTATCAAACTATCTTCTCTACTTTTGTATTTGTTTAAATTTTTCCATTATAAAAAGTTAAGCAAACAACAGCCTGCCTGACCAGTCAGTTGGTCTGAAAGTCTGGACTGGATTCTCATCTTGTTCCTAGGGCTCCTGCCTCTAGATCTTACTATTACCCAGTTTAAATTTTTTAAAGTCTATTTATTTATTTTGAGAGAGAGAGAGAATGAGAGTGACAGAGGGGCAGAAAGAGAGGGAGAGAGAGAGAACCCCAAAAGGCTCCACACTGTCAGTGCAGAGACCAATGCGGGGCTCGAACCCACAAACTATGAGATCATGTCCTGAGCCAAAATCAAGAGTCGGACACTTAACCACCTGAGCCACCTAGGCACGCCCCACCCCCACAGATTTATATTTATAACTAAACTAGTTGGATTTTAAGCATTTTTATCTGCTTAAAGAATAACAACGAAATAATAGCCAACATCGAGAATGCATACGGTCTTCAGCAAGTCCTGCCTTGCAAGTATCACTTAATCCTCACAACAACCCTATGAGGTAGGTTTTTATTATTATCCCCATTTCACAGATGAGAAAAATGAGACACAAGTAATTCACTGAAGGCCTCCAGGTAGAAAATGGTTAGTAAATGTCTGGTTCTAGAATCGACACACTTGACCAGCATGCAGTGTTCTTCTCAGTGATGTGGACATGTGGAGGGAAAATCTACTGGGTTTAGTTACATGTTGTACTCCTCACCTATTGCTGTGTAACAAATCGCCCCCCAAGCCTCATGGCCTAGAGCACTGACTCTTATATCTCACAATTCTGTGGGTTGGCTGGGCATTTCTGTGTTCCACCCTGTTCATGGCTGTTCATGAGACTGTGTTCAGCGGGAGGTATAAGCTCGTTCTCTTCATGAGAGAAATTGAAAATCCCAGGGAGTTAGGACATCAATAAGAAGAGAGACCTTGTGGACTGGATTTTGTGCTTTTAAAAAGAGTAATTTTAAGTTTACCAATGTTTACATGCAAATAGATTTATTTATTTTTATTTTGGGGGGGGGGACACGGGAAAAGCAGTTCTTTTTTTATTTACTTATTTATTTTTTAATTTACATCCAAGTTAGTTAGCATATAGTGCTATAATGATTTCAGGAATAGATTCCAGTGATTCATCCCCTAAGTATAACACCCAGTGCTCATCCCAACAAGTGTCCCCCCCTAATGCCCCTTACCCATTTATCCCATCCCCCCACCCACAACCCCTCCAGCAACCTTCAGTTTATTCTCTGTATATAAGAGTCTCTTATGTTTTGTCCCCTTCGTTGTTTTAATATTATTTTTGCTTCCATTCCCTTATGTTCATCTTCTTTGTACCTTAAATTCCTCATATGAGTGAAGTCATACGATATTTGTCTTTCTCTGACTGGCTAATTTCATTTAGCCTCATACACTCTAGCTCCATTCATGTAGCTGCAAATGGCAAGACTTTATTCTTTTTGATTGCCTAGTAATACTCCCTTGTATATATACCACATCTTCTTTATCCCTTCATCTGTCGATGGACATTTGGCCTCTTTCCATACTTTGGCTATTGTGGATAGCGCTGCTATAAACATGGGGGTGCATGTGCCCTTTCGAAACAGCACACCTGTATCCCTTGGATAAATGCCTAGTAGTGCAATTTCTGGGTCGTAGGGTAGTTCTATTTTTAGTTTTTATATGCAAATAGATTAAAAAAGTAATCATTTCTAAAAAGTTTACAATAAGCCTGTGGCCCCTCAGGCGTCCCTTTTCCCTCCGGTTCCCTGGAGAGAACTACAGTACTTCCCACCTTGTTAGTCTTGTCTTGTCAGCTTTGACCACTTCTACTTTTTATCAGTTTTATCACTTCCTCCTTCTCTTGCTTGCCCATCAGCCTCATAATATCATCGGATCTCTATATTATTGGAGCCACATGCAGGGTTTTCATTTGTATTGTACTGAGATTGCACTTACTTTCTTTTTTTTTTTCCTGGAATTTAAAAATGAGTTATTTTACACTTACTTGAGTTTTTAAAAAAAATAGTTGATGTCTTCCTACACACTGTAAGTGCTTTATAAAATACCCCTCAGTAACTGTTTTCTACACAAATCTGTCAGAAAATCTGTCATTCCTCCTCTTCTAGTTTGTTTGGTTTGGGGTTTCATTGAAGAAATTCTTCCAAAAGCCCTCTGCTGGGCTCTAAGTCACACTCTTTAGGTCTTTTCCAAGCTGCAGGCTTGTGGCCTCCCATGCCCATCTTGGGAATTGTCTTTGCTTCTCTGTTGCATTTCCTGTCTCCTGGATCTGTCCTTAGTTTATTTCCTTATTGCACTGGTGGCTGGGGGGTGGGGGAGGGGGGTGGGGGGGTGTGGGGGGGGAGGCTGTCTATGAGGAGGGGATGACATATTACTCCAATAATACTCTGAGAAAGGGTGAACAAAGAGATTTTTGTTTTTTCAAACCCTGTAAGTCTAAAAATGCCTCTATTTTATCCTTGTATTTGATGGATAGTCTGGGTGCAGAATGAAGGCAGAAAATTATTTTCCCCTTGGTCATTTGAATGCATCACTCTACTCTGTGAGTTTCTCTTCTTGCTGTTGAGAAGACCAGCAACACCCTGATTCCTGATCTTTGAATGCAGTCTATCTTTCTTTTTCAGAATCTTTTCTTTATTCCGATTTACTGAAATTTCACAGTAATGCATATCAGTAAAGGTCTTTTCTCATTCATTGTGCTGAACACATGGGTGGGTCTTTTCTAGTCCTTAAATCTAGGAAACTTGTTCTCTTCTCTTGATAACATCCCTCCCACCATTCCTTTTTTCTTTTCTCTCTTTCTGGAATTCCTATTGGTTAAATATTTGGTGCTATCTGATGATCTTTGAATGTCCTCATCATCTCTTTTCTGTTGCTCTACTCAATGTGGCCATTTTCTGGGGGATTTCCTAGACTTCATCTTTCAAGTCATATATTAACTTTTTCTTTTTGATTAAATATATTTTTGGGGCGCCTGGGTGGCGCAGTCGGTTAAGCGTCTGACTTCAGCCAGGTCACGATCTTGCGGTCCGTGAGTTCGAGCCCCGCGTCGGGCTCTGGGCTGATGGCTCAGAGCCTGGAGCCTGTTTCCGATTCTGTGTCTCCCTCTCTCTCTGCCCTTCCCCCGTTCATGCTCTGTCTCTCTCTGTCCCAAAAAAATAAACGTTGAAAAAATATATATATATTTTTAATTTATCAGAGATTTTTATTTTCTGATTCTTCCTTTCATGGTCTGCTCTTCTTATTTTATGGAAGTTATTTCTTGTATCTCTCTAAGAATTTTAATTATATTTACTTTTGAGTTTCCTTCTGTTTCCTTGAGTTTCCTCTGTGTCGTTCTTTCTCTATTCCTTCCTTCCTTCCTTCCTTCCTTCCTTCCTTCCTTCCTTCCTGTTCGTTTGGTTTGATTTGGTCTTTGTCCTTACAACTGTCTGGTGATTCTTGGCTCTCTGTTTATATTGAAAAGTCAAACAGTAGAAAGTGGGCTGGAACTTCCAGGTACATGAGTGATGTATGACCACTGGTGACCTATAGACAGGTCAGGAGGTGCGCTGGAACTTTCACTGGGAAATCCCAAATATCAATAACTCTGCTAACTCTTTTCACCCTCAGCTACCTTGAATTCGTGAGTCTTTCTGAGACTTGTGTGAGGCAAATAGGCCTGTTTCTCATCAGCACTAAGTTTGGATTTCCTCTTCTCTGTTAAGTAATTTATGATTCTTCCAACTGCTTCCATGTCCATATATTGTATTAGGAAAGGTGTTTACTCTTTTAATAAAAAAAACAGAGTTATTATTCTTTTTGTGGTTTTGGAATATTTTGAGGGAAGAGAGTGGGTGGGAATAACATCTTTATGTCATCACCTAGGACTGGACTTTATTTATTTATTTATTTATTTGGACTAGATTTTAGAGAAATTTTTATGAGGGTTATAAGATAGGAAAGAGATTTGGTGGGTAGGGTAGGCAGAATCCTCAAGGTTTACTCCCCAAATTCTGGTCTTGTCTATTCAGTCAAACACGGATTTGAGGATTGCTCTGAAGAACTTTGCAAATGGAATTAAGGCTACTAATAGGGAGATTATCTTGGATTTTCCAGATGGGTCCAAGTGATTAAACTTGTTAGAAGGCAGAAGAGAAGCAGGAAAGTTGAGGTGGAAGGAGAAATCAGAGAGATCTGAAGCTTGAGAAGGGCTTGATCTGCAATTGTTGGCTTTGAAGACATAGGGGACCATGAGGCATGGAATGTGATCAGCCCCTGGAAGACAGGAACAAACCCTGGTCCCTCCTATAGCTCTGGTACCAAATGCTCCACCAATCTCACCAGAACCAGATTCTCCCCAGAGCTTCCCACTAAGTACCAGGCAGCTGACACTTCCATTTTAGTTTGGCACACATCAGAGCACCGAGCCAGCCCCGCTGTATTTCTGACCTCAAGATAATGAGTGGTGGCTTTAAAAATCGTGCTATTTGTAGTAACTTGTTACGGTCACAATAGAAAACAAATACAGGGAGGCTTCTTCAGTGTGTGAGAGACAGAAGCAGAAGGAAAGGTGGGGGGATGGGGGCATGGGCCACTAGGAACTTGTATTAGGCATTGTGAATGGAGAAGCCCTTAGGTATGCCTGAGAAGATTTCACTCAACATGAAATGGAGCCATAAAAATACTGAGCTCTGTGAATTTCAGCTCTGAATTAGGAGGGTGGAAATTATTACCGAAAAGAGAGAATCACATTGTTATAACATGTGGTGGAGATTATTGTGATAACTGAAGGACCCTTCTCATTATTCCTGCCCTGTGTATCCCTTTTCATGTTAGCTGTGGGCTTGGCCATGTGACCTGATCTGGCCAGTGATACACCAGTAAACATGACATAACCGTACACTTGATAAGCTCATGTGCTCTGGGGTTTGCCTCTTTGGAACACTGTTGACCGACACCCTGTAAGGAAGCCTGCTGCTGGGGACGGGGGCGGGGCGGAGCTTGGGGGGGAGGGAGATTGGGAGGTTGAATATATTTTATGAACTCTTTTAAAATAACTGTCCTAATCTATTTGCATGCCTACAAACATTGCTAAATTTAAAAGTTAATATTTGAAAAAGCACAAAATCCAGTGCGTAGGGCCTCTTCTCTCATCAGAGATTTCCAGCGCTGCCCATTATCTCCATTATCATCACAAAAGACTGAGACTCCTTAAGAGGCACTGGCAGGATTGAGAAGGAGGGTGAAGGAATTACTGCATGCATATTAATTTCTCTTCTTTTATCCTGTCTCATAAGTAAAAAAATCATTCTCGTTGTGGTTGAGTGGGTGGCAGTGGCTCACTTCTCCACGTCTAATTTCATAAATATGTGCTTCAATTAGCTTTTGCAAATGAAATAACTAATTCCTCATTCAATTTTCTATTTTAGAAGGACCATTAATCCGGAAAACAAATAAAAATAAATTAATTTTTAATGGCTAATGTATATTTTTTCAAAATGAGACTTATAACACTAATATAGCTTTAAATAGAAACTATAAGACCCCAAACTCCTGTTTTTTCTCTTACTGGGCTGATTTCTTCACACAGCCTTTCTAAGGGTCAAAGTCCAGCATAGTCAGAGAGCCATTCAAGAAGAGTATGTGGGGTTTTTTCCACCTGCTGTCTTTTTGTTTTTAATACTGAGAACAATCTAATCTTCCCTAAGCAGTTTGACTCAAGAATTCTATCTTTTCCAGCAGCCACTATTAATAGGAAGAAGCTAGGCAAAGATTTCAGAAATCAAAGTACAATAAAACCTCATTTAATGGGAATGTTCAGGGGACGAGTCATTCCGGTTAATTAAATTTTCTGGTTAACTAAAAATTAACCCGACACCCTTTGTTCAAATCTTTCCATAGAAAAATCTTTCTAAAACGCATTAGCTTCTTTAATGCCTTAGGAAGTGTAGGGTGGTAAATGTAATTGAATCTTTGTTTGATGATCGAAGTCCTTGCAGTGCCCCGGAAAGATCATTATGAACATAAATACTCATTGTACTGTATGGTGGATGTAGATGGCCTAGGAGATTGTGTTGAATGGATAATCAGCTCGAAATATAATCTGAAAAAGTGTGTGTGTGTCTGTGTCTGATATACATCACATGTATTTCATTTATGTCTGTGTACCTTTGTGCTTTTCTCTTGAAATCAGAAAGTAAAAAAATAATACTAATAATCGAGGGTCCCAATTCATTGGTTTAAGTCCTTTTTTTTTGTTTTGTTTTTGGGTATGGTCATAATTAGACTTCTCAAGACCAACTTTAAAAGGATAGGGGTATGGTACTCTACATTATATACAGTTATGACATAGCTATAATTTTTCTTTAGGACCTCTTTACCTTCACCTTCTTTGTTTTACCATATAAAAAGGCAATGTAACAATATCACAGAGTAACAACACAATCATTTTCAGTTCTACACGTTACTGTCTAATGGTCACCATATGCATGTGTATGTCTGCAAAGTTGTCATCATAGTGTAATATAATTTTATGTCTTGCTTTATTTACGTAATATCGTACAAGAAACACTTCAATGTTGCCACACCGTCTTCATATTCATTTATTTATTCATTCAGCAAATATTTATAGACGGCCTAAGATGTGTCAGCCCCTGTTTTAGATGCTGGATACATAGCAAAGAACAAAAAGAACAACAACCCCTACCCTTAGGAAGCTTACATTATTGTAGAGATTATCATTTTAAATAGCTGGATAGTTCTCTTTTGCTTTTAATGTATTTTTGTACTTATTTGATAGCACCCTTTCGCCTTGCGGCCCTAGGCTCCTTATGCGGTCTCCATAATATTCTCTATGGAAACTAGCTCATGGGTTCTTGGGATGTCATAAACCCACTCATCTGAAGGTGGAAAAAAAAAAAAGCATTAGCAGAAACATAGCACTGTATAGCACTTCACCCTGTGCCAGGGTGAAGCACTTGTTCTAAGCCCTGTGTTACACATTCAGATTGCATGACAATCCTACGGCGTAGGTAATACCCCATTTTTCAGAAGAGGAAACTGAGGCACAGTCGAACAAAGATATGAAACAATCTATTTGGAGGACATTGAAGCAACCACTCTAATAGTAATAATGGAACTTAATTTTTACCTGTGTCATTAGGTGCCAGGTGTTGTTCTGAGCTTATTCATTCATTTAATCCTTACAGTTTCAATTGAAAAATGTGGAAACTGAGGCACACATTCGTAAGTATACTGTCAAAAGCCACACAGCTAGTAAAGGACAGAAATGGGGTTGGAACCCTGGCAGTCTCGCAGGATAGACACTCTCGGTGGCTTGCCTCTCACCAGATGATATTTTAACATCTTACTCCTCCAAAGGGTGTTTGTATTATAAGAGTAGAAAGGGGAAGCTATTGCATCCCTAATGTGTAACCTCTGAAGCAGGAAATCATGATCTTTCTCCACTAACAGTACCGTTTGGACTGTGCTGTTTTCACCCCAAGGACAATATGACCAGATCACTAGCAAAGCGTTGGACTTGTGTGAAATAATCAGCTGACAATGGCTAATTCTGCTCACAGGTAAAATTTATTACAAAGCACAGAGCTTGCTGAGGAATGATAGCTTCTTGGTGATGCCGAAAACTAAAAGCTGATGTGGAAAATTAGACTCGTAGAAATTATCCGCATGACATAAAACTCCAGACTTTAGACCTTCTTAGTAACGTTTGGATCTGTCCGGTTTGACCCAGATAAAATTGGAATTAGTAAAAATGAGGGCAACAAAAGAAAACCCAAAGTGCTAAAAACATAATCAGTGAAGTTTGATAGGGACAAAACCTTGAATGGTGAATCAAACTTCGGTCGGAAACTTTACATCAAGGAGAACTGATCCCGATGAAAATAATTGCAATAAAATAGAAATGGGAGTATAAAACAAAAACGGAAATGGTCTCACTACAGTGTATAGACAGTTTATCAAGGATTTAAACGATCATAATGGCATTTGCCAGGAAATTGTGGATCAGTTCTTTGAAGATGAAAATTCATTAATGTGAATGACATTCTGGTGACAAGATCTTATTCATACATACTAGGACAAAACGTTCTCAGTGTCAAATAGTGGAACCAATCGTCTTGTATTAAAAATGCCATGGCAGAGATAGGGCTGAATTTGTTGGTATCTGACCAGAATCTGTTCCAGCTTTTTTGTACAGGTGTCCACTACCAAGAGCCCATGTTTACACATCATTTTAAATCAGTTTAGTTCTTTTTTTTAAAAAAATATTTAAGTTTATTTATTGAGAGAGAGTATGAGCAGGGGAGAGGAGCAGAGAGAGACAGAGAGAGACAGAATGCCAAGCAGGTTGTCCCTGTCAGCACAGAGCCCAATGCAGGACTCGAACCCACGAACCGTGAAATCATGACCTGAGCCAAGTCGGACGCTTAACCGACTGAGCCACCCAGGCACGCCTAAATCAGTTTCATTCTTTTAAACATTCTCCAGAATTTAGTTTGAACCTCAAGCTAAATTTGGTATTTAGACTAAGAAGCAATAAACAACCATTTATTGATCATCTACTATCCACTTCAGCTTTGTTAGCTGCTGTGGGCATTCATCCAAAAAGACCCAGTCCTTGATTTTAAGGAACACAAAAAATTGGAGAGTAGAGACATATGATGGCATGATTGAGAATACAAGAGAATATGTGATACATAATAAATAAGCAGCCATTCAGAGATGTAAAACACCCTTTCTAAATACTGCTCAGCCTAAAGCATAGGACTAGGCATTCAGAAAAGCACATGATATGTGCTGAAGAGATCAATGCTTGGAACTGTTTGGTTTTGAAAGTTGAATAAGATTTATATAATAGAGATAGAGGAGGACATTGAGGATAAGGCAAAAAACAAGATCCGAATTAAGCGTTTCCTTCTCCGTGCTCTCACAGCACTTTGTCTTTTACGACAGCTTTCCCCTTACATTATAAATACTTATACAGATAGCTGTCTCTCCTACTGGACCCACTTTGAGGGGAAGAACTGTGTCTTACTAACCTTTGGCACCTCTGCACATATCCTAATACCTATTTCCTCAGGGTTACTCTGTAATATTTAATAAATATGTTAATGAAAAATTGAATGAGTGAAGAAAGAAATAGGAAAGCCCAGAGGGTGCTCAGGGATTAGTGAGTTAACTAGTCAGGATACTCAGGGATTAGTGAGTTAGCTAGTCAGAGGATATGCACAGATTGGTGAGTTAACTAATCAGGATTCTCAGGGATCAGTGAGTTATTGTCAGGATACTCAGGGATTAGTGAGTTAACTAGTTTGGGGTGGAAGTGGAACTAATCTGGAGGTTGCTGCCCGTCAGGCCACACTGGGCTTGGCTCCACAGATAATGGAGGAACGAGGTAGATTTTCAGCATGGTAATTATGAAGTGTTGAAGTGACCCTGGTGACAGCAGCTGCAACCCTTTATTGACTGGACGAAGTGCTTTGCGTGTGTTCGCTTGTTTAATTCTCATCATTCTGCGGATTAGGTGATATTAACTCCATTTGTGTTGACTGTATCTCTGAGAGGCTATGGAAATTACTTAGAATCGCACAGTCAGCAGACAGCCTAGCCAAGACTTGAACCCTGGTGTGTTTTACTGCAATTCCCATGCCTCCCACTAGCCACAGGGCTCCCTCAGGGACTCTGGTGATGACAGGAAGCGTGGACAGGACAATGCCTGGACCATTTGCGCTCTTACGCTTAGGTCTCTGAAATGTGAAAATGCAGATTTGTCATCGGGTGAATCGAGCAGAGATTTACTGATGAAAAGAGATGTACTTCCTCTCATACGCCTTAAACAGTACCTCTTCCAAGCCTGGAACCGCTCCTCGGACAAACTGCTCGGAACACAGAAACAGAAAGAGAAACGCTCGGTTACCGTGAGATCAAGTCTGACTTCATCTCTGTCTACAATTAATTATTCTCAATCAGATAACTCAGAGAGGTGTCAGGTTTTGCCTGATGAACTTAAAAGGAAAATTTCTGTTCCCTATCCTCTTCTGACCTTATTTAATTATCTGAATATTTGCATTTAGTATTTGACATGCTAACATCTAATTGTTGGGGGTTCGTGATAGTAAACCAATAAATTCTTTCCATCTTTAGAAAAATAGCTCACTGTGAATTAATTTTGACTCATTTCAATAGCAGTGATAATACTACATTCATTTGCTATTCCAGTAGCTATTATTTGCATCTTGACACAAATTGCTTTATAATTCAGTCTTTATTTTTTAGTTGCCTGAAATAATATCCTCAGTAGGTAAGGCCTTTCATCAAGAAATTGCTCCCAAGTACCCCATGTTCTAATGCCACCTTATTTTCTTCAGAGCATAATTTCAGTGGACTCATGGAAGATTTGAATTGAAATCCAATGTCTGTCTACTGCTGAAGTACTAGGAGCAATAAATGGCCCCTTTTTTTGTAGATGATTAAATAACAAAGTGCAGCTTAGGCATCTCATAATCACCAAGCCCAAATCATGCTATTGAATGAATTCTCCAACTGTGGCAGAAATCTTTCTAATACACAGGAGGAAAGGAGATGAAAGAAACCAGCCTTTCAAAGCTTTGTCCTGAGGAGGGACCGAGACTGTTATCTTCCCGGGTGATCATTGACATCGCATCAAGGTTGAATTACTGGCTTAGCTGAATGGGTCTGGGAGGATGAATCTAAAATCAAATGCCAGTTGAAGAGCACAATCTATGAAGAAAGGCAGTGGATGCAATTGAAGAATCCTATGTGAGGGGATATAAGTTCGGCTTATTCAGAAATGAGAGTGACTGAATCTTCTTGTCACTTGGTGATCAATACATATTCTAGAAAAAGCTGTTGCACTTCAGGTGACTTCCAGCCTAAGGATTAGGCAGAACCCTCTCCTCCTCACTTAATTTGACCTTCTCATTGCATCATCCTTATTTGCTAATGGAAACCTGACTCTAATTACCTGAAACATTGAGGCTGATACCTCCTACCCATCTTTACTATATTGAGGAAAACTGCTTGTTCCTAAAAATTTAAATAATAAGGCTATGGATAATCCTCATGGAATGTTCATTTTTGTGGCACTTAAATTGTGACTCAGAATGTTTCATGTAGGACTGATCACATCTCAAGTTGTTGAGTTTGAAAGTGTTTGAATCTGGATGCAGGCTCTGTTCTCTAAGATCTTGATACTTAGCATGTCCCTGGACCAGCTTCCCATGGGAGCTCGTTAGCCATGCAGGATCTCAGGCTCCACCGCAAACCTACTGAATCAGAATCTGCTTTTGAACGGGAATCCCAGGTAAGTCATATGCCCATTAGAGTTTGAGAAGTGCTGCCCGAGAGGGGAGGAAGGCTGGAGGGAATGTTGCAGAACATTAGATGTTCAAGAGAACATCCAAACTGATTGGTCAGAAGATTAGTGGAGGATGAAAAGGAAGGGTGGAACACTAGCATGGAAACTGGGAGGAAGGGCTTCTCAGAAGCCAAAAAGGGACCCTTAGAAAGGACAAGGTTAGACCCTCACGTCAAATATTGTAGAAACCTTAGGGAGCCTATGTCTGTAAAATCCTACAGGATTTGGCATGAGGGAAAGTTCTTGGGGCAGATGAAGAAGCCAGATTGTGGGAAAGTATGATCTGGAAATAGCGACTGAGGGGTTTGACTAACGCGAGAAGTTTGCAGCTTTGGTGCCGAGAAGAGATTGGAGAAATCGCTTTGGGGGTTGGGAGCCCCCAGGAGAGGCAAAGGGAAGTCACTGTCGTGGAAGAGCTGAGTGGTGTTAGAATATTCCCGCGACAGGCAGGGGAGAGCTTTTAACTGGAGGAGGCTCCGTCTTCCTGGTACAGAGGAGAGGGACGGCGGAAGATGAGAAGATGGATGAGAAGTCTTATGGCCACATGAGAGGAAGCCTTCTCAGCCCAGTAGGAGGGGAAAGCCTTTTGCTGAGAATGGAGAGAAGAATGTAAAGGAAGCTGAAAAGATAAATAATGTTTTGATTTTTTAAAAAAAACCTCTTACAGGGATGAAGAGACTCTTGACATTCCTCTACTTAAGGTTACAAAATATCTTTAATCAACAGGATGACTGTTGCCGGAGTAGATTTCTGGGTTTGGTATTCCAGTAGGTTGGGCTCTATTGCTACGGAGTTAGCATATATGCTATGTGTGAGCTTAGCCTCTTGGGCTCCAGGGACCCAAAGCATCTCAGTTTGTTCTACATGTCAAGTATTCCCCCCTCACATACAACAATCTGATTTCTGACCCCCGGGGCTATTGAATTTGTAGTCTTGAAACTCCTAGTCACCACCAGTTGATAGGTCCAATGGTGATTTTCCAGCTGTCTTCTCCCTGCCTTTCTGCCATATTTGAAAAAAAATTAACAGCCCCTCTTTCAACGAAACTGCCGTATGCACATATTTGTTGAAGAAACTATTAGAAATGATTTTTCTACTAAACTGGCCAAGCTGCTGAATCTTAGGGCCTCCATAAATGTTGCATCTTATTGTTTTCATTGAAAAATAAGGCATTCTATCTGATTACTTCTGGTAAATAGCAATTTTGTGTCTCCAGTGGTTTCAATTTTCCAAGCAGTCATGATAGTTTAACATGGTGGCTGCTGCTTTCAGGGGATTCTGTCAGATGAATCCTCATTTCTAGAGTAACCGCTGATGGCAAGAGTCCATCCATGAGGACTTCTCTGTCGTGGCCGGCCAAGGAGTCCTGCTTTGGCCGCTGAGGCTTCATCCCCCCGAATATGATTTTCCTAGGGTCTCACGGATATTCTTTGTGTCATTTAGAAATATTTCTGTAAGCAGTGTTCTGAATGGGTGGTACCTTCAGGTTTTATTTCTCTTGTGAAGTCCAAAAAACAGTCCAAAAAACAAGTTTCTGTAAGTTTATTGGAGGTCCCAGGAAATCCCCACAATTGTTTTATCTGATCAGATTCTGGTATTTGTGCAACCACGTCCTTCAGGTATGCTTATTAGTCACCTTTTCCGATGTAGAGGTTTCCTTTTTCTTCTGGAAAAGCAGTTTTCCAACCTTGGCTTGGATGCCTCCAGCGAGGCCTGATTTCTTACTCCAGCACAGGCTCTTGCATCTGATACCAGTGAGTGGCTGGGGGCCGCGTTTCCAGTTGAGTCTGGGGGCAGGGGGGCAGGGTCAAAGCAAGTGCCACAAGCTGCTAGATGGAGGAGCTGCCTTATATATATATTTTTAAATCAACAATATTGAGAGATAATTTATATTTAATAAAATGTACCTGTTTTAAGCATGTGGTTGGTTGAGTTTTGACCAATACATATACATACTCCTATAACCACTGCCGCAATCAAGCCATAGAATGTTTCCATCATTCCAAAAGATCCCAAGGCAACCACACGAATTTCATATCAATATAATCAATCCTACAATAGGCATTCTTTTGTGTCAACTTCTTTTGCTCAATGTGATGTCCTTGAGATTTATCCACGTTGTTGTATGTATCAGGTCGGTTTCCTTGTATCGCTGGATAGTATCCAATTGGATTGAGGAGCCACAGTTCCCTTTTCCATTTATTTGTCTGGGCATTTGGGTTGTTTTCAGGTTTAATAGTTATGAATAAAGTTTCTATGCACATTAATATACAAATACTTGAGTGGATATTTGTTATCATTTTGGGGGGAGTAAATGTTTAGGAGTGGAAGTGTTGCATTACGTAGTAAGTACATGTTTAAGGATCTGCCAAGCTGTTTTTCCAAAGCAGTTGTATTCTCAGTAGCAATATATGAGTTCTAGTTCTCCATTTTCCATCATTCATTTTAGCCATTGTGCTGTGTGTGTAGGCAGTCTCATTGTGATTTTAATTTGCTATTCTCTAAGGATCGATCAAATTAAGAATCTCGTTTGCGCTTATTTTCCATTCCTACATCTTACATCTCCTCTTGTGAAGTATCTATTGAAATAGTTTACCCACTACTTTAAAAAAATATATATTTATGTTTATTTTACTTTTGAGAGAGAGAGAAACAGTACAAGTGGGGGACAGGCAGAGAGAGAGAGGGAGACCCAGGATCTGAAGCAGGCTCCAGGCTCTAAGCTGTCAGCACAGAGCCCCACAAGGGGCTCAAACCCACAAACCCGAGAGGTCATGACCTGAGCCGAAGTCAGCGCTCAACAGATTGAGCCACCCAGGTGCCCCTATTTTACACACTTCTAACATTTTCTCAGTATTAAGTTGTGGGAATTCCTTGTATGTACTGGACAGTGGTTCTTTGCCAGATATATTCATTACAAATATTTTCTGCCAAAGTGTGAGTTGCCTTCTCATTTACTCAACATCTTAACAGAGCAGAAAGTTTTAATGACGAGGCCCAATTTATCAGGTTTTCCTTTTGTGATTTGCATTTTGTGTGTCCTGTCTGATGTTGCCGACTCCAAGACTGAGAAGATTTTCTTCTGTAAAAGTGTCTTCCACTTAACCTTACGGCTCCTTTACTTGGTTATATTGGAGCCTGCTAACTTACTTCCTTGTGGTCTGCTTCCTTTCTGACTCCTCTTTTTCTGTTTCCTAACCAAGTACATTTCTAGGCTTTCTCTTTCTTTGATTACCCAATCATGTATATTCAATCAAAGAAAATTTAGAAAACAAAGGAAGCACCGTAAATCACAATAATAATAGCACCAATTTTCAGTGCAGGACCTACCATATGCTAGCTGTATTATGGTGGTACGCAATGGTTATGAGAGCAAGCCTGGAAGTGTGGCTGGCTGGGTTGGAATTCTATTTCTACCACCTTTTACTTGCATGGTCTTGGGTAGTGTTTCACTTGGTGAGAATTTACAAGATCCAATAGTGTTTGCGGTACGGTTCTTGGTGGCAAAAGACACAAAGCAAAAGTGTCAAGAAACAGACGTACATCTTCGAGGCACAGGCTTCCAAAGCTGTTCCTCATCTAAGGACGCACAGGATGTGTTTTCCCTCTAGCAGAGAAGCACAGGGACATGTATGGAATGTCCCTGCCCCAGGAAATCTCTTGGAGTCTCAGGGTCCAAGACCTTTAAGTGGGGGATGATTGCATAGACAGATCTCGCTACGCAATCTGCCATGGCAACCGAAACTCAGGACCCAACAGTGAAACCAGGTGCACATCATCAGTCTTGACACTAATTCAAAACAACATGACAAGCTAGTAGAACACGGTGCATTGCTCCAGGTGTATATGCAAAATCATTAATCACCAACACAAAGAACTCTCCAGGGCCACCATTCCCAGGGGCTAGCCAAGGGTCAATCATGATTCCCTTAGAAACAGCAAGGAGCTGGCAACCATACGTGCTTTTTCATTCATGCTCTCTTCAGAAGTAACCTCTCTAAAGCCTTCCTTTTCCTCATCTGTAAAATGGGAATACAAATGGAATTCCTTCATAGGGTTGTTGTGAGAATTAAATGAGATTATACACATAAAGCTTTCAGCATTAATTTTTGGTACACAGTTATTGCTCAATAGCTATTACTTACTTTTATAGCTATTACTTACTATTATTAATAGTAAGCATTTTCCTCCTGTGTCACATAAGGATAACAGTACCTGTTTCATCAGGTGGTCATGAGAATAAGATGCAGGTCTAGTAAAAAGCTTAACACAGGGTTTGGCTTTTAAATCCCTACTAATCTCGGTGCCCCCTATAAACTGCATTGTCCAGAAGAAACCATGATTAACATGTTGTCATATAAGCATTCCATTTGCCTTATTAACAATTAATTTGCACTGCTTTCTCAATAAAGCAGTGAAAAAATTCACACCTTTTTCAAAGCAGACACAGAATTGTCTCCTAAATGGATGATGACAGCAAGATCTGTGGCAACTGCAATGTCTGAAGTGCCCGGGAGGCCACAGCAAATGCTGCAAGGTATACAGCTGTTGTAGCTGCATAAAGCAGGGCCATCAGTCAGCACCCCCCTCCTCCCTGGGGCCAGGCAAGGCTGTGTGCTTCTAAGATTGGGATTTGTGAACATGTGCCCCCTTAGCTTCATTCTTTCATCCAACAAATCATTCTTGTCTTCTGTGTAGCAAACGGGACTCCAGGCACTGTGGAGCAAGACCCACAGGGTCCCTGCTCTGTGTCTCCTGCGTTTCCCTTATTCCATGTGAGCACACTCTTTTCAAATTAAGTGCCTTTTTATTACTCATGGTGTTCTAGGAATTTACTCATGATGGATAAAGCTGGAAATGAATGAATGACTCTGGTCTTTTCGTAATTTTTCTCTTACGAAGTTGAGGTCTTACTGTATTCAACGTTTTGTAATTTTCCCCCACCACACTCAGTCTCAATCATAAGTAGTTTTCCATGTCGTTAAAATTCTTTCATAAATTTTTAGTTAATTTTGCTGCAGCAGATCAGGGACTCCTTGGACTTAGTGGTATCCTCTTGATCGGTGGTTTTCCATCTTTTTGGACTGCAATCCACAGGAAGAAATACATTATATATTGTGACCATGTACACACACACACACACACACCTGAAACAGAAGTTGCACAAAACAGTACTTACCCTTATTACATGCTATGCACTATGATATATTTCTTTTTATCCCCTTTAATGTCTTATTTTCAAAAAATGTTGGTCTAGGGGCGCCTGGGTGGCTCAGTCAGTTAAGTGTCCGACTTCTGCTCAGGTCATGATCTCATGGTTTGTGGGTTCAAGCCCTCATCAGGCTCTGTGCTGACAACTCAGAGCCTGGAGGCTGCTCCAGATTCTGTGTCTCCCTCTCTGTCTGCTCCTTCCCCACTCGCACTCTCTCTCTTTCAAAAATAAATAAACATTTAAAAAATGCTTCAAAAAATGTTGGTCTAATGTACCAGGGGAAATGGGTTACTGCTATTAATGTTCTTGGGCTCCCAAAGTTGGATAAACAAGGGCTGGTACTTCTCTTTCTCCTCTTTCCTCCCACACTCCATCTGTCTCAGTTGGTTTTCCCTAGAAGTAGAGCCTGAAGTAAGGGTTGGGATGCAGGTTATTTATTTAGGAATTGATTCAGGGAACAGTGCTGAACTGAGAAGAAGGAAAGGGCAAAACAAGGTGTATCATGGAGCGAGTTGTTGCTGTGGGCAACCAGGGCTCGGGCTCACTGGAGAACCTCTAGGGAAATTGGTAGAATGCCCTCGGAATGGTTCCTCCAAAGGACGGGAGGCTGGGACATTTATCCACCAACTTCCATCCTTTGCTATGTAAGCATGTTCAAAACACCTCCCCACCTGGCTGCAGAAAAATGGAGAGAAAAAGATGAACGCCTGGATGTGGACATCATGCAAAGAAGTCTCCGTGTAGACTCTGCTGAACGTGAGTGAGCCAGGACCATGTGATTCTGAGCACAAAAACCAGCTGCTGCTTCCTCTGAGCAGAAATGTTCTCCAACCCGTTCATCATAGCTTCTTCCTCTCTAGGCAGCAGGGTCTTGCTGCCATGCAGACAGGCAGAACCTAAAGAAATGACTCCTCAAGGCTTGGCTCTTGACACAGAAACAATAACAGAAAAAATCTGTCTTTCTCAACAGAGCTGTTTTCTTGCTGTGGGCTCAGACAAAAATCTAATTTCAGTTGAAGCTAGAAATATCTTCTAGATCAGGGATACCTTCCTATTCCATTGATGTCCATCATCGCTTCAGTGGTGGGGGATTTAGGAACAAGAAAATAACTCTAAAACAAGTTCCAAAATGTTCTTTTTCTTGCTTTAGTCATGATTTGTAAGTATTTGTAATATAGGATGGATATTCTGTAATATATTTATTTATAAACTTTCCCGGGGCTCCAAGGTGGCTCAGACGGTTGAAGCCTCTGACTCTTGACTTCAGTTCAGATCATGATCTCACAGTGTGTGAGTTTGAGCCCCTCTCAGGCTCTGTGTTGACAGCGAGGAGCCTGCTTGGGATCCCCTCTCTCCGTTTCTCTCCACAACTCGTGCATGCACGCGCACACATGCACGAGCTCTCTCAAAAAATAAATAAGTAAACATTAAAAAAAAAAAAACTTTCCTAATGGAAATTTAGTTTGTTTTCATTCTTTCAGTATCAAAGATAATGTTGTAGCAAACATCATCATGCATAATCCTTTGTCTGAGTCTAATATTGTACCAAGAGAGGTCAAAGTAGAAATAGAGAGTTAAAGAGCATGAAAACTGTAAAAGCTTTTGTTCTGTGTTGACCCATTGCTTTCCAAAAAGTGTAGATTTAACCACTTTACATTCTCCCCAGTCATGTGGGTGTACTAGGCAATCTCAGAAACATCTTTTTTTTTTAATCACAATGTTGAGAATTTAGAAAGCATAGTAAAATGTAAATCATAGCAATAATAAATAATCCACAATCCTAAAACAGCCACTGTTAACATTTTAATATATTTTATAGTCTTTTCCATTCATATAAAATGTATACATATAATCTAAGAACAAAATAGGACATACTACATATAAGATTTTGTATTCTGGCTTTCTCATTTAATATTTTATTCCATTTTTCAGAAAGATATTTTTAAATAGTTGCAAAATGTTTCATCTGTGTCAGTTAGGAATTGTGTTTGGCTTCTCTGAACAGAGTTTGACTAGCATAAACATAGAAGGGTTTATTTTTCTCATATAATGAGACATCTGGAAGGAGGCAGTTGCTGGCTTTGTTACAGTGGTTCAAGGATGTCAGAATTGCAGTCACTACAATTCTCTTGGCTTTTCTGTCATGGTCCCCAAATGGCTACTGGAGCTTGAGCCATCATATCAGTGATCAAGACAGCTGGGTCCAGGCAGACATCCAGGCACTTGGAAGTCTCACCCAAGGATTTCTGCTTCTATCTTATTGGCCGCCTGTATCTGCAAGGAAGGCTGTAAAATGTAGTATTTTTAGCTAAGCACATTGCTGGCCACAATAATATAGGGGCTTGTTAATAACAAAGAAGAGGAGAATAGAAATTGGGCAGCCAGCTGTCTCTGCCACAGCATCATATGGGCACCGTGTTTTATTTAACCAATTTCCTATGGGGAAGTATTTCATTTTTCCCCCCAGTTTTCACCTTTATATCTTTATCTTTCACCATTTTCACCATAACGTCTTTATATCTTTATATCTTTTATTATTTCCTTATGATAAATTCCCAGATGGAATTAATAAATCAAATCATGGGATGCAAAACTTCTTTTTAGAAAAGTTCTATCAATTTGTACTCTCACCAGCAACATATAAAACTGTTGGGCAGTCTTTCTGAGAGTCATTCATTGAATACTTGCTTTCTGTCCAACTCCAGATGGTCCCTTGTGATTCTTTTTTGAATATTAATATCATTCACAAATGTTAGAAAAAGCAATCAATCCTTAAATAGAATATGTCAAAATGGCAATTGCTAAGCACTATGCCTTTTATTTAATTATATATATAGCAGAAGGAAATGTCCTTGGAGAATGAGCCTGCAAGGTGACAGACACATTTTAGACTTGTATGTTCTTGTATTTTGATTTTTGAAGAAGTCCCTGAGATGGTTTTGATACCAATAATGACACAGGGGCACAGGAGAAAGGATGATGAGGACAAGACCCATTTAAGAACCTATCAAGAAATCTAAATCAATTTAGAATCTTTAAAGTTTAATATTAGAAGCTATTATGGAAGATATGAATCTTAACACAACCATAGCCATTCTGCAAACCAGTGCAATTTTGGAGAAGTTTTGAAGTCCCATCTATTGAGTTGCAGTCTAACGGAACTGATGTTAGCAGAAATAGCACATGCCCACATTACTGAGCTGGTTTCCTCCACAGTCCCAAGCAAGAGCCAAAATGTGAGATATTTAGAGGCATCTACAGTTAATATGTTCTCAAAAATTCATACTTTGAATAAATCTCTGGTAAATCAAATTGAAATGTAAATGTATTGTGGGACTCAGAATAACTCATAGTAGCCCCCATTCAGCTAATGTAGCAAAATTAAAAAGTGATTGCAGCAACTCCTTTTGTGAAGATCACTTTTTAAATAAGAATGATCATCTGCTAATTCATGTTTGGGGAGAGGTTTTGTACTTCGGATTTCTTTAAGCAAGGCAGGGCTTTAAGTTCCTTCAAAGTGTCCATAGTTTTTAGCCTTCCTTGATCAAGGAAAGATGAAAACCAATGAAAAAAATGATATTTGCATGTGTATTCTTAGAATTTGTAGTCTGTGTTTTAATTTTTTTTAATGTTTATTGTTTGAGAGAGAGAGAGAGAGACAGAGATGGTGTGAGTGGAGGGAGGGGCAGAGAGAGAGGGAGACACAGAATCCGAGGCAGGCTCCAGGCTCCGAGCTGTCAGCACAGAGCCTGTCACGGGGCTCAAACTCACGAACCGTGAGATCATTACCTGAGACGAAGTTGGATGCTTAACTGACTGAGCCACCCAGGTGCCCCTATAGTCTGTGTTTTAAATAGTGCTATGCACCTCATCTAAGTTGCCGAAACGTTGCACACATTGTTATCTCATGTGTAGCATAGCTCAAAGTTTTCGAGTAGATTTTGCAGGCCATGTCTTGAACCCAGGGAGCGGCAGCCATCATTCTTTCAGGACGGGAGAGACTAACAATGCAGAGTTGCTTCTTGCCTCCCTGGGGCACAATCAGTCTGGGTGTTTAAAACTAGACTGGGCACATCGTAGGAGGTCAATAAATACCTGGTGACTTTTTTGTAATATGGTACAACCGAATGTAATTTATCTCTAAGTGACTTTTCTTCTTCTTTGCTTTTCTGTATTTTTCTGTATTTTATGAATGTCCTTCCAGGCATAGCTGGAACATTTGTAATCAGGTAAAAGAAAAAAATTATGTTTTCTTTTTTTTTTCTTTTTTAATTTTTTTTTTAACGTTTATTTATTTTTGAGACAGAGAGAGACAGAGCATGAACGGGGGAGGGTCAGACAGAGAGGGAGACACAGAATCTGAAACAGGCTCCAGGCTCTGAGCAGTCAGCACAGAGTCCGATGCGGGGCTCGAACTCACATACCGCGAGATCGTGACCTGAGCCGAAGTTGGACGCTTAATCGACTGAGCCACCCAGGCGCCCCAACAATTATGTTTTCTTATAGCTATGTATATAGCTGTGTTTCAGATCATGGTTCCTAGGACATTGTTTTAAATGTTTATTCATTTTTTTTGAAAGAGAGTAAGTGCAGGGAGGAGCAGAGAGAGAGGAGAGAGAGAATCCCAAGCAGGCTCTATGCTGACAGGGCAGAGCCAGATGTAATCCCACCAACTGTGAGATCATGACCTGAGCCAAAATCAAGAGTGGGACACTTAACTGACTGAGCTCCCCAGGTGCTTCAGTTGCTAGGACATTTTTGCTAACTTTTATGAATTACAAGAGGTAGATTACATCATATCATAGTAAATTAAACATCTTTATTAAATATATTTAGAAATTTTATGTTTTAAAGTAGACAGGAGCTTGGAATTCATGTTTTATTTCACAACATACATGTGATAAACAGAGACTGATGGAAAATTAGTAAATGAATTGTCAGTTGAACTGTAATTCTTTGCTTGAACTTAGTTTTCAAAACCATCCATGGGTGACAGCAATGTGTGAATTCTACCATCTTGAGTTTTATGCTAATACTTTATTTATATAATTAACAATTCAGAACACCAGATTTGTGGGTTTTGTATTTGTGATTTTACTATTTCTTAAGCATTTACTTTTATTTCACCAATACTTAAGCAAATTATATGAAAAAAATGTGATAAATTCTCTTGGTAAATGAAATATACTGCATATGGTTTAAACATTTTAAATTCATTTAAAATTTAATTAGTATATATGCTACCATAGCACTCCATCACTTTTGTTGCCATTATTTTAATCATTTTTTATTTATTGTTGTTATTAGCTACCATTTTTTGTATACCTACTATGTGTCAGGCAGTATATTCGTTGTTTCCATATAATAACTAACATAGCTACTATGAGAACTCTGTGAGGTGCTTATTATTATTTCCATCTTAAGACACTGAGGCAGAAAGATAGTCACCTACCCAGTATTGCACAGCTGATTGTTGAAAGGGCAATGCAGAATTTGAACCCAAACCCATATATCTCCTAATTTATATTTTAATCATGGTTCTGTCTCCCAAGTGATTTCCCATATCTGCTTTCCCACTTAATAGCAAGGACCGTGTCTCACTCTATCTCTGGTTTCTGGCACACAGGGAGGACTCAGTAAGTATTGAAATGAACCAAACTTAGATTTGAACTTTAGTTTCTAAGTTAAGGGAAAACAGCAATGATTTTTTAAAAAGCCCTACAAAACCATTCCTTCACAAGTAATTTGCAGTTGTAGCTGCCTTGATTTTATTCCTGCTGAAAGCTAGTTAAGAACCAATTTTATACAAACCCTATAGAAAAGAACAACAACAACAACAACAACAAAGGATAACAATGACTCCTTTTTTTTTAAGTTTATATATTTTGAGAGAGAGAGAGAGGGGGGAAGGGGTAGAGAGAGGGAGAAAAGAGAATCCCAAGCAGGCTCCACACTGTCAGCACTCTCAGTGCAGAGCCCAACATGGGGCTTGAACCCAAGAACCATGAGCTCGTGACCTGAGCAGAGATCAAGAGTCGGACGTTTAACCAACTGAGCCACCCAGGCTCCCCACAGACTCTTAACGTATATGAAAAGATGTTCAACTTTACTAACAGTAAAATAAATGTAGATTAAAATGACAGACAAAATTTCACAATTATCATATTGCCAAAGAGTAAAAACTTTAGCAACATACTTTGTTGGATGAGGTTGTAAGATAACAGGATACTCTCACATATTGTTGGTGGAAATACAAAATGATACACCCACATGGAAATAAATTCGTGAAAATTTAGCAGAATACCTATTTGCCCTTTGGCCCACAAATCCAACTTTCAAGAATTTACCTTAGGAGCCTCTTAGCTTCAGTTGTATCCTTTAGTACCTGCTCTGCGATCATAGACTGGACTCAAGCATTTCTCCTTAGCAGATGTTAAGCTTTGTCAGTAGAGGGCGCTAGAAGGATATTGCAGGAGGAAGGGGGGTTATTTGTGGTTCCCGGGTGCTGCATTTTTAAAAAAATTTATTCCTGCTCTATAGTCAGTGGTGTGCAATGTATATGGGGACAGGGGTCAAGGTGATGGAATCAGGTGGTAACCAGAGTACCCGGTTCCTTAGTGACCTCCTAGCCCCCACCAAGGCCTTGTGACTGGCTCCTTGCAGACCTCCTGGTGGGGACACTAAGTGTGGTGCTGGGAACCCAGTGGGCTCTGCCATTCAGTAGGCTGCAACAGTACATACCTTCTCCAACTAGGTTTCAACCTCATTGGAAGGATTCCTCTTCCAATACCGACTTTCCTTGGGTCCTCTCCCTTAGCCCTAGGGCATTCTTTACAACAGCAGTTGTAAACTACGGTCTGTAGGCCAAATACAGCTCACCATCTGTTTTATAAATAAACTTTTGTTGGAACACAGCCATGTCCATTTGTTTATGTATTGTCTCTACAATGTTGAATGGTTGTGCCAGAAACAGTACAGTCTACAAAGCCTAAAACGTTTATTGTCTCTTTATAGAAAAAGTTTGGGGGGTGCCTGGGTGGTTCAGTTGGTTAAACATCTGACTTTTGACTTTGGCTCAGGTCATAATCTCACAGTTTGAGCCCCGAGTTGGGCTCTGTGCTGACTGCACACAGAGCCTGCTTGGGATTCTCTCTCTCCCCCTCTCTTTCTGTTCCTCCCCCACTCATGCTCTCTCTCTCAAAATGAATAAACATTTTTAAAAAAGAAAGAAAAAGTTTGCCAATCCTACTTTTTTTTAAAGTTTTACTTTAAACTTTAGTTAGTTAACATACAGTGTAATATTAATTTCAGGTATAGAATTTAGTGATTCATCACTTACAACACCCAGTACTCATCATAACAAGTGTCCTCCTTAACACCCATCACCCATTTAACCCATCTCCCCACCCACCTCCTCTCCAGCAACCCTCAGTTTGTTCTCTATAGTTAAGACTGTATTTTATGGTTTGCCTTTCTCTCTTTTTTCCCCTTATGCTTATCTTTTTTGTTTCTTAAATTCCAATATGAGTGAAATCATATAGTATTTGTCTTTCTATTTGCTTAGCATAATACACTCTAGCTCCATCCATGTTGTTTGCAAATGGCAAGATTTCATTCTTTTTATGGCTAAATAATATTCCATTGTATATATATATATATATATATATATATATATATATATATATACTACTTCCTTATCCATTACTCAGTTGATGGATATTTGGACTCTTCCCATAATTTGGCTATTTTTGGTGATGCTACTGTAAACATCAGGGTGCATGTACCCTTTCAAATCTGTATTTTTGTATCCTTGGGTAAATACCTAGTGGTGCAATTGCTGGGTCATATGGTGGTTCTATTTTCAACTTTTTTTTTTTTTAATTTTTTTTTCAACGTTTATTTTTTTATTTGGGACAGAGAGAGACAGAGCATGAACGGGGGAGGGGCAGAGAGAGAGGGAGACACAGAATCGGAAACAGGCTCCAGGCTCTGAGCCATCAGCCCAGAGCCTGACGCGGGGCTCGAACTCCCGGACCGCAAGATCGTGACCTGGCTGAAGTCGGACGCCTAGCCGACTGCGCCACCCAGGCGCCCCTATTTTCAACTTTTTGAGAAACCTCCATACTGTTTCCCAGAGGAGTCGCACCAGTTTGCATTCCCACCAACAGTATAAGAGGGTTCCCCTTTCTCTGCATCCTCACCAACATCTGTTGTTTCCTGTGTTGTTAATTTTAGCCATTGTGACAGGTGTGAGGTGATATCTCATTGCAGTTTTGATTTGTATTTCCCTGATGATGAGTGATGTTGAGCATCTTTTCATGTGTCTGTTAGCCAACTGGATGTCTTCTTTGGTAAAATGTCTATTAATGTCTTCTGCCCATTTTTTAACTGGATTATTTGTCTTTTGGGTGATGAGTTTGATAAGTCCCCTATAGATTTTGGATACTAATCCTTTATCAGATATGTCATTTGCAAATGTCTTCTTCCATTCAGTAGGTTGCCTTTTAGTTTTGTTGATTGTTTCCTTCACTGTGTAAAAGCTTTTTATCTTGATGAAGTCCCATAGTTTATTTTTGCTTTTGTTTCTGTTGCCTCAGAGACATATCTAGTAAGAAGTTGCCGCAGCTGAGGTCAGAGAGGTTGCTGCCTGTGGTGTCTTCTAGGATTTTGATAGTTTCCAGGGTCACATTTAGGTCTTTCATCCATTTTGATTTTGTCTTTGTGTATAGTATAAGAAAGTGGTCCATTTTCATTCTTTAGCATGTTGCTGTCCACTTTTTCCAATACCATTTGTTGAAGACTATCTTTTTTTCCATTGGACATTCTTTCCTGTTTGTCATAGATTAGTTGGCCATATAGTTGTGGGTCCATTTCTGGATTTTCTATTCTGTTCCATTGATCTATGTGTCTGTTTTTGTGCCAGTATCATACTGTCTTGATCACTACAGCTTTATAATATAGCCTGAAGTCCAGAATTGTGATGCCTGCAACTTTTCTTTTCTTTTTCAAAATTGATTTGGCTATTTGGAGTCTTTTGTGGTTCCATACAAATTTTAGGATTGTTTGTTCTAGCTCTGTGAAAAATGCTGGTGGTATTTTGATAGGGATTACATTAAATGTGTAGATTGCTTTGGGTAATGTAGACATCTTAACAATATTTGTTCTTCTAATCCATAAGCGTGGAATGTTTTTACATTTCTTTATGTCTTCTTCAATTTATTTCACAAGTGTTCTATAGTTTTCAGAGTACAGATCTTTTACCTCTTTGGTTAGGCTTACTCCTAGGTATCTTAAGGTTTTTGGTGCAATTGTAAATGGGATCGATTCCTTGATTTCTCTTTCTAGTGCTTCATTATTGGTGAATAGAAAAGCAACTGATTTCTGTACATTGATTTTGTGTCCTGAAACATTACTGAACTCATGTATCAGTTTTAGCAATTTTTTTGGTGGAGTCTTTTGGGTTCTCTATATAGAGTATCATGTTGTCTGTGAATAGTGAAAGTGTGACTCCTTCCTTGTTGACTTGGATGCCTTTTTTTTATTTTTTTGTTATGTGATTGCAAGGCTAGGACTTCCAGTGCTATGTTAAATAACAGTTGCCAAACCTACTTTAGAGTTCTCTTTACAACTCTGTTATTCTTCTATCATAGGTTAATAATTTTTAATGTTAAACTTTTCCTATTTAAATTATGGTGTGGTTTCTGTCTCCAGACTGATACTACCTCTAACAACATAAAAATACCTATGTGCAGGTTATTTATTGCAGTACTACTTGTAATTGCAAAAAAAAAAAAAAAAGAAAAAGAAACAAAGACAAAAAACAAAAAAACAAAAACAAAAACAAACACACACACACACAAAACAAAAAATAAAGAATAACCCAAATGCCTTAACATGGAGACTGGTTTGATAAACTATGTTATCCATGCAGTGGAGGGCTCTGAAGATATGAAAACAAAATAGGAGATCTCTATGAATGAGTATGGAGTGACTTTCAGGGTATGCTCTTAACTGGGGGGAAAAAAGCTCATAAAAGCATACAAAGTAAAAAAAAAAAAAAATATATATATATATATGTGTGTGTGTGTGTGTGTGTGTGTGTATAAAGTATGCCATATGAGTAAAAAAGCTTATTTCTTAAAAAAGAAACATGAGAAGGGTAAAGCAGAAATTAATAACATCGGTTACCTACAGATGGTGGGTTGGAATAGAATGAAGGGAACAAGAGAGGAATCAACACTTCTCTGCATTTGCTTTTTGTATAGTTTTGATTTTAAAACCTTGTTAATGTTTTACATATTCAAAATTAAAGCAACAAGTATAAGAAAAAAAAGAAAATTGAATGCAAACAGAAACCAATTAACAATATTTGAAATTAATGGGATAACCACATGGAAGAGAAAGAAAAGAATTAATTCAAGTAACATTTGAACCAATACTTTAACTAAATATCCTCAGTCCCCCAAAAAACGGTGAAAAAGAAATCTTAAATTCTACTTAATAGAGCTTTTTTTTTTTTTTTTAAATTTTTTTTTAACATTTATTTATTTTTGAGACAGAGAGAGACAGAGCATGAACGGGGGAGGGGCAGAGAGAGAGGGAGACACAGAATCGGAAACAGGCTCCAGGCTCCGAGCCATCAGCCCAGAGCCTGACGCGGGGCTCGAACTCACGGACCGCGAGATCGTGACCTGAGCTGAGGTCGGACGCTCAACCGACTGAGCCACCCAGGCGCCCCAATAGAGCTTTTTTAAAATAGATCACGGTTATAGCAATTCTGAAACTATTTTTGTTGTATTGTCGAATTAAGCAAGCAAGTCATACGTTGATGTGTTAGGAGCCAGAGTTCTCACTGTGAGAGAAAATAAATAGAAATATGAACTGGGAGAAGACTAAAAACAACACCAAGGTATTTGTTGCTTTGGAATATCTAGAGTAATCCATGTAGATACATAGACAGACAGACAGACAAAAGCAATCATGCCTCAACAGCAATGAGCAACCTAGCACCCAGATCATGATTTTTAAATGTCACTATACTAAAAGGAACCAAGGATCTTTGGAAAAATGGCTAATTCCCAGGGCTAGAACCAGTAAAATACAAGGTGAGCTGAGTCATCTTGTTATGCCACAAAATAAGGATACGTTCAAAAACTGTGAGAATCTGTCAAAAGGACATGGGAGCTGGCTTGGAGGGGCTTGTACAAGTCAAATTGGGACAATATGAGCATAAGGTAAATAATGATATTAATAGATTATATTACCACTAAACAAATTATCCACTTATAGACAAAAATAAGAGCTAAAATGACAAAACTTCTAGAAGAAGACCTTTAGAAGGAAATCTTTGTGATATTGGAATAAAACAAAGATTTCTCATAGAGGCTATAAAAACCAAATGAGAACTATATGTGATCCTGGACTAGAAAACAACGCTATAAAAGACATAATTGAGACAACTGGCCAACTGGAATATAGAGTGTTAAGTTCCCCGAATGTGGACATTTTTCTGCGGGAAAAAATGTCTTTGCTATTAGGAGACAGCTACTAACGAGGTTAAGGGGCAAGGGGTCATGGAGTCTGCAATTTTCTTCAAATGTTTCTACTCACACTGCTACCACTACTTTCACTACCACCATTAATAATAATAATAAATACAACAACTGTGGCAAAATGTTAATTGGTCAATCTGGGTGAAGGAGTGTCTGCGGTTCCTTCTCATTGGCTGTTGGCCATACTGTGTGGTTGCCAAATCACATTAATGGTCAGGGGTTCTTGCAGCCAGCCTACACCCCTTGCTGTTTATCAGCTAGCTATGTTGAGAATCCATTCTTTTATTTTCATCTTCTCCTGTGCTGGGCTGAGGTGTCATCCGAATGTCACCGTATTTAATCTTCACAAAAAAATCCTGTGAAGTAGAGATTGTTTTCTCCATCTACACAGATGAGAACTGAAATTCCAAGAGGTTAAGTGACTTGCTGGACATCATTGTTAGTAAGCTATTGCAGTAACTCCCACCCAGGACCCCAGGCCTGGTGATCATTTCACCTCAGTTCAGGGCTCAGGGGCCCAACATTGGGACCATCGGCAGATGCCAGAGAGTCAGGAAGCAAGACAGAGAGGCCTTTACAAGGTTAGAAGGGAGAGCCTTAGAATGCAGCCTCTGTGGGAATTCACTAACTAGAAAACATTAATAATGTGGGAACAAATGAATATCTAAAGATTTAATGTTCATATTATTACTTCCTCAAATGACCCACAGTTTTATATTTTTTCTGTTAATCAGACTACAGGTTAGCCTGACACATGCATCATTATTATTATTTTCAGGGATACATAACTATCCTTTTGGACCAATTAATATAAATCTGGGTTTCTGTATTTGTGTGTGTGTTTTAAATTTTTATTTATTTATTTTGAGACAGACAGTGACAGCCCAAGTGGGGGAGGGACAGAGAGAGAGGGAGACAGGATCCAAACCAGGCTCTTCACTGTCAGCATAGAGCCTGATGCAGGGTTTGAACTCATGAACCATGAGACCATGACCTGAGCCAAAGTCAGCGCCACCCAGGAGCCCCTATTATTTTTTTAAATATCAGTAGGATTATTTCTGCTTCCTTCTTTATGTTTCTATATAATAGGAAGTTTAAAAACACACAAATAAGGACACCTGGGTGGTTCAGTGGATTAAGCGTCCGATTCTTGGTTTCAGCTCAGGTCACCATCTCGCAATTTGTTAGATGTAGCCCTGAGTCGGGCTCTGTGCCGACAGTATGGAGCCTGCTTGGGACTCTTTCTCTCCCTTCTCTCTCTGCCCCTCCCACGTTTGCACTCTCTCACTCTCTCTCAAAATAAATAAACAAAAAACCACAAAGAAATATATGTAGATGGTTAAAATATTTAAAATGTTAAGTTTTTAAAGATTATTTCTCCCATTTAAAAGATACGTTTTTAGAACATAGTATAAGACATTCTTTTTTTTTTAAATTTTTTTTTCAACGTTTATTTATTTTTGGGACAGAGAGAGACAGAGCATGAACGGGCGAGGGGCAGAGAGAGAGGGAGACACAGAATCGGAAACAGGCTCCAGGCTCTGAGCCATCAGCCCAGAGCCTGACGCGGGGCTTGAACTCACGGACCGCGAGATCATGACCTGGCTGAAGTCGGACGCTTAACCGACTGCGCCACCCAGGCGCCCCAAGACATTCTTTTTTTTTTTTAAAAAAAAAACACGTTTATTTTTGAGAGAGAAAGAGAGAGAACTGCACACGAGCGGGGTAGGGGTAGAGAGAGAGTGGGGGACAGAGGATCCAAAGCTGGCTCTGTGCTAACAGCACAGAGTTCAACGCAGGGCTGGAACTCACAAACTGCAAGATCATGACCTGAGTTAAAGTCAGATGCTTAACTGACTGAGCCACCTAGGCTCCCCATATGACATTCTCTTTTAGTAGCTATAGGGAATTTCACTGTAAGGGTGTGGTATGGGTACATGTGTATGAATATGCATATATGTGCATAGATTTGTGGGTATATGTGTGTGTGTGTGTGTGTGTGTGTGTGCATTTATGCCTACAAACACTGCCTTCTACTGGTGACTATCTCTTCCAAGAGCTTATAAGCTCCTGGAAGTATAAGGATCCAATATGACGGACTTTCATTTCTGAGTATCTGAGCAAAGGGGCTAGAACTAATAATGTTTGCTGAGACATCGCATTTATTGGCACTTAGCAAGTTTTTTATAAATGAAGAGCAGTGGCAAAGAGCATAGGCTCAGACTACTTAGGTTCAAATGCTACTTGTTTTATTTACTGTGAGGTCTGGGATGGTTCCTGGAAAAGTTCCTTGGCCTCCCTTGCCTTTGTTTCCTTGTTGTAAATGGAGATACTGTCAGTACCCTCCTGGTTAGGTTCCTTTGCAGCGGAACTGGAGAAAGGTTTGGGAAGCATGTGATTTATTGAGGGAATACTCTCAGGAGACAAGAAGGGAGGGATGTGGGATGGGACAGGACTAAGTCAGGATGTGGTCTCAGCTGGGGTCTAGCTGCAGTCTGATTCACAGGGAGCTCATGAGTTGGACCACAAAGCTAGTCCCACCATAAGGCAAGGAGCTAACTTTGTATGCCACATGTCCCTTAGTCATTGTCTACTGAAAGTCATCCATGGTTGATAGGCAGTCTAATCTCCCAGAGTGGCTCCTGTTAGATGGAAGACCATTCTCTGGAGAAAAAGGAGAGCTGTAAACCTTTAGCAACCCACATTCATGCAGCTGGGAGGTGGGTGTGCACGCCTGGTAAAAGGGCTGGGGGGACCAACAGCATCCACCTCAATCACCACCTCATAAGGTCACTATGAGGGTTAAACATGATATTACATATAATGCACAATAATAACATGTTTTGAGTGCCAAAACCAAGCATTGTTCTAAGTCCCTTGCCTTTAGAAAACTGCGTAACATATAATAAATCCTCAATGTCAGCTAATTTTATTATTTTATTTAACAGCAGACTTCCTAACACATATTATTTAATAAATGAGGGATGAATCACAGATGTGGGGAGGTGGTCTTCTCATCTCTTTGGTTAGCCTCTCTGCTCCATACTGTCCTTATTTCCTGAAGGATTATTACAGTGTTTTGGACTCTATATCCTGTGGTACTGAGTTGCCATGAGATATTTCAGCCATGTCAAGGACTTCCATCTTTCTATTTTTATTGATGTGCAAGGGGGTACCTGAATAAATATGGATGAAGTTATGGTAAGAGAACCCAGGAATGTCTGGCCTGCTTGCTAATTATTCCTATCCTCCATGCTGTGATCGTTAAGGAAGCTGGGCAAACAGTGAAAAACGGGAGAGAACAGTCAACCAGCCATTTTAGTAGCATCTGTGCACAATACAATGGGTCGGTCAGAGAAGCAGGTGCATGGAGAGTGCTATCTAGTAAGTGATTTACTATAGGCACCTGTCCTCACACAATATATAGTGGAGGCTGAGTGACCGTCTGTCTGAGGCTGTTAGCTCTGCTTCTGGTGCTGGGCCCAGACATTACAGGGCAGGCCAGTGGGAAAGAAGAGCTGAAATCCACAGGGATGAGCTGGAACCAGGTTGTTTCCCACTGCCTGCAAACTTTGATGATAGAGGTCCTGCAGGAGAAGCTGGTGCCGGTCACAGAGCAAAACAGGCACCTGGCTCAGGAATCAGAGAAGCCGAAGGAGGATCTGGTGGCAGCTGCAGATGCCGGGGGCCTGGTTGCCCCTGCTATGCCAGCAAGGTGAGGCCGCACATCTCCCCAGTGGGAGTGGCAGCTCGCTGACCTTCTGAGGGTGCAAAGAACAGAGAGGATGTACTGGGTGCTCTACCTCTGCATCTGAATTGTGCAGAAAAAGTTTCTGCAGTCCATGTAGACTCAAAAGTATGCAGTGGAGGGAAGTCCGGACAGTTCCAATGGAACACTAATTTCCACACTTGCTGACAATATGAAAATGAGCTTAGGTGAAAAGCCTATGGCCAAAATGGGGCTTTCCGTCTCCCCACCATGTACTTCTAAACCCAAGGGCTGGGAGTCTAAGAAAAGGACCAAGCCAGAGAATAAGAAGGAGTAGAAAGGCCCCAAGTCTACAGCCCCACTCAGCCACAGGGAGCCAGGGAAACAGAGGAGAAAACTGCTAGGCAGCTCTGAGGGCCAGGCCCTATCTAACTCTGCTTAACACACTGAGAAGAGCAGTTAAGAAACACAAGCCAGAGTGAGGGGGAACGTGTGCATAAGCCTTGTCTGGAATGTGGACCGGATCACTGATACCTTCCTTGCAGGAGGATTTCGTGGGCTCTGAGGAGAGAGAAGGCTGGTGCCCCTTTCCCTACAACACCAAGATGTTTCTAGAGGTATTTTCGTACTTTACAGGAAGGAAATCAGGACTGTTTAAATGGATAGTCGCATGAGTCCAACTGCCAGTGGTTACAGCGATGAGGATGTAACCACAAGACTACACCTGATTTGCAGTGTCACCCTTGTGATTTGTTTCAGAATTTTTCCTGGCTCCAGAGCCCCACCAGGCTCCTGGCCAGGGAGGAAGGTTTCAGAGCCTTCTGGAAGTTACTTATTAAGAAACACAGAGAAGAAAGGAGTGGAGGTGTATCTCAGGCTGGGCTGGGCTCTGGCAACAATCCCAAACCTCAGTGACTTAAAGCTAGATTTGGAGCCTGTTCATTCTCCTTGTCCTTCACAGGACAGTGGTGAGGGCGCTGCTCCTTAAGGCCTCTCAGAGTCCAGGCTGACAGAGTAGCCACCATCTCAGGATCTCAGGGTTTCCGGGAATGGGGGAAGGTTCCAGCTATGGCCCCCATGTCATCACACCTGCTCCCTGTGCAACCCTGACCTCTCAATCAGGTATGCCCGCCCACATTCTCTCATCGCACCAGCAGGGTCTCACATCTGCCTTTAGGTGACACTTGTCACTTCTCACCACAATTCCTTGGCTACAGCTGGTCATATGACACCACCTAAGCACACAGAGGGCCATGAGGTGATGTCCTACTGTGTGCCCAGAAAGCCAGAAATATTAGGAGAGAACCATTGACTCCTACAGACATGCAGGGGGAGAGTGGAATTCTGTTCAATCAGGACCTTTGGGAAGTGAGTTACAATGACTAAAGCTATGCGTTGCTTTAGTCATTCTAAAGCTATGTGCCTCATTCTATATGTGGACAATAAATACCCATCTCTAAGGCACTGCTTCTTTAAGACATTCTCTGCATTCAAAGCCTCCTTTGCTCCTCATAACTCACAGGATAAAATCCAAATTCCCTGTGTTGTGTCCATTCCAACTTCTCTGCGCCCACAGGAGGATTCAGACATACCAGGTCATGGTAAGGGGACTAGTGGTGACAAAGACCTTCCCAGGGACCGTAAAAGGAGAAACTGAGGGAGCTCAGTGGATGAAAGTCAGGGGGAAAGACAATGAACGGAAGCTTGGTCTGACACCAGTGCCTGGGTACACTACCGTGCCTGTCACTGAGATGGGCAAATGCGAGATTCTTAGGCAAAGGGGCTTACTGCAAAGACCAAAAAGAATTATTTTTACTAAAAATATCTGACAGTTCAAGGCAGCCTTGTTTTGGGATGTGGGAATATAAGAGGTGGGGAACGAGATTATCTTCCCTTCGGTGGGGAGCCCAGGCAGGCATCTTCACATTGGCACATTATCAAGGTCAGTAGTAGTGTAGGCTGGGACCCAGCTGAGCAGCCTCGGTGCAGTGTGTTTTTGGCAGATATGGGTGGGAGACAGCACTGGGCATTGATAATGAAGGAGCCCTGCTGCCTTGGTAATGGTGGTGAACATCAGAGGCCATGGCTGTACATGTGCCCATGGAAACATAGAGCTGGTAAGGGGAAAATGGGCATTCCACAAGGCAGCAAGAGAACTGGGTTCCTAGGTACACACAGGGGCTGCTCTGAGATCAGTCGGAAGTAGTTTATTCCTCCATTGAATAGTTATAGACATCTACTGTTTAGATAATAAACAAAATGGATAGTCCCTGACATCATGGAGCTTACCTTCCAGTGGCAGAGACAAAAAAAACAAGCAACAACAACAAAAACACCCATCCAATTTAATAAATATATAATTAAAGGGGTGTGGGTGCGTAATTCTGGATAATGTATCCAGATAGTGTATCTGGATAGAGAGAGACTTTATATTCTTCAACGTGAATCAGAATAGAATTACATTATCATAATCCTGATTTTTAGTCCGAGGTTATTGCAGCTGGGAGAGCTTCAAGGCCATCTGCAATACTGTCGCAATTCTCATAAACTCCTCAGATCTTGACTGTAAAGGGTGACAAGTCCTCTTAGGTGATAAAGAGGAGTAAGTAGGCTGAGATGAAGCAGGACTGGGCCAGGGGACTAATGCTGCCATCACCAAGGAGGGGATATAAAAGCTGCCGCTACAGTGGCTAAAGAGACATTTGAAATCTCATCCTAGCCCAGGTACTAGTGTCTAAAGGTCTGCCCAGGTGGATAACTCTGATCACAGTTAATCTCAGTGACAAGTGCCTGGGAGATGTTGGTTGTAAGAGAATCTATCCTGGAAGAAGCAGGCATGCCATTGGCAGGTGCCCATAGGAGTCCAGTAACCTGGAGTGTAGGCAAGTGCTGAAAAGGTTGTCAATGAACGTTCATTCAGTGAATATTTGTCAAGATCCTACTATGTGACAGACTCTGTGCCACTTGCTAGGAATACACTCTCAACGGACACTTTGCTTATGCAGCATATATTCCACGAGGTCTTTGGATTCTAAATCTGGTTGAGAACCATAGCACAAAGTACCAGCCCGGTTTGGTGGTAGAGACTGGTCAGATATCCTGGGGGGCATCTGCAGTTTTATAGGCCCACGGAGAGATGCTGAGGAGTCCATCCAGGTAAAAGGATGAAGGCAGGAGGCAAAGATGGAGTCCTGATATCATCAGATTGGTTTTCATTAACTCAGAGAAAGAATGGGGGTATAATCTGCAGAGAGGCTGAAAGGCAAGCTATCCATGGCTGAACAGGGTTGGGGGCAGCCAGGGCCCACACAGAGTCCCCGAATATGAAAGCAGCTCAGCCATCACATCATGTAGCCAGCTGGCAATGAAGGGGAATCATAGACTCTCTGGCCCCATTGGCTCTGACTTCTTTACTCCCGTTACCAATCCCTTCTCCCCACAAATATATCATGGGCATGTCCCTTAGACAGGATGACTGAGTTCTGCTCCTTCTGTTTTGACTCCTGGCTCCCTGTTGAATTTAGCTTGTATTCATTTGTGCGTTCTTTAGGCTTTTGACCACTTGGAGTAAAATTCCTGGTCTGAATATTCTTGGCTCCAAGCTTTCATGGCCACATGTCTGGCCTGCATCCTGGTCAAACCCACATCGGTAACCTTTAAGAAAGGCTTGATCATTTTGCCATGAACCCACGGCTCCAGGGGCAAGCCTGTTGCTATGGCAACGAGGAAGATCTACCAGGCACACGATGTCACTCTGCTTTGGGACTAGGAGGGCTCAGGGAGGGGAAGACCAGCCTCCTGAGGGAGATAACAACCCTTGTGGGCCAATTACCAGAGGAGAGGGCAAAATGCCTCCCTAACCCTGCCCTAGCAGGCCGTACGGCCTGCAGTCACTCCTTCTCCCCGGGCCGCTTCCATTCCTGCCCCTGGGGACATTTGGAGGGAATCCAGAGAAATTGCCAGGTTTCATTATGCAGCTTTGAGCCCCCACGATCATTCTCTAGAGAGGCTAAAAGGATGACATTTCTCTTGTCTTGCTAACGAAGGATGTGGGTAGCTGATGGTTCCACACACGCAACCTGGTAATCTCTCTGGGAAGGTAACACAGGTTTCTACTCTCAAGGAGACTTGGAGATCAAAGCCATCATGCATCTCATTTCTGTTTGCACTTGTCAAGGTCCAGAGTGTAATCTCTGCCTCCACGGGCCCATGCGGCCACTTGATCTGCTTCCACAATCATTCCCCTGAATCTCTGTGCATCCTTTTATCCCAGTCTTCCACCCATCCTCTCCTTCTCATCCTCTTCCATTCTCTTCTGGCCCTTGAATCCTTTCTCCAAGGCCAGCAAGTTGCCTTGCCTGCAAGTTGTCTTCAAATCACTCTCTTACCCCTTGCCTTTTATCTTGCTAAAGCTGGCCTCTTCCCTGAGGGCACTATTTCCTTTGCAGCCCTCTCTTGAGGTAACTATTTTCTCATATCCCTTGTATTTCAGAACAAGGTGGATTGATATCTCTATGGTGAGTATAATTAATTACAAATAATAGAAAAATCAGCTAACACTGGCTTAATGAAGTAGTGTTCATCTTTCTTCATATAATCAGAAATCTGGATGTAGGTGGCTGCTGATATCAGCTTGGTGGCCAGTCAACATGAGGACTCACATCGCAGTGACTATCTTTGCCTTTTTCTCATATTTACAACTGCTTAGTCACAATATGGCCACTGCAACCCAGCCATCATGTCTGAATTCCAGGCCAGAAGTCGTGATGTTTGCATCAGGAAAGCAAAAACATTCTCAAGTTCCCTAAGAAAACGAAGCTTATATATCATTGGGTAGAAGTGTGCCACTTGGCCTAAATGCAAGGGAATAAATCCAGAGGATTTAGGAGGCTTCCTGCACCCCAGAACAAAATCAGAATTTTGTCAGTAAGGAAGAAAAAGGATAAAGATATCAGGCTGAGGACAAGCAGTGTCTGCACCAGTGTCACCCTCACTCTCTCACAGTGTATTTACACTCTCCTCTTTAAAACCTTGTTTCTTGGGGCGTCTGGGTGGCTCAGTCAGTTGAACATCTGACTCCTGGTTTTTGGTTCAGGTCATGAACCCAGGATTGTTGGATGGAGATCTGCCTCAGGCTCTGCGCTGACAGCATAGAGCCTGCTTGGGATTCTCTCTCTCTCTCTCTCTCTCTCTCTCTCTTTCTCTGTCCCTCCTCTGCTCATGCGTGCACACACATGTTCTCCTCTCTCTCTCAAAAGAAATAAATAAACTTAAAAAAAACCCTGTTTCTTTGTATTCAGGGCATTTAGATATTCTACCCTACCTCCTGTTGCTGCTTCATCTACTGGGGATCCTCCCATTCAGTACGTACTTTGACAATGAGCAAAACCCCCATTGTTCCATAGGACAATCCAGTTGCTTGCCCCCTTCACCCAAGCCTTGATTAGTCTGCATGACACCCAGGTGGGTAGCCTGTCCACCATGACCACATAGGAGCTCAACCTTCTTTTCATCGTTAGTGATTTCCTCTCCACTTCAGCCATGTACTCCCATACAAATTCCCCAGATGTTGTCATCACCCGTAATGCTACTCCTCCAAAATGACTAACTCAAGCACTCCTCTGCTTGATTGTAACCACCCCTTCTTCCAGGTGTTTATTCAACTGCCCTCATACCAACTCTTCTTTAAGCATCATTGGCATTGCCTGTCCTTCTCCATCTCCCAATCCATCAACCTTGCCCTTTCTATCCAGCCTGGATTTCATGAGTACTATTTCTGTAACTTCCTTCTATGCCCTACATTTCTCTACTCTCATTTCTACTCCCCTAAACCTCCTTGTCCCTCCGTTGACTCCATTTGTCTCAGCTCTAAACCTGGATGAACCCAACTACCTGTTTCTCTGTGCCAGGCAACCAAGCAGCGGAGCATTACCCAATGGGGCAGATTGATTTCACTATAAGTTCCAGGTCATTAATGTCAAACAGGTCCTCTCATACTACACAAAACACTTACTATAGTTCTCTCTCATTTCCCCATTTTCCATAGTGACTATGGAAACTTTCTCTTTTCCTCAAGCTTCCAGTCTCCTCTCCTCTTTTCTTCTCTGAGCAGATGACCTCATACCATGTTGGGAGAAAATAGGAGCTCTCATGTAGGAACTCTCTTAACCTCTATATCTATCCTGTGGTCTTTGATCTAATAGCAGAGCTGCCCCACCTTCCATCTAAGGAGAATATCCTCCTGTCTTCTAGGAAACTTACACTACCATTATTTCTTTTTGTTGTTGTTGTTTATTCCACCTTTTTCTTTCAACTAAATCTTCCCGAGTTTTTTAAAAGTTTATTTATTTATTTAGAGAATGTGACTGGGGGAGAGGCAGACAGAGAGAGAGACAGAGAGAGAGAGACAGAGAGAGAGAGAGAGACAGAGAGAGTGGGAATTCCAAGCAGGCTCTGCACTGTCAGTGCAGATGTGGGGGCTCAAACCCATGAACCGTGAGATCGTGACCTGAGCCAAAATCAAGAGTTAGACCCTTAACTGACTGAGCTGCCCAGGTGCCCCAAATCTTTCCTATTTTATATATATATATATCTTCTCATTAAAAAACAAAACAATCAGGGTCGCCTGAGTGGCTCAGTTGGTTGAGCATCCAACTCAACTCTTGATTTTGGCTCAGGTCATGATCCCAGCATCGTGGGATGGAGCTCTGTGCTGAGTACAGAGCTTGCTTGGGATTCTCTCTCTTTCTCCTTCTGCCGCTCTCCCTGCTTTCACTCTTTTTCTCTCTAAAATAAAAATAAGAAGAACAACACAATCATAGTCTATGTCCAGGGTCTACCTGATCTCTCTTCTCACCATCACAAGTCAAATTTTGTACAGAAGTCTATAGTTTCTGTCTTCATTTCTGTATCTGCCAACCTCAAGCCACACAGTTCTGGCTTCTAGTCCCACCATAATTAGCAGCTTTTACTAGAATTATGACTTACTCTGATCCTAAAACCCGTATTTCAGTATTTCTCTTACTTGATCATTCCTTACTTCTTTGAAACACTCTTCTACTGACTTACATGATTCAACTGTCTCCTGGCTTTTTTCCCACATCTCCAGCTGCTCCTTCTCTATCTCCTTTGCAAACTCATCCAGCTCTACTTGTCCAATCAATTATGGAGATTTTCAAGACTTTTTAAGAATCTCTCCTCCTTTACCTCACATTTTCTAAGTGGGCATCAATCTCAAGTTTGTATTTTCACTTCAGACTTTTCTGAGCGTTTGACCTATAACATCTAATTTTTAACTTAGCATGTTTTCTTTTTTTTTTTTTAAGATTTTTTTTAAAGTAATCTCTACACCCAATGTGGTGCTCGAACCTATAACCCCAAGATCAAGAGTCACATACTCCACCACTGAGCCAGCCAAGCACCCCACCTTAGCATGTCCTCTTATAAAATATTTGACTTTATAATTAATTATGTATTAATTATCTACTGCTGTGTAACAAAGTATCCCAAAACTTTGCACTTAAAAGCATAAACAGGGGCACCAGACTGGCTCAGTTGGTAGACCATGTGACTCTTGATCTCAAGGTTTTGAGTTCAAGCCCCACATTGGGTGTAGAATTTACTTAATAACAATAAATAAACACTTTTCAGCTCATAGTTTCTGTGGGCTGGCAATGCAAGTGTGGCATGGTGAGGTCTTTTGGTTCAGTCAGGAGGCTGCAATGAAGGTTGTGGCCAGGCTGCAGTCATGTCAGGACTCAAATGGGGGAGGACCCACTCTGAAGCCCACTCATGTGGTTGATGGGTCTCAGGTGCATTCTGGCTGTTGCTCGGAGACATCAGTTCCTTACCACAGGGCCTCTTCATAGGGCTACTTGCAGCATGGCAGCTTACTTCCCCAGAACAAGGATTTCAGTGGAGGTGGGGGGTTGGGAGGGGTGGGGTGGGATGGAGAGGAGTGAGGAACATGGAAATCACTGTCTCTTTGTAACCTAATCTCAGAAGTAAATCCCATCACTTTTGTTTTGTTCTGTTTGTTAGAAGCAAAACACTAAGTACAGGGGCACCTGGCTGGCTCAGTCGGTAAAGCATAAGACTCTTGATCTCAGGGTTATGAGTTCAAGCCCCATATTGGGCATGGAGCCTACCTTAAAAAAAAAAAAAAGAAAAGCTTCCCATTTCCTACTGGAGAAAGACTAAATTCCTCAACAGTCTATACTGTCCTACATGGTCTGTCTCCTCTCCACCTGTTAGCCTCACCTCACAGTGGTCTCCCCTTTACTCTTTTCTCTCTGGGCACGCTGGCTTTCTTTCAGTCCTAGTAGCCACAGGGTATTTGCATATGCTGTTCCTGCTTAAAACATTCTTCTTTCCTTTTTGTCTAGTTAATTCATATTCATTTTTTAGATCTTAACTCAAGAATTTCTTCTGTGAGAAATCCCCCTTCTAGAACCTCAGAGACGCATGTCCTCCTTGAGGTCTTGTTATAGTTACAATTTTATATTAGTTTGTGTGATTATTTGTCTTTTCTATATTCTGTAAGTGCCATCAACTTAGTCATATCACTTTTGTAACCCCAGTACAAATACCTGCATGTTATGTGCTCCATAAACATGTGTTAAGCAAATGGAGTTTCTTGACCACAACTGTCCCCAAATGGATGCAGCCAAAGGTCTACTGGCTTGGCCTGCTGGGGATGAATGGGCCTCTATGTGATTAGATTCCACTTGCTTGCCCAGGATGCTAAAATGCTCTGAGTTCCAGAAACAGATCCAGGAAGGTCTCACTACAGATGTAAGGAATGAAGCAGGCAGCCAAGCCTACTTAATTGACCTTGGTATTAAATTAGAGTCAAAGTATCACAGGGATCAAGCCAGACCTTCTTGCTTACTGACCCTGGCTGGATGTGGTTTGTTCTGAATGGGATACTGGGGCTTGTTGGGAAAGGGACACCTGCTTCCTTCCTTCATCATTAGTGGGGAGCAATCATGGGCCCACTGTGGCACATATGACCACTTCTTTGTTCATGATTTCTTTCCCTAGAAATGCCACAGCCTGCTGGTAAGAGGTAGTTTCTGGCTTTGCCCATCAATCCTGTCCTTAGTTCCTTCTAAGAGTGGTGACTGAGGCTGTGCCAGAACTATGATGGTCTCCCCGTGGGACAGATATGGAAATGTTTCTTACTTCTGCTCCTCTCCACCTATTGGTTGACCCCACAGTGACTCAGAATTTCTGAAGCATCCATCTCTGGGGCACTTGCAATCTTACTTAAGTACAAGAGATGCTGGAGTTGAAAGCGACTTCTCAATCAGACAGGATTAAGCAGCTCCACTTTTAATGTCTGTCCCCGTGGTGCTCCCTTTGTTCAGGAATGGGATCCTCTCCGACTTTAAAGACGAGGAGGTGAAAGTAGTCCTGGATGATGGCTCAGTTGACTTCCCAAACTTAGCCCACATGAGCCCCGATCCCTTCAGTGCATTATGAGAAAACCTTGATTTTTTTTTTTTAATTTTTTTTTTCAACGTTTATTTATTTTTGGGACAGAGACAGAGCATGAACGGGGAGGGGCAGAGAGAGAGGGAGACACAGAATCGGAAGCAGGCTCCAGGCTCTGAGCCATCAGCCCAGAGCCCGACGCGGGGCTCGAACTCACGGACTGCGAGATCGTGACCTGGCTGAAGTCGGACGCTTAACCGACTGTGCCACCCAGGCGCCCCGAAAACCTTGATTTTTAAGACTGAGGAGTTCACATTTTATATATTTAAAGTAGCGGGAATGTAGCAAAGAGTTTCAGCAGGGAATGGTGTAGTGCAGTGAGGGTTTTTGAAAAATTAATCTGGACGCCTTGTGCATTGGATTCCAAAAAGAGATGTAGCTGGGGCAGAGACACAAGCTGGGGTACAAGGATAATCCAAGGCAAGAAGTGTTGAGAGCTGGGACTACAGCTATAGGTGAGGGATTACTGAAGAGAATTGGAGATAACTTCGGCAAGAATGAATCAATAGGCCTTACATGTGGATAGAGATATAAGATGATTCTCTACTGTAAAGTTGGGAGATGTCTGCCCTCTATTTGCTCTGGCATGCATATGCACTAAGATGCCATTGTCTCCCACAATTATCACAACCACTTCCCCATTTACCTGGACTGACAGTGCCCAACTCCTTCAGGCTCCCTTGCTTATTTGACACACTTTCCATTTTCATGTGCCACATTCTCTCTGTCACATAAGTTTTATATTTATTTTGCAGATCCCCACGCCCCAGCTGTGGCCAAGAGGGGTTCTCCCTTCTCTCCTGATCCCTGGAACCTCAGCTACCTGGTCCTGTCCTGCCAGCAGGAAACAGGGGCCAGCTGGGGGCACCAGTGATGAGCAAGGAAAACGATAGGTTCAAGTTAAGGCATCTTGAGGCAGAGGAGTCTGAGCAGCCATAAGTGGAGGCTGGAGACGCTGTGAGCAGCCTGCATTACAACAGAGGTAAGAGTAGACTGGCTGGGTAAGGCTGAGAGCAGAGATGGAAATGAGTGAGGACCGAGTTTAATTACACTGGGGGAGGTGGAAGGAGAGGCCTGAGCCACTGCCTTTATCAAATTATTTGTGGTCCGTTCAGGATTAGACAAGCCTGGTTTTCCTGTATGAAGAGATAGCGGGCATTCTGCTTCTCTCTTCTTCCATTCTCTTGCTGGCCATTTTGGCTTCCTGACGGCAACTCTGCCAGAGGGGGAGCAGAAGAAATGAAGAAAGATGAAAGTCAAGTTGGTAAATTTTACCATTTGTTAACAGCTCAGAGAGGAGGCACAGTGGTGGGGATGTTGTGCGGTCGTTTAAAAATACTTTTAAAAAGGCTATTATATAGAGGAATCACATAATTGATTTGTGTACTGTTCCCCAAATGCTACTGAGACCAAAAGATTGGCAGCATTTATTTTTTTATTGCTTAGCATTTAAACTTTAGATTTAGCAAACAGTAGATACCAAAGTGTCTTTGATATATCCGGTAGATGGAGGGAAAAGAGTTTATTCTTATGTAAAATTTGATCATTTGCCTCTGTCAATATATTTTATGTAATGTCCAGATTCTTCCATCCAATATATTTTTTAGGCTTTCTTGCTCTGTGTAACTAGAGCAGGCATATAAGGAAGTGTAAGAGGATGCCCCTAAAACTGGGAAATAAATACTCCTCTCAAAATGGAAATATTTTATAATTAATAAATATAAGATCAACTTTCATCAGATGCAACCCATCTAACTAATAAATGATGAAGATTGGATTCTTAGACTAGTTAACAATAAGGAAGCAGTGACCTAATAATCATGTAACTGAACATGAATCAATGTCCTGTGCTCTCTTGCTCGCTCGCTTGCTCTCTCAACAGGAAAACCTTGAAGCCAGGCCTGGTTAGCAGGTCTCTATATGATAGGAATCTCACTGTCAGGAGCCATAGGAGCCAGTCAGGTGAACCTGTTCTCTGAGGTAAGCTGGGCAGATGGTGCTGTGACAATAGGCCACACTCAAAGGGGCAGGCCCATTTCAGCTCCAGCAGACTGATGTCACTTGAGAATGTGGACCCAGTGTGGGCAGATTTTTCTAGAGTCCAGAAGTGGCTGTGTAAGCTCAAAACAAAACAAACAAACCTAAAAGACATGTTTGTGGACTACCAGGAACCTCTGGTATAATAAATAGTAAAATGCATTGGACAGTTACAACCTGTCTGTATATCCACCGAAGGGACCAATAGAACCCACGGCTTCTGTCCTACTTCTGTCACAAGGAAGGTGACTTCCACTATGGGTCAGTCTGAGTAAACAGTCCTTGGACGTTATCCAATTCTTTGCTTTAATTTCATGCTCACCAAACAAACCTCTACTTAACGATTTCGGTTTTACAACAAACAAACAAATTTTACAACAAACGATTTCAGTTTCTTTAAAACTAGAAAGGGGGTAGGGTGCCTGGCTGGGTCAGTTGGTACAGAACGTGACTTTTGATCTCAGAGTTGTGAGTTCAAGCCTCACTCTGGGTATAGAGGTCACTAAGACAAAACAAAATAAAACAAAAAACCTCCACAACATAGCAAGGGGGTGATCTGAATATGGGAATATACCTATTTTAAGTCCCAGAAAGACCAATTCCTGGGTATCAACAAATTAACATTCTGATTTTCTACTGATCCTTTCTTGAGTGTGTTTAGAATTTGCTTGAGCCTTGTGGAGCCTTAAACAGCTCTGAGTAAGCTAACAAAATAATACTCTGGTGCTGAAAAGCTGAGTATGTGACCCTGATCATTAGTGACCTAAATTTATGTGTCACCCCCCCAACCCCCCCCCCCCAATCAACCAGTAGGCCTTTTTTTTTTTTTTTTTTTTTGTAAATGCAGTGACAACCATTGGCAGGTGAATGAATGAAGCCATGGGTTTAGCTTTGTAATTCAAAACTCTCTTATCTCATCCTTTGATTTTTCAGTCCCCAGATTTCTTTTTTCTATGTTATTGTCTCTCCTGACACTTTCATTTCTCTAGCAACTAAGTGTTTTGGGGGTGTATCCATGCTTTTCTCAAGTTGTCTTTACTTTTCTTCTTTACTTCTTCACCTTCCTCCTGTTTTATGACTTTTATGACTTTTTGGTTTTTTAATTTGGAAACTCAACTGCCTCCTCAGTGATCCAATTAAGGTCTCCTATGTTACAGGTTCACTAGTGCTGAAATGTTCCTTAGAGCTGGGCTGACCAATGTGGTAGTCACTGGCCACATGTGACTACTGAACACATGAAATTGGCTGGTCTGAAATGAGAAGTGCTTGGGGCACCTGGCTGGCTCAGTGGGAGGAGTGTGTGACTGTTGATCTTGGGATTGTGAGTTTGAGCCCCACACTGGATGTAGAGATTACTAAAACTAACTAACTAAACGAAATGAGATGTGCTTTAAGTGTAAAATGCATACCAAGTTTCTAAGACTTAGGATAAGGAAAGTATGTAAAATATCTCATTAACACATTAAAAAATGATCAGTATTTTGGCTACATTGGGTTACAGCAAATGGATTCTTTCTTAAAATTTTTTTTAATGTTTATTTATGTTTTGAGAGAGAGACAGACAGAGCACGGGTAGGGGAAGGGCAGAGAGAGAGGGAGACACAGAATCTGAAGCAGGCTCCAGGCTCTGAGCTGTCAGCACAGAGCCCGATGTGGGGCTCCAGCTCACCAACCACGAGGTCATGACCTGAGCTGAAGTTGGACACTTAACCGACTGACCCACACAGGCACCCCAAAGCAAATGTATTCTTAAAATTAATTTCACCTATTTCTTTTTACCTGTATAACGTGGCTACTAAACAATGTAAAAGTACATATTTGGCTAGCAATATAATTCCATTGGCATTGCTGCCTTAGGGAGTCACAATGTCTGTATTCTCTACATATCTACAAGTGGCCTAAGGACTATATGAAAAATTCCATTTGGTCGGAATATCCCAAAATTAACCCTCTATTTCTCTTTTCTCTATCCTGACCCACCTTCTCAAGTCATTCTCGTTTCTCCTTTTCTTTAAGAGGCCAAAAGAAGGGGGAGAGTTTTCTTTTTTGAATCAGAAGTAGGCACAACACAAATACATTTAAATGTAATGGGGATATAAGGAAAACTGAAAGTAAGCAAGACTGCCTGTAGACAAACTGTTAACAAAACACAGTAATATATACACCTGGACAAGCATCAGTCCCATGGGGAAACCCAGCAACTGTAATTACTTCACCTACAGGCACTACACTGAGAATTGTTTCTTTCCACTTGAGTGGAAGCATGCTCTATACCAGAGCAAGCTGTCAGGAGTTTTGCCTCTCTTACACCCGATCTGTCTTCCGAGGCTCACTTTTATACGTGTTATGTAAATGATAATTAATACATGGAACACACTGACAATAATGAGCAGAGGTTGGAGAGTCAGAGGGATCTAGGTTTGATCCTGGCTTTGCCACTTGCTAATTCAATGGTCTTGTGCCAGGAACTTCACCTCTGGAGCCTCACCTGCTAATCTGTAAAATAGGGAAAATGGGACCACAGCTTTCTGGTGGATCAACACCTTGCCTCTGCTCCTAACCATTTTCCACTCTTATTTAGTAGAAACCTGCTCTAAAATACGACTGTATGTTGCCTTTTGCCAGAGACATTTTATTCCTCACCTCAAACCTTGTGAAAAGAGCTTTGAGGGGACCACTGGCCTTGGCATTTGACATTTGAACCAGTGCAGTTTGTATGAACTTCAGCAATTGGGAGAACATTCAAGGTGAAGAAGTGTGGCTTGCAGGATATGTCCATGGTGGGTAAGGAGAGGAAGCTGGTGAGAAAATGCCTACACTAGAATATGTGGAGGCAAAGACATCTATGTATTTTTTGCAGACCAAATGTAGAGAGAGAAAGCCAGCCATGAGCTGTCTTAAAGGGACTGTCCAATACTACAAAGGGAGTCCCAGCTGTGAGGGACTCCTTGCAGAACTCTGAAACTGGGGCTTGCAGAAGGGACATTATCAGTTAAGGAGGTTTCTGAGGATGACGGATCTTTGAGGAGGCCTAGGTCGTGACCTAGGAAAAAGGGTCAGCTTTTAAACACTTGCCAACCCACAAAAGCAGCCCTAGAAACTGAGTTTCATACTTGGAGGATTAAGTCCTATATGCTTAAAATGGTATATAATTACTCCTTCTCTGGCCACATTTCAATCCCTTTCTTTCTCCAGGTGTACTAAATCTCCTCAGGTGCCTGAACTCACTTCTGGCTAGGCTGAGGTCTAGACTCGGACCTGTCTGGGGAGCATCTGGTTTTCTGAGTAATTCCTGTTCTGTGCAAACTGTTCGCAGGCCCAGGAGGTCATTAGCCAATTAAAGATAAGACACCCCTTACTGGAACAGCAAGCAAATGAAACTCACCTTATTCAATAAGAATTTGTGTCTATCTGCTGTATTAAACACGACCAAGATGGGAAATTCATGCACAGTGTAGATCACGGTGGCTTCCACGTTAACTGGCCTTAGCTTAAAGACTAACTTGACTGGAAGGAGAGCAAGAGGATAAGGTGGGGATGGGAGAACAAGACGATTCTGTGACATATCTAAGTGTGTGGCAGTAAATGATGAGCTATTAAAATGAGAATTAAGTGCTGAGGACCCTGACGGGACCGAAGGATCATCCTGTGCCTCAAGAGTTTGGGCTGAGCTTCATACAGGAGTCTGGACTGTAAGGACTGTCCCCGGGTGGCTATTGGAAACTGAAGCCCCTGGGAATTCCATGCTTAGAAATAGGAATGAGGACTAACTGGGGTGAGGGATGAAGGAGGAAAAACTGGATTGGTGGATGGGGCTGGATCATGAAGAACACAAGTGCCAGGATGATGGAGCCAAAATGCCCATGGGAAGTCCATGTAGTGAAAGAATGATTTTTGAGTTAGTGTTCAGTGCATTAAAGCTTTTTTTTTCCCGTCCATGCCAGATTGTCTCAAGACAATGGAATTAGGGAGACAAGGACTCTTTTTCACAAACACTTGGGACACATTACTAACACATTTTGACTTTAAAATAAAATCTTTAGGGGAAGCCTGGGTAGTTCAGTCAGTTAGGCATCCAACTTCAGCTCAAGTCATGATCTCACAGCTCAGGAGCTTGAGCCCCTTGTGAGGCTCTGTGCTGACAGCTCAGAGCCTGGAGCCTGCTTTGGATTGTGTGTCTCCCCCTCTCTCTGCCCCTCCCCTGCTCGCTGGCTCTCAAAATTAAACATACATTTAAGAAAATTAAAAAAAATAAAATCTTTACGGTTAGATACAATTTTGAGCGCTTCAAAAGTTTTTCCTCTGTGGAGGCAAGGTGGAGACTCTTGCCTAGGTATTGCAAGGGAGGAATTTAGGTTACATTTTCTGTCAGAGGAGCACATCAGCATAAGGTATCCCTAAAGTAGCACTGGGGAGCTATCCAGCCACATACCTACTCATCCACCCACCTACTCACTATCATCTATTCCACCAGCCAACAAACATTTTTTTTGTTTTTGTTTTTTGAGTGCCCTGCATGTGGTGTTCCCTGCTGTGTTCCTAAGTTGCAATGATGAATGACACGGTTCTCTCTATTGTATGTCAACGAGTTGGGGTGGGGTAAATGGAGGAAAAATTGCAAAACTTTGATAACAGTCACAGCTGGGAGATGAGTACTTGGGGGTTCATTATACCAATTCTCCTGCTTTTTGGTGTCTTTGATGATTTTCCTAATAAAGTTAGATAGCTGTCCTGTTTCTCAAGAAAGGAAGTTAGAGTTGATAGATGCCTTTATCACAAGGGCAAGTTCAGCTTTGAAGTTACACCCAGGGTATTAGGAAGAAAGACCCTTGGAGCAGGGTGCAGAAAGTGGTCAAGAAATGCCTCCTGGTGGAGGGTAACTGTTCTCTACCAGTCCGCACTCACATTGAGTAAAAGACACCCAAAACCATAGGCCTGCCTTGACTTTAGGCTGAGCGGAGAAGGGCTACGAGATCGGGGTCAGGAGTGAGAAACTGGCCTCTACCACATACCATCCCCTCATCTACCTTTTCTTCTTTCCCTTTTGCTTCAAGTCAGCTAAGTAGATATTTGGATTTTTTGGGCAACACCTGAGCACCCACTATATGCCAGGTGCTGTACCAAGGCTTTGGATTCGATTCCGCGTATACCATTTTATAGAAGATGGAACCAGAAGTCCGGAAATTCCCCAAGGTGTGGGGGACGTGACACAAGCAGGCGAGAGCACTTCAGGAACCTGGTCCTTCCAACCCCAAGTTGTGGGAAACAGGTCAGAAACTTGGGATCAGGCAGAGATAGCTTTGTGGCTTTGAACAAGTCACGGGGCCTCACTGCGTTGACTCAATTTCTCCATCTACAAAAAGGGTACGGTAAAACCTTGTAAGGTTTTGCTTTTTTCTTTAAGGATCAGAGACCTTTAAACTGTCAAGATCCTGGCACGAAGGGAGGGCTCCATAAATGGCAGCCATCATTCTTGGACAAGTGCCGGCACATCCTCCGGGCGCGCCTCCCGCGGGGTCCCTCGGGACCGGCCGGGCCCGCCCCCGAGGCTCCGGTCTCGCAGTGCTCGCGGCAGGTGGCCCAGCATCTCCGTGCCCACGCCCCGAAGCGAGCGGGGAGCGCGGGCGGGTTGGATGACCAAGGTCTCCCCTGGAGGATCGCCTCCCTCCCTCCGCACGCCCGGCGCAGGTGAGGTTTCCGGCCCAGGCCACGGGGACAGCGACCCCGGAGAGAGGTCGTGGCGGACCGCGCGGCCCACGGCCGGGAGAGGGGTCCTGCGGGCACCCCCTCCCTAGCCCAGTTTCACCCCAGGACCAACCCCGGCTCCGGGGCCCGCGGGCTGCGCGCTCTGCGGCTGCGAAAACCCGGAGAGGCGGATCGGAGCGCGCTCGCAGCCAACTCCTCCGCGGTCCGGCCGCCGAGCTGGGCATGCTCAGTGCGGCCGCCGCGCCGCCGTCCGCCAACTCGGAAGCTCGCGCTCCCGGGCCGTGGGGGCGAGAACGCCGGCGGCGGCGAGCCGGCGTCGCCCGCCGCCCCCAGACAGTGGCAAACTTCGCGGCGTCCCCGGAGCTCGCCAGGACGAGACTGATATCTCACAAATAAAAACCAGTCCAGTACCCCCATCCCAGCCCGAATCATGGAGGCTGTGGCCGCCGGAGTGCCGCCGCCGCCGCCGGCCCCTGCCCACTAGCCGGGGACCAACAGGTAAACTGTTGGGGGTGGGGTGGGTGGGAGGAGGAGCTGCGGCCGGGGGGTGGCGGCGGGCTGGAGGAGCCCGAGACGCCCGCGGGCTGGCTGCCCCCGTCGGCGCTCACAGCCCTCCCTCCTTCCCCCTTTTCCCCAGCCCCTAGAGGGGCAGCAAAGGGTTAAATCGGCCCCGCGCCACCGTGAGCACGGCCCCCTCCAGCCGCCGCGACCGCCAGCAGCGCGCCTCGGCGTCTGCCCGGAGCCGCCGAGGGGACCAGAGCCTCGGATGCGCCACCGGAGCCTGGCAGGCGTCTAGGAGGCACCGGCCGCTTACCCCAGTCCGCATCCCTGCCTCCCCCAACCCTCCAGGCCTCTCTCCCCCCGCCCCGGCCGGGTCCGCGCCCAGGTGGTGGGGTCTGCGGGGCGCGTAGCGGCGCGGGAAGGATCCCTGCTGTGGAAGAGGGGCGGGGGCGGGCTTCTCCGCAGTCTCTTCCCGGGGCTGGAGGGCCACCCTCACGTTGGGCGAGCACTCGAGCCACCCGCCTGGGCGCCAAGAAAAGTTTTTTTTTTTTTTTTTCCCCCGTGCCCTTCCCCCACCTCCCACCCCTTGTCCGGCTGGGGTGGGTTTGGGTCCATTGGTGAAAAAAGTCACACGTTCCCATCAGCTGCTCCTCCCCCTGGGGACAGGGTGGGGGGGGGGCGGCGGGAGGCAGGCGCCGCGGGAGACCCGGGCGGACCTCCAGCCGCTTCGCCGCCGCCACCGGAGCAGTGCGTCCCGGGGCTGAAGCGCAGCCGGGTGCCCGCCGAAGACTGCCCCCATCAGTGCGTGTCTGCGTGCCGGGCAGCGGCAGCATCCAACCTGCTTTATTCCTGCCTGCAGCGCCACAGCGAGCGAGCGAGGAGGGGGAGAGAGGGAGTCTGTCTGCAAAGTGCTGCTCCCTGGTGCTCAGAGGCGGCTGCTCCAGCTCCAACTCTCATTCATTTCGCCGGTTAACATGAGAGATCATGGCCGCCTTCGGGCTTCTCAGCTATGAGCAGAGACCGCTGAAACGCCCCCGGCTCGGGCCGCCCGACGTCTACCCGCAGGACCCCAAGCAGAAGGAGGTAAGGGCGCCGGCGGCCTCCCCCGCAACTGGGGCCGTGCTCCGCAGCGCTGACCCGGGGCCAAGTTGGCCCAGCGGGCATCGCCGGCGCGGCGGGGGGAGGGTTGGGGAGGGGGGCCGGGCGGCGGGGGCCGGGCTGAGGGGCTGGGGGGACCCCGGGCGGCGGAGACCCAGCGGCTGTCAGTCGCTGCGCTCCACTGGGGCGCTCGCTCTCCGGGTGCCGGGTCGCTTCCCGGTTACCGGGCCTTGCACGGCGCCGCTGGGTGCTTCACCGGGTTCCTCCTTGCCGAAACCCTCTTGCTTGCTCTCCCCCGCTTCTGACTGCTTTATTTTTCTCCCCGCTGCTTCGGTAAATCCGCGTAAACTTTTTGAAAAATGTTGGAATGCAGCGCATCCGACACAGGTCTTAACGTTTTGCGCCAGCTGAGCAGGGACGGTGGGGGGGGGGGTGCGGCGTGAGGGGGAGACCTTTTCTGTTCAAATTTTCCACTTGGGAGTGGAAGTCATATTTATCGAGGTGATAAATATTTAGCTCTTTGAACGTACTTCTTTCTGTATCCTCTTTTCCCTTTAAAAAATCAATATCAAGGGGAACCTGATTTTCGTCCCTAGAGGCGATTGGTTTAATTGCTGGAGGCTGTTTTGTATACGTAAAAGCAGACGGGTTACCTTGGAAGGGAAATATGTCCCGGGGATTTCTTATTTATTTGAACGCAATTGGAGAAACCTTGACTCTTGCCTTAGGTACAGTAGCTTCAATGTCTAGAGTAACCATGACGTTTTATAACCATTTATGTGTTTGTCAGTAGTTAACAAGTAATTATGTAACAACTCTCCGGTTATAATGATCACCCTTGGCTACACAATTTGCCCAGGGATTTGCCTTTTTTTTTTTTCCTTTTTTCTTTTTAAAGATCACCTGCTACCCAGCTGTGCTTTCTGACTTTGCCAGCTGCAGCCCACCCCATCCTCTGTTTTCTTCGGCTAAAAACGAAGTGAGCACATTGCAGAACTTCTTTCTGGGAATCTGAAAACTCTCTATTAAAAGTTTGGAGGCCCACTGACATCACAGAAGCAGCTTTGTAAAGAAGGCGAGGAGGGGTCCTTAAGACTTCCTTTTTGATAAACGTATCTATTTCAGTAATAAAGGAAGAATGCTTGCTCTGGTTAAACTTCTGTTAATGTTTCTGAAAAATAAGGAGTGGCAATTCCTTTTAGAGGCATAAGCACATTAAGTATGTTTGAGAATCCTTGGAGTAAATCAGTTTGAAGCTGGGAAGGTTTTACAGGTGGTTCTCAGTTGAGGCTTAACACTAAGGATGGTTTGATGAGATCTGGCCGATTCTTCCGCTCCCTGTTCTCCCTGGGGGCTACTCCCACCCGGAATAAAGTTAAGTGTTAAGGACTACAAGTAACAGACACTAAGAGCCAACTGTGATGAAAATTAGTAACTTAAAAAAAGATCAGTGCCAGGAAATTTTTAAAGTTTTGGTGGGGACAGGAATACTGATTGGCTGATCTTTCTCATCTTGTAATTAATGTCTTGCCACATTTTCCAGAAGGCAGTGTAATTAATAGCATCTCTCTAGTTACGGCCTGGTCGTCTGGGATGCCATGTGGGCGTGTTAAGTGTTTATTCCTCAGGTCAGTGCTCATTTAGGATTGGGGCCCTGTGATTCTGGAAAAAATAAAATTTTGGATTTTAGGATTTTACAACATTTCATGGCATTCTAAAACTGGAAGTGACCTTAGAGTCTATTTTATGTAACTTCCTTTTGACAAAGTGAAACTGAGGCCCAAGAAGGTTTGCCTGACTTAATCAAGGTGTATGATAGAGAAGCAGAGGATTTGGACCACCAAACCAGTCTTGTGTCAAGACTGATACTGTGTTAATGATTTATGCTAAATTGTGTGGTTCTGATATTACTCCCTTTCCCCCAAGACAGCCAATATTTCATCTCTCTGGAACAGAGTCAGAGTTACATGTGACTGTAGCCAAATTTGAGTACAATATGGAACAGGTGCTTGGCTGTTCTTGCGTGGTGGTGTGGTGAACAGTGCTTCATAGGCTGCAGTTACTTATGTACTGACTCAAGATTTTTACCCTATCCCTGTATCACCTGTACTTTTATTCTAATATTTTCTTTAAGTTAATTTTTAAGAAACTTTTTTGTTTTCTAGGCAGCAATACGCATGAAGCCATGGATTCGCATATACATATATAATGCAAAATTTGTAATCAAATTGTTATATGTAGACATTAAATTTTTATTTGCTGGGTATTCAATAGATGATTGTACATAATAAAACAAGCCTTATGACTATTGAAACTTCTAAAAGTTTATCTCTGCATTTGAGACCGTTGCTGTGTTTCATCAGAGATATGTGTGTCACGCTGTGGGAAGTGCTGATTTAATGAAGGAAGTATGGGCTTCCAACTTGGGCAGACCTGGATTTGGGTTCCGGTTCAGCCTCTTTGCAGTTGTGTGGCCTTGGGCAAGTTGCATAACTTCTCATTTGTAAATTAGTATAATTGTTCTATTCAGAAAACCTTCAAAACCCTGGCTACATTTGTGTGAGAAAAACCCTCCTCCTGGTGGAAGCTATTCTCATTACTATAGCTGTAACTTTTATTATTGTTAACGAGTGGTGGTAGTGTTCTGGAGAACAGCTCCTGGGAGATATGATGGAACCCTTGAATGAAGGTCCCCTAAGGAGAAGGAGGGTCGGGTGGGGAGAGCTGGAGGCTTTAACCTGCTTGATTGAGAGCTTGCCTGTGCATCAGCATTCCACAGGACTTTATTCTGTGTTGTGTTATAGTACTTTGTCTTTTGGAAACCGATTGTCCTCAAGCCTTGAGACAGAATCGGAAAACTGAGAGTCATCCTTGATTTCCCCTTCTTCCTTATCCTCCATAACTCATCTATCAGGACATCTTGTCTGGTCCAGTTTCCAAATATATTTCCAATCCATCTGCTCCCGAGTTTCACTAATATGCTCGACTTCCTTTCTGCTTCAGGCTTACTTTTCTCTGCTCCTGGGCTCATACACACGGTGATCGGTCTGCCTGGACACTTGTCTGCCCATCCATTCCTAACCACCCCCCCACCCCCCACCCCCGCTTCCTCCTTGCTCTTCTCACTTTAGCCTGTGGTTAGGAGGGTAGGCTCTGGAGCCCGTCTGGCTGGGTTTGAAACCTGGCTCTGCTATTTACAGACTCCATATTCTCCCCATGCCTCAATATCCCCTCTTGTAGAGTGGGGATGCGAATATGCTGTCTACTCCATAGTGCTGTTGGAAGATGACATGGGTAATGGCACGTAAAGAATTTAGACTAGAGTCCGGCATAGATTTGACACCCAAATACAGTCAGAGTCTGCCTCTTCTTCATCTTTCAGGTCTCAGCCCAGTGACCTTCTCAGAGGCCTTTTTGGTATAAGCATGTAGTTTGTAATTTTGCATTTATTTGTATGCTGCCATTCCCCACTAAAGGGTCAATTTCTTGAGGGCACGGATGAGGGCTGTTTTAAGCATCACTAAAGTACCTGGCACCTAGTGTAGGATCCTCGGATCCTGAGGGCATGCATTCTTGGAATGTATGAATGAAAGTGGGAATGAATGAATAAAAAGAGGAAATCTGGTGATTGAGGGGTGTTAGGGACAGTCTAGTTTAACGGAGAAATTATCCTTGACTCCTAACCTTGGGGGTGACAAGGCTGAAAGCTAAATTAAACCCTCTTAGAAGTAGGAAGGAAGAGGAGTTTACCCTGGGGTGGAAGAGGCCAAAACAGCTGAATAGTGTTTTCAGGAAGTCAAATTAGTGAGAAAAACAGTTTGGGTCAGTCGTGAGATTTCCAGGCATGAAGACCCGTAGAGTGCCCCCCCCCCCTCCTCGGCAGGGGAGATTGGGGTGCGGTGGGAACGGTCTGGTGTGCAGTGCAGAGACTGCCCAAGGACAAGTACAGTAAAACTTGGGGAAGGAGCAGGGAGTTAACGAAGGTGGGTGGTGGGTGGTGTCTGCATGTGGATAGCCCAGAACAGCTGTTCTCAAACTTGACCTCTCCTGATCACCTGTAGGGGCTTGTTACAAACTGATGGCTGGGTTTTTCCGATCCTGTAGTTCTGAGCCAGGGCTCAACAAGATGCCTGGTGCTCTGATGGCTGCTGGTCCAGTCCCCGCTCTGGACCCTGACCCAGAGCGATGACATCCACTTCTGCAGAGGCTAAAGAGTTCTGCCTGATGCAGGTAGGGCAGGACTAGGCATCTGGTATGGCTAACGTTGCGGGAGTTTGGTTTAGCAGCCGGCTCAGCCGGGGTCTGGTGGGCTTTTCTCAGAAGTCGTGTCCTTTCGTACATCAAAGACAAGTCAGGAAGTCTCAGTCCCCCTCCAATGGCTTTCCATTACGCTTGGAATAAAACACAGACTCCTGACCTAGGCCTTCAAGGCCCTACCATCTGGTCCTTGCTCACTTCTGCAACCACTGCCGGTAGCTAAACCACCTGGCTTTGAGTTCTGGCCTCGTCACTTACTACCTTTTTGACTCCAGTCTCATTTGTGGAATGGGTTTCATGTTTGTTCCTACTACATGGGGTTGTTGGAAAGATAAAATGAGATTTGAACCATGTCTGGCACATAGTGCACAGTTCAGGCCACTACTATTGGGATTACCTCTCCCTTTTTAAAGGATCCCAGGACTTCCAGTGTATTTATAATATCCATAAGACCCTGCCCTTTGAGATCTGGCCTCTAGGCTTTGAGTCACCCCTTCCTGACTTGCTCATTCTCCCCTTGGCCGTGCAGTGGGACCACATGGGTGGGCTCTCTCCTTCCAACAGGCTCAAGTCTTTTGTGTCTATGTTCCTGTCCCTGACTACCCCTGCAATCGTGTTTCCTGTCATTTGGCTCTTAGAGACTCCCTCCTTGTAACCCATCTTTGCTCATCCTTGCTAGCCCATTATCTCGTGTTAATAGGTTTTGCAGTGCTGGTTACTGTCTGAAATGGTTGCTGATTTTCTCCATGGTCTTCCACATGAGAAGTAGACTGCATGAGAGTGGAGTCTTGTCTGTGATGTTTACAGTTTTGAGCTGCATAGTGCCTGGCATTAGACTAGGTGCTTAGTAAATAGTTCTTACAGAAATTAATAAAATGCAGAAGGAATTTTTTTTTTTAACGTTTATTTATTTTTGAGACAGAGAGAGACAGAGCATGAACAGGGGAGGGGCAGAGAGAGAGAGGGAGGGAGACACAGAATCTGAAGCAGGCTTGAGACTCCGAGCTGTCAGCACAGAGCCCGACGCGGGGCTCGAGCTCATGGACCGTGAGATCATGACCTGAGCCGAAGTCGGACGCTTAACTGACTGAGCCACCCAGGCGCCCCAGAAAGAACTCTTAACAAGCAGTTGTATTTATAACATCTAACTGCCCCAATGCTTGTTTTATTTTGGCAAACCCTGCTTGCTTGTTAGCATGTAAAACTCTTAAAACACATTAAATGGTTATTGTAAAGACAGCTGGGGAGGTGGGGGTGAGGGGAGGTGAAAATGTGTTTCTTTATAATCTATGAGAGGGAGGATGTTGATGAAGTTGCCTAGGAAGAGAGGACAGGTTGACCAGTTGCCTGGGGGACCATAAGAGAAGGTTAGGGGAAAAGCTTCCTCCTGAGATTAATTGGCTGCCTGCATGGCCCCATCATAGACCTCCCTGAATACCAGTGTTCTGGGAGGAATATCTGTATGTTTAACTCTGGTCTCATGAGACTCTTAGGCCAGAATCAGTGTAGGAAACACTGGGCCAGAGGCCCTGCTGCTTCCTGCTACTTACAGAAGTTTTGCTACCCAAACTTTGTGGCCAAAGAGTAGGAACCCATGTGGCTGTCATTTCTCAGTGTCTGCTAACACCTGCAGCAGAATCGTCAAAGATGCTTGTTAAACATGCAGATAAAATGCCCCACCTAAGACTTGCTGAGTCAGAATTTCTGGGAAGGAAGCTGAGGAATTTGCATTTTAAACAAGCTTTCCAGGTGATTCCTAAGTATATTGTTTGAGAACAGTTGCTTTAGTTTGTGTGTTTATCTGTAGAAAATGTTGTAAACCAGATCCCCTCATTTACTACCTGCTTCCCACTATTTCATGTCTTAGAATCTTTAGACAAATATACCACTTGAAGTATTAATACCTTTTGATAGAAAATAGTGAGAATGAGTTTAGCCACTACCCTCCTCTACCCCCAAAGTTCTGTTCTAATGACCATGGTTTCCAGCATAGGCTTGTTTCCTATCTGCTGTACACGGTTTATAGCAGAGTGGAATGCCCTGCCTTGCCCTTGAAGTATCCACAGCCCCCTCCTGTGTGCACTTGGCTAAACTGGGGCATAGGGGAGCAGGTCTTGCTTTGTCCATGAGGATGTTCTTTGACCTTGTTCGGGGCAGCGGAGTTTTATGTTTGACTGTGGGCCTGGACTCTAAACTGGGCTCTTTAGGGACTCATGTAAAACCATTAATTTCTGGTGCAGCCACTGTCCGTTGTTAGCCTGTCGGGTTTTTCACTTAGGCTGGTGACTGTGGTGATGACATGTGAAGTTCAAGGACCACAAAGTGAGGTCTGGAAGGCAAACTGTGTTGGGTGGGCACTAGGTAGGAGAGGATGAGGATGAACAGAGTCCTAGGATTGTAGTTGAGCAGGTGCCTTTTGTAGGTGTGTGCATATACACATGAAAACAAAGCAGAAGCAGGAGGGAGTAAGTGGAAGTGGAAACTACCAAGAATTGTGATGTATTTCTTCTGCACTTCTCCCTTAATGAAGTTCTGAATCCCACTTGTGAGGCTTCTTGACAGACTAGGAAGGAAGTAGAGAAGTTGGAGGGGTCTGTAAGAATGAACACGATTAAAGTTCTCCTTAGCAGCGTTCTCTGAGTAGCGGTGAAAGGAGCTAGTTGACTTAGCCTGGGGAAAAGCTGACCTCAGGGTGTGAGTGGGGAAAGCCACGTGGAGGGAAGAAGTCCAAGGGCAGTGTGGAGGGAAGTGTCTACCTCCTACACATTCCTCCCTGAGAAGGGAACATGAAAACACTTGACTTCTAATTGTCTTTATTTAAAAAAAAAATTTTTTTTTCAACGTTTATTTATTTTTTGGGGGACAGAGAGAGACAGAGCATGAACGGGGGAGGGGCAGAGAGAGAGGGAGACACAGAATCGGAAACAGGCTCCAGGCTCTGAGCCATCAGCCCAGAGCCTGACGCGGGGCTCGAACTCACGGACCGCGAGATCGTGACCTGACTGAAGTCGGACGCCTAACCGACTGCGCCACCCGGCGCCCCTCTAATTGTCTTTAGATAATGTCTGAAGCTGGCGATGGTGAGAAGAAAGTTCATTATATTATTCTCTTTCTGTGTTTTGGGAAATTTACATAATAAAGAAAAATGTCATTATATTACAAAATAGCATGATTTCTACCTAAAAATTTATGTCTACATAATATAGAAGGATTATCACCCACGGGCAAACAGTTGTTATCTCTCAAGGATGGGATTAGAGGTGATTATTTTCTTTTTGTACTAATATTTATTCCAAACTATAAAGATAAATGTGTACTGCTGTTGTCATTGGAGGAAATGACTTAGTAATTAGGTAACTTTGGTTGGGCTTACAAGAGTGGGTCTTTGTTGTTGGTTCCAAACTAAGATAGAACTCCTTCAGCTGATGCATAGGCAGAGGGGTCTGGGAGGGTGTAGATTTATATATGTACACATCTGATGTCACCAAAAGTGTGGTGAGGTTGGGGTTAGGGCTGTTTGCGTGAGCATTCCAGCTCTGTCCACCACTTGAACTGTGTGATTTGGATTGCTGTGTCATTTTCCTCACCTATGAGTTGGGGAGAATCCCTAATCATCTAGATTGTTTTATTAATTCATTTTTTATTGAAAACTTTTAAAAAATGTTTGTTTCTTTTTAAGAGAGCGAGCAAGACAGAGCGTGAGCAAAGGAGGGGCAGAGAAAGAGGGAGACACAGAATCTGAAGCAGGCTCCAGACTCTGAACTGACAGCACAGAGCCCGGGACAGGACTTGAACTCATGAACCACAAGATCATGACCTGAGCAAAGTAGGATGCTTAACCTACTGAGCCACCTAGACGCTCCTATTTTTTTTTTTTTTTAAGTTTGTTTACTGAGAGAGAGATGCGAGGAGAGAGAGAGAATGAATCCCAAGCAGGTCCCATGCTGTCATTGCACAGCCGCACTCAGGGCTCCATCTCACAAACCATGAGATCATGACCTGAGCCCAATTCAAGATTGGGACGCTAAACTGACTGAGCCACCCAGGCACCCCTCATGTACATGTACATTGTTTTAAATGTGAGGGAGCATGGGGCACCTGGGTGGCACAGTTGGTTGAGCATCCAACTTCGGCTCAGGTCATCTCACAAAGTACATGAGTTTGAGCCCACATCAGGCTCTCAGCTGTCCCTGCAGAGCCCACTTCAGATCCTCCGTCCCCCTTGCACTGTCTCTGCCCCTCTTATGCTTGTGCTGTCTCTCAAAAATTAACCTTAAAAAAATGTGAAGGAGCATCATAAACTTAAATTGTTACCAACTGTTGAGGTATAAATTCAGTGTGGTGTACTGGAACAGGCACGTACCAACTGATGATTAAAATGTTAGGACTTTGATTAGCTGGTTCATATATTGGTAACTTGAACTCTGGCATAATGGGAGTATTTACACCAAGGAAATGGGCAAATGTTACAAGTTAGGTTTTTTTTTTTTTTTTTTTTTTTGTTTCTTTAATGTTATTCTTTGAGAGAGAGAGCGTGCACGCGTGTGCTCACACAAGCGGGGGAGGGGCAGAGAGAATCCGAAGCAGGCTCCAGGATCTCCGCTGTTGGCACAGAGCCAGATGCGGGGCTCGAACTCAGAATCTTGAGATTGGCCTTAGCCAAAGTTGGACATTTAACCAACTGAGCACCCAGGCACCCCTCCCACCTCTCCATTTTTTAAAGGTAGTTGTTAAACATTTATCAGCATACTATTTGGGTGTGTTTGTACTTGGCACTTTGTTGACTACTTGATGATTATTCTCATCCTGGGATTCCCTTATCTGCTACCTACAAATTTTTTTTCAAAGCCAGACCCTCATTTACTTACCTAACCTGTCTTGCAGCTTGGAGTGAGCATATGACTTAATTTTGGCTAAAGAGAGTTAATGGAAATCTACCTTAGGACTTCTGGAGAAGAATTTTTTTCTCACTGAAAAAAGTGTAGGCACAGGAGGAGCTGACCTCTCTTAATGCTCCGATAGCTCCTTAGTTTTCTATCTTTGGGAAAGTAATTAAAGGGTATGATTGTTGGAGCTAGGGCATCTGTCTTGTGACCATGAGGCAACAAGCCTAGGAATGAAAAGCCAACACATGAGGAGGCAGTTGAGTGGCTTTATGAAATTGTGAAGCTACTGAACTGACTTGAGGACCACCTCTCCCTGGACTTGTTAAGTAATCAATCAAGCCATTATGGACCAGTTGTCAATTTGCTGCAGCTAAAAGCATTCTCATGTTGTCATGGTAGTTTTCATTTATATATTGGCACCTGGAATAATTACAGTGTGAGCCCTTCCTTTTGTTTGTTTATTATTTATTTTCTCTCTCTCCAGAGAATGCTCATCCCCAAAGTCTCCTACTCTCTGGCTTAATGGGTATATATAGCAAGGGACAGAGAGCGCCTGTGTCTTGTCTGTTAGGCAGTAAGTTTTGCCCCATGCCTATCAGAAGCTTAGAGGAAGTGGAAATGGCTTCTTCATTTATTTCCATCTGTGTCAGAAAGTGTTTAGGCAGAAGGAAGAGCCCTGACCTCTTGTTTGGAGGGAAAGATTCTATGGATCTATAGCATTTTGGGGGGAAACATGTTTAGAGCTAGAAGGGAACTTAGAGATGGGTTGCTCTCATTTAATAGAAAAGGAAATTGAGTCCCAGGGAGGTTAAAGTGACTTGTTAAGGCAGATCTGGGCCAAGCACTTGTGTGCCCTGATTTGTTCTTGCAACTTTTCTTGGCCTCCCTTAGGTACACAGTCTTTGCTTCTGGTAAACACCCTCACGTTGTCCTGGCAATGAAAATTACTCTGCATTTGGGGGCACCTAGTATCTCTGTGAGAGCTGGGGACTGTTTAGTTCACCATTTGATCTTAGAGCTTGCCAGAATGTTTACTGGGGTCTCTGGGCAGAGAGAAGAATACTCTGAAAGTTCAGACACTCTGTGTTTTTTGGTGGAAGTTTCCCAGCGTATCTATGGCCTCTGGTGTAGATGGCTCTGGCATTGGCATTGATGGGCTCTGCGTGTTCTTGGCTGAGATACTCTTATTTCTGGGTAAGCTCTCTTAGAGATATAGACAGGTGTACCAGTTGCCTGCTTCCAGGGAGCAAACTTGTGTTCTATATAAATGGATCCCCCTTAGTTATGACCTGCTGTGGCCCTGAGGAGAATTTCACCCTCTCGGTTTTATTTTCCATGTTTTGAGGGAAGCGTTGCTGTATATATATGCATGCCAAACAAATTGAACCATTATTATTGAGCACTTTGTAGGCCCTTTGCCAGCCGGGAGGGTAGGGCCTAAAACTTCTTTCCTATGTCCCCGGCTTTGAACACAGCACCTGGCCCCTACCTAGGACTCAAACTTTTTTTCTATGAGTAAATGGGACAATAAACAAATGGTAGGAGCATTGGTCCTGGACCCCCAAAGACTTCAGTATAGGGTAGTGGTTTTCATTTGAGAGTGATTCCCCCTCCCCCTAGGGGAAATTGGTAGTATCTGCAGAACTTTGGGTTGTTATAACTCTGTGTGGTCAAGTGCATATATATACATGCTGCTACTGACATCTAGTAGGTAGAAGCCAGGATTGTTTGTGACCTTCTCTAATACTTTGCCCCCACCAAGGATTATCTGGCCTTAAATGTCAGTAGTTCCAAGGCTGAGAAACCCTGGTCTACAGGAGGTGATAGACCTGTAACTCAGGAATACAATGTTTCAGATACTCTTTGAGAGGAATGTACAAAGTCCTGTGGAAACAGGTGGGAGTGACTCATTTTTTTTTTTTTTTTTTTTTTTTTTTGATGGGACCTACTATAGGAGATTTTTGAGTCTGGGACTTGAAGGATGTGTAGGAGTGGATGGGGCTGAGGATGTGGAAGAAAATTAATCTTGGGGTAGAGGGAGCAGCTTGTGCAAAAGGCCAGAAGGAATGTGGGATGGGCTGTGGGCTTTGGGCCTGAGGTGTGGTGTGGGATATGTTGGGGGAAGCTGGGTTGGAGTGGGAGAGAAAGGTGAGATCAAGTTACGGGGGCCTTTGCTGTGTTAAGGCGTTTGGATATTATAGCGGGGGTGGTGAGGTGCCGTTCCAGGGTGTGAAGTTAAACGGATGAGACTGAGATGACTAATGTTTGCAGTTTGAGGGGACAGTGGCTCTGAGGGTCTTATTGAGGCAACAAGACTGAGTAGCCAGGTGGTCACTGACATTCCGTGTCAGGGGGTGGATGTATTATTTTCTTGCAGCTTCCATAACAAGTTTCCACAGACCAGGTGGCTTAAAATAATGGAAATGTATTCTCTCGCAGCTTTGGAGGCCACGAGTCCAAAGGGAGTGTTGGTGGGGTTGCTCTCCCTCTGGAGGCTCTAGGGGAAGATCCTCCCTTTCCTCTTCTAGTCTCTCTTGGCCCCAGTGTTCTTGGCTTCTTTGTGGACATCTCAGTCTGATTTCCGCTTCCAGCTTCACGTGGCCTTTTCAGTGTGTGTCTCTTCGTTGGGTGTGCCTTATATGGACACTCGTTGCTGCATTCAGGGCCTACCTGGGTAATCCTGGATGATCTCATCTCAAGATCTTTAACATAATTACATCTGTAAAGACCCTTTTCCAAAATAAGATAACATTTACAGGTTCCGGGATTTGATGTGGGTATCCTTTAGGGGTCTGTTTTTTTGGCCAACAGGGCTTAAGAAGGAGGAGAGGATTTAAGAGATTATTTGGGTGGCAGAATTGATAAAGTGGATGTGTGAGGTAAAAGAGAGGAGTACAAGAATATACCAGCATTTTTAGCTTAGATTAGTGGTTCCCACACTTTCTGATCTTAGGGTCCCTTTATAATCTTAAACATTATTGAGAATCCCATAGGGCTTTTGTTTATGTAGGATATACTTGAAATTTACTTTATTAGAAGTTAAAACTGAAAAATTTTAAAAATATATATCCATTTAACTGCAATAACAAACCAGCATCTTGTTAAAATGTTTTTTATGAACAGTAACTTGTTACTGTGGCGTTGTTTTACGTTTTTGCAAATCTCTTTAATGTCTAGACTCTCAAATCTAGTTCTCCATTCAGTCTCTTACAATATGTTGTGTTGAAAGATATGAAGGAGATTAGGCCTCACGTGGATGGGTAGTTGGGAAGTTCTTGGGAACCACAGAGGACTTGAACCTGGAGTCCACTGGCTCACACAGTTGGGTAAGTCGATCGATGGTGGTCCCGAAGCCATCATGCCACAGGAAACAAAAGAACTTGTTTATTTTTTTTCCAAGGGTGGTGAAGGTGGGGGTGGAGAGAATGAGAGCATTTCTGAATGTTTTCAGTTTGAGAGAACTCTTGGGATTCCAGGTTGAAATGTATAGTAGCTGAAGCTGGAATTACGGATTTGGGTGTGTTATGTGTGTAGATATTTCAAGTCATGGCTGTGATTACCTGTTGAGTGTGCAGAGATGGAGAAGCGGGCTTAGGATGGAACTTTTCAGGGCTGTACATCCTGAAGACGGCACTTGTTAAGGAGATGGGTATGGGGTGATGGGTGGCCCAAGGGGAGAGGTAACATAGGGTGAGGTTCCAGCTAGGTTGGTGGCCTCTTAGTTTAGCAGTTTCTCACCTCAGGACCTTTGCACATGTGCTTTCTGCTGTCTGGTTGCCTTATTCTCTTCATCACTGAGAAGTGCTTGTTTTCTCCTCAACACTCAATGCCATTTGTGTTTGATTTGTTTCTTATCTGCTCTGTCTCCCAACCAGTAGAAGTTCCATGAAGCAGGGACCATGTCCGTTTCACCACCCCCCCCCCCCATCTCCAGAAGTCAGGAGAGGGTCTGGTGTATGGTAAAAGTTAAATACCTATGTCTTGACAGGATCTGGCAACCAGACAGTCATTATTCAGCCAATGGTTATTAGAAGCCTGGTACAGGGCATGGGGATACCAGGAAGTATAAGACATGGTTTCTACCCTTGAGGGACTTTGGAGGGGTGATACTCCTGTACACTGGGTGGCAAAGTCACTGAAAGTTTTAGTGGGGTGGTGGCAACAAATGAGGGAGGGGTCAGTTTTTGTGAGGGATTAGAAGTCTTCAAGGAATGGGGGTGTTTTCCGGATGACAAGGCCTTCTGGGCAGATGGTATGAGGAAAGGCACAGAGATGGGAAATAGGACATGATCTTCAGGTCAACTGCAAATAGTTCACTAAGGTGAGAGTATATTCAGTCAATAAGCTGAACATGCCTATAGATTTTTTTGGGAGTTTGAGAGAGAAGTAGATCTTGAAACTACCGGAGAGGGAGGGGTATCTGCTGAGTGAGACGGACTTTGTCCTGGGGCCAGGGGATTGAGGTCCCAAGGGGAGGGACACCTTATGCGTGTTACAGATTACTGCCTCTGAGAAAGGAAAGGAGGCAGGACTTATCTGGGGCTTGCTGTTTATCCTGAATTTTCTACAGGCATTTTCAGAGTCAGTTTTAATGTGCGAAGATTTTCCTCAGCAGGAACAAACTTAGCCTTCAACCCACATCCAGCATGCCACAGTTTAGCTATGCAAGTGCTGCCTTATTGTCAATTAAAATTTGGTAGAATTTGCTGCTTTCCTCTTCCAGCCATTTCATTCATGGATTAATCTATGAGGTTGTTGAGATTAGGACCATTTGAGGCATTGGCAACAGTGAAGAACTAATAAAAATGTATTTTGTCTGAAGTGTCATTGGGATTTTTTTGCTAAGATACTGGTTTACGTAGAAGCATGGAGGCCCTATCAAAATTAGGTCCAAGGCATTGCTAAATAATTTACCTTTCTCCTGAGTTCTGTGAGGAAGATTAATATTGACATTACTCAGTTGTTTTTGTTTTTATTTATTCTATTTTATTTATTTTTTAGAGAGGGAATGAGCATGTGAGCATGTGCGAGCAGGGTAGGGGCAGAGCGGGGGAGATAGAATCCCAAGCAGGCTCCACGCCCGGAGCCCAGAGCCCAGAGCCCAGAGCCCCGAGCCCCATGCGGGGCTCTATCCCAAAACCCTGGGATCATGACCTGAGCCAAAATCAAGACTCGGATGCTCAACTGACCGAGACATCCAGGCACCCATTTTTGTTTTTCTTTTTCTTTTTCTTTTAAAGCTTCACACAGTGCTGTGTTGGCAGTATGGAAAATACTTTTGGGGTCAGAGCTGTTTTTACTCCTTGGTCAGTTTTAGACTAAATGTCAGCTCCCTCTTGAAAAAAAGATTCTTTATGAATTGGAGATACTATTTACATTTTGACTACTCACATGAAATCTGCTTTTAAGTCATTATTAAGTAATCAAAATGTTTTTGAAATTATATTTTCATTTACTTAGTACTTGATATATACCTCCCACTGTGCTAGGTGATGTGGGGGTGTAGAAAAGAAATAGAAGTCTGCTTCTGTCCCCTCTAGAACAGTGCTTCTCAAAATATCTGTGTTGAGGGACCAGTTTTTTTTTTAATTAATTTTCAATCTGTTGCAGACTGATAGAAATATGATTAAAATGAATTACTAGAAAAATACAGCTTGAATGTAGAGGCAATATCAAATTGCTGTAAAATTTTCCAAACACTTTAGTTTTTGCATCTTTCTTTTTGAGGGCCAGTAATAGCTATGGACCACACTGAATAGCACTGCTCAAGAAATTAACATCTGGGGGCTCCTGGGAGGCTCAGTCAGTTAAGCATCCATCCGACTCTTGGTTTTGGCTCAGGTCATGATCTCACGGTTTGTGAGTTTGGACCCCACACCGGGCTCCGTGCTAACAGTGTGGATGGAGCCTGCTTGGGATTCTCTATCTCCTCTTCTCTCTGCCTCTCCCCCACCCACACTGTCTCTGTCTCTCTCAAATAAATAATCTCCAATAAATATTTTAAAAAAAGAAATTAATGTCTGGTTCACTGACCCACATAAAACATTTGAAAATGATGGGTGTATGAATTTATTTTAAAATCGAGGAATAATCCATATATTCATTGGGGTGTATAAAGTACCACATTATATCATGATAGCTAGTGTTGATTGTGTTGGTTATCCTGAGTGCTTTACAGATTTGGTTTTATGCCAGCCTCACAAACCCCTCTGAGGTGGGTATTGTTAATCTTCTTATAGATGAAGAAACTGAGGCACTGGGTGGGAGGTGGGCTTACTTAACTTGCTTGAGGTCGGTTAGCTGCATAATGATGGAGTTGGGAGCTGGACTTCTGAGCCCATGCTGTAAAACTATTATCTATATATAGTGAGGCTAAAAATGCTGCATGAGTTCAGAAAAGAGAGGATTGGAATGCTTGGAGGTTTCAGTGGAGGGAGCAGGGTGTGAGGGGCAGGATGTGAATGAATGGGGACAGGTTGCACCCTTTCATAAGAAAAAGCTGACGGTGGGATGAGTATTGAGGTACAGGGGAAGAGAGGGTTAGTGCCTCTGAACATCAGTCTTGGAGTCCTGGCAGGTGGCGGGGTGGGGGGTTGGTGAGGAGCTCACACGGTCCTGCTGTCGGATTTATCTCACTAGCTCATGCCTAATAAATCTGGTGGGAGTCGGGGAGGCTGTGAGGGAGGTGGCTGTAGTAACCAAAGCATGAAGTAAAAAGAGCCCCACTGATCAGGGCTTTAAATAGGACTGGAGAAGAAGAATTGGCAGTTGGTGACAAATTGGTCAAAAGAAATGAGAGGAATGTGGAAAACACTCAGATTTCTTGGACACTGTTCCGCTACGATGGTAGGTCCTGTTGCTGGAGGACCTCAAAGTGACATTTTTGTGCTGTCTTTAGTGATACATATGATGGATATCTAGAATTACTTGATTGCCAAGTGTAGTGAATATTCAGACTCCCTTACCCATTCACCCTTTGACTTCAGGCTTGAACTGGTTTACTAAAAGGACCTGTGGAGCGTGGTTTACATACTACCTGTCCCGTGCTTTAAATCTTGCCTTTGTTACCTGTTGTTCACCTCCTCCTGGGCTACTTTAGTGGTGGTTAATCACCAGAATTGCTTGGAAGGTTGGCTAGGCTCCTTGGAAGAAGTGGGAATGAGTAATCCTCCTGAAAATAAAAAGGGTGGAGGCTGAGAGAGATTAACAGAGGTTAACTTTCAGACAATATTTTCAGAGGTGGACCCAGGGACATTTGTTTACTTGGCTCAAAATAGCAGGTTAGCCTCTCTTTTTCCCAGTAATTGACCTAAAACAAATGGACAAAATTGCCACCATTACCAACAACAAAGAGAAACTCCCAGTCTCTCTCCCTTCTTTTCCAGGCAGAAAGAATGATGATGTGCAGTGTCACTTTGATTTTTTCCTATACCCAATTTATCCCTATGACCTGGGAAGTTTTTCTTTATGGATTAGGAATTCATTTGGTAGAAATTGCACAACACTCCTTCCTATAGGTGTGTGCCTAGCATGGGGTCGGGGATGTCATTAGGTGTGGGGTAGAATGATAAACAAAAAGGGTCAAGTTAGGGGGTAAGTGTGATTCACTTCACTGGCCAGTTAACTTCAGAGGACAGAAACCATGACTTGTGTTATGTTCTCTGCCCTCAAGTCACCTAGCACAGTGGGAGGCAGACTCAGTGCTAAGTGAAAAATATGATTTACAGGAAGAGTTTACTGGAGATGTGATCACAGTGTAAGAACTGCATGGGATTGTGACTTACCTGAGCAATGGGGGCTCTAAAGGCAAAACTACCTTTTGAGGCTGGCTTCAATACAATTTTGGGTGGGATAAACTACTGGACACCTCAAGTCCTCTTTTCTCCTTTATGATTATGCAAATCTAAAAGTTCAAGTGTTTTTCTCAGGCAGTTTTCTTACAGAATTTCTGAGAGTTACATCCAGGTGTTTGATATTGGATGATGACGTACATTTGAATGTGATTTGAATGTGAATTAATGGATACAATTATTTAGATAAGAGTGGAGTAAATGCTAAGTATATTTAGATACAATTTGAATCAAAGACTCTCCCACTTTAAAATGGGGAGGGACTGCCTTACTAGGGCACTTATGAGGAGGGGGAGGGCTTTCATCATGGGGAATCCACACCTTTGAGAACTGCATGTGTTCAACACATCATCCTTGGTGGATATTCCCATCCAGTTCATTGGCAAGTTACTGAGTACCTGGTCGTGTGTGTGATTTGGGCCTATATGTGCTGGCCATACAAATGATTCAAGTGTTACCCTGCTGAGTGTCTGATGTGATTGTCACCTATTCTTTACAACAGGCATGTGAGGTCGGTGGAGATATGTCCATTTCACAGAAAAGGGAGCCTGGATTCCTTCCAATTTAGGTTTGTTGGAACCACACTGTTCTCAAAGATGTCATTGTCTTGGGGAACACATTGCCCCTACCAGGACCTGGTCCTCACATGGCCACTTAAGCATTTCACTTCTGTCCACCTTTTGGCCTCAAGTTCTCACCTTATAAAATGAGGACCTATCCTGCCTAAGCCACTGGTTTATGAAGATCAACATGAATGTGCTACTTAATGGCCAGGGAGTGGTAGTATTATTGCCATGATTTTCTTTTGTACTCTTTTTGCCTGCTACTGTGTACAGGTGTGAAGAACTTGCTGTTTTGTGTTGAGCTCCTATTCTTTGATTTCTTGTGGGTCCCCATAGTTACTGATTGATGGCCTGCAGGTGTGGTTTGGATGGGGTAAATATTAATAGCAATGTAGATGAGGGTGGAGGTAAAGAGCTGAGTTTCAGATGCGGCTTTGATGCAAATGTGGCCCTGGTGTTGGAGACATTGGTGAGGGTGGAGGAAGTGCTAGGTTGCCTTTTAGGGGAGTCTTGCATCCCTTAAGTCAGTTTGGCTCCTCCTTTGGCCCTCTTCAGGAGGCTAGTGGCATTTTGGCTGCAATGGGCTGCAATGGGGGATCCCCCCCCGACTTTTTTTTTTCTCACACAGGCATCATGTGACACCTTACTCAGAGGAGATCTAAATTAATCAGCCCCTATTTCTGTGGTGCGGGATGGGGGACAGCCGGGGTGTCCACTTACATAGAGCCAAGTGATGCTGCTTTTCTCAGCTATTGTAGACTTTACAGTGGTTTCCTCTCCTGTGTCCTGATGTTGGAGGGTGGTCTTGCTGTGAGGGATAGAGCAGAGCTTCCCCACCTACCTTCCCTACCGGTGTGTTTAGTTTCCTAGGGCTCCCCTCACAACGTATCACAGACTGGATGGCTTAAAACTGGACATTTATTCTCCTGGAGGTTGGGAATCCTCCTCTTGGCGGGGTCACACCTAGAAGCCTCTAGGGGAGGATAGTTCTTTGCCTTGTCCAGCTTGTAGTAGCCTCAGGCATTGCTGTGTTATAGCCCCTAGCTCTACTCTGCCTCTTTCTTCCCTCTACGTCTTTTCTCCTATAAGGACACCAGCCATATTGGATTAGGGCCTACCCTACTTCATTGTGACCTTAATTACAACTGCAAAGATCCTATTTCCAAATAATGCCATAATCCCAGGTGTAGGGTTTAGGACTGACATATCTTTTGGGGTACACAAGTCAATGTATAAACAGTGTGTCTATCTAGATCCTCCTCTGTACATCCCCAGTTGGTCTGGTACTAGATTTTTGTCTTTTGGGTCTTGGTGAAGGAGGTCCTAGGTGTCCCTTTCTGTTTTCTCAGGAACCTCAAGCCATCAGCCATCTCTCCCTTTTCTTCTGTTATCTTCAACCATTTCCTTTGGTGGATTTTTTCTGGTGCTGTGAAAACATGCATGAGACCCACCCATTGTAGATCTCCCTCTACCTCATGGCTCCATTTTCCCATTTCTCTCCTCTTTCTCCAAACTTTTCCAAAAGCATCCCGTGTGCCGTCTCCTTCACTGCATACTTCTTCCTCTGCTCCTTCCAGTCTGGCTTCTTTTGCCTTCGTCGTTCCACTGAGACACACCTCACTGAGGTCACAGGTGATAGCCACGTTTCCAGTAGCACTTACTCCTATTGAGCTCTCTGTTGGTGAAGCAATGTCTTCTCAGCTTCTGAGGTAAAGCACTCTCGGTTTCCTTTTCTCTTCTCTGGCCTGTGCCATCTCAGTCTCCTTGAAGACTTTTCCTCTCTTACCCAGCCATTAAATCAATACTGGATTTTCTGTGGGGTCTGTCCTAGATTCTTGTCTTTTCTCACTTTACCCTCTCCATAGGTTATCTCAGCCATTGCAGGTCTCGGGAACTACCTATATTCAGACAACTCAAACTTTACAGTGCCAGCCAAGACTTCTCTGCACTCTAAACTTGTATATTTAAGTGACTATAAAAACATTTTGTTCTGTTTGCTACCGCAAACTTATGTTTAAAACTAAACTTGTGGGGGTGCCCGGGTGGCTCAGTCAGGTCAAGTGTCGACTCTTGATTTCGGCTCAGGAAAAGATGTCACAGTTGGTGGGTTTGAGTCCCTCGTTGGGCTCTGTGCTGACACCACAGAGCCCGCTTGGGATTTTCCTCCTTTTCTCTCTACCCTCTCCTCTGCTCTCTCTCTCTCCCCATATAAAAACAACACAAAACAATACTTGTGATCTGCTCCTCTTCTTTCCAGCCCTTCCTCCCCGCCCCCCCAACACTGCTTATACTATTTTAAGAGATATTACCATTCCAGAAATCTGGGTGGTATTCTTTCTTGACAACCTCACTCTGTCATTCCATCTAACACTTCAATAAAAGCCCTGTTGAGTAGCCCTCCTAAATAGCCCTTTATATTTCCCCTCTCTCTACCTCTAATCACCACCATCTTGGTCCTAGCTACTGTCATCTGATGTCCCAGCTCTTTTCTTTTTTTTAAACAAATTTTCTTTCTTTTTTCAATTTTTTAACTTTTATTCATTTTTGAGAGAGGCAGAGTGTGAGTGGGGGAGGGGCAGAGAGAGAGAGAGAGAGAGAGAGAGAGAGAAAGACAGAATCTGAAGCAGGCTCCAGGCTCTGAGCTGTCAGCACAGAGCCCAATGCGGGGCTCGAACTCACAAACCACAAGATCATGACCTGAGCTGAAGTCTGGACACTTAACTGACTGAGCCACCCAGGCGCTCCTGCTGTCCCAACTCTTAGGAGAGCCTGCTGACTAGTTCCCATCCCCTTGCTGCAGCCTCCCATTTAATCTGACCCAACTCCAGTCACTTGACCACACTGCAGATTTATTCAAGTTGTATGACTTTACCTCTCTACATAAAACCCTTTACTATTCTTGTGATAAAGATAGAAGGTCTTCACTTGGTTCATAATATCCTGTGTAGTCTGTCCTCACCCATTGCTTAACCTCAGGTCACACCCGAGTCCCTTCTGCTCCTGCTATGATAGCCTTCTTTCTCTGATTTTCTCAACCCTGCAGTCTATTTATACATGCTCTTCCTGTCCCTCTTTTTAGGTACCTGTATGCTCGAGATTGCTTTGCCTTCCTGATAAATTGACCCTTTTATCATTGTGAGTTGTCCTCCTTTATCTTTGATAACGCTCTTTATCTCGAAGTCTTTTATTTATTTATTTTTTACATTCAATTTTGATAGACAGAGCACATGTGGGGGAGGGGCAGAGAGAGGAGACACAGAGTCCAAAGCAGGCTCCAGGCTCTGAGCCATCAGCACAGAGCCCGACACGGGGCTCGAACCCACAAGCTGTGAGATCATGACTTGAGCCAAAGTCGGACGCTCAACCGACTAAGCCACCCAGGCGCCCCATGAAGTCTTTTTTTTTTTTTAAATGTTTGTTTACTTTGAAAGACTCGACTCTTGTGAGCCAGCAGAGAGAGAGCAGAGAATCCCAAGCCTCCTTGGCCCTGTCAGTGCACAGCATTACGTGGGGCTTGATCTCAGGGACCTTGAGATCATGACCTGAGCCAAAATCAAGAGTCGGATACTTAACCCACTGAGCCACCCGGGAGCACTGAAGTCTACTTTGTCCAGTATTAATATAGCTACTCCAGCACTCTTAGGCTTGTTGTTTGCACTGTTGATATCTTTCCCATCCATTTACTGTCAATTTACCTTTATAATTTATTTATTTAAAAATGATGATGATGATGATGTAAACTCTATGCCCAATGTGGGGCTTGAACTCACAACCAAAAACTCAGTGTGATTCAACACTTCGATACAAATGCACTCCTTAATCCCCATCACCTATTTAACCTGTCTTCCCATCCACCTCCCTTCTAGTAACCATCAGTTTGCTCTCTATAGTTACGAGTCTGTTTCTTGGTTTGCCTCTCCTTTTTTATCCCCCTTTGCTCATTTGTTACTTTGATTCCACATTAGTGAAATCATGTATTTGTCTTTCTCTGACTAATTTCACTTAGGATAATACTCTCAAGCTCCCATCCATGTTGTTGCAAATGGCAAGATTTCATTCTTTTTATGGCTGAGTAATACTCCATTATACACATGTGTGCGTGTGCACACACACATATCTATCTATATATATTTGCCACTTTATCCACCTATCGGTTGATGGATACTTGGCTGTTTCCGTAGGATTTTGCTTTTTTATCCATTCTGACAATATCTCTCCTTTAACTGGAATCGTCTATCAACATTTAATTATTTAATAAAACTTGATATGGTTGGATTTAGATATCACATTTTACTATTTGTTTTTTTCTGTGTCTCCTGCTGTCTTTTGGGTTATTAAACAGTTTCTTCTAATTTACCTATTGATATTTTAGTTATACCACCTTACATTGTGTTGTTTTTGTTTTTGTTTTTTTGGTGTGTGCATGTGATTTCTTTAGGAAGTACAATATACATCCCTAACTTTTCAGTCTTAGAGCTAATATTGTATCACTTTATGCAAAATGTCAACCTCACCATTATAAAGTCTTCCTCTTAGTTAACTCCTACTTCTCAGGAGAACTCAGCTCAAAGACCACTTCAGGGAATTCTTGCCTGACTTCTCAGACTGTGAAGCTGCTATAATGTGTGTCCTGAGCAGGTAATGCTTCTCCTTGGGGCATTTATCACTTGTAATTTGCTCACTTTGGGACCCCCAGTACTTAGCTCAGTGCTGTATACTAATTTATTTGTTGATTGAGTGAAGGGGAGCCCTGAGTTGTGGTTTGAAGAAGGCAGAAGATTTCATGATAATGTACTCCAGGGGATGGGAATGGCATTATGTAAGGCTTAGAGGCTGAAAAGATGACGTATGTGGGAAGGAATATAATAGTCAAGTAGATTAAATGACTTAAAATATAAAAATAAAATATAGCTGTAAGTTTTTCTAACAGTAGCCACCATTTATAGAGCACTTAATATGGGCCAGGCACTGTGCTAAACTCTTTGTACGTTTTATCTTATATAACCTCAACCCTGTGAGTTATTCTTGCTGCATTTCAAACAAAGCAACTGAGGTATAGAGAGGTCGCTTACCTCGTTCCCAATCACAGGTAAGGGCTCTGCATTCAAACTCAAATCCGTGTGATTTTGATGCTCAGGATGGAAGTGGGACTGAGAAGTGGAACTTGATTGTTTATGGCATTTAATGCCTGTGTAAGGTAATTGTGTTTTGATTTGGGGCCCGAGTTCAGTGGAGAGAAGCCCCATGGATGCTACTGTGGGTTTGTAGAATCTCGTGTTACATGCTTTTATTCTTTAGCCCGTTCTGGGGAACAGAAGAAAAAAAAAGGAGAGAGCCTTTGGAGGCTTTTGCATAGTGGAGGACAGATAAGAAAACTTGTTTCGGGACGATTCATCAGGAGACCAGTGGGCAGGATGGATTCAGGTAAAAGTCTAGACAGGAAGGGAAATACGTGAGAAGCAGCCACAGTTTAGAGAGGGAACTGTAGTATTTTAAAGGAAGGAGTGAATGTGAGACATGTTTTGAGAGAATTCTGAGTAGAATCGGTTAGGAATGAGGCATGAGGATAGGAAGATCAATCCCTTTTCTTTTGGGCCATTTATACCTGCTAACTCTAGGTGTTACCCAAAGACCATTAAGTACACCCATGCTGGAGATAACAGCCTTGTTTCTCAAAATGGGGTGCCCAGACATCCTCAGGGGTCTGAGAGAATGCTTTTTTCAGAAGAGTTGTACAAGGCTAGGAAAAATAGTTAGAAAGCTGTGTTTTAAGATTTTGTTTGTTTGGGTAAGATCATAGCGAACACAGTCTGCCTGACTAGTGCATAGAGGGACTTTTTTCTACTTCTGTGGTATTATTCCGGGTGGACATTTCTGCCCAGTTCATTGAACAGTCATTGAGTTAGTGTGTTCAACACGAGTAGATGACTAAACAGGGCATGTGTGCACATGTTCTGTGGGTTAGAGGAGAAGTCTGGAGGAGGTTAAGTATGTGTGTGCTTGTGTGTATGTGTGCATCTGTGTATGTGTTTGTCTGCATTTATTTTCTGCCTTTGAAATGATCATTGAAAATTGACCTTTATTGTTTTTTTCTTGAGAAAGAGCTTAACCAGTTTACAAACTAGTATCAAAATATTTTCACTTTCCCAATGAAGCATTTTATTGAAATTAAAAGATTATCTGAAAGTGATCCAAAACATAAGATTATTCTATGAAGTTCAAGGAAAATGTGTGAAATTTATGGGTGCGTTCAGAGTTCACCCAATGCCTTGAAGATCTGGTTTGTGTGTCAGTATAGAATGCAGAGGTACAGAGTGAATCCTGGTCTTCCATATGAATGTGGGACAATTTCTAGGATTTTGTTTCTGTTTGTTTCTGGGTGCCTGTCTCCCTGAAATTGCTTTAAGGCTTATTATTTTAGTAGAAACCCAGGACAAGAGGTTGAGAGTCTGCCTTTCTCCATGTTGAGGCTACGTTCGGACCGGTTCTGTGTTGAGCCTGTTGAAATTCATATGTACCTTGGTCTGATGCAGTGCTGCCCTAGGCCACCAGGTGAGGACTGTGAATTTATATTCTCAGCCAGCATCGTCTCTTGGCTGAGTAAATATGAGGTCTCACATATAAACATTGGTCTGCATATGCAATATTTTGCCCTTGATGCTGTTGATAATAAATAAATACATTTAAAAAACTCTCTGAATGCATAGTTGTCCCCCTCTCCCCAATGGTTAACTACAAGTACTTTTTTTTTTCTTTTATTCCCCGTGTTGTACAATGTGAAATTTTTCAACCTTTTAATAAGGAGTCCTTTTACTGGAAAAGAGTAGCTCTGCTGATCCAGTGCCCAGAATGTAGGCGTAAGAATGAGACCCTGATTAATGGTTGGGTGTGCCCCTAAGGTTTTGGGGTTTTAGTTGTCTCACCTTGCACATAGGCAAAGTAGCAGCTGATGCTTCTATTATAAATCATTGACGAGGTGTGGCAGAAGAAGTTTAAATCTCAGTAAGAACCATTGTTAGAATTTTGGTGGTTACCTTCTTATTTAGAAAATCTTTGAAGAGGTTCAAGGCTAGTGCAAGAGGAAGCTATTTGTGTCCCATACAGCTTCTGGCATGGGGATTGTAGAGGCATGCTTTCCAAAATCTGGACTCTCTCTTCTACTTTTTTCTGATTAGATTTGGCAAAGGCCTTCAGAGCAAAGCGTCATAGAAGTTTGTTGTTTGAGTTCATGTAACACACATTACTTCTTGTTCTGTGTCTCTTCTTGCTGCCGAATGCCATTAAGTATCCATGTCCTAACCCATTTTCCCCATTTGGGGTCTGCAGACATTCTCGGGTCAGAGAGAATATTTTTTCTTTGAAAGAGGTGTGTTGGTGCATGAGCAGAGTTTGAGAAATACTGGCTAAACAATAATAAACACTCTAGAATTTGAAATTGACTTTTAACTCATTGTTTAAATTCTTGCCATTGACTTTCACGCTTTTCAGAAACTTTAGGAAATAAACTACCAGCGTGCATATTTTGGTTGTGATGCTTTGGGCTTTTACTCCCTTTCCCTTAGGGGACCTAAAGTTTTCTGTCAGTAAACCTTAAACACAGCTTCTGTTTTGGCTGTTTGCATCCTGATGTAATTGAGTATACGGTGACCTTGGTGTTTTTATTTGTTTTGGGTCTGTGAGAAGCAAAAGAGTGAAAGAGAAAGCTTTATGCACTAGTTTCTTTATATACATACACATATATCTATACCTGTACATATACGTGTGTGTGTGTGTGTGTGTGTGTATTGCTTTGTATTTGCACCTTTGTAGTAGGGCAAGGGAGATGTGGTAGAGAATTCGGACCAGCCTTTTTTTGGATGTATAGTTTCCTCCTCCTGATGGTGACTGCAAGCACTGATGCTGGGCATGGGAGCCCTGGGTTTCTAGAAGCCACAAACTCCAAATCTTTATGTCAGTGGTTCTCTTTATGTGTGGTCCCTGGATTTGCATACTTCATTCATATGTTGTTAGAAATTCAGATTTTCAGGCCCCACCCCAGGCCTACTGAATTGGAAATTCTGGGGATGAGGCCCAGGAAGCTGTGTTAAAACCCGTGGTATTCTGATGTACGCAAATATTTCAGAACCACCTCTTAAGGCCAGGTCTTTTTAGCTTCCTAAATAGACATTTTGTACACGTGAGTGCTTCCTGGAGCTTTAGGTTACCACTTTCCTGAACCAGAAATAGGACAAAAACAGAAGTAATACTAATTGCTGACCATTTCATATAGTATGGTGGTCAGAAACCATGGATTCTTTGGAGTTGTTTACCGCTGTATCATCTTGGGCTAGTTAACCTCTCTGCTTTATTTCCTTCAACTGGGTTGTGGAGATAAGAGTGGAAACTATTATTATCTCTCTCTTACAGTTGAGGAAACTGAGGGACAGGAACAGTTGCAAAGGTTGCTTAGAGCCACTCTTACAGGAACTGGAGGTTCAAATTTGGACAGTGCGATCGCAGACTCTGGGCTCTCACCTACTGCTCTCTTGTATGTATTTCCATTTAGCCTTCCTCCCATAGCATCATCTCCACCTATAGCCACATCTCCCAGCGCTAGGAAGGTGCGTAGAGAGCTGGAAGAGGACAGCCCCTTGTGATGTCGCAGCAGGGGCTGGGCTCTTGCTGACCCTTGACAATGTGAAGCTCAGTGTTTCCTAAACCTAGAGCCTCCAAGTCCTCTTTTCAGAAGCAGGCCTCTAAAGGGTAAAGTCAGCCCTTCTCTGTCTTTGGTCCCCAATGGAAGGGTTGTGGAACCCGGTGGGGGCAGTGTTGGTTGTTGCTACCGTCGGAGAGCTATGACCATTTAGTGGGCAGGGCCAGGTATGCTAGATATCCTTAATGTGGACAGTGAGGCTTAAGACAGTTGCATCCCACTGGGCTGTCAGATGTGCTACTGGACCATCTAAATCTTGTTTTTTCCCCCCTCTCTATTCCAGGTGGGACTCTGTTTACATATGATCTCCAAGTATTTTTTTTTTGCATGATTTTAATATACATTTAATATACCCTGAGTTTCTGAGGAATATAACACTGCATTTTAATAAATTTGGGAATTCTGTTTTATTAGTTTGAAACTTTACCAAGAGTTTTCACTTTTTCTGAAAAGTTGTATCATGCTGTTCCTGACCATTTGAAATGACAATAGAACATGTGTGATGTCTGCATTTGTATTTACTGCATTGTAGGGATTCTAGGTATAGGAACAAATACAACAATTTATTCATGACTCCTAGGGCCTCATTTCTCAAAGTTTAAGGTGCCCATGAATTACCTGGGAACTTGTTGCAATACAGATTGTGATGGGGGATTTGCATTTGCATTGTGATAGAGATTTCACGTTTATTTATTTACTTATTTTTATTTTTTTGTGTATTTTGAGAGAGAGTGTACATCTGCAAGCAGGGAGGGGCAGAGGGGCAGGGAGAGAGAGAGGGAGGCCCAATCGGGCTCCAAGCTGTCAGAGCTGTCGGAGCGGAGCCTGATGTGGGGCTCGAACCCACAAACTGAGATCAAGACCTGAGCCCAAACCAAGAGTCGGATGCTTAACTGACTGAGCCACCCAGGCACCCTGAGATTTTGCACTTCTAACAAGCCCTAGCTGATGGCACTGCTGCTGGCTTCTGGCCAGTGGACCGTGCTTTGAGTAGTGAAGGTCTTGTGTTGTATACCTGTGCATATTCAAATACCTATGTTATCATAACTTACTTAAAAATTCTTTTTAGAATGAGGGCATTATATTGATTTGTTAAAAAATATATATACTGGTACCGGATAGTTATTGTTTATCAATTTCGTTTCAGATTCAGAAAAAGGGTGTTATAAAATAATTCTTTTTCGGGATGGTGCATTGAGTTTGATGGGTGAGAGCCACTGCTCTGGGTGATGAGGTAGATCTATCATAAATACAAATAGAATTATGGGCCCCAAAGTCAAAGAACAGTGATTCAGAATATACTCATTAAGTTAATTGTTCAAATCAGGTTGTCATTCATTTATTCTTTCTTTCTTTTTTTTTTTTTTTTTTTAAGAGACATGTACCCTCAGAATTGATTCCTTTTTTAAAGTTTGTTTATTTTGAGAGAGAAGGAGCACATGCAGGAGGGGCAGAGAGAGAAGAAGAGAGAAAGAATTCCGCGCAGGTCCCCGCTGTCAGCATGAGGAGCCTGATGCAGGGCTCGAGCTCACAAACCCACGAGATCATGATCTGAGTGGAGTTCAGAAGTCGCTCAACCAGCTGAGCCACCCAGAGGCCCCTTTCCTTTTCTTTTTCTTCTTTAAAGTAGGCTCCATGCCTAGCATGGGGCTTGAACTAACGACCCTGAGATAAAAAGTCAGTCTACTGACTGAGTCAGCCAGGTGCCCCTCACTTACTTACTGTTTCAACAAATATTTATTGAATTCCTATGTGTGCTCTCTGTGCCAGGCACTGCTCTATGTGCTTGACATGCCTCTGTGAACAAAATAAAGACCCTTGGTCTCAGGGACCTTCCTGGTGGTGGGGGAGACAGACAGTACACACTGTAAGTAAATTACAGGACATTTTAAGTGGTGAGTGCTATGGATTGTTGGCCGATTAGGAATGCTGGGGATGAAGAGGACAGGGTGAGCAGTTTAAATTTTAAATAGGGTCATCCGATTCCTGGTTGAGAATATAAAAATTTGAGCAAAGCCGTAGGTGGTTATAGAGTTGACCGTGTGGATACCAGGGAAAGCCATGCAGGCTGAGGGAACAGACAGCACAGTGGCCCTGAGGCTAGAGGCCATCCAGCAGGCCTGCTTGAAGAGCTGCAAGAAGACCAGTGTGGTTGGAGTCGAGTCAGCTAAGGCAAGAGGGTGAGGAATGAGGTCAGAAAGGGAATAGCATTAGGGACTTGTGGGACATCGTAGGGCCTTTGCTTATACCCAGAGTTGGGGAGTTAATGCGGCTTTTGAGCAGGAGTAACATAGTCTTCCTGAAGTTTTAAAAAGCTCCCTGTGGCTGCTGTGTTGAAAAAGGCTTCCAGGGGGCAGTCGTAGAAGCAAGGAGACCAGTTAGGAGCCATTGGTATGTCCAAGCATGAGATTAATGGGGTCCCTGACTCAGAGAGGGCATTGGTAGTGATGAAGGTTCTGGAAGTGTTTTTGTGCCACTTAGAATACAAGATAAAATGTTCTCAGAACTCAAGGCTTCCAGCAGTACCTGTGTGGATCTTAGTGTGAGGAAAATCTTATGTGGTTGACAAGTAACCACGGTTCCATGTTCTTTTTCTTCTGAGGAGTGTGTGTACGTGTGCACGCATGCGTATGTTTGCAGAACCTATCTCTCCAGGCTAGCAGTTAGCAGTCAAGTACGGTGAGCAGCTGAGTCTGTGTACCTTTAGAATAGAATGCGAAGCAGCCTTAAATGGAACTAACTGGTCCTGAAAGCCTCACACATTTCTTCTTGATTAAGCCAGATGTGTTTCTAGTAAAAACATATGCTGTTACTCAATTAATGTTTCTTGTAATACTCTGATGGTAAATCAAAGATAAAAATTCATTTTTCTCATCCCATTTCCTTTCTGACCCCATTTGTCCCCCTTCTTTCTTAGACTCTGAGACTATAGAAATTTTATTAGCGCACTCGCTTTAAGTTGACTGACGCCTTTCTGACTTATAATATGCATTATGTAGTTTTGCCCTAGATTTTCAAATAATTAGTTTGAACAAGTGGGAGCAGTTTGAGACTCAGTGTTGATAGGTGTATGCAACTCATTTTCTGTGCAGGTCACGATTTCAGTGACCTTCGTGCTTGGAGGAGACTTGATTATCATAGAGCTAAACTTCCTGTAGTGGGGTCTTTTGAAAGCTTGCCAAAACAGTGGCTTGCCAAGATGTTAGGTAGAGTATATACACAATTAAGTAAAGTTCCATGGCATGTCTCCAGGGGACCTCGGCTCTCAGCCAGGCTGACCTTTCAGGTGCTTATATGTCATAAACTATTTTGTCCTAAGGCTTTCTGCTTCATCACAGCAGTGACTTTGATCAGTTGTTTTTTTGTTTTTTCCATTTTCTACTTGCAGCAATTATGGAGTATATGTTAAGTATATGCTCTCATTTTTGTGCTATGGCTAGCATTACCCCAACAGTTAAATAAGAACTTTTCTTTGTTTAGAGTGAGGGGAAGAGAAGGTAGCTTCATTTACTCAACTTCTCCCCTTTACTCTTTCAAGTCTATATTTTAGGAACTCTGATTTAGTTCCATAGCTCAATGATTTGGGCTGGATAAAGTGGTGGTTGTATTCTTCTCCTCCTTCTCTCTCTCTCTCTCTCTTTTTTTTTTAAAGCCTTGGGCTATTTCTTTTTTTTTAAATTTTTTTTTCAACGTTTTTTTATTTATTTTTGGGACAGAGAGAGACAAAGCATGAACGGGGGAAGGGCAGAGAGAGAGGGAGACACAGAATCGGAAACAGGCTCCAGGCTCTGAGCCATCAGCCCAGAGCCAGACGCGGGGCTCGAACTCACGGACCGCAAGATCGTGACCTGGCTGAAGTCGGACGCTTAACTGACTGCGCCACCCAGGCGCCCCTTAAAGCCTTGGGCTATTTCTGATGTGACCTTGGGAAGAATATTTTTCCTATATCCAGTAGGAGATGTTTTTAAGGAGAGTATGAGTTGTAGCTACATATTTTTAGACCACATTTTCATATGGCATTAGTACTTTGGTGGCATGGAGTCGTGGAGATTTCTCTTCCTAGCCTTGGGTTGAGGAGACAGCATTTTAGTGCTGGCTCTGTCCAGTTACTGTGCTAGCTTAGGGAGCCTCATTCTTGTTTATAAATGGGCCTGAAGATCCTTACTTAGTGAGCCAACATGTACGGAAGAATTTTGCAAGCCCTAAACTTCCTTCACATGTTGCTGGTCATGGTGTTGTGTTTATTATAAAGCTTGTGCCTATGAACCCTTCATTTCTGTCTTTAACTTGCTATGGGGTCTTAGGTAAGTGGAGTGAGCCATTTTTCTTGAACATAAAATAGAGATGTGCATAGGGGCTGGCAGGGAAGGGAGAGCCCAACTATAGGGTCTCTAGAAACAATTCCAGTATACAGATTCTGGGATTTTATATTTTCTGCGTGTGGGGAGGGTTTTTGCTCATTTTTTTCTTTTCCTAACTTGTTAAAACATTTTAAACTTACAGAATAATTAAGAGAAGAGTGTCATGAACGCCCACGTACCCTCTACCTAAAGTTAACAGTTGTTAATATTTTGCCACATTTACTTCATCATTCTCTGTATGTTTGTGTCCTGGTTTTAAACTTTGAATTTCTGCTCTCTCTTTGATGTGTGTTCAACAGTTCTCTTTTCCAGAGTATAGTGTAGTCGGTCATTAGGCTGCAGTGTATCGGGTTAAGTTGGAGTTTTTATGTCCTTCTGATTAATTGATACTTTTTCTTGACCAGGATGAACTTACTGCTGTGAATGTGAAACAAGGCTTCAACAATCAGCCAGCCTTTACTGGAGATGAACATGGCTCAGCCAGAAATATTGTAATTAACCCATCAAAGGTAATGCAAATTGTCTATTTCCTAAACCTTCTGAAAAAGTGTGTGTGACACTCTTGATAGTTAATGTTGATTAATTAGTGTTATTTAAACCACAATCCATATTCAGGATTCCCAGGATATCTTGCATACTGTCCTGCTGTAGGACCCAGTTAGGAATCGTGCATTGCATTTGGTTGTCCTGTCCTTTCAGTCTATTGTAACCTGGTACAGGATTGCGCTCCACCTTTTCTCATGGTGGTGTTTTTTTGGGGGATTTCAGAGTTGCCATTTTAGAAGAGTGCCGTCCAGGGGCACCTGGATGGCTCAGTGGGTTGAGCATCTGACTTCAGCTCAGGTCATGATCTCACTTTATGAGTTTGAGCTCTGCATTGGGCTTGCTGGTCTCAGCACAGAGCCCACTTCAGACCCTCTGCCCCCTCTCTCGGCCCCTTCCCCACTTACACTCTCTCAAAAATAAATAAAACATTAAAAAAAGATACATTTGTCTTATATTCTAGTCCTATATTCTAGATTTGTCTGATTGTTTTTCATGATAAGTTTCAGGTTAAATATTTTTGGTAAGAAGACTATATTGTATATCAGAAGTCATACAAGACCAGTTTGCCCATTACTGGTTATACTGAGTTTGAGCACCAAAGGTGGTGTCTTCTCTTTATATTGTAAAAGTAGTTATCTTTTCCTTGTTGTAGACTCTTTCGGGTGATAGTTTGAGACCAAGTGAATATGCTGTTCTTCAATAAAATTTCATCGTGTGATTTTATCATCAGTTCATGATGCTTGCTGAATGATTCATTTTGCTGGCGGTTGCAAAATGCAGGTTTTCCAATTGTCTTTTCTCATACATTATTGCCATTCTTGTGTAAATGGACATCTCATTTTAGAATTTATTTTTATTTATTATTACTATTATTTTAATGTTTGTTTATTTTTGAGGGAGACAGAGAAGGGGACAGAGGATCTGAGGCAGACTCTGTGCTGACAGAGCTGTGGGGGCTCGAATTCACAAACCGTGAGATCACGACTCGAGCCGAAGTCGGACACTCAACCGACTGAGCCACCCAGGCACCCTGCCCTTTATTTTTTATTGTTTTATTTTATTTTTTTAAGTAGGTTCCACGCCCAACGTGGGGCTTCAACTCACCACCCTGAGATTAAGAGAGAGCCTGAACTACCGACTGAGCCAGCCCGGAGCCCCAAACACTTCCATTTTTCTTTTCTTTTCTTTTCTTTTCTTTTCTTTTCTTTTCTTTTCTTTTCTTTTCTTTTCTCCTTTCCTTTCCTTCCTTTTTCTTTTCTTTTTATTTTTATTAAAAAAAAATTTTTTTTTTAACGTTTATTTATTTTTGAGACAGAGAGAGACACAGCATGAATGGGGGAGGGACAGAGAGAGAGGGAGACACAGAATCGGAAGCAGGCTCCAGGCTCTGAGCCATCAGCCCAGAGCCCAACACAGGGCTCGAACTCATGGACCGCGAGATCGTGACCTGAGCTAAAGTCGGACACTTAACTGACTGAGCCACCCAGGCGCCCCTCTTCTTTCTCCCCTCCCCTCCCCTCCCCTTCTCCTGGAGCTCCAAACACTTCCTTCTTTCTTTCTTTCTTCCTTCCTTCCTTCCTTCTTTTTTTTTTTTTTTCAACGTTTATTTATTTTTGGGACAGAGAGAGACAGAGCATGAACGGGGGAGGGGCAGAGAGAGAGGGAGACACAGAATCGGAAACAGGCTCCAGGCTCTGAGCCATCGGCCCAGAGCCTGACGCGGGGCTCGAACTCCCGGACCGCGAGATCGTGACCTGGCTGAAGTCGGACGCTTAACAGACTGCGCCACCCAGGCGCCCCTTCCTTCTTTTTTTAAAGTAATCTCCACTCCCTACTTGGGGCTGTAACTCACAAAGATCAAGAGTTGCATTTCCCACCCACTGAGCCAGCCAGGTGCACTGACCCCCCATATTTTAGTATCACTTTGAACCTTGGACTCTTTAATATTTGATGTGTCATCTTTTCTCATTTTGGTGTTTAAATTGTCTCTTACTTTGTGGGGGGAGAGCACCTTTAACCTGTTTCTTGGGTGCTTTTGACACCTCCATCATTCTTTGAGCGTTTCCTCACTTTTGATATAATAATGTATTTTAGGTTCATGTTCTTTCTGTGCCCCAGCCCAGATCTGGATGTTTGGCATGCTGATTGCTACTAGAGTATCATAACGTGTAGGTCATTTCGGTGGACAGAGATGGGAAACAACACGTAGATTTGTTTCTTATCTTCTCTCCTTTTTCTTTCCTTCCTTGCATCCATCCACTAGTTCTCATGCAATATCACAGGGTTTTTCAAGTTTTATGTTCCATCTTTCTCTCTCTCTTCTCCCAAAGTGAGAACCCTGGCTTTCAGTAAATTCAATGTATTTATTTACTCTGTCTTAAAATACACATAAAAAAGTTATAGAATAGACTATACCACCAATGTTATTCCAACAACAAAGTTACTATGTAAAATTTATAATTTTCCTGTAATACTTTTTGTCCTTAGATTAATTTTCATTAAGGGTATAGAGTCATTGTTGTCATAAAATTTTTCTTTTTTTTAATTTTAATTTTTATGTTTTAACGTTTATTTATTTTAGAAACAGAGCATGAGCGGGGGAGGGTCAGAGAGAGAGGAAGACACAGAATCTGAAACAGGCTCCAGGCTCTGAGCTGTCAGCACAGAGCCTGACGCGGGGCTTGAACTCACGAACTGCGAGATCATGACCTGACCTGAAGTTGGACGCTTAACTGACTGAGCCACCCAGGCGCCCCTCTTTTTTTTAATTTTTAAATTTTTAAAAAATGTTTTGATTTGTTTTTGAGAGAGAGGGAGAGCGTGAGCAGGGGAGGGGCAGAGAGAGAGGGAGACACAGAATCTGAACCAGGCTCCAGGCTCTGAGCTCTCAGTACAGAGCCCGATATGGGTCTTGAGCTCGTGAACTGTGAGATTGTGACCTGAGCTGAAGTCGGGCACTCAACCGACTGAGCCATCCAGATGCTCCCAAAATTTTTTGAATTAAAAATTTTTTTCTGTGTGGTTATGTTAACAATTACGTATATAGGTGGAATTATTTGTTTCTGTTTGTATTCTTTTAAAATTTGCTTTTTTTCATCCTTTTTGAGTTGTTTTTATTTTCTGAATACTGAAATATTAAATTGAAAGCATCATACATAAAAATGAAAAGAATATATTTTCTTCTCCTTACCCAGAAATAACCATTGTTAGAGGTTTGTGTATCATTTAAGATCTCTTTGTTTGCACATGTACACACATGCACATGTAATTGACAGTTTGCTAATCAACTGAAATATTTAAACAGTGTGAAAGAGAACAGGCATTTTCTACAGATGATCGTGCCATCAACTGAACACAGTGTTTTTAGTTTTGTCTTCTTCCAATCTTCATACACTTTTAACATCACAGCTACAATTATGTGTATACTGTAATTGGCATTTTTAAAAAATTGTGGTAAAATAAACAAAACTTGCCATTTTAACATTTTAAGATGTACAGTTCTTTGGCATTAAGTCACATTGTGGTATAACTGTCATCACCATCCACCTCCAGAATTTTTTTGTCTTCCTTATGTTTTTTAAAAAAGTAACATCATGGGGCGCCTGGGTGGCGCAGTCGGTTAAGCGTCCGACTTCAGCCAGGTCATGATCTCGCGGTCCGTGAGTTCGAGCCCCATGTCAGGCTCTGGGCTGATGGCTCGGAGCCTGGAGCCTGTTTCCGATTCTGTGTCTCCCTCTCTCTCTGCCCCTCCCCCGTTCATGCTCTGTCTCTCTCTGTCCCAAAAATAAATAAACGTTGAAAAAAAAAAAAAAAAAAGTAACATCATTTGGTATATATTTTTTGAGGTCGGAAGTATTCATTTTAATAATTATTGATGGACAGATAACGAACATGCCATCGTTTATGTTCTAGAATGACCTGAAACTGCTAGTATACAGCAATTAGCCTGTTGCCAATTTCTTTTTTTAAACAGATTATTTATTTATTCATTTATTTAGAGTGAGCGCACAAGCAGGAAGGGGCAGAGAGAAGGAGAGACAGAATCCCAAGCAGGCTCTGTGCCATCAGAGGAGAGCCCTATGAGGGGCTCGAACTCACAAACTGTGAGATCATGACTTGAGCCGAGATCAAGAGACGGATGCTTACCCGACTGCGCCACCCAGGCGCCCCAGCCTGTTGCCAATTTTTTAAGGTTATTTATGAAGCGGTTGTAGTCATATTTGAACATGTAGCTTTTGTTCTTTAGGGTAAATTCCCAGAAGCATGTCACTTGGGTAGAAGGTGTATTAGTCTCTTAGGGCCATCATAACAAAGTACCACAAACTGGTGGCTTAAACAACAGAAATGTGATTTTCTGAGAATATTTATTTTCTCACAGTTGAGGGGTCTGGTAGTCAAGATCAGGGTGTCAGTAGGTCTGGGTTCTTGTGAGGACTCTCTCCTTGGCTTGTGCAAGGCTGGCCTCTCACTGTGTCCTCACATGGGCTTTTCTCTGTGTGCATGTATTTCTGGTGTTTCTTCCTCTTATAAGGAAGCCAGTCCACTGGATTTGGCCCCACCATTAAGACTTCATTTGACCTTAACCGCTGTTAAAGGCCCTGTCTCCAAATGCAATCATACTGGGGATTAGGGCTTCCACATCTGAATTTTGGGGTAACACAATTCGGTCCGTAACAGAAAGTATGACTGCTGTGTGTCTCTTGATACGAACTGCCAAACTATTCTGTTGTATCAAGTTTTATGTCAATTTAAATAACTGAATAAATGGAAATAACATCCATTACAACTTCTGCTGCTGTCAACCCTTCCTGTGAGATTTACTCAAGGATTCAAACCTTCTGAAGGGAATTTGATCTTATAAATATGGAATACATGAACTATACTGTAGTCCCTAAACTTTTTTCCATTTTCTCATGAAATGAATTACTTTCAAAATAGCTTTGGGTGGATGGAAACAAGTTTTAAATTAAACTTTATCTCTCCTACCTTGTCTGATGGAGTGCAAATTGGTATAAAGCTTATGGAGGGCAATTTAACAAATGCTGATTAAAATTTCAGAATCATACAATCTGAATTGTGGAAATTTATCTGAAATCTGTAGCTGTACATGTGTGAAATGACAAATAGGAAAGATTGTTCATTTTAATGTGATCTATAATAGAGTTTGGAAAAAACACTCCAAGTGTCCATTAACAGGGGCTTGATTCAATAAAATGTGGTACCCCACACAGTGCATTATTTGTAAAAATAAATGAGAAATTCTCCATATATAGATAGATGTGAAAGACTTAGACGTGTACTAAAGCACATAAAGAGTACATACATAAAAAAGAAAAAATAACCTATTTGTGTTCATGTGTATTCACCTGAAGCAACACCGGAAAGACCTATGAAACTAAGCAAAGTGGTTACTTGGAGGTAGGCATTGGGACTTGGGAATGAGGCTATTTGGTTTTTTAGGTTTGGAATAATGTGAATATAAAATTAAGTGCACGTTCATTTTGATTTTCTTTTTTCTCTTTTTAGGGAATTTTAGTTTACAATATGCAGTTGTTCACAGGGTTTAAGATGTAGACATAAGACATATAGTCACCTGTTCCGTTGTTATTAAATACATAGTTATAAAACAGATCACTGACTAGTTTTTGAAAACATTTTTATACATTTATTATGATTAAATACTCATACATAATTGCAAGTAAGAGACTTTTTAAATATGAAACAATCTGTGTAAGTAGGTATTTTAAGTTCTTGGTGTGAAGACTAGATATTGATTGAGAAATTTAAAATTAAACAATTTGTTGCTATTGGTTGCTTGTATCTAGACAACTATAATTGCTACATTTTCACTTTTAATATATTTTCTGTTGCAACATTCTGCAAACATTTACTTAAAACATACCATGAAGTTTTTTGTTAAAAAAAAAAAAAAGGAAAGCTCAAATTTTTTTTCCAATTCTTGTAAGTTTTTATTACCATATTATATCAACACACCAAAATAGACTTTTTTTTATTGTCCATAAATCACAAAGATCAAGGAATGGCAATTCACATTAAGAAAAAGCATACCAGCTGGGTGTCTGGGTGGCACAGTGGTTGAGTGTCAGATTCTATGTTGGCTTAGGTTATGATCTCATGGTTGTGGGATCTAGCCCCGAGTGTGGAGCCTACTTAAGATTCTCTCTCTACCACCCATCTCCCCGGCCCTTCCTCCTTCCATCCCTCCCTTTACCCCTCTCCCCTGTTCTCACACTGTTTCTCTTAAATTATTTTTTAGGAGCACAATATATATCCTTCTATTATTATTTTTTTTTTTAATTTTTTTTTTCCAACGTTTATTTTTTATTTATTTTTGGGACAGAGAGAGACAGAGCATGAACGGGGGAAGGGCAGAGAGAGAGGGAGACACAGAATCGGAAACAGGCTCCAGGCTCTGAGCCATCAGCACAGAGCCCGATGCGGGGCTCGAACTCACGGACCGTGAGATCGTGACCTGAGCTGAAGTCGGACGCTTAACCGACTGCGCCACCCAGGCGCCCCCTATTATTTTTTTTAAAAAATATAATTTATTGTCAAATTGGTTTCCATACAACACCCAGTGCTCATTCCCAACAACACCCAGGGCACATCCCTCCTCTGTGCCCATCCCCCCCTTTCCCCTTAGTTTGTTAGTCCTTAAGAGTCTCTTATGGTTTGCCTCCCTCCCTCTCTGTAATTTTTCTTTTTGCCCTTCCCCTCCCTCGTGGTCTTCTGTAAAGTTTCTCAAGATCCACATATGAGTGTCTTTCTCTGCCTGGCTTATTTCACTTAGCATAACACCCTCTAGTTCCATCCATGTTGCTGCAAATGGCCAGATCTCATTCCATCTCAAAAATAAAAAATTTTAAAAAAGAAAAAGTGTAGATAAACTTTACTAATTTTTACAACTGTGTTCCAGCCTATAGACTAATTATTGACTCATGAGCCTTAACCAAGGCTGTGACTCTTACTTTGTTTCAGCAGGGTAGGTATTTTATTGTAATCATGGTTACCACTGTCTGCTAACCTTACTAGAGATATTTACTAGAAATTGTGCTTGTATCTTATTAAAGAACTCCCAGGGAATGAAATATGATTCTTGGAAATTCCGACAAGTCTTAGGTGGATTCACTTGATTTTTAGGTATTCATCCCTTTCCTTCTTGTGCCTTTCTTCTTATGTCCTCTTTTAGTTCGGTTACTACGAAATGCCACAGTCGTTCACAGAAGCTCCCTTTGCTACTTTATTCCATTCAGAGCAGGTAACAGTAGCTTTCTCTTGAACTACTTGTACTCCTGAAATTGGCGGCCCAGTCAAAAATGTTGAATACTTAATTTAATCGAACCTTTTGTAATTTTCCACTTAAACAAATTTTTCTTGTCTCGTTTTTAGAAAGTACTGAGTGTAAATACAGAGTTTCCTTTCCAAAAATATATGCTATTAAGATGAAACAAGAAAAAGAATGATTACTGTGTGATTACCAGGCTTTCTGCTTTTGTCTGCAACACCTCTCAGGAAAAATATTCTCTTCCAAATTTGTGTGTAGTATGTAAAAGAAGTACAGCTGAAGATTAAAGCAGAACCCATTGTCTTGAAATTTATTCAGGATGTAATTAATTTCATCTTATCAGAGATTCTCAAAGGCTCTTCTTTTTTCCTTGAACCACTTGTTAATAGTGGAACAAAGGTGCTGTGGGAGTTTTTGCATCATGTTAGTATAAGGAAATCACATTTTAAATTGCCATTTTATTTTCTGACGGCTGTTTGAAGATACTCTGGTAAAACAAAAATAAAATATGAATATACATTACTAACATACTTGTTTATTGTCATCAAACTTTTTCTTTTTTTCTTGTTTCCACAGATTGCAGCTTATTTCAGCAGCATATTAGCTGAGAAACTAAAGCTTAACACTTTCCAGGACACCGGAAAGAAGAAACCACAAGTTAATGCTAAAGATAATTACTGGCTGGTTACTGCTCGATCCCAGAGTGCAATTCATAGTTGGTTCTCTGACTTAGCAGGAAATAAACCACTTGCTATTTTGGCAAAAAAGGTATTAAGTATTTCTAATGTTACTTTAATTGTGGTCTTCTAGAAATCACGATGTTCGAGCTAACGTTCAAGTACATACTTGTTTCCCCCTGTTCCTTCCAAAACCCAAAGCCTCACTGGCAGGTGCTGCACATATGCTCTTTGCCCCTTTGTTGTGATGGCACCTGGTGCCTAGGACGTCTTGACCTAAATGTTCCACACAGGAAGCAATTTATGTGGACTTTAGGTAGACAAGTTTTTATTTTTTATTATTTTTTATTTTTTAAATTTTTTTTTTAATGTTTATTTATTTTTGAGACAGAGAGAGGCAGAGCATGAATGGGGGAGGGACAGAGAGAGAGGGAGACACAGAATCGGAAGCAGGCTCCAGGCTCCGAGCCATCAGCCCAGAGCCTGACACGGGGCTTGAACTCACGGACCGCGAGATCGTGATCTGAGCTGAAGTCGGACGCTCAACCGACTGAGCCACCCAGGCGCCCCGGTAGACAAGTTTTTAAAATCGAGAACAGACCATAAGAGTTCATTAATTTCCAGTATTTTTTTTTTTTTCTATTTTTCTTAGGCCGGGATGTCCAAAATCTGTTACACAGAAATTCTTGCTTTGATGTTATTTCCTTGTCTTGAAAAGTACCAATCCAAATTCTTTAAGCTGTCTCCTTCCTAATAAGTACAGTAGTGATTCTGTGCGTGCTTGAAAAACTTCTTTGAAAAAATTTTAGAGCAGAACGGACAGGTTTATTTATAGCTTCTACCTTTTTGGGGGACGGGATGTGGAAAGCGAGGCTTCTTTTAAAATCTTTGCCTTTGATCATTTTTCCTCAAGTGGGAAATAATACAGATTCAACAATCTCTCAAATGTCCAAATCCTATCAAATGTCTTTTGAAATTTAGAGGAGAGCTCTACCCTACCTCTTAGTCTTGATCTCTGGCTTCTGGCACACCTTCCAAGTAACCCATGTGTCTTCCTCAACTGGCCTGAAACCCTTTAGTCTTAGGGGTGTCTATTTTCTGTCCTTGATAGTGAGTGTTCGTTACCTGGTGTGGCGCAGGCCTGGTTTAGAGAAGAGCTCCTTTTTGTATTTGCTTGCTTATTTTCTAAAGCAACTCTTTGAAAATAGTGCCTATCGCTACCATTGGCTTTCTTTTGCCCTCGTGCCTCCGTAGTATTGTGTTGCCTTTCACGTATTTTCGTGATTCAGAGCAACTGAAATCCTTGAAAAGCACAGCAGTCCACATAATCGCCCCTTGCTACTCAGGTTATGCCTGTCTTATCACCGGCTGAACCATGTAGCATTTCTTGTCCAGTAGTGAACATTTACCATGTGGGTACTCTGTGACCTGTAAATTGGATCTGAAGGCCCCCTAAGTCAAAGGACAGCCTTTGTGATGGCTTTCTACCAATAGTTCATACCCTCCGTGTTGGGTCATACCTTCAATTTCCATGTAGCCAGCCTGACATCTTTCTTTTTAGGTTTTCCTTTTAAATACGTTTTTAGAATCCCTTTTTTTGGACATTTCCTGAAAGCAAATAATGGTGAGGAATTGATGCCCTTGCTTGAGGGGTGTAGGTAGTGGTTTCTCATCTTTGAGGAGGGAGATGAATTACAGTGCAGTGTATTAGCCAGTGTTCTTCTCTCTTTATTAGGAGCTGCCTCTGGCCAAGTCAGGTGTTCCTCAGGTAAGCCCTGACATTAATTCTTTGTGAAGATAAACTTGTTGTCTTTATAAAACCATTAACTATGCCTTCAAGTATTCATTTCTTGGGCATTTGAGGAGCCCCTCCCTATTCCTCCCTTCCTCAGCATTTCATCCTCTTAAAAAGGCAAAAGCTCTTTCAGAACTGGGTGAAAGATTTCATTCTTTACATGTTCTTCATAGTAGAAAGTTCAAATACTTCTTTAATTTCTGGTATTTATTTCTGAGATGATTTAATGCAGAAGACCTTAATTTTCCTGCTAAGATCTTGGGTCCTCTTCCAGCTTTGTTCTCGAGTTCAAAATAGTTTCCTATATGGGATCAATCAAGTTTCTGAACCTAGTTTTCTGTTATGGTACAACTCCACAGATCTCCCATGTATTCAGCCACAGAGAGGTAAAAACATGGCCTATAAAGGGACTTTTAACTCCACCATGGTCATAGTTAGATTTGGAAAAAGAGACCTATGGCCTCTAGGGATATCCTTCTGGCTCTTAAACAGTTCACTAGGTATGGCTTCTTCACTTCAGGTGACATTGATTACTGTGGTCTATGTAATTTCCATTTGCCTCCACCTCTGCTTAGTGAACAGAGGGTGTTGACAGTGACCTTTATCTAAGGGGAAAGGCAATACACGGTGGTACAGCCTTTCCATGGATGAAAAACCATCACATGCTAGGTGTCTTAGTTTTCTGTTAGTACTTAGATGCAGGTCTAGCTTGATTTAGAAATGAAACAGCTGCCCAGTATTTGTCTAGGTTCAGCTACAAGTTGTAGTCAGATGGTTTCTTTGCTGAAAATGGAATCCATGCCTGTGAGGAAGTCAATCACTGTAAACATAATTTCCTTCCTGAGTTGGCCCAAACTATGAATTTGACAAAGCCATCAATATGTGTCTTCTTCCTTAATTAAATAACATTCACATACATTCTTCTGAATTTTAATTCCTTTTATTTGAGCTAACCATTTCTTACAGGGTTCTGCCAGTAGGGGCACTGAACTGGAGGTATGCCCTGGCTTGTTCATGTTGAAGACGTGTGACTTAGCTTTGTTTGCTATTTCATCTGAACATTTAACGTGTTCAAATTTTTATTTTCCTTCTGTCAGTTATTCAAAGGAAATCCTTTAGGCATCTGTAAAAGATGCTATTAGTAATGTTTCTTTGGAGATGGTACATTCACTTTTTTGCATTTGCCTAATTTTTAGACCTTGATCTTGTAATTTTTTGGTACATCTGACTGAGAGGCAACTTGGCCTTGGCAACTAAAATTTAACTCTCTCAGACTATATGTTCCAATGAAAGGCAGCAGCTCAAGTCTTGCATGGAGTGTATAAGCCTGTGCTTTTCTTGTCCTTGGCTTAAACAGTAGTCTGTAAACCCATGGTCTTGTGCTCCATGAACAACGTGTCTTATAAATGAAATTTTCAGGAAATTTTCATGTTAAAGCGTGTCACTGTGGTCTGCAGAGAAGGAAGCCTTCCAGCTTTGGCTTATAAGACTTTCATCTTCCTTTTAGGTATGTTTGTGCAGTGTAGCTGCCTCTGGCATGGGGGTTATGTTTAAAGTCAGCACCCAGGGCTGGAACTGTCCATGATCAAAAGTCTGTTAAATTGCCCATCACATACAGTATATGGGCAGTTGCATCTCAGTGTCCAAACGGGTGTTACTTTGGTAAGAACCAGGTGTAACAGCTTGTTTTAAAGGGCTGTGTACAAAAAAAATACTTCCCTTTTAATCCTAGGCTCACACTTTGTACCAAGTGTGTGAACACTCAAATTTGTAACATATGAGTGATAGAAAATATCCACTGTCTAAAGGAGGACTTGACTAAGAGAAAAATGCCATGCTGTCAGAATCAGCTGGTTTGAAGTCTTGGTTTCCAACATACAATCAAGCGAGACTTTGGGGCATAGAAACCAGGGCTCTTGATATCTGTGGTTGTAGTGTCCAAGGCCCTCTTAGGAGAGGGTCAGGTCCATGGCTTGAAAATACTTTGGCTGGCATGAAGAAATCTTTGGAACTGGCAACAAAATGAAAACCATTCCAGTTTTGATACATGTCATTCTTCTACCTTACCCTTCTTTTCTTTTTTTTAGAGACAGAGACAGAGAGTGAGTGGGGGAGGGGCACAGAAAGAGGGAGACACAGAATCTAAAGCAGGCTCTAGGCTCCGGGCTGTTTACACAGAGCCCAACATGGGGCTTGAACTCAAGAACCATGAGATCCTGACATGAGCCGAAGTCAGTTGCTTAACTGACTGAGCCACTCAGGTGCCCCTTTACCCTTCTTTAAAAAAAAAAAAAAAAGTTCGTTTATTTATTTTGAGAGAGAGAGAGAGAGAGAGCGTGCATATTGAGTGAATGAGGGAGGGGCAGAGAGAGAGAGGGAGAGAGAGAATGCCAAGTAGGCTCTGCACTGTCAGCACAGAGCCCAACTCGGGGCTTGCACTGACAAACTGTGAGATTATGACCTGAGCTGATGTTAAGAGTCAGACACTTAAACTGACTGAGCCACCCAGATGCCCCTTTTTTTACTTTACCCTTCTAACCACGCTGTGAGGTAGTCAGGGTTAGATTGGTGTCACATTCATAAATGAAGAGCCCGGGAGTGATGAGTTTAACTATACTGGCTGGGGGGCCAGTAATGGAGTACCGTGTTCACTGTTCACTGTTGTACTCTATATTCATAAGTTGAATAGATTATATATAGATGACTGGGCTGTTCCTAGAACGTGTAGGAGGAATTCTAGAAGAGTGGGTTAACTTCTCAAACATGCAGGTGGTACATTGGGATAGTAATTTGCTAAGTAGTATACCTTCGTGGTCTGGAGGAAATAATAAACTGCCTCCAGTGCCTGCTTTCAGCCGGTGAATTAATTACCCAGCTATTTCTAGTTCAGTGTTCATTAGGGAGATTCACTGATCCATCATTTTAGCCTCTACTTTAAATTTTGGGCTAAAGGCACTTTAGAAGCTTTCTGGAAATTGTTATTGTGAAATGATACAACCAGAAAGCTTTATAAAAAAAAAAAATTGTTCTTTGATGAAATGTAGAATGGGGACAGGTTTTCATTTGATCCATACCTTCCAATTTTGAGATAAACTCCTTGGAGGACTGTCAGGAAATTATTTTCCCTATTTGGTTGATATGATGAGTAGTTTCCTGCATCTGAGACTCTGAAAGTAAAGTTGTTTTTTTTTTTTTTAAATAAATAAGAAAGCACAACTGATGAAACTGTTGTCAATGTGCTGAACAGAGTTTTGATTCTTTTTTCTTAATGAAAATTGGCTTTTTTGTTTTGTTTTGTTTTGTTTTTGGTTTTTAAGCAGAATGTACTGTTTGAAAAGCCATCAAGAATATACTTTGTTAAAGGTAGCAGGCATTTAGTGTCTTTGTTTTGCTTTCCCTTTCTTTAGGTTGGTCTCATGAAGAAAATATGAGAGTTTTATAAATATATTATTTCTTTTTAGGTTCCAATCCTTAGTAAAAAAGAAGATGTTTTTGCATATTTAGCTAAATATTCAGTGCCAATGGTTCGAGCCACGTGGCTGATCAAGATGACGTGTGCCTATTATTCTGCTATTTCTGAAGCTAAAATTAAGAAACGTCAGGCTACTGATCCTAATTTGGGTAAGTGAGAGGTATGCTACATTTTACATTTCATCTTTGATTCTACAAGTAATTGTCTCCATGCTCTGTCCATGGCCCAGCGAGGTGAGTACCGAGAAGGAAGGAAGGTCCATGGGGGAGGCTGAAAATCGCTCACAGCACATAGGTGGATCCTCGTTCACTCAGGCCCAGAAAGCATCCTGGTTCCGTCAGCAAATCATGTCGCTGTTACCTCCAAAATCTGTCCTGCATCTAGACACTTTTCTCCAGCACAGCTACTGGAACGCTGGTTTGTGCCACCGTCATCCCTTGGCTGGATACAGGGGCAACCTCCGAACTGGGCTCCCGCCTTTCCTTTCGCTCCTTACACTGCAGTCTCCGCCACGCTAATCACCAAGCCTGAATCACATCATATCGCGTCCCCACTTCTAATTTTGTGATAGTTTCTCACTACAATTAGGATCAAGATCTAGGTTCTCTCCTGTGGCCACCGAGGCCATCTATACCTTGCTCCCTCTTTCTACGATGTTCTGGCCACATGGTCTTCCTTCTTCCCCTCTGACCTGCCACGCCCCCTTCCTTTCTCAGGGTGAACGCATTTCCTCTTGCTTGTACTTGGGTTGCTCTTCCCTCTGGTATTCCCACCTCTCCTCTTCTTGGGGCCTTTGGTTCTAGTGCCATTTCCTCAGGACGTTTTCTCTGGCTACCTAGCTAAATAGCGTTCCCCTTTCTCCCTTTCCATCCGATTATATTCTCAGTTATTCTTGTTTTATTCACAGCATGTCTCACTATCTGAAATTATCTTTAAAAATTCTGTCTCATAGCCTCCCCCCACCACATGCACTGGCCCGTGAATACGGTAGGTATTGTTGAAAGAACTAAAGGTAAACTGTTTGGTCAGTTTTTTTCTTGATGACTAGACAGTGACTCCTGAGGTGGTGCTAAACATGCTTAATAAAAGATTTGATTTTGCATTAGAAATGTGCACGGAATGTGCTCGCTTCGGCAGCACATATACTAGAAATGTGCACGGAAAATTACATGTAAAGATGTCCACATAAAGATCAGGTTTACAAATAATTCCTTATGAAATGGAAACATGCATGTTTTATAAAGGGAGACCCCAGCTACAAAGCTCTGAGGAGCAGGGTCAGGAAGTGCAAATGTCCTCAGGTGCAGGCAGGATCCTAAATAAGTGTGTGAGGGTGTGAGGTGGTTGGGACTGGTCGGGGGCCCTAGTGAACTAGTCACTGGAGCCCACTCTAAAAGCATGAAAAGTTAAAACAAGACAGAAAACATGACTAGATTCCATGGCTTCCACCTTTGAGTTCAGGTGTGCTAAAGCCAAGAAGCACAAGTCAGCTGTACTTAAAACAACACCGTATTGTGTGTGTATTTAAATATTCAAGGGAAAAAGAATGGGAGGAAACAATCCCCAGAGTTAACAGTGATTATCTGAGTGTTGTTTTGGTAGCAGTCTTAACTCCATACTTCTAATCGTTTTCATCTTTGACTTACTATTTTTTGGGGGGAAACAAAAGAAATGTCCCTTTTAGAAATTACCGAAGCTATACATTCTCATTACAATATTTGCCAATGGTGCCAAAGTAGAACCAATAAATGTTTAAGTTTCTTTTCTCCCTTCTTCATATTTTCCTACTTTTTTTTTTTGAGAGAGAGAGTGAGCGAGCATGTGTGCGTAATTGAGCAAGAGGCAGAGAGAGAGAATTGGGGCTTACCGGGGTCTTGTGTTTTACCTGAAGCGGGGCTCGAGGTTACCCAAAGTGGGACTCCAACTCACTCACGAACTGTGAGATCATGACCTGAGCCAAAGTCAGATGCTTAATGATGTCTGCGTAGCCTCTTTCCTCCCTGTGCTGCGGGTTAGCTCAGATGGCACTTCCTAAGAGAGGCCTTCTCAGATCGCTCCAGCCAAAAGGTCATTTCTCTGTTACTCTGTCATCATCTCCTGCTTTATTTTTCTTCATAGCTGTTAATACCACCTCATGTTATATTTTAAATTAATTTATGTATTAAAAATTTTTTTAATGTTTGTTTTTGAGAGAGAGAGACAGAGACAATGTGCGAGTGGCGGAGGGGCAGAGAGAGGAGACACAGAATCCGAAGCAGGCTCCAGGCTCTGGGCTGTCAGCACAGAGCCTAATGCAGGGCACCAAACCCTGAACCAGGAGATCATGACCTGAGCTAAAGCTGGACACTTTAACCAACTGAGCCATCCAGGTGCCCCTAAATTAATTTATTGATTTCTTATGTCCACTCATTCAGCTATAATGTTTCTCCATGAGAAACTTTGTCTCATTTGTTCAGTACTGAATCTCCTAGAAGAGTACCTGGCATACAGAAGGTGCTCAGTAAGTAAGATAAATAAATGAATTATCAGGCCTAAAGTGTGTGTGTGTGTGTGTGTGTGTGTGTGTGTTCCAACTCCTAATCCTTGAAACTTGTAGCATCACCAGCTATAATGGAGAGACCATTCCTCCTTTCCTTAGATTCTTTTCATGGCTTTTTGTAACTGGTTCTGTCAGTGGTTTCCTTGATCAGTTTAATCTGATTTTAACACTCATAGAAAGGATAAAGGAATCATGCAGGAATGCATCTGCCCAATGAAATATAAAACAGTTTTAGGACAAATAAAAGTCTGATAGACCGTCATCATTTGCAGAGAATGTGTAGTTAGAGTTTTTAGGGATCTCAGATAGGAATGTATCGCCACAACCGTATGATTTCTGCTACCAAATGGAAGGAAGCCTAGTTCCCTTTTGTAGCTAAGAACATCAGACACTTCTTGCATTCATTACTTTAACCATTAATTTCCTTATTAGTGTAAGCAGTTGTTTTTTTTAGAGGGGGGGGCAATTATTTTCTACTACCCCCCCATCTAAAATTTCTATTATTTCCACGACAGATGGTTGATTAGGTTCACTCGCTAGCTGTGTTTTCTCTTTTGTAAGCCACATAACACATGATTCTGGTTTTTGACTCTGTCTATTAAGTATTACAGTTGATGTGTTTTTATGATCATTCATGTGTGTTTATACGTGTAAATGTCAAATCCATGAAGATCAAGTGCCTACTATACCATTTTTCGTGGTAGGATATATAAAAACTTTGACCTAAAAAAATGCTTAAAGCTACAAATGAGAATACTTTAAAAAATGCATGCATTTCAGGAGCTGACCCCTAAGCTCTGAGGTCTAGTGTCTCGGAAGGAGCTTTGGGCTTTGCTCATCCCAGATCTGCCACCAAGTGACTGGTTGCTTACAGCAAAACCTTAGTCTGTCCAGACAACAGTCTTCTCAGCTTGGATCCAGTCTAATCCATGTTGCCTCTAATTTCATGTCTTTTTCATTTTCTCTTAATCCAGAGCAGTTCTTCAGCCTTTCTTTTTCTTGATAGTTTTAGAGAGGATAGACCAGCTATCTTGTAAAATGTCCCTTGATTTTCATTTGTCCAGTTCCTTGTGATTAGATTCAGATTATGTACTCTTGGTAGGAATACCATGGAAGCAATGCTGTGAGCCTCTCAGTACATCATACTACATTGTCCCAGTGCTGGCGGTGATCACTGACTTTGGTCTTTTGGGTAAGGTGGTGCCTCCCAGATTTCTTCACTGCATGGTTGCTGTTTTAACCTTTGTAGTTAATAGGGTATTTATTTATTTATTAATGTTTATTTATTTTTGAGAGAGACAGAGAGAGTGTATGTGAGCAGAGGAGGGGGAGGGACAGAGAGAGAGAAGGAGACGTAGAATCTGAAGCAGGCTCCAGGCTCTGAGCTGTCAGCACAGAGCCCGATGCAGGGCTTGAATCCATGAACCATCAGGTCATGACCTGAGCTGAAGGCAGGCACTTAACCAGCTGAGCCACCCAGGCACCCCCCCAATAGGTAATTTAACTGTGTAGATACCTAATTCATTTTTCTGTGTTCTTGTATGTGCTTTAAAATGCAAATGTTGGGGCACCTGGGTGGCTCAGTAGGTTAAGCGGCCGACTTTGGCTCAGGTCATGATCTCACGGTCCGTGAGTTCAAGCCCCGCGTCGGGCTCTGTGCTGCCAGCTCAGAGCCTGGAGTCTGTTTCAGATTCTGTGTCTCCCTCTCTCTGACCCTCCCCATTAGTGCTCTGTCTCTCTCTGTCTCAAAAATAAATAAACGTTAAAAAAAAAAAATTAAAATGCGAATGTTCCGTACCATTTTTATTATCTGCAGAGAGCAGATTTCAGTGGTTTCAATGATCTGATCTTAGTTTACTATCACCCCATTACACCTGATATGTCTCACTCTCTGCTTTGTCTTCAGCACTTTCTTCAGCTTCTTTAAGCACATTAGAGAGTGCATTTGGAAGCATTTGGCTGTGTGGACCTAGCCATAATGTAGCAAGTTTCACACTCCAAGCAAGCTCTACAGCCAAGCAACTACACACATATATATGTGTTGAACTGGATTAAATTGCATACACTTCAGAAGATTAACTTGCAGTAATAGGTTCTATGTTCTGGCTTTGACAGTGAAAAGAATCATTCAGCACATTTGGGGCAAGATTGACTATCAAGTGTCACCTTTTTCTGGCATTGGTTTTATGACTTTTGTTGTCTTGATGATTGTTCTTACAATCTGTAAAGTGTCTTCAGCAGAAATGGCCTTTATTCCTTTGTAATAGAAACATATGTTTTATTTTCAGTTCCCACATTCAGTGTTGGAACAGAGCTATAAAGCACTGCTGTTTGATTTTATTGAAGAGAGTTTTTCCTAAAGTTAAGTGGGCTAACAGCAACAAGAGAGCAGGCCCCATTGTGTAAATTCTTTAAATGTAGCAACACAGAGATTGTCACTATCATTATGCAAAGAGTTACCGATCTAAAATGTGGATTAAATGGGTTGCTGTCCTAGAGAGCTTGCAGCAGGCAAAGACATACCCAGTATGGTATGTACCTAAAAGTGAGCGGGGCCTTGGGTTTCTGGGTGAGGTTTCACATGCAATTTCTTTCTTTCTTTTTTTTTTTTTATATATTTAAAAATTTTTGTTTTACATTTATTTCTTTTTAAGAGACAGCGTGAGCAGGGAAGGGGCAGAGAGAGAGAGACACACACACACACACACACACACACACACACACACACACACAGAATCTGAAGCAAGCTCCAGGCTCTGATTTGTTGGCACAGAGCCCGATGCGGGGCTCAAACTCACGAACCGTGAGATCATGACCTGAGCTGAAGTTGGATGTTTAACTGTCTGAGCCACCCACATGCCCCTCACATGTAATTTCAAGGCAGGTAAAGAACTATTTGACTTGGGCAAATCTTAACATCAGGGCAGAGATTTTAAAATAGAGGTGAAATTAGGGAAGTTTAGAGGAGGAGATTATAATTTTCAGTCCTTATGAGAGCTAAAAAATAGGATGTTACAGGTGGACAGGATATTTAGAAAATGTTATCACAATAGGTGAGTGTTACAGATTCATGGGAACAAACACCAGACATGATGCAAAGTTGGTTTCAGAAATTTTTTAGGGTTGAATGTTTTGTTTTTAAGATGAGAATGTTTAGTTGTCTTAAGTGTTTGACCTCACCGGAGGGAAGCATTTAAGATCGGCTAGCTAATATTTAAAAATAAGTAAAACGTACAGTTACATAATTAAGGAAAGTCTTTGAACAGATTAGGAAATACTACTTTATAGTCAGTAACTCAAAATTTGTACCTTTATTTGTAGGAATTTTCCCTCTGAGGAGTCCTGTTGTTGCTGAGCCAACTAATTGTAACCGTTGAATTTACTACCTTGTTTGCTCTCACTGTAGTAGTTAGCATCTCTTGAGCAATTATGGAATGTGCCTCGCTGCGGTAAGCAGGAGCACGGCACTTCTTGCAGTCTTAGATCGGGTCAGCTTGTGTCGTGTGCTGTGAAAATGATCTGTTACTTGAGGGAGCTTTTCAGCCTTGGGCATACCTCATCCCTTTGCTGTTGGAACCTGTTGCTGTGTTTCCTGTTGGCTCGTGTGAGAATAGCCTGTCCCTTACCACATCTACCAGGATTACTGTGGTGTGCTGTGATACCACATTCCCTACTTGCTAGGTTCTGTTCTGTGGGTTTTCTGATGTATTCAGATGATCTGTGAGAGACAGAGTTTATTCCCATTTCTCAGATGAGGATACGGATGTGTAGACGGGTGCACAAAGCCCCTCAGCGTGCTGTGTCCACACTGGGTTCTGACGCTTGGGCTGGACCCTGCTGGTCAGTGGGGTCAGGGAGAGTGTAGTTGCTGCTCTGGAGGTGTTCACACTTGGGGCAGGGCATATATCCAAACAATCCAAGTATCAGAAAAGGAAGGAAGTGCTCACAGTGAAATGAGTAAAATGTGCAGGGAGTCCCAAGGAATTTGGAAAGCTCAGGGAGATCCACAGGAGAAGCGAAGTTTGAAAGACGAGGTATTTCGACAGAATTGGGGGGATGTTGTGCAGGGAAGGCCACTTCTGGCAGAAGGATGGCGTCTGCAGAGAAAGAGGGTCATCAAATAGTTGGACTTGAGCAACTGCTGGGATTTTTTTTCATCTCGTGTGTTAGTTGCCAATGGGGTGGTGATAAAAGGCTGTGAGGAGCCTTGTGTGCTAAGGGTCTGTGGGTAGTCTATGGGGGATGGTGGGCGGCCAGGGGAGGGCTTCTGGGTACTATTGTTGTTAGAACACTCTCCCTAAGTTTCTTGTCTGTAACGTGGGGATAGTTATAATTGGCAGTACCTTTTAGGGATGAAACGAGTCAGTGCTTCTAAAGAGTTGAGAACAGTTGCTGGCACATAGTAAATGGCCACGCAAGTGTCCACTATTGCTAGTTGCTACAGTTGCTAGCCAGCATTTATTCCATCATGACTAGCTGGTATTTATTATCTTGTGCTGGGAAGTTCACAGACACTATAGGCAGTCATAACCAGCTTGCATTGTAGGTTCTGTTTTCCCATTTTGCATAGGAGGGACCTGAGCATCAGAAGTTATGTCACTTGCTGGCACAGAGGGAGCTGGACTCACTAGGGGTTTGCTCTTTCCTCCCTGCTGTGACATGGTGGTTGCTAGGGGGAAGTCTGCGTTGTGGGCCCCATGAAGACAAGATGCATCTCTGGGCAGGCAGGTGCTGGCAGGGAACAGGCTGTGGGGTTTCAGGGCTGTGAGCAGCATCTGAGGAGTCAGAACCCTTAATCTCATGGGCACCATGGGGTCCAGGCAGAGCATAGCAAAGTCCAGTGTGCTGTGGAAACTCGAGAAAGATGAAATTGTTTGCAAGATGAACAGCTCTAATACCGACTAAGAATTGTTGGGTGTTCAGTATGGTGAAAAGTGACAAGATGTATCATGGACCTCAAGCCTTTTTGGGGGGTGGGGGGGGAACAGAGAGATTAGAAGAAGCTTAAAATGCATGCTTCGTGGTTAAACTCCCCAGGGAGCTGCTCTGTTTACCTCCGGTTGTTTCCTCTGTACCCCTGAGGTTTTGCTGGGTTGGGCATCTGTACTGGATGAGAGACTTTTCCTGGTTGACTATACTCTTGGAACCACTATTCTTATCGCCCCAAAATACAGCGAAGGAATAGCTACCCTTCTTGCACAGTGGTTAATTAATTTGTGACATATTCACTGAGCCATTTGGACTGCAGAAATAAACCCTGCTAAACACATAATTGACAGTCTGGTTTCTTATCTAAGCCAACCAGCTTACTTTCAGTTCGGGTACTTGAAGACATTCCAATACTAACTTTTTTGATTCTAGGGACAAGCTCTTAGTTTCAAGTCAAGATTGCCACCGCATTTTCAGTGTCCTCATATCTCATTGTCATAAAAGAGATCTCTGCTTTCATTACTTTGGGAATAACTCTGAAGATTGGACAGAAGTGCTTGTATAACTGTATTTAAATTCATGCTGTACTTAGGCCTGAAAATAGGTTTTAATTGGTGGCGTAGCTCTTGGCTACCTGGATAAAAAATTCTGCAGTAGAGGCATTGGGGTAAGACTTTGGCACCTGTAACTCTCCTGTTCCCCAACAATCTTTTATCTAAAAGTTTTAGCATCTGTTGGTGAACCAGGCACCAAGTCATTATTTTATTAGGAATGACTAGATGTTGGGATTCTTCTGTGAAAACAAGCTTTCTCTTACCAACTGTGATAAATTGTAATTCTTTATAAAAAAGACAGTAAATACTAAAGTCCTTTCCTTTGATTATCAGTTTTTCTGAGTAGAATTGCTCTAATGACATGTTTAGTGGTGGTAAATGTGTTTCTTTCTTTCTTTTTCCTATTTAAAAAAGTTATCTTTGGTCATTGTGATGGGCTCATGGATTTCTATTCACCAGTATTTTATAACCAGTTACACTCTTCCTCATTTTAGTGTTCAGATTGTCCAAAAGTTGGCCAGCAGAAGATGTTTCAAGCTCTTTTGTATCCTTTCTGGCATGACACCTTTTTGTCTCAGAGCACTTCTTTGCTTTTTGGCACAGAAAGTGTCTCAGGCTCGTCTTGTACTTTTCCTGCCTCAGGTCTGTAGTCAGTCATTTCTCTAAGGAATCCTACTTCTTTCTAGTGGGAACAGTATTTAGAAAGCAAGACCCCAGTGCTGACGGTGCTCACTGCTACTAGGTTGTATGGCATCTAGGCTTAGTCAGTGGGTGGATGGAGACCTGCCTCCCTGCGTGTGTTGTGTGTACTTACTAGAGTTTCTATTCTCATTTCCAGTTTATCTTTAACATTTTCATTTAACATTATTTTTCTTTATTCTTCATTTTATGTTTACTTTAAAAAGTTCTAATCAAATTTAATATGCTGCAGTGTAACTCTGCATTACTCATCATTGCTCTATGGAAACATTTTCCAAAGTAAAATGTTATGGTCCTTTTCAAGGTAGAATGCAGGCAGGTGATAGTGGTGGTCATGAGGGGTGTGTGTGTGTGTGTGTGTGTGTGTGTGTGTGATATCATTAAATTTTTGATGAAATCAAAGGTAATATCTGCCCATGATTCCTTTTGAATTTCTTAGCAAAATGCACCAAAAGGACTTCTATTTCACTCGAATAAGGCGGGGGGGGGGGGGGCTTAAGAAAAAGGTTTAAGTTTTTATACACTGAGGTAGATGCTGTGGAGAATTTTAACCAAGTGCCTGCCTTTAAGGGGCTGTCATTTTTGGTGGAGAGAAAATGGCTTTCTCAAACAGAGCAATCGGCAGTTCATAATTACCTCTAATCATAGAGGAAATGATGGGAGATGAAAAATTAGGGAAGGCTTTCTGAAGGAGTGAAATACGAGCTGGGCCTTAAGGAAGTCTAGTCTTCTAAGTAAAAATTAGGAAAGTTTTGGGGCGCCTGGGTGGCTCAGTCGGTTGAGTGTCTGGCTTCGGCTCAGGTCATGATCTCACAGTCTGTGAGTTCGAGCCCCGCGTCGGGCTCTGGGCTGACAGCTCAGAGCCTGGAGCCTGCTTCTGATTCTGTGTCTCCCTCTCTCTCTCCCCCTCCCCTGCTCATGCTCTGCCTTTCTCTGTCTCAACAATAAATAAAAACATTAAAAAAATTAAAAAAAAATTAGGAAAGTTTTGTTTTGTTTTAGTTTTTTATTGTATCTTGAAAAGTATTTCTTGGTCTTAGATAATTATCTCCCTTCCTGGCAAGCTGGGAGCCAATGAGTTAGGTTTAGAGTTCTGGGTACTGTATTTGCTTGGTCTTTACCGCTGTCATTTCTTCCGGTTTGCTGTTTTGGGGGAATTACCTAGTCTTGAATTTATTGTTAGAACCTTTGGATGGCAATGGGTTCCTGTTTTCTAGTCAGTTTTATTGTTGACTCCTGCTTGAAATGATTAATCGTCTTGTGTGATAAAATGCTAATCAGAATCCCAATCTAATTAATAGTGTAGTTTTTTGCTCTCCATGGCTATTGGTACATGCGTGCACATTTACACTTGGAATGTATTATACAACAAAAGTATTTGTTACAAGTTTTTGTAGTTTACAGACTGATATTCTGTGTTTTCATTTGGGGCACTCCTCACAAAATCCTTCTCAGGTAGCCGGTATCTCCAATTTACAAATTATGGTAAGAAAATCCAGGGAAAGTGGGAAAACCAGGAATTCCATCCTGGTCTTGTTTGCTTTACAGAATTTCCAAGCTGGTCACACCAACTGAAGGATGAGTGTGGAGCTGGAGTGAGGGTGGTGTGGGGTGAGCTGTGAGGTGAGCCTTGTGAAGAAGGCTCGGTGTTCAATGAGTTTTTATTTGTTGTGCATCTTGCAGATCCATTGCTTCAAGTGTAATGAATTTCAAGAAAAAAAAAACACCCCAAAATGGCTTCTTGTGTGAGATGAAAACAAATTTTTTAATAGCTAATATATATCCATTGTATAAAACACAGTATTCAAAGAGGGTGGTGAAGTCTCACTGTACTGTTGATCCGTACATGGTCTCCCAGACCCCTCTTCACATGCTTCAGAAGGAATTGTTACCAGTCTGGTTGCTTGTGTATCTTCTGAGATGTGTTTGCATGTATATCTTTAATGTATGTTCTTAAGAACATTGGTGCTTGTTCCATACTGAGCATATAGTGGCCCTGTTCTTTTAAAGGGCCCCAGGCTACTAACTTTTTAATAACTTAGGAAAGCTGTTTGTGTTTTGCAATCTGCCCTGGAATGTTAATTCCATGATGAATAGAGAGTTTTTTTTTTTTTTTTAAGACATACTTTGTTTCAGAGTCCCTTTCAGATGAAGTATATATTAATCTTTCAAATGAAATTCCTGGAATGAAGTGGCTCTAAAGTTCATTTCAACTTGCCATTATTTTGGAGTCAGGGGTACCTAGAATATATTGACAGGATAGAAAACACATTAAGGGTCAAATTACCAGTTGGAGTGTCTTTGTGAGAGTGGCACAGCTAAAGTGAATAGATTTAGCTAGCTATTTATTAATTACATAATTTATTGTCAAATTAGCTAACATACAGTGTATACAGTGTGCTCTTGGCTTTAGGAGTAGATTCCTGTTATTCATCACTTACATACAACACCCAGTGCTCATCCCAAGTGCCATTCTCAATGTCCATCACCCATTTTCCCCACACCCCCTCACTCCACCCCATCAACCCTCTGTTCTCTATATGTAAGAGTCTCTTATGGTTTGCCTCCCACTTGGTTTGTAACTTTTTTTTTTTCTTTCCCTTTCCTTCATGGTCTTCTGTTAAGTTTCTCAACTTCCACATTTGAGTGAGAACATATGATTTCTGTCTTTCTCTGACTGACTTATTTCATTTAGCATAATATCCTCCATTTCTATCCATATTGTCACAAATGGCAAGATTTCATTCTTTTTCATTGCCCAGTAATAGTCCGTTCATCAGTTGTCTTCTTTATCCGTTCATCAGTTGATGGACATTTGGGCTCTTTCCATAATTTGGCTATTGTTGAAAGCACTGCCCTAAACATGGGGGTACATGTGCCCCTATGAATCAGCACTTCTGCATCCTTTGGATAAATTCCTAGTAGTGCTATTGCTGGGTCGTATGGTAGTTCTATTTTTAGTTTCTTGAGGAACCTCCATACTGTTCTCCACACTGCACCAGTTTGCATTGCCACCAACAGTGCAAGAGGGCTCCCCTTTCTCCCCATCGTTGCCAACATTTGTTGTTTTTGAGTTGTTAATTTTTGGACAAAAGTGAATAGATTTAATTAAATGAATACGTCATGCATCATTCTTGGGCTCCAGGAAAAAAAACAAAAGGCCAGGTGAGTTCTGGAGGAGAGGATAATGGGGATGGGTCTGCTTCTGCTTGGTCTGTACAGTGTGTAAGCAATTTTGTGTTTTAGGGCTTTTTAGTCTAGAGTTGCTTTACATAGGTTTTGGCAATATGATGTCTATAGTTTTTTTTTTAAATGTTAATTTTTGAGAGAGAGAGAGACCGCGAGCACAAGTTGGGGAGGGGCATAGACAGAGGGAGACACAGAATCTGAAGCAGGCTACAGGCTCTGAGCTGTCAGCACAGAGCCTGATGTGGGGCTCAAACCTGTGAACCGTGAGATCATGACCTGAGCCAAAGTTGGACGTTTAACTGACAGAGCCACCCAGGTGCCCCAATGTTTGTAGTATTTGTATTCCTGTTCTAATGAAAGACTCTTACCTACCTAAGGCTTGTTCAGAAGTATGAACTTCACAGCAGTTGCATTTAAGTCTTAAGTAGTAAACACAGTGCTTCTACTGTTGAGACTTGACTCAAACCAAGCTCATTATGAAATTAAATTCCAATGTAAAGTGTAAAGTGAAAATGTAGTTAATGTGGCTCTGTCAATGATCAGGGCTTTCAACCACTTCCTCAGTAGCAGAAACTGAGAGAGGAGTGAAGATAATGAAATGTCCAGTGTAATAATTTAAGTAGTTCACATGTCTCCATGGGGCCGGCAGCAAATGTCTTTCTCCAGGCCTGCTCCTCCCTTTCTCCTTCCACCCAAGTCCTCAGGGGAGGCTTCCCTGTATGTCTGAGGTTTCAGTGGTGCACAGAGGTATGTTCTGCACACAGGGAAGCACAGCTGTGGTTTCCTTGCCAAGTCTATTGTCGAGCTGTAGCTTTCCTCTCCTGGGGCAATAAAACTTGAGGCTTAGTCTCAGATGTGGAGGACTGTGGGGACTTGTCCTAAGGGGTTAATTAAATGCACCAGTTTAATATTTGTGAAAATAGTGTGCCTGTTATTCCTTGACAGGAATATCTCAGCGTGGCCAAGGTCGCCGCTCATTCAGGTATACACAGATATCTGAAAAGCTTTGAGAAATGTACCATATGATAATTATAGCATTAATTTCAGAGAGCCATCTCACGTTCCTGAGAAGGAGCAGAGCCTGTTCTGGCAGATGTTGAGTATGAGCCCGTCTGTTAGGAGGAAACCCCTGAAGCTGTACTTCTGCTGAGAAGTTGGGGGTGTGATTGATGTGGTGAATAAGAAAGTCTTGTTCTGGGGACTAAAATTGGATTCTGTGGTTGCCAAGAGCCTTGGCTTCAGTTGCTTGTATGGGGCTGATAGGGAAAAAGGACTATTGGAAAAAAATTCCTAAATGCAACAGTTAACATTGCATACATCAGAATGGAAACAAAAACTGGGAGACCTGATAGCCTAGAGTGCCAAACCAAGAGAAGTGTCAAAGTCTCTTCTCCTCAGGTGTGAGATACTCCACAGCACCTAGGATGCAGAAAGACACAGTTAAGAGTTTACTTGCTTCCTAGGAATGCAACTCTTTTGCTCCTACCAGTCCTCCCCTGTCAGCCCCACTTCCTCCTTTCCCTGCCCAAGACCTTGCCATCCATTTCCTTCATTGGCCAGTTTGGTCTCTTTTTACCCTGAAATCCTTAAACATTAACAGTCTGCCACACAACTGTGCAGTTATTTATAATTTTGCCTTGTAATGGTCCTTATCTTGTTTGGAGTATTGTCCCTCCTTCCTATATTTACATCATTCACTCCTTGGGTAAGATGCCCTTTGCTCATAACGGTTGGTCGAATCATCTCTCCCTCAAGCCTTCCTTCCCTTGAACTTCAGAGAGTAGGAAACTTCTCTCTGTTTTCCTTAGCTCACTTCCATCCTGGTAGACACCCAGACAGACTTTTCCACAGTAGCCAGGCCTCCTTACCTGTCTTCTTTGCCTCATCCACTGAGCTACTTTCACCTATGGGGACTTCCTTCCTATGTGTGGGCTCCCGCCTGCCAGGCCTGTAAATCATGGGTGTTTGCTTTCTTCTGGGCATGCCCCAGAGTTGTAAGCAGGTTTTATCTCTTAATTCTGGAAATAACCCTGTGGGCTAAGTACACTTAACTCTGTGTTGTAGACAAGTAACGAGGCACCCGCAGTCTGAGTGACTTACCCAAGATCTCAGAGCTGGTAAGTGATTGGAGCTGAGACAGGAACCATGTCTTCTGACTTGAGAGCCTGTGCTCTTGACCAACCACTACCAAGCAAGTTAACATATGCTGGGGGCCTAGGTGGGGCTGGATGCCAACTAATATTCTGACTGTGCAGAATAAACCTATCTGCCCCTGGACTATGTCTGCTGGGTACTTCTATCGTCATAATCACTTTCTTTGAGGCATTGAAATGACACATGATAACGGCCCCCATACCTGTGTCTTTTTGCACTGACTCTTTTTCTGAGTGTCAGACCTGTGTGTCCACCTGCCTCGGACATGTTTCCCCATGAGTATCTCCGGGACCACAAATTCAGGTGTTGGAACGCAAAACTGAGAAACCTTGGTAAGGTCACTGGATTGTGTCAATGCCACTATCCTGGTTGTGATACTTTAGTTTTGCAAGATGTTAGCTTTTGGGGAAGGTAGGTGAAAGGTACGTCGGATCTCTGTGCAGTATTTGTTACAACTGCACAGAGTTTAATTAAAACAAAAAGTTAATAAAAACAAACAGAATGAACTCAGCCCTTTCACCCCTCCCCCTGCTCCCTGTCTCCACTCCGCATCTCCGTCATTGGCTCCAGGATCTGCTCAGCCACCCCACTGAGAAATCTGGAAGATGCCCTGCTCCTTGCTTTCCTTCTCTCCAGTATCGGTTGGTTACCATGTCACCTGCCTCTTTTTCGTTCCCTCCTTGGTCACCTCCCCAATGGACTTGATAGTCTCCTTTCACTTTCTCTCCCCTACAACTATCTGAGAAGGTCTTAATTTACATATCTGATCCTACCATTCTTTTGCTTAAAATCCTTCAGTGGCTTTTAATCATTTGTGATGAAAGACCAAATTCCTTAGGTCATCACTACCAGGGTCAGAGTCATCTGGGCTGCTGGTTATTAATGCAGAGTTCTGGACCCCACTCCAGACTTCTTGAGGTTGAAATCTCTGGAGTCAGAGCTAAATCTGTGTGTTTAACCAGCGCCCTCTGGTGACCATTTCATGCACTAGCGTTTGAAGACCTCTGGCCTGGGTCACCTATCTGGTCTCAAAGGCGCTTTCTGTCCTTCTGCCTTTCTGTTTTCTGCATTGCCTGGGATATTGCACAGTGCTGTTTGTGTCTGTGGAACTCCTTTGTATTTACTGTCCCTCAAGACTTGACTACAATGTCCACTTGCTTCCTCTCCTGGGTCACGTGACGTGTCAGAGCACTTAACCTCACTGCTGTCAAGATCTGTGTCCCTATGTGTTTGCCTAGTTTGAGGTTGAATTGCCCCAATTAGGGGCTGCTTTATCTTCAACCCCCTGTAGCCTCAGAGCCCAGGACAGTTTCTGGCCCATAGTAGGCACTTAATGTTTGCTGCTTATAATACCCATAATTTTTATTTTATTTTGAGTAGCCACCTTGATCTTTTAATTAACAGTACTTCATATTGTTGCTCAGTAAATAAAACCAGAGAGAAATAGCCAGTTAAAAAAATAACATAGGAAAATTACTCATCCAGACAAAAACAGATACTGGCTATTTGCCATTAAACACCCGTGTTCTACAGGTAATTCTGTATTAGTGGAAAACTTTTTTAAAACATGAAAAAAATGTCATACTCTATTATCACAGCCTTCCTACTGTCTCCCTCCACTGCCATTTACCACCACCACCCCCCCCCCACCCCCCCCCGCCCTTTTCAGCTTTCCAGCCAGAGGGCCTGATTTCAGTGACTGACCATTCAGCAAAACACAGCATTCCAGCCATTGGGCTGACGCTGTCGGTCTCCGGGCTCACTGAGACAGCACTTTTCATCTGGACTATTCTTTATCCAGCCTGCCAATCAGCATGCTGATTTCCCCCTTTCATTTCCCAAGTGAATAGTGGCTGAATAGGGAATTTCAGGTTTTTCTGTGAATCATTTTATAGGATACAACTATTAACTTTTTTAAGCCTTTTATTATGGAAATTTCACACATGTACAGATACAGAAGAATAAAGTCCCTATTACAGTTCACCCAGGTTTAACCATTGACCCACGGATACCCTTGTTTTTGCCCCTTTCCTCCCCACTGCCCACCCCCTCAAAGTCCTGTATCATCTTGCAGTGGATTACTTTTTACCAGTATGGGATAGTCTCTTACTTCATGCAATGCAGATGATTTCTTACTGATAGTAACGTATTTCAAGAAAACATTTAATAAAATTATATAGCAGCTATATTGAGATATTAACAAACTTTGCAGTTCATGTAAAGTATACTTTAGTGGTTTCAAACCTCATGTTGGGTGTAGAGAGGACTTAAAAATCTTAAAAATTTTTTTGAGTATATTTGGTATCCAGTGTTACATTAGATTCAGGTGTATGACATAGAGATTCAACATTTCTATATGTTATGCTGTGCTTACAAGTGTAGCTACCATCCATCACCATAAAATGCCATGATAATACCACCGACTATAATACCTATACTGCACCTTTTATTCCCATGACTCATTCATTCCATAGTTGGAAGACTGTGTCTTCTACTCCCCTTCTCCCATTTTGCACATCCCCCGACCCCTGTCCCCTTTGGCAACCATTAGTTTGTTCTCTGTATGTATAGATCTGATTTTGCTTTTTGTTTGTTCATTCATTTGTTATTTTAGATTCTACAAACGTGTGAAATCCTAGGGTGTTCGTCTCAGTCTTACTTCACTCAGCATAAGACCCTCTAAGTCCATCCATGTTGCAGATGGCAAGATCTCATCCTTTTTTACAGCTGCGTAATATCCCATTTGTGTATGTGTGTGTGTGTGTACACACACACACAGCATACACACACACACACAGCATATGTTTATCCATTCATCTGTTGATGGACACACGGTTGCTTCCATAATTTGTCTATTATGAATAATATTTCAGTAAGCATAGAGGTGCATATATCTTTTTGAATTACTGTTTTTGTATTCTTTGGGTAAATACCCAGTAGTAGAATTACGGATCATATGGTAATTCTGTTTTTAATTTTTTGAGGAATGTCCAACAGGGCACATCTTTGCCAATACTTCTTTGTTGGGCTTTTGATTCTTGCCATTCTGACAGATGTGAGGTGGTGTCTCATTGTGGTTTTGATTTGCATTTCCCTGATGATCAGTGATGAGCGTCTTTTCATGTGTCTGTTGGCCTTCTGTATGTCTTCTTTGGAAAAATGTCTATTTAGATTCTCTGCCCATTTTAAAATCAGATTGTTATTTCGATGGTGTTGAAGTTCTCTACATCTTTTGCATGTGAACCACTTTATTAGGTATGTCAGTTGCAGATCTCTTCCCCTATTCAGTAGGTTGTCTTTTTGTTTTGGTGATGGTTTCCTTGTTGCATACAAGTTTTTGGTGAAGTCCGAGTAGTTTAATTTTTTTTGCTTTTGTTTCCCTTGCCTGAAGAGACCTATCTAGAAAAATGTTGCTACAGCTGATGTCAAAGAGATTATGACCTATGTTCTCTTCTAAGAGTTTTATGTCTCACATTTAGGTCATTAATCCCTTTTGAGTTGGTTTCTGTGTGTATTATTACAAAGTGGTCCAGCTTTATTCTTTAACACGCAGCTGTCCAGTTTTACCAGAACCATTTATTGAAGTGATTTCTTTCCTCATTGCATGTTCTTGCCATGGCCACATTTTAGGACATTTTTGTTGCCCTTGAAAGAAATCATGTACTCTTTAGCCATCACTTCTCATTTGCCCTCCCTCCCCATCTACACTAGGCAATCTAATTAGCCCCTCTAGATTGGCCTATTCTTAATATTTCATATAAATGGAATCCTACAATATGTGGTCCTTTGAAACTGCCTACTTCCAGTTAACATAATGTTTTCAAGGTTCATCCATGTTGTAGTATGTGTCAGTAGTTCATTTCATGCCTTCTCAGGGCTGAATGGTATTTGTATGCATATAACACATTTATCCATTCACCAGTTAATGGACATTTGGGTGGCTTTCACTTTTTGGTTATTGTGAATCATGCCACTACAAACATTTCTTGATGAATCTTGGTGTGGACGTGTGCTTTCATTTCTTCTGGGAATATAGTTGTGGAATTGATGGGTTTTATGGCAACTCCACTTTTAACTTTTTGAGGAAACGCCAAACTGTTTTGCATTTTACATGCCTACCAGCAAGGCATGAGGATTCTAAATTGTACACGTCCTCACCACCACTTGATGTTATGTGTCTTTTTATCACTGCCCCAGTGGTATATCATTGTGGTTTTGAATAACATTTTCCTAGTAGCTAATGATGTTGAGCATCTTTTCATCTGCTTATTGGCCATTTGTTTATCTTCTTGGAGAATGTCTATTCAGATCATTTGCCAATTTAAAAAAAATGGGTTATTTATCTTATTATCATCAAGTTGTTATAGTTCATTATAGGCTCTGGATCCAGGTCTCTTATCAGATAGGTGACTTGCAAATATTTTTCTACCAATTTGTAGGTTGTCTTTTCACTTGATTGATGGTATCCTTTGATCAAGAAAGCCTTTTAACAATAGAAAATATGAGAAAAACTGGTAGAAAATCTTTCAGTCATTCTTACTGAGTATATAGAAGTGGAATGTGTTGTGTCTTACATGTATGAAGTTTTTTTTTTTTTCCTCAATCAATATGCACCAAAGTCAGGCTGATTAAACCCTCAACATCCTACAGTTTTGAGAAGCAGGCTGTTCCCTTTGTGGAGAAGCAAGGACTTTTGTTTTAGTGGTGTAGCCATAGGAAGAATTTTCTAGGATATGAGTTTCTCCTTCAAGGAAACTGTCATCTTTGACTTAAGTTTTAGATCAAGTGGATCACCTTAAAAATGTTCACCTTAGTCTCTGGGACTGGTTGAAGTTTTAAATAATCTCTGTTGGATTTATTTTCCAGAGTGAGTTCCCACTGGCTTTGATATCAGAGGAAAGAATTTGGCCAGGAAATGAGCCTCACAAAATTAAAGGACGCACATATGTATTTACCGGAAGTTTATTAAAGAGAAAGAAACTTCAGTATTTGGTTGGGCCTTTTGCAGTACATTGACTAGCAGGTGCTTCTAGATGTGTTGGCTGTAACAAAGACAGAGCATACTAGACAGGGAATTTGACATTTCCTAAATGGTGTTGAAAGGTAGGTATGCAGTGATGAGTTTAAACTAAAAAGCAGAGGGGCATCTGGGTGGCTCAGTCAGTTGAGCATCTGACTTTTGATTTCAGCTCAGGTCATGATCCCAGGGTTGTGGGATTGAGCCCTGCATTGGGCTCTGTGTTTAGCATAGAGTCTGCTTAAGATTCTCTCTGTCCCTCTGCCCCTCTCCCCCTGCTTGAATGTTCTCTCTCTAAAGAAAAAAACAAACAACAACAACAAAAAACAAACACAAAGAAAAAACCCTAAAAAGCAAAGATGTTTGTAGGAAGATTTGGGAGGCAGAATAATTGGGGAGTGACTTAATTTAGTAGTTACTTTGGGCAGCACCTTATAGTGTATTGATTCACATTAGTACTCTGATGTTGACTATATAAGACATAGTTTTTTTTTTTTTTTTTTTTAATGATTTTATTTTTTTAATTAATTTTTTTTTCAACGTTTATTTATTTTTGGGACAGAGAGAGACAGAGCATGAACGGGGGAGGGGCAGAGAGAGAGGGAGACACAGAATCAGAAACAGGCTCCAGGCTCTGAGCCATCAGCCCAGAGCCCGACGCGGGGCTCGAACTCACGGACTGCGAGATCGTGACCTGGCTGAAGCCGGACGCTTAACCGACTGCGCCACCCAGGCGCCCCTATATAAGACATAGTTTTATGGAGATGAAAGAGATAGAGGATGAAAGAACAGAAATTCTGATCAGAGAACAGAGAGAGCCCCGTTACATGGTGGCTTGGTGTCCAGAGAGTAGAGAAGGCTTCATATTCAATGTCACGTTTGAATTGGGTCCAGAAAAATTATCACAAGTGAACACAGGTGAGTAAAGGAGGTATTGTAGGTAAAGAGCATCATGGGCATGAGAGTCAGAAAGCAACTTCAGGTACTTACTGATAGGTAGCAATTGAAATGATTTTAAGTTCCAGGTAAGGAGTTTGGCCTTAATTCATTAAGGATTGCTGATCCATTGAAGGTTTTGGAACCATGAAACTCATTGTTTGATTTTATAAATCCTTATCCAGAGCATTATGTTAGGCTTGGCAGCTCAGCTGTGGCAGTGGCAGGGTCTAACATCAGTGACAGCAGGTGCTATCCTCTGATAGTCAAGATCTAACCCTTAGTCTCCTTTCAGGAAACTTTTCATCCCAATAATAGTGATGATAGCTACAACATATTGATCTATTTCTGCATTGTATGCACCATGCTAAGTAACTCATCCTTACGGTAACTCTCGTGTGTGTGTGTGTGTGTGTGTGTGTGTGTGTGTGTGTGTGTGTATTTTATTGATTCCTATTGCAGAGGAGGAAATCGAGACTTAGCAGGAGTTAGATACCTTGTTTCACATCACACAGGCAAGTAGCAGAATTAGAATTTGGACCCAAGGCCATCCTGTTCCAAAGTTCATTTTAGCAAAACCACTAAACGCAGCCCTCTATTGCTTCTCAACTAATGTTTTGCTGCCAGGATACCTTCCCCTTGAGCCTTGCTGCATTTGGCATGCTTTGTGTTTGCCCCCAGGGTAGATTCCTCCTCTGTCAGGCTCCCAGTTTTCTTGTTAATACTGCAGGTATTCCAGGCCAAGGAGGATCATCTTTAACGGAACTTGGCGCATGTCTGTTATGACCTTTATGTGTTTGTCGATTTACATGTTTTCATGTACTACAGTGGGGCATCTCACACCTGTTGGTGTACTTCTGGCTTAGCTGTGTGACCTTGCATAAGCCTGCTGTGCCGGATCTATAAAATGCTAGGGTGAGCTGTATGACCTCCGAAACCCCTTCTGTCTTGGGGATTAGGCATTAACAAAGAGGCAATAAGTGGCTGTGGGATTCATGGAGGCTCCGGGGAGTGTTGTCAAAGGGACCAGTCATTCTTTTCAGTCTTGATTCCTGGTGCCACTCACTCTCGATGTGAATTATGTGGACACACTTTCTAATAATCCGGCTTCACGGACCTGGAGTTCTGCTTGACATCAGTGAACTGCAAATGTGGCCGTATCCTTGGAGCTGCTTGAATTTAGAGCTGCTTGCTCCACATTCAGAGTGGTCTCCTTGGTCACTTTCTGCGCCTTTTGCACCTTTGAACACTGCACATCCTACCCCCACCCCCACCCCCCGCCCATCTTCCCTGTGACTTTTATCCATTCCTATTTTCTTTTTATCACCTGATAAAAAACAGCTCCTTCCTCCAGCCAGTTAAGTCTAGATCTGGCAGGAGGAACCGAAGGCACTGGAATTTGGTCGAAGTTCCCCCTGGGACTGAATTCACACCCAGGGCTGAGAACCACTGCCTGCCTTGCCACTGCGGCCCCCACCCCCCAGCCCTGCTCGGTTTTCATTATTTGTCCTAACTAACCATGAGGGATGTCAGTGGATCCTAATAATTTCATGGTGTTGGAAGACTGGGGGCCATTTGTTATTTTCTGTTTTCAGTTTTTAATAAACATTTTGTGTGCATCCTAATTTTTATACTAATCCTCTGTAGACTCTTATGTCCCAGACCTCTGAATCTATCTGATTGATGTGATAACTTACTGCCAGTTAAATATAGTTAGTGTTAAAAAACACTACTCAAGAGACCTACATTTGCATACCATTTGAATCCCACAAGGAGTTCAGATTGTGGAATGTCCTATTCAGCATAATTTTTAAAAGAAATGCATGTTTATATAAACATTCCAGCATAGGGACGCCTAGGTGGCTCAGTTGGTTAAGGTTAAGCATCTAACTTCAGCTTGGGTCATGATCTCACAGTTCATGAGTTTGAGCTCTGTGTCAGGCTCTGTGCTGACAGCTCAGAGCCTGGAGCCTGCTTTAGATTCTGTGTCTCCCTCTCTCTCTGCCCCTCCCCCTCTCATGCTCTGTCTCTTCAAAAATAAACAAACATTAAAGATTTACTTTAATAAAAATAAAATAAAAAAATCCCAGCACATATAAAGGAAAAATGACTGAAAAGATATATATATATTAGAATATTTCATTATGAGTGATGGGATTACAGATTTTTTTTTTCATCTCTGCATTACACATTTTTCTGTAGTGAACACATATTTCTTATGTATTTAACAATCTTGAAAAGAAAATATACCCTGGACAAAGTAGGTGGTGTGTGAATATGTGTGTTATTTTTAGCTCTTGAGGCTAAAATATTCTGTGGGGGTATTGAGGATGGTGCCATGCTGAGAGAGTTAATAGCAAGGCTTGGCACACAAAAGCTAGGATTTGGATCCCTGTTATTTTTGTTTTTGCTTATTATAGCCAAGCTAAACTTATCTCATCTGATGGTGGGCATTTTGTTTTGTCAAACGAGTGTCATGAGACTATTAGTTCATAATGGGGGCATCAGATGATGATGCTGATAATGTATTATGTCTTTAATGCTGATAGATGAATATTAGTATGTTATTGGTGGTGCTTTCTAAAATACTGTTACACTAGGGACAGAATGTTGACCTAGTATCTGTTCATCTTTTTGCATTGGCTTAATTACTACAGTTTAAACACGTGCATGTGAAAATTTTAAATAAGACACAATGAGAATAAGTTGTTTAGACCAAAACTTAACAGTAGTTCTCTCTGGACTATTGTCAAATACTTTTAACAGTACTTAAAAAATAAAAAGAAAGCCCTCAGTCCCCAACAGATGTTTAGTTTCTGCTCCTACTTTTGTCAAGATAGGTTCCTTTAAAAATAAGGCGGGAGAGCCAATTGCCTGGATAATGGGAAAACAGCATTGTGTGGTAACGTTTCAGTAGGGTGGTTTCTTCTGAAATGCTGTTTCACTAATCCTTGGGGAAATTTGGCTGTGAGCATGCAATTATTACATTTTTATACACAGAATGGGCTAAAGTTGGCATCACATCCCTCACAGTTGCCAGAGGCAACACACTGATTTAATTTGTGCCCCTCTGGCAGACATTTTTGAATAATTTTAGTGTTTTTTGTTTGTTTGTTTTTTGTTTTTTTTTGTTTTGTTTTGTTTTGTTTTTTTTTTTTGTAATGGTACTTTTCCTATTTCCTTTCTGTACTCCTACCTTTTGTTGCTCACTACTCTTTCTGATTGAGTTCTGAGGCATCCTGTGTTGGTTGTGGAGCGGAGACTAATTGAAGGTCCAGATGGCTGTCCAAGAGGCAGCCGCGCTTGTGTTTGTGGCAGGTGCGGGGAGGGGGAGAGTGCAGGTCGGAATGCTGTGAAGGGCCAGCCCATGGCGAATGCCACTCCTCTTACAGACTGATGAAAACAAAACAGATCTTAATTAGGCATGTTAGAAATCCAACTTGGAGCCTGAAAAATCTACCTTAAGACTTGCATTTGAAGGGTTTTGAATTCTTCAGTAGAATTGAAATTTCTTGAAGTACTCATCTCCACAGTTCTATTTCCTGCTTGTGGCTTTTTGTATGCAAAAAAAATCTTTTATGCTCCCGGAGCATCACTAAATGCACATAACTCAAGTGTGGGCAACTCTTCTCCTAGCTTAGGGGTCACAGAGGCGCAAGGGGAGAGCCGTCCTTTCCACCCAAGAGCTGGCCAACATTCCTACTAGGTCTGGCCACGTTGCATTACTTACAGGCTCTGGGGTGGTTGTACTTCTTCGCACAGTGCTTGCTGTGTCAAAACCACTTTTTTGTAATAGATGTTTGTTTTATATGTACACCCTTAAAATTGTCAGAAAGGGGGAGAAAACATTAATTATTCTATCCATCTTGTCTGGAAATTAAAACAAATTTTTTTTTTTTTTTTAATGCAGAGTGGACACAAATATCTACCAGATATCTTCGAGAGCAGCTGGCCAAGATTTCTGACTTTTACCACATGGCTTCCAGCACAAGTGATGGTCCTGTCCCAGTGCCACCAGATGTGGAGCAAGCCATGAAGCAATGGGAATACAACGAAAAGTTGGCATTTCACATGTTCCAGGTAACCTTCCCAAGAACCTCAAGGCTGTCTAGCTTGCTTTTAAGAAGAGAGCAAATACTTTATAGTTTAGTTTTTTAGGAGTCAAGTGATATCTTTATATGAACCAATATGTTGAAAGAAAACAGTCTGACATTTCTCACCTTGAGTTGTATTGAAGGTAACACCTTTACCCTGACATGACAGCTTCTATTGGATATATTGATCTCCAGCTTTCAATGGTCTTAGCCCTTTTAATGCTGTTAATTACTTTGCCTTTGCTGTATTAAATATAATCCCTGTAAACCTTTTCTTTTGCAAAAATTAGATACATTCAGAAAATATTTGCGTGGGTATTTCCTGTCTCATAGATCTCCATTAGGGCTTAGTTTCTCCATAAGAGGGTCATGTTAATTTGGCTCAGCAGCAGTTTAAAATGTAGTTGGGAGGATGAATAAGGCCATTGAGGAATGACTGAATCCTCCTCTCCGAGAAGCTGATGTAAATCATATTGACCAGAAGAGGGCACTTGTGCTGTTTTTTGCTTCAGTCTTTATTCCTAGTGAGGAAGAGGGAGAAGTGTATTCAGCTGAAGTTTTATGACTAGCAGAGACTTTGACTACCTGTTATCTTGACCAAAGAGGAAAGGGGTAAAAAAGATATGTAGTTTCTAAATTTTCCTTTCAGAGCTTTATAATTTCCAGACTATAAGAGAATTTTCCTAAGAGCTCAAAGTGGGAAAAAGCCTGGTCCTTTTGGCAAGTAGCATTGTTAGTTTTAAGGCAGTTGAAACAACTCTTACAAATGCAAGTTCCATTTAGCAGAGGACTCCCTTGGTGCCTGCTCTGAGTTTTTAACGACTTTGACTGGGTGGAGGATTTAGTCTGCATCTTCGAAAAAGTGTGTCAACATGCTTAATGTTTTTGGAAGGATTACTTTGTGTATTGGGAACATTGAAATCAGTATCTCCTTTATAGGAAGCAGGTCCTAAATGGATGAATTTAATTGGGTCACTAATGTTTGAATTTAAAAGTTTAGTATATTTTAATTTGCCATATTCTGAAATGTGAAACTGACTTAATACATACACCTGCAGATACATGTGCAGAAATAAGGGTGTGGGTATGTACACAGAGGCATCTTGAGGATGGATGTGTAGCCATTGAAAGTCATTAATGAAGACTCTTTTTTGAACCTCGCACTTGCCATCTCTTATATGTTAAGTACAAAATTCCATTTTATTCATTTCTTTATCAACTTCAAATTCACTGGTCTTAAAATTTTTAATTGTACTTTTTTGTGACTAACCATTTAACTCTTGGATTTAAGGCATTTTAAAATTTAGAAATTAGCAACCAGTAGATATCTTGATGTCATGCCAGTGTCACTGTTATCTTTTAAAGACTGAAGCTATGATTTGTCAGTATATTTTCACACAAATCGCTGATAACCATGATAGTGGACCACTGGTGATAAATAGGTAAGAAAAAGTTGCTAGGAGTAAAGTAGGCATTCATATTAACTACTAAGGTGGTGATCAGAATGACCTTAAAGATACAAGTGTCTTTCCCAGAAAGCGTATCTTTTTGTTTCTATTTTGAAGATTCTTTCATGATGTAGGTCATAATACAAAACTGTAACATGATATTAAATACATACACACATAGAATATCATAGAAGAATAGTTGGTTTATATGTACGTATGTGTGTGTGTTTATATGAAAGTAGTAAATGAAAATGTTAACGGTGCAAGAGGGGCTAGACCACCTCTGGAACATTTTGGAAATCTGAGGTGTGTTGTTATTTTTAGTGTAGTTATGTTGGAACATTTATACATTATTTTATTATAATTTTTTTCATTTGTTAACAGTTAATTAGGCCATTATGTTGATTTTTTAAGGTTATATTTCATGCATAGGTTATAGTATCTGAAATTCATTTTAGGATAGAGGCAGGGGTTATTGGGAGGGCATTAGACCTAATGGGATTTTCAAATGCTTGCTGAGATGATAGTGTGATGGGGGCTTTTGTTCTGTATAATTATCACCACTGGACAAGTTTCCTCCTGTGACATAAGTTCATACTCCCTGGAAATCTGGACACATGCTTAACATGTCCTCAGAGTCTGAAAGCTTCTGAATTTCCTTTCTCTTAGGAATTAATTGTTTTCAATTTAGAATGAAGCAGATTACCAAGAAAAAAAGAAAACCAAAAAACCCACCCCAAACCGATTATACAGAATCACACTGGCACTTTGTTTCGTTTAGAATTTGGGGTGTGGTCAAGGAGACCATACAACACAAATAACAGTAGTAAAATTACACTCCAGCAAAAGAGTTACAGTGCTCCTTTTTGAATGTGAATTGGTCTTGCTTTAACATCATCGGTGTGACTTTCTCTTTCATTGAAGGAAGGAATGCTAGAAAAACATGAATATTTGACATGGATCTTGGATGTGTTAGAGAAGATCAGACCGATGGATGATGACCTTCTTAAACTCTTGTTACCACTCATGCTGCAGGTATGGTACATGTGACCATGAGCCAGCTGATTTTATGGGCAAGAAAGGAGTCTGATTAGGATGATTAAGTATGTAGAGGTGGAAGAGGAAGAACATCATCTTTGGGATAGAAGGGAAAAATGGCTTGATGCTACTCCACATGTATCAGCCACGTTCATAGTTTTTAACCACGTGTCCTTCTAAAGTATTCTCACCTGCGCTAATGCCGCCCGTCGGTGAGCTAAGCAGACAGCTCTTTACATACTATCTCCCCATTCGCACAGATGTCTGTGAAAACAAAACAAAATCATCTCTTTTTTAAGCATTAGAGGATCTTTTATATTCATTTGACATTCTTTGAGCCACTGGGGGTGGGAACTTCCTGTTTTAATGATTGCTTTAAGATCTGTTAAAAATTTAGGTTATTTGGTTACAATTTACTTAGAAAACATAAAGTTTTCCTGGAAAGTTAATACATGCATTTGGTCATTTAAGCAATATGAAAGAGTATCTAGTGAAAAGTAATTCTCTTCCTCTCCCTCGTACCCTCCTGGAGACTGCACTGTGCGGGTGTCCTGTGTATCCTCCCTGTGATGGTCTGTGCCCATGCTGTCCATTAGAGTAGCCACTAGCCCCAGGTAGCTTTCGAGCCCTCGAGCTATGACAAGTGCAATTTGATATGTGCTCTTTGTGTAAACGCACACCAGATGTCACATTTAGTTCAGAAAAGAGTGTATAATGTCTCATGAAATCTTTTTGTGTTGATTCCCTGTTGAAATGATAGTGTTTTGGGTATGATAGGCTAAATAAAATACGTTACTTATTTAATTTTGCCTGTTATTTATTTATTAAAAAAATTTTTTTAACGTTTATTCATATTTTGAGAGACAGAGTGTGAGTGGGGGAGGGGCAGAGAGAGAGGGAGACAGAATCAGAAGAAGGCTGCAGGCTCTGAACTGACAGCATAGAGCTTGATGTGGGGCTCGAGCTCACAGACTGTGAGATCATGACCTGAGCTGAAGTCGGAAGCTCAACCGACTGAGCCACCCAGGTGCCACTTGCCTGTTATTTTTTTAATGGAAAACTTAAAATTACATATATGGCTTGTGTTGTTTCCATTGGACAGCACTGGTTTCTACAGTACTTGTGAAGTACCCCCCCCCCCCCCCTTTCTCTTAATGAAAAAAGTCTTTGTTAAAATAGTTGTTTCACCGAGTAGTATCAGACGTGACTGAAGCCCGTTGTCCTTGTGCTTCTCAGTATTCGGACGAGTTTGTTCAGTCGGCTTACCTGTCTCGTCGTCTTGCCTACTTTTGTGCCCGGCGTCTTGCCTTGCTGCTGAGCGATAGCCCCAGCCTCCTTGCTGCCCACTCGCCCCACATGATGATAGGACCAAACAACTCAAGCATCGGGGCCCCCAGCCCTGGCCCCCCTGGCCCCGTCATGAGTCCCGTGCAGCTGGCCTTCTCAGACTTCCTCTCCTGTGCACAGCATGGCCCCCTGGTTTATGGACTTAGTTGTATGTTGCAGGTAAGTCCCTGGCCCTTGCTGTTTTATGTTAAAATTCAGCGTAGGAGATAATCGAGTTAAGAATTGCCCCTTCAACTTTCACGTCACATTCCAGTTTTTTCCTCATCCAAATAATTTACAGATTGAAGTTTCATGTTTTTATTTTTCTATGTTGGATCAAGCTGAGTGCAGATTTGTTGCTTCTGTGTAGAAGAAAGTTCTTGTAGTTACCTTTTATTATACCATGCAGCACTCTCAATGATAAAATCCTTGAGGGAACCCACAGAATAAGTCTGCTATATTACTTTGCTTTTGGAAAGACATTTTCTCAGTGCAGCATTTTATAGCTTCCTCAGTCCACATCCTAAGTTGGTTGCCATCCTCTCTATTTCTTAAAAATCCAGGTAATTTGTCAGGCTCTGTTGTTCGGCCAAGTATCACTGCTTGTGTGGTCCTTGAACATCCAGTCGCGTGGCAGGCCACTGGGCCGATGCTGTCAGGAATGAGATACAGCCCCGTCCTAGAGGAGCTCACAAGTTAGTGTTCAGGTTCCATTTCTGGGGCTCTTAAGGTGTCCTGCTCTTCACTAAGAGGCTTTGGCCTGGCCTTAAAGACATGTTCTCCACTCAGGTAGAGCTTATGGTCTCGTGGGGAAGACAGGCTTGTCAATGGACAGTTTCCATATACCATGGCAAAGGCCAATGGAAGGATGCGCAGGGGACTAAGGGAGTTGAGAAGCGGAACTTGTAGTTCAACCCAGAATTCAGAGATGCTTTCTGAAGGAAGCAGTTCTGACTAGTACATATTATAAGAGTTTTTTTTTTTTTTTTAAAAAAAAAAGGTGCTAAGAGTATTCTTGGCAGAGGGAGCAGCATGAGAAAAGGGCCAGAGGGTTGATCAGTCATCTGTGTGCAGGTTGGTATTAATGGAACATTAAGTGTAAAGCCTGTTGGGGTGTGGGCATATAAGACTCCCTAGGTGCCTAATGATTGGGATCGACTGTAGGGTTTTAGGCAGGAAGGTGCCATGGTCAGTTGTGCCGTTGATTTAGATTGTTGTGGCCACAGTAGAGGGAGGATTTGTGGGACTAGCAAGGGAGGGGAAAGAGAGGGAGAGACAAGGCCAAAAAAGTCAGTTTGGGAGAGTCTAGGTAAGTTCACTTTTGGACTGTTTTGGATTATTTGTCCTTTAGCATCTCTAAATAATTTTGTTCTGGAAGTTTTTACACGTCTCATTTTGAAGTTGATGCCAGACATCCAGCCAGATGTGTGGATTTGAATCCCTCAGGGACACTTGGCTGACCCAAACCCCAAGAGGGGGTGAGATTACGTGAAGAGTTAGCAGTGAGTGGTGACCTGTGGCCTGAGTGGTGAAGAGGCGGCTGAAGGGCAGTCCACGGAGGGGGCCGTGAAAGTGTGGCCAGACTGGACAGAAAAGGAAGGGGAAAGACTATTGTTATAGAGAGACAAGGACAGCGAGAATAGGAATGCTATTGTTACGATTCTGTTATAATCTTACTAGCATTTTTGACGGAGAAAGAGCATGAGTGGGGGAGGGGCAGAGAGAGAGGGAAACACAGAATCTGAAACAGGCTCCAGGGTCTGAGCTGTCAGCACAGAGCCTGACGCGGGACTTCAAACTCACGGACCACGAGATCATGACCTGAGCTGAAGTCGGACGCTCAACGGACTGAACCACCCAGGCGCCCCAGATTTGAACATATTTCTCAGCTGAGATTAAACTAGTAGAGAGTGCAAACAGGAGAAGAGGGGTCTGTGATAGATCAGTGCCCTGGGTATTGGTGATTTTAAGAACACCGGGAAGAACTCCATGATGGACAGGAGATGAGAACCCCGACCTCCTCACACACAGGAGGAAGGAGACGGGTATGTGGACCAGTGGAGACAGATACAGTAGTGGGGCTCAGGGACTTGACGTTCTTCATATCTGCCACCTGGTTTCCACAGAGATGTCTCCTAGACTTCAGAATCTAGTTTTTGTGATACTCAGTTTTGCATTTTAGAAGAAACATTGCATCCCTTCTCTAACAAGCTCACAGTTTGTTGTTGAGTGGCACAACAACATGATAGTTAAGGCTTTTTTTTTTTCTGTAATGTTTATTTTTTATTTTTGAGAGAGAGAGAGACAGAGACAGAGTGTAAGTGGGGGAGAGGCAGAGTGAGACGGAGACACAGAATCCGAAGCAGGCTCCAGGCTCTAAACTGTCAGCATAGAGCCCAATGCTGGGCTGAAACTCAACGAGTCGTGAGATCATGACCTGAGCCGAAGTCGGGCGCTTAACCGACTGAGCCACCCAGGTGCCCGAAACCTGTTTTTTAGATTACTCGCAGACCTGATTTTAGCCTCTGCTCTTCCAGTTTCTAATGTAACCTTTAGGCTCTGTTTCCTGTGTGTGAGGGGGATGGTGACAGTTCCTACTTGGTGACCACACATGGTTAGGGTTGTGATGATGCAGTGTTCAGTATGGAGCAAGGACTTGTTTAAACTGGAGCCATAATATCGACTCTATGTTTAGAAGGCAGAACGATAGCATAGAGGTTCTAGACACGTGTGCTGAAATCAACTTGGCTGGTTATTACTCTCCTCTGTGGCTCCTATTCCTCTGTGGTACAGTGGGGGGGAATAGCATTACCTACCTCATGGGATCGTTGTGGTCTGTGAGTGAGGGGTCATAGAAGGTGCTTCATGCAAGCTGGTTGAAGAAAAATGTCTGCAAGGGTGTAACGTAGAGGTAGGCAAGCTATAATCTGTAGGCCAGTGCCAGCCAACGAGCTAAGAATATATTTTATATTTCCAGTGAGTTATTAAAACAAAAAGAATATGTGACAAATTATAGGTGACCTGCAAAGCTTAAAGCATTTACTCTCTGGCTTTTTATAGAAAATGTGCCACCCACTGGTCTAGGGTTACTGTCTGTCTAGCATTTATGAAGCTATTTACTGCATTATCTCAGAGATTATTTCATAGATTAAAACAAATTCCTTTTTAGATTTTATAACTTTAGAAGTTACACATTCTAATTCCATCTCTCCTTTTTCTAATTGCATGAAAAAATTGTTTTAAGTGACAATTTTTAAGTGATAATTACTGTGTTTTTATTAAGTTTCCTAGGTTCTCTGTGCTGGAATGTTAGCTTATGAATTATAATATTCCTTAATTTCTCAGTAGCTGTACCACCTCCATTTCAAATTAATAATTCTATTTTAGTTTTGTCTTAAGACTTGAAAAATTGAGAATGGGTACTTGTAGGAAACTATAATATAGTTATGATGAGGCCTTGTTTTTATTGTTAAGCTGTTATACTTGTTCCTCTTAAATATCTGGATTTTCCTGCTTCATTTCCAGACTGTCACTCTCTGTTGCCCAAGTGCCTTGGTGTGGAATTATTCCACAAACGACAATAAGAGCGCCAACCCAGGCTCGCCCCTGGATCTGCTGCAGGTGGCCCCCTCCAGTCTCCCCATGCCGGGTGGGAACACAGCTTTCAATCAGCAGGTAGACTCTCTGTTACGGTGGTTGGATGGGTGTTTTCACTGAGAGGCATCACGACACAGCAAGCCAAGTGGGTGTTAGCCTCTCAGATGCTTGGATGCCTGCCCTTCCCAGCCCTGCTCCCCATCTCTCTGAGGGACGTGGGGGGAAGTAGTTAGCCTCTCTGGACCGCAGAAGTTCCTCACATTGCTCCCTTCCTCCTTTAGCTCTTGCTGGGCAGCTCTTGCAAAGAGTCCTGCCACCCAGACGGTAATTGTGATGGTGGCCCTCATACATGACACAATTCCCGTAGATGGCAGTCTGTGATATTTAGTAACTGTTTTTATTAGTGCTGGGTTATTTGGTTCAGAGACTTAAGAAATTTAAACCGCGGGACTGTGACTAATGTTGAGAGTAAGATCCCTGTTTTTCACCAAGCAATTTTCTTAAATTCATAAAACATGCCTAGCTATTTTCATACATAGAAGAATGGCTCAAAAATGATACTTGAGAGCTTTCACCTTCCCATAGAGGATATCCTAAAAAATTTTTACTTGTAAAGCAAGCATTTATTTTTTGTGAGTGTTTGTTATTGACAACTGGCATTGAATCACCCCTCGTAAATTTTAAAATGCGCTTCTTGGACAACAGGCTAAATTTGTTATGGTGCAGTCACGATTGTAGTTCCCTGTAGGATGCTCTGCTCATGTGGAAAAACCTGACGTGATTTAGACAGCCACTGTGGCTTTCCAGGCATAAGTTAATTAGAAGTGATTATCTTTCAGGTTCGGGCAAGGATTTATGAGGTAGAACAGCAGATAAAACAAAGAGGCCGTGCAGTGGAAGTTCGGTGGTCTTTTGACAAGTGCCAAGAGTCAACAGCAGGTACAGAACCCAAGAGAAGAAGGAGTACTTTTGAATGTGGGACTTGATGCCCTGTTTCTGATTCTTATAACTCAGTCAACGTATTGGATAAGGATGCTTTTTGACAGAGGCACCTAGTGACTTTTGAGGGCATTCCTCTTTCTGTGCCCTTTAGTTCCTCGCTGTCTAGAATGTCAGGTTTGGTTTTGTTGGCAATTCTCACATGCTGAGAATGACACTTTCTTGAAATTCCTTTTGCCCTACATAATGATGGCTTTGTACTATGCTGTTTGGCTTTGTTTGACCTCTTTAACTGCTTGCTTAATTTCCACATCTAGGGGTGACCATTAGTCGGGTTTTGCACACGTTGGAAGTGTTGGATCGACATTGTTTTGACCGAACTGATTCCAGCAATTCAATGGAGACGCTTTATCATAAGATTTTCTGGGCAAACCAAAACAAAGATAACCAAGAGGTAGTTAATGTTTTTCTTCTTTTCATTTAAATTTTCTCAGCATATTTTCTCTCTTTTTTCATTCAGTAAATTCTGGTGAAGTCTTTTCTATGAAGCGTAATAACTTATGAAGGGGTCTACACCCTGAAATCATTTTATTGTTGGACTAAAATGCCCCCAAATTATTAAAAAGGAATGTCCATTGGGCTTATTTGCTTAGGTATAGTTACTGGAAAGACTTTTCTTGGCCCTTTTATTATCACTCCCCATCATTTTAGTTTTAGCAGAATATTCTTTATCTGGTGATTGGACTTTATATAATGGTTTAACTTTAACGTTGGGGTAATATATTTTAATATTTAGAGCAGTGAATGGATACTGTGATCATATTTTTTTAAAAAAACCCGTATTAGGATTCTCCAAACAGAGCTAACAAAGAAAAAAAACTGTGTGTGTGTGTGTGTGTGTGTGTGTGTGTACATATATTTACATACATATATATAAAAGTGAAAAGTATTTATTTTAAGGAATTGGCTCATAGGATTCTGGGAGCAGACGTGTCTGGAACGTAAAGGACAGGCCAATAGGCTTGGGACCCTAGGGAGAATTGATGTTGCAACCTTGAGTCTGAAGTCAGTCTGGAAGCAGAATTCCTTCTTCCTCAGGGACCTGTCTTTTCTCGTAAGGCCTTCAACTAATTGGGTGGGGTCCACCTACCTTATGGAGAATAATCTGCATTACTTTAAGTTTACTGATTTAAATGTTGTCTACATTTAGAAGAATAACTTCACAGCAACATCTAGACTGAATTTTGACCCAAAAAACTGGGTACCATGGACTAGCTGAATTCACACATAAAATTGATCATCACAGACAATTATTATTTTAGGCTTTCTTAGAGTAGATTGTTTCATTATTGAACTGTCTATAAACAAAGGTTTTCCAGTTTTTTCCTCCCTCAACCTTATTTTGGGAGAATGAAGAAGTTTGTCTTATTTTTACAATGGAGAGCACCCATGGTATGTCCAGGTTGTGCTAGGCACCAGGAACAGAGAGGTAAGTTTTAAGACATGGTACCTACCTTCAAAGAATACCTTAGTCAACTGATGACTATTATCTTTGATTTCCATACTAGCTTTTGGGAATGCATATGTGGAAAGGAGAGATTAGACAATGGAAACAAAAACCCCCAGACTTTCCTTATATACCTTTATGTGAACCTGATGTGAACCTGTTCTAGGTTATTCCTCTTTCTGGAATAATTTGTGTCATCCCCTGGCTTCTTGAAGATAAGGTTCGAGTTCACTGCTGCCAAGTAGGATATTGGAATGTTGAGTGAGGTAGACTGAGTATATGTTCTTTTTCTTTTCTTTTCTTTTCTTTTTTACATTTATTTTTGAGAGGCAGAAAGAGCACAAGTGGGGGAGGGGCAGAGAGAGAAGGAAACACAGAATCCGAAGCAGGCTCCAGGCTCTGAGCTGACAGCATAGAGCCCGATGCGGGGCTCAAACTCAGAAACCACGAGATCGTGACCTGAGCCTAAGTCAGTCGCTTAACCGACTGAGCCACTCAGGCGCCCCGAGTGAATTTTCTAATTCATTGTGAAGTCTCAGTGGCAATGCTTCATTCGGTGCTTCTGTGGAGCACACGGATTATAAAAGTCTGCATAATACTCTGCTTATTGACACAGGTTAGAGTATTACTGTGTTCTTTTGGAGTGGAACCCTTAAAGTCTATTTGTAATAAAGACTTAGGTAAAAGGTTGCAAGAGTACTAAGGTTTTCAATACGTAAACTAAGATACGTGGAAGGAAAATAGGGATACCTAAAATTCAAGGTGTCTTTGGACTGCTAAGCTTTCTGCACTGAGAGTTGAGTAAAGACTGCGTTGTTCCCTTGTGAGCATTTTAGCTGTACCCAAACCCCTTGAGTTTTGTGGTTAGCTTGACTCTACAACTTTATAGTGAATGAACTGGCCAACTTCAGGATTGCATGCCTCATTCATCCACAGAGACTAAAGTTATTCACTAGCACTCTTAAGAGATCATGGTACATCTCTTACCAAGGGCAGAAATTACGTTTTGTATTTTTAAATGAAATCACTCTGTAAGCTCTCTAAAACACGGTTGTCTGCAGTGAGCAACGTCTCCACCCAGGATGCTGAGAGGTGCTTGCCACTAGAGGGCGACATGTGCTCAGGGTTGAGGGTCTTGTGTGTTCCACTGACATACTTCATTGGAAGGAATGTCACAGTGTTGCCCATTTAGGAGTAATTACATTGAATGTTGAATCAACTATGGAAAGATGTGTTGTGAGTGAGTGGTTGCTTTGTGGTTATCACACTCTTTTAGGAGTAATACACACATTACATTTTAAACCTGTAATTCAGACTGGTCACCTTTTCTTAGTAATCTATCAGAAGAACTAGGTAGATCCTGTTAATTTAACATTAGAATGATTTTTAACCATTAAAATATTGACATTTACATATTTAACATTAATTATTTAACCTTAAATTTTAATTAAATTAATTTTTATTTTGGCATCTGTGTGTTTCAAGGTATGTGTGTATATGCAGGCAGATGACAGTGTTTCATCTATTTACTCTTCACCAAGGTCTATTATTTTCTTGACACCTGAGTCACTTTATATATTCCTGGAATTCATGTATAAGCTGTGGAGTTGTATTAACTGTGATCAGCTGTGTGACCTTGAACAAGTTACTTGTAGGCTTTGTGCCTTAGTGCCTTTACATATTAAGTTGGCATAGAGCATTTGCCTTGTCTGCCTCTAAGGGGACATGAGCACTTTGAGATTCATGAAACATTCTATAAATATGTTAAAAATGTTGCTGTTAATGATAATAGAGCAATAATTATTAGTAGGTTACGATTATATTGGAAGAACCGGGATGATGAAACTCTAATTTTCTGATTAGAAGGAGTTGTATAAAGTGGCGTGGTTAGGATTCAAAAACATGTCTCACTTCTTGAAAATGTGTTTCCCCTTTTTTGTTTTCATAATTTGTGTTAGGACTTAGCATGAAAGATAATATAAGAAGGGACCAGTCTCTGTAGTTGCAAAGAGCTTGAGGTTTACTTTTGCTGAAGTTGTATTTAGGCAGGCCTGGGCCCTGGATTGCACATCCTGGTTTCCCACATCTGCTTAGGCAACTTGAACTTCAGCCTCCTTGATTCCTTTTTCTCTGGAACTGCTAAAAGGAAATCTAGTTCTTTCCACTTTCTTGCAGGGAGGGGAGGAGCAGCTGTACAGATGGGATGCAGAGTCTGAAGTTCAGATTTGCGTGTCTAAGTAGTCTCAGTATTTGGCCAAAGCCCACTGAAAACCGTAGTGCATGGGATGAAGGCATTTGAGGATTTCGTCCTGCCCTGTGGTTAGACTGCGGTCACGAGAGTGAGAGTGTGCTCCACGATGGGCTGTGCTAGGCCTGTGGCATGCTTCCGCTCATTCTACAGGCACTGCATTATTCCCGTACCCACGCCTTCCCTTCTGCCCCCCATATCCTCAGCTGCTGCTTCTGTGTTAGGGCTTGGCAACTGTTGTAAGAGAAGCACAAGTATAAACCTCAACCCCCTCAATGTTTACTTATTCTAGATTTATGCTACTTGATTTTCCATTCAGTGTAGTGTGAGATAGAAAACGTGAAGTGCTTACTTAGGACAGGGCTCAGAGACTCGTGTTGCACAGTGGCCAGGCAGGTGGTGCAAATGAATGGTAGGCTTTTGCATCCAGGGCCCCTGGGACGTGACTGGGGAGGGGGCATGCCCTTTCTAAGTAGAGTGGCCTGTCTCAGATTCTCCTTGGGAATGTAGACCCACTGTTTGATCCTTCAACATTTCTGGAGAAGATGTATATCAAGATTTACAAACTCTCCCAATTAAAAAAATTTTTTTTAATGTTTATTTATTTTTGAGAGACAGAGACAGAGCACAAGTGGGGAGGGTCAGAGAGAGAGGGAGACACAGAATCCGAAGCAGGCTCCAGGCTCTGAGCTGTCAGCACAGAGCCTGACATGGGTCTCGGGCTCACAAACCATGAGATCATGACCTCAGCTGAAGTGGAATGCTCAGTCGACTGAGCCACCCAGGTGCTCCTCAAACTCTCCCAATTTTAAAACACTTTGCAGGCCAAGCTGCATGTCTGTTGTCCATGTTTGCCCACATGACTTTCACTCTGCAACTCCTGGTGACTGTTTTGTACACCATTTGCTAACTGATTTGCCTGTTTAATGTTTCAGAACCATTTCTACTCTGGCTGATGGGGGCAGAGAGGCCGGTGCCACACGAGGGACTGTTGTTGGGGATTGGGGGGGGGGGCACTTTCTGATTCCAAGTCCTGACTGAGCCTGTCACTTGTAGCCTTAGGCGAGATCCACATTGCTGACCTGAAGGCCGAGGGTGAGGTGCCCCTCAGCTTCACACAGCACCCAGACCGCTTCCTTCCTCTTGGCTTCTTTCCCCGTTTATGTGGGGTATGAAGGGAGAACCAGCTGCATTGTTGGCTCCCCCAGGGACACGGATAGAAGGGAAAGTCTGAAGATGACGGGAAGAGCTGCCTTTTCACTTCTCTCTTTGGTGCCCAAGGAAGCAAGCTTTCTCCTGAGTAATGAAAAGGCCTGAGTGGCGGTGGAGGCATGTGCACTTCCTCTTGCCCGGCTGTGAAAACAAACCGTCACACGCCAAAACCCGAGAATCTGCATGTTTTCTCTTCCTTTCCTACTCAGAATAGTCAGGAAGCACTCTGAATAGGTGTGTTGAGTTCCTCCTGATTTCTTTGAAAGGCCTAGGCCTAGAGTCCAGAGTGGCTGTCTTACCCCTGGCACAGGCCTCCGGGGCCGCACTGGCCTTTGTATCAGTGTGGCTGAAGAACTCCCACCATCATGCAAAAGAAAATCTTGGTTTCTGTCCTTGCTGGCCACGTTCCATGTTCTTCTTCCTGCAAGTCTGTAGCCCCACAGGTCAGGGTCTGTGTTCCTTTTGCTCACCAGCAGCACATCACCAGTGTCTTAACACCATGCCTGGAGCCCAACAGGTCCTCAGGAAGCATTTACTGAATTTGTTTTTTAGGGGCTCGCTTGAAATCTGCTGGGACAGTGAACTGGAAAGAAAGCCTCTGTAAGATTGGGTTTGGAAGGGTAGGGGTGAGTGCTGTAATCTGTTAGCTCTAACGATGGTACAGGTTCAGATGCGCAAGAAAATATGTGAATGTGGAGGGAGTAGTGTGGCCAACGGAAGAGTTCTCAGGTGTAAAATAGGCAAGTCGGTGCATTTCTTTTGTGGTATTTGGACAATTCACTTACTCTTGATGAGTAAGAGTAAATTTCCCCATTTTTAAAAAGGGCATTCTATCTCTTGATGGTGTGAGAATGATAAAACACTGAAAGGTTAATGGTGCCTTGCACGTGGATGGGTACTGAGTAAACTCTAGCTGCTGTTACAACTGACTCATGTATGTAGGGAGGCAGTTAAACCCTGGAGACATGGAGGGAATATGGTTCCTTGGGACCACTGTGGACACACACACACACACACACATACACACACACACACACAACTATCCATCACACAGTCCATTCATCCATAAAGCACAGCCAGGATCCATCAGGCTTTTTATATTTGATTTTTACCAAGACTTTACCCGCAGTAGGGAAGCAGTCAGATGGGACTGGCCAACCCAAGGCGAGGTGGCTGCAGTACCACCAGGTAGGAAAGTAGATGATGCTCATTTCAATGCTTAGGGGTTTTTGGTTTTTGGTTTTTTGTCGTTGTTGTTAGTGTTTTGTCCTTCCTTCCTTCCTTCCTTCCTTTCTTCTTTCTTTCTTTCTTTCTTTCTTTCGTAAGAAAAAGTTGCTTTTAAAAATTAAGGCTCAGGGGGCACCTGGGTGGCTCAGTTGGTTAAGCATCCCACTTCGGCTCAGGTCACGATCTCGCAGTTTGTGAGTTCGAGCCCTGCATTGGGCTCTGTGCTGACAGCTCAGAGCCTGGAGCCTGCTTCAGATTCTGTGTCTCCCCCTCCGTCTACCCCTCCCCTGCTCATGCTCTGTGTCTCTTGGTCTCTCAATAATAAATAAATGTTAAAATTTTTTTTTTTTTTAAATGAAGGCTCAAGATAACAAAGTCAAATGTGGCAAAAGTCAAGCCAACACGGAAGACACATCTGGCTGACTTCCTGCTGAGATGTGTGTGCCGAATTTTAGAATTGAGGATGCTGATCACAGCCCTGTCTGAGCACGTTGTACTGTGGAAGTCACACGGTTTCCTACTGGTTGCTCTTAGAACTATCACTTTCTTCTTTCTTCAAGTAAATCCATTAATCAGAGGGCAATTATGTTAACATAGTGGGGGGGGGTGGCATGCACAGACATTTAGACTTGGCTGTTACTGATAAAGGGGGTAATGAATCCATTTAGAGTGTGGTAGGCCTCTTGGATTAGATTGTTTTTGAGCCTGTGTACCAGTCTTTTTTCTCTTCAGACTTTTTCTGAGTACGTCTTAAGCACTAGGCCTGTTTTAAGTGTATTGTGTCATCTCATTTATTTTTTCCTTGGCCAGTGAGACACATGTGAAACAAAAAAAATTTTAATTCTTACGTTACAGATGAGGAAACCAAAGCATAGAGCAGATGAGTGAATTGTCCAACCTAGTGCCCAACTCACTGGTGGGGAAATAGGGATTGAGATCCTAAATGGTTCCAGAGCCCAACTGTTAACTAATACATTCTTTTTTTTTTTTTTTCTAGCAAGCATATGTGCATGCATTGGGAAGGGGCAAAGGGAGAGGGAGAATCTTAAGCAGTCTGCATGCCCAGCACAGGACCTGACATGGGGCCCAACATGGGGCTGGATCTCACAACTGAGATTATGACCTGAGCCTAAATCAGGAGTCGAATACTTAACTGACTGAGCCACCCAGGTGCCCTGCCCTTTAATTAGCACATTCTGTTCCTTGTACCACTTTAAAAACTCATTTAATTCAGGTAATTCTAGTTGAATAAACAAGTGTCAGATGAAATTTTGGAAAAAGGAGGAAAAAAAAAACCTTTGTAATTGCCACAGTTTTCATATTAATATTGGCATATTTGTTTGCAGGAATAATCTTTGGTTTTTAAAAGTGTGACAGCTTCAACAGAGTAAACAATATTTATGTTAGAAAATGCCAATATTTAAGTTGAGAAAGCTGACCCTTAGAGTATATCATACAACCTTGAGGTTGATTCAGACTTGGATTTGAGTCCTGGCTTTGCTGTCGAGTAGCTGGGTGGTCTCAGGCTAGTTCCTTGTTCCCTCAGTGTCATTCTCCCTGCACAATGGCCTTACTACTAGAATCCAGTTCATTTGGTCTCATAGGGTACCACCTAGTAAATGTCAGTTGTTACGTTCATGGCTCTATCACTTTGATTGTCAAGTGGGTTGAACCTAGTACCATGGTTTAGAAATTTATTGTCCTCCTTCTCATCTGTAGGTTCGTTTCCTTTTTCGTAAGAGGCAAGCCATAAAGCTTACTGCCCTCTACAGTCATGACTTTTGGATATTAATTCACTATGAGAGACCTGACACTTTTCAAAGACTTTTGGAGGGATTTACTTTATAATTCACCTCCTGTGTGACTTCTGTCACACAAAATAGACTTCTCAAAACTCTATTTTTTTTCCGTTTGTATTTAAGTGTTGATGATTTAACTGAAGAATAGCAAATTCATTTCTTGGTACAGTGCAGATTAATGACAGCTGATTTATATACTCAGAGGAGTTGTTTTAATTTTGTTTTCTTAACCTACTACCTTCTCAGAGCTCAGAGCTGTGTTATTTTTAATTGCTGCTTGAAAAAAGAAAAAAGTCCTTTTTGCTGTTATAGTATATGTTTTGTTTCTTAGATGTCTTAAAACCTAATGACTATCAACTTTGATTCTAAGGATGAGAGCCTAGGAGAACCTGCCTTTTTTCCTCATCAAAAACCAGCCATCTCAAATATCTCTTGGAAATGTACATAGGGAATCATTCATATTCGTATTTATGAAGATTTTTCACAAGTGAATACTATTTATATTTAAGTGTTCTGAGTTTGTGGTTAATAGGCCTAGTCTTAGTGCTTTTTATGGTGATTCTTAGTGATCATATACAACAGGCTTATGTTCTGTTAGCAGTTTGGACCACTTTTTAGCTTAATGCAACTCTTGAAATTCTTCCAGATCTTCTTAATGTGCCTCAGGTTGCAAGCCATATGCAATATCACTACTCTGTATATTATCCCTTGTTTATTGGTGCCATGGTATGACTGTTTTTAATCTAGATACGGCCATTTTGTTTAATGTTGACTAAGAGTGATTAATCACATTTATAAACATGTCCTTCTAGTCTCAGAAAGCTGTTGAAAAGCTTCATTCGGTATATGATCTCAAGTTCTTTTAGTTTGCTGTTGCTTATAGTAATGAGTCATTGGTTTTTCCCATTCCCTTTTGTGGTATTGTTATATAATGAAGGTAGTATATTAAGAAATTTCTTAAAATAGCAGACAGTCTCCAGGATCTTCTAATTTCTAGAGGAAGCCTGGCTCTCAGATGTAGTTGTCAATTATTTCCCCTTGTTTGTCTGTTAGAGAAGACCTGTGGTTAGTTTCTATAAACCATTAGGTTATTGAGTGACTGAATAAAAATTGAATTAGGCTTAATCTATCAAGTTTATCTTTTCCAGAAAGGAAAAATATTACCAATCTCCCTGATGATGAGGGCCTTCTTCACATTTCGGATATCTTTATTACAGATGTGGATAGCACCACTAATGAAGATTATTTGCAACAGAGTTTATAATGATTTCAGTATTTTACCACTGTGGGTATGTCCAAAGTTCATGAGGCTAGATGAACAATGCTATTATTTGAAGACATTACTGGTTTTGAATTTCGTGTCCATGCATTGTCTTATTTATCCTCATTATAGAAATCATTCTTGTGATTTGCTTTTCATTTTTTTAAAGAAATATTTTTATGTTTTGCTGAAGTATGATATTACAATACAGTGCAGTATGATACACTGTTATTAATTTCAGGTATCTTGTGAGTTTTGTACACATAGGATGTGATACATTCAAGATATCATCAAGTGTCCTTTAGCCACAGTTTAGACCCTTGTCCCATTCTTCTGCTCAGAACCGGAGTATATTGGCGCAAGAGCTCCATCTGTGGAGCAGATAGCTTGAGTTTGACTCTTAGGTCTATGACCTAGTAACTTGGAGACGTTTAACAAGTTATGTAACCTTCAGGCCTTAGTTTGCTCAGTCATGGCACGGTAGTGAAAGCATTAGAACAGGGCATACTGTATAGAAAGCAGTCGTTATATATATATAAGCGGTAGCCACTGTTCATTTTGGAACATATCCTTTGGATATTTTCCTGGGCATTTGTGTACATATACATGAATGCTTAGTAAAAGGTCAGAGGACATAAATGGATTACGTTCTGCAAACTATTCTGCAGGATTTTCTTCCCTCACAGCTTAATATTGTCTGTTGCTTTTTGCTTGTTTTTGTTCTAGTCATGATACTCAGTCTTTTAATCTAATAAAGTTTTCTAGTTCACTGGGTTGGTGGGGGGAGATAATCATTCTATGCAAACTCTAGTAATGTTGCCATATCCTTTCAAATGTTTATTCCTTCTTCCCATTGGCTAAATCTTCCAGAATGATGCTAAATAATAATGTTGGGACCAGCATCCTTGACTCATTAATTTAGGAATGAAAATACTTCTGGTACTTCACACTTAACCAGCTGGTAGATTGTCAGATACTTTTACCATAGTAAGTAAGTACGTGTGTAGGTTGGGGGAGGGGAACAAAGTAAACTCCTCCCACCATCGTCTGCTCTCATCTTAACCTTGTTTTTGCATTGGGTTTCATGTTATACAGAGTTGCTTTTCCTCTATGATGACAAATAACTGTTTAATCAACTATGTGCCAGACACTGTGGTAGATGCTGAAAACAAAACCATGCAAAAGACAAATCTTTGACTTAAAAGAGCATCTGGTCTAGCAAGTATTAGAGGAGGAACAAAGTCTTTGGTAATTCATTCCTGTGATTTCATTTTCTGCATGTCTGTTCAATGACAAGTCTGGCTTATCTCTAGAGAGGTAGAAGTCTGGCTGGAACAGTGGGTGGCAGTGGCTGGTTGGAGTGGAGCTGGGCAGCATGCTTCGTTGTGTGTGTGTGTGTGTGTGTGTGTGTGTGTGTGTGTGAGAGCCACTTGAGAGATTCCCAGGTAACCGCGGTGCTGCTTGTCCTCACAGGGATCTTGATTCAGTGATGACAGGAGTGGCAGAAAGAATGGACTTTGGAATTAGGCTTCCTAGCTCTGCCATTTTAGATCTGTGTTGGCCGTCTTCACCCCAGTTTTCTTATCTGTCAGATGGGGAGTAGCGCCACCTACTTCAGAGTTTGTTGTTGAGATTAGAGATGACGTGTGTGAAACACCCACTGCCCGCTCAGTAAATATTTTCAATTATTCTGCTACTACCTGTGGCTGGAAATTTACAACTGTTAGTATTATTCTGGCCATGATTAACATGTTTTAATTTATGCCATGGCTAGAATTCAGATTCTTGATGCCCTGGTTTGGTGCTTTTTTTTCTGGCCTTTATGTGCCGTGGCTCACTTTCTCTCTCTCTCTCTCTCTCTCTCTCTGTCTCTCACTCACTCACTCATTCTTCTGTGTCCTGTTTGTCTCTGTGTGGGTGTCGCCTGGGGGGTGCGTGCTATGAAAAGCTGTTACTGCCTCTGAAGACTCTAACTCTCCTTTATAGTGTTCGAGGTGGTAAAGGACTTTCCTGTAGTACCTCTCAGAGGTCTGTCTCCTTTTCCTAATGGATATTTGAAACCAGTAGCTGGAGATCTAATAACCATGAAGCCATGTTGTAAAAGATGCATGTTACATGGAAGTGATATTATAGCACAAGAGAGCAGAATATTATGATTTTCTAAGCATCAGGAGTGGAGGAAGAAGAGCCTAGAGAAGCTCGGAGCTTACATAAAAGGCCATTGTATACTGTGGGAGCAAGGTCAAGGTGACTCCCCGAGTTCCTTTGACACACTGTGTTGCTGCACTTAACTTAGTTCATTTCCCCAGATTTATGTTGTGGCAAGAGTTTTATTAATTAGCTGAGTGATCTTGCACAAGCTATTTAACATCTATTTGCCTTGGGTTCCTTATTTGTAAAATGGTGATAAAAATAATAACTAGCTAATAGGTAGGAAAGATTAAAGGAAATAGTTCCCGAAAGACACTTACTGCACTGCCTGACTGTAAGTTGAGTAAGCACTCCATAAATGTTAATTATCTATATTATCACCTGTAAATTTTCCAAGATATCTTTGTGATTTTCAGAGTGATTAAGTCCATACTATGTTATTTTATGTTTTAAATTTTCATTTAGAAATGTCTGAAAGATTTATATTTAAGGTCAAGAACTTTCAATTTTCGATTTTTGTTGTGTCTGCTTTGGTCAGTTATAAGTGCTAAGACTTCAGTAATGACTAGAATAATCAATGTGTACTACAGAAAACTTATTCTGAAAAATAGATTTTCGGTCAGAATAGACAGAGTTTCATCTGGTCAGGGCTAGTCTCTTAGTATCCAGAATGCTTTATAAGATTGAGCACAGAGTGGTATACCTGATGAGTACCTGATGGAGTGATTTTTTTTTCCCCCTTGTGACCAAAAAATTGCCTGAAATTTTCATGGCCTATTGAAGACCCCAATCCAGAATGTGCAATAAAACTGAGAGGATGGGGTGCCCCTCCTTGAATCTTCTAGGGCAGGAGGAGGAGCAGTCACCCTAGAAGAAGTAGGGGTGCTTCTCCTGGAAGAAGGGTGGGCTGGAGGGGAGCTGACCTTCTCTGAGAGGGGACAATGCTGTTGGAGGAGATTCGAGCCTTACTAGTAATCATGCATCTTTGACTTCCCCTTCCTTGGTTCAGGAGCAGGCCTCTCCAGGCTGCCTTCCATATTTATACATCTTTAATTAGATATCAAAATATCACTTTGCAGAAAAACAGAAATACAAACCAAGCAACCACTGTAAAAATTCCCATAGTTTCTTTGCTAAAGACAAACTGTCTTGGCTCTGAACCCTCCCTGTGGCCCTTTCTTTCCTGTAAGCTTACCCTGTTTGCTCTGATTTGATCCGTTATGTGTCTCCACATTTCAGAGGGAATCTGTTGGTTGCTGGGGCTAGAATGGGGGATTGTTGTATCATGCTTCACTGATAACTAGGCCCTCATATGTTTGTACTTGAAGATCATTTCCTTGGGTTATATTCTCAGAATAATTGGAGCAAATGATCTGAACATTTTTAAGACTGTTGTTAGATAGTAGGAATTACCTTCTAAGGGAATTGCCAAGTTTTATTCCTAAAAAGTAGCATGTGAGACTATATCTAGTGCCTAGAAAAGGGGCTAGCAGTGGTAGGTATTCAGGACATAATTACTGATGCGTAAGTAAATGAATGAATGAGACTGCTGCCTGTCTCATGGTACTCTTTTTCAGTGTGGCTTTTTTCCCAGATTAAAAAAAATTTTTGTTTTTTAACGTTTATTTTTGAGAGAGAGACAGAGCGTGAGCGTGGGAGGGGCAGAGAGAGAGAGAGAGGGAGACACAGAATGCCAAGCAGGCTCCAGGCTCGGAGCTGTCAGCACAGGCAGGGCCTGATGCGGGGCTCCAGCTCACGAGCCACGAGACCATGACCTGGGCTGAAGTGAGACTCTTAACCGACTAAGCCACCCAGGCGCCCCTCCTAGATTTTTTTTTTTAAATTTTTTTTAGTGTTTGTTTATTTTTGAGAAAGAGAGGGAGACAGAGTGCAAGTGGGGGGAGGGGCAGAGAGAGAGGGAGACACAGAATCTGAAGCAGGCTCCAGGCTCTGAGCTGTCAGCACAGAGCCAGATGTGGGGCTCGACACATGAACTGCGAGATCATGACCTGAGCCAAAGTCGGACGCTCAACCAACTGGGCCACCCAGGCACCCCCTAGATTTTTAACTGTATGTAGCCTTCCTATATTTGCTAACTAACCAGTAGTTCTCTGCTCTAATTCCTTGAACTACACCTGTGTTTGCCACTTTTTATGTGCTTGTTTAAAACTGCTTTGAAGTAATTTCCTATTTGCTGCTGTAGTGTGTTATCAGAAATTTAGTGGCTGAAAACAATCCAAATTTATTCTCTTGAGTTGTGGAGGTAATGATCGTACTGGGCCCTAATCAGCCTGTCCTTCAGGCTGCATTCCTAGAGAGGCTCTAGGGGAGAATCTGTGTCCTCCTGTTACCCAGCCTCTCCTTCCTTGGAAAGCACTTCTGTGATTACATTGGTTCCACACAATAATCTGGGGTAATTCCTCCTCTCAACTCCTGGAGCCACAGAGTCCCTTTGGTCCTTTAGGATAACGTACTCACATGTCCTGGCTTTGAGATATGGATATCTTTGGGGGTGGGGGACATTATTCTATCTCCCACATATTTGTTTCTCCTTTTGTTAATCTCTGTTTTGAAATTTAACTCCTTATGCAAGATTCTTCCCAAAAGCCACTTTCTAAAAGGAAGTATTTAATAATTCCCCTCAGTCTTCTGTCTCTGCTCCTGTTAATGTTGACTTTCTGAGATAATTTTCCTTTTTCGTGCATCCAGATTATTTGTGTTCATTTATGTCTGTCCCACTTAATTGCCATTTCATTGAAGGCAGGGACTGTAGTTCATATCTTGAACTCCTAAATTTCCCCAAGTTTTTGCCTTTGAGTTATTGTGTGTTAAAGTAATATTTATTAAATTTCACTTAGCAAACAATTATTGTTTGAAAGAAATGGAGCTTAATATTTTTAGAGATTTGTTGGTAGGGTGAGAATGTGTTTCAATTTACATATTTAAAATCATGATGTCCTATTGACAGTTATTTGAATTAATTTGTAAGATAGCATCTGGCAGACAAATGGGAACGATCTTCTAATTTTCTAAAAGTTGATTGATGCAAACCAGTTGGGGGCGGGGTGCGAGGATCTGCGTGTCAGGAACATGAGCCATAGATGTTTCTTTGTATGCATGTTGAGTGTGTCTGATGGGATATACCCAGGAACTGGTGGTTAGAGTTAAATAGGCAGAATATCCTCCCCCCCCTTTTTTTTTTTTTTTGATAGTGGAATCTAGAAAAGGCCTTTTGTTAAAAACTACTTAAAATGAGAACCAAAACTTCATAATAATTAGTAGGGGGGTGGAGGGGGAGTTTTGAGTGGGAAATTATCTTGAAAAATGATAAAATTATCAGAATGTATCTTATAACTAATAATTTCTTAATAATAAAGAACTAATGAAGTATAGTATGCCCCAAATACATAAGTATATAATTATTCATATAGCAGGGACAGTGTGCTTTCAAATGGGTATAATGTGACCTGATTTTCCAGGATGATCTTCTGAGAAGTTGGTAGTAAAACATCTTTTGTAACATCCTACTGTTTTTTGTTTTAAATAGGCCCAGAACCTCTTGGAAAGACTGGCATTATTTGGCAGTCTATTGGACATTCCTAAAGGAGTGGGCTTGGCACTCATTGAATCTGGCCAGTATCAGAAAATACTTACTGGTTGAAAATAGATTATAGGTGTAATTGATGGGAGTACAAGAAAGTTTCTATAATAAAATTTTATATTTCAAAAACCTAAATCCTTGGATTTTCTTAGCACACTATTCACTTAATTCCTAAAAATTACACGTTGAGACCACAGCTCTGGCAGGCAGACTGCAGGCCCTTCTGTCTCCAACTTAGGATCTCAGATGTCTGTAAGGTGAGACTGACGGATACTCATTGCCTATGAAATAATGGAAGGTGCAGGCAGCCAGACCTAATTACTTCCTCCTTTGTGTTGTCAAAACATTTTTTTATAAAAATGTTTATTTACCTACTTATTTATTTACTTATGTAACCTCCACATCCATTGTGGGGCTTGAACTCACAACCTTGAGGTTAAGAGTCACAGCTCTTCTGACTGAGGCAGCCAGGTCTCAGGTTTTGTAGCTTTGATATAGCTGTCTTGTCTGCTTTTTTTGTTTTTGTTTTTTCTAGAAGGTGAACTTTTTGAGAACAGGAGCCAGATCTTTAAAAATTTTTGTTTCCTCACTGCCTACCATGGGTACTTAATAAGTGCTTTTGCAAGTGAATTAACTCCTTCCTGGGGCTTATTTTTTAGCACATTACCCCAAACCAGTGGTCATATGTGAATATGTTAAAAAGAAGTGTTTTCCTGGGGCGCCAGGGTGGCTCAGTTGGTTAAGCCTCCGACTTTGGCTCAGGTCATGATCTCACAGCTTGTGAGTTCAAGCCCCGCATCGGGCTCTGTGCCGACAGCTCAGAGCCTGGAGCCTGCTTCACATTCTGTGTCTCCCTCTCTCTGTGCCCCTAACCCACTTGCATTCTATCTCTGTCTCTCTCAAAAATAAACAAACATTAAAAAAAAAAAATTAAAAAAAGTGTTTTCCTTTATGTGTGCAATTCTGTGCATCTCTAGGTCAAGCAGAGCCTGCTACTTAGGTGAGTCATTTATTCTTTTGTAGCATATTTTCATCTTATTTTAGTGATGCAGAAGAAAATTTTAAAACTTTATAAATGTGGATATGATGCACATTACTGACTAGATTGATTTATTAAAAACTGATGGGAGTTATTTTTCGGTAACCCCTTTTCTCAATAATTGAAATGTAAGCATGTGGTGCTTCACTGAATTTATTTTGATATTTTTACTTTTCTCTGGATTAGACTGAATCCAGGCAGACATTCCCTCTAGTTTGCTTTTTTAAATGTTATGTTCAATCTTGATATATTTTAATCGAATTATTTCTCTTGTGTTAAATGAAGAGACCGAGAGATGCTTTTGAGATCTGTCCTAGATAATATTTCTTTGGTATGAGTCAACATGGGTTTAGCCAAATTTAGGGTAGATGACTAAGAATCTTGTAATAAACTGATCTTCATGATCTGAATTGTGGGGTAATATCTACCATCTGACTAGGGATTCTTATCCTGGGATTCTTGTGTTTCTTCTCAGAGTCCATGACTTTCTGAAAAATTGTGCTAGGTTTATGTGAGTGTATGTATGCATGTTTTTCCTGGGGGTGTGCTTATAGCTATTCGAATCTTAATTGAGCTTACGGATTCTTTAAAAAAAATTTTTTTTTAAATGTTTATTTATTTTTGAGACAGAGAGAGACAGAGCATGAACAGGGGAGGGTCAGAGAGAGAGGGGGAGACACAGAATCTGAAACAGGCTCCAGGCTCTGAGCTGTCAGCACAGAGCCTGATGCGGGGCTCGAACTCGTGACTGCGAGATCATGACCTGAGCCGAAGTCGGTCGCCCAACCGACTGAGCCACCCAGGCGCCCTGAGCTTATGGATTCTAAAGTTAAGAACTTCTCACGTAACACATAATGCCAATACTGCAATTATTTAACTCTTCTGGCATAGTGTTTGTAGAATTGCACAAATATTAGACACTTGAAATTGATGTTCCATTGGTTGGCTTGGATCCTCTGAAAGGTTGCATAAAATGATGGTTCATCTTCCCAACTTGCCTCCTCCTGCCTGTCCTTAATTCATGTAACATAAGTCCCTGTGATCCTCAGTCTGTGGTACCCATTTCTAGGCCTTGGTAACAACAGCACGTAGTTCCTGTGGCGGTGCTGAGCCCTACGTAGACCCAGGATATACTATCCCCCATTAGCCGTGTCTGCATTAATTTTTGTTCCTTTTTGATGCATGGGTGTCATTTTTCATGTTTATCTTTTCTAATGCAGTGAGTCTTTGGTTAGCATTCCAGCCTTGTTAGAGTGGGTGGTGTGATAAACCGGCATGTTAGGATTAGGTACTGAGGGAGGCTGTGAGTGTGAAAGTGGGAGAGGGTAAACGGTGGAGGGGGTGCTTCGCATTGGTAACCTCTGCTCTTGACTTTCAGTGGTCCGTTTCCTTTCCTCCTGGCTTTGATGTTCTGGGGGATCAGTGGAGCTAGGTTACGGTCCTGTGTCAATGAAGGCATATACAAGGAGACACGAATTCTCTTGAAGTCATCCTGGATTCGACTGTTCCAGTAACTGGTTTCCTTCCTTGTCACTGAAGTGTTACTCTTTATACTTGAACTGAAAACGATTTAGGAACGCTTTCTAAAATGACTGTACTAAAATATGAGAAAGCTTTAAAGCTTTAAACGTGCCAGGGCTTGCATCCCGTCCTTGGGTGAATGCTGCATGTCACATGGCTGCTGCCCTCTTCTCTTGGTTGTAGGTCGCCCCTAACGATGAAGCTGTGGTGACCTTGCTGTGTGAATGGGCGGTGAGCTGCAAACGGTCAGGCAAGCACAGGGCCATGGCTGTGGCAAAACTCTTGGAGAAGAGGCAGGCGGAAATCGAAGCAGAGGTAGGTTCGCTTTTGTTTCTATTGTCAGATGCCATCATTTAAAAATAACTGTTCTGGGGAGGATTCTTTTTTTGTTTTGTTTTTTTAATACTCCTTATGTTTGGTTTTTTTTTTTTTTCCCCCCTCTTCAAGGAAAAAGGGAGAATGTTTGTACTTTTACCTAAAGACTACATACAAGATCCCTCTAAGTTGATGAAACCAATAAGTTGTATTCTGGACTAGTTTAAAACTGTACCTTTTTTTTTTTTTTGCCTTTTTTTTTTTTTTAATATCAATTTTAAAGTGAGTGAGCAGAGGAGAGGAGCTGAGGGGAAGAGAGAGAGTGAGAATCAGTGTGGAGCCCAATGCAGAGCTCAATCCCACGACCCTGGGATCATGACCTGAGCTGAAATCAAGTCAGGTGCTCAACTGGCTGAGCCACCTAAGTGCCCCTAAAATTGTATCTTTTATTTATTTATTTTAGTGTTTATTTATTTGAGGGGGGGGGGGTGGGGTAGACAGAGAGTCCCAAGCTGGCTCTGCACTATCAGTGCAGAGCCCAATGTCGGGCTTGATCCCACGAATTGTGAGATGATGACCTGAGCTGAAATTGGGTCAGATGCTTAACTGACTGATCCACCCTGAAATTGTATCTTTTAAAATAAAACTTTAACATCTGATTTAGAACAAAGACATCTCCCTTGATGAGGTTAAGATACACATACACATATATACATTTATATGTATACACACACACAGATATATATAATATACACCAACTTTTGTGAATTTTTTTTTTATATATATTTTTCAGAGAGAGGGAGACAGAGTGCAAGTAGGGTAGGGACAGAGAGAGAGGGAGAGACAGAATCTGAAGCAGGCTCCAGGCTCCGAGCTGTCAGTGCAGAGCCTGATATGGGGCTCGAACTCACGAATAGTGAGATTATAACCTGAGCCGAAGTTGATGCTTAACTGACTGAGCCATCAGGTGTCCCAACTTTTGTGAATTTTAAAGCCATGTAATATTTTGGTCGATCTGGAAACCTTTCTTTGGGGCAGTTCTGATTTTCAGATTACAGATACCAATTTGTGTTAGTTTTGAGATTATATTCTGGTCCCAGAGAGAGCAATTAAAGCCTCGGAAGTAGATTATAAAGGGGGAAAAAAAACCAAAGCTAACTTGACAAACATTAGCTTGTGCTGAAGGGGAAAAAATTTAAGCGAGTCTTCTTATCTGCCAGTGAGATCTGGAGGGACAGCCAGGAGAAGCCGTGCACGTGGTCTGAGTGGCCCCCCACCCCCACCCCCACTGAATCGGTGTCTCCTCTGGGCTCCTTGGCTCGTCCTCTGCCTTGTTCTTCACAGTAGCCAGAGCCGTCTTTGCAGCCTGGAAGCAGATCATGTTGTTCCCTTACTCAGACTCCTGATGGCTCCTTACCGCGTCTACAGAGCCTTGCACGGGCCTCCCCTGCCTGCGTTTCCCACCTCATTTCGTGCATTTCTCCCCTGGGTCACAGCTGCAGCCACCTTGGCTGTCCTGTGGCTCCAGCACACCAAACCAGCTTCTGCTTTGGGGACTTTGTCCCACTGCTCCTCCTGGGTGGCACCCTCTGCTCCCCGAGTTCTACATGGCCAGTTCCTTTCTGCCCTTCCTCTTGCAGGAAGTGTCTCTTTCTAGCATTCCTGCCTCAACACATGTCATCTCCTCAGGAAGATCCTCTGTCACCCACCCTCAGGCACGCTTTCTCATATCACTTGGTTTCACTCTGTTTCATTGGCTTATTGTTTAAAAGCCAGCCTGTCACCTTCTACAATGTAAGCTTGACCATAAGGACCTTGCCCACACTGTCTTGTCCTTGGCACCCAGAACAGTGTTCAGTGCACAGCAGATGCTCTAAAGGTGTTGTATGAACAGATGAGAATTTAGCTGGCTCTCTCTTACTGATAATAGTGCCATATCCTGTGAAGCTGAAATAGGCAGAATATTTCCATGGTCATTTCTCTCCTCTTGCTGGGAAAGCACTGTTCACTAAATATAAAGGATCACATGGTTCAAGCTGGGGCTTGAAGATACTGGTGTTGAAGTGTGAAACTCATGGCCCATTTTACAACGTGCAGATTAGGGAAGGTGTTTCATTGCTTTTTTCTATGAATAGATGGACTTTTCTACAGTGAATTGCAATGGTCGGACTTGAGTAACTGAGGTTGAATTTCTCAAATTTAGTTTATCCTTCTTCCAACGTGTTCTAGAATGAGCATATACACGTGTGCACACGCACACACAGTTGCTTTCAGAAGAGGCTTCCACAGATTACTTTGTAATTTTAATAGGTGTAAATGTATCCACATATAAGAATGTATTCTTTCAGAGATGTTTAAGATAATTGATTGCCAGGGTTGTCTAGGTGGCTCAGTTGGTTAAACATCCGACTTTGGCTCAGGTCATGATCTCATGGTTTGTGAGTTTGGGCCCCTAATTGAGCTCTGTGCTGACAGCTCAGAGCCTGGAGCCTGCTTCAGATTCTGTGTCTCCCTCTCTCTCTGCTCCTCCCCTGGTTGCACTCTGTCTCTTTTGCTCTTTCTCAAAAATAAATAAACATTAAAAAAAAAAAAAGATAATTGATATCTATTGAACATCACCAGTTTCAGAATTTGGTGAAGAGAGGATGGATTAGAGAAGTAATATCTTAATGAAATAATATATTAAGGAATAGATAATGAAAGTGGGAAGGTTGAAGGGATATTGAAAAGAATAGAAAACAGGGTTCTGATTCTTTTTCAATGGTTTCTTTTCTGGTCTTCTAGTAAGTTCTGTCTTGGATGCAGAACTTAGGGAGCTTCCTTAGATAGGTTTCTTGAACTACGGAGATTCCACGGGTTCTAAGAGATCTTAATTGGTGATGTGATGAGTGAAAGAAATGTATCAGAGGAGTTCTCCTAGCTCTGTCATTTGACACCACACTTCCCAACATTCCCCGAAGACAATCGTAAATACACTCTACTAGTGAAAACAAACACAAAAATATTAAACTCAGTATACATGCCCAAATGTTTCTCAGAGGGGGTCTATACAGTTAACTATATGAGCTGTTTAAAAATGACAGCCCCAAATGATTTTAGCAGTTTTGCATAGGGATAACGAGTAGCTTATTGTACTATGCTGTGTATTCAGTAGGTATTTATACCACGTGGTGCAGACTTTGTAATTTACATCAATAATATTTTTCATGGGTGTCCTTTGGAATCATTTCAGTTGATCTGGGGGTAGTTGTCCCTCACTTTCATTTAAAAATTTTTTAATGTTTATTTATTTTTGAAAGACAGTGTGTGAGTGGGGAAGGAGTAGGGAGAGAGGGAGACACAGAATCTGAAGCAGGCTCCAGGCTCTGTGCTGTCAGCACAGAGACCCATGCGGGCTCAAACCCAGGAACCATGAGGTCATGACCTGAGCTGAAGTCAGACCCTTAACCAGCTGAGCCACCTAGGTGTCCCTAGTTGTCTCTCATTTTCAGAAATTATATTTACCTGTGATGCATAGCCCTCAAATAAAGTACAGAAATCTCAATTAATTCTGCATGTTTTTTCTGAGAATTTAACTGTTAATAAAAAACTGACAAATTCATGATCCATTGTGACTACATTGTCCTCCAAAATTAACTATGTTTGTTTATTTTTAATCTTAGAGATGCGGTGAATCAGAGGTCTTGGATGAGAAGGAGTCCATTTCTTCAGCCTCTCTTGCTGGATCTAGTTTGCCTGTTTTCCAGAATGTGCTACTAAGGTTTTTAGATACACAGGCCCCCTCATTATGTAAGTAAAGTTCTTTGCTTCTAGATCTTAAACAAGAAATTGACCAGTTTTGGGGAATTAATGCTTCTTTTTTTCCCTAGCTTACATCATAATCAAAAGTTCTTGGTGCTGAATATAATGTATATCTTACTGTGCAAAATTTTGTTGCGTGTTTTTAATGGAGATTTCTATGCAGTTTTAAAATCAAGTGAGCTTCAAAGATTTAAAAATTTCTAGAGTTTCAAAAATTTAAAAATGAGTCCCCTCATTGTCTAATTAATATTTGGTGGTCTAGTTTTCCCTTTCTAGATCTTTCTTACCAAACAAGAGGAACTATGGTCTTGTGATGTTTCGCTATCTAATCACTATTGTGATTACGAATTTTCTGTTTTTGCTTAGTTTTCAAAATAATCTGATTTTCTACATTTCTAATAAGAAAATAAAAGTACTTTGTATCCAAATCCTTGATACAAGGAAATAATTTGTACATATGGTTGGCTGCTTGCCTACACTTTATGGGTTGTTCTGTCAACTCCCGTTCTTCCTTTTTTTTTAAATTTTTTTATTTTTTAAAGTTTATGTATTTATTTTTGAGAGGTGGGGAGGGGCAGAGAGAGGAGGAGAGAGAGAATCCTAAGCTGGCTTCACGCTTTCAGTGCAGAGCTTGATATGTGAGGCTTCATCTCACGAACTTTCAGATCACGACCTGAGTCAAAATCAAGAGTCAGGCATTTCATCAACTGAGCCACCTAGGTGCCCTATCATCTCCCATTCTTCTGTCTTTTATTCTGTTGTTCATGGGGAGTTGAGGGTTTGGGAATTACAAACCCAGTGGGTTTATACAGTAAGTGCACACTTAAAAAAATTGTTTATACATGTTAAGAGGGCTTGATCTTATTCTGAGGCTTTTGTGTGACAAAGTACAGTGGGGAGGGTCTTAGGATGGATAGTGATGAAACAACAAAAATGGCACAAGGAAATGTGGTAGGGGTGGGAAGGACAGGTTTGTGGTGAAGAAGGAGGTAACATAACAAGAAACAGTACTAGTTTCCATTCCTCTCAGAAAGTCCTTGGTTTGGGCTGAATGATACTTTGGGCTGAGGTTCTTTTAGTTAGTTGGTGGCTGTTGTGGGCTAGAGGGAGAGCAAGAGCCAGAGAGATACTGGTGGTTGGGAAGTAGGGGGCAACAGTGAAACATGGAAAAGGAAGCAGAAAAATGCAGGGACAGAAGAGATCCTGGAGAGTAGAAAATAGATCGCCGGGAATGGATGTTAGCTTCTCTAACTTATCTTGTATCCTGGGGGAGAAAGATACACATTTGCCCTTCGTGCCCCTTATCCTGTCCTCACTCCTGTTGGTTCTTTGGGAGGACCTTTCTCCTGTGCCTTTGCTTGTTCTAGATCTGGTTTCCTGCTGTCAGAGAAAGCTGTGCTTCTCTTCTGTCATTGTTGTTTGTCATTGACTTTGGTGGTGGACAGCAGCAAATGCTTAGGCTTCGGTTTTAGGGAGCGAGCTTCATGTTGCCTAGATTTTGTTTGTCTTTGTTGGTGTTTGTGAGTGCGATGGCACCACAGACTGAGTGCTGAAGGATTGTTCTTAACCTTTTTTAGTCTCTGTCGAGGGTACAAAGTTGTAGAATGCAACTGCAATATTAAGTTATCACGTGAGTTAAATAGACTGGCTATGAATTGAGCAAGACTGCAGAGCTCCATCTTTATGCCCTTCTTTTTTATTCCATCTTCCCCCTTTTTTTTTTTCCAGTAGATCCCACTCACTATTATTTTCAGGTACCTTTTCAGTTGTTACGTTGTGAAGTTTTTGAAAAAGTGTGCACACACGTCATGAATATATCGACACCCTCAAGCTATAAAAATAGTCATGAGTTGTTTCAGTAGTAAAACCAGAGGAAAGCAGTTTAGCTCTGCTTCCCTCCCGCCCACCCCATGTGTACCTGAAATTTTGTGTTTGTATTAATTGAATGGTTATTCATTTGCCAAGGACCACTATCTTTAAATTTGAACTTGAGCTTAGCACATCGGATATTGTTTTTTAATTACAGGGGGACAATCAAAACCCCTGTGCCAGTTTTGCACAACTGCTTCTGTCTCATAGTAAATTTTCCAATAAATCTTTCACTGTGTTAAAAAAAAAAATGTATGAAAATATTGTTAAGCCTTCCTGTTTGGTGGTTTTTTTTGTTTGTTTTTTTTGTTTTTTTTTTTCCCTGCCAGGTCAGGGAGACAATTCTTGATTTGTTTCTTTATAGCGGATCCAAACAGTGAATGTGAAAAAGTAGAATTTGTGAATTTGGTGCTGCTCTTCTGTGAGTTCATCCGACACGATGTCTTCTCCCATGATGCGTACATGTGTACCCTCATATCTCGGGGAGACTTGTCAGTCAGCGCCTCGACTCGGCCGCGATCGCCAGCAGGAGAAAATGTAGATGAGCACTATCCAAAGGACCATGACATGAAAATGGAGGTACGCCCCTGGGAGTGGTGCCCCAAACCCGAAAACCACACTCAGCTGGGCAACTAGTTTCACAAGGATTGTTTGGTGGTGGAAGGGTGATTACATTTTACTTGTATTCTCCCATTACAGAACTTGTTTATCTCTACCCCAAACTTGTGGAGAAAAAAAACAAAACAAAAAACAACATTGGATTATAATTGATACATTCCAGAAGTTTCTTTTGGATACTCTAAAACTATTAATGAAAAGGTTTGACAGTCCGTAACATTTTTTTACTGGACAGGAATTAAATACTTCCAATTTTATGTGTTTCTAAATTCCAGTTTCCTTGAATGTTGTGACTTAAAATCAGATTTGTTTTGGTCCCATTAGAAGGAGCATCTTTAACCCCAATTCATTCATTGTTTCTGTCTTTGATACAAAATGGGAATTCTGTTTTGATCATAACACATATTTTCATTTAAATTAACAACTTTATCTCTCAAATGTTGCGGAATTTTTTTTTTCAACAAATTATAATACTGTGAGTATGACTTTTATCATTTTCTGCCGGTTTCTGGTGTTTTGGACATCATTCCAGATACTTAAAGAAGTTTTCAAGGCAGAAAACATGAAGGTGGTGATGAGAAAGAGTAGAAAATGGTGAGAGATTGTGACAGTTCCTTAAAATCAAGCTTCAAATTGGTTCTGTGGGAGTTTAAGCATAATGAAAATATTATGGTATTTTTAAAACTGTGGTTATCCTTGTAAAGACCTGATGTTAGAATTGCATGTGTGAATTCATAGTTTGTGCTCTTAAGATTTGGTGATCAAATGGTGCAGGAATTAAAAAAAAAAAAAATCATTTCCTTAATGTAAACACCATTGTTTCCGAATTTGACCACAGTAGAAGTTTAAAGGCTAAAAACTAAAGTTACCGTACCTGTTGATGCTTCATCTATGTTTCTGCTTTTTCTTTTCTATTCTTGGATGTCCAGGTATCTTGTATCTTGGGTATACTCTTAGATTTTTCTAAGTACAGTTGGTGAGCATGTGACTGGAAATAGCCCAAAGGAGGGACGTTATGGCCAATTTGATTTTTAATTAGGAAGTTTGTGTGCTTTTTCCTTCAAGTATCATGGAAGTTAAATCTTTTTTTTTATCATGAGGATAAAGAATGTGACTTTGTAAAAACAGTGAATGTCTTAAAACTTCCTTCTCTTTTTTGGGAAAAGTAGATACTAGGGAGAGAAAAGACATAGGATGGTTAAAAAATCATTGTCATATTTTAGCTAGTTTGTAATGAACTACAAAATTTACAGTGCAACTTTCTTTCTCTGGCAATTATCAGGAACAGACTATTATGGCGCATATGGGCATTGACTCAGGAACTACTAATATTTTTGATGAAGTAGACAAGAATGACTTTAAAACTGACTTTGGTTCGGAGTTTCCAGTAGGTTCAACCTTCAAATTCTTATTGACTATTAACCCCTCCTCCCCGCCTGCACCCCAGCTTGTCTCCATCCTTCTGTTCCTTGACCCATGTCCTGGAATGACCTGTGTACTTGGGATGTAAATGTGCTCATTCCATACTCCTTTCTAGTGTACAGTTACTCATCTTGTGATTGTCTCATTTCAGCTCATTCATAGTTTGGGTGCATCGCCTCCTTTGTGAATTATAACATTCTGTCCTCCTGGCTGTCTTTTCTCTTTTGTTCATTTTGAGACCATTGTCTCTGAGGAATACATGAAGATAGTAGTTTCATCATGACAGTCCTTGTTGACTTGCTATGTATGTGTTCAGTTTCTAAATAATAGCTTTCCTGGCTCTGGACTTGTTATACTTCTTCAACCATATCTCAGTATGGTTATAGTATTTTCTTCCTCATGGATCCAAATGAGGTCCTTTATAAAAAATCATACTGTTTGGGGTATATACTAAAAGCTTTATTATTCATTAGTTTATTTTTTAAACTTATTTATTTTGAGAGAGAGAGAGTGTGTGCACACAAGTGAGAGACTGAGGGAGGAGCAGAGAGAGAAGGTGAGAGAGAGAGAATCCCAAGCAGGCTCAGCTCTGAGCCAAGTCTGATGTGGGACTTGAACTCACCAACTGTGGGATCATGACCTGAGGTGAAATCAAGATTCAGACACTTAACCATAACCAACTGAGCCACCGAGGCGCCCCACTGTTATTCATTAGTGTTGTTAATTATTTCTTTGTGTATGTTTTTGTGGGAGATTTAGCCTTATGAGGAAACATTTAACCTTGAAGTCCAATGTTAACTCTGGCCCTCTGGAGAGTGCAGCTCTGAACAGTTTTTACGTGTGTGTGGTTGTCACTTTCTCATCTGCAAAATGGGGCATGATGTTGATGGTATCCTTTGGATCTGAACACGAGTTTTGTGGAAATTAACAAAATTTATTTATATATTTTCTTAGTGTTTAAATAAGGAAAAGATAGTGTATGAATGTCGTGTGTGTGAAGTTCTGGCATGTAGCGCTGTGTTGTGTTGCCCTCTTTCATTTACAATCTCCAACATTTGTTTTACATGACTTAGATTTTTTCTCCCATGCCTGGAGAATCCTGTGAGAATGCCAACCCTTCCTTGGGCAGAAGAATGTCGGTTAATGGTGAGAAGTTGCTTAAGAGAGAAAAACCCAGGGAGTTGATTTTTCCATCTAATTATGACCTTCTGCGGCACCTGCAGTATGCAACACATTTCCCCATACCTCTGGTAAGTCATTGCTTCCATCAGTTGGCACCCTGATTGTTCCATTATGGGATCATTAGCCATTGATTATTCCATTGTGTGCCTCCATAACACATATGAAAGGAGGTGAGTTTTTGCATTTACTGCTTCTTTTGTTATAATTACAATTGTATAGCACACATACGGATGTAGTTTAAATTTGTGATGTGATACTACTGGCTAGCTAGATTTAATGGAATTTTCTAGGTTACTATCCTTTTATCAAGAGCATTTGAGTCACTGTAAATGATGTCTAAATGTGTTTTCCTATTTTTTGAAACTTCATTTACTAGTAGCTCTTATGTGCGTTGTATTGTGCTAGGTACTTGTGGTATTATACAGATGAATGAGAATTGGCATAGGAAAGATGAATAAGATAGGAGGGAGACACATATAAAATGATCAACACTAAAATGAGTGCAGTGATTGAGTGAAACCACATGTGCCCTCTGGAAGATAAACCATTTGACATTCTTGGGTCTCTTCCACTCTCAGAGAATAAGTATTAAAGGGGAGAGAGAACATCTGATTGAGAAATGGGTTAAGGCTTCATAGAAGAGGTTGTATATGACATGGTCTTGGGTTTTGATCTGTTGAATTTAAGAATTGATAGCATATGAGAAATACTTGGGAAATTTAGTGTTGGACTCAGAACTTGTGATTTGCATTTTGCTGAAGGGGAACAACATCGGTTTCTTGATATTCATAAAAATTGGGCCCAAATCTAAATGTGTTTATATTCTTAAATTACTGTTTTTTCTCCTGGAATTTTAAGTGAAATGTTAATGAGTCATTCTTTCATTGAGCACTAATAATATAATAATAATTATTATTATTTTAACAAGTGTAATTTTGAGGAATGTATACTGTTATCTTCTGGATACCTTTGAGGAATTTTGATCTGCAAACTAAACTTTTTTTTTTTTTTTAAGTTTATTTTGAGAGAGAGAGAGAGACACCACATGTGTAAGTCGGGGAGCGGCAGAGAGAAAGAGAGAGAATCCCAAGCAGGCTCTGCATTGTCAGCACAGAGCCTGATGCAAAGCTTGAGCTCAGGAATTTCGAGATCATGACCTGAACCAAAGTTGGATGCTTAACCAACTGAGCCACCCAGGCACCCCTAAATAGTTTAATTTTTTTTTTTTTTTTTTAACATTTTTAATTTATTTTTGGGACAGAGAGAGACAGAGCATGAACGGGGGAGGGGCAGAGAGAGAGGGAGACACAGAATCGGAAACAGGCTCCAGGCTCTGAGCCATCAGCCCAGAGCCTGACGCGGGGCTCGAACTCACGGACCGCGAGATCGTGACCTGGCTGAAGTCGGACGCTTAACCGACTGCGCCACCCAGGCGCCCCTAAATAGTTTAATTTTTAATTTTTGTTGTTATTTTAGAACTTTCAAAATCACTACACCTATATATATTTTTATTACAATTTTTCTGTCCAGAGCTATGTCAAAAGTTGCCACAATTCTTTCTTGCACATCACTGGCTGAATACATTTTTTAGCTGTTACCTGTATACATCACTCATTTTCAACATAATGGAATAATCTCACTGTTCATTTAGAACAATAGAAGGGGTGGCCTGATAGTTTAGAGATGTGTCCTAAAGAGTTTATGGATGAACTATTACAGTGCCTGGAATTTGCTTTAAAAATAGTTGGGAGTCAAGAGTGGGGTTAGGCAGTATATGGAAGTCTGGAGTTTGGTTAACCGTTAATGCACCAATGTTAATTTCCTACTTTTGGCAAACGTGTCATGGTTACATGAGGCATTAACGTTAGGGCGAACTGCATGAAAGGTATATGGGAACTTTCTGTACCACCTGTGTACCTTTTCTATAAATCTTAAAGTATTCCAAACTAAAAAGTTAATTTAAATATAAGGGCGAGGGGTAATAGAGCACATATGACAAAATGATGAAAATGGCTGAAACTAGTTGAAGATTCTGTGTTTCTCTCTTGGGTAAGTGGAGCTTTGCTGGCCTTCCTCTTCCTTGCATCTGGGCATGCAGGACACTACCCAAACATGGACATCTTTATTCTGTTGTTCATGTAATCCTTGGCTGCACAGTCATTCCCACCATGTAACATTCTAAAGACTGTCCACTTCCTTAGAGGAAGAAGCATGAATGATTTCCAGTGATAAAGTCTCTCATGATGGATTATGATAGAATTCAACTGTAATGCATTCATACAAGAACTGCTAGAAAATTGATATCATTGGATACAGTTTATTAATAGCTTTCCATCACCAGTTGCCCTAGACTTCCCTTTACTGTGTCATTTAGAATAAAATATTAGTAAGGGGAAAATGAACATATATTCTAATATGAGATTGACATTAGGAATGCTGTACAGAGTCTGGTTCTCTTTCTTAATAAAGGTATATTGCCATTTTTTTTTTCAACGTTTATTTATTTTTGGGACAGAGAGAGACAGAGCATGAACAGGCGAGGGGCAGAGAGAGAGGGAGACACAGAATCGGAAATAGGCTCCAGGCTCTGAGCCATCAGCCCAGAGCCTGACGTGGGGCTCGAACTCACGGACCGCGAGATCGTGACCTGGCTGAAGTCGGACGCTTAACCGACTGCGCCACCCATGCGCCCCTCTCTTTCTTTTAAATTTTTTTTTTCAATGTTTATTTATTTTTGGGACAGAGAGAGACAGAGCATGAACGGGGGAGAGGCAGAGAGAGAGGGAGACACAGAGTCAGAAACCGGCTCCAGGCTCTGAGCCATCAGCCCAGAGCCTGACGCGGGGCTCGAACTCACAGACTGCAAGATCGTGACCTGGCTGAAGTCGGACGCTTAACCGACTGCGCCACCCAGGCGCCCCGCGCCCCTCTCTTTCTTAAAAAAAAGGGAAAGTTTGACTGACTTATTATGCATGTGAGGAAAATATGAGAATGTGCTGGGGGAAAAAAAAAATTGTGTGCCTCCTCCCTCCAGCCCCTGATCTTGAAGATGTGGCCCTAGTGAGTGAAGACCAAGGAAAGAAGACTACTAGGGCCTTGACTAAAAGATTCAGGAAAAGAATCTAGTAGTTGTATGTAGGACTATATGAATGATGTCTTGATCTGCCTGTCAGTAACAACATGTTGTTAGACTGTTGACAAGGACAAGTTTTAGTGTATCACCATTCTACCAGCCTGTAACATAATTGTGTCCTTTACACCTTGTGTCAGATAGGTGATGCAGTGCGGGGTTCTGTCATTACCACTAGCTAACTAGAATTTGTCCAGCACTTACCAGGTTAGAAGGGTAACAGACATTTTCTTTTGTGCATTTTCTCATTTATTATTCTCTTCAAAATCCGGGAATATTGAAATTGTACACAGGAATTGTCTTGGGTTCAAGCTTCAGAAAATAATTCCTCTCAATGCGGTACTAAAAATAGCCCCGGAATGAAACCTGTTTTGTTAGCTTCCAGGAACACCATTTCTTTCTTTCTTTTTTTGTTTTTGTTTTTAACATAAATGGGAAAGTTTATTAAAGCGAAAGTACACTTTTGAGATGTGAGAGTGGGCGAGCTCTCTGTCTCTCGAGAGTGCTGCCAGGAACACCATTTATTAATCACCGCAGCTAGTACAAATGTATTACCAATTGTTGTAATTGTTGTAAAAGTTGGGCTTTTGCTCTTGAAATGAGAAAAAACCCCCACATAGTCTCAAGTCTGGTTATCTAAACTTTTCATTCTTCTTTTTCCTAAATCTTTTATTTGATACCATCTATTGAATTCTTTCTGCATTACTTGCAGTCTAGAGAATTTGATCTAAGGATTGTGACCCTGAGAGCTAGAGTCACCCATTCTTTAAACTGTTGGCCCCACGTGGGGTCAGTCTCAGACATGGCACCAGTCAGCCCAGCACGTGTTGTGTTCATAAGAAGGCCTTGCTATGTGGATCTGTCATGTCTCTCTTAAGGCCATTTGACTAGTGCTGTTTTTCCGTACCTTTGATGTGAGTTTCTAGTTCCAAAACAGTAGTTTCAGCAGTTAGTATAGTTTAACACCGTGCTTGGAAATGTTATAGGGTAATATTTCATGTTACTACAAAATGAAAATAAGAAGTCACTGAAGTTGTCATCGCTAACATTAGAAAATCTTTATAATCTATGAGAATATGAGTATATATAGTACATCGAAAACTCTCCATGTATTTTCAAGCCTTTTTCGAAATAAACAGTTTTAGTTATTGTTTTAGAAAAACCATTAGATCTTAAAAATTGGAGTAGTGAGCTAGATAATGGACTAAAAATAAATCAGGACAAGTGGTTGCATGTAAAGATCAGCTGGATTTTATTTAGTATGATCTAAATGGTTTTAAATCGTGTTGCCAAAGGGCTTTCTGGCATCTTACATGGAGATCATTTTGCATATTTCTATCAAGAAGTCAGTTCCCAATATTCAAATGGATACTTCATGAATGATTCTGAGTCTGTGTCATAAAAGTTCTTTAGGTTTCAAGGATAATGCAAGGTGTTGTGTTGGTTCAGCAGTACTTTTTAGGTTTTTTGTTTTGTTTTTGTATGAACGTGGTTTAAGCACCACAAGGGTGCTGCTCGATATACATTTAGAAACAGTTTCTGAGTAAAGCAGGCCACATATGGTAGCTGTCTTTTACTTAGGCTATCTTTTCTCTTTCCCAGTACTTACTGTCACTGAGACAGGAAGTGATAGCATGAAAAATCCCATATTTTATGCACTGCTCTCACCACTTGATTTTTCTTTTGCAGTCTTGGTCTCCTTATGTGAAGCAAAAGTCTTGGTGACTTTTAGGCGGAATGCTTTTGAGAGATGGTAGTACAGGATAGGATCAAAACACAGGTTCGACACTGCCAGGAGCAGCGTGGCCTCTTTGGCTTTGAAGAGTGAAATCCTGGTTGGGCAGTCAGATATTACTTCTGTCTGGCTGAGGGTGTATGGGATTCGGACAATGTGATACGGAACAAAGCATATGATGTAGCCTGTAGTCACTAAAAGTATGTTGATGAGGGCCCTTTTCACATATAGATAATTTTCATTATCTTTGTTTCTGTAGAGTTGTCGAATTACAAGGCAGTTAGATATTAAAATGATGGCTGAGAAATTTAAAAATATTGCTACACATATGAAATTGGTCAGCAAATGCCAGTTTCTTCCAAACTCCTTTTTGAATTCCATGCATCCCACATTTGGCTTCTCCTCGATGTCTTTGATGGGAATTATCATGTTGGGCACCATTATAAGAAGGACCATTAGCCACACCACGGTCGATATCATTTTGGCAAATCCAGGTTCTTGTATCCGATAAATCTTAGAGCTGTACGTCAACTGAAGACAACGATCAATACTGACAAATGCTAAGAAGATAATTGATAAGTACATATTAATGTAGATGAGGCAGGCTGTCACTTGGCAGTGAAATACCTTCAGCTTCCAGGGTGCCACACCCAAGTCAACAACGATTTTCACTGGTAATGCCAGAGTGAGCAGGAAATCAGCTGTAAGCAAGTTAATTAAGTATATGCTTACACACCTGTGATTTGTGTTGTTCTGTATGAAAGCCCAGGTTGCAAAACCACTTCCGATAATTCCAACAAGAAAAACTAAATAAAAAAAATAGGTGAACGGCTCCAGACCTGTGTAAACTGGGCAGAAGAGAGAACTGTTTGTCATCTTGAGGGAAAGGAAGGATGACTCTTCAAAAAAAAAAAAAAAAAAAAAAAAAAATCCGAAGAATCTGTTTAAAAAAAATGGTAGGGACGTTAGTAATTTTTTTTTTTTTAATTTTTTTTTTCAACATTTATTTATTTTTGGGACAGAGAGAGACAGAGCATGAATGGGGGAGGGGCAGAGAGAGAGGGAGACACAGAATCGGAAACAGGCTCCAGGCTCTGAGCCATCAGCCCAGAGCCCAACGCGGGGCTCGAACTCACGGACCGCGAGATCGTGACCTGGCTGAAGTCGGACGCTTAACAGACTGCGCCACCCAGGCACCCCAGGGACGTTAGTAATTAAAATTAGCGACTATTTTCTGTTAAAACATCTATATTCACAATGCTAGGTTACAATTTTTCTAGTTCTTATAGGAAATTTTATTGGTGAACTTACTAGATTGTGTGGACTGGTGGGAACGTCTGAGATTATGAGGAAGCCTGGGTTTTCTGTGGTGTGATTTCATGATTTTGGAATTCCCATGTATGTTTGCTTCTAGAAGGGATTTTTGTTAAGAAGTTATTTTTATTTTCTTAAAGAGACTAATGATTTAAGTTTATTTTCAGAAAGCAAGCGAGCGTGAGTGACTGGGAGCACAAGCAAGGGAGGGGCAGAGAGAGGGATAAAGAGAGAATCCCAAGCAGGCTCTGCATTGTCAGTATGGAGCCCTGTGAGGTGGGGGTGGTGGGCTACAACTCATGAACTTCGAGATCATGACCTGAGCCGAAATACAGAGTCAGTCTCTTAACTGACTGAGCTGCCCCGGCATCCCTTAAGATTTTATTTTTGAGTAACTTCGACACCCAACATGGGGCTCAAACTCACAACCCTGAGATCAAGAGTTGTTCACTTTACCAATCAAGCCGGTCAGGCGCCCCTAGAAGGGATATTTTGACCTCACACTTTTGTATTCCGGTAGTTCTTTTGCTACCAGTTGCGTTGGAAGTTAGTTTGCAGAGGAGGTAAGTGAACTGAAATTCTGAGAAACAAAGAAAGGAAATGAAGGTAACATTGTTCGGTTGTGGCTAAGCCTGGAGAGGTTTCACTGAGCTTCCTGGCCTGCTTTTTTCGTAAATTGACAAGAGCTCTTCATGCTGGAGGAATGTAGGCTGAGAGGGGAAGTAATGGGTGACAGAAAATTGTACTGAAATTTAGAGGGAGTTACTTGGAAAGTAGGCCCTTCATTGTGTCATCTACTAGAACATTTTCACAGTCAAAATTGCATTTCATTTTTCTTTTTAGCAGAAAGAGTTGAAGGGTTAGAGTCTGGTCTTGATGCTTATTCCTTCCTTTTCCCTCACTCAGTTTCCTAACGACCTAGACCTTGTGATGTCCACTATGTAGCCACATGGGACTATTGAGCACTTGAAACGTGGCCATTTCAGATTGACGTGTGCTGTGAATGCAAAATACACACTGGGTTTTAAAGATGTTTTAGGAGATATTATAAAAAACATTACAAGTAGTAAAATTTCACTATTGTATACAAATAGTACAGTTAATAAAATCTCAATATTTTTATATTTAGCATATGTTGAAATGGTATTTTTGATGTATTAGGTTAAGTATGTTATTAAAATTAATTTCTCCTGTTTATTTTTGCTTTTGTAATGCAGGTACTAGATCATTCTAAAGTATCTTTCTGGTTTGTGTCCTAGTTCTATTAAACCGTGCTTGTATGGATGTTTCTGTGTCAGTGCTTTTTTTAAAAAATTACTTTTAATGTTTGTTTATTCTTGAGACAGAGACAGAGCATGAGCGGGGGAGAGGCAGAGAGAGAGAGGGAGACACAGAATCAGAAGCAGGCTCCAGGCTCCAGGCTCTGAGCTGTCAGCATAGAGCCTGATATGGGGCTCGAACTCATGGACTGCGAGATCATGACCTGAGCAGAAGTCAGATGCTTAACCTATTAAGCCATCCAGGCGCCCGTCTGTCAGTGTTTTTGAGAAATTAGACCATGGATGTATTTTAAAGGCTTCTAGAACAAGAATATATGATCATTGGTTAGAAAATTTTCAAGGAGAAGCTCAGTTATGTTAGCATGAAAACATCTATCATACTTGAGTGTTTTCTTTTTTCTTTCATTGTAGGGTTTGAAAAGTGTAGGACATGTTCTTAGGACCATTGTGATTGACACTGATAATGCTGAAATCATGACGTATTCCCTCCACATTCCTGGAGGGAATTGTTCCTCCTCCTGGAACAATTGGAGGTTGATAAGTGCAAGTTAAACCATTTGGGCTTCGTTTACTCCCTCTGACCTGGTCGAAATTAATGCTCTTAGTGCCATAGGTACATCTCTGTAGTGCTGATTCTGGTGTGCATGCTCCTCATATATAGTAAACACCTGCCTTTTGTTTCAAAGACCAGAAGATTTTGTGTTTTAGCAGAAAAAAAAAAACCGATACACAACTTCTTAAAAATAGCAAATAATAAGTACAGTGGCTAAAAAGTCCGAATAAGCCCATTCTCTGAAACCTCCATTTAAAAGTAAAACAACAGAGGTGCCGGGGAGGCTCAGTCAGTTGGGCATCCAACTCTTGATTTTGGCTCAGGTCATGATCTTATGGTTTGTGAGATTGAGCCCCACATTGGACTCTGACAGCATGGAGCCTGCTTGGAATTCTCTCCCTCAAAAAAAAAAAAAAAAAAAAAAAGTGAAAAAACAAAAATTTTTGAAGTCTTTCTGATCCTTAATTCTCCTAATTATTTAATGATCCACTGTGTACATCTTGGGATGAAACAATCTACAAGCAGACTGACAAGGCAGATGTATATGAAACTTTATAAAATGTCATTTAAAAGGGTACATGTCCTTCTTTTCCTACTTGCCATAGGACTTCAGAGTTCATGGATAATTTCATTCTGTACTAAACTCAGTGAAAATAATTGAGTACTTACTTGTGTCTGGTACTGAGCTAAGTATTTTACCTTTCATCATTCCTGTCATGTTGGTGTTATTATCCCTACTTTACATATGAGAATACTGAGGCACAACAAGGTCAAGTAACACCCAGGGTTATATAGCTGTTAAATTATAGACCCAGGATTCTAACTCAGAAGTCTGATCTCAGAAGCTATGTTCAAAACTACTCTAGAACTCTCAATAAGAGTAATGATGATGCTAGTGATGATGATAATGACTATTATTATTGAGCCAGCCTTACTAAGTACTTACTATGTGGCAGGAACTCTATTTTAAGCAATTTTCATATAAAAGCAGAAATAAAATATCGTTCTTAACTTTTCCCCTGAATACTAATAAAGGAAATTTAGACTTTAAGTATTTTGATGTTTCTTTTTGCTATACACACACACACACACACACACACACACACCATATATATACACACACACACTATATTTACATTTATATTTAAAAAACAAACCTACATTCTATCTTTTAAATCTAAACCTCCCTTACTTTCAAAGTTCCTATGACCTAGCTGCTTCAAGCCATCCCTACAGTCTTTATCCCAGTTCTTAAGATTTGTGGGATCGCTACTCTGTGACCTGCTCCTTCTTGCCTTTGTACTTTTAGTTGTGATAAAATTTGGGGGATCATAGGACTTTAAGGATGGAGGGAACCTTTAATGATAGCGTCTAGTCCAAGTCCCAGATCAGTTGAGGACACTGAGTTCTGACACTTGGGTATTGTTCAGGGTTTTCCAGCTTGTGAGAACAGGCTAGAATCTGACCATGTTGCTCATATTCTAGGCTTTCTGCCCTTATCCTTGCTATGTCCAAATCCTTCCTATCTTAAAATGCCTGGAGTAAGTTCTCCATGTCTGCAGTCTCCTACAGGCTTCACTGGCTTCTTAGGACTCTGATATTTCTTTTTTAATTTTATTTTTTTAAATTTACATCCAAATTAGCATATAGTGCAACAACGATTTCAGGAGTGGATTCCTTAATGCCCCTTACCCATTTAACCCATCCCCCTTCCTACAACCCCTCCAGTAACCCTCTGTTTGTTCTCCGTATTTAAGAGTCTCTTCTGTTTTGTCCCCATCCCTGTTTTTATATTATTTTTGTTTCCCCTCCCTTAGGTTCATCTGTTTTGTCTCTTAAAGTCCTCGTATGAGTGAAGTCATATGATATTTGTCTTTCTCTGACTAATTTTGCTTAGCATAATACCCTCCAGTTCCATCCACGTACTTGGAAATGGCAAGGACTCTAATTTTTGATAGTAACCGTTTATTTGAACCTTGGCACTCTGAGCATCGTTTCCTTCTCTGGGTCCAAAGCTAGTGTTGGGATAAATTGATCTTTGTCTCTGTCTCCCACCTTTGCTCATTATTCCTTTACCGGGTGTTAGGATTTTGGCTTATGCTCTTGTATTTCAAATGTTATATAATAACAGTTAACACAGTATTTTTTTTTTTAAAGCGTTCCTGTTGCTAATACGATTTATACAAAAAAGTCTCATTTCATAGATGAATATATTAATATTCTCTGTAACTAGAACTGGCCATCCACCCATACCGCCTATGGGTAATTTATTTAAAAATAATTAGAGTGTAACTATTTATTTGATGATGCTGGAGAATCACGTGCTTTGTACTTGGTTTTCATGAACCTCAGTCTAGATTGCAGTGAAAAACACATGTTGTCATTTAAAAGTTTTGGTACATTGATTAGAGGTCTAATTATACTATAATAACATTCTGTGTTATTTATCACAAATTAGAAAACCAGGCGCTTGATAATTATTTCATAAACCAATTATTTACCCTGTGGAAATTTGAGGTATGCAGAGGTACTACAGCAAAGAAAAGATTTCAAGTGGCTCCTTTGTTTAGATAAAGTGCCCATTGCTTAGAAAATAAAGAAACTCATTACATTTTTAAAAAAATGAATGTCACAATAGAACGTTCTTGAAATTACCTATTATAATGTTTGCGGAGGAAAGTCCTTTTAAGACCCGTTGTACCCTGTTGTAAAGCCTACAACATGGCGTTTGTCCATCATAAAATGTAATGTTGACTTACTGAATAGTTATGTTCACCTGTAGGTAAGTATTCAGTTTTGTATAAATTAAACTTTTTTTTTTTTTTTTTTTTTGAGAGGGATGGCTGGGGTCATCAGATAGAGGAAAGTTCATAGCGAGAATCTATTTAGAGTTTAATAATGGGTGCCTTCTTACACAGCAGCCTTATTATATGTAGGCATTTCCAACTTACACGTTTTAAGCTTTGAAAATCATAGCTTCCCTTTCTACCAAAAGATACTTGAACATACCGAGTATTTAAAGAGACCTACCTGGGGGGATACTCTCTGAGCCACTGCGGGCTCCTTGCAGGTCTTCACAGAAGCATGAGCTTTTGGCCTGGCCTCAGCAGTAGCAGCTTCATTGCGCGAACGTTGGCTGTACTAAAAATTTCCTTTCCTTTTCGTGTGGTTTTAAAGTGTTGCATATTGACGTAGATGAAGCTGTGGTTTGTAAATAGTTTAACTCTATGAAAGTCTCCCAAAGAGGTTCTTGTCAATTTTGTGTATGCTTTCTGAAGCAATTCAGATTTGTGTATTCTGCTAGAGGAAAGATTTTTACTTGTCCATTGTAGTACCTGACAGTTTTTTGTTTTTTTTTCTTAAGCACCCAAGATGTGTTTTCCATCATAATGATATGAAAGAACATCACTTTTTGTGCCTTGAAAGGGGCTATAAGTTAAATATATTAGATCTTGAAGCCAAATTTCTGATACTCATCAGCCTTTGGAAGTTAATTGTAGTTGGGATTAAAACAATTGTAGTTGGGATTCTGCTGAGACATTTATTAATAAACAACAAAAAGATGTCATATGACATAGTCTGTTAAAGTTCATGTTTTAGTTTTTGGTCATTGTAGAAAAATCTGGAAATAAACAGAAGAAGAAAATTATATGCACAGAGATAATTAATGTTAAAATTTTTGGTATATAAATTGACACAAATTTTGGTACAGATTTAAAAATTCTATGTGTATGTACACCCATCTAATGTGTTATTATATTGTGCATACTGTTGTATGGTTTAATTTTTTCATTCAAGGATATACTGGATCTGTTTTTCTAAGCTAAAAGAGTAGGCCTGCCAGGAGCAGTTGTCAGTTTGGGCCCAACAGCTTAATGCATTGAGACAGGTATTTAGTAATCAGTACATTGTATGTAATGGGACCTTCCTGTGCATTTCCTGTGCATTTAAATTGTTTGGTTAGATGCTTATTCTGCTTGTGGTGAGCACGTGCTCACTGAGTGTCGGAATGGAACTCAGCGTGGTGAGGGACCTAAAAAAAAAAGTCACTATCTCATCCACATCATCAAGTGGCTTTGCTAGGTTATCTGCTTTGAATAAAGGTAGGTTTTGAGCTCATATGTCAACCTTATTTTCTGGAGCTCTAAGTCTGCTCGTCCAAAGTTGATTTGTAAGTGCAAAGCCATTTCTTCATCAGTTAGGGTCTGATTTTCTAGTGTTGCTTTATTGCTCTGGTAGTTGCTTTGATTTTGTCTCTTTTTCTCCTAATTATTAGTTTTCCAGATTAAAAAAAAAAGAAAAAAGAAAAAGAAACCTCTCCAGAATCCAAAATGAATCCCTTTCGGTATTCACTTTCAAAAAGAAAAGATCTCTCAAGATACTAAATGAGATGTTAAGTTAGAGAATTTGGGGAGAGTTTAAGGGAACTTTTGAAACAAAACAACAAACCACAACAATGTAAGGATGCTTATGATGATAGTGGCTATTTGTCTCACATTTTCTGGTGTTTTTCCAAATTCATGTAGTGCTAATAATGATGATTAATATGAATATCAGTAATAATTATTACCACTGTTATTATCATAATCACTTTGCAAAAGAAAACTTTTTACATATATTCACTTATAAATCAAATGAAAAAATCCTACATCTTAAGAACCAACGTTAACTTTCATCATAACAGTGCTGGGAAATAATCCGTCTTTTATGCTTTGTGTTCAATGTTGTTGGATAGGACTCACTGAAAATACACGTCAGAAAAGGCGCCCTTGCAGAGTCCAGTAAGTGGGCAGTTAGGCTCAGGGTTTATGTTCCCTGGGGTCCGGAGAGGGTGGGATGGAGAGAATTTGGTGACATGGGGCTGGCCACCACCTGAGTGGTGAATGGTACTAACAAGGTGGGAAGCAAAACTGGAATGAACGGTTTTTGGTAGTGAAGCTTTTTTCCTTTTTTTTTTTTTTTTTTTTTAATGTTTATTTATTTTTTTGAGACAGAGAGAGACAGAGCATGAACGGGGGAGGGGCAGAGAGAGAGGGAGACACAGAATGTGAAACAGGCTCCAGGCTCTGAGCCATCAGCCCAGAGCCCGACGCGGGGCTTGAACTCACGGACCTCAAGATCGTGACCCGAACTGAAGTCGGACGCTCAACTCCCTGAGCCACCCAGGCGCCCCTCTTTTTCCTTTTTTTAAGGAATGCTTATCTATGTTTACTTTCCTGTCCACTTTGGGGGTAAAGACAGAATTAAGAAGTCTGTTCAACTATTATTAAAAGTCTAAGGCCACAGCTTTTGTGTCTGGATTTCCAGATCTAAATGAACTGAAGTACCCTTGTTCTCAGTTGTTCTGTTTCCTTTTTGGAATGGTGAGCAACCAAACTTTTAATAGTGAAACTGAACCATGTTCTTCCTTTTGAGAATGAGGTTGAGGTAACATGATATTTTGTGGAAGTTTATTCAGAGTGGAAATATACTTTTTTGTGGCTACCGTCCCTGTTTTGTTTTTGTTTTTAACATGAGTTCCATTTGAATTTCTAGAAGTTACTTCTTTATCTGTTTCATTAAGGACAAATGTTTGTCAGAGTGTATTTTGTTAGTGTTCTGGGAAATTAGAGGTCATCACTAAACCAGTATTTCAGAAACCCAAGTAGGGACAAGTGTGGTGAAGTTATTTTTTCCTTACGTTGGTCATGGCAAGTACTTTTTAAGAAGTGACTGGTCACTTTACTGTTTACTTTAATGGATATTTTGTTGTTTAAAATAAAAAGCAAGGGGCACCTAGGTGGCTCCATCGGTTAAGTGTCCGACTTTGGCTGAAGTCACAATCCCCAGTTTGTGGGTTCGAGCCCCGCGTCAGGCTCTATGCTGACTGCTTGGAGCCTTGAGCCTGCTTCAGATTCTGTGTGTCTGTCTCTCTCTGCTCCTCCCCTGCTCACGCTCTGTCTCTCTCTGTGTCTCACAAAAATAAATGTTACAAAAAAAATCAGAACAAAATTGCCGCACAAGTTGAGATAGAAAATTTTTATTGTAGTCAGCTCCTCCAGGCACACAAATCATGCCTTTGATCTTATCAAATACAAATATCAAGCAGTCTTTTGGTAGAAGTGTCATTTTTAATGCTTAACATTCTTAAATTTTTTTTTTTTTCAACGTTTATTTATTTTTGGGACAGAGAGAGACAGAGCATGAACAGGGGAGGGGCAGAGAGAGAGGGAGACACAGAATCGGAAACAGGCTCCAGGCTCTGAGCCATCAGCCCAGAGCCTGACGCGGGGCTCGAACTCACGGACCGCGAGATCGTGACCTGGCTGAAGTCGGACGCTTAACCGACTGCGCCACCCAGGCGCCCCTTAAATTTTCTTTTTTAAACATAGCACAGTAGCCCTTTGGAGCTAATAAGGAAGGGGAAAATGAATGTTGAGTAGGTAGTCACTGCCACAGCCAGACACGGGTCTGAGAGCTTATTTGCTCCAAAGAAATCCATGAGATCTTAGGAGAGTCCTCACTTTACAGGTGGGGAAACTAAGGCCTTGCCCAAAGCTGCACAGTTAGACTTCAGGGTCCTGGCCCTTCATGTGCTTCTTAAATGAAAATGTTGGGCAACAGTGGTTACACAGTAGTCCGGCAGGTCCTTCCAGCTGTCCCCTGCCCCTCTGCCCCCCTCAGTGTTCCCAACTTTTTGAATTCAGGTGCTGCTGAATTTCAGAGTTTGCAACTGAGGATGTTCTCAACTCAAAGTAGTTTGCATCCCGAAGTATTTTTTTGATCTTTGGGCAAGGGGCTGTTCCTCAATTAAGAAATGCTGGTGATCAAGATATTTCTCCTTCAGGGTGTGGGGCTCTCTGTCTACCTTCTCTCTGGAGCCACTGTGCTTTAGGGTTGCATTTTGAAACTTTTTAAAAGTACATAGTTCCCTTTCCCAAAGGGGAAATTTTTCCCCAAAAAAGTTCAGACTTTTTTCCCCCTGACTCTCACTGAGACTGGCAGCTTCCAGTCTGAGAGCGATGAATGTGATTAGACAAGAGTACTTTATTTTTAAAATGTGTATTTATTTATTTTGAGAGAGAGCACAAACGTGTGCGTGAGCAGAGGAGGGGGAGTGAGTGAGTGAGAGAGAAGGAGAGAGAGGAGAGGAGGTAAGGAGAGGAGGTAAGGAGGGAGGGGATCCCAAACAGGGATCTTAAAAAGCTAACATGACCTGAGCCGAAATCAAGAGTAAGACACTTAACTGACTGAGCTCCCCAGGTGCTCAGGTGCCCCGATAAGAGTACTTTTAAAACCGAGGCATAGAATACAGAGCTTCTAACATGTGGCTGTTTCTGTATTACTTAAACTCTGTTTTCTGTCTTTAATGAAATAGTAAAAGCTGGAAATGTTTTAAAAGCAACAGTGTTTGAGGAATGTGAACTCAATTATAAGAGTAGCTGATGGGAATATAAGCTGGTGCAGCCACTCTGGAAAAACAGTATGGAAGTTCCTCAAAAAACTAAAAATAGAACTACCCTACGCCCAGCAATTGCACTACTAGGCATTTATCCAAGGGATACAGGTGTGCCGTTTCAAAGGGACACATGTACCCCCATGTTTATAGCAGCACTATCAACAATAGTCAAAGTATGGAAAGAGCCCAAATGTCCATTGATGGATGAATGGAGAAAAAAGATTTGGTATGTGTGTGTGTGTATACACATACACATAATAGAGTGTATACACACACAATTGTGTGTATACACATACACACAATGGAGTATTACTCAGCAATCAAAAAGAATGAAGTCTTGCCATTTGCAACTGTGTGGATGGAACTGGTGGGTATTATGCTAAGTGAGATTAGTCAGAAAAATCATATGACTTCACCCATATGAGGACTTTAAGAGACAAAACAGATGAACATAAGGGAGGGGAAACAAAAATAATATAAAAACAGGGAGGGGGACAAAACAGAAGAGACTCATAAATATGGAAAACAAACTGAGGGTTGCTGGAGGGGTTGTGGGAGGGGGGATGGGCTAAATGGGTAAGGGGCACTAAGGATCCACTCCTGAAATCATTGTTGCACTATATGATAACTAATTTGGATGTAAATTTTAAAAAATAAAAAATAAAATTAAAAAAATGCAAAATAGGATTTTACATAGAAAAAAATGTGAAAGGATCTGAGTGTTCATAGAACAACATATGGATTAATATAGAAGAAAAAAATATACATGATTCTTAACATGGTATTAAATCAGCTTTTAAAAAATCTAAAAAAAAAAAGTAGCTGAGTATACTCATTCCCCTTGCCTGTCGTTTTGTTTTTCTCCCTTTTTGTTGACTATACAGTGTTAATGGGTCAGCCTACAGTCCGTTTTATGTTTCACTTGTGAGGTCTAACTGGGAGATTTGATTCATGGATATGAAATAATTAATAAGGGGAAATCCCTAAGAAAGAACTTTTAAAGGTTATCTTGTTTCTTTTTAGTCACTGAAGTTCATTTTTTCCCCCCTTAAGTGGTTGTGGTCCATTTCTTAAGAAGTTGTGAGTAATGTTTTCAAAGCTCAGAATACATTTTACAAACTCTGTTGTTACTTTCCAAGAGAAGGTTCTCCTGGAGAAATTCTCCCTATCCCTTGCCATGCAAGTCTGTGCTTTTTGATCAAGTACTTAAGGAAAATTCCAACAAATATTTATTTATGTTAATATTTTTATTAAAAACTTGTTTAATGTTTATTTTTGAGAGACAGAGAGCACGAGCAGGGCAGGAGCAGAAAGGGAGAGAGACATGGAATCCGAAGCCAGTTCCAGGCTCTAAGCTGTCAGTACAGAGCCCGACGTGGGGCTCGAACTCAGGAGCTGTGAGATCATGACCTAAGCTGAAGTCGAACGCTTAACCAACTGAGCCACCCAGGAGACCCTCCAACAAACATTTACTGACTGCATGCTTCCCCCTTAGCTCCCATGCTAGAGAGTATTTGTTTAGAAGGTTACAGAGTAGAGAGGGTGATATGGAATATGCAGAGATCCTGCAGTGGTGCTGTTAGAACCCATAGGAGTCCAGGCAGTACAGTCCTGAGGTGAGGTAAAGAGATGCTTCTGAGGAGTGAGGATGTGGTGTCAGGCATGGGGGTGGTACAGATGACCGAGATGTAGGCCGGTGTGTTAGCTGACTCTCGGGCAGTCTGGGTGCTTGGAGAACCTGAGGAGGATCCACGTTAGGAAAAGGCTGAGACCAAATCTTGGATCACTGTGGTTGATCTTGGGTGCTTCATTAACAGTGGAGAGCTCAGTAAATACGCTCAGTAAGTCTGAGGGCTTTGGATTCCTTAGGGTTAGGTGAGAAAGCGGAAGGCAAAAAACCAAGTAGGGGCTGATTGTGGTCATTTTGAGTGAGAAGCAATGAGGAGCTGCAGTGAGATGGATGGGAAGGGATGGGAGCTTGGAACCATTGCAGAAGTATGGTGTGGGGCTGTGGTGTAGGGCTGGGAGGGGAACAGACTTCGGTTTCAGCTCCGGCTAGGGAAGTCTGAGGAGAGGGTCTGCTTTGATGTAGGTAGGAAGTAGAAAGGCGAGTTTGAGTGTTGGCTTACTATGTTTTTACTGCTACCTCATTATTTGATGAAGTATAGATTGCTCTTTATTTTACTCCTTCTCTTTTAGATATTAGATATTCTTCAGTGCTTCATCAGTCATCACCAGGACATTCTGCTTTTGCTTTTGTTTGTTTGTGTGCTCATTTGTTTTTTGGATTGCAAATATAAGTGAAATCATATGTTATTTGTCGTCTTGTCTGACTTCACTTAGCTTAATACTCCCTAGGTCTATACATGTTGTTGCAAATGGCTAACTATCATTCCTTTTTATGGCTAAGTAATACTCCATTGTATATATACGCCATGTCATCTTTATCCATTCATCTGTGGATGTATGCTTTGGTTGCTTTCATATATTGGCTAACGTAAATGATGCTGCAATAAATATAGGGTGTATATGCCTTTTCAAATTAGTTTTCATTTTCTTTGAGTAAGTTCTCAGTAGTGGTATTACTGGATCATACGGCATTTCTGTTTCTAATTTTTTATTATTTATTTATTTTTAAAAAAAAATTTTTTTTTCAACGTTTTTTATTTATTTTTGGGACAGAGAGAGACAGAGCATGAACGGGGGAGGGGCAGAGAGAGAGGGAGACACAGAATCAGAAACAGGCTCCAGGCTCCGAGCCATCAGCCCAGAGCCTGATGCGGGGCTCGAACTCACGGACCGCGAGATCGTGACCTGGCTGAAGTCGGACGCTTAACCGACTGCGCCACCCAGGCGCCCCCTGTTTCTAATTTTTTAAAGGAAACTTGTACTGTTTTCACAGTGGCTGCACCAATTTATGTTCTCACCAACAGTGCATGAGGATTCCTTTTTCGCCACATCTTTGCCAACACTTGTCATTTTCTTCTCTTTTTAAAAAAAGTTTATTTTGAGAGAGAGAGTGCAAGCAGGAGAGGAGCAGAGAGAGGAGGAGGGAGAGAATCCCAAGCAGGCTCTGCACTGTCAACATGGAACCCAATGTGGTAGCTCATTCCCACAACTCTGAGATCATTACCTGAACTGAAATCAGGAGTTGAATGCTTAACCGACTGTGCCAACAAGGTGTCCCTTCATTGTTCTTTTTTTTTTTTTTTAATTAAAAAAATATTTTGTCTTTTGAGAGACGTAGACAGAGCATGAGCAGGGGAGGGGCACAGAGAGAGAGAGTGTCACAGAATCCAAAGCAGGCTCCAGGCTCCGAGCTGTCAACACAAAGCCCGACGCAGGGCTCGAACTCATGAACTGTGAGATCATGACCTGAACTGAAGCCAGACACATAACTGACTGAGCCACCCAAGTGTCCCTCCTCCACCCCCCTTCGTTGTTCTTTTGATTTCATTCTTTTAATGAGCAGTGGTGTTGAGCATCTTTTTCACATGTCTGTTGGCCATCGTACGTCTTCTTTGGAAAAATGGGTATTCAGTCCATTTTTTAGTCGTGTTTTCTGGTGTTGGATTTTATAAATTCTTTATTTTGGATACAAATCCCTTTTTGGATATATTGTTTGCAAATATTTTCTTACACTCAGTAGATTGCCATTGGTTTTGTTGATGGTTTCTTTTGCTGTGCAGTAACCAGGGCACTCTGAATGTAATTTTATCAACACTTAAGGAGCCCTTATTTTGAATAATGTTGGTGGAAGTCCTGGTTTTCCTATTAAAAAATAGCATTTTCTATTTTATTCATCTAATTACTTTCATAGTATCAACCAGATAAGATACATTTGGCCATGGCATCGCAAGTTTTCTTTCTTTTTTTTTATTAATAGTGGGATTGGTTTTTAAACTAGAAGGTGAATTTAATACGGAGTTGAAATTGGCCTTTCATTCAAAACACAATGAAGATTAACTTCTCATTTTAACTAGTAAATGTCAGAGAGTTAGTGGTCCTTCAGAAAGCTGTGGTGTAAAAAGTAGAATGTAGAGGCACATGGGTGGGTCAGTTGGTTAAGCGTCCAGCTTCAGGTCTTGAGTTTGAATCCCACATCAGGTTCACTGCTGTCAGCACAGAGCCTGCTTTGGATCCTCTGTCTCTTCTCTCTCTCTGCCCCTGCTTTTCACGCTTACACCTCAGTTTCTACTGGAGGTGGGAGATAGAAGTGGCGTGGCTTCCTATATTTCCTGTCAACTCTGAAACTTCTTTGGAGTGCACCTGGGCAACGGGGAACATTTTCCAGGTCTTTCTGTAGAGCAAGGCCTCAAGTGCTTAGGGGACCCAGGGCAGCTTATAAACTCAGGTGCCCATGGTAGAAAAGAAGGCAACATACACTTGGTTTTCAGAAAAAGTAGAACTTGGAGAAAGCTGTGGATGATAGTGAGTTGAGAGCTGAGAGCTTGTGTGTCCCCAAGAAAGGCTTGTAACAGGTTCTTAGCTCCCGCGGATTGTTTCACCATGTTTTGAAGAGATACAAAGTCACAAAAGTTTTCATCGTTAGGGGAGCAATTAAAAAGAAAACACACCTGTGGATCGAATATGCTACCACTGAAATCTAATAGAAAGGTGTTCAAAAGTGGCTCTTTGACTAAAAATCTCGCACTGAGAGGATTTCTCACATTTTAACCAAACTGCGGTTCCGTTGTGATGCATAATTGACACAGCTGCATGAAGTATTTTTTTAAACATAAAAGAAACCTTCGCGATAAGAACCAAGAAACAAAGAGAGCACGAGCACCTAAGATGACCCATGAAAGGTGCTCACTGAGATGCATGTGTCCTGGAATGCTTGTTTACAAAAGTCTGCCTGCCCCCGATGGTGCTCACCTGTTAGTTATCTCCTCAGCCTCCAGACTCTGTTTTCCTGGCGGTGAAAGTGAGCCTTTTCCTTTGAGAAAGTCACTTTCTCCAGTTCTTGCTCATATGCTGTCACAGTGCCCGCTCTGCCCCTGATGGGAGGCTCAGACCATGACTGATAACCAGCATGTGTGTCTGACCCCACTGTCTCCAGGTTGGGGTGGAACATGAGCCCGTATGACCCCCTGAGAGCAAGTACTAGATGTTGGTGGAAATTCTCTGGAGGGCTGGCTCTGAAGAGATGGTCTAGCAGTGCTTCTTTTATTTTACTACCACACACACACAGAAGAGCCCACAGCTTCCTATGAGTTGAGACTAACACCATGGAAAGTGGCTGGAAAAATGGCATAAACCCAGCCTTGGTGACATCAGCAGAGGCCCCGCATCAGCCCTTAACTAAAACCATACCCGCAACTTTGGGACATTTAGTCTGTCAGCCAGTGAATCTCTTTTTATTGCAGAAGTCCAATTTTAGTTGTATTTTTATGTCACCTGCAAATGAAAAAAATTCTGAGTCGGCTTCACCTAGAAGATTAACTCAGAAATTTTAGAAAACACCCTTACGCTAATTTCTGTTTCTGCTCGAGGATGACAGGAAAGTATGTGCCATTAGTTCTCCATTCTGTCCTTATTCCTCGTTCTGCTACCTGTCTCCTTTGACTCTGGACAAGAAGAAGAAGAAAAAAGGATTTTTGTTAATACAGAAAATACCAAAGATACTATCATTCATAGCAGATCATCTCCCTAGAGTGACACGAGATTTCCTTTTGGGTAAACCACACTGTGAGGTGTGTGGGTGGGGGTGGGGAGAGAACTGGCGCAGCACCGCCGTCAGCGGTCACAGCTCTTACTACCTTTTGCTCATCAATTCTCTGCAAGATGCTAGTGACACGAGCATCACCATTTCCTGACAGGACATCCCCGCAAAAGAACCACGTTAACAAAGTGTGGCTTTCCTTTCCCATAAGGCCGCTTTTTAAAATAGTTTAACCTTTTCAGAGCACTGCTTCTACAATATGGTTAAATGTTGTTTTTACCTTCTCTGTGAGGAATACGTATCTTAAACACTATTAGAAGCTAGCTACAGAAAAGAAACAAATTGTTCCATAGCATAATTTAAAAAAAAAAAAAATAGTACTGGTAATCTCAGGGAAGTGTCTGTGTTCATCCACTGTTGGTTGACTTTGCTCTACCATGTTTTTTATTGTAATTCTGGATCCGATAAACAGTAACTGTTAAATCAATGGTGGCTTTACTGTATCCTTACCTGGCTTGCACGTTGTTTCCTGAAAAAGCTCGATTTCCACATTGCCCATCAACTTTAGCACAGTGGTTACAAAGGCAGTAATTACTTGGTGCTACTCAGTTTCTTCTTTGCTTTCATTTTCTCCGGTGGCCCAGTGGGGGGCATGGTAAAACCACCAGTGTTTACTAGTTTGTCCCGGCTTTTGGAAATTGTGAAGAATAAACACAGCCAGTTTCTTTGCAGATGTAGTTAGCCAAACATATATAGCGGGTTTAACTTTTCCAAGCATGTTTATCATAGGTTGGTGATTTTGTTCTCTTTAGAGGATATTTGACCCAGAGTTAGGAGCAGGGAGTTTTTATGAGGGTGGAAGGTGGACACAGAGAGTGAAAACCTTCCTAGTTCTTGAAGAATTTAAGAGGTACTTTCTGAGTTTTTCCTAAAATCTGAGGAGGTCCCAGAGCATATGAAATACTAATTTTGAAAAAGTGGCAAATAAAAGTTTAAATTCTCTATGTAACTGTCTTTGTAGTTTTTTTTAACTTTTATTTTTTTAATATTTGTTTATTTTTGAGAGAGAGAGAGAGAGAGAGAGAGTGCAAGTGGGGGAGGGGAAGAGAGAGAGAGAGAGAGAGAGAGAGAGAGAGAGAGAGAGAGAGAGAGAGAGACACAGATCTGAAGCAGGCTCCAGGCTCCGAGGTGTCATCACAGAGCCCGACGCGGGGCTTGAACTTAGGAACTGTGAGATCATGACCTGAGCCAAAGTCAGACGCTTAACCGACTGAACCACCCAGGTGCCCCTGTCTTCCTTTCTTCATGTGTAATTGAGCATATTAAAGAAACCACCCATGTCTCGACTGTGAAATAATTTGGCATTGTTTTTTATACCTTAGGTTTTAAGGAAAAAATCCCGATACTATTGAAAATATTTTTATTAGTACATATACAGTAAAGCAAAAAAGTATATATACATGGCTTACAAAAATGTTTGAGAATAACATTTGGAAGATGGCCTGGATGTCTTCTAGGCAGTTAAGAGCAGAGAAAGAATTTAGTTTTGGTAACTCACAAGCCAGCAGCCATATCCCTTATCTACATACTTTAAATCCATCTCCTTTTCAGAAAATGTCACAAATTTTCATTTTATGTGTAATTTCTCACTCAAAATTACAAATTTTAGATTTTCCTTTTTTTCAAGTCCGGTTGCTTTCAAAGAAAACTGTTCCCCTGTCCCTCGATGTATGTGTGTATGTGCATGCTGTGTGTGTGTGTGTTTGTGTGTTTGTCCTGGGCATCATTTTTTTTTTTTCCTCCATAGCATTCCATAGGGAAAGTTGCTGGCAACATATACCAATAGCCAGTTTCCTTCAATAGAGTCCACTTAAAAATATTTTAACACCAGAAATGCATGCTCAAGACGTAGCTTAAAAAGTCTTGATACAAAACATTCAGAATGTATCTTATTATCATCTTCAAAATGTTATCAAAGTGTTACATTTTGTTTTTACTGCAAAGAACACAATTTATGTCAACTTCCCTTTGAAATGCTAGGAGATAAATCAGTAGGGAATTTCCTAAGTGAAATCAGAAAATTTGACTTTTTCACTCCAAACAGGTCTCCAGTTCTTTATCAAACTCTGCCTGCTTTTAGGTTGGTCTTTAGTAACCCTGGTGAAAAAAAAACACATAAGTTAAATTCTTGTATTTAGAGAAGGAACACGCCCCAGTGAATTGTCTTGATTGCTTCCTATTTTCTTTATGCTATTTAAACTTCTACATTAACTGTCGAGACGAGTGATTATACATTGAAAACTTGTGTTTTGATGGAATAAAATTGAACAATGCATGTATTACTTTTTTCTTTGCTGTTACAAAAGCAGTGGAACTTCTATTTTGTTTTTATTATTATACTAAATTGAATAGTAATGCATAGAGATGATACTTAGTTGCATGGACATGTTTCTTTTGTATTCGTATGTAACTGAAGATTGCAAAATGTGTACATGGATTCTTTTTGAAAGGAGGTGGGAATTCACAGAGTGTCTGTGCTTTCATGCATTGTATTTCCTCTTTTGGTTTTAGAAGTTTCTGAGTCAGACTGAGCTTTTAATGGGATGTGCAGTTTCTTACATAAGATTTCTCTAAACGGCTGGCATAGAAAGAAATAAATAATAGGGTCTAGGCATACATTTGCAGCTGACAGTACTAGAGTGAATTCTTTTACGTAGAGCAAAATTTCTTTTGACCGGCAGCTGTAATGAGCTTCTGTCTGGCTCTGCGTGTAGGGGATTCTGGCAATGTGGTAAGGCACAAAACAGACAAAAAATACGAACATGATGCTGAATATATTGCGGCTAGATTTCTTCTTGACCGAAATGGAATTCCTTCTGGATTTCAGGTGGGACTTAAAGATTTTCCTCGTGATAGCAGTGTAGAAAATGACCAACAAAAGAAACACAATCCAGAAGATGCCCACAAAGATGTAGTTTGATGCCTTGTGCCACTTAAGTCCCAATTCGTTTTTAAGCTCTACACATTTTATACGCGTAGCCTTCCCGTACCTCGCTTTCTGGTTGGTCAGGATAATGTTGGGGACAGCCAGAAGGAGCATGAGCACCCACACCGTGACTGACAGAAGTTTGCTGTAATTTACTGAATGGATGAAAGAAGTCAAAAGAGGCTTTACAATTTTATAATACCTGTCAAAGCTGATGAGCCCAAAGAACACGATGCTGACATACATGTTGACGTAGAACAGCACAGCTGAGACCCTGCACACGAACACGTTTATCTGCCAGGGTCCCAGGCCCGAATCCCCAAGAATCTTGAAGGGAAAAGTCAGGCTCATCAGAAAGTCAGCCACAACAATGTTCTTGAGATAGACGATGAAACTCTTGGAGCTGGACACGTAAAAGAATATCCATGCAGAGACACCATTGAGCAGGATCCCCGCGACAAAGACCGCCAAGTATAGCACGGGAATGATACTCTGAGTTATGAGGGTGTTCCGGGAGCAGGCCTCGTTCGGAGGTTGTGTGGTGGTGGAATTTATCATTCTGTAACTTCTGCAGGGGAGGCCTGGAAAGCAATGCGAAGTAGTCACTCAGAAGGGACTTACAGCATCTAATAAATAATTTGCCAAATAATAAAGGCTAGCGGATATAGTCAAACCTGTTGTGTTCTTGAAATTAAGTGTTAGCTCTGCATCAGACACGCCTTCCTCATTCCCTCCTTCCCTTCTTCTCTACTTTCCTTTTAGAAAGGGAAGACTAGAGTATACAGATGACAGGAAAGAAAAATGGGAGAAGCAGGACAGTCTGAGAACTGTAGGTAATGGGATCAGCGTTCCCCCAAAATGGTAAAAGTTCCTTTTAAAACTCCAAAGTTCGAGGAAGTACTCATTTAAATAAAGGCTCAAAAAATAACAAAACTGAGGCGCCTGGACGGTTCAGTAGGATAAGCATCCAGCTTTGGCCCAGGTCATGATCTCTTCGAGCCCCGCATCGGGCTCTGTGCTGATGGCTCAGAGCCTGGAGCCTGCTTTGGATTCTGTGCCTCCCTCTCTCTTTGCTCCTCCCCCACTTGCATTCTGTCTCTGTCTCTCTCCCTCTCCTTCTCTCTTAAAAGTAAATAAACATTAAAAAAATTAAAGTAACAAAACTGTAAAGACAGAGAATGTTTCATTTTTTTCCTTTACTTCCTCCCTTCCCTCCCCTCCCCTCCCCTCCCCTCCCCTCCCCTCCCCTCCCCTCCCCTCCCCTCCTTACACACCCTGCATGGAACCCAACATGGGGCTTGAACTCCAAATTTTTGTGCGATCAAAAATTCCAAAAAAAAAAAAAAAATGCCGAGTCCATTCTACATATGTATCAACATCCTGCTGGAAACTGTTCTGTGGTCATTCTTTGGCCTCAGGATAAAGTCCTAACTCTTTCATGCTGACCGACTGAAGTCCCTTCTTGGTCTCACCTCGGCTTCCTCCACTCTCAGCCATGAGTTCCATGATTTCTTTGACCTTGGACCTTTGCACAAACTTTCATTTCTGTGGAAAACCTTCCACGTTTTCTTCTCTTCATCTCTGCAGCTAGGCTTGGATGTCACTTTCTTTAGAAAACGTTGTCTTCCTATGCTTTGGTTAGAGTGGGTTATACTCCTTTTGTATGTGTGCTCCTAGCTCTGTGCCTTTCTCCCATCTCAACACTGATTTCTCCATCTGTTTCTTTCTTTCTTCTGTTACAGTAAGCCCCTTCATAGGGAGATCGTGTTATTTTTTTTTACCGTTGTTCCTAGCATTATATTTAGGACATTAGATAGTTAAAATATTTGTGAAATAAAAGAACATGCAGTCTGGGAATTGAAGACATGAATCCCTACTCTTAAGAAATGTACAGGTAGTCAGGGATCATGGGAAAGAATGATTGTGGAGGATGATGGGTCCCTTGATATCAGAGAATGTATCTTGTTCATCTTTGTATTCCTGGAGCCAAGTACAGTGTTTCAAACACAGTGAGTGAAGAGTGTTGTCAGTAAAATTAAGGAAGTGTGAGAAAGTCAAATTTGGAAATGTGGAATATGAAATTCAGTCACATTCCAAATAAAACAGTCGTATATGCAAACTTTGTGTACTACTTCTCACACAAGAACACCTTGCTTCTGTGTGCTCTTACTTCATGCATGCCACCCTTGGCTCTGATCATAATAGTTTGTAGTCCTATGCTTCCCGTCAGTCTTCTGTAGCCTGTTTTGAATTTTAGATAGTAAGCAAAGGGGCCACATTTTCTATTTTTAAATGTCCACTGTGACAAGGAGTTTGTCTACTAAATAGTTTGTCTTGTCTCCTGATAGCCTGATGCCATGGGTCCAGAACTGTGTTCTTAGAATCCTGAATGTGTTGAGAATCTGAGCATATTATGCCCTTGTGTTGTACATCATTGTCTCCTGCACCCCTCGTCACTTCGAGGTTGATGGAAGAGTATGACTGACCCAGATAGACTTCTAGAGCAAGGAAGCCTTCTGAAAGCGAGTGAATACTTAAGACTTGCTTGGGTCTTTCCCTGCAGACACCTTCTTCCTATTCTGGCCTGTTTTGAAGGAATCACAGGTAAGAGTCTTTGTTTTAGGATGGAAAGATTTGACATGTGATGGTTGGGGGAAAACACTATCACTGTTGCCTGCATTGTTACTAGTTAGACACAGTAGAGACAAAGGGACACTCCACATGAGTAATGAGCCGAAAGTAAACCCAAGATAATCGAAGCTCTTAAATATTTTTCTTTAGCAGCAGTGTTTTTCTTAGGGCATTGTGTTCTCCAGCTGAATGTTTTACTGTTTTTGGTCTCAGCCAGGCTTCTGTACAGTGATAGATTGAAAGATGTGTGAAAATAGAGCTATCTGAGGCATCTACAGGAAGTGAGGACAATTACATGCTGAGCCCAAAAGATAGGAATATGTGTTGGATGAAAACAGGACAAGATCATAACAGGGACCTGTATCAATTTGACCTTTTAACATCTGTCCAATCTCCTCTCCTTCTCTTTAGTGTAGAGATGATTTAGTGTGTTGATGATGGGACCTACCGAAACTTCAAATCATTTCATAAATGGAGGAAATAGTCATATATAGATGCTGATTTTATACAATGATGCAAAAGTAAGAACCAAGTGAATCAAAAAGAAAACAAAGAATGTCTTGGTGTAGCCCACCTACTCTTCCTTTCCTGTCCCAGGCTCTTGGAAGGTTCACTATTTCTAAGCAGCTTGTCGCAGCCTGTTAAAGATGAGAGATCTGCAAAGGAAGAACAAAGGGGGAAAGGATGGTGATTAGCCAAGAAGTGGGTGCTCTAGTGAGCCAGTTTGTGGAGGTGCAGCCAGCCTTGCGCCTGGCTGGAGTTACTTTTGAGTTTTATCTCGAATTTCTGTACTGAAAGCTTCAAGAATGTAAGCACTGCTCCCTAAATTCTTGAGACTACGTTGAAGAAAGATTTCTATATGTGGTAGAACTTTTCAAGAAGGGACCCTTAAGAGTATGTCTTCAGCTTCTCATAGGTAAGGCTCTTCCTTGGCTCACAAATCCAGGTAAAGGACCATGAAATGGAATGAAATGTTTTAGTTTATATCGTCACTTGGGTCTTTGGTAACATAATTAAAGAACATGGAGGAATGGGATTTATGAGACCAAAAGATAGCTATTAATGTGTAATAATAGCACATGAATTGCTTTTTCTCCATTTTTCTGCACAGCTAGAATGTCAAGTGCCACAAATTCATTCTAATTTAAAGTGAGTGCCCTTGTTCCTTAGTGCAATGTAGGGTCTGAGGATTGTGGTACTTGAAGTATTTTCAAAGTGCAGAGAATTACATTTAACCTTTGGGCTCTCTCTTTGGGCGGAATTTAGTCGATACAGGCCATACAAAGCAATGCTCACTCCAGAAACATGCACCTTAATAAAAACATGCTTAATTGGCCTGAGGTTCATTACTCCTCTATTGTGTACCTATACACCTCGACCCATATCTCTCTTACATATGGACCACCCTCCTAATTATGTGCCATAATTCTTCTTTTTCTGGAGAAGAGGAATCATTCATAATTTGTGTGAAATTAACAAACTTGTGGATAATACTAGAGAATTTTTTCAGTTACCTTAAAATTCTTTTTGGCGTGGTGGGGGCGCTGGTAGAACAGGAGGCTTCCTGTCAATGAAGCAGTGTAGTCCAGTGTGTGCTTGTCATCTTGAAGTGGCCAAGGTGTTCCTTCCCTAATGATCCTGTATGGTGAGAGAAAAATGGAGAATTAATTGAGTGAATACCAAAGTGTTTTTATTAGAGAAGTACGTATGGTAGCAATGTACTTTTTAAAATTCAGCTTGGATAATTACGAAATATTACAACATGTGTATTTCTTGTGCTGTATAGGTCTTGGTTGTCAGTGTTGACGAATATTGGTATGAACTTTTGGGGAAAACTTACTCTTGAGAGTGTTGGATAGACAGTGTTCTTAGTTACTGGTTACCCCCCGCTTCCCCCGCCCATGGACACAGATGCTCAAATCAGTTCATCAGATTCCTGAAGGTAATAATTGATTATTTTAGCTGGGATCTCAAGGCAGTATTTTCTTTGTTCTTTTCTTTTCTTTTCTTTTCTTCCTTCCTTCCTTCCTTCCTTCCTTCCTTCCGTCTTTTTCTTTCACCTTTGCACTACTGATACTTTGGCCAGATAATTATCTGTCGTGAAGTATTGTCTTCTGCATTGTAGGGTGTTTAGTACCTTCCCTGCTTTCTATTTACCAGATGCCAGTAACACTGGTCCCCCCCCCCCCCCCCCCACCCAGGTCGCAACAAAAATGTCTCCAGACATTGCCAATGTCCTGGGAGGCCCAGTATGCCCTGGTTGAAGAGCTACTGGTCTAATGAGACTGATGTGTAGACTTTGCAGGTATAACACCTGAAAGCTGTGTTGTCCAATAGGCCGAGAATAAGTTTGGCAGCATGGTGGTTAGATTTGGTTCCTCCTTGGTCTGTGTTACCACCGTCCTGATTTCTCTAAACAAGTACCTCTCAAACTCAAGTGTACGTGCATGTCATTTGAAGATCATGCTAAAGTGAAGGCTCCGATTCCGTAGGTCTGAGGTTGGGTGTGATGCTGATGCTGCTAGGACAGTGATTACTCTTTGAGGAGCAGACACTTTTGAGAGCCCTGTACGTAGGAGACATTTAGTAAATATTTGGTGAGGAGGGTTAAAAATTTGGTTTTCTTGGCTGTAGTTGGGACTCTAGATAGGAAAAAAGTTGATTTTAGGTAACCCTGAAACCTAAGATCTTTGAGTTTATCTCTTACAGATTTCATCACAAATAATCTGATCCTATGTAGTCTCCTGGAAATTTAAATAGCTATTTTATAGAAATCTATTTGAGAACAATGATAAAGAGCACCTTATATTTATCTCGAATATCCCTAAAAGGTCACGAAGCTTCCTTTAGAAGCAAAACAGAGATTAAGCTCTGTGGAGTCATATTGTATGTGATCCATGGCCTGGTTGGGAATGATACATTCTTTTTTTGTTTGTTTTTTTTGAACATTTAAAAATTTGCTTATTTAGTTTGTGAGAGGCAGAGAGAATCCCATGCAGGCTCTGTGTGGTGAGCTTAGAGCCCCAAGAATGATATATTTGCACGTGAGGACAAGGCTTACTCCTGAGGAGGGTTGGAGGAGCAAGGGAGGGCTCAGGGTAGTTGGGGTTTAGCTGTGTTCATGGTATTTCATCTCTTAAACTCGGAAACAACATATGTACATATTACTATCCATTAACACTGGGCAGCTGGGCGCATTGGTGTCACCAACATTGGTTTGCGTATTTTTTTTTGTATATTTAAAATATCTTATTGTTAGAAAATGTATATGGAGAATGGATTGCTTTCAAATTACTGTTTTATCAGCACGCGCTTACTCACCTATGAGGCACATCATCCTTGTCTTATTTGTTCGATTCTTACCAAGTAACAATCTGATTATTTCCTTCCCCCTCCTTCCTGTCCAACATCAAGAGATTGAAACCCAGAGTGTCCCACATATTTTCCTATGACAAAAATTTTGTTTTCTCAATGATGCCTATGTCAATAGAAATAATATAGATGCGTGTAATCATTGTGTACATTTCTAAACTTACTGAAGCCATTTTCTTATGACTGCAGCTTTTATCTCCTTTGCCATAATGTGTAACTCCTTTTCCCCACACCTTTTTGGTGCCAGTATGTCGTATCCTAGATGGTTTCCAAAGACGTTAGAGTGGGTTGAATAGAAAGGGGATTTATGAATGTCTGCGTATTCAGTCTTGCAGTCATGTTTTGTAGGTTTTGTGTTATTAAATACTTTGTAAGATATTTTGTATTTAAAAAATATTTTCTATTCAATTGTATTCTGTCATCAGGCTTCTGGCCTTTCTTATTGCATGGTTGGTTGGATATTTTCGAATGTCTTCCACCTTGATTCTGGTCCTGCTTCTCTCTCCAACATTGGATAATTGTTGATTCCTAGGGATGGGTAAACAGTGTCCTCTGTTTCTAGGTCTTAGATGTGTTTGGGAGGACATCATTATAAGCATGCCAGTTTATTTCATAGAAGTTACTGTTTTTCCTCTGTAACTGACTGTCCCCCACCTTCTTAGAAACCCATTTATTTCCTTCCTTCCTCCCTTCCTTCCTTCCTTCCTTCCTCCCTCCCTCCCTCCCTCCCTCCCTCCCTCCCTCCCTCCTTCCCTCGCTTCCCCTTCCCTTTCCTTCCTTTCTTTCCTTTCTTTTTAATGTTTGTTTATATTTGAGAGGGAGGGAGGGATGGAGGGAGGGAGGGAGAGAGACAGAGAGAGAGAGAGAGAGAGAGAGAGAGAAAGAGAAAGAGAACAAGCAGGGGAGGGGCAGAGAGAGGGGAACAGAGGATCAGAAGTGGGTTCTCGCTGACAGCAGAGAACCCTATGCAGGGCTTGAATTTGCAAACTGAAAGATCATGAGCTGAGCTGAAGTTGGATGCTTAACTGACTGAGCTACCCAGGCAACCCAGAAACCCATTTTCTATTGGGCTCTCTGTCAGACTCTAACAGTAGTTGTCCCACCCTTTTGCTCTCCCCATGCCTCTTTCTGGCCTGTGCTCTCTCTAGCTCAGCCAGTGGGAATCTCACTTTATTCTTCACCCGAAAGTATGAACCTCCCTTGTGGTTTTTTTTATGTCACTAAAGATTTAATGTTCGACACTTGCCAACCTTCTCATAGGCTGCCAGAGATCTCATCTCTAAGTTTATTGTTCTTTTGTCAGTTGTCTTATATCCTGACCTCTCTGCAGTAGTTAATGGTATTGATTTTCTCCTTGTTGAAATCTTTTCTTCTTATGGTACATTGTAGCCTTGGGCTCCTGTGTATTCCCAGTGGTCCTTCCTTTGCAATAGTTCTTCCTTTGCCAAGACCTTTTATTTATGTGCTCACTAAATCCATCAGACCGTATTTGCCAGGCACTGTGGAGATATATCAGCCACAGGGAACTCTCAGAAATGTCCCAGCCTAGGGTGTGGGGGCCTGAGCAGAGTGGTGCTTCAGGATACAACAAGGGGTTATTCCTGAAGGAGGAGGCACAAGAACAGAGTGAGCAGTGAGCAACTATCACCTTCAGGAATGGTGGTATCAAGGCAACCTTCTTGGATCAAGTGATAATAAAGGTTGATAAATTGCTTGACTTTAGCCAGACACAGAAGGAGAGGGGGAGAGTTTTAGGCAGAGAGAGCTACTAGATATATGCACCAAGGTACATGAGACAACAGCATAGTTGGGGGAGGGGGTGGCTAGGAGATATGGCTTGCACAAATCGGTTAACGTAATAGAGCCTTGTCAGTGAGTTACTATTATTGCCATTTTACAAATGAGGAAAATAATGCTTAAAATGGTTCATTAATTCATCAAAGGTGATTTGGGTAGCTAACATGGGGCCATACAGTATTCTAACGTGTGTCTGTTCTCCGCTATACTTGAGTGAATGTGGGGGCTCCATGTTTTGTGGTATTTGAGCATGAGCATGTGTACAGCCCTTCAGCATTTCTCTGAAGTCTTGTCTTCTTTTTCTTAATTGAAGTATAGTTGATACACAATGTTGCATTAGTTTCAGGTATACAACATGATGATTCAGCATCTATGTTATGCTGTGCTGGCTCAAAGTGTAGCTACCATCTGTCACCATAGAATACTATTACAATATTATTAACTATATTCCCTATGCTGTACCTTTCCTCCTCATGAATTCTGCATTCCGTACCTGGAATTCGGTACCTCCCACTCCCCTTCACCTATTTTGTTCATCCCCTCATGGTCCTCTCCTTTGGTAGCCATATCTCTTTGTATTTATGGATCTGTCTCCTTTTTTGGTATGTTTTTATTATTAATACTTTTACCAGTCCACGTACAAGTGAAATGCTATGGTATTTATCTTTCTCTAACTTACTTCGCTTAGCTTAGTAGCCGCTAGGTTCATACGTGTTGTCACAAATGGCAAGATCTCATTTTTTTTTATGGCTGAGTGCACACAAACGCCACATCTTTACCCATTCATTGTTCAGTAGACACTTGTGTTGCTTCCATATCTTGGCTATTGCAATAATGCTGCAGTAAACATGGGGGGGGGCATGTATCTTTCCAGATAAGTGTTTTCATTTTCTTTGGTTAAATACGCAGTAGTGGAATTACTGGATCATACGGTTTTTCTATTTTTAAATTTTGAGCAGCCTCCAAAAAATTTTCCCCAGTGGCAGCTTACATTCCACAGTACAAATTCACATTCCTACCTGTAGTACACAAGGGTTTCTTTTTTCCCACGTCCTCTCTAACACTTGTTATTTCTTTTCGACACTACCCATTCTGACAGGTGTAAGGTGATAACTCATTGTGCTTTTGATTTGCATTTCCCTGATGATGAGTGATGTTGAGCATCTTTTCATGTATCTGTTGGCCATCTTGTATGTCTTCTTTGGAAAAATCCTCTGGCCATTTTTTAAATTATTTTGTTTTGGTTTTGAATTGTATACATCTTATATCATACTGGATATTAACCCCTTTTGGATATATCATTTGGAAATATCTCCTCCTGTTCAGTAGGTTGCCTTTTCATTTTTCTGATGGTTTCATTTCCTGTGTGAAAGCTTTTTGTTTTGGTGTAGTCCTGGTAATTGACTGTTGCTTTTGCTTCCCTTGACTGAAGAGACGTATCTAGAAACATTTTGCTAAGGCTGATATCCAAGAGATTATTGCCTATGTTTTCTTTTAGGACTTTAATGGTTTCAGGTTTCATGTTTAGGTGTCATTTTGACTTTAATTTTATGTGTGGTATAAGAAAGTGGTCCAGTTTCATTTTTCTGCATGTAGCTGTCCAGTGTTCCCAGCACCATTTATTGATGAGACACCCCCCCCCCCCCCGCCGCCATATATTCTTGCCTCCTTTGTCATACATAGATTAATTGACCACAAAAGTGTGGGTTTATTTCTGGGCTCTCTATTCTGTTCCATTGATCTATAATGTCTCTTTTTTGTGTGTGTCAGGACCATAATGTATTGATTATTATAGCTTTGTAGCCTATCTTGAAATTTGGGACTGTGTTACCTCCAACTATGTTTTTCTTTCTCAAGATTGCTTTGGCTATTCAGGATCTTTTGAGATTCCGTACAAATTTTAGCATTATTCTACTTTTGTGAAAAATACTATTTGCTTTTTGATAGGGATTATATTGAATGTGTAGTTTGCTTTGTGTAATGTGGACATTTAACAATATCGTTCCATTGAGCATGGTATACCTTTCTTTGTGTTATCTTTGATTTCTTCCATCAGTGTTTTACAGTTTTCAGTGTACAAGTCTCTCACTTCCTTGGTGGAATTTATTCCTGGGTATTTTTTCTTTTTGGTGCAATTGTAAATAGAACTGTTTTCTTAATTTCTCCTTCTTCTACTTCATTATTCGTGTATAGGAATACAATAGATATCTGCAAGTTAATTTTTTACTCTGCAACTTTACCAAATTCATTTATTCTCATATATATTTGTGTGTGTGTGTGTATTTTGGTGGAATCTTTAGGGTTTTCTATGTATAGCATCATGTCATCTGCCAATATATTTGTGTGTGTGTGTGTGTGTGTGTGTGTATTTTGGTGGAATCTTTAGGGTTTTCTATGTATAGCATCATGTCATCTGCCAATAGTGACAGTTTTGCTACTTCTTTACCAAATTGAATGTCTTTTAATTCTTTTTCTTGTCCAGTTGCTCTGGCTAACACGTCCAGTACTATATTGAATAAAAGTGGTGAGAGAGACATCCTTGTCTTGTTGCTGACCTTAGGGGAAGAACTTTAATTTTTTTCTCATTAATTATGATGTTAGTTGTGGGTTTCTGGAGTCTTGTCTTTTTTTTTTTTTTTTTAAGTTTATTTACTTATTGAGACAGAGAGAGAGAGAGAGAGAATGAGAGGGGAGACAGACAGAGAGAGACAGAGACAGAATCTGAAGCAGGCTCCAGGCTCTGAGCTGTCAGCACAGAGCCTGACGTGGAGTTTGAACTCACAAACCGTGAGATCATGACTTGAGCTGAAGTGAGATTCTCAACTGACTGAGCCACCCAGACACCCCAGGAGTCTTGTCTTTAGGAATCACTCAGCCAGCATTTTTTTGAGGGCCGGTTCTCTTGTGTGTGAGTCTGCAAGTATGCATGTCCTTTGTTTTATCTAGATTTTGAAGGTCTGCAAGGTGTGCATATCTTCAGTTTTTCCAATTAGACTCCAGGTACCACAGCATGGAGAAACCTCCATTTTCTTGGCCAGTTTTTGAAAGTGTTGACAAATGAATGGGTTGGTGACTTCTGACTCAGTTTTCTATCTTCTGCGTTGATGTGCCAGGGGAGGTATAGAATTGGAGCATTCATTACAGTGATTAAAACAAGGACACTAACCAGTAAGTGCTAAGGACTGTGCTGCTGGGGGAGACCCAGGGCTGCTGTGTATGGTTTGGATGCCACAAAAGGACTCCCTGGGGTCTCTGGCTTTGCTTGTTCCTGTTTGTCACCTTTAGCTAGTTTTCTCTTGTAGTAGATATGAGGTCTTGATTAGATCTGACTTGATCCTCCTAACTCCTGACACTATGGCCCACTGACTTCACCTTCAGTTAGAGTCTTGGTGAATGAGAAACATGCTTTAGTTTAACTTCTAATTGGGTGAATGCTGAGGTTACATACCTCCAATGAGGAACAGTGCTAATTAGTTTTCACATTAGAAGTGGCTGTCTGCGCTTCTTGGGCTGAATTGCAGACACCTGAGAACTTCCAGTACTTGAGCTCAGTTTTATCTTAACTGCTAGGCTTTCTTCCTGGGCCTCCCTATTCACAGACTCACACTCATGAGAATCAAAGATCTGTGTTTCTGCTGCAAAGAGACCCAGTCTTCAATTATGTATGATAATTTGACAGTGGGTTAGTATGGACAGTAAACTGATAATGTTCAAACCTAGTTTTTACTGTTTATTCTAACCACTTCTCTTAAAATACTTTTAGCAGAGCTAGTAGCAAAGTGTATGCCTGGCACACCTAAGAGCTCAGAGGTGTGTCTGCATATCTTATCTGATTACGGGAGGTGGTGGACAGTGAGGTGTAGCACAGGTGCCAAAGGTCTGGGGCCATGAAAATGGCCAACTGTCAACTAGCCTCTGGATTGTCAGGATGGATTAGTGAGGAGTTTTCACCTACACTTTTTGGCATAGCCTAAGGATTTTCAACCTTGGCACTATTGACTTTTTTTTCTTTTCTTTTTTTTTTTTTTGAATTCCAGCCCTTTGTAGGTAGGCTGTCTTTTGCATTACAAAGTTTTTAGCTGCATCTCTGGCCTCTGTCCACTAGGTGCCAGTAGCACCCCATGATTTATGACAACAACAACAAAAAGTGTGCAGACATTTCTAAATGTTCCTAAGTTGAAAATCACTGGAATAGCCTCTAAGTGGTAGGTATATTTAATATCATTTTGATATACAGAGAGAATTTAGTCACTCTCTCTTTGGTGCTGTCTTAACACTTACAGTCTTAACTCTATGTTGAGTAGCTCATCAACGGTAGGTAATTCAAATCCTTAGGTCTCAGAATGTGAAGTGGACTGTCTTGTCTGCACTGGTGGGGCAACAGGCAGACAGTGGAGTATAATGATTAAAAGCATGCCTGTTGGATGTAGTGGACCTTGGTTAGAAATGCGGCTTGATTATTTAATAGCCATGGGTTACTAAGTACCTCCGTGTTTCTGTCTTTACTTCTCTTAAAATGGGGGGGTAGTGGTTGCTGCCTCATAGGGTTCCTGTTCCTCTAAGAATCAAATAACCTGGTGCTTGGTAGTGTGTGACTCAGAGGGAACAGTGGGGGTTCAGGGAGTGACTCAGCTGACAGCGGAATAATCCCATGTCCCTGGGACTTTCAGTCTGCCCAGGACTTCCCCTGGGTCAGGCATCTACACGGTTCCCCCTGCTTTCTCATGTTCACTTTCAGCTGATGCTCTGCACCTGAATGAGAGCTATAGGAGGCACTGTAGATTGTTTGCTAAGTGCTCTGAACCTCCTTGGGTATCTGGCTCAAAAGTGCTTGTGTTGGGGAGGATGGGGGGAAGGCTGTGCTTCCAATGGTCCCCCTATTGTCCTCACAGGAAGTGGCATTTGGCAATAGGGAATGAGGGAAGCCCAAATATTTCACGGTCTTACTGAGCAATCAATCCCCAGAAGCCTGAATCTTTGATGAAAGTGGCATAAAGCTATGAAATTTTGGTCTTGCTAATTTTGGGAAATGATTCCTTTCTAGGTCTGGAATTAGGTTGAGCTACTTGGATTCCTGACTTTTTTCCAGCCTGTTCTGCCGCATTGTTTTTGTTTTTGTTTTTGTTTTTTTAAACTATGAGGCTCTATTCCCCAGGGCCAGGCAAGGAAATGAATCTTTGACCTCCTTTTGCCTCGCTGAGATGATGTTTGCATTTCTCAGTTAGGCATGCAGTACTCAGATGTTCAGATCTTGGGGCTCAGGGCATTAATGCGTATCCCTTTGCTATGGGAATGGGGAACAGGTTTTCATTTCTGGGAAACCCCCACTTTTAACTACTTAGTTAAATATCAACCACCTGCAGGTTTGTTCAAGAATCAGCCTCACATAGCCCAAGAAGAAGGATATCCAGGACTTTGGGTGGGAGTGTGAATACTGCAGAAGAGTGATACATGCATTTGAAAACCTAACGTTTGATCTACTTCCTCCATTTTGGAAGAATCAATGACCTTTGCTTTTAATAAAATGCATCATGACAATTCCTTGAATTAGGCAATTCTGTAAATGAATTCGTATTTTTATAATACAACATATGATAATGAAGTAACTATATTCATCTCAAAATGGGTAGAACTTAAATGTGAAAGATGGAGTTTTATGCAACTTAAAGATGGTGCTTAGAGTACAGGTGAGGTAAAAGACCTTTCCTTTTGTGAACCCTAGGTCCATAGGTTGGGATCCATTGTTGAATGTGTATTTCACTTTTAGACCATTACATTTGTGATTATTTCACTTTTCCAATAGAATTCAATGTGAGTCCATCAAGTACATTATAAGAAAGTCATGTCACGTCTTGCCATGCTGCATGGGAGCTCTTAGATGGCATTTCATTATTGCCTTAGCTGTAATGTCCATATGTGAGAAGTCTAATCATAACCAGCTCACAAGTGTTCCATTGCAGTTTTATGTTAACAACTTGCTTGGACCAGGACTGGTTTGGTTTTACTCTATGCTTTTTTTTTTTTTTTTTTTTAAATGCAGCCTACTCTAGACTTCTTTTTAATCTTTATACATTATTGTTTTTCTCTTATATTGTTAGTATCTCTCTCTGTTTAGTGGTGATTTTCCTGTGAAGTATAAACCTGCATAAGTCCTTAATAAAACGGACTAAAAATTGGTAGGTCTAGAAGTCATGATAGCCCCATAGCTATAAACTTGCTCAAGCCTTTTCCATCCTTCAATAACAAAGGTAAAAACCCTCTATAGGCAAAGAAATACTGATTCCCAGTATTAGTAGCTCATCTTGTTCCTAAGTATCACTGCTCACTGAAAGGACCCTGGGCTTCTTGGAGAAATGGTTGACTTTAATAAGGCACAGGGAAAGTACAAGTGAGTTGAGATGAACCAGCTGGGCAAAAAGCAAGGAAGCGCTCAGCCCGATAGGGACATGTCAAAACACAGAAACTGCTATTGGAGATACTTCTAAATTTGACAATTTGGATATCAACAGGAATGACAAGATCAAAGTACTTGGAAAAACAAACCAAATTCAGGAGTTGACAGTGATATTAAGAAAAGGAAAGCAAGGGGCACTTGGTTGGCTCAATAGGTTAAGCATCTGACTCTTGAACTCATGGCTGTGAGTTCAAACCCTGAGTTGGGCTCTGTGCTGGGCGTGCAGCCTACTTAAAAAAAAAAAAAAAAAAGTGCGTGTTTGATGTGCCTCTGTGACTCAGTCAGCAGAGCAACTGATTCCTGATTTTGGCTCAGGTCATGATCTCATGGTTCGTGGGATTGAGCCTCTGCAGAGCCTGCTTGGGATTCTTTCTTTCTCTCTCTGCCATTCCCCTGCTCACACACACTTTCTCTCAAAATAACTAAACTTTTTTAAAAAAAAGGAGGGGGGAGTGATATTAAGAATAGGGATGACAAATGGAGGATGAAGACAGGGGGAGGCTCTTCTTTACATAATTTCAGCTAGAAGATGTAGAATGAATGATAGGAAGTCACCATTTTTCAGCCTCAGTGTAATAACTGATGAGGACACAGTCTTCAGTAGTTACAAAAAGCCAGTCGATAAAAGGCTGTGGGAGAACAGGATGTTCTAGTCTAAAAGTATCACTCTCAGATCATTTAGAATAATAAAGGAAAAAATTGATCCTTTTCAGCAGGGATATCTAGCTGTCACTGAATGATCAGACTTACCCCAAGTGGGATAAGTTGACATTATGATTTATTTAGATGTATACAATGTGCCCTGTCAAAAAGCTGATCATGGATGAACAATCAGAATGTGGATCATTCTGTAAAACAACTTGCCTAGATTCTAAAAAAATGAATGTCATGAAAAGTGAACAAACATGATTGGGTGGGAGGGAGCAGTTCTAGATCAAAGGAGGCCAAAGAGAAATAATGTGTAATGCGTAATGTGTGGTTGTGATTGGAGATTGAGGGAGTAGAGGATAGAGCTATAATAATTGTTTTGGGACAGTTGTGTAAATCTGAATATAGGCCCTGTGTTAGTATTTTTGAGTTAATCTTTCTAGGTGTGATGATGGTATGGTTAAGCAGGAGAATATTCTTACTCTTCTGAGTTGCATATCGAAGTATTTAGGACGGGAGGGTCATAATGCCTGCAGCACATTTTGGAAGAGGTTCAGTAGAAGTAAAAGAAAGTATATGTGTGCGTATATATATGCTTGTGTATTATACTTTTAGGATGATATATATTACAGTATATGTGCATACACACGTGTATGCATATGCACATGTGCATGTGATATATGTGGGTGTATTAGTTTTGAGGGAAGAATCCTGAGCTCAGTGCCTGACACACAGCAGGTACTCAACAGTCTCTTAGACACATCTGTTACCCTGCTGCCTGTTTTCCTCTGTTAACCTTTGAAAGCTTTTCTACCCATCCTTAAATTGGGTTTTCTTATTCTGTTCTTTGCCATCTTCTTTCCTCTTTCTACCTAGTTTTCTAAGCCAAAATAATCTTCGTTTAGAACACTGTTGAAAACCATCATCAGTAAAGCGAACTGCCTATAAAATATTCCTTGGGCGCTTATTATCATGCAGTGTTGTTGGTATTGTGGGTGCATCCTGCCCCCCCTTGGAGCTCAGTGTCTGCTCCTGGACCCCGAGCAGCCTCATCTACTTCCCCTCTGCACAGTGGACCCCCACTTTCTGCACTTCTGGCTCACTCACGGCCCTGAGTGTTGAGGAGGCAGATTGATTCACCTCCATCGGGAAGAGCTTTTCCCTCAACTGAGTCCATCGTGCCTTGCGTTAGCTGCCACTGTGCCTCGCGTCTTATAGCGACAACTGCCATTTATTGGGAACTTTACCTTGTACCGGACACAGGCGATGCTAATTGCTTTTTGAAGTATTTTCTTTTTCAGGGACTGTTTCCTACTTTGAGAAGAATTTATGTAACCTAAGGTAAAGCACAGTAAAAAGAACACAGTGCTGACTGGACAGCCAGAGCCACCTGCGTCTACCTTTGTGCTCCTCCCTGGCTGTCTGCCTCCCTCTGCCCAGAGGGAACCCTGTCTTGAGTTCTGTGTTTTTCATTTCTGCCCTTTAAACAGATGACTGTAATCCATACAAGCATATATATTGCATTCTAAAATTGTTCATGCTATATACTGTCTTCCAGGACTTTTTAAAAATCCCCAGCTCAGCATTATGTGTCTCTAGTTTATCACTTTAGAAAAGGAATTGGAAGTACTTGAAAAGATGAGCATTCACTTACCCTCTAGCCAAGCATCTTAATTCCTAGGTATATGCCCTAAAAACCTTTTATAGAAGCATATTGAGAAACATGTACAAGTGTTTCTTGAAACATAGAAAGTGATAGAGCAAAAATGTGGGCATTGGCTCAAATGATTATTGGTAGGAGAATGTGTAAAAGAAAAACATGGTGTAATTTTATGCAACACTGAATGAATGAACTACAGCTATGTACTTTTGAATAAATCCTCATGTTGTTCTGATAAAAGTAATCCCACTTTATAGTTGAAGAAACGGATGTCTAGAGAGCCTGAATAAATTGTCCAGGATGTTACAACTAGCATGTTGTAGAAGTGAGATTCGAATCCAGGTCAGTGTCATTCCAAGGCCTTACCTGCTAGGGTTGTATTGTTTCCTGTTGAAAAGACGTGTTTTTGTTGGTTTGTCTGTTCTGCATGGAGAGAGAGCTTTGTATTTTGACCTGACTTGGCAAATGTTTCATAGTGTGAATTGTATAAATTTCTGATGAATGACCTAAAACATTCTTACCTTGCACAGGAAGAAAGCAGGTGAAGGGAGCTTAGTGGCTTGAGCAAATTCCTGAGGTAGAAACCAGAGCACTCACACGGGCAGCTCAGCTCCTCCGAGCCCTCACTGCCTGCAGCATTTAACCTTCTGGTCTTACCGTGGTTTCAGGCCTCCCTTCTAGGACGTGGCTGGGAGAGGCCTGGCAGATAGATACTACCTCAGCATAACTAATACAGCTGATCCTGCTCCCCCTTTTCTCAGCCAGGTTCCGCTGTTGCTCTCCTGGTGGAGAGCAGAGGCCTCTCCTCAGCTGTGTGACTCTTACCTAGAACATAAGTGTGTCCGGCCTACAGTAGCAAAAGTGCCAGCAAGCTTTCTTCTGGTTTTTGGATGTCACTGACATGAGTAGCTTGTGGAAAAAGTGCAGGTGTATTTGTGTGCATGGGGCGGGGGACGTGGGGAAGGCAAAACAGTAGATATTTGGTGCCTCAGGCAAATCAGTGTTTATTATAAACGTAGATTATTGTGCTACTTAGATATTTTGGCCCAGTCGAACAAAACAGATAAAAGTGGAAGCTTTACTACTTAGCTATCCCCTTGAGCTTTTCCTTGCCCGTGCCTTTCCTTTTCAGTGCTGGAAGAAGCTCTGAGCTAGGTACATACGTGTTTTCTCTCTGTCCCAGTAAATCCCAAATGGCTTCTGGTCCTTTTAAACTGGTGGGGGCTACTGGCAAGGGTCTGCAGACATCACTGACTGAGTTTTGTCAAGCACTACATAGGACCGGCAGGAATACCGGGGTGAATTTGCTTTCCTGCTGTCCCCACAGTGATGTTGTAGCCCAGTTTTGTAAAGATATAAAACTCACTGAGGCAAAAGTACTTGTAGCTCTGTCTGTGGCTGTCCTTCTCTAGCATCTTTGTGTGGCTGCCCCCTGTCGGTCCGCGTTAAAACATCACCTTCTAGGGGGGCCCTTCTCTGTTCATGACATCTGACACAGCCAAGCTCCTACCTAGCACCTGCCAGCCGCCCACCATGTTTTATTTTCTTCATACATGTCTTTATTATTTAAAATAATATTTGGAGCGCCTGGGTGGCTCAGTCAGTTGAGCATCCGACTTCAGCTCAGGTTATGGTCTCACGGTTCTTGAGTTCAAGCCCTGCGTCGGGGTCTGTGCTGACAGCTCAGGGCCTGGAACCTGCTTCGGATTCTGTGTCTCCTTCTCTCTCTGCTCCTTCCCTGCTCACACTGTCTCTCTCTCTCTCAAAAATAAAGATTAAAAAAAAAATAAATAATATTTAATTTTCAACTTACTGTCTCCATCACCCCCTTAAAGGTAACCTTCATGAGAACAGGACTTAATTTTCTTATTCACTGCTAAATTAGTTATTTACCTGGCAGACAGTAAAAGTTCAATAGATACTTAGTGAATTTACGAATTTTGGTTAAATTGAGTTGATTTACTTAACTGTCAAATTATGAGTCTGTTTAGAACCTCTAGAGTTTTAAAGTTTCTATCTGCAAGAGGTTAAAATGTACAGATAGCTTTTTAAATCTTTGGGGAATAAAATCGGACCTACATAATCTTTAATTTGTGAAATATTCTTATGCAAAGTTGATGCAAGTTTGACTTGATAAATTTTAATTTTGTTACTTTTAATCATATTAATAATTTTCCTTAAACTCCATAAGTGAAACAAAAGACGAGAGGGTAAAAAGCTATGTGTACCTGAATGCTCTGTCCTCTTTCCCATATGCCACCTCTGGCCATTATGTACCCTGAATCCTATTTTCGTCATTCTCCTGCTTTCTTGTTTTATAGTGTTCTGCAATGTCTGTGTTCCTAAAAGTAAGTGTGAATCTGTGGTATGTATGTGTATGAAATTGTGATTTTGTTTTTTTTTTAAAGCCTTATATTATCTTTTAGCGATTTAACCTTATCATATCACATATCATCCATGGTATTGAGTATTGCTGTAAATTATTTGTCTTGGTGACTATGACTAATTTCCTGTGTTTAGGATGTTTCTAGGCTTTTGCTCTTGTAAACTTGGCTGAGATGTATATCCATAGTTTATCTTGATGAACATAGGAAAGATTTTCTTGTAGGTATAAATCTAGAAGTGAAATTGCAAATTCATGTGGTATAGGAATGTCAAAATAATGGAAACAGTGCCAACTATGGTCCAAAGTGATTGCACCAGTTTATACCCCTATTAAGAATGTGTAATGATCCTGTCGATACATATCCTCTTCAACATTTCGTATTCTCAGATTTTTAAAGTGTTGTTTATGATGTGATACTATATTGTGGCCTTGATTTGCATTTCCATGATAACTGATGATATGGGCATCTCTTCATATAATGATTATTTCCATAAAATGTCTAGTCATTATCTTCTCATTTTTATGTTGGGTTGTTTATGCTATTATTGATTTGTAGAAATTCTTCAAATAGTGTTGATAATCTGCTTTGTTAGGTGTATATATGGTGAAATACATTTCCTAGATTATAACTTGTCTTTTCACTTTGAAGGTGTATTTTGATAAACAAAAGTTACAGATTTTAATATAGTCAAATTATTTTTGTTTTGAGTTAGTGTTTTTAGTATCCAAAGAAAATTTTTCTATCTCAAAGTCTAAAATAATAGTTCTCACAATATGGTCTGTTAGACCGTGGGGTTCCTTGACACCCTTTCACGGGGGCCATGAAGTCAACCCATCTTGAAAAGAATACTAACATGTTACTTGCCTTTTTTACTCATTGTGCTGACATTTGTATGAATGGTGCAAAAGCCAGGGTATGTAAAATACTTGAGCACCAATCAGGGCCATGCGCATATCTGTTCTATAGTCACTGCATACCTTACTGCTATGAATTCTTAGTAACCAGGAGAAGAAAAGGCCAAGTGCACTTTACAGTGTTCTTGATGAAGGAATATATATTGTTAATTTGGTTATATCTTACCCTTTAAATATGTGTCCTTTAAACATTGTACATGACAGAATAGGAATTGTTCATGAAGCTTCTGTCTTATTTGGTGGTTGTCTAGAAGAACAACACTTGAGTGATTAAGCTATGTGAGCCATGAACAATGAATTAGATGCTTTTTGCTGGAACACCATTTTTTACTTGAAAGAATGACACACAGACTATAGTAATTCAGACTGACTTGGGTATTTGGCGACATTTTCTCAAAAATGGATGAGCTGAACCTTCATCAACAGAAGAAAATAGCACTGCCCAGTACTTAGAGATCAGTGTCAATATTAAGACCATTTTTTTAATTTTTATATAATAAAGAGTATACATCTGAATGACAGTACATCTCCAAATGACTTGATTATGTGATGTTATAAAATCTAGCACAGGTCAAAGATTCATTTAAAGACTAAGAGGGGTGTGTGGGTGGCTCAGTCAGTTGAGACTTAGACTCACATCATGATCTCCCAGTTCGTGAGTTCGAGCCCTGCGTTGGGCTCTGCTGACAGCTCAGAGCCTGGAGCCTGCTTCGGATTCTGTGTCTCCCTCTCTCTCTCTGCCCCTCCCCCGCTTACACTCTGTCTTTCTCTATAATAAATAAAGATAAAAAGAAATTCAAAGACTAAGTTAGACTAAAGGATTTTAATGCAAAAAGAATATTCATTGATAAGGATTTAGGTTCTACATTGCAGACAACCTTTAAGAAACAACCACTTTTTGAGATTTGTTGTGGTACCAAAGAAAAAAATCCAGAAGGCTATTAAAATACTTCTTTCTTTTCCTATTACATATCTGTGTGAGGTGAGATTTTCTTTAATATACTTTAATTAAAACTACATTTTGAAACTTATTGAATGAAGCAGTGGATATGAGAATCTGTCCTAGTTCAGATATTAAAGAGGCAAGCAAAAAGGTAGAATAATACCACCTTTCCAATTAAAGCTTTTTTAAATAAATTATTGTTTTATAAAAAATGTGTTATTCCTGTTAACAGTTGACACCTTTTAAAATGAATTACAAATATAAATTCAACAATTTTAATATCTATTATAGTAAATATGGTTAGCTAGAACTTATACAGATGAAAGCTCTTTGGGCTTCTGAATATTGCAAAGAGGATCTTGAGACCAGAAGATGAGAATTCCTGGCTAAGATATATTTTACTGTATTTTCTAATAAGAATTTTGGGGTGTTAGTTTGCTTATTTTGATGTTAGGCCTTAATTTATCATGTACTGGATGGTCTGTAAATACCAAAAAAAAAGGATACCACACTTTTATAAAGATAATTAAATTTTAAAAATAGGTAAAACTTCACAGTCTATCATTGTAACTCCTACAGATTGAATATCTTTAATTTTACTTTTTTTCTTGAGTTTTTGATAAGGTTGTCTATTTATTTGGTTATTCATGCATCCATGAAGTATGTGAATTAAGCAAATAATAACCTTCATGTCGTTTTCTCACCTCTGTCTGTCTAGGACTACCACTGTGTGGCTCAGGGCTCTGAGTCCCTTGATTGCCAGGTCTCTAGCTATCAGGCCCACAGGTCTGGCCGGGAAGGACAGGTTTGCTTGTTCAGTGGACATACGTTAATAGATACTTGCTACTTGTGTGTTGGTACATTACCCGGTTTTCTGTTGAAGTGATAGGAGGTGAATTGGGAGAAGTATTCATGTTCCCTTATTTGCGATTTCTTATTTGGCCCTGTGAGTATCAGATACTAACTGAAGAAATTTCCTGTGAGGTTTTATTTAATCTTTCCAGTACTGTCTCTAACATAATAGGTTATTAGCAAGGATGGGGGAGAGATTTTTTTTTTTTTTTGAATAGCTGCTCTGTGCCAGATATGAACATGTCTCAATTACTGTCTTAGCAGCTCTGTGGGGCGATGGCTTTATTGTGATGTTATATTGGTTATGGAACAGAGGAGGATCATAGAGGCAAAAGAGCTGAGAAGCAGGCGTAGCTCAAGGTCACGGTAGATTCAAATTCAGCTGGCCTGCTGCATTCAGAGGCCCTGCTTTTTCTACCATATAAGATTGCCTCTATAAAAATCTGAGTCCCCATAATATTGACTATATTTTATGCAGTGTGATTGTTGCCACTGTTGTGTAAACAGCTAGTAAAGAGGCTCAGCAGTCCTGTGCTCTTTCACATCTCCAACTTATGTTTATGTATAAATTATAATTTTTATTGGGCACATTCATCTTGTTAGATCAGAGGTAAGATATGGGATAGGTGAGAGGGTACTGGATTTGAAGCCAGATGGCCTTTTCCTTTAAGACCCATCGTAGGCCTTCATTAGCTGTGTTGTGTTGTTTGAGTCGATGAACCTCCCTGGACCCTAGTTTCTTAACTGAATAGAGCCAGCAATTTAAGGTATTTCCCAGTGTAATTTGGCTGCTGGAGACACCGGTGTTTTTTTAATTTCATCCAGTCTTGATAATATCTATGCAAAGCTTTAAAAGCAGAGGGCTGTATCTATGGGGGTTCATTGGAATTGTTATTTACAAGTCTTGGATTTCACTGTCATATAAAAGTTAGGTAAAATACCATTAAAGGTTTTTTTGCATCACCCTTGACTTCTGGGACTGCCTTTTGAGACTATGTCTCTCTTCCTTTTTTATTAGATTGAGTCATATAAAATTGTTAATAATTGGCTTTTTTTTTTTTTTGCCTACAAAAATGGAAGTTTCATAGGGTTAGTATAATACATTTAATAGGTATTAATAAGATTGCATATGAATGGCTAACAAAAAAAATCTATGTAATTTATAGGGCATATGGCCAAATGTAAGTAAGTCTAGATCTTGGTTATGTTTTTTAAAACCAACTTTTACTCTGGATTTTCTTTCTCAGATGATCTTGATTACATGTGGTAATCCCTATCAGCAGTGAACTGTTTTGTGTTGAAGCACCAAAGGTGAAGAAATGTTTTCCCCTATAATGGGTGGGGCTGATGTGGAAAGCTGTCTATAACAGATGGAGAACTAGAGATAGAGATTCCGCACCCCCCCCCCCCCCCAATGGATGCTATCTTTAAGAGGGAAAACTGGCAAGAAAGTTGGTAGGTGTAAAAATGAATTAGAAGAAGACTTAAGAGGTTGCGTTTTATTCATTTAGAGAGTCATTTATTAAGAAGAGTTATAGCTTTTTAAAATCACTACATTTTGTGACTTCTAAAATATTTTTGATGGCCGAGTAGGGAGACACTTGTGGTTTGTAAATTATCCTATCACTGCCTTCTTTCAGTTACAGTATGCTTAGAATTTCTCCAATAAATGGAGCTCTTATAAAGCTTTTTTGGCTGGGAAGTATAAGGAGTCGGTTCTCAGCACAAGTTTTAACTTATTCTAAGCATTAGTTTTAAAATTATCTGTCAGTCTTGGGGCGCCTGGGTGGCGCAGTCGGTTAAGCGTCTGACTTCAGCTCAGGTCATGATCTCACAGTTCGTGGGTTCGAGCCCCGCGTCAGGCTCTGTGCTGACAGCTCAGAGCCTGGAGCCTGTTTCAGATTCTGTGTCTCCCTCTCTCTCTGCCCCTCCCCCGTTCATGCTCTATCTCTCTCTGTCTCAAAAATAAATAAACGTTAAAAAAAAATTAAAAAAAAATTATCTGTCAGTCTAGATTTTATGAAATTTATTACACAGTTTCTAGAAAAAACAAGCAAAAATAAGCTGCACAAATTAGGTTCTTTGTCCTTGCCGTCCGCAAATTAAAACCAAAAAACTTCTGAATACTTGATATTTAAATGTTTGGAAAATCTCAGACGAAACCAGACATTAAGAGTCAATATATGAAAAACAAAACCTTAAATATTAAAAAAAACTAAAATAGCAACTATGAGGCTTATTTATTCCTGTGTCTTCCCTGTGAAAATTAGTTGTGAGTCACCATTAAATCTACATGAGCAGCTCAGGTGTTTAGGTTTCAGAGAAGACTTCACATCCTTCCTTGCATGAAGTATTTTACCTTTGGTTTCAGTTTTTGTGAGTTTGTGGCAGTTTGCTCTCTTAAACCAAAGCTGCTTTGCCTTTTTTTCTCTTCAGCATTTCATTTCTTTATCGGACTCCCTTAGCTTGGAAGATTACATCATAGCCGAGCTATATCCTTGCTCCTTAACATATCCCGAACGGATTTTAACCCACTGTCCACACACACACACACACACACACACACACACACACACACACACACACACACACACAAACACTGTCTTATGTTTTACAAGCCTTAAGTTTACAAATTAAAAAACAAAACAAAACAGGGATTTCTTAAAGTCTAATGCGTGAGCCCATGGAAGAAAATCCTGCTTCATGCAATTAAAAGGCACATTTACAGGGAAAAGTTAATTGGACTTAGTTTAGTTTTTGAACCTGGAAAAGTCAGATCTCACTGATAAATCTGTCACTTATCGTTTAATCCATGAGAAAAAAACAATTTAGGACACCATGAGCACAAACAGCCATTTCACATTGGAATCACAAATATTCTTTAAATATACTCTGCACTGAATGGACCATTTTTACTTACCAATTTTTCCAGCCTCCTGTCGTCTCCGTAGGCAAGACTGGATCAACAATGGAGTGTAACATCTGATGTTGAGGGAAATAGATTTAGCTTTCTGCTTGGGCTGCTCGTGTTGACCAGTGAGGAAATGCTATATTAGCTCTCAGACCAAAACATTTAAAGTACTCTATGAAATGCTGACATCTTGCCAAAGGCCTGAATGTCAAGTACTACAGATGCCCAGTCCTCTTTGGAACCCAGCTCTACTATGTGCTTGTGTAAGTGTAAGCACTTTATGCTTAGGGTTGCAAATTAGCAAGGCGTGGTATGAAACTGGGTACAGAGAGAGAGGGGAGAGCAACAGAGCAAGCGAGAGCTCCAGTCAGCAGGAGGCTAGATCTTTCCCATGCCTAGCTGTGACCTCTTCCTGGGAAGCTGTTGTAAGAATAGCTTCTGTGTTTATTGGGAAGGATTTTCAAATTGTACTTCACATGGCTTCAACTAAACTCCATGAAACTTGTTGGAAAATCAAAAAATAGTTGAGAGTAAAATAGACCAGAACACTTGCCACTTTCAGTTAGCAGAGGGGAGAGGGGGAGGGCTTTGCAAGTAGGCAGATCACCTAGGAGTCTTGATCAGCCAAGGCCAAGATAGGTGTCAAGTGAGGAGAGAGATTGAAAGGTGATGCCATCTCCTTTGGACCTGTGTGATTGACCATTCTACCTGGACCCAGTTCTAGGGGGTCGATTGGCGGGGCCTGGTCTACTCTGTTATCCTCACACATTCCCAACCTTGAATTGAGGCTCTTGTGACTTTAATCTTTCTTTACGTTACCCCTTCCTCTTAAATCTGGTTTCCAAGCACCCTGTTTGACCCCAGTTTCTGGATTCCTTTGTCATTTAACAAATTGTTGCTGGGATTTGTTATTCTTACATAGCACTCTCTATTAATGCAGTCATCTCAGGAGGAAGGGGGCCAGAGTCTCCTCTATTCTATCCACTTTGAACATTTACTCATTTTACCGATTTCTTTCTCTTTTTCTTAGGGCAGCAGGCTCATTATCTATCATACTTATTTTAATTATCACACAAAAATAAAACCACCTCCCTCAAAGTTCTCTCTGACTTAAGCCCTTTTTTTAGGTACTACTGTCTATTAGTCAATGAAGCTATAAACCATTAAATTATAGCTTGATCTCATCTGCTCATACCCAATCACCAAAGCCTGATGATTTTCTTAACACTTAAATATTTCTTGTTTATGATTCCTATTAAGCTTGTATTCCCTACCCCAGTCTACTTACTCCCCAGTGCCTTCCCTCCAGTCACCCATGAGAGGGATCTCTCTAAAATACAAGTATGGCCACGTCCCTTGGCTCCTTGTCACTTACAAGGTAAGTTCATCCTGTTGAATCTGGCAGATTTAGTGCTCTTTGATTGGACATTTTGCATCTTCTTCCACTACTTACCTTGAGCTTTATATTACTGTCTGCTTGTTCCAACTCCCTACAATACCTATGGTCTTTGTCTTCTTGCTTGGGCTTATGCTTTGCCCTCTCCCTGGAATACCTCTCTTCTCTTTTTTCCTGGGACATCCTAAGTTTAAACACTGTTTTAAAAATTTCAGCTCAGGGGCGCCTGGGTGGCGCAGTCGGTTGGGCGTCCGACTTCAGCCAGGTCACGATCTCGCGGTCCGGGAGTTCGAGCCCCGCGTCGGGCTCTGGGCTGATGGCTCAGAGCCTGGAGCCTGTTTCTGATTCTGTGTCTCCCTCTTTCTCTGCCCCTCCCCCGTTCATGCTCTGTCTCTCTCTGTCGCAGAAATGAATAAACGTTGAAAAAAAAAATTAAAAAAAAAATAAAAATTAAAAAAAAAAAATTTCAGCTCAGGGCACCTGGGTGGCTCAGTTGGATAAGCGTCCGACTGTTGCTCAGGTCATGATCTCATGGTTCATGGGTTCAAGCACCGTGTAAGTTTCTGTGCTGACAGCTCAGAGCCTGGAGCCTGCTTTGGGTTCTGTGTCTCCCTCTCTCTCTCTGCCCCTCCCCTGCTCACGTTTGCTCTCGCTTGCTCGCTGTCTCTCAAAAATAAATAAACATTAAAAATAATTATAGAAGTTTCAGTTCTTCACATGCTACTCAGTTTTTGCTTTATCCATACATCCTCCGCTCTGTTTGTATCTGATTTTTACATGGAGTCATCTTAAAAAATTAAATGTTTAGCTTTATCGAAAAATATTTTTGAAGTCCTAGATATCATGTGTTTATGTCTGGGTTCAGTGTATTCTGGACAATTTCTGGTGTGTGGAAACACTCCTTTCAGATGCCGTTTGGCCCATACTCTAACTTTGGGAAGCTGTTCCTGATCCCACACACTTGGTAAAGTTACCCTCCTCTCTGTTAGCCAAAAAGACTATTGGTCCTTCCATCAATAATTGTTACATCCGTTTGTTCATCTAATCAGTCAACTAATACTTATCAGTCATCAGCCTCTTCTGGAGGGTTGGTGGTGTAAGGACCCTGGGGTACAACCTTGAATACTTAACCTGTGTTATTTAATTGTTCTCCTTTTATTCCTCCCAGCTAGATCCTTAGCTGAGGAAGGCGGGCCAATATTGTGTCAATTTTGTATCTTCAGCACCTACCATTTTTACTCACAGAATTAAAAGTGAAGATGTGTTGACCTCTTAATTTCATCCAAGATTTACTTGTAGTACTTGTGTGTTTCCTAAATGAGACTTTTAAATATGATAAAGGACAGTTAAAGTTAACGGGCTCACTTTTGTTTTTGATAGCTTATGATTTATATTAAAAATGAATGGATTTTATGAATAGTCATTCGTATCTGCAGGAATCATCTCATCTGTGGTCTAGTAACTGCTACCACTTGCTTAGATACACAGAAACCTGAGTCAGATGTATATATTTTAACCCAAACCAATACTTGGGATTATATGGGTCAAAGTTGGTTCAATTTATGATTGCAAGTCTTTTTTAATGTTTATTTTTTGTGATAGAGACAGAGTGTGAGTGAGAGAGGGGCAGAGAGAGAGGGAGACATAGAATCCGAAGTAGGCTCCAGGCTCTGAGCTATCAGCACAGAGCCTGATGTGGGGCTCAAACTCAATAAACTGTGAGATCATGACTTGAGCTGAAGTTGGACACTTAACCAACTGAGCCACCCAGTTGCCCCTATGATTGCAGTTTTGAAAGGAACATTTACTACATGTGGATGCCAATGGGGGAAAAATTATTTTTTAGAGGAATTTGTCCATTTATGATGGTATTCCTTTTGTAAATTGAAGGGAGAACTGAAGGTGCCTGAAACATGAATCTTTAGGTGTTAGGAGTTCAACACTCTTGGGGAATTAGAAGGCAAAAGTATTGATGGAATTCACTAGCACAAAGCTAAGGACTTGGGAAAACTCGTGGGCATGATAGGCATGACATGACTAATGAGCTAAATATCAGTGTCTGGCATTTAAGTCTGTCATAAGCAAAGTCAGTTAAACATGGAGGGTATATTCCCATAAACAAGTTAATTTTAGAAACATACCCCTTTTTAAAAATTATATTTAAGTTGATAAAATATTTTTTAATTTTTTTTTTATATATTTGAAAGTGAGAGAGAGAGAGAGAGAGAGACAGTGCGTGAATGGGGGAGGGGCAGAGAGAGAAGGAGACACAGAATCAGAAGCAGGCTCCAGGCTCTGAGCTGTCAGCACAGAGCCTTACACGGTGCTTGAACCCATGAACCATGAGATCATGACCTGAGCCAAAGGCAGATGCTTAACCGACTGAGCCACCCAGGCACCCCGATCATGTCTGTAGTTTTACACTCTGCCAGAAACCAGTGAACTAACTGTCATGGGAGTCTCCCACCCCTGCCCCCCACTCTCCTCTTGGGGTGATGACAACACGTAATGTGCATTTTGATGTGTCTTAGATCATGTCCCATTTCCAAACGCACCATCTATCTTACTTTTTCACCTCTGGCCTTTCTTTCTCATCATGTTTCCTCAGCCTGGAACAGGGCCTGTCTTCCATTTCTACCTGTTGAGCCCTTGTGCATCCCCAGGAATCCGGTTCAGAGTCTACTGTTTATGGAGCTTCTCCTTATCTTACCCCTGAGAATGAAGGGTTACCCCTCTGAATTCCTATAGGGCTTAATGTGAATTCTGACTTGGCCGCTTCTCAGACCTTGTACTGTTTTCCAGATGGTAGTCGTTATCTCGCCTGGTTTGGGGAAAGGTGAGTCTTGTGCTGATGTTCCCTGAGTCTGTTATTCATGGAGGAAGTTGACCTGTCTGCCAGGAGCGCAGGTGATTTTCCTGCAGTTTCTGTCACCCCATATTGCCAGGACTCTCCAGTCTGGCTTCCTGTGCTTGGCACATTCCCCTTTTGCTTAGCAATCCATAGGCACCTTGCCTTCTAACACTCCAGCTCACTGAAAAGGGAAGGCCTTTTAGGTACAAAAAGGTGATTTATTTATTGTATTTAATCAATGAGGACCTCCACTATTTTTCCTTCTTCTTTTCCTAGCCCAAGCAATTTAGATCACTTCATGTATGTATGTGTGTGTTTCTTTAATTCAGACTAAACTAATTTAAAATTTTTATTAAAATCCTGCATTTAGGTACTTTAAGAAATCAAATAATTTTATAAAATTTGTAATGGAAAATAGCAGTCCTTGCCCTTTTTCTATGTCCTCATGACCACCTCTTTCCCTTCTAGCTATTATTTTTAGGCATTAACCCTTAAATTTCTACATAAATGACAGTATTTGGCTTTCAGTAGCATCTGTTGACTTCTTTGTGTAGAAGATGAAGTTTCAGCTCCCTTGCCCTCCAGCACTTCTCCTCACCCAGTAATTACGTCTCCAGTCTCTGGACAAATCAGCATCACTTATTCCTATAATGAAAGCTATGTAAATATTATTTATTGCTGAAGCCCATCATGTGCTTTGAAAGGGATTACAGTTCCCTAGCCTCTTCTGGTGACCAGGAGAAACTGTGCCCTCTTGGTCTAATGAAGGCAGGTTTCCCTCAGGGTTTAGGCTGCTCATTTTGCCATTTTCAGTTCGTTAAGATATGTAAACATGCTATATAAATGTTAGCTCTTACCATCACTTCAATATTATAATTTTAGCCAAACCTCATTTAGCCCTGTTCTTAGCTATATGTGTATGAAGGAATAGGTTTAAAGTATTTGTGCCAATAGCTGCATTTAGAGACATTTGTACAGTACAGGTCTGTGTTAATATATACAACCCTTGCTGGATAGATACTTAGTAGCATTATTGCTCAAGAGAGGAAATGTCTGTGGGCAAGTCTTTGTTCTTAATAATTTTCTCTTGTATTGCTCTGGAGAGGCCGTCTGCTATATCAATTTTAGGCATTTTGCTTTTGGCAGTTAATTTAATAGCAGTCACTGCTATCTGGGAAAAGTCACATGTAGAATATACACACATTTCCAAAGCTATGTTTTGTTTTGTGTGTGTGTGTTTTTTTTTCTTTTAGTTGAAGTGTATCTGCTGTGGAAGGCCTTAATCAAGTTCTGATCCATTACCTTGCTATCGTTTAGTTGTTTTTTGTTTTTGGTAGTTTTTTCCTGAAGCCTTGTATTATATTTGATAAGCAAGGCTCTTGGTTTTACTCATTTAAAAATATAGAGAATCCTTTAGAACATAAAAGCCAGCTGTGGTTTGGCTTGTGGAGCTGAAGAGACTGTTGGGCAACCAAGTTCATGTAAGAATACACAATCTGAGGGAGAATCTAACAGATGACTGATGGGGTGCAGGAGGAAGACAGTGACCCTTATTTGTTGGTAAAAAATAGTATTTGGGGGAATATCATAGTATGTCATACTAATTGGTAACCCTCATGTAATAGTGTGACTTAAATATCTACTTAAACTTTTGTTCGAAAGGGGAGGGTATCTAGATAACGAGCATCTACTAGAGAGAAGGTCCATGGTGGTTTCATAATGCATTGCAGAAGGATGTGGGTGTGAATGAATGCTCAGTGGCTGGTTATCTCTGCCACCAGTGCCTTTCACAAACGTCTGCAACTGAACACAGCCCCTTTTCCTGCAACCTTCTAGTCCTTCCCTAGGGATCTCAGACAGTGTGTCGCTGCCGACCCTTGACATGAAAACAGTGGCTATCTTTGGCTAGAGTTTCATACAGGATAAAATAAGGTAGAAATTACTGCAGATTTGCCCAGCATGGAGATAGAGTTAGATTAATCTGTGATTCTTTGTAGTTTCCCACCTAATAAGTTAGAGATATTTGGATACACGAGGCTAGCTTTACCTCTGATCTGCCAGGGGACCTTCTAGTTCTGTAATCTCTCTCCATCTGGAGGAAAATGGTCTAGTGTTACCTACCTTATTAAAGTTGTTAGCAGAGTTAACTGAAGTAATGTATATATATATTTTATATTTTACTGCAGTCCCCAGCCAAAATCGGTGGTCAGTACGTGGCAGGGGCTTTTACTAATATAATCGTAGCCTAATTGTTACTTTACAATTTTCTTGAAAATGTACTGTCATTGAATGTATGGTAGATATAGATAGAGTGCTATGCTTTTTGCACCTTTAATAAGTGCTGGGTTTTTTAAAAAATGTTTTTTGCTTATTTGGTTGGGGGGGGGGGGGAGAGGGAGGGAGGGAGAATGAGTGGAGGAGGGGCAGAGAGAGAGGGAGACACAGAATCCAAAGCAGGCTCCAGGCTCTGAGCTGTCAGCACAGAGCCTGAACTGGGACTTGAACTCACAAATGACAAGAACATGACCTGAGCCGAAGTCGGACACTCCCCAACTGAGCCACCCAGGCATCCCCTTAAATGTTGATTTCTAAGGAAAGATTCATATTTGAGAGTAGGTCTTTGTTTCAATAACCATGGTTATGGGAAAGCTCTCTAAGATGACATGGCCATACATAACCCTGGGAAAAGGATTGCCGAATTAGAAACATATTCTCAGGAGGAAATAATATGCAGGAGCCTAGCGAACTCACACCTTTAAAGACAGGCACAGCTGATAGAGTGCTTCCTGAGTGGTTTAGTCTGTGCCCTCGCTTCCCTGAACCCCGTGGCGAGGAAGTTGGGTGTCTCCTTTCCTACCCTCACCTCACCCAGTCTATTTTTTTCTTAACTGAAGTTTACTTGACATATGATGTTACATAGTTGCAGGTGTACAACATAGTGACTCCACAATTCTTTATGTTACCCAGTGTTTCCCATGTTAAGTGTTGTCACTGTCACCATCTGTACCAGTAACACTGTTATTACAGCATTGTTGACTGTTTTCCCTATGCTGTACTTTTCATCTCTGTGACTTATTTTATAGCTGCAAGCTCATATCTCTTAATCCTCTTTATCTCCCTCTTCTTCACTGTTGTCAACTCCAGAAATTTTTAGGGCTCCACTGTTTTTAATTAATGTAGACAAAAGTGCGGTCCCAAAGCCTCTCCATTGCCATGGATCTCATCAGATTGCTGCCCTACAGGAGAGACTAAAGCTTGTTATGCTAATGGAATTATTTAGCAATGTCTTGATGAGTTCTCTTACTTTAAAGCCCAGGAGTGGTTAAATAATAGCAGAGGCAGGGAACATTTATTTTTGCTTAGGTAAGGAAAACAAAAGCTCATATGAATGAGCATTTTGTAATTATTTTGTTAGTTCAGCTGTGTGGTTTTATTCCATTCTGGCTTTTTTGGGAAGTGACTTAGAGGTGTTTTGTTTGTTTGTTTTTATTTTTGTTTTTTTTTTTTAAATGGGCCATAGGAGGGGCGCCTGGGTGGCTCAGTCGGTTAAGCGTCCGACTTCGGCTCAGGTCATGATCTCACAGTTCGTGAGTTTGAGCCCCGCATCTGGCTCTGTACTGACAGCTCAGAGCCTGGAGCCTGCTTCGGATTCTGTGTCTCCCTCTCTCTCTGCCCCTCCCCTGTTCATGCTCTGTCTCTCTCTGCCTCAAAAATAAATAAAACATTAAAGAAATTTAAATAAATAAATAAATAAATAAATAAATAGGCCATAGGGGAAAAAGTAATGTTTGAATTTGTTAAATGATTTCTTGCCATTTGTAAAACCAGATATTGCGTATCACTCCACATAGGAAATCTGTGCTGTTTGCCAGGAGTTAGGATGCTTAATGTTCTATCGGAGGCGCTTAGTTTCAAAAAAATAAAATAAGAAAGCTGCATGTGATAGATGCTTCTGAACTTCAAAATAAATGGTGTGGTTTTAAAAAGAAAATGGTTATGACAGATTGTAGACCTTTCTGATCTGTTTCCTCAGAATGTGGAGTGGTTTCTAAGTGACCTTGCCTGGAAGGCATGCTTATGTAGCTGCTTTCTCTGTAGCTCTTATTCCACAGCTTCCGTTTAATGCTCTTTCCACTGTGTGCCACTTGCAATGTTGTATTTAGTTTAAATATTTATAGGATCTTGCCACTGTATATTTTTCCTTTAGGCAATTGAAACATTTGTTGGCCTGTAGCCCTAGAAATGTGAGAGGCGGCATATCTGATTGGTGAGACTGGGATAGATGGCCTTAGAGCACGGACTAGCTGTGGAGCCTTGAGCACATTACTCAAGCTGTCTGGGCCTCAGAAGTCTCTTCCTTGGAATGATGTATACAAAAGCAGTAATAATATTTACTTCAAAATATTATTGTGTGCCTGGCACACAGAACAGTGAATTAATGTTCCCTTCCATAAGTATTATTTCCTTGATGGAGAATTAAAAAAAAAAAAATCTTGAAGGAGACTTGCATGTGGGGGTTTCTTGTTGTCTCTAAAAGATAATGATTGCTTGGAAAAAACATGATTTTGAAATTGAGCTTAACTCTATTATTTATGGGTCTGTGTCTTACCATAATATTCCTCTGTCCTGTCCATGCTGTTCTAAGTGTCATTTGGACCATTTGGCACAGATGCGATTTATGCAAACCTTTAAATGCCATGTTTCTTCTCCATGCTACAGCATTCGAATGGTAACTAACATTTGCTGCTTCCTTTTCCACCTTCCCCCTCTAATTTGCTTTAAGCATTTTGTACTCAGCATAAGAATCAATTTGTTTTGGGGGTGCCTGGGTGACTCATTCAGTTAAGCGTCTGACTTCAGCTTTGGTCATGATCTCACAGTTCATGGGTTTGAGCCCCATGTCGAGCTCTTTGCTGACAGCTCAGAGCCTGGAGCCTGCTTCAGATTCTGTGTCTCCTCTCTCTCTGCCTCTTCCCCACTCGTGCTCTGTCTTGCTCTCAGAAATTAAATAAATAAATAAATAAATAAATAAATAAATAAATATTCATATATATATTCATATATATCAATTTGAATATATATATCAAATGAATCAATTTGTTTTGGCCTCAAGTTCAGTTTTTTTGACATGAAGCATCTATAAAATAGTGAAGATGCAGACCCAGTATCCATACAATTCCAATCTGTGGGTCTGTGGTGCACCGAGGCATTTATAGACCGACTTTTGGGAGTCATCATTCAGACGCCCAAATAAGAGCTCTTATACTACTTAAGGCAACCCTGCAATGGATCACGAAGACCTGGAAGCTATGTGGTAGCTGGCTCAGAGGTATGATCAAATACTCGAGAGCCTCACAATAATTACTTACAATGAAATGTCACCACTTTCTTTAATTCTGTTGCTTGGCTTTGCTGTCATAAAAATATGTTCCATTAAGTGCGCTGCTTATAAAGCAGATGAAGAGAATTTCTTGTTGTCTTCCTGAAGGGGGAACACAAGATTGATTAGTGGAGTGTGGTCCAGGATTGGCCCTGGGTTAAATTCCAAGGTGCACCTTGCAGCAAGGAATGGGAATTTTCATTTTCTAAGCTGCTGCTTTTAGAGTGACTGGCAAATCTCCAGAGCTGTGACACATCCTGAGGCTCTCGGGGGATTTTTTTATTTCTACCTTTGTTCACTTTCGACCTAGCATCCAAAACTGATGTGCTTGGGTCCTTTTACAGAGTCCTGTGGGGCAAGGACCACGTCTGCCTACTGTGTGGTAGAGAAGGTGTGGACATGGGGCTCTGGAGTCAGATGTGTCCGTGCCATTCTTCCCCTCTGCCACCTCCCCGACAGGGTTGCTATGTTAGGTGAGGTTGTGCACATGCAATGCAAACAGTTTGTGCCACAAAGTATAGCTAACAAATTCTAGTACTATTTTTATTGATCTCTCCAAGTTAACATTATTGTATTCTCAACCCCACTCCTCCTTAGTAGGCATATTTTAGAAACAGACACGAGCATTGTTAATTCCGCGGGCATCCGAGTGTGTTCTGGAGTTGCATTATCATTTAGAGAGTGTGCAGATAGGACCTGAACGCTTCATGTCAGTGGTAAGGTTTGGCTGTGGGGGAACGGTGAACAAAAGCAGGCAGAGAGTGAGGATAGGGATGGTACTGTGATAGTAGGCTTTTTACTCCTATCCTCTACGGCTCAGTTCACGCCGCAGGTTTTTTTCTTCCTTTTCAAGTAGTCTCCACGCCCAATTGCATGCTCCACCGATTGAGCCAGCCAGGTGCCTCTCATTGCCTCAGGTGTGTGTGTGTGTGTGTGTGTATTTTGAGAGAGAGCGCATGTGCATGAGCTGGGGAGGGACACAGAGAGAGGGACAGAGAGAGAATCCCAAGTGGTTTCCATCTCACAAACTGTGAGATTGTGACCTCAGCTGAGGTCAGGGGTCTGATGCTTAACCGACTGAGCCACCAAGGTGTCCCATTGCCTCAGTTTTTTTCTTTTTAATTTTTTTTTTAATGTTTATTCACTTTCTGAGAGACAGACACAGAGTGTGAATAGGAGAGGGACAGAGAGAGAGGGAGACAGAGAATTCAAAGTAAGCTCCAGGCTCTGAACTGACAGCACAGAGCCCGACATGGGGCTTGAACTCAAACCAAGAGGTCATAACCAGAGCCGAAGTGGGACACTTAACCAACTGAGCCACCCAGGCACCCCACCCATCCCCCCCTGCATTGCCTCAGTTTTAATGAGCATATTGGGTTACCTAAAATCCGCGTCTCCTTAAAATTTTCAGTCTTTCTCTCTCTTGGTGGGGGTGGGGTGGGGTGGTGGTGTGGTTCCTGTAGCATCTTTTTAAAATGTTTGTCCAGACCCTGGTTCTAGCAATATGTTCTAAAACCGTGTATGTGTGTGTACTTCTTTGTTTTGTGTTGAACAGCAGACTGCAGTATTTGAAATCTTAAATAGAGCTAATGGATAAGTAGATGGAAGTGTGTCTTTGAAGATGGGTAGGAGTTAGCCTCCCTGTTTAGTCTCTACCTTGTTCTCCCACATATATCTATGATTCTCTGTGGTTACGGGATACAGTTTGAAAACCATACCATTCTGGAAGATGTGTTTGTTCTACAGTAATTCTGTCCCACAAGTTGCAACCACGGGCTGCATAGATAATTCAGTAACTAAAAACCACTGAACTGAGATCAGTGCTCTTGCTAACGTACTGTGATCATCTGGCTTGCTTTCACAAATAGGCACTCCTTTTGAACTGTGGTGTGTTTTTCTTATCTTCAAGATTTGTGGAGAAACTTTCTGACCTGAAGTACATTGCCTCTGGTACTTTTGAAGAGATTTCATTTACCAAAGACTTAGCCAAAACAGATTGGGATAGAGTCAGCTTAGAATTTATTATTTAAGTTGGGACACTTTTGAGAGTTAAACACTGTTAATTATACTTACATTAGGCCTGCAGGAATGATCTGGATCTGCCCTAGACAATCGGTACCTATGTTTACCCTAAGATAGACACACTCTGCATAGACAAAATAGAAATTTTGAATACCCCATTTTCTGAAAGCTCGGGACTTATCTGAAATCTTAAAATGTGCCTCAAGACAAATGGCCTTTACATTGTCCCTCCTTGAGGTGCTGTGATAGGAATGGCATCTGCTATGAGTCAGTTTATTGAGGATCTTCGAGGTATGAATACTCAGCTAGTCCTTACCAGGATTCTTCACCAACCATTGAAAAGAGCAAATTGCTTTTCCAAACAAACATTTAAAGAGTCTTGGCTTATAGTTTAGGCTCTGTGTTTTCTCTGTTCTAATAGTGATTTCTTCATGAATCTGACAGAGTTAATTCATCTTGTTTTCTCCCTTCTATAGTCCCTATATTATATTTTAATTCCAAATTATTTGGAATCCAATCTCTTTTTTGGTTGCGATAAATATTTCATATTTCTGTGCACTCTCAAAGAGGACCTTGGCATTTTCTATTTTTTGGCTAACCATAGCATTCAACCAACCATCAATGGATTCTCACTGTACTGATGGATACCGCTGGGGAGGTCATTCGCAAGGGTGTGGTGGCTGAGTAGGAATGTGTTTCAGTTGTAAAAAGAATGAGGGCTATTCAGATTTAATGGACACGGTGTTTGAACATGGAGAAAGGAGCCAAAAGGTCATCTTATCCAGCCTGGGGAAGTTATTTATAAAGGAGTTGATATTACCAGAAGATAAAATGAACTTCTGTTCACCTCTGATTTCCTCCTTTACCTAGCTCTACTAATATCTTTTTAAAACTAGTTTTTAAATGACTGTTCACCTAAGTACAACTCAATATTGACCAGCTTTATTCCCTGATGGCCACTTTCCTGAGTATGTAGGCTTTAGGACCTAATCTTAAAAAAGTAATAAATTCCTTATTTGTGTTAAGTGACTGTAAGCATTTTTCCCTATTCAGAATACCATCTATGCTGTGGTTGTACTCACACTAAATTATACTCAAAGCTAAGGCATCTATAGCATACTCAACCTTGCCCTTTATCCTGAGGGTAACACATGTATGATGTGTTCATCATCTGCTGCTGTTCATCTCTACAGACTGAGTTCTGTGAATTTATGTGTCTGGCCCCTTTCATTCTGTGTGTTGCAGGTCAAGCATGGCCTGGTGGTCTCTGTGTTTAATGGTTGCACGACATTGGCTTTGATTTATGGGAAGCATCTTGATCATCAGAGCCATGTTTGTTTATACATTTAATTTTGAAAGAGGGGAGAGGTGGAATTCTAAACTACATTATACTGTTTCTTCTCATTTGAAAATGCATATGTATGAAAAAGAAAACAAAAAATAAATTGATGGAGGTTGTAGTGTGGGTGGAAATATATGGGCAGTCACTGTTTTATACCAATATCCAAAGCTAGTTTCTAACCTACCTATTTGGAAATAAGGAATTTGATAAATATTTGCCCAGTCGAATAAAATGATAGGCATAGCTTACCTAGAGATGTGAGAAGGGACGGTTGGTGATGAGGAAGCCACACCGAAGGGCCACTACTTGGTAGGCAACTCACTGGTAAATAATGGAGAAATGGCCGTTAGTTCTCTTACATTCTGTTAAGGAGGTTGGTTGCTTCCTGTTGGGATAAAGCCAAAATGCCCACAAGAATTCCTTCCATCACTGGTTCTTAAATAATTCCTTAAATCACTGGTTTGATTGCTGGACATGGACCAGCAGCATCGGCATTGTCTGAGGACTTGATAGAAATGCACATTCTCAGGAATGACCCCAGATTCCCACCCCTGAAACAAGGTCTGTGGGTGAGCTCAGGGATACATGTTCTGGCAGGTGTGTTAAAGTTTGAGGATCACTAGTAAACCAACAATTTGTATCATCTTTAGGTTGTGAAGTCCTTTCATAGTTTGTTGAAAGCCACAATGTACAATACATTTTATATATTAGTGGGAGATTGGGGAACCCCTGATTAAATACTCTGACATAAACTATTTTAATTAAAAAAAATTTTTTTAATGATTATTTATTTTTGAGAGAGAGAGAGAGAGAGAGAGAGAGAGTGTGTGTGTGTGTGTGTGTGTGTGTGTGTGTGTGTGTGTGAGTGTGAGCGAGTGAGCAGGGGAGGGACATAGAGGGAGACACAGAATCTGAAGCAGGCTCCAGGATCTGAGCTGTCAGCACAGAGCCCTGTGCGGGGCTCGAACCCACAGACTGCAAGATATTGACCTGAACCGAAGTCGGATGCTTAACCGACTGAGCCACCCAGGTGCCCATAAGTATTTTAATTTTCAGACTGTACCCTGCTAGAATTCGTAGATTCTAAGTCACACATCAGTTTTTGTTTTGTGTTTTTAAAATTTGATAATAATTTGTCTGCAGTAGGATGTGTAGCTGTGGTCTGTGGTTTGCCACCAATTTTCTTCATGTAAAGGTCACACCCTGAAGTTTCCAGACATTATTGCTGGGCTCTGCAGGGTGGTCCTGACACCTGCTTGCTCAACTGTAGACTTGATGGGGTAGAGGCTCTTTTTGTTGCACCTAGCCAGGCGCATAGGAAGGGAATTGAGTGAAGACTTAATCTTCAAGTTGTTTGCTTTAAGCAGTTTAATTAGAGAAGACTTACTAAGGCATGCATAGGAAAATTATAAAATGTAGAAAAGTGGAAAAAGGAAAAGAAAGATCATTGAGAAATTTATCCTTGGGTAACCATTTTCTTGTAAATGGTAAAATAAGGAAAAGAAGGGTCACAAGAAGTAAGTTTATATCTCCTGCTTAATGTGCTATGGTAATAGTAGTAGCAATACCATTATTACCAAAACCTAACATTGAGTTTTTAGAATATGCCAGATACTCTTCTAAATTCCTTTTCTGTATTAACTTACTAAAATCTAATAACTAATGTATGAAGTAAGTTCCGTAAATGTACCCCAATAAAACAAGGACAGTAAGGCACAGAGTAGTTAAGCATCATACCCAAGTTCACACAGCTGGTAAGGATGTAAGTTGCAGCAGGGGGTGCTTTAGTTCTTGGTCTTAAATGTGTCCCTTCTACTGCTCCTCTAGGATGATGGGAAAACACATGCTGTCACTTGCTGTCATTACTGCTGCGTGGTGGTGGCAGCGGAGAGGAGACTCATGTGTAAATGGGTTGAGGGTGAGGAGTAGGGCATTTTTGCCGGGTCAGGTGGGCACAGAGGTGGATCAACAACTTGTGGGCGTGTATAGTTCCTATGATTTTAGGACTGCCCAGCACCTGTTAGTGACCTGGCTAATCACCAGCTTCACCTGGAAATACCTCCCATTCCACTGGCATCAACATGTAGAGCTGCTAAAAGAATGCCTGCTGATTGGGACCTTCGAGGCTTGCCTTGAAGTGATGGGCATCTGTTTAATTTTAAACATTACATTTTCTGTGCTGTGAACATACGCAAACAGCTTGAACCTGAAGGAAATGTATGAACTGGCCTTCACAATTTGCTACTATGGTGGGGCTGACAGAATCATTATTGGTCACTGAGCCTTTATTATATTTTATTTAAAGTTTATTTATTTTGAGAGAGAGAGACACAGAGAGACACAGAGACACTGGGGGAGGAGCAGAGAGATAGGGAGAGAGAGAATCCCAAGCAGCCTCCTTGCTGTCAGCGCAGAGCTGGATGTAGGGCTCAATCCCCATGAACCACGAGATCATGACCTGGGCCAGAATCAAGAGTCGGGTGCTTAACTGACTGAGTTACCCAGTGACCCTGGTCACTGAGCCTTTAAATAATACTTGCTTATAAAGTTGCCTTGTACTTAGATCTTGAGTTTAATGCCAGCTTGGGTCATAATGACTTTTCAAAATGTCACGAGCTTTGCATGTGAGATCATTTATTTAATTTTCCTTAAAATTATTTCCCAGAACAGTAAGTGGAAATTTTTTCTTGTTATATGAACGTAAAGAATCTAAGAGTGAATTGATTGACTATACCCAGGGAACAAGGACTGATCTCTAAGAGACAAATTAGAGGCTAAGATTGTGAACTGCAACGTTGAAATTCCTGGATTCAAATCTGGCTTCCCTCACTTACCAGCTGTGAATGGCTAAAATACTTTAATTCATTTATTAAAAATGGGAATTACTCTCTGTATCCCATAGGATTGTTGTAAGAATTCACTGAGCATTAGTGCAGTGCCTAATGTGTGGAAAGTACCTAATAAATGTTAGTAATTGTTAAATACTAGGAAGGCAGGTAACCATGGACAAAACTTGAGCTGTCTTCCTACTGTTCCCAACCCCTACTGACCCAGTGTATCTAGGTGACTTCCCAATGTCACTTTTTAACGCTGAATATTTTTCTGTCGAGTATTTGTAAACCAGAAGGCAAGAATCATGTTTAACCATTTCCCTATTGATGGATGTTTGGATTATTTCATATTTTCCTCATCATTATAAACATCTCATACCTTATTTCCTCACTCCCTCTTACTTTCCCATTAAAACTTTGAAGGTTGTGTTTGATGTTGGTCTTTAGTTTCACTGCTATAATTGTTTTCATTATTCTGCTGACACTTGTTTGGTGGGGTATCAGGAAGGGTTTGGGCTCGTTGGGTGTAGCGTTAAATCATTGTTGGGCATTATTGGGCATACTGTGCTATGTTTTAAAGAATCGAGTCTTTCCATGAGGGCAGGAGGGGTGTGTTTTAGCAGAGAAGAAAGAGGAAGCTGTCTAAGCACTCTTACTGAAAACTTCTTATGCCCGCCCAGTCTCTCAGAAATTCAAACCTGAACTCATTAGTTGGTATGTAATTGTATAAAGTGCTCATACGCCAGTATGGAGAGTGTTCTCATTTATATTCGATAGAATGCCTTTTCCCTGAAATTGTTCTTCTTCAAATTGAGGTTTAATTTTGTTTAATGTTTATTTATTTTTGAGAGGGAAGGAGAGCACGAGGGGAGGGGGAGGGGAAGAGAGAGGGAGACACAGAATCTGAAGCAGGGTCCAGACTCGGAGCTCTCAGTACAGAGCCAGACGTGGGGCTCAAACCCACGAACCGTGAGATCATGACCTGTGCTGAAGTAGGATGCTTAACCGACTGAGCCACTCAGGTGCCCCTAGTTTATATGTTTAAAAACTTGTCTAGTTCATAATCACAAGATCATTGCCGTCTGCGAGGAGGAGTCTGGGCAGTGGTTTCAAACTTCTTCCCGGCTGGCTTCTGGGCAGGCACAACAGCTTTCCAGAGGTGTGTTTTAGACAGTCTGAGGGAGTCTCTTCCCTTCAGCCTCCTGAAGACCATTTCTGGTTCTGTGTCTGATGTAAAAGTGTTTTAAGATTTTGTTTGAATAGAACTTCTTCCTGACAAATGACAGTCCTAACAACTCTGATTTAGAGGGGTCTCTGATTTCGTCTCTTTCCAGGCACTAAAGGGAGGGACTGGAACAGGGCCTTGTGACTCTGAGAATTTAAGGTGGCAGGCAAAGACTAGGGCATTCTGTCCTTGGTGAGTATGACTAGTTCTGGTCCAAGGGGACATTTGATTGTTGTCTGTGCCCTGAACTTAGTTACAGAGTTCCAGAGCCCCTGCTGTAGGTTCTTGGCAATGTACACAGGTGCCTTTGGCTTTGTTGCCATCGTACTTTGCTCATTTCCAGTTCCTCCTTGCTCCTTAGTGCTTCTGTGTGCATGGCTGTGGAAACTTCATGCTGATGGCTGCTCCTGGCACAGTGAGTTTGGGGGAGGCTCACCTGATTCCTGTTAAATAAGGAGATTTTTCTTCACATGCTCAATTTTTGAGGCTTTCAGAGGCCTCTGTTAAAATGAGAATATGAACTTGATCAAAGTTAAAATGCAAACAGATTTGTTGAATATTTGAAACTTAATGCTGAATGTGTCCAGAAATCCCAAGCAGAAGAAACCTTTAGGCTTATATTCATAGTACCAGCCCAAATGTAAAGCTGTTTGTTGTTGAGTGAATGAACTTAACATTAAATAACAGTTTGCCTAAAAGCATATAAACCTTCTGATTTACCCTTCTAACTGAATGTTGTTGAAAGAATAGACTCAGATAACAGATGTCAGCCTCTCAGCATGATATTTCACCTAACATCTTTTGGAGTGTTCACTGAGTTCACAATGACACTTTTCCTTTAAGAATGTCACCCAACAGAAAGAATCCTGAACTCTATTACCCTATGCCCATGGCCACAGTTCCAGAGATGATTGTGTAGCTGTTGGAAAGATACCCGCAGAAATGTGAAGCTGAACCAGTGACATTAGTGAAAGAGAAAAGATGTGAATTATAATGTTGTATTTGCAAAAAGTAAAGTCTCTCTGCCAAAACAAAACAAGCAGGAATGAAACAGCTCAAGGACAAAAACAGATTAGAGGAAGAAAGTATGGCCTAGAGCATTTCCAGCTTCTGGTTTTAGTACAACCTAAGATCTCTGATCCAAAGGCATTTTAGTATCTCATCAATAAATTCACTGGTCAGCAGGGCCCCTGGGTCGCTCAGTTGATTAAGCATCCGACTTGGGTTCAGGTTATGATCTCGCTGTTTGAGCCCGACATCAGGCTCTGTGCTGACAGCTCAGAGCTTGGAGCCTACTTCAGATTCTGTGTCTGCTTCTCTTGCTCATGCTCTGCCTCTGTCTTTCAACAATAAATAAGTGTTAAAAAGAACTAAAAAAATAAATAAATTCACTGGTCTAAAACACAGCAAACAACCACCAACCCCCCCCCCCCCCACAAACACAGTTTGCCTAGACTTTAGACATTATGAAAATTATATTTGCACAAAAGCACTTGTATAATAGTATAGTCCTTTTTTTGGCGTGTTGTGTTTTTTGACTTTCACATTAGTCTTAGCTATTTTTTCTTTGAATAATCTTTTCTAGCATTTTGAAGAGTTTAAGTAAATGAAGGAGTGTATGAGTAAGTGATATGAACGAATCAGTGTCAAGGAACTCTAGCCGTAGGAGAAAAGCTTTGAGATTTGGTGGCTTGTGACTGGGAAAAATAAAACGTGTGTGCAGGGGCATTTGGCTGCTTGTTAAGAAGACAGTCAAGAGTGAGAAGAAAAATTGCTGTAGCCATTCTATGAAAGAAAAGCTACCTCTTCCTAGGGAGGGACTGGTGTGCTCGGTCCTCGTATGCCATCGGATCCTGTAACTTGTATAAACTCCTTCCTGATGTGAAGTCCGTGCAGTCTCTCATGGGGTGCCTTCAGTGTGATTTGAAATGGGTGTTCAGGAGAACTAAGATTTACTTCATAGCTAGCATTAGTGAATTCTGTCAGTGCTGTAAAGTCCTAGAGAACTTTTCAAATTAAATTTTGGGTAGCTCATTCTAGAGCGTATTTCCTGAATGGTAGAGTTTCTTAAATTCTTTAAACGAAAAGTTTATTTTGACTGTTATTGGAACCATTAACTAAACACTTCATGGACTATATGGCTTAAGACAATATTCCTTACTGGGAGTTTATTTTTTGCTGCTTTTATTCTTTCTGACTTAAGGCTTTAGAAAAAGTTATACATTGAATAAGGCATAAAAGTAATGGAGTTCCATTAAGGGAATGGTGATAATGGAAATACTTGATGAGAAAAAGGAATTTAAATGCATAACTTAACCACATTAAAGTGGCTAGCCATGAAAACTCCTTTTTCTCTTCAAAAAGAAACAATGCCAGGTTCATATGGTACTTTCTTCTATTTTGCCCTAAATTCTAAGCAACTATTGTTGATAGTTTCTCTAACAAATTTTTTTTCAATGTTTATTTTTGAGAGAAAGAGAGAGAGAGAGAATGCAGGGTTGTGAGTGGGCTAGGGGAAAAGAGAGAGGGGGAGAGAGGATCTGAAGCAGCCTCTGCACTGACAGCACAGGGTCTGATGCAGGGCTCAAACCCACAAACTGAGATCATGACCTGAACAGAAGTTAGATGCTTAACCAACTGAACCACACAGGTGCCCCTTGTTGATAGTTCGGAGCAATATTAGCTTGTGAATCTTGGGTAGTCATTAAACATAGAGGGACGTGCAAGCTACAAGTAAATAAATTCTCGTTTAGCTGTGAATAGTTTTCCTGTGGCAGTTCCTCACTTGAGGAAACATAAATGTCAGCTGGGTAATAAGAAATAAGACTTGCTAAACAGTGAGTGCGTTTTAGCTCAGTATCATCAAGGAAGCAGCTGGCAACATACAACTCTTCAGAACAATCTCTTCATTTTTTAGTATATGGAGTATTTTTACCAACTTCATTGCTAAGTACTCAGAAAATGTTCTATGATCCTAGTTAATTTGTTAATTTCTCCAAGCCCTAATAAGTGGAAAAGAGTATTTTTATTCTTCCCAATCTTGTGCTTTCTTAGTAAAATCTCAAGGAAATAACTTGAAATGCTTTATATTAGATGCCTTAGGTAATAATCTTTGAGTAGCAGGAATAATTCTATTTATGCTTTGACTTGTTTTTTAGAAGAAATATTACTAAAACATTTTTAAAAGTCCTCCAAATCTTATAAGATAATGCATATGTTTAAGGCTATAGAAACAATGTCCCCAGAGAGTAATCTTTTTGAGTAATCATTTATTACTCATTTTAGAAGTCAGTTTAAAATGGAGCTGCTAAGAATCACTTGACTGATGAAGCCTAATTCATTAAAGAGAATTTCGTCTATACTAATGAGATGGTAATCGATCTAATGCCTATTCAAAGAGGAAGAAACTATTGTGAGCAAATTGTCCTCTGTTTCTTTGTGCTGGGTTAAACTGTTGTTCATTAAAAAAATGCAAACTTTGGATTATCCCTATCCTAGTCAAAAGCTTATCATAAGGCCAGACCATCACTTTCAAATGGAGACTTATGTGTCCATTTGGATCACATTTGTGACTTTATTCCTGTGAGTAGATTTTCCATCCAGGATATACCGTAGGCTAAGCATAGGCCTCTACAACAGGCTTTGTCTTAACCCATGGGGGCATTTGTAAATGAGCAACAGTGTTTATAGATCATTTCTTCTCTGCGAGATCTATTACCAGATGAAATAAGGAGTCAAATAAATAATTCAAGATGGATTATATACCTAAATGTAAAACTGAAACCATAAAGCTTCTAGAAGAAAATATAGAGTATGTTCGCAACCTTGGGTAGGCAGTAATTTATTGGGATACAAAACACACTAATCATAAAATGAAAAGTTAATAAATTGTACTTTTTAAAATTGAAAACTTCCATTTTTCATTTGATACCATTAAGAAAATGAAAGGCAAGCCACAGATTGGGAGGAAAAATACACAATACACACTTCTATTAAATGACTCAGGCTATTTAAAGAATTTTTGTAACTCAATAAAAAAAAATGGCCAAAAGACATGAAGAAACAATTCACTAAAGAAGATGTTTGACCAAGTAACAGATGAAAAGGTGCTCAGCATCTTGAGTTAATAGGGAAATGCAAATTATAATGGTGAGATACTTCACACCCATTAAAATGGCAAAACAAAACCAAAAAAATTAAAACAACCCCCCCCCAAAAAAAAACCCAAAACACCAATATTGACAATACTAACTGTACACAAGGAAATAGAACAATTTTTAGTTGGAGTATAAAGTAGAAAATCTACTTTGGAAAGCAGTTTGGTAACTTTTAATCAAGTTAAACATACAGCTAATGAGCTAGTAATTTAATTCCTTGGCTATTCACCTAAGAGAAATGAAAGCATATGTCCATAAAAAGCCCTTTACTAGAGTATTCATAGCAACCCTATTCATAACAAACAAAAATCAGGAATGACTCAAATGTTCATCAGCAGATTAAAACGAGTAAAGAAATTGTGGTATACTTACAGAATACCACTTAGTAATCAAGAGGAATGATAGATGCCAACAGTGTGATCCCAACAATACATCTCAAAATGTTAAATTGAGCAAAAGAATTCAACACAAAAGGTGTATGTACTGTGTGATTATGTTTCAATGAAATTCTACTACAGGTAGAACTAAGTTCTAGTGACAGAAATCAGGTAAGTGGACACGTAGGAGGGGAAAGAAGTATAAGGGAGCTTTCAAGTATAATAATTGGGGTGGTGTTTACTTGGGGTCAAAATTCATTGAACTTACATTTCAAATCTTTCTATTTTATTGTATGTAGTTTACACTCCAACCTAAATTAAGTGGGGAAAAATCGATGGTGTAAAACTGGCCCTGTAGAGCAGCAAGGATGTTGAAATTGTATTGTAAACTATGTGTAAATGGTGTAGGATGTTGGAAAGATGGTGGGGAATATGCATCACACGAGCTCTCAGAAAAAGGCAGGTCAAACAGGAAAGGCTTTCTGGGCAAGAAATGGTTTATGTTGTGTTTTGAAGATGGAAATTGAGAAATGTCAGAGATTGGGCATTGAAGGGAAAATAATTCCAAATAGGATCAAGATCTCAGGTCAAGGGATCAAGACAAGGATAAAGGAAGACATGCTTTTAGAGGTCAGTAAAAATATTAATTGAATTTGTTTCTTTACTCAGTGTATCATTTCCCACTCCTCTGTTGGTATGTCATTTTCCTTTTTCAAGATTCGGCCTAATTTTGTTTCTTCAGTCCACTGGATGCTTCAGCACACAGTGTTCTTTCCTTTTTCTGAGCTCCTATTATAACTGCACAGTGAAGCACATAATTTTTCCTAGATTGTAGCCTATATGTTCAGTGGGTATCTTCTCAAAATTATTTCTTGAGGGAAGGTAGTTTTTCTTCCAATGCTCCAAGTGAAAGGCTGAATCCACAATAAAATGCTGGTTAAGATTCTTTGTTTGGTTTTTTTTTTTTATTTAAAAAAAAATTTTTTTTTTAACGTTTATTTATTTTTGAGACAGAGAGAGACAGAGCATAAACAGGGGAGGAGCAGAGAGAGAGGGAGACACAGAATCTGAAACAGGCTCCAGGCTCTGAGCTGTCAGCACAGAGCCCGACGTGGGGCTTGAACTCACGGACCGTGAGATCATGACCGGAGCCGAAGTCGGACGCTTAACCGACCAAGCCACCCAGGCGCCCCTGGTTAAGATTCTTTGGATGGAGGTTTGATAGATGTGCAGGAGAGGACATCTGGTGGAACGTAGCTTTGCTACATCTATATATATGAGTGTTAATGGCTATCCTTTTTGATTGTCACCTGTATACCAGACATTATGATAACTGTTACAATAGTTATTTTTAGGTAGGCATTTTTATTCTGTTTTTACAGATGCATAAACTGAGCAGACAGAGGTTTTGACAAGCTAGAATTTGAAGAATCTCTCTTTGGCTTCCACTGTTCTTGTGGTCATCAAACTACTGTACTGTGTTACTGAGAAATAAGGTGATGGTGATGACATCAGTAAACATTGATTGTACTCTTATGTCATGCCAGTCATTCTTTGGATACTTTATGCATATTCATTTAATTTCCATGATCAGTGAGGAAACTCATAGAGTCATTGAATGAATAAGTTTATCAAGGTGATATCAGAGTAAGTGGTGTGGTGTCAGGATTTGAAACCACATAGTCTGATTCCAGAATGCATGATCTTTGCTCTTTACTGTTATGCTATATACCTTGGCTTTGTAGACTTGAGGACTTAGGATTTAGTGAAAGTCGTCTTTTAGTGAAAGCATAGTGTGTACCTTTTCTTAGGTAGGGTAGGAATGGATTTAGATAAAAACTAGTGAGGCAGAATGTTGTTTCTATGGAACAGTTACTTTGTTCAGATCCTCCTTACTGCCGTCAATCCACTGAACATTTGTGGGGAAACTTCACTGTGCTATTTCCTTGTAAGGCTAAGACACACTCCGTTCTTTCGAAGGCTTAAGAGTCTAGGTCTAGGTCTCGGTTTTTTATTTTGTTATTTTACTCCCATGGCTTCTCAAGAATTTAAAAATTCTCATAGTATTTGAAATAAAGTAAGAAACTGGACATGACTGGCAGTATGCTACAGTTCTGGTTTTTGAAGGAAAATTAGCAGACCCATCCCCAGACAAAATTGTCTGGCCACAACCCCAAAAGATTAGGCAGTAGGGGTACATTAAATATTTTAATTTAAAGTAATGTATTTAAAGGAGATCTCCTTTTCTAACACTGATTCTGACTTTGTTCCCTTTTTTTGTTAACAAACTACCTGTCTCCATGGCACTAGTAATAAGGGCTGCTGCTGTATGACTCTTCATAGATTCAGTGATAACAAGACAGCTAACCTTCAATTTTAGGTTTTCTTTTCTTTGTTTTTCCCGCTAAGTTTATTTGTTTATTTTGAGAGAGAGAGAGAGAGTGCATGCATGAGCTGTGGAAGGGTAGAGAGAGAGGGAGACAGAGAATCTTAAGCAGGCTCCGCACTGTCAGCATGGAGCCTAATGCAGGGCTCAACTTCATGAACAATGAGATCATGACCTGAGCTGAAACCAAGAGTCTGACACTTAACTGACTGAGCCACCCAGGTGCCCCTAGATTTTCTTTTAATTTCAGTATACCCTTTCTCTTCCCGTTTTTCACTTCTGTAAAAATGGTGCGTGCAGAGATATTTATAGTAGGGGAAGAGACAGTGAGATCCTTATGCAGAAACATAGGTAGGCAGTTTCAGGGCCAGGAAAAAGAGAATATTAAATGTTAAGGCCAATTCCTACAATATTTAAGTGAAATTTGTATTGTTTTCCATATCCTGTGTTTGTCATCAGTATATGTAGGGCATCAGCTTATAACAGAGTTAGGACATGGATTTGGATCAAGTCCGTAAATATTGGTTGGCTTCTGATGAGATTAGGTGCCCTTCAGATCTCTATAAAGAAAATTAAAATATAATCTATATAATCTATTACATCAAATAAATATAAACAAATAAAATTAAATAAATAAAATATAATCTATTCCATTACAATATGTTCAAAGATTGTTGTTACATTGAAGATGTCAAGGCTTGTCTTGGTGCCCATTAAAATGTAAGCTCCATGAGGTCAGGGAGTCTGCTGTAGGCCAGCTCCTGAGCATCATCTAGAATCATGGTGGGCACATGGTATGCAATGAGTCTTTACTGAATTAATGAATGACTGAAATATGTCCAGAATGGGAAGAAGATTTCATTTACCCTCTGTATCAGGATGGAAACATTCCTTATTTAGAGGAAGCCTTCTATGAGCTTATCTACCAAACCATTGACCCTAGCGCCGAACTCACTGGGAAGATCCTATAAGCGATGGGTGAGTCTTACTTTCCAGCCAGGTATCTTTCCCACAGTAAAGGAGAACTTGACATATTGCAAGTCTGCTTGGGGTAAATTGTTGCTATAGTATAGTGACTATATGAAAATCAGTGCGTGTGATCCTGAAAAATTGAGAATCAGATTTTCTGTCCCAGTGACTACACCAAAGTACACAGTCTCCTTTGGGCCAAGTCTGAGCTGCCAAATAGCTGATGGTTTTTCTCTGACATCTTGAGTTCGACAACAGATGTTACGTAATTGAATAGAAGCCACCGTCCCTGTATGTTTATTTTCTTATCTGAGAGATGAAGGGTCAGAACATGATATCCGAGGCCTTTGATGCTTTTCAGAAACAACAGAAGGAAGACTTCAGAGTTGAATAAAAACCCAGCAATTTAATTCAGGCTGTGTCAAGACAGAGCTTTCAAAGGAGTCAAAAATTGATCAGATCCAAAAGTATATAACCAACATTTAACTTTGTCTTTAAAAGAACAGGTGGATTGGGAAGCTTTGTGGTAAACTTAGTTTTTCTGGGAATTAATATAGTTATTATTATGATAAAAATAAGGCTAGTAAATTAACTACTAGGTTTGTACTTTTTTCTTCTACCAGCTAGCACCCTAGAAAACTCCCCGTGGAGGAGCCAGAAGATTTAATTAAAAGAATTTTAAAGACCTGATGGAGGGAACTTAATCCCATATGATACTCAGGAAGCTGAGAATTTTATATAGTTTGTTAGTGGGTAATTTTGGGGGAAAGATAGGATCCTTGCCCCCTAGACTTTTATGAGGCAATGCATTTTTCAACATTCAGGGACTTTCTGGGTTTAGTACCAGAATGTGGCAGCTAAGACTTAGAAGCTAAGTTGACATCCCAAGTAGTAAATAGAGCCCATCCTTTACAGTATCCACTCTGAAATGTGAGGACGATCATATAATTTACTGTCCAAAGCAGGTCACTTAAGTAGGAAGTGTCCACTTAGGTAGTACAAAATTGTACTATTTACAATCAAGCCCAACCCTGTCCCAGGATGTATGGTCATTTTACCCAGTGGAATTCAAAATTGTGCAGCAAAATCACCTAGAGGGCTTGTTAAAACACAGATTGCTAAGCTTCACTCCCAAAGTTTCATAATTCAGTAGTTCTGGGGTAAAAAATTTGCATATCTAACAAGTTCCCTGGTGATGTTGATGCATCTTGTCTTGGGTCACTTTAAGAACGACTGTTCTACCTAGAAGAGCTTGGCACTCTTGCACTGATGGTGTAATTTTCATTTGAAAGAAACTCTCCTTATTGTTCAGTCATCCTCTATTAGGCAGTCTTATGCAAGTGCAGATACCCACGAGGAAGGTGGCAGAGTAAGCTCATGTTGGCATCAGCCTGTCATCTCTGGACTGGTCTGTTATTGGTATGCCAGAGACTGCCCATGCTGGCAGGTTGAGACAGCTAACTTTCATGGAAATGCGGAAACTGAATGAAATAAATGTGACTTCTGGTTTCTTACCATAAAGGCATTGGCCTAGGAAGCTTCAACACCTAAATTCACTCTGAAGGCAACAATATTCCTCTGTCCACACTTGACTTCAGAAGCATCTTAGATCTAGTGGCAAATAACCTTGACTGTTTTTTTCTTCTTTCTCTCCTCCCTCTCTCCTTCCTTCCTCCCATGCCCCCTTCTGTTTTCCAGTGGTCTTATATATAATTACATATACATTTACCTTGAGGTCTTTATGATAGTGAAAACAAAATGATGTCAGCCATATTTACTCAATGCTTCCTGTCTTACTGTGTTAAAGACTTGACATACGTGATCTATTTGAGTCCTATAGCAGTTTTGTACTGATGTTATCAGCTTTACATCAGGGAATGGGACTCAGGGAGCTTGGTGGCCTGGCCTCCTAGAAGGTAGTTACTTAGTAACTGGCTACTTAGTGTATGGATTCGTTGTTTTTTCCTTGTGGAAAGTCTTTTTGTTTTGTTTTAATTAATTTATTTACTTTTTAAATTTTATTTTTTTCATTTACATCCAAATTAGCATACAGTGCAACAATGATTTCAGGAGTAGATTCTGTAATGCCCCTTACCCATTTAGCCCATCGCCCCTCCCATGCATTAGCTGTTTTAATGTGGCACCCCCCACATTGAGTCTTCTGCCTTTGAGAGACTTTTTTTTTCCTTAATGTTTTTTTAAATGTATATATTTTTTTTAATTTTTTTAAATTTTTTCAACGTTTATTTATTTTTGGGACAGAGAGAGACAGAGCATGAACGGGGGAGGGGCAGAGAGAGAGGGAGACACAGAATCAGAAACTGGCTCCAGGCTCTGAGCCATCAGCCCAGAGCCTGACGCGGGGCTCGAACTCCCGGACCGCGAGATCGTGACCTGGCTGAAGTCGGACGCTTAACCGACTGCGCCACCCAGGCGCCCCTTATTTTTATTTTTGAGAGAGAGAGAGAGCACTAGTGGGCGAGGGGCAGAGAAAGAGGGAGACAGAGGACCCAAAGCCAGCTCTGTGCTGAGAGCAGAGAGCCCAATGCGGGATTTGAACTCATGAGATCATGACCTGAACCGAAGTCAGACACTCAACCGACTGAGATACCCAGGTGCCCCAGGAGAGACTTTAATTTCTATTGCCGCCTTTCCCCCAACCCAACTGTTGTACTCTATTTAAAGATGTCAGAGATAGGGGCGCCTGGGTGGCTCAGTTGGTTGAGCGTCCAACTTTGGCTCGGGTCATGATCTCGCAGTTAGTGAGTTCAAGTCCCACATCGGGCTCTGTGCTGACAGCTCAGGGCCTGGAGCCTGCTTCTGATTCTGTATGTCCCTCTCTCTCTGCCCACCCCTGCTCTGTTTCTCTCTCTCTCTCTCTCTCTCTCTCTCTCTCTCTCTCTCTCTCGTCAAAAATAAATAAACATTAAAAACAAATTTGAAGAAAGATGTCAGAGATAGTTTTATGTTTTAACATAACTTCCCCCTTAATATGTGTGCCTGATACTAGGTCGAACATTGTTATAGCCAGAGAATTATAAATACTATCCTCCAGGGGTGCCTGAGTAGCTCAGTTGATTGAGCAACTGACTTCAGCTCAGGTAGTGATGTTTGTGATCTCATGATTTTATGATCTTGTGATCAGTTTGTGAGTTTGAGCCCCACATGGAGCTCCCTGCTGTATGTGGTCAGCTCCCTGCTTCAGGTCCTCTTCAGATCCTCTGTTCCCTCCTTTTTCTCTGTCCTTCTCTTGCTTGTGCTCTCTCTCAAGAAATAAACATTTAAAAAATTAATTAAAAAAATATATCCTACAAATGCATAGTTGAGGATGAAAGCAGTCCAAGAGGATTTTAGGACCTGCTGATTGGTGATTGGGTAGGGTGCGGTGGAAGGGGAAGGAGCAGGTGTAGCAGTGGTAAGTTTGGGTTGATTGAAACCCTGTGGCCTTTGGGAGCTGCCATGAATGGAATACCAGTGCCTTGCATGTGCTCAAGGGCTCAGGCTCACGGTGAGATCAGCTGGATGGTCTTCATCAGGGTAGTGAATGCTCTTTACATGCTTCTTCAAGTGTGAGGTGGACACTATAATATCTCAGTCAATGGCAATTCTTTCCCCACACCCTGCCCACTTCCCCTTATTGGGTCTTCATGCTTTGAGTATCTCATTTGTGCCCTCATTTCTTCCTTAGCACACTATAATGGATGCGATAACTTAGTTTATGTGTATGTTACCAGTTGTGTATGTATGTGCATACGATTGTGTATTTATGGATTTTATTGGAGTATAAAATTTGTAGGCTCAAAAATGATGAAAGTATATTATTCTGATATTTTATGGTGAGTATATTATGTTTTCTTGTTTTTTTATAACTTATCAATGATATTTAAGTTTTGTAGTGCTAAAATTGTTTTCAAGTCTGTTTTTCTTAAGAAGAATATGTGAACTACAATGTGTGTGTGTGTTTTTAAACCAGTGTGATTTTTGATTGATTTTCTCCATAGGATTAGGTGTACTTTACCAAAAAAATTATTTCTGGGCGTACCTAGGTGGCTCAGTCAGTTGAGCATTGAACTCTTGATTTTGACTCAGGTTGTGATCTCCGGGTTTGTGGGATCCAGCCCTACATCGGGCTCCACGCTCACAGCGTGGAGCTTGCTTGGAATTCTGTTTCCCTTTCTCCCTGCCCTTCCCCTGCTTTCTCTCTCTCTTCATGAAAAGAAATAAAAACTTAAAAAAAAATATTTCTGGACTAGATGGATTGCATGAGATTGGTTGAATATGGTCACATTGTAGAATTGCCCTCTGTGTAATTTAAATTCAGAATGTTTAAAATATTTGAAATAATTTAGCTGATTAGTCATAAACCATAGTAAGTAGCATATTAACTCAATTTTTTTGCTATGCATAGGTGTTTTTGTAGCTTATAACTCTTTAAAGGCAAATAAATATCTTACTAGATATTAGTAGGGTTACGTTATGCCAACACCAACAAAGACACAGGCTTTTACCTTTATGAGTATATGTCCATACAGGTAATAACTGTGTTATCTGTGGACTCATGCAAGTACAAACAAACATTCATACTGACTTATATGTGTAGTAATAATAGATTGTATAGTTCTTAGAGGCAATTTTGATATACGTTTACAACCTTTAAAAATGTTTGTCCTGCATAAATACCTTTTAGGCACTCTCTTTGATGTGTCTTCTTCACAGAATAACCCAAATTGGAAATCCTAAGTAGTCGTCAATGATAAAGTTTCAGATTTGGATCCCAGACTCAGTATGAGCAAATATAATCCCATAGCAACCAATTATAGTGCTCAAACAAAAAGCGACTTACTAAGAATGGGGAATCATCTAGTGTTACCGGGCATTCTTGCCACCCAGCGCACAGATCATTTCTGTTCTCATAACACCACTCATACACGCTCACGTTATCTCACAGAAAATCTGTTTCCTTACCTGTCTGCAGCCCTTGGACTGTGAGTCAAACAGCATTCATTTCAGAATATGTCTCAATATACACTCCGGAGAAAGTCTGTTACACGCAGAGTTCTTGCTCATCTTGAAGAACAGATGAGAATCAGGAACTTGACAGAAACCACAAAATAATGGGTCTCCTGTCACAGCTGAATTGGTCAGTCAGAATTTACTCACTGCTGCCAGGAAATGGAAACAGAAGAGAGATGTTTGAATCTCTGTGGGTGTCAGGCTGGACTTTGTGCTACTTCTTTTCCTTCAGTGATCCAAAGTAACCCTGGCTTCCACCCCCCCGCCCCCTTCTTGAAATTTTCTACTTTTTTCAACATCACCACATCATTTGGCGAGTGAAGAGCTAGGCAACAATCTAAATAGATTTTCTTCTTAATCTTTGCCAGATCAACTTGCGGTAGTCCACGGTGGCAGCTGTGGTGGGTAAGACATGGTTCTGTCTGAAATACACTGGTAGGAGGAACTTGGCGACAGCCGCCCAGTGTAACTAGCTGCTCACAAATAGGTGGTGATTGGGGTGACCTGGAAATGCAGAATCAGCATTTGACTAAATAAGCATTTTGACATCAGTGGCCACATGTGTTAGATAAGAGGTGCTGCCGTTGTCACTTGTTCTCCACGTTAATTTTTCCATATTTGAGCATTACTGACAGATCAGGAGTAGTACTTCAGGTAAACACATCGCTTGTTGACATTTTGCTTGGCTTGTGTTGTTTGGAAGGCGAGAGGCAGGACCCACTTCCTATTTTTAGTTCAAGTTACCTGGTATAATTTGTCATGTCCTGAAGAGAGCTCCAGTACCTTTCCTATTGAACTAGAGTGTGCAGTTAGATTGAGAAGCACTCAGTGTTTGGGTGCAAAGCCCTTATCAAAGTGTGACTCAGTACCGGATAAGAAAGAAAACCATGACTTCTAATGTCCTTTATAAGACGCCTGAATACCAGGTGTGTTCACTCAGGTTGTTCTATTGCCAAATTATGGGCTCATGGTTTCGCTTAAAAAGTTCAGTTTGCTTAAAAAACGTATAGATTAGCCGTCACAATAAATGTTAGCACTTGTTTATATGCCTCTGATAAACCAGGTGCTGTTCTAGATACTTCGTATGTACTATGTGGTAAGCAGTGTCCCAGACCCTGGAGATGGAGTTGTGACTCAGACCCAGGTCTCTTCCCTCATGAAGCACGGTTTCTTTTCTTATTTTGTGCCTCACAAACGATTGGTCCTTCATACTCTCAGCAGAGGCCCCAGGGGACCCACACATGGTTTAGGGAGACTGCCCACTATGGTCTGCGTGAGGGATCCATTCTTCTGTGCCGGTCGGGGCCCATGCAGTGCTTGCTGCTGCCTGGACTGCTGGGGCTAAGAACACCTGTGTGCGTGTAGGCTCCAGGCTCATTGGCTTCAGCTGCAATGAGCTGTGGTGGGTAAATACATGGAGGTAGGGACTAGCCTTCAGAGCCTGGTTATTATTACCAGGCGCACTACAGAGCCCTTTGGATGTAAACATGACGCTGATTAAATGGATGATTTGGCACTAATAGTCTCTTAGCTGCAGCTCTGAAGACTTCCCTGATTTATAGCTGGAGGCACTGTTTATTCTCGCAGTCCCAGAAGCACCCATTAATTGTCCCCTTGCTCTCTTATGCTGCTTGTAATGGCCATGGAGTGCACTACATACCTGTTACTGAGGGTGACTGGGAGGAAATGTAGTTAAATTCATTGGACCTGCTCGTTTTCCTCCCAGTACCAGGTCTTGCAAAGTCCAAGGCCAAGTAGATAGCCCTATATAGGTGGTCATGTAATGGCTGGTAGTCTAGATAAGTGAGGTAGATGGTATGTAAGACCCAGAGGGATGAAGAAATGATGAAGTAGGGAGCTCGTGGCCCACCCATGGGGTCAGCTGCCATGGCTGGAGCTTGTCAGGGTCCAGTGTTGCCTCATCTGTGGATGAGCCAGTGCTGAGTGTATGGCGTGTTCTAAATGTGTTTTATGTGTTCCAACTCGCTGAGTTCTCACAACTCTGTGAGCTGGGTGGGTTCCATTCCTATCCCCTCCCCTGCCTTTTTTCTTAATAGATGAGGAAACAGGCACAGCAATCCTAAGTAAGTTTCCACAGTTCCTCTAGCTGGGATTTGGACTCCGGCAGAGCAGTTCTTGGATCTTGTGCTCTTGACTGTACTTTTAGGTCTCCCCCGATTTTGCACGTTGTTATCTAAATCAAAGACTTTTCAGATTAATATAAGTCTAAAAAAAACCTGACTTGTGGGAAGCCCGTTTGTGGCATTTGTCTATACTTGTATTGGCAGGTAGCAGGGCAAGATGACATGGAGAGGACAGCTGGGGACTCAAGTGGAACATTCATTGCCAAAGACTGGATCAAACCACAGATGTACACTCACACACTCAGCTTAGAAGCACTTTCTTTGTATTAAATCCTTTTACAGCCAATTCACATGGGAGCCATTTGAAGGGTAACCATGCCTGTGTTTACAGTGAGAAAATAGAGCCACAGCAAACTTAAGTTGTCCAAGCTAGTAGGTGGCAGGACTAGACTTTGCAGCTGGCCTTCAGAGCCACAGTCGAGGATTCCTTCCCCAGCCCTGTGAGTGTTTTTTAGAATCAGATGAATAGAGAACACAGATTTGTTAATTCACGAAGCATCTGAGAGTCCGGTACACCGGGACTGTCCTTGTTGGGAACACAAGAAAAGTGTATTTTCTCATCAAAAACTGCTGAGTGTAATCACACTGCATTTTAGTGTGAGATGAGGAATGCAAAGAGAGTGATGGCAGGCAGATGGCAGACTCCAGACGCCAGGGCCAGTGGTAGAGGCAGAGGGTAAGGCTTGGAATTGAGGGAAGATGAACATGTAAGCATCCAAGAAGAACTTGGTGAGTTATCTGTTCATCTTGTGTTCTTAAGACTGCATGTCTCAAGACAAATTGCCTTAGTAGAGTTTTGGGCCATAGGACCCAACTGATGGCGGCAAGGCCAGGTCTTGTGATTCATCTTTTCATGGTTGGGAGACTGTTGAAGGAAATACCCGGAGCTGCTACCTCGTCCTGCCCCCGGCCTCTGGACTGTCCCATTTGCCCTCTGCTTACCTAGCAGTTCTGATCTTTTTTTGTTGTTGTTTTGTTTTGTTTTAATGTTTATTATTTTTGAGAGAGAGAGAGAGGCGAGTGCAGTTGGGGGAGGGTCAGAGAGAGAGAGAGAGAGAGAGAGAGAGAGAGAGAGAGAGAGACGGAGAATCTGAAGCAGGCTCCAGGCTCTGCACTGTCTCTCAGCACAGAGCCTGATGCGGGGCTTGAACTCACAAACTGCAAGATCATGTCCTGAGCTGAAGTGGATGCTTAACTGACTGAGCTACCCAGGCGCCCTAGTTGTGACTCTTTTGAAGTCATTGTTTCTATATCTGACTGGCCATCAACATCACCTGGTGAGCTTTAAAAATGCAAATTCCAAGACACTGCATCAAATAAACCAAATCAGAATCCTTGTGGTTTTGGTTGAGGAATCTATATTTTCAAATGTCTTCTGGTAAATCTGAAATGTGGCCAAGTGTGAGCATCCCTGCCTTCCTGTTTTGGAGCCTCTGATCATATAACACTTGGAGGAACTTTCATCTTCTGGGCAGATGCCCTACCTCTAGACCTGTTTTTCTGTTCAGCTCACTCCAGCTGCTGGGGTCCCCTTATAAGTTGTTGCTCTGGCTTTGGACACCCATGCAGATGTCTGCCCTGAGAGCAGAAATTTTGATGATCAGAGTACCAGGAGGCTGGTGGTAATGAGGTGAGCATTCATAGACGTAGTGAGAGAGAAAGACTAGAGCAGCCAAAGAGGCGAAACCCAAGGAGGAAGGAAGGGTATCAAAAGGAGGCTTATGCAATGAAAACAATGTTGTCTGACTTCTCCTGAGGCCTTTTATATTTTATATTTTTATTTTTATAGTTTTATATTTCCGATCACTTCTCTCATCAGTTTTTTTCTCCCCTGGGTGCAAATGAATGATGTAAATCTGTTCTTATACTGTCTGCTGTTACTCCCTGTTAGCAGAAAAGTCTTAAGAGTGGAGTCTTCCTTTTTCTGTGCACCTCACTGTGTCACCTAGGTTTTGGAAACTGGCCCCAGCCATCCCAGAATGTGGAGTTACGGGAAATCTGGGCACATTTGTGGATGACTCAGCCTATTTCAACGCAGGAGTGCAGATTGGCCATGCCACCATTTTGTATTTCATTGAGGTGTACCCGGGCATTTTGTGGATATGCTTAAATGTGAAGATGATCTTGTACAGGTATTTCTCTCTTGGAATTGGAAATAAGTGTATTGTTAAGGTTTGCAAAAGTGTTTTATCCTGACAAACTATTGATCATATCATTATGTATTTTTAAAATTAGATGTTTGTTATATTCAGCACCACTAGATACCAGACTCAATACAAATATTAATGATCATATTAATAATAATAAAATAATAAGTAGGTAGAGGTCGTGTTCCCTGCTTTCAGGATTCTTGCTATCAAAAAAAAAAAAACCAAAAAGATTAAAAAAATGTTTTCTTCTGTACTGTTTGATTTATGCTGTATAATTCTGTGTTCCTGCAGCCCCTTCCCATTTCCTTTTTGGAACCCAAAGAGTACTGTATGACTTCATCCTGATAAATCTTTTTCTCAGAACTTTTCGCATACCCTCGAGATGATGGCTACTACCACCCACATTCTCACAGACACATTTACATTTCCTTTCTCCAACATTGTTTCCAGGCTGGACTCTGTCTTTTCAGGACTAAGAATGGTTATATATAAATATCCCTTGTGTATTCGTACTACAAATAGAGTGGGATTAACGTAATCCCCAAATATGTCTGTTATTGTTTCCAGTCAGTTTCCATCCAGCTTGTTGTCAGCTGTCCTTAAAAGCTGACTTTGTTTCTTCTTGGTTCCATAAATGTCCTGTTTTGTTCCTTATCCCAAAATCTTTAAATAAGTACAGAAACAACTTTATTGTTAGTGCTTTATCCCAGATTTTCCTCATTTGCTTCTTTGCATGGTAACACACACTTGTGCACTTTGCTTTTTCTCAACATGCTGTCTTGGGGACTTAATCACATTAGCCTGGTAGAAATTCCTTGTTCTTTTTTCATAGCTCTTTAGTATTCCATAATTTATTTATTTGGTCCCTATTGATCGGCCCTTAGATAAGTAAGAACATTTTCAATGAATTTATTTTAAGCATAGCAGCTATTTACTGGGTTACATCATTAAAAAAAACAGTTGGGGTGCCTGAGTGGCTCAGTTGGTTGAGCATCTGACTTTGGCTCAGGTCATGATTTCACAGTTCATGAGTTCGAGCTCCAGTCAGTTTATGAGTTTGAGCCCCATTTCGGAATCTGTGCTGACAGTTCAGAGTCTGGAGCCAGCTTTGGATTCTGTCTTTTTCTCTCTTTGCCCCTCCCCCACTTGTGCGCGCGCTGTCGCTCTCTCTCGCTCTCTCTCGCTCTCTCTCGCTCTCTCTCGCTCTCAAAAACAAATAAACATTAAAAAATAAAAGTTTTTGCTGGCAAGTGGTTTATAGTTGTGTGTGCATGTTGGGGTGTGTGAATACATGTGGGATTCTACTGGACATTGAGAAATCTATTGATAAGAATTAGAGAGGATGTTAGTAAAAGGCCCTGTATGAACATTATATGAATTTACAGAGATATTTAAAGGAAGTAGGTTTGGAAGTGGCTCTCTGAAGGAGATGGTCTTTGGTTCTTACTAAATGGCTTTTTTATTTACAAATTGGGGTGAATTTCAATCTGGGATTTAAAAACATGGTGACAGCGAGCGTACCATGGATAGAAAGTCAGCAAAGGTGGAGTGGGCCACAATGTGGAGGGTTCTAACTCTCATGCTGAGGAGGGAGGTCATAATTGAGAATGCCATGAATTTTTTGTTTTGTAGTAAAATGATTGTTGATATACTTTAAAAAGTATAACCTGGCAGGAAAACTGAGTACAGACATGGCCTTTTTGTGTTTCTCTGTGTGAAGCATTAAATCCTGCCCAAGTCAGTGAATTGGTTTAGAGTGGTGGAGTGGTAGGAATTATGCCATTGAAACATACTTAGCCGGTTTCATTTGAAAACAATGCTTTTTGTTATTTTTTAACTTCTTGAAATGAGTGAATTAGATGGCAGTTGTGTACTTAGGTCTGAGAGTTATATTGGAGAAACAGACTTTTGGTACAATATGTCCACCTTCTGGTAGGATGACAGAAGTGACAGTTTATAACATGCATTGATATACACAATATTTACATATTGTGTAGATACTCTATGAAACCTCACTTGGGGGTGGCACTAATGGTGAGTCATGTGTTGAATACCTTGTCCCAATTAGTTGAAATGCTCAAATAGATTTTCTGTGTTGCTGGTATTAGATTGTGTTTGACCTTAAGAATCAGAAGGAATGAATTTCAGTTGATGTTATTAGGAAACAGTCAACTTGGAGAACTTTAACTGTTAAAAGAAAACAAAAACTTTGGTGCGTGTATTTCCTGTTCTCTGTATATCTTGGAAAGATAATGAGGAAGTAGAAGAGGGCATTTTTTTTACCCCATCTCCGCTTCTCTGCAATGCACCATTTCTGATAATCATCATTCTGCTTCCGTCTGCCCTTAAGACTTGCCTCAGTGGTCACTTTTCTGGAAGTGTCCCTGATACCTTGGTGGTGGTAGTATTCATCCCATGTGGCCTGTGTTTTTAAAACCTGCCCCAGCTAGCATGGGCTGTGGCTGTACTTGCTGGTTTGTTTGGGTTGCCCCAGTGCCCACTACCATAGTAGGTGCTCAGAAGTGCGTATTGAGTGAATGTGTGTTTCTAAAATATGGGGAGGCTGAGACTATCCACTACAGGATGCTCTAATTCTATAGGTAAAAAGTTAGCTGATGTAATTAATCTAAAACAAGGACTGTGACTATTTTTAATAATATTATCCTAGGGGTATCGTGTAAGTACTTGCTTCTGCATGGTTTTGAACTCCTTTTTGTAGGTTTCTGAGCCCCTGAACTGTATATTGATTCATCCTAGGTCAGGTGATTGAGAGGATTTATAAGACCATGTATTTAGTGCTGTAACTACTCAGCTCTTTAGTAAATTGTTAGAACAGGTTAGGAAAATGAGCCTTGAGAAATCTTGAGGGTGGAATCATCGAGCAGGAATGAGACTTAAGAATGTAGAGAATTACTTCATTTCTGTTAGATAAACTTTCCCAGAGTTCTGATAAACCGATTGTACTTGCTCATGCTGTGTGTGATGTGTGTGGGAGGAGCTCATCCTAGCCAGTTTAGGGGAAGGCTTTGTGGGTAGTCTTCAGAGAATTTGAGCCTAACTGAAGTCAGAGGAAGTGTTGTGGGTGATCGCATGCAGTTTCTTTTTTCCAGTTTTCGCCCAAAGCGTAGGCCACACCTGAAAGTATGCCGTGTCAGTTTCTCTGCCCAGCACACCAATGTTAGCTGAACATATTTGTTTGTCCTTCTGGATTGTGTGAGGATTGTGTGATTGTCCCTGGCAATTTAATTTCCTCAGCAGGAGGACTGAGAAATTCTTTGTGGTTTTAGGCAATTCATGCTGTAGAGAGCTGCATATCTCTTTAGTTAATAATTTGAGCACAGCAGTGATTCTCCCTCTGTTTTGTGTGGACCAGTCGGCATAATCATAACAAAAGAGTCAGTGTGGCCAAGTTTCTGTGTTTTGTACTTGCTGCTACCCTATGATCCTCAAGGATCACTAGGCGTGTTAAATGAGGACATTTGGCTAGGCTCCTGTGACTTCATCATGACCTGAAGGCTAGTTTGGAACCTCTGTTCCTCTCGAACAGGGTGGGGCTTCATCAGCCTCTTTCAGAAGCCTTACAGACTTCCTGCAGGTGGCGTTGATCTGATCCTGCTGTGAAAGTTAGCTGACACCTGGGCCCTCTTGTGGCTCTGCCTCCTGACCAGCCTGTTGAGTGTCTCCATGGAAGCCTTTGCCTGAGAAGGGCGAATGCAGCCTCTGTCTCAAATGGGTTGAAATCCTCCCAATCATAAATTTTGCTCTTAATAGTTGATAGTGCTAAGAAAGATACATGGTGGTCTTGCTGTGAAAGAAAGAATTTAGACTAGAATTAGATAATGTGTTCCTTCATTCAGCAAAAGCAAACAAAAATACTCCATTTGGGTAGGCTATGTTCTTTCTTGTGGCATTATGCAAAACTGCTAGCAACAAATACTAACCTAGAAAACATCATCCGCACTTCCAGGAAGCATCCATTAGAGAGTTTTTGTTGACTCCAGGGGTTCAGTTTTCGTTAGTAAACTTGGTGGAAGAAGCTTCATGTTGGGGGCTTCTTGTTGATGTGATGACTGGATTCCTTGAGTTCTTTTCCCTTGTCCTAAGTAGCTTGTTTAACTAAAATATAAAAATCATAACAAAATCATAATGTAGACACAAATTTTGTTATGTGTCACTAGCATGGGGGCCATATGTCCTGGTTTGCCCACACTGTGCCTGTATACACCTGTTGTGTCAGCTCCATAAGTGAGACTTAAGCTCTCAAAAGTATCCAGGTCTTGACAGTGAGTTATATGCTCATCTTAATTATGAGAGAATGAAATGATCAAATAAGCATGATTGATGGGCTTCACTTAACATCCTGTTCTCTCAATAGTTTTGTCTTTCATGTTTATTAGATAAATTATTGGAGCTTTGGTTGAGAGACCGTCTCAACTTAAAACCAAGCTTTATTTGCAGTATTGATGGAGTTTATTCCTGTTAATTACATTTGGTGGCATAAATAATCAGCAAGGATTTCGGTAGTATCAGTAGTAATCTTGAGGTATTTCGTTTCAGTATTGAGCCATGATTAAGACCAGAGCTTCTGGAATCACATTGACAGAGTCTGGACCCAAGAAACCGCATTTTTGAACTGTGTGACCTTGGAAATATTATTGAACCTCTTCATTTCTAACATGGGGGTAATGCTAGGGCTTCCTTGTGTTTTGGGGATGAAATGGGTGGATTTAGGACTAAGAACAGTGCTTGGTGCATAGGGAGTACCCAATAAATGTTAGTTTTATTTCATTAGAAAATAATTATTCAGTGTTGGGGCACCTGGGTGACTCCTCTGATTGAGCATCAGACTTGATTTTGGCTGAGGTCAGGATCTCAAAGTTCATGAGATTGAGCCCCATGTTGGGCTCTGTGCTATCAGCACAGAGGTTGGGATTCTCTTTCTCCCTCCTTCTCTGCCCCACCCTTGCTTGCTCTTTCTCAAAATAAATAAATAAACTTAAAAAAAATAACCATTCAGTGCTAAAAGTACTAGAAAATAGTTTGCATGGGACTGGGAAGGAGCAGAAAACTCAAGGCCTCAAGCAGTAATGCCATTAGTTTAAAGTCCTGGCAGTGGCTGATTTTCTTCCCTCAGTGTGACACACGGTTGGGATTCAGGTCTTTCTTGCTCCCAAATCTTTGCTTGTCCCTGAGACCACACAACCTCCCTCTGGGTCTGAGCTAAGCTGAGTGCAGGGCCAGGTGGGAAAGAGACATGGACTGGCCATATCTGAGGGTGGATGGGCAGAATTGGGTGCAGAGTTGTTAATGGGAGTGAGGGAAGGAGGGGCTCGTAGGATGACTCTGATTTCTAGTTCAGGTGCCTGGGTGGGTGGTGGTGCTGTTAATTGAGTTTAAGGGTAAGGTGCCTTCCTGACATGGGAGGAGAAAGTGATGCAGTCCCTGTAGCTGAGTGGACTCCTGGCTTCTAACCTGCTACTATCCCTTCACTTCCCAGCCATGTTTCCTTAAGCATGTCTTAGTTTCCTCATCTGTAAAGTGGAGATAATAGCTACTTCTTGTTGTGGGAGGTAAAAATTTTATGTAAAGTCCTTGGGACAGTGACTGGGTAAGACTTAGTCATCATTATTATTATCTTTATTTTATTTTTTATTTAAAAATATATATATATATATTTTTTAATTTTTTTTTCAACATTTATTTATTTTTGGGACAGAGAGAGACAGAGCACGAACGGGGGAGGGGCAGAGAGAGAGGGAGACACAGAATCGGAAACAGGCTCCAGGCTCTGAGCCATCAGCCCAGAGCCTGACGCGGGGCTCGAACCCACAGACCGCGAGATCGTGACCTGGCTGAAGTCGGATGCTTAACCGACTGTGCCACCCAGGCGCCCCTAAAAATATATATTTTTAACATTTATTTTGAGAGACAGAACGTGAGCAGGGGAGGGGCAGAGAGAGATGGAGACACAGAATCCGAAGCAGGCTCCAGGCTCTGAGCTGTCAGCACAGAGCCCGACGTGGGGCTTAAACTCATGAACCAGGAGATCATGACCTGAGCTAAAATTGGCTGCTTAACCAACTGAGCCATGCTTGCAACCCTTTATTATCTTTATTTTTTTAATTTTTTAAATTTCTTTTCACTTTAGGATTTCATTTATTTGAAATGTGTACTATAAGATTATCTTTCAAGAGAAAAGACAGGTAACACATGTTTTTGTACCAGAAAGTATCCATGGTAATGTATTGGTTACTACTTATTATTATTACTCAAACAATGACCTAGTTTAAGTGAGGTAAAATATAACTAGTACATACTAAGCACATAAAAGTGCTCAATAACATTCTTTTTTTCCCCCACTGTTAAAGAATCTGCTATCTATCTACCTATCTATCTATAACTTTACATCCAAATTAGTTAGCATATAGTGCAGCAGTGATTTTAGGAGTAGATTCCTTAGTGCCCCTTACCCATTTAGCCCATCCCCACCTCCCACACCTCCTCCAGTAACCCTCTGTTTGTTCTCCATATTTATGAGTCTCTTATGTTTTTCCCCCTCCCTGTTTTTATATTATTTTTGTTTCCCTTCTCTTCTGTTCATCTGTTCTGTGTCTTAAAGTCTCCTATGAGTGAAGTCATATGATATTTGTCTTTCTCTGACTAATTTCACATAGCATAATACCCTCCAGTTCCATCCATGTAGTTGCAAATGGCAAGATTTCATTCTTTTTGATTGCTGACTAATACTCCATTGTATATATATCCCACATCTTCTTTATCCATTCATCCATCGATGGACATTTGGGCTCTTTCCAAACTTTGGCTATTGTTGATAGTGCCGCTATAAACATTGGGGTGCATGTGTCGCTTTGAAACAGCATATGTGCATCCCTTGGATAAATACGTAGTAGTGCAATTGTTGGGTAGTAGGGTAGTTCTATGTTTAGTTTTTCGAGGAACCTACAAACTGTTTTCCAGAGTGGCTGCACCAGCTTGCATTCCCATGTTATCTTTATTTTTAACCTGCTATTTTAAGGGTATCTATGGGGTATACATAGCTGTCTTTCAAATAGCATTTGCAGAGAACATATTAGACTTCGAAGTAGGCCTTTTTTTTTTTTTAACGTTTGTTTATTTTTGAGTGAGAGAGTGAGAGAGTATGAGCAGGGGAGAGGCAGAGAGAGAGAGAGAAGGTGACACAGAATCCAAGGCAGTCTTCAGGCTCTGAGCTGCCAGCACAGAGCCCAACGTGGGGTTTGAACTCATGAACCACGAGATCACGACCTGAGCCAAAGTTGGATGCTCAACCGACTGAGCCACCCAGGTGCCCTCAAAGTAGGCATCTAATGAAGCTTGCATATAGACTTGGAAGAGGTGAGAATAAAAAAAACCTGCCTTATTATTTATGACTAATACCTTATCCCTCCCAAATTTGTTTAGGCCTTGTTGGTATCTCAAAACCTGGGTTTTTTATTTTGCTTGAAACCTTGGACATATTCTCTCTGTGCGCTGATGGTTTAAGAACCTGGATCAGGGCTCTCAATGTAGGCAATACTACACAGGAGGCCAGTTTGTCAAATTTGGAGTTGTTGTTATTGTTGCCATTGTTTTGTCTCAGTATTGGGTGGAATGTGATTTTAGAAAACTATCACAGGTTAAGAGACCGAGTCACATTCATTATACTAAATCCATTAGCTCTGGTTACACATGCTGTGTGTTTGTCTGCGTATGTGTGTAGGTAAACAAGTCCAGAGTGTTATTGGAAAGTCTCGTTTATAACATTTAAACTCAGACATGGAACAGGAGGCTCTGGGAAATCTGGTGACTGTTCTGGTCCCTTGTTCATAAGTTAGGCTGATTCAATCAGACATGCAGCTCACTGCTGAGAGATGCTGTGGAGACTGTCCACACCTCAGCCACTGGGTATTCTCTGGCATCATTCAGAAAGAAATTGGCCACTTCACTTATATTAAGAACGTTTGCCTATGAAACGGTGTGAAATAAAGGAATTTCCAATTTAAGTCCATATCTTGAGTTTTTAAATAAGAAGGAAAAAGTGTGTGGTCTAACAGCTATGTTATGCCATTTTTGTCATTTTAGATGATTTCTTATCATTGTGGTTTAGAAGATAAACTGAGAATATTCAAAATGTAAGTTGCCATTTGAATACCTGAATTTCTTAATGAATTAAAAATTTTACAGACAGGTCTTATTTCTTCCACTTCAACTCTACTAGGATTTTGTGTACTTTTGAAACTAGAGAAAAATTATTTTTAATTAAAAAATTTTCTGTGTGTCAGTTGGGAAAGAATAGTCAATTTTTGTATTTTTCCTCCCCATGAAATTCATGTGTATTTTACCGTTTACTGTTGGCCTTTTTACATCTCTAAGACAGCTTCTTGTAGGTCTTAATTACTCTTTTCAGACATTTCCATTGTACATTTTTCTAGGCAGCTCTGGGACTGTTTTGTGTGTGTGTGTGGTGGGGGGGGGGGGTGGGGTGTGCGTGTCCATAGCACTAAAGATGACTCTAGGGAAGGCCTGGCACTTTTTATACATGCTGTATATAGGACACAGGTTTTCTTCAGTTGTTTAATGAAAGTTAACCACTAGATGGTACTAGAGGGCTGGGGGGGAGGGGATGTTAAATAATTGCCTCTACCAGATGCTTGTATTATGTTGAAATTTGAAAATGTTGACTTTAAGAAATATTTGCTTTCAAATTTTATTGAATGTTGAAAGATTATTTTATTTTTCATCATGATACGTGTACTCTTTAAATCCTTACCTCCTATGTCCCTCATCCCCCCAACCACCTCCCCTCTGGTAACCATTGGTTTGTTCTCTGTAGTTAAGAGCCTGTTTCTTGGCTTGGCTCTCTCTTTTTTCCTTTTGCTCATGTGTTTTGTTTCTTAAATTCTGCATATGAGATAGATATTTGTCTTTCTCTGACTCACTTATTTCACTTAGCATTATAGTCTCTAGTAACTTGCCCTTATTGTTGCAAATGGTAAGATTTCATTGTTTTTATGGTTAATATTCCATTGTGTATATATACCACATCTTCTTTATTCATCTCTTGCTGGACACTTGAGCTGTTCCCATAATTTGGCTATTGTAAATAATGCTGCAATAGACATAGGGGTGCATGTATCCCTTTGAATTAGTGTTTTTATATTTTTGGTGTAAACACCCAGTAGTGCAATTCCTGGATCATAAAGTAGTTCTATTTTTATTTATTTATTTATCTATCTATTTATTATTTATTTATTTTTAATTTTTTTTTTCAACGTTTATTTATTTTTGGGACAGAGAGAGACAGAGCATGAACGGGGAGGGGCAGAGAGAGAGGGAGACACAGAATCGGAAACAGGCTCCAGGCTCTGAGCCATCAGCCCAGAGCCTGACGCGGGGCTCGAACTCACGGACCGCAAGATCGTGACCTGGCTGAAGTCAGACGCTTAACCGACTGCGCCACCCAGGCGCCCCTCTATTTTTAATTTTTAAAGGAAGCTCCATACTGATGCCCACAGTGGCTGCGCCAGTTTGCCTTCCCACCAACAGTACAAGAGGGTTTCTTTCTTTCCACATCCTCACAAACACCTGTTATTTCTTGTGTTTTTGATTTTAGCCATTCTGACAGGTGTGAGGTAATGCCTCTTTGTCCTTTTGATTTGCATTTCCCTGATGATGAGAGATGTTGAGCATCTTTTCAGTTGAACGATTATTTTAAATATCCTGTTGCACAATTTTTTTCAACATTGTATGTCCCTAATTCCCTAGTAAGTATTTACTAATTTGCTAGCTATTGTCTTAATGGCTTTTAGTCTGAGGGAAACCAGTATTTATAAAATTGAAATGATCCCCAAACCTTATTTTGTACTTGTTTTCTGATTTTCTTTCTGTAATATATCACTTTTCGTTATTTTTTCCTAGTAGATCACATTTCCTTGTGGCAATCATACATTTCTTTCTGTTTAGGCTGTGCTGTCTTTGGCGCATGAGTGTGTGTGCATGTGGAGATACAATTTTGCCTTAGCTATTTAATACAAATTTATAGATTTTCATGGTGACTATTACCTTGATTGTTTCGCTGAGAAAATACTGGAATACAATCTGGAAATGAGAATTGAATAGTGTAAATAGTTTAATGAATGTAACAGAGTTAGTAATAAACACACCAGAAGATTTCCTACAAGATCAGTTTCTTGAATGTAAGTTTTAGGAACTATAGAAATATTTGTTTTCAGAAAGCCTCTGAATATGTTTCTCATCTGCATAAAAGGAGAATTAACTATGTTATTTACTGCAGCCTGAGAGAATCCTGAAATACTGAATATGATCCTGAAACTTTATGTAAGAAATTCTAGATTTCAAATAATTTTCAATTAATTTGTAAAAACAGCCAAATCTGATTCTTGTTTTCTTCAATATTAATGTAATTTTTTAATTAATCTCTGAATCTTGCACAATATTTCATATTATTCCTATTGATGTTTATCTTCCTAATGTAGATGATTCATTCTTGGTTGGCCTGGAAAGTAATTTTTGTGTCCACGGTGTGGGTATCTATGTAAAATAGAAACATGATAATATTGATTTTTTTGTAACATGACTCTTTAAAATACCTGAATAATGCTTTCTTGGAATTTATTTTCCTAATCCTGTGTGTTAAGATGTCCCATTGATTTACTAAGATCATTTTAGAGAATAAAACCATCATCACTTTAATGTGCCCACTAACTATACAGCAGTCTTATTTTAGAAACATTAGAATGCGATTGAAAATATTTTAAGTCCTCTTAGAATTGAGGTCTGAATTAGAGGATTAAATAAACTCTGGGGTAGAGAAGTGTTTGTTAATTCCAGAATGCTAAATGGAACAATTTGATGCTATTAAAGATGGTAGGTTTTTAGTATTTTGGAGGATTCTGTGGTGACCATGGATTTAACAGCATACACAATTACAGTGAACGGGGTAATATCATTTTGAGGTTTTTGACTGTGAGTTGTCATATAGTGGAGAGAAATGGGACATGGGGAGGACAAGACACATTATTCTGAGAAAATTTTCACAACCATAGTGTTGCTCCTTTTTATATAGCATAACTGTAACTCAACCTAGACATTATGGGGAGAATGGAGGAATAAATTAGCCTTTCAAAGTGCCTTTTCACATCAGCTGATCTAAACATAGTTATCTTAACCTGGCTAGTGGTACACAGTGCGGGGAGGGGTGGCTATGTAAATGACCTAATGAGGGGTTATTAATTCATGTGCCAGAGTGCCCCTGGAATTTATGGAATTGGAATCTGGATGGACAGATGGACATTTCAGTAGAGGTCCTCAGATAATTTTTTAATCACTTTGCTACCAATGCCTCTGCCAAATCTGACTCACCTACTAGGAACTTAGCAGTCCCTGAATTCTGTTTGTGATGGTAGTCACTGTCAGTCTGTGTTATTCTTGTGCCCTTATTTCCACTCACTTTAGCTTTTAGAATTGTGTAGATGGTCTACAAGAGTCTAATAAAGCATCACACTTTATTATGCATGTGTGTGCTTTGTCTCTGGTGACCATAGTGTCCTCTCTTTGTCAGCAAATTGACAAACGTGCCTTCAGTTCTCCTGTTTTAATGCTTGCCCCACTCCTCACACAGTGTGAGCAACAAATCAGGCGCTTGATATGCTCAAGCAGCTGAAGGCTTTGAAATCCATGAAGGTTCAAGGGTTTTTCTTGAAGAAGAAAATCTTGTAAGATTTAAAAGATTACCCTTGTCCTTTTTTGACTTAATTTATTGAACTCTATCCTTCAACTTAAGGTGATATTTTTAAACTAATGATAACACTATTAAAGGTAGGATATAGCTAAAAGGAAAGAATGATTTGCTAAAAGTTTTTCTAAAATAAAGACTATTAAATGGTTTTTGTTTACAAGCCACATATACTTGATTATTAACCAAGCTTCCATATTCTCTTTTTTTAACCCAGGAGGATTTAGCAGCATAGCGATCTAGTAATGGCAAATGTCATGTTTTATCCAAGATCCACTTGTCTTCATAGCTAGTTTTTCTTTTTTGAAATAGCCTAAGTTTAAAATCAGTCAGTTGAATTCAGCCTTTCAAATACATTGCTTAAGAAATATAGTTAAATCTCTTCCCTCCTCCTCCACACTACACAGTTTTTTCTGATGTGCACGGACATTGATGAATACATTGAAGGGCGGATTGCCCGAGGTCCTGCATATTCATAAATGGAAGGTCAGAGGGCCTAGCAATTAATACGTACTTAATTATATCAGACAAAAATGATCCCAAATCTTAAACCCTACAGCTACATAGAGTTATTTCCTCTCTGTGTTCTTTTATCTCAGAAGTGGCTTCCCAGCAGCAGTATCAGCTGGCAGTGCCCTGGCTTTGCCATGGCATTCTCTGCCTCTGCAGTCTGTTCCTGAAACCCCGAGTCATGAACCTGCCACTCAACTGCACACCACCTCTCGCTTAGCTCACTTTTTGGCATGCCTTGATGTTTTTCTTAGTTTCAAATGATACCCAAGTGTCATATCATTTTAATTCTCTTTTATCTGTATTTTGATAGACTGAAGCAAGGATAATCAAAAGAAACATTTATTTACACTCTGTACACTTTGACTGCAAACAAGAGTAGGCCTCCTGACCCCTTAACTCCTACACATCTGTGTAATCATAATATATGCGGACTTCTGATCTTCTGACACTTTGCAGTGACCTGATGCTTTCGCTTCTGGTTCTGATGTTGGATTTTTTGAATAGCCTTCTTGAAAATGACCTACACATGAAAAAGTAAATGATTGGATCTAGGCACACATTGCACGCAGATAGGAAAAGTGTCATTTCTTTGCAGTAATACAGAATTTTGTGTGCAGATTCATCTAAAAGTCTGTCTAAGTGACTGAAAGTAAAAGGAATTCTGCACAAGTGATAGGGTAGAAAGCAGGTGAAGAACACTGCCACAACCACCCTTATGCTCTGGTTATGTTTCCGCTTTCGGCTTGACTGGCTTATGAATTGCTTGCTGGATTTATGGATGTACCTGGATATGGCTATGTAACATCCGATTAGAATCACCAGCACAGCCACAAATAAGCAGCTGTTGACATAAATGACTGCTTCATGCCATTTGACTCCCAAGGGACTTTTAAGTTTCATGCAGTCATGAACATTTTCCTTGGTTAGTTGGCCATTTGTTAGAATGATGTTTGGCAAGGACAGAACAGCCATGATAACCCAAACACAAATAGATAAAACCTTAGTAAAGGTTATGCTATACATTCGAGAGTCCCCAAATGGCTTCACCACCTTCAGATAGCGATCAATGCTTATCAGCCCAAGAAATACGATGGAAGTATACATGTTCGCATAAAATAAAACTGAAGTGTATCTGCAGAGGATAAACTTGAAGTACCAAGGTCCAAATCCTGCATCATGCACTATTCGAAATGGAAATGTCAGTGTCATTATGAGGTCAGCAACCACTATGTTTTTTAGATAAAATATGAAGCTGGTTTTATTCCTAATGTGGAAGAAGATCCACACTGCTAGACCATTCAGCAAGATGCTTGCCACAAATATAATGAGGTAAAGCACAGGCAAGACAATAGTGTCAAATTCGTTGTTAACTGTGATATTCCTTCCGGGTCCATCGCTCATGTTACTTGGTGCGTGACTCCCTTGGCTGTTCAGCTCATTATCTGTCGGAGAAGAGGGGAGACATCACGTCAGAGCTTAACATGTGTGCCCCACAGACTACTAGTCTCCTTGATAGGCTACTGCTATTTGCTATTTTGGGCAAATTAAAATATGCCTTTGGCATTTTAAATAGTTACTTTAGTGCATTTTTAATGTTTTGAGTGGCAGGGCATTAGTGGCCTCTCCCTCAAGTCCTCCCCACCCTCCCCCTGAACACATGCACACCCAGGTCCCTTGGGTAAAATGTTGTATTTCTGGTTCTTTATGCCAGTCTTTTGAAAATAAGGAGAAATCCACCAATGGCAGTTATTCTGATTTTTAATTTAGTGTTTGAAATCATTACAAACAGAATCAATAAAATCTGTTGGCAGAAAATTGGAATTTCCTCTAATGAAAATAAAATGGCTAACACTAGTTATTCTTTTAGGTTAGCCTTTGGCACACACTTTGAAATAACTTTTTAAAATCTCTCCCGGTGTTCAGTTGTTGAATCATTAGTAATTGAGAAACAGTAAAACTAGTGGGTGATTTCTGAAGTTTTTGCCCTTGACTTTCTTACAGAATGTAAGAGCCTTTAGGGACCATTATTTGGAATAGAAACAAAAAGAAATTGTTGTTAATATAGAAGTTTCTTATCATGGAGAGCAACTTGCTAAAAATAGTTCTAGGCTGATACCTATTTTTATTTACAAGGCTACGCTATACCTGTTGCACTTACATAACATTTTTAAACCTTTTACATTTTTGGAATTTTTAGTTCATGTTGTTAGAGGCCTATGCCGTACCACTCTATCGCATAATCAGTACCATGACGTATGAGAATCTTATTTACATGGCAGCCATGGAAATGGGCCTCTCGTGTCTCCTACTGTGAGGGGGGTGAAACCCATGGGTAGCCCTCACTCAGGGCTCTGAATCCACTCCTGTTTTCTTGCTGATGGACACTCCCCACAGGCTGCTCGAAGCCAGTAACTCCCCACAGGAAGGTTGCTAAGACAAGACTTTTCCTGGGACAGAAGAGTTCCTCTGACAAATGACTTTGGCTGAAAGCCTCATCATTCTGGTCAGAACTTTGGTCAAACTGCATTGAAGTTTGAATCTTCCCACTCATCCTCCTTGCTCCCCTGTCCTGCACAGAGGTCAGACCTGCATTTCAGTCTGTAATCCCTTGCAAGCATTTCCCCCAGTAAATCCCTTGGCCATCCATTATGTTTTGTCATCTGCCTTGTTTTCTGTCTTTTAAACCTGGACTAACACAATTTTCAAATGACCTTTTCAGGGGCGCCTGGGTGGCTCAGTCAGTTGAGTGGCCGACTTCGGCTCAGGTCATGATCTCGAGGTCCATGAGTTCTAGCCCCGCGTCGGGCTCTGTGCTGACAGCTCAGAGCCTGGAGCCTGCTTCAGATTCTGTGTCTCCCTCTCTCTGACCCTCCCCTGTTCATGCTCTGTCTCTCCCTGTCTCAAAAATAAATAAACGTTAAAAAAAAAAATTCAAATGACCTTTTCAGATGTAAGGTTACAAGGAAGGTCATTACTGAGTTTTTACTTCTTATTTATTTATTTATTTATTTATTTTATAAATTTTTTTTTTTACATTTATTTATTTTTGAGACAGAGAGAGACAGAGCATGAATGGGGGAAGGTCAGAGAGAGAGGGAGACACAGAATCTGAAACAGGCTCCGGGCTCTGAGCAGTCAGCACAGAGCCCGACGCGGGGCTCGAACTCACGGACCGTGAGATCATGACCTGAGCCGAAGTTGGCCGCTTAACCGACTGAGCCACCCAGGCGCCCCTTTACTTCTTATTAATATTGTTTATTATAATTACAGTTATGTTTTGGAATGATTTTGTTTTAGAGGTAATAGCATTAATTTTGGCCTCATTTCCCTACATGACAGGCAGTGTAGTATGTACTTTAGTTCCCTTCTTTGAAGAAATATAACAGGGAAGATAGTTTTGATGATTATAATCCAAAAACAGGTTCTTAAATTGCTGCCTGGAATTTAAGTGTGGGCTCTTCCTGAGTAACCTTGTCCTCTTTCTAATTCTTTCCCTTTTATTCTCTGCTACAAGTGTTTTTAAAAACTGGTTTTCCAGGCTGAAATACCCTCACACAGGCTAGTAATTTATAGCTGGACTAGCCTGTTACAATGAGACCCACAGTATTATTAGGCTTTATAAGTTTAAAATGCCTGATTCAGCTGCCATCTATATTAACTGCTGCCAGTTTCAAATATTGTCTTGAACAGTATCTTTCAAGCCTATTTTGACTTAAGGAAGTGTTACAATCTTGTCTGTTTCTGCACCACAAGATCCCCATCAGCATCAATGTTATTAGAAGCTTTCTAAGATGTGCAATTTTACCTGGGTTAAGATAGTGCTTGAATTAATTTCTGCAATTAAACTATTAGCAGTCACTTTCATCTAACCCAGAATAGAACCCTGTGGGAAATGGAGAGAGGGCAAGTAAGTTTTAATCAAGGTAAGTGGTCCAGCCAAGGGACACAGACTGAAAGTGGTCAGCCGATGGCTCTGGCTTACAACAATTATGAATGGTTTTCAAAACCATTGTAAGTGCAAATAGAATGGTTCACAAACTGTAGCCATACTTGGCATGGATATTTCAGCCCTTAGTGTTGACTCACTGAATCTATTGTGCATATACACTGTGGACTGGGAAGACCCATACATCCCAGTGTTGGTTTGGGATTGTGTGTCTGCTCAGTATATCGTTATATTTTAAAGTTTTAATTGTATGGACAAGCACTCTTATGAAATGATGATTTACTGATCAATTATGGTTATTATTAAAGATGGAGTCTTAAATCAGAATGTCAAAAATAGTACTTAACAAACACTGTGTCTCATAAATGACAGATACCAAGTGCGAGTGGCATTATTCCACAGTGGTTATGGTGGTTTTGTCAGTCTGGTGTTGAGCTTGTTGATTATGTCACCTCATAGTATTTACTTCCTTAGTTTATGTATAAGATTAACATTTTGGAATAATTTAATTCAGTAGGCTAGGCCTAGGCTTGGCCGTTTCTTCATTTACAAATTCCACACTTATAATGCAGCTTAAACAGTAAGTTGTTAAACTTGCTATGAATTATTTTATGAAATAATATGGTAGTAGAAAGAAAAAATAATGGTTCTTTAGCAGGAAGAACCATCTGTGAGTTGCTCTGGAAGGCTCAAAACTTGATATAGAGTTTTGTCTGATTGATTTTTTTTTTTTTAAAGAATTAAGTTTGTGTTCTTTTTTGCCAGCCACTCCCATTATTTCTTCTCTTATGTATCTTTGCCCCAGATTTTCCCAAAGCTGGTGAGTGTGCTCAGAAGCATTTCTGTGCACAGAGCTCACTCTCCGGAACAATGAACATTAAATGTTTGTGGCTCTCTTCACCCAGTTAATTTTATCATGTTGTTCTTCACCGTCAATAAAAAACTTGGCCAAGGTAGGGAACATTTTTAATGACAGGTAGCTTGGTGATTCAATTAAGAAAATTAGAAGGTGTTTTTACAGTGTAAAGGCTATTTTCTCACACACTCCTTGTTTACTAAGATGTTATTACCTGTATTATTTAGCTCAGAGCTTGATACAGAGTGATAATTGAGGGTGAGGATTCCTTTGTTATTTTCTCTCCTGCTCTTCCTTCTCCAACTCCTTTTAAATTAGATTAACAAAGACACTGACATAAGAACCCTATTCCATAGTAAATTAACATTTTGTGCCAGCCTCTGTGAGAGTGGTATTGTAGTCCATGTGTTGACCATTGGGATGTGGCTGTTTTGGTGTGGGGGGGGGGGGGTGCGTTGTGTGTGTTGAAGAAATGCACGGGGCTTGTGGCCATATATGGCATTCAGCGCTTATGGCTACTGTATCGGGCCAAGCAGATAAAGAGCATGTTTGTCCTTGCGGAAAGTCCCACTTGAAGCTGGTTTAGTTACTTCAACACTTTGTAAAGTGGAATAAACAGTAGCCATTTTGCTGGATCTCCCAAGAGTTAAATTCTCTGCAAACATCATTTCGAGGACAGTCTCTAGTGCTTAGTAGATGTTCGTTTACTGCATAACTTAAGTCATTAATTACAATTTGTCTCATTAATAGTGGTCACATGATGAATGATAGAGCGGTGAAGAATCTTGGTCCTTTTGCTTTTGGTATAGCTGCATTATTGCTCATTGGGGTGTGTCACTCTTTGGCACAAAATGTGAAAGTATCAACAATATGTGACTGCTCTACCTGCCTGGTAGGAATGAAACACAGAAGTCATACAAATTATAGGGTGTCACTACCATGGCACAACTGCCCTTGTACGGTCAACTGACCTTGTATGGTCATTGTCCAAATAGTTGCATTTTCTAAATAGGAGAGTAGGCACTTGTTGTCTTTGACCTCCTGGGAAGCGTTGGTGAACCTTAAACTATTACATCTGGAAAGTAACAGATACTTTAGTTTGGGTATAAAAATCTTCCCCAAATCATAACGTAATCTTTCTTGTCCTTTTTGAGATGGTCTGTGATTCTGTCCTGCCTGTTCACTGTTTTATATTTAATGAAAGGCCAGGCTAAATGTGGATTTATTCTGTTAATTGGTTCAGTAGCCAATAAAATTCCCAAAGTGTCACACAGTATAAATAACAGTTATTTATGAAAGAAGATTTTCTATGCGTTTTTTTCTACAGCTTACCTGGTAATTTTGCAAGTGTCAAGTTGAGCCCCATTCTTCAGTTGTGATGGACTGTAAGCAAAAATACGTGTCAGGAAACACTCGGGGATGACTGAGGGGAGGGTTCGGCATAGGCTATCCCTGGTTTGAGTCCTGGGCGGGGGAAAAGGGGGGAAAAGTTAGGAAGGAATTTGAACACAGGAATTCTACCTTTTCTTTAAAAATACATGTATATGCCTTCACAATTCAGAAAAGGCATACTCTTTGGATATGAACAGCTGTGCCAAATGAGAGTTGCCTGCTTTTGTGTTCTCTTTCAGCCTGCCATGGAGCAAGGACCATTTCTGTGTATGTGGGCTATCTGAATGCCACTCTGTGGTCCTGGGAAAGCTACTAATGTCTCTGTGACTCAGTGTCTTCATCTCTGAAATTAGAATGATAATAATCATACTCCAAGATTGTAATAAGGACTACTTGAAATAGTTCATATAAGACATTTATCAGAACCTGGGTATAGGAATGCACTCAGAACGTGTTAGCTTATGTAGTCCTCTCCCTGCTTCTACCAAATCCCACCCCCCCCCACCCGCACCTAACCTGAGCATATAATAAATGCATCTATGACAACACTTACATGCAGTTGGAGATTATCAAAAAATTTTATAAAGATCTAGTGCTGATGTATGTAAGAGTGTTTTAGAAGCTCACATGTTTTCTTCTTTTTCTTCTTTTTTTAAATCTTTCTTTAATTTGAGAGAGAGCATGTTTGGAAGAGGAGCAGAGAGAGGAGGACTTTCTGCACTGTCAGCAGGCTCTGCACTGTCAGCAGAGAGCCCTATGTGGGGCTCGAACTCATGAACCATGAGATCATGACCTGACCTGAAATCAGGAGTCAGGTGCTTAACTGACTGAACCACCCAGGCACCCCTAAGCTCACATGCTTTCAAGTATCTATCCTATTCTTATCATCTCTGGGGTTCTAGTTCTGGGTTTACAGTAACCAGCTGTGAGACCTCTAGTAAGTCACCTGACCTTTCTGGAATTGCCCTGAAGGCCCTATAAAATCCCTTTTGGGACTGTAATTTGTGTGAGCTTCTATGTTTTCCTCAAACATAGAATTCCATTAAAAATTTAACATCATTGGAACGTTTGCCTCATAAGTCCCTGTATTTCTCTGTGACAATTCCATTCAATCTGCAAGTTTTGATTAGGAGTGAAGAATTAAATTGGGTTTGAGTGACGGGCGTGCGATTATGACTTAATACCTTAACTTTTCAGACCTTCAGATTCCATACATTTTTATAAAGATTAACTGAGATCGGGGTGCTTGGGTGGCTCAGTTGGTTAAGCGCCCAACTGTGGCTTGGGTCATGATCTGTCTCACGGTTTGTGAGTTCGAGCCCCGCGTCACGCTCTCGGCTAACAACTCAGAGCCTAGAGCGTGCTTCGGATTCTGTGTCTCCCCCTCTCTCTATCTCTCCCATCCTCATGCTCTGTCTCTTGTCTCTCAATAATAAATAAACATTAAAATTAAAAAAAAAAAAGATTAGCTGAGATCATATGTGCATGTAACATTAAATGCTAGAAAACGTTTCCCCCGGTTCTCCTTCAAGTAGCCCTGTGTTTTTTGGTTTCTCTGAAGTATTTTTTTTTTTTTTTAATTTTTTTTCAACGTTTATTTATTTTTGGGACAGAGAGAGACAGAGCACGAACGGGGGAGGGGCAGAGAGACAGAGGGAGACACAGAATCGGAAACAGGCTCCAGGCTCGGAGCCATCAGCCCAGAGCCTGACGCGGGGCTCGAACTCACGGACAGCGAGATCGTGACCTGGATGAAGTCGGACGCTTAACCGACTGCGCCACCCAGGCGCCCCGGTTTCTCTGAAGTATTGATAAAAGCAGAAATCCTGGAAACTGATTTTGAAAAGTGTGCTGGTCAAGTCCAATGGGTTTATGTTTTAAATGGTTTGCTACAGGGGAAGTCACACTGTTGCTCATGAAACCATGTGAGACTTTTTCTCTTTACTGATGTTGTTGATAGACTGTGCAGCTGCAGAGATCCCAAGTAACCTCATCCCCTTAAAAGTGCAAGGCAGATTTCTGGCTGGTGTAAGCACTTATAGTTGCTGAGTCAGCAGGGAAAGAGCACTTTGCAGGCAGAAGCGTATTGGAGAGTTTGGCAGCAAATGTTTCGTTATCTGTTACTTTGCCCTTTTCTGTTCCCTAGTATCTCGTGAACTTTGGGGGCTAGATTTGGTAGTAGATGGAAAAAACATTTCCCATATTGTTAGTGAACGCTCCCTCCACCAGAATCCTCTCTTTGTGAATTTAGACACCCTATCCATGTCTCGTGTCAAATCACTACATGGTGGGCACCAAAAAGGTTTTTTTTTTTTTTTTTTGGTTAACAGAGCATGGACAATGACTCGGGCTCTTAAGAGTCTTTCCTATTTTGGTGTCAATGTTGCAGGATTTTAAAGTAGGCAAGGATGTGAAACTCCACTTTGTTTTTAATTATTAAAAATTACTCAAAAGAATGATTGAAGCAGTTTTCTGAACTTCATAATGATAACCCTTGGATTCAGTAAGCCTGTTTTTTTTTTCTTTTTTTGAATCAAGTTTCTGATGGAAACATTTCATGGAGTTTACCTGACAAACACCTCTTAATTTGTACATTTCTCTGTTCCCAAGTTACATGGTTTTCTTTCTCTTGGCTTCAAATATACTTTACTGAGTAACAAGAATTCCAATATGGCTTACCCATACTAGAAGAGGAGCTAATATGGGTGAGCCACACGCAACAGCGGGAGAGAAAGCAGAAAGCCATTAAGAAGGACCCAGAAAAGAGGCTTGGGGAAAGTATTTATATATCACATTTCTGATAAAGGATTTGTATTCAGAGTGTGCAAAGAACTTTTACAACTTCTTAATAAGAAAACCAGTGAGAAAATAAATGATCTAAAGATTTGTGTAGACGTTTTCACCAAGAGCACACGAAAAGGTGTTCAACATCATTAGTCGTTGGGGATATTTAAATAAAAACCTACAATGAGATGTTATTTCCTATCTGCCAGAGTGGCTATAAATAAAAATGAGAAAATGAAGTGTTGCTAAGGACGTGGAAAAACAGAAACACTTCTGCATTGCTGGTGGGAAGTTAAAATGATGTGGCTACTTTGAAAACAGTCTGATAGTTTCTTATAAAGGTAAAACTAAATTTATCATTCAGCCCAACAATTCCACGCATATGTATCTACCCAAGAGAAATGAAAACGTGCCTATGCAGACTCCTGTGGAAATATTTTGGTAGCATTATTTCTAGTAGCTAAAAGTCAAATCAACCTAAATATCAATTGATGAATGATGGATAAACAAAATGTGGTATAGTCCTGCAGTGCAATATTACTTCACAACAAAAAGGAGTGAAATGCAGCTATAATATTGACAAACCTCAAAAACATTTTGCCAGGTAGAGAAGCTAGATGTGAAAGACTACATAACATTTAGATGAAATGTCCAGAAAAAACAAATCTATAGAAGTGGAAAGATTAGTGTTTGCCTCAACGCTGGGGGTGGGAGTTGAGAATAACTGTGAGGATATGAGGGGTTTTATTGGGGGGAGGGGTGATAAAACTGGATTGTGGTGATGGTTTGCAAAACTCTAAATTTACTAAAAAGTATTGAATCATATGCTCAAAATTGATACAAATTATGGCATATAAATATCATCTCAAGTTAAAAAGGACAAAAGAGCACACAGAAAGGAAAAGTCCTACAAATAGGCTAGCAACTGACCAACACTACAGATGAGTTTTCAAGACCAAGAGAAACACATAACAGGTACATTCCCTATCTTCTGTTAAAGCAGGTGGTGAAATGCAAAGTACATTTAGCAAGAGTTGCATCTCTTGGAGTGTGTGTGTGGGGGCTGCTTAGCAATATGTATGATTCATTCATGAATTTCCTCTTTTGGAATTGGGTTCCAGGGGCATCTGGATAGCTCAGTCAGTTAGGTGTCCAACTCTTGGTTTCAGCTCAGGTCCTGATCTCACTGTTTGTCGGTTTGAGCCCCGCATCAGATCAGGCTCTGTGCTGCCAATGAGGAGCTTGCCTGGGATTGATATTCTCTCTCTCTCTCTCTCTCTCTCTCTCTCTCTCTCTCTCTCTCTCTCTGTCTCCCCCGCCCCCCTCTGTTTCTCTCCCTCTCCCTTCCCACCTGTTGTCTCTCTCTTTCTCTGTCTCCCTCTCCTGTGGTCTCTCTCTCTCTAAAAATGAATAAACAAACTTAAAAAGTACTATAAAAAATAAAATCTTTAGAATTGGATCCCAAATCCAGAGACCGTGGATATGGGTGATGATTTAGACTTCTGGGGAATCCATGCTTCCATTCTCTTAATTATTATTGAAATTATATAGAAGAGTTGGGTTTTAATTAGTTTCTGATAAGATATTTGTGTTTTCTGGAATCTAATTTGTTTTTCAGTTATGGAAATGAGATACTTTATTCTCCTGTACTGGCCTCTGAGAGTCTGCTCTCTCCTTCTCCATCTCTTTTATTACCATCTCTAAATAACGTGCTTTCCCGAATTTAGGCCATGGCTCCTCATTCTTTTATTTCCTTTTCTTCAGGAGTGCTCATGTCTATTCGGATGCTCAGCTATAACCTCTCTTCCCTGATCCCTCTTTTCCTTTCCCTAAACTTCAGTCCTTCTTGCACAATGGAATGTGCTATATGTGGATGTTCCTCATAGTCGACAACTCTGAACTTGAACTGTTTTCCCTTTCGTCCATGGAAACCACTTTTCCTTTTATCCCTATTTCTGAATATTTGCTTCATCTCTTGGTCAAAGCAGTGCTTTACCCCTTACCTGGTCAACCCCTTACTTGATCTTCCTGTTTGTCTTATTACATCTTTCCTTTGCTGTGAAGGAAAGCTGTTACAACCCCTACTCCCGAAGGCCCCTTCTAGAACAAGGCCCTCATAGTTTCATGTGTGGGTTGCTGTACTGACCTCCTGTCTGGTCTCTGCTTCTTTCCTCTCAAGTTTCTCCTGCTTCTTGTTGGCAGATTTTTTTTTCTAAATAACCCAAGTAGCCATGCTTTTCTTTTGCTCTCTAAACCCAAGTTATTAAATGGTACAGAAATTCTTGCATTAGAGTTCCTAATCAGATAGAAGGCGTTATTTTTGTTTTGAAGATCGTAGAGGGTGGAAGTTAAAAGAAGCTGGATTTTGATAATTAAGAGTTGCCGGTAAGCTTTGGGGATAAATTTCCCATAATGAATCTTTTGAATTATGGGTACAATAATGTTATCTGCTCTATAGCATCATTAAGAGGTTAACTTAGAATATACATTTATAAATAAGTGCTTTATAAATGTTTTTGTTTGTGTTAAATGTTAGTTTTTATTTGTGTTATTTCTAGTAGTCCTTCCCTAAATGCAATTCAAAGATCATTTTCATTTGATTGGAAACTGTCAACCTTAACCAACCGTGGGGCGCCTGGGTGGCTCAGTAGGTTAAGCGTCTGAATCTTCATTTTGGCTCATCATGATCTCATGACTCCTGAGTTTGAGCCCCGCATTGGGCTCTGTGCTGACAGTGCACAGAACCTGCTTCTCTCCCTCCCTTAGCATTCTCTCCCTCCCTTAGCATTCTCTCCCTCCTTCTCTCTGCAGGCCTCCCACCCCCCAACTCATGCATGTGTGCACTCTCTCTCTCAAAAATAATTAACGTAAAAAACAAACACCCATTGCCCTTACTCCTAGCCAAGCACGGTGGCAGTGTGGTGGAGTGTGGGGTTTCAACTTCTGTTATGTTCCAACTTTCTCCCCCTCCATTTCCTCATGAAAAACACGAATATGAGGATATGTCCACGAAGGGATGACCGCCAGGTTAAAATGAGAATATTTATGACCACCTGGCACCATTGCACAGGGTAGGAGCCGTCTTGCTGGTTCCTGTTGTGTAGCATAGGGACACAATAGAATTTATCTGGTGATTGATAGGTTGGACACAAAGTGAACCATGTTCTTGTCACCCTGTTGATGCTGAGAGTGTTATGTGGTTTGTGGTCCCAGCCCTTTGACTGATCTCTTTGCTCAGCCAGCTTGCCCTTTAAGTTGTGTCTGAGCCTCATCTGACTGCTGTGTGCACATAAACTGCAGGGCTGCTGTGCGTCCTTGGCATGTCCCGGCGCCTGCAGGGTGTTGTAATGAGGGCTGCTTCAGCGGTAGTAATGGCTTGGTTCCAGGACCTTGTTCACGGGCGGGAATCCTGTTGTGCCACCTCCTGCTCCCCCAGCTGAGAGCTGATGAAACCACTCAAGAATGTGATGTCTGATGTAGGCCCAAGCTTCACAGCCATTCCTGAGGTTAGATGGTATCGATGCTTACAGGCCTGGTTTTTGTTGTTGTTGTGTTTCTTTTTCTTTTTTTTTTTCTTTTTTTAACCATCCATTGATATCCTCCTTTGACTGAGGAGGTGGTGGAATGAGGGTGGTGGAAAAGGACTACTGTGTTCTCAGTGTCTCCTTTATTTTAGACCTTGGACCAGTTGCTTGATGTCTCCTACAATCCTCAGAGCAGTCCCATGACCTAGGTGCTTCGTTCCCTTCCCCCACCACTCCCCCCAGGCGGGATGATCTGAGGTTCAGACTCGTTAATTAACCTGCCCTGACTCACATGGCGAGTAATGGGTAGAGTCAGGATTCATCCCAGATCTGATAGAAGCTGAAGCTGGAGTTCTATTATACTGGCCCAGAATAAAAATGAAGAACGATTCTGGAGCCTCATTTTGGAGGACAGGAAATAGGGGGGGTGGGCACAGGGCAGAGGGGGCGTTTGTTTTCTCCCGTCCAGCTGGTGAAGGAACTGCTAATCTTCTGAACTGGAGATCTAGTTTTGTTTGGCCTGAACAATGTTGAAAACACCAGGAAATTGCATATAAGAACTCAAGTTTGGATCCTACTTTCAAGAATGAGATATGCAAACACTGAGCACAAGTAATCCAGCAGCATCAGCTGCCTCTTCCCGATGGGCAGTGTGCAGGCCAGTTTGCCAGCTCCCAGCATTTTCTGTTGGCATCCTGGGTGTCCTCACTTGGGAGTGTTAACTGTCTGATCCTATAGATATTTGGTTTTATAACCTTTGGTTTGTCATTTAATCTTACGTGACTACATTTGATTGATATGGATCAAGAAGTGTTCTATTTAGGTTTATAAATGTATTTTTCTTCTTCCTCTGCTCCTTGCCTCTGGACTCCTAATTTTTCTTGCTTTGAGGACCATTGCAGAGTATTCTTTCCAAATGATTTTCCTGGTACCTCTTAGCAATTCAGAAAAATGGTGTCAGGAGATCTTACTTAGTTCACACTTGAGAATTATTAATGGTCACAATTGAGCTTTTCTCTGTGTTCAGCCCTGTGCTGGGGTCTTTAAGCAAAAACCCTGCTGGTTATTATTAAACTGTTTTTCTTGGAGGGAGAACTGAGATTCTGGGTCCCAAGGAAGGAAAGGTTATAAATGGTGGTGTAGAGGCTTGAACCCAGGCGTGTTAGATGTCTAACTCTCTCCTGTTTCCCTGAAAGGGTAATGGGGGGACCAGGGGAAAGATTAGCATCCAGGACTGGTGAACTGCTACCTTAGGCACATAGCCTTGTAGTTAGAATTCACTGTGTTAGACCTCAGCCTGGTTGGTGAGCCCCTTGTGCCCAGCTTGGGGGAACCCCTGCCTCAGCAGAAAGAGCCAGCAGGTGTGCCCGCTGGGACCCAGCAATGTCCTCTCTGGCTGCACAGGGTCTCATTACTGTCCTTCTGATCAAGATAGGAAAAATGAATGCCAGTGAAGTGCTTCCTCCCTGAATGCGGTTATTCATCATTTGTTGGAGTGATTAATTGGTGGCAGTGGTTCTCTCTTACTTGTCTTCCACTTTCTTGTTTGAATTTTAGAGGCTCACATCCAAAACTGTTAGAATTTCAGATCTGAGGGTTTTGTTTTGTTCTGTTTTGTCTTTTTAGCAGCAGGTTGGTCATTTTCTTACAGAAAAGCCATAATAAATTAGTAACTCATATGGGAATACTGTTGTGGTATCCTTACATTTCAATGGTAAAGATGTAACATTCACAAAAAACATCTAATGCGAAGTTTCTGGTGAAAGATAATAGCCTCTTATTTTGGAACCGTCTGTAACCCAAGAATACCTTAAATTTAAGCTGGAAGGAGGGTGGGAGGGAGGGTTTTCCAATGCGGGTAACAACAGCTTTGCTGGAGGCCTTGGGAAAGAAACAGGTTACCTCACTGGATACAGTTTACTTTTTTTTTTTTTTTTTGGTATTGAAATTAGGTCACTGTAGTCATAGGTCGCTTCGTTAATGCATGCTTCGAGTCACATCCGAAAGGTGTTGGAGTGCCAAGCACAGTCCATCAGGTTGTTCGGGTGCTACTCTGAAGTTCTCTTTCCAGACTTGCACTTGACATCTATAGCCTACAATTATGTGTCTTTTGGTTCACATTGAGATTTAGCAGATTAGTTATCAGGTGACTTCTGACCACTTGTTGGTAACTATTTCTTTGAGAGTGGTGTAAAGTGGATTGTGAACTCCATGAAGGCAACGCTTGGGTCTAATGCTTCTTTAGAACCTTCCCTAAACCTGGTTATTCCCTTTGTACAGGAGAGGAACCTTACCAGGGAGATTCAACAAGTTGCCCAACATCACACACACTGAGAGGCGAAGCCAGGAAAGGAGCTTTAGTTTTTGTGGCCCCAGAGCCTCTCTGCTATGCTACTTGACTTGATGAATGGAACCTCAGAAGTAACCTGGCTAGTGTCTTATACCTCAATTCATAGGCAGGTATTAAGTTTTTGACTCTGTTTAAGTCTGTGACCCTAGACAAAACATTTTAGCTCTCGAACTTGTATATTTCTGAAATGGGAAAAATAATACATGCCTGGACTAGTTCCCAAAGTGTGCTGTGAGAAGTTGTGAGATAATATATACAAAGTCAATTTTATGTTGTAAGTACTACAGTATTATAAAGATGTAACTCATGGCAAATAGTACTTTTTTTTCTGTTCAGTAATAAAATTTGTTATTAATCATATAGTTAAATTTTAGAGTTGACTGAATTGACATGTATAGTTTTATTTTCTCTTTAGGCAAAGTCTGATTGATATATAGCTCAATTCTGGATGATTGAAACAGAGGAGGCTAGTCAGAGAGGTTAGGGGTTCTAGTTTCAATAACCAGAGTAATGGTTTTAAATGACTATGTGGAACCAAATATATTTCAGGTAACTTCTGGTTCCTTAAAACAAATATCTCAGAATTTAAGGTCCCAGGTCGAGTGTTCAGTTGCTGGATTCACATCCTGAAGAAGGGAGGAGTGCTTTGCACAGGCTCAGGGAGTGGCTGTTCCTGACTTCACAAGGGTCATTCCATGGTGGAGGCACTATACTTCAGAGGTAACGTGATTCTTCATGCTGTGATGGTGGGGGTCTTCTCACCATTCCAGGAAGGTCGTCATCACAGTTTTCTAGCTGTGGGTAAAGGGGAGGTGTTCTCAACAGAACACCTACCTGTAGAATGGGTGTCAGCTCAGCTACCTTAAATCTTCAGATCACAGTTTAGTCAAACCGTTACGTTGTTTAATAGAATAAGACTGATTCCTAAGAGGCAAGTCCTCCTTCACTTTTATCCCTTACCTTCATTTATAATGAAAACATTCTAATGAGGTCTTTAATACTAGTGGATATTTCACATTTTTATCAGCATCAGACCCTCCCTGTTACTTACTTTGTCCTCTTATAAAAACAAGAGATAAATTTCCCCACCCATATATATGTAATAAAAGGATCTGGCGTCATATATAATTGATTTCATGTATGTGTGTGTGAACACATACCCATATATATGCGTGCGCGCGTGCACACACACACGTATAGTATTTTCTTTAAAGTGATTCTTAAAATCAATGTCACTGGCATTAATTACCTGATTTTTAAAACAATGCTTCTCAAACTAGTGGGAATATTTGAATCAAAATAATTTTGGATAGATGTATACAGATGGTAAGTTGCTCAACTAGGAGAAATAAGTAACTGTTTGCATTATTATAATATTTCTCATATGTGTTTTCTCTTTTTCCCCCGTCATATTTCCTTGATTAATGTCCTCTACCATTACAGCCCTCTCTTCTAGCTTCCTGTCTTGTACAGAATACAGCTGAAGCCCCTCTGTAGGTATCCTCGTGACCTGATCTTGTCTACCTGCCCACTTTGCAGCTGCACAAGACTGCCTGTCTACCTGGCCCTTTTGTTCTGGAAATCCCGCTTCTCCCTTGCCCAGCTATGTAAGGGCAAGCTCCTTACACAGCTTTCAAGTCTCACTCCTCTGCGACCTCTTCTAAAAGTCTTCTGTGCTTCCCCCTATACTGTGTCAGTGCTCCTCAGTCCCTATTGTCTGCCTCGTTGTCCAGAATTCCAACTATTGCATTTTCCTTGTTTGCCTGACTGCTTGAGAGTCTCTGAATCCTTCTATCTCCAGAATCCATCAGAGCACCTGAAGATAGAGGGTCAAGCTCAAAAAGCATTTGCCTTCATGTTAGGCTCTCTTGGAATGTGGCTGCCCCCTGTGACCTAAACTGATCTTAGCAGAGATCTACCATTGTTTCCTTAATGAGTATCTTATTTTGCCATCTGAAGTAGAAGAGTACAACACAGGAAGGGCTGAGAGAATAGGAACTGGCAGTTGATCTCATGTAAGACATGGACAAAGGCCAGGAGAAGGGTCATCATACACTGGTCCTCTGATGTTTCCGAACACCTCCCTCTGAAGTAGGGGGACTAAAGTGGAGGGTTGCCAATTCAAATAAAGCCCCATAGGTAATATCCCCCGAAAGGAAAGTGAGCCAGGTATCAGAAGAAATCATCAACAGTACTAGTATGCTAGTAAGATCCAGCTAACAGCCAAAGCGTCAGGGTAGATAAACAGCAGGGCTGAGGACTGTATGTCCTGGGGGGATGTTGCCCTAGTCTCAGGCTCTGGATTGTTGCCACACAGGTGTATGGGTCAGCTGCTATCAGATTATCTGATTTATAAGAAAAATGGATTTTCTATAAAATTGCATGAATTTTAAGTTACAGATTAATTTTGTTAACACATTGGGTAGGCCCAATAAAGCTTGTCTGTGGGTTACAATTTGTGACACTGGCTGCACCAAGCCTTTCCTTAGCGTTTCTGTTCATTCCCTGTGGGACTAGAGCCTTGTTACCTGATGCTTGCTCCAAAACTCTACCTGAGTTTTACCAATTTCCTCTTCATAATTTCCTTTTGGAAATTGATGAGTTTGTAAGACAAGCTTTGAGACAATGTATAGGATTTCAGACATTAATGGCATTGTATTTAATTTGGGATGACTACTTCAGAAGCTCTGAAGTTTCTTCTTACTGCTAATGATGGTGTATTAGATTGAACCACATGGAAATAATATTTTGTACATGTGAAAATGGCATTTTCATATGCCTACCTACCAGTTGAGAAATTTTTGATAGGATGTATTATTGCAGCATGAAATTAGAAAGAATGTTTTAGGGGGAAGGGAATATTGGTGTTGAATAAATACAATGGAAATATCCATTAACCAATGACCGTAATATGCAGATGCATCAATACAGTAGTTACCTTTTTGATGGCATCCACTGTTTTTTATTCCTTTATTTTGCTACATATGATATAGGTACTACATTAGACACTTTGACACGTGCAATACTTCATCTTGTTTAAAGTTTTCATTATCCAGATCATTACAACGCTTGCTGGAAACAACCACAAAATAATTGTGATTATTTAAGTATTATATCTTACTGTGGGTAACCACATTGTACCCATGTTATGAAGGATTGTCTTCTTTGTAAATGCATCTAGTAAACAATTAGTTTTGTAGTTTTTTCAGTTTTCTCTTTCAACCAATTTATCTACATTGTTTTGAAAAGCGCAATGATGATTTGTTTTCAGTTTTGTTTATAAGCTTTGAGTCTGGTAGGTTGGAAGAGGAGGAGGTGTGGCCAGGGAGGCCATCCATCCCAAAAGCAGTGTGGTAGACCCTGTGGTGCCTGTAGCCTAGGGGCAGCTCATGTCCATGTGTCATTTTCTTACCTCTCCTCTGTCAGCTTTCTGCCTGAAGCCATGTAGCTGAGTGCTAACAGCCCAGTATTTTCTCTTAGCATTTTCCTTTCTTCAACTAGATCATAAGCATCTGTAGTGCAGGAACCTTAGATTATTTTATTTCAGCTGTCCTCTATTATACTGACTTCTGCTTTGGAAGCAACCAGAATCTTGGTTTATTTAGTACTCTCCATGGCCTTGAAAATCAGAGTTTTGCTCTACTGTCTGTCCGCTGGAGAGTTACTCTGGTGGCTGAAGGCCAGTAGTATCTCTGACCTGAGAGCATGCTCAGTCTATTGGCTAACCCCTCCTCTGGTAGTGGAAAAGTCTATGTTTCTATCTTGTTAGGCACAGCAACAGCATTAAGAAGCATAAGGGTTTGGCAAATACTGGCTAATCCTATTGTGCATGTAGGACAGTTGTGAATTATTTAGATACACTTTAATTTATTAAAAAGACATTGGATTCAAGTTGCAGATCTGCCATTTACTTGGGCAGGTTACCTAACCTCGATGCTTCCCTTTTCTCTCCTGGAAAATATTCATCATTGGATTGATTTGAGGATTGAATGAGGTATTACCACAGTATTACCTCATCGGATCCTTAGAGATCTTTTTTTGGAGCTTGGCATATAGTAAGAACTCACTATTTTGATGCTACCTGAGTGTTAGTAAGAATAGTCTTCCCCCACCCCCACACCATTTTTCAAATAAATTGAGGCTTAGCGAGGTTCCCTCAGTAGACCTGTGAGTACAAGAGCCCAGGTTAACACACGTGGTAAGTGATGGAGCCTGGATTTGAACACAAGTCACTCTGAGTGTTGTGCTCATAACTATTCTGTTGTTGCTGCCTCCCCACGAATTGGGGGTTCATGTGCTGATTATTATATGATGTCTCCTTTGGAAAGAATAGAAAGTAAAGTAGCTCCATCTTGACTGTAATCTATCACGTACCCAAGATAGCCATTTATCTCCTGCAGTCCGGTAGCACAGTAAATAAATCACAAATCTATATAATTTTGCTTATAAACTATGCAAAAAAAGGGGGGGAGGTCACTATGGCAAATAGTGCATTTACCCAGAGATTGCAAAGTAGTGACTAAGAGCATGGTTGACGGCAGAAAAACATGGTTCAGGATGAGAGCTCTGCTACTTGTGTATCTTTTAAACTTCAGTTTCCTCAGCTGTGAAATGGTGGTAATAACAGTATTTACAGCTGTCTCCATTTGTTTTTTGAATATGGGTGAAATATGCAGTGCTCTTGGGCATATATTAAGCTATCAATGTATTTATGATGGTTGTTTTAGTATTAAGGCTAGAAGGGCAGTTTGTGTCATGACTTTTATCTAATACATTATAAAAAGTCACTTAGGAGTTAGCTTCTGTTTCTAAAATGATAGAAATTATTATTAGAAATTGCCTTAAGACAAATTAAGGAGTCACTGATATGAATGGCTTAATGTGAAGTCTTATACTATGTGAAACTTATTCAGTACTCTTCTTCAAGCGCCTTTTAGTGTAAATGTTTTCATCTTTGGCTAATATGAATGTTAGTAAAAGATAAAAATATGCTAATTAGGTGCAAGGTAGAGAACAAACATTCTATTCTGCCCATTTTTGCCACATAGGGAGGAAGAATATTTAAAAGTGTAGCCAGGCCAGAAAGGAGCTTAGACTTAACCATTGGCCTGATGGAGAACATGTGAGTCTTGTTTCTTATTCACTTTGATACTCTCCAAGTGGTTCATCTCATCTACTTTTTAACCACAAGGTCATGGTTGCCTTGGCTCTCCCTCTCTGCTTTTGATGGTCACAGCTATAAGAACTGCAAGTGGCCCTTGTGTTTGTATTACTGCAAAGCTTTCTACCTGAGGAAGCAAGGAGCTAACTGTTCTCATCTCCATCTTGCAGAGGGAGAATCTGGAGCCTAAAGACGTTGGGATTTGATTAACATCATGTAGTTGGCTGGGACAGAAATGGAGAGAGGATCAGTCCTCCTTATCTTGTTGGACTCCACCCAGTGCCCCCTCCAACATTCCTTTATTAGATCCAAGCCTTGGTTCTTGATAATGAATCCTAGTACCTCGGCATATCACCTGGATTGTGGGAATGTAGAGATGCTGGGGGCCTCTAATGACCATCTAATCTGATTCCCTCATTTTATTGTGAGGGATGGGAGTGAGCTTCCAGGGAAGTAAGAGGCTTGCCCAACTTACTGATAACTTTTGGCACAGTCTGCATCCTAGCCCTGGTCATTTTGCTGTGAGTCCTTGACTTTCTGCCCTGAACCAAACTTCTGTCCCCATGCCCGTGGAGAACCTCTGTCCTCAAGACTGTGGGTTGCTCCCAGGTGATTTTCCTTAGATTTCACCTCACTTCTGTTCTCACCAGGACAGGCTTTGAGGGAGTTGTATGAATTTTCCTGTTTAGAGGCATACAAAGAACGAATGACTATTCTTGTGTCCTCTGTGTTAAATTTCTGTGGAATTTTCTGAGTACAGGCTAAGCATGAAATACTTTTTGTTCTTGAAGGAAGTGAACCCCTAAGATAGCAAGGAAGGGAGAAAAGCATGCAGACTCCAAAGAGGGCGTGAACACCAGTAGCTTGAATAAAAACATTAATTTTCAGTTAGTGTCTATTCACCTACCCGCTTCCTTGAATGCAGGAATCCCTCTCAGCACGCTGTCTCTGGCTAGGAAATTTCCCCTAAGCCTCTTCATGAAAGTTATGATTTTGTGCCTACATCCTTAAATACAGTATTCAGGAATCTATTCTTCCAGCCCCTCTGCCTTCACCCACATATATCAAAAGACTTTTCAAGTAGATGTGGCTAATGATAGTCTTAGCAAAGGATTTTGCTGAAGGACTAAGAGAATCTCCTTGATTCCTAATTTCAAGAAGGAAAGACTTTTGTTAACCCCAAGCTGGCAGAGATAATAATGATATAAAATATGAGCAATGTCTGGCTCTCCCTGTCCCATATAGTTTTGGTACTAGAGAAGCAAAGTTTTTGCTGTGTATTTTGCTAGGAAGTTGGCATCTCTAGTTAGGATTTTGAAAGAAAGCTGTTGTTGAAAATGTTAATACCCCTAACGCGAAAGCAGATTCAATTTGGAATACAATATAAAATTCTCTAGCAGCTAAATGTTGTTAACCACGAAAAGTCCCTCTACTTTAGGCTCACCTATCTTTTAAAGTCTTTATTATAACACTGACAGGTTCAAATCCCCATGCTTGCTTTTTGTTTTCCTCAGTGAAGCAAAAACTTCCCCAACAGTCTGAACGTGAAGCCGAACTAAGCTGTCTCGAGCCCTTTGTCAGTAGCCGGGCAGTTTCCTCAGTGCCTTCGTGACATGTTTTAACATGATCTCTTAATGGAATAGGAATGAGGATCGCCCTGTTCTTTGTGGGACAATGAGAAGATTGAGATTCTTTTATCAGAATGAGGCAATCTGGGCAGAAAAATCATCTTTCTCATTTTGGTCTCTCTGTTTAAAAAAATGTAAATGAAGGATTATGAAACAAATATACATTTTAGGACGTAGGAAACAATGAGAAGAGACTGTGGATTTTACTCAACCTAATAAAGTAAATGTGATAAAAGATTTCACTGAAACAGAAGTGATTTCCAAATCATCATTTCCCCTTTTGAAGTCACGATACACAGTTTACATTTTCCGCCCGCCTGAGTTGGAAACCGCGAAGCCCCATGAAGCATGTATGGCCCCTGTTTTGGATTGTGGTGCCTCCCACAGAGTCGTTACATTATCTCATTCAGTTCATATTCTAATTTCTACTTTTTCTTCAGACCTCAGATTTAAGCAGAAGGATAATTACAGTCTTAATCAGTGCTGTGTCCTATCAACCACAGCTTTTAAGAAAATTAAAAAAAAGTTTTTTTGATTTACCTTTCATTGCGGTGTCTGGGTGTCCATTCACCTGATACGGTGTCTTCGAGTTGGAACAAGCTTCTCAACTCTAATTAAGAATAAGCCTGGAAACTATGGTTAACAGAGAAGTGGGTTTTCTGGTACAGCATGAAAAATAAGCATTTTTCTCCCTGTCAGAGAAGGTGGGTTCTCCCCTACCCTCCTTGAGAGTGTCCTCTGAGGCACCCTTTCAGATTGTCCTGCTTGGAACAACTGGAGCAACTTGCTCTCTCGCTAAAGTAAGTGACTCACATCTGAGAGTAGGTGAGATCTGTCGACTGCGGAAGAGCATTTCCTGAACCTGCAGGAATCAGAAGGTGATTCACCTGAAGGGAACACAGAGGGCTGGAGCTCAGCATGCCAGAGGACTGTTGAAGGAGAGGGGGATGGAGTCTAAGGTTGGGGTTGGCCTCTACTAAATTAGTCCCAGTGTTTAGGTTCTTTCTTTTTTCTTTTTCTTTGTTTCATTTTATTTTGCAGGGATGGAGGGGCTTTCTATTGCTAATTAGAAAATATGCATTTATAACCCTCCTGCCAATTAAAGCTTAGATTAAAAGGAATCAGAATGTATTTTATGAAGGACAAATCCTTTAAGATATTATTTAGCTTATTATTTAAAAACTAAACTTGAAATGTGTTTCTACTAGTGATTGATAACATTGGAAACCTGTTGTTTTATTCAATAATTTGATGATCTCTGTGGACCTATTTTTATATATACACAAATGTCAGTATTCAAAATATTTTAAAGTTATTTTGGGGGTGAGTTCTCACCTAATCCTTTGAATTCCATTTTTAAAGAGAAAACAACTTTGTTCTTTGTAAAAGTTTTCCCACAGTGATAAATTTATACATTCAAATCACCTTTTCTTATTTGTAATTAATTTTAGAACTTTCAGATAAAAATCTACAAAAGATTGCAAGGTTTTGAAGCAAACAAATAAGTAAATAAATGAAATTTCACCAGATGGAATTAAAACCTGTTACTATCATGGGTGAAGGTAAATGAAAATATTAAATGTGCAATCTTTTTGAAGTCATACGTCAATAATAGATATTTAGTGTTTACTTACACCTTAAGGAAATTATATATATATATATATTTTATTATTTTAAATTTTATTTTAAAATATATATATTTATGTACTAATTTCTGTACTAACTATGTACTAATTTATTTTTAAGTTTTATTATTTTAAACTATATCTACATCTATATCTATATATGTCTGTGTGTGTGTGTGTGTGTGTGTATATATATATATATATATATTTATGTATGTATGTATATGTGCATGTTCTAATTGGTTTTCTTTCTGTGTTAGTACAGAAAAACAAAAATGTGTTTAATTTAAATACTAATAGTTGAGGGCGCCTGGGTGGCTCAGTCAGTTAGGCGGCAGACTTTGGCTCAGGTCATGATCTCAAGGTTTTTGAGTTGGAGCCCCACAGTTTGTGAGTTCAAGCCCTGCAAAATCGGGCTCTGTGTTGACAGCTCAGAGCCTGGAGTCTGCTAAAGATTCTGTGTCTCCCTCTGTCTGCCCCTCCCCTGCTCACGCTCTGTCTCTGTCTCTCAAATAAATAAATAATACTAGTAGTTGAATTGTCAAAAATTCAGAATTCTGTTTCTTCTATTGCCTGTCTAAACAAACAAAAACAGACAACTACAATTTAAATGGTTTTCCATTCCATTCTCTTTAGGGTGGATTAAGTTATAGATGAGTAGACCGCCCTAGGGAAAGTCTGTGAACAAAAATTAGGCAACCTAATAGTGGCTCAATCTTAAAAGAATTTGCCAGATTTAGAAATAGTCCTGCATTAGGTTTGACTCTGCTTTATGCCAGTTTATACTTCTCTGTGGATTTTTGCTTTTTTACATTTAAAGCAAGTTTACTGCATCCTGAGGAGAAAGGTTACACTTGGAGATCTTTTAGTTGGAGAGATTTGCCCTTCTTGGGTTGAGTTCATTGCCATTTGTTGCTGTGAGACTTAAGTAATCAATGATATGAAATCAATCCATCTATAAAAATAACCAGCTGCCAAGTCTTAACAGCATCAATTCAAAGAGAGTGTATCCCTTGTAGCCTCCTTAAAAATGTGTTGAGCAAAGGCCTTCTTTGCACATTCTGGGGATTATCGTCCCAACTTTCCCGTCATGTGTGTGCAATCATGTTAGGAACTTTATCTAGACAAATACTTCCTAAGTTCTGTTAAAGGCCTAAAGGCAGTTCTGTTATCTACCTTAAGTTTTAATACATTTTTACCCGGGTTGATTTTGTCCTATTAGGGCCAACTAACAACATTAACTTTTTATGTTAAAGAAAAATCTTTTTCCTGTAAGGACCTCAGGTTTTCCCTGTAATGATGAGACACCTTGACTTTGGACATGGGATTTTTATAAAAAGCTCACAGAGGAGGAAGGGAGCTGGGGTCCCCATTTGTCCACTTGCAGTAGGCGACCCTTTCTCTTCTGGAGCTGGGCTGGGGCCGTATGGCATAGGCTTTCCCCTCCCTTAGTAACATAACAGTCAGATGGTACTATTTAGAAGCTCTGGCCAGTGATACAAACTAAGTCTAGTAATGAAGAAGTTAGTGTGAGGCAGCCTTTACGTATGTGTCCTGAAGCGTATCATGCCAATCTCAAGTTGGGACTCGTTCACACTGGTCTTATTTAACATTCAGAGAGGGAAATAGTACACGTTTAGTCACGAAAAAAGTGTAATAGCTTTGATGAAAAGAGCAGCTAAAAAACAGCCCATAACTTTATTACTGTTCAAATCACTGAGAGGTTAACCTGCATAATTTTTTTTCTGCTGATTTTTATAGCAAGTCTCTTATTTCATAAAAGCCACAGGAGACTTTATAACCATAATTATCTTGCTGCTTCATTGGAAGGTCCTATTAAATGTAGGGAAGCTCTTTTAATAACATTGTTTTAGCCTTTACAAACCCCAAATTTATTTTGAATACGGGACGACATCCTGGGATGTGTTTGTGTTTCTTGACCACCACAATGTTTAAAAAAAATGTGGGTTTATTTATTTATTTATTTATTTTTACTAAAGATGATTGTTTTTTCTTCTCGTATTTTTTAAAATATTTATTTATTTATTTATTTATTCATTCATTCATTCATTTATTTATTCTTTTATTTATTTATTTAGAGAGGGAGAGCAAGCAGGGGAGGGGCAGAGAGAGGGTGAGAGAGAGAGTCCCAAGCAGGTTTGCACTGTCAGTGCAGAGCCCACCATGGGACTCCATCTCAGGAACTGTGAGATCTCGACCTGAGATGAAATGAGGAGTCAGTCGCTTAACCCACTAAGCCACCCAGGCATCCCATTTTCTAATATGATTTTTAAAGATGCTAAACCTACAGACAAATTGAAATAATGGTTCAAATAGATTTCATCTCAATTCACATATTGTTAACCTGTTTCACATTCCCCCCCCCACCCCCAATATGTTCGGTGGACCTGTTTGAAATTATAGTCAGCGTGATGAATGCTTTGCCCTTAACTGCTTCAGCATGTATATCCTAAAAACAAAGATATTCTCCTGCCCAATCACAGTGCTATTATCAGTCGAGATTAATGTTGAAGCAAAATATTTTAAAATATACTGCTGCATTAAAATTTTGCAATTTCCCTTTTAATTTTAATACCCTTTTAATTTTTTTGATGTGGCTTGCAATCGCTGGTCACACCTTGCATTTGGTTTTAGGGTCTTTGTTTATTTACTTATGACCTTGTTTTTTAAGTTTATTTATCTATTTTGAGAGAGAGTGAGAGAGAGCGCGAGTGAGAGCGAGTGAGCTGGGGAGGGACAGAGAGAGAGGAGGAGAGACCAAGAATCCCAAGAAGGCTCTGAACTGTCAGCAAAGAGCCCAGTGTGGCTCCATGTGGGGCTCGGACTCATGAACCGTGAAATCATGACCTGATGAAGGCACCCCTACTTTATTTTATTTTTGGAAAACTAAAAAAAAATTAGAGAGAGCACACATGAGCCTGGGAAAGGCGGAGAGGGGGATAGAGAGAGAGAGGCTTAAGTAGGCTCTAACCTCAGTGTGGAGCCTGACAGAGAGGGGCATAAGGGGAGGAGGAGTGCTCTATCCCATGAGCCTAGTATCATGACCTGACCTGAAATCCAGATACAGATGCTCAAGCTACTGAGCCACCCAGGTGCCTGGGTTTTACTGTCTTTTTAGATTTTTAATCTTTAGAACAATCTCTCTGCTCTTTTGCTTTTTAATAAAGTCCCCTTGGACTTTGAAAATTGGTTTGTTCTGTATTTGCTAGACTCCATTCTGTGAGATATGTAGTAGGGGCTGCTTTCACATGTTTTTGAGGTAGTTTGGAAGTATTAGCCTAAAGTCTATATTGGAGTTTGGAATTTTGAATTTATATAGGAATATCTAGAATCTTGTTTTGGACATAGATCTGGTTCATGGATCATGAACCAAAATTGGTCGATCCATACTCTGTTTTTTGGGGGGGGGGGGGGACACAGGATGACTTATTCAACTTTTTTGGTTTCATTGTTCTATAAAAGGATTCTGGTTTAGTTAACAGAATTTTAGATGAGAATTCCCATAACCTTACTGATTTTTCAAAATACAGTCTAAAGAGACAGAAGCATGCAAGGAAAGAATGTGTTTCTAGAATCTTAGAAGGAATGAAAATTAGGTAACATTATTGATAAGTTTTTCTAAATCCTAGAAAGAATCCTTTACCCTATTCCTACTTACCACCTTTTTAGTGGGAGACATTGGGAAATGTATTACCAAGGCTTATCTTGGCCTTCTAGTCATTTCTCCCTTCCATATGGTTTTTTTCTTTCCATGTAAAGGGCCTGCTAGTCTTTTGTAATACACTAACTCATTACAGAACAAAAAGAGGCAGAGATTTAATGGAAACATGGCTCAAATTGCTCTGTCTTGCCCATATCTTTTCCATGGAGCCAGAACATACAACAAGGATTGTAGTAAAATCTTCAGCAGATCTTACTGTTCGATCTCTCTGTACACAAAAGTCACTCTAATTGTGGCTCACATCCAGTAGTTGAGATTTTTTGCGGAGTATAATTATTACAAACCCTTTAATGTTCCCTTGCCGAGATTGGTATCTTTAGGTCCCTATGCTTGAATTACTGTGTTTAATCTGTCATTTGAAATGATTTGTATCTATCAAGTCTGCTTTAAATAAAGCACTTACCTTTTTCTGGTATGAGAACTTCTGTGTAATGGTTGATTAGAGGGAAGAGATGGTTTGGAGATTGAGTGTGGAGATATGCCTGCATATGACTCCTGACCTCTTATTGATACTCTCCCGTGTGCTGTGCTACTTAGTTTTGGAAATTTTGCTTGAGGCAGTGTTGGGTCATAACCAGAGGCTAGTAACTATAGGGTCATACAGACTGGAATGTGGACTTCTGCCCCTCCAGTTCATACCTTTTTTACTTGGGACAAACAATTAACATAGCTGAATCTGTTTCTTCTTCTGGAAAATAAGGTTCGGGATGGCTACCGTGTAATATAGTAAAGATTAAATGAGATCATATACAGGATAATTCCTACATTATTTATACCTTGGTTGGTATTAGTAAACAGTAGCTTCTTTTTTCCTGTCTTCGTCCTCTGTTTCTCCCTCCAGGAGGCCAAGTGAGTAAGTGAATGAATGGGAGTGTCTGAATGTAAATTTGGAATGATCAAAAATTGAAAACATTCCTCAACTAAGAAGTCAGAGTAGGTCCATAATGTTTTAGTTGCCCCTAGAAAGCTCCTGGTTTTCCTTTAATGATGAGCTGATCATTACTTGAAACACTCATTATATTCTTTCTTGACCGTTTTGTCTTCTGAAAAGGAGGAAGTTAGAATAGCTTATTGTAGCCTGTCTGACACTATGGGAAAGTGTAAAAGCTGAGACCAGTATTTGTTGGAAGGGAAAAGAGCTGGTCTCAGGAGGCTTACCATGTTTGGGTTAATGCTTCATTTACTTGCAGTTTAGGCATTTTTGGTTGCAGGAAATTTTAGTTACAGAGTTAAATCGAGTAAGAAGGATAAAAAGTGTTGAGTGTTATATGTCTATATGATGTTAATTTAATGCACAAAGCCAGTATTTTTAAAAAGCTGTAGAAATATTCAGATATGCATTAGCTAAAATTGTTCATGATGAATGCCACTAAGTATAATCAGATATAAGCATGTAGTGTTTACACTGATTTTTAAAATAAAGATACACATTTTAATTACTATACCCCAAGATGTTACATTTTTGAATTTGAGTTTTATTACAGAAGTGGCAAAAATTCACATTTTTGTCACAGGATTTTTTTTTTTTAACTAGTTTACCTCCTTACTTTAAGTGTTAAATTCCATTTCCTTTCTCTTCTCTATTCTTTTTTTCTCTTTTATAGCCATTCCCTGCGTTCTCAACTCCCATTCCTATCACTTGATGTCTTTCCCGCCCCCTCCCCCCATCTTCTGTGCTTTTCTCTACACATACTTTATACTAGAGTGGGTGGGGTTGCTAGGAATCAGAAACCCAGGTAATGTTAATGTCTGAGATAGTGTACCCATTTTCTGGCTGAAGCTGGATTCTCTTGGTTGCCTGGTTATACCCAGCATGTGTTTGCCCTTCTGCTATGTTTGCTGTTTCACATGGAGCACAGTCTGCACTGCAGAGGAAGGGGCCACTCTACTGTTCTTATAAATCCTTGGAGAAAGCTGAGCTAGAGTAACAGCTGTTGTTTTTTCCTTCTTGGAACTCTTGCAAACTGACTTGCCCTTTATGGCAAGATGAGTGTTGCTCCCTCACTGCCCATTACAAATTTGGCTCTACCCCACCTCCTTCTCAGTGTTAATCACTGACCTCATACATACAGATTCATCATGTTTGGTCTTTCCAGAGCGTTTGATGTTGTTGACTATTACTTCCTCCTTGAATCTCTCTTGTTCCTTGATTTCCAGTATACCGGATCCCTTGTTGCTCCTTTTAATTCACCCTCCACCTCACACCCTCTAAACTCCCCATTCTGGCATGTCTTCTGTCTGTTCTGTACATAACACTTGTGTAGCATGGCCCCCGGGTGCTCAACTCATTCTTTCCATCACTGTCTCAAAAAGATATCCCCTGGCCTTCTAATCTAGCCATGTTTTCAGAGCTGTGGATCCATATCTTGCCCCCACTGGCTAAATTTATTGACCCTGATCTCTGACACGTTAAATTCATCATACCCAGAGTCTGCTTCTTGTATTTCCTTTAGAATCCAACACCTCACTCAACCTAACTATCTTCAGAGCAATGAATCTCAATTGGAAGGGGGTAGGGTGAGGATTATGGGTCCCATTGAAAATACATACTGCTATTAATGAGTACATTTTACGTATAATCCCCCTACTCTCAGATGGTCTTGGACTCAAAACCTCTCTCTGAAAATGTCTCTAAGGTCCATGTCAGTTTTTCCCCCCTCGGTTCTTGCCTGCATAGATAGAAGACTTTTTTTAATTGATCTGTCCTCAATTAAAGGACAGATTGCTCTTCCTTCAATCTGTAATCATCCTACCAGTACTGGTAAATTGATTTTCCTAAAGCACCAGCAAAGAGCATGTAGTTCTTCTCTTCTGAAACCTTCCGTGTCTTGTAAAGAAGTCCACATAGTACAGCATGACACCAGAGCGCTCTTCTGTAGGATCCTCTGCTCCATCCCTAGGCTCATCTTCTACGTTCACCTGCTGCAGCCTCTGGCCCCCATGGCCCCTTGTGCTCCGACCATAGCACTGTCCCCACCCCTAGCTGAGCCTTCCTCCAAACTGCTTGGGGTGTAGAGATGTTCCTTTTTGAATGCTATTTTCTCCTTCAAGATCCTGGTCACGGTGTCATCTCATCCAAGCCCTTCCTCAGTTTCACCATTTGGAATTAGCTACCTTTTCCTCTCCATTTTTACGGTGAATTAATCATGTCTCTCATATGGCTTCCACATTCGGCTTCATTGTGGGTTGTGTGCCTGACTGTTGTGTGCTTCCAGAAAGGTAAAGGACCCTGCACTGAAGTATACAATGAAGGCATGACTGACCCAGTGAATCAGTGAACCCACTCTTTGGGATTTTACTTCTCTCAAAAATTCTCAAGTGCCACAGGTGCTAGTGGGACTGAACCACTCAAACCCCTAAAGTTGCGGAAGCATTTGTGTTGAGACCTCCCCCGTCCTCTTCAGGAGCCACCTCGTTACCATCCTCACCGCTAGGGCGTGATATTTAGCTTGTCCTGATGGTGTAGCAGAGCCATGGAGGCCTTGTGCCTGAGCCGCCTGCCTGCATCTTGGCCACAGTTCTGCCTCTGCTTGCTGGCAGGTCATGCGCACCATGGGCAAGGTGTCTTCTTGCTTTGTGTCTCAAAATTTTTTTATCTCATTCTCAACAGAAAACCCTATGGTATCTACCTCATAGGGTTGAAGTAGGAAAGTGATAATCCTTACAAACCACATAGCATAGCACCTGGCACATAGCAAGCATTCAGTAATGACTGCAGACTGTCTGTGTAAGGTCCTGGGAAGTTCTTGATCACTTCTAGGTCAGGGCTAATTACCTGGCAGCATCTGGACTAGTTATGGCCCACACATGAATGTATTGTTTTTGCGGGGTCAAGGAGTGTGGAGGTGGCTGCGGAAGTTTTGAAAAGAGCAGGAAATGTAGGAGACTGGGTTTATCTCTTGAGAACATTAGACTATCTGAGATGGTAAATATAGTGGGTAAGAATATAGGCTCAGAAGCAAGAGTGAATTACAGTCCTAGTCCTGTTCCGTATAAGCTGTGTGACCCCCATGCGAGTTGCTTAACTTCTCTGTTTCTCAACTTCTCTATTTTTAAAACGAAGATAACTATCGCACTTTATAGACTTGCTGGGATTATTAAATGGGACAGTCTAATGATAGCTCTTGCTTCGTACATAATAAATAGTACTGTGTGCTGCTTTTGTTGCCACTGATGTCCATACTTCTGCTCTTGCTACACTGGGCCGGCAACACTGGGCTTCCAGTCCCTCCTGTGACAACAGTTGCCACTGAGTAGTAGAGGCCCCCATAAGTTGGGCACGACTTTTCAGGCAGCCACATCCTCCCCCATTACCTGTAGCCTTATATCTGCTCTCTTAATGACAATTTTGTCGATGTCTTGTTGACAGATGCCACTCCTGTGCGTTCATGTCCAAGAGGGCTGTGCTGTGAATCAGTGTTTAAGGCAACATGAACCTCAAGGAACATTTAGCACCATAGTTATTAATGTGTGCTCCAGACCAATAGTATCAGTATCCACCGGAAACTTATTCTCAGGCCTCACCCCAGACCTACTGAATCAGAAACTCTGGGGGTGCGCCTAGCAATCTGTGTGTTAAGAATCCCTCTGGCTGGTTCTGATACCCGCTGCAGTTTAAGAACTACAGATGTAACACATGAGTCGTATGTCCATATTACTGACGTCCAGTAAAAGTAGTTACATTTAACTTTTTACAGAAGCCCTTGTTTGCGATGTGAGCTCACATATTATGTTAAAGCTCGCTACTTACTTTTTTTTCTTTTTGCTCTTTTTTCTGTCATTAATGGCTGTGGTAGAGCATCTCATTCTGTAAGTATTCTAGAATTTGGTATTTGTGATTGCTAGTTTGGGAATTTCTTTTCAAATAGTTGCTTTGTATTTTGTGAGTATTTTTTTTTTTTTTAATGTTTATTTATTTTTGAGAGAGAAAGAGAGAGAACAAGGCAGGGAGAGGCAGAGAGAGAGGAGACACAGAGTCCAAAGCAGGCTTCAGGCTACAACCTGTCAGCACCGAGCCTGACCTGGGGTTTGAACCCACGAATGGTGAGATCATGACCTGAGTTGAAGTTGGATGCTTAACCACTGAGCCACTCAGGTGCCCCTGTGAGTGTGATTTAAAGGTGACTCTAATATGCCTGTCTTCCAAGTTCTTTGTAGATTATTTCATTCTTCACATCAGGTACCCAGCTTTTGACTATAATGTTATTATAGTAGAATTAAATATTTGTATTTAGGGAAGTCATAATTTTGAAATTTTATCCTGAAAGATCTTTCTAAAAATTGTATGTAGTATCAAGATGCAGTTACTTATAATACATTATTAGAGTCTACATGTGATCGTGTAATGTACTCAGTAAAGGTAATGTAGATTTGGTAACATCTGAAAGTTATTATGATTTAATTATTTTATTTGAGAGAATGAAAATCAGACATTAAGAGTATTTTCTAAAGGAGTTTTGGAGATTGTAATATGCTACTGTTAAAAATTTTACTTAACCAAAGCCAACAGCCCATAGCTAAAGCATTTTGTCTGTAACTCTAAAACTGAAATGTTGATAGACATTAGCCCCAAAGCTATACACGTACTATTTAGTAATCCTGCTTCCTTCATGTTCATTTACTAGTGAACCCCAAAACATCCCACTTCCTGTGTACAGGCTCCTGTGTACATGCTATAGGAAGGCAACTAAGGAAAGCTTGAGTATTCAGTCAATTTATATCATATTTGGAAAAATAAAAATACTGAGAAGTATCTTCCTCTTCGCTTTTCGGGTATGTGAAAATAAAACCAGTTTGGGTTATTTTATCAAATATTTATTGATTGCTCAATAAGACACAATCCCAGCTGTCAAATGTATACATAGATTATTAAAAGAGTAGGTACATGTGTGGGCAAGTCATTACAAAGCAGTGTGGTAAGTACAGTAATTGAGGTGTGACAACATACAGATGAGGAGGTGATTGGGTTTGAGATGGTGGTGGGAGATGAGATTGCATGGACCAACTGATGGCATCTTAGGTTTCAAGGACAGGTAAGAGTTTTCCTGGTGAATCAGAGGAAAATTTACGTGTGCTGTGGCACAGGGGCAAAATGGAGCAAGGTATGTTCTGAGAGTTACAAATGTACATAAGAGTGTAAGGTTTCAGGAATCAATAAGGCCAGAAAGGTGGATAAGTTCCAGGGCCTTGAGGGCTTTTTGGAGCATGAGAAGAGGTCTGGGTTTAACCTTAGGATGATCCTGTTGGAGCCAAGGGTGCATTTACAGAGCATGACTACCCCTTTGTGCATTTTCTCTAGAAGATACAAATCTGCATCCGTAATTCTAGATAACCACATTTTAGTTTTTTCAACCACAAAAGATTTCAGGAGGAAATGTGGGGGTGAATAATTACTAATAGGTTATCGTCCTTTGAAAAACTACCCAGTATGGATGCTTTTCAGTGTGGGTCAGCAGTTCTATCTATAAATGTACAAAGAATGGCACAATGATGACATATTCTATTTAAAACATTTGTTTTTTCAAAATTTTAAAAAAATGTTTATTTTTGAGAGCAAGACCACGAGCGAGGTAGGAGCAGAAAGAGAGACACAATCTGAAGCAGGCTCCAGGCTCTGCACTGTCAGCACAGAGCCCAGTGCGGGGCTCGAACCCATGAACCATGAGATCATGACTTGAGCCAAAGCTGGACTCTTAACCACCTGAGCTGCCCAGGCGCCCCTCTATTGAAAACATTTGTAATTCACAGTCTGCAGGGAGTAATTTGGGAGATACCAAGAAAACCTGACATGTTTTCTGTCTTCAAAACATGTCTTTCTTAAAGAATCCTGACCCTCTGGGGGATTCAGTCATGAATATAGGTAACTAGCAAAGGGAAATCTGCAATGAAAGCCCTAATGCATAACCAAACAGTGGGGGAAGTAGTTGCTTTGAACCAGAGGCGTGAAGCAGGAGAATAGAGGTTGTGGCCCAGAAAGGTTTTGCTGTGTTGGTGGCATATTCAGCCACCATTAGAGTGTTGGCTGGGCGGAGGGAGAATTCCAAAGAATATCAATCAGTACAGTATTCTTGCCCTTAAATTATACACACGTAAGATGAATGCATCGTACAATAGTACAATATTTTATGTGGCTTAATGGTCTAATGCTACATATGGAATACTGAAACAATGTCAGTACTCTTAATACTGGAAGAGGCTCTTGACAATTAATAAGGAGGAACTCCTTCATCCAGGCTTTCTCAGGGTTTTTTGACCTACTTCAATTCCCCTGATGTTTCCTACCCAATGGCTTCAGCTTTCATCAAAGGACTTTCAAGTTTTTTGGTTTGTTTTTAAACCAGGAAGTATCAACACTTGTGGGATACAGAAGCAGTAGTGTTGTTTGAATTATGTGTGTCAGAGAATGTGAGAAGTGAGAAGGTGTTCTGGAAGGAGGTGTTTAGTAATACAAGTTTATCCCTATCTTCTCCAAAACCTCAGTGAGTGTTTGCAAAAAGGTGACCTCTAGTGGCCACTTGCTTTCTGTTGTATTTCTCTCACAGATACTTCACTCTGCTTATGAATTGATCTATGTGCAATTAAAATTTATAGAATCCTTTCTGTACACCAGGATAATAAAAAGCATTTGCTCCATCCTTTTTTCCTTGCTTAAACTTTATTTCCAAATTGACTTTTGAAATTTTACCTATTAAATATTAGGTAACCAGAATAAAGTTATCAGCCTAGGGTTATATTGTCTGTCTGGATAGTACGATTTTCTTGGGTTGATGACGTGATCTTCCTCCCTCTCATACATGGTAGCCTTTCTGTGAATTTTTTACATAAGAATATGTATATTATGGGATCCATGCAAATGTTAGTTGCTGCCAAAAAGAGGGTTGTTTCTTTAGCTATAAACAATTGATTTTGCAGCCTGCAGTCAGTCTTACTGTTAGTTTGACTGTGAGTGTAGGGAACTCTGGCAAAATGAAATGGAGCAAAACACACAAAGAATACAGCCACAACAACAAACACTTTACCTTCCAGCTTTGTGTTGTGTTTGCTGTCCTTACTTCTGGCCTTTCTGTAAGAGTTGTATACTTTTTTTGCAATCACCACATAAAACAGAAGCATTAGGACAAAAACAGTCCAGAAAATGAACTGGGATATGTAGTTCACCACTTGATGCCATTTCAACCCCAGCGGATCCTTTAAGGAGGCACACTTTTTCACAGATGATGGTGTTGCTTCCTTATTGCTCAAGATTATATTCGGCAGAGAGATGAGGAACAAAAAGAGCCAGACGAAGGTCGAGATCATTTTCGCAAAAGCAGGTTTTTGTACAAAATATTTTCCAAACGGCCTGATGATCTTCAGGAATCTATCAAAGGCTATGAAGCCTAGCAGTGTGATGCCCACATACATGGCCTCGTAAAAGATGACCGCAGAGAAACGACACACAAAGGCCCTGAGTTGCCAGGGTCCGAGGTGTGAGTCAGAGAGAATTTTAAATGGAAGCGTGAACGTCATTATCAAGTCGGCCACCAAAGTATTTTTGAGGTAGACAATGAAGGTGGAGGAGCTGGGGATGTGAACGAACACCCACAGGGCCAAGGTGTTCAGCAGGATGCCTGTGAAGAAAACGATGGTGTAGATGACTGGGAACACCAGCTGTGCTATCCGTGTGTCCCTGGGGCACCGCTCAGACCCATTGAAGCCCTTTATCACTGTGGTGTTCATGGTTTCCAGGGTCAGCTGTTATAAAGAAACACACACACAAAATCAAATAAGAAGTCATGATTTCCAAGTGCTACTTTTAAAAACAGGCTTTAGGTATATAGCCTATTAACACCTTATATTTATTCAGCCCATTCAGTAGATGAGTTGAAAAGGCACATGTTTCTGGCTACAAATTTTTTCAAACGTGTACTACATTTTTGGTACTTGTCAGTACCATTACTTCTACACCCTTTTGAAATCCAAATAACAGGTTCTACCTCCTTCACAAGTGCTGCTTTGAACATGGCAATGAAGCAAGACCCATTTAAGAAGTAAAAATCCATGTCAGCTTGCTGTACATTATATCATTCCTTATACTCTTAATCTATGGTTTCTAGAACGTTTACCGTAAAGTGTTTTTCCCCCTTGAATACATTCTGTCTTTCATAAGCAAGCCCGCCCATAAGAAAAGTTGAAATTCACCTGTATTTGGAAGGACACTGCGCTCAGTGTCTTCTGATTGAGGCAGCCATCAGTACAGTCCATGAAGAGCATGTGAAGCAAGTGTTGTTCTGCTTTCTTATGCTGGGTTTCCTTCCTCATTTTCACGTGTGTAATGTAATCAATTAGAACCTCTTCATATTCAAACCTTTGCAAATTATCTAATAGGAAAGCTCTTTTATTTCAAACTTAGGTGATGTTAACCTACTGTGACTTAAATGAATTAGCTTAGAGGCTGTTCTCTTCATATTCTCTCATCTAATAACGTTCTGGCAGTTTATCTTTGCCGTCTACATGGTCAGCGAAATTTTCGAGTACCTCTTGTATATTATAGTAGGTGGCAGAACAATAAATTAGCCCCAGGTTACAACCACACAGAAGAGCAAGAGTTGACTTTAAAATTAGAATCATCATCTGCTCACTTACGGACTGCTTTTCTCAGAAATTTGTGTACAGTTGGCCGGCCTGTTTAATTTTACATGTACCTTAGTTTTTGGTCTTTCTATCTCAGAGAGACAGAGTGATATATTTTCTAAGAGTTCAGGGCTTTTTGACCCAGATTTTTTTTTTTTTTTTTTTTTTTGGAGGGGGTGGTTAGAATCACAGATCCAGCAAATACTGAGTACTAGGTAATAGACAAATGATTTCATAGCTCTCTCAGTTTCCTCATCTGTGTAATGGGTTTAATGATAGTATATTACCTCATATGTTATTGAGAAGACAAAATGAATATATAGAATTATGCTGGGTATATAGGAAGCACTAAAAAATGTTCACCCCATACTGCATTGGTGAGTGAAATGCTGATTTAAATGGAGGTATACTATTTCGCTCATTGGAAATCATCTTTCGAAATCTCTCTGTTTAACGTATGCGGAGTGTGGAAGACTCAGGAATTTTATCAACCTTGGGCAAGGTCTATACAATTTATCCTTTAAATGTCTTCAAGTGCAAGGTCTATACAATTTATCCTTTAAATGTCTTCAAGTTTGAAAGGGTGTAATTGCCGCTTTGTTTAGAGACCATTGTTGTCCATGAACAGAAGTGTGTCCCTGCCAGATAGGTAAAGGGAAAGAGGAAATTAGTGGACCTTATGAGGGGAATGTTGAGTTCTCCATGGTGAGTTTCACTTCATAGTTTCTCCTGCACATTTCACCACAGAGTTGGACCAGACTGTGGGGTTAGATTGAATAACAATTTGGGGATGACTTGGTTTGGGATTCTAAGAATAAAAATTTCATGTCCCACTGGGCATTTGAAAATATGAAGCAGTAGGATGCTGGATAATTTTGTTGGAACTGCCCAATCATGGCACAATTTACAACATGTAAGTTTGACTCAAATAAATTGTTTCTTGAAGATATTCTGGATTTCATTTATGCGATAGAACATAATTTAAATATACACCTTTATGCTTTTTACTTCAGTAGAGGAAAAATAACCAACTGGTTTTACTTTTTATGTAGAGGGATGTGACCTACATAATGAAGTATACATTTCCTGAAATCTCCAAAATCTTTATCTAGATGGAGGTTTGGAATAGTTTCAGTTTAAACAGGGAAATGCTGTACAAAATAATTGCATAATTAGAAAACTGGAAATCACATTTTGGTCAACTTTCAAAATGTCGAAGTGTGGGAAACTCTGAAAAGGGGAACTGACTTAACGCTGCCCATTTCTAGAGTTCTGGAAGTGTATTCTTTTAAATGCGGCAAGTTTCAAAATGTTTGACCATACTAAATATCCCAACAGATCACACATTCCTATATGCCCATGTGTTTAATATGAAGTCGTTGACTTTTCCTTGATTTACCCTAGTGCTGGTGCCCAGGGGGCAGGGGTGTGTGTCTTTGGTCCTTGATGGCCTGACTGAGAGGAGCACTCTCTCAGGAACCAGAGTGCCTGGTTTCAATTTCTTATAGCTCTACTTTTCTTGTGACTTTGGGCATGATATTTTATGTTCTCTATGAAACCGTTGTCTCCTCTTTACAATGAAAATAAATAATAGTATTTGCTTTGTTGGAATGTTAAGGAAATGAAATGAGTGAAGTTCCACCAAGTGTATAGAATAATGTATGTTAGGTTGTAGGTGTTCTTGTGTTTCTTATTAAATGAAGCTAAAAGTAGAATACCTTTGGTGATAGATCAGAAAAGACAGGTGGGAAGAATCGAAGATGAAATGAAAGGTTCCATAAATCAGAAGCTTGCCAAAATGGGAATAAATTTAATTTAAAATCTTATCAGACTTGCTGAGGACATAGTCAAAACCAATAAAATAAGTATAGCTAGTGATTATACTGCTCAAAGTGATAATGTGATCTTATTTAATTCTTAGAAAAATCCTCAGAGATTGATCCCATTTTGCAGATAAGAAAATTGAGGCACAGCAGTTAAGCAGTTAAGCAGTTTGGTGAAAATCAACCCAAGCCCACTTCAAACCCACATAGTCTGGTTCAGAGGCCATACTCAGAACCTGCCTCATGCTCCCAACTGTCAGCAATCATGGATAGGGTGAACTAGAATTGTTTACTAGATTGTAGAGTTTTTCAGCTGGGTATTACTGATTGATGAGTGAGGAATAACAATCAACTTTAAAGTTTAATGGATTTGTGAAACTTTTTTCCTTACTGTGAGGTATCTGGCTGAAAACATAAATTGGTTCCAAGTAGTATGATCAGCAAAAGAATTAAAGAAGATATAATTAGAAACCTGCCAAATGGCACTAAACTATTTTTTCCATCTGTAGTCTCTTTTGGGATTCTCTTTGGGGTCAGAATTAATAGTCTAAAGGTTTCTGTTGATGTGGCTAAGCAGTACCATACAAAATCTGAAAAGATGAGGAAGCATTTATTTTCATTTGGAATGAAAGTCAAAGTGGGAACTCTTACAAGAGCCTGTACTTTCCATCAGACATAGCATGGTATGTTTTCAGATAATAGAAAATTGTTTAAAAAATTCCCCACTGGATGAACTGAAAGCAGAAATAATAAGTTAAAGTAAGTTGTGCAGTTTAACATTAAATGTAAAAGTGTCTATAAATAGAGCCAGTATAGAACACCTCTACAGATAACTGGAAACAGGCGATAAGTTCATAGTATTACCTGAAACATGTTCATATCAGTTTCATATTTTTATTATAATATGAAACAATACAAGTTTGAGGAGTTCAAATATAGTCATGTGCATAGTCGAAAGTGAGAATTATCCCCCTTGCATGAACATACCATCGTGTGTGGAAGCATATATTTATATTTATTGATATATCAGATCTTTGTTTCCTTTCATGATAGTACATGAAGATTTGCCTATTTTTTTTTTTTAATGTTTATTTTGAGAAAGAGCGCATGCCTCTGCTTGCATGAGCTGGGGAGGGGCAGAGAGAGAAAGAGAGAGAAAAGACAGCTAAAATCTCAAGCAGGCTCCGTGCTGTCAGCAGGGGGCCTGAAGGTGGGGCTAGATCCTAAGACCCTGGGATCACGAACTGAGCTGAAATCAAGAGTGAGATGCTTAACTGACTGAGCCACTCAGGTGCCCCAATTTACCTATTTTTTTTTAAGTTTATTTATTTTGGGAGAGAAGGAGAGAGGCAGAGAGAGGGAGTCCCAAGCAAACTCCCTGTTGTCTGTGGGAGCCTGAAGTGGGGCACGAACTCATGAACCATGAGATGACGACCTGAGCAGAAATCAAGAGTTGGATGCTTAACCAACTAAGCTACCCAGGCACCCCTAACTAATAAAAAATAAATAAAAAATTATACTATGTAAAGTTACCATAGTTTAGTTAAGGAATTTACTGATTGGCTTTTTTTTTTTTCTCAAAAAGTGTCTCTATTAGGCACAGTACTGTAGGACACACATATATCTGTATATTTTCGTTCCATTCCAACATATTAGTGGTAACTTTCCTAGAGGTGGGATTGCTGGACCAAAGCTCTGCATCAAAATGTTGAATGATATTTTCAAATAGCTTTCCAGGAAAATTATACCAATTTACTGTCTCCTTAAGTGGGATTCTTCCAATACTGTTAGAAAAATCTTTTAAATCAAATCTAAACCTAAAGATGAAAAAAAATCCATGTAATTTAAATGTAAATTTATTTGCTTATTAGTGAGGGTACAGATTTTTTCATATTTTTAGTGTCTATTTGTATTTCTCCTGGAAGTTAATTTTTTATATTCTTTTCCCGTTTAAAAAGCCAGGCTGTTTCTATTTATTGACTCGTAAGTGTATTTCTACATATTTAATTCCAACTGGCATCAGTGTATTCTCATTTTGGGCGTTACCAATCAATAGTGATCACATAGATCAGGCACTGGAATCTGTAGTTGTTTTCTGAAATAACTAGATGCATGGATAGAGGGTTCTTTTTCTGTGTATTTTCTCCCTGTTTTCAGAGTTCTAGTCCAGGGATTGTCAATTTTCATTTCTCCCTTTCTTATAGAATTTTTTTTTCAATGTTCACCTGTGAGAAAGAGTATGTGAGTGTCCTTGTAAATGGGGGAGGAATAGAGAGAGAGGAGGACAAAGGAACCATTCCAAGGGGGCTCTGGGCTCTGCACTGATAGTAGAGAGCAATCAATCTTTTCTGAAGAGCCACGTAGTAAATATTTAGGTTTTACAGCCATGCAGTCTTCATCACAATTATTCAACCCTGTCGTTGCAGCAGGAAAGCAACCTTGGATAAAACCTGAGGGGGTTTGACTGTGTTCTAATAAACCTTACTAGGGACACAAACTTGAATTTCATAGAACTTTAATACAATATGAAATTTTATTCTTCTTATTTTCTTCCTGTTGATATTTGAAAATGTGAAAACCGTTCTTAGGTCTCAGGTGGTGGGTTTGGCTTGCAGACTAAAGTTTGCCACACCTGCTTTAGACTGTTTCTGTAAAACCCACTGCCAGAAACTGCCACTAACCGGCAGCCTTAGGACTTGTTAGCTACTAAGGCTATGGGCAAGACTACATTTTGTTGGTCTCATCTTCTGAACTTTACAACTTCTGGACCCGAGAGTACAAAACTTGGCTTTCCTTTTTTTTCTTAATATAAAATCTGGGATTTATTATGTATATTAAAATTCCTAGTGACATGTAAAAATAGTGACATGTCCTGTGTATCATGAGTGTTCTGTAAACACGTATCTCTCAGTCTGTCTTGAATGGATTCAGTTTGATGTCCAATGCAGGAGTGTATGCTAAGGTTTTTGAATAAGGAATTCCCAACAAAATGTGACTTAAGATTTTAATGTAAATTTTTCATATTATATATAAAAACAGAAATGATTCCAAACACTTGACAGTTCTTTTATAAAAATTCTATAATACTATTTGTGTTCCTGCTTTCTTTCTCTTGTCGAAAATGTCATTTCAGTAAATTAAATTAATCCAAAGGGAAAGTTTATTTGGGAAAGTTTTTGTCCACTCTGCCTTCTCCCAGCAGCTCATGGGGTCATGGTACCTCGGTGTCAGTTTTAACCCACCCTCTACCCCCTGACTTGGACGGTGGGTCTGCCTTCCATTTTTCCCAAATACAAAATGAGAAGATCAGATTAACTGATCTCCAGGTTCTTTCCAGCTCAGCTCTCGGGCTGTTCTTACAGAACGTGCACCCTTATGCATGTGATATTAGAGTGAATTGCGTTAGCCTGTGTGGCGGGAATGTGGACTAGTAGTATGTGGAATAGGCATCTTCTCTTGGTGCATCTCCAGTGTCATCCAGTGCTTGTGGACACCAGTGCCATGCGAGTAAAAGCAGCCACTTGAGAGTAGATATCATTTAGGAAGTTAAGTGACTTCGATACTGGAATGTAGCTCAGCAGAACTTGGAGGATGTAGATAAAATCGATGAATACTGAAGTTCAGTGACCTTCCTTACACTGAACTTCACTTTTATTTCCTCTCTCATCATATTTTGATATTGCCTTATGTTTGAGAATCATCCCTGAGGTTCATAAACAATTGACGTAAATAATATCGGCTTCCAAGTGTGTTATATATTTTGTTTACGTTAAAAATAACGACTGTGAAGGGGTGCCTGGGTGGCTCAGTTGGTTGAGTGTCCGTCTTCAGCTCAGGTCTTGATCTCACACGGTTCATGGGTTCGAGCCCCACGTCTGGCTGTATGCTGACAGCTCAGAACCTGGAGCCTGCTTCGGATTATGTGTCTTCCTCTCTTTCTGCCCTTCCCCCACTTGCATTTTGTGTGTGTGTGTGTGTGTGTGTGTCTCAAAAATAAGTAAACATTTAAAAAATTAAAAAAGGACTGTGGCTTATGTACAATCAGTATGTTATCAATCTGATCTATTATTTCATTTACTTATGGACTAATTCATGTGATAGGTTACCTTCAGAAGAGACTGCCCAATAACGTCTCATAAAATAGTGTTGGCAGTTACCCCTTATTAAGTGGGTTTGCTGTTTGATATAGGAGTATGTAAGAGGTGAGGCATGGTATCTAATGTCTTTGAACAAAGAAATTCCAACAAAGTGTGATTTAGAGTTTAATATACATTTTTTTTTACACACAAATGACAAACCAGTAATTACAAACATTTTAACTACTTTTCTGTTACTAGTTATGCTTTGCAACCACATAATCACATTTGTTTTTCTCATTAAAGGAAATATTCATTAACCCAAGTAGTACTTAATTTCTAGAAGCTAGTTAATAAAGGTAAGTGGCAATGGTGGTACTGTACTGAGTAAAATTGTCAAAATATTAATAAAACTGGTTTCTCTAGTATTAAGGAAATACTCAGGAGTTTTTGGTTTTAGAATGTCATAAAAGTAACCATTTTAATAACTTTGCTATTTCTGCTCCTTTATTGGAAAGGTATTTTTAAACCTCTATCTTCTTAATGAAAATTTAAAAAAATCAGTCCAATTACCATTTCAATTAGTTTAAATTTCCTAAGATTTTTGCTAATAATTAGAAGTTAGTAGTAACTATTCTTTGTGTGTCCCACTTAAATCTTTATAATGAGTATCACAGTAGATGAGCATTTGGTTACGGTCTTGGATGTATATACATCTTAGTATAATTTTTGGTCAGAAGATTTTTTTATCAGATTTATCATTCTCCCTTAGTTGACTATAACTTGATAATAACATTGTGCTCAGTAACGTATTTAAAGGATTACAGTAGATATTATATGGTTACCCATTTTGCCAACACTCTACAAATCATGAGTTCTCTGTAGTTTGGCTTGTAACCGTGGTAATTAGATACAGTTTGTTTTGCTACCCATATCTCTATGTTAGGTTTCTTTTCTGTATTTTAAGATAGCTTTTTCATACTGGAAAAGTAAATGAAAATTACTTCTGTAGTTTTCTACTTGTTTAAAGAGTCATTGTTACTGACTCAGCTTACTGTTTAGCCAGTATTTTTACACAGTGTTTTCCTTTTGTGTATTCCAACCACTTACAGATTGAAATATTACCTCATTTGGTTTACATTGGAGTCTCTTCACTTGGGTCACCACCATCCTGTTCTTTTTTCCTGTTTTCTTGAGATAGAGATGTTGCAGAATTGGGGCACTTCAGCATACTCATTAAGGAGTTTTTGAAGGACTTGCAAAGGAAAAAGTAGATGAATGGATCCAGGCATGCATTTAAGGAAGTTAACCAAAGGGTGCTCTCTTTAACATAGAACAGAGTATTTTCAGCAGAGCAGTCAAAGACATCCCGGGTCTGGCTCAGGGTATAGGGAATGCGGGCAAAATGGAAAGGAACAAAACATATAAAAAACACAGCAATGATAATGAAAACTTTGATGTTTACCTTCTTCCTAGGGACTTTGCCTACACCTCTTGTTCTGACATATGACCTGTATAGTTCTTTTGTAATAAGTGTATAACATACAATGACAATTAAAAAATTAATCCAGAAAATGACTTGACAGATGTAATTGACTATTTCATGCCAGACCAGACCAAACTCCGATTTGAGGAACGAGCATTTCTTCACATTCTTTTCTCTTGGCCTCCTGTTGGTCAGAATCATGTTGGGCAAAGAGATCAAGAACATGAATGCCCAGATTACAACGGAGAGAATCTTAGCCCCCAAGAGATTGTTGGGATTGGATGTCTTAAATGGCCTGGTGGTTTTCTGGTAACGATCAATAGTTATCAGTCCCAGGAATGAAATACTAATGTACATTGTAAAATAAAATATGACAGAGGTCACTTGGCATACAAAGGTTCTCAGTGGTCCTGTTCCCAGCTTGGTATCACTGAGGATTTTGAATGGAAAAGTCAGAATCATGAGAAGATCAGAAATGACTGTGTTCTTAAGAAAAATAATAAAGTTGGATTTACTGCGGATTTGAAAGAAAATCCTCATTGCCAGGCTGTTTATGATGAGTCCAACAAAAAAGAGGACGGTATAGAGGAGCGGAAAGAGGACCTGGGTGATTTTGTAATCTCTGGTGCACAGGCTGCCATTCCCAGCCACAGAGGTGAGGTTGTCCATGGCTTGTGTTTCTTCTTAGCTACCTAGGGGAGGAGGGAAGGGATGGTTATTTTCACTCCCAGACCATTGATTTTGTCTTATCCCTGTAACATTTTTGGACAGCCTTCTCTAAAAATTGGGGTTTCCTATCCTTGTTACAGAAAATTGAACCTTAGAATACTTAATCATGGCAAATCCTCTATTTCCAACAAATAAAATAGTCTGACGTGTATTATGTGAAGGTATAGATGCTTTGTATTTCTCATTTGCTAAATGTTTGTCTCTTAAAGGACATCTTGATCGTACACAAGTGTGCAGATATTTTAACCCATATATATGTCATTTTGGACTTTGCACAGTGTATTAGAAGTTTTTACATACATTTTCTTGAATACTATTCGATACAAAAATAAAAAAAAAAATGAAGTGGTCATCAGATGGTGTTCTTCAAAAATAGCCAGGGCATACTTTCTTAGGTATCTAGAGTATATAATTGTAGCTAAAATAAAATATTGGAGCCATGTCCTTGCCTGGTTCTATAGATAATTATACCACAATAGGCGGATATAAAAGAAAACTAACACTTGACTTGAATACATTATCTGGTATCTGAGTTTTGAAAAAAAATTTTTTTAGTTTTTACTTTAGAGAGAGAGCACACAAGCAGGGAAGAAAGGGGATTGAGAGAGAGAGCGAGCGAGCGAGTGAGCAGACTCTAAAAATCTCAAGCAGACTCCAAACTCTAGGCTCAGCCTGGAGCCTGATGGGGGACTACATTCCAGAACCCTGGGATCGTGACCTGAGCTGAAATCAAGAGTTGGACCAACTGAGCCACCCAGGCACCCTTAAGTTTTGACATTTGAAATGAAATTTGTAATTTTTTTTTTTAAATCACAGGCAAATGCAATTGATTTTCTATGAATATTATTCCTAAATATAAGACATGGTAATGTTAAAAACACACATATCCAAATAAAAGGTTCCATTTGAAATACTTAAATTGTGACAAGTAGAGATAACATTAAATTCTCACAAATTTAATTTTTCATTGTCTAATTACTGAAAGTAAAAGTTTCAGATTGTGACAATTACAGCTTCAATTTTCAACACCCCCTCGCCTGTTTAAAAAAACAAAACAAAAACTAAACAAAACCCAGTATTAAATTGATATAGGATCATAGATTTTAATCTTCTTTGCTACTGCTATGTACTCTTATTTGTGCATTCACTGATACCTTTTTTTGGAAATTATGCATTGGGAATGCTAATGTGGCATAGACTATATCTTATTTAATGAGTATTCTTGATATTAAGATTATTATTTCCATCTGTCTATATTTAAATCTCATTTTACACTCCAGGTAAAATAAATAAGACCATTTGTATTTTATTTCTGTGCTGCGTGTGTGTGTGTGTATGCGTGCGTATGTGTGTTTAATGAAGAAGTTAATGGTTTTCCTGACACCATTAGTACAGCTTGTATTTTCATTTTTATTCCAAATAAGTTCATGCATTGACATTATTAAAGGTTTCCAATTTTAAGAAAACTTGACAAACATGTACACATTCATCATCATGTAAACACCTGTATTTGTCAAATACTTTTAGATATAAAATTACCTGGTTGTTTTGTTGATTCAGGAGGATTTAAATGTATCCATTAATTGGCAGTTAAGGCAACCTGCGGAGTAGCGTCTGGTATTTTCCTTTTAATGTCTTAGTTTAGTTGTTATAACTCTTTATCTTCTGAGTGTTCATCAGTAAAGTCTTGAGTGTTCTAGAGAAAAAGAGAGGAAGAGAGGACTTCACAATCAGAAATTACCTTCCAGTGCCCTGGACTCAAAGCTGTGCAGACACTCTATTTCCGTCTGGCCATTTTTAGGACTTCTGCTTTTATTTCCCTGAGAAATGTGGGGCAGGATGGGCAAGAATTCATCGTTTAAAATGCAGTTTAAAATCTTGCTTCTGTTTGGTGAGACCTGCCCATAGAGTTTGATACTTTATGAGTTCTTTTGGCTGTTTCCCATGTACACAGTAAATCCATGTTGAGATCAAGCTTTTCAAAGTCTGCTTCCCGGAGAAGATTGCGAGCTTGCTTTCTCGGATGATTATTTACCTGAAAACATACTGTGCTCAAGCTGGGTGATATATTACCTTTTAACAAGTAATTACATTAACTCAAAACGTGTGCTTGATACGGATGTTAAGTCTCTTGCCCCTTGTTTTTTTTTTCCTGGCTAATAATGTCATTATTTTAAATCTGTGTTTGATCAAGTCTTCGTACGTGAAACAGTTTCCTCTCATTATAAATTTGAAGATTCCAAAATTACATTAAAAAAGAAAAACAGTTGTATCCATTGCCAGGCTTATTATATAAAGTGTCTTTCAGGCTTTTCTTAAATAGAATTTGAATATAAACAATTATTTTGTAATCTAGCTTTTGGTTGGGCAGAGAATATGTTATTAAATTAAGGGATCTCTGTTTCTCTGTTACCTTTACATAAATGTTTTTGATGCTCTCTCACACACATACAAGATTTGAACTGTAATGTCCCTTTATTTCCAGTAGATCCACTTGGCTTGGTGCCTTTGGTGTGAACATATGTTTTGGTTACTTCTTTCTTTTGAATTTTGAGTGGGTCTATCTCTGCGTATGTTAAATAATCTTTAACATCAATTTTCTTTTTTTTTAATTTTTTTTAACGTTTATTTATTTTTGAGACAGAGAGAGACAGAGCATGAATGGGGAAGGGTCAGAGAGAGGGAGACACAGAATCCGAAACAGGCTCTAGGCTCTGAGCTGTCAGCACAGAGCCCAACGCGGGGCTCGAACTCGTGGACCGCGAGATCATGACCTGAGCCGAAGTCGGCCGCTTAACCACAACTGAGCCACCCAGGCGCCCCCAATTTTCAAAGTGCAGAACAGCCGCCCAGCATCGCCTAGGAAGTTGTGACAAATGCACATGCTTGGACTTAGCCAACCTAGCTCCATTGAATCAGAAACTCTGGTTGCACCCCTTAGCCATACTTTAAAGAACCTTCCGAGTGAGGGTTATGAACAGTAAACTTTGAAGATCACTGATTTAAACCAACCTGAGAATTTTGTTGGCATTAGGAGTTTGGGATTAAGCTATAATTTGAGTAATTTCAGGGCACCTGGGTGGCTCAGTTGGTTAACCAAGTGTGACTTTTGGTTTCAGCTCAAGTCATTATCTCATGATTGTGGGATCTGGCCCCTCGTGGTGCTCTGTACTGAGTGTGGAGTCTACTTGGAATTGTCTCTCTTCCTCTCTCTCTGCCCCTCCCCCACTTTTGCTTGTGTGTGCTCACTCTCTATCAATCAATAAACTTTAAAAAATATTTTAGTAATTTCAGTCAGAAATTTGAGTCATGTAATGATCCCAATCTGTTAGTCATCTAGAGGTGTGATAGTGGAGTCCTATAAAAGTGGGAATTCTTACGTTATTTCTATTTTGAAATGTATTGCATTAATCAAATTTTAATACTTGGTTTTTGGTTTGGAGACACAATAGTATACTTGTGGAAAACACTTTTATGCCTACGTACACTTCAGAATAATAAGAGCCAACATTTGACTTCTTATATTGTCGTGAATTAACTTGTTGAATGATCTCTGTTATTCTCTGAAGTAGATAGTCATCTTGTTTCCGTTCTCTGTATGATGGAAATTGAGGAGCAGAGTGAAGTAGGGACCCCATTCTAACTGATCTCAGAGCCTGTACCTGTAACCACTGTGCACCTAGAAATCCTCCCTCAGTGTCTGGTCGACCTAACCCCCCACCCCCATGTCTACTTTGTTGAGGCCCTGGAGCAAGAGGTAAATACCATGAATGGAATGGTTGTACTGTTTTCAAGAAAATAGAAGTCATATTTGCCTATACACCCAATTGCAAACTTTAGTGTAAAGGATGTTTATGAAGTGTTTTTAAGGTACTCAGATGAAACAAGGCTTGTGGAAAAAAAAAAGAGCATTACTGATTTCAACAAATTAATATGCCATACTAAAGAAACACTAGTTCAGGATACTGACATCTTACTACATTATGAAGAATTTATATTTCCAAATTCCTAGAAGGCTATGAATAGTGATTTGAGGGGTAAATCAAAAGGCCCCAGCTCCTGATCTAAATTAACTTTCCTTTGATTGTAACTCACAACCACCTATCTGTAAATCTTCTCTGGGAATTTTCTCATTAGGAATTGACTGCCAATTACCCATGTAGATCACTTTCAAGTGAATCATCTCAGGTTATAAAAGTATACTGTTGGGCGCCTGGGTGGCTCAGTCGGTTAAGCGGCCAACTTCGGCTCAGGTCATTTTCTCACGGTCCGTGAGTTCGAGCCCAGCATCGGGCTCTGTGCTGACAGCTCAGAGCCTGGAGCCTGTTTCAGATTCTGTGTCTCCCTCTCTCTGACCCTCCCCCGTTCATGCTCTGTCTCTCTCTGTCTCAAAAATAAATAAACGTTAAAAAAAAGTATACTGTTGACCCGTGAACAATGTGCAAATTAGGGGTACAGCAGTCAAAAATTCGCGTTACAGCTTAAAAAAAATTTTGAGTTTTTAATGATGTATAATTGACATATGCATATAAGTTTTGACTTCTCATAAACCTGACTAATAACAGCCCACTGTGGACGGAAGCCTAATCGATAATACAAACAGTTGATTAACAGCTATTTTGTATGTTATATGTATTATGTACTATATTACAGTAAAAGCTAGAGAAAAAAAAATGTAACAGTCCACTTCTAGTACTCTATTGATTGAAAAAAGTCTGCACATAGGGGCACCTGGGTCACTCGAGCGTCCAACTCTTGATTTTGACTCAGGTTATGATCTCATGGTTTGTGAGTTTCAAGCCCCATGTCAGGCTCTGCTCTGATAGTGCAGAGCCTGCTTGGGATTCTATCTCTCCCTCTTTTTCTGCCCCTCTCCCCATCTCCCTCCATCCTTCCCTCCTTCCCTCTCTTTCTGTCTCTAAATAAATAAATAAGTAAATAAGTAATAAATAATCTTAAAAGGAAAAAAGTCTGCACATACGTGGGGCCCATGCAATTCAAACCTGTTTTTTGGGAGTCAGCTATATTATTGTACAGAGAAGTAGAACAAGTTGTACACTTGAGCCTGTCATTAATAAACAACAGCAAATGCAGTTTATAATTGTATGTATTCTCATTGGAAACAGGACTGATTTTGATTGATTTGGTTAATTTCTAAGATTGAGATGACTTCACAAAATGAATTTGTAGCCCAGAATTTTTACATGTAAGTGGTTTAATTGGTTGGTTTATTTTGCCACATCTATTAAAGGTAGTCTGCTTCTCTGAAAATATTTGCTTCAATTGGATTACTCTGAACTTAGAGAGCCATGTCCTGAAATGGTAGGACCTGGTGTTCCTTGTGGAATCAGGTTAGGGCAAGAGAATGGAGATATAATTGAGACATTTGATTAGGTCTTAGGATATTTTAATTCTCACATTGCATGGTTTCAAAGTGTGGTCATTTTGACATTATTGAATGTTTTGAATGAACACATGCATTTTAAGGCACTGCTTACTCGTAGAATTTAGTGGTTTTACCCGTTTGAGTATAAAAATTGAGGTAGAATATGAGACATTCTCCACAAGTAAAGATTCTTGGGTGTGGGGTATTTTGCAAAAGAAAATGTCATCTTGATCTAATTATCTGTCATCCCTGGCTTGATTGTTTTGCTTGAAAGCAGAGGACTAGTAAATATAGTCAAGCGCACTGATGTTCATTTTATTGTGCCCCCAGGATGCGTTGAGCCTCTTGCCCAGAGCTGTCATTTCAGCCATACCATGGGCCTTAAGCTAGTGTAGAACAAAAATTTCCTGTATAAATCTAATGAAAGGAGTCTCCTTTTTTTTGGATTTAAAGGAGTTCTTCCATTTCAGGTGGAGTAACAAATGAGAAGAAGCTGCTAATTTCTTACTCCTTTGACACAGCCTCTCCATGCATGTCTGCTCTCTTCGTATTACACCTCTGCCCAAGGCTTATCCCTCATGTCACACTTATTTGGAAGGTCATTTATTCTAAACAGAGTAATGTGACATATTGAAAGATTCTGCGAAAAAATAATTTGGAGGCCTCTTTTAAGAGTTTTTCATTTTAATAGATAAACAAAATCTTTATGTAAGTAGCTCCATTTTTTTTTAAATGGTAGTTTTTCTGCTTTTCTGGGATATGGGGTAGGGCGCTCTGTGCAATTTATTTCATGATGACTGCTGGGTTTACATTTGAATATTTAAACATACACAATTATAGAGTGTTGGAAGTATCAAATGCAATATCTTGTTTTTTTTTTAGGACCATCACATTTACTTCATCTGTTTTTCATGAGTGTTTAGAAGATAAGGAAGTATATCTAGAGTGGGATTCTTTTTTGTCTCCTTCTAAAAAGAACATTAATTTATTAATTTTAAAATTCTCCGATGATTGGGTCAGTATAGAAATACCAGGACATATGAATGAGGTAAAAGGAGAGTACACAGCTCTGATAATCACCTCTGTTATCCCGTCTTATGAACACACATACACGCTTCCGCAACATGTCTAATCACTTAGGTTTTGATGATGACTTAGAGGAGACCTGACTTCAATTAACTCAAATTCTTACCAGTAAGGGTATTTAGCTCAAGATACCTATTTTAATTTCTTCAGTACTCCAAGCCTTCTAGGGCTTTTGGACATGTCTCCTCCCAGTTTGTTGCTCACTTAAGTCTTTGTGAGTGTCAGATATTGTCTGAAGAAGAAGAGAAATCGGTCCTGAGGATGAGATTTTCAGAACTTAGCTTATACGGGAGATGACCTGTTTAACCCAAGCACAGCAGCGGGCTAGCAGGAGACGGGTCGCCGGCCTTCCAGAAACACGACAATTGATTCTTTTTTTCTGCCCAGCAAGTTGTGACCTTCAGGGTATAAATAATGGAGTATGTATCTGATACAGATACCAACTATTCAACTTGACGGTTTTTTAATACCTAGTTGAAGGAACAGAGAACTCATTGGAATTTTTGGAAATATTTGGCCCATTCTGTTAGGTTGACCTTGTTCTCATGTACTATAAATTGCTACTTGAAGACGTAGATTTTCTGTAAGTACAAAAATTTGATATAAACAAATCTTGTGGGCTAATGAAAAACAGTCACTTTTGAAATATCTTTGAAGACTAGTAAAAGCTATCATGATTTACCTGAAAATATTAATTATCAGACACAAATAGGGTCTTCAGGCCCCATATAGAGGCTAATGGTTCTTTTGCAGCTAAATGCATATTTTTCTTGATTTTTTAATTTCATCCCTTCACTCTAAACTCTTGACTTGGCTGCTTCTGGTCCACCTCCCTGAGCAAATCAGAGCCAGTAAACTGATGAAAGCTTTTTCAAGTTTCTTATTTCCTTACCTCCAAATTTCCCTATAGTTTTACCATTTTCTTCCCCGAAGTAGAAAGTTGTCCTGGGTTTTCTTTACAAGCTAATCCAAACAACAAACCATTGTTTCCTATCTCCTGTATCAGCTATCTACCTTCCAATCTGGATTTCCTTCATGGAGATTCCTTTAATTGAAACATACCTTTGGAACAAGAGTTTGCCTTTGGTTTTCCTAATACACCTATTCCCCTCCACCTTTCAAGCTATTGTTCTTCCTGACCAACTACTAGTAAATGCAGGTTACTTGTCTCACCCTTACCATTTCACCATCTACTCTTACTACAATCCTGTTTCCGGCTTTCTGCCCCTACAGAGAAACTTCTCTTTTGAAGTTGATGTGTAGTTTGCTTTTGTTTTTGTTTTTTTTTAAATAAGTCAGAGAGGCAACATTCATTGAGACTTCTTGCTGCATTTGACACTGTCGATGGCCCTCTTAATGTTCCCCCCCCGACTTATGTGACCCCCACTTGTCCACTGATCTTGTTAATTATGGAGATTATGTGTGCATCATTTGATGGCTTATTTATCTCCTTCCTGTCTCTACTCTCTTAGTTGTCCCCTCCCCTCAAAGAGAACCTGGGGGTTTTGCACCCCTCCCAGGGACATATTGCTCTTACCTCTAAGCTGTTACCTCTGTGTAAGTCCTCATGTCACACCACCTACTCGACATTTATAATATGTATCCACCTGTGCCTCCAATTCCTCTCACCTACAGGTGAATTCATGAGCTCCCTGTCTTTATAAGCTGCTTCCCTCCCCCCCCCCAACAAATTTTATCTAGTGAGTCCATCTTGAAATCTAGTGAGATGCACATTCACTCAGATGCCTAATTCTTTCCCAATTTCCTTCAGTACTTTTTGGTTTTGCTTCTTATTGTTTTTTATTCAGGCCACTGAGAGAGTTTCCACACCCTACAGACTTTTTGGCTTTTTCTCTCTGCTTCTCATTTCTCCTCTTCAGTTCTATCAGCACTTAGCTATCAGGTTAGGTTTTCTACAGAACGTTTTTGTTCTTACTTTCATCCCTGCCCTATTCTTTGAGTCATGTGTTCTTTCATTAGTCCACTTATTTATTCATTGTTTAATGTATTCATCATAAATTAAGTGCCTACACAGTGCCATCGAGGGGACTATAAATGTGAATAAAACAGACCTGGAGTTCTCCCTCACAAAACTGACAGAGGAGCAGGGAAGACAGACATTAAACAAATACCTCAAAAGTGAGTGAATTACACTGTGGCAAGTGCTCCAAAGGCCCTCTTCCCCTCCTTCCTCCTCCTGGCCCAAGGGCATTCACTACACTAAGGTGACAGTGAGGGACCTGATGCTGTAATTGTGTACAGCACTTCCACACATGAGGGTCAAGCTATTGAGAGTAAGTATTTTAGGTGGCAGGAGAAGCAAGAGCAAAGGAAGGAAGCATCCTGGTGCCTTGAGGAGATGTTGAGTAATACAGTTTGGTGTGGATCTGGGGCGCATGCAAGTGAGAAGTGGAAGTGTTGAAACCTGAATGGACAGCGATGGGCTCTCTGATATGCTGCTTTGCTAAGTGCTTTACATGCTTCATCTCAGTTATTCTTGCAAAAATCTTACAAGGAAGGTGGTGTTAGCCAATGTTTCAGGGGAAGCATCCGAGGCCCAGAAAGGCTCATTAGGACAGAAAGACTCAGGACCATGGAGTCCGCAAGTGCCACAACCTGAATACAGCCATAGCTCTCTCTTACCCTGAACTTGGGCTGTTATTGGTACAGTATGGAGCCATAGTATCTCTGTGTTTGTGCTGAGCACATGGGTCTTTCCAAGGTAACTTCTTTTACTATCACCATTTGAGCTTGAAACTCTGCAAATGCTACTTTTATGACACTGAATCTGTGCTCATGGAGGACAGGGAGCATTCATCCTTGTCTTTTCTCAGAGTCCCTACCATCTTGTCTTACCAAGGTAGGTAAGGTAGGTAGATCCTCTAAAAGCATTTGTTCAGTAACTTTGATGACATCTTTCCATCACCCATCACACAGAAGTTTACATTAGAACTGTTTGACAGGTGCCTTAACTAAATACATTTGTCAGGACACATGGCTGGCACTGCCTGAGTTTTGTACAGTGTTCTTAGTGCCTTCCCCCTGTTCCCTTTACAGGGCTCACATGTACACATCCCGTCAGACAAAAAAGAAATACAACAGCAGTACTCTGTAATGGCAACAAAAATTGGAAATTAATAAGCAGCTCAGGTCATGCCTCAGTGCAGCCAAATGTAGGGATCACTCTCTATGTTGACTTTATCCCGTGATTAGGTCTGTCTTTTGAAACTTGAGAGGAAATTGGGATAGTCAGAATATTAATAACAGCAGTTTCTAGAAGAGACCTGCTCCTAGCTCTTTTTTTTTTTTTAAGATGCAAATTTGAACACATAAAATGTTACTAATTCTGGACAGGGTAGCAAGATGGACTGGCAGGGTATACAAATGCATATTTCTGGTGGAGTATAACAAAAAGGGTATCGGTGGGGAGAAAAGGGGTGCCTTGAATGCAAGCGTGTGAGGACAGTGATAGAAGGTGACAGCAGCTTAGAAAACGGGCTCTCGTTTCAAGAGTAAAATGTGACTTTGTGCAAAGTGCACATGTGAAGTACTTCAAATGAAGCATTGGGATTTTCCCAAGTCTCCAGGCTTCTGCTCTTTTTTTTAGCCACTAGCAACACATTACACTTGGTCTTCCCTAGAAGAAACTCTTTTCTCCTTCAAGCTCCTTAGAATTAGGTACTGTTAGGAAGGGTCCTTGCCCGTAACGGATGAACATATACAGAAAGATAAGAAAAGTGATTGTACCGAAGGATAGAAACTTACTAAGAAAATGGAAGAATATAGGATCTGAGAGAGAATTTAGAGAGAAAAATTCAAAACCAGTCCTAGGAGAGAATATACACCCTCTACTGTTTCACTTAAGCTAAGGAATGTGTTCGTGTGTGTGTGTGTGTGTGTGTGTGTGTGTGTGTGTGTGTGTGTTATGTTGTGATGACATAATTTCTTTTCCCTTGTGGGAAAAATAGTGCTTGAATTTACTGTGTCTGCGGCACAGGGATGGGGAGGTATTCCCCTAGAGGAAGGTGGTACTGAACGTGTTTGCGTTTGCAACTTTTTACCTCACACCTAACGAGACCTGGACTCTTTGTTGTTAGGTCATTTGGAAATAAATATACATACACCTCACCCAGTCATGTGGGAGGCCAATGGAACAGTTTTTCTCAAAGTATTTGAGGATCATAGCAAGATCATTTTTTGAAATAGGAAATATTTAGTGATGCTTTATATAGAAAACCAAGCTTACTAAGAAGTAACATTTTCCTTAAGGAAAAAGTGTGACTAAATAGTATGTAATATGATGTGAAATTAATACCATGTTAAATTTTAAACAATGAAAAGTTTTCAAGAGTCAAAACTTACTCTGTAGAGTACGCCCACATCAAATGCTTCTATTAAGACTTCGGGTCAGTTGACACTTTTTTTTTTACTTTAGCAAGTTCCAAACTGGAAAAACAAGGGTGTTGCCAGTGGAGGTTGAGGTGAATTGAAAGGTGGGCGGGATGCCACCGCCAGCCAGCACCGAGAGGCTGTGGTTAGTGCATTTCATGGATGGGAAATGCAGCCCCGCCCCTGCCAACAAGGGTTTCAAAATGCATTTTCTGTTTTTCAGGATGAATCTTCAAGTCATGAATGTAACCAGCGCACAATCCTGCTTTATGGAGTGGGCAAAGAGCGTGACGAAGCGAAGCATCAGCTGAAGAAGATTACCAAAGATATTTTGAAAATCCTAAATAAGAAGAGCACCACAGAGACAGGGGGTAAAGACCCTTAATGCCTTTGCTCCCATTGGGCTGTCTTTTGGCCTTCCTGTTAGCACAGGCTTTATCAGAGTCCTGGATGTCACTGTCACCAGAGTGTTTCCTCTCATGAATGACTGTCATCTTGAAATATGAATAAGCACATTGAAATTTTAAGGCCTTGGTTCCATTTGTAGTAAGCTTTATATTAATTTTAATTTTAATTTTCTGCCTCCCCCCCCCCCTTTTTTTTTTAAATCCTTCCCATATTTCCTATATGGGAAGTACCTAAATGAAGTACTGAAGAATGAATTGGAAACCCTTAGTCTGGAAGAGTTCCACTACTTCAGTTCTCTGCCATCCTGTTTTAGGCTTGTAGTTTGCTCTGAGTACTCACATTTGCACGGTAATTGAAAAGCATGACAGTGTAGTTGCTGATCTTTTCTTACATTAGTCAGAACGATACTTGCAGTAGGTTGCTGCCTATAACAGCGAGCGATTTCAAGTTACACAGAAATTTGGTTCTTTGCTCGGTAATGCCTTCTTTCCTTGGAACAGCGTTTCCCCATGCTTTGGACATAGTTTTTTTTACATGAAACTATGCCTTATGTTATGTCACCACATTGCATAATTGGAATTCTGTAATTATCCACTTCACATTTGCCTAATTACTCTTTTCAAGGATTGTTTATTTTATCAGGCATTCATAAGATTTAAAATAAGATATCATTATATATACTTCACTGCCATTACTGGTGTTTATTTCTTTTACTTAAATATTCAAAGAAAAAAAGTGTTTGGGTTTTCCCTATTTATACAGCATTCGCACAGACTCCTCTAGGAACCCTACGTTGTTGTTCCGTACAAAAGACACACATTTTTAGGAACCTCTCTCTCCCCAGGACCTCTGGTCTTTAGATTTCAACCAGATGTTTTCCTAGAGCTTGTCCACACTAGATCTTTGCAAGAGAAAAGTACAGAGAACTAATACAAATAGCTCTTTGTCCTCTCTATCGGTAGATGTGCACATGCAGAAGCAAGGTACAAAGGCAAGATGGTTTTCAGTGTGAATGTGGTAGTGCAGGTGTCTGATGTCTGTGGCAGTTGTCTTGAGAGCATAATGGGAGGGTTAACTTTCATGTGATTTACAGCTCTTCCCTGACCCCCTTCCCGTCCATTGCCCCTGAAGGACCTTGTACCACACTGGCTTCGTGAGGGAACAACCAAGAATTGTGGATGGGAAATGAAACCTTGTTGTTGTTGGCCTGTCGTTATTGAGCTTGGTTTTAGAAAACAAACACCCACCCCCCCCCCCACCCCCGAAACAAAGAACCTGATTTAAGAAAAACTGTTGATCAGTTGTTTTGCTGTTTCTTTTTGTTTGAGAAAAGAGGAAATGGATTGCATTTAGAAGGTTGAATTTAGAAGCCTTGTAACTAGCTAGCAAAGGGATTTGAAACTTCTTTTTGTGTACTTGGGAACTGGGTGGACACTGTCTTCTTTAGAAGGGTCAGTAATACATGTTTTATCAACACTAATTGTAGAGAGTCTTTCCAGCTCTTAGGGAATTTGGGGGTTTGGGAGGTTGAGAAGAATGGGAAAGGGGAGGAAACAGTGCAGTGTCTTTTTCTGTTGAGCCTACTTCCTTCCTTCACAGTGAGTGTTTAATGCCCGACTACAGTCTGTCCTATCTTTGTACCAATCTTTTAAATAGGCACTTCTCACTTTTGAACTCACAAAGAGAACATCTTTGTTGTTCCATGCTACTTTTTGAGTTATCAGCAATAGAACCACCACTGTGGAGTGGCATTTGCAGTGGGGATATTTGTCTTTTCCTCATTTTATTTTTTTTAAATTTCTTTTTCAATGTTTATTTATTTTTGGGACAGAGAGAGACAGAGCATGAACAGGCGAGGGGCAGAGAGAAAGGGAGACACAGAAACGGAAACAGGCTCCAGGTTCTGAGCCATCAGCCCAGAGCCCGACGCGGGGCTCAAACTCACGGACCGCGAGATCGTGACCTGGCTGAAGTCGGACGCTTAACTGACTGCGCCACCCAGGCGCCCCAGTCTTTTCCTCATTTTAGATAAAATTCCTCAATCATATATGTGTTAATTTGGGATGTAGTGAGCTGCCTTCTGATAATAAATAGTCAAAGGTTAAGTCCCTCCTTAAAACCTACTATGCTTGCCAGAAGCTAGCTAGCTGTACTTCAGATTAATGGTAATTTGTCCATCGTTTCAGCAAAGAAGAGAATTGGTAAAGCAGGAGAATATAGTTTGTGTTAGCGTCTATTGATTTGTGCCTATATAGTGGTTTCGTATTGTTCTGAGGAAATCATTAGAAGTGGTCTCAGATCAGCCAGGCCTTATCTAGGAGTTTAAATGACACTTGCAGTTGAACATGGTCAATCTTCATTTTTCTATTTACATTGGCTGGTCATCTTTGGTTGTCAGTGTTTTTTTTTTTTTTTTTTTCTTTTTAAGTACATTAATGAAGTTTACCATGAGAATAAAGACAAATGTCAGGATCATACACTTTTTTTTTAAAAAGGAGACCAAAGTTAAGCAACATAAGAGCAATAACATATATTATGAAAGCAGATTAAATAAAGTAAATGAGGAAAATCTGTAAATTATGACTAAATTGTTATTCATGTAAATATCATTAAAATAGTCTATTGAGAACTACCACTAATTTCTTAAATGTTTCTTTGAAAGTGAATGGAAATTGCCAAGAATCAATTGTATATTCTTTATATGAGGTTTTAAGAAGTTAGTTACCTGTAAGTAAATAGATCCTATTTAGCATAAACCACAATCACATGCACACACACACATGCATGCACACACACACAAGATGCATTTGTGAGTTCTCATGGTGGCAATACTTCAGATGTGTTATTTTTGTTTGTTTATTTGTTTTGTTTCCAGGAAGGAGTGATTAAATATGTTAACTTCACTTTTACAGTACATTATACCCAAAATCATTGATGTGAGTTTTCAGCCTTGGATCAATGATGTTAGTAAATGGAAAATTCAAAACTTGGATATTTTAAACATGCTTATTACATGTGAATAGCTATATTTAAGGCAAACCACCATAGTTAAATTGAGAATAGATATTGAAAAACAAGTAGGTTTAATGAACTTCTTTGTTCTTATTCTTTGTGTTAGATATGGTGTTTTGAACAAAAGTGGCACAGCCTCTTAACTTTTGTTACCACTCACCTTTTGATTCTATTTACTCTGGTATCAGGGTTTGTTAGCTTTAGTAAATAAAACACCCTGCTGAATGTGTGTGTGTGTGTGTGTGTGTGTGTGTGTGTGTGTGTGTTTGCACATGAGCATGAAGCATCTAGACTATGCTTCCTTATATTTGAAAGAGGATCTCTTTTCTTTCAGTGTTATTTTCTAAAACCATTAGATTTACCTTTATCAACATAGTTTTGAGTTGAGTGAAATATTTGTGTCTTTAATAGAAAAAAATCAGTAAAGTGGCCTTGGTGCTCTGAAAGTAAACTTTCCTAAATAAGATATGAGTGGTAGAGCTCCCTTCTTATGACCCCTGGGAATCGTAGTGTTGGAAACGATCTTAGGAAGCATATAATCTGATCTTTGTTTTTTTGTTTTCTTATTTTAGATTTGTCTTTATAAATTCATGTATTTAAAGGTATTTAACACAGTACTTAATTCTTTTGGGTCTTATCCTTAGTACTGTTAATAAGAACTAGAGTCCCCTGGGATAAGAAGTGTTTATAATTTTTTTTTTATTTTGGAATTTTTTTAAAACTTCTTCATGCTAAATTGATAAATGTAGCACTTTAACATTATGTGGAGAGATTTAATTCTTTGCTACCCCTAACAATGCTAGAATGGTATAAATTTCCTTTTTTACATATTAAATTTTGGGGGATTAATATCCTGGTGAATGCCCTAAGAAGATGCCAGTGATGTATCCTGTTCTGTCACTGTGACCATCGGTAATTTTTACCCCCTTTCATTGTTGCTGTCTTCATATTTTAAGAGTTAGAAATGTTTATAGAGCTATTTCCCATTAATAGCCAAAATATGGAAACTACTCACTAGAATTAAGAAATAAATGGTGGTATATCACACATTGGTATACTATACATGAATGAGAATTACTCCTTTTAGAACAAATTCCTTTTAGAACAAATTAAAGTTGCCTCAACAACATGGATCAAGCTCAGAAGCATATTGTTGCATGAAAGATGCTGGATGTAAAAAGTATCTCTCATGGTTCCAAACTGGACATTACTAATCCAAGCCTTTAGACTTTAGGATCTTGGTTTCCTGGGGCAGAGAGGACTAGAAGGAGACTGAGGGGTTTCCGGGGATCTGGTGTGTGATTTTGTGCTTTGAGTCTCAATTATGCGAGTGTTTTTACTTTGTAGATATTCATAGTTTGTGTGCCTCTTCATATATGTTATACTTCAATAGAAAGTACCCACTGAAAAAGTCAAGAGCTTCTATGAAATGAAAAGTAATGTATCTATTGTATGTTTAGTTGGAGATGAAGGACAAAAAACCAGGAAGAACAAACAGGAAGCATTTCCAACTCTGGAGACTGTGTTCACAAAACTTCAGCTCCTTTCATATTTTGATCAGCATCAAGTGACATCTCAGGTAGCCATTTAAAACTGTGTATTGTGCATTTGGGGTTATTCATTTGCACTGCGTAACAATTTCTTTCATGCAGTATATACTTTTGGCTTTGTTTGGTTTTATGAATACGTTTTTTAAAAAATACTTAGTTTTGAGAGAGAATAGTACAAGCTGGGGGGAGTGCCAGAAAGAGGGTTGGGGCACAGAGGATCCAAAGAAGGCTCTGTGTTGCCAGCCAAGAGATCATGACCTGAGCCAAAGTCAGATGCTTAATGGGCTTAGCCACCTATGCGCCCCTATAAATATGCTTTTTAAACATATTCACAATCATCTCAAACTCTTAAGTAGTTCAGTTTTAAGTGTCAGGTTGCCCTTTTCAGAGAAATTTATTTTTTTCACAAATATTTTTACTTTATAATAATAATAACCAACACTATGTCAAATAATCCCTAATGCAATACTTAATACATTTTGGCCCTGCATTACTATTGATAAGGGAGAAATCTGTTAATGAGTGAAATAAAATACTACTTAGAAGAAACCAGATCTGTGTTGTTTTACAAATCCATTGATATTCAAATAAATGTTATCTGGAAATTAATTAGCATTTGTAGCAGTTTTACCATTAGGATAGTTAGGTCAAAATCTTAATGACAACTTGCCTTGTATCTTCAAAATACATTTGGAAGGAAGTTGTTTGATTTTTATATTGGTTTGATTGATTGTTGTTTGATTTTTATATTGATTTGGTTTCTGTGGAAATATGTTTTAAATTTTGAGAGCAATATATAAATTCAAATTTCTTAAAAAATTAAAATAATTTTAAGTACTGCTTTTCTAATTATTTTCACATTTTTGTTGTCCAGATCTCCAATAATGTGCTGGAACAAATCACAAGCTTCGCTTCAGGAACATCCTATCATCTCCCTTTGGCTCACCATATTCAACTCATCTTTGATCTTATGGAGCCAGCGCTGAACATCAATGGACTAATTGACTTCGCAATACAGGTGTCAGAGAGACCCTGCTTCTCTGATTTTTAGGAAAGCAAACCTGCTAGACATCGTACAACTTAAATTGAGCTGACCACTGTATTTTTGAATAATTGAGACCTTCTGAATCAACAGTATTCAACTAGCATTTTAATGGCAGCTATGTCCATAATTTTCAATTAAATAATTATAATTGGGGCTAAAATATATAATAGTCATTTAAAAATATGAGGGGTTTTGAGGATTGATTTTTGTCTTTTGCTTAAGAAAAGGTAAAATTTACCATTTATTGTAGGGTATATTTTAGGTTAAGAACAAAAATAAAACTGTATAATTTGATTTGTCACATTCCATTTTTTTAAGGGATTAACATTTGTTTTGTTTTTTTGTTTATTTCTTTTGAGAGAGAGAGAGAGAGGAAGGGAGGGAGGGAATTCCAAGTAGGCTCCTTGCTGACAGCTCAGAGCTGGACTTTGCACTCAATCTAGTGAACCTGAGATCATGACCTTGGCTGAAATCAAGAGTCAGATGCTTAAGCAACTGAGCCACCCAGGTGCTCGTCTCCCATTAGATTTCTTATACACATACTTGAGTTCATTTATTGTGTTATTAGTGAGTAGAATTTAAACTTGTTTTCTATTGCTTATTGGAGGTGTTAGTTTGTTGATAACAAGAAAATAATGATAAATAACATCTGTTTTCTTAAAAAGAAGGGAAAAGAGAAGAAAAAGTGAGAAGTAGGGAAATCATCTGGTCTAGAACTTGGGGCTTCCCTCAAGTTTTGGTAGATATTTCAATGTTGGATACTTCCTGACTATATATACCATGATGTCTAGACAAAAGAAAAACTGTAGAATTTGGCAAGGGATTAAACATAAAAAAGTTTAATTCTAGGGGGCTTGTTTTCTCACACTGTAGTTATATGGCATATGGTCCGGGGACACGATAATGGGTGAGATAAGATGGTGGTAGAATAACTCAATATATTCATGGCTTGTGAAGATAAATGTTTTTCCTATCATTTTGGCAGCTACATTTTTATTCACTCTTTTCTTCCATTGTAGCTGCTAAATGAACTGAGTGTTGTGGAAGCCGAACTGCTCCTGAAATCCTCCAGCCTGGCAGGAAGTTACACAACGGGACTGTGTGTGTGCATTGTGGCTGTTCTCAGGCGGTACCATAGTTGTCTGATCCTGAATCCTGATCAGACAGCCCAGGTGTTTGAAGGGTTGGTATACTAAATATCATTATTTTTTTTCAAATTAATGTTTTCCATGTATAATTGGTGATGAGATATTACAGTGATTTTAAGAGGAAAAATAGTACAGGTGCTGGTTTCAGTTTAAAAGATAGAGTTAAAGACTACTTTTGCCAGAAAATGTTTGAGAAGGAGATGTAAACATGAAAGATAATGTTCTCTTAGTAGTGTATGAGTCTTTCCTCCCTTCCTTTCCTGCCCATACTTTGTACAAGTATAAACCAGTTATTCAGAGCACTGCATCATTTGCTACCCTGAACCATAGCCTATTACAAATGATGAATACGTGCCAGCTGCTTTGCTGATGTCATTTCAGTTTATATTCTAGACCAAATAAGCTTTGCATGCGTTCTTACCTTAGAGATTTGCTTCTTCAATTTTATTTATTTATTTATTTATTTATTTATTTATTTATTTATTTATTTTTAATTTTTTTTTCAACGTTTATTTATTTTGGGGACAGAGAGAGACAGAGCATGAACAGGGGAGGGGCAGAGAGAGAGGGAGACACAGAATCAGAAACAGGCTCCAGGCTCTGAGCCATCAGCCCAGAGCCCGACGCGGGGCTCGAACTCACGGACCGCGAGATCGTGACCTGGCTGAAGTCGGACGCTTAACCGACTGCGCCACCCAGGCGCCCCAATTTTATTTCTTTTGTAAACTAAAAACATCTTGACAAAAGTTAATCTAGAACAAATGACTTCCTTGTTTTGTAGTTTGTTTTTCGTTTGTGTGAAGTGTAGGCTAAAGTTTTCTTTACTGCTGTTCATGATGTTGGACTGTGTCCTCATATCCCCCACTCCAATCTGAGGTTACAGGAATGAGAGAAACATAAAGAACTGTCCTCTGTGGAGCTCCTTTTTGTCCACTGCCGGCTCCTTTCTACAGGGCTTTATATAAAAAAAGGACAACCTCTTTTTCTACCTTTTTTCTTTCTAAACTTAAACATGAGGTTCTTCGGATTCACAGTATTTTTTTGGTGTGTGTGTGTGTGTGTGTGTGTGTGTGTGTGTATGTGTGTGTGTAAATTAGCACAGGTAATCAATTTATGATTTATTCCAGAGTGACATCCATTTAATAGCAGTTTTTTGGGGAAAAGGGAATGCTACCACATTAATTTTACACGTAGATTATTGACTGAAATCTGAAACATCCCAGATATTTTTAAAAGTTTGAAAATAAACATTTTTGAATTCAGGAAATATATGACTACTTAATAGCCCTCAACTACCATGTAAAAGTGAATAATTGGTACCAGTTACACATCAAGAAATTGAGACTCAGTCCTGTTAAATGAAGTGTATGTTGAAGTGATGTACTCAATATCACATGGCTAATAAATCTCCCAGATTGCTGAAAGTCATTCTGAGTTAGAGCAAATTCATGCTATTGGATTAATACTGTACTTTTTAAACTGTGTATGGAAACCCATGAGTCAGTAATGAAATCAATATTATAGGTTTTGACAAATTTTGTTATTTTAAAATTTATTTGTGTCATTTATTTTAAGTTTAAATTTATTATTTATTAAATGTTCATAGAATCATATTTGATCTTATATTTTTAGTTTATCATGGATACTAAGGATCAATGTTTTTGCAAAGATCTTATTTTGTACTGATATGAATATGCTGGATTTCAGTGCAAAATGTTTTCTTATCTCTGACAAGTGAAAAAGATCAAGGCAACACTGCTATACTCTGGATGCCTACCAAGCTCTCAATAAATATTTGTTACCTTTAAATTAAAAAAATTCTTTTAAATGTTTATTTATTTTTGAAAAGAGAGAGAGAGACACAGTGCCAGTGAGGGAGGGGTAGAGAGAAAAGGAGACAGAGTGTTTGAAGCAGGCTCCAGGCTGTGAGCTGTGAGCACAGAGCCTGACATGAGGCTCGACCTGATGAACTGAGAGATCATGCCCTGAACCAAAGTAGGCCACTTAACCAACTGAGCCACCTAGGCGCCCGTTTGTTTACTTTAATCACAAAATGATACTTGGCTTTTTAGAATATGTCTGGAATTTATGTTATGTGAATCTAGTTACCAACATAGCGAATCCTCTACTTCTTAATTGCAGGATACTTTTGCTGTAATTGACTACTTTTATCAGCTCTCTGGTTGCTGTGTCTGCTGATATCAATTCAGAGGACTTGGGGTGCAGCATTGTCATTTCTTTGCAGTTTCCTGGGTTCTACCTCTGGTATTTCTGATTGTAGCATCCTTCTTGGCCTCAACAGCCTAGGCTCTCTTTGGCTTCCCCCCATCCCCTGAATCACAGAGAGAACTCTGGATGTGAATCTAGAGACCTAAACACCCCTCTTGTTTGTGCTGTGAACTAGCTTTTTGCCTGTGGGCAAGTTACTTCACCTGTCTGAGCCTCAGTGCCCTCTTTATAAAAGGAGGAAGGTGAATCAGATGATTTCAAAAGCCCTACTTAGCTTCAAAATCTGAGTCATCTATGACGCTATTGTGGTATTACTGAATCCTATAACAGAATACAAGGTGGTAATCGTGGAATCAGACTCATAAATAGGTGAATGGACCACTAATGTTTACTTCTGTGTTATATGAAGTATTATGTTGAATGAACTGTGGCCAAAGGGGCCATCGTTTTGATAGGGGGAAAGGGGCACTGAAATGGAGTAGTAATGGTATTTCTGAGTTGAAAGACGTCTAGGGAATGTCACTAAAAAGAAAAGGTTTTAAATTCTTACATTAGGTAAACTAAAATTTGTTTCTAGTTTGGATAAGGAAGGAGAATGTGACTTAAAATCCTGAATTCATCAAGTTTTTGCCAGAACCAGTTCATGGTCCTGAAAGTGAATTTCACAGATTTACTGATGTAGAGATTTGCTCTTTTTCATAGGAGTGGACTTAAGAATCTTTGCAAATAGCTTCTTTTTTTTTACTGAAGAGAGATTGTCTACTACAACTTTCTTCTTGTGTTCTGGTCATAGCAACTTAATTGATGGATTCTTCCATACATTCCTTCTGTATGGAGGAATTTCTTTCCTTTCTTGTTGTTAATGGTATTTCCAAAGTCTTTTTAAAAATCATTTTGGGGGCGCCTGGGTGGCGCAGTCGGTTAAGCGTCCGACTTCAGCCAGGTCACGATCTCGCGGTCCGTGAGTTCGAGCCCCGCGTCAGGCTCTGGGCTGACGGCTCAGAGCCTGGAGCCTGTTTCCGATTCTGTGTCTCCCTGTCTCTCTGCCCCTCCCCCGCTCATGCTCTGTCTCTCTCCGTCCCAAAAATAAATAAATGTTGAAAAAAAAATTAAAAAAATAAAAAAATAAAAAAAAATAAAAATCATTTTGTATTTCATTATCCTCATAGAAAAAATGATACCTTATTCAATTATTTACTATTGTATCAACAATCTAATACCTTTTTCCTTACCCAAGTAATAGCTGCACATATTCTTATTCTAAAAGATTCAAATAATAGCATATATATTAGCAAAATACATGTCTCCTGTCTTCACATATTTTTCTCCTCAGGTTGTGTGGTGTGGTAAAGCATGTTGTGAACCCCTCAGAATGTTCTTCCCCCGAGAGATGCATCTTAGCCTACCTCTACGATCTCTATGTGTCATGTAGCCACCTCAGAAGTAAATTTGGAGACCTCTTCAGGTGGGTAGAAGAAAATCAATAGGAATGGCATCATGCCTGTATTTGTTAGTGACCTGACTGTGATATTGTCATCCTTGTTAATAATGAACGTTAATCATATCTGCCAGAATTCATATTGAATTATCTTTCATTGTAGCTTTAACCTCCTTTTGCCAATTACTATGCATGTTTAGCTCTGATTGCAATTCTGAGATAAAGTTGAGAGTAAACATTCTATAGTTTGCACTTGCTAGTACCTCACCTGGAACGTTGTTTGTGTTTGCATGCTTACTTTCTCACCGCCTTGGCTTCTCTGCCTCTTTGACTGTCTTACTGCAGATGGTATCCCTGAGTGCCTATGATTCTGTGCATCTTAGCACCTGCTGTGCCCCCACCAGTAGACAGGCGCTAGAAAATACATACTTAATGATATTTTGAGGAAATTTTGATGATTAATTGTGGGTGGGGGGAAGGAGATGGTAATGGCTGCAAAATAAATTTGTCATCTAGAAGGAAGGAAAGAACCATCAATTACAGTTACTTGTTCCTGAATTCTGGGAGCTCTGTCTTCCTGGTTTGTGTGGAATGTGACTACTGGCCATTGCTTTGTCACTACTGCCAGCTCTTGGTTGGACTAGTGCAGAGTCATAACTGGTTTCTCTGCTTGCATCCCTGACTCTCTTTAGCATATTCTCAGCATACCTACAAAAGTCATCCTTTTCAAACAAGAATAACTTGCAGGTTTCTAGTGGCGGCTTATCTATACGAATAAATTCAAAGTCCCAACTGCCTTCAGGATCTGCTATATATAATCTCTTCTTCTTTCCTTCTGTTTATGCCATTCTAACCACATGGACCTCTTTACCGGTCTTCACAAACTCTGAGCACGCTCTCTCTTGGGGCTTTTGCACTTACTGTTACCTCTCTAGTAATCTCTCCCCTGTTACTTGGATGTCCATGCCCACAGTACATTCATAGCTCTACCTTACTGACCACCCTATTTTAAATAGCAACCTCTTACTCCTCCTGTCTGTCATTTTCTGAATCTTAGCATTTGCTACCACTGGGTAACCTACATATTTATTTATGGTCTGGCTTCTTTCTCAACTGTAAGTTTCATGAAAGGAGGAACTTGATATTTTCTTCACTGCCATATTATGATACCTTGAAGAACATTTATTTGGCTCCTAGTAGGCACCGCAGAAAAGCTGGTGAATGGAAGATAAATCCAAAAAAACCATGATATTTTTAATGGTATTGATAGGGAAAGAATGGGAGAGTATCATCATGAAATGAGCTAGGTTTCCAAATAATTGCTCGTAGAACATTTGAGTGGGTCTTAGGAAATATGTTTCTACAGAAATGATATAATAATAACTGTGCTCATATTCTTACTTACAGAGAGCTTTAAGTTTCAGTTTACAGTTTTCAGATGGCTTTCTCATACATGATTTGGTTCTCGCAACAGCCCTGTTTTATTTAAATAGCGAACTTCCCAAGACCCCCAGTAGCCTGTTTGACCCCTAGTGTTCCCTCAGGGTAGTGCAAGTATGTTAACTCAGTGAATTCAAGTCCTGTGCAGTGAGTGTGTGGAGATTTAGGAGACCAACAGTAAGCTGAGGATCAGTCCAGTGTTACATCATAAGATGTGGCGCTGGTTAACGTTTCCTCAATTAAAGAAATGGAGGACAGGTGCAACCCTCAGGAATCCCTGATGTCAGGCATTATTTGTAGCTTGGGATTAAGAAGAATGGTGAAACAAAAGCTAGATACTTGGTGAGATTTCTCTTAGTATGCTAATAAAAACAGTTTTAATAATTATATCTGTAGGAGCATTTATAATAAAGTTGTGTAAGAGGATTATTTGGGAGAAAAAGCACTGATGATATCTTGCCCTGATTGTGCTGGTACTTAGCGTGCCAAGTACTGTTCTGGGTCCTTGCCATCAAGATCTTTAATCTGCCCACCACCTCAGGAAGTAGAAATGATTGTTCTGACAATAAATGATTATTCCTCATTCATAAGTTAATAAATGATGAAACCTAGATGTGAGCATAAGTCATTTTGGCTTCAATGTGTGTGTTATTTTATTACTCTGTCAGGTTTTTCGGATGCAGGCAATTTCAGAAGAAAATGTTTGAATTGGTTCCTTATTTCCCTAGATGCCTGCAACAGAGGGTGGTAAGAATTTGAGAGTGACTAAGATGACAGCTACCTTTTTTTTTTTCTTTTTAACTTTCATTTATTTTTGAGACAGAGACAGAGCATGAACTGGGGAGGAGCAGAGAGAGAGGGAGACACAGAATCTGAAACAGGCTCCAGGCTCTGAGCTGTCAGCACAGAGCCTGACGCGGGGCTCGAACTCACGGACCGTGAGATCGTGACCTGAGCCGAAGTCGGACGCCCAACCGACCAAGCCACCCAGGCACCCCAACAGCTACCTTTTTATTAAAACATTGAAGTGCATTTGGACAGAGTATAATACATGATACAGGAAGTCTAGAAACAAAGAGTAAGGACACTTCTTCATGAGCCACAGAATTCAGAAAAATTATGCACTCTCAGCTGGAGGTAACAGAGGGTCAACTTGAGAGAAGTCTCTAGACTGAAAGAAAAATGGGGGCTGAATCTTATAAAAATTGAGAAAGAAAAGCAGAATTCTTCTGGGTTCTAAAGACAGACATGAATAGATTGGTAGAATTAAGTTAGAAAAGAGAGAACACTTTACTATTTGCTGAGGTCTGTTTCATTAAAATGACACTCAAGGTATTGGGAGGTTGAGGGAACCAACGAAGCACAGTTTGTTTTTGTTTCATTTCTAGTGAGAAAGTAAAACAAATTAAGAGCTATTGCTGAGTGAGAATGAATGAAAAGTTGAGTGCGAAGCGTGGCAAGAGTTAAGACAGTAAAAAGGGAGATGTTTAAAAGCACTGGTGACAGTTCATTGTTCATCATTTTGAACAGGTCATACTCCAGATGGCAAGCTTACAGGCTTCAGTCACATTTGACACGTTTTTATATAAGTCCTCTGCCAAGAAAGAGAGTATAGAACCCTGTAATTACTGCCACTTAAGGGGTGGCTTTAGTCCTGTCTGTTAGACCGGTATTTCCCAGTCAATTAAGAAGGTGGAATCACAAACGACTAATGTGACTCTTCTCCAGGAATACCTTACATTTGCTGCCATTGAATCTGTCCTTAAGTGAAATCGCTTTCTAGTTACTCTTGTTTTATTTTTTAACTCTTTTCCTTGTAACCTCAGTAGTGCCTGTTCAAAAGTTAAGCAAACCATATATAATAATGTGATGCCTGCAAATTCTAACTTGAGATGGGATCCGGACTTCATGATGGATTTTATTGAGAATCCTTCAGCTCGTAGCATCAATTACTCAATGCTGGGCAAGATCCTTAGTGACAATGCAGCCAATCGCTACAGCTTCGTCTGTAACACGCTCATGAATGTATGTATGGGCCATCAGGATGCTGGAAGGTGAGCTGGGTTACCCTGGAATTCACAGTTAACCGTCTAGTCCTTGCGTTGGTGCTACTTTTAAATTAATGTCTTTAGTAATTGCCTGGGCTGACATTTGGATGTTGTTTGCTCCCCCCCCCCCCCCCCCAGCCCCCATTTGTTCCTGATTTCATCTCTGTACTGTGATTTCCTTAGCCTGACAGGGTATGCTGGCTGATTGCTCTGGCATGAGATGCTTTAGATATAAACTATAACTTGTCTATCCATTTACAAAAACATAATAAAAACATAAATTAAAAAATCCCTATATTTAAAAACACTGTATTTTCACCTACCTAAATTACATAGTCTTTAATTTTACGTTGCCCTTAACGGTGGAAATTCTGAAGTCAGATTTGTTCCCAGGTCAAAAATATGTTAATTGGCATCTGTACTGATTATTTTTTGTGGCTCAACAGCATCAAATATTAAACAATATCTGAAGCCCGTTACTTGTATCTTTGCTTTCAGGTTCTGCTAGGTTATTTAACAAGTGGGTATTTATTAAATCTTTGAATCTTAGAAATGAATGACTTGTTTGATGGTAGTGAGATATGGGTTCGTTAAGTATATCACATTTGCGTGCTGCTATCCTGTTCTACTCTGTTCTTTTTCCTCCTTCTAGGATTAACGACATAGCCAATTTCTCCTCTGAGCTGACAGCTTGCTGCACTGTTCTTAGTTCAGAATGGCTGGGAGTTCTGAAGGCTCTTTGTTGTTCTTCAAATCATGTGTGGGGGTTTAATGATGTACTTTGCACTGTAGATGTAAGTTTTCTTTTTCATTTAAAAACTCATCTGTGCAATTAAATATTTAGTTAGTAATTATTTTTGATTGACTGAACCAACCCTTATCTGAAATGTGTTTTTTTCTTTCTCTGCCCAAAGGCAGTAAACAAGAATGTGGTTGCCAAGGATTAAATAAATGAAAAAAGTAAATAAATACAATAGCTTAATCAACAGCAGAGATGCCAAGAGTTTCCTTGTTTGTTCGCTGAAATTTCTTACATACAGTCTCTTCAGAGCTATTGGCTCATATTATTTATCAAGTGCCTTGAGTTCCTCATGGTACAAGACATAATTTACCTACAGGAGTTTGCATTTTGAAGAGAACCACTTTGTTTTTTAAAGATCAAGGTGCATTCTGAGAACAGAGGTTTCACTAGGTTGCCTAAGAATGCCCAGGCCCAGAACCATTGGCATGTCTTTCCTAGTGATTGTGCCTGAAAGTTAGTGAAAAGATACTCAGTATGTATCACTGCTTTCTTTCACATATCCTGTTGTACCTGTGATGTGTAAATTTCTTAAAAATCTGTCATGATTCTCTGTTTTTCCTATCACCATCTTGGAGTGATCTGTGTTACATGTTGGTGTATCTTTGCATTTTAAACCCCACCTTCCAGTTAGAGGCTTAATTCCTAGTTCTGGTATCTCAAGACTAGATGGATTATTCTACTCCATTCTGTAGATACCCAAGATACACACACACACACACACACACACACACACACACACACACCCCCCACATGGATATATGTAACTCATATCTGTCGCCTGCTTTTCCAGACAAAAATATCCTAATTTTTATTGTTAACATAATTCTTTAACCTCTTGGTTGTTTTCTGTTATACTTTACCTTACCTTTGCTTTGTTCCCTCATCTGCAACATTGGGATTAATAAAAGTATGAGCCTCATGGTGATATGCTATTAAGTGAGGTCATCTTTGTAAATCACTACACATGATTATTGGCATATAGTACAACTTAACGTGAGGGCTGCTGCTTATTTCTTACTGTTTTGTGCCAAAGTCTTATGAGGTCTCTATAGGTAGAGGATTCATTCCGAATGAATTTATTTTCCTTCTCTTTTTTCATTCTCTCTCAAATTTAGGAGTCCGTTGGAAATTTTCAGCGTTGCTTTTTAAGACTAATTTAATTATATTATAGAATCCCTAATAATTATCCCTGAAAAGAACTCTTAAAACATCAGTGAGGCTTATTTTTCAATTAGGGGCATCTCCGTGTTTTTTTTCCTGCTCTCTCACAATCTTACCCTTAAATGTTAATGCCGTGTTCTTCTAAAAAGTTTTCCTTATACTACATCTTATTAGGAATTTCGTGATTTTGTTTTTGTTTTGTTCAGTTATGTGTACTCAAGGCGAAACTCAATATCTTTCTGTGGCATTGTGATGTAGGTAAACCTCATCCTTTGTCTTATAACGTAAAAATAGGCCTTAGAGGATGATAATCCTGATGTGTAATCATTTCCCTCTGTTGGTTCATTTTGGGATTTGTGATCTTACTGGTATTGCCTACATTTTCTTAGATATTAATCTTAGATATTACTTGAAAGGGCGTTGGGTATTAAAACATGTCAATGTTTTTCTTGAAGGTGAGTGACCTTTCATTCCATGATTCATTAGCTACTTTCATTGCTATTCTGATAGCACGACAGTGTTTCTCCCTGGAGGACGTCGTGCAGCACGTCGCACTTCCCTCTCTCCTAGCAGCAGGTACGACACATCCGGAAGGGCTCTTGTTATTTGTTGTCTTGGGATGGTTTCCAGCTATTACAACAACACCGTGAACGTACTTTTTAAGGCTACATGCCTTGGGCAGTGGTGTGGAGTTGATGTAAAGTTAGTAGGATTATAAGTGTTGTTCTGTACAAAGTCCTATGGATCCCTATAGAAACGGTCATTTTTAAGGAAGCAGTCTGCCTCCTCTGGAAAGCATAGCCAGTGCCTTCCTTCTTACCGTAAGGAGCATTTATATTTAAGTTATTCCAGAAAAGTTAGCTTCAGAGAAAACCTGAAGACATGTCAGTCAATCAATTGGAAAACTTGCTTTGAAAATCTTTCCTAGCTTGTGGAGATGCAGATGCTGAGCCGGGGGCGAGAATGACATGCCGACTCCTGCTTCATCTATTCCGAGCTCCCCAGGCCTGCTTGTTACCTCAAGCAACCGGTGAGCCGACAGCTATAAAATCCCCAACTGCATGTTCATTTGGAGGTACAGATTCTAAAATGTCCACGTGGGCTGTCCATTCTGCTATTTCCTCCCTGAGTTTGGTGACCTTCTTTTGGGGGGTGATGAAGGAATGCACCACTGCCATCGAGAGGGCTGTCAGCACCCTTGATTTATGCAATATCAGGATGTATTGAGAAACTAAAATCGAGTTAATAAACAATAAAAATACTTTTGCTCTGAGGCCAAGCCACGCTGGTGGTCAACATGATCCTCAAACCTGTAAACCACATCATAGCAGCTTAGGGCAATGGTGACTCATTTATTCTTTTACTAAGGTAAGAGGAATAAGGTAAGAATTCGAGGGGTGTTAGTGAAGTGTGTTTCTGAAGATCATTTTTATACAGGGGTGTGTATGTGCGACAATCAGTATAAATAGATGAAAGTTCTAATATATTTTTTTGATACATCTCTCCAAGGAGCAACGACGTTGTTTTCATAATTAAAAAGCAAAGGTTAAGAAAGGAATAGTGACAATGTTTTGTAGTGAATCCATGAAGCATCCATTATAGCTAGCTAAGGACAATTAAGTACCTATAGTCTAACAATGACAGGCTCTGCTGATTGTAAATGGTTACAAAAGATTGTTAACGATGGTGATGAGACCATTAAAGGTTTGTTGTTGTTGTTCTCATAGGCAAACCTTTCCCTGGAATAAGATCATCTTGTGATAGACACCTCTTAGCCGCCGCTCACAATAGCATTGAAGTGGGAGCCGTGTTTGCTGTCTTAAAAGCAATTATGATGCTTGGTAAGACTATCCTGGCACTAAACTGGGTTAATCACCAGAAACAAAAGAAAAATAATTTGTATTTATGTTCAACTCTAATTCAGATTATTAGAAACATCATTCTGTTTTGCTCTCCTGGCAAAAGTAGTTGGCTTTCTCCAAGTCCAAGATCAGCTGGACTCTGAGATGTCTACTCCTTACCTACAATTCTGGGCGTATTTAAATATAACACTTTTTTGGGGTGCCTGGGTGGCGCAGTCGGTTAAGCGTCCGACTTCAGCCAGGTCACGATCTCGCGGTCCGTGAGTTCGAGCCCCGTGTCAGGCTCTGGGCTGATGGCTCGGAGCCTGGAGCCTGTTTTCTGATTCTGTGTCTCCCTCTCTCTCTGCCCCTCCCCCGTTCGTGCTCTGTCTCTCTCTGTCCCAAAAATAAATAAAAAACGTGGAAAAAAAAAATTAAAAAAAAAAAAAATATAACACTTTTTTGTTGTTGTTGGATGTTATTTTAACTGGAAGATATTTCATTCTGATGTAATATAGATTCTCAGACCCATCGGGTGGTTTTATCTTTATTTGTTGACATAAATGACATTTTGTAATGGATCAAGATGAAATGATGATCTAACCAAAGGTTTAAATTTTGTATTATGTACCAGGAGTAAAACACAAGAAAACCTGGGTTTTAATCTTAGCATTTTTTGGGGCGCCTGGGTGGCGCAGTCGGTTAAGCGTCCGACTTCAACCAGGTCACGATCTCGCGGTCCGTGAGTTCGAGCCCCGCGTCAGGCTCTGGGCTGATGGCTCAGAGCCTGGAGCCTGTTTCCGATTCTGTGTCTCCCTCTCTCTCTCTGCCCCTCCCCCGTTCATGCTCTGTCTCTCTCTGTCCCAAAAATAAATAAACGTTGAAAAAAAAAAAAAAATTTAATCTTAGCATTTTTCTTTCATTGTGATCCTGAACAAGTTTATAAACTTCTACCTTAGGTTTTTCATGAATCAGGTAATAATTGCAATGATATTGGTATTATTGATAAAACAGTATTAGATACCGGAATTTTTTAGCATTTAATCTATAATGTCCAAGGCATCCTTTATACTCTTAATGACATATATATTCCTGGAGTAGTAGCACTACAGTTTCTATTCATTTCTAGGGCAATACTTAAACACATTTTTATTTTATAAATCGTGGAGGATTTAAGTAGGTAATTTTGAGTCCCCACTGCCTAATTACAATGTTGACAACCCTCTTTTGGCCTTGACTAAACAAAAGTTACCTCTTATGTTCTGAAGGAGCTCTCTTTTATTAGGACAGAGACTGTGGGGTAAATAGGAATTGTTTTAGAGGAGTCTTAAAGAACATATTTGAATGCTTTATACTCCTGTTTGAATGTTATTGGTGATGATGAAGGATTAACAGGATTTTCACTAAAAAATTAATAAAAGTTCACCTTAAAGAATTATATATGTTATATATTCATACATAATAATATTTACGTATGGTTTCTAATTTTTGCCATAGTTTAATGTACAGTTCAAGTTTGAAGGAAATGTGCATATGTATACTTTCATTTTATGTGTGTGTGTGTGTATATATATATGTGTATACACACACACACACACACACACACACACACACACACACACACACACATAAATTTCAAAGGATTCCCTTGGAAATGCCCATGAATTTTACAATAAAAGGGAAAAGTAGAGCCACATGGAGGGACGTAACCTCTGTTCGGAGTTTAGGAGCTTGTACTATTGTATATCCAGCATTAAATGCTCATTTCAGTAAGTAAAATTTCTCTTCTCTGATGATATTTGAAAAAAAAAATGTCTGGTCAATCTACTTAATAAAAATGTAGGGACCATGAAGTCAGGGACTTGCTCACCCCCCTCCCCCCCCCCCCCCCCCCCGCCCCGTGTTATCTCTAACACCATCAGAGAAACTAGATAGTAGGTTTTGAAATTGTAGCTTTTCAACAAACTAATATAGGTAGTGTGAATGCAGAATGGATAGACATTGAATGGCAGAAACCAAGATGAGCGCAATCTAGGCACCTGCTCCTTTGTTTGGAGGAGTGGTCTAGTTCCACTAAAATTTGCCAACATCTATAAAGAGTCACATAATTGTATTTTAATATCCATGCATAATAATCAGTTCTTCTTTGGCTCTCCTTGACCTTTTTAATCGACCTCCGTTCTTAATAGACAGAGGATGATTCAGGTCTGAGAAGCCAGGATCAGGTCATTTGGATGTCAGCAGAGCCTTGGACCAAGTAGTCACTGAACACTCTTTTCTATTTGTTCTGTTATCTGTACAGTTACGGAAGGTTCTAGAACAGCCTCCTATACCTTCTCTGTCATCCTAACATCTAAACTAAATGAGAATCTGAATGAGGATTTCCTAGGCAGAGGTGTTTGTTTCTTTGATTTTGTTTTTATGTAAGTTTTAATTTATCTACCTCACCCTATTCTTACCAGTGTTCTTGCAAGTCCTGTCCATCAGGATCTATTTTGAGTTTGGGTGATAAAACTGTTACATAGAAAGTGGTTTCTAATTTATGTAGTAGTTTTAACTTACGGTATAGAAATAGTTGTTTTATTTCACCAAACGTTGGAGAAAGCATGCTAAATTTTGGTACACATCTTTCAGCTCCCAGGGACCTCTGTTGAATTAAATAAACTCTTGTGAATTTTAATAAGGAATGTATGATTACATATAATCAGATATTGATGACTTGAAAATTATTACTTATTCCTCCCAAGGACTTCTGTTGAATTAAATAAACTCTTGTATATTTTAATAAGGAATGTATGATAACATATAATCAGATATTGATGACTTGAAAATTATTGCTTATTCCTCCCCTCCTCTTACCATTTTATAAATAAATACTTACTAATCCATTCTGATTTTGCAAATTTTTCAGCAGAGTCAAAACTTTTTCTTGGTTGACCTGTGGGTTGTAAAAAGCTTTTTGCACTGACCTGGGCTTCGTTTTACTCACAGTGGGCAGTAAGGGACTCATCTGAATTCATTTGTTGGTTCCAGGAAATTTTCTTGTTCAAAGCTTATGATCCCTGTGGGTAAACAGGTGAAAGTTTAGAGGCTCTGTTGTCATTTGGCAGTCTTAACTACCAAATTATATTATTCTCTCACTTTTAAAATAGAATAGTGATTTGTCTTTCATGGCTAGAGAAGATTTCTTAATTCTAGCCTTTCACACATTCTGCTCCGTTTTGTCCCCCAGGAACTTTGCTATGAAGGAAACCTTTCCTTAGTTCCATTTGACTCAGTAAATTAGAGGTTGATCTGGTGAGGTTTTCTAATTTGGATGTTTACAGAGAGGAAAGTTGAGAGACTTGGGTTATTCAATGAATGCCCTATGTTTTAGGGCTTCCTTAGTATGCATTGCCCTTTTCCATTCCCAGGGAAATAAATCTCTCTTGTCAAGAAGTTGATAGTAAGGTGGGCTAAGGCAAAACTTTTCTCTTGACCTATGGATAGAAAATAAGTCATTGTAAGAGAAGAAATGGAAAAGGGACATCTAGAAGGGTGAGTAACCCATTTTTTCCTTGTCTATAAGTGAAATGAATTTGAATATTGAATACATTCATGCTTGAAATATTGGTGAAATCAATGTTCTATGATTATTAAATATGATTCATAATGGCCTTTTTATTTGGTGATTGCATACTTAATTCTGTAAACAAAATAAGGAGTAAGTCTTGAGTTTCCCTTTTTTTTCTCGTGCGTATTGAAACTTCTCTGGGTCCTTGCATTTATTCTCCTGATCGATTCTCTTTCTTGCTGAACATTGGGCTATGCCATAAAGATGCCAGTCACATATTTTAAATCCCCGAAGGCTTGCTTCATTAACTTCTCAAGTATTTGGCAATATTTGGAACTTCCGTGATTTTGCTTTTGTGATTCTATTATTTAGGAGATGCCAAAATTGGCAATAACAATGTCAGCTCTTTAAAGAATGATGACTTCACCATGAGAGGTTTACGGCGTGATGGGAATGCTGATGATATCTGGACTGCTTCACAAAATTCAAAATCCTGTGGGAAAAGCATTTCCATAGAAACTGCCAATTTAAGAGAATATGCTAGATATGTACTGAGGACTATCTGTCAACAGGTATTTTTCAGTTTTAATTTGACTTGATCTATGAATATATAATTGTTTTTGTGGAGATGCTCACTGTTATAGGAAGCTTGCACATCGGTGGTCCTTTTCTTCCTGCTAACTTTGTTTGGCAAAAAATTCAGATTTGTTGTAGAGTTCCAATAATAGTAAAGAACTCTGGTGTATACCTTGTATACAGATTCACCAATTTTTTACATTTTTCCACATTTGCTTTATGATTCTATTTGTGAATGTGGATGCATATACTTTCTAAGATTTTGCTGAAGCTTTTGAGAGTAGATGGCATATATTATTAATCTTGAGTCTTTAATATTTCAATGTTTACTTATAATACAACCAAATGCAGTCATCAAAAGTCAGGTAATTTAGGGGTGCCTGGATGGCTCAGTCAGTTAAGCATCCGCCTTCGGCTCAGGTCATGATCTCACGGTTCGTGAGTTTGAGTCTCATGTTGGGCTCTGTGCTGACAGCACGGAGCCTGGAGCCCACTTTGACTTCTGTGTCTCCCTGTCTCTGTATCCTTCCCATGCTCATGGCTGTCTCTCTCTCTCAAAAATAAATAAATATTTAAAAAAATTTTTAAACATAGGACATTTAGCTTTTGGAACAGTAATTTTTTTCTCACCTGTAGGTCACATTCAGTTTTGTCATTTGTCCCAATAATGTTGGATTTGTCTGAAATTTCCCATACATTAGCTTTAGATTATGCATTCTTGGCCAAAATGATACAGAAGTAATGTTGTGTTCTCAGGTAATCACACTTGAAGTCACACAATGTCCATTTGCACATCGCTGGCAGCAATCAGTTTGATCACAGTGTCTCCATTGTATGGTTTCAAGATTTCTCTGCTATGTGGTTTTCCCCCCCCCTTGCAATCAGTAAACAGTCTTTGGGGAGACACTGTGAGACAATACAAATATTTTGCCCCTCATCAAACTCCACCACATCTATCATTCATTTTGATTCTTCCCCAAACCAGTCTTTACCAGTCTTTACATGCTGCAAAATGGTGGGTTTTTTCTTCCCACAGCTCCTCTACAGTTAACAGTTTGCATTCTATTCGAAGGAAAGCATACCCTCGTTATTCTTATTTATTATCCATATGTATTATAATACACTGTCCTTAGCTATTTTCATGTTCATATTGTCCCAGCTTTTTCCAGTGGAACCTTTTCATCCTGGCTTTTAAGTTATTTTGACATGTCTCCATCTCCCTCTTGCCCTCCACCAAATATTTTCTTAGTTCCTGACCTCTATTGTACTTTCCCTGTCCCAAACCTGGAATTAATAATTCCTTCAAGGAACTCTCATTCTAGTTAATCAAGTATGGTATTTAGAAGCCAAGATATGGACACTGTGGTGCTCATTACTATGGGCAACGTATGTTCGTTGCCTCTGGACCCTTTCAGCAGGCAGAGTTAGGAGGAAATATATCCGTATACATAAATGTGTGTGTGTGTATATTCTTAAGTTCATACTGATATGTCTAGAATTAGTAACTCCACTTAGTTCTTTGCATTCCCCCATTCCGTATTAATTTTGTATTTTCCAGTAACATCAACCATTTACTCATTTACTTAATTCTACACTACACCTGGAATGGTTTCAGAATTGCTACACTTATACCACTAGGAAAAATGTAAAAGGAGTTGAAGATTTGTTGGTAGTTCCTTTTTCCCTCAAAGTTTATAGTATTGTGTTAAAAAGTTTTTTGAACTTTCTCCTTCAATATGGATATGTTACTCATTTGAAATAGAACGAATTTCATTTGTTTCTGTTTGCATTCAGTTTAGATTCCCATTTTTTTCTCCCCACCTCAACTCCATCTTTAGAAAAACATGCATCTACAAGTCAACTGTATAAAAAGGTGTACTTAGTGATATGTCCTTCGTCTGTTGTCTCTTCTATCCTGGGTTTTTTCCTGCCCCGGGTGATCAGTGTTCTTATTTTCTGATTTATCTTCCTTTTTTTTTTTTCTTTTAATTTATCTTTTCTTATAAGAAGTATAGTATACCATATATACTATTTTCCATTTTAGTGGAGATGTTAACAGGGTCATGTTTTTATTAGGGCATATTGCAACTATGTTAAAAGTTTGCTACATAGTTTTATAGATAATGAGAAGCAGTTGTTTATTGGTTCCACTATGAGTGTCCACCAGAATCACCAAGGGTCGGTCAGACAGTTTTAATGTTTGTTTAATGGGTACCACCATCAGATATTTATTTGTTGGAGCCTGGGCAATGGAATTTTAGCAAGCTCCATAGGTGACTTTAATAGACACTCGATATTGAATTACTGGTATAGTTAAGAAACAGCCTTCCTCTGAAACAGACCTGGGTTCAAATTGGACTCTGTTGATGATTTCTTACCTGTCTAGTGTAAGAGTTTGCTTTTAAAACAATGATGAAGAAAAAGTGATAAGTGTTCAAACTGGTTGAGACTCTATGGAGGGCAATTGACCATATGCATTTACCGTCTTAAATTTTGGTATACTCCTTGACCCAACAATTGTACTTTTATGAAATTATCCTGAGAAAATGATGGTGTAGAAAGCAGATGTGCACACATGTTTACAATAGTATAAAAAATGTCTGTTTTCTAAGTGTTGTACTATATTCTATGCAGTGGGATATAGTATGCATTATATAAAAATGAAGACATGTTTTAATATAGAATCATTACCATTATATGCCAAGTTATAGAAAATGATTACAAAACAATACCTAGAGTAAGGCTCTATTTTCCAGTTGAGAATGCGCACCAATTTTCATTACTCTCTTTAGCTTTCTTTTCTTTCCTTATTTGCATATCTGTTCTTCAGACTTCAAAAAAAAATTTTTTTTTTTTTTACATTTATTTATTTTTGAGGAGAGGGGCAGAGAGAGAGGGAGACACAGAATCTGAAACAGGCTCCGGGCTCTGAGCTGTCAGCACAGAGCCCATGCAGGGCTCGAATCCTTGAACCGTGAGATCATGACCTGAGCCGAAGTCGGACACTTTACCACCTGAGCCACCCAGGCACCCCTCTTCAGACTTTTTAAACCAATGCCCTGCTTTGTATTTTTAAGAAGTCACAATACCAGAAAGTAAAAAAAAAAAAAAAAAAAAAAAATTCCCTCTACTTTTTTCATGTAATTTTTTAAAATTAGATTTCTGTCTGCTTTATCTGTATATCATGTTTTAGTGCATGTTACATTCACACAAGGGAAATCTCTGCCTATCAACCTAACTGCCGATTTTTTTTTTTTTTTTTAGGAATGGGTAGGAGAACATTGCCTAAAAGAACCTGAAAGATTGTGCACAGACAAAGAGCTTATATTGGACCCTGTGCTTTCAAATATGCAAGCACAGAAATTATTGCAGCTTATTTGTTATCCTCATGGTATTAAAGAATGTACGGAGGGCGACAATCTGCAGAGACAGCACATTAAGCGCATTCTTCAGGTGAGTTAGTGATTAGAGTCTAAAGATTATGTGTCTATCGCATGACGCATTTTCTGTGATTTTAACAAGAGTAGTTGAACCTTTTTTTTTTCCTTTCTCATTGCTAATTCTTGACCTCAGTTAATTCTGATGTTTATTCTCCCAGTTTTCTTTTCTTTATAGTTGTTACACTCCATTGCTAGGTGAATGTTGATAATGCAAATGGTATACAATCATTATAAATATTGATCTTTTTAGTCTACTGTAAATACATGAGACATAAGCTTTCTGGAGGAATAGTCTTAAAAATATAATTCAAAAAATATTGAAATCATTTTGTAATGATTGCTTAGAGAGATAGATTTTGAGAGAAAAATGCTTGTTTTATTTCTAGTGACTGGCTGAGTGTTGCACATTATTTTAATGTTGTTTCTTATTTCTTTGTGTCTACAATGAAAATATGTAATGGACGTGGAAGCCATTTGATCCTGACAAATCCCTTTATTATGTATGATTATTTCCTTTTTTTAAAATATTTATTTATTTTTGAGAGAGAGTGAGCACATGTGCGTGTAAGTGGAGAAGGGGCAGAGAGAGAGGGAGTCACAGAATCCAAAGCAGGCTCTAGGTTCTAAGTTGTCAGCACAGAGCCCATTGTGGGGCTCAAACCCACGGACTGTGAGATCATGACCTGAGCTGAAGTCGGACGCTTAACTGGCTGAGCCACCCATGCTCCCCTGATTATTGTTTCTTGAGAGAGGGAATACTGCAAAGAATTATTATATTTTCAGATATGTTCAGTATTCCTAATGTGTTAATTCTTATTGTTTTCCCCAGAATCTTGAGCAGTGGACGCTGAGGCAGTCCTGGCTAGAACTTCAGTTAATGATCAAACAGTGCTTGAAGGACCCTGTGAGTAGATATGGGAAGCATGTGTATGTATACAATTTTATGAACAGCAAGAACATGATGTTTGAGGAGGAAGTAAAATACATGCATGCTAGTTTTCTTTTGTGTCTCTCCAGGGCTCTGGTTCAGTGGCTGAGATGAACAACTTACTGGACAATATTGCAAAGGCAACAATAGAGGTATTCCAGCAGTCTGCCGACTTGAACAATAATTCTTCTAATTCTGGAATGGGCCTCTTCAACCCAAATGGGATTGCAACTACTGATGCTGGTAGCACAAGGCAGAATGGAATAAAGACATTTCTAAGGTATTTGTTTTTCTGCAGTTTTATTGGGCTACGATTACTTTGTCCCATGTGATGGTATATTTTTATTTGCATGATGCAATTATTTTTCATAAAGCTTCAGCAATGTGAAGAAATTACTTGTAAGTGTCAATTATCGTTATTTTATAATATATTAAAGGGCAATATTCTGGGATGAATGATGTCTCAGTTTTAACCATGTCCAGAATCTTGAAACCACATATGACACCCAGAGTGGATTAATTTCTTTATTGTCTCCTTAAGGCTACTCTGTTCCATAGAATTCATTATATAGGAAACACTTTCTGCCATCTTTATTAATTGCCAGTTTTGCACAAATAATAATCGTGATAGACTGATTTGTATTTCATCATTTGGGTAGAAAGTATAACTAATGAATTTTAAAAGTTTAAAAAAATGTGTTATTAATGTGTTAAAACATAATCAGCACATTTCATATCTTATCCATGACATAAAAGTGTGTTGCCTGTTGTACAGAAGGACTATGACTAATCAGAGAGCCAGAATCATAGAAGAACACCAGCATAGATTAATAACTTTTGTTATAGTATTCTCCCAGAACCTGATGTTTTATCTCTTTCCACAGTGAGATAATACCTATTTCTGGTTTTAGTTCCTCTGAACGCAGGGGTGTATGGCTGGTGGCCCCCCTAATTGCCAGGCTGCCGACCTCTGTGCAAGGAAGAGTATTGAAAGCTGCAGGAGAGGAACTGGAGAAGGGACAGCACTTGGGCTCTTCTTCAAAAAAGGAAAGAGACAGACAAAAACAGAAAAGGTACGGCTGCAAGGTGTGTCTCAATGTGGAGGCTTAAGGAATAATTGAGAACAAATAGCATCTTGCAGATATAGTCACTGTACCCAGAGTCCACGGACATTTCTTTTTTATTTTTTTTAAATGTTATTTTTTAGAGGGAGTATGTAAATCGCGGGGAGGGGCAAACGAAGGGGGAAGGAGAGAGAGAGAATGAGAATGAAAATGAATGACAATGACAATGAATGACAATGAATCTTCTATGGGGCTCAATCCCATGACCCTGGGATCATGACCTGAGTCGAAACCAGGAGTCGTGTGCTTAACTGACTGAGCCACCCAGGCGCCCCTGAAATTTCATTTTTAAGTGGAAATGACAATATTCTGTTAGGCAAGGCTCCGTTCCTAAAAAGTTCTAGGTTATATTTAGTATGCTAGTTCTCAGGGCTCCCTCTGGACCAACATCACTTCTGAGCCGTTGAAAATACTGCTTAGCCTCGCTTCAGACCTCTTGAATCAGATCTGTATATCCATTTAGTCCCTGTATTCTACACTTAATTACTTTTCATTCTTTTAATTATTTGTTTAAAATACATATAATTATTTCCAATTCTGTCCTCTTGGGCCTGAAAATAGTTACTAGTATTTTTAACATTTAGGGCTCTTGTTCTAAATATAAAATTTATAAGCCACTTAGTTTAATGTTTTCTTAATTTATTTTAGGCTGTATAAAAGGTTTCGAATAGTTACATTTGCAAACTGACTCTGTTACTGAGAAAGAACAAAGCTATCCTCTGATGTGAAAATATAAATTTAGCACCTCAGGAGTAAAGGGAAATAATGATAATTTCTTCCATTTAAAAAATATGTAAAGAACACGTATGGTTCTTATCTCTTAATAATATTTTAGTACCTACCACTTACTGAGATCTTATGACATGCCAACTTTTGTATAAAACTTACCGCATACACACGTGAACTTTAAAATTTTCACAGCAGTCAAACATAGTAGGTGTTCTCATTATACCCTTGTTACGATCAAGAAAGGGAGGCATTGAAAAGTTCATTTCTCAAGGACACACAGCTAAGGAATTGTAAAACTAGAGTTAAAACCTAGGTGGTCTGGCTTCTGAGTCTGTGTGCTCTTAAATGAAGTGCACTTTGGTAGAGACCTAGCTTTGCATGTATTTTGTTATCTGGTTGTTTAATGTCTGTCACCTCCGTCAGTGTGAGTTGACCAACCAGATGACTCACTTTTAATTCTGAGAGTTAATTTTGCTCAAGGGTGAATGTATGTACATTGCCTCCCTTCCCACAGATGGTATTGCAGAGTTTAAAGGTGACTCTTCCCAAGTCCGTCTCTCACAGCTCTGCTGTCAGAGGATGAAGCACATTGAAATATTTGGGTCACTTTAAGAATTTTTTTTTTTTTTTTTTTGCAATATAGCAATTAGTTTGTCAATATGATTTGTCAGTTCTCTGATGATTAAAGAAACATTAATAAAATGACAATTTATAATAGACCTTTGTTTTTAATCAAACCTGTTAACAAGACAAGGCTTAAGGACATGGTGGGTTACTAAGGAGCTCACTGCTCTTGTATCTTCCAGCCTACGTGCTGATCTGAGTTCTCCCAATACCCACCCTGTTTGGTCAGAAATGTGCTGAGGGTGCCTCGGTGCCTCAGTTGGTTAAGAGTCTGACTTCCGGGTCAGATGCCCGGGTCATTATCTCCCAGTTCGTGAGTCGGAGCCCCGCATCATGCTCTGTGCTGACGGCTTGGAGCCTGGAGCCTGCTCTGGACTCTGTGTCTCCTTCAACTTCTGCTCCTCCCCTGCTCACAGTCTGTCTCGTTCTCTCTCAAAAATACACAAACATTAAAAAAAAAAAAAATTAAATGTGCTGAAAAATAAAACAAGCGTGGCAATCACAGAGGCCTGTTTCCTTGACCCTGAGATAACAGTTTTGTTTGACAGAAATGTTTAATTTTTCCTCATATGCTGTATGTAAAGTGATATTCATGCAGATATTTGCCTTTTAATTCAGCCAACTATTGTAAAATACAAACTCTCTTCTGCCTGCACTCTCCCAACATGCTCCTGCAGTGTGAATTTATGCTAGTTTGGGAATGCCTTCCAGGGCTAGAGCATGTTAAATTGTTTAGATGCATCACAGTGGCTTTTGATCTTATTAGTAGAGATACGATTTAACTTTTCGAGTAGGCTTTGGCTAGTTCCTACTCTCTTCCCTTTTCTTATAATAAAGTAAATAAGAGCCAGTAATTCAAGGGCAAGAGATAGATGTTGCACAGGAGGTAATCCATTCTTTCTAACTAGATCTGTTCTTACTGCTTCCTTTGTAGTATGTCTCTTTTGAGTCAACAACCTTTCCTCTCACTGGTCCTTACCTGCCTTAAGGGACAAGATGAACAACGGGAAGGCCTCCTAACATCTCTTCAGAATCAGGTTAATCAGGTAAACTATACTGGAATTATTAAGCCAGTCAAGTACTTGTCTAATGGCATTAATTTGTTTTTCTTTGAAATACTGAGATTAAACTAATAAGAATACAACGTGTTTTGATTAGAGGCAAGGCATCACAATCCACACCCTATTCTCCTGTTTGGCATTCTAGTTACTGTAAAATTAACAACTTTATAATATTAATTATGCCTTGGATGAATGTGTACTATAAAAACAATATTTAGCACATTGCATACAACTCTGACATACCTGCTTTTCTCCTGCCCCCGCCCTGTGGGAGAGGTCCTGGGGCAGTGTGTGTTGCAGGCATGGCCGTAACCCAGAGGAACCTCTATCCAGGTTCTCTAGCTGGGCCCCTGCCTCCCTGGAGACTCTTGGCCTGAGTTCTGTTGGTTCAGAAACTCAATTTTGTTTTCCTGCCAGAGCCAGGCCAATGCCAGTTAAATGTAAAGAAGCTCATTTATAAATAAGGCATGATGATTCTTTTTATGAAAAATTTGACTTTTGGCTTTCTACCAACCACAGTGCTCCTGGTCACTCTTTGGGCCGCTTGCATTTTGTGTCCTTCAAAGAAACCAGGTGATCACACTAGAAATCGTAATGGGTGGAATTGAACAAAGTAGATAGACTGGTCATGTGGGATGTTTTATCCTGCTACAAAGCCAAATGGAGACTTCCTGTGGCCCTGTGTCTCTAGGACATCATGTCTTTCTCTCGAATGATAGTAGATGAGCATGAATAAGGACACTTAACTCATTTCGTCCTATAATCATTTTCTCCCCTTTGGAGATGAGAGATCTGTCCTTTGTACAGCAGCGGAGTGATCCTTCTAAAATGTAAATCACGTATTAGTCTGGTGCCCAAGATGCTCCAATGTTTCTTACTGTACCTAGGATAAATATTCGGTCTGGGCTTATAAGGGCCTATGGTGATTTGGCCCTGGCTCCCACTTCTGCCTTGTTTCCTACCAGTCATGCCTCTACTGTTTACACTGACCCCATTACTGTCATTGCAACTTGCCAGGCAGATTATCCTTGCAGCGCCTTTGCATGTTTTCTTCCCCTTGCGTGGAAGGCTTCCCTCCCAGATGTTATCAGGGTCAGCTCCCTTGCTTCCTCAGGTCTCTGCTCAGGTGTCCCCTCCTCATGGAGGCCGTCCCTGATCACTCGCCACAAAAAGGACCACGGTCATTTTGTATCCCCTTGCCCTGGTTCATACAGCTTGTTACATTTGACTTAATTTTATTTGTCCTGTTCCCAGAATGTATGCTGTCATACAGCTTTGTGTCCCTGCCTTGCACCGTCAGGTCAGGTTTGGGAGAGGACTCCATTATGATGAGATTCGAGGAACGCTGTCCCCTCACCATGCCGTGTCCTTATATGTGTTGGGCAGGGTTACTTCTGCACGTGACTCATTTAAACTCTTAAGATGATTCTCTGTAGTTAATGTATTTCAGAGCATCCCAGTGGGAGAAAGGGCTTTGCTCTTGCCATCTGATTCTAGGGTGTTGCCACTTGTGGCTTCCCTTTCCTAAGCAGTCCTTCCCTTTTTAACAGTAGTCTGACTTAGTGAAAAGCAGTACATCACTGGACTGACATCAAAGATGTCATATTTTTCAAAATACTATACACTGCCTTTATCAAGGAAGATACACTGTATAGATAAGTCTGTAAGATAGCAAGCCCTCCTTCAATATAACATGAAAATAGGACCCTTGTTAAATGTCATAGCACGTCCCTAGAAATAGAACATAGGACTGATATAAAGTGTAATTTTGTCTATCCAGTACTTTACAAAATCAATGAAATCGCATTTTAAGTATCTTTATTTTTGTTAGTCTTTAACTTCATAATCCTTTAAAGCTTTTTCTAAGACTTCCTAACAGGATTGTAAATTGATAAGAGTTTTCTTCTTCCATCTAGAAAGGCATTGAACAAGAAATAGCTCCATTTCTGTCTGTGTGGAAGAAGGGAAGGAAAGTTAAAATTTTACTTAGCTTTTTTAATTAATTTTTTAAACTCAGAAGTTATTTTTGACAGTAATAAGCTCAATGTAACTTTCAAAATGAGAAAAAAAATCAATTTTAATAGGGAAAATAAGTTTTGTTTTTTTCTGTTAATTTACTGACTTAGATTTTAAGTAATTGGAGAGAAGAACGATACCAGGATGACATAAAAGCACGGCAGATGATGCATGAAGCATTGCAACTTCGCCTAAATTTGGTAAGGGGCATTTTTCTAGTATTTTCTCTCTGTTCCACTTAACTAAATGTGAAAATAACTCTAGCTTTCCACTTCTTCTGTGGTCATGGTCTTCTCACAAGGTGAGGCCTTCTTCCACTATTGGCTCTCTCTCTGCCATAACTTCCCTGCCTTTCACGCGCACTGTTTTCCTGGCTGCTGACCTTCCTGTCTGGGCTGGCTTCTAGAGAGCAATAGGCATTTTGGGCATTGGTTTGCTTTCTGCACCCTCCTGCCCCTGGGAATCGCTCCTTCTTGTCAGTTTGTGCTCCGAGGAGGTCTGAGAAGGCTACTAAATTGAGAGGAATTAGCTTTTATTACACTCGTTTGAAGATCATGTAAAAATGTGCCTTAAGTTGAATTTTTGGCAAACTTTCCATCACATTGATCATAAAAACAAATTCAACAGGGAGGTTTTATAGACATTTACAGACACATTGCACATTTCTTTGAATTTCTCTTTTCCCACTGGACAAGCCTGAATGAAGGCTACTCTGGAGGAAGGATTGCCTGATTTTTGGCAGTTGTTTTTAAACTTAATTTCCACACATGAATGCGTAGACCTGGGGGCCGAGCCGAGCCCCTGCTTGTCAGTTCTTCTGTGTTACTGGATATTTGCAAGTGTTGTTATGACAACAGACTTAGATCCAATAGTAATTTAACAGCATCAAGTGTAGATAATCAACTTACCTGATTTTGACCTATTCAGATTTAACTAATTTTATGTCATAAAACCAGGTATCACAAAAGGTTAGGATTAAAAGAAAAGTAATTTCCCTATTATTTGATTCTTATTGGCCTCCTGCCCACACTCACGTTCCTCCTCTCCTCTTCCCTCCCCTTTTTTTCAATGACCAAATTCCTATGCTGAAAGAATCAGAAAGAGTAAGAAATAGGTAGCTAGGTAAGAGAGAAGACACGTTAATCCATAAAGCGGAGTGTGTTTGTTTAAAAAAAAAAAAATCAAAATTGGCTACATAAAGTGATGGGGATGGCATTTGTAATAAAGTTTGGTTGTATTTTTTTGTGCTAGGTAGGAGGAATGTTTGACACGGTGCAGAGGAGCACCCAGTGGACAACAGACTGGGCCCTCCTCCTGCTTCAGATCATAACTTCTGGAACTGTTGACATGCACACTAACAAGTATGTTCTTATTTCAAATTTACTATTCTGTACACGTGCATGGTAGAAGCTTTGCAATAGTGACTACAAATTGTGCCACATCTTATTCTCTAGGTACCATCAAAAGCTCTGTGCCTTAAATAAAAATGCTCCTTCGTTAAGAGTATTTGGCTTTTACTTTATAGTGAAAATAATTATTTCTCCCCACTCTTAGTGAATTATTCACAACAGTTCTTGACATGCTGGGTGTGTTAATCAATGGAACATTAGCCTCAGACCTATCAAATGCATCCCCAGGGGGATCTGAAGAGAACAAACGTGCATACATGAATTTGGTAAAGAAACTGAAGGTAAGCTTATGACCTGCTTATATATCATGATCTCAAATAGTTTATGCATTTGTTATTTACTGCATTTTATCTTAATTTATTATGTGTTAAATTAGATGTTATTTATTGCATTCAGCTAAAATTATGTGATTATTTTGCTATTTGTCTCACCTCAGCTTGCTGGTACTCAAAAGCATATAGCTTGAAGGTATTTCTTAAATTATATTCACAAAATGTTTAACTTTTTAAGGAACTTTAGAAATGTAAGTCAAATATATAAGAAAAATGCCACCGTTGGATTTAAGATAAATCCATGCTTGGACTGGTGCCTCTAATTGAAAAATAACCATTTGCACTGATATTTCTAAACCCAATTCATTTGACTAACCACTAACACAATTTTTGAAATAAACTGTAAACAAATGGTGCAGAGAAAGATCAATATATCTGCTGACCTTACCAGTAAAATAACCAGTGAGTATCTTGAGGTCTGACCGTGGATTGGAGCATGTGTTCTGTGCTGCTGCTTCTGCCTTCTGATGGCAAATACTACCCTGGATTTTTGTCACTTCAGCACTGTGATGTTTGTTGTGTAACCAGGGTTCCATTATATGTGTTCTATTTTCTACTTAAATAGAAGAAATGAAACATACTCACTACTCTAATTGAAAGCTGCATAATCGACCATGTTCAAGGTTAAAGAACAGTCTTGTCATAAAAAAGGAAATGTTTCAGAGAGAAACTTCCTTCTTGCTAACTTTTGCCTTCATTGTAATTTCTGTCCCGCTTGTCTCTTTTTGGTTTTTTTTGTTTGTTTGTTTTTTAGAAAGAGCTAGGAGACAAGAGATCAGAAAGTATTGACAAAGTTCGACAGTTGCTACCTTTGCCAAAACAGACATGTGATGTCATTACTTGTGAACCTATGGGTTCCTTGATTGACACAAAGGGAAACAAAATTGCTGGATTCGACTCCATAGATAAAAAACAGGCAAGAGTAAATGTTTGTTTCTTATATATATTTTTTCTTATTTTCCCAAAGGGTATATGAAATATCTCAATTTTACAGTTTCTTGATTTTTTTTAAAGTATTTTCTTATACTTTAAATGGATTGGTCATGGACATTATTGTATAGATCTTTGTTTAAAACTTTATGTGAGGGGCACCTGGGTGGCTCAGCTGGTTGAGCGTCCGACTTCAGCTCAGGTCGTGATCTCCCATCTAGTGAGTTCGATCCCTGCGTTGGGCTCTGTGCTGACAGCTCAGAGGCTGGAGCCTGCTTTGGATTCTGTGTCTCCCTCTCTCTCTGCCCCCAACCCACTCGAATTCTGTCTCTCTCTCAAAAATAAATAAACATTAAAAAAAATTAAAAAAAAAACTTTATGTGAATTTCTGAAGCCACCAAGGGAAAACTAAGTGAAAGGTTAGTGCTTAAAAGAAAAAAGAAAAGAGAAAAAAAAAAGGCAGGGGGTGCCTGGGTGACTCAGTGGGTTGAGCATCCGACTCTTGATTTCCACTCGGGCCAGGATCTCATGGTCATGAGATCAAACCCTGGGCTCTGTGCTGGGCATGGAGCCTGCTGAAGATTCTGTCTTCCACTGCCCCTCCCCGGCTTGCACTTGTTTTCTCTCTCTCTCTCTCTCTCTCTCTCTCTCTCTCTCTCTCTTTTGCTTAAAAAAAAAAACAAAACAACTCTCCTTTCAGTTTAGAATTGGAAACTATATATATATATATATATATATATATATATGAGAAAAAATTGATTGATAAAGTCTTTATGTTGTAAGCTATTTTGAGTAAAAAATATTTTTAGAGTAATGTTACTTAATTTTCTCATCAATTAAACAATATTTTAACAAACAAGTTTCCCTTAAACACAAGAAGAGTGATCAGTTATTCTTTCAATGAACATTGAGCAACCACAAATTTGTGAAATTACAGATATGAAAGACAGAGCTCCTGCCCTTAAGCAGAAGTGGATAGACAATTACCATGTGGTACACAGTGTTAGGGGACCCTGAGAAGGAGCCATCACACTCAGATAAGGAGTAGGTAGTCAGAATAGGGTCTCCAGGAAAACTGACCGTTGAATTATTTTGAAAGATTAAGAGTTAGCTAGGAAGTAGGGAACAGTCTGGTACAGGCCAATGGAAGAGTTTTTGCAAAGGTAGGAAGGAGTGTGGTTCCTAGGAGAAAGGCAATACTTAATTCACAGTAACTAGAGTACTTCTACCAGTATGTTTGTAGAGATGGAAAAAGCTAGCATTGTGGGCATGTTGATTTTGCAGTGTCATTGGGTTCTCTAGTGGTGAGACATCTTGAACCCATTAGGATATATGGTCTTTGCACCTAGGAAAGAGGTCTAAACTCTAGGCAAGTATTAGGAAACAGTCCATTTATACATGATAAATGAGCCTTCATTTTGCATAAATCCATCCACGTAGATAAGAACAGGAGCATTCATATCTTGTGGAATGCCTGAGTAGTTATTTTTGTGGTTATTCTGAGGAAAAATATTTTCAAGTTGGTATCCCAGGGAAAGTACAAGAGACATCACCAATTAATGTTAAAAATAAGAAACCTTTGTTTTCAGAAGCATAGTAACATCTCCTCTGGTAAACTCATTAGAGGTAATCTTGTATTGAAGGGACTTTATTTGTACCTGTTGTCACAAGTTATGTCTGTAAGAATATTCCCTAACTATTCAGAAACTGGCTTATTAAGTACATGGAAGATTCCTGTATTGAATCAAGTCCATACATGTTTGGATTGAAGTAAATTTGAGCCCAAGTAGAGGTTGACAATAACTTGACTCTCAAGTTTTGCTTTATCTTAAAAACAACAAAATAAATTGCAAATGGTTGTAACTGATTATAATTCAATACAGTAAGATCAATATTGCAGTATTTTTTAGAAAATATTTTTTCCTGAAAAAAACAGCAGCAAAAAATACTAAATGAAAAGCACCATTTTATTTGTTTATTCATTCATTCATTCATTCATAATAAGTTTATTTTTGAGAGAGAGAGAGTGCATGCGTGTGAGTGGGAGAGGGGCAGAGAGAGAGAAGAAATGGAGAGAGAATCCAAAAAATCTCGTGAACTCACGAACCGGGAGATCATGACCTGAGCTGAAGTCAAGTTAGATGCTCAACTGACTGAGCCATCAGGTACACCAAAAAAATACCAATTTTCAGTAATATATACTCAACCACGTGGTGTTGAGCATCACATGTATAAAGAACCACAGAACTGACTTTAAAGGTCTGAATTCTAGCTGCAGCTTTCCAGTGATGTAGCCTTGTAACCCTGAATCAATGTGTTTCCCCATGTGCTGTATGCTAGGGTTCTCTAAGGCACGCAGCCAGCCAGAATATTCTGTGTATCCTTGTCCTAAGCAAGCTTGGGCTCTTGGTCAGGGAAAGATCTGAACGTGTGTTCACAGAGCATTATTTCACCACAGGGTCTTCAGGTGTCTACAAAGCAGAAGGTGTCCCCATGGGATTTGTTTGAGGGTCAGAAGAACCCAGCTCCTCTGTCTTGGGCCTGGTTCGGGACTGTCCGAGTGGACCGAAAGGTGATCAAGTACGAGGAGCAGCATCACCTGCTGTTGTATCACACACACCCCATGCCCAAGCCCCGAAGTTACTACCTCGAACCGCTACCCCTGCCTCCCGAGGAGGAAGAGGAGGAGCCCACATCTCCCATCTCTCAGGAACCAGAGCGGAAATCAGCTGAACTGTCAGATCAGGGAAAAACCGCAACAGATGAAGAGAAGAAAACAAAAGGAAGGAAGCGCAAGACGAAATCAAGCTCAAGAGTTGACGTGAGTGTGAGAAGTAGGGAGGTCTTTGGCTCATTGGCATCTAGTGAGAGATTTAATAGTGCCCAGATTCTTTTCCTAGAAACATTATGAAGAGCATTATCATCCTTCTTGTAACAGTTGTAATCTTCACAAAGCTCTATTTTAATTAATAGAATGGCACAAGAATAGTGACCTGTCACAGAGGACAGGATTATAGCTTGTGATTTTTTTCCTTCTCTACTTTTCACTCTTTTAAGTTTGGGCTTCCATTGTGAGTAGTATTTAATTAATGTTTCAGTGCCTCATCATTTCTCACATTTGAAACTTGAATTGTTTAGACCCGTAAAAGCTCATCATCTTACATATTTTTATTATAAGACATGTCTAAAATATTTATCGTATTTTGAGCACTTGATAATGGTAGTAGATTAATACGGAAAACTATTTGCCTTTCCCTAGCTAACATTCCATCTAATATATCCAATAGGATGTTTCTGAGATTTCATATTTTACTATTTCACCTTAACTTCCTATATATTTTACCTCTTTCACAGATTTTCAGACTTTATAAAAGATGAACACAATTTTAAAAAGTCCTATTCCTTGTTTTCCTATTAGTCTTCCCAACCTCTACCAACATTTTCTTGAAAACAACAGAAATCATTGAGATGGCAATTTGGGAATAATTTTATAACATTTATAGAGTGAATGTGTAAGGTATCTTTACAATTAATTCACCTAGAAAATACTTGAGAGAGAATTTAAAACATTTTTCTACATAATGCAAGGGTATTCTTGTTGTACCATGGAAGATATATTCATAATTGTAGGTCTAATAATTATCTAATAGGGTTAGGGTTATGTCTAATAATTATGTCTAATAATTATCACTTACCTATATCAGAACCACAACGTATCTTTTCCTAGCTGATAGCTTGGTGATTAACATTTTTCTAGAGAAGACGACCATCGCTTTTGGATACCATTGAATGGTAGTGCCCTCTTCTCATACCTTCTACCAATATTCTTCCTACAAATATTCCTTTGTCTTGAAGAGGTGCTTAATAAGGTCCAGACTGCCACTCCCCAGAATCTGGACTCCTAGGCTGTTAGTCTGCATGGATAAGTTTCTGTTATTTTCAGAATAACACCCTCTTAAAAGCCTGAAAATTCCTCTCATTTTCCAAGTGAGCCCTGGTAATAGCCCTTCCTCCCATACTACTTCTGAAACTGTCCCTTTCTAGTGGGTTGTATTTCAGGGATCTGAGGTTTTGTTTTTCCTTTATCCTTTAGGGCTACATGAAAAGAAGCGGGGTGGGTAGATAACTGGGACATTCAGGTGTGATCCTTAGAGACTTTGCATGTCCCATAAGGAAGACAAAGCCCAGGTGCAGGAAATGGGATGCAGGCAGATGGCAGAGAGTCTGCTTCATTTGCGTACTGGCTTGAATAGTGGAAATAAGATACCATCTAGGCCAGGGACTGGTCCTGAAGTATTGTGCGTCTTCATGGCCTCATTCTCATCCAGACCCAGGATATCGGGAAGGATTCCTAAAATGACCTAAGATGAAATGATCTGGAGAATGAGCATCTGAAGATGTTCTTTCACCTGTGGGCAGTGGTCATTATTGACGTGCTTTTAGTATTTTAAAAACAAACTTCAGAAGTGATCCTTTTCCGTCTTCCCCCCACTGAAGCCAAGTACGTTTTTTCCGCCAAACATTGACGAACTTTACTATAGGGGGTTCCCACCTGGGATCCCACCCTCTTAAATAAAAAAAGTGCATAGACAAAAACAGTGTTTAGAAAACTTGCTACAATACCTACATCCTGGGTCCCCAGGGAAGCAAGGGAGCGATTACTGGGTAGGCGAGAGGGGTAGAGGCACGGCATTTGCCACCTGCGTGCCCATACCCACCCCGAACATAATAGTTCTGGTGACATGTTCTGCAGGGGACTAGGGAGCCCTAGACTAGGGGCAAGATGGAAGCAGGGGGTGTGGTGGGCAGCCTTGGGGCTTTAGTTAAGGAACCGACAGAAGTGCTTGGTGCCATTGTCTTAGGGCAATTTGTTGCTGGCATCCACAACGGGGAATTTGTAGCCATAGGTGAGTTCCTCAGCACACAGGATGCAGGGCAGGGCAAAGATGTTGATGTGTTCCTGGCCCTCCGCCTGGATCACTTGGGAGGGGCAGTTGGGCTCACCTAAGTGGTTGATGAAGCGGCAGCATTGCCATGCCTTGTGGCCTCCACCCTGTTAAAGCCACCTATAGAGAACATGTAGCACCTAATACCCTTCCCCATCATAGAACTTCTGCTTGTCAGCACAGAATGAATGACAGTACCAGTGTACTCAATGACCATCGAAGTTTTGTTTAAAAAATAGGCCCGTCCCATGGATGGCATATCCGTAGACATCCACAGCCTCTTTGGATGTCTTCTTGAGTGCATGGCCACAGGCAGCTCCAGGCTGGCAGCATGTCTGGTTGATCTGAGCTGCACCTCATCCTCTTCCTCATCCCGGGTGGTCTCCCTCAGGGAGCATCAGGTGCTAGGATGCCAGGAAGTTCAACATGTCAAAGATGCACTTCCGGACATAGACCTCTGCACAGGCCACCCTGTGGGGATTTAGGGGTCGAAGCCAAGTACTTTCTTATTCTAAAGTTTTTACCCAAATGAGTGTCTTGCAAAAGAATATGTTGACACTCTTGCCTTGTGTCTACACCTCTATAAAAAACAGCGTTGCCCACTGGGATAGAAGCTGGCTTGAAGAATGTGATAGGAGGAATTTGCATTAATTACCTATAGTTTGTGGAGTTAAATAACTTTATTGTTATTATCTTTTCTCTTTATTTTGAAGGAGTATCCACAGAGCAACATATACCGAGTGCCTCCTAACTACTCACCCATTTCCTCCCAGATGATGCACCATCCGCAGTCCACCTTATGGGGCTATAACCTCATGGGTCAGCCCCAGCAGCCGGGTTTTTTCCTTCAGAACCAATCTCTTACTCCAGGTATGTGAAGAGAGAGTGCAGTCGGGTCCCTCTGAAACATGAAGTAGCTTGGGGTTTAACCGGAAATCTCTGTAAAACTTAGAAAATGCCATAACTGAGTACTCCGTTGAGTGGTTTTTCTTCTAATAATATGAAGGTGTTTTATTTTGTTTTTTTAATGTTTCTTTTAATATATTTTTGATTGTCACATAGATGAATATATTCTAAGAATCAAACAATACCTGAGCGTATACAGTAGTAATCCAATATGTGCCCAATTTGGGGGTGTTCTTCAAGTGTTAAAATAAGGTTTTAATTACTAGTTTATGTACTGAGTTGGGAATTTTCATTCAGTGTTAGAAGGAAATTAGCTACTGATGAAAATGTACAATATCAGATAAAAAGTTGATAAGAGTTGTATGTTGTGAAATTTGTGTATGTTTTGATGAGATAAAATTCTTACCAGTGTTTTAAGTAATTAGTCAATATTGTGAAGCATCTTTATTTTCTCATGTGATGAATTGTAAATTGCTTATACCATGAAGGATCTCAGAAATTTAGTTCAGCAAGTAGACTGAGTTATCAAACAAGGAAAACTACCATCTCTCTAATTTTAGTATTGCTTTAATTCAAGCCCAAGTATATTTTATATCTGAAATGAACATGTCCTAAATAAAAAAATCTCTTAGAACTGAATTTAATTTTCTTTCTAAAAGAAAATTTGCTAGTTTCAACAGAGTAGCTTATTTTGAGGTCTTACTCTGCATGTTATGATTTTTACTGTAATTTAAGTATGACATTTGAGGCCTAGGAAAGACATTTTTTTATTCTTGGCTCATGGGAGAATCCATATTTCGCCATCTAAATTAGTGGTTAAGAGGGCTGGTCTGGAAGTTATACATCTAGGTTATACATCTAGGTTCAAGTCTGGTTCTACCACTCTCCTACTGTATAACATTGGGTTTTAGTTTCTCTGTGCATCAGCTTGATTATCTGTAAAATGGATATGCTAATATATACCCTCATAGGGTAGGGGATTCAATTATTTATTCAACAAAATGTACTGAACTTCATAATGTTCCAGACTCTGTTTTGGGTGGTAAGAGACTATAGTACAGAAAATGGATAAAAATGTTCATTCTTCTTTGAGTGATGAAATAAGGTTTATATCATACACATACACACAGAGTATAACTTAAAATTGTTTTTAATGTTTATTTTTGAGAGAGAGAGAGACATAGTGTGAGTGGGGGAGGGACATAGAGAGAGGGAGACACAGAATCTGAAGCAGGCTTCAGGCTCTGAGCTGTCCACACAGAGCCCAACGCAGGACTCAAACCCACAAACCGGTATGCGAGATCATGACCTGAGCCGGAGTTGGACGTTTAACCAACTGAACCACCCAGGAGCCCCTAAAGTAAACTTTTGAAAATGTAGCACACAGAAGATGATCTAACCCAGCAAACATGCTCAGTAAAAGATCTTAACATATTCCTACCTCAGGGCTTTTGCACCTGCTGGTTCCTGTGCCTGTAGTGCTCATCCTTAAGTATTTTACATGGCTCACTGCCTCCCTCCTATGGGTTTGGTCAGATACCATTTTCTCACTGGGCTTCCACTGACCGCTCTGTTTTAAATGGTAAGCCACAGCCCATCCCTGAACCCTGTTTCCCTCTGCTTTCTATTTCCCCGTGGCATTAGCATTTGGTTATACACTATATATTTTACTTACTTACTGGTTTATTATCTGCCCTTTTCAGAATGTAAGCTCTGGTAGGACAGGCATTTTTTCTGTTAAGGTTACTGTAGTCTCCTCAGAACTTAAAGCAGCCTCTGGCTTTTAGTAAGCTCTTAAAAACTGGTTCTTGAGTGAATGAATGTAGACCACAAAGAGCGAACTAGACAATAATAAATGTGGAAAATAATGCATGTTCTCTCTTTTGAACTTTATTTTTTCAGTTCTAAGGTTCTTGTGAATTTGTAGCATTTTTAAACACCAGGGATGTGTGAATTAAAGGTTCACTGTTTCATAATGACATATACTCTCTTTCCCTTAGAATACTATAAGCAGGGTTTATAAGTTAAGGAACCTTAGGTATTAGGTGAGTTTTAAGGATGTGTAAGAAAAAATATTAAGGAAAATGAAGATACATAGGGATTTTATATGTGTGATTTTTTTTAAATATGAGTCCTATGAAGTTACAGAAGAGTATGTACAGTATGCTTTTCATTAATATATAGTTAAAATGCAAAGAATTATGCCCCCTCAGTATACACGTGTAGACATATACCCAGCCACTCGCCCTTCTACAATTTGTCTTTCTTTGTCATGTATACATGCCAGTTTGGTAAAGTTACAAGGAAATGTTTGGGAATATTAAACACCATATTCAGAATAACATTTGGTGAGAGAAAGAAGGTGAGAAAAGTAATTAGGAATATGCAGAGGGCTTCAGGGATAGTTACTTTATTTCTTTAGTTGGCTCAAAAGTACAAAATTATAGAAATGTTAGGAAAATTCAAACAACGTGAAATGTAGTCTGGTCCTTAGAGTTGCCTTTATCTGTAAAATGAGCTCATTAAGTTTTTACGTATTAGTATAGTTCCAGTTCTTCAATAAAATTTACCTTGCCGTATGTTACCGGAGTTGACTTTCCTCTTTTTTCCAAATGTTCTTCAAATGCTGCTGAATGACTTCATAAACATGTTGCTGGCTGTGGGTTTGTGTCTTTAAAAGAATGTGGGTTTTGGGGCGCCTGGGTGGCGCAGTCGGTTAAGCGTCCGACTTCAGCCAGGTCACGATCTTGCAGTCCGGGAGTTCGAGCCCCGCGTCAGGCTCTGGGCTGATGGCTCAGAGCCTGGAGCCTGTTTCCGATTCTGTGTCTCCCTCTTTCTCTGCCCCTCCCCCGTTCATGCTCTGTCTCTCTCTGTCCCAAAAATAAATAAACGTTGAAAAAAAAAAATTTTAAAAGAATGTGGGTTTTTCAAGTGAATAGCTTTACAATGTTTTTTTCACCATACAACTTGTTTGAAAGAAAAAAGATAACACATCTTTCGTGAGATATTTATATAGAGGTTTTCTTACACATATATTAAAGTATATAAAATCTGGTAAATGAAGGATTGGCACCTAGTTTGAAGCCAGCAAATGTTGAAAATTTTTTTCCCAAACTCTTAAAGGCATTTGACAAATTATATATGCAAATATGTTGAGGATTTCCTTTGGTTTCTCAAGGATCACTACAAATAACATTTCTTGTTTGATTTCTGTCCTTCAAAAAAGATGTGTTTTGTCTTTGAGTCATGGTGTTTGAAGTTTCCAAGCCTTTCAAGTTTTCAAAGTATTTCTTGCGTCTCTTCTACAAAAGGGGCATTTTCATTTTGCTATTGTCACAAAACTTAAATATCATGAGCTTTAAATTTATTTGAGATTACAAAAGAGTTTCTATGACTGACTTAGGACACCTGGCACAATATACCATGAAGGCAGTACATTTTATGCAGGTAACGTGTTCCTGAAGGCCTTGCAGGGTTTAAAACCCACATGGTTCCAAAATTACACCCTTGAGTCAGTGTCAGGGATTTCAGGTTATCACCTGAAGTGGGGCTTCTATGAAGTCACTGAAATACTATAATTCACTCCTACATCACTCCTCCCCATCATTTGGAAATTGTGCAGTTCTCCACAGACCTTTAATATTTATGTGGGGTGAGGCGGGCCTTATTTTCCATTTGCTCACAAAGGCTTAGAAGGTAAGGTTCCTGTGTTTTGATAAAACAAGGAAGAAGTTGTATTAACATGCACAGAGAGCCCTTCTTTCTGGTTGCTTTGGTAGGTGGTTCTAGATTGGACCCCACGGGCTCCTTCGTCCCAACGAATACCAAACAAGCTCTGTCCAACATGCTGCAGCGGCGCTCGGGGGCCATGATGCAGCCGCCGCCCCTCCACGCCATCACATCGCAGCAGCAGCTGATACAGATGAAGCTTCTGCAGCAGCAGCAGCAGCAGCGGCTTCTCCGGCAAGCCCAGGCTCGACCTTTCCAGCAGGTTTGTCCAGATCCAGCAATGGAGTCCTCTGTGTTTCGGTAGCGCCTCTAGTTGGGGATGAGTGTGGGATATGTGGCATATCCCTCCTGCCTGTGTATCCCCGAAATCGTATATGAGCGCAGGCTTGCCTCTCCTCCAGGCTTGTAAATACTTTTCCTCCCGTGTATTTTGCTATTATCACTGATCAGATGAGAACTTTGGAAGTATCTTAAGTTCATTAAAAGTATGCCTGTAGAACAAAAACAAGGGTTGATGACTTTCTAGTCACTTAGAAGCAGCAGGTTTTTCATCCTTGTAGTGAGGGCTCACTCACTGAGCCCTCTTTCCCTGTAATTAGCACCATATTCTGTACTCCTTCGAGCTTTACTTTCATGTATTTTTAGTAGATTTATTACCCTGAAGTTGTATCTCTAAAATCCTGATGGTTCTTAGGTTTCTCCCTGTAGTTCCCTGCATAGATTCTATGTTCAGTATGTGCTTAATAGTGAGACCTATAGCAAAGAATATAGTACAAATAATAGTCAGTGTATAGATACCTTCAACTTCATTCTTGAATTTATATTGCTGTTTTTATGCCTTCTAACTCAATTGTCTTTAACTTTTGAGATGACAGTGATTGTTTAACAAGACAATGGTGGCCATCATACACAGCATAGTATTGGCTCATGAAGCCCACACATCTGTACAAATAAATAAAATAGAAAAGGAGGTGAGATTGGGACTTTTTTTTTTAATCCAGTTTCTACATACTTTTTGTACTTTGCAATTTTGCTAAAAAATATTACTGATGATGATAATAGCAGCTAACACCAGTAGAGCACTTACTATTTGCCAAAACATTTCTAAGCCCTTTAAATGTGTTAGTTATCTTAGATCCCACAATATCCCACAACAACGCTGTGATTTAGGTACTTTTTTGAACCTCAAAGGAAGTAGCCAATCTGCATGTGTATCCTGCTTTAAAAGAAACCATAAAACTTTCAGATGAGCAAGAAATTTTAATGCTTCTACAAATATTCTTTGTATTTTGGATAACTTTCTAGGCATGTGTCCATTATATAACTTAGGACATTTTTGCGGTCAGTCCATCCACTTAGTGATTTGGGCGTTTGAGGGTGGGAGGGTTAGTTATACATTCTTAAAAACAGTTTTGTTTTTTACCTATATTATAAGAAGGACAGGAAAGAGGAAACTAGTTCAATTGTATGGGGATGCAAAGCCCAGTCACTGCATGCTTGTCTCTCTCAGACCTCTAGCAATTGCTCAAACTCCCTGGGTGTCAGGTAAGGGGCCTGAGTTGCTTCTTACACAGAAATGATGAGCATTGGATATCAAGAAATAGTTATTTTGTTTAAATAAGCAGCAATTTTAAAACATGAGCCATTAAAAACCTCAGTAGGATTTTAGCTATTCTTGGGGATGAACAAAAATAATTATAGTATTGTTTCAAGTCCTTGTCAAGATCATACAAAAAACTTGCTGTACATTGAGTAACCATCCCCACAGCATGAATTCAGTTCCCTTTTAATTTAATGTACGACTAAGTAAAACTTGCCTTCCAGTAAGTTTATTTTTTTATGTCTACTTTTTGTTTGTTTCTTTTTATGGAGAGAGAGAGAGAGTGAGAGCATGAGTCAGGGAAGGATGGAGAGAAAGGGAGACAGAGAATTCAAAGCAGGCTCCGCACTGTCAGCACAGAGCCTGATGCGGGGCTTGACTCATAAACCGTGAGATCATGACCTGAGCCGAAATCGAGTCGGACACTTATCCGACTGAGCCACCCAGGCACTCCTCTTTTTCTGATTCTTTTTGCTAACTCCTTTTTTCCCCTTTTTTTCTTTTTCTTGTTACTCTTTTATTATTATTTTTTTTTAATATTTCTTAATGATTGTTTATTTTTGAGGGGGAGAAAGGAATAGACAGGGAGACAGAGGATCCAAAGCAGGCTCTGTGCTGATAGCAGAGAGCCCAACGTTGGGTCAAACCCACAAATCGTAAGATCATGACCTGAGCTGAAGTCGGACGCTTAACCGACTAAGCCACCCGCCCTTCCTGTTACCCTTTTTGTTTTACCATTCTTCAAGTGTTAGATATTTGAGGGGAAATAACATTTTTTTTTAAGGAAGAGACGTACATGCATGGTGCAGTGGTATGGTTGAATGGTCCTACACAAAGTCAGTGAGATTATGCATAGCATTTGTCAGAGTGCCTGTACCTAGGAGGTCCTGAGGAAATGTTAGTTCCTCTCCTCTCATGTACAAACTATTAATATACCTGGATTCTAGTTAAATCTGGTATTGTGGCAGAAAAAAATTCTGTGGTAATCCTTAAAAAACTAGAATAAGAGCAGAATGATTTGGAATATTTGTGATGTTGATAAATTGTTTTAATGTATGGTTCTGGATGCAGTTGTTTTTCTAATAAGTACTCACTTATGTCCTTCGTGATAAGAAATGATGGAGAAATGTTCATTCTCATTTTGGCCAGGACCCAGTTAAATGCCTACACATAATGTGATTCTCTCTAGCTACATAAGCACTTGTGATATCTTTTTCTCTTGTGAAATAGAAATCATTGATCTTCTTATCCTTAGCAATTCTCTAATTCTGGGAATCCATTAACTTAAGTGTAACAAGCATGTTGGAGAATTTCAGACATCAGGTCTTATACTCTGTATCATGTTTACATGGTAGTGAGCAGAGGGTAGAAATTTATGAAAAGCTTATCAAACGAATGTGTGTTTTGGGAAACTATTTCCAGGATCCTAGAGCTTCCTAGTAGCCTTAATCCTTAGCAGTCTGGTTTTTATCCACAAACTCCTCTCAGCCATCCTTCTAGTGCTTCCAGAATCTGCTTCCAGCAGTGATCTCTACTATGGTTCTTCTGAAAACCTAGCTGGGGCATGACAGGATGTAAATTCCTGGATTCTGGATATGTCTCATACCTTATGGAACCCTCTTTGCCTCTTTCCATCTTAATGGAAACAAGGTGATATATATAGGAGTCATCCAGCCTTAGATGGTGCACAAGAAAACTTCAGTTCCATTATAAATTAACTCTGTGTCCACTGCAGAAACTGAATATCAGCCTCAGTTGGTCATGGAAGTTTCTGTTATGGATCATTCTTATATTTCCTAAAGAACGTATTAAGACGTTGGTATAGTGTCCAGAAAACAAATGCTTAAATAGCATGGATATTGTTAAGTTTTTTTAATCACATTATCTGATGTAATGGTTGTAATTGCGTGTATTTTCTTAGAGCTTTACTACCTATCAGTATGCATAAAGATATGTTGGCAAGGAAACTTGCTTTCATTGTTTTTAGTTAGTCTGCATCCAGGAAAGTAAAAGTGATCTGCTTCCCATCCCTTACTTGATGTCCCTTATCTAAATGGGACTCAGTGCCGTGATTGTGTTGCCCTTTTGTGCCTCAGAGCCTCATCTATACAGTGGAGCCAATGCAGTATTTACATTACAGAGTTCTTGTGAAATTAATGTTTTAATACACGTAACAGCCCTTTACAACAGTGGCCGGCTCATAGTAAGTGCTCAAAAAATGTTAGCTGTCATACTTGTTGTTGCTGTTTTGTTAGTATCATATTATTCATGTATTATTTCAAAGGACATCTCTATCACATAAAAATCTTGATTTTCCTAAAAACAGATGAAAAGAGAATTAGGAGCACATCCAATGCTTTACTTGCATCATCATATTAATTGTCCCTAATAAGACTCGTGCTCAGTGGCTGCCCATGGAAGAGGCCAGTAAGAAGGAATGTTGTTTACTTTTCCACATAGCCATTTTGGTTTCTTAAAGTGGTATATTTTTACTGTCTAATTTTGTAATACAAACTTTCGAGGGGATAATTCCAACTGTAGTGTTAAAAATATCGCTGTTATATTTTCTACATATCCTATGGGAAGCATCACAAAATCTAAAATATTGGTGAAAATAATGCAAAATGCTGCTTAAATTGTTTTCCAGTCTGTTTTTTAGAGCCAATATTTTTCTTCTGACAGGAGGAACTTGCTTTCCTCACCCCCACTGTATCAATCTTCTAGGGAAGGGGCTTTTGGAGGGCATCCTTAAGTTTTGATCCATGGAAAGGACTTAATTGTTTGCCTTGATTTGTGGTATAGCTTTATCCTAATTTCCCCGTTTTAGTGCACAAAACCCCTTTGTTGTTCTTTGTAATAATCAACACCAGCCAACTTATTTTAAGGAAGACAATATATGTAGCTTTCTCGATTAATTGTCTTTATTTAAAGAAAGACAATATATGTAGTTTAAATTGGCTGAGACAAATTTGGAAGAAGGCAATTGGTGATAGGCTACAGATAATCATACGGATATTGATGACATTGAAGAGGGAGATTTCTGACAGAGGACAGAAATGGTGTGCCCAGTTAGAGCTAGTGGTTACTTTAAGAACTTTACATTATTAACCACAGGGCAGGTGCCATCAATGTGTATCTAAATGAAGGAATTAGATCACTTACTAAAAGAACAATGACTGAGTCAGAGCCTCCCAGAGCAGTGAGCTCCCTGGCAAAAGTGAATTTGTAACACCCTGAAAACTTGCCTCTTGGATTGATGAAACCCATTTAAGTTGAATGACCACCCCTTATATGGTAATTGATCTCCTACCGTAGGGATGTGGCATCACCTTGGAATTTCTGAGTCCTTCCTTTATTCTCTCCCTCCCTCCCTCCCTCTCTAGTGGTGTATTTCAAACATACAAGAATAGAAAATAGAACAAACACTGATGGATTTACTACCTAGCTTTACTGAATAATCCTGAAAAATTCCGCCCATATTTGCTCTAGATCATCTAAGAAAATAAAAATAAAACAGTATGTGTACTCTCGTTTCCCTTTTTTCCTATAAAGAGGTAATCACTATCGTAAATTTAGTGTTTTCCTTTCTCATGAATGTTTTTATGTTTCTGTACATTTTTGCAACCATCAACATAAACATATATTACTTTCAGAATTGAAACTTAATATGATGGTTTCACACATATATTATTGTATTGTTTTAAAACTTTTTATTTCGACCAGTTTTGAATATCTACTTGTCACATGTAGTTTTATTCATTTGTCTTGGTTGATGCTAGTCCATTATGGATATTGATCTAATATTTGTCCATTCTCCTGTTGATGATCATTTAAGTTATTTTCAATTTTTTTCTTACTGCTAATGCTATATTACTATTATGTTACATTAAAAAAAATTTTTTTTTAATCTTTATTTTTGAGAGAGCGGAGACAGAGCGAGAGCGGGGGAGGGGCAGAGAGAGAGGGAGACACAATCTGAAGCAGGTTCCAGGCTCAGAGCTGTCACCACAGAGCCTGATGCGGGGCTCCAACTCACGGACCCTGAGATCATGCCCTGAGACGAAGCCGGACGCTTAACCGCAGAGCCACCCAGGCGCCCCTATTATGTTACATATTTTACGTTTCTTCTGCACATACGGAGAGAGCTAGGGTATGTGCTTCCAAGTGGAAATGCTGGTTCGATTTCCAATGTGGTGATGATTCTCCTCAGTTATAAATGAGTTTTCTCCTTTCTTCATATCTCCCCCCAACCCTTGATGTTGTCAGATTGTATCTTTCTCATTCAGAGCAGGTGAAACAGTACCATATTATGACATTTAAATTTGTATATCCCAATTATCTGTGAATTTAGGCATCTTTTTTTTTTTTTAACTGTATTAGCTAGTCAAGGTTTCCCTTCTGTAATTTTCCTGATAATATAAGCGCATTTCACAATACTTTTATTCTTATTTGCTAAAGGTAGGCAGAATAGCCTTATTGAAACACATTGTTAGTTGTAGTAATTACCTTTAATGCATTCTCCTAGAGTGGATAATTTAAACACATCTCAATGGCAAAAATGAACTTCAGAGAAAACCCCTGAACTAGTAAATATGTCCTGAGCCCTATTATTTTGTTCCTTGGATGGAAAACGACCACGTCCAGGGAAGTGGGTGCTTTGGTTATTAATATCTGGCATTTCTCCGTTTTTTTTTTTGAATGATGAGGAAGATGTGCATTTTATTTGCTGAAATTATGATTGGGTCCCTATAGTTTAGAAAATAGTGTCCACAGCTTGATTATGAGGAGAGAGGAGGCAAGATTAGGGGGTGATGAGAGTGGACGATTAATAGAATGGTCGTCGGATCCAAATACAAATGTACAGATGCCATGAATTATATACCTACGCCTAAAATAGTGAGAAGAGATACTTCCTTGGGGAATTTTTCCTATAGTTTTTAGTCCTTAGTATAATAAAATACTTTTTCCTATTAGGGTTGGTAATCCTTTGCCTTATCTCTATCTCTAAAACTCAGTGGGCAGAAAATGTTTAACATCTTAGACAAATGTCACTTGTACTCCGTTTATAAAAATGGCTAAACAAGTAAATTATTTCCCTGAGAAATAGGAATTTTCCCCAATGTTTTTGGGGAAACAAATCAGATGTTTTTCTAAACCAGATTCCCTCTTCCTTTGTAAACACTGGTGGCCCTGTAAATATTTGTTGTCTGATTTGGTTGATTGAATGAGTGATTGACATAGTGCCCAGTTTTCATGTGTACTTCCTGAGGATGGAGCTAATTTCATCCTCCAACAATGTATGACCCCACTGACTTGTTCACTTAATGTTTTTTGCGTTTAATGTGCCCCACGTGTTCTGAGCTTTCCCACTGACTGTAGGCTAGGAAGGACTCTGGCACCCCTTTTGCTCCCAGTGGAGTTCCAACATCCCTTAGTTACCGTAAGTGTCTGTCTGGTAGCTCCTCTGCTTCTTTTATGTCTGCATTTAACCTCTGGGTTGTGCTCTTCCATTATACGAATATTACCATTTATGTCCAGTCTATAGTACAGTGTTTGGTGGATGAATTAATAAAGCCTCTGCAGGGCCTGGGTTTTTAAGTCTTGACTCCCTGAAACATTGTTTTAAAATGAACTGTTACATATGTATTGTGGCTACACACATCACTAGGCTAAAAAAAATCTTATCTGTATTGTCTGCCGTTTTCTTGCTGTCCCCTTTCTGTAGGACTTCTGTAACTCTGCTGTCTCCCTTCTGGAAGACTTTGACAACATAATGGTAACACCCCCGCTGTCATTCCTTTTTCTTTTCTTTTTTTTTTTTTTTTTTAAGTAAACTTTTATAGCATTACTCTTTGAACATCAAAGTGAGAAGTGGGTTATTCCTCTATAGTTGGTAAAAATTATAGTCTTCATTTCACTGTTATTCACTTGGTTTATGTTTGAGACTGTAACACAGAATCATGAATGCATCGGCCCTGTTTGATTTAATGGGATTTATTTCTGAAAGTTTTCTCCTTTGATTGCCTCATGATTTTCATCATTTATGTGTACGGTTTAGACACCAATGGACATTCATGACCTGGGCTTGGGAACATAGACCAGTTCGTGCACTTTCATCTCAGTTACAGTTTTGAACGCATCTTTTCCTGAGCTCTTGCTTCCCTTTGTGGTAATTCACATCATTAGCAGAGGAACGCATGGCATGCTGATTCATAGGCCAGTGCAAGATAATGAAAACTGTGGTTATGAAACATACCCTTCTCATCACATCCCACCCACTGGCTATTCTGAAATTCTCAACAGAACGCATCATCTCTATTTTCTTTCCGGTACGGAGAAGGTGTTTTTTTCGAGCACAGGTCTTGTGCATGCATGTCATAAGACATTCACCTCTGCTGCTTTGCCTGGGCTAGCTAAGAATGCATGTTTTGCATTAAATTACTTATAGGTTTCTGTATCAGGTAGCCAACCCACAACATAAACCCAAGAAGCATTAGAATAAAAAAGAGCACACATCTCAGATGTGAATGTAAGTCAACTTGTTTCACTGCCAATTTTAATGGGTAACATTTTCTATACGTTGGTGAAAATGTCTGTAATGCATATTCAAACTCTGAAAATATTTAGGTTATTAAATACTTGTTATATAGGCAATTTCTTTCATAGCTAGTCAGCAAAGTTTGGAGATTTCTGAAAAGAATCAATTTTTCTGTCAATTTTTCTTGACGCTTTGTGGTATACAGAGAACAGGTGAGGTTTTTATTGAAAAAACTTGAATTAAACTGTATCAAATTAATATTTTGGAGATAGCTTATGTTTGCTGTTGGGCATTTTGTTCAGATGATCATGTAATTTGGATAAAAGAAAATTTGCATCAATCGTTTATTTTACTTTTTTTGACACCAAATATTTGTCAGGTATTAAAGTCAACAGGTTCTATGCTTTCATTCAAAATAATGGAAATGTGTATATATATCTATGCTGTCCTTTTCACCATTCTTATTTTCCTTTAATATTCTCCAGGGTTAAGAATGTCATGAATGTATATACTAAACCAATCATATATTCATCATTTATGGGCATATTAATAGAATATATTGTAAAAGTTCATTATTGTGTGAGGTGTTTATTTTAGAATGATTCAGTTTGTTCCAGCCATTAATGTTACTGTTAGTTGATTCCCAACCAACTTTAATTTTATATGAAAGCGTTATAAAAGAATCAAGCATAACTGGTCGACTGGACCTCTTGTAATTATAGAATTTTCTCTGTGTCTATTGTCTGTAATCAAAATACACCAGTGTGATGTTATGACCATAATTTCTGGTTCACACCATGTGTTGTTTTAGCCTTGGGCACCATTACTCAGTATCTTCCAAACTAGTACTAACAAATAAAACCCTTTTTGCTAGGTGACTCATAAAACATTACCCACTGACTTATTATCCTTCAATCAGCATTATCAGAAAGTCACAAAATCTGGCTGTGGTTTTTCAGGTACAACTTGTCTCTCTGAGACACTGAAACACCCTTGAAAAGTTACTAAGTAGGGATTTCAAATCATTGCTAGTGAACTGAGTGAATAGAAAAATCCCTGCTCCTGAGATGCTGCTGATTGTAATGCTTACTGTCTGCCTATTGTAGGATTAACCAACTCTTTCGGAAAGAGGTCTTCACATTTGTTCAGTTGACTAAGGGGGAGTAATTGCTAAATGAAGAGAACAAGACCCAGAAGAATGAAAATGATGATTTACCAAGAACTTTAAAGTTACTGGATGCCTTTATTTCAAGTTATGCAAATTATTTCAAATTATGCGAAAGGACTTTGAGTTAACACCTCTTTGAGTTCAGATACTTGTCTAGTTACAAATAAAGCAGGAAGAGAGAGTTGTTCTTATAAAGGCCAGGAAAATTAGTTACTATTGAATAGCACAGCTTTTTAAGAATCTTTTAGAAAGTGTTTTTTTTTTTTTTGTAAAATGCATTGGATTTATGTTTCTTCTGTAGAAGCAAGCCGGAAGCAAAATGCATAGAAATGAACTTGAGAGACCACACGTAGGAATTTTTCTCAGAGAGCAATGTAGAGTTGAGTGTATGTGATTATCAGAACTTCCCAGTTAATTGTGGTTTATTCCTTTAGCACATGTAAGTTGGGTATCTGAGCCATGGGGGCTTGAACAGGGGCACAAACCTGTCTTATTTTCTCTTCCAGTAATGTGCTCAAAGGCAAATGGCAGCTGGCTAGGCACAAATATTTGGTCAAAAACCAGCCTCTTGAATTATCCTTTGCAAAAATATGAAGTTAATGTTACCTTTGATTGTTTAAGTTAGGCAGAATAAATCAAGAGGGAGAAATGGAGCTAATTTTCAGATATTGATGCAGGTAACAAGAAGTAATCATTAGAATGATAGATGCTAATAATTAAAACTGAATTTTCGAAATAAAAGATTGTGCTAAAAAATATGGGGCAATTGGAAAGCACTTGGTAAACTAATATATGCTGACATATAAATCCCAGTTTACTTCTAGAACTCTTCGTTAACAGATAAACTAAATTGAGTCTTAGATTTTCTCAATAGTATTTATTGAGCTGTTACTATATGCCAGACACCATGCTAGAAACTGCTTAAAAATAAATCTTAGAAAGTTTTCAGAAAATAACAGATAAATGGATTACGTGTAACTAAGGTGACCATATTTCCTGATTTGCCAAGCATGGTTCCACTCTGTACCTCTTGTCCTGGCCTGTCCTTGTTTGGATGATACAATACATAGTCTGTTCTTGATTTGATGCAGCAAAACTACCCTGCCAACTTTAAGAAACTTACTAAATCTTCGTCTTTAGTATCCTTGCTTATTCCCACATTATGGCCCTTGGTTAGCATTTGTAAAGTCTTTCAAATTACTGAAGAGCTTTCCTTATTCATTCTTTATTCAACACATTCAACTATTTCTACAAATTGACAGAATGTTTGACATAATGTTTCTAGCATTATTCTCAGGAAAAACAAAAATAGGGCATTTTAGTTTGGTGGGAGAGAATGGGATATTTTTCATTCAAGGAAACATGATGATACAGCTATGCACAGAGCACGTGGGGACTGGTGGCCAACTCAGAGTGTTTGATTTTCCCAGGAATGATATTGTGTATCTCAATTATTACCTACTGTACTTAAGTCGGGGAAAAATTGGAGGTAGGAGGTATACAGTATGTCCATAAATAAATAGTTTCCCTTTAGGCAAAAAATGATTAACAAAGAATGCATGAATTTTACAGTGTAAAACCTGTCTCTGAAATTTCTTATCCCTTTCTCTTTGCTTCTTCAAAAGTTAGTGGTTTTCCTTGAATGTTAATTTTGTGATTTTTTCTTTTTATGTAGAATAGTTTTAAATTCATATTTCTTTAATGTCCATGATTGCAACTGTAACTTGTCAATAAAAGTGTTGCACGGTAACTCAGATATTTACCTTATTAGTATTCTGGGTTTCTCCACATGTAAGTCATAGTTCATTTCATAGGGTTCTTCACTAAGCAAAGGAAGAGTGAAGAATTTGAAAACATCTTTATGCATCTGCATGTAGCCGTCATATACAGATCACATCTTGTTTCCTTTTAAACCAAAGCAGGATGTGGGAATTATAGACCACTTCTGGATATCATGACTTTAACTCAATTATATAAGTAACTTATTTTCCCCCTTCTGTAAAAATGATAATATGAAAATATTTGTCCCCCACAAAGAAGCAAAATCGTATCTTGCAGGGACCTTGTACGACACTGTCCGGGAGCACTGAATTAAGCAGTAGCATTTAAGGAAGTGGTTGATTTAATGACTTCTAGGCATAGTGTTTGAAAAATCAAAAACCTTTCAAATAGTCTGGGAGGGGAATAGTGGTACGGCCTGGATGGTCACACTGTCATGGAATGAGTTTTCATAGAGGGAGTTTGGGATATTTTCCTTAGATTCAAGTGCATATAGAGTAAATATAGACACAGTTGCACTTAGATTAACCAGCTAAAGCCTGAGGATATCTTCATGGTACCGTATTCTGCAAATGTAGATTCTTGTTGAAGCTATTACACGCACTCTCAGAAATTTTGTATTTGGTCCATATATGGGTGGATAGTCACCTTAGGAAAGGCTGAAGTTTCATAAATGCCCTCAAGTGATTTTATATGAGGAACCGAGAAAGGATTTTACTATATAATATATGCATTTCGTTTCAGCATTTCAGTAAGAAGGCTTTATAGATATCTTGGGTTTTTTTTGTTGTTGGAGTGAGTTTTAAAGGCTATATATCCGTAAAGAATAAGTACCAAGTGAGGATTTAAATATTTCCATTTTTAATATTGCATATGGAGACATCTTGTCCTAACAGAAAGAGCCCTGGCCTTAGGGATCAGACTCACCTGCGTTCAGATAATAGCTCTGCCAGGTCTAGCTCAATGAGCTTGCTAAGCTGCTTAAGCTCATTGAGCCTGGCTTCTTCTATCTGAAGAATGTAATTGAGGACGATACTCTCTTCCCTGCAGATTTATTGTGAGAAAATGGGGGTGAGAACAAGAAGTCCAGTCTCTGGCATAGAATAGATGTCCAATAATTGTTGGTGTTCACCCTCTAAAGCTAAATGCTTGTCACTTTCTGCCTGCTAGAAAAATCTACACTACTTTCCAAGCACATTAAATGGTTTTATATAACTATAATTTAACACTTTTGAAAAATGCGGACATCTATAAGATAAGAGTAAAATATTTTGGAATAAACCCCATTCTGTGTAATTAGTAAGTGCTGTAAAAATCTAGGGATGGTTGGAAACTAGACCTCTTTCCATGATGATTACTGCAAGCTTCCATGAAATAGCTTCCGACACCATAACATAAAACACATACAGTGGCTCTTAGATTTATTTTTCAAAGGGCAAAACATGTATTAAATTAAGACTGGTGAGCAGATGTTAATTGGTTTTATTTTATTATTGTCAGAGTTACATTTGCAGTCAATGTATTGTGAATTTTTATTGATAGTTATTCTAATTGATGATTAGTCATAGGAGATGCAAATTCATCTCTTGACCACATGGTTAAATAGACAATTGGTAGGTCACCGTGAAGAACCTTCATTAAAAAGCAATGAAATTTGTACCTCGTATTCTCTTTTTTTATGGGCACAGAATGGTACAACTCCGTGCTTTCAGATTTCACACAGCCTCATGCCTTTCACTCGAAAGTGGCATTTGTATCCTGGGGTGTACAGCAGAGCTGTTTCAGAGCCTCTCTGATAAGTAGACCGTTGGTTATTTTGGCTTGTATTTAATGTATGTATTATTGTTGGGGCATCTATAGTTTTTGGCAGAAATGATAAGTTTAATAGTCTCTACATACATAGAAAAAGTTCTATTTAATGCTGTTTGGAAAACTCCAAATTCTGTAGTCATCTAATAAGATTTGGTGTCATGGGTTATTGGGGTTCTTAGCCAGGAGTGCAAATCAAGTTCTTGCTGTTATGATCAAGAGTTTGCTTTGGCTTTGTTTTCCAGGGCCCGCCAGGGGACCAGGCTGCTCTCTTTGCTGCACAAGCACGGCCCTCCCCTCAGCTCCCCCAGTATCCAGGGCTGCAGCAAGCACAGGTACCCACATTTGCCTTGTAGATGCTGCTGGGATTTTTAATGTTGTTTATTTGAAGTGGGAAACCAAGTGAATAGGATATCAGCTCCCTTACGGGGTTTAGAAGGTAGTACTTCTGCTTATAGATTGGAGTTGACATCTTAAAAAAATGCATCACCAGTGATGAACAAACCTTCGGACTGAATGAAGAGCATAAAACATTTTAAAGAGTTCTTGATTTAAAAATCTAATCACTCTATTAACGATGATGGTAGGTGTTGAAATGCTTAACAGTCCCAGAGTACTTATTTTACTTTATAATAAATACTGATGTAATTCATGATTGAATTTATCCTATTGGAAGATAGGTTTGCAGAGAATCATGGTAGAGCGAGAAGGTAATTGGCCTTGGAATTAGACGTTGGCCCAATTCCTGACACCTTTCTAGCTATGTAACATTGTGCATGTTATTCTGTCTTGGTTTCCTTCTTTGTCAAATAGAGATGAGCATTGTGAGAATTTAAGAACCTGTGGAACCAGCACAGCACCAGATCCATGGTAGCCACTCAACAAATGATGGACTTGCCTTAATATAATGCAACTCTTGAGCTATTTTTTTTCTAGTAATTTTGTTGTTTCTGCTTCTGTATACTTTTACTTTGTCCCTTTCATAATTAGGAGCCCGGGGATGTTGGCAAGACAGCTCGTGGGGCTAACATGTCACACTATGCCCACAGATGAAAGGCAATCTGAGATTGGCTCTCAGACGTGCCGAGCCCCACAGCCAGATCCTTGCATCCTGTCAGCTGGAAGTTGATTAGTCATTACTGTGTCTTCCGAGTCAGAGCTGTGAACTAGAATGTGGTTCTTTGAGAATTGAAGAGTAGGTTTCTTCTTAAATCAGCATTCCATTCTATAAATTGTAGTCACCCAGCAGAACCTTATTACATTTTTTATTTACATTAGGTGTTAAGATATAAACACTCATATAGTAATATTGAATAGAAAAATTAAATATTCAGAGCATTGGTAGAATGCTGAAAAAAGGGTGTAGCCCATCCAGGTCTAGAGGACATCGAATGTTCCCCAGTTATACCTTACTCTCTGGTTAAGGTATTGGTTGGTCTGGGTTTTTTTGGGTTTTGTTTGTTTGTTTATTTGTTTTGGTAACTGGTTAGTCACTACAGGCAAATTCATCAGCTCCAAGGAGGTATAGTCCCGTATCAGGAAAGCGTACTCTATAATTTTAATGTACATTGGACACGGATAGCTTTTCTTTCTAATTTTGGAAATGAAATTAATTATGCTTGGGATCTGTTGAACATTGATGTCATCTGTGTACTTCAGGTTTGGATGCTTACCTGATAATTTCTATAAAGAAATATATCCTTCTTTCCCTCAAAACAAGCAACTGATTCTAAAACTGATCTCTTAACCCAAATAAGGATTCATTTTTATTTTTAATTGAAATTTCTGGTGAATCATTATCCACCTAGTTCATTCTATAGCTTTCTTGCTAGCCTCTTGCTTCCAGAGTAGTCTTCCTCATATGTTGAGTTATAAGAGCTTTAGAGAACAGTGGCTTTCAGGGAGCTCCTTCTGGGTTTGTTTTTGCCCCCTATGACTCAGTGATAGCAAAGGTGGTGCTTACTGAAACATTAATTTTACTCCTTGTGCCCATACCTCCAGACCATGCCCCAGGGCTATACGATGTATGGAACGCAGATGGCTTTGCAGCAGACCCCTCAGCAGCAGGCTGGTGGCGTGGTCCTGTCTCCTAGCTATAACTCCAGGACCTATCCGGCCACACATTCCAACCCGGCGCTAATGGAAAGACTCAGACAGATGCAGCAGCAGCCCAGTGGCTATGTTCAGCAGCAGGCGTCACCGTACTTGCAGCCCTTGACCAGCTCTCAGAGGTGATACATGTAGAAATAATGATTTCAATAGTAGACACTCAAATTCTTGTCTTTGTTATGCATTGTCTAGGGCATGGCGCTTATAATTGTTTTTATGAGCTTGCATATTTGCATAGAATTTGCATTGTGTCATCTCATTTTTAGTAGCATCCAGACAGAGGATCAAAATCAGCAGTGCCCCATCTTGTTTATTTCATTCAAGGCCTCTGAGGTTTAACGCACATCTGCCATAGTATGGATGTAATAGTTTAGATAATGCTAATATGTTAGCTCCAGTGTTTCTGTTCTTTTAAACAGATGTTTGGTTAACAATATCTTACTATGAAAAAATTGGCGATGATTGTTAGCATTGCCTGACTAGGATACTTTGGAGCTGTAAAGTCTGTCATTGGAATACTCGTGCATGGTGCCCGTAAGAGTTTTGTTATCTTGTCATCCCCTTTTCTGCTGCAGGTATGGTTGGCAAAACAGGATGGTGAAAGACTCTTTCTCCATTCTTGCTGTACTTGGATCCCATAGACATCATGCATGGTAGCCACCAGCCATGCATGGCTATTTAAGTTTAGACTAATCAAAGTTAAATGAAAAGTTTAATTTCTCCGTCACACCTGTTACATTTGAAGTGTTCAGTGGCCACATGCCGCCAAGCAGAGCCAACTCTGAAAGTGTGTGACCTGTGTAGTCACACGGTGTGCTGTGCTATAGAAGGCCCCCAGGCTTAATTGAATGCTCTCCTGTCACATTCTTGAAAATCCTACTTGTTTTTGATCAAGGAACCTTGTGTTTCTGTTTCACACTGAAACCCAGAAATTATGTAGCTGGTCCTGGAGGCCAGTTGCTATCTTATTGGACAGCACAGATGTAGAGCATTTCAGGCAGCGTGGAAAGTTCTGTCAGATAGCGTTCATCTGAAAGAATTTTCATGCAAAATTCTGCACTAATACTAGATAGCCGCTTAGCTTCCGTGTTTTAAAATCAGTGGCTGCACATCAACACCAAGTAGTTAGTGCTTAGAACGTTGGCATGGTTGATGGTGGCACATTTGGGCAAATAAATAAATTTGGAAAAACATTCATTGTATTTATTATTTTTCTAGTAAGGGGCAGCAAAGTGTATTGCCTATGAACTTGAACTTCAGAGCGCAGCAGTTCTGGGTTTAAATCCCACCTGTGCTATTTACTGTCTGAATAACTTTGGGAAATCACTTCTTTAGCTCTCCATTTTCTCATTTTTAAAATGAGGATAATGAAATGGAAATCCTTCCATTGAGGTATCACCTCTCACCAGTCAGAATGACTAGTATGAAAAAGACAAGAAATGACAAGTGTTGGCAAGGATGTGGAGGAAAAGGGAAGTCTTGTGCCCTGTTGGTGGGAACGTGAATTGGTGCAGCTGCTATGGAAAACCGTATGAAGGTTCCTCAAAAAAAAAAAAAAAAAGAAAAAGAAAAAAAAGAAAAGAAAAAGAAAAACCATATGATGCAGTAATTTCATTTCTGGGTATCCAAAGAAAACAGAAATATTAATTCAAAAAGATGTATGTACCCCTATGTTTATTGCAGCATCATTTCACAATAGCTAAGCTATGGAAAAATCTAAGTGTCCATTAGTAGATGAATGGACAAAGAAAATGTGAATATACAGAATGGAATATTACTCAGCCATAAAAAAGAATAAATTCTTGCCATTTGTGACAACAGGGTAGATCTAGAAAGTATAATGCTATTTGAAGTCAGAGAAAGACAAATACCATAAGATTTCACTTATATGTGGAATCTAAAAAACAAAACAATGAATAAACAAACAAAACAGAAACAGACTAATAAATACAGAGAACAAATCAGTAGTTGCCAGAGGGAAAAGGCCAGAGGGATGGGCAAAATAAATGAAGGGTATTAAGAGGTACAGATTTCTAGTTATACGTTACAGGGACAAAAAGTACAGCATAGGGAATATAGTCAATAATATGGTAATAACTTTGGTGACAAATGGTAGCTATACTTATTCTGGTGAGCATTTCATAATGTATGGAATTGTTGAATATGTGGTACTAATATAAACGTCAACTATCTTTCAGTTAAAAGTTTAAAAAAAAAATGGGGATAATAAAACTGACCTCAAAGGGCTGCTGTGGGGAGTAAATGAAATAATACATTTCAGACTCTCACCACTGTGACTTCTCCAGAGTAAATGCTCAATTAATGTTACTTATTGAAGCATTTGCCTGGGTGTGAGACCAAGTTGTGTTATTTTTTTACCAGACTAAATCATCAGTCGCTTCAGCAGAGCCCTCTGGTAGGTGGAGGAATCGATGCAGTGCTCACTCCCACGCATCCAAGCCTCCCCTCGGTGCCCCTGCCTCAGGACCCAATGAGAACCAGACAGCCGCAGGTTCGACAGCAGCAGAGACTCCTCCAGGTTTGCGGCTGGGAATGGGGGCAATGCGTGAGGGGCCCTCGGCCGTCTTAAGAAATAAGAGGCCCCGAGACTTGAATCGCCAAGTTCCAAGGAGCCCCGTGTAGTTGACACTAGGAGCTAAACCGGTGTGATGTAGTTCCGACTCGGCAAGGATCTTCCTGTGTCCGTGCCTTTACCAGGCTATGGGCAGGAGGGTGCATTTTGCGGAATGTCATTCCCCTTTCACAAAGGTTCACGAGAGGGTGACTGGCTTCCTTTATCCTAAAAGTGTGTGTCAGCTTCCCCACTCACTGTTTAACTACGGACTATGCAGATTGAAGGCAAATTTTCTTTTATGTGCTTGGGGGAAAAAAAAAAAACAAGTAAAATTGAGCTGTCCATAGGTTTCATCAGATTCCTAGAGGGGTCTGTAATCCAAAAAATTATCTCTGACACTTTTGGTCTGATGAAGCTGTGAAGTTGGAGTTACATAGCTAGGATATTTCAGAGGGATCTTTCATTCTGTCTCTGGTCGAATCCAGAGAGCTATCCTTCATTTATTTGATGTAAATATTTAAGTACCTTAGATAAAGCGTTCCTCTCCTTGACACATTCTTGTTTCTAACTTACTCATCTAGGAACTATAGGCTATTTATGTTTACCTGTTCCATTTGTCTTCATGATGAGCAAGTTTGTCCTAAGTTTTTGGATTGGATATTATCTGATGAGTCTCTGTGGTGGACTCTTATCAGTAATTCACCTTGAGATGCAACTGACATTTTGTGTGTTATTAAGAAAGAAAAAACACCACCAAAGACAGGGAATCTAGTAGAACTGGGATACCCAAAGCTATACTCTTGGAATGAGTTCAATAAACTTGTGCAGAAAGGGACCGTAAAGTAATGCACATGTCTCAACCTTGACACTGGTTGGAGGGAAAAAAACGTCTCCCCTGAGAATTTGAACCACAAGTTCAAGTGGGATTGAGGTCTGAATTCAGTGTGACCCAAAAAATTCTGGTTGACAGTACTCCCAGGTGATAGGCAGAAGCTGACACAAATCCTCCCGAAAAATGGGTTTTATAATTCTAAAATATCATTAGTTATACAATGCTGTTAGTTGCATCCCAACTTTTACCCGTTCAAATGTGAAGAAAAAGTTGTATCACAAAATTGATAACAAGTGGTAATTGGTTTAGGGAGAGTGTGGCCTACAAATGGCAGCCTCACTTACTGTACAGTTGTTGCCTCCAACATGGTTCCTTATAAGGAAAGCTTTCATTTGATAATATTATTATGAACATAGTGATATTTTCTTAAATAATTTTGTCTCAGGTTCTGAGGATATATTTTCAGAACTTTATAGGACTGATATTTATTTTTATATTTCCCTCGGCTTTAAATTTCTCACTTCCAAATCACTGAAGAAAGTTATTACATTATTTACTACTTCCTGTCTTACAATTGCTTTTCAAGGCTGCAGATTTTCAAAGCCTTTCTTTACTAGTTAATATGTGCTTTTTTATCCCAATTAGCATAGTATGCCCTTCTGGTAATGTTTTCTTTACCACACGTTCTCTGGAGATAAAAGGGATTTACTTTTGCATCAGGATTATACTTTGTTTGTGGTGACTGACTACCTCCATAAAGGAACTAATTAATAATGATGAAGTTAAGTTGGTTTTTCTTGAAAGATTTCACAGTGGGCCAAATGGAGAATTGGCTTTATATTATAATCAGCATAGTCCTGGTCCCACTTGCATTGTTCCAGTTGGGAGCAACCCTGCCCAGACCCCCTGGTAGGATTCCATATCAACCAATATTGGCACTTAGTGGGTAATACCATCTGGTAATAGCTATTTGTTACCTTGCCCTAAAGAAGACAAATAATTTGGAAGATAGTATGCACACCAAGTTGAAAATGCAGAGGATGAAAAGAAGTCCAGCAGTGTCATCATTAAGATGAATGCCTGGATGGAGGAAACTTTGAAAGTCACCGAGACGAACCACCTATTAATATTTTCCTCTCCTCTGTGTCCCACATAGTGGATGTCTAGTCTGTGTTTCTTCGTGACTTGGAAGTGTTTTCCAAGAGCCATTTATTTAAGCCAACTTGGTCACTGAGAGAATTTGTCTTTATGCTAGTATCTTATGCCAGAACATCTCACATAAACATCTTGCTTTAAAATTTTTTTTTCTTGGGCACCTGGGTGGCTCAGTCAGTTAAAAGCATCTGACTTTTGGGGTCAGGTCATGATCTTACAGTTCATAAGTTCCAGTTCCACATTGGGTGAGCTCTAGCCCCACTTCAGTGAGCATGAGCCCCGCTTTCTCTCTCTCCTTCCCTCCCTGCCCCTTGAAGGATTCTTTCTCTCCTTTCTTTCTGCCCCTTGCTCACTTGAACCCTCTCTCTCAAAAAAACTCTTTTTTCTTTTCTTTTTTCTTTTTAAGTTTATTTATTTATTTTGAGAGTGAGTGCAGGGGAGGGGCAGAGAGAGAGGGAGAGAGAGTCCCAATGCCAGGCTTCAACTTCTGAATTGTGAGATCATGACCGGAGCTGAAATCACTTAACCCACTGAGCCACCCAGGCCCTCCCCCACCAAAAGAATTTATAATCTTTAAGAATTACTCTTCTCTCCCCTCCTCTTCCTGTCTTCCTTTGTTTGAGAGGTCTACATTTTTCTTAAAACAAAAACAAAAACAAAACTACAAGAGTTTGTTCAGATGTCATAGGGACTAAAAAGGTAATTACTGAGTAGTCCTTGTCTAACCTGCTGGTATGAGATAGGATAAAATGTGTGCAAAGGCCGATGACCTGAAAGGCATCAAAACAGTAAGTATGCAGGATGTCCTTGGACAGCAGAGGGCAGTATATCTCTACCGAAGGAATCGATCCTTGGGGTTGTATTGACCCAAGAAGGCCGCGGGGGAGAGCCAATTTAGGTCTTGACCTGGACAAGTGAACAATGTTTGTTAGGACAAAGATGCAGGAGGAAGGTGTGTATCATTTTTGTTGCAACAAGATAATTAGATAAAAGGTATATAGGGGGAGAGAAGAGATTGGAATATATTAACCCCTCTGTTTAAGTATAATCCTGTTTCGTTCCAGATGCAGCAGCCCCCCCAGCCCCAGCAGCCCCCACAGCCCCAGAGTCAGACCCTTGGTCTCCAAGCGATGCAGCCCCAGCAGCCTTTGGTAAGGCCTAGTGTTGTGGAACCAAATATGTGGAGTTCTTCTTTAAAGGCAGGCTGCATTTTTCATGTCCCATAAAACTGTTAAGAATTGAAGTAGCCAGAATATACCCTAGAATTGTTCCCTAGAACTTTATCATTAGAGTATGTTTGTTTTCCCAGAAAGGTATAAATAAATATTCTGGGTTCAGTAAGTCACACCATTTTTCCTTTGTAAATTTTTTCAGACTTTTCCATGGGCTAAAATATTTATGTTGAGAGAGTAGTTTTTTTTTCTAAACAGTATTAAGATGATAATCTAGTATATCTATTACAAGGTTATCTTGAGTTTTTACTTTAATTTCAAAAAAAGACTGAGTGTACCTTCTGAAATATTATCTTTACTGGTATAGAGAAACTCTGATTTCAGCCAGGTATTTTCTATAAGATTTTCATGTAATTCATAATCTCATAATTCACTTCTTTAGCTTTGTCAAATTATGAAATGTTCAATGCATAGCATCAGTGTTTTCTGAACTTCCATAATTACAACACCCTTTACTTTCACAAATGCCATATCCCTGCTTTATTACGTAAGCATTTTTTTTCTTTAAATTGCTTCTTTTTTTTTCAGTTTACTTAGATAAGTATGTTGTAAAAAGAAGAATTTTTATCACTACCATCAATGGTCACATCACTTGCTACATATTGGAAATATCTGTAAAAGTAAATGCTTGTTCTGAAGGTAACTGAGTTAACATGAGTTGTGCAAGTACAATCTAAAATAAGCTGGCTTAGTGAACCCTTGGAAATCCTGGTGTAGACTCTTTTCAGGACAGGGTTACAAAGAGATGGTTGCTTTCACAACTTTTGTGGTAGAGAAAGATCATGTCCTTTACATGGTAAAGGACGGATAGTGTCCAAATAGAACTGATTAGGGAGCATTGGCAACTGGAAAAGGACACCTCAGATGCATTTTACAAGCCTCGGCCTTGGCCAGTTTGATCCCATTTTTAAGGAAATTCTTCTTTATCATGAATCAGTTTTGTTCATTTTTTAGCTCCATTTACTTATTTATTTGTTTACTGTATAAGTGACATTTATTGCAATCCATCTTAAAAACCCTTTCTTAGGTAGAGGCAATATATATACATTCACACCCTACATTCTTCATCATCAGAGTCGTATTAGCAGGGATCGGTTGACTGACTTACAAATGTTGTGGAAAGGACTCCTTGGCATAGGATACTGCTACCTCACCCTAACCTCTAGCCCAAAAACAAGATAAAGTATTTTTAAGTAATTTCAAGCTAACAGAAGAATTAAAGGATAATACAAAGAATTACCATACATCCTCTTCCCAGATTCACTAATTATTAATATTTTGCCACATTTTCTTTATTCTTTCTATACACACGTACACATACACACACATGATCTGTACATATGAGTAAGTTGCAGGCTTGTGCTTCTTTACTCTGAATACTTCATTGTGGTCTTTTAGGAACAAGATATTCTCTTACAAGAACTTGGTGCAGTTAGTGAAATCAGGTAATTTAACATCAATACAATGCTACGATCTATACATCTTTTGCAAATTGTGCCATTTGCACCGATAATATTCTTTACTCCAGTTTTTTTGTTTGTTTGTTTTGTTTTTGTTTTTTTCCTGGTCTAGGATCATACTTTCATGTCTTTTTACTTACCTTTAATCTAGATCGATTCTGCGGCCCCCTTTTGTCTTTGCAGTTTCTGTTTTGTTTCCATGACAGTGACATTTTGAGGTGCATAGAATTTGTAGAGTGTAACTCAGGTTTCGATTTGTCTGATATTTCCTCATGATTAGATTCAGATCATGCACTTCTGGCAGGAGTATCACAGAGGTGGTGCTGTATCTTTCTCAGGTGTCACATTAGGATATACAGCACCGGTGCAATTACTTAAATCTTTGTGTTTAGGTGCTATGATAGATATCTCCACTACAAGGTAATTGATTTTTCTTCTGTAGTTAAAAATAATTTACGGGGATAGCTTGATACAGTCTCATTGTTCTTTTACTCACAGACCTTTATCCACTAATGTCAGCATTTGTTAAATTATCCTCACCTTGGTCAAATTTTACTGTGGTAGTCGAAAGTGGTGATTTGCTAATAACTCTTGTTTTTTCTGCATGTAGCTGTTTGTATTCTATTTAAGGAAGAGCTTTCCCTTCTTCCCTATATGTCTTTCTGTGTTTCTATAAGTTATGTTTTGTTTTGTTTTTTTAATGGTTATTTATTTATTTTGAGAGAGAGCACCCACGAGTGAGTTGGGGAGGGACAGAGAGAGAATCCCAAGAAGGCCCTGCACTGTCAGCCCAGATCTTGACATAGGGCTCAATCTCACAAACCACAAGATCATGACCAGAGCTGAAACCAAGAGTTGGACACTCCACTGACTGAGCCACCCAAACACCCCTCCCTAAGTTGTGTTTTAAATATGAAGCCTAACAGAGAAAGACAGATACCATATGGTTTCACTCTTATGTGGATCCTGAGAAACTCAACAGAAACCCATGGAGGAGGGGACGGGAAAAAAAAAAAAAAAAAGAGGTTAGAGTGGGAGACAGCCAAAGCATAAGAGACTGTTAAAAACTGAGAACTGAGGGTTGATGGGGGGTGGGAGGGAGGGGAGGGTGGGTGATGGGTATTGAGGAGGGCACCTTTTGGGATGAGCACTGGGTGTTGTATGGAAACCAATTTGTCAATAAATTTCATATAAAAAAAAATAATAAATAAATAAATATGAAGCCTAGGGGCTCCTGGGTGGCTCAGTCTGTTAAGCGTCTGACTCTTGGTTTCAGCTCAGGTCATGATCTCGCAGTTCATGAGTTTGAGCCCTGCATCGGGCTCTGCACTGACCGCGTGGAGCCTGCTTGGGATTCTCTGTCTCCCTCTCTTCTTTTGTCCTTCCCCCATTCTCTGTCTTTCTCAAAAAAATAAACTTTATAAAATTGTTTAACTGTGAAGCCTAACATTTGATGCTTTGATTTTAAAATCTACAGCTACTGGGGAAAGTTTAACTTCTTGTCCCCCTTCACCCAGTATTCCACAGGGCACCCATTACATAGGGCATCCATTAGATTACATTTGCCACTATAAAAATTCACTTTCTACCAGGCATCTTACTATATCAGGCAGTAAAAAAGCTTAAAGTAGCCCCACTCTTTTGTTTCTAAATACAACAAAACATTCCAGTGATATTTTGACAGAACACGAAGAAATAAATGATAACATCTGCAAATTATATCCTGTTGAGCATTTGGGATATTTGATGTTGACCTGGCAAATTTTTAACCTTTCTTTCTTTCTCATTTAAAACAAAGACTTCTTATGCCATAATGCCCATGTGAACAATAGAGGCTTCCGTAAAGAACTGGGGAAGTTAACTCTAATAGAAATTTTCAGAGATTTCATGCAAATTCATAAGTGAACACTTAATTGACAATTATAAGGAACCCATTAATTTAAGAATTATAACTTCTTTGGCTAGCCATTGCTAATAAGAAACTGATTGCATAGTACCTAGTATACCAGAGGAGCAAACACGAAGTGTAGAACTGCTTCAGTTACTTTTGAATATGTAACAGGAAGATAGTGCACCTTTTTACCTGCTTTTGACATTTAATTCCTATATGTAAATAAACATACATGACATAGTCACATATATGTGGCTCACAAATATAATAAATTTTTTATTAATATTAAAATTAAGATTTTAATAAAATCTTATTAAGTCTACATATTTAAATGTATTAATATTTAAACTCTGTACTTTTTCCACATATTTAAAATCCATATATTGAATCACACAGATGCACAACTGTCATCCTAAGACTGTTTTACTTGTCAGAAATGTTGACTTTAATTTGTGGTCACGTGTCCTTATAAAATAGTTCATAATTTTGAAAAACTTGAGTTGGATGGACACCTGCAATTAAGCAGATAACAACATCTTTATTACCATTTCTTTTTGGCCTTTCATCCCCCTCTTATTAAACACTATTTTAGTTGGTTTATAATGTAGCATGTAGGAAATATGTAAAATTAAATGCATAAAATGTTTTTATTCTTAGAGAATTGTGTTATATAAACACAGATGGATATTGATATCAAGTGCCTGAAATGTAATGATTATTTTGGGTAGGGTAAAAAAAAAAAAATTTGATTCTATCACAAAGTTAAATTTATAGGGCTGGCTGGAAATTGTCTTTAAACTTCCTAATTATAATTTAAAGCAGAGGATCAGCTTTTACAGAGTTGAGAAGAGACTCTATCCCCATGTTCCAGTAGAAATAAAGCATATCTAATAAAAGGGAATTTAATATCTTTTCTACTCATCTAAAAGTCTCATAAATATTTAATATATTTATTATGTGTAAAGAATACATATCACATTTATTCAGTTTCAACCTCTAAGGAGACAGTATTGAAGTTTTTCATGTAGTGGATTATATTTCACTCACTAGCTGAAAATAAATACATCCTAAGGATTGAGCAGAGTAGTCAAAACGTGGCCCATGGTATTTCCCCACTGTGTTCTAGTAAAGTAATTCCAGAGAAACAAAAAACAGTCTTCATGGATAGTGTAATTCACAGCAAGCTTTTTCAGCCTTTTTCTTTCTTTCTTTGTTTCTTTTGACCTGAAGTCTTTTTTTAAAAGTTCTCTTGGAAGCACAGGGTCTTATGTTTAGAGCACTATATTCTAATCTAGACAGCAATTATTTGTACAAATGCAGAACTACTGTATATGTCATAAGTCAGGATAGGCTAGGAAATTTTGAATACCACTTAGAGTGACAGATTTCAGGATTAGAAGTTTTAAAGGGATGTCAACGAACTTAGAGTTTTACATTATTGTAATTAGTTCTTTTTTTCAGTGTACTTTCATTTGGCTTCCATATATATACTTTTAAGTTTATTAACATAGTCTGCATGTTTGTAATTTTATATTGCTGTGAAGTCAGCTATATTTTTCTGCTATTATTTGCTTAACACCCCACTTAACTGCCGAACACTGATATTGTTTCCAATTTCAAAAATAATGCTGCTAGGGGTGTTTTGATATATATATTTTTTTCTTTTGGTTTTCTTATAATGAAGGAAAGTAGAAGCATAGGAAGAAAGTTACCTCTAATTATATATCTTCAGAACAGCAGTAGCACAAAGCCTTAACAGTATTAAGAAAAAAAGTCGTATTTCTTAAAATTTTATATTGTTTCTTTGCTGGAGACTGAGCAGTAAGCTGGCTGTTGACGAGAAGCCAGCTCTGACTCATTCAGAGTTCTGATTCATGCAGTCACAGGGGAGAAGTGGTACCGGTAGCCCAGCCACCATCCTCTCAATGACTTGTCCTGCTATCTGGTGACATTCACGGGTCAGTTCAGCTAGTGCTTAGTCGTTGTGGACAGAAGAGGCCGGCGCTGGGCCAGAGGTCATAAGCGCGGTAAGGAAGTACGTAGCATGCTCCCTGCCCCCAGACAGCTTAGAATCCCAGGAAGCCGTTGAGCAATGGCACTGCATGGCAGAAGCAGAAGTACTGGTGGAGCTGTGTTTGTTGGCCAAGGCTCATGAAACAAAGCACCACACACTGGGGGACTTAACCAACAGAAGTGTGTTATCTCCTAGTTCCGGAGGCTGGGAGTCCAAGATCAGGGTGTCCGCAGAGGTGGTTCCTTCTGTGGGCCATGAGGGAGAAATCCGCTCCAGGAGTCTCCCCTTGGCTTTTGGTGGTTTGCTGATGGTCTTTGGCATTCCTTGGTCATCGAAACAGACATGATCTCCACCTTCATCCTCTCATGACACTCTCACTGTGTGCGTTTATGTCCAAATTTCCCTTCTTCATAAGGACACCAGTCACATTGGATCAGGTCCTATCCTAATGATCTCATTTTAGCGTGATCACCCTCTGCAAAGACCCCATCTCCAAGTAAGGTCCTGAGGGTTACGGTGCCAGCAAAGCTTTTCAAGACAGCGTAATTCAGCCCATAACAGAGGTCAGGAAGAGGATGAGAAGCTTGGGAAGCCTTGATGGGCAGGAGGTTGAGTGCGGCAGACCTGGGAAGGCTGTAGGAGTTTTTGACTGCTCTCTGACTACCTCCTGGTTGACAGCAGCTGCTGGGACGTGCGGCACAGTGATTGTTAACACCCACATAGGCAAGTTGGTCACTGCTATAAAAAGTGACCCTAGGAGTCAAAACTGACTAAGAACAGAAATTGGTACTTTTTCAAAAAGCATCATTTGGAAACAGCTTTTCTGTGAAAAGAGGAAGTGTCTGTGCTTACAGATTAAATGCGGTGTCAGCTTAGTATCCATGCCTGTATTGTTACCCGCTTGCTCAAGTCTTTGGCTGACTTGTGTTTGCTGAGGGAAGAGCACCTGGAAAGAAAGGCTGAGCACCCTCGCTGGAAGATTATATTTGGCCTCTCTGGTTTTGACCTAAATTATAGTTCTTGACTTGAAAAATAGCTTCAGTAAGCTTTTGAGTCATGATGATTAAATTAACTCTTGATGGACTATGTTAACAGGCTGTGATCTTTTCTTTAAAACTGCTTTTAGCTTTTAAGAAAGTAAACTTTGCATCATCCCGCCGTGTCATTTCTTTTCATCTTAAACTCAGAGTGTCCTAGTTGGGTGGCCTGGAAAACATGCTAATACAAAGCTTTAAAAAGTTGGCTTTATTTAAACTGATTGATCTTTGTGTCAGTATCGAATTGAATATAATGCCTTATAAAAATTTGCATAATGGCAGCAGTACTTAACTGCATTATTTTGTAGCCAAACATCATGTGTGAAATTGTCATACAGTCTTCAAAAAATTCATATGTTCCATTCAGAGACATTGAGCCAGATGCCTCTAGAATTTTAAATTAGGCAGATACTGTTTTCCTTTTCAAATGGAAAAAAGTAGGTCAGAGAAATTTATTGAGCGATGTTACCTTCCTCTGCATGAATTTTTTTTTCGTTTTTTTTTTTTTTTTTTTTTTTCCTTTTTGAAGGGAAAGGAGGAGTAGTTTCCAGATGAAGGATAGGGAAGACGTGTGAGAGATTTCTGGTAATAGGACAGATATATATATATTTTTTTCCCCCACTAAAAACTATATACAGATTTTTAAAAAATGGCTGCATGCAAGTTAGTAGCTAAACTGCAAATAAGTCCCATGCCTGGTAGTCTGAAATCTGTTGCTGCTGGTCCTTTCTGAATGTGTCACCTTCCAAATGGCAATATGGGAGCACATGTACTTCTGGCCAGGCACTCAGTGGAGGGGCTCTCATGGTGCTGGAACTGGTACTGATGAAAGGTTGTGTTCCATTCATCAGAGTACCCTAAAACTGTCTGGACTCTCTCAGTTGGCCGTGCAGGTTTCAAGTAAATGTTGCCTTGGTGCTTTGTCTTTTGCTCGCCAATAGTGTGGTCATAGGTTTTAGGACGTAGCTCTCAGGAGCCAGGAACTGTGCTTTACTCTCTTTGGTGTTCCTAGGACCCAAAAATGTGCCTGGATTTGGTTACCTGTTGTTGACTTGTTTGTTGAATGCCGTAGCAATGAAGGAAAAAAAAGCCCCACCTACTTATTACCCGTTCAGAAGATACGGTGTCTAAACCAGCTGTGGGGGGGGGGGGGGTGGGTAGAAAGGCCCAACACTCTTTCTTCAGCCCTGCTGCTCCTTATGACCAGTTGGTGTCTGCTGCTGCAAAGACACGCCCAAAGAAGCCAGCTTTTCTGAGATAAAAACGATTCAATGACAATTATTTAAGTAGAAATTGCTACTTCGATATATACTGTGCCTTAGTAATGATTGAGCAGGAATATTAAACACTCTTGAATAAGCATGTGTTGTCAAAATAGGGATTTAGGGATTAGTCAGAATACATCATAATAAAATGGTAAATTTTTTTTTTTTAGTTCATCAGAGAATGTGTTTAGTGGAGAGTAGTTATGTCCTGTTGGCTAGTTGGCTATACCTGACCGACATTGTTGAGCTCTGTGCTTTGTCTTGTGGTTGCAGCAAGAGCACGCTGCCCCCAAGAAGAGCAAAATCCAGAAAACTAGGGAGAGAAGCGATTGTCACATTACACCACATATGATAATAAAGGCATCTCCACAGTACTAGGGATACATGAGCAGTGATTCGCTCTTCAAATTCCCAAGGGAGTAGGTGAGCACTTGAGCTGATGTTCGAAGGACAAGCAGATTTTTAGGAGCACATAGGGTAGGATGAAGGGGGAAAGAAGGGTTTCTAGAGGAGGGATTAACATCTGCAGAGGCACAGAGGTGAAGAAAACCATGATCATCTCCTATACGGATAGGGTCTAGAAAAATCTTTCCTCTTTATTTATCAGATTTAAGCAGGAAAGGTTAAACGTCCACAGACTGTGATTTTTAGAACCCCTAGGAAACCTCACCTGATCCACGTTGATGTGTGTCCTAAAAAGTTCCAGTTCCTACTTCAGGGATGGTTCTGAAATCTAGCCAAGCGTCAGACCATTAGGGGAACGAGTTGCAAATGCAAATATCTAGCACTTTTGCCCCAGAAACTCTAATTCAGGAAGAAAGGGGAAGAGCCTACTAGGGTAACTCTTTAAATTTCCCCTGATGGCTTGACATTCTTCAGCCAGTTTTTTGCAGAAGCTCGGTGACTTGATTTGAAACACTCACCAGTGAGGTTTCTGCGGGAACCGGTGGCACTTTCTCTTTCCCTGGTGGAAAGTGCTCCAGGGCCCAGGGAAATTGTAAGTCTTGCCTGCTGACATTCACATACAGATGAAAGCAAATTAAAATTAGTATCAGAGTGGTCTTGAGAGAAGTATGTAGGAAAACACTACAACTGACGGCACTTTGGATTGGAGACCTGTCCCACCACTTCCTTCTGGGGGCTTGAGGAAGCTGGTCTCAAAGTTTTTGGCCTTGGAACCCCTTCTCATTCAAAAATGACTGTGGACCCAAAGAGCTTTTATGTGTCTGTTAATATTTGTTGTATTAGAAATTAAAATAGAAATATTACTAACATTTGGTAATATATTCTAAAATTCTCATTATATATTAACCAGAAATAACACTTTTATGAATAATGAATGAATAATAAAAATGTGAGTATTTTTCAGAATATAAAGTGAGTAGAATGACATTGTTTACATTTTTGAATTCTATTTAAATGTGTGGATAAATGGAAAACATACTGTTTGTTGCAATATCACACATTATATAGCTTCTGGAAAACTGAATTGTACACTCCTGAGACAGAGCAAAAAACAAATAATGCCTTAGTATTATTATGAAAATGGATTTGACTTTGCAGGTACCCCCAGTAGTCATGGGGTTCCCTGGAGAATAATTATCTCTTAAGGCCACCCAGCAGAACACCTGTTATCTTCCTATACGTGTGCATGTGTACTCACACACCCATGCACACTGCACACAGGCTTCCTAAGTATTAGTTACTGCCTAGGCTCCTCAAAATAAAGATTCTGAGAAGATGGACTACCATGGTTCATTCTAGGAATTACTCTATTTGGAGTATATTTTATTATTATTTTTAAAACATTTTTTAACGTTTATTCATTTTTAAGAGAGAGCATGAGCAGGGAAGGGGCAGAGAGAGGGAGACACCGAATCTGAAACAGGCTCCAGGCTCTGAGCTGTCAGCACAGAGCCCGACGCGGGTCTTGATCTCACAAACTGCGAGATCCTGACCTCAGCTGAAGTCAGACGCTCAACCTACTGAGCCACCCAGGCGCCCCGATTTTATTATTTTTTTAAGTGTTTATTTTTGAGAGAGGGAGAGCATGAGCAGGGTAGGGGCAGGGAGAGAGGAGGACAGAGGATCCAAAGCGGGCTCCACGCTGATGTCAGTAAGCCCGTTGTGGGGCTCATACTCACAAACCATGAGATCGTGACCTGAGCCAAAGTCAGAGGCTCAACTGACTGAGCCACCCGGGGGGTCCTGGAACAGACTTTAAATGAACATGAAAGAAGACAGCTAAGCATCTTTTGAATGAATAAATGTTAAATATTTATGTACTATGTACCTCAATATGTTAGTTAATCAAATGAGAAGATTAGACACCTTTGCAGCCCACCATTTAGAATCTGTGATTATTTCCAAGTAAATTAATATTGGAAGCTAGTATTCCCAATTAAAGATAGCACTGGATCGTGGTTAAAATAACAAGTTCTGAATCCAGAAAGCTTTGTCTGAATCCCTGCCCCAATTCTGACAGGAAACATGGGTGAGTGGCTGAACACCTTGGAGCCTCAATTTCCTCATCTCTAAATGAGAATAGTAGCAGTAAAGGTTCACAGTCCCTTATATTCATTTCTAAAATTCAAACAATTTTGAAATTTTATTTTTAAAGTTTATGTATTTTATGAGAATCCTTGCTTATGAGTTGGGGGAGGGGCAGAGAGAGAGGGAGGGAGAGAATCCCAAGCAGGCTCCATGCTGTCAGTGCAGAGCCTGATGTATGGCTTAAACTGACGAACCATGAGATCATGACCTGAGCCAAAATCAAGAGTGGGGCGCCTAACCAAATGAGCCACCCAGACGCCTGATGTTTTACTTTGAAATGGAAACGGGTATTTTATTTATGACTCATGGAACGGCAAAAACTGACCTGAACCCATTTGGTTGTAAATGTTGACCTAACCAGACAGAATCTCTTTTCATTTATCCTGCCTGATAGGACTAGTTGTGCGTTTTGCTGCATATATTGAGTGATTTATGTAGTACTGTCCTGGGCCTTGCTTAGTCTGTCTATTATGGATGTGTCATAGTAAATCATAAATGCAAGGACTTTGGATAAGTGATTGAGGATAGGTAGTACCTCATTAGGCTTAAATGGGCTAATGTATACCTATGATGTCTAGAATATTTCTCAGTACATAGTAGCATATTAGGTTTTGTTAAATACGGTAATATTTCCAAATAAACCTAGAAACCACTGTAACCCCTTTTTAGTTTACTAACATTTCCACATGAATGAAAGGTGGAGTTTTGTTTTATTTTTCCCTCTCATTTTTGGCAATAGAAAAAAATTGGCAAGGTGCTGTTTTCCCGCTTTGTGTCAAGGAAAATAGTAACACTGCCTGCCCTTCATCCTGCATCCCATGGGAGGACATAGTCCCCAGTGAATCCTGGATGGAGGGCACTGCTGACTCACCAGATCCTTGTCTCTATCTGTGCAAGGCAAGGCCTGTGGTGCTTGAACAAATCCTCCAGCCTGGGAACTTTCATGTTGCCAATGAAAATGGTTTATAATATCATAATAGTAACTGGCCAACTGGTGAAGGGTAAGATAACAAGGACATTTGACCCCTTGGGCCACTCCTTCATCAAGCCTCTTCAAATAAATGCTTGGTAACCAGCTGGAGAGTGGGATCTTGAATGGATTGGCACTTGAGATGTTCTCCAGGTGTACATCAGGGTGTAGATGAAAATTAGTATATGCCCACTGGACATGGCACTTTGATCTTCAAAGCCTGAAAGGTATGTTACAGATCGGCCCCGGGAGTGAGTCTCTGTTCTCGTCTGTGACAGGCGTCACGGGCTGATTTCTTTCCTATCTTCTGTTGCAATTACAGTTTCCCAGGCAAGGCTTGCAGCAGACCCAGCAGCAGCAACAGACGGCCGCCCTGGTGCGGCAGCTCCAGAAGCAGCTTTCTAGTAAGTACCCCTGCATCACAGAACAGATGGCTCCCCGGAGATTAAAAACAAGCAGGCAAAACACAAGTTGGTGGCTCTGCAAAATCTGCACTGTCTTCCTTCGGTACCGTTTTCATCTTCATTTTTGTCCAGGCTGGTTGTTGTTTTGTTGGGGTTCTGTCTGGTTCAAATGCTTCCCCCGCTGCCCTGGAAAAGTCCCGATCTTTTTTTTGAGTTCAGAGATGTTTTCTCTTGCTTCCATCTGAACCCAGAAATGCTTCTTTGCATTTGGGAAACCCGTGCAGAACTGCGGGTACCCTTTTTTATCAAGCCGGAAGGTTCGGAGAACAACTTGGCTGATGCCCTCAAGTGTGCTGATGACGGAGGTGCGGTGTCTGACCTGGAGGAGTGCCAGCACTGAGACTGTGCCTCTTCTTGCCACTGCACCATCCTGTCCTTCCTGATAACAGGGCAGAGAAATCCCTGCCTGCTTTGCTGGTGTGAATTTTGTTTGTTTAATTGTGCTGCCTCTCTACAGCAGTTCCAACAACTCATTTCACCACACCTCACCTAGATGTCGGCAGTGTGCTCCCATGAATTGAATCACCCATGTGTTGCCATCACAGGATGGGAAATATTTTTAGAAATGGGAGCCAGACCCCTGTGATACAAAGAATATTGGCCCCGAAGTTAAGTCTAAATTCCGGTGCCAGCTCTGTCGGGAGTGGCAGTTTGTTCTGGGTCTCAGTTTGTGTCCTTTTCAAGGCAGATTAGAGACCAGCTAGTCCTAAAGGCAGCTGTGTGACTCTGGGAGGATGTTGTCAGGAGGAGGGTCAGTTTGTGACTGAGGAGCAACTTGGTTTTCGTCTTAACTTTCTGCCTGGCTGCTGTCCGTGTTGATTGCCTGGTGGAGGGAGTACCCCTCTTATATACCTTGCTTTTTTTCCCTTTAAAAATATTTGCCTTTTTTAGCCTCATTTAATTTGTTAAATCATTTAAATCCATCTTCTTTTCTAACTACTGTGTAATAGGTGTGGTTTATTAAACAAATGTGAGGTTAAAATTTTATTGTTTTATTCGAGAGTTCCTACTTTCACTTGGCTAAAGAGAGAGTAAAATTTTAACACAGGGACAACATGCTTATATTTTAGGGTTTTTTTTTTTTTCCTTCTCTTTAGAAATAAGTACCTATGGTTTTTATGCAGTATCACCTATTTTGGGAGCATATCTACCTCTATTTCCTGTTTCCCAGAACTCATGAAATGCAGGTCTCATTTTCGTTTTAACCCATCATTTACGGAACACTTGTTTTGGCCCCAGGCTTTGTGACTTCACATATATTAATTCACTTAATTCCTTAAAAACCACCCTGTGAGTTTAGGTATTACTATCCCTATATTCTAGATGAGGGAGTTGGACTCATTGGCCCAAGTTATTGAGCTAAAAGTAAGGGGCAGAACTGGGACTTGAATTCAGATGGTCTCCTTCCAGAGCCTACCTCTTAACCACAACACACTCTGCTCCCTCATATTAGCAGTTATGCCAGCCTCCTTGGTTGAATAATGGCCACTTTGGAATAATGGCCACTTTGCTGACACATCATTCAACTCTACACTGTACAACTCCAGATGGCCCCTTTTGTATCCTCACTCACGTGAATGGAGCCTTTGGATTTGAATAGTCCCACCAGAGTTATGGAAGCAGTAGCTGTTCCCTCCCCTCCCCTCCCCTTCCCTCCCCTTCCCTTTTTTCCTTTTTCTTTTTCTTTTCCTTTCTTTTTCCTTTCCTTTTCTTTTCTTTCATTTAATTTGGGAGAGAAGGAGGTTGAAGGGGCAGAGAAGGGGTGGGGGGGGGGGGTGGAGAGGAAATCCCAAGCAGACTCAGCACCATCAGTGCAGAGCCTGATGCAGGGCTCAAACTCACAAACCAGGAGATCAAGATCTGGGCTGAAATCAAAAGTCGGATGCTTAACTGACCGAGCCACCCAGGCACCCCAGCAGTAGCTGTTTCTAAGTCTCTGTAGGAGACTTTGTCCCTACTATTCTATTTTTCTATGTGTGTGTGTACATGCACACATGTACACATATGCATAGGCACAGACTTGAGTCGACACATACAACCATTCTCACACATGTATACACCCTTGTACACTTCTCTTTTGTGTATCTTACGGCGATTTGCAGAAGATTTTCCCATTCCACACCACTTTTCTCTCACTTACTATAATGTCAGTGTGAAAGTTTTGGGAACTTTCAACATTTTACAATACTTAGAGTCCTTCCATATGTTAGTACTGAGTTATTTCTTAGTTCAGAGACAGAGACTTTAGATGGGCCAATTAGTGTCCCAAGGCTTTGTGCTGACAGGCGGAGGACTCTGATGTAGAGCAGGTGTCTGTGTGGAATGAATTCAGTTGCCATATTTAGACCTTACCGTTCAGGTCTCTGGGCTAGCATGCACTCCCTGGCCAGTCTGTTCCCCTGTTCTTGAAGCTGGTACTGAGAACAGTGACAGGAGGGTAGCATCTGTCGGTGGTATAATTTTGCATCCGCAATTTTATTTGAATTTATTTTTCTCATTAGGTAACCAGCCACAGCAAGGAGTGACTCCCTATGGGCATCCATCACATTTCTGAATCTGGAAGAGGACAAGACCTAAAGTTTTATGTTTGCACTGAAAAATAGAAAATCAAATTTAATGCATCAGTCATCTTTAGAAATGTCCCTATGTTCTTTTCTTTCTTTGAAGTTTTTCTATATTTTGTGCTACATTTCATATAGAGGCATTTAAACAAAGAGAAAAGGAGGAGGTGTGGTTTGGGGTTTTTTTTTGTTAGTTTCAACTTTAAAGTAGGTATAAAAATGTGGATCCTGCAGGCCTATTCAAGGAAGAGCTTGGTAGCAGATCTTTTGAAATTGGTGCTTTTTTTTTTTTTTTGAATCTCCTAGAATGAATTATGGTGGATTTAAAATATTCATGTATTCATTAATGATGAAGGGTTTTTTTGTAGTTTGTTTTGTTTTTTTTCCCAAACTGCTGGACCAAACTACTGATTTGAAAGGCATGTCCAATCTTGACAGGAGAGTAATCCATTTATTCTACTTTCACCTGTGATGGTGAAATGGACATCTATTTGCATTGCTCTAATTTGAAATGTTTGTAATTTCATAAGCACTTTATAAACTTCGTTCTTATTTATGTAGGATTTTCTTTGCTTTTGTTGTGGTCAAAAGGTGCTGAAACAGATTGTTGCTTAGTACTTAAATTTCTTAGATCAAGAACTTAAACCCAGGCTTCTGTGAGAGCCACCTTAAGATCTGTGGAAGCCTGTTAGAAGTAGCTGTACTCGAGTTTGTTTTCAGTTACAAGATCATTGACCAGAGTCTTTGTGAAGGTACAACATGTAAAATTCTAAAGGCCCGAACAAGCCACAGTGGAATTGTTCCCATTATTTATTGCCAGATTTGGCAAAAAGGACACTTGGTTCTCCTGAACCTTATGCCAACTTGAGAACAAACAGTCTTGCCGCTGGCCTGAGATTCCACAGCGCTCAAACTTGATGTGGTTTCCAGAGAATCTGGCCCCCAAGTCCAGAAGGCTCTGGTTTTCATAAAGGTGTATTTGCTGTTTATTTTGTATGGTAAGTATTTGCTATTTTGAATTTAACTATTAATGTTGGTGTCAGTCTTGGTTGTGTATTGCATATACTGTATTTATAAATTGGTGCAAAAAGCACAAGTAAATTATACATCAAATTTATTATAAAGAAATAGTAACTATTTTAACTTTGTTCAAGTATGTGGTAATTTGCTCCTATTAGAGTAAAAAATACAGTAAATTATTATCAGTTTGTGTAACTTAAGAGTATTCCATATAATATTTTTTTAGATTTAGATGCATAAAATTTTGAATGTGAAAATTGCAGGGCATTTTAAAACATGTGGGGGATATTTTCCCATGTTTTGTGTTAATTCATTTTCTTTTGCCATATGATTTTACATGTAATGTAGTTGAGCATACTGTGAATAGACTTGTCTATAATGAGCAAACCACGTAGAACTACTTTTTTAAAACGTAGCTAGGACAACTTTAGAGCGTTTCTTTTGCAGATCATTATATAAATAATTTATATCTTCCTAGGTGAGTTACTCATTGCAAAGTTTGACTCATGCAAACGACCTCAAATACATGTCCGCTTACTTTGCTGTGGCAGCACCCATGTGAACTGCTTTGTACACTGTGAAATAATTCACTCCAGCCTGCTCATTTCATGTTTACTCTGGGCTGGAAAAGACTTTGCCAAAACATTAAAGACCATTCTTTTCACTAAATTAACATATTCTATCTGCTTTCGGAAGACAGATCTTTACATTTCAACTGGTTTTGTATATCAGGTTTTGGGGGTTTTGTGCTTTTTTTTTTCCTCTTGAGAATCATACTTAGATTTCATGAAGTTATTTTTCTTCAAAGTAATATATCCATATAATAATTGCCTTGGCAAAACAACCGAAATGTGAATGTTGTGCCTAGTGAGTGAGTCATGTTCCGTCCTGATTTTCTTTTCAAGAATTATTGGTATTTGAAATGCCAATTTTCAGTTTGAACCATATATTTTTATAGTTCAGTATCGCAAACAGCAGTAATATTGTTTCAAGAATGAGTGTTATAATTGCATAGCATTTGTATGCACTTTATGGTTTGCATAAGTTAGTGAAATTAATTTATTAATAATCATTTTGCACATGAAAGCTGTGGGGTATACCTTTTTTCTTGTTGCGTCCTTTTCTTTTCAGGTGACAAAGCTAAGTTATGGTGTAATTCAGATTCTATAGAAGGTTGAGGAAAAACCTGGTTTACCCCTGTGCATTATAAAGAGAGCAACTGGAATTTTTAATCTAGTCTTAGCATATTTCCTTCCACTTAATCCTATATCCTAAGGGGTTTCTTTTTTTTTTTTAGCAAATGCATTAATTTGCATTAAAATCACAAGGGAAAGCCGTATCCTTTGCCAGAACCTGGTGGTTTTGCTTTGTAAGATAGGATAAGATGGAGGACCCTCCCCCCCGCCCACCCCCCCCAGGCCTTGTAAAAATAAGACTTTGAAATTGGCCATAAGAATCCCTTAAATATACCTGTTTACACCATACTCTCATTCCTAATAGTTTACATTTGTCGTTTTATTTACTCCTCTTAGCCCCGAAGTAGAGGAGGTCACAGGGAGAATGAGTATGTTTGACCTCCTGTGGCCACAGGGTACCAACATCAGAGCTAGTAGCAATCGGGCCCCCTCTTATGTGGGGCCAGCTGAAAGTTGGTGTGATGAAAACACAATCAGCAGGGGCCAACATAGTTCTTGGTTTTGTGTGCTGAGGTATCTGAGCAAGACCTATGGCATATCCTTTTTTTCCCACTTAAAATAAATTACGCTGGAAAATCCCAGCCTCTAGAATTAAAAAAAGAATCATAATGTTCCCCCAAATCAATTCACCTTGAATTACAAAAAAGCAACATTTAATGTAGGTTTGATCAAATTTTAAGTACAATGAAACTTCATTATATGTATTTATGTCTTAGATCGAGATTTTTCCATTTTCCTTTCCCCTAAAGGATTATCACTTAATGAAATAACTTGCTCCTTAAAGCAATGGTTCCTCCTCAGAATATTTTCCTTATAAAGCGTTCCAAACCAAGGATGCCTGAGTTAGATTTTGAAGTGATAAAGAAGTTTTGTTGTATTCTTGAAGGATTTTTAATTAGTTTATTTCAGTAAAGAGGTAATCAGCCCCCCTTTTCACATTTTATGAAGTGTAGGTGTTAAGTTGCTTTTTACTTGTGGAAAAGTTAGGCTGCCTTTATTTTAAATGCAGTTATGAAAACATTTTTGTATTCCCCATCAATGAAAGATTTCAGTGTACACAATAATCATAATAAAAAGTGCTTATTTTCTCTAGGTTTTTCTAAAATATTTCTAAACCAGCCACAAAATATCCACACATCAAAATGATAAATTTACATCAAGACTGCAAATTTAATCTTTTCCATTGTCTCTTCTTAGTGCCATGCTTGTAACATTGATAGAAGGTGGACACTAGGCAGCTGGTAGTAAGAGAAAAAGCCCATTCTTGAATGAAGAATTCAGATACATTAGCCATTTGTTATTTTATGGTGGACAGTTTTACCTTAATGTTCATTGTTATTTGTTGGCAAAATAAAAGTGCCTTAAGTTAAAAGTTTGTTTGGAGATCAATTAACAAAATCACTATCCGTCATACTGCATTTATTTACAAGTCTTTTTTTTTTTTTTGCATGTCCATTATGAATTTAATATTGTAAATGTACTCAAATTCATTTACATGCCTATGGCTGCCTTTGATTAAACTTCTTCCAAAAAATAAACTCTGTCCAGGTGTTGACTCTGTTCAATTTTATTTCATTTCAGATTACCTGAATATAAGTTGTTGCATAATCACTACCCAGTGGATTCCTTGCTGTGCATTTGTAGATCCCAGAATCTGAGGTTTGGGGATTCTGAATGATGAGGGTACCTCGGGGGTGAAAAGGCTCAATTCCATGAGTCCTCCCTTTATTTGCCATTGAGAGCAAGGAGTGGTCAGGCATCTCCCATGTGATTTCTGGCTTGGGGACTCCCAGGGCCACACAGAGGAGCTGAAGGGCAGCTCCTGTCCTTGTGAGAATGCTCCTGGGTGGGCGATTTGTAATTCGGGGTGCGTAGGCTACAACCATTACTGGAACAGTAATCAGGGCATGGCCAACACTATTTTGAGCCTTACAAATATAGTTTCCTCTGTCGTAAGCTGTTGCGTCTTTGATGACTAAGGTGCCATTTTCATGCAATATGAATTTTCCATTAATTTGAGGCCCATCTATTATATAACCGCTTGGTGTAGTCCACTTGATATTTGGCTTAGGGCTTCCATCAGACACACAGTGCAGGGATAGAGAGTCTCCACTGAAACAGTAAACTGTTCCCAGTGCATAAGTAAGAATGACTGGCTTCTGGCCAATTTCTAATACAATTAATTTTTCAATATAGCCAACTTGATTTCTTGCTGCACACCGATATTTTCCTGCATCATCTCGAGTTGTTTTAGAAATGATAAAAGAGCCGTTGCTTGCTATCAGATACTGAGAAATTCGAGGTTCATTGGGAAATCTTGTGCCATTTGGTAAAATCCAGATTATTTCAGGTGGTGGGTTACCATCCACAGAGCAATTCAATGCTGTGGACTTGCCAAGCTGGGCAACTATTTTTTCATTATATGGATTTCTGAATGTTGGTCTTCTTAGCATTTCTAATACTTCTAACTGTACCACCAGCATGCTCTCTCCTCCTTCATTCCGAGCCACACAGATAAAATCTGCTGAATCTGAAAGCCTCACATTCCTAATTTCCAAGGTTCCATTTTTATGGACTGTGATTCTGCTTCCATAGTATGGGGCTGTGAGGAAAATATTGTCCGGCATGATCCACATGATCTGAGGCAATGGTGTTCCTTCGGCTCTGCAGTCAAAGTGTTTTTTGGAATGCCTCACAGCTGTGGCTTTAATAACTGTTTTGTTTGTATACAGACCATTGATTAAGGGAGGTTTGGAGACGACATCCAGTTTGTACATTTTGGTGTCATCCCCACTGGGATTTCGGGCCACACACACATACTCTCCAGAATCGAGTAGCTTCACTTTGTTGATGGACAGAGACGCGTTGGCATGAAATGTGTATCGGTCCTTAGAGAATGAAATCATATCATGGGAAGGCAGCAACCAAAATACTTTTGGTTTGGGTTCACCAACGACCTCACAGTCAAGGACCGCCGTGTCTCCAGCCTTGATTCGCATGTTACTCTTGTAACCCTGCCTGATCCGTGGGGCAGCTGTTATGACCGTTAGGTGGACCTTCATTTCATCCTTCCCTAGAGTGTTCTGGGCATAGCAAGTATAATCTCCTTCCTCTGCTATCCCAACTTTGTTGAAGTATAAGGTTCCGTTGTCAAAAAGGGTATACCTCCTGGTCCTGAGGCCACTGTCATCGGCTTGCATTGCATTGTTTATCATCGTTCCATCAGGCAAACTCCAAGATATCTCAGGTACTGGTGAGCCAGAAGCCTCACAATCAACTTGGAAATCTTTCCCATGAAATACCTGCTTTTTAAAATGTTGCTTGTGATAAATTTTAGCGGGTTTCAGTCGTAGGCTCACATGCATCAGTATCAGATCATCTCCCATTTTGTTTCTGGCCACACACAAGTAGTCACCGCCATCTTTTTCTGTTATTGAGCCAATAAACAAGGATCCATTTGGATAGACATGGATGCGGCTGCCCATTCTAAGGAGAGAAGACACATTTTGAGTGTGCAGCTATTAGTAAGGGGTGAAAGAGTTGTCCTTATTTACATAGGATTAGCTTTATGGACATTTTCTTAAACTGTTGCAGTGAAATTAAAATCAGTTCTAGCTTATTGACTGTCTTCTAAGCCATTTCCTGAAAGATAAAATTATCTCATCGAGCAAATACAGTGCAAAGAATATTTCTCAGATGGACTTCAAATGTCTTTTACAATCATGATTTTAGAAATACAATGCTGAGAATGCTAGAAATGTTGGATGCCTTAGACACATGACCTTCGTCATATTGAATGATTTTTACATATGAAATGATTATCTTGTGACTGTCAGTAAAGAACTTTCATGCATACTTGTTCAGGAAAGATGCCAGACTATATTTTTTAAAAAGATTAGTAACAAAACGGAATTATGTGGTTACAAAATAAATTATGCTTTGTTATGAAGAAAGAAAATGTCATGTCAATGTGAGACTCATTAGAAGCCTGCTGTTGGATCTGTGCTTTGCGGCAGCTGAAAAGTGGTCTCTGCGTTTTGTCCAACCGTTCCACACTATTTTTCTCCCTGAAGTTATCACAGCCTGCCATTACCACAGTGAACCACCAGGTGGCACATGTTTCCTGATAAAACCAAATCTAGCTTTTCAGAGAGGCCCGTGGAAAATTGAATTGGCACTAAAAATGGGATCGTGATCATCCATCAGAGAACATCTATACATGTTTTTCTTCTACTTTTGTTTTTTTGGCAATGTGCCAAGCAGGCAAATGAAACAAGAAGAAAGTTTGGACAATCTTTCACAGCATAGCTGCTACCCAAGTCAAACAGCCCAAGTCACTTTTCATTCTCCAGCAAACAAGTATGGATAGTGTTGTGGTATGTTACAAAAGGTACTGTTATTTTTAAATCTTTAAGTAGTTCCCCACTATACAGCTGAAAGTACTGATAGAGAGCCTTAGTAACTTGCCTCGGGTTACAGGGCTAGTTCTCAAATTCCTATCTTTTTCACCACCTGATATTCTTGTCTAATACTTTATAAAAGCACTGATTCTTAAACTTGGGTGAATATGAAAATCATTTATGGAGTATAAAATGGGTCCCACCTCCCTGAATTTGACTAAATTGGTGTGGAGTGTGACCTAGGCATCAGGATTCTTAGTTTTCCAATGATTCTCATGCAGCCAAGTCCGAGAACAGTGCTCTAAACCTTGGCTCTCAAAAACAGTTCTCTCATCACCTGCATTTCCTGGCTTCACTTTTCAGAGATTCTGATTCACTAGATTTGGCCAGGGGTCTGGGAACCCAGTGAGTAACAAACATCCCAGATGACTGTAGCTCCTAAGTAACAGTTTGAGAACCAGTCTCAAATTTAAGCAGGCACTAAAATCACCTGGAAGGCTTTTAAGAACACAGATTGCTTGTTAAAACACAGACTCAGTTTCTGATTTGCCACGTTCTTAGGCAATGCTAATGCTACTGGCAGGGGGACCGCGTCCTTTGAGAACCATTGACTTTTAGAGTGACCTTGTCCTGCCCCCAAATCTGGATGCAGCTGCAAGTTGTAATATAGAAGAAGAGACGATAGCAGTTTCTTTTGGTAAACTAGTATTTTTAAGAGACAAAATTGACTTTTGAAAGTAGAAGTGGTCCCCGTGTAAAAGAAATAGAATTCTTTATGAAGATTAATAATGTACAAGCAAGTGTCTGTATTGTTTCTAAAGCAATGCTTCTCAGCCTTTATTGAGCATATGATGCATCTGGGTATCTTTTTAAAGTGCAGATTCTGATTCAGCAGGTCTGGGGTGAGACCAGATGCTCTGCCTTGTAACAAGCTCTTAGGTCACGAGGAGGGAGGTTCTGAAGAAGAGGAAACCATTCTGTGCTGAAACAAGTCATATATGTTGAAAGTACTGGAGACAGACTGGTAGTGCTCTGAATCAAAACTGTTTTTGAAAACCCAGAAGAGTCTTTTTGGTTCAGGTGAAAAGTAGGCTTTAAGAAAGGGAAAGGGTTTTGCTTTTTTTGGTCATGATGGAGTCGCAGGTAAGCACAGCTATGATGAAAGTTTTCTCATTTTTAGACTCTAAAGTTGAACCTTCTAAAGCTAAGAAGTGGAAACAGTAAGGACTTTTTTTTTCTTTTTGCAATAAATTGCCCCTTTTGTTTCAGTTGACATATCTAAAGCATCTAAGAGTATCCTTACCTTTTTGAGATTAGTTGCAAAATAATAATTGAGGTGTTTAGTTAGCAAACAAGTTGAATTTCATTATAAAAGAAAAAAATGCCAGTACCTCTCATGGGCCCATGGTAGCATCTGTGATCTTTATACACTCAGTTGCCTCTTCCACAATATGAACAATCTGTGTTCCATAAATACTCCCCCAAAACCAAATATAAATAACGTACTTAATTTCCTTGCTGTTTACCTCTGAAGGAGGTAGATACCTGGTCAAGATTTATTTTGAGGTACTAATAATGTGTTTTTAGAACACTCTCCAGACTTCCTTTCAGTTAATTTTTTAAGACTTTACTTAAATCTTTTAGTGCCCCTGGATAAGATTTCCATTTTTCCAAAATTGACTTAACATCCAATAAGTGTTTTAGATCTTTTCCTTAATAACCTAAATTTTGAACTTTAGCTGTTATTCCCATCAGGAATGTAATACCTTCTTGCATTGTACTTTCTGCACGAGTGGTGGAAACTGTATTCAAGATTACACAGAAAGTTGATTGCATTACAAAATTCCCTCCTCCCTCTTTTTGGATAGAGAAATTACAAATACTTTTACATGGTTACCATCTTAAAGCTGTCCCAAGTATGAAAGCAAATGAGATTGTTAATCTGCTTTTAACTATGTGAATTCAGTAAGAACTGTATAGCTAGCTGGCCCTTAGACTTAAACATGTAAGAAGGTTGATTTTTATATATTATTTTATATTAACCTCAAAAGGATTAGTTCTCTTCTGAAAGAGTTACTTGTATGTCCAGTCTATGAGCTCTCTCAATCTGCTGCTGGCTTCACTGTATTGCTTTTTCCATTTCAGAAACTGTACAGAAGATCATCTCAACACAAAGGTATGGTTTACCTGTGCCACTGGTCGACAACAGCTTTGGATGGTAGCCTCCAGATTATTCTGGGTTTGGGCTCCCCAATGGCTGAGCAGTTCAGTAGTAATTTGTCCCCAAAATTCACCTCAGTCCACTTCTGGGATGCAAATTCTATCCTGGGCATGGTTTCTCGCTCTTCCACTGTAAGAATTACCACTCTTCTCTCAGAGCCAGTGGTGCTGGTAGCGATGCATTCATAAGTGCCCCTGTCTGAAGAGGCTACATTTCTTATATACAGAGTCCCATTTGAAAATAATAACAACTTGGAACTTATAAACTGCAGTGGTTTCACTTCAGTGCCATCAGAGAGGACCCAGTGAACACTGGGCTGAGGAGTCCCTTTGACAGTACAGGGCAGTTTCAAACTTTCACCCCAAGTCCCTACAATGATTTGCCTCTTTTGCTCCAGAATAACAGGTGGGGCTGCAATGACTTGTATTTTGACCAGCAGTGAATCCTGGCCAGCTGAATTGCTGGCCATGCACTTGTAAAAGCCCCGGTCATAAATGCTGAGATTGTGGATGACCAACGTTCCATCAGATGTCACCAGGGCCTGCCTGTTCCCCTTAGATGATTCTGAGACCACTGTTTGGTTTGCGAGAATCCAGGAGATTGTAGGACTTGGTCTACCTTCAGCTCTGCACTTCAGTTCCACGCTGTTTCCGGAATGAACTGTGATCTCTTTGGTACGTCTATCCAGGATCCTGGGGGGATAGGAAACCACGGACAAGGTGACATGAAGGCGATCAGTACCAAGCGGATTGGATGCTGAGCACAGGTACTGTCCGCGGTCCTGAATGTCCACACTCTGTATGGACAGGGTGCCATTAGGTAGCACCTGGAATCTGCTATTCTGTTTCCCTTTAGCCATATCAAATCCTGATAAGAAAAAAGAAATTTATAGTCATAGGTCGTCAAAGTTTAAATAGAAATCAAATTCCTCAAGGGGAAGTCTCAAGAGGAAAGCTTTGGGAGGGGCTGTTAGGCTACTGAGAACAAATATATTTAAAATTAAAATTAGGCCACTTAGTGTTAAGATTGATAAAATTGTTCCTGGAAGTTTATTTCCATAATTTTAATTTAAAAGTCATATGGTTCAACACAATGAAAAAGAGAAGACTCTCTTTCAAATCACATTTCTTTGTATCTGCCTTCAAAACATTTCAAACTGTTCTTAATTAACATGTTAAAACATATTAACCTTCTAATGAGCAAAAAACTTTATGCAGCAAATGTCAAATGAGGATATTAATCATTTCTGTATGTTGCAGAGATTTGAAACTGGTATTCTTTGTATGTGTAACCCTGAAACATAACACAGTCTTTTCCTTGTTCCATGACTAAAGAAGACAAAGTGTAAACAAACAGTTCCAAATACCTGATGGCACTCTGGTCCAGTGGATGGTAGGCAGGGGATTTCCAACAGCCTCACAAGGGAGAAAAGCATCTGAGTTAGCTGGAACAGTAAAACTTGCTGCTTTTCCTCCAACTATTCTGGGTCTTTCAAATGTATTCCTAAACAAAGAATCAAAGGGAAGGAGTTCAGAAGTTGCTGTTTTTTGAACTGGTGTCTTATCAAAGCCATTTTTCTTTGCAGTCTTCTGAATATCCCAATTTGATGCATGGGTGGTATCCTCTGGCAAGCCTGGAGTGGGCATAATATCAACTATCAGCTTTTTGCCTTTTTCAGCAATTTCTGGGTCTGACTTGTGCCAGAAATGGTTTTCTGACCAGGGAAAGGAAGTCAGTTTAGAATTTTGTGATTTAACTGTTACTAGTGCTGGCTTGGAAGTAGAAAGAAATAGATTGGAGTAGATAAAGTGGGTGGTTCCAACCGTGACCTTGGCATTTAGGTGAACTTTGGGAGATGCTGCAACCTCTGTTGCTAATTGCTGTGGATTATCATTATGCCTAGAGTGTTCAAGTGGCTTGACCATTGTATTTGTCATCATCCTAAAAACGGGAGTTGCCATGTTGTCTGTGACTGTACTTTGATTATTCAAGGGATGGGAGGTTGGAATTGGCATTGGAACAGCACTGCTACTCAGGATTTGTGGCACGGTTGAGTGTCTAATGATTGTGTTCCTAGTTGCGTTCTGGTATGGTTTGCTGGGCAAAGTGATTTCAGAAACAATTCTGCTCTTCAAAGTCTGAGTACTCTCTTGGGACAGTTCTTCAATTATATCTGTCAGAGTAAGTGTTCTTGGATAAAGACCAATTGTGCTTGAAATTTCTTTTGTGTTTTCCAATGGAGAATGAGTGAAAGCAAAGACACTGGGCTTGGTTGAAGTTTCAGCTGCAGTTAGATCAGGAGGTATCATAGTAGTAGATGCAGTGAGACCAGAGCTCTGACTGAGAGCATAGTGTGGTTCCTTCCTGTTGTTCTGAGGCTCCTTTTCTCTTTGTACTTTTTGTGTCCTGGGTCTGGCTGTTTGGGTTTTACTGATAATGACTGATGCAGGGTCAGTAGGAGAAATTGTTAGCCTGGCTGTCTGCATTGATATGAAATTGGTACTTGATTCTTTGCTTGAGACATTAGGAGGTGTAGGATAAACTGATGGAAAGGGAAGCTTCTTCATTGTTGGAAGACTTAAAGGACTGTGTGTTTCGGTGGTATTTTGGTGAGTTGTAGCTGATGTTATAGATGGAATTTGCATCACATTTGCTGAGAGTTCTGTGAAATGGAAAGGAAAAACTTCATCTGTGGGTAAAGCAGGAGATGTTTTAGGAAACACTGGGGCTGTGCTTTTTGGTGAACTAAATTGATGCTGATTCTTTAACATCTCTTTTTGGACATGGTTATTTACAAAGATCTGATGCCAGGGAATTTTCCTTCTTAAAAATCTTGTCATGGCTGTAGTAGTAGACATAGATGACTTGGTGGTGGGATCTGGGAGGGGTGAAATAATCATTGAATCTCTTTTAACTTCAATGTTATTAGACACACTTGGGTAACCATTATTTGTTATATGAGTTTTTCCCAAAGATAAGGATTTTGGGGCAGGAGTCATAAGTGGCCCAGTTGGAGTCACTCGGATACTTTCAGCCCTGAAATATTTTATTGTGGGTGTTGTTCTCTCAATATCTACATTTGGCTTGTTCTCAAAAGATGGATTGTGGATTAGAGTTGTCAACTCTTCTGCTGTGACTTGGGCAGTTTCAGCTTTGGTGAGCAGGATGGGGGAAGAACTTGCAAAGGACAGTGCTGCTGCAGTAGTGGTGAGACTTTCTCTGGGAGAACAGGATGGGCACAGCACATCAAGCTCTGTGGCTGAAAATGCAGTGGTGCTTTCTTCAGAAGCACCTCTGAGTGTAGGTCTCACAAAGCCATATCTATGCTTTCGAAGAATTGGAGTTCTATACGGGCTGATAATTCGACCCCTACCCCAAATTTTCCTCCGTCTTCCAAAGCGCCTGGATGTTGGTGGGATGTTAGTTGTAATATTTCTTGGAATCTGTAACTGAGAATGAGTAGCAGTGTATGTGCCCGAAGGTAGCTTTGAGGTGCTAAGTTTTTGAGTAATATGTGGATAGAAGTGATTGTTCCTAGGTTCACTGACTCCTGTTACAGATGTCTGATGACTATTCGTGGCATTTACAGACCCTAAGAATATATCAGCTTTGCTGTTAGTACCACTCAGCATTTTGATATTGACATCTTTGGTCCCAGCCCCTGCTGCTTTTGGGAGCACACTTTGTAAATGCTCTTTTTTCTTCCCAACGTTGTCAGCTTCCTGAAATTGTGTTGCTTCAGGTGGTAGAGGAAAGATCGTGGATAAATTTTCGTTGGTTGTGCTTTGTATTTTGCTTGATATGGTTGGGTTTATATTCTTTAACATGGCTGTAGTTTTAATAGTAGGAAATAGTTTGAAATCTATTGGTTTGTCAGGTGGTAGTATCTGTGGGCCCACAATTGGAGAGACTTCAGTGCTGGCAGTTATACTTGTCACAATACTATCATGTACTTTTCTGGAATCGGCAGTCAATGTCCTTGCCAGAACACTAGGAGCCTTAGTTGCCAGGACCATAAATTCCTCATCTGGAGGGAGCATGCCTGAAGAGTCTACTTCTTCACCAAGTATTTTCAGGAATTGGGTGACCACTGGAGGTGGCCTTGCCGTTGTATTTTTTTGCTTCTCTTGGATAGTATTCTTTTTAGCTTTCTCCAAAAGTGCTGCCCAGTGTTGTGGGTCAATTCTCCGAGAAGAGGGAGAGAAGGGCCTCCTATAGTCTCTAAAATGTCGATTTAGTGAATCTCCTCGCCGACGGTGTATTAACCCACGATAGTTGTGCTTTTTACCTGTGCTGAAGACTCCTTTTCCAGCCTCAGCTCCCATTGGGGCAGATGTAGGGAGTTGTGCAGCTGGTGGGTCCTTAAGATGAGCAATGGGATTGGGCTCATCAAATCCAGATCCATCGGTTTCTACATTATGCTCCACTGGCCTTTGCCCTTTTGTTTTGACTGAAACTTGGTTAATCAAAAAGTCGACCCCTGATGGGTTGGCTGCTACACAACAATAATGACCCTGGTTTTTTTGGGTGACCTGTAATATTCTTAGTGTGCCATTGTTAAGAATTTGCTTGTCTCCTGAGGACTGATAGAGCATAGTGTTTCCTGGAAGAACCCAGCTAACAGAGGCATCTGGAATACCAGAAGAATGGCATGGAAGGTCAAGTGTTTCACCAATGAAAACTGTATAATGAGCCCCATTTTCATGATAGGTCTCTTTGTAGGGCTCCACCACCGTAATTCTATATGTGAGAATATCTGCATCATCATAATTGGTGCTTATGCAGTGGTATATGCCTGTATCAAAACTATCAGCCATCTGGAGTTCTAGTTTTCCACTTTTGTCTATTAGGATTCGTCCATCCTCACTAACATAAGGGGCTCTCACTTTACTCCCATCAGCCAAAAGCCACTCCAAATGTGGGGTGGGGTCCCCTTGGCCTTGGCAGTCTAGGCCAATGGTCCCACCAACCAAAATGGTGTGTTCCAGCTTAGTATTGTTATCTCTGGAAATCATGGTCCATTTGTGTTTCACTGGCCTTATTTCTGCCTTTGGTAAAGTGACTTGAACATCACTGGAGTACTGGATGTGCAATGTACTGAGTGTGGTGGCAGTTCTATTTAGCTGCAAGGAAATTTGGTCTTGCATTAACCAAGAGGGATCTGCTTTGAGACCAGCCTCTATGTCAGTAAAGATGTCTTCAGGTTTAGGAGCCACCTGTTTATATTTGTAGCAGCGTTGTGGTGTTTCAGTGAGCCAGTGGCTCCTTTCTAGAATCAGAGGAGAATCACTGTACAAAGCCAGAACTTGCCATACTGGCTGAATGTGATTGTAATCTATGTGACACACCAGAAGTGTTGAAAACGATGTATTTAGCATGATATAGTCATTTTCTTCAGCGAATACAACAGATGATGTCTTTGAGGGCTTTTGGATACTGCAGACCATGTTAGCTTCATTTCCAAACTGGTCTGTCATATTCAAAGTGAGGGAGCCAAAGGGTGCCATGAAATCTTGGGGAGAGATGGACACAGGATTGCTGTCTTCCAGAATACTCAGGTTCTTTAATTTCAGGGATGGGTCGATGGTTGGCTTGGCACACAGGAAAGCTGCAGCTGGGACCATAGCTAAGGGCTTGCCTCTAGAGGTCCTGGGGTTCATGCAAAGTGGACATTGCTGAGGACTGGAGGGACTTCTGTCTTTTTTGCATTTTATTATATCTAGGAGAAATGACAATTGAGTTATTGCCAGCTGTGGCCTCTTTATGAATTAACATTTGAACATTTAAAAAAAAAAGCTTTTGCTAAAATTTGAAAGAACAATTTGGAAATTTTAGTGTTTAATAGAAAGCTTCCTACTTTTTTGTCTTTGGGTTGATTTCTAAAAAAAGATATTGTCTATATACCTTTGCACAATATTATATCCACAGTCATAAGGATTTTTGTCTGTCTTGCTGATTGCTTTATTTCCCATGCTTAGAGAGTTCCTGATATATATTTGGTACTCAAACAATACTACCTAAAAGAATAATTTCCTTATCTAGGGAAGCAAAATAATATGCTTATGTTTCTCACTTTTTACTAACACGAGTTCAGTTCTATTTCCTCATCATAATGTTTTAAGAGTCATAGAACGTCACTGTCCTTTAAAAGATAACCTGTTTATCTAATGTTTTACTAAACATTTAAAGAAGAGTTAATACCTGTTCCTCTCAAACTATTCCAAAATGTAGATGAGGAAGGAAAGCTTCCAAACACATTCTAGGAGGCAAGCATTACCCTGATCCCAAAACCAGACAGCACAAAACAAGAAAGTTACAGGCCAACATCCTTGATGAATATACATGTAAAAATCTTCAACAAAATATTAGCAAACTGCATTTAGCACTACATTAAAACAAATCAAAACCACAATGAGATACCAGCTCACACCTGTCAGAATGGCTAAAATTAAGTCAGGAAAAAACAGATGTTAGCAAGGATGTGGAAAAAGGGGAATCCTTTTTGCACTGCTGGTGGAAATGCACACTGGTACAGCTACTCTGGAAAAAAGTGTGGAGTTTCCTCAAAAAATTGAAAATAGAACTACCCTATGACCCAGCAATTACAGAACTAGGTATTTATACAAAGGATACAAAAATGCTGATTCGAGGGGGAACATGCACCCCAATGTTTATAGTAGCACTATCAATAGTAGCCAAATTATGGAAAGAGCCCAAATGTCCATTGACTGATGAAGGATAAAGAAGATGTGCTGTGTGTGTGTGTGTGTGTGTGTGTGTGTGTGTGTGTGTGTGATGGAATAATACTTGGCCATCAAAAAGAATGAAATCTTGCCATTTGCAACAATGTGGATGGAACTAGAATGTATTATGCTAAATGGGATAAGTTGGTCAGAGAAAGACAAATACCATATGATTTCACTCATGTGGAATTTAATAAACACAACAGATGAATATAGAAGAAGGGAAGGAAAAATAAGATAAAAACAGAGAGGGAGACAAACCATAAGAGACTCTTAAATACACAGAAAAAACTGAGGGTTGCTGGAGGGGATTTGAATGGAGGGATGTGCTAAATGGCTGATGGGCATTAAAAAGGGCACTTGTTGGGATGAGCACTGGGTGTTATATCTAAGTGCTGAATGACTAAATTCTACTCCTGAAACCATTATTACACTATATGTTAACTAACTTGGATTTATATAAAATTAAAAACAAAAACAAAAACAAACCAAAACCACAAATACATTAAAAGAACCATTCGCCGTGATCAAATGGGATTTATTCTGGGGACACAAGGATGATTCAATAGTCACAAATCAACCAATGTGATACTCTACATCAGCAAAACAAAGATTAAAATCAGATCATCTCAATAAATAAATAGAAAACATTTGACAGAATTATCTGTTCATGATAAAAACTATCAACAAAGTGGGTGTAAAGGAAACCTACCTCAACAGAATAAATGCCAAATATGACAAATCCACAGCTAACATCATCCTTAATGACAGCTTTTCTTCTAAGATCAGGGACAAGATAAGGATGTCTACTCTCACTGCTTTTATTCAACACAGTCCTCTTTGGAACTCCTACTTGCAGCAGTCAGACAAGATAAAGAAATAAAAGGCATCCAGATTGATGTGGAAGAACCAAAAGTGTCACTGTTTTTAGATGACACTCTATGTAAGATATCTTAGTACACCAAAAAACTATGAAAACTGATCAATGAATTTAGTGTAGTCACAGGATACAAATCTAACATACAGAAATCAATTCCATTTCTATATAGTAATAATGAAGTAGCAGGAAGACCAATTAAGAAAACAATCTCACTTGCAATTGCCCTCTAGATAATAAAATACCTAGGAATAAACTTAACCAAGCAGGTGAAAGACCTGTACTCTGAAAACTATAAAACATTGATGAAAGAAACTGAAGGCAACATAAAAAAAAAATAAAGATATTTCATGCTCATGGATTGGAACAATTAATATTAAAATGTCTGTACTAACCAAAGCCATCTACAGATTCAATATAATCCCTAACAAAATACCCGTATTTTTCACAAAATTAGAACTTCTACTACTACAATTGTAGGGCACCACAAAGACCCCAAATAGCCAAAGCAATCTTGAGAAAGATGAACAAATGACACCTGCCAACAAGTGTTGGTGAATATGTGGAGAAAAGGAACACTCATGTTCCTTTTGATGGGAATGCAAACTGGATGTGTATATAATGGAATATACATGTTGGTGGGAATGCAAACTGGATGTGTATATAATGGAATATTAGCCACCAAAAAAGGATGAGATTGTGCCGTTTGTGACAACATGGACTCCAAACCCTTCAGTTTGTACTCCAGCATGACAGGTGATGCTACATACATTTGGCTCAGCGACTTCAGTGAATTCTACAATCTAAACCGATGCAGAGGAAGTAGCTGGCAAGCCTGACAACCTTTGAGCACTCATAAGAGGCTCTTCTCAGTCACCTACTTACCAACCAGCTATGACCCTTAATCTACTTACCAGTACCCTGGGTTCAAACCCCACTGTAGCAAAAAACACAGCAGACTTCTGGTTTAATTAAACCTGATCACAGAATTATGCTCACATCTTGGATGCTTACTATTGCTAGCACCTGGGCCAGAGTTAGCAGGCCCTGGGCATCAGGTATTTTACTTCAGATGTAGATCTTATCCTGTCACTTGGTTCCCTCGATCGCAATAAGTTTCAGTGACACAGAAATGCTTTTCATTCCTCAACCCTGACATGCCTTACTAGGCTCTGGCATATGCTGGTCCTTCCACTTCCCATCACTTTCTGTCTGACATTCCCTCTTGCATCAGTGTCTAACTACTTATGTCCTTCACGACCCAGCCACAAAACCACTTTTGGGTGGGCTTCCTACTTTATGCTGTTCTTGTACCTTCCACTTCTATCCTACTCCTCATCTGCCCACTATTAGAATGAACTTGTCTAGTTTTCTGCCTTCCCACAAGACTGTAAGCTCCATACTTGTTTATCTGTATGCCCCCAGCCTTAGCCAGTGGATGCTCAGAAAAGATTGGAGGGAAGGATGAAGGCAGGCAGGCTGGCCTAATTCTAAGGTCATATTTCTTCCACATTTTAACTTGTAAATTGAGATGTGTCTTAAAATTAAAAGTGTTTTACAGTAGTAACTGACCTGCTGGCAGTCTTGATATGGGAACCACTACCACCCACTGACCAGTGTCTTAGCGACTTATATTGTTTTCTCTTTAACTGAATTACAAGCACTGTTGGTACTACATATATTGTCACTTAAAATGTTTGTATTAAGATTATACTATGCTTTTGGGTCACCTGGGTGGCTCAGTTGGCTGAGCATCCAACTCTTGATTTCAGCTGAGGTCATGATCCCAGGGTTGTGGGATTTTAAGATTTTCTGTCTCCTTCCCTCCCCCCCCCACCCCCCCGCTCATGCTTGCTCACATTCTCTCTAAAATAAAAATAATAAAAAAGAAAACCCCAACTTAAAAAATACTACACTATGCTTTAGCACTAAAACAAGATGTTACTAGGTAGGTAGAAAGGCCTGAAAACAGAGAAGCTGGACAAAAATTTGATTTTTGTAAAACAAATGTTTATCAAAGAAATAGCCACAAACCCTTATTTTATAAAGAAGCAACATGAAGAGCTTTGTGGAACCTAAGAAGGGAAGATACCCACAAATAGATAAAGCTGCACTACGCTGGACTACTGAGATATGTGTAAAAGGAGGATCTACCGCATGCCAAGTAAAGCAACTGAGGACATGAGAACCTATGTCCAAGAATCTCTCAGAATTGATCAAAAAATGTCAAAGCAAAAGCTGATGTGACTAATTCATAAATCTTAGAGAGTTATCATGAAGGCATCTCAGTTAAAAGGAGAACACTTTTCTTAGACATGACTGATAGATGTTAGCGCTAATGGGTTTGGCTAATCATATATGTCTGTGTGTGTGTGTGTGTGTGTGTGTGTGTGTGTGTGTGTGTGTGTACAATTTGGGGATATATTAAGATCATAGGTAGGTGGTGGACTCGTTTGTATTCACCTTTAAAATAGTTAATTAATCGAAGCTTAGTTTAACAAAAATTGAGTACCTACTATGACGTAGGCACATTCTAGGGGCGAGGGATAAATAAATCAGACATAGGAAAGGTAAAAGACATTTAATACTAATCAATATAATGTTTTCCATTCAGGAATAGAATTGTGGACCAAGTGGTGAAATGATCACAGTTGGCCCTTGAAATGCCTGGGTCCACTTATATGTGAATTTTTTCAATAAATAAACTGGAAAAATTTTTGGAGATTTGTGACCATTTGAGAAACCTTACAGATAAACCACATAGCCTAGAAATGTTGAAAACATTTTTTTTTAGGTATGTCATGAGTGCACAAAATATGCACAAATCTATAATAAAAAGTTAAAATGTATCAGAACTTATGCACACACTTAAAGACCATATATGGCACTGTTCACAGTTGAGAGAAATGTAAACAAACATAAAGGCACGGTATTAAATCATAGCTGCATAAAATTAACTGTAGCCACTTTCTATTGCTATTGAGGTAAGCTCAAGTGTTACAAGAATCTTGTGATACTATTCATCTCTGGTGCATTTCATCTCTCCAGTAAATTGCATACTGCAGTAAAAACTGATTTCTCATGGTTCTCATCTATTTTTCATCATGTCCATTGCAATACCATAATCCTTGAATAATACCAATGGACACATACAAGGTGCCACTTGGGATGCTGGAAGTGCTCCCCAGAAGCAGAGAAAAGTTATGACTTTACAAGAACAAGTTAACTGCTTTGATATGAGGTTTGCGGCTGTGATTACCCGACACTTTAACAGAAATCCAGCATAAGGAGCTTTGTAAAAAAAAAAAAGAAGAAGAAGAAGAAAAGGAAATCCCTGAAGCTGTCACTGCAGCTACACCAGCAGGCATGACAACCTTGCACTTTTTGCACCATGCCTTTTTATCTTGGTGGAAAATGCAGCTTTTATGTGGGTGTAGGACCGCTATAAGAAAGGCATATGTGTAGACTCATTTATGATTCATGACAAAGCAAAGCCATTATATGAAACTTGAAGGAGAAGGATCTAAATCTCAAGAACCTAATGCCAGCAAAGGATGGTTTGATAATTTCAGAAAGAGATTTGGGTTAAAATAGATCAAGAAAGCAGGAGAAGCAGTTTCTATCATCCAAGAGGGAGCAGATGAGTTTCTGGACAACATCACAAAAATTACTGAGGAGAAAGGATATCTGCCTGAGGAGGTTTTTAATGTACATAAAAGTGCCCTATTCTGCTGGAAAAAAATGCCACAAAGGACATTTATTAGTAAGGAAGAGGACTTAAGGCAGGAAGGGATAGGCTAACTTTACTGTTTTATGAAAATATGATTGGGTTCTTGATCAGGACTGCCCTTATTTGTAAAGCTACTAATCCCCCAGCCTTGAAGGGAAATGATAAACACCACCTGCCAATCTTTTGATTGATTGTAAGATCTTTGATTCTTGTAAGAAGGCCTGGATGATAATATTTTTTTCCAAATTGTTTACATTGATTTTGTGTTCCTGAAGTCAGGAAGTACCTTGCCAGTATGGAACTGCTTTGTAAAGTTATTTTGATGTTGGACAATGCCCCTACCTACCCACAACCCTATGAGTTCAACACCGAAGGCATAAAAGTGGCTTCCTTGCCCAAGATACATTTCTAATTTAGGGAGTCATAAGAATCACTAAGTCTCATTATATGCAACATTCAATGGAAAGGATTATTCTATGGAAGAGAATCCTGAGAGGATATCATAAAAATCTAGAAGGATTACACCAGTGAAGATGCTATTGTTGTTACAGGAAAAGCCATGGAAGCCATTAAGTCTGAAACAGTAACTTCCTTTTGGAGAAAACCATGTCCAGATGATACATATGATTTCAAAGGATTTATCACAGAAGCAATCAAGGAAATCATTAAAGAGACTGTAGATACAGCAAAAAAGGCAGGGGTTGGGGGAGCAGATTGAGGAGGTGGTGGTGAAGCGTTTCAGATCTTAGACAAATCCAAGAGCTAAAAGATACCACACCAGAGCAATTAACAATATAGGACTTGCTAGAGATTCTTGCTTCAAAATCAGCATGTAATGATGAGGAAGGAGACACTGAAAAAGCCATGCCAGAAAACAAACTGACATTAGACAATGTGGCAGAATGGTTCCTGTTATTCGAGACTGGTTTTGACTTCCTTTATGACATGGACCCTTCTGTGATGGGGACACTGAAACTAAAGCAAATGATGGAAGAAAGATTGGTACTGTATAGAAACATAAAAATAAAACAAGTCAGACAAATTACAATGTATTACTGTAAAGCTACACTGAGTGTACATGCCCTCCTGCCTCTTCTTTCACCTCCTCCAACTTCTTTCACAGCAAGACCAATGTCTTCTCCTCGTCCTTTATTCAGGGTGAAGATGATGAAGACCTAATGATGATCCACTTCCACATAATAAACAGTAATTATCATGCTGTAAAGTTAATGAACTTAATGTATTGTGCATGTGTGTTTGTGTGAAAAGCCAATAACTACACAGTGAGAACTGTAGGAGATGTTTTTCTATCATTACTGCCTCAGTATTCATTATGTAGAACATCATGTGCAAGACATGCATGGAAGTAGACCGCGAACATCATGTGCAAGACATGCATGGAAGTAGACTGCATCTTCTAATATAGGCATACAGTCCTTGCCATACAGCATGCCTCTCTCACGTAATTGGAGAAACTACATTATCAACCTGTTATTGTAGGTAAGTGGTAATTTTTTTAAGATACAATGTTTCCAATATTGTATTATGAGGACTAATACTGTATGCCATAAAAATTTTATGATTCATTCATTGTGTATAGGGTAGGCTACCATAAAGTAATTGCATCAATTTTAGTAGGCTACCATAACACAATCATATTGCTGTTTCATTATCAATGCATTAATATAAAATAAAAATGAATTTCTTTTTGACATCTTTTCATTTTTGATGTCTGTATGTAACATCTACAGTGTTTTGTATCATGTAAGATGACATAGGTACTGACATAATTTATCTTGCAAACACATGAAGTAAATTTACAATACTGTAAATATATTTTCCTTCTGATTGGTTCAGCAACCTTTTCTTTTCTCTAGCTTTATTATAGGATACAATATAAAATGTACAAAATGAGATAATTCACCATTTGTGTTATTAGTAAGGCTTTTGGTCAACAGAAGGCTATTAGTGAAGTTTTTGGAAATTCAAAAGTTATACATGGATTTTCAGCTGTATTGGGGGTCCATACCCCTAACCCCCACATTTTCAATGGTCAAATATATTTGAATACAGATGGGATGAGTGGAGTAGCACCACGCTTCCCAGAAGGATGGAGTACTGAGCAGAGTTTGAAGGTTAGCTAGGAGCCCATCAGGCAGAAAAGGAAGGGAAGTGCTCCAGGCAGGAATGCAGCAGGGAAGAGGTACTAACACAGTGTAGATTATGTCTGGGATGGGAGAGGGTCTGAGGGTTGGAAAGGAAGGAAATGACGTTGAGGCTTAGGCATGGAGTTACTGGGCTAAGGATCGGAGGCTTTGTTCAAGAGGCCAAGATCAGCACACTTTTTTATGTCAAGGGCCAGATAGGAAAGATTTTGGGTTTGTGGACTATAGGTTTCTGACATGGTTTCAGGAGAACAGACATGCAGAAGAATGAAACAGGACCACTTTCTTACACCATACACAATAACAAAATAGTTGAAAGACAAAATAGATGTAATACAGAAAACCATCAAAATCCTAGAGGAGAATACAGGCAGCACCTCTTTGACCTTGGCTATAGCAACTTTTTGCCAGACATGTCTCCAGAGGCAAGGGAAACAAAAGCAAAAATGAACTACCGGGACCTCATCAAAATAAAAAGCTTCTGCACAGCGAAGGAAACAAAATGAAAAGACAACGTACAGAATGGGAGAAGATATTTGCAAAGGACATCTCTGATAAAGGGTTAGTATCCAAAATTTATTAAGAACTTAGCAACCTCAACACCCAAACTGGTGCAGCCACTCTGGAAAACAGTGTGGAGGTTCCTCAAAAAATTAAAAATAGAACTAACTACCCCATGACCCAGCAATTGCATGACTAGGTGTTTATCCAAAGGATACAAAAATGATTTGAGGGGGCACATGCACCCAAATATTTATAGCAGTGCTATCAACAATAGCCAAATTATGAAGAGAGACCAAATGTCCATTGACTGGTGAATGGATAAAGATGATGTGGTACATGTGTATGTATATGTATGTATATATACATGATGGTTTATTACTTGGCCATCAAAAAGAATGAAATCTTGCCATTTGCAACAATGTGGATGGAACTAGAATGTATTATGCTTGGTGAAATAAGTCAGAGAAAGACCAATATCCTATGATTTCACTCATATGTGGAATTTAAGAAACAAAACAGATGAACACAGAGGAAAGGAAGGAAAAAAGATAAAAACAGGGAGGCAGACCATCAGAGAACAAACTGAGGGTTGCTGGAGGGGAGTTGAATGGGAGGATGGGGTAAATGGGTGATGGGCATTAAGAAGGGCACTTGGGATGAGTCCTGGGTGTTATATGTAAGTGATAAGCCCAAGTACGTTTTAGAGAAAAGGTTTTGGCTTTTCAGTTTCTGCTTTTCTACTTTCTAGCTGTGTGACCTGGGTGGGTGGCAATAAAAATGATAAGCTTCATATTTGAGTGCTTGCTTTATGCCATACATTGTGCTAATAAGCACTTTGTGTTTTAATTATTCTTTCCAGTTATTCTTATCCCTATATTAGTTACAGGTGAGAAAGTTGAGACATAAATGGTCTAAATGACTAGCCCAAAACAGCCAAATTTTCCAAGTCTCAGTTTCTTCATCTGTAAATTGAGGATTATTGGAAGGATTAAAATACAAAGCATGTAGCACAATGTCAACCACAAATTCATAATGTTAACTTCCTGTTAGTTGTTATTCCTTCTTTCCCTTTGATGTATCTTTTATGCCACGGTGCAATTTCCTTCCTTTGTAATCAAGGCAGAAGTAATTTTTTACTGACCCTGCGATCCTACAGAACTAAATTTTCAATGTAAGTATTTTAATGTTTTTCATTCATAGCTTTACTGTCTTTTTATGTGTTTAGCATGTTTCCCTAAAAGATTTGCTCATGGAAAGCAAATGTGTTATCGATTGGCCTAAAGTTATTCACAATGTTCAGTTAATGTTTTCAGATTTACTTTTTAACTAACTGATCACACATACACACACATTATGGCAGCACCTTCAAACAATTTCCACGCTTCTCAAGTTTCTGACCTTGATCCCTTCCTAGGACCTTCCTCAGTCACCTCTCCTACAACTTCACAGAGGAGGAAAAGCCAGGAAATAGGAGCTTCCTTTGTCTTTTCTACTAGACGCAGGAATCCCCCTGCCTCTGTGCCCATCTAGTTCTCCTTTTTCCTACTCCTAAGGAAAACCCTGCCTCCTAGGTCTGGATCTCTTGCCCTTCAGTCTTCTAGGGGACTTCTTCAATGGATGATCTGCCTGTTCTGGTGTTGTCACCTTCCACCTTGAAAATACTCAAGTCTCTCTGATGCTTGAAGAGGCCTGTGTGATTGCACATTTCCATCAGGCTGCCATCCTCCCTTCCTCCCTCCTCCCCTCAGGTCAAACCTCTCCAAAGACTGATCCTTGCCTTCCACCTATCCCTCCGCATATAGCAATCTGGCTCCCATCACTCCTTCCAGAGTAACCAACCACCCCTCTGATGCCATAATCAATGGGCTCCTTTCAGTCATTTTCCTAAAGACTTAATTATTTACTTAGATTTCAACAATCAATAGTGCATTTAGTTATTTGCCCATTTTCCCCACAATAATGCAAACTCTGAAGAAACCCTCTTGTTTATTTTTAGATCCCTGTGTTCTTTGTGACCTGTTGTTCATAGGAGATTTACAATAACTACTTGTTGAATGAATGGCTCTTACCCTCTTCATGGCAAATTTTACTTTCCCCATCAAAGCACATTTCCCACTCTGATGATCTGTTTGCTTATCTATAACCCATCAGAGGCATGGTTAGAACAGAGAATGCTGTTGGTACTTCCCTCACAGAGCACAGGACCTTGAATAGACCTCTTAAAAATGCACAGTGACTAAATGACTCAAAGGAAGAGAAGGGAGGGGTTTTATGGCTCATAGTAAGTAGAGAAAACAAAACACAGAAACATTCCTTATTTGCTAATTTTGCCAGGAGTGATGATCAGATAGTTGACCTGAAACAATGCACAATCCATCAAAGATAATGCATTATCACTAGGTTATTATTTAGTGTTTATTTTTTCTCCAGCTAAATTACATTGGCCTCCCTGCTTACTGGTAAAGACCTCCAGGCAGGTTTCTTCTAATTAGGACAAAGAAATAAATAGCATATATACCTGGTTTTTCTTGTATCCAGTCAGATAACCATTGTAAATGGCAATCACAGGTCCAAGGGTTCCCGTGAAGATAAAGGCTTTCCAAATGAGGCATATAGGAAATCATCTGTTGAGGGAGGGTGCTCAGGAAGTTATCGGACAAGTATAGGTACTTAATGAAAGATATTTTAAATATCTGGAGGTATTGCAAAGAGACAAATGTATCTGGATGGAGCTTAGTGAGCTGATTTCCTTCCAAGTGCACCAGCCGGAGAAAGGTGAGTCCATAGAAAACCTCTGGGTTTATAAACTCAATATTGTTGTGGTCCATATGCAACCGTGTCAAGCTCCTGAGGCCATAAAAAGTATCTTTCTGAAGTTTTCGAATTTTGTTATAGCTCATTTTTAATACCTAAGAATTAAAAACAACAACACACATTTAGTTTGTCAAAGGAATTTTTACAAAAGGGAAAAGTGTATCAATAATAAAACATGCTGGAATTAATCCGATGCAGCATGTGTATCTTGTTTGCAACTAATTTGTATCTTCTATTCAAACTAATTCAACAAATTAGTTGCAAATTAAATAGGAGAATACCAGGGAAATAAGAATACTCATGAAAATTTGAAAATATTAAGGAGTTATTGCTAAAATGTAAAGATAGAATAATTATATTGTGGTTATTTTTAAAAGATTCCTCAACTTTGAGATATCTCCTAAAGTACTTACAGATTAAGATATCTTGGATTTCTTTCAAAACAATGCAAAGAAGTAAAAAAAAAGTAGTGGGTAGAAGTACAGGTGAAACAAGATCTGTTATTTGTTGATAGCTACTGAACTTGGGTGATGATATGTTGGGATTTTTTACACTATTTTCATTTTGTATGTGACTAAAAATTTCCATAAGTTTTTTTTTAATTATCTTGATATTTCAAGTAGATTTAAGAATTCTTGAGCCTGCATTTTTCATAAGAAAGCAATATATTGAATTTATCTTTTACATTTGTAACAGTTCTTTTGAGATATACTTCATAGGGCATAAAAATTCACCTCTTTGAAGTGTACATTAAGTGATTTTTAATATATTAACAGAGTTGTGCAACCATCTCCATTATATTTGCAAAGTTTCCATAACCCCAACATGAAAATTGATGCCACTGGCAGTCATTCCCCCCCTCTCTCTAGCCCTAGAAAACAACTACTTTACTTTGTTTCTTTGGATTTGAATTTTCTGGATATTTAATATAAATGGAGTCATACAATATGTGGCCTTTTGTGTCTTGCTTTTTTTCAATTTGCCTAATCTTTTCAAGTCTCATCCCTGTTGTAGAATTACCAGCCCTTCATTTCTTTTTGGTGCAGAACAATATTCCATGTATGCATGTAACCTATTTTGCTAATCCACTTGTCAATGAGGACATTTGGGGTGTGTTCCACTTTTTTGGTTATTATGGGGAATATGATTTTAATTGATTTTGCATTGAAATTAAAATACTTTCTGAATATTTCAAGAGCATGGGGGTATTCTCCAAGTTCTCCACTTATTAGTTGAACTTACAATTTCTCCAAAAAGAGAAAGAAATTCTAGCATTTTTTCCCCCTGATTTGACCTAAGATGTCACCTCTGTTGAAGCATGCTTTTCTGGAAGCCAAGTTCCCTAATCAGAAAAAAAAAAAAATTAAACTGACAACATACAAAAGATTCAACCTAATTATTACATTGTAATATAATCTCAAACTCCATGTTCTTCAATATTTGTTGAAAACCCAGTGAAGAGAATAAATATGTATGGAAGTTCCATGAAGGGAATGTATTCCAACCAATTTTCTGAAGACATATACTCCAAATAATGTTTTATTGAGTGAAATCAAGGGAATCACATGCTCAGACTGAATTCCACTGCATTACACAGCCCTAGTATGATGTCAAAGCACTCTGTGAGCACTGACTTTGATCTTTTATAAAGATATTACTGACTTGATTTTATTATGCTCTATCTATTTTATGAGAGCTTTTGAATAGAAATTAGATGTGCCTTGGGGATCAAGATGGTAGAGTAGGATTTTGAGTTTATCTTGTTCCATGGACAAACCAAAACTACAACCATTTGTAGAACAACTATATCTGAGAACAAACTGAAGACTTGCAGAGAAGATTATATACAATTAAGGATATAAAGAAAAAGCCTCACCATGATGGATAAGAGGGACAAAAATATGGTTAAGATCTACAATGCCAGTGTGATGACCCATAAGTGAGGGGGGGGGGGGCAGTGGGTATCATAACCATCGAGGACTCCCTGAGGAAACAAAGGTTTAAGCCCCACATCAGATTGGACTCCCAAGTCTAGGGAACCCACACTACGAAGACAAGCCCCCATAATGTCTGGCTTTGGAAGCCAATGGGGCTTAGGTCTGTGAAGGAAACGGAGACTCTGCTCTTAAAAAGTGTGAGTGTAATCTCACTTGCTCCAAGTCCCAGAGCAGACGCAGTAGTGTGAAAAGTGCCTGGGTTTACATGTAAAGGAGATTAATTTTAAACCATGTGCCAGAGGTGTAGGGACCTGCTTTAACATTCTTTGGGAACAGAAGTGATAGTAGGCACCATTTCTTTTAACTCCCCTTCAATCTCACTGTCCCAGGGCTGGTGAGAGCAATTTCTTCCCATGCAGCAGTCAAAACCAGACCTCACTGCCAGTCACATTCGAGGCCTGTACCCCCCACCCGTGCATACAAGCCAGGTCAGGAGAGTGCACACAATCCAGACAGGGATATCCCAGGTGCACCTCAGTTGGATGAACCACAGGGGTTTGAGCTATTACACCCATAAGACACCTACATAAAGCCACTTACTCCTTCAAGACTGGGTAATGCAACTCATCAACCTAATACATAGAAACAAATGGACAAAATGAAGATACAGAAGAATATGTTCCAAATTAAAGAGCAAGACAAGACCTCAGGAAAAGACTTAAGGGAACAAATAAGCAATCTACCTGAGATATAATTCCAAATCATGACCATAAAGATGCTCAACAAACTCAGAAGAAGACTGAATCAACACTGTGAGAACCTCAACCAAGAGACAGAAAACATAAAAAGGAGCCAATCAGAGCTGAAGAATAACTGAAAAAGTACACTAGAGGGAATTGACAGGAGATTAGATGCTACAGAAGTAATCAGTCATGTGGAAGACAGTAGTGGAAATCACTCAAGTGGAACAGTAAAAAGACAAAATTAAAAACAAAATATAGTTTAAGGGATCTCTGGGACATCAGGCATACTAATATTTCCATTATAGTTGTCACAGAAGGAGGAGAGAGAAAAAGGGACAGAAAACTTTTTTGAAGTAGTAATGACTGAAAACTTGCTAACCTAATAAATGAAACAGACATCCACATCTAAGAAGCAGAGATTCCTAGAGAAGATCAAGACACACTATAATCAAATTATCAACAGTTTAAGAGAGAATCTTAAAAGCAGCAAGAGAAAAACAACTAGTTACACACAAGGAAACCTCCATATAACTATTAAAACTGATTTTTCAGCTGAAAAGTTACAGGCCAGAAGGGAGTGATAGGATATATTCAGAGTGCTAAAGGAAATGAAAATCACAAGCAAGAATTCTCTACCCAACAAGATTATCAGTCAGAATTGAAGAGACAGATGGAGTTTCCCAGACAAGCAAAAAGCTAAGGGAATTCATCAACAACAAACCAGTCTTATAAAAGAAATGTTCTTATAAAAGAAATGTTAAAGGAACTAATATAAGTGGAAGAGAAGAGGCCATAATTGGAAAAAATGAAATTGTGAAGGAAATGATCTCATTAATAAAAGTAAACATATATTAAAGGTAGTGGATTCACCACCTACATAACTAGTATGAAGGTTAAAATACAAAACTAGTAAAATCATCTAGACTTATAATATTAGTTAATGGATACACAAAATAGTAAGACATAAAATAGGATATCAAAATATGAAACATTTGGCAAGGTGGTAAAAATATAGTGCTTTTAGAACACCCTTGAACTTAAGTGATCCTCAACTTAAAATAGGCTGCTACATACATAAAATAACATATATGAGCCTTATGGTAACCATAAACCAAATACCTATAATAGTTTCACAAAAACAATAAAAGATATAAACATAACACTAAGAAAAGTCACCAAATGATAAGAGATTGTAAAAAAGCAGAATTATAAAAAAAAAAACAAGAACAACAGAAAGCCAACAAAATGACAGTAAGTACAAGTCTATGAGTAATTATTTTTATTGATGTATAATATGCAATGTTATATAAGTTTCAGGTGTACAACATATGGATTCAAGAATTTCATACATTACTCATTGCTCACCATGAGAATTGTAGTCACCATATGGTATTATTACAATAGTGACTATAGTCCCTGTGCTGTGATTTTCCTCTCCAGGGCTTATTTTATAACTGGAAGTTTGTACCACTTTATCTTATCTATTTTACCATCTCCCTACATACATTTCCTCTGATAACTACCAGTTCTCTGTATTTAAGAGTTTGCTTTTCATTTTTTTCTTCATTTGTTTTTTAGATTCTACATATAAGTGAAACCATAAGGTATTTGTCTTTTTCTGATTTATTTCACTTAGCACAATGCCCTCTAGGTCCATCTGTGTTATTGCAAATAGCAAGATCTTATTCCTCTTTATGGTTGAGTAATATTCCATTGTATTTATATATACCCTATCTTTATCCATTCATTTGTTGATGCTCCCGTATCTTGGCTATTTTAAATAATGCTAAAGTAAAAATAAGGGTATATATATCACTTTGTTTGCATTTTCTTTGGCTGATACCCAGTAGTGGGATTACTGTATTATATGGTATTTCTATTTTTTTAATTAAAAAAATTTTTTTAATGTTTTTTTTTTTTTTTTTGAGAGAGAGACAGAGTGCAAGCGGAGGAGGGGCAGAGAAAGAGGGAGATACAGAATCCAAACTAGGCTCCAGGCTCTGAGCTGTCTGCACAGAGCCCAACACGGGGCTCAAACCCACAAACTCTGAGATCATGACCTAAGTCGAAGTCAGACACTTTAACAGACTGAGCCACCTGGGCACCCCATTATTTCTATTTTTAATTTTTTGAGGAGTTTCCATACTGTTTTCCACAGTGGCTGCACCAATTTACATTCTCACTACCAGTGCACAAGCGTTCCCTTTTCTGAACTTCTTTGACAACACTCACTTGTTATTTCTTGTCTTTTTATTTCTAGCCATTCTGACAGGTGTGAGGTGATATCTCATCATGGTTTTGATTTGCATCTTCCTGATGACTGGTTATGTTGGGCATGTTATATTCGGCCATTTGTATGTCTTTTTTGGAAAAAAATTTGATTCAGGTCATCTGCTTTTTCTTTTAATGTTTATTTATTTTCAGAGAGAGAGAGAGAGAATGCAAGCACTAGTGGGAGAGGGGCAGAGAGATGGAGGGAGAGAGAATCCCAAGCAGGCTGTGTGCTCTCAGTGGGGAGCCCAATGCAGGGCTCAATCTCACAAATTGTGAGATAACAACTCTAAATCAAGAGTTAGATGCTTAACTGACGGAGCTACCCAGGCAACCCTGCTTTTTTAAGTTGAATAATTTTTTTTGTTGGCATTGAGTTGTATAAGTTCTCTGTAGAGTTTGAATTTTAACTTCTGATCAGATATATCATTTGCAAATATCTTCTCCCATTAAGTAGATTGTCTTTTGTTGATGGTTTCCTTCACCATTTATATTTTGGTGTACTTCCAACAGTTTATTTTTGCTTTTTGTTTGCCTTGCCCAAGGAGAGAGATCTAGAAAAATGTTGCTATGGCTGATGTCAAAAAAGATTACTGCCTATGTTTGCTTCTGGAATTTGTGGTTTCAGGTCTTTAATCCATTTGAGTTTATTTTGTGTATGGTGTTAAAAATGGTTCAGTTTTATTGTTTTGCATGTAGTTGTCCTGTTTTGCCAAAACCATTTATTGTAGAGACTTCTCCCTTGTATATTCTTGCCTCCTTTGTCATAGATTAATTTACCATATAAGTATGGGTTTATACTAGTCTCTATTCTGGTCTATTGATCTGTGTCCATTTTTTGTTCCAGTACCATCCTGTTTTGATTACTACAGCTTTGTAGCATAGTTTAAAACTGAGAAGTGTGATATCTCCAGTTTTATTCTTTTTCCAAATTGCTTCTTTGGCTATTTGGGGTCTTTTGTGGTTCCATACAAATTTTAAGATTATCTGTTCTAGTTCTGTGAAAAATGCTGTTGGTATTTAGACAAAGGTTGCACTGAATCTGTAGATGGCTTTGAATATTAACATTTAAAAAATGTTTTAAGTTTGTTTATTCTGAGAGAGAGAGAGGGAAGGAGAGAGAATCCCAAGCAGGCTCCGCACTGTCAGCACAGAGCCTGATGTGGGGCTTGAACTCATGAGCCTCACGTGAGATCATGACCTGAGCCAAAATCAAGAGCTGGACACCCAACCGAATGAGCCACCCAGGCGTCCCCAGTGTTATAAACATTTAATGATAACTTCCAATCCATTAGCATGGAATAGTTTCCCATTTGTTGATGTCACCTTCAATTTCTTTTTTTTTTTTTTTTAATTTTTTTTTCAACGTTTTTTATTTATTTTGGGACAGAGAGAGACAGAGCATGAACGGGGGAGGGGCAGAGAGAGAGGGAGACACAGAATCGGAAACAGGCTCCAGGCTCTGAGCCATCAGCCCAGAGCCTGACGCGGGGCTCGAACTCACGGACCGCGAGATCGTGACCTGGCTGAAGTCGGACGCTTAACCGACTGCGCCACCCAGGCGCCCCACCTTCAATTTCTTTCATCAGTGTTTTACATCAATGGTTAGAACATCAGTGTTTTTGTTTTCAGAGTACAGATCTCTTACCTCCTTGGTTAAGTTTATTACTAGTGTACAGAAATGCAGATTTCTGTATATGAATTTTGTATCCTGAAACTTTGCTTAATCAATTTATCAAATTCGTTTTGTGGTTTTTTTTTTTTTTTGGTGGAGTCTTGGAGATGTCATATATATAGTGTCATATCATTTGCAAATAGTGACAGTTTTACTTCTTTATCAATTTAGATTCCTTTTCTTTGCTGCAGCTAGGATTTCTGAAGAGTACTATGTTGAACAAAAGTGGCATGTCTGTGTTTGTTTATATGTATTAGGGATGCCAGATATGTCTCCTGATCTTGTATGGAAGTGGTGCACTGCCCCTGGTCACCAGAGCCAGGCACTCCAGGGGTATTCTTTATGTGAACTGTGTACACCCTATGGTTTTGGCTGAACCACATTTACTTTCAGCCAGTCAGCTGCAATGACTGGCTTTGTGGGCTCAATAAGCCAGGTTTGTTCCCTGTGCTGCTGAGGGGTCTGAGGCCACCAAGTACTTCTAGGTTGATGGGGTCAGCAGTCAAGCTAGCTGTCTGCAGTTAGCATGTCTGCACAAGTGCACCAAATGGCAAGGCTTCCTCCCTGCATGGCCTGTGGAAACTTTCAGTGGTCAGACTGTGTGTCTGTAGTCAGCAGCTACTGCAAGTGTGACTGCACTGGTGGTAGGGCCTCTCCCATAACAGTCAAAAGGTTCAGCTCCTGGATATGCTGGTATATGTTTATCTTCCCCTATCCCCAGGGCAAGAGTCCCTCTGGAGTAGCAGTGGTTCCTGATGGGGCATGAGCTGTGTTGGAGGGATGACTGCCAAGGTGGGCAGGTTGAAGGGAGCAGGACAGGCCATGCTAGCAAATTAGGTGAAGAGTATTAGTGCTGGTTCCTGTAAGTGTCAGGCTATCTAGCGTGGGGCAGGGAAGAGGAGTGGATCTGGCCAGCCTATTGTTATTAGAAGTCTCCTGAGGATCCCTGCTCCTCCAAGACACATTTTTAGATTAAATTAGAGTAAACAAATCTCCTTCATACATACTTCAGGTGCTTTTCCAACTGCTGCTTCTGTGCTGGTTTTGCGGGCCATGTTATTTATTATGCTGGTTCTCTAAAGGCAGGGATTCAAATTCCTATCACTCTCAGGCTTTGCCAGAGCCAAGTTCTGATTTCAAAAGCTTCTTAAACCCTAATAGTTTTCAAAGCTAGATGTTATGGGGATTCATCTTCATAGTATATGTCCTTAGTGCCTAGAGTGCATGGTGTGGAGTTTGGCTTTCTCACCAGGGGTTTGGTTCCCAACCCCATCTCTGCCCTTCCCACTTTTTTTGATGTGGCCTCCTCTCTAGAAATGACTGCAGAAGGTCTGTTTTGCTAGTTTTCAGGTCTTTTTCAGAGTTAGTTATATAGATGTAGCTGTAATTTCTGTGTCCATGTGATATGGTCAGCTCAAGATTCTACTCTGCATTCTTTTCTTGAATAAAACTCAGTAAAAATATAACTGGACCAAGGGATCCAGTCAAAAGACATAGTGTTACTGATGAATAGAAAAACAAGATCCAGGGGTACCTGGATGGCTCAGTCAGTTTAACATCCAGCTCGTGATTTTGGCTCAGTTCATGATCTTATGGTTTTTGAGTTCAAGCACTTCACGGGGCTCTGCTCTGATAGCACAGAGTATGCTTGGGATTCTCTCTCTCCCTCTCAAAATAAATAAATAAACTTAAAAAAAAAAACACCAAAATCCATATGAGCCTACAAAACACTTCAAATCTTAAGATAAATCTATACACACACAAACTGAAAATGAAGGGATGGAAGGAGATATTATTTGTAAATCAAAATGAAAAGAAAGCTGAGGTAGCTCTACTTTTATCATAGAAGACAGACTTTAAAACAAAGACTAGACTTCCAGGGAAGTTGGCAGAGTAGGAGGATCCTAAGCTCACCCTGTCCCATGGATACACCTACATAAGGCACACATTAGTGTAAATAACTCAGAAAACAACCCAAGTACTGGCAGAAAAGACTCCACAGCTAATTATAGAGAAAAATACACCCTGAAAATGGTAGAAAGAAAGGAGACATGGTTGGGAACCAAACAGATCCACAAGACCGACCACAGGAGGGAGAGACACTGCAAGCACACAGAAGGAGAGGAGCAGATGCCCCCCATGTCAGGCACCCCAGGCAGGAAGGACCCTCACTGGGAAGACAAATCCCCTTAACATCTGGCTTTGAAAATGGGAGGTGCTCAAAACCATGAGCAAACCATAAGAGACTCTTAAATACTGAGAACAAACTGAGGGTTGATGGGGGCAGAGGGGAAAATGGGTGATGGGCATTGAGGAGGGCACCTGTTGGGATGAGCACTGGGTATTGTATGGAAACCAGTTTGACAATAAATTATATAAAAATAAAATAAAATAAAAATCAGTGGGCTCAGTTCACCTCTAGGAGAGCAGGAGGATGATTAGAAATTGAGTCCCCACCTTAAAAAGACATCATAACAACATGCTGAGATATAGCACAGAGCAGCAGTTTGAAAAACTTCTGGGGTATACAGAAAGGAGATTTATTTAGTAATCTCACAATATGTGCAGCAAGGGCAAGGATCTTTAGGAGATTTTCCTAAGAAAAAAAAGAGCTGGTGGGCACCATTTCTCCCCCCTGGCCCCCAAGCCTGGATACACAGATACCTGCAGGAACCAGAGCAAATATTATCAAGCTTTGCTAACAGCACACCCTGCCCCTGCATTCTCCTGTGCACCTGCCACATCCAACCTGCCCTTGACAGAAGCTTTCTAAAGCAGCTCAGGTTTCTCACAAGCAGACCTGCACAAACATTGATAAGTGTGTGCCCCACCCGTGTAGCATTCTCATGCTGCTAAGCCCAATCTAACCTTCCCTCAACAGGAGTCCATCCAAAGCAGTGCCACAAATGTGGCATTGTGCAAGCAGCCTTCACAATGTCCAGAACCACTCCAAAGTGTCTCCTGATCTGGGAAGAGGAGAAGATAAGCACACACACCACAGGTCTACTGCAGCCCCAATAAACCAATGAAAGCCTCCCACGGGACAACACAGGGAAAACAGCTTGCTGATTGGTGTGACTGCAGCTTTGGCAAACATCTGGTCTGACCCAACTCAAATGGAAAGTAGCCCCAGACTAGCCCCTTGATAACACAGGGACTAAAAGGGAGCCATTGCAGATGACTGGACTGAAGACAAATGCAACTCATCCACAACACACATAGAGGACACACCTGAAGTGCCAGGTTCACACATAGAGGACACCCCTGAAGAGCCAGGTTATGGTGAACAGGGGCCACTTCAGTACAGGGTACTAAAGAACCTCTTCTTCATAAAGCCACTACTTTTAAAAGCAAGGAACATAGATGACTTTCCCAACACACAGAAACAAAGTTAGAAAAAATGAGGAGACAGAGGAATATGTCCCAAATCAAAGAAAAGGACAAAATTCCAGGAAGAGAGCTAAACAAAACCAAGATAAGTTATACGCCTGATAGAGAATTTAAAGTAATGGTCATAAAGATGCTTACTCCATTTGAGACAAGAATGGAAGACCTCAGTGAGACTCTTAACAAAAAGACAGAAACAATAAATAACTAATTAGAGATTAACTCATTAACTAAAATTAAAAATACATGATGGAGAGAGATCCAACATGGCAGAGAAGTAAGGGGGGACCTGAAATTCCCTTATCCCTCAAACACAGCAGTGTTGAGGCCAAAGGACTTTGAATTCCAAGAGTCCAGGCTGCAGAGTGACAGAGACATCTCCAGAGACTCATGGGGACAACCTGGTGGGCCATAGGTGCGTGACTGCAAACTGGAAGAGATAAATCAGGCTGTGTAGGCACAAAGGGGAGGGATCCCCTTTTGCAGAGAGACAAAGGGAAGAGAAAGAGAAGCTGGGGAAGCATAGGACTGTATCTGTACAAGAAAAAAACCACCAACTGGGATGGAGAAAGATCCAATCTCTAACTGAGGGGCTTCCTCCAGACTGGGGCCAGCTGCCTAGTTCACGCACCTGGGGAGGAGGGGAACCAGGCCCAGGCTCAGTGGCTAGGTCAAGGGTGCAGTCTGCGGTGGGAGAAAACAATCCCCTCCCTGGAGTGCTGTGGGAAGAAGGTATACAACTGTTCCAAGACTGCCTGCACCTGCTAGCCAGAGACAATATATTGGTGGCACAGAGCTGCACTTTCCCAGAACCAGGGGACACAGAGCAGGACCCTTTAAGATATCAGGGTTTAAATCCGAGCCGAACATGAGGGAGGGACAGGAGTTGGAGTGGGACAAACTGTGCACAGCCCTGAGGTGGCACAAAGCATCTCTTCCCCTCAACCAGGGTGCATGGAGTGGGGCCCTTTAAGATATTGGGGGTTAAATCCAAGCTAAGTGCCAGGGAGGCACGGGAGTCGGTAGAGTGGGACAAACCACTAAATTTTATTTTTCCCCTGCCCCTGTCATTTCTCTCTTTGTATGGGATAAGGCTGTCACATAAACACCGACCTCACCCCATTATTTTGTTGTAGTTGGTGTTTTTTGTTTTTTGTATTTGTTTTGTCTTTGGTTTCTTTGTTTTCTTTTAGGGCTACTTCAACAAATAAAGCACACCTGGTGGAGGGTCCAAAGCTTCATGACAAATAGGGAGATAAAACAACCAGAGTCACAACAGCAGAGAGCAAGTAACACACTCCAAAAAACACCTCCTGAAGGTCCAGGCCCTGGACAGTGCATGGCCCCTCTTTAATATAATAGGGCTCGCAGGTGCAGGACACATAACAGGCTTTTGAAACACATAAGGGACAGAAAACTAGCAAAAATGATGCATAGAGGAATTCTCAAAAGAAATGCCAGGAAGAAATGACAGCTAAAGAATTGATCAAAACAGATATAAACAATATAACTGAACAAGAATTTAGAATAAGAGTCATAAGATTAATCGCTGGGCTTGAAAAAAGCATAGAAGACAGCAGAGAATCTATTGCTGCAGAGATCAAGGAACTAAAACATAGTCATGATGAATTTACAAATGTTGTAAATGAGGTGCAAAATAAACTAGAGGTGGTGACAGTGAGGATTGAAGAGGCAGAGGGGAGAATAAGTGAAACGGAAGATTAAAATTATGGAAAAATATGAAGCTAAGAAAAAGAGAGATAAAAAAAATGCTAGACCACCAGGGGAGAATTAGAAAACAAAGGGATTCATTGAAACATAATAATATCCATATCATTGGAGTTCCCCAAGAAGAAGAACAGAAAAAAAGGGGCAGAAGGTGCACTTCAACAAATCATAGCTGATAACTTCCCCAATCTGGGGAAGGAAACAGACATTGAAATCCAGGAAACACAGATACCTCCCTTCAGATGTAACTTGAAACAATCTTCTGCACAACATATCATAGTGAAACTGGTAAAATACAAAGATAAAGAGAAAATTCTGAAAGCAGCTAGGTACAGAGGGCCTTAACTTACAAGGGTACACATATAAGGGTAGTAGCACACTTATCTTCTGAACCTTGGCAGGCCAGAAGGGAATGACAGGAAATTTTCAGTATGTTGAATAGGAAAAATATGCAGCCAAGAATCCTTTATCCAGCAAGCCTGTCATTCACAATAGGAGAAATAAGGTTTTCCCAGACAAACAAAAACTGAGGAGTTCATCACCACTAAACCAGGCCTACAAGAGATCCTAAGGGGGACTCTGTGAGTGGAAGGTTACAAGGACCACAAAGGACCAGAGACATCACTACAAGCATGAAACCTACAGACCTCACAATGACTCTAATAAACCCATATCTTTCAATAATAACACTGAATGTAAATGGACTAAATGCTCCAATCGAAAGACATAGGGTATCAGAATGGATAAAAAAAAAACAAGACCTATCTATTTGCTGTCTACAAGAGACTCATTTTAGACCTGAGGACATCTTCAGATTGAAACTGAGAGGATGGAGAACCATCTATCATGCTACTGGAGTCAAAAGAAAGTTAAATTAGCCATACTTATAAAATAAAATCTAGCTTTCTGATTTTTTTTAATGTTTATTTTATTTTTGAGACAGAGCATGAGTGGGGGAGGGGCAGAGAGAGAGACACAGAATCCCAAGCAGGCTCCAGACTCTGAGCTGTCAACACAGAGCCTGATGTGGGGCTCAGACTCACCAACCACAAGATCATGACCTGAGCCTAAGTTGGACGCTCAACCGACTGAGCCACCCAGGCGCCCCCAGACAAACTACATTTTAAACTAAAGGCTGTAATAAGAAATGAAGAAGGAAATTATATCCTAAATTATGGGTCCTATCCATCAAGAAGAGCTAACAATTATAAACATATATGCACATTTGGGAGCACCCAAATATGTAAAACAATCACAAACATAAGCAATCTTATTGGTAAGAAAGTTGTAATTGCAGGGGACTTTAATACTCCACTTACAACAATAGACAAATCATCTAGGCAGAAAATCAATAAAGAACAATGGCCCTGAATGATACGCTAGACCAGATGGACTTGATAGATATGTTCAGAACTTTTCATCCTAAAGCAGAATACACATTCTTCTCCAGTGCATAAGGAAAATTCTCCAAGAGAGATTTTACTGGGTCACAAAACAGCCCACAATAAATATAAAAGAATTGAGATCATATAATGCAGATTTCAGGTCACAATGCTGTGAAACTTGAAATCAACCACAGGAAAAAGTTTGGAAAGCCTCCAAATGAACAGAGGCTAAAGAACATCCTACTAAAGAATGAATGGGTCAACCATGCAATTAAAGAAGAAATTAAAAAATATATGGAAATAAATTAATATGAAAACACCACCGTCCAAACCCTTTGCAATGCAGCAAAGGCAGTCCTAAGAGGAAAATACATTCAGGCCTATCTCAAGAAACAAGAAAAATCCCAAATATGAAATCTAACAGCACACCCAAATAAACTAGAAGAACAGCAAAGAAACCCCAAACCCAGCAGAAGGGAAATAATAAACATCAAAGGAGAAATAAACAATATAGAATCCAAAAGAAAAAAAAAAAAGAAAACGAGTGGAACCGATCAATGAAACTCAGAGCTGGTTTTTTGAAAAAATAAACCAAATTGATAACCCCCTAGCCAGAGTTCTCAAAAAGAAAAGAGAAAGGACCCAAACAGATAAAATCATGAATGAAAATGGACTTATCACAATCAATACCTCAGAAATACAAGCAATTATCAGAGAATACTATGAAAAATTGTATGCCACAAACTGAACAACCTGGAAGAAATGGACAAATTCCTAGACACCCACACACTACCAAAACTCAAATGGGACGAAATAGAAAATTTGAACATACCCATAACTAGTGAAGAACTTATATCAGTTATTAAAAAATCTCACAACAAATAAGATTCCTGGGCCAGATGGCTTCCCAGAGGAATTCTATCAGAGTTAATACCTATCCTTCTCAAGCTCTTCCAAAAAACAGAAAAGGAAGGAAAACTTCCAGACTCATTCTATGAAGCCAGCATTACTTGATTCCCAAACAAGACAGAGACCCCGCCAAAAAGGAGAATTTGGCCATCAGGCCAATATCCCTGATGATCATGGATGCAGAAATGCTCAACAAGATACTAGCAAATCAAATTCAACAGCATATAAAAAGAATTATTCACCATGATCAAGTGGGATTCATTCCTGGGCTGCAGGGCTGGTTCAGTATTCACAAATCAGTCAATGCGATACATCACGTTAATAAAAGAAAGGATAAGAATGATATGATCCTGTCAATAGATGTGGGAAAAGCATATGACAAAACACAGCATTCTTTCTTCATAAAAACCCTAAAGAAAGTCGGACTGGAAAGAACATACTTAAACATCATAAAAGCCATATATGAAAAGCCCACAGCTATTATCCTCAATGGGGAAAACACTGAGAGTTTTCTACAAGATCAGGAACATGACAGGGATGTCCACTCTCACCACTGTTGTTAATATAATGTTGGAAGTCCTAGCATTGGCCATCAGACAAGAGACATCAAAATTGGCAAAGAAGTAGTCAAACTTTCACTTTTTGCAGAAGACATGATACTCTACATGGAAAACCCAACGACTCCACCAACAGGCTGCTAGAATTGATACATTAATTCAGCAATGTTGAAAGGGTAAAAAATCAATGTACAGAAATTGGTTGCATTTCTATACACCAATAATGAAGCAACAGAAGGATAAATCAAGAAATGGATCCCATTTACAATTGCACCAATAACCATAAAATACCCAGGAATAAACCTAAGCAAAGATGTGAAAGATCTGTATGCTGAAAATTATACAAAGTTTATGAATGAAGTTGAAGAGGACACACAGAAATGGAAAAACATTCCATGTTCATGCATGGGAAGAATAAATATTATTAAAATGTCAATACTATCCAAAGCAATCGACACATTCAAAGCAATCCCAATTAAAATTGCACCCGCATTCTTCTCAAAGTTAGAACAAACAATTTTAAAATGTAATGGATCCACAAAAGACCTCGAATAGCCAAAGTAATACTGAAGAAGAAAACCAAAGCAGACGGCATCACAACCCCAGACTTTACCCTCTACCACAAAGCTGTAATCATCAAGACAGTATGGTATTGGCACAAAAACAGACACATAGACCAATGGAATAGAACAGAGAACCCAGAATTGGACCCACAAATGTATGGCCAACTAACCTTTGACAAAGCAGGAAAGAGTATCCAACGGAAAAATGACAGTCTCTTTAGTAAATGGTCCTGGGAGAACTGGAGAGCAACATGCAGAAGAATGAAAGTAGACCACTTATACCATACACAAAAATAAACTTGAAATGGATGCAAGACCTAAATGTGCGACAGGAAACCATCAAACCCATAGAGGAGGAAGCAGGCAACAACCTCTTTGACCTCAGCCACAGCAATTTTTTACTTGACACATCTCCAAAGGCAAGGGAATTAAAAGCAAAAATGAACTATTGGGAGCTCATCAAGATAAAAATTTCTGCACTACTAAGGAAACAATCAACAAAACTAAAAGGCAACTGACGGAATGGGAAAGATATGTGCAAATGACATATTGGATAAAGGGTTAGTATCTACAAAGAACTTACAAAACTCAATACCCGAAAAACAGATAATCCAGTGAAGAAATAGGCAGAAGACATGAATAGACACTTCTCCAAAGAAGACATCCAGATGGCCAACAGACACATGAAAAGATGCTCACTGTCGTTCCTCATCAGGGAAATACAAATCAAAACCACACTGAGATACCACCTCACGCCAGTCAGAGTGGCTACAATGAACAACTCCAGAAACAACAAATGTTGATGAGCATGTGGAGAAACAGGAAATGCAAACTGGTGCAGCTGCTCTGGAAAACACTGTGGAGCTTCCTCAAAAAATTAAAAATATAACTACCCTATGACCCAGCAATAGCACTACTAGGAATTTATCCAAAGGATATGGGAGAGCTGATGCACAGGGGCACATGTTCCCCAATGTTTATAGCAGTGCTTTCAACAATAGCCAAATTATGGAAAGAACCTAAATGCTCATCAAATGATGAATGGATAAAGAAGATGTGGTTTATATATACAATGGGATACTACTTGGCAATAAGAATGAAATCATGCCATTTGTAGCCATGTGGATGGAACTGGAAGGTATTATGCTAAGTCAAATAAGTCAGTCTGACAAAGACAGATATCATATGTTTTCACTCATATGTGGAACTAGAAGACGATGGAGGAAGGGAAGGAGAAAAAATAGTTACAAACATAGCAGGAGGGAGGCAAACCATAAGAGACTTAAATACAGAGAACAAACTGAGGGTTGATGGGGGGATGGAAGAGAGGGGGAAATGAGCGATGGGCATTGGGGAGGGTACTTGTTGGGATGAGCACTGGGTATTGTATGTAAGTGGTGAACCACACCAATCTACCCCCAAATCAAGAGCACACTGTACACACTGTATTTTAGCCTATTTAATAATAAATTATATTTTAAAAAATACACATTTTAAAAAAATATATAAAATAGTGGGCTAGAGGAAACAGAAGAACAGATCAGAGAGCTGGAAGACAGAGTAATGGAAAGCACTCAAGCTGAACAAGGATAATGAGAAAAGTATTATAAAAAAGTAAGTTAATTCCCTGTTTCTGGACAGGGGACTCTGTTTGGTCTTAGAATGTTTGGAAAGAGCTGAATTGTAGATGGTAAAAATAATTTGATGTTTTGTTGTGTGTGTGTTTTTTTTAAACTAAAACAGATCAATTAAAAAAAAGAACATAGGTTAAGAGAACTCAGTGACACCCTCAGGCATAATAACATTCACATTATTGGGCTCCCAGAAGGAGGAGATCAAGAGAGAAGGAGGCAGCACATTTATTTGAATAAATAATAGCTGAAAACTTCCCTGATCTGGTGAAGGAAACAGGAATTCAGATCCAGGAGGCACAGAGAGCCCCCCAAAATTAACCCAAGGACATCCACACCAATACACATAGTAATTAAAATGTCAAAAATTAGTGATAATTAGGATTTTAAGAACAGAAAAAAAAATTACATACAAAGGAAACCTCATAAGACGATCAGTTGATTTTTTAGTAGAAACTTTGCATGTAAGAAGAGGGTGGCATGATACACTCAAAATGCTGAAAGGAAAAATATGCAGCCATGAATATTCTATCCAGCAAGGCTATAATTCAGAATAGAAGGAGAGATGGAGTTTCCCAAACAAAAGTTAAATGAATTCATCACCACTAAACCAGCCTTACAAGAAATGTTAAAGGGGATTTTTTTGAAAAGAAAGATTATAAACAGAAGAATATTACAAAAGGAAAAAATTTCACAAGTACATATAAACATAGTAAAAGTAATATATTAATTATTTCTAAAACCAATATGGAAGGTAAAGCATTAAAATCAAGTGTGTAAAAAAATCAGATGAGAAAATCAAAAGAGGATGTAAAGTCTGACACTATATACCTAATATGTAGGGGAGTGAAGATTTAGTGCTTTTATAATGGTTTCAAACTTAACTATCAAGTTAATATAGACTGCTATATGCATAAGATGCTATACACAAACCCAATCACAACCACAAATTTAAAAAATCAGTAATAGATATGCAAAAAATAAAGGGAAAGGAATCCATGCATATCACTAAAGAAAGCCATCAAACCACAGGGGAGCAAGAGAAGAAAGGAACAGTGGAAAACTACAAAAGCAATCACAAAACGAGTAACCAAAAAATGGCAATAAGAACATACCAATCCATAATTACTTTGAATGTAAATGAACTAAATGCTCCAAAAGACACAAGGTGACAGAATGGATTAAAAAAAAAAAAGCAAGACACAACTATATAGAACCCACAGATACTCATTTTCAACTTAAAACACAGGCAGTTTGATAGTGAAGGAATGGGGGGACGCTTGGGTGGCTCAGTTGGTTAAGTGTCCAACTCTTAATTTTGGTTCAGGTGATGATTTCATGGTTCATGATATCAAGTCTCACATCAGGCTCTGTGCTAATGGTACAGCGCCTGCCTGGGATTCTTTTTCTCCTCTCTCTGCCCTTCCTTTGCTCACGCTCTGTCTCAAAACAAACAGACAAAAAAACAAACATTAAAGAAAAGAGAAAGAGAAAAGATGGGAAAGCATTTATCATGCAAATAGAAATGAAAAGAAAGTTGAGGTAGCAATACTTATATGGGACAAAATAGAGAAACTAACAAAAGACAGACACTACACAGTTATAAAGGAAACAATCAAACAAGAAGAGATAACAATGCTATATATTTATGCACCAAACATGAAAGTACCCCAATACATACAGCAGCTATTAAACATAAAGGAAGTAATCAATAGTAATACAATTATAGTAGGGCACTTTAACACTCCCCTTACATCAATGGATAGATCATCCAAAGAGAAAAATCAACACGGAAACAGTGGCTTTGAATGGCACATTGGGCCAGATGGATCTAACAGATATATTCAGAACATTCCATCAAAAAACAGTGGAATACATATTCTTTTCAAGTGCACATGCAACATTCTCCAGAGAAGATCACATTGGGCCAGAAAACAATCTCAATAAATTAAAAAAGATTTAAGTCATACCATGCATCTTTTCCAACCACAGCACTATGAAACTAGAAATCAACTACAAAATAAAAATGTGGAAAGAACACAAATTCATAGAGGTTAAAGAACATACTACTCAAAAAAATCAATGGGTGAACTAAGAAATCAAAGAGGAAATTTAAAACTACGTAGAGAAAAATGAAAATGTAAGACAAAAGTCCAAAATCTTTGGGACAAAGTAAAAATTGTTCTAAGAGAAGGGGTGCCTGGGTGGCTCAGTCAGTTAAGTGTCTGACTTCAGCTCAGGTCATGATCTCGCGGTTCACGGGATCTGTGCTGACAGCTCAGATCCTGGAGCCTGCTTTGGATTCTGTGTCTCCCTCTCTACCCCCCTTCACCCATGCGCATGCGCTCTCTCTCGCTCGCTTGCTCTCTCAAAAATAAACATTAAAAAAATGTTTTTTAAGTTTTCTAAGAGGAAAGATTATAGCAATACAGGCCTACTTCAAGAATAAAAATCTCAAATAAATAACCAACCTCACAACTAAAGTATCTAGAAAAAGAAGCACACAGAAAACCAAAAATCAGTAGAAGATACGAAGGAAATAATAAAGATTAGAGCAGAAGTAAATGAAATAGAAACCAAAAAAAACCAATACAACAGATAAATGAAACCAGGACCTGCATCTTTGAAAAGGTAAAAAAAAAAATTAATAAAGCTTTAGCTGGACTCATAAAAAGAGGATTTAAATAAACAATCAGAAATGAAAGAGGAGAAATACCACGACAGAAATACAAAGGATTATAAGAGATTATGAAGGTTTTTTTTCTGCTAACAAAATGGACAGCCTAGAAGAAATGGAGGAATTCCTGGAAACATATAACCTCCCAAAGGTGAATCAGGAAGAAAGAAAAAAAATATTTTCAAAATTTAAATTTAAATTTTGGGATACCTGGGTGGTTCAGTCAGTTAAGTATCTGACTCTTGATTTCAGCTCAGGTAATTATCCCATGGTCATGGGATCAAGCCCCATTTGGGCTCTGTGCTGGCAGTGCAGAGCCTGTTTGGGAGTTTTTCTTTCTCTGTCTTCTTTGCCCCTCCCCAGCTCTCTCTTTCAAAAATAAACAAACATTTAAGAAAGGAAGAAAGAAAATTTGAACAGGCTAGTCAATCTGGCTCACTGCCATCAGCAAAATGAAATTGAATAATAAAGAAATACCCAAAAAACAAAAGTCCAAGACCAGATGGCTGCACAGGTGAATTCTACCAAACATTTAAAGAAGAGTTAATACCTATTCTTAAACTATTAAAAAAAAAGAGAGAGAGAGAAAAGAAAGCTTCCAAATTCATTCCGTGAGGCCTGCATTACCCTGATACCAAAACCAGACAGAAAACTACAAAAAAAAACCCAACAATTAAAAACCTATAGGCCGGTATTTTGATGAACATAGATAAAAAATCCTGAATAAATTATTGGCAAAGTGAATTCAACAATACATTAAAAAAAATCTTGCACCACAATTGAGTGGAATTTAGTCCTGGGATGCAAGGGTGGTTCAATATTCACCAATCAACCAACATGATACATCACATTAAAAGAGCAAGGATAAGAGCCATATGATCATTTCACTAGATGCAGGAGAAGCATTTTACAAATTACAACATCCATTCATGATTTAAAAAACCCTCCACAAAGTAGGTTTAGAAAGAACACACCTCAAAAGAATAAAGGCTAAATATCATACTCAATGGGAAAAAACTGAGAACTTTTCCCCTAAGGTCAGGAATACAAGGATGTCCACTCTCACCACTTTTATACAACATAGTATTGTAGGTCCTACCTACAACAATCAGATAAGAAAAAGAAATAAAAAGGGGCGCCTGGGTGGCGCAGTTGGTTAAGTGTCCGACTTCAGCCAGGTCACGATCTCGCGGTCTGTGAGTTCGAGCCCCGCGTCAGGCTCTGGGTTGATGGCTCAGAGCCTGGAGCCTGTTTCCGATTCTGTGTCTCCCTCTCTCTCTGCCTCTCCCCCGTTCATGCTCTGTCTCTCTCTGTCCCAAAAATAAATAAACGTTGAAAAAAAAATTAAAAAAAAAAAAGAAAAAGAAATAAAAGAAAAAGAAATAAAAGACATCCAAATTGGTAAGGAAGACATAAAATTTCACTATTTGCAGATGATATAATATATATAGAAATCCCTAAATATTGCACTAAAAACCTATTAGAACTGACAAGTGAATTCAGTAAAGTCATAGGACACAAAATTAACATATAGGAATCTGTTGCATTTCTACACACTAATAATGAAGTAGTAGAAAGAGGAATTAAGACAACAATCCAATTTACAATTACACCTAAAATACTAAAATCCCTACATATAAAATTAACCAAGGAGGTGAAAGACCTATAGTCTATAAACTACAAAATACAGATGAAAGAAATTGAAGAGGACACAAAGAAACAGAAAGATATCTCATGCTCATGGATTGGAAGAGCAAATATTGTTAAAATGCCCATACTGCCCAAAGCAATCTATAAATTTAATGCAATCCCTATCAAAATAGTAATAGCATTTTTTCACAGAACTGTAACAAATAATCCTGTAATTTGTATGGGACCACAAAAGACCTGAACAGCCAAGGCAATTTTGAAGAGGAACAAAACTAGGGGCATTACAATCCCAGATTTCAATATATACTATAAAGCAGTGGTAATCAAAAGACTATGGTACTGGCACACACATACAAAAAAGACACATAGGTCAATAAGACAGAATAGAGAACACAGAATTAAAACTATGCTTATATGGTCAATTATTCTATTAAAAAGGAGTCAACTTTGCTGAATTAAAATAACCATTCTAGCAGTTTTGGGGTGGAGTCTTGCAGGTTTTCCATGTAGAGTCTCGTGATATGCAGAGTGAAAGTTTGACTTTGCCAATTTCGATGTTATTTCTTTTTCTTGTCTGATTGCTGAGGTTTGGACTTCCAACACAATGTTGAACAACAGTGGTGAGAGAGGACATCCCTCTTGTGTTCCTGACCTTAGGGGGGAAAGCTCTCAGTTTTCCCCATTGAGTATGTTAGCTATGGGTCTTTTGTATATGGCCTTTATGATCTTGAGCTATGTTCCTTCTATCCCTACTTTCTTGATGGTTTTTATCAAGAAAGGATGCTGTATTTTGTCAAATGCCTTTTCTGCAGCTATTGAGAGGATCATGTGGTTCTTAACCCTTCCTTTATTAATGTGGTGTATCACGCTGATTGATTTGCAGATATTGAACCAGCCCTAGCCCAGGAGTAAATCCCATTTGATGATGGTGAATAATTCTTTTGACTATTGTTGGATTCGGTTTACTACTATGTTGTTGAAAATTTTTGCATCTGTATTCATCAGGGAGATTAGTCTGCAATTCACCTTTTTAGTGAGATCTCTGCCTGGTTTTCCTTTCACTTCTATTTTTTGAAACAGCTTCAAAAGAATAGGTATTAACTCTTCTTTAAATATTTGGTGGAATTCTTCTGGGAAGCCTTCTGGCCCTGGATTGGTTTCATGGGAGATTTTTGACTACTGATTGAATTTATTTACAGGTAATGGGTCAATTCCAATTTTCTATTTCTTCCTGTTTCAGTTTTGGCAGTTTGTATGTTTCTAGGGATTTGTCTATTTCTTCCAGATTGCCCAATTTGTTGACCTATAAATGCTCATAATATTTTCTTATTATTGTTTGTATTTCTGTAGTGTTGTTTGTGATCTTTCCTCTTTCAAGATTCTTTCATTTGATTTTATTTACATGAATTCAGCAAAGTCACAGGATATAAAATTGACATACAGAAGTCGGTTGCATTTCTATACACCAATAATGAAGCAGGAGAAAGAAAAATCAAGGAATCAATCCCATTTCCCATTTACAACTGCACTGAAAACCATAAGATACCTAGAAATAAACCTAAACAAAGAGGTAAAAGATCTGTACACTGAAAACTGTAGAACACCTGTGAAATAAACTGAAGAAGACACAAAGAAATGGGAAAACATTCAATACTCATGGATCAAAAAATATTGTTAAAATGTCAATAATAGCCAAAGCAATCTACACATTCAATACAATCCTTATCAAAATAACACCAGCATTCTTCCCAATCAAGAACAGACAATCCTAAAATTCGTGTGGAACCAGAAGAGACCTTGCATAGCCAAAATAATATTGAATAAGAAAATCAAAGCTGGAGGCATCACAATCCTAGACTTAAAGATCTATTACAAAGCTTTAATTAAGACAGCAGGAAAACAGACACATCAGTCAATGGAATAGAATAGAGAATAGGGAAATTGACCCATCAATGTATGGCCAACTAATCTTTGACAAAGCAGGAAAGATTACCCAGTGGAAAAAAGACAGTCTCCTCAGTAAATGGTGTTGGGAAAGCTGGACAGCAACATACGGAAGAATGAACTTAGACCACTTCTTAGACCAGACACAAAAATAAACTCAAAATGTATGAAAGACCTAAATGTAAAACAGGAAATCATCAAAATCCTGGAAGAGAAAACAGGCAACAACATCTTTGACCTTAGCTGCAACAACTTCTCACTAGGCATGTCTCCTGAGGCAAAGGAAACAAAAGCAAAAATGAACTATTGGGACCTCATCAAAATAAAAAGCTTCTGTACAACACAGGAAACAATCAACAAAACTAAAAGGCCAATTTAAAAAGGTCAATATAAAAGTTCCAATTATATAATATCAATTAAGAAGTACACTTGAAAGCAAGGGTTCCCAAATTAAACAGAAAAGGCTACCTGTTTTAATTGGCATGCAGAAGCCTCCAAAAGATTTCAAAATTCCAAAAGTTTTATTAAAATATTCATTGCAAAATGCTAATAAAAAATTAAAGAGAGAAAATGTACCTAAAACAAAAGCCTGTAAGACTGATATATCCATTCTGATGAGACTATTAAACAGTTACCTTTTTAAAATAAGACCATCCAAAGATATAGACAATCCTCTTGAGATTACCTTCCACTCCTTGGTCAAAGGCTGAACTAGGGGCCATAGTTAAAGAATATCTTAAACCTAAAGGGGATTGTCAAGAGTTTTTATAGATTACTTCCTGACCCCAGTTAAGAGAGGCAAATAAAATTTCACATTGTCCCTCCCTTTCAAATCCAGATCCACTGGTTATTGATTCTTTCTTCTGGGAATAACTATTGCCTTTGCTGCCACCACCACCTCCTCCTCTCCCTCCTTTTTTTTTTTTAAGGTTTTTTTTTTAACTTTTTAAATTTATTTTTGAGAGAGGGCATGAGCAGGGAGGGGAAGAGAGAGAGGATCCTAAGCAGGCTCCGCATTGTCAGCACAGAGCCCAAAGTAGGGCTCCATGTAGGGCTCAAACACCCAAACTGAGAGATCATGACCTGAGCCAAAATCAGGAGTCCAATGCTTAACCAACTGAGCCACTCAGGCATTCCTCACTAATGCCTTCTTGCTTGTTTTTGTTTTAACAGCCGAGGAACTTGGCTTGGCTTCTCTGCCTGGGACACATCAGTTGTTAGTTCTTTCTTTGGCTAGCTTTGGGAGAGACTCTAGATCTCTTAAAGATAGTATATTTTACACCACATTTGAGAAAATCCCTGGAGTTTAATAGTGCCAGAAATATTTACTCTACGACCCAGCTGAAACTAGGCAAGATATTTGAAAAGATTTAATAACTCTCTGATCAAGTAACCTTAACATATTCCATCTGCCAGAAAAACACATTTAGATTCAACTTATTATAATGAGTTTTGTACCTATTTCATGGCAGTAATTTAAAGACAGAAGCTGTAAGTTCTCTGCATCTCTATGTTTATGTGTGTTGTAGATATGTTGTATTTTCTACCTCCAGATGATATTGCTAAAATTAATTTGTACAAGAGCTGTATTTAATTGGCTTAAAGAAAATTAAATGCTAATATGAATTAATTCTCAAATATAACAGAATCTAGCTCAAATGTTTTTCAGGTTCACTTGATCTGGGATAATCTTCAGTAAATGAAACTTTAAGTTTGTTGGTTTAATTAAAACAGCCATGTCTTTATAGAGATACCAAACTTCGAATATAATGCCAATAACCAACTTTTATTCTACTGAATTTACTAGTTAAATTCATGTTATATCTGATGCAATTTGTCACCAAAATGACTTAGAATAATGGTTGATTTTCTTTGATGTCTCATGGAGTTTTCATGGGTAACCTAGATATAATTGTCAAGAACAAATAGACTGATTGAATACATAAAAAGTTTTAAAACAGTTTTCCAAATCCTCTTGGTATGTTGAAAACTTATAGTTTTGCTAAGTGATGAGTTAAGTTGATCATCTAGATGATTAACTCTAGATGAGTTATTTAGATCATTTTCTAATAAGATAAAAAAGCATTAACTGTTAAACATAGGTTTATCTGCTTTTGCCTTATTACAGAAAAACTATAAAAGATATTTGGATATTAGTGCTCTATTGGAAAGCTGAATGAGGCATATGCTTCTAGAACTTATAAAATGTATTCATAAATTTGCAATTTTAAAAAATGTTGGTATAACCAACAGTTCACCATTGCTTACTTCTTATTTTTCACTAGAAATTAAGGTTTCCAAGGGTTAAGAATTCTAAATATTGTATGTAAATAAAGCTCCTAATAAGGTAAACATCTTCATATACCAGGAGAATAGGCTATGTTTTTGCTGAGAGAAAGTATGAAGAATGGAGATTCATTTTGTTGATGCTGAGGAAAAATAAAGTAATTTTCTCCTGATTTGAGGCTAATCATTTAAAGGAGAAAAATAAAGTAAAATTAGAATATAGAAAAAGGGCAGCACCTGGTGGCTCAGTTGATTATGAGTCTGACTTTGGCTCAGGTCATGATCTCACGTTTTGTGGGTTTGAGCCCCATGATAGGCTCTATACTGACAGCTCAGAGCTTGGAGTTTGCTTCAGATTCTGTCTCTGTTTCTCTCTCTGTCTCCCCCTCCCCACCCCCACTTGCATTCTCTCTTTCTCTCTCAAAAGTAAGTAAAAATTAAAAAAAAAAACAATGTTGTAGAAGGTTTGTGGAAAACGAATCTTGGAATATTAATTTTAACATATAATCAAGCTAGCTAAATTAAAATGAACTTACAAGTGTCTCACGTCAATGAAATACAGCCAGACCAACACTAAACCATCCTACACACCTAGAAAACTGATTGGAGGATTAACACAACAATCTGCACATCCTGAACCACAGAATTCAGCAGGTTCATGGCACAGAGAGGTGAACTTGGGGAGCAAGAAGGCGTGGGAAGGGAGGTGCTTTTGCAAGTGGAGAGAGGAAGGACAGAGTGGGGAGAATACGGGAAAAGCACCCCTCCCCAAAAGCAGCTGGAGAGAAAGTGGGAAATTGGAACAGCTGCAGGGACTAAACTAAAAAGGGAGAAAGAAGAAAGGAGAGGATTTAAATTCCAGTAAGACTGTAAACAAGGGGAGTGCAGAATCTGCAACTCCACAGCTTGATACCTGGCAGTGCTCTGGTGGGAAGGACAAATCCCCAGGAACAGAGTGGGTTCTAGGAGGTTCTCAGGCCATATGAGGAAAAGCTGTTCCACTCCTGGAAGGACATTTGGTAGAGACTGTTGAAGCCACCTGGTCCCAGCAGACCCCAGAAACTGGCCACATTGGCTGGCGCTGGAACAAGGTCGTTAAGGGTGAAGCCTGTTGCCAGATGTGTGTTGTGATTTTCTATAATCCCTGAAACGTTACAGCTACACTATCTCATGAACTTTTTCTGGGGTGGGCTGGCACCTAGCTGGAGTCTCAGGGCACCAGCAGCAGTAGGGTCCAGCAAGCATTCCTGGGTGCAGCCGACATTTGGCCATTGCTCATTCATCCATTGCTTGGTGAGACCCTCCTGCAGAGGGGTGGAACAGGTCAGAGCTGAAGTCCTTCAGAAGTAAGGGGTGGGGGAAAACAGCCACATCTGAGAGAAAACTCGGGAGAGAGGTACTGTCTGGGGCTTGGTCATGGAGCAGGGAGTGGATGAAAGCTGAAGAGACTGAGGATGGGTGAGCAATTGATGATCTGGGAGAACAGAGTTCCAAAACTAGAGACAGGGTATCTGGGTGGCACCATTTTCACTGCTCCCGTGCATGCACATATACACCTACGAGCGCCACAACTCTCCACCCCACTAGGCTAGCAGCACCATCTCGTGAAGAGTGGAGCCGTTACACTGAGTCCCACCCAACTGGGCCAACTTCACTCTTCAAAAACATGTCTCGCCGCCTGCTTAGTTTATGGACTATAAAGTGCTAGTCTGACTTCTAGGGGAAAACGAGGTAATTTCAGTCCTACTTCAATCTGTTAGCAGGTCCATCTATTCCATTTTCTGTCTTGTTTTTCCCTTTTACACTTCTTTTTCTTGAATACAGAAAGAAAATTCATTTTTATTTTCAAGTTTTATTAAGAATATCTAATTTTTATTACTATATTTTTTACTTTTGTGTAAGTTTTTTCAAATTCTATTTACTTCTATCATTTTATTTTAGTCTACTTAGTGTATTCACCTTTTCAAATTTTCAAATGATTTCTTTTTTTCATCTTTCTTTTTTCTCTTTTCTTTTTTTTCTTGAATGCAGAAAGAAAAACTTCATTTTTACTTTCAATGTCTACTAAAATATTTTTTTTTACTATATTGTTTGCTTTTATGTAAATTTTTTCAAATTCTATTTCACTTCCATCATTTAATTTTAATCTACTACAGTGTGTTCATTTTTCAAATTTTCATATGATTTCTTTTTTCTTTTTTTAAACTCTATTCTTTTTCGTTTTTCTTGAATACAGAAAAAGAAAAAAATCATTTTTTTAAATTTTTATTAAAATATTTTTAATTTTTTCTACTATATTCTTTACTTTTGTGTACATTTTTTCAAGTTCTATTTCACTCCCATCATCTCATTTTAGTCTACTTTAGTGTATTTTTTCAAATTCCCAAACAATTTCCTTCCCCCATTTTTTCTCTAATCTGTCAAACCACTTTCAACACCCAGACCAAAACACCCCTAGTATCTAGCATCATTTACTCGATTTGTGTGTGTGTTTAATTTTTTAATTTTAATATTTTTTAATTTTATTTTTTTTAATTTTCATTTTTCTACCTCATTAATTCTTTTTCTCCCTTCAAAATGACAAAGTGAAGGAATTCACCCCAAAAGAAAGAGCATGAAGAAACGACAGCCAGGGATTTAACCAACACAGATACAAGCAAGATGTCTGAACCAGAATTTAGAATCATGATAGTAAGAATGCTAGCTGCAGTAAATAGATTAGAATCCCTTTCTGCAGAGATAAATGAAATAAAAAATAGTCTGAATGAAATTTAAAATACTGTAACTGAGCTGCAATCACGGATGGATGCAGCAGCAGCAAGGATGGATAAGGCAGAACAAAGAATCAGCAATATAGAGGACAAACTTACAGAGAATAATGAAGCAGAAAAAAAAGAGGGAGATGAAGGCAAAAGAGCACAATTTAAGAATTAGAGAAATCAGTGACTGACTAAAAAGGAACAACATCAGAATCATAAGGGTCCCAGAAGAGGATGAGAGAGAAATAGGGGTAGAAGAGTTATGTGAGCAAATCATAGTGGAAAACTTTCCTAACCTGGGGAAAGACACAGACATCAAAATCCAGGAAGCACAGGGGACCCCCCATTAGATTCACCAAAAACCGACCATCAACAAGGCATATCATAGTCAAATACACAAAATACTAAGGCAAGGAAAGAATCATGAAAGCAGCAAGGGAAAAAAAAGTCTTAACCTACAAGGGAAGACAGATCAGGTTTCCAGCAGACCTATCCACAGAAACTTGGCAGGCCAGAAAGGAGTGGCAGGATATATTCAGTGTGCTGAATCAGAAAAATATGCAGCCAAGAATTCTTTATCCAGTAGGCTGTCATTCAAAATAGGAGAGAGAAAAAGTTTCCCAGACAAACAAAAATTAAAGGAGTTTGTGACCATTAAAGCAGCCCTGCAACAAATTTTAAGGGGGAGATATATATATATATATATATACACACACACACCAAAAAATCAACAAAGATTAGATAAATACCAAAAGCAACAAAGATTAGAAAGGACCAGAGAACACCACCAAAAACTCCATCTTCTACAAGCATCATAACTGCCATAAATTCATATGTTTCAGTACTCACTCTAAACATCAATGGACTCAATGCTCCAATCAAAAGACATAGGGTAACAGTATGGATAAGAAAACAAGATCCATCTGTTTGCTGTTTACAAGAGACCCACTTTAGACCTAATGACACCTTCAGATTGAAAATAAGGGGATGGAGAACCATCTATCATGCTAATCATCAACAAAAGAAAGCCAGAGTAGCCATACTTTATCAGACAATCTAGACTTTGAAATAAAAGACTGTATCAAGAGATGCAGAAGGGCATTATATCATAATCAAGGGGTCTATCCACCAAGAAGACCTAGCAATTGTAAAAATGTATGCACCAAATGTGAAAGCACCCAAATATATAAATCAATTAATCACAAACATAAACTCATCAACAGTAATGCCATAATAGTAGGAGACTTCCACACCCAACTCACAGCAATGGACAGATCATCTATTAAAAAAATCAACTACTGGGGCACCTGGGTGGCGCAGTCGGTTAAGTGTCCGACTTCAGCCAGGTCACGATCTCGCGGTCCGTGGGTTCGAGCCCCGCGTCGGGCTCTGGGCTGATGGCTTGGAGCCTGTTTCTGATTCTGTGTCTCCCTCTCTCTCTGCCCCTCCCCCGTTCATGCTCTGTCTCTCTCTGTCCCAAAAATAAATAAAAAACGTTGAAAAAAAAATCAACTAGGAAACAATGGCTTTGAATGACACACTGGACCAGATGGACTTAACAGGTATATTCAGAACATTTCATCCTAAAGCAGCAGAATATACATTCTTCTCTAGTGCACATGGAACGTTCTCCAGAATAGACCATATGCTGGGACACAAATCATCTGTATGTAAGTATAAAAAGATTGAGATCATAATGTGCATATTTTCAGACCACAACACTATGAAACTCAAAATCAACCACAAGAAAAAATTTGGAAAGGTAACAAATACTTGGAGCCTGAAGAACATCCTACTAAAGCATGAATGGGCTAACCAAGAAGTTAAAGAGGAAATTAAAAAGTATATGGAAGCCAATGAAATGATAACACCACAACCCAAAACCTCTGGGACGTAGCAAAGGCGGTCATAAGAGGAAAGTATATAGCAATCCAGGCTTTCCAAAAGTAGGAAGAAAGATCTAACCTTATGCCTTAGGGACCTGGGAAAAGAACAGCAAATAAAACCCAAAACCAGCAGAAGACAGGAAATAATAAAGATTAGAGCAGAAATTAATGCTATCGAAACCAAACCAAACCAAACCAAACCAAACCAAAACAGTAGAACAGATCAATGAAACCAGAAGCTGGTTCTTTGAAAAAAATTAACAAAATTGATAAACCACTAGCCAGTATGAACAAAAAGAAAAAGGAAGGGACTCAAATAAGTACAGAATGAAAGAGGAGAGATCACAACCAACACAGCAGAAATAAAAACAATAATAAGAGAATAGTATGAGCAATTATATGAAAAATAAAATGGGCCATCTGGAAGAAATGGACAAATTCCTAGAAATGTATACACTACCAAAACTGAAACAGGAAGAAATGGAAAATTTGAACAGACCCATCACCAGTAAGGAAATCGAATTAGTAATCAAAAATCTGCCAAAAAACAAGAGTCCTGGGCCAGATAGCTTTCCAGGGGAATTCTACCAAACATTTAAGGAAGAGTTAACACCTATTCTCTTGAAGCTTTTCTCAAAATAGAAACGGAAGGAAAACTTCCAAACTCTTTCTATGAAGCCAGAATTACCTTGATTCCAAAACCAGACAGATTCCCCACTAAAAAGGAAACTATAGACCAATTTCCCTGATGAACATGGATGCAAAAAATCCTCAACAAGATATTAGCCAACCAGCTCCAACAATACATTAAAAAAATTATTCACCACAACCAAGTGGGATTTATACCTGGGATGCAGGGCTGGTTCAATATCTGCAAGACAATTAACGTGATTCATCACATCAATAAAAGAAAGGACAAGAACCATATGATCCTCTCAATAGATGCAGAGAAAGCATTTGATAAAATACAGCATCCTTTCTTGATAAAAACCCGCAAGAAAGTAGGGATATAAGGAGCATACCTCCAGATCATAAAAGCCATATATGAACGACCCAACTCTAATATCGTCCTCAATGCAGAAAAACTGAGAGCTTTCCCATGAGGTCAGGAACAAGACAGGGATGTCCATTCTCACCACTGTTATTCAACATAGTATTGGAAGTCTTAGCCTCTGTAATCAGACAACACAAATAAATAAAAGACATCCAAATTGGCCAGGACCAGGTCAAACTCTCACTCTTCGTAGATGACATGATACTGTATATGGAAAACCCAAAAGATTCCATGAAAAAACTGCTAGAATTGATTCATTAATTCAGCAAAGTTGCAGGATATAAAATCAATGCACAGAAATCGGTTGCATTCCTATACACCAACAATGAAGTGACAGAAAGAGAAATCAAGGAATCGATCCCATATACAGTTGCACAAAAAAACCATAAAATACCTAGGAATAAATCTAACCAAAGACGAGAAAAATCTATATGCTGAAAACTATAGAAAGCTTATGAAAGAAACTGAAGAAGACACAAAAAAAATGGAAAAAGATTCCATGCTCCTGGATAGGAAGAACAAATACTGTTAAAATGTTGATACTATCCAAAGCAATCTACACATTCAATGCAATCCCTTCAAAATCACACCAGCACTCTTCACAGAGCTAGAACAAATAATCCTAAAATTTGTATGGAACCAGAAAAGACCCTTAATAGCCAAAGCAATCTTGAAAAAGAAAACCAAAGCTGGAGGCATCACAATCCCAAACTTCAAGTTATACTACAAAGCTGTAATCATCAAGAGAGTATGGTATTAGCACAAGAACAGACACTCGGATCAATGGAACTGAATAGAGAACCCAGAAACGGACCCACAAATGTATGGCCAACTTATCTTTGGCAAAGCCAGAAAAAATATCCAATGGAATAAAGACAGTCTCTTCAGCAAGTGGGACTGGGAAAACTGTACAGCGACATGCAGAAGAATGAACTTGGATCACTTTCTTACACCATATACAAAAATAAACTCAAAATAGATGCAAGACCTAAACGTAAGACAGGAAGCCATCAGAACCCTTGAGGAGAAAGCAGGCTAAAACCTCTTTGATGTTGCTTGCAGCAACTTCTTACTCAACATATCTCCAGAGGCAAGGGAAACAAAAGCAAAAATGAACTATTGGGACCTCATCAAAAAAAAAGCTTTTGCACAGTGAAGGAAACAATCAGCAAAACTAAAAGGCAACCGACAGAATGGGAGAAGATATTTACAAATGACCTATCAGACAAAGGGTTAGTATCCAAAATCTATAAAGAACTGACCAAACTCAACATCCAAAAAACAAATAATCCAGTGAAGAAATGGGCAAAGGACATGAATAGACACTTCTCCAAAAAAGACATCCAGATGGCCAACCAACACATGAAAAAATGCTCAACATTACTCATCATCAGGGAAATACAAATCAAAAACCACAATGAGATACCACCTTCCACCTGTCAGAATGGCTAACATTAACCACTCAGGCAACAACAGATGTTGGTGAGGATGAGGAGATGGAGGATCTCTTTTGCATTGTTGGTGGCAATGCAAGCTGGTGCAGCCACTCTGGAAAATGCTATGGAGGTTCCTTAAAAAACTAAAAATAGAACTATCATACAACCCAGCAATTGCACTAGTAGGCATTTATCCACAGGATACAGGTGTGCTGTTTCAAAGGGACCCTTGCACCCCCATGTTTACAGCAGCACTATCAACAATAGCCAAAGTAATGGACAAAGAGCCCATGTCCATCAATGGATAAATGGATAAAGAAGATGTGGTATATATATACAATGGAGTATTACTTGGCAATCAAAGAATGAAATCTTGCCATTTGCAACTATGTGGATGGAACTGGAAGGTATTATGCTAAGTGAAATTAGTCAGAGAAAGACAAAAACCGTATGACTTCACTCCTATGAGGATTTTAGGAGACAAAAAAGATGAACATAAGAGAAGGGAAGTAAAAATAATATAAAAACAGGGACAGGGACAAAACAGAAAAAACTCATAAATATGGAGAACAGAGGGTTACTGGAGGGATTGTGGGAGGTGGGACAGGCTAAATGGGTAAGGGGCATTAAGGAACCTATTCTTGAAATCACTGTTGCACTATATGCTAACTAATTTGGATGTAAATTTTAAAAAATAAATAAAATTAAAAAAAAATTTTAATGAACTTAAATTGAGTTTTATTTTTTAAGAGAGAGCAAAAGCAAGCAGCGGAGAGGAACAGAGGGCGAAAGAGAGAGAAACACAGAGAGAGAGAGAGAGAACCAGAGAGAGAGAGAGAGAGAGAGAGAGAATGAGAGGGAGAGAGAGAGAATGAGAGGGAGAAGAGAGAATGAGAGGGAGAGGGAGGGAGAGAGAACAAGAGAGAATCTGAAGCAGGCTCCACATTCAGCATGAAGCCCAGTGTGGGGCTTGATCTCAAGAACCATGAGATCATGACCTGAGCCGAAATCAAGAGTTAGACACTCAACTGACTGAGCCACATAGGCTCCCCTAAAAATAAGTTTTAATATTAAAAGTGAGTTGGTGCAAAATTAGAATTTGGTTTTCTGGTTTTTTAATGTTTATTTATTTTGAGCGAGAGAGAGAGAACAGGAGTGGGACGGAGAGAGAGGGAGACAGAATCCCAAGCAGGCTCTGTGCTGTTAGTGCAGAGCCTGACAGGAGGCTCCATCTCAGATCCATAAGACCATGACCTGAGCTGAAATCAAGAGTCTGAGTTAACTGAGCCACCCAGGTGCCCCTGGTTTTTTCTCTTTTAAAAGAAGTTTTCTTGGAGTTTTAGTCTGCTTTTGCTAACAGATTGTCAAAGTGTCCTTATTCTTAAAAGGTAAAGTTTCATAATGTAATGATCTGTGATTTTATTTGAGCAAATGCTTTAAAACACACACACACACTCACACACACACACACACACGTATGTGTGTGTGTGTGTGTGTGTGTGTGTGTGTATGTGGCTGTATAAACACACACACACACACACACAAATATACACACACAGGTTTATTTAGCAAACTTCCCCAAATCAAATTTAAATGAAGTTTCTAAATGAAGTCTTTTTGACTTGGAATATTCCCAAGGATTTGTTAAACTAATTAGGCTTATTTGATTTGTAAATTTCATGGAAAGCTTTGTCAAATAAGTAATATGAAGCCTTCTCTATTGTATTTGCAACATTATGACACATATAGATGGAGTCCATTCTGCTTCTGCATAAAATGATCCCTCATTGCCAGATTCTCACCATCCTGATGTCCTTGTAACAAAGCAACAGTGTACTTCCAAATCAGAGAAATTAAGGTGGGTAAACAATGGCTGTAAATTAAATGAACATTTGGGGCTGTGGGAAACCCAAGACAGCCCCTTAGCACTTCCTGCCTCCCTGATTAACCCCTTTTTTCCATATGTTTAGCCTTCCTTAACCCACCATAATGCATTTGAAATGACTTTAATTATGAATAGATATTGATGGAGATTGTCTTTACAATTTTATTGACTGTTTACCAGTGCCTGACCTGCTAAAAGTAATCTGACCTGTAATCCTGGATAAAATTTGTTGTTCCCAGAACGACAAGTCTGAAGAGACTTCCTTCTGGACACTCCTACCCGCAACGGCATTTTACACAACTGCCACTTAGTATGAGTTATCGATATGTTCTTGTTATCATAGGTGTGTTTTCTGATTGGCTTGGAGCTTTCCCTTGTCACAAGGCTGATGCAAGTAGCAAATAAACTATTCAACAATATGTTTCCCATTGATGTACCTTCCATGATCCCCAGTGATCAGGGCACCGACTTCACCAGGCAAATCATATGTGCCTTAACAAAAACCTTGCAAAACTTCCTGGAATTACCATTGCTCTCATCACCCTTAATCATCAGGCAAGGTTGAAAGAACTAATGGTATCCTCAAATTTAAACTCTCTAAACTTGCTGAAACTACTAGACTTCTGTGGCCTAAGGTATTGCTTCTGGTCTCGCTTACTGTTTGCAATATCCCCTTTGGGAAACAAACCCATTCCATACAAAACAGTCACAGGGAGACTAATGCCTATTGTCATACAACTTTCTGATTATCCTTATCATCTCATGCTAATAGGACTAGCCACTGTCAATCTCTAATGTCTTATGCTCAAGTCTATCATCAACAGGTTAAAAAAGTCTTCCCAGATCTCAATTCGCAGGTCCCTGTTGGTCACAATTTGGAGCCTGGTGATCAGGTATTTTGAAACAATATAAGATACTTCTTGGGATCCATTGGAAGGGACCTTACCAAGTGTTTCTAATCTGGCATTGCTACAAAATTTCCAGGGATTGGATATACATCTCACTCACAGCTGAAGAAAGCAACACCTGACATCTGGTCCTATATAGATGCTGGAGGACTCTGAATCAAATTGATAAGGAAGGGAAGTAGCTGATACTGAGGTAGATGGCTTCTGTCCAACAGGACAGATCAAAACTTGATACTTTAAACAAGGAACGCTTCTCCTTCTTTTCCTTTTCTTTATTCTGGTATTGGGCTGGAAAGATAATGCCATTATCAATATCTCCAAGGCCATTGCTAAGGGAAGTAAGCTTTCAGACTGCTGAATTTGTCATTAAATATTTTCATCTATCCATGAGGCTGAATATCTCTTGTGCTCCTTCAACCAATTCTTGTTCTATTCCCAATGTCACTGCAGACTGCAATCAATACCCTCACTCCCTTAGAAGTCTCTTACCAAGTTAAATGTTTATGGCCAGAATATCCAGTGCCTTTTTACCTTTCTCCAATAATATCTGAACTTACCCATCTGAACTCAAATGCCTATGTAAATCTTAGTATATTTTCACCCCCGTATTCCTCTGATTATCTAAATCAGATCTGTCCCCACTTACTAAGAGAACTTACCAGCAGCACCCATTTTTGCAAGCCACTTAGGACAACACTATATTTCAGGCTTAGAGATTCCTTTACCATATGCACTGAACACCTGACTGACCCTTGGCTTGAACCAGTAAATACAGCAGTCCTGGTAAACTAATCCATTAATAGCACCTCCCTAATGGTAATGATCTGTGTGCCAACAAGATTTGTCTTTGTGATGTTTATCATTCTTCTTGGATCTACAAATGTCTAGATGGCTGGCACACAGCTGGGTAATGCTTTTTAGGTTATTCACCTGTGCCCCTAACTTTTCACACACAATTAAGATACTTCATAAGTTAACTCTTCTGTATTTACTGAGTTCGAAAAAGACCCACCAGGAGGCATTCATGATTCAAGAATTGCTTCCTTAGGCAAGGCCATACTTTCCTGGTTTGGAGTGAGAATAAATGAAAATATGATCAGGAACTTCTTTTTAACTCTTGAAGATATGGCAGATCCCATGGCTAAGACAATAGCTACTCAAAAAAAGATCCTTAGATGCTCTGGCCAACACAGTTCTTGATAATAGGCTAGCCCTTGACTATCTTGTAGCAGAGCAAGGAGATATTTGTGCTGTGGCCAACACCACCTGCTACACTTCTGGGGGAAGGTGAAACTCAACTACATAAAATCACTAACCAGGCCATTTGGCTTAAAAGGGTAATTACTTCAATGGGGGTCTTTATTTGATCTATTTGATTTTGGTTGATTTGAGTCTTGGGGACCATGGCTCTGAAGTGCACTCTAAACCTTGGAAATTATCCTGCTTATAGTTATAATCTCCCTGGTATATTACATCCTCTTAATTTAAATTCATTTATATGCAAAGGAGAGAGCAGTGGAGTAGGAAGAGCCTAGGCTCACCTCATTACACAAAACTAGATGACTATCCAATCATCCTAAAAACCCCAGAAATCCATCTGAAGATCAGCAGAACAAACTCCATCACTGAAGGTAGAGAAGAGGCCACATCAAAGGAGGCAGGAAGTGTGGAGATACAGTTTGGGAGAGAAATGTATTTGTGGCTCCTGCTGTGGAAAGGGAGCTGCAGTTGCAGAGAAGAGCAAAAGACAGACAAACACACAGGGGAATGCATGAGGGAAATGAATCCCCATAGCAATTGGCTTAGAAAGTGAGAGGGCATGAATTTCATGTGTTCTTGCAACCACTGGGGCTGGAAGAGCTTGGAGAGTATGGAGTGCTCTGGAAGAGCTTAGAGGGCATTGGGGCTGCACTTGGCAAGAAGGCAGGGCAAACAGCCCACAGATATACACTATAGAAACAGCAATCTAAAGAGTGCCTAGGACACATAGTGAGGAAATTAGTTGCCCATCTTGGAGCATGTCCCAGAGGTGCAGTGTTCACACAGAGACTCCTCCAGAGACAAAGGAACTGGCATGTACCATTCCTCACCCCCCACCCCACTCCGCTCAGCATAAGGACAGAACCACCCATGGGAGCCTATGTAGCGCCCACACTCACTATCTAACTTGCTTACATCAAGCTCTAATCCCCTGTGCTCCAGAAGAACTGCCTTTCCCAGTAAAGCCTGCCTCAGTCCCAGTGCAGTGGCTCCCTCTCCCAAAAGACCAGCCCAAGCTCCGGCCAAAATCATGGCTCCTGATCTGGGAGTTTTCTTTAGCTTTGGTTCTGGTGGTGGTATCAACAGACCTCATTTTACAAACAAATCAGAGCATAGTTAAAACACACCACATTCAGGATAGGGACCAAACACTGCCAACAACAAAGAGAGCCTCTGCAGACAACTGGCCTGAAGAATAAAGCAGCCAGGCCACAATAGCAAATCTCATGCAGCACACATTAGAGACACTTGCAGAAGTCGCAGGCCTTTGGAACGGGGGGCACTATACTGCAGGGCACTACAGGAATTCTTCTTCATAAAGCCATTACCCTCAAGAACAGGAGATGTAGCTGACTTTCCTAATATACAGAAACAGGTACAAACACTTAGACACAATGAGAAGACAGAGGAATTTGTCCCAAATGAAAGAACAGGACAAGGCTACTGCCAGAGATCTAAGCCAAACAGATATAAGTAACATGCCTAATAGAGAATTTAAAGCAATGATCCTAAGGATTCCCGCTGGACTGGAGAAAAGAGTGGAGGACATCAGTGAAACCATGAACCCAGAGATAAGAAGTGACAGCACAGATTAAGGGCTCAATAGAATGAGAAACATGCTTGATGCAACGAACAGCACACTGGAAGAAGCAGAGGAACAAATTAACGGCCTAGAAGACAGTAATGGAAAGTAATCAAGCTAAACAAAAGAGAGAAACAAGATTTATGCAAAACGAGAATAGACTTGGGGGAACTCAGTGACTACATAAAATCTATTAACATTCATTTTACAGGAGTCTCAGAAGAAGGAGAGAGAGAAAAGGGGGCAATTTGTTTGAAGAAATAATAGCTGAAAACTTCCCTAATCTAGGAAAGGAAACAGATACCCAGATCCAGGAAGCACAGGGAACCCCCAATAAAATCAACAAAAGGAGATCCATATTAAGATGTATTGCAATTAAAATGGCAAAATATAGTGATAAAAAAAATTAAAGCAGCAAGACAAAAGAAGACAGTTACATACAAAGGATCCCTCCCATAAAATGATCAGAGGATTTTTCATCAGAAAATTTCCATGCCAGAAAGGAATGTCAGGATATATTCAAAGTGCTGATGAATGGGAAAAACACACAGCTAAGAATACTCTATCCAGCAAAGCTATCATTCAGAACGGAAGGAGAGATAAAAAATTTCCCCAACAAAAACTAAAGGAAACTTTAGTCATGAACTAAACTAGCCCTAAAAAAAATATTAAAGGGACTCTCTCAGTGTTAAGAAAAGACCAAAGGTGACAGTATGAAGGTAGGAAACACAAAAGCAGTAAAAATGATTATTTATATATAAAAAAACACATGACACATGAAAAAACTCACAAAATAAAAGGATATAAAATATGATACCATATATGTAAAATGTGGGGAGGAGTAAAGAATGTCAAACTTAAACGACCATCAGCTTAATATAGAATGATATATGCAGACGATCTTATGTACAAACTTAATGGTAACGGCAAATAAAAAAAAAACACTAATAATTATGCTAAGAATCAAGAGATGTCCAAAAATATCACTAAAGAAAACAAGGAAACCATGAAAAAGACAAGAAAGGATCAGAGAAAATCTTCAAAAACAGTCACAAAATAAGTAATAAGATGGCAAAAATATATATCAATAATTACTCTGAATGTAAATGGACTAAATGCTCCAGTCAAAAGACAAAGTGTGACAGAATGGATATAAAAACAAGACCCATCTATATACTGCCTACAAGAGACTCATTTTGGACCTGCAGATACCTGCAGATTGAAAGTGAGGGGATGGAGAAACATTTTTCATGCAAAAGGATGTCAAAAGAAAGCCAGAGTAGCAATACTTCTATCAGACAAACTAGATTTTAAAACAAATACTTTCAAAAGAGATGAAGAAGGATATATATAATAATAAAGGGAACAACCCAACAAGAAGATATAACAATTGTAAATATGTATGCATCCAACATGAAAGCACCCAAATACATCAAACAGTTAATAACAAAGGAATCTATAATGATACAGTAATAATTGAGGACTTTAACACCCTGCTTACATCAGTGGACAGATCTAAACTGAAAATTCAAAGGAAACAATGCTTTGAATTACATACTGAAACAGATAGATTTAACAGATATATTCAGAACATTCCATCTTAAAACAGCAGAATACACATTCTTTTCAAGTATACATGGAACATTCTCCAGAACAGAACATATATTAGGCCACAAAAGGACCTCAACAAATACAAAAAGAATTAAGTCATACCATGCATCTTTTGTGACCACAATGTTATGGAAGTAGAAGTCAACCACAAGAAAAAATCTGGAAAGAGCATAAGACGTGGAGGTTAAATAACATACTACTAAACAATGAATGCGTTAACCGGGAAATCAAAGAATAAAAAGATACAGGGAAACAAATGAAAAAAACCAGTCTAAAACCCTTGGGATGCAGCCAAAACATTTCTGAGATGCAAGTTTACAGCAATACAGGCAACACTCAAGAAGAAAAGTCTCAAAAACCTAACATTACACCTAAAGGAGCTAGAAAAAGAACAAAAAACAAAACTGGACACCAACAGAATAAAGGTAGTAATTAAGATTAGAGCAGAAATAAATGATATAGGAACTAAAAAAAACAATAGAACAGATACAATTAAACCAGGAGCCGGTTCTTTGAAAAAAAAAAATCAGTAAAATTGATAAACCTCTAGCCGGACTTATCAAAAAGAGAAAAGGACCCAAATAGATACATTCACAAATGAGAGAGGAAAAAATAACAACACCATAGAGATACAAACGTAAAAGAATATTACAAAAAACTGTATGTCAACAAATTGGACAACCTAGAAGAAATCAATAAATTCCTAGAAACATAGAACCAGACAACCTAAAGGAAATGAGTTCCTAGCAACAAAGAATCTACCAAAAATTGAACCAAGACAACAAAGAACACTTGAACAGAAATAAAAGACATCAAATTGGTCAGGCAATTTTTATTATTTGCAGATGACATAGTACTATGTATAGAAAACCAGAGAGACTCCACCATAGAACTGCTAGAACTGATAAACAAATTCAGTAAAGCTGCAGGATACAAAATCAGTATACATAAATCTGCTGCCTTTCTATAAACCTGCAATGAAGCAGAAGAGAAATTAAGAAAACAATCCCTTTACAATTGTACCCAAAACAGTAAGATAGCTAGACATAAACCTAACAGAAGAAATCAAAGACCTGAACTCTGAAAACAATAAAACACTAATGAAAACATGGAAGGGGACACAAAAAAGTGCAAAGACATTCCGTGCTTGTGGTTTGAAAGAACAAATGTTAGAATGACCATATTGCCCAAAGCAATCTACACATTTTATGCAATCCTTACGAAAATACTAACAGCTTTTTTTCTTTTTCTTACAGAACTAGAACAAACAATCATAAAATTTGAATGGAACCACAAAAGACCTCAAATAGCCAAAGCAATCTTGAAAAAGAAAAGCAAAGCTGGAAGCATCACAATTCTGGAATTCAAGAAAGTTGTAGCAATAAAAACAGTATGGTACTGGCAAAAAACCAGCCACATCGATCAATGAAAAGAAGAGGAAATAAGTCCATAATTATATGGTCAAATAATTTTCAACAAAGCAGTAAAGAATATCTAATGGGAAAAGGATAATCTCCTCAACAATTAGTATGGGAAAACTGGATGACCATGTGCAAAAAAATGAAACTGGACCACTTTCTTATACCATATACAAAAATAATTCAAAATAGATTAAAGACCTAAGTGGGAGACCTGAAACCATAAAAATTCTAGTGGAGAGCACAGCAATACTTTCTCTGACATCAACCATAGCAACTTTTTTGTAGATAGGTCCTCTGAAGGGAAACAAAAGCAAAAATGAACTATTGGGACTACATCAAAATAAAAAATTCTGCACAGCGAAACAAACACCAAAATTAAAAGGCAACTTATGGCATGGGAGAAGATATTTCCAAGTGATATATCCCATAAAAGGTTAGTACCAAAATATATATAGGACTTATAAAACTCAACACCCAAAAACCAAATAATCCAATTAAAACACGGGCAGAAGACAGGAACAGACACTTCTCTAAAGAAAATATGCAGATGATCAACAGATACATGAAAAGATGCTCAACATCATCATTAGGGCACTGTAAATCAAAACTAAAATGAGATATCACCTCACACTCATCAGAATGGCTAAAATCAACAACACAAGAAACAACAGGTATTGGCGAGGATGTGGAGAAAAAGTAACCCTCTTGCACCGTTGGTGGGAATGCAAAGTGGTGCAGCCACTCTGGAAAACAGTATAGAGGTTACTCAAAAAGTTAAAAATAGAACTACCTTACAATCCAGCAATTGCCCTACTGGATATTAACCCAAAGAATACAAAAACATTAATTCAAACAAACACATGCACCCCCATGTTTATAGCAGCCTTATTTACAACAGCTAAGATATGAAGGCAACCCAAGTATCCAGTGATTGATGAATGAAGAAAGAAGATGTGGTATATGTATAAAACATAATATTACTGCATCATAAAAAAGAATGAAATCTTGCCATTTGCAACAACATGGATGGAGCTACAGAGTATAATGCTAAGTGGTATAAGTCAGCTAAAGACAAATACCATATGATTTCACTCATGTGTGGAATTTAAGAAACAAAACAAACAATCAAAGGGAAGAAAAAAAGAGAGACAAACCAAACAACTATACAGAACAAATTCATAGTTACCAGAGGAGAGGTGGGTGAGGGGGATAGGTGAAATTCGTAATGGGGATTAAGGAGTGCACTCGCCTTAATGAGCACCAGATGATTAAAACAAAAACCTAAAAAAAATCTTAAATGCATGTAAACTGCTAACTGACAAGCAAATGATCTCCTTAAGACAGGAACATCAGAAAAGGAGCAAAGGGGATAACCAACTGAAAAATTGCAAACCTCAAGTTATAACATGTGAGTATCACGGAGGTTAAGCAAAAAACATTCTGACCCATGAATACAACACACACACACACACACACACACACACACACACACACACACACAGCTGTGAGAAGTATGGAGTGGTAGCTGTGAGTTGTCCTAGTGCCTCAAATTCTGATCACATCTCTAGTTAAACTGAGAGCATGATCAAAAGAGGGTGGGATTGTTAAAAAGAAAACCACAGGTCTGAAATGGTGTCACTTGGGCCAGACCAAGTCATAGAACTGAAGCTTAATACCTAACTTAATTACAGTTTAAAGAAATGTAATCTAAACTGGGTCAGTCAAGAATTTTCTGATCAGGATCAATGAGGTAATCTGTGCAATAAGACCCTCTGTCCTTCCCCATTAGGGAAGGTGATCTTGCCTGCTAATCCTTTTTTATTTTGCTAGTAACTTTCTCGTCCCACTCTTCCTCCTCAGCCTTCCATTTTGTACAAGTACTCAGAGCTCCCCTCTACTTGCTAGATGAGAGGCTGTCCAATTCACAAATCATTTAATAAAGCCAATTGGACCTTCATACTTACTGCAATGAATATTTTTAATACCTAGAAATGAATTTGACCAAAGAGGCATCATGTAATATGTATACTTTGAATGCTGTAAGACATTGATGAAAAAATTGAAGACAACACAAATGAATGGAAATGTATACCATGCTCCCAGACTGCAAGAATCAGTATTGTTAAGATGTCTATAGTACTCAAAGCAATCTACAGATTCACTGAGGTCCCTATCAAAACACCAATGCATTTTCCAAAGAACTAGAAAAAATAATCCTAAAATTTGTATGGAACCACAAAAGACCCTGAATAACCAAAGCAATTTTTAAAAAATTTTTTAAATGTTTTATTTATTTTTGAGACAGAGAGAGAAAGAGCATGAGCAGGGGAGGGGCAGAGAGAGAGGGAGACACAGAATCAGAAGCAGGCTTCAGGCTCTGAACTGTCAGCACAGAGCCTGATGCGGGGCTCGAACTCACAGACTATGAGTTCATGACCTGAGCTGAGTTGGACAGTTAACCGACTGAGCCACCCACGTGCCCCCCAAAGCAATTTTGAGAAGGAAGAAAGTTGATTTCACTCCTGGATTTCAAGCTATACTACAAAGCTATAGTAATCAAACAGTATGACTTCACATCACAAACAGCTGACTTCACACATCAGTGAAGCAAATAGACAGTCTAGAAATAACCCCCCACTTGTATTGTCAATCAATCTTCAACAAATAAGGCAAGAATATATAATGGAAAAATACTGTCTCTTCAATAAATGGCATTGGGAAAATTGGACAACTACTTGCAAAGAATGAAACTGGACCACCTTCCTATACCACACACAAAAATAAACTCAAAATGGATTAAAGACTTTAATGTAAACCTGGATGCCATGAAACTCCTAGAAGAAAACATCGTAAGCTCTTTGACATTAGTCCTAGCAATTTATTTTTTGACTTGTCTCCTCAGGCAAGGGGAACAAAATAAAAAAAATAATAAATGAGACTACATCAAACTACAAAACTTTTACACAGTGAAATAAACCATGAATAATATGAGAAGGCAACCTATGGAAAGGGAGAGGATATTTACAAATGACATAATCAATAAGGGTTTAATATCCAAAATATACAAATAACTCATACAACCTAACACACAAACAATCCAATTAAAAAATGGGCAGAGGATCTGAATAGACATTTTTCCAAAGAAGATATACAGATGAAAAGATACACTACATCACTAACCACCAAGGAAATGCAAATCAAAATCACAATGAGATATCATCTAGTACCTGTCAGAATGACTACATCAAAAAGACAAGAAATAACAAGTGTGAGTGAAGATGTTAGAGAATAGGGAACTCTTGTGCACTGTTGGTGGGAATACAAAAAGCAACTGTGGAAAGTAGTAGGAAAATTATTCAAGAAATTAAAAATAGAATTACCATACAATTCAGCAATTTCACTTGTGTATTCATCTGAACAAAATAAATACCTTAATTAGAAAAGATACATGCACCCCAATGTTTACTGCAGCATTATTTACAAAGGCCAAGACGTGCAAGGTACCTAAGTGTCCGTCAATAGATGAATGGATAAAGAGGATGTGTATGTAGACACACACACACACAAATATTACTTGGTCATAAAAAAGAATAAAAGCTTGCCATTTGCAACAACATGGGCGGGAATAAAGGGTATTATGCTAAGTGAAAGAAGTCAGAAAAAGGAAAACACCATCAAGTTTCACTTATCTGTGGATTCCCAAAAACAAAACAGATACAAACTCATAGATAAAGAGAACAATCTGGTGGATGCCAGAGGGGACAGGGATCAGGGGTAGGCAAAATAGGGTAAAAAGATTGAAAGTTATAAGCTTGCAGCTAGCTATAAAATAAACAAGTCATGGGGAATGTGAGGTACAGCATAGGGAATATAGTTAACAATACTGTAACAACTTTGTATCATGACAGATGGTAGCTAGCTTTGTCATAGTTATCACTTCCTAATGTGATTAATATTGAGGCACTCTTGCTGTACACCTGAAATATTGTGTATCAAATATACATCGATAAAAAATCTATCAAAGAAAGAATAAATCAGAAATGGTTGTACTATTCCTGAACAGGTTTTTTAAGATATATTTTAAAAAGTTAATAGTCATCTTGAATGGTGAGATAGCCTCTCAAAAGCTTTAAGTCCTACTTATATAGCAGACATACTTTACACATGCATTTCCCCATAATCTCCCTTTTCTTATCCCTCTATTTGTTTTATCTTTACTTTCTTACTCACTGGAATAATAATTCTTATAATATTTGATGCATTCTGAGAAGTACCCATTAACTACTCAAAATTTTTTGAACAAGACAAGGTACAAATAAGTAAATAAAAATTTTAAAAGTATATCGATGTGTAGAAAGCTAACTTCTAAGACAGCAATTATTTTTACGAAGCACATTCAATTCCCAGATGAACATGACTAGAAGTTGCCTTTCTGGATTAAATTTTAAAGGTGTAGTGATAATCCCTGGGTACCGTTTTTTGTTTTTGTTTTTTTTTTTTTCCTGTTAGCCTGAGGTCTGAGAAAACTTGCCTCAGAATTTTCTTGTTATTCTAATTTCCACAAACCATTTCATTTAAAGAGAAATCAGTCTTGGACATCTTCCTTTGATATGTCCTTCTAACTCACAGAATGATGATTTTTGGATTCCACTGGAATGGTCAGCTCTCAAGGATACATCCCACTTCATTAACCTGCACCTTCCCCTCACTGGTCTTACCTGCAAGGCCTGCAGATCTGAGAAGGTCTTAGCAGGGATTGTATGGATGCCATTACTGTGCAGGAGTAGCAATTCCAATTTGTTCAGGCCAGAAAAATCCTTTTCTGTCAACCTAACCAAGCTGTTGTACCTGAAATAAAAATGTCAGGTATAAGCTAGGCTGGTCAACTGAAGTTCAAATGTCAAAGCAAAAGTGCGCATGCATGCACATCCACACACAAAACCCACTACCTCCCTTTTTATAGCCTGTGCTCTAAGGAGACAGTCATATGCTTGAAATATTATTGAAATTCACCAGATACCACAGGTCTATCCTCTACCTGGGCCTGGCAGCTGTGGTTACACTCTCCACACCACATCTCTTCTCATTTTCAAACTTTCATGCATATGCTGTTCCTTCAGGTTGGAATGCCCTTGACTCCACCCCTCTCTATTTGTGACTACTGTTAAGACCCAGACCATTGTTTTATGTGTCCCCCTCACTTTCCCACATAGAATTTATTATTATAAAGTAGTAGTTAAGAAACCTGAGCTCTGAAGCCAAATAGTTTGGCTATGATTAGGAACTCAGGCATTTGGTAGTGGTGCAACCCTGGGTAAAATTAATAACCTTTCTGTGTCTCACTTTCTTCATCTATAAAGTACACATATGCTACTCAAAAGGTGTCATGAGGTTTAAGTGAATGAATACATGAAGAGTGCTTAGCTCAATGCCAGGAGATAGTAAGGATACAAGCTGAACTCATTGCTCTTACCAGAGCGCTAGAGCTGGCTAAAAATAAGAGAGTTACCATCTGCACTGACTTGAAATATGCCTTCTTAGTCCTACATACCCACACCACCATTTGAGCAGAAAGAGGTTATCTCACCTCCGAAAATATGCCCATCAAATATGAAACCCACATAACCCGCATGCTCGAGGCTGTATACCGACCCAAGGGAATGGCAGTGGTCAAATGCAAGGATCATCAAAAAGGAGATTCAGAAATAATACAGGGCAACCAAGCAGCCAGCCAACAAGAGCCTCTTCTACAGGGGGCCCGCATATCCGGCCTTCTGCCACTACCACAGTCCAAATATACAGAAAAGGATAAACCCAGGGCAAATGAAAAGGGATTTTCCCTAGACAACAGTTGATGGTATTTGTTAGATGAAATCTTGGTCATTCCTCAAAATCTTCAATGCAAACTATTTAAGGCCCTTCATGACTCCTCTCATTTAGGACAGATGCCTTACAAACTCTCATTTTCTCAACATTCCAAGGTAAAGGATTTTCCCAGGTGGTTCAACAAATAACTTCCTCTTGCCCCACCTGCATATAGAACAACCCTGAAGGCATCCATTGGACTTAATCCAACAATACAGAGGCATGGATCCTACCATGGGGAAGGCTGGCAGATGGATTTTACTCAGATGCCACCCTGCAGAGGATACAAATACCTCTTCATGTTTGTTGACACTTTCACAGCGTAGATAGAGTCATACCCCACACAGACTGAAAGAGCAACTGAGGTAGTCAACAAACTTCTACATGAAATCATTCCCTCATTTGGCCTCTGAAAGTCACCTCTTTGTGGCCACCATAGTTCAGTCTGTCTCCAAAGAACTGGGTATGAAATACCACCTCCACTGTGCTTGAAGGCCAGAGCCTTCTGGGAAGGTGGAAAGGGCTAACCAATACCTAAAAGGTACTATTAAAAAGCTCACACAAGAAACATTACTAAACTGGAAAGAAGCCTTGCCATTGCTCTTCTCTGTAGTCATATAGGCCCAAGGAGGCCCTGGGTTTAAGTCCTTTCTAGGTCCCCTATTGGCCACCCTTCCTACCTACAGACTTCTTGGTAGATCCAAAGACTCTAGGGATACAAACTCATATTATGTCTCCATATGCAAAGTTCAACAGGCTTTAAAGGAATATGACCTAACAGTTTCCACTACCAAACAAGAGTCACCTCCTCTATATGAACTGTGATCAGGTTCTAATGAAAGTCTGGAAGATGGCTCCCCTAAATCCTAGCTAGAATCTACTTGGAAAGGGCCTTTCTGGGCTCTTTTGTCTTTCCCTACAACCATCACAGTACCAGGAATCCCTAGCTAGACCCATCACTCCAGAGTCAAACCATGGCATCAGCCCCTGGCCAACACCATGGATGCCTACTCCTGTGCACCTCTTCTAAAAGATGCTTTTCAAAAAGATTACTCATGGCACATAAGTCTTCTTTTTCTGTGTCATCCCATTAGGAACAGGGCCTGCCATAGCCATCTTTTCCTTTTTACAACTTAGTTGTCTTTTTCCCCCCACTATGGAATCATTTCTCCTACAAACCCTTTACTTTCTTCTCCACCTTAAAAATTTCCATACCGAGGGAGCATCTTTCTTCTTGGATGATCTGTCCACAACTGTTTACAATTACACCCTTATTCCCTTTATACCCCTTGTTCCAGAGACTCCCTAGGGACTCTTTGGGTCACAACTAATCAATATATTGGTATCTTTGTTCCTCCAGGTTACAGGCCATCAATTTCCAAATGGTCCTCAACCAAAGATATCAACCTTCAGACACCTACAAACTCTTTCCTTTTCAGAAGTCCCTTGGACGAACACCACCAGTCACCACCGCCTTCTTTTGTTGATAGTCAGCAAGTAATGATGGACTCCCAAAATCTTTGCAATACCCTCCGTAACAGTCTGAAGAAGCCATAGCAGTCATTGCCCCAATTTCCAATGAATTGGGATCCAATCACTTGGGGGCCAGTGGTGGGGGGAGGAAGTGTCAGGCAGTTAGGCATGAGGGAGGAGGGATAAAGCAGATGCTGGCCACACCCTTGGAGCCACCCTGGAGGGTTAACAGCCACACTTTCAGGGACACCTCTAGAGGCTAACAAAACAGAAAAGGCCAATCCACAAAGCTGGCTCAAAAGCCACAAGGGGGCTTACAAGACCTGAGCATGCACAAAAAAGATGCAATTTGCCCTTAAGGTCACAGCAAAAGCTGATTAAAAACTCATAAATATACAACATATAAATAAATATAATTATAACAGAATGCATCATGCGTAGGCGCATGCACAGAAGCCAAAACATTATATAACCACCAGCTGCCAATCAAAAATGTCAATCAAAATCCAAATTTACATACGCAGAAAACAGGCTTAAAAGGATGCAGTTAGAGCTCCTAGGGCCATTGGCTCATTTGCTGGGCAGTGGCCCAATTTCACTCTTCAAAGTATACTATATTCATCTACTCAATAAACTCTATCTCTCCATTCTGGTCTCTGATCTCTAATTCTTTGGTGCATCTGGGACAAGAACTGAGTGAGCTGATAACAGCTATCATATTAGTGACCATTCCCAGGGTACTTTGTATGCTCTATTACAGCTCTTATTGAATTGTAGTCAGGTGCATCTGTCTTCTCCCTGTAACTATGGCTTCTAGAAATGAATAATAGGTCTTGTTCATTGTTGTGTCCCTGGCATCATCCACTGTGATTGGCACATAGTAGGAGCTCACTATTGTCAAATAAATGATGTTACATCTGACTACATGTGCACTCCTCTCTCCCCCTCTCTCTCTCACACACACACACACACACACACACACACACACACACAGTTTTTCATAAACCTCTAAAATAGAGTTACCTTTTAGCTGATTTAATTAGACTTAGATTTTAAAAAGCTTTTTAAACAGTTTCAGTTTGTATGAAAAGAAGTCCAAGGGCCTTAAAAAAGATCTATCCAACTTTTCATATGTATCCTTTATATAGATCATTTCCTTCTGATAGATGTCAACTCTAAAAGTTAACAAGTTATTTGCCAGCAAAAATGTAGTCAGAATGAAGTGTTTCTATAATCATGGGCCTCCCATTCTAGTAAGAGTGATTTCAGGTTCCTCCAAGTAAAAGTTTACCACAAAAATTTTTCCTATTGCCCCTAACAAACTTCAGATCTTCCTGTGCTTATTTCAGAAGAGAAGTAGTATTAAAATTTTTTGGTTAATCTCCTCCAATCACAAAGTTTGTTTGAGGATTTGATTCAAAGCATCAACGTCATCTCTCCTAGAGAAGGGAACAGGACAAGGACCCCCACATACCCTAAATTGATACGCTCCACGTTGGGTGGGATGCTGTCTGGGATGGAGGTCAGGTACCGAAACGTGCAGTGCACCTCTGTAGGCACATAACAGGCACAGCGGCGAGGGCAGGCCTTGCCTCCGGGGCTGGCTGCCAGGCAGAGCACAGAGAACGAGACCAGCAAGGAGGTGATTCCTTTGCCTTTCACCTTCATCCTGAAAATAAACAAAATCACACCTCAGAGTTTTAAGTATGGTTTGAGCAAAGTTCCAGTACAACCACACACAGTAAATCTGGTAATCTGAGAGAGCTTTCTGAAGAGCCGTAAACGGCCAATTTCATTCCCAACTTGCATGGTAAAACTCACTCTTTACAAAGCCATAGTGTCTGCTGGCCTCACATGGAGCTTTGTGATCAAGTGGGATATTTATTGTTGTGAAAATTCCTTCACAACTTCTCACTTCTTAATGAAAAGCAGTAATCCCTATTATTTAGAGATTCAATAGAGAGAGAAAATAAGAGACCATAATGAAAGTATTATGACAACTGAAATACAGAAGGCTTAGTTTCCAGTTTATACATTAGTTTTTTTTTGACCAGCTCTTAAAAAACTGATTAGAAAACTAATCTGTGTGCGTCACAGTAAGTTTGGAAGCTGTAAATAATAGAAAGTAAAATTACTCATATTTCCACCACCCAGATATAATCATTAACATTTTGCTATATTCCTTCTGGGCTTTTATATGTTGTGTATGCTTCTGTGTGTGTGTACATATGTGTATATGTGTGAATATATGATCAAACTAAATTTCCTAACACATTTTATTCCCTGCATCTATAAGGTCTGTTTTTTGCTTTCTTAAATCTTCTTCAAAAACAATCTTAAGAGCTGTAATAATCCACTGGATGGGTGAATAAATCTCTAACACGTCCTCTAGTCCTTGCCAAAAAAGACACATTGCACACTTCCCTGCCATATAATGAGCGTGACCACAGTAACTTCCCAGAGCAGAGGACTTGAGCCTTGCACCTGCACTGGAATGGGCCACACTGACCCCTGGAAGGCATGATGCTGCTTTCTTTTGCTTTGCCAAGAACATCCCTGTGTACCTTTCCTTGGTTGTTCCTCCCCCTCCTTCCCGCTTCTCCCCTTCCTCCTCCCCCCTACTCTGTCTGCCATGGGAGTAGGGAAAGCATCATCAGGGAAAAAAATATCCTTGGCTTGTTGGAAAAATTACATGTATTACTCACACGTGGGGCGAGCTCAGGGCTCCAAACCTAATCTTCTACTGAAACTCCTATTATACAAGAGCTGCAATAAAATTTTCATTGTGCTTTTCTAAGAAAAGTGACCTTCATAATTTATAAATCTCAGCATTCCTTGGGATAGAATGGTTTCTTTTGGATTATACCCGCAACCATCCTTTAGCCATAAACAGTGCTAAAAAACAGACTGCTTATCTTCATATGGATAAAGATAATGGAATTATTATTAGAATTTAGCCCAAAGTAAAATTTAATATAGGATTAATCACATGACTGCTTTTGTCATTAGAACCATCTGATGATTACAAACATTTTAAGTAAACATATGATTAGAGACAGCATTTCCACCTTATCATTCGTTAAGCAAACAAATGGTAGGATGAAGGGAATTCTGTTGTTCAGATAGAAAACAGAAGTTCTGGATAATACCCACATGAGAGCGATTTAAAAGAATCCCAACTCTAAAAGGATAAGTGCATAGTGGATTCCCAAAAACTTAAACCTGAAAATGTATGTAACGAAACAGATTGAAATTAACAATACCTGAGCTCTTCTTTTCCTGGTTCTGAGTCCTCTCCTGACCCAGGCAGAGACAGAAGATCTTACCAGGAAATGAAGTGTATCCAAAACTGAGTGAGGAAAAGTTCTCTGCTCCCAAAGTGAGCAAACAGCTCAGTCTTTGCGGCTTGCAGCTCAGTGATGATACTCTGGAGACAGACCTGGAGCGTTTCCACGGCTTCAGCGTACTGTAACCCGTGCCCACGTTAACCCAAAAGAAGCGTTTCCTGTAGTACAGTTTTTACAGAAACAAAAGACAAAGTGGAAGCTTTGCAATTTCCTTTCTCCTCCCTCAACAGTGTGCTTTAAAGACTCTCTAAAGTTGTCATTTAAATGTAACTATTATCACTCCATTTTGCCTCCAGGTCCCAGGAGTTTCTCCTCTGTTTTTGGACGAATCTGTCATAGATGCTCACAATACGGGTCGCCGCCAACTGAATTAATCTTTGCTCTGTGTCTTTTGCCTGGCACCAGTCACGAAAGAGGTGACTTTCTCCTTCTTGCCTTAATGTCCCCTTGCTCTCCTGTGCGTCCTGCCCAGGCGCTCGCCCGAGCTGCCTCCTGCAGCGGGACACGCCGCGTTCCCACGCCAAGCCCCTGGTCGCGCGGGCGTCCCGCCGGTCCCCTTCCAGGAAGGGACTGGAGGAGCCGCTCACCTCTTTGCCCAGGTGACCAATGGGCTCACGCCGCCAGCGATGTCCCAAGCTCAGCCGCCGGGTGGGGCCTCGGGACCTCCCAGAGCCAGGAGGAAAGGCGGGGCGGGCACCGGGGTGACGTTGACTTCTGTGTTTGGGGACTCCGCCGGGGCTTTGCGGCACACGGAAGATAAACGACCACCAAGCTCCTCTTTATTTCTCAGGGAGCGCGGGACGCCTGTTTCCTTCTGTCTCGTTTCCTCCTTGATTTCGAATTCCTGGGCACAGGGGAGTTGGTGGGCAGGACAGTTTCGGCGGACCGCTTTCACCTGTTGACAGGCGGGCCTGTGGGTTTCAGACTTTGCTGAGTTACCACGGGCTGTTCTCGGATCTCTGCTTGGTGAGGAAAACCTGTGATAACCTGCAGTTTGAATTTCCTGTTCGGCCCAATTGGAGAAACCTGTCTTGTGAAAAGGATTATCAGAGAACTGGATTTCAGTTCAATGCAGTTGTTTGATTTGTATTTGTTTGGATTGTGTTCCCCTCTGTCATCTCCACCCCCATCCCCACTGTCCAGGAATTGCCCCTAGCAACTGAGACCTTGTTTAATAGCTCCTGCACTTGTAAACAGGGCTCTCAACATTTCGACTCATAAACACTGAATTAATATAGCCAAAATGACCATGTTTCATTCCCTCTAGTTACACTGTATTTAAGCTTTTGATGGGAATTTGAAATTAATACCTTAGAGCAGTGGATATCAGGGACAAACAACATCATTGTCACACCGGGGACCTTGTTAAAAATATGAATTCTCGGGCTCCATCCCAGAATCACTGAGTCAGAAACTGCAAGGATGGGACCTAGAAATCCATGTGTTGACAAGCCTTCCAGATGATTCCCATATAGCTAAATTTGAGAATTGCTAGTTTAGGGAAATAACTTCTTATAATGACAACAGCTTACATTTGAGGGTTTCCTCTGTGACAAGAACTATTATAAGCATTTTACAAATACCAACTCATGTGAACCTCAGGCCACCACCAAGAAAAAAAAAAACTAACAGGAAAGTATTCATGTTTTTTCCATTTTCAGGTACACAAAGAAAAGTGACTTACTCCAGGTCACTGCAGCTCTTAGAGAAAGTAAAGTTGACTCAGACCCAGGCAGTCTGGCACTCTAGCCTCAGCATTTAACCACAGAGCCAGGGTTGTCTCACTTAGCCAAACACTGGGAATGTCCCATATCCAATGGCCAAGCATTCAAATGATTTATAGTTAGTAATAAGTTGGTTACCGAGGTACAATTAAAGAAGCAGGGACTCAGAAGTAACTCTAGAAGCGTGTGTGATATGAACATAGTCTTTAGCTCCTTAGAGCTGACATGGTTAAGTTAAAAAAATTCATATCTGATGTCCAAACTTGGATGATTACTTTGGAAATATGGCATACTTGTGGATTCTTGCACTGGACAGTTTTTCTTCTACAACTCCTTGACAACCAACCTCATGGTGATAGTCAATTCCTACTCAAAATCTGGAGTTTCAGATCCCCACTAAGATGAACCACAGGAGGGGCACCCGGGTGGCTCAGTTGGTTGAGCATCCGACTTTGGTCAGGTCATGATCTCACCATTCATGGGTTCAAGCCCCATATTCGGCCCTGTGCTGACAGCTCAGAGCCTGGAGTCTGCTTTGGATTCTATGCCTCCCACTCTCTCTGCCCCTCCCCCGCTCGCGCTCTCTCTCTCTCAAAAATAAATAAACATTAAAAAACATTAAAAAAAAAACATGAACCACAGGAGGAGGACTGTGGCATATTATACTCCTCATTTTCCCAGGGTGGTAACCCCGGGGTCATTTTTTTTTTTTTTTGCTGTAGTTACCGTTTAATAATGTTTTTTGTTTTAAGACTTTTTATGAGGGGGATTCCTACATCTGCTTTATTTCTACAAATGTTTTATATGCGTGTATAGTGCTCAAATATTCTCAAGAGGTGGATTCTAAAATTATTCCCATTTTTCGGATGAAATTTCTGAGGATAAGGGATGTTAAATGATTCAGAGCCAGAACACAATACTGAATTAACTTTTAACTGTAAGGCCCCTGCCCTTAAGGCCCAACTTTCCATAGCCTCCCTGCTTCTGTTTACATTTACAGTATTGTAAAATTTGGAGGGTCCATAGTATATCAGGGATTAAGGTATGATTATTCTCCTTTCCAACCATATTATTAATGCAATTTGTTTCTATAGATTAAAATTTACAAATCACTTTCATTTTTTTTAATATGGCATCATTTAAAATGTATAAGAAATATGTGAAATTTCAGTGATAGTTATTTTATAGAGCAAGAGGGTATATACAGTTGACCTTGACATAGGATTTGCCAAGGTCTCATAGCTGGGCATGGAAATTTGGAGTTAATTTGAACTCCTAAACCTGTTTCCTGAACTATGATCATTCACCTATACTTCCAGCTGGTTTGCAACTGTAATTATCTCTCACTACAGTTTACCTAACATTTTTCTTTAAATCACTCTTCTCTCCTTTTTAGTAAGTCTTTCCCTAAATAGTAATATTGATTAATTCATAGGTTTGATTTTTTTTTATAGTAAACATCACAAATATACATCTTTGCCTTTTACATCACCCCTGGGAATTTTTTTAACGTTTATTTATTTTTGAGAGAGAGAGAGAGCAAACATGCAAACAGAGCAGAAGCAGAGAGAGAGGGGAACAGAGGATCTGAAGTGGGCCCTGTGCTGACAGCAGAGAGCCCATTGTGGGGCTAGAGCTCAGAAACCATGTGATCATGACCTGAGCTGAAGGCAGAAACTTAGCTGACTGGATTTACGACCCTCACCTCTGGGAATTTATGTCTCCTCATATCTATGTCATTGACATTGCTTCTTATTCTTCCTGATATTTACATACGTCTTACTCCTCATCTTTACCATATCAACCATGCTACATTTTATCTCACTCCCAAATCAGAGCACTGAACACCAATAAGCCAAACTCAGCATTTACAAATCATATATCACCTGACAATCATAACCACCAAGTCATGGATTTTTAAACTCATTCCTATGCATGTCAACAGATAAAAAGATGTCAAAATTGTTACATCTCTCTTTTTTTTTTAATTTTTTTTTCCAACGTTTATTCATTTTTGGGACAGAGAGAGACAGAACATGAACGGGGGAGGGGCAGAGAGAGGAGACACAGAATCGGAAACAGGCTCCAGGTTCTGAGCCATCAGCCCAGAGCCTGACGCGGGGCTCGAACTCCCGGACCGCGAGATCGTGACCTGGCTGAAGTCGGACGCTTAACCGACTGCGCCACCCAGGCGCCCGTTACATATCTCTTAATCAGGCACAATCATTACTGGCTCCCACACTTATAATTTTCATATTAATTAATTAACCAAATAATCTAGTCATCCACTCAGAGCAGTGATTTCAACAGCATGTAAGTAAACCTAAAATCCAGGCCACTCCTTTTTTCAAAATTCTTTTTTAATGTTTACTCATTTTTGAGAGACAGAGCTTGAGTGGGGGAGGGGCAGAGAGCGAGGGAGACACAGAATCCAAAGCAGGCTCCAGGCTCTGAGCTGTCAATGTAGAGTCCTGGCCACTTGTTTTGTGATGTTACAGCCAAGTGGGGCAAGGGATAAGTGTCATGAAGAGAAATACTGCAGGTAATAGAAGGAAATCAATCAATGTCAGCACTGCTCTAATACAATTGCACTTCCATCAACTGAAGTCAAACCGCAGGCCCTGAGGCACTTATACATCAATGAACAATTAGTATTCCAGACCGCTAGCCCTTTAGTCATTCTTAACATCACGTATGGGTACAATTTTGGAAGACTTATAGATAATTTATAGCCAATGCATTTTTCTCTTATAAATCCATAGACTCCAGATTATAGGAACTATAAACACTACTTAGGAGACAATTGTATAGTCCACCCTCAAGATGACAAAGTAGTGGTTATGAAGATAAAGATGTTAGATAGAAAGCAGCGTTTAGGAACCAGAATTGTTGAGAATGTATACAGGGAATAAAAGAGAAATAAAGAAGGAATTATGGATGAATCTTATATTTGATGACTTCTGGGGATCCTGGGAAATCCAGGGCTAGAGCAGAAGAAAGTGAGAACCCGCATCAATGCAGACCCGAGAGAAGAACAAGGCAGGCAAGCAGCACAGTAATGACCAAGTTGCCATAGTCAATAGTTTAGAAATTGATGTCTATAAGTTGGCCCTGCTGACTTAAAATATCATACTCTGGTCTTTGTAAATGCTACATGTTGCTTTTGTAACAGGCATTTTTCAAAGGCCATGATTGGTGAACATTTGCATTATTCATCATGATTTCTTAAGCATGGGAAGGAGATACATTTAAGAGACCTGGAACCCTTCTAGTTTCTTTAGGATGAAGTCTCAGAGCTTGTCCAAGCTTGTTCGTGTGTGAAAATGTGGTAGTGCAATGTAGGTAGAGTTTCATGAACATTTTCTAACAGCTGAGTGTGGACTAAAGCTGTAAGCACATGACGAGAACTCAAGGGCACTATAGTCAACCTCACTAATCACCCTAGAAGTTGATTTTAGAGAAGGAGCAACTTCGAGATGGTTTCTGTGGTCAGCCACTGGGAAGGGGAGGGAAGGAATCCAAAACCATAATTATGGGTGGAACATACAGTGTTTCTTTAGGCCATTGGCCTCAGAATGAGGCTTTCCATGTCCCTGAGGTATTCTGAGGGTACTGAGTTTTGGAGTAGGAGACTTTCATTGTCCTTAAACCTTACCCATTCTTCGCTGATACCAAAATGTGATGATTTTCCAGATCCAGTCTCTCTGATGGTAGAAGAAAGTAATAAAGCCTTGTTATTCCATGCCAACTTTATACACCTCATATTATCATTTATTTATAAATCGATATAGCTGCATTTTCACCTACATCACAGGATAAAATACTGATAGGGTAAGTGAAGGGGTTTCTTAAGTGTGGGGTGTCTTAGATTTTTAACACATATTTTACATGGATCATAATTCACAAAAATATACTTTTGTATTCCTCATTAAGTCAGTGAACATAGTTGTTTTTAACCTTTCCCCAGGAGAGGTTTTAATTAACGCACTCTGAGGACAGCCATGGAACAAATCAAAGGCAAGTGTATGCTTTCAGCATAAGGTCAGCAAACTTTTTCTGTAGAGAGCCAAACAGTGAATATGTTAGATATTGTGGGCCAAAGGGTCTCTATCACAAGTACTCAATCCTCTCAATGTAGTCAAAGGAACCATAAGTGATATGTACATGAATCAGCGTGGCTGTGTTCTAATAAAACTTTATTTAAAACCACAAAAATGTGAATTTTATGTAATTTTAATATATTACAAAATGTTATTTTGCTTTTGTTTTTAACCATTTAAACATACTGAAAAATCCCTAGCTCACAGATCAAACAAAAACAGGCAGCCTGCTGGATTTGGCCATAGTCTTGCCTATGCATTCCCACTGTGTCATGGGAGACATGATCTGGGGAGTGGCACTCATCATAATGTGGCATGTCACATTAAACTCTGATCTAGTGTATCATATACAAAACAGAAGAGTTTGAAGGTCTTTCACTTCAAAGTCTAGGATTAAATGGCCAAACGTGATTTAAGAAATTTATCTTCAGTAGTGAAGTTACTTTCTGGATGGATTGTAAAAGCTTTGTAATTTGGAGTTTCTTTGTGCAGTATTCTGCCAGAATCTTACCAGAATATGACAGTGACATATTCCAACATTGTTAAGATTTTGACATAGTGCTTAAAATATGCCTAACTAGACAGATCATTTAAAACTGTGTAGTCTACAAGTAAATGCTCTTTTCCTTTCTTGAAATTCTATATTTAGAAAAGAGAATTTACTTCTTACCACCATGAGAAGACTAAATCAAATTCCAGCACTCTAGAAGAATAAATGATTTTGCATTTGAAAAGAATGATAAATTCTAAAAGATAAAAGCAGAGCCAAGATCCATCCTTAGAGACTTAAAGGCACTGTGATATGGGAGAAAGAGTTTAAGCAATAGGATGAAGTCATGAATACAGCTTTGGATGAGGTAAAATAAAGGCCTTTCATATTAAATTAAATTCATGAATTCTCAGGGAACATTAACCAAAAATATCAAGACTAAACCTAATCAAATATTCAAATAGAGATATTTTAATTTGTTATGATTTCCCAACACCTGAGCTTTCAGGTAAATAATCTTTAAAATTTCATGTCTCATTTTTCTGCCAAATTTAAGTTAGGAAAGTCATGTCTGCAAATGTAGAACAGCAAGACTTTTCCACATTAAGTGGTGCAGATCAAAGAAATCCTACTTGCAATGGTTAAAAGAGTTGAAAGAGCTACATCAGAAAGATTTCACATAGATAACTATTCCTTCCTGTATAGGAATTAAACACAATACTAGAAGGAAAGTAAAATAGGAATCATTCATAAGCTGGGATAGATTCATCCTCTTAATGAGAAAAACGGCTGGAAACGGAGTAACTCCTACATATACATAACACCAGCTATTCTTGGACAAAGGGATCCAAGATGGCAACATAGAAAGACCTGAACTCATGTTATTCTGTGGATACACTGAATCAACACCTACATGTAGAGCAATTCCCCTCAAATAACTGAGGGCTGATTCAACAGCTTCAGCACAGCAAAGTTAGAGGGACCACACTGAGAATGGCAGGAGAGATGGAAACAATGGGAAGCCCACCCTTGACGCTGAGAAATGCAGTAGGGAGAAATACTACTGATGGATTCATGCACAGATTTGCCCACCCTGGGTACAGAAAAAAAACAACAAATGCAGTTAAAGGATAACTAGACTATATGAAAGGAAACCCATTTACTAAACCTAGAGCATCATTCTAAATGGTGAAGGAACTACTGGAATTTTTGCCCAGATAGGCGGTGCTAATGAGCATCATTGTTTACATTTCCTCTTCATCTTGATAGTGCAATAGGAGCAGGGTTTGGGTGCTCTAGCCAGTCTGCTGCCTCCATGAGTCCTGGGAGTCCTAGCCCACACCAGCCCTAGCATCCCCCCAAGGTGACCACCCAACCTGCACCTGCCTGAGGTTTAGCCATCCCACCAAGGCGGTCCCAAGCATGATAAACAACAGGACACTTATTCCATGCCCACTAAAGCACCAGGCATCTCACCAAGGAATCCTGGGAGCAAAGCACCCCAGGACATACCCAACCCACATAGGCTTCAGTTCTAGCTATCCCATGACCCCATAGCCTGCTCCCACTTTAGATCCAGTGATCCTGCTAGGGTGGCCCCAGTGCAGAGGGATGCAGGGCCCCCTAACATACACATGCTTTGGCTCCAATTATCCTATCAGAGCACCTCCTGTGCAGAGCACTGTGTGAAGCCCTGGCCTGTGCCTGCTTCAGCTCCAGCCAGACAAGCCTCCAGCAACATGCAGTCCACACAGAAGATGCTCCTAGACAAGGTCATTCCTTCAATACTGGGAGGGTAGCTGTGTTTCCTACATCATAGAAACCACTACAGAAAAATGATACAAATGAGGAGACAGAGGAATAAGTTCCAAACGAAAGAAAAAGATAAAACTTCAGGAAAAAAATTAAATGGAGATAAGCTACCTACATGATAAAGAGTTCAAAATAATAGTTATAAAAACTATTGAAAGACTTGAAAGAGTCAATGAACCCAGGGAAAACTTCATAAAAGTGATAGAAAATATAAAAAGGAACCAAGAGTTGAAGAATACAATAACTGAAATAAAAAATACACTAGAGTGAATCAACAGCAAATTAGAAGATGCAGAAGAACATATCAGCAATCTGGAAGATGAGTTGATGGAAAGAACCCAAACTGAACAGAAAAAAAGAAAAAAATCATTTAAAAATAAGGATAAATTAAGGGATTTCTGGGACAACATCAATAATACAAGCATTAACATCATAGGGGGCCCAGAAGGATAAGAGAGAAAGGAGCAGAAAACATATGTGAAGAAATAATAGCTGAAAACTTTTCCAACCTGGGAAAGGAAACAGACATCCAGATCCAGGAAGCCAAAATAAGACCAAACAAGATAGATCCAAGGAGGCTCATATGAAGACCTATAATAATTAAAATGTCAAAGTTTAAAGATAATTAGTGAATCTTAAAAGCAGCAAGAGAAAAGCAACTAGTTACATACCAGGGAAGCCTGATAAGGCTATCAGCTGATTTTTCAGCAGAAATGTTGCAAGCCAGAGGGTAGTGGCATGATCTATTCAGAGCTCTGAAATAAAAAAACTTACAACCAAGAATATTCTTCCCAGCAAGGTTATCATTCAGAATTGAAGGAAATATAAGGAAATATAAAGAGTTTCTTAAATAAACATTAAATGCCACTAAACTGGCATTATAAGAAATGTTAAAAGCAGTTCCTTAAGCAGAAAAGACCATAAAACAGAAGAAAATTATGAAAGGGAAAAAATTTCACTGGTAAAGCAAAAATAAAGTATAGGTAGTAGATCAATTACTTATAAAGCTGGCATGAGGATGATACCAAAAAATTAAAATCAATTTTATCTAAACAATTTGGTATGGGATTAACAAAATAAAAAAAAAAAAGTAAGATACAGTATCAAAAAGATAAAATGTAGAAGGGGGGAGTAAAAATGTCATGCTTTTAGAATGTGTTTGTATTTAAATGACCATCAATTTGACACAGAATACTATATAGTTAGGATGTTATATATGAACCCCATGGTAACCACAAATCAAAAACTTATAATAGATACACACAAAAATAAAAATATCCAAACATAGAACTAAAGAAAGTAAACAATCAGAAGGGAAGAGGACAACAGAAGAAGAAAGGAACACAGAAGATCTACAAAAACAATCAGAAAACAACAAAATGCAATAAGTACATACTTATTAATAATTACTTTAAATATAAATGTTCTAAACTCTCCAATCAAAAAAAACATACAGTGACAGAAAAAAAATTAAAAAAAAGATCCATAAACAAGCTACTTGCCAGGAACTCACTTCAGATGTAATGACACACACACAGACTGAAAGTAAAGGCATGGAAAGCATAGTCAGTGCTAAAGAGAGTGAAAAAGAAAAAAAAGAATACTAGGGTAAGAATACTTATATAATGCAAAATAGGCTTTAAAACAAAGACTGTAATAAGAGAAAAAAACATTAAATAATAATAAAAGGATCAATCCAACAAGAGATTATAACAATTGGAAACATCTATGCATGCAACATGGGAGCACTTAATAGATAAAGCAAATATTAAGAGATGTAAAAAGGGAAACTGACAGTAATACAATCATGTAGGGAAACTTAACACCCCATTTACATCAATGGAAAGATTGTCCAGAGAGTACATCGATAAGGAAATAGGGACCTTGAAGAAAACATTACACCAGATAAACATAACATATGTACATAAACATTTCATTCAAAAACAGAATACACATGCTTTTCAAGCTCACATATAACATTCTCCAGCATATAACACAATGTATAACACAATGAAAGTCTCAATTATTTAAGAATACATATCAAGCATCTCCTCTGACCACAATGGTATGGAATTAAAAATGAATCACAAGGAAACAATGGGAAGAACTACAAAAGCATGAGAATAAATAACATACTATTAAGCAACCAGTTGGTCAATGAAGAAATCAAGGGAAATAAAAAAAATACTATGAGGGTACCTGGGTAGCTCAGTCAATTGAATGTCTGATCTTGATTTTGGCTCAGATCATGATCCCAGGGTTGTGGGATCAAACCTTGTCATGCTGAGCATGGAGCCTGCTTAAGATTTTCTCTCTCTCTCTCTCTCTTGCCCACTGCCCCTCTTCTCCTGCTTGCACTCTCTCTCTAAAAAGAAAAAAAGAAAAAGACTGAAAATCTTAAAAAGTTACCATGAGACTAAAGAAAGTGAAAACACAATGTTTGAAAATGTATACTATGCAGCAAAAGACAGGTCTAAGCAGGTCTAAGACATAAGTTTACACTGATACAGGCCTAATTCTAGAAACCAAAAAAATGACAGATGAAGAAACTAACCCTGTACACAGAGAAACCTTCTAAATAAGAAAAAATGAAGGCCACAGTTAAAAGAAAGAAACTATAAAAATGAGAATGGAAAGGAATGAAATAAACATAAAAAATAGACCAGACTAATATAATTAAAAGCTTATTCTTTGAAATGATAAACAAAGTTCATAAAATTTTAGTTAGGCTCATCAAGATAGAAAATAGAAAACTAAAAACATAAAACAAAAATAAAAAGGAGTTACACATAACATCAGAGAAATATAGAGGATTGCAAGACAGCACCATGAAAAATAATAAGACAAAAAATTGACAACATAGAAGAAATGGATACTTACTTCCTAAACCCACAACATTGAAAGATTGAAGAAAGAAAAATATATAAAATAAACAAACTGAATTCTGGTAACAAAATTACAAAACTCACAATAAAAAATAAACTCACAATAAAAAAGTTCTATGGATTCCAATGGATTCACAAGTGAATTCCAGGAAAGTTTAAGGAAGATTTAGCAATTATCCTTGGGGCACCTGGGTGGCTCAGTCGGCTAAGCATCCGACTTTGGCTCAGGTCATGGTCTCACAGTTCGTGAGCCCAAGCCCTTCTTCTGGCTCTGTGCTGACAGCTCAGAGCCTGGAGCCTGCTTCGGATTCTCTGCCCCACCCTTGCCTGCACTCTGTCTCTCTGTCTTTCAAAAATGAACAAACATTAAAAAAAAATTAAAGCAATTACCCTTAAACTATCATAAAAAATAGAAGAGGAAGAGCTTCCAATTCATTCTATGAGATCAGGATAACTAAGATATAAAATTAGATAAATATAATAAAGAAAAGAAAAAGAGTTTTTTAAAAAGGCAAATAACGAGGTAATATCTCCACTGAATATAGATACAAAGGCCCAGAACAAATTATTAGCAGACCAAACTCCACAATACATTAAAAAAAAAGCAGGGGGAGGGGTGAGCACCTGGGTGGCTCAGTCGGTTAAACGTCTGACTTTGGCTCAGGTCATAATCTCATGGTTCGTGGGTTCGAGCCCCGCGTCAGGCTCTGTGCTGATAGCTCAGAGCCTGGAGCCTGCTTTGAATTCTGTGTGTGTGTCTCTCTGCCCCTCCCTTGCTCATGCTCTGTGTCTGTCTCTGTCTCTCTCTCTCTCCAAAATAAATAAACATTAAACAAGATTTTACTACAATCAATTTGGATTTATCCCAGGGATGCAAGGATGGTTTCAAGATTATGCATCAATCAATATCATGCATCATCTTGACGAGGGAAAGATAAAAACTGTATGATTGTCTCAAAATATGAGGGGTTGAGAGAAAGTGCTTGAGAGACTACAAGATCCACTCCTGAAAACAACTCTCAACAAAGTGAGTTGAGAGGGCACATTCATCAATAGAGTAAAGCCCACATATGAAAAACCCACAGCTAACATTATACTAAATAGCAGAGAGCTGAAAGCTTTTCCTTTAAGACAAGAAACAAGACAAAGATGTCCACTCTCACCACTTTTATCCCGCTCAGTATTCTTCAGAAGTCCTAGCTGTTGCAGTCAGACAGGAGAAAGAAATAAAAGGCATCCAAACTGGTGTGCAGATGGCATGATACTATATATAAGAAATCCCAAAGACTCCACCAAAGTCATTGGAACAGATAAATACATTCAATTAAGTTGCAGGATACAAAGATACAGAAATTGGTTGCATTTGTATACGTTAAGAATAAAGCAGTAGACGGAGAAATCAAGAAAAGAATCCCAGTTACAAATTTACCATAAAGAAAACAATACCTAGAAATAAACTTAACGAAAGAAGTAAAGGAGCAATACTCTGAAAACTATACACTGGTGAAGGAAGTTGAAGGTGACACTAACCAATAGAAAGGTAGTCCTTGCAGATGGATTGTGAGAATTCATATTTTTACCAGGTTCATAGAGCCCAAAGCAATCTTCAGATTCCATGCAATCCCTTTCAAAATCCCAACAGCATTTTTCACAGAACTAAAACAAATCGTACTACAATTTGCATGGGATGGCAAATGATCCTGAAGAACCAAAGCAATTTGAAGAAAAAAGAACAAACCCAGAGGCAATGCAATCCTGGATTTTGAGGCATACGACAAAGCTGTCATAATGGTCCTGGAACAAAAATAAACTCACAGATCAAGAGAACACAATAGACACTCCAGAAATAAACCCACACTATTATGGTCAATTGATTCATTAATTCAAATCAGGCAAAGACATACAACAGGAGAAAGACTGTCACTTCAATAAAGGGTGCTGGGCAATATGGACAGCTACATGTAAAGGAAAGAAACCAGACCACTTTCTTACTCCAAACATAAAAATGAGCTCAAAATACACAAAAGACCTAAATGTGAGACCTGAAGCCATAAAATTCCTGGAAGGAAACACAGGCAGTATGCCCTTTGACATCCACCTTAAAAACATTTTCTTAGATTAGTCTCCTCAGCCAAGGGAAACAAAAGAAACAACCAACTATTGGGGCTCCACCAAATTAAAGAGCTGTGGCACAGTACGGGAAACTATCAACAGAATGAAAAGACAACCTACGAAAGGGGAGGAGGTATTGCAAATGGCATATCTCATAAGCCGTTCCAGTCCAGCATATATAAAGAACTTCTATGACTCAACACCAACACACAAACGAAAAACATATAACAGATAACTTGATTACAAAATGGGCAGAGGACCTAAATAGACATTTTCCAAAGAAGTGCTGATGGCCAGAGGACATATACAACATGCTCAACATCACTAATCATCAAGGAATTGCAAATCAAAACGACAATGTGATTTTACCTTAGAGGTGTCACGATGGAAGACTAGCAGCAAAAAGATGAGAAACAAGTGTTTGCAAGGATGTGGACAAAAAGGAACGCTGGTGCACTGTTGGTGTCAATGTGAATTGGTACAGCTACACTACAGCAAACTGAATGGAGGTTCCTCAGAAAAGTGAACTGAAATAAAAATACCATATGACCCAGGAATTCCACTATGTGGTATTTACCCAAAGACAATGAAAACAGTCATGAGAAGGATTTATGCACTCCTATATTCATTTCAGGATAATTAAAATAGCCAAGGTATTGAGGTAACCCAATTGTCCATTGAGAATTTAAGGGATTAAGAAGATGTGTTTTATACACACACACATTCATATTGGTCTGTTTATGTTTATATGGAAATACACACTGGAATATTTTTCAGTCATGAAAAGTAATGAGATCTTGCCTCTAGAAACAACAAGGAGGATGTAATGCTGGTAAGCTAAGCGAAATACGTCAGACAGAAAGATAAATACCACATGACTTAATTTTTATGTGGAATATAAAGAACAAAACAAAAAAAGTGACAAGTTCTAATTCAGAGACAAAATGGTAGTTGCTATAGGAATGTTGGTGGGGCGATGGACACATAAGTGATGGTGAGTGGGAGATCGAGACTTCTAATTATGTAATAAGTAATCCAGGGGGATCAAATATACAGTATAGGAAATATAGTCAATCATAATTTAAATGTATGGTGACAGATGGTAGCTATACTTATTAGCACACCAAAACATACAGACTTTGAATCACTATGCTCTACACAGGAAGCTAATGTAATATTGTTTGTCAACTAAACAAAAAAATTGACAAACAAAATATTGTTTGTCAATTAAACAAAAAAAGCACAATCTAGTAACGAATATCTGTAAATCATCATCATCGGCCCCAGAACAACACAGTTCAGATCTGAAGGTCAGAGTGGAATTTCATCTGGCAAAGTTTCACAAATTTTGGCTTAATTCAGATTTTCCCTATATACCTCACAGATGACTATAGAACTTCTGCCAATCTTTCTAACTTGTACAATATCACTATTCAGAACACTTACCTGTTGCAGCAAAATTTGTGTGAAAAATCAAACAATAAAACATAAGTGACCAAAAGTTCCCTTCTATTACCAGTTTAAATTTTTTTTATTATTTTATCTTTAAAGATTTTAAAATTAATATAGAATATACAGACTGAAAAGCGCACTCTGGTGACCTGCTAATATTTCCTAAACATAAGTCTATATTCAAATACCCAGAATCTGTGAATGCTGTCAACTTTGGAAAAATGCATCTTTGCATACATGATTAAGAATTTTGAGAGATTATCCTGAATTATCCAGGTGGGCTCTAAATGTCATTATGTGTCTTTGTAAAAGAGGCAGGAGGAGATTAGACACAGAGAGAAAGGCTGATGTGAATATGGAGGCAGAGACTGAAGTGATAATGGCCCCAAGACAAGAAATGCTGTCAGCCACCAGAAGTTGGAAGACAGAGGGAATGCATTTTGTCTCAGAGCCTCTGGAGGAAACGTAAGCCTGCTAACACCTTGATTTCAGGTATCTAACATCTAGAAATGTGGGACAATGAATTTCTTTAATCTCCCTAGGCAACTATTACATGCATAAACCAATGTATACAGCTCAATGGGTTATTTGAAAAGCTAGTATTTATAACTGCCATCTAAAATCAGTAAGACTTCCAACACCCTTATAATCCTCCTCTCGTTCTTCTTAAGACAACCTTCTCTACTGTACTAGCTTGATTTCTATAACCGTAGTTTGTTTAGGCCTGTTTTGAACTTTATTAATTGACACTGATCTTTTGTAAGGCTTTTCTCCCTCTGTGTTATAATGTAAATTCTGTCATTGTTGCTGTGATTAGCTACAGTTTGTTTTCATTAGAGAATATTATTCTATTGTGTGGCTAATCCTGACTTTATGTATCCATAATTCTACTGAGGAGGCATTTGGGTTGTTTCTAAGTTTAGGTCTTTATAAACAATGAATATTCTTATACCTTGTTCACATACATGCATCCTCCTTGCTTCTTTCCTATTTTTTCCCTATATATTCTGAGATATAATTGCTGGGTTATAGGGTTTGCATATAGTCAACTTTAGTAGATAATGCCAAACAATGCTGTGATACTTATTTACACTCAGGACCAGCAGTGTCAGAGGATTCCTAATGCTTCATATCCTCTCCAGGATTTGATATTATTAGTCATTTACCTCTCAGTGTTGTTGTTGTTTTTGTTTTAGTTGTTCTATTGGGGGTGTGAATACATTTTATAAGTCTTTAAAATTATATATATATGTACATACAGATATATAAACATTTATATTGAATAAATACATACAAAAATGTATAAAAATCATAAGTGTACCACTCAATGAAGTGAAAGCATGCATGATACCAATGCCATCCAAATCAAGAATATTGCTAGCATTACATAAGTTTTTCTTGTACTTGCTGTGGTTATACTTTTGCCATTCCTCAAAGATAACCAATAACAATTCTACTCTATGAAAAGTTTTGCTTGTTTTTGAACTTTATATTAACAAGATCACATAAAATGTGCCTTTTTATGCATGTTGCCAGGGCCTGGAAGAAGTAACAGCCCAGTAGCACAAAGCACAACTAGTGCCCAGAACTTAGGTTTTAAATATAATTCTCCAATAAAAGAAACCAAGGCTCTTTAGAGAAATGACTGATTTCAAAAGGACTTAGGTGCCAGTCCGACATAATGCTTAATGGCCAAAGCTAGAATGTGAGCAACAAAATAAATAATTATGGTGTTACATTATACCCCAAAGAATAAAATGAATGTCCATGAGTTCATGCTAATATAAATAAATGATTGCATAATTACATACCTGTTGGAGAAGGGCTAAATCTTCCTTACAGAGGAATTCCAGTTAAATGTAGAAGGAATGAGGGAAATAGAAAATCCCCATCGCAACATCACAGTAATAATTTCTGTAGACAAATTTCACTGATGTATGCTAAAATTACTGGATGAAAATTTAAAGACAAACACAATATTTGCATAACTTCTAGTAACCTTCTGAAAGTATTTATTAATTACTCTGGTGGTTTTACCATATGTCCACAAAGCCTTTGATTTTAAGGTGAAACTTAATTCCCCTTCCCTTGAGTGTGGGCTGGACTTAAGGACTTTCTAATGAGTGGAGAACGGAAGGAAACAAATAACTTTACAGGGGAGAAACCTGAAAGACACCACCGTAATCAAATGATAGAAGTTAACAACACCAGTGATAAGTCATGCAGACAGCACGTACTCCCTCATGCTGCAATGAGTTACAATGATAAACTGAGAAAGGTGTTTCCATCTGTGATGCTGTTCTCAAAGACCTGTAGTTTCAGTGGAATAATGAGAAAACGTTGGACAAATACAAACAGAGGGACATTGCACAAAATACCTGATGAGTACTCCTCAAAAGTGTTAAGGTCGTAAGTAATATGGAAAGACCAAGAAAATATCACAGGTTAAAGGAGACTAAGGAGACATGCTGGTTAAATGCAACCTAGTATCCTGGATAAGAACTTGGGACAGAAAAAATGACATTAATGAAAATCTAGTAAAATCTGAATAATGTCTGTAGTTAAATTTATAGTACTGTATAACCATTCTTAGTGTTGATAAGTGTATCATGGTTTTGCAGGGGAAGACGGATAAAGGATATATGTGACTTCTTTGTAGTAAGTTTGCAGCTCTTCTGTAAATCTGTTTTTAAAAACAAAAAAAAAGAATCTGAATTGTGAAAAAAAAAGCTGGAAACAATCCAAAAGTCCTTCAACAGGTAAACGGATAAACAATCTGTGGAATATCCACACAGTGGATACTCCTCAGTAATATTCAATAACATGAAAAGATGAGCAGAAGAGAAATGAAATATATGAGTTAATTTTTATGACACTCTGGAAAATGCAAAAATGTAAAGATGAACAGATCAGTGGCTGACTGTGGTAAAGGCTGATGGGGAGAAGTGGACTACAGTAGGGCAACATAAAGGATCTTTTCAGGTGGTGGGATTGTTCTATATCCTGATTGTGGTAGTAGTCACACAATTCTATTCATTTGTCAAAACTTATACAGCTATATAACAATGACTCAATTTTACTTGATGTAAATTTTCAAATAGAATATAAAAACAAAAATATTAATAGTGTTTGCTGCATAGCTTGACAATAATTTTATATATTTCTATACATATACAATCTATACATATAAAACTATATATATGAGTGCCTGGGTGGCTTAGTTGGTTGAACATCATTCTCTTGATTTTGGCTCATGTCATGATTCCAGGGTCATGGGATTGAGCTCCACGTGGGGCTCTGCACTGAGTGTAGAGCCTGTTTGGGATTCTCTCTCTCTCCCTCCCTCTCCCCCTCTCCTTTGCTTACACTGTAAAGTAAAATTTAAAAAAACAAACAAAATAAAACAAAACTATATATAGAAAATACATACTTTACCAAAGTAGAGCCAAGGAGAAAGCATAAATAATCAAGTGAAAAAAATATGATTATGTCTCTTACAAAGACAACATCAGACCATGATTGTTTTATTGGGAAAAGATATTCTAATCACAAATGCACTATTACAAAATGTAGAAAGAGGAATAGCTACCCTAGTATTTTATAAATTTGATACATAACTTTGACACTAAACCCAACAAAGACCGTATGAGGAAGAAAATTATAGTTCATTATCTCTCATGAATTATGATGTAAAATTAAAAACCTGAATTAAGTAGTGTATAAAAGTAAACAGATGCTTCATCAGGACTGAGTTAGATTTGTTCTACAAATTCAGTTTGGAGTTAACATTAGAAAATTAACTCAATAATCACAGTAAAATACTAATGTATTTAAAGGAGAAAAAGCAATCCAAACATCTTAATACAGGAACAAAATACTTCTGATAATATTCAACAGTTAGTCATGAAGTTTTTAAAAAGTTACCCAACTATTAATAAAGGGAAACTTCTTTGCCTTGATAAAGAATCCCACATGGGGCGCCTGGGTGGCTCAGTAGGTTAAGCATCCAACTTTGGCTCAGGCCATGATTTCACTGTTCCTGAGATCTGACTCTGTGCTGACAGCTCAGAGCCTAGAGCCTGCTTCAGATTCTGTGTCTCCCTCTCTCTCTGTCCCTCTCTTGATCACACTCTGTATCTCTCTCAAAAATATATAAACATTAAAAAAAAAAGAATCCCACAGAAACTTATGGCAAACATCTTACTTGATGGTGCGGTGTTAAAACTGTCCTTTTAAAATCAAGAACACAACAATTGCATTCATTGTCCTCACTTGTATTCAATCTCTAGCTAGTAAAAGAGCAAATTATAAACTTTTTTTGTGTGTAAAACATATGTATTTGCATAAATGTGTGTGTGTGGGGGGGTGTTGAAAAGGAAAAAAAAACTTCATTAATCTTAAGTAATAAAATTGTCTACCTCAAAAATTCAAAGGGAATCCAAACAAATTAGAATAAATTGTTTAGTAAGTTTGCTAGACACAAAGTATATGTAAATAAATGGTTTTGCTGTACACAGTTTAGAAATGTAATTTTAAAAAATTAATGCAATTACATAAGTATGTAAGAACAATTTTAACAAAGGTGTATAAAACTTTAAAGAGAGAAGCATGAAACTTGGTTAAAATTTTTAAAAGTATAATAGAAAGATATAAAGCAAAATGAAATATAACAGTGCATTATTGGTTTAGGGAGAAAAAAATCAATCCATGGAAATTAAGAGTCCCATAACAGACTCAAGCAATATGGAAATTTCATGTATGACATGTGACCTTGAAAGACTTTTCAATTAATTGACTGGGACAATTGTTTAGCTGTATAGAAAGAAGGAAAGGAAAGGAAAGGAAAGGAAAGGGAAGGAAACAAAGAAGGAAGAAAGGAAGAAAGAAAGAAACAGAAAGAAAGAAAGAAAGAAAGAAAGAAAGAAAGGAAAGAAAGAAAGAAAAAAATTTAACTTCTATCTAACACTGCAAAAAAGTCAATGCAAAGTAAATTATAGTGTTCTGAGTCTGGTTTGTTTCACTTCGCATAATTAATTCAAGATTTATCTGTGTTGTTGACAACACAACTACATCAATAGTTTGTTGCTTTCATTGCTGAACAATAACCCATTGTATGATGTACCACAATTAGTTTATTACTCACCATTTGAAAAATATTTTTGTTGTTTCCAATTGCTGGCAATTGTAAGTAAATCTGCTTTAACCACTTATGAACAAGTTTTTGTGAAAAAGTTTTTAATTTTCTTGGATAAATAGAAGTTCCATAGTTGGATCATATGATGTCTCTATGGTTTTTTTTTACGCTATAATCAACTTCTAACATATGTTCCAAGGTGACTGTACCCCTTTGCACTCTAACAAGAAATATTTAAGAGTTCTAGTTGCTCTGTATCTTCATTAGCACTTGTAGTGTTAGTTTTCTTGAATTTAGCCATTCTGTTAAAAATGAAATCTCATCTTGGTATTATTTTGCATTTCCCTAATGACTAATGATGTTGAGCATCTTTAATGTGTTTATTTGCAAACCATATCTTTTTTGATGATGCATCTGTTTGTCCTTTTGCCCATTTAAAAAATTGGGTTGTTTTCTTATCTTTGAGTCTTGAAATATACTTTATACATTCTGATATAGGTCCTTTGTAAAATATGTTTTACAAATAAGAAGCTTGCCTTTTCATTTTCTTAATAGTACTTTTTGAAAAACAGAGTTTCTTTAAAAAATTTTTAATGTTTATTTATTTTTGAGACACACACACACACACACACACACACATACACACACACAGCACGAGTAGGGTAAGGGCAGAGAGAGGGAGACACAGAATCCACAGCAGGCTCCAGGCTCTGAGCTGTCAGCACAGAGCCCACCACAGGGCTTGAATCCACGAACTGCAAAATTGTGACCCAGGCGCTCCAGAAGTTGTTGTTGTTGTTTTTTTTTTTAAAGGGTCCTTATCTTTAAGAGATATTGTGAAATATGAATGGATGACTTGATACCTGGGATTTTGGTAGATTCTTTGGGGTTTTCTACAGACACTCATGTCAATTGCAAATAAAGACAGCTTTTTTCCCCTCTTTTCCTATGTGTAGTAACTTTATTTATTCCCTTCATAAATCCCAATTCGTTGTAAAGTTTTATCTTTTTTATAATTATTTGATTGACTAATATGATTTCAGGATTTGTGTCCACATTCATGAAGTATACTGATTCAGAACTTTCTTTCCTTTGATTTTGGTATCAGGTTTATGCTGGTCTCTTAAAATAAGTTGGGGAGTTTTCATAGTTAAAGTTGCATAGAATTGATAATATTTCCACCTTAAGGAATTGATCCATTTCATCTACATTTTAAAATTTATGGTCAGAGTTGTTTATAGTATTTAGTAATTGCTTCTTTAAATATCTATAGATCTGCACTGATGTCTCTTACACTTTAGACTTTTGTAATTTGTGTCTTTTTTTCTTGGTTGGCTCGGGTAAAGATTTATCACTTTTATTTATCTTTTCAAAGAACTAGCTTTGGTTTCACAAATTTTCTGTATTGTCTTCCTGTATTCAATTTCATTGATTTCTGCTCTTTATGTCCTTCTCTCTACTTACTTTGGATTTAATTTGCTTTTTGACTTCTAGTTTCCTAAGATAAAGTTTAGGTTATCAATTTGAGAGGTTTGTCCCTTGTCTAATATAAGACTTCACTGCTACTTATTTCCCTATAAACACTGCTTTAGCTACAATCCCAGAAATTTTACTGTTGTTGGGAAGGGCTTCTATAAATGTAAGTTACTTTGAATTGGGTGAATGTGATCAGGTCCTTTATATCCTCACTGATTCTGTTTATTGAGATAGGAGTGTTAAAATCTTCAACTATCATTATGGATTTGCTATTTCTTCTTTCAGTTTCATTAGTTTTTTTTCCTTTGTGTATTTTGAAGCTCTTGTATTAGTTTTCTATTGTTGTATAATGTATCACTACAAATTTAGTAGCTTAAAGTAACACTCATTTATTATTTCCCAGTTTCTGTGGGTCAAGAGTTCAGCTCAGTGTCTCACAGGATAAAATGAAGCTGTTAACCACATCAATAATGGCATCTGAGACTTGAGGTCCTCTTCCAAGATCACTTAGTTTCTTGATGTTGTATATCTGAGGCCCTAGTTTTCTTGCTGACTACTGACTGGGGCTTATTCTTAACTCCTAGAAGCTCCCACAATTCCTTCCATGTAGCACTTTCATAGGCCCTCTCAATAACATGGTGGCAAACTTCTTTCAAAGCTGATAAGACACTTGTTCTGTTTAGGAAAAGACCAGGTGCTCCTTTAAGAGACAGGTTTTGCTTTTCTTGATTAATTCAGAACCCACAAAGGAAAATCTTCCTTTGATCAACAAAGTCAAAAACTGACTTGGAAACTTGAATTCCATGTGCAAAATCTCTTCATCTTTGCCAGATAATATAACCTACTTCCAAAAGTGATATTCCAACATAGTTGTAGTATTTCCCACACTTAGATGAAATTGTACAGGGAATGTACACCAGCTGAGGAGGGAAGGCAGCCATCCTGGAATTCTGCCTACCACAACTTTGTTGTTAGATACATGTATATTTATGCACTGTGAAAACTTCTTCATGATCTGACACATTTAACATTATCTAATGCTCCTCTCTACTCCTAGTAATTTTCTTTGCCTGGTATTACATTATTATAGCCATCAAAAATTTATTTTGATTAAAGGTTGCATGGTAGAGCACTTCCTTTCTTTTAATTTTTATCTGTATTATTAATTTTAGAGTAAATATGCCATTAATTATATTCAATCTGACAATCATTTTTATTTTGTTTAGACCATTTACATTTAATGCCATTAATGGATATAATTAGATTTACCACTTTGTTTTCAGCTTGTTTCCTCTGTTTTGTTTCTCTCTTTTGACTTACATTCTTTTTGTTGAATTTTTTTTTTTTTGAGAGACAGCATGAACCCATGCATGTGAGGGAGCGGCAGGGGGAGACGGAGAGAATCCCAAACAGGCTTCACACTCAATGTAGAGCCCAGTGCAGGCTCAATCTCAAGACCATGAGATTATGACCTGAGTGGAAATCAAGAGTTGGAAGTTTAACTGACTGAGCCACCCTAGTGCCCCTGTTGGATTAATTTTTTAATTCCATTTATCTTTTGGCTTTTGGTCTATATTTTTTCTATTATGTTTCAGTAGCCTTTTGGGTGTTATATCTGATATATATTTATGTACATATATAATATATATTATATATATAATATGTAATATATATAATATATGTGAAAACCTCATATATATATGAAACCTTTCACAGCCTTCTTAAGATTATAATTTTTCAACTTCCCATAAAATGTAGAAACATCACAATCATACAGGTCTCTTCATTCTCTACCCTTTATTATAATTGTTACATGTATTTCCTTTATACATTGAAAACACTACCAGGAAATGTTATAAGTTTTGCTTTCAATACTCATTTATATTAGAAAAAAAACATGTAAGAAGAAAAATAGTTTATTTATCCTGATATTTACCATTTCTATTTTTCTTTCATTCCCAAAGTTTGAAGTTTGCTTCTCATATCATTTTCCCTCAAGTTAAGGAACTTTCTATGGTATTTATTTTAGAGAGAATCTGCTGAAAATAATTTAGTTTTCATTCCTCTGAGAATGCCTTTATTTTTGAATATTTTCTCTTTTGATATAGAATTTGATATAAAACTGTTGACAGTTCTTTTTCTCAGCAATCTAGTGATGCTTTTCTACTGCCTTCTAGCTTTTGTGTTTTCTAATGAGAAATATGCAGTAATTTAAATAATTATTCTACCACAAGTAATATTTGGTTTTCCTTTGGCTGCTTTCATGATTCATCATCTTTCATTTTCAGCAGTTTAATTACAATATGTCTGAACACGATTTTCTTTAGTATGTTTAGAGTCTGGTGAGCTTGAGTCTGTAAATTTATATCTTTTACCAAATTTGAGATGTTTCCATCTTTTTTCCAAATAAATTTTTCCACTCCAATTCATGTTTTCTCTCCTTTGCACACTCCAATGACATGAATTTTAGAATTTTTCCCTTGTGTCACATGTCCTTGAAGCTCTGCTCATTTTTTTCAATATCTTTTCACTGTTCTTCAGAGTGAGTAATTTTTATTTTCCTATTTTCAGGTCCACTATCCCTTCCTCTGTCATCTCCATTCTGTTATTCAGTACATCCACTGAAGTTGTTTCTAGTATCATACTTTCAGTTAAAATTATTTATTCTTATTTTATTTCTACTTTTATGCTCATTTACCTTATAATTCATAGTTATAGTACCAATTTTAAAGTTGATGTCCGATAATTCCAACATTGGAGGAACCCCAGAGTTTGCATCTGTTGACTGGCTTTTCCATTGAGCATTGGTCACATATTCAGTTTGTAAATTTATGTGAAGTAATTTTGGATGTTATTGTGGAAACCTTAAATATGTTGTGAGATGATAGGCCCCATTAAAATCCTCAGGAGAATGTTGATTGTTTTGATTAACCAGATTCACCCATGTGGTTCAGACTTCATGTTCTGTCCTATTTTCTGTGGGTGTTGTTTCCAGTGTCAATTCAGGTTTTTAAAGCCCTTGTTGTATTTGTACTTTCAACTCAGGGGTTAGTTTGGGACACAGTGCAGTTTATGTGATAAACCTTCAAACCTTTGCTACACTTTTGCATCTGGTCCATTCATGCAACCCAGTCATGGGGTTAAACCTGGGATTGTGTCAATTCATGTACCGAATGAGGAGATCTGATTTTCTAGCTCTCTCTCCTCATGAGTTTCCCCTCACTTTACAACTCTCAGTGGCCCTTTTTTTTCTGAAAAGAAAAATGGTTTCTCTTAGTTTTAACTCCTCTCACTATCACTTAATTCCTTAAAATTGGGGCTACCCTCAGGGCAAAAAGTGAGTTAGAAGGGGAAAAAAAAACAATTTCCCCCAAGAATCATCTGGTCAGAGCGACAGATTATCTCTCAGAGTTTTAGGGATCTGTGCAACTACTCTTGCTAGGGTAGTGCAGTAGTACGTCTGCAGCTCATTTTGGCCTGGACTGGGAGAGGAAAAGAGAAAAAAAAAAAGAATAAAAAAGAAAGGGAATTTCCTTGATTCTCTCTATGGGATGCCACCACATCAGAAGGACATTCAAGTAACTCTGGAAAGATCCACACAGTGAGGAACTGAGTTCCTTGGCAACTAGAACTGAAATCTCTAGCCAAGATCCATAAGAATGAATTTGGAAGCACATCTTCCAACCCCAGTCAAGCCTTAAGATGATGCGGCTCCATCCAACATGTTAATTGCAAGCTAATGGAAGACCTTTAGTCAGAATCTCCTAGCTATATGGCTTCCATATTGCTGACTCGCTGAAACTGAGATGACAAATGTGTGTTGTTTTAAGCCATTTTGGGAGGTAAGTTGTTATACAGCAACAGAGGACTAAAACAGCACAAAAGGGATTATAAAGAAAAGGAAAAAAAAACCCAGCATTTATACTGTAGTTCTGTTCCTAAGTTATTACTAATATCTAGTAAATACTTAATGAAAAAGAGAAAATAAGAAACAGTAAGAAGTTGCTAATTTAGCAGCTTTAGAATATTACATCTACAACCCAGCTTCTCCAAAGTGACTTATAAAGTTTTCTTTTCTTGGAAAGGAGTGCAAAATCCCAAGTCCTCAAAAGTACTCTTTTGGTTGATGTAGATACTAGTTTGACTTTAATTCTACAATGTTATATCCCATAAAATAAAGAAAAAGAGGAAGAAGAAGTAATGATTTAGAAAATTTTAGTTAAATACAGAAAATTCTAGCTATCAAGTTATGGAGAAAAGACAGGATTAGGGGGAGTGGGTGTGTGCAAAAAGTCCTTTATCTTGAATGAGAATGCTTTCAAATTCCTGTTAAAATATTAACTGCTTTTAAAAAATCATAAAGGCAGTATTATCTAACTCAAGTAACCACAAACTTGGAACTTTCTCCTCCTCTGCATTGCTTAGTGATGACTTTTCAATTTGCTTATGGATAATTTGTGGTGATTTTATGAGTAAATAACAAATATGATTCAAGGTTATAACTCTCTACTTTAGTTCAGTATTTAATAATCAGTTCTTGACTTCAACTGCATTTGACTGTAGTCACAGAATAACTATCCTTTAATATTGAAAATACTGGAAAGTTTAACTTTTGCTTACAGATTCTGCCCAAAGTACAGCTCACTTTAATGACAACTCTTTTGTCCTTCAATGGTAATGAATTCCAATATGCCTCTGTAAAACACATGTGCCAGGATTTGTTGGCAAAACAAGATAATCAGCAGAGGTTGTCTAACAATTGTATTTTCTTTAAAGCAGTGCCATTCAATTGCAACCACATTTTAGGGTAAAATATTCCACATGTTTCTCAGCAGCCTTCTGGGAAAACTTAGTACTTTCTGTAATTCAATATTGGGTTTTTTGAGAAGCATAGAATGAAGTTATGGAGAGCATACTCCGTGTATGCACAAAAAAGAAAAAACATTCTCCTAGTCTGACAATACTTACTATCATATGGAAGAAAAACACCAATGCGTACATTGAAGTTTACCTGGAAGATGAAAATATTCATGCTGTTCATTACAATGTAAAACTTATAAAAATGTTCTGACTTCTTTTTCTTTCAAGTAAAATTTAGTCTCTGAGCATAACAGATTAATACAAGTCACTCCAAAACTTTAAATTGCCTCTCCAATTTAGAAGTTATGATTGAAATGGAAAACTTTCTGTGCTCAACATACCAAATCCTAAATAGATTCTTGTATAACACAGAAGGTCAGTTGCAAAATGAAAATGCCACAAATTCGATTATGTAAAAACTAACCAGGGACCTTTAGAATCAAACCTGTTATGACTCTGAGTGTGATCTACCATGAGTATCAACGGATATTCGTGACTTATTCAATAAAAACATGTGAAGCTTAGAAATGGTGGCATGTGAGCAATAAAAGCAATTTTACATTATCCATGGCAATATTAGAGGTAAAAAAGTTATTGAGGCTGACAAATAATCCACAAGTCTAATTTTCACTCTTTTCCATCAGACTTTCCCTAGAGCTAATAACAAGCAGGCCAGATGGTTAATTTGATATTCATCTTTTTTTTATTTCCCCTTTCTACCCATTGCTGGAAATGTGCCCAAGAAATGAGATGGCCAAAAGTCATCTAGCTAGAAGACGAGGGGGGAACACAAGCCAAGACTGTGGATTACTCACAAATTGGATACTTAACCACCAAATAATGTATTTTTCCTGAAACTGATGAAATGTGTTGAGACACAATATTGTGTGTGCGCGTGTGTGTGCGTGTATGTGCATGTGTATGTGTACATGGGTGTGTTGTGTGTGTGTGCTCCCACTTCCTACCAAATCAACACTGGGCTAAGTAGGACCACCAAAGTTTTGTCTTCCATTTCTGATCTTTGGGTTATTACCATATTTGCTTGCATTTCTAATGCTGTTGGTCAATATTAGCCTATGATTAAGTTTTATTCTGATGCATGGCATCTATATAATGCCATAACAGGAAAAAACTTATGAAATACTTTGAATAAATGGCCCTTCTAGAAGCCATCTTTGCCGCTGAATGACAGGTATGGCTTGTATGCATGCTTCTAGAAAGGTAAGTATTATTTGAAGGCCACACAGCTTGTCAGCAGCTCTGAAGTACTGGGAGCCACATAATATTAAGGATATATGTGACAGATGAAGCTATTAAACTAAGCAGCAAAATTAAAATTTCAGGCACATTTTAGGTCTTGGTGGGAAATGAGCTAAAAGCAGACAGCTATTTTAGAAATTGAATTAGGAGGACATGACTGGGGAAAATGAAGTGAAACTTTCCCCCCTGCAATGAACCTTTCTGTATTTTCAGAAAGTGTACTTAGACTTGAACATCCTGATTACTTTAATTCCAACAGCTCAGTTTCACTCAATAGAGGTGAATATTGGTTCAGGAATGGGCTGCTAAAATGCTCATTTTGACTCACATTGCATTTTGTTTTTTAGGATTTTATTTGGAGAGATTTTTTTATTATTATTATTATTTTAATTTTTTTTTCAACGTTTATTTTATTTTTGGGACAGAGAGAGACAAAGCATGAACGGGGGAGGGGCAGAGAGAGAGGGAGACACAGAATCGGAAACAGGCTCCAGGCTCGAGCCATCAGCCCAGAGCCTGATGCGGGGCTCGAACTCAGGACCGCGGGATCGTGACCTGGCTGAAGTCGGATGCTTAACCGACTGCGCCACCCAGGCGCCCCTTATTTCGAGAGATTTTTAACTTGAATGTATACTTTTAAAATTTCTTAGTGTGCCAACAGGAGCCATAGGATGCATTTATTTCTAAAATTGTAGCAAGTTAAGTGCATCTTAGTTTTGTACAGGTTTCCTGAACATCTGCAGATAATTAGTTAAACATTTGTCCAAATGAGAGAAAGCATACAATTCCTTTGGCTATGTATTTCACTTGAATTATTAATCTTGTTGAGAGAATCTGGCAGCAAAAGCAGTATACCCAAAACAATTCCTTCTTTTTATTTGACTTAAAAAAAAGCTTGCCAGGGCTTGCCGTAGATCTTTTGCTAGAAGGTAATGCTGACAGGGAACTGAGTGAAAGCATATATTTATAATACCTAATTTAGTGATGTCAGTTTGGCACTGGCAGGAAACTGTGTGTATTGTTTTCTGCAATGGAAAACATGGAGCATCACACACTGAATCTTTCCAAGGATTTCGAGAACTGATTTTGCTTCCTCCCATTCAATTCTCAGTAATAACAATTAAGGATTACAAATAGAGTTTTTACTCAGAGAGCAGTTATGTTGAGTTCTTTGAGGTCAGAAGATGTGCCTTCAATATCTGTGGCAAACTACATAAACTGGAGTGTTGTGTTCAGAGTGGATGCCTAATTAGTATTTTTATTTTAGTAAACAATTTTCTTTGGTTCCATAACAGCCATAGAGGTGAGATACCTGGGCTCCCAAGTCTTTCTGGTGATGCTCTTACCTCTGCCATTTGAGTGCAGGTAGTTCAGCTCACACAGTGGTTTCAGGGGCCCCATTTCCTCCAGGTCTATGACTTCTGATGGTATAGAAATACACTTCATGATATATCTGAGCTGTGAAAAACAACCAATAAAATATGGGCCATACTGGCAAAGAAATGTACATCTAAGAACTTGATGATGCGTATGCCTACTGCCATGTTACATATAGCATCAAATTATAATTAATTCTTAGTTTCGTGGTAAGGAGCTTGGTATCCTTACATTTGGGCTGAACTAAAGTTTAATGTTTTGTTTTTTTTTTTTTGAATGAAAGAAATTTGTAGTGTAAATAAGATATGGTGGTACAGAACTATATTATCTTTTTGAAAGTGATCATTTAAAAATATTTGCATGATTATTTAATATCAACACTATTAATTACTAATGAATTCTATTTATTCATTGTAGAAGCCTCAACCAGGTATCTACTGAGAAATATTACTTTGATGGTTAGAATTATCCTGCTAGTAGGTTATATAACTATTAAAATAAAACATGTAATCTCAATTGCTGGTTTATACTAGGTTTATCTTTTCGTCTGTAAAGCTTTAAATTACCAACAAAGTTTAATAAATCCACTAGATTATCTGTCCTTCAGGAAAAAAGGCTCAATCTGTGTGTGCATGTGTGTGTGTATGTGTCCTAAGCATTAAACACTGTGACTGATACATGACAAATAGTTATTAATGTTTGAGGAATGGATCAATATATTTTGCTATTATTTAGACTTGAAAAAAAATTACTTTCCTGCCAAATTTTACATGGGGATGTTACCTTAGTTTTGTTATGGAGCAGTCTACCCCAGAAATAAGAAAACTCAAATATATCTGATTACTTGTTAGATAATCTAGGGTTCAAGACAAGAATTGGGAATAATAACTACAAAACACTGCACATGCTAATGTCTCCAGCTGTTTAAACCCATTTTCTTTTTAAATTTTTTTTGATGCTTACGTATTCTGAGAGAGAGAGAGAGACAGATTGCAAGCAGGAGAGGAGCAGAGAGAGAGGGACACACAGAATCTGAAGTAGACTCTGGGCCTTGAGCTGTCAGCACAGAGCCTGATGTGGGGCCTAAACCCACGGACAGCGAGATCATGACCTGAGCTGAAGTTGGACGCCCAACCGACTGAGCCACCCAGGCACCCTTCTTTAAACCCATTTTCTTAGATAATTCTCTCAGTGCTCACAATATCTACAAATAAGAATTGTCATCCCATTTTACAGATCAAGACTCAAGAGATCAAGAAATTGAGACCCAAAAAAGCAATGATAACAAATGACTCCAGAGCTCAGTGGTTACAATGAAGAATTCTTTCTCACTGATGTTACTTGTCCATCACATATCTGCAAATATACTTCATATCATCTTTACTCTGGTTCTCAGCATTAAGGAGCAGCTCCTATCATGGTTTTTGTCAGACTCATGGCAGTGATTATAAGAGGTCACAATAGATCTTGAGTTGTCTCTTAAAGTTTGTGTCCAGGTCACTTCTGTTCATTTATTTTTTTTCAACTTTTTTTTTTTTTTTTTTTTTTTTGGGACAGAGAGAGACAGAGCATGAACGGGGGAGGGGCAGAGAGAGAGGGAGACACAGAATCGGAAACAGGCTCCAGGCTCTGAGCCATCAGCCCAGAGCCTGACGTGGGGCTCGAACTCACGGACCGCGAGATCGTGACCTGGCTGAAGTCGGATGCTTAACCGACTGCGCCACCCAGGCGCCCCCACTTCTGTTCATTTATTACTGGTCAAGACAACTCATATGGCCAAGCCTGATTTCAAGGAAGCATAGATGTATAATCCTCCTATGGAGAGGACACCTCCAAAAGTGGGGGGGGGGGATGAAAATTTGAGCAAGAATACAATCTACAACTAGAGTAACAAGAGCTGACCTGATTGTAAGCCTGTGGCTAATAGCAAAACAAAAAGATCTCTGTCCAGAAATGCGAGGGCTATTTACACCCATGGAGACAACTGATCATGCTTTTTTTTTCCCTTTTGTTTTCTTAGCTTTGCCTTAAACTCCTCTGTCTTCTGCATTTCTCCCACACAGACTAGGATCTGAATTCCAGCTTACTGAGGAGCTGAAACATGTTATTGGTCATTGGTCTTTTCTGTGCTTGTCAGATTAGCCTCTCTAAGCCTTGTGTATATGTGTTTAATTTGTTAAATAAGGATTACCATAAAACCTACCTTCCAGGATTATAGATATTGAAAATAATGCACTTGGTATAATGTGTGGTATGCAATGGGTACATTAAAAAAATGCTATGGAGTATTATCACTCAAGAAACTACTCTCAGCAAGTAATCATCAAAAAGTGAATTCCTCCTACATATTAGAATATTCCTGAAGCTTGAAATCTAGGGATGACATGACAGTATATATAGACTCCTTAGTTTGAGAAATGCTGAATTAGTGGCTTGACCAAAGTGTGTAAAATGTAGATATGTAGATAGACATGTAATTTTACAGATGCTGCACAACACAAGATTGTTGTATTCTGATGCAAATTGCTGTATACTTATAGCTCAGAAGAAAAACATACAAAATGATCATCAACAGATATGTATCCCAGACATGGTTAATCAAGTCCCATAGGAACACTGAATGTTTGTGTAGTTCAAATCCGAAAAGTACAAGTTTACAAACTTCTGTTTCCTTGACCTTTTCACATATATTGCTTATATAATTTTAAAATTGTTTTTTTTTTTGGGGGGGAGGCACCAAATAGCTCTATTTTTCTCTTGCCAGTAAAATTACACAATGAAGTGATACCAAGAACTTAGCATTTATTTTTCAACATGTTTCTCTTTAGTTCTTGTCTAGTTTAATCAGAGTCCCAGATTGGATTCATCATTCATTACAGACCTAGGAACTGCTAAGATGGGAAATTTGACAGATCTAACTTTGCACCCTTATATCCAGCCACATGACTGCATTTAATGATGGTTTGTCTTGTCTAAGTGTTCATATGAAGCCTGTTCATAGCTGCATTCTATGGAGCAAACATTCAATTAACTGTTTTTCTTATCTGCAAAGTGTCAAGCAGTAAGTTTTATCAGTTTTTTTTTTCATCGTGTAAGTATGTGGAATTGATGACTTGGCCAGAAGGCTTATCGCAGCAACGGGAAAAACAGATTTAGGAGAAAAATGAATATTTTATAATAAATTCTTTGTCTAAAAATATTAATTATCTGGGAGTTTAGAGAAAACCATGGATTGAAGTAAAAGGGAAGGTGTGTAGGAAGAAAAACCTATTGAGTAAAGCTTGTATTTGTGTCACTCTTGGACTAACATTTTGGCATAGTATTTACAGTTTTTCAACTGCACTAAAAACAAACAAACAAAAACTGCCTCAAGAGATTTTGCCACATCTCCCTCCTGTTTTCAGCTAAATCTCACTGAAGAAAAATCCAGAGCAGAGAGTATTTCTATTCATGTAATGTCCCAATTCTTCAAATAAATATCATTATTATGAAGTTATTTTGTATTATTCCTTTTGCTATTGTTTTAAAATAATTTGAGACTCGAAATAAGAACACTTACAGTTTCCAATATTGGCAGGCTTGGTTATTTGGACCAACTCTCTTAACTGAAAAGAATTAAAAAGTTCAAATAGAGTATTAAAACATTCCTTTTTTTTAACGTTTATTTATTTTTGATAGAGAGACAGCGCATAAGTGGGGGAGGGGCAGAGAGAGAAGGAGATAGAATCGGAAGCAGGCTCCAAGCTGTCAGCACAGAGCCCAAGGCGGGCTTGAACTCACAAACTGTGAGATCATGATGTGAGCCAAAGTCAAACGCCCAACCGAATGAGCCACTCAGGTGCCCCTAAAACAAGCCTTATGAAGAGCTACAGCAAGGAAATGCTGGTTAAAAAACTGAAAGGAAAACAGTAACATAGAGTGATGGGAAACCTCAGAACTGCTTTTGTCCTGTGAACTTTAGTGATGTTAGCAAATTTAAACTTTCATTTTGAAAACGTCTTTAGTGAGAGGGATAAAGATTAAATGCCCTTGTCTAACTGAAGTCAGAGTCTAATAGCAAGCTCTCTCCAAAATAATTTGTGATTCAACCATCACTACTAGAGTAAATCGGAAGTAGAAAAATCATCACAGATCCTCACAGCCTGAGACCATACCACATGAAAGCAATTTCAAGCCTTGAACATGAATTAAGGGGTCCCAGGTTGGTAGAGTAAAAGAAAAGGCAAATCTTCTCTGGAAAAAGAAGTCTTTTTCTTAATCTCCAAAATGTATCTTAAATAAGTTTGCAAGTACAATGAACAGTATACAGTCAAAGATAATCAGGCTCACTAGGAAGACATGAGAATAAGCAGAATCAACAGCAACAGATTCAAAGAACTTCAGATGTCAAAAATACCAGTCATAGAAATTACAGTTCAAGATGGCAATGTATGAGGATCCTAAACTCACCTCCTCCCACAAACACACCAATCTATACCCACAATTTTCTCTGAAGCGTCCCCCACTCCCAACAAAATTAGCTAAGTGACTCTTACACATCAGGTAAATGAGAAGAAGAAAGAAAAAAAAGTCAAAATGGGTAGAAGAGGCTAAAACAATCTCACCACAAAGCATAGTCCTCATGTGGTGACCCACAATTGAGAGGGAACGCACAACCAAGCTTCTCCCTGAGTAGCAAAGTGTTTAAATCTCACATCTAGTACCTTTACTTTTAAGACCTGCACTTGAGAGATGAGCCTCCAAAACATGGAGCTTTGAAAGTTAACAGGGCTTGTGTGACATGATCCACAAGGCTATAGCAAACAGAAAAAGTTCTTAAAAGGCTCACAAGGACTCAACTGGCTTCCCCTAGGGCACACTGCAAAAGCTGCTGAAAAGCATCTAGTCTTTCTGTGAAAGAGGCCTGTTTATCTTAAAAATTTTGCCAGAGGGGCAGGCTTCTAAATTTAACATTGATCTGGAGGACCACAGAAATACTCCTGAAGACCCTGGAGGCCAAGAAGCACTATCTTTGAACTCTCCCTCTGCCTTGCTCCAGGAGGCTGGAATCTTCTACAAAGTAGCTTCTGTACCCACCTGGTGCCCAGTTTTTGCACCTACCACCCAGGTGATACCCCTTGATTGCCTGGCTCTGGTGGACAGTGGGACTTATATTCATGGGTCTCCTACAAGACTGTAACAAGCAAAGAAAGAGTTTTTATGAGGCCACTCTCCATGACACAGTGCAGAGACAGCAGACTGAAATATACCCAAGTCTTTCTGGAAAAGAGCTTATCTTTTTGGCCTAAGGGACAGCCTTCTAATTAAACACATATCTGGGCACTGACTACAATTATCTTCAAAAATCAGGGAGTTTTCTGGGTGCCATCTTTGCACTTTCCCTCTGCCCTGCCCCAGGCTGCTGGTGTCTCTGAAAAAGAAAACATGCACATATCTGGTGGCCTCACTTTTACAGCTGCTACCCAGAGGACACATCTGTTGATACCTAGCTTTCCTGGCCCACTGGATCTTATGTTCTCAGGTTCATTAGGATAGTAATAAAGAAACTTCTTAACTGGTTATCACCCCAGGGCTTAGCACAAAGGGAACAGACAAAAAGGCCCATCTTGCAAGCTTCCCCTGAAAGATGGGCCTTTGCTTTTGCTGTCGGGTGGGGGGGGGGGGCAGTTAGCTGCCAATCCGCCTGGATCTAGCTGCTAAGATCTTTCCTTTTAGGACAATGATAGTGGCTCCCAGTGTTTGATGGTATGACAGGATGTAAGAACAAAATAGATTGATTGGACAATCATAAGGATTTAACAGACAACCAAGAGCTAGGGCAGGGTTTAATGATAAGATTCATCTCCTACAGGAGTCTACTCCTTTAAGATTAGTGGAGGTGAGAGTTCATTGATGAGTTCCAATCTGAGCTGTACCACTTTGGCTCTAGATGGCTTGGTAGGGCACCCCCACCTCACACCTGCTCTGGCTCCAGCCATCCTGCTTGAGTTCCCCCTGTGTGGAGCAACCCAGAAATTCACGCCTCATGCATGCCTTAATCCCAGCCATCCTGTGAGGGCATCCTTTCCATGGAGTGCCCTAGTATACCTGGACTGTGCCCAGCCAGGATGTCCCCTGTGTGGATCACCCTTGGACATGGTGACTTCACTCACTTCAGCTTAAGCTATCCTGCCAGAGTGGCCTCTCCAGAATTGTCCTGGCTCATGCCCACTTCAGCTATAGCTCTCCTTTCAGGATGTCTCCTGTGCAAAGGACCCCTAGGACATCTTTACCCATGCCTTGTTTTGGCTCCAGCTGCCCCACCAGAGGACCCCTTGCATGGAATGCCCTGGGATAAGCCAGCTTTCACCCACTTCAGCTTCAGCTGTTCTGTCAGGACACCCTCTGTGTAGAGAGCCCCAGGACCACCCTAGACTGGCCCCACTTTAGCTCTGGCCATCCCAGCAGCTCAGCCCCAGCAGAGTGCCCATGTCCCCCAGCCTATGTCAGCCACAGTTCCAGCCAACTATACAGTCACCAGGCACACAAAGGCTACACAGGGGACAACCATACCTTAGATCATTCCTTCAAATTTAGTAGTAGTTGCTCTGCTTAATTCATAGAAATTAACACAGAAGATCAACCAAATGAGGAGGAGAGAAATATACTCCAAATGAAACAAGAACGTGTTGGAACTTAAGTGACTATCAACTTAATATAGACTGCTAACAACAGCAACATAAAACCTCAGAAAAAGAAATGAAATGGTGATAAGCAATATATTTGATATAGAATTTAAAGTAATGATCATCAACATACTCACTGGGCTGAAGGATGGAATAACTCATCAAGAAATTCAACCAAGAGATAGAAAATATAAGAAAGAACCAATCAGAGGTGAAGAATACAATAACTGAAATGAAAAATATACTAAAGGAAATCAACAATAGATTAGTGGATGCAGAAGAATGGAGCAGTGATCTGGAAGACACAGTAATTAATGGAAAGAATCCATGGTGAACAAAAAAAAAAAAAAAAAAGAAAAGGAAAAAAGTATTTAAAAAAAAATGAGGGTAGGTAAAGGGATTCCTGGGACAACTTCAAGCATACAAACTTTCACACTGTAGGAATCCCAGAAGAAGTGATAGAGAAAGGGAAGAAAACTTATGTGAAGAAATAATAGCTGTAAATTTCCCTAATTTGGGGAAGGAAACAGAAGACATCCAGCTTCAGAAAGCACAGAGTTCCAAACAAGATCAATCCAAGGAGGTAGACACCATGACATAATAATTAAAATGTCAAAGATTAAAAATAAAGAGAGAATTTTAAAAGCAGCAAGAGAGAAGCAAGAAGTTATGTATAAAGGAAACCTGCTAATGCTATCAGTCCATTTTCCAGCACAAACTTTGCAGGCCAGAAGGGAGTAGCATGATATATTCAAAGTGCTGAAAGGAAAAAAAAAAAAAAACTATAACCATGAACACTCTACCTGGCAAGGCGGTCATTCAGAACTGAAGGAGAGAAAAGTTTCTCAGATAAAAGTTAAAGGCATTATGGGGTGCCTGGGCGGCACAGTCGGTTAAGTGTCCGACTTCAGCTCAGGTCATGATCTCACAGTTTGTGAATTCAAGCCCTGTGTCAGGCTCTGTGCTGACAGCTCGGAGCCTGGAGCCTGCTTCAGGTTATGTGTCTCCTCCTCTCTCTCTGACCCCCCCTGCCCCTACTCACTTTCTTTTTCCCACTCTCAAAAATAAATAAACATTAAAAATTTTTAAAAAAGTTAAAGGACTTTATCACCACTAAAACATCCTCATGAGAAATGTTAAAAAAGAATTATTTAAGTGAAAAATAAAAACCATAATTAGAAGAAAATTATGAATAAAAAGATTTAAAATATAACAAAATATACATAAAATGTGGGAGGAAGAGTTACAATGTTCTTTTAGAATGTGTTGGAACTTAAGTGACTATCAACTTAATATAGACTGCTAAATACTTAGGATGGCATATATGAACCTCATGGAAACCACAAACTCAAAATGTGTTAAGACATCGACAAAAAATGAAGAAAAGCTAAACATACCACTAAAGAAGTTCATCAATCACAATAAAAGAGAGCAACAAAAGAAAGGAAGAGAGAAGAACTAAAAAGTAGCCAGAAAATAATTAACAAAATGGCAATAAGGACATACCTATCAATAATTATTTTAAATATAATTGTCTACATGCTCCAGCAAAGAAACACAGGATCGTGGGACGGGCAAAATCATCATCCTCATCATCATCATCATCATCATCATTGTCATCATCATCTATACTCTGCCTATAAGAGATTCATTTCAGACCTAAGGATACATACAACTGAAAGGGAAAGGATCAGAAAAGATATTAAATACAAATGGAAATGGTAGGGGGAAAACTAGAGGAGTAATAATTATATCAGACACAACAGACTTTAAAACAAAGACTCTAACAAGAGACAAAGAAGGTCATTACATAATAATCTAAAAAGAGGATGTAAAAATTTAAGTATCTATGCACCCAACATTGGAGAACCCAAATACATAAAGCATTTATCATTAGACATAAAGGGAGAGACTGACAGCAACACAGTAATAGTAGGGGACTTAAATATCCAATTTACACCCATGTATAGATCATCCAGATAGAAAAATCAACAATCATCAGACAGTGGCTTTGAACAAAACATTAGACCTGAAGGACCTAACAGATATATTCAAAACATTTCATCTAAAACAGAATACATATTCTTTTCAAGTGCACATGGAACATTCTCCAAGATAGATCACATGTTAGACCACAAAACAAGTCTCAAGAAATTTAAGAAGATTGAAATCCTATCACACAACTTTTCTGATGACAATAGTATGACACTAGAGATCAATCATAAGAAAAAACTGGAAGAGACACTAATGCCAAACTAATAATGTTAAACTAATAATGCTTTATGTTTATGTTATCATTCTATTAAACAGCCAATGGGTCAATGAAGATATCAAAGAGGAAGTAAAAAAAAAATACATGGAGACAAACGAAAACAAAAACACAATGGTCCAAAATCTTTGGCATACAGACAAAGCAGCTCCAAGAGAGAAATTTATAGTGATACGGGACTACCTCAAGAAACGAGAAAAACCTTAAACAATCTAATCTTACATCTAAAGAAACTAGAACAAGAAAAATAAAGTTCAAAGTTAGTAGGAGAAAGGAAATAATAAAGATCATAGCAGAAATAAATGACATAGAGATTAAAACACAAGAGAAAGGGTTAAGGAAACTAAGAGCTGGTTATTTGAAAAGAAAAACAAAATTGGTAAAACTTTAGCCAGATTCATTAAGAAAAAAAGTAGAGGACCTAAATAAATAGAAAATGAAAAACTAACCAACACCACATAAATACAAACAATTATGAGACTGCTACAAAAAATCATATGCCAAAAATTGGACAACCAACAAGAAATTGTTAACTTCTAGAAACATATTAATCCAAAACTAAATTGGGAAGAAACAGAATGTCTGCACATATCAATTACTAGTAATGAAATTAAATCAGTAATAAAAAACTCCCAACAAACAAAAGTCCAAGACCTGATGAATTCACAGGTAAATTCTACCAAACACTTAAAGAAGAGTTAATGCCTATTATGCTCCAACTATTCCAAAAGAAAAAAAAATAGGAGAGGAAGGAAAGCTTTCAAATACATTCAATGAATCCAGAATTATCTTCATACCAAAACCAGTCAAGACAATACAAAAAAGAGGAAAACTACAGGCCTATATCCCAGATGAACATAGATACAAAATTCTTAATAAAATATTAGCAAGCTGCATTCAACTATACATTAAAAGGATTATTCACCATGATTAAGTGAGACTTATTCTGGGAATGCAATCAATACTTACAAATCAATCAATGTGATAACCTACATTAATAAAACAAAGGATAAAAATTATACAATCATCTCAATAGATGCATAAAGATCTTTTGACAAAATTCAACATTCATTTATGATAAACATTCTTAATAAAGTGGGCTTGGAGGGAACTTACATCAAAATAATAAAAACCATATATGAAAAACCAACAATGAATGTCACACTCAATGGGGGAAAGCTGAAAGCTTTTCCTCTAAAGATCAGAAACGAGGCAGAAACCACTTTTATTCAACATGGTACTGGAAGTCATAGCCACTGCAGTCAACAAGAAATAAAAGGGAGCTACATTTATAAGGAAGATAAAATTTCCACTACTTGTAGATGACATACTATACATAAGAATCCCTAAAGTCTCCACCAAAAAAATATTAGAAATAATAATTCAGTAAAATTGCAGGACACAAAATATATAGAAGTCTTTCATGTTTCTATACACTAATAACTAAATAGCAGAATGAAAAATTAAAAAAAAAACAACTCCATGTACAATTGCGCCAAAAAGAAAGAATAAACTCGACCAGTGAAGTGAAAGAACTGTACTCTGAAAAGTATAACACACTGATGAAAGAAATTGAAGGTGACACTAACAAACATAAAGATATTCCATGCTCATGGATTGGAAGAGTTAGTACTGTTAAAATGCTCACATTAAGCAAAGCAATCTACAGATTCAATGAAATTCTTATTAAAATACCAACAGTATTTTTTGAAGAACTAGAACAAATATTATAATTTGTATGAACTAAAAGATATCCTGGATAGCCAAAGTAATCTTCAGAACGATAACCATAGCTGGAGGTATCACAATCCCAAATTTTAGAATAGAATACAAAACGATAGTAAGCAAAACAGGATGGCACCAGCACAAAAACAAACACATTGATGAAAGGAACAGAATGGAAAGCCCAGAAATAAACCCATACTACTATAGTCAATTAACTCATCTATGATAAGGCAGGCAAGAACATATAATGGGAAATAAATCTCTTCAAGAAATAGTGCTGGGAAAACTAGACAGCTATGTGCAAAAGAAGAAAACTGGAGCACTTTTTATATTATATGTAAAAAGAAACTCAAAATGGATTAGTGTCCTAAATGTGAGACGTCAGACCATAAGACCATAAGACGCCTAGTAGAAAACAAGGGAGAATCTTAAAACAGCAAGAGAAAAACAACTTGTTAAGTACAAGAAACCCCCCATCAGACTATAGTCAGACTCTTCAGCAGAAACTTTGCAGGCCAGCAAAGAGTGGCACGATATAGACAAAGTGGTGAAAGAAAAAAACCTGCCAATCAAGAATACTCTATGCAGCACTGTTGTCTTTTAGCATTGAAGGAAAGATAAAGTACTTTTTAGGTAAGAATTCATCACCACTAGGTATGCCTTATAAGAAATTTTAAAGGGACTAATTAGTGGTGCCAGTTGGTAAGAGGAAAACATAAAAATATAAATCTCACAAGTAAGGTAAAAATATAGTAAAATTTAGAATAATATAATGTTGTAAAGTGATGGGTTATTCACTTATAAAGCTAGAATGAAGGTTATAATACAAGAGTAGTAAAAATATCTATCACTACAATGATTTGTTAATGGGTACACAAGATAAAAGGATGTAAATAGTGACATCAAAAACATAAAATAAGGGAAGGGAGTAAAAATGTAGAGTTTTTTTTTTAACTTCAGTGTTATCAACTTGAAATAGATTATTATAAGTTGTTTTATCTAAGCTTCTTGGTAGCCACAAAGCAAAACCTGTAGCAGATACACAAAGAAAAGAAAAAGGAATTTAAGCATACCACTACAGAAAATCAGTGAATCACAAAGAAAGAGCACAGAGAAGAAGAAAGGAAAAAAGGAATTATGGAACATCCAGAAAACAATTAATAAAATAGCAGTAAGTCCATATTTTTCAGTAATTATTTTAAAAGTAAAGACTAAATTATCTAATGGAAAGATGTGTAGCTGCTGAATGAACTAAGAAACAAGACCCACATGCCAGCTATAAGAGACTAACTTCAGATCTAAGGACACAAACAGACTGAAAATGAAGGGGTGAAAAAGGCTATTTCACACAAATGGAAACCAATAAAAAGCTGGGGCAGCTATACTCATACCACACAAATAAACTTATTGATAATGACTGCAATAAGAGACAAAGGATTCAACATATAGCAATAAAGGGGGTCAATCCAAGACGAGGCTGTCATATTTGTAAATATTTATTCAGCCAACATAAAAGCACATAAATATTTAAAGCACATATTAACAGACCTAAAGGGTGAAATGGACAATACAATAAGGGTAAGGGACATTAATACTCTACTTTCATCAATGGATGGCTCAGACAGAAAAAAATATATAATATATATATATATATAATTTAAAAAATATATAGAAGACAATAAAAGAGAAATAAAAATATATATAGAAGACAATAAAAGGGAAATAATATCTTGAGGTAAATAAAAATGTAAATAAAACATATAGAAACTTATGGCATGCAGCAAAAGTAATTCTAAGAGGGCAATTAAAGTGATAAATGCCTGTATTAGGAACAAGAAAGATCTCAAATAACAACCTAATTATAAACTTTAAGAAAGTAAGAAAAGAACGAAGCCTCAAGTTAGAAGGAGGTAAACAATAAAGATCAGAGCAGAAATAGTGACTAAAAAGATAGTTAAAAAGATAAATGAAGAGTATTTTTTTTTAAAGAAAAAAAAAGATAGACAAATTGCAACTAGACTCACCAAAGAAAAAAAAGAGAGGACATAAATATATAATATCTGGAATGAAAGAGGAGATATTACAACTGATACCACAGAAACACAATAAACAATCAGAGACTCCTATGAACAATTATTCACCAAGGGGGACAACCTAGAAGAAATGGATAAATTCCTAGAAATAACTTACTAAATCACGAGAAAATAGGAAATTTGAACACACAGATTACTAGTAAGGAGACTAAATCAGTAATCAAAACTCTCCCCACAAACAAAAGTCCAGGACCAGATGGCTTCACTGGTGAATTCTACCAAACATTGAAAGAAAAATTATGTATATAAACCACAATTTCTTTACTCATTCATCAGTTGATGGACATTTAGGCTCTTTCCATAATTTGGCTATTGTTGAGAGTGCTGCTATGAACATTGGGGTACAAGTGCCCCTATGCATCAGTACTCCTGTATCCCTTGGATAAATTCCTAGCAGTGCTATTGCTGGGTCATAGGGTAGGTCTATTTTTAATTTTCTGAGGAACCTCCACACTGCTTTCCAGAGCGGCTGCACCAATTTGCATTCCCACCAACAGTGCAAGAGGGGTTCCCGTTTCTCCACAACCTCTCCAGCATCTATAGTCTCCTGATTTGTTCATTTTGGCTACTCTGACTGGCGTGAGGTGATATCTGAGTGTGGTTTTGATTTGTATTTCCCTGATAAGGAGCAACGTTGAAAATCTTTTCATGTGCCTGTTGGCCATCCAGATGTCTTCTTTAGAGAAGTGTCTTTTCATGTTTTCTGCCCATTTCTTCACTGGGTTAGAAGGGAAGGAAAAAAAAAGAGGTTAGAGTGGGAGAGAGCCAAAACATAAGAGACTGTTAAAAACTGAGAACAAACTGAGGGTTGATGGGGGGTGGGAGGGAGGGGAGGGTGGGTGATGGGTATTGAGGAGGGCACCTTTTGGGATGAGCACTGGGTGTTGTATGGAAACCAATTTGACAATAAATTTCATATATTAAAAAAAAAGAAAGAAAAATTAATTCAAATCCTTCTGAAACCCTTCCAAAAAATAGAAGGGAAGAAATACTTCCAAACTCATTTTATGAAGCCTGCATTACCCTGATACCAAAACCAAAGACACTACAAGAAAAAAAAGTTACAAGCTAATATCCCTGGTGAATATTGATGCAGAAATCCTCAAGAAAACATTAAAAAACATAATCCAACATTACATTAAGAGGATCATATATCATATTCAAGTAGGATATATTCCAGTGATGGAAGGATAATTCAATATCCACAAAAATCAATGTCATATACCACATTAACAAAACGTAGGATAAAAATCATACAATCATCTCAATATACAGAAAAAAGCATATGGCAAAATTCAATATCCATTTATCATAAAAAGTTTCAGCTAACGATATAGAGGAAATGTACCTCGACATAATAAAAACCAAATATGACAAGCCCATAGCTAACATACTCAACAGCAAAAAGCTAAAAGGTTTCCACTAGATCAGGAATTAAACAAGAATGTCCATGCTTGCCACTATTATTCAACATAATATTGGAAATACTAGTGAGAGTAATTATGCAAGAAAAGAAGTAAAAGTCATCCAAAATAGAAAGGAAAAAATAAAACTGTCATTATTTGCAGAAGACATATTTAGAAAACCCTAAACAACTCCACCAAAAAAACCACTAAAACTTACCAAAAAATTCAGTTAAGTTGTAGAATACAAAAATCAATGTACAAATATCTATTGTGTTTCTAAACCCTAATAATGAACCATCAGAAAGCGAAATTAGGAAAACAATACCATCTGCAACGGCATCAAAAAGAAAATATTTTGGCACAAAAACAGACACATAGACCAATGGAATAGAATAGAAACCCCAGAACTAGACCCACAAACGTATGGCCAACTCATCTTTGACAAAGCAGGAAAGAACATCCAATGGAAAAAAGACAGTCTCTTTAACAAATGGTGCTGGGAGAACTGGACAGCAACATGCAGAAGGTTGAAACTAGACCACTTTCTCACACCATTCACAAAAATAAACTCAAAATGGATAAAGGATCTAAATGTGAGACAGGAAACCATCAAAACCTTAGAGGAGAAAGCAGGAAAAGACCTCTCTGACCTCAGCCATAGCAATCTCTTACTCGACACATCCCCAAAGGCAAGGGAATTAAAAGCAAAAGTGAATTACTGGGACCTTATGAAGATAAAAAGCTTCTGCACAGCAAAGGAAACAACCAACAAAACTAAAAGGCAACCAACGGAATGGGAAAAGATATTCGCAAATGACATATCAGACAAAGGGCTAGTATCCAAAATCTATAAAGAGCTCACCAAACTCCACACCCGAAAAACCAATAACCCAGTGAAGAAATGGGCAGAAAACATGAATAGACACTTCTCTAAAGAAGACATCCGGATGGCCAACAGGCACATGAAAAGATGTTCAGCGTCGCTCCTTATCAGGGAAATACAAATCAAAACCACACTCAGGTATCACCTCACGCCAGTCAGAGTGGCCAAAATGAACAAATCAGGAGACTATAGATGCTGGAGAGGATGTGGAGAAACGGGAACCCCTCTTGCACTGTTGGTGGGAATGCAAATTGGTGCAGCCGCTCTGGAAAGCAGTGTGGAGGTTCCTCAGAAAATTAAAAATAGACCTACCCTATGACCCAGCAATAGCACTGCTAGGAATTTATCCAAGGGATACAGGAGTACTGATGCATAGGGCCACTTGTACCCCAATGTTCGTAGCAGCACTCTCAACAATAGCCAAATTATGGAAAGAGCCTAAATGTCCATCAACTGATGAATGGATAAAGAAATTGTGGTTTATATACACAATGGAATATTACGTGGCAATGAGAAAAAATGAAATATGGCCTTTTGTAGCAACGTGGATGGAACTGGAGAGTGTGATGCGAAGTGAAATAAGCCATACAGAGAAAGACAGATACCATATGGTTTCACTCTTATGTGGATCCTGAGAAACTTAACAGAAACCCATGGGGGAGAGGAAGGAAAAAAAAAAAAAGAGGCTAGAATGGGAGAGAGCCAAAGCATAAGAGACTGTTAAAAACTGAGAACACGGGATAGAAGGAACATACTTAAAGATCATAAAAGCCATTTATGAAAAGCCCACAGCTAACATCATCCTCAACGGGGAAAAACTGAGAGCTTTTTCCCTGAGATCAGGAACACGACAAGGATGCCCACTCTCACCGCTGCTGTTTAACATAGTGCTGGAAGTTCTAGCATCAGCAATCAGACAACAAAAGGAAATCAAAGGCATCAAAATTGGCAAAGATGAAGTCAAGCTTTCGCTTTTTGCAGATGACATGATATTATACATGGAAAATCCGATAGACTCCACCAAAAGTCTGCTAGAACTGATACAGGAATTCAGCAAAGTTGCAGGATACAAAATCAATGTACAGAAATCAGTTGCATTCTTATACACTAACAATGAAGCAACAGAAAGACAAATAAAGAAACTGATCCCATTCACAATTGCACCAAGAAGCATAAAATACCTAGGAATAAATCTAACCAAAGATGTAAAGGATCTGTATGCTGAAAACTATAGAAACCTTATGAAGGAAATTGAAGAAGATTTAAAGAAATGGAAAGACATTCCCTGCTCATGGATTGGAAAAATAAATATTGTCAAAATGTCAATACTACCCAAAGCTATCTACACATTCAATGCAATCCCAATCAAAATTGCACCAGCATTCTTCTCGAAACTAGAACAAGCAATCCTAAAATTCATATGGAACCACAAAAGGCCCCGAATAGCCAAAGGAATTTTGAAGAAGAAGACCAAAGCAGGAGGCATCACAATCCCAGACTTTAGCCTCTACTACAAAGCTGTCATCATCAAGACAGCATGGTATTGGCACCAAAACAGACACATAGACCAATGGAATAGAATAGAAACCCCAGAACTAGACCCACAAACATATGGCCAACTCATCTTTGACAAAGCAGGAAAGAACATCCAATGGAAAAAGACAGCCTCTTTAACAAATGGTGCTGGGAGAACTGGACAGCAACATGCAGAAGGTTGAAACTAGACCACTTTCTCACACCATTCACAAAAATAAACTCAAAATGGATAAAGGACCTAAATGTGAGACAGGAAACCATCAAAACCTTAGAGGAGAAAGCAGGAAAAGACCTCTCTGACCTCAGCCGTAGCAATCTCTTACTCGACACATCCCCAAAGGCAAGGGAATTAAAAGCAAAAGTGAATTACTGGGACCTTATGAAGATAAAAAGCTTCTGCACAGCAAAGGAAACAACCAACAAAACTAAAAGGCAACCAACGGAATGGGAAAAGATATTCGCAAATGACATATCAGACAAAGGGCTAGTATCCAAAATCTATAAAGAGCTCACCAAACTCCACACCCGAAAAACCAATAACCCAGTGAAGAAATGGGCAGAAAACATGAATAGACACTTCTCTAAAGAAGACATCCGGATGGCCAACAGGCACATGAAAAGATGTTCAGCGTCGCTCCTTATCAGGGAAATACAAATCAAAACCACACTCAGGTATCACCTCACGCCAGTCAGAGTGGCCAAAATGAACAAATCAGGAGACTATAGATGCTGGAGAGGATGTGGAGAAACGGGAACCCTCTTGCACTGTTGGTGGGAATGCAAATTGGTACAGCTGCTCTGGAAAGCAGTGTGGAGGTTCCTCAGAAAATTAAAAATAGACCTACCCTATGACCCAGCAATAGCACTGCTAGGAATTTATCCAAGGGATACAGGAGCACTGATGCATAGGGCCACTTGTACCCCAATGTTCATAGCAGCACTCTCAACAATAGCCAAATTATGGAAAGAGCCTAAATGTCCATCAACTGATGAATGGATAAAGAAATTGTGGTTTATATACACAATGGAATATTACGTGGCAATGAGAAAAAATGAAATATGGCCTTTTGTAGCAACGTGGATGGAACTGGAGAGTGTGATGCGAAGTGAAATAAGCCATACAGAGAAAGACAGATACCATATGGTTTCACTCTTATGTGGATCCTGAGAAACTTAACAGGAACCCATGGGGGAGGGGAAGGAAAAAAAAAAAAGAGGTTAGAATGGGAGAGAGCCAAAGCATAAGAGACTGTTAAAAACTGAGAACAAACTGAGGGTTGATGGGGGGTGGGAGGGAGGAGAGGGTGGGTGATGGGTATTGAGGAGGGCACCTTTTGGGATGAGAACTGGGTGTTGTATGGAAACCAATTTGTCAATAAATTTCATAAATAAAAAAATAAAAAATAAAAAAAAAACTGAGAACAAACTGAGGGTTGATGGGGGGTGGGAGGGAGGAGAGGGTGGGTGATGGGTATTGAGGAGGGCACCTTTTGGGATGAGCACTGGGTGTTGTATGGAAACCAATTTGTCAATAAATTTCATAAAAAAAATAAATAAATAAACCTCATCATCTAAAAAAAAAAAAAAGAAAATATTTAACAAAGGAGGTGAAAGACCTATACACTAAAACTATAAGACAATGATGAAAGAAATTCAAGAAGAGACAAATAAAAGATATTCCAAACTAATTGATTGGAAGAATATTGCTAAAATGTCCATACTACTCAAAGCAATCTACAGATTCAAAGGAATTCCTATCAAAAATTCAAATGGCATTTTTTAAAGAAATAGAATGAATAATCCTAAGATTTGTATAGAACCACAAAAGACCCTGAATAGCCAAAAAAGAAAAAAAAATGAGCAAGTAGAAAATCACTGGAGTTCTCACTCTCTGATTACAAACCATATTACAAATCTATAGTAATTACATAATATAGCAGTAGCAGAAAAATAGGCACATAGATCAATGGAATAGAGATTGCAGAAATAAATCCAGCTTCTATGGTAAATTAATTTATAAAAAAGGAGCCAAAAATATAAAATAGAAAAGGACAGTCTCTTTAACAAATGGTGTTGGGAAAACTTGACAGTCACATGCAAAAGAATGAACCTGGATCACTATCTTACATCATATACAAAATTTAACTGAAATGGGCTAAATACTTGAATATAAGACCTGCAGACATAAAACACCTAGAAAAAACATAGGCAGTAAGCTCTCTGCCACTGGTCTTAGAGGTCTTTTGCTAATTTTGTTTTTTGTTTTGTTTTGTTTTGTTTTTGTTTTTGCTTTTGCTTTTTTGGTTTTTGATTTGATACCAAAAGCAAAGACAATAAAAGTGAAAACAAAGGACCTACATCAAAATAAAAAGCTTTTGCATAGCAAAGGAAATGATTCATGAGGAGAGGAGGGGCCAACATGGCTGAGCAGTAGGGGGAATCTGCACTTCCTGCATCTCTCAAACAAAGAAGGGCTGAGGTCAAAGGACTTTGAGGGGCACCTGAGTGGCTCAGTGGGTTAAGTGTCTTTGGCTCAGATCATGACCTCACCATGTGTGAGTTCAAGCCCTGCATCGGGCTTTCTGCTGACAGCTCAGAACCTGGAGCCTGTTTCAGATTCTGTGTCTCCCTCTCTCTCTGCCCCTTTCCCACTCACACTGTCTTTCTCTCTCAAAAATAAATAAACAATAAAAAATTTAAAAAAAAAAGGATTTTAAACCGGAAGAGTCTGGGAGGAAAAGAGACTGAGACTACCAGGGAGAAACTGGGACAACCTGATGGACTATAGGTGGGTGATTATGAATTGAGGGAGATAAAATGGGCCTTATGGGCCGTGTAGGTATGGAGGGGAGGGATCCCATTCTGCAGAGAGACAAAGGGAAGAAAGAGCATCTGGAGAAGCCTAAGACTGTATCTGGACAAGAGAAAAACCATGGACCGGGAGGAAGAGGGATCCAATCTCTAACTGCAAGGCTTTCTTCAGACTGGGGCCAGCTGCCCTGCTTGTGCAACTGGGGAAGAGGGGGTCATCTCTGGGTTCGGTGGTATGTCAGGGGTGCAGTCTGCAGCAGGAGAAACCAGTCCCCTCCCCTGAAGTGCTGTGGCACAAGAAAAAACCAGCCGGGATGTCGGGTAGCATCGAGAGGCACTTCCCCAGGACCAGGGTGCACAGAGCAGCAATTTAAATCCCACCCAAGCCCCTGGGGCACAGAAGTCAGCAGAGTGAGACAGCCTTGTCTGCATCTGCGCTTGCCTGTGTCACAGTAAGGATGGCTCCAAAGGAGTGATTTGGGACACCAGGTCGCCAAGTCATGGAGAAGAGACTGGGGGGTCACCAATTTTCTCCCCCCAACCACTAAGGCAGGGCCTCAGGAATTGGCCCGCAGGGTCCAAAGTGGAGGCAGGACCAGCCTACACTAAACCATGCCCCTCCAAGCCAAGTAACTTCCTGTCTACTGGAGCGGGATAGACACTGTAGAACTAAATGCCCTCCTCCTCCAGACCATTGCTGCTTCATTGCCTGCATTAATTCTAGGACAATTCTTGTTGTAGAGATATATTCTCCTTTCCATTTCTCTTTCTTATCTCTTTCCTTCTCTAGGCTGGTTACACTGGTTACTGGCTTGTCTAAACAGATGTATTTAATCCATTCTCTTGATACATGTTCTACACCTCCTTCTTTACTTTCCTTTCTCTCACTCTGGAATAATCAAGCCATATAGTTTCTCTGTCTGAGTAACTTTATCTTCATTTCTCCCTGCACCGCCCCTCCCCCCCCAGCCTCCTTCCTTATTTTCCTTTCTCTCTCTCTGGATTAAGCCTTTTAGTATCTCTGCCTGGTTGATGCTTATATTTTCTTTTTCCTGCCCCTGTCATTTCTTTGTATGTACTCTTCCATCAGCACCACCTCTATCCTGTTCTTTACTTGTAGCTGGTGTTTCTGCTTTTTTGTTTTTGGATCATTTTGAGTTTTTTAGTTTTAGTTTTTGTTTGTTTGTTTGTTTTATTTGTATGTTTGCATGTTTTTGTTTCCTGTTTGTCTGTCTGTTAGTTTCCCTTTCCAAGGCTACATCAAGGAACAAATCAAAGCACACCTAGTGGAGGGCTCAAAACATCACTACGAGTAGGGAAATAAAACAACCTAACTCACAACAACAGAGAGCAAGTAACACTTTCCAAAAAACACCTCCTCAAGGGCCAGGCCCTGGATAGTGTATGACCCCCGCTACATATAGCAGTGCTCCCAGGTGCAGGACACATAACAAGGTTTTAAAAGTCATAAGGGAAAGAAAACTAGCCCAAATGGTGAAACAGAAGAATTTTCCTCAAAAGAAATTCCAGGAAGAAGGAACAGCTAAAGAATTGATCAAAACAAATATAAGCAACATAACTGAACAAGAATTAGGTTAATAGTCATAAAATTAATCACTGGGCTTGCCAAAAGCCTAGAAGACAGCAGAGAAACTATTGCTGCAGAGATTAAGGAACCAAAACATAGTCATGATGAATTTAAAAATTCTATAAATGAGATACAAAATAAAATGGATGTGGGAACAGCATGGATTGAAGAGGCAGAGGGGAGAATAGGTGAATTCGAAGATAATTATGGAAAAAGAGGAAGCTGAGAAAAAGAGAGATTAAAAAAAATCCAGGATCAAGAGGGGGAGAATTAGAGAACTAATTGATTCAATCAAATGGAACAATATTCGTATCATAGGAATTCCAGAAAAAGAGAGAGAAAGGGGCTGAAGGTGTACTTGAACAAATCATAGCTGAGAACTTCCCCAATCTGGGGAGGGAAACAGGCATTGAAATCCAAGAGGCACAGAGAACTCCCTTCACACATAACTTGAATCAATCTTCTGCATGACATATTATAGTGAAACTAGAAAAATACAAAGATAAAGAGAGAATGTTGAAAGAAGATAGAGATAATCAGGCCTTAACCTAGAGGGTAGACAATTAGGGGTAGTAGCAGACCTATCTACTGAAACTTGGCAGGCCAGAAAGGAATGGCAGGAAATTTGCAATGGGCTGAATAGGAAAAATATGCAACCAAGAATTCTTTGTCCAGCAAGTCTGTCATTCAGAATAGAAGAAGAGAGAAAGGTTTTCCCAAACAAACAAAAACTGAAGGAATTCACCACCACTAAATCAGCCCTACAACAGATCCTAAGGGGGGCTCTGTGAGTGAAATGTTGCAAGGACCACAAAGGACCAGAGACATCACTACAAGCATGAAACCTACAGACATCACAATGACTCTAAACCCATATCTTTCAATAATAACACTGAATGTAAATGGACTAAATGCTCCAACCAAAAGACATAGGGTATCAGAATGCATAAAAAACCAAGACCCATCTATTTGCTGTCTACAAGAGACTCATTTTAGACCTGAGGACACCTTCAGATTGAAAGTGAGGGGATGGAGAACTATCTATCATGCTACTGGAAGTCAAAAGAAAGCTGGAGTAGCTATACTTATATCAGACAAACTAGACTTTAAATTAAAGGCTGTAACAAGAGATGAAGCAGGGCATTATATAATAATTACAGGGTCTATCTATCTATCAGGGAGAGCTAACAATTATAAGTGTCTATGCACCCACTTCGGGGGCACCCAAATATATAAAACAATTAATCACAAATATAAGCAACCTTATTGATAAGAATGTGGTAATTGCAGGGACTTTAATACCGCATTACAACAATGGATAGATCATGCAGACACAGGATCAATAAAGAAACAAGGACTCTGAATGATACATTGGATCAGATGGACTTGACAGATGTGTTTAGAACCCTGCATCCCAAAGCAACAGAATATACTTTCTTCTCAAGTGCACCCGTTCTCCAAGCTAGATCACATACTGGGTCACAAAACAGCCCTCATTAAATACAAAAGAACTGAGATCATACCATGCACACTTTCAGATCACAACGCTATGAAACTTGAAATCAATCACAGGAAAAAGTATGGAAAACCTCCAAAAACATGGAGGTTAAAGAACATTCTACTAAAGAATGAATGGGTCAACCAGGCAGTTAGAGAAGAAATTTAAAAATATACGGAAAAAATTCAAATGAAAACACAACAATCCAAACCCTTTAAGATGCAACAAAGTAGTCCTAGAGGAAAACACACTGCACTCCAGGCCTATCTTAAGAAACAAGAAAAATCCTCAAAACAAAATCTAACAGCACACCTGAAGGAACTAGAAGAGGAACAGCAAAGACACCCCAAACCCAGCAGAAGAGAAATAATGAAGATCACAGCAGAAATAAACAATACAGAATCCAAAAAATGGTAGAACAGATCAAGGAAACCAAGAGTTGGTTTTTTGAAAAAATAAACAAAATTAGTACACCTCCAGCCAGGCTGCTTAAAAAGAAAAGATAGAGGGCCCAAATAGATAAAATCACGAATGAAATAGGATTTATTACAACCAATCCCTCAGAAATACAAGCAATTATCAAAGAATACTATGAAAAATTATATGCCACCAAACTGGACAACCAGGAAGAAATGGACAAATTTCTAAACACCCACACACTACCAAAACTCAAATGGGAAGAAACAGAAAATTAGAACAGACCCATAATTAGTGAAGAAATTGAATCAGTTATCAAAAATATCCCAACAAATAAGAGTCCTGGACCAGAAGGCTTCCCTGGAGAATTCTACCAGATATTTAGAGCAAAGTTAATACCTATCCTTCTCAAGCTGTTCCAAAAAATATAAATGGAGGGAAAACTTCCAGACTCATTCTTTGAAGTCAGCATTACTTTGATTCCCAAACCAGACAGAGACCCAGAAAAAAAAGAGAACTACAGGCCAATATCCCTGATGAATATGGATGCAGAAATGTTCAACAAGATACTAGCAAATCCAATTCAACAGCATATATAAAGAATTATTCACCGTGATTAAATGGGATTCATTCCTGGGCTGCAGGGCTGGTTCAATATTCACAAATCAATCAATGTGATACATTATATTAATAAAAGAAAAGATAAGAACTATATGGTCCAGTCAATAGATGCAGAAAAAGCATTTGACAAAATTCAGTATCCTTCATAAAATCCCTCAAGAAAGTTGGGATAGGAGGAACATACTTAAACATCATAGAAGCTATTTAAGAAAAGTCCACAGCTAATAACATCCTCAATGGGGGAAGAACAGAGCTTTCCCCCTTGATCAGGAAGATGACAGGGATGTCCACTCTCACCACTGTTGTTTACCATAGTGTTGGAAGTCCTAGAATCAGCAATCAGACAACAAAATGAAAACAAAGGCATCAAAATTGGCAAAGATGAAGTCAAGCTTTCGCTTTTTGCAGACGACATGATAATCTACATGGAAAATCCAAAAGACTCCACCAAAAGTCAGCTAGAACTGATACATGAATTCAGCAAAGTTGCAGGATACAAAATTAATGTACAGTAATCAGTTGCATTCTTATACACTAAGAATGATGCAATGAAAAGACAAATAAAGAAACTGATCCCATTCACAATTGCACCAAGAATCATAAATCCTAGGAATAAACCTAACCAAAGATGTAAAAGATCTGTATGCTGAAAACTATAGAAAGTTATGAAGGAATTGAAGAAGATATAAAGAAATTTAAAAACATTCCGTGCTCATGGATTAGAAGAATAAATATTGTTAAAGTGTCCATACTACCAAAGCTATCTACACATTCAATGCAATCCCAATCAAAATTGCACCAGCATTCTTCTCGAAGCTAGAACAAGCAATCCTAAAATTTGTATGGAACCGCAAAAGGCCCTGAATAGCCAAAGCAATTTTGAAGAAGAAGACCAAAGCGGGAGGCATCACAATCCCAGACTTTAGCCTCTACTACAAAGCTGTCATCATCAAGACAGCATGGTATTGGCACAAAAACAGACACATAGACCAATGGAATAGAATAGAGACTCTAGAATTGGACCCACAAAAGTATGGCCAACTAATCTTTGCCAAAGCTGGAAAGAAGATCCAATGGAAAAAAAAGACAGTCTCTTTAACAAATGGTGCTGGGAGAACTGGACAGCAACATGCAGAAGGATGAAACTAGACCACTTTCTTAACACCATTCACAAAAAGAAACTCAAAATGGATGAAGGACCTGAATGTGAGACAGGAAACCATCAAAACCCTAGAGTAGAAAGCAGGAAAAAACCTCTCTGACCTCAGCCACAGCAATTTCTTACTTGACACATCCCCAAAGGCAAGGTAGTTAAAAGCAAAAATGAAGTATTGGGACCTCATGAAGATAAAAAGCTTCTGCACAGAGACGGAAACAATCAACAAAACTAAAAGGCAACAACTGACGTAACACGAGACGATATTTGCAAACGACATATCAGATTAAGGGTTAGCATCCAAAATCTATAAAGAACTTATCAAACTCAACACCCAAAAAACAAACAATCCAGTGAAGAAATGGGCAGAAGACATGAATAGACACTTCTCTAAAGAGGACATCCAGATGGCCAACAAGCACATGAAAAGATGCTCAACATCACTCCTCATCAGGGAAATACAAATCAAAACCACAATGAGATACCACATTATGCCAGTCAGAGTGGCTAAAGTGAACAAATCAGAAGACTATAGATGCTGTCAAGGATGTGAAGAAACGGGAACCCTCTTGCACTGTTGGTGGGAATGCAAACTGGTGCAGTCGCCCTGGAAAACAGTGTGGAGGTTCCTCAAAAATTAAAAATGGAGGGGCGCCTGGGTGGCGCAGTCGGTTGAGCGTCCAACTTCAGCCAGGTCACGATCTCGCGGTCCGTGAGTTCGAGCCCCGCATCAGGCTCTGGGCTGATGGCTCAGAGCCTGGAGCCTGTTTCCGATTCTGTGTCTCCCTCTCTCTCTGCCCCTCCCCCGTTCATACTCTGTCTCTCTCTGTCCCAAAAAAATAAATAAACGTTGAAAAAAAAATTAAAAAAAATAAAAATAAAAATGGAACTACCTTATGACCCAGCAAAACACTGCTAGGAATTTGCCCAAGGGATATAGGAGTGCTGATGCATAGGGGCACATATACCCCCATGTTTATAGCAGCACTTTCAACAATAGCCAAATTATGGAAAGAGCCTAAATGCCCATCAGCTGACGAATGGATAAAGAAGATGTGGTTTATATAAACAATGGAATACTACTTGGCAATGGGAAAAATGAAATCTGGCCATTTGCAGCAACATGGATGGAACTGGAGGTTATTATGCTAAGTGAAATAAGTCAGTCAGAGAAAGACAGATACCATATGTTTCCCCCCATATGTGCATCATGAGAAACTTAACAGAAGACCATGGGTGAGGGGAAGGGGAAAAAGAAAATTTACAGAGAGGAAGGGAGGCAAATCATACAAGACTCTTAAATACTGAGAACAAACTGAGGGTTGATGGGGTGGGGGAGAGAGGAAAGTAGGTGATGGGCATTGAGGAAGGCACTTATTGTGATGAGCATTGGGTGTTGTATGGAAACCAATTTGATAATTAATTATATTAAAATCATAAAATAATAAATAAATACATAAATAAAGGAAACCATCAATGAAATGAAAAGGTAAGTTACAAACTGGGAGAAGATATATGTATACCGTATAGCTCATAAGGGGTTAATATCCATAATATATAAATAACTCATACAATTCAACACCAATGAATAATAAAATAGGATTTAAATAAGCAGAGGATCTGAATAGACATTTTTCTGTAGATGACACACAGATGGCCAAGAGGTACGTGAAAACATTGTTAACATCCCTAATTAGGGACATGCAAATCAAAATCACAATAAGGTACCACCTCCCAGTGTTAGAATGGTTATTATCAAAATGTCAAGAAATCACAAATGTTGACAAAGATGTGGTGAAAAGGGAACACTTGTGCATGGTTGGTAGGAATGTAAACTGTTATAGGCACAATGGCGAATATCATGGAGTTTCCTCAAGAAATTAAAAATAGAACTACCATGTGATACAGCATTCCATACTGTGTATTTATCCAAAGGAAATGAAACCATGAACTCAAAATATATCCACACCCCCATGTTCACTGCAACATTATTTGCAATAACCAAGTCCTGAAAACAACCTACGGGCTCATTGACAATGAATAAATAAAGAAAATACATATACATACATACACAATGTGTATACATACACAATGAAGTATTAGTCAGTTATAAAGAAGAAGAAAATCCTGCAACTTATGACAAAATGGCTAGAACTTGAGGGCAATATTCTATGTAAAATAAGACCGAGAAAGACCAATACTGCATAATCTCACTTATAAGTGAAATAAAAAAAGAAAACGTAACCCAAATACAAAGAATAGATTGGTGGTTGTCAGAGGCAAGGGTTGGATGATAGACAAAGTTGGAGAGAGTGGTCAAAAGGTACAAACTTCCAGTTAGAAAATAAGTTCCGCATATGTGATGTATAGCATGGTGACTATAATTAATGATATCGTGTTTGTTGTATGTTCGAAAGTTGCTGAGAGTAGATTTTAAAAATTCTCACAAGAAAAAAAATCTGACAAATTTGGTGCTGACAGATGTAAGCTAATCTCATTGTGGTGATCATTTTACAACATATACATATATAGAAACATGTTAAAAAAAGAAACATGTTATATAACATTATATTAATTTCAGTTTACATCAGTTACATCTGAATTTAAAAAGATATACAGATATAAAAACAAAAAAGCCATATAGTAAACATTATGTATCTCCTCTTAAAATATGCAGTTTAAGGCTTTAATACCATAACATTATTAAAAATATAGTATAAAGTTTGAAAAATCAGACAATAAATTACATTATAAATTATTTTTAAAGCAATAATATGCAAACAAAGATATTTGCAAGGAAAAGAAACAAAACTGACAGAGTTTTGAAAATGATCCAAATAGAACTTCTAGAAATGAAAACAAATATATTAAAAATTTTAAGATTTTAATGGCTAGGTTAACAGATTGGACACAAAGAATTAGAAACTAAGAAATAGAAGAAATTGTAAAGATTGCAGCATAGAGAGACAAAAAGATGGACAGAAACAAAAAAGAATCTGCTCACGTCATAGAGAATGAGAAGGTCTAACATGATTAATCAGAGTTCCAGAAGTTCCAGAGAGACAATGAGCCAGAGGTAATAATTTGAAGAGATGATATCTGAAACATTCTCCAGAATTTATTAAAAACAAAAGACACTTTCTGTTTAATGTTAATAGTCTCTTCATAAAAAACAGATGTTGGTTTTTAAAACATTACTGGAAACCTATTTCCTATTAAATAAAAAATTATGTTATACGCCAACCCCAAATCTCCAACCACTTTCCCTAAACCTACCACCACCACAAAAAAACACCTATGTATAAGTAACAGCTATTAGGTAGAAAATGTTTAGAACATTTCCTGATCATTAAGTAATTAGTATGGTTGTCACCAAACAGCTGTTTTAATGGGGAAACACATTACACATCCCCTTTGCTGACACTGAGATTGGTTTGCAAAATAGCAATGTGATTCTGATTTGCAACAAATTACATTTGGGATGTAGCAAGAATTTATTTGCATGTTGATTTAAAATAATGTATTGAGTTTTGGAACATAAATTCCCTTTAAATTATTAGCCCCAAATTTTGTATTGAGAAATATGGATATCCTATGAAGTTTTGGGAATTAATAACCAAAGCATTCTAATAAGCAAATGTCAAATAAGGGGGTGTTTTAAAAGGTTTGGTAGTATTTTGAGGCTCTGAATTAGACACATATAGTGTGTAATGGGTGACACTTCTACCATTACTTGGTTCTTCCTTCCTGTTGATTAATGGGTGATCAAATTCACACACACACATGTTGCTGTCCACTTTGACAGCCTCTGTACATTGGGGGCTTACACTTAACACCCATGGTCTATTGTAAAAAGCAAAATAAAATAAAATAATTAAAAAAGAAAGAGATGGGAGAACACAAAATAAGTCCTATCATCGGTATCTGCATTAGTTAGCTATTGCTGCAATGAACTATAATAATCAACCACAAAATCCCAGCAGCATGTGACAATAAGCACTCATGTCTATCATTTCTAGTTGATGTGTCTGTTGAACACTTTATGCTAGCTTCAGATTTTCCATACATTCAGTTACCCAGAGGCTATTTTTTTTTTTCCTGCAGAACTAATGAAGTTTAAGCTTTAGGATTCCCACCTGCATGAATTATTTTGTAAAATTTTCAAAAGAACTTTTGAGTGCAATTGTTGGAGACCATGGTCTCTTTCCAACCCCACCCTCTCCTAGTTCTTGTTCCAGTGAGGTGGCATGAGGAGGGCCACAGCTTGGTACCTGGCTAAGGGGAAGTTGAGTTGGGAGATACATTGGACTGAAGTTCTCTTTAGTAGGTTTATTAATAGTTTGCAGTCACTTTCAACTCACCTAGACTGAAGCAATGCTATAGCCATCTCAGCGTTAAGAATGTGATTTTGGTGCCACACTTTGACAAAAGGTTGCACTGCTTATGAAATGATGGCAATAGACACCCCCTTATTTTCTTCGGGGTACAAGAATGTGAAAGGAATGCTCAGAGGGCAATAGAGAGCCATGGATTCTCACTTCTGAGGAGAAACAAGATAACCAGTTCCCCAGATAAGCTACCATGTTGTAATAAAGAGCCACTGACCCTGGTCCTCACAAGACTTTAGACCTAGGGGAACTTCAGGCTGCTGTGTGCACTCTTTCAATAAAACCCCCTCAGTGAAAGCAACATATTGACAACTGCAGGCTATAAGATTAGTATATGTAATGTTCTTGTTGTAGCATATATTTAGAATTTATTCTTTTACACTGAAATACCTGAATGTTTCAGAAATTCTCCTAGTACTAAGGGGTATAAAGTGATAACTAAGTCTTTTATTCTGATCTTTGGTCCACAGAATTCCCTTCCTACTTTTTTTTTTTTTTTTTTTTTTTTGCTGTATTCTCCCAGTGATGGCCTACATATTTCTATAGAGCTCTTAGTTTCATAAAAATGGTAGCTTACAATACACATTGTGATGTGCCTTTTTCAGATATTCAGATTTTAATGATTTTGTCACCAGCTAATCCTGCCCAAATTTTCCTATCTTAGAAGAGTGACTTTGTTAAGTGTTTTATAAAACATACAGAGGCCATAATTGGTAACAGAGTTTGCCTTGTGTTGAATTGGTCCAGTTGTTAGGCATCTTGGACAGGAAAGTAAACACCAAAATTGTAAAAGTAGTCTTATTGCAGCTTAGGAGAACAAGGGAGTTTGCCTCTCAGACATAAAACACAGGCAAATGAAACACATTAAGAATTTTCGTCCCCTTGTGAAACACTGCATCAGTAGAAATATTCTGGTAAGTAAAAACTATGCTGTGAGTTTCCACATCCTAGTTTGAGACATGTAATAATAGAAAGTTAGTTTTTCAGGTTAGGCTTAGATTTTGCTTTTTGGTTTTTTTTTCCTTCCTCCTTCCCTCTCTTCTTTCCATCTTTGCCTCCTTCTTTCTGGTTTAGTAGCATATAAAATGGCTGTGGTATTTTCCTAATTACTCTGATTTAGGTGATCTTTATAATGTATCTTTTAAATCCTATGTTCTACTTTAAGACAAAGTACTTCAGTTCGAGGTGCACACCATATGGGCTTGTTACAAACAGCTTTTCCTGACATAGTCTCAAGTAGTTCAGAGAGGGATGAGTAAGGTTGCTTTATACAACAGGGCTCTCACGCACATGTATAGTGTATGTTTTAGTTCCAATTTAATTGCTGCTCTGGAATAACATAGCCAGGAGGAAAATATTTAAAATTTGTTCTTAGAGGTAGTAGAAACTTAGTTTACCAATTGTATCAGTTTTCTATTGCTGTGCAAAAAATTACTACAAACTTAGCTGCTTAGAACACAAATATACCCTCTCACAGTCCACATGTCAGGAGTCTGGCATATGTTAGCTAGATTTTCTACTAAAGTTCTTACAAGGGTGGAAATCAGCCTGCTGCATTATCATCTAGAGGCTTGACTAAAGAAGGACTGTTTCCAAGATCATTCAGGTAGCCAGAAGAACTCAGTTCCTTGTGGTTGTAGGACAGAAGTCTCCATTTTCTTGCCAGCTATTGGTTGGGGACCACTCATCCCTCCTAGATGCCATTCTCATGTGCTTACCACATGGTCCCCTCCATACACTGGGATGATCCACAGGTATAGCACACTTTCACCCTTTTAATCCCTATCTTCTCTAAGAGCCCCAAATCTTTTAAAGACACACCTGTTTAGGTCAGGCCCACCAAGGGTAATCTCCCTTCTGATGAACTGAAAGTAAATTGATTTGGGATCTGATTACATCTGCAAAATCCCTTAACCTTTTTCAAATATTAAGTAGCCTAATTACAGGAGTGACATTGGTCATATTCAGTATTACTTTCAAGGGGAGGAGAGAAACAGAACATATGCCTCAAGTGGAAGAAATCTTGGCATTTTTTCCTGCCATGGAATTTTCCTGCCATGTCACTTTTAACCATTTATTGCTTCAAGGTCCCTACTTCACCACTTGAGCACCTTGCTGTCAAGGAATGAAATGTCTAGCACATGACCATGAGACTTCTAATGGTAACATTTGGTAGAACTCCAAGGAAAGAAATTTGAGCTACCATGTTGAACAGGATAAAGGCATTAGCGGATGAAAGGTCTTCAAGTCATATTCTTTTTTGTATCAGAAGTCCTCCATCTAGCAGATTGTCTTACTTGTGGTCTTACAATCCTCTGCATGATCCATACCTTTCTTATTTCTTTTTTTAAATTGTATAACTGTTCTTTCTCACTGATCTCAATTTCTTGTCCTTTTTGTAAACCTTTACTTTTAGATTTATTTCAGCCTTCTTCCGTTCCTTCCTTCTTATCGTCCTGGTTATCCCTAACTCATATTATTCCTAGTAATGTTGCCTTCATTCTCACCTTTACCCAGTACCTGCTGGAAGCCCTTCCTCCCACCTTCTGCTTCAGGTGCTTTGTGGGGAATGTGTGTACATTGCTGCTATCATGAACTTGATCTCGGTCTGAACATGTGTGAAGGGGAGAGCCAGTGACTGAAGGGTGAGGAATGTAAGTCACTGAATTTGCTTTTGTTGACTTAAGGCTGTACAGATATGGTCTAATTTTTGGTAAAATTTGTATAAAACTTTAAAAAAAAAAATAACCAGCACGACTCTATCCTATTGGATGTAGAAAACCACTACTGACTCCAGAATAGTAAGTTGATCCCCTTTGGAAAGTTGTACCTGTGAAGATTCTTTTGTATGTAAAGCACAGGAAAAAAAAATCAAGTAAGATTTTCACTTCATTTAGCTGAATAGGCCCCGAGGACAGCACAGGGAGCTGAATTCACCCTTCTTTTGGCTCATGTGTGGTCCATGTTGGTTCCATTATCAGACAATTCCCTCACCAAAATATGGCTATGAGGGCATTGATTCCCAGTGAAAAAAAATCCCAGAAATTCTTCTGGGCCAATACATTTTTGGTACTTCTTTTTATAACTGTGAAATAAAAGATACTTAAAATTTTTTTTTCAACGTTTATTTATTTTTGGGACAGAGAGAGACAGAGCATGAACGGGGTAGGGGCAGAGAGAGAGGGAGACACAAAATCGGAAACAGGCTCCAGGCTCTGAGCCATCAGCCCAGAGCCTGACGCGGGGCTCAAACTCACAGACCGCGAGATCGTGACCTGGCTGAAGTCGGACGCTTAACCGACTGCGCCACCCAGGCGCCCCAAATAAAAGATACTTAAATGTACCTGTAAATACTTTTGGATTTAAGGTTACTTGAGTGCAGAGTGCTTTTCTCCTATTGTGCTGATTAAATGCAATGATGTGGGTTAAGCTCTTTACACAGAACTTGGCAAACAGAACTCTTTATATGTCAGCTATAATCATTAGCACTGAACCTGAAATATAATATACTCTCAGAAACATTGGTTGCCTCCATTTGTACTCTGTTTACTCTTTCCTTTGGCTATAGCTTTTAGTTTTATTTGATTAGTTAATTCTATTCAGGGACTGACCAAGGTTTTATGGAATCTAAAGCTCATACAATTTTGAGGGACTTTTAAGAGGAAAATACATCACTGTTCATAAAAATTAGATACAAATACAATATTTCACTATAAATTACAATAAACTACAAATATATAAATGATAGTAAATCTTGTTCTATCACAAGTCTAGAAAATTAATTTTAATATGTTAAATGACTTGTTTTCCCTTTTTTGGTTGCATCATCCTACCTCAGCAGTTTTATAATGTTTTTAATGGAGAGAATAGAAAGATGTTGTATTCTTTCCTTAGAATCATGGGTCAAAAAATCTATAAAGAACTTATCAAACTCAACCCTCAAAAAACAAATAAACCAGTGAAGAAATGGGCAAAAGACATGAACAAACACTTTTCCAAAGAAGACATCCAGATGGCTAACACATGAAAAGATGCTTAACGTCACTCATCATCAGGGAAATACAAATCAAAACCACAATAAGATACCATCTCACACCTGTCAGAATGGCTAAAACTCAACTCAGGAGACAACAGATGTTGGTGAGGATGCAGAGAAAGGGGAACCATTTTGCACTGCTAGACGGAAAGCAAACTGATGCAGCCACTCTGGAAAACAGTATGGAGTTTCCTCAAAAAGTTAAAAATAGAATTACCCTACTACCCAGCAATTGCACTATTAGGTATTTATCCAAAGGATACAAAAGTGCTGATCCTCAGGGGCACATGCATCCCAATGTTTATAGAAGCACTATCAACAATAGCCAAATTATGGAAAGAACCGAAATGTCCATAGACTGATGAATGGATAAAGTAGATGTGATATGTACACACACACACACACACACACACACACACTGGAATACCACTTGGTGGTCAAAAAGAATGAAATGTTGCCATTTGCAACCATATGGATGGAACTAGAGTGTATTATGCTAAGCAAAATAAGTCAGGTAGAGAAAGACAAATATCATATGATTTCACTCATATGTGGAATTGAAGAAACACAGCAGATGAACCTACGGGAAGGGAAGCAAAAATAAAATAAAAACAGAGAGGGAGCCAAACCATAAAAGACTCTTAAATACAGAGAACAAATGGGGAGTTGCTGGTGAGGTGTTGGGTAGGGGGATGGGCTAAATGGATGACAGGTATTAAGGAAGATGCTTGTTGGAATGAGCACTGGGTGTTATATGTAAGTGATAAATCACTAAATTCTACTCATGAAACCATTATTTTACTATATGTTAACTTAGATTTAAATCAAAAAATAAAATAAAATAAATAAATGTATTTAAGGAAGAACTTATGTAGATTTGTGTATAAAATGCTATTGCTTATAAAAATGAAAATTATAACTGCAGTCTTGAAAAAATACAAAATTGTTTTAAAACAAAAAAGAAAAGTATTCTTTATTCTATCATTAATTCTTTCCAATGACAATATTTGATTGGGTGTATTTACATGCATCTTATATGGGGAGACCACAAAGGGAAGATTTTTTACAGGATAAGTCATCTCAAGGCAGTTATTCTACCTCCCTATGGTTGATTACATGGGTATTTTCATTGAATCATGCAGTTATCTTGGCCAATCAATTATGGCTAGGGAAGAAGTTTTGGATTTACTTGATATACCCAGTATAATCCATAGCAATGTAGGTAGTAAGGGTTCAGCTTGGGTTACTCACTCTCAAAGATTAACAGATAGATTCCTAAGGATTTGTAACTTTTATTTGAAATCTGAGTAAAATAACAGGCTATTGATTTCTGTAAAAATGATAGCAAAATACTGATGAGGACAAGGCTAGGAAGAGAGTACAGCCCACCACTAGGTAAGTCTGTACCCTTTGGGCGGGAGATCATCATTCAATTACCCATAGTTAACTGTTCTAATATCCAGCCCATCTCTTCCATCACAGGCATGAGGCTATCATAAAAAATTTACTAATAACCTGTTGAAATATAGTTTATAATATGCCTTCCTCTATCTACCAATTTAGTAATACTGTCAAAGGGCAAACAATGATGTTAGTCTACAGGGACTTGTTCTTCATGGAGCCATTCTAATTCTGGTATTCTCTGCTTCCTTTTCTAAGTGTTCATGCACTGTTTTAAAAATTATTTCTTCAGGGTTTTTGTCAAGCTCTATGATCTATAATCTAATAAATCTACCTTCTTCCCCTTCTGAAAATTGGTGCAACATTTTCCATTCTTCAGTCTCCTGGCACCTCTCCTGTTTTCCATGGTTTCCTGATGATTACCCACAGTGGTTCAGTAATTATAGCCATACGTTCTCTGTGTTCCCTGAAATGTAGTTTAGCCAGGCCAAGAGATTTGAAATCATCACAGCAGTTAGGATCTCTCTCATTACCTTTATTGCTTCCTGGGTTTCAGATCCTGCTAATATTTACTCCCCATTTTTCCTAGTCCCATGACTGGGCGGATAGAATCTCATGGGTTTCTTAGTAGATGCTGAAGGCCCCATCTAGTTCCAGGCCTTTGGAAGGACCTGTACCTAAGATGCAGAATCAAATGCTTATTCTGAGGTGTGACTGATAAACATTTAATATTTTATACTCCTAGAAGTGTCTTACAATCGTGATGCTTTACTTCTGGGAACTACCATATAATCTGGTAATTTCATTCTGGTTATTTATCTGAAGGAAATGAAAATACTAACTCAAAAAGATATCTGCATCCCCATATTCATTACAGTATTATTTAACAATAGCCAAAATATAGAAACAACCTAAGTGTATATTGATGGATGAATGGAAAAAGGAAATAGGTTATTGGGGCACCTGGGGGGCTCAGTCAGTTGAGTGACCGACTTCGGCTCAGGTCATGATCTCACAGTTTGTGAGTTCGAGCCCCGTGTCGGGTTCTGTGCTGACAGCTCAGAGCCTGGAGGCTGCTTCCGATTCTGTGTCCCCCTCTTTCTTTTCCCCTCCCCCACTCATGCTGTTTCTGTCTCAGAAATAAACATTAAAAATTTTTTTAAAAAAAGAAAATAAGTTATATACAGTGGAATATTATTCAGCCATAAGAAGCAATGAAATCCTACTATTCTGTGAAAACATGGATGGACCTTGAGAGCATTATGCAAAATGAAAGAAGTCAGAGAAAGACACATACCATATGATCTCACTGCTATATGTATACTAATCAAAACAATAAAAAAATCAAATTCATAAGTGCAGAAAACAGACTGGTGATTGCCAGAGGTAGAGGTAGGGTGGAGCACTAGGTGAAATGGGTGAGGAAGTCACAAGGTACAAACTTCCAGTGGTAAGTCAGGGGGATGTAATGTATAGTATGGTGACTCTAGTTAATGATACTGTATTGTGTATTTGAAAGTTACTTGGAGAGTGTATCTCAGAAGTTATCACAAGAAAAAAAGTAACTATACGTGGTGATGGTTGTTAACTAGGCTTACTGTGATGATCATTTCACAATATACTTACTATACTGAGTCCTTATGTTGGACACCTGAAACTTTTAAGCTCCATGTTCATTACATTTCAATTTAAAAAGGTCTTTTCTTAATGAAAATGACCTGGGCTGATTTCATTTGCATGTTTTTCATTTTGTGTTTAATTCCCCTTCACTTAAATAGTTATAATGGTTAGTAAGGATTCAAAATCTTACTCCACAATCAAGTAATATTAAAAGAAACATAACAGCATAGTCTAATTGGAATGAGAAATTTAAATCTTCAAAGGAATATGAAGGTGAGGAAAGAGTCTCTAGTTCCTGTATTTAAACTAGCACAACCAGCAAGCCTCTGATGCTGTTTTTCTGTTAACTTTGCTGACACAGAACCTGACGAGTTTCCACAAAGAAATCTAATAAAAAGTGTCCTGGATACAAGCACTGCTTTAACAACACAACTCTTTCTATTCCCCAAGTCTAGCACAGTGTCTCACACATATCAGCCACATAAAAACATCTGCTGAATTTACAAATCACATAAGGAATGGGAATAAACTCTTGGACCCTGAAAACCATTACAATTGTTTCACAGGCAGTGAGGGTTCAAGGAAAGAGAAAATGACTTAGAACTAAACATTTATTGAGAGGACTATAATGTCTTCAAATGAAAATAAGTTGCAATGAGAATAATACTTGAGTTTTTATTGGCATTTGAAGGGAGACAATCCAGAGCCAATTTTTTTTCCTGCCAGTGTTCTTTAAAAAAAGGTGGGGTGGGGTGGGTGTAGAGGGAAAAATTTAGGTAGGTAGAAGGTCAAAAGACTATCTTCATCACTACTGGAAAGGGGCTTCAATGTTGGTAAGAGACCCTACTATTAGGGTATTTTATTCTTACCTTTTCCCAGTTGAGTTCAGATGAGACCATACCAGAATCTTAAGTCACAAGCAGCCCTCAAAACTGCTGGTCTCCCCAGTTGGAGGCTTGCTCCTGTGAACTCAAAGGAGACTCCAAATGGGGACTTCCTTGTGCCCATTCTCAGAAGGAAAGGGAAGAGAGGAACTTGTTGTTTGCCTGCCTCTGTTTATGTTTTCAAATTTTTATTTAAATTCTAGTTAGCTAACAAATAGTGTAATACTGGTTTCAGGAGCAGAATTCAGTGATTCATCAGTTACATGTGACACTCAGCTCTTATCCCAACAAGTGCCCATTTAGCCCATCCCCTGCCCAACTCCCCACCAGTAACCCTCAGTTTGTTCTCTGTGGGGAAATACTGTACCTTGATAACAAACTCCACTTGCCCCCCAGACCCTTTGCCTCTTAAATACACAAGTTGATGATTACTATCTGATTGTTTTCTCCACGTCCACGTGTGTAAGATCTTGTTTTCTTCACATTCATCACGTGGGTAATATCTTATGAGCTCAATAACTACAGAGACTAAACCCCCATTCAGGGCTCTTGTCTCCTCCTGGACATTAGCCTCTCTCATATTCCATTCTGCATCTGCTCTCTTGTTGGACAAGAGAGAACTCCAGATTCATAGTCTGTGACAGTTCTCTATAGTTAAGAGTCTGATACAGTTTGCTTCTCTCTCTTTTTCCCTCCCCTTCCCCTATATTCATCTTTTCTGTTTCTTAAATTTCACATATGAGTGAAATCACATGGTATTTGTCTTTCTCTGACTTATTTAGCTTAGCATAATACACTCTAGCTCCATCCATGTCATTGCAAATGGCAACAGGTCATTCTTTTTTTGTTTTGTTTTGTTTCAGTTTTTGGTTTTTGGAGGGGCCAACACGGTGAAGTAAGGGGATCTGAAATTTCCTCGCCTCTCAAAGCAGTGTTGAAGGTAAAGGACTTTGAACTTCAAGAGTTTGGGAGGCAAAGGGATAGTCAATTCCAGGGACCCACCAGAACAACCTGATGGGCCATAGACGTGTGAATGTGAACTGGGAGAGATAAAACAAATGGAGGGGAGGGATTCCCTTCTGCAGAGAGACAAAGGGAAGAGAAAGAGAAGCTGGGGAAGCATAGGACTGTATCTGGACAATAGAAAAACCACGGGCCAGAACTGAAAAAGATCCAATCTCTAACTGGGGTGCTTTCTCCGGGCTAGGGCTAGCTGCTGGAATCACACACCTGGGGAAGGAGGAAAGCCAGGCCTGGGCTTGGTGGCTAGGCCAGGGGTGCAGTTGACAGTAGGTGAAAGGGATCCCCTCTCTGGAGTGCTGCAGGACAGGACTAAGCCTGTTGCACCCACCAGCCGGGGACCACATATCAGGCGGTGCAGAGCAGTGTTTCCCCAGTATGGGGGTACACAGGCAGGAGTTTGAATCCCAGCCAAGCATCAGGGCACGGGTGTCAGCGGAGGAGGACAAACCGCCTTGTTTGTGCCCACAGCACAGTGAGGACGGCTTGATCAAAGTGGTTTGGGACACCTGGTCTGTGGAGGAGAGACTGGAGTATTGCCATTTTTCTCCACGCCACCAACAAGGTGGGGCTTCACGGATTGGACAGCCGGGCCGCAGTGGAGGCAGGACCTGCTTACACCAAACCACGACTCTTGGAGCCTGGTAACTGCGTATCTACCAGAGCGGGACTGATGCTGAAGAACCAGATGGCCCCTCCTCCAGACCTGCGCTGCTGCACTGCCTGGTTTAATTCTCGGAAAGTTCTTAATATATAGACACATTTTTCCTTCCTTTTCTCCTTCTCTCTTCCCTCCTGTAGTCTGGTTACTCTGGTCGTTGCTTTGTTTAAGCAGACATATTTAATGCATTCTCTTGAGACATGTACTACACCTCCTTCCTTATTCTCCTTTCTCTCTCTCTGGATTAATCCGAATAGTTTCTCTACCTGGTCACTGATATTTTCTTTTCTTTTTTCCTGCCTCCTTTATTTTCCTTTCACTCTCTCTGGATTAAGCCATATAGTTTCTCTGTCTGGTCAATTTCTACTTTTTCTTTTCACTATCCCTGTCATTTCTCTCTTTGTATGGGATAAGGCCTCTTCCATCAGCACTGCTTCCACCCTGTTGTTTACTTGTAGCTGGTGTTTCTGGGTTTTTGTTTTTGGGGTTTATTTATTGTGTATTTGAGTGTTTTTGTTTTCTATTTGTTTTTTTGTTTGTTTGTTTGTTTTCCTTTCCAGGGCTACTTCAATGAACAAATCAAAGCTCACCTAGTGGAGAGTCCAAAACATCACTGCAATAGGGAGATAAAGTAACCAGAGTCACAACAACAGAGAGAAAGTAACACACTCCAAAAAACACCTCCTGAAGGTCCAGGCCCTGGATAGTGTATGACCCCTGCTAAATATAGCAGTGCTCGCAGGTGCAGGACACATAAAAAGCTTTTAAAAGTCATAAGGGAAAGAAAATTAGCGCAAATGGTGAAACAGAAGAATTTTCCTCAAAAGAAATTTCAGGAAGAAGGAACAGCTAAAGAATTGATCAAAATAGATATAAGCAACATAATTGAACAAGAATTTAGAATAATAGTCATAAAATTAATCTCTGGGCTCGACAAAAGCATAGAAAACAGCAGAGAATCTATTGCTGCAGAGATCAAAGGACTAAAAAATAGTCATGATGGATTAAAATGCTATAAATGAGGTGCAAATAAACTAGAGGCAGTGACAGTGAGAATTGAAGAGGCAGAGGGGAGACTAGGTGAAATAGAAGATAAAATTATGGAAAAAGATGAAGCTGAGAAAAAGATTAAAAAATTCTGGATTACAAGGGGACAATTAGAGAACTAAGTGATTCAATTAAACAGAACAGTATTCATATCATAGGAATTCCAGAAGAAGAAGAAGAGAAAGAAAGGGACCAAAGCTGTGCCTGAACAAATCATAGCTGAGAACTTCCCCAATCTGGGGAGGGAAACAGGCATTGAAATCCAAGAGGCACAGAGAACTCCCTTCACACGTAACTTGAATCAATCTTCTGCATGACATATTATAGTGAAAGTGGAAAAATACAAAGATAAAGAGAGAATGTTGAAAGAAGATAGGGATAAACAGGCCTTAACCTACAAGGGTAGACAATTAGGGGTAGTAGCAGACCTATCTACTGAAACTTGGCAGGCCAGAAAGGAATGGCAGGAAATTTGCAATGGGCTGAATAGGAAAAATATGCAGCCAAGAATTCTTTGTCCAGCAAGTCTGTCATTCAGAATAGAAGAAGAGAGAAAGGTTTTCCCAAACAAACAAAAACTGAAGGAATTCACCACCACTAAACCAGCCCTACAAGAGATCCTAAGGGGGGCTCTGTGAGTGAAATGTTGCAAGGACCATAAAAGACCAGAGACATCACTACAAGCATGAAACCTACAGATAACACAATGACTGTAAACCCATATCTTTCAATAATAACACTGAATGTAAATGGACTAAATGCTCCAACCAAAAGACACAGGGTATCAGAATGCATAAAAAACCAAGACCCATCTATTTGCTGTCTACAAGAGACTCATTTTAGACCTGAGGACACCTTCAGATTGAAAGTGAGGGGATGGAGAACTATCTATCATGCTACTGGAAGTCAAAAGAAAGCTGGAGTAGCTATACTTATATCAGACAAACTAGACTTTAAATTAAAGGCTGTAACAAGAGATGAAGCAGGGCATTATATAATAATTACAGGGTCTATCTATCTATCAGGGAGAGCTAACAATTATAAATGTCTATGCACCCACTTCGGGGGCACCCAAATATATAAAACAATTAATCACAAATATAAGCAACCTTATTGATAAGAATGTGGTAATTGCAGGGACTTTAATACCGCATTACAACAATGGATAGATCATGCAGACACAGGATCAATAAAGAAACAAGGACTCTGAATGATACATTGGATCAGATGGACTTGACAGATGTGTTTAGAACCCTGCATCCCAAAGCAACAGAATATACTTTCTTCTCAAGTGCACCCGTTCTCCAAGCTAGATCACATACTGGGTCACAAAACAGCCCTCATTAAATACAAAAGAACTGAGATCATACCATGCACACTTTCAGATCACAACGCTATGAAACTTGAAATCAATCACAGGAAAAAGTATGGAAAACCTCCAAAAGCATGGAGGTTAAAGAACATTCTACTAAAGAATGAATGGGTCAACCAGGCAGTTAGAGAAGAAATTTAAAAATATACGGAAGAGTTTTTGCAAGATGGCGGCTTAGGAGGACGCTGGGCTCACCGCACGTCCTGCTGATCACTTAGATTCCACCTACACCTGCCTAAATAACCCAGAAAACCGCCAGATGATTAGCAGAACGGAGTTGCCGGAGCCAAACGCAGATGAGAGACCCACGGAAGAGGGTAGGAAGGGCGGCGAGGCGGTGCGCGCTCCACGGACTGGCGGGAAGGAGCCGGGGTGGAGGGGCGGCTCGCCGGCCAAGCAGAGCCCCCGAGTCTGGCTTGCAAAAGCGGAGGGGCCTGACGGACTGTGTTCCCACAACAAGCGCGACTTAGCGTCTGGGAGGTCATAAGTTAACAGCTCTGCTCGGAAAGCGGGAAGGCTGGAGGACAAAGGGAGGGAGAGCTGCTGAGCCCCCTGACAACAGAGCTCAGTTTGGTGGGGAACAAAGGTGCTCGCCAGTGCCATCTCCCCCGCCCATCCCCCAGCCAAAATCCCAAAGAGAACCAGTTCCTGCCAGGGAACTTGCTCCCTCCGCGCAAACACCCAACTCTGCGCTTCTGCAGAGCCAAACCTCCGGCAGCGGATCTGACTCCCTCCCGCTGCCACAGGGCCCCTCCTGAAGTGGATCACCTAAGGAGAAGCGATCTAAGCCTGCCCCTCCTGCCCCCGTGCACCTTGCCTACCCACCCCAGCTAATACGCCAGATCCCCAGCATCACAAGCCTGGCAGGGTGCAAGTAGCCCAGACGAGCCACACCACCCCACAGTGAATTCCGCCCCTAGGAGAGGGGAAGAGAAGGCACACACCAGTCTGACTGTGGCCCCAGCGGTGGGCTGGGGGCAGACATCAGGTCTGACTGCGGCCCCGCCCACCAACTCCAGTTATACACCACAGCACAGGGGAAGTGCCCTGCAGGTCATCACCACGCCAGGGACTATCCAAAATGACCAAGCGGAAGAATTCCCCTCAGAAGAATCTCCAGGAAATAACAACAGCTAATGAGCTGATCAAAAAGGATTTAAATAATATAACAGAAAGTGAATTTAGAATAATAGTCATAAAATTAATCGCTGGGCTTGAAAACAGTATACAGGACAGCAGAGAATCTCTTGCTACAGAGATCAAGGGACTAAGGAACAGTCACGAGGAGCTGAGAAACGCTTTAAACAAAATGCATAACAAAATGGAAACCACCACAGCTCGGCTTGAAGAGGCAGAGGAGAGAATAGGTGAACTAGAAGATAAAGTTATGGAAAAAGAGGAAGCTGAGAAAAAGAGAGATAAAAAAATCCAGGAGTATGAGGAGAAAATTAGAGAACTAAGTGATACACTAAAAAGAAATAATGTACACATAATTGGTATCCCAGAGGAGGAAGAGAGAGGGAAAGGTGCTGAAGGGGTACTTGAAGAAATAATAGCTGAGAACTTCCCTGAACTGGGGAAGGAAAAAGGCATTGAAATCCAAGAGGCACAGAGAACTCCCTTCAGACGTAACTTGAATCGATCTTCTGCACGACATATCATAGTGAAACTGGCAAAATACAAGGATAAAGAGAAAATTCTGAAAGCAGCAAGGGGTAAACGTGCCCTCACATATAAAGGGAGACCTATAAGACTCGTGACTGATCTCTCTTTTGAAACTTGGCAGGCCAGAATGAATTGGCACGAGATTTTCAGGGTGCTAGACAGAAAAAATATGCAGCCAAGAATCCTTTATCCAGCAAGTCTGTCATTTAGAATAGAAGGAGAGATTAAGGTCTTCCCAAACAAACAAAAACTGAAGGAATTTGTCACCACTAAACCAGCCCTACAAGAGATCCTAAGGGGGACCCTGTGAGACAAAGTCCCAGAGACATCACTACAAGCATAAAACATACAGACATCACAATGACTCTAAACCCGTATCTTTCTATAATAACACTGAATGTAAATGGATTAAATGCGCCAACCAAAAGACATAGGGTATCAGAATGGATAAAAAAACAAGACCCATCTATTTGCTGTCTACAAGAGACTCATTTTAGACCTGAGGACACCTTTAGGTTGAGAGTGAGGGGATGGAGAACTATTTATCATGTGACTGGAAGCCAAAAGAAAGCTGGAGTAGCCATACTTATATCAGACAAACTAGACTTTAAATTAAAGGCTGTAACAAGAGATGAAGAAGGACATTATATAATAGTTACAGGGTCTATCCATCAGGAAGAGCTAACAATTATAAATGTCTATGCGCCGAATACCGGAGCCCCCAAATATATAAAACAATTACTCATAAACATAAGCAACCTTATTGATAAGAATGTGGTAATTGCAGGGGACTTTAACACCCCACTTACAGAAATGGATAGATCATCTAGACACACGGTCAATAAAGAAACAAGGGCCCTGAATGAGACATTGGATCAGATGGACTTGACAGATATATTTAGAACTCTGCATCCCAAAGCAACAGAATATACTTTCTTCTCGAGTGCACATGGAACATTCTCCAAGATAGATCATGTACTGGGTCACAAAACAGCCCTTCATAAGTTTACAAGAATTGAAATTATACCTTGCTTACTTTCAGACCACAATGCTATGAAGCTTGAAATCAACCACAGAAAAAAGTCTGGAAAACCTCCAAAAGCATGGAGGTTAAAGAACACCCTACTAACGAATGAGTGGGTCAACCAGGCAATTAGAGAAGAAATTAAAAAATATATGGAAACAAATGAAAATGAAAATACAACAATCCAAACGCTTTGGGACGCAGCGAAGGCAGTCCTGAGAGGAAAATACATTGCAATCCAGGCCTATCTCAAGAAACAAGAAAAATCCCAAATACAAAATCTAACAGCACACCTAAAGGAACTAGAAGCAGAACAGCAAAGGCAGCCTAAACCCAGCAGAAGAAGAGAAATAATAAAGATCAGAGCAGAAATAAACAATATAGAATCTAAAAAAACTGTAGAGCAGATCAATGAAACCAAGAGTTGGTTTTTTGAAAAAATCAACAAAATTGACAAACCTCTAGCCAGGCGTCTCAAAAAGAAAAGGGAGATGACCCAAATAGGTAAAATCATGAATGAAAATGGAATTATTACAACCAATCCCTCAGAGATACAAACAATTATCAGGGAATACTATGAAAAATTATATGCCAACAAATTGGACAACCTGGAAGAAATGGACAAATTCCTGAACACCCACACTCTTCCAAAACTCAATCAGGAGGAAATAGAAAGCTTGAACAGACCCATAACCAGCAAAGAAATTGAATCGGTTATCAAAAATCTCCCAACAAATAAGAGTCCAGGACCAGATGGCTTCCCAGGGGAGTTCTACCAGACGTTTAAAGCAGAGATAATACCTATCCTTCTCAAGCTATTCCAAGAAATAGAAAGGGAAGGAAAACTTCCAGACTCATTCTATGAAGCCAGTATTACTTTGATTCCTAAACCAGACAGAGACCCAGTAAAAAAAGAGAACTACAGCCCAATATCCCTGATGAATATGGATGCAAAAATTCTCAATAAGATACTAGCAAATCGAATTCAACGGCATATAAAAAGAATTATTCACCATGATCAAGTGGGATTCATTCCTGGGATGCAGGGCTGGTTCAACATTTGCAAATCAATCAACGTGATACATCACATTAACAAAAAAAAAAAGAGAAGAACCATATGATCCTGTCAATCGATGCAGAAAAGGCCTTCGACAAAATCCAGCACCCTTTCTTAATAAAAACCCTTGAGAAAGTCGGGATAGAAGGAACATACTTAAAGATCATAAAAGCCATTTATGAAAAGCCCACAGCTAACATCATCCTCAACGGGGAAAAACTGAGAGCTTTTCCCCTGAGATCAGGAACACGACAAGGATGCCCACTCTCACCGCTGCTGTTTTACATAGTGCTGGAAGTTCTAGCATCAGCAATCAGACAACAAAAGGAAATCAAAGGCATCAAAATTGGCAAAGATGAAGTCAAGCTTTCGCTTTTTGCAGATGACATGATATTATACATGGAAAATCCGATAGACTCCACCAAAAGTCTGCTAGAACTGATACATGAATTCAGCAAAGTTGCAGGATACAAAATCAATGTACAGAAATCAGTTGCATTCTTATACACTAACAATGAAGCAACAGAAAGACAAATAAAGAAACTGATCCCATTCACAATTGCACCAAGAAGCATGAAATACCTAGGAATAAATCTAACCAAAGATGTAAAGGATCTGTATGCTGAAAACTATAGAAAGCTTAGGAAGTAAATTGAAGAAGATTTAAAGAAATGGAAAGACATTCCCTGCTCATGGATTGGAAAAATAAATATTGTCAAAATGTCAATACTACCCAAAGCTATCTACACATTCAATGCAATCCCAATCAAAATTGCACCAGCATTCTTCTCGAAACTAGAACAAGCAATCCTAAAATTCATATGGAACCACAAAAGGCCCCGAATAGCCAAAGGAATTTTGAAGAAGAAGACCAAAGCAGGAGGCATCACAATCCCAGACTTTAGCCTCTACTACAAAGCTGTCATCATCAAGAGAGCAGGGTATTGGCACAAAAACAGACAGATAGACCAATGGAATAGAATAGAAACCCCAGAACTAGACCCACAAACGTATGGCCAACTCATCTTTGACAAAGCAGGAAAGAACATCCAATGGAAAAAAGACAGCCTCTTTAACAAATGGTGCTGGGAGAACTGGACAGCAACATGCAGAAGGTTGAAACTAGACCACTTTCTCACACCATTCACAAAAATAAACTCAAAATGGATAAAGGACCTAAATGTGAGACAGGAAACCATCAAAACCTTAGAGGAGAAAGCAGGAAAAGACCTCTCTGACCTCAGCCGTAGCAATCTCTTACTCGACACATCCCCAAAGGCAAGGGAATTAAAAGCAAAAGTGAATTACTGGGACCTTATGAAGATAAAAAGCTTCCGCACAGCAAAGGAAACAACCAACAAAACTAAAAGGCAACCAACGGAATGGGAAAAGATATTCGCAAATGACATATCAGACAAAGGGCTAGTATCCAAAATCTATAAAGAGCTCACCAAACTCCACACCCGAAAAACCAATAACCCAGTGAAGAAATGGGCAGAAAACATGAATAGACACTTCTCTAAAGAAGACATCCGGATGGCCAACAGGCACATGAAAAGATGTTCAGCGTCGCTCCTTATCAGGGAAATACAAATCAAAACCACACTCAGGTATCACCTCACGCCAGTCAGAGTGGCCAAAATGAACAAATCAGGAGACTATAGATGCTGGAGAGGATGTGGAGAAACGGGAACCCTCTTGCACTGTTGGTGGGAATGCAAATTGGTACAGCCGCTCTGGAAAGCAGTGTGGAGGTTCCTCAGAAAATTAAAAATAGACCTACCCTATGACCCAGCAATAGCACTGCTAGGAATTTATCCAAGGGATACAGGAGTACTGATGCATAGGGCCACTTGTACCCCAATGTTCATAGCAGCACTCTCAACAATAGCCAAATTATGGAAAGAGCCTAAATGTCCATCAACTGATGAATGGATAAAGAAATTGTGGTTTATATACACAATGGAATATTACGTGGCAATGAGAAAAAATGAAATATGGCCTTTTGTAGCAACGTGGATGGAACTGGAGAGTGTGATGCGAAGTGAAATAAGCCATACAGAGAAAGACAGATACCATATGGTTTCACTCTTATGTGGATCCTGAGAAACTTAACAGGAACCCATGGGGGAGGGGAAGGAAAAAAAAAAAAGAGGTTAGAATGGGAGAGAGCCAAAGCATAAGAGACTGTTAAAAACTGAGAACAAACTGAGGGTTGATGGGGGGTGGGAGGGAGGAGAGGGTGGGTGATGGGTATTGAGGAGGGCACCTTTTAGGATGAGCACTGGGTGTTGTATGGAAACCAATTTGTCAATAAATTTCATTAAAAAAAAGGATAATAAAAAAATATATACGGAAAAAATTAAAATGAAAACACAACAATCCAAACCCTTTGAGATGCAACAAAGTAGTCCTAAGAGGAAAATACACTGCACTCCAGGCCTATCTTAAGAAAAAAGAAAAATCCCCAATACAAAATCTAACAGCACACCTAAAGGAACTAAAATCAGAACAACAGACACCCCAAGCCCAGCAGAAGAAGAGAAGTAATAAAGATCAGAGCAGAAATAAACAATATAGAATCGAAAAAAAAAAACAACAGTAGAACAGATCTATGAAACTGAGAATTGGTTTTTTGAAAAATAAACAAAATTGATAAATCCCTAGCCAGACTCCACAAAAAGAAAAGAGAGAGGACCCCAATAGATAAAATCATGAATGAAAATAGACTCATCACAACCAATCCCTCAGAAATACAAGCAGTTATCAAAGAATACTATGAAAAATTATATGCCACCAAACTGGACAACCAGGAAGAAATGGACAAATTTCTAGACACCCACACACTACCAAAACTCAAACAGGAAGAAATAGAAAACTTGAACAGACCCATAACCAACGAAGAAATTGAATCAGTTATCAAAAATCTCCCAACAAATAAGAGTCCAGGACTAGATGGCTTCCCTGGGGAATTCTACCAGACATTTAAAGCAGAGTTAATACCTATCCTTCTCAAGCTGTTAAAAAAAATTGAAATGGGGGGAAAACTTCCAGACTTATTCTATGAAGCCAGCATTATCTTGATTCATAAACCAAATAGAGACCCCACAAAAAAAAATTACAGGCCAATATCCTTGATGAACATATGCAAAAATGCTCAACAAGATACTAGCGAATTGAATTCAACAGCATATAAAAAGAATTATTCACCGTGATCAAGTGGGATTCATTCCTGGGCTGTAGGGCTGGTTCAATATTCACAAATCACTCAATGTGATACATCACATTAATAAAAGAAAGGATAAGAACCATATGATCCTATTAATAGATGCAAAAAAAGAATTTGACAATATACAACATCCTGTCTTAATAAAAACTCTCAAGAAAGTCAGAATAGAAGGAACATACCTTAACATCATAAAAGCCATATATGAAAAGTCCACAGCTATTATCATCCTCATAGGGAAAAACTGAGAGCTTTCCCCCTGAGATCAGGAACATAGCAGAGATGTCCCCTCTCACCACTATTGTTTAACATAGTGTTGGAAGTCCTAGCATCAGCAATCAGACAACAAAATGAAATAAAGGCATCCAAAACAAGAAGTCAAACTTTCTCTTTTTGCAGACGATATAATACTCTTCATGAAAAACCTGAAAGACTCCACCAAAAGCGTGCTAGAACTAATACATGAATTCAGCAAAGTCAAGGTACAAAATTAATGTACAGAAATCTGTTGCATTTTTATACACTCACAATGCAGCAACCTAAAGAGAAATAAAGAAACTGATCCCATTCACAATTGCACCAAGAACCATAAAATACCTAGGAATAAACCTAACCAAAGATGTAAAAGATCTGTATGGTGAAAACTGTAGAAAGCTTATGAAGGAAATTGAAGAAGACACAAAGAATGGAAAAACGGTCCATGGTCATGCACTGGAAGAACAAATATTGTTAAAATGTCAATACTACCCAAAGCAATCTACACATTCAACACAATCCCTATCAAAATAACACCAGGATTCTCCACAGAGCTAGAACACAAAAATCCTAAAATTTGTATGGAACCACAAGAGACCCCGAATAGTCAAAGCAATTCTGAAAAAGAAAACCAAAGTGGAGGCATCACAATTCTGGACTTCAAGCTGTAATCATCAAGACAGTATGGTCCTCACACAAAAACAGACACATAGACCAATGGAATAGAATTGAGAACCCAGAATTGGAGCCACAAAGGTATGGCTATGTACTCTTTGACAAAGCAGGAAAGAGCATCCATGGAAAAAAGCACCATCCATGGTGCTGGGAGAACTGGACAGCAACATGCAGAAGAATGAAACTAGACCACTTTATTACACCATACACAAAAATAAACTCAAAATAGATGAAGGACTTCAATGTGAGACAGGAAGGCATCAAAACTCTAGAAGAGAAAACAGGCAACAACCTCTTTGACATCAGCCACAGCAATTTCTTGCTCAACACATCTCCAAAGGCAAGGGAATTAAAAGCAAAAATGAACTATTGGGACCTCATCAAGATTAAAATCTTCTGCACTGCAAAGGAAAAAATCAACTAAAAGGCAACTGACAGAATGGGAAAATATATTTGCAAATGACATATCAGATAAAGGGTTAGTATCCAAAATCTACAAAGAACTTACCAAACTCAACACCCAAAACACAAATAATCCAGTGAAGAAATGGTCCGAAGACATGAATAGATACTTTTCCAAAGAAGACATCCAGATGGCCAACAGACACATGCAAAGATTCTCAATGTCACTCACCATCAGGGAAATACAAATCAGCGCCACACTGAGGTACCACTTCACACCGGTCAGAGTGGCTAAAATTAACAACTCAGGAAAGGACAGATGCTGGAGAGGGTGTGGAGAAATGGGAACCCTCTTGCACTGTTGGTGGGAATGCGAACTGGTGCAGCCGCTCTGGAAAACTGTGGAGGTCCCTCAAAAAATTAAAAATAGAACTACTCTATGACCCAGCAATAGTAATACTAAGAATTTATCCAAAGGATACAAAAGTGCTGATTTGTAGAGGCACATGTACCCCAATGTTTATAGCAGCACTTTCAACAATAGTCAAATTATGGAAAGAGCCTAAATGCCCATCAACTGATGAATGGATAAAGAAAATGTGGTTTATATACACAGTGGAATACTACTTGGAAATGAGAAAGAATAGAATCCTGCCATTTGCAGCAAGGTGGATGGAACTGTAAGGTATTATGCTGAGTGAAATAAGTCAGTCAGAGAAGAACAGATATATATTTTCACTCATATGTGGATCTTGAGAAACTTAACAGAAGACCATGGGGTAAGGGAAGGGGGAAAAAGTTACAGAGAGGGAGGGAAGCAAACCACAAGAGACTCTTAAATACAGAGAACAACTGAGGGTTGATGAGGGAGTGGGGGAGGGGGAAATGGATGATGGACATTGAGGAGGGCATTTGTTGGGATGAGCACTGGGTGTTGTATGTAAGCCAATTGGACTATAAATTATATTCATAATATAATAATTATATTCATAATATAATATAATTATATTGATAATATTCATAAAAATTTTACTGTTTGTTTATTTTTGAGAAAGAGAGAGAGCGAGAGAGAGACAGAATTCAAAGTAGGCTCCAGTTTCTGAGCTGTCAGGACAGAGCCCAATGCTGGGCTCAATCTCTGGAATGGCAAGATCATGACCTGACCTGAAGTTGGACACTTAACTGATTGAACCACCCAGGCACCCCAAGAGTTCATTCTTTTTCATATCTGAGTAATATTCCATCATATATATATATATCTCACCTTTCCATATTTGGCTATTGTTGATAATGCTGCCATAAACATGGGGGTGCATGTGCCCCTTCAAATCAGTATTTTTGTATCCTTTGGGTAAATACCTAGTAGTGCAATTGCTGGGTTATAGGGCAGTTCTATTTTTATGTTTTTGGGGAAACTCCGTACTATTTTCCACAGTGGCTGTGCGAGTTTGCATTGCCACCAATGGCATCCAGGTTGGTGGAAATTTGTTGTACATACTTTTTTCTTGTTAAAATAATATACATTTAACTTAAAGATATTTCTGCACTTTCCTCACTTGCTACCCAGAAGCTACCATTTTTATATTTTTAGCTATTTTTCTTGGTACAAACCACCTATTTCCAAATAATATGCTTATATTTAATAATATATTTTGTCTTCATTAGTTCTAGACATCACCTACTAGATATCACCTACTGTTACTGCTTTTGTTAAAAAATGTTTCAGCTCTTTTAAGCAATGTCTCTTATTAATCCCCCAACTCCAGTCTTCTAATATAATTATAGCAGAAGTTTGGTTAGATTGAAACCACATTTTACATTATTTTTACTTTGTAAGAATCCTCTGCTATGCCAAATGATGGTCTGTGATTATCATTTGTTTTTTTCCTGGAGTACATAAGTGTCTGTTTTCTAATTAGTTTTCTGTGTGTCTAATGCTATTTTTCCCTCAAATGTGCAAACATATCTGTCAGATTTTATCAATATTTTCTGTGTTCTCAAATGCATCAGGTTTCTGCTTACCTTGGAGTACTTTCTGCAGGAGCTCTTTTCCTGCTTGAATTGCCCTCCTCACTGTTGTAGTGTGACAGGTTTTCTCAATTTTCTCTTCTTATTACTTTCCTTCCCAGGGTTTCCTGTTTCTGTATCTCACATCTTCCTTCTTTTGGTATAGCAACCTCTAAAACTTCTTAAGAAAGAGTGCATGGAAGGTAGACATTTTGAATGTTTGTAAGTCCATATTTGACTTCCATGTTTGAATGAGAGTTTGGTGGGGCAAAACTTCTAAATTGAAGACCATTTCCATTGAGAATTCAAAAGGCATTGCTCTATATTTCCCCCTCCCTGTACATCTTTGTTTTGTTGCCAAAATGTCTAATGTTGTTTGATTTTTCATTCCTCTGTTCAATGAGCTGTTCTGTCTTTCTTAAAGTTTTAGGGATCTTCTCTTTTTTATATCCTGGGGTTCTAAAATGTCATCATGATGTGGTACAGTGTATTTCATCCATTATACTATGCATGAGGTAAACCCTTTCAATCTGGAGATGTTTAAACTTTGGTCCTGGAAAGTATCTTATTTATGTAGATTTTTCTCTCCTTTGTTTTCTGTGTTCTCTCATTTGGGAACTCCTATTATTTCAGATGTTTGGCCTTCTGCATGGATCCTCTTTCTTGGCTTTTGAAAAAAATTTTTTTTAACGTTTATTGAGAGACAGAGAGACACAGAGCGTGAGCAGGGGAGGGGGAGAGAGGGGAAAACACAGAATCTGAAGTAGGCTCCAGGCTCTGAGCTGTCAGCACAGAGCTTGACGTGGGGCTCAAACTCACAAACTGTGAGATCATGACCTGAGCCGAAGTTGGTCACCTAACCAACTGAGCCACCCAGGCACCCTTCTTAGCTTTAAAAAAAAAAACCCGTCTGTCTTTTCCAGTTTTCTGAGAGGTTTCCACAACTTGATTTTCCAAATCTCCTGTTGAATTTTTATATTAGTCATTCTATGGTTAATTATTTTAACGTTCTTACTTGGTTCCTTTTAAATAGCCTTTTGTTATTGCTTCATGATTGTAGTACATTCTTGGATTTTTTGGAAGATATTAGTGATAGATTTTTGGAAGTTTTCTTGTGATCCTTGCATATGCTCTGTTTTCTCTGGGCTCCATTTTCTGTTATTTGGACCTGTTTTTACATTAGAGACTTTTCTCAAAAAAAGCCATTACTTGACTCCCCACTCATATTTGGAAGGAGGCTCTGAGAAGCAAATGGAATCACTGTGTGTAGGTACAGTTTCTCGACGGGTAGACTTCACCATCAGATAATAAGGCAGTAAGGTGGCCTTCCCATTACAGGAAATTTCATGCATTTTCTCTTGAGCTGTTGAGATTCACATGAAGAATCCTATAATCCTCTGCCATGGGATTCTGAGAATTAAGGCAAGCCCATAGCTTGAACTGCTCAACTGGTCACCACCCCTGTGTATGGCTTTAGCCCTGGTTTCTGCTATGCCTTTGGCTTTCAAGTCCTAAGGCTCTGTGGGATTCTAGAGGGCAGTTTGGCTCAATTCACATTTGTAGTCACTTCAGTAGTGCCCACACCTTAGCCTTCCCCACTTTGCTTCATTAAGTACCAGTTTACACCTATTCGTTGTTTATTTATTTATTCTAAGGATTTATTGACATCCCTTGTCTGTTGCTATCCCTTTTCTCACCTTTGCCTTTATATTTGTACCTTTTCAGATTCTTTACTGTCAACTTAATAAGGCTTCTGGGGGGGAAACCACAAACTGATGTGGTGAATATATAATGTTTAATAGCAATAACCACGAATAGGGAGGAAGCGAAGGGTACAAGGTGCTGAATTATAACTGGGTAGAAATTTTTCATGCAGTAGTTAGCGTGTTACTGCCTTCTGGCGAAATCTGGCCTCTGGCCTGTCTTTGTATGGTCCATGAGCTAAGCCTGGGCTTTACATGTTTAAAGGGTCGTAAAACAAGACAAAACAAAACAAAACAAAGCAAAGCATATGTGATAGAGACCATATGTGGCCAACAAAGCCCAATTATCTGGCTCTTTACAGAAAAATCTTGCTAACCCTCCTCTAGTGCACTTGTTCTCAACCTGAGGGCTTTAGAAACATACCTAGAACCAGGTTTTAATCTGGTTCATTAGCAAAAATCTCTGGGGATGAAATTCAGGAATGGAGTGATTCTAACATATAGCCAGACTGGCATGAAAAATCTCCCTACCAAAAAACAGCATCAGCCATCATACTAAAATATCACCACATCCACCAGCAGCAATAACTAAGATACTGGAAACTTCCAGAGACATATTTAGCTGATAGATTTCTATGCCCATTTTTTTTCTGTTTATTTCAGGCAATATTATATGTGCACATAAATTGTTTCTACAAGTCTTAGTATAAAAGCAGAAGTCCTCTGTGCCCTCTTTCCCGTTTAGAGGAACAATCGCTTTAAATGTTTTGGGATGATTCTTTTCTCCGCATTTCTAAACAATATGTTTACTTTCCTGCTTTAGGATTTTTCAATTTTAGACACTTTCCATTAATTTCCCACCATGGGAAAAAAGGATGTAGCTCCCTTTTACACCCTCACCCTGTCACACATGCACAAGCTTCCTATCCACTGCCCCATCTTTTTATAATTTAATAAGTTTTGTCAGAACAACATATGTTTTATTAAATGCGTTCATGAGTATGTAAATACTATTCACAACTGAGCGATGTTATATCCAGGGATTATGTTCCAGCACAATTTTACACTTTTTCTGAGGTTGCTATTTCCTTTTTACCATGTTCTTTATTTCCCATATGCATATTCTTTTACTACCAAACTGTTTCCAGTTGTGTAGATCTCCTTTCAGTACAGACATCATGTATTCTATCTCATGTCTGTGAAACAAAGTGCCTAATGGTCACCCTGGACTCTCTCTGTAACTTCCTCTGGGATTTCTTTTGCCACTGCATTGTGTGGAGTCTTCTGGTTTCTAGAACCCGCATATTCCTTTTTCTTGGTTGAACACTTCATTTTGGGACACATCCTTCACTAGCTTTTTGAGAAAATGCATATGAGATCTCAGATACTTAGATGTTGTATGTCTGAAAATGTCCTTCCACTTGTACATTATCGATAGTCTGCTTGCAAATAGAATTCTAGGTTGAAATTTGTTGTCATATATATGTGAATATATATTTATGTATATATATATATATATATATATATATATTTAAAATTTATTTATTTATTTTGAGAGAGACAGAGAGACAGAAAGAGAGGGAGAGGAAATATCAAGCAGGTTCTTCCCTGTCAGAGCAGAGCCTGATGCAGGGCCAGAACTCACCAACCATGAGATCATGACCTGAGCTGAAGTCAGACACGTAAACAACTGAGCCACCCAGGCGCCCTTCCTATATATTTTGATGGCTTCCTTCCATTGTCATCCAGCTTTCAGTCTTGCTGTCATTATAACACAAGCAGTCATTCTAATTTCTTTTTTTGTAGCATGGTAGGTTGTATTTTCCAAAAATGGCTGAAGCCCATCTTTCATCTCCTATGCTCTTTGACGATGGAAACTTTTCACTCTTCCATTGAGGTGTGTGTGCCTTTCCCTTGAATTGAAGTGACTAGTAATTTGCTTATAATCAATACACTGTAGTAGAAGTGATGCTGTGGGGACTTTGAGGCTAAGCAATGCAGCTTCTGCTCTGTTTGTGGGGGTACTTGTTTGTGGAATTCTGAGTTGCAGTGTGTGAAACTTACAATCCTAGACACCTTCTCTGAGGAAAACTAGGGTGAGTAGAGAAGCCACAAGGAGTGCTTCTGTCAACAGCTCTGGCTGAGGTTCCAGCTGACAACATCAAGCGTTAACTATGTTAGTGAACGTGACTTCAGATGATTCCATCCATCTGTTAGGTTATCTCTAGCTGTTGAGTCTTCCCAGCTGAAGTCACAGATGTTGTGGAAAAGAAACAAGCCATTTCTACTGTACCCTGTCCAATTTTTATGGCCCACAAAATCAAAGAGCAAAATAAATTTATTTTAAGTCACTAAGTTTTGAAAGAACTTGTTGCATGACACTAGTAAGTAAAAGAGTATGTGACTTTTTGAAAAGTTTCTGGAAGCTTTTAGGGTTTAAAAAATATTTTTTAAACATTTTTATTCTTTTTTTTTGAAAGAGAGTTGGGGAGGGGCAGAGAGAGGGGGAGACAGAATCTGAAGCAGGATCCAGGCTCTGAGCTGTCAGCACAGAGCCCAACACAGGGCTGAAACCCATAGACCCTGAGATCATGACATGAGCTGCAGTCAGATGCTTAACCGACTGAGCCACCCAGGCACCCCTAGGATTTCATGTTTTCAGTATCCTTAAATTTTATGATGGTCATTTTACTCATTACTGGACATTAAGTGTTTACTTTCAGTTTGAAAAAAATCATGTCTTTCAGTTCTTAGAAATGTTCCTGAATTGTTTCAGCAGTGATACTTATTCCTGGATTTTCTCTTTTTCTGATGCCCCTGTTATTTATGATAGCCCTCTTGGCCTAATCCTCTAATTTTCTCATTTTTTACTTTTTTTCCTTTATTTTCCCACTCTTAATATTTCTATTCTAATTCCTGGGGTATTTCCTAAACTTTGTTTTCCCAATACTTACCATACTTTTAGTTTCCAAGACTTTTTCCCGCTGACATTCTATTCATTTAAAAAATGTATGCAGGGGGCACCTGGGTGGCTCAGTCGGTTAAGCGTCTGACTTCAGTTCAGGTCATGATCTCATGGTCTGTGAGTTTGAGCTCCGCATCGGGCTCTGTGCTGACAGCTCAGAACCTGGAGCCTGCTTCAGATTCTGTGTCTCCCTCTCTCTCTGCCACTCCCCTGCTCACACTGTCTGTCTTTCTCTCAAAAATAAATAAACATTTAAAAATTTTTTAAATATGTATGTAACTTATCTTCTTATGTCTACTAGGACATCAGTACCATTTTTTGTTTATTTGCTTCTTGTTTCTTCTTCTACATGAATAATCTCTGTTGCCTTTTATCTGTTTGCTTGTTTTGATCTCTTTTTGTGATGTTCGCTTTGATCTTTGGTTATTTTCTCATAGTTAAGAATGGGGCGCTAAAAATAGGGAGGAGTGGTTGACTGTGGACTTAATGCTTGATATCCTAGGTGGATCATTTCATTGGGAAAATCTTTTTCTTGTGTAGTATCTAGTCAGATGCTAAAGGGGTGATTAGCCAACTTGCTGTCTGGGCAGAAAGGTCTAGCTTCAGCCTTCTAGGAGTTGAGTGTGGAGGAGAGTTGAGTGACATTTCTAGCTGGCTCTTTGCCTTCATTTGTGCCTACTAGCTCCTTGGAGAATAAACTACTAGCCTCTAGGGAAGAGGACAGTTGCTTAGCCACTGGAGAGGGAGAAGGTGACCTAGCATCTAATTTAAATAGACTTTCTTCCAATCCTTCAGTTTTTGCCCTATATTTTCCCTCCACATGTATCTGATGTCCTTCATCCCTGTGTTTTTATGGGTTGCAGTATGAATTTTATGATTTCCTTGTTTTTTCTCCTTAGCTTAAGATTTAGCTTTTAGGATTTAGTTTTGCTTCTGCTAAGTCAATTGCCATTATCCATCTTTTTGACAGTTTCCAAAATTTTGTGGCAGTCTTTTTCTTTCCTTTCCCCTTTGTCCTCAGATTCTATGCTTGTTTTAGACAGCTCTTTGATATGATCTTAGCGGAATCTAGGGAGATAGAGAAAGTTAATGCATGTACTCAATTTACTACCATTACTGTTAAACTAAAATGTGTACAGAGACAGAATCTCTGCAGTAAAAATTAGGATTTGTTAGCTAATCTAGATGTGTCTTAATGAATTCCTTTTCTTATAAGATTATTGCAATTTTTATGCTGTAGTTTCCTAATTCAGTTTTAAGAGGCATATTCAAATTAGAAACAGCTTCTGAGGAAAAATAATATTTACAATAAATATACATGTTGACTGTAAGAGAGACTGATTTAAGAAAACTCAAACTGTAAAATACTGGAAATCTGTGAATTGAGAAACTAGTAATTACATATAAAAATAAGAAGAATTTTTAGCAATAAAGGGAAGAGAGAAAATGACTTACAGTATGTCATTAGTTTGCCTTATAGTGTGATGACTGATGGTAAGAGAAAAATGAAAACACATGGAATTGTACAGAACTTTAAAGTTTTGCCCCTGGTGAAACAAAATCTTGTTCCATTTTAATTTCTTCATTAATATCTCAGATTTCATGAGTTTGACATTTTTCATCCTGAATTCCATCTGGTCAAACATTTGGGTTTAATTTCTATTTGCTATCAAGAAGTTGAAAATGATGACACGTTATCTTCTAAAGTGTTTTTTATAATCCTTAATTGAGAATTTGTTTTCAAGTGTTACTGTACATGTGCCAATATAAAAGAGCAAGTTCCAAGAGCTTTTTTGTATACAAAAAAGGGCATATGAGGTTTCCACACGCATCCTTTGGATACAGTGAGGAAAAACATCCAACTTGGCAAACTTAATTCTTAAAGGATTTAATTTCACAGTGACCATTTCAAGTGTTCTTTTTTTGGGGGGTGTTTTGGGGAAGAGGGTGGGCCATATGGCTGCCAGTTAAATATTTAGATATATTAAGAGACCTGCTTTTTTTTTTTTTTTTGCAAAGGAAGGTTTTGTTTTTCTTGTTTTTACATTTCTAAGGTCTTTCCCTGATCCATTAACTCAGCTGATCTGACCATCTCTGACTTCACGTGAGCAGCACCAAGTGCGACTGTGACCATGGACCCCTCTTTTCTGTGGGCATTCCATTTCCCAATCCATTCCTATTCTTGGTTTTTGACCTCTAGCCTGCTTTGCTCCCTATGATTCCACACTCACCCCTCAAATTTCAGGGCTGATGTCGCTCCCTTTGTGCTGACGCTTGGCTCTGCTCCTTGAAACAGATTTGCCTGAAACCCTCAGCTAACAGTCTTCCATGATTCAATCTGGTCCCTGAAATCCTGACTCGCAATTGCCCACTTTGCCAGGTTATCAGGTTGGGCCTGGCTCTGCCATCTGAACTCAGACCACACTGGCAACCAGAGATAAAGAGCAGGTTGTTGGTTTTCGGGATAATTTGTTGTGCAGTGGATGAGTTCTTTTATTCCCTTAAGCACAAATATTAACGACATTTATGCATAATTATAAGCCCACAATCAACTCACTGGTACCTTATGATATTGTTTTCTTTGGAAAGGAGTTATTTTAATTTGACAAAATTTCAAGCAAAATTAACTAATTTTCAACTTTAAAACTATTAAGATATGGAAACCTCTTAGAACAGGGCCCCCTATACAAACACAACACACACACACACATGCAAAATTTAAAGGAAGCTGGCCAGTAGAAATAGAAAATTATTACAGGACTTGCTGCTCTTACTTTTGCCATTTTCCTGGTTTCCCTAAAATTTGCCTTTTTAGATTAAATCTGAGGGCACATATATTGATGAGATGTCCATTTTTTAATAAAAAAGTGTTTTCATAATTAATCTAAGAAATTTTATTTTTGTCATTTAAATATTTATTGAGCTTACTTTTTGTAGTTTAAGGAATTTAAAGTTATACAATTTAGAACCTATACTCAAATGTATGATTATATAGAAAAACACTGGAAATTCTAGTTTTAGTTGTGATTCAAACAAGTTGTAATGATTTTGAACAAGTTGATAATTCCATCTGGCATAATGTCTAAGATGGAAATAGTTATACTGTGTACTTTCTAAGGACTCCCTTAGTTTTATGGCTCATTCACATCTATAAATCTGACTGATGACTTCTTTTATTTTTCTGACTGATGACTTCTTAATCTTTATCTCCAGCTCCTGTCCCAGTCCTAACTTTTGAGAAATAAATATGCTTTTATAGCCACAAACTTGAAAAATATGTATAAAGCTAAATTCTACTTATTTCTTTTTAAATTTTTAAAAAATGTTTATTATTTTATTTTTGAGAGAGAGAGAGTGTGAATGGAGGAGGGGCAGAGAGAGAGACACAGAATCTGAAGCAGGTTCCAGGCTCTGAGCTGTCAGTATAGAGCCCAACATGGGGCTAGAACTCACAAACTGCGAGATCATGACCTGAGCCGAAGTCTGATGCTTAACTGACTGAGCCACCCAGGTGCCCCTATTCTATTTATTTCTTAAAATTTATTTGTTTTTATTTCAGTATGATCATTGAATGTTATTACAATTAAAACTGTCACCTAATTTGCATTGTAATGAAACTAATGCTGATGAGAACAATGTTTCTTGAGTTTTTATTAAATGAAATTTCATTAATTTTAATTTGGATAAACTTTAGCGGCTGATGTAGTAGCTACTAAAATTGTCAAAACATTCTTAAAGCGATGCTTAGATTAAACAATGAACTAAGGCAATTTTTAGTCCAGTATATAAGTTACCACGCCATCATAATAACAAGTTAAAACCTGAACAAACTGAAAAATAAACAACTCTTCTTAGATCTGTAAGAGAAGTAAGGTGATGGGGCAAACCACTGCACCCCAAACTGGAGAGACTGATTGACAAATATAGAGAATCATAACTTCTTGGAGCAGAAACCCATGAGCTAAAATATGTGCAGAAACTATTTTGGGGAAGGAAAGCTTGAACTGTAATCAACAAATTGCTAGAGGTTCAGTGTGGACAAATCTGAGAGATAAAAATTCGAGAGGGACCCAGTTGTTGGGAGCCTCCCACACTTTTATGAGTTTTGTGAGTCCAGGAGCACAAGCAGTCTTCACAGTGACTATTGGAGAAAAATCTCCTTGTGCTTCTCTCAGGGGGAGGGGAAAAGGAATCATTCTGAAATGCACCAGAGTGGTCTATTCTTTAAACAATGTCTGTCCCCATGAGAAACTAGTTAACTAGAGCTTAATCTACTGGCATTTTATCAGAGCTTAACGGACCTAGGGAAAGAGAAATAGTCAATACCAGCTGGATCTAGCTTTCTATGAAGAAGAAGGGAAATGCCCAACTCCAGCACACTTAAGCCATCCTTTTTCACCTAATGGGTCAGGGGAAACTGGAAAGCAAATGTGAAGCTCACAGTCCAAAGGCACAGGCTCACTGAAAGCCTGAGATATAATCACAGGACTATCGAATGCTTCCCCTTCCATTATCACCATATTACTCAAGATCTACTTATAGCAGTTCTTTTTACCCATATCATATATTTTATACATATATGTATGTGTATATATATATATATATATATATATATAACCCAAAGATATACTCACATTATATCTAGCTAGCAAGGAAAAATGATAAGGCATACTAGAGGGTAAAAACCACAAAGACACTGAGCAAGCATCAGAATTAGAGTCAAATGTGACAGGGATGTTGGAATCATCAAGCTAGGAATTTAAAACAAATGTGATTAATATGCTAAGGCTGAAGTGGACCGTAAGAAAGAACAGATGAGGACAGTGTAAACAGAGAGATAAAAATTCTAAGAAATAACCAAAATGAAATACTAGAGATAAAAAAATGCTATAACAGAGAGAAGGCCTTTGATGAGCTTATTAGTAGACTGGACACAGCTGTGGAAAGAATCTCTTGAGTTCAAGTTTATCTCAAAGAAATCTTCAAAACTGGAAAACTGAACAAAGACTGAAAAAACAGAACAGTATATTCAAGGACTATAGGACAACTTCAGAAAGTAGAACATATATGTAATGGGACTGTCAGATACCAAACCATCAATCCAGAAAGTTCAGTGAACATCGAGCAGGATAAACACACACACACACATCAACTAAATCTAGGTGTATCATTTTAAAACTCCAGAAAATTAAAGATAAAGAGAAAAATCCTGAAAAAAAACCAGGAAATAAATTTATCTGTAGATGAGCAAAGATAAGGATTATATCAGACTTCTCTTCACAAACCAGGTAAGCAAAAAGAGAGTGGATTGAAATATTTTAAATATTGAGAGAAAAGCACATCAACCTAGAATTCCATCCCCTGTGAAATTATCCTTCAGAAGTGAAGGGAAAATAAAGACTTCCTCAGACAAACAGAAATTGTGGGAACTTGTTGCCAGTAGAACTGCCGTTAAAGAAGTCCTTTAGAGAGAGGGTAAATGACATGCTAGTTCTTAACTGCATCAGTCAGTGATTGAGTACAGGCTGCTTGGAGAAGAGTTAATGAGCCTGGGAAGCCCCTTGTCCATTAGGACTCAGCTGAGACCTGCTGGCTGATTGTGCTTGTTCCTTGGGAAGGCATGGTTCAGTTCTGGAGTAGGTTATTCTCAAGGATGTAGCCAATGTTAACCATTCTCCTGCTCCACCACCCATTCTAGATTTGCCTTAACTTCGATGAGCACCTAGACTCCTCCAAGTGGCTTACCTGGTGGGGTTACTAGACAGACCTCTATCACTGAGGTGTCTCAGCACAGTCACCATGTCTTTCTCAGAGCTGTGTTGGGTCTGTCCCCTTAGGCTCCAAATCAGACAAAAGAGACATGCCAATAGATCTTACGGAGATCAATCACAAAATTTCTTGTGCTCAACTGTGTAAGAGCACATATACCTGATCAGGTTCGCTTGTTCCTGCCAGTTTGGTGACTTCTCGCTTGTTCTCTTGTCAAGTAACTGATTGGAGCTGAAATTGAAGTTTACTGAGACTTGTGGGTCTGTTTTCTCATATACGCATTCATCTGTAGGAATCACAAGCCCAAAACCCACAAGGCCCAGAGTTGGAGAGAATGTACACCCATACTTTCCAAGTGGATTTCTGGGTGTGTTGGAAAGAGGGACATACCTACTTATACCCTGTAGTACTAAGATCCATCATTTTTAAATTCATGGCATAGAACCATGTACTAGTCATGTACTACATGTGCATTTTCAGTATGGTTCTTCATTCTTGCAAACAGTTATTTTGGGGTTGGGACCTCTGCTATACCTTCAATTGACCTGACGTTATATCCTCATATTTATTATTGAATGTGGTCTTTTTTTGGGAGAAGCAAGCATTGTTGAGGACTCTCTCTGTGGCTGAGGCTAATCTGGAAGTTGCTGACAGCTTCAAGCTGCCCACTTAGTCATCCCAACAGAAAGGGTAGAAAGTGCTTCTTTGAGGGGGGGATCTGGGTGGCACATAAACGTATCTACCACTTGGGGTGGCAAGGCTCAATCACTAGAATATATTGACTGAAGCAGGGAAACTGAGGGTCCAACTGCTCCTTATTAAGACTCTTGACCAGCACTCCCATTTTCTTTACTATTTTCATACTGCCTCTTGGAACATCAATCCTGAGCTCTTCTGGGATGGCATAAATGAGAACTGGCTTACAACTCACGGGCATCCTCATCAGCAGCACAAAGCTTTTAGAATTTCTACTCTACTAAGTCCCTTAGTCGTGAGGGCACTGTTTATCTCTTTCAATTATTTAGAAGTTTTGATATCTCCCTCCCACAATGATTCTCTACAATCTTCTTTATCGTGTTCTTTTACAATTGTAAACATCCCCTTGTAGATCTTTTCAAAGATTTTTGGGGAAGAGCAATAAAAATAAATTGTGGGTGAAATAGGCTTGCCTCTCTACTGCATCTTCTCTGCAAGCTCTTGCCCAATCACGCCCTCCCCATCCCCATGCCAGGACGTGAGAGCGCTGCAGGAAATACTGCAGGGTCACGTGATATCTCAGTCCAAAGACACTGCGCTATGGGTCAGAGGGTCCAGTGCTTTTCTGCTTTTGTGACTCTGATGTTTCCTCAAGTACAAAGGTAGCATCAGTTTTGCTAAATTGGATTAAGATGTGGGGAAAGAAGTTACATTCTCTTGACTTAAAATAGTCTTATACTTACATTATATATATATATATATATATATATAACTATCATAGTTCGGAAATTATCCTTGTTTTTTTCATTTTATTTTGTTTTAGGCTTTTCTGAAAAGTCAGTGACAGAGAGATGTATTTTTTTTGTTTCTGTTATGTTGCTTCTGTTTTACCTTATATATTTTGCTGTTATGTTTATCTTTACATATAAAATTGTTGCTATCACATATCACTTGAATTATAAAGATTTCTCTTGGCAATTAAAAAAAAAGAACTAAAACTTCTGCATATTATGTTAGAACATTGTGATGTTGTCAATTATGACAAATCACTATCACAGATACTTAAAAACTAATGCAAAATTTCATATAATATATATCATGATTTTCACTGTCAAAGCAATGTAGAATCCAGATGGTATTTCCAAGTGTTTCATCTTTTGAATTTGTTTATACAAGCATATTATAAAACAAACCAAAAACAGAAATATGTTGCTCACTTTTTTCAAATTTCTCTTCAATCAAAACTATATACTAAAAAATGCTAGGCAGAAAATATTCTCTTTAGAAATTAGTTTTGAGATTTTTAGACATGAACTTCACCACAGTGAATCTTACAAAAGTTTTTGCTTTTATTTTTAAATTCCTAAAATTTTACTGGAATAGCATTTTGTTGCATGTTTGCATGCATTTGTACCCTAAAATAAAAATGAAAAATTATAAATTTCACAAGTCAATAGCCAATCTTAAATCCAATTATATTTTTGTATCCTCTGGCTAATATCTTTAATACTAACCAACAATGTATGGAATAAATGTGGGTAGCAAATATTTTTATTTATTCATTTATTTATTTTAAAGTTTATTTTTATTTATTTATTTATTCATTTATCTTGAGAGACAGAGAGAGTGTGTGAGTGAGAGGGGCAGAGAGAGAGAGGGAGAGAAACAATCTCAAGTAGGCTCCACACTGTCAGCACGGAGCCAGATGGGGGCTCAAACTCATCAACCAGGGGATCATGACCTGATCCAAAATCAAGAGTCAAATGTTCAACCAACTGAGCCACCCAGGCACCCCATAAATTTGCTTTATTTTTGCCAAAGTTATTTTTTTCCCATAGTTGAGCACCTTCTATGATTTTGCTTAACTCTTATAGTGCGTTGCCTATTTTATTTGTAATAAATCTGATTACATCACATTTGTATAAAATCTTGTACTTTATCTGGTCTTATTCCTATTTTGTGCTTGAAGTGATTATAAGGTTATTTTTGGTATGTGTTTCACCAAGAAGTTTCATCTTTTGGCAGATCCGGCAACTATTCTATACAATTTTTGAGTTGTTCCAGAAATAGTCATCATTATTGGTAAAATTAAGGCCTTATTTCCTTGGAGAAAAATCAAGCTATGTGCTGGAGAAAGCCCAAAGAATGTTTTTGGAGCACCAGCCATATATTTAGCTTGAATAATTTTTTTTATTTAACAAATATGTTAGTGCCAATTTCATAGGTGGCAAGGATGCCCAGCCTACCCGGAGACTTGTGAGAAATAGTAAATGGTTACCATTTTAACCACTAAGTTTGGGGGTGATTTGTTATGCAGTAATATTGTGGCAATAGGTAACTGATACAGAATTTGTTATCCTCAAGTCAAATGCTACTATTAAAAAAAACCCTGAAATATGTGGCACTTGCTTCTGATTCAGCTCCAAATATAGGCTTTGAAAGTAGCGAGAAAACTGTTAGCAAAAGCTAGAATAGAAGTAAAGAAACTGCTAGGGTAGACTGGAAAAATTGTGCCCCACATTAATGGTGGCAAAATAATTTGTAAAACTTTTACCTGTGGTAACTGGAAAAATAGAAAATGTACTTAATGAATTTTTGGAGTTGAGCAAGGAGATTTTCACACAGAATGTTAAAATAGTCAGCTTTTTCTAGCTACATGTGATAAAATGCTACATGAAAGATGAGACAGAGAAAACCCTGGCCAATTTGCAAGCAGAATGTAGAGGGAATACAGAGGACATATGGGTTGGAATTGGAAAATAAAGCTGTTTCTCATCTCCATCCACTTGAGTCAGTAAATTATCAAAGTAATATAGGTATTAAGGAAAATATCAAATGAAGGATGTAGCTTAAAGAACCTTTGTTAAAGTCTCTGAAAAAATTAAGGGGTTGCCTGGTATACCTCTGAAGCAACAATAAGGCTTTTAGGTATCATAAAAATGTTGCCTACAGCAGCCTGGCCTAACCAAAGTATCACTGATTAAGTCTAGACAGAGGGACCTTTTTTCAAAAGAATTGCTGGTGTGAATTTTGCTGAATGAGGTGCAGTGCAGTCATACTCAGTGGAAACTTACAAAAATATTTGGGAAAATATTACTTTTACATGTATAAGTGCTTGGGCTAAAAGGTTGTGAGACTGTTCAAAATGCAAAAAGGCCTTTGGAGTCATAACCTTCTATAAACAGAAAATAGGATAACACAAGTTGCTTAAGGAGCATACTTTCCCTTACCCTCTCATGAGAGTTTTGAGGAAAACAACGAACAGAGAGGTTACAGTATAGAACAAGTTTTCTACTTGGCTACTGAAGTCCTGCAAAAAATAGGAAGACAAAGAATGAACAACATACAAGAAGACTTGGTAAGTAAGATTGGTAGAAAATTCAATTGGGGTGGGGGAGGGGGCAGACATAAGAGAAAGAGATTGAGAGAGAGGAAGCCATGGAATTTGTTTCAAAGAAGTAAGGTTTAGTAGACTAGCACACTGGGGTGTAAGAGGGACATTGACACATTCCCCTCACCACCTTTGTGAGAGAGTGGTAGGGGGAAATGTTAGAAATAAAAGGTAAATTTCAGGGTAAAGACGTAGAGAAGTTTGTTTACTAAGTAATGGTGGATATAGAGAGTGATCATAAGTTCTTATTTTCATGGAATAGTCATAGTTTATACCTAATGCCCATTAGTCTTCTCTGGTTTACCATCTGTCATGTCTACAAACCAATTTGGACAATAAATTCTATGGTCATCACACACAAATGGCACTTGGGAATTTTTTTAGAGGGAAGGGAGGAGTGTGAATTTGGGTGAAAAGAGAAAACACATGTTTGTTGAGTGTATGAATGGGTGCAACTAATGAAATGGTGGGATGGACAGAGAGAGGATAAAGACAGGGTCTCAGGTTCTTAGAAGTGACTTAGGATCCTTTACAGGTTAGCTTGCTTGAAGAATTTCATTAGTCTCTTTCTAGACAGACTCATATTTCTCTGAAGATAACGCATCTGAGGTCTAGATTTATCCTGCTTCTGAAGGAGTTCTTTTTTGTTTGTTTGTTTGAAGTTTATTTATTTTGAGAGAGAGAGACAGAGAAAGAGAGAGGGTGGGGCAGAGAGAACACGGGACAGAGAGAATCCCAAGCAGGATCCATGCTATCAGTGCAGAGCCTGATGTGGGGCTTGATCACTCGAAATGTGAGATCATGACCTGAGCTGAGATCAAGAGTCAGACACTTAACCAACTGAGCCACCCAGGTAGGTGCTCCTGAAGGGGTTCTAATCCACAAAGGTAAATGAATTACTTAGTGTCTCTGTGTGAAAATAGTAGCACGTCCCTAGATTGAGATCTTTATTTGCTAAAAATGATCTCTTTGTTGATTACTAAGTTTAAACATTCCCCTAAATTTAATATTAATTCCTCTTCATTCTATTGCCTGGATTTTAGAAAACTTTTTTTTTTTTTTTTTTTTTTTACCAGTCGGAGGTAGCTTTTCTTTCTTTTTCTATTTTTTCTTTCTGTCTTCATGTTTAAAAAAAAATTTTAATGTTTATTTATTTTTGAAAGACAGAGAGAAAGAGTGTGAGTGGGGGAGGGGCAGAGAGAGACGGAGACACAGAATCTGAAGCAGGCTCCAGGCTCTGAGCTGTCAGCACAGAGCCCGATGTGGGGCTTGAACTCATGAACTGTGAGATCATGACCTGAGCCGAAGTCAAATGCTTAAGCGACTGAGCCACCCAGGAGCCCCTCTTCCTTCATTTTTAAAATATTTATTTCCAGAGGCACCTGGGTGGTTCAGTTGGTTAAGTGTCCGACTTTGGCTCAGGTGATGATCTCACCATTTGTGGGTTTGGGACCCACGTTGGGATCTGTGCTGACAGCACAGAACTCAGAGCCTGCTTTGGATTCTGGGTCTCCCTCTCTCTCTGCCCCTCCCCCGTTCACACTCTGTCTTTGTCTCTCAAAAATGAATAAACATTAAAAAAAATTTAAATAAAATATTTATTTCCCAAAACACTGATTTTACTAAATTTTTATCAATTAAAATGTACCAAAGGTGTGTGTGTGTGTGTGTGTGTGTGTGTGTGTGTTGGTAGTGGGGAGTTGTGCTCAGCAGTTTTATAATCTTGTTTCAGAATGGCTTTACTGGGAATTACCCAGGTTTGATATGAATAAATAGAATGAAAGGCCATGAATGTAGACCATATCCACCCAAGAACCTGCCAACCACATACTCTTTCTATACCACTGGGTTTAACAATTGCTGTTAGATGATTTTGGAAATATGCCACACAAATAAATATTTTTCCTACTACTTGATGCAAAAGCTTGCCTAGACAGGTCGTGCAATACTAGAGCTTGCCAGTGAAAATGTTTGTCATACTATGGCAGAACCCAGCTGACTTGTCATCTCTAGTGGAGTGCTCTTCCGACCCATGGCACATACAGTGTCATTCTTGAGACAAAATGAGTCTGTTAGGAAGAGGTTTGGAGTATTCCAGTGGACAGAGTCTATTCTTCATGTACAGCTTTTATATACAGTCACATGTTTCCCAGTTCCTGAATTTTAGGAATGTAATGCTGAAGTCAATGTTGGCTGAACTTCATTTAAAAGACATAATGCATGAGAAAGGCCTTAAGACTTCAGTTACAGTAAATCCAACAACAAAAAATAGTTTCCATATCACGAAGGAGAATAAACGAAGTAATTTAAACAATTTAGCTTCTAGGTTCTTCAGGCTAATTGCAGTCACAACACAGAAGGAGCCTTTTAATCAGGTTCAAAGAATGATTCCAAAAAGGAAAAACAAAGTAAAACTACTAGTCAAAGTATTTTGCCAACATATGTGAGAGCATAGGTACGTATCTGAAAGCAGCAGGCTTTTTAGTAAAGGGTTACTGACAATTTACTCCATAATGTGGCATCACATGCACAGTGAAAATTCACCACATGAAAGATTTGGTCACTGGGAAAATTTAGAATAGAAATGCTATAAGAATGTGGAGTACATGCTGTTGTAAAATCATGAATGAACACTAAAGAAATTAGTGTGCTAGGAAACAACTATTGAGAGAATAACTGATCTGTGAATGTTTTAAAAACATGAAAATTCTAGAAGGTAATTATTTTGGTTGCATAGACAACTTTGTAAATTTAGGGAAATTTCTTAATTTATTGCATAAATGTGTTTAAAATGCTTTATAGGGTCAAGGCAATTGTTAGAGTGAATTACAGGCATATTCTAACATATAATGTGTGGTTGAGAAAATTTGAAGGAGAGGGTTGCAGAAATGTGTGTGTGGTGGGGGTGGGGGAGCAGTCTCAGTCCATCTGAGCTAGGATTCAGACTACTTCAGACAGGTTTGATGAGCTGCTGTCAGCAAGAGAGCATCTGGCTGGAGGAAGGGACTTCCCACGTGTGCTGTCTGAAATATTAGATGCTCCAGTTGGTCCTTAAGTCATCTGAACTGTGGAAAAGACAACTTCAAGGCATGGCTGCTCTAGCCTATCCAATTCTTCCCAGATAGTATAAGTGATGAGAATAGGCTAGAGAAGGAAAAATATGAATATATGGTATGCATTCCCTGGGAACTCAAGGAAATCTTCCTTAGTTGGGGCAGGTATCCAACTGGGGGTGATCATGTTACATGAAATACTCATCTCACATAAGATGGGCTAGAGCAAATGAAATCAAGTCATTATGTAAATTTGATCCCATTTATACACACAAGCTGGTAAGCTCTGGAGCTGTTCAAGTTATAGACTTACAAAGAATTATACATTGCCATGCCCTCTGCTCCCCTCCCACAGTCTCTTAAGCAAAGGGAATATGCTATCCTATGTATTTTTCCATTATTGACACCATCTCTTGGAATTTTAGCTTCTGTAGTACGCTGCAAGATGTGTGAACAAATTAATCAAAAAAACAAAAACAGAAACAAACAAACAAAAAAACCCAAAACCAAAACCAAAAAACCAAACCAAAACAAAAAAATCCCTGCTCACACGGGGTATTTTCCTTAACCATGTTAGCTTCTTGGCCCAACACAGTTTAAAATTAGATAGCCTCTGAATCTTAGTTTATTTGTGGGAAAGTGTTGAAGATTAACAAAACTATTTGTTGTTTTTGTTCCAAGGAAGAAAATGATGAAATCTTTGTTTTCTTTATAAGTTGAGCCAATATATTTCAGACTGAGATGCTCTGAGAATATACATTCTTTTATAAAGTGTAAACATTTTGGGGAGAATCTGGGTTTTTTTTCTGTCAAAAACTTTTCTGAAAACAGCTCACCAAATGACAGACTGGAATCAGAATAAGCAGCATCTCAAGAGAATCCTGGAACCATTTTATGACTCTTAAAGATTTGTGATAAATTTTTTCTCTTAAAAAAAGATTGCTTTTGCTAAAGTAAATCAAGAAAAATCTAATTTACTGAGGCACATAGAGAAAATAGTTCTCTAAATGACAATTTAGTCTATTTTCTTAGGTAAAATCATGCTGTTTCTTCTATTTCTTTAAACAGATAACCTGTTTAAACAAGGAACAAAATAATGTCGTATCTTGCTACCATTTGCAGTTGAAAAGGGTGGAGGTATGATACTGTGTATATATCTCTGGTGGCCTCTGGGAAAGAATCCAGGGTATGGGGAAGGCAGAGGATAAGGAATAGTTTTTTTTTTTAGTATTATAAAATCTTTTGTACTGTTTAGTTGTTTAAGCATGTGATATTTCTTATTTAAATTAAACAAATAAATCATTGAAAATGTAACCCATATGTGCAGCTTAGACCTTCGTCTGCTCCAGACACATGCCTTTATTCCCTGTCATGTCTTCATCTCTAGTACAAAAGGGACATAGACTATTCATTCTATTCTTCCCCATTCCATGGTTGAGGTGAAGAACCCAGAGTGGGAGATAATTGTCCAAGGATATACAATTGGTTAGTACCAACGTCTAGACCAGAGCTCCAGGTATCTTAATTCTAGGGAGGTGCTTTTCTCACCCCATGGCCCTATAGGGAGAGAACAAACCGTGTTGGCTTTAAGAATGATCTTCCGTTCCATTCTTCCTTTCTGGTGCTGCTCACTAAGACTGATAACCTCTGCATCTCATGTCCGAGGGCCTCCTGCCTAGCCTTTCAGCACCAACTAACTAGAATAATAAAACCATAAAGTGTCCTAACTTAGGCCGTTTTAATTTGAGGTCTAGAGATAGGTCTCAGGAAATCTTGCATGTAATTAAGAGCTAAAACTCTGGGAGAGAGCTGTTCCTGTGAGCTGCATTGCCAAGTAAGACGAAGAAAACTTTTATACCCAGAAGAGAAAGATATAAAAGCAGTCAGATATCCAAATGTCTTCATAACAACCTGCTTATCTGCTAGAACACATCCAAGTGTTGGAAAGTCATCACCAACAACAATAAAATTCACTTGGACATTTAGCTCTATTTTGAAGTACTGGAGTGAATCTTGTTCTTGCCCTTGCTACAACCTATGTCCATTATGTGTGGTCCTTACTTTGGAGAGCCCAGGCTGACAGAATAGCCACTATCAGAAACATGCTGCCATGGCAGGAACGAAAGAGAGTTTAGAGCATATCACACCAAGAAATAAATGTTCAGCCAAGAAGTGGCATACATTATTTGTGCTTTCAGCTCATTGGCCAGAATGGTTACATGGGCTCAACCAACCACTGGGATCCAGAAAGTGCTATCATGCCATGTGCCTGGAAGGCAAAGAGCTGGAAATATTCAGTGAGCAGTATTCATTACTACCATTTTTCTAAGTGGCTAGCAGTCCTGTCCTAGTTCTAGCAATTTCTTAAATGCCAAGAAAACTTAAGCCACATAGACAACAAAGGTGATTGAAAACTCTCACAGCAGTAGGATATGCTACTGTAGTTGTTCATTTCAGAGTGCCTGTTTGTCCCTCTCCACTTCCATGGTAAAGAGACAGGTCTCTGGGGTCATGCTTGTAACATATTATTGCCTTTCTCCACAACAGAGTGGACCAGGGATTCACACTCATCCTGGTGGGGGTCAATCTGTTGGTTAGCCTATAAACAAATGTATTTTTGTGACACAGAGTTTATGGTCAAACAGATGTGGGGCCTATGAATCAAATGATTTTATAGAGTTGGGCCTAGGGCAGGGAATTTCAGCCATACTCTTAATTAATCAATCAATCAGAAATTGCCTGGGGAGAGTAGCCAATGATCAGAGAGGATGAGAATAAATGAGATAAAGTTTTATATGCAGTCCTGGAGAAGGAGAGGGTGAGAGAATGAGAGAGAAAGAGAGAGAGAGAGAGAGAGAGAGAGAGAGAGGAAGAGAAAGAGAGAAACATAACTTTAGTGGTTTCTAAATCCCAGTTGTATTCCCAAGAGGCCAACTGTGCTTCATTTCTGTGAGACAGCTTTATAGCTTCTCAGTAGTCTCCTCATCTGATTTGAGCTGCTTTCTTATCCATATTAAATGAATTGAGAATCCTAGTCACTCTGCCTCGGCATGGATTGTCATACCTAGTCTATGCCGAGTCTATGTAGAAATTTTAAAACTCATACTGAGGTGGGGTGTATGGTTGGGCGCTAAGAGAGAAGAATCTCATTGTAAACTTGTATTAACTTCATTTCATTATGTATTAGTATTCTCAATGATCTGGCATCTGGGGACTCGCTGACCTGGAAGAGGCTGCCTCTCCCAGGGTTCATTTATTCCTAGAGATAGCAAACATCTTGCCTGGGAATGCACTTTGCATATGCAAATGAACTAATCCAGAGGACACCCAACCCTCACTTCCTCACAGGCTCACTCCAGGCCATATTCTCCTGCCCTAACCACTCCAAGGGCCAGGTACCAGACAACTCAAGACAGCCGCTAAGTCCGGAGCCTGCTGAAATTATTCAAACTAGAAATCTTAAACCTGCTTGTCCTGCCATGCCCTTTTCTTTCCATAAAAAAACACAACAGAGGCTCTTGCCCCTGCTTTCTCTTCTCCCCCTCTGCTTCCTGATCCACCCTGGTTAGGTGGGCCCTGCATGGTGTGTCAGGCCTCCTGTTTCTAAGGATCTTTAAATCTAAAACTTCTTCCTTCATGACAATCATGTTTGTGTCTGCCTGTCTTATCATATCTGATTAAAACGAATCCAAGGTACATTTTAAAACAAAACCTCTGTTTTCTTCTGGGCCTCATTCTTAGATCACCTATTGATTAACTTGTCTAAAGAGTAAGGACCCGCAGTTCTGAAAGGTGGTCCTCTCAGATATCCAAATTATAAGCTGTCTGATGACATAGAAAAGAAAAAGTAATTACTTTTCCCTCGTATTTTTATGTATATGAAATGAATCACTCTTCTAAGTATATTTTTATGTAAAAAGTCAGTACTAAATGTCATAAACATGCTCTCTCTTGGGCAGAACTTGAAAACACACATATGTCCTTCCCCTTTTTTTTTTTCCAGACTCTGCAAACCACCATCCTTTTATTATGACAACAAAACAATGACCTCAGTTCTGTCAGAATTAAATTACTGATATTAAAATCCTCTTGTTTGGACTTTATGTGGGGTCTGGGACAGTCCTAGATGGTATTTGGCTAGAGAATGCGGAAATGCCTGCGTCGTGATACTGATGTATCTCTCTAGGGAAGGCTCATGGCACAATTCTCTCTCTCTAAACCCCTGGCTTTATTCCTGTGTATAGTAAGCTGGCATTCAGGCACATATAGCGTTTGTTAAAAATATCCACCTCCCTTTAGCTCCAGAACCTCGAGACACGCTGATTTAGTATAATAATACTTTCTTTAGTTGTCCTCTCAGTGTTGGTGTAAAAATTTTAAAATTGTATCCCAGCTGTCTTGGGTTCTCAGACACTGGATTTTTTTTTTTTTTTTTTCTGGTTCCGGAAGAATGGACTATACAAGCCCAATATGCTGAGTAACCAGCCCCTATGACTGTTCCTTCCCAAGTGTGTTAGTCAAGGTCTAGTCGTGAAGACAAAACTACATACTTCAAATGTTTCAAGCAGACAGGAATTAAATATAGGGATGCAGGAGACTCCAGGGAAGTGACGGAAGCTACTGCTGAGGCCACAGCCACCTCACAGCCCCCAGGCTGAAGAATGAGAGGATACGCACTGCTAATCAGTCTCCACGTCTCTGTAGCAAGAATACATTCTGTCTCTTTTCCCCTCCCTTTCCCCCTTAATACCATTTTAATATATTTTCATTCAAACCAGTGCAGTTCAGTGTCCCACATTCGGTCAATGGAAGCCTCATCTCCTTGGCCCCGAGTCCTTTTCACATGTCACAGCAGTCCTTGTAGCTTCCTCTTTTCTAATCACTCATGTGCCTCTCATTTGTTACCTGTTCTAGAACTCTGATTGGGAGGTGCTACAGGGATGTGGTTCCCAGGCTTTCAGCCCTGTGACACCAGAGAAGAGCAAGAAAGGGTGCAGAAGCGATGTTGAGTGCTGAAAGACAATTTGGGACACCATTTTTATCAGGACGTTACAATGCCTTATCTATCAGAGACAAATGCTCTGTCTAAAGGGCTAATGACTTAAGATACACTACAAAGCCTGCCCTGGTTCAAGGGTAGGGGATACAGATTTCATTTCTGGATGTTAGGAAATGAAAGAATTTATGACTATGTTTTCAAATGATCACAGTATTCTGTCTACCTTTTAAAATCTATTGAAGCTTTTGTTGTGAATATATATTATTTATTATTTACTTATTATTTATATTTTATCATTATAAAATTTCATTTAATAAAATATTTAATATTTAATAAAATATTAAATTTTATTTATTATTTATTATTTATTTATTATTAAATAAATATTATTTACAGGCAGTTTTCACAAATGTATTATGTTTATTTGAAAATAAAGCATGTTCTCTTTTATTATGGTATAGAGTTTAATATGGATCTATATAGTCTACTTTATTCATTTTGCTATTTAGAACTTTGCTATCTTTGCTAAATATTTTCCATTTTATTTCACTAGATTTGAGAGGAGTATGTTAATTTATTAGTTGTGTCTGTCTTTTTCCTTATTCATCTCCTCTGGTTTCTGCTTTATAAAGTAGCTACCATGTTCTTTTATGTGTAGATTTTAAATAAAAATTTTAATTTGATTATAGTTGACAATCAATGTTAAATTAGTTCCAGGTACAAAACACAGTGATTTGACAAGTTTATACATTATACTATGCTCATCACAAGTATAGCTACCATCTGTTACCAGACAATGCTATGATAATATCATTGACTATATTCCTTATGCTATGCTTTTTATTTCCATGACTCATTCACTCCATAACTGGAAGTCAGTATCTCCCACTCCCCTTCACCCATTTTGCCCATCCTTTTACCACCTTCCCCTCTGGGAATCATCAGTTTGTTCTTTCTGCTTATAGGTCTGATTCTGCTTTTTGTTTCTTGTTTTTTTTTTTTTCATTTGTTTTGTTTTTAGATTCCATGTATGAGTGAAATCATATGGTATTTGTCTTTCTCAGTCACACTTATTTCATTTAGCATAATACCCTCCAGATCCACCCATGTTGTCATGAAAGGCATGACACACTCTTATGACTGTGTAATGAAAGGCATGACACAGTCTTATGACTGTGTAATATTCCATTGTATATACATACTACATCTTCCTTATCCATTCATCTATCGATGGACACTTAGATTGCTTTCATAATTTGACTTTGTAAATAATGCTGCAATAAACACAGGGTTGCATATATCCTTTTGAATTAGCATTCTCATTTTCTTTGGGTTAATAGCTAGTAGTGGAATTATTCAATCATATGGTATTTCCAATTTTAATTTTTTGAGAAACCTCTATACTGTCTTCCACAGTGGCTGCACCAATTTACATTTGCACCAACAGTGTACAAGAATTCCTTCATTTTCACAACCTTTACAAAACTTTTTATCTTTCTGCCTTTTTGATTTTAGCCATTCTGCCAGGTATAAGGTGATATCTCATTGTGCTTTTGATTTGCATTTCCCTGAAGATTAGTGATGTTGAGTGTCTTTTAAGCATCTGCTGGTTATCTCTATATAGTCTTTGGAAAATGCCTATTCGGGTCTTCTGCCCATTTTTAAATCAGATTTTTTGTGTGTTTGCTTTTGTTGTTGAGTTCTATAAGTTCTTTATATATTTTGGATATTAGTCCCTTATCAGATATATCATTTGCAAATATCTTCTCCCACTACGTAGGTTGCCTTTTTGTCTTATTAAGTAGGATTTCCTTCACTGTGGAGAGGAAAGCTTTTTATTTTGATGTAGTCCTCATAGTTTAGTTTTTATTTTATTTCCTTTGCCTTAGGAGACATATGTACAAAAATGTTGCCATACCCAGCTGATGTCAGAGAAATTACTGCCTGTGTTATCTTCTAGGATTTTTATAGTTCCAGGTCTCACATTTAAGTATTTAATTCATTTTGAGTTTATTCTTGTGTATGATGTTTGAAAGTAATAGTTTCATTTTTTTTACATGTAGCTGTACCAGAACCATTTATTGAAGAGATGTCTTTTACCCATTGTATATTTTTGCCTCCTTTGTTATAAGATTAATCAACCATATAAATGTGAATTTATTTCTGGGCTCTCTATTCTGTTCTGTTGATCTCTGTGTCTATTTTTGTGCCCGTACCATATTGTTTTGATTACTATAGCTTTGTAGTATATCTTGAAATCTGGGATTGCGATTCCTTCAGCTTTGTTCTTTTCCTCAGATTGCTTTAGCTAGTCAGGGTCGATACAATTTTATGTTTCCCTACAAATTATTTATTCTATTTCTGTGAAAAATGCTGTTGGTATTTTGACAGGGATTGTATTGAATCTACAGATTGCTTTGGGTAATATGAACACTGTAACAATATTAATTCTTCTAATGTATGAGCATGGAATATCTTTACGTTTGTGTCATCTTCAATTTCTTTCATTAAATTTTACAGTTTTCAGAGTATATAAGCTTTTCACCTCATTGGTTAAGTTTATTCCTAGGTATTTTATTCTTTTTGGTGTAGTTGTAAATAAAATTATTTTCTTAATTTCTCTTTCTGCTACTTTATTATTGGTGTATAGAAATGCTCTTGATTTCTGTGGATTAGGTTTTTTATCCTGCAGCTTTACTGAATTCATTTATTACTTCTAGTATTGTTGTTGTTGTTGTTCTTGGAGTTTTTAGGATTTTCTATGTGTTCTATCACATCATCTGCAAATAGTGACAGTTAAACTTCTTCTGTACCAATATGAATGCTTCTTATTTCTTTTTCTTCTCTGATTGCTGTGGCTAGAACTTCCAGTATTTTATGTGTAGATATTAATAACTTTTTATTATGCATTTTAGTAGTTAGCATCATGAAGTGTACTTTTCTTGGTCTCATTTCATACTTGGGGGCTAAATTATGCCTTGATTGAAAAGAGTATTGTGATTCCTACTATTTGTTTGTTCATTTACATTTTTGTTTGCCATCATCTTATCTGCATTATAATCCTTCAGAGCCTTGTTTTGAATGTTTCTACAAACAGAGGTTAGAGTTATGTTTTGCTTTGGTCGCCAACCTGAATTTTGTAATAGATATGATACTCTATTTACACTTAACTAAACAACCTATTCCTTTGGTGCAGTTCAGTCATGGTTTATGTTATATTTATTCTGTGCCTATGTTTCTATATATAGAAGTATACGTGTATACAAACATACATTTTCACTATATAGAATTGTTCTGTTTTGGCATTTAGAATTTTTTTTACACCAGTTTTAGATTCACAGCAACATTAAGAGGGAGGTACAGAGATTTTCCATATACTCTCTTCCCCTATACATGCATAGCACACCTCCCTCTATCAATAATCCACCAGAGTGGTACATTTGTTACAATTGATGGACCTACACTGACACATTATAATCACCCAAAGACTATAGTTTACATTAGCTGTATGTATAACTCTTGGTGTTATACATTCTATGGGTTTGGACAAATATATAGTGACATGTATCTGCCATATGGTATCCTTATTTTCACTTCTCTAAATATCCTCTGTGCTCTGCTTATTCATCTCCCTCTCACAACCACTGATCCTTTTACTGTCTTCATAGTTCTGCATTTTCCAGAATGTCATGTAGTTGAAATCATATGCTTTGTGGCCTTTTCAGGTTGGCCTCTTTCACTTAGCAATATGTATTCAAGATTCCTTCATGTCTTTTTATGGCTTGATAGCCCATTTCTTTTTAGAACTAAATAATATCTCATTGTCTGGAGTTATCACAGTTTATTTACTTATTCATCTACAAATGGACATCTTGGTTTCCTCCAAGTTCTACCAATTATGAATAAAGCTGCTATAAACATCTGTGTGCAGATTTTTACATGAACGTAAGTTTTCAACTCCTTTAGGTAAATATTAAGGAGACTATTTGCTAGATTATGTGGCAAGAATATATTTAATTTTTTAGAAACAGCCAAACAGTCTTCCAAAGTGGTTGTAGCAGTTTGCATTCCCACCACAGTAAGTGAGAGTTCCTGTCACCCTAAATTCTGGCCAACATTTGTTGTTGTCTGTTCTAGATTTGGGTCATTCTTATAAGATGTGTAGTTAATACCATCATTGTTTTAATTTGCATTTCCCTGATTACACATTATGTGGAGCATCTTTTCACATGCTTATTTGCCATCTGTGTATCTTCTTTGGTAATATGTCTCTTAAGGTCTTTGGGCCATTATTTAATCACATCATTTGTTTCTTTATTTTTAAGAATTATTTTTATAGTTTGGATAACAGTACTTTATCAGCTATATCTTTTGCAAATATTTTCTTCTAATCTGTCCCTTATTCTCTCATTCTCTTGATATTGTCTTTCAAGGGTAGGAGCTTTTAGGGGCACCTGGGTGGCTCAGTCAGTTAAGCGGCTGACTTCGGCTCAGGTCATGATCTCGCGGTCCGTGGGTTCGAGCCCCGCATCGGGCTCTGTGCTGACAGCTCAGAGCCTGGAGCCTGTTTCAGATTCTGTGTCTCCCTCTCTCTGACCCTCCCAAGTTCATGCTCTCTCTCTGTCTCAAAAATAAATAAACGTTAAAAAAAAATTAAAAAAAAAGAGTAGGAGCTTTTAATTTTAATAAGTTCAGTGTATCCATTCTTTCTTTCATGGATCATGCTCCTTGTTATATTTCAAAGTCATAGGCATACCAAGGTCATCTAAGTTTTCTTCTATATTATCTTCCAGAAGTTTTATAAGTAAGCATATTACATTTCAGTCTGTGATCCATTTGGGATTAATTTTTGTGGGAGGGGTGTCATGTCTGTGTCTAGATTTTTTTTCTTTTTTGCGTATAGATACCCAGTTATTCTAGCATCATTTATTGAAAAGGCCGTATTTGCTCCATTGAATTGCCTTGACTCGAAAGGAATCAATGATCAGTTGACTATATTTATGTGGGTTTATTTCTTGGCTTATAATTTTGTGCCATTGATTGATCTGTCTATTCTTTCCCCAATACCACACTGACTTGATTACTGTAACTTTATAGGAAGTCTTAAAGTTGGGCAGTATCAGTCCTTCAACTTTCTTCCCCATCAATATTGTGCTGACTATTCTGGGTATTTTGCCTCTCCATATAAATGTTAGAATCTGTTTATCAACATCCATGAACTTGCTGGGATTTTGATTGGGATTGCATTGAATCTATAGATCACGATGGAAAGAACTGACATCTTGACAATATTGTCATTCCATATATAAACATGGAAAATCTCTCCATTTATTAGGTCTTTGATTTCATTCATTGGGATTTTATAGTTTTCTCCATAGAGATCTTGATGTATTTTGTTAGACTTATACATAGATATTTCATTACTTTTGGGTGCTAGTATAAATAATACTGTGGTGTTAATTTTAAACTCAACTTGTTTATTACTAATGTATAGGGAAGCAATTGACTTTTGTATATTAAGCTTTTATCCTGCCAGCTTTTTTAATGCTTATTAGTTTCAGGAGGGTGGTGTTTTTTTGTTGTTTGTTTGTTTGTTTGTTTTTGAAGTTTTTGGGATTCTCTTTGGGATGAGATTAGCATGTTCCCTAGTTTCAGTTACATACAGTCAATGAATGTTTGGAAGGAGATGATCTTTCTGACAGATTATCAGAAAGTCACTGTAGGAGAATAGTAGTGAGAGATATAGAAACCCTGTTTGGATCATTTTTCCTGTCTCTTATTTGGAACAAAAACTTTAAACCTCTGGTGGAAGGGCAGCACATATTATCTCTTTTGTTGAAGGCCCCCTGAAGCTAGTGGAGGAAACAGGAAATTAAAAAAATAATGATAATAAAAGAAGAAAAAAAAAACCTTCTATTCTGGAAGGAAGAATAAGAAATTGCCCTTGACCCAGATCACTGTCGATTTACTTCTGCTGGTTGAGAGGCAGAATTACCAAGAAAGCTCTTTTTTTTTTTTTTTTTTTTTTTTGTGAGACACAAAGGGACAGATCTTGCCTAAGACTGAGGATAAAGAAATAAGTAAAGATAATATTCCCACCTTCTATCACAGGGTAGCTAACAATGAATAACAAGTAACACTAGTCTATCATTGGGAGAAGGGCAAGAAGATAGAATGACATTCTGTGAAGCTTAGGTTCACAGAAAAGACTAAACTCGAGAGTGCAAAGGAAACCCTGAAAAATGTCTTTTAGAAACTCAGCCTCAACCTCAAGTACATGGTAATGCTGGAGGAATGTGAAGCCAGTAGTGTGGTTAAGGTAAACAGAACTAGAAAAACCCAAACCCCAGGCAACTCCTGATTATGCTGACTCAACTTTTCACAGTAAATATGTAGTGGAGGTGTGTCCAATTCCAAACATAAAATACTATATACCTCAGACTTTACTCTCCCACACATGATACTCAGCTTTCAACCAGAAATTACAAGATACAAAAAATGCAAGAGAAAACAGCCTTCTGTTGAGAGACAATGTAATCTACAGAACCCAGATGGTGAAGCTATTAGGCAGGGTATTAAAAAGAAAAAATTATGATTTATATGTTAAAGTTCTAGTGTAAAAGTTTAAAAAGGTGGTTAATTTATAAGAACATATGGAAAATTTTAGCAGAGAAATGGAAACTGTAAGCAAGTAGCAAATAAAAATACCAGAAATAAAGCTATAGTAACAAAGAAAAAGATAAGTCAAAACAAAGTATTCAAACTAAAATAGAAAAAGAGAGAAAAGCCAGTGCATCTGAGAACCATGGGGCAATGTCAAATGGTCTCAAATATGAGCTTTTGGAATCACAGAATGAAAAAGAAAATAATGAGAAGAAATATTTGATAATTGCTAGAATGTCTCCCAAATAATGAAAAACTTTAAATCATAGATCTGAAAATCTCATAGAACAGTCACTAGAATAAAATACTAGGAAGGAAGAAAAGAAGGAAGGAGGAAAAGAGGGAGAGAACCCCTAGACACATCATACTTAAACTATTAAAAACCAAAGATAAAGATGAAATCTAGATGGCAGAGAGGGGGAAAAGACACATTATATACAGAGGAACAAAGGCCAGAATTTAAGCAGATTTTTATCATAAACTTTCTAAGCCTGAAGATGATGGAGTGTCATCTTTGAAAGTGCTGAAAGAGGGGGGAAAATGACCACCCCAGAAATCAGCACCCAGTTACTTTACCACTGGAAAACAAAAAATGTAGACTTTATGGACAGGAAAGAAACAAGGAATTCATTATCAGTAAACTTTCACTACAAGAAGCTATAAAGGTGGTTCTTTTGGTAGAAAAAATATACCAGACAGAAACTTGGATCTATGCCCACACCTAAAAATGTTGGAAATGGTACAAATAAAGGTAAAAATAAAATTTATTTTTCTTATTTTGGTTACTGTAAAAGATAACTGACTAAAGAAGAATTAGTAGAAATGTGTTTTGCATATACAATGTATAAATGTTTATTGAAACCATTTTAATATTTGGTTATTGAGAAAGCCCATCAAAGTTTATCGCCATAAAACCTCAAGATCATTATTCACCATATCACTTATTCAACACCCACCAGACATCCAACAAAAATCATTCAAAGGTTTTAATATTTTTAAAAATTTTTCTAAAATTATGTCTATATTTTCTCTACAATTTTTTTGTCTAAAAGGAAACTTATTGTATGAATACTTGTGGATGATTTTTATTGTGGTTCAACTTCTAAGAATGACTTAATTGTTTTTCCCACTCTGATATCTTTTATGCTTTATAGAAAAAATGGCTAAATTGCCCAATTTGATTCATAACAACAGTCTCCATTTGTTTATCCCAGGCATTTTTCCAACAGTGTTCTCTAAATTTATGGTATTATTTGTGTACCCTCTTCCCCTCTTATCTAAATTCCAGTTCTGCTTTGGGTAAAATTAGATCTTTTTTTTTTTTTTTTTTTTTTTTTTTGAGAGAGAGAGAGAGAGAGAAAGAGAAGAAAAGAGGTGAGAGGGAAAGTCTTTTATTATATCAGGGGAAAATCCTTTTTATTCTATAATTTTTCTTGTTTTGGGCAGAAACAGATATGTTAAAAAACAGGGTTTTTTTTTTGTTTGTTTGTTTTGTTTTTTGGGTTTTTGTTTTTGTTTTTGTTTTTGTTTTTTTTTTTTTTTTTGCTGCAAAAAGCTTCATTGTTTTCATTTGGTCCACGGCTTGGGAGAGGGCTACAGGTGGTGCCTAGTGGCTGCAAGGAGAGACTCGGACACAAGCCCTGGCACCCGGGGGATGTCAGAGGGACCCTCTCAATGGCTGCTGGGCTCCAGAGACTTCTAGTCGTGCTCGAGGGTGAGCCTTTCAAAGAGATACTCACCCAGGCCAGCCTGGGGGCCGGAGAGCCTGCGGAGATTAGTCAGATGGTCGCCCATTTGATGAGTTTCACCTCATCTAGGAAGTGATTCTCCAGGAAGTCACAGAGATTGGGGTCTGCACGGGCAGAACTCAGGGCAGGAGGATCCAAAAGACCTGCTTCAGGTTCTTCTCCACAAGCCGGGCGGCTTCCACGGCGTCCAGAGTTTTACCCCACGCATCTTGGGACGGCGCGCGCATGTCCCAGAAGACGGCGCAGCTGCCACACTGGTTTTGCGTCCTCAAAAGACGCTCAGCGCCTTCCCGCTTCTCCTCAGCCACCCCGTGGGAGAAGCGGCCCACGCCCTCCAGAGCCGCGGTGGAACTAGAAGCCCAGAGAGAGGTAGGTGTAGAAGGCGGCTCTCAGGTGCTTGCCGACTAGGCGGTTGACGGCGGCCTCCACCTCTGTGGAACAAACTCTGACGAATCTGGGAGCTCATGGTTGGTCGGTAATGAACCAAGTTCAAAATCGGGTGTTGGCTGGCCCCAGGGGCAGAGGGTGGGCAAAAAGATGGCTCCCGACGTTGTGACTGGAAAAAAGGTTGGAGGGTGGTCAGAGGCTGGTAGAAGGGCCGTCCCTGGGTCTGTTCCGTCCAAACGCTGTTGAAGCAAGAGAGCGATCCGGAGGACTGCCGGGCGCACTGCCAAAACAGTTCGTATTTTTATATGCATGTTCGTATGTCTTTTTCTGTGCATCTAAATGGACTGTTACGCTTCTAGGTTAAGCCAAACATTTGATCAGTTTTCATATGTTTCTGTGTTGGAGTGGGCAAAAGAAGTCTGCCACAAAAATTTTGTGGTGCTTAGTAAATATAAATTCGATACTACCAGAAGTGATGTAATGTGGTAGATGAGAAACCCCATCCAACTTAGACCCCAACCGCTTCAACAGAAATCTGCACTTCTCATGCTTTCTGTTTATCTCACAACCCTTCATAGACTTCTCATAACCTACAATGATCTGCATCAAAATAGAAAAACAAAGTTTTTTTTTTTTAACTCTGTATTTCTGTTTGTGCTCACTGTCATTACTAAACAGTGTATTGAGGATTGTTGTCCTGTTGTGTGTGCGTGTGTTTTTCCTTACATGTAAGACAAAATGAGATTAGTGAAGTGCTGGGATTCTCATTAGGGGAGTGACTTAGCTCACCTTATCCACACTTCAAAGATTTCTGTTGCCTCCACCAGGTAGCAGATCTAAACTTTACAGTAGTCCCCCCTTATCTGTGGGTGATATGTTCCCAAACCTCCAGCTGATGAAACCACAGATAGTATACCAAATCCTATATGCACCATATTTTTCTATACATAGAAACCTATGAAAGTTTAATTTATAAATTAAGCATAGAGATTAACAACTAAAACATAATAAAATAGCACAATTATAATATACTATAATAAAAGTTTTATAAATGTGTTTTCTCTTTCAAATTATCTTATTGTACTGTACTCATCCTTCTTCTTGTGATGATGTGAGATGATAAAATGCCTACATGACGAGATGAGGTGAATGACGTAGGCATTGTGACATAGTGTAAAACTACTGTTGACTCTCTGATGGTATGTCAGGAGGATCATCTCCGTCCAGATAATGGTTGACCGTGGGTAACTGAAACCATGGAATGCAAAACTGTGGAAAATGAAACTGTGGACAGGGAAGACTTCTGTACATTTTTTCTTCTCATTACTAGAAAAAGAAAGTCATTTCCAATCCATTTTTAAGGCTAGACTCCCAGGGTAAGAAATAATAAGGAAGACTTAAAAGGTCATCTGAAGTTATTTGTGACCAAGTTTATAGCTTTTCTCAATTTTCTCAGTTGTTATTAAATGGTGACTATATTTGTACAACATAGTAATTGTTTATTTTGATCACCACAAAATGTCTGTAAAACATACTTGTAAAATGTAAGTGGGACAATAATTCAATAAATTGTCTCATAAAATGTAATCTGTCTTCTATAATAACAAACATTTTTATTTATTTATTTTCTGAAAGACCCCGCATACCTAATAGATATTACACATTTTTGTTTCTAAATATTTTATTTAAAAAGAGAGAGAGGGGAGCTCCTGGGTGGCTCAGTCGGTTAAGCATCTGACTCTTGATTTTGGCTTGGGTCATCGTCTCATGGGTTCGTGAGATCTAGTCCTCTGTTGGACTCTGCATTGACAGTGCACAACCTGCTTAGGATTCTCTCTCTCCCTCTCTCTGCCCCATCCCCACTCTCTCTCTCTCAAAATAGATAAATAAACATTGAAAAAAAAAAGAAAGAGAGGAGCACAAATTATAAGAGTAAGCCCATGTAATCAATTCTCAGATCAAGAAGTAGAACACTAATCTGTCATTCCAGAACTCCCACTTGTCTCCTTCCTAGTGATTGCTGCCACCAAGGTAACTATTATCCTAATTCACCAAATTATTTTTACAAAATTTTTACTTTTATAAAAATGGAATCAAGCACTGTAAGCCTTTCTGTACCTGACTTCTTTAGTTCATGACCATGTTTGTGAGATTCATTCCTACTGTTTTGCACAGCATGTTTGTTACTTTTTGTGGCAGCATGGTATTTCACTGTATGGCTTTATTCATCTATTCAACTACTGATGCTGTCCATCATTTATCCTTATTATACATATACATACATATACATACTCGATACAACATACAGTGCCATATTGAATACAAATGGTGATAGTGGGAGATGTTTACTCATCCATTCCCAGAGTCAGGGGGGAGTTTTCAATATTTCACACTTAAGTATCATTTTTATGGCAGTTTTTTATACATACTCTTTATCAGTTTAAGGTAATTCCTTCTCTTTATTAATAATTTCCATTTTTAGGTCAATATTCTTTGTTACAGAAACATTTCTTTTATTCCTAGTTTGCCTAGAAGTTATTTTCCCCCCTGTAGTCTGACATTTTATCAAATGTTTTTCCTGTGTCTGAGACCTATGGTAATGTTCCCTGTTTTGTTCCTGAAATAAGTTATTCGTGGTTTCTCTGTTTTTCATTGCTTAATCTTGCTAGGAGACTATCAATTCATTTCTCTTTCCAAAAAATTAATTTTTTAACATTTATTTTCTATTGCGTATATTTTCTGTTTCATTTATTTTTGTACTTTTATAATTTATTTTCTTTATTATTACTTATTTTTTCTTCTATACTTTTTCTTGAGTTTAATATAGTTTCATCTTCTTACTTCTTGTGATGAATACCTAAACAATTGATTTTTCAGTTTCTTAATTATGAATTTAAATTATAAATTTCCATCTCAGCACAGTAGTAACTAAATGATGTCTCAAAATACTATATTTCGGTTATTTTTCAGCTCAAATATTTTATTAGGCACTATGGCTCATCTTTTACTCATTAATTATATAAATATGTTGCTTAATTTCTAGAAATTTGAAGATTTTATATTTATTGTTACTGATTTCTATCTTCATTCCACTATAATCAAATAATATATTTGGATTATTGAAATCCCTTTAGATTTGTTGGCTTTGGCTTTTGGGCTCCAATAGAATTTATTTTTGTAAATGTTCCATATACATTTGCCAAAATTGTATATTCTATCATCCTTTGGTACATTTTAACATAAAAGTATTTTCATTTTGTTAATTGTGTTGCTCAGAATATCTAGCTTTACTAATTTTCTGGACGGTTTTTTTTTTTTAAGAGTTACCAAATTAGATGTGTTAAATTCCCCCTCTTTGAATGCAGATTTGTATATTACTCTTTTTAAATCTGTCCATTTTTAGCTTTATTAGTAGGTCTATACAATGCAATTTTTATACCTTCCTGGTGGGTGGGATATTTTGTTATTATTAAAGATTGCTTTTAAAAATATTTATTTATTTATTTAGAGAGAAGGGTGGGGAAGGGTGGGGTGGGGGGGACAGAGGACCCGAAGCAGACTCTGTGGTGGCAGCAGACAGCCTCATGCAGAGCTCAAACTCATAAACCATGAGATCATGACCCGAGCCAAAGTCAGATGCTTAACCAACTGAGCCACCCAGGTGCCCCAAAGATTGCTTATTATCTTTAGGAATGTTTCTTGCCTTAAAATAGATCTTATCCCATATTAGTGTAGCAAAGTTAGTTTTCTTTTGGTGTTTGTATACTCTTTCTCATTAGGAGCACATAGTCAGGCTTTTAAAAAATATTTATTTTGAGAGTGGGGGAAAGAGAGCAAGTGTGCAAGTACGCAGGGGAGGGGCAGAGAGAGAGAGGGAGAATTCCTTCTGGAATTTTTTTTCTTCTTCCTGGAAAACTCCCATTAGTATTTATTTTGAGTTTGTTGTTGTCAAATCCCAGTTTTTGTCTGGAAATAGTTTCTCTCTCTCTTTTTTTTTTTAAAGAAGATATTCAAAGACTCATGTATTATTTGTTTTTACCTTCATGCATATGGGAAAAGAAGGGAGTGTCAATTAACCTTTTGTGGCCTGAAAAAGTCACAAACCATGATATATTTTTGAAAACAGTGATGTCAGTGTAAATACTGTTACCAGGATAAAAAGTTATAAAATAGGCCAATCAATCAGAATTACAAATACTTTAGGGACTAAAGGTTATTTTTATAATATGGAACCATTGCTGAAGTTCAGTTATTTTACCAAGTTCCTTTGTTAGCATTAACTCTAACATGGAAATTATGAATCAAAATAATAGCTGCAATAAAAGAAGATATGTCTTTGGAGGAGCCAAGATGGTGGAACAGCATGGAAGTTTTGTATGTCTCACGTCCGTGATATACAGCCAGACCAACATTAAACCATCCTGCACACCTAGAAAACTGATCTGAGGATTAAAACAACAATCTGCCCAACCTGAACCACAGAACTCAGCAGGTACATGGTGCAGAGAGGTGAACTGGGGGAGAGAGAAGCTGCGGAGGGCAGGGAGCCACTTTTGAGTGTGGAGAGAGGATGGAGACAGGGAGGGGGGGAAGAATAAGGGAAAAGCACCCTCACCCCCAAAAGCAGCTGGAGATAAAGTAGAAAAGTGGAAAGAGCCATAGGGACTTAACTAAAAGGGGAGAAGGAGAAAGGAGAGGGTTGAAGTTCTATTAAGACTATAAACAGGGGACCACAGAGCCTGAAACTCTGCAGCTCGATACGTGGTGGTGGCACTCTGGTGGGAAGGGTGAGTCACCAGGAGCAGAGTGGAGTCCTGAATTCTTCAGGCCACATGGGGAGAGGTGATTCCCCTGGTGGGAGGACACCTGGTAGAGGCTGTGTGGGTCCCCCAAAAGCAAGGCCCTGGTGGACCCGGAGAACAGCCACATTCACTGGTGCTGGAACAATGTCATTAAGGGAGAAGCCTGGTGCCAGATGTGTGTTGTGATTTTCCTTAATCCCTGAAATGCTGCTGCTACACCATTTCATGAACTTTTTCTGGGACAGGCTGACACCTGGCCACAGTCTCTGGGCATTGGCAGTGGCACGGTCCAACAAACTTTCCTGGGTAGGTGAGACCCTCCTGTAGAGGGGCAGAACGGATCAAAGCAGTCCCTTGGAAGTAAGGGGTTGGGAAAAACAGCCACATGGGAGACAAAACCCAGGAGGGAGGTGCTGCCTGGGGCTTGGTCACAGACTGTGTAAAAGCAGGGAGTGGACAAAAGCCGGAGACAAAGGACGGGTGCATGATTGCTGACTGGGGAGAACAGAGTGCTGATACTAGAGACTGGGTAGCTGGGTGACTCCATTTTCACCACTCCTGAGCATGTGCATACACACCTACAAGCACCACAACAATCCACCTCAGTAAGCTAAGCAGCTCCATCTGTGGAGAACAGAGCCGTTACACTAAGCCCTGCCCAACTGGGCCAACCTTGCTCTTCAGGAACACAAGTTTCTCCACCTGCTTAGTTTATGGACTATAAAGAGCTTCATAGTCTGACTTCTAGGGGAAAACAAAGTAATTTCAGTCATATTTCAAACTGTTCGCTGGTCCATCTATTCAATTTTCTTTCTTTTTAAAATTTTTTTTCTCTTTTTTGTTTCTTTTTCTTGAATACAGAAAGAAAAAAAATCATTTTTATTAAAAATATTTTTCTTTAACTTTTTCTATATGTTTTACTTTTCTGTATTTTTTCTCAAATTCTATTTTACTTCCCTCATTTGATTTTTAGTCTACTTCAGTGTATTCATTTTTTCAAATTTTCAAATGATTTCCTTTTTTTCTTTCCCCCTTTTTCTCTAGTCTTTCAAGCCCCTTTCAACACCCAGACCAAAACACACCTAGGATCTAGCATCATTTGTTCAATTTGTGTGAGTGTGTTTGTTCTTAAGATTTTAATTTTAATATTTTTATAATTTTATTTTTTTTACTTCATTAATTCCTTTTCTTCCTTCAAAATGATGACACGAAGGAATTCACCCCAAAATAAAGAGCAGGAAGAAATGAGAGCCAGGGACTTAACCAACACAGATACAAGCAAGATGTCTGAAACAGAATTTAGAATCACTATAATAAGAATACTAGCTGGAGCCAAAAATAGATTAGAATCCCTTTATGTGGAGATAAAAGAAGTAAAAGCTAGTCAGGATAAAATAAAAATGCTATAACTGAGCTGCAATCTCGAATGGATGCTGCAGTGGCAAGGATGGATGAGGCAGAGCAGAGATTCAGAGATATAGAGGAGAAACTTCTGAAGAATAATGAAGCAGGAAAAAAGAGGGAGATTAAGGCAAAAGAGCACAATTTAAGAATCAGAGAAATCAGTCACTCATTAAAAAGGAACAACATCAGAATCATAGGGGTCCCAGAAGAGGAAGAGAGAGAAATAGGAGTAGAAGGCTTATGTGAGCAAATCATAGCAGAAAATTTTCCTAACCTGGGGAAAGACACAGACATCAAAATCCAGGAAGCACAGAGGACCCCCATTAGATTCACCTAAAACCTACCATCAGCAAGGCATATCATAGTCAAATTCACAAAATTCTCAGGCAAGGAGAGAATCATGAAAGCAGCAAGGGAAAAAAAGTCTTAACCTGCAAGGGAAGACAGATCAGGTTTGCAGCAGACCTATCCACAGAAACTTGGCAGGCCAGAAAGGAATGGCAGGATATATTCATTGTGCTGAATCAGAAAAATATGGACCCAAGAATTCTTTATCCAGCAAGGCTGTCATTCAAAATAGAAGGAGAGATAAAAAGTTTACCAGACAGAAAAAAAATTAAAGGAGTTTGTGACCACTAAACCAGCCCTGCAAGAAATTTTAAGGGGGACTCTCTGAGGGGAGAAAAGATGAAAACAAACAAACAAAAAATAAAGACCAAAAGCAACAAAGATTGGAAAGGACCAGAGAACACCACCAAAAACTCCAACTCTACAAGCATCATAATGACAGTAAATTCATATCTTACAGTACCCACTCTAAATGTCAATGGACTCAATGCTCCAGTCAAAAGACAGTAACAGAATGGATAAGAAAACAAGATCATCTATTTGCTGTTTATAAGAGACCCACCTTAGACCTAAAGATTGAAAGTAACGGGATGGAGAACCATCTATCATGCTAATGGTCAACAAAAGAAAGCCGGAGTAGCCCTAGTTATGTAAGACAACCTAGACTTTAAAATAAAGATTGTATCAAGAGATGTAGAAGGGCATTATATCATAATCAAGGGGTCTATCCACCAAGAAGACCTAACAATTGTAAACATTTATGCGCCAAACTTGAAAGCACTCAAATACATAAATCAACTAATCAGAAACATAAATAAACTCATCAGTAGTAATACCATAAGAGTAGGAGACATCAGCACCCCACTCACAGCAGTGGACAGATCATCTAATCAAAAAATCAACTAGGAAACAATGGCTTTGAATGACACACTGGACCAGATGGACTTAACAGATATATTCAGAACATTTCATTCTAAAGCAGCAGAATGTACATTCTTCTCCCATGCACATGGAAAATTCTCCAGAATAGACCACATCTGGGACACAAATCAGCCCTAAGCAAGTACAAAAAGATCGAGATCATACCGTGCATATTTTCAGACCACAATGCTATGAAACTCAAAGTCAATCACAAGAAAAAATTTGCAAAGGTAACAAATACTTGGAGACTGAAGAACATCCTACTAAAAATGAATGGGCTAACCAAGAAGTTAAACAGGAAATAAAAAAGTATATGGAAGCCAATGAAAGTGATAACACCACAACCTAAAACCTTTAGAACACAGCAAAAATGGTCATAAGAGGAAAGTATACAGCCATCCAGGCCTTTCTAATGGAGAAAAGATCTCAGGTACACAACCTAACCTTACACCTTAAAGAGCTGGAAAAAGAACACCAAATAAAACCCAAAAACAGCAGAAAACAGGAAATAATAAAGATTAGAGCAGAAATTAATGCTATAGAAACTAAAAACAAAAACAAAACCAGAAAAAACAGAACAGATCAATGAAACCAGAAGCTGGTTGTTTGAAAGAATTAACAAATTTGATAAACTACTAGCCAGTTTGATCACAAAAAAAAAGGAAAGGACCCAAATAAATAAAATCAAGAATGAAAGAGGAGAGATCACAACCAACACAGCAGAAATAAAAACAGTAATAAGAGAATATTATGAGCAATTATACACCAATAAAATGGGCAATCTTGAAGAAATGGACAAATTCCTAGAAACATATACACTACCAAAAATGAAACAGGAAGAAATAGAAAATTTGAACAGACCCTTCACCAGTAAGGAAATCGAATTAGTAATAAAACATCTGTGAAAAAACAAGAGTCCAAGGCCAGATGGCTTTCCAGGGGAATTGTACCAAACATTTAAGGATGAGTTAACATCTATTCTCTTGAAGCTATTCCAGAAATAGAAATGGAAGGAAAATCCCATACTCTTTCTATGAAGCCAGCATTACCTTGATTCCAAAACCAGACAGAGACCACACTAAAAAGGAGAACTATAGACCAATTTCCCTGATCAACATGGATGCAAAAGTCCTCAACAAGATATTAGCCAACCGGATTCAACAATACATTAAAAAAATTATTCACCACAACCAAGTGGGATTTATACCTGGGATGCAGGGCTGGTTCAATATCCGCAAAATAATTAACATGATTCATCACATCAATGAAAGGACAAGAACCATATGATCCTCTCAATAGATGCAGAGATAGCATTTGACAAAATACAGCATCCTTTCTTGATAAAAACCCTCAAGAAAGTAGGGATAGAGTGATCATACCCCAAGATCATAAAAAGCATATACAAAAGACCCAACACTAATATCATCCTCAATGGGGGAAAACTGAGAGCTTTCCCCCTAAGGTCAGGAACAAGACGGGGATGTCCACTCTTGCCACTGTTATTCAACGTAGTATTGGAAGTCTTAGCCTCGGCAGTCAGACAACACAAAGAAATAGAAGGCATCCAAATTGGCCAGGACCAGGTCAAACTTTCACTCTTTGCAGATGACATGATACTCTATGTGGAAAACCCAAAACATTCCTCCAAAAAACTGCTAGAACTGATTCATGGATTCAACAAAGTTGCAGGATATAAAATCAATGCACAGAAATTGGTTGCATTCCTCTTCACTAACAATGAAGCAACAGAAAGAGAAATCAAGGAATCGATCCCATTTACAGTTGCACAAAAAAGGTGAAAAATCTATACACTGAAAACTATAGAAAGTTTATGAAAGAAATCGAAGAAGACACAAAAAAATGGAAAAAGATTCCATGCTCCTGGATAGGAAGAACACATATTGTTAAAAACGTTGATACTACCCAAAGCAATCTACATATTCAATGCTATTCCTATAAAATAACACCAGGATTTTTCACAGAGCTAGAACAAATAATCCTAAAATTTGTATGGAACCAGAAAAGACCCTGAATAGCCAAAGCAATCTTGAAAAAGAAAACCAAAGCTGGAGGCATCACAATCCCAAACTTCAAGTTATACTACAAAGTTGTAATCATCAAGACAGTATGGTACTGGCACAAAAACAGACACTCAGGTCAATGGAACAGAATAGAGAACCCAGAAATGGACCCACAAATGTATGGCAACTAATCTTTGACAAAGCAGGAAAGAATATCCAATGGAATAAAAACAGTCTCTTCAGCAAGTGGTGCTGGGAAAACTGGACAGTGACATGCAGAAGAATGAACCTGGACCACTCTCTTACACCATACACAAAAATAAACTCAAAATGGATGAAAGACCTAAATGTAAGACAGGAAACCATCAAAATCCTCGAGGAGAAAGCAGGCTAAAACCTCTTTGATCTTGCCTGCAGCAACTTTTTACTCAACACATCTCTGGAAGCAAGGGAAACAAAAGCAAAAATGAACTACTGGGACCTGATCAAAATAAAAAGCTTCTACACAGCGAAGGAAACAATCAGCAAAACTAAAAGGCAACCAACAGAATGGGAGAAGATATTTACAAATGACATTTCAAACAAAGCGTTAGTATCCAAAATCTGTAAGAACTTATGGAACTCAACACCCAAAAACCAAATAATCCAGTGAAGAAATGGGCAAAAGACATGAATAGGCACTTCTCCAGAGAAGACATCCAGATGGCCAACCAACACGTGAAAAAATGCTCAACATCACTCATCATCAGGGAAATACAAATCAAAACCACAATGAGATACCACCTTCCACCTGTCAGAATGGCGAACATTAACAACTTAGGCAACAACAGATGTTGGTGAGGATGAGGATAAAGAGGATCTCTTTTGCACTGTTGGTGGCAATGCAAGCTGGTGCAGCCAGTCTGGAAAATAGTATGGACGTTCCTCAAAAAATTAAAACTAGAACCACAGTAGGACCCAGCAACTGCACTACTAGGTATTTATCCAAAGGATACAGGTATGTTGTTTTGAAGGGGCACATGCACCCCAATGTTTAGAGCAGCACTGTCAACAATCGCCAAAGTATGGAGAGAGCCCAAATGTCCATCGGTGGATGAATGGATAAAGAAGATGTGGTATATATATATATATATATATATGTATATATATATATATATATATATATACACAATGTAGTATTACTCGGCAATCAAAAAGAATGAAGTCTTGCCATTTGCAACTACGTGGATGGAACTGGAAGGTATTATGCTAAGCAAAATTAGTCACAGAAACACAAATATCAGATGACTTCACTCATGTGAGGACTTTAAGGCACAGAACAGATGAACATAAGAGAAGGGAAGCAAACATAATATAAAAACAAGGAGGGGGACAGAACATAAGAGACTCAAATGTGGAGAACAGAGGGTTATTGGAGGGGTTGTGGGAGGGGGGATGGACTAAATGGGTAAGGGGCATTAGGGAATCTATTCCTGAAATCATTGTTGTACTATATGCTAATTAATTTGGATATAAATTAAAGAAATAAAATTAAAAAAATAAAAGAAGATACATCTTAAAATTTTTTTTAATGTTTTTTTCATTTTTGAGAGACAGAGACAGAGCGTGAGTGGGGCGGGGCAGAGAGAGAGAGAGAGAGAGACAGACAGACAGAATCTGAAGCAGGCTTTAGGCCCTGAGCTGTCAGCACAGAGCGCCATGCGGGGCTGGAACCCATAAACTGTGAGATCATGACCTGAGCCAAAGTTGTATGCTTAACTGACTGAGCCACTCAGATGCCCCTGTCCTTTTTTTAAAAAAAAATCTTGTTGGTATTTCTTCATAAATATTAGAAAGGTCTATAATTTCAAGGCCAAGTGCTATCATTTTACTAACTAGTACGAAGAGATATTAAAGCTTGTCTGAGAAAAAAAAAAACTAACAATAAGCAAAACAAACAAACAAAACAACAACAACAACACAAAAAACCCCAAAAAAACCCCAAAACAAAAAAGTTTAGTATTATAACCAGGAGAATATGGAACATGTAATTAGATAAGAAATATGACATAATCAGGGCCAATGAAACATTAGGATAAGCCTGCTGTTAGCATTTTGGGAAAAGTTTCTCTTCAGACTATTCTTTATTTCCTCTTAAAATTGTCATGCTTGCTGGGGTGCCTGGGTGGCGCAGTCGGTTAAGCGTCCGACTTCAGCCAGGTCACGATCTCGCGGTCTGTGAGTTCGAGCCCCACGTCAGGCTCTGGGCTGATGGTTCAGAGCCTGGAGCCTGTTTCTGATTCTGTGTCTCCCTCTCTCTCTGCCCTTCCCCCGTTCATGCTGTGTCTCTCTCTGTCCCAAAAGTAAATAAAAAACGTTGAAACAAAAATTTAAAATAAAATAAAATTGTCATGCTTGCTTACAGCTTTTATAATGACCTTGATGTCTTGCTAAGTTGACACTGATGATTTCCTTGTGGAAAGATGCAAAATGTCTCAGTCCTTGGTAACACCGTTGAAGTGCTTAACTGACCAGCATGAACACAGCCCTACCTATTAGACATATCAAAGGTGAAATAAAAGATATCCTTATTCCTTAAAGCCAACTTGAAGAAGTTCTGTTACTGGTGCAAATAACCTAAGGGAAAGGTAAACAAACAAACAAACAAACAAAAAGAAGTAAACCCAGTGAAACTTTTGGCAAAGGGAATGAGATAACATTTGAATAAATCAGGCCCTATTCTTTCTGAACATGGGTTCAGTGTGCACTGTGGTAATTGAAAGGTAGGGATGGTTAACTGAATTCAAATGATTCAATTCATCGGGAAGGAAGACAGTGTGAACATACACCTAAGTCCTACTCTATATCCTATTTTACAGCATTTGTTTTAGTAAGAAAAATAGTTGGGGGGATTTGTTCTAACAGTATGTTTGAATAGGAAAAGCTCATGACTTCTGAGAATTCATTCATTAATTCGGTATCCATGGAGCCACTCTGTGTCCTAGACACTGAGGTTGTAAAAAGATGAATTAAAAATTCCTGCATTCAAAAAGCTCCAGATCTACATTTAGGATAAGATTTTAGTCAGAATCTTCTCCTAAGCCATAAATAAGGAATTCACCTCTGAAAGCCATACTGCTTTTGTGGTTGCAGGGGATTAACATTATCCTGTTTTATGAATTGATATGTAAATTTAAATTTTTGTTGAAAATGTGTAAATTTTCGCATGGATTGAACTAAAGTGGTGCTTTAGTTACTTAAAAAAGAGTAGTTAACTTTCACTACTTGCAGTGCTTGAATGGATAATTTGTTTTCTGGTGTCCAATGAGATTTTTTTTGCCTAGATTTTATTGCTTATATAGGATTAGAGATTTGTTTTCACTCTGACACTTTATGAATTATTTTTCTTAACATTTGCCAAAACTCCCATGGCAGCATATTGGCCAAAACAAATTTCACCCTTTAAAGACATAAGTTCAAAAGTCCCAGAAACACTAATGAATTACAGTGTGATGTGAAATAGACAAATAGTTAATATAAACTAAATTTTGGGATTCCAGCAGTTGAGGATTTGGGGCTTCATAATGTAGCAGCTATTTTCAGTGTTTTAGTTCGATGCCTGTGTCAGAGACAGATAAACAAAGGGAACTCATCTGAGCATATAAAACTATGTTCTAGGATTCTTGAACTCTTTTCTATGTGTCTCTATCATGATAATGTTTCCTGTTCTGGTCCTGAATGTCCAGGAAAAGGTCACTGGGGATTATTGAGAAGAAGGTGCTGCAGTGCTCTTCCCTATGTCCTGAGGTCCCTTTGTCTGGTTTTCCCCCATTCCTCAATTCCAGATGTTTCCCAGCATAGTGGATATTTTTCTTCATTTTTTCCTCTTATAGCAATAACCTTCTGTCCTCTTGGGGGTTTACATGTTGTTCAGAGAATCTCATAAAAATCACAAAATGTATATTTTCTGTATAATTTTAGGAGCACTCAGTTATGAATCCCTATTACAAGATTATAGCCCAGTTTCTGATATGGTGTATGCATTTATGGCAAGTAGGACTTACTGTAAATTAAGTAAATAATCTATGCATTTAGTAAATATTTATTGAGGACCTATATGCACTGGTCTCATTGTTAGGAATACTGTGTGCAGGAAGATAAACTTCCTGCCATCATGGGGCTAACATCCTGGTGAAAAAGCAGATAAAATAAAGGAATATCTAATATTATATCAGGTAAGGGCAATGAAGAAATAAAAAAATTGGATAAGGGGATAGACAGTGACAGGGCATACAAAAGCATGTCAAAATAAAATAAATACAAAATAGGAGTTTCCATAAAGACTTTAAATTGTTATTTCTATTATTTTATTATAATTTATTAATATTATCAATGTTATTGGAAATATAAAATGCAAGATTCATAACAAAACCTTTCATGAAGGTTCTTTGTATAGTAACTTAAATAAATTGATTTTAAAATGATGTGTAAAATCAACATTTTCTGTGGAGAAATCAGAAGTAATCAAAAATAGTTTTGTTAGATTTTATTCAGTAACATTTCATGGAAAATCAAGGGGTTTTGCTAAAAGTGCTGTTAGCTTACTGTTTTTTATTTGTTTGTTTTTTGCTCCTGTAGACTTAGTAACCATTTAAAACCTGGAAGAAACCTGGTTTCCACAAATGGAACCAAATGGAAATGGCAGAAGAAGCATATTATCTTCCCACAGCTCTTCTGAGAAAGGCAATGAAGTTAGGCTTTATTTAATACAGATGTACCATTGCTAATTTTCTTTCTGAGGATGGACTTAACAGTGGCCTTCTAGGCACACATACACAGATGTGTAACATATAATATATTCAACCCAGCTGACCACAGAACCCTTGTGTTGCTTTTAGAAGTGGCAGAAATGTTGAGGAATTCATATTAAACCTACCACAGTAAAAATCTCCACTGCTGTTTTGGCCACAGAAGAAAGATTTGCAACTACATTTGCCTGCAACTTCAGGCAGTGGGTTGCGCTTTCTAATTATTGCACAGTTTCTGAAATATTACAAAATTTCACATTTTCATGTCTTCTGAGTTGGAAAAAATATTTTTTGGTGGGAAAACTACTAACTAAGCCATTGCCAAAAATGATGGAAGTAAACCTTAAAGGACTCTGTAGGGTGATTTGAACTTCCAGTTACTAAAATAAATGGCTATTTATTTTATGGACCACTTATTCCTTTATCAATTAATCTAAAGGAAGATGAGTTTTCTTTTTCAATCATGGCAAGGAGTATATGCTTTTAAAACTTCTGATGCATTATTTTGAATGTCCTTAATGATGACTAACAATTTTCCCTTTGACAAAAGATACATATATATATTTCAAAGAAACATCCAAAAATTATTGGAAGCTGATTTGGGAAAGAGGATAAGAGATTGGGTTGGATATTTTTTTCTCTTTTATAAAAACCAGAAGTTGAAAAATAAAGTGACTGACTCCAGTGCAGCTGGGGTCATGGTTACCAGGGAAGAACCCTGGAAATATACAGCATTATTGGAATACTCCCTAAGGGAAAACTTTGAAAGATGACATTCAGTGAAGTGCCAACATTTCTTTATATATCACAATTACACCTCCAGTAAAGGAAGATAATATGAAATAATGTAAATTTATTATGGCACCACAGGGAAAAATCTGAGAATAGAGGCAGTATTCCTAACCAGAATGTTAGGAAAAGCAACATGGCAGAGATGGCTCAGTTTTTGCTCTTGAAGAATGAGTAAGATTTGGATGTATAGTAAAGGAAGTGAATTCCAGCCCATGGATGGAAACGGAAGCAGGGAAATGCAAGGGATATGTGTGAGATAGGAAGTAGGTCAATTTGACCGAAGTAATGTTTTCATGTAGAAAAAGAGGTAGGCAAGGTGTGTATTGAAGGTGTTGACTTTAAATGACAGGCACTCAAGGAGTTCTGATTTATATTATGCTAGTGGAGAATCACTGGAAGTTTGTGTGAAGAGTCATGGTATGGAGAAAATAGGACATGAGGAAGATTCATCTGGTAGTAGAGTGCATTGAAGAGAGAGGGGACTGGAGAGAAGGAAGTTAGACATAGGCTGTAATGGCAGAATAGATGTGATAAGAATCTGCATTGTGATGTCATCTTGTGCTGTTGAGTGGGAAAACATGATGAAAATATACATTTCTTACCCTCAAAATGTAAGAACATTCAGCTAAAGCAAATATACATGTTGGAGTAATGCATCGGGAAATATACATTACCTCACTAGTTTTTTCTTTGACTTACTTATGGAGTGGGAAAACATTAATTCTGCTGTCAGGCAGTAACAACAAAGATTTTTAAAAATCTGAATGTCTCAGTATGCCACAAATATCCTTTGTGAAAATCCGTTAAGATTTCATATTGTATTTCACTATTGAAGGTCACCTGTTTTTAAGATATAAAGATAGATCCTTAACTAGTACTTCTTACTTTTTGCAAGGCACCATGTTCAAAGCTGTGAAGTAGCAAAAGGGAATCATAAGTAGAAATTGCCTTTAGAGAATTGACAGTCTAGAAGGGGAGATGACGTACATTTGGATATGGAGAATTCAGGGGCTAAGGAGAGATTATATTTAGCTATTAAGGGAACATTTGTTGGAGAAATGGCTCTTGTGTCTGGCCTAGAAGAATATGTAAGATCAGGAGAAAGGAAAAATTTTGCTCTTCATTCTTTTTTATAAACTGGTGAAAAATGTAAAAATTCTGGAAATATTTTGGTAGAAAAAAACCCACCTTTTTTTGGCTTGTACAAAAATATCATTCCCTTACATTAGGAATACTGTTTTAAGATAAAAATTTAATAAATTTTTAAATATTGTTTGTATTGCCAAGAGAAGAAGGAATTAAAGGTCTCCTAAAATATAAAGGATTAGTGAAATAATATAGCTCCTAAGGTGGTAACAGGGGGCTAAAGTAGTATTTATTTTGTGAATTTTGTGAGATTAAATTATACACACATACATAAAGGGCTTGGATTTTATCTTACTCTACTTAAAAGCTAATAAGTTACACTGTTAATGTTCCATGGATGATGGCAAAACATGTGAGACTCCTGGGTCAGAGACAAAGGGCTTTACTACTGGTGGGGCAGTAAGCTGTATAAGCATCAGGTTTGCGTCAGGTCTCCTGTCTGCATCCCAGGGCGGGGATGATCCAGTTAGATTTTATGCACACAGTAGGTTTGTGTTGCACGTCGGAACCCTAAGCTTGGGGAATACACCTCTTTTATAGCAGGCAGTAAGTGGGCCTGCCTTGTGGTCTCAGTGGGAGACGTTCCCTCATTCTTCAGGGTTACTTTCAGCCAAATGCAATCCTGAGAAATGGCTTAGGTTAGTCCTGGTAGCGCTTAACTGCTTTGGGTCCTTTGGTCAACGTGACAGAAGTTTAAGCATGCTGTCAACATTTATTAAATAACTCAAAGTGTAGTAAGTAGAATATAAAAATGATCCTAATGGATGTTATCATGTTTTTTTTTCAGAGTAACATGCTTTTATTTTACCATCATGTATATAAGGAAAAAGAAATATGCCAGCGGTATACTTCCAGTTTGACAGAGTAATCTCATAAGTATTTATGCTATATAGGAAAAGAGACACATGACTTACTAAGTTGTTTCCAGGGCAAATTATCAAGTAAGACACTTAAGCCACACATTTTTTATAGGCTCTTTTTCTATAAAGACAACAATTTTAAGTCTTCAGAATTGGACACGACCAAGTTATTCAAATTATGTTTCTAAGGATACAGTTTTAATAGAAACAATAATAAGTTGACAATCTTTGTGAATATTTATTTAAGTCTCTGTATCGTATAGGAAAGTAAGATTGTTATTTTTTCCAAATGTTCCTAATTAAAAGGAAAAGAAAGCCTGTACAGTTCAATTTTCCCAGTAAGAAAAATCAGAAAATAACAGTATTTAACTAAATAGTGAAATAAAGGACATGGTACTAATCTTCTGCATTAAATGAAATAAAAACAAGAAAAGGCACCCATTTTGGGTGGTGAGGCTTCATTTATACACAGAAAATTTTGTCTGGGGTTTTTTTTCTTTTGAATATTATAATTCTTAGGACTTTAGATTTTTGGACTCTTCACAAATGCACATATGTAGAAATTAAGAAATCATCAAAAATGTTTTTTGACTAGAGTAGGACAGATTTCCAACAGATATTTGGAAAGGAAAAGAAAGTCAGGGACCACTTAGGAAGGGAGTAAGGCAAAGAGAAAATAATAGCACATGCATTGGTAAAGGAATAATTTTGGAATGTTGAGTGTTTCAGCCGTTAAATATTGGAAAGAAATAATATTTGGGAGATTACTGACAGAAAAGTCAACTCAAAGTTAAGAACTGTAATTTAAGAACACAATTTTTGGGAAAAACTTGATTAATTTTCATTTTTTTTTAAGTTTATTTATTTTGTGAGAAGAGAGACAGCATGAGCAGGGAGGGGCAGAGAGAGAGGGAGAGAGAAAGATTCTCAAGCAGGCCCCAAACTTTCAGCTCAGAGCCTGATGCAGGGCTCGAACACACGAACCAGATCATGACCTGAGCCGAAGTCAAGAATCTGAGGCTTAACTGACTGAACCACCCAAGTGCCCCTAGAACTTGATTTTTTTTAAGGAGATTTTAAGGGTAAAAAGAAAGTGTATTTGTACAAACTTTGATTAAAAATGATAACATTAGCAACAAATAGAAGTTCTTGTTAGATTTAATTTCAGGAAACAAAATTGAGGAATGGGCAGAGAGAGTTAATATGGCAGGTTAGAAGAAGCTGTTTTATAGCAGGCCAATCCACAACTGTATCAGTGACACTTTGCCTCCAGTCAGCTTTCCGATTTCAGTTCTTTCTTTCAGTTAAATTTAAGTGGTCTATATGTGGTCTGTACCACAGTACATTTTGAATTGACTCATCATTAATAATACTATTTGGACCTCGTACTGGAACTCAAAATCTAGAGAAACGTACCCCAGATGTAGAGTTTGTTTTGCTGGCTGAATTACAGGAGATAGTCTATGAATGTGACATCATAGAGATTCTTTTCTAAGGAACTGTGAATTGAGTTTCTAAGAATGCATTACATAACTGAGTAAAAAACTCCCTACTCCCTTTACTGTTTTCATTTACACTTGGGGTATATACTGAGCACCAACCCAGAGAACTGAACATGAAAACCAAGCTTGCATTTACAACCATGGTTCCATGGGTTCTACTCAATACTCACACTTTCTTACAGTTTTCTTTTCAATTCCATTCTGTTTTGTTTAGCTGAGCCATGAGGGAAAATTAGCTTGCTATCATCAACTTATAAATCAATAGGCAAGATAATGTTTTTATTGGAACGGGCCTGTTATCAAATATCCATTTGCTGGGTACCTAGTAGTCCCTTGGAAAGATGCTTCTTTTTAAAAAATTTCTTTCTTTCTTCCTGTCTTTCCTTCTTTCCTTTCCTTTCCTTCCTTTCTTTCTTTCCTTTCTTCCTTTCTTTGTTTCTTCTTTAATGTTTATTTATTTTTGAGACAGAGAGAGACAGAGCATGAATGGGGGAGGGGCAGAGAGAGAGGGAGACACAGAATCGGAAGCAGGCTCCAGGCTCTGAGCCATCAGCCCAGAGCCCGACGCGGGGCTCGAACTCACGGACCATGAGATCGTGACCTGAGCTGAAGTCGGAGGCTTAACCGACTGAGCCACCCAGGCGCCCCTCTTTGTTTCTTCTTTAAAGAGCATGAGTGGGGAAGGGACAGAGAGAGTGACAAACCAAAATGTTTCCTATACTAAATAGATTCTAAACAAAGATTTTATAGAGTCTGTGTATGTGTGTGTGCATGTGTGTTTCTGTGCACACTCATGTGCACTTTGGCCTTACTAAAATTGCCCAAGCATTTTTTATGTATCTACATCCTCTCCCACACAGACATCTTAAAAGACATGTTCTTTCTATTTTCCTATTTTTAAAAATTGAAGTATAGTTAACATACAATGTTGTATTGGTTTCAGGTGTACAACATAGTGATTCAACAAAAATTGTACATTATGCTATGGTCACCACAATAAGTGTAGTTACCATCTGTTACCATAACAAGCTATTACAATATTATTGTACACTATGCTGTACTTTTCATCCTCATAATGTATTTTTAACTGGAAGTTTGTAACTCTTAATCCCCTTTACCTGTTTTTCCCATCCCTCCAAACACCTCCCCACTGGCAACTACCAGCTTGTTCTCTGTATTTATGAGTGTGGGTTTTTTTATTCGTTGCTTTTCTTTTTAGATTATATATATGAGTGAAATCATTTGGTATTTTCCTTTCTCTGATTTGTATCACCTAGCATAATACCCTCTAGGTCCATCTATGCTGTCCCAAATGGCAAGATCTCATTCTTTTTTATGACTTATATTCCATTGTGTATATATACCACATCTTTATCCATTCATCTATTGATGGACACTTGGGTTGCTTCTATATCATGGCTATTGTAAATAATGATGCAATAAACATAGGGGTGCATATATCTTTTCAAATTAGTGTTTTCATTTTATTTGTATAAATATTCAGTAGTGGAATTACTGGATCATAGGGTATTTCTATTGTTAAATTTTTTGATGAAGCTCCATACTGTTTTTTACAGTGGTTGTACCAATTTACATTCCTGCCAACAGTGCACGAGGGTTTCCTTTTCTCCACATTCTTGCCATCCCTTCTTATTTCTTGTCTTTTTGATACTAGCTCTTCTGCTAGGTATAAGGTGGTATCTCACTGTGGTTTAGATTTGCATTTCCCTGGTGATTAGTGATGTTGAGCATGTTATGTGTCTGTTGGTCATTTGTATGTATTCTTTAGAAAGGTTGTCTATTTAGATCCTCCATCCATTCTTTAATCAGATTATCCTCCTTTTTTCTTGTGGTAAGTTGTAGAAATTCTTTATATATTTTGGATATTAACCCTTTATTGGATATATCATTTGCAAATGTTTTCTCCAAGTCAATAGGCTGTCTTTGTGTTTCATTGATGGTTTCCTTCACTGTGCAAAAGCTTCTTATTTTGGTGTAGTCCCAACAGTTTATTTTTGCTTTTATTTTGCTTTTATTTCCCTTGCAGGAGGAGACATAGCTAAAAAAATTTTTTTGTGGTCAATGTCAAAGAAATTACCGTCTATGTTTTTTTCTAGGAGTTTTACAGTTTCAGGTCTCACATTTATTTTTTTATTTTTATTTTAACGTTTATTCATTTTTTGAGAGAGAGGGACAGAGCATGAGCAGGGGAGGGGCAGAGAGAGAGAGGGAGACACAGAATCCAAAGCAAACTCCAGGATCTGAACCGACAGCATAGAGCCTGACACGGGGCTCGAACTCACAAACTGTGAGATCATGACCTGAGCCGAAGTTGGATGCTTAGCCAACTGAGCCACCCAGGCGCCCCTCAGGTCTCACATTTAGATCTTTAGTCAATTTTGAGTTTATTTTTATGTATGATATAAGAAAGTGGCCCAGTTTCATTCTTTTGCATGTAGCTTTCCAGAAAAGACATGTTCTTTCTATTTACAATCCCAAGGGTACTTTCTGATGCACTCCTCACTCAGGCCACAGATGTCTAGACCAGAATTAGACAAGAGACCCAATTTATGCTGATCATATTTTTTTCCCAAGAATGTCAACAGGGTCATAGCAGCTGACAGTGAGATTATATCAGTTACATAAACTAAATGAACATATTAGAGTAAGCACTGATGTAAATGCCATAGTGATTCAAAGCAATGATAGGCAAACTAAAGTGGCTGTGGGAGTTTGAAACCATGAGTAAGGTTTGAAACCTTGTAGAAAGGTGGGTAATATGATCAACTCTCACTTAATGATCAACTCTCATTTAATGGTAGAGACTGAACTTGCAAATTCAACCAATAGTAAGTTTTTGTGCAATCCCAGGCAAGTTATGTAGTTTGTCCAAGTTTCTGGGGTTTTTTTGTTTGTTTTTTTTGTTTGTTTGTTTTCAGTAAAATAAGTGAGTTAAACCTAGGCATCTCTATGGTTCCTTTATATTGTTAATTTTGCCCTCTAATGACACAACTCTCTCTGGTATAAATGATTTCAGAAATAGGGGTCTTCCAGGGGGTGCCTGGGTGGCTCAGTCGGTTAAGTGGCCGACTTCGGCACAGGTCATGATCTCGCGGTCCGTGAGTTTGAGCCCCGCGTCGGGCTCTGTGCTGACAGCTCAGAGCCTGGAGCCTGTTTCAGATTCTGTGTCTCCCTCTCTCTGACCCCTGTTCATGCTCTGTCTCTCCCTGTCTCAAAAATAAATAAAACGGTAAAAAAAAATTAAAAAAAAAAAAAGAAATAGGGGTCTTCCTTAGGAACCAGTAGCAAAATGGACTATTGACCTCATTTTACCTTCGTTAATTCATTTGACAAGTATCATCTTTAGGCACCACCGTGTAGGTGTTACAGACACAATGAGAATGAATACAGATTCTGCCTTCGTGGACCTTATGATGAGACACGTTGATCAAATTATCAAATTACTTTAGTAATTGCTATGAAGAATACACAGAGCCAGGACAGCATCTAACAAGCGGCTTGGCTGCTCTGGGGTGAGGTCAGAGGTGACATCCCTGAGGAAGTAATGTGTTAACTCAGAGAGGTGAAGGATCATTAAGTAAAGATTAAAAAGAAGAATATTCAAGGCATGAAGTCCAGCTTGGCAAACGCTATGAAACTCCTTAGTAGTCATTATCAGAAAATATACTTGATGCCCTGGGTTTGGAGTAGATTGTATAGAACTATTGAAATATTTAAGTTTAAACTCCCTTGCAAGTATTGTACATATGTATGAGCAAATTCTCACCATGGCTTGCTGGCCTTTGGGACTATGCTTATGAACAAGTTTTAGCCTTTAGCTACAATAGTGCTACAAAAGTCTAGGCATCTTAGTCAAAAAGGAGAACTCTTCACTGAACATGACATGCTAGTACTGAAGGGGTTGCCGAATTTTTTGACCCAAAAATACACGTTTGGGACATTATTAACACCACAGGTGTTAAGTGGGTTGATGTGGGGCTTTTTTATATTGATCATCAAAATTGCTTTTTAATGGATGAAAACTTAGTTTAACAAATGACTGGGTTCCTATGATGTTCTAGCATATTGTAAGGACTAGGGATAGATAAATTAGGCATAAGAAAGGTAGGAGATATTTAATGCTGATAAATATTATAACCTGCTATCTATTTGAGATTGGAAATGTGAGCAAACTTCAGCAGTGGTAGAATGGTTGTTCTGCTACAGGTAGGGTGAGTGGAAGAGCAGCCAGCTTCCCAGATGGGGTGAATGTTGACCAGAGTTTGCTGAAAGTCTGGAGCCCATAAGGTAGAAAAGAAAGGGAGAACTACAGCCAATGGGCCAAGTCCAGCTTACTACCGCTTTTGTTAGGCCTAACAAGAAGAAGAAGAAATATTTAACAGATAAATGTTTTCAATCAACTTGAGGATCGAGAACATTGATCTTGAACCCCAGTTGTTCTCTTCCCAAAAGAATTCTATTCTCCCCATTGGTAGACCTATGTTATAATTTTTTTCAATTATATTTTTAATTTTGTCATAGAAAATTTCTAGAAATTTGTTGTATTTTCTGCTATGTAAGCACATAGATAATATCCTCCATTTTCCCTCTTGGTCCACAAACTCTAAAATATTTACTCTGTGGCTCTTTACAGAATAAGCTGGCCAACCTCTGACTAGCCAAGAGATAATAAGGATATCATGAAAGGAGAAAAAATGGACCAGGCAGGACCATTTGGTATGAGTGGCTGTAAGGGTATTAATTTTCTGATCATATGTTGGCTGAGTTGGAAAACACAGGAGTGTAATAAATGTTTTTTGCTGTGTAGAAAAAAAACAGTAAGTTGTAGTATCATGAAGTTGCAATTTAAGGTCAATAATATGCATTTTTAAAAGCTCTATACAATTTTTAGAAATTTTGAAGCAAGTAAATAGAACTCCATAAATATTGGTTATTTTTTATGTACCTTCATGTAGATAAGGACATAATTTCTTACATTTTTTTAAACACTTTTAAAAAAATACAATAGTGTAAATGTTTTTTTTTTTTTAATCCCAGCAGTATAAAAAGACACACGGTAAAGAGTGAATTTCCATTTCACTTTAGTCTCCTAGTCCCTCAGTCTGACAGTCCTCTCCAGAGGCAATTAATTTTGCCACTTTCTTATACTTCATTCATATCTACTATGTATGTGTATACAGCTCCAATTTCTTTTATGCACATTCTAGTTAACATACTTTATCTTCCTTCATCACTTAATATAACTTGTAGTTGGTTTCATATCACTTTCTATCATTCTCCCCATTAATAGCTACAGAGTATTCCAATAGGTGAGTGCTATGATGAATTACTGTGTACATACATCTGTACACACGTATTTATGGATTTCTATATGAAAGTTTTCTAGAAATGGAATTTCAGAGAAAAGGATATTTGTATTTTAAATTGACAAACATTGTCAACTTGACTCTTAAAAGTAGAACTAATTTATACTATCACCAGTTATATATCATAGTGTATGTTTTCTTATCTCTTTGTCAAAATAGTGTAATCAACTTTTAAATCTTTGCCAGACTGATAGATGAAAAACAAGGCATTGGCTTGTAATGTTGCCATATATTTCTCATATTATCATGAAGTTGAACATCTTTTCCTATGTTTAAAGGTCATTTCCTTCTCTTTGAACTGTCTGTTCATGTTCTTGGCTCATTCTTCTATTGGGATCATGTTCTATTTTAAAAATAAAATGATTCTTGAAAGTACTATGTCAAGGAAAGAAACCTATTCAAGCCAAATTTTGTAGATGGAAAAAAAGCCTTATTGTTGAAGGCTTCAATTACTTTAGCAGAATATGAGAATTTTTCCCCACTTAGCTTCCATTTACACCACATCCTGTGAGAGAGTCACACAAATTTGTATGATCTGATCAATATTTTTTGTCACCTAGTCTCACTATTACATAATCAATTATTGGCCCAAAGTCTAAATTGACAACTTGAGAAATACAGATCCAGAGTAGAAGAAAAAGTAAAGTGAAATACTTTTTGTGTAACAGAGCTAGTTCCAAGAAGACTGGAATAGTAATCAAAAGAGATGAAAAAACTAGGCAATTTTAATTTACACAGAATAGCTGAAAATTATGTAAAAAAGTACACTTAAGAAGGGAATTCAGAATTAAAACACACACACACAGACACACACACTTTTATTTGAGTAAATTTTTATGGCAAGTTTCAGATTGTCTTGAGAAAACACGCTTACCAAGAACATGTTTTATAGGAGACAGAAATTAATGACCAGATTGCTTTTCTTGGGACCAGTGTTCTTTGCCTACATATAAAATTTCATGGGGTTTAACACACAGGCTAAAATCCAAAGTAAAGTTCCTCAGAGGTGTGAGTCTCAGCTCAGCACTTTTGTGCTCCTTTCTATCAACGAGAAACATGCATGTGGGAGACACAACCAGCAATGGACACCCAGGAACATGAGAATCTCGAACAAAATGAGCTCTAGATTCTGTGCTTTTATGAGAAGGACCCTTAAAGGAGCTCAGTCCAAACTCCGACATATGTTCCTTTGGGGGCAATTAGCCACTGTCTTCAGAAACTTTCTTCCTACAGAAAAAGGTGACCAAATGCTCTCTCAGGTTCCTTTCTTGAGGGATCTAGGATCTCAAACAAATGTCATAGCTCAAGGAATATTGCTATAAATCAAGTTAAAGCCCTGGCAAGAATTTCCTACTTTTATTAGTGATATTTAACTAGCAATCCTTAAAAATGAAAACAAAACTGGAAGCAGCTTAGAGGCACATTTATCGTGACTTTTCTGGCTGAGACAAGGCTATCTTGTGAATTCCTTTCAATGTTTTTCATTAGGAATAAGGCTGGTTATTATGAGGGGTTTTTTTCATAAAAAGAATACTTGATATCATTAACTACATATGGAGAATTTATTGAATTGAAAAATCCCTGTATGCATTAAATTTTTAAAATATCTTTTTAAGGTCTTTTAATAGTTTATTCAGTACTTGATGCTCCTATAAATTTTGGCTTCAATCCACAACTTGATTTCCTGTGCTTAATCATTGTATGCAGACTCTAAGAAGTTAAACTTACCCTTGGAAAATTGCTATTCCAAATGGCCCAATGCTACATGTGTGGCTTTTGGAACACTTTCTCAACCAGCTGGAGACAACGGTGAAATTCTAACACTTTAGTGTTCAAGTAAGAGATTGATTTTAGTTGGCCTATCACATTCATGCCATTGGCTTATCATCTTTATACAATAGTATCATTTTATGATCTCCTTTCTCCTTTTTCCATTTCTTACCCCCCTACTTCATCCTTTATCAGCCTCTGATCTGCTGCTTGACTTCCTGAACCCAGGTAGTCTCCTGCCACCCTCCTGCATAGCTCTTGTGTTCCCCACACATCTTCACATTCTATTTCCCCCTGTCTTTGCTCTTTTGAGTGACAAGGAGCCTTTCTGAACATTCTTGGGACAGCATCCTGAGATAACTAAAGGGAGTTGAATCACGATTATCCTGTTAAGAAGAGATTATTTTATTTTTTTCTAAGAAGAGATTATTTTAAAGGTGTTTATATTGTGTGGAGTTTTTGCTTTTGATATTTTCTGGAGCAACTTGAGCTATTCTTTAATGTTCGAGTGTATCAAAGCAAAAAACACCTGTCTTGCCCCCCTTATTCCATCTTCCTCCCTGCAATTATTTCATACCCGTTTTAAACAAAAATCTGATCAAGTCATTCCTTGGCTTTAAACTGTTCTCTGGTTCCTACTGCTTTTAAGAAAAATCTCAAATCCCTTAATAGGGCTTCCAAAGTTCCCTATGACCTGGCATTTCTCAGTATCACTTCCTTATTCTCCTCACCAGCCCTATGGAGAAATGAAGGAGTCATGGTTAAGAGCATGGACTCTGGAGACAGAACACTTGGCTGTTCTTCCCTTTGCATCACTATGACCTTGACTGAATTATTTAACTTCTCTGTGCCTCATTCTTTTCACTTGGAATTTGAGATAATAATTGAGCCTCCTTCATGAGGTTGTTGTGAAAATTAAGTGAGATAACACATCAAGGGAACTGAGAACAAGGTCTGACATACAGTAAATGCCAAGTAAGTGTTATAATTTTTATTTCAATTCTTTTAAGATGCTACATACTCTCTGCCTCAAAATCTCTGCACCAGCTTTTCTTTCTGACTAGAAATTTCTCTTTTAAAAAATTTCTTTTAATGTTTGTTTATTTTTGAGAGAGATAGAGCATGAGCAGAGGAGGGGCACAGAGAGGGAGACACAGAGTCTGAAGCAGGCTCCAGGCTCTGAGCTGTCAGCATAGAGCCTGATGCAGGACTTGAACTCATGACCTGAGCTGAAGTCAGATGCTTTAACCAACTAAGCCACCCAGGCGTTCCCTAGAACTTTCTCTCTTTAATTTTCCCCATTATCTGTATGATTTTTTTCTCCTTTTTATTAGTCTGAGTTCATAAGAGAAACAGAACCAATAGGATATATATAGATGTATATATGTATGCATATAAGGATTGGCTTGCATTATTACATGGACTGACAAGTCTCAAGATCTGCAGGGTGAGTCAGCCAAGTGGGGACCTAGAGAGCTGATGTTGAATTCCAGTCTGAGTCCAAAGGCCTGGAGAACCGGGGGAGCTGATGGTATAGTTTCTGTCTGCAGGTCTGCAGGCTTGGGACCAGGAAGAGCTGATGATTCATTTCAAGTCTGAAGACAGGAAAAAAGGCTGATTTCCCACTTCAAAGGCAGAAAGTATTTCCCTTCTTCAAGTAGATCGGCCTTTTTGTTCTATTCAGACCTTTACCTAATGGGATGAGGCCCACCCACATTAAGAAAGCCAATCTGTTTTACTCAGTCTGCTGATTTAAAATACCCTCAGACACACCCAGAATAATATTTGACCAAATATCTGGGCACCCTGTGGTCCAATCAAAAGGACAGAGAAAATCAGCCATCACATTTTTCAAGGCTTACATTAAAATTTCTCCTTTGGTGGGGCTCCTGGGGGCTCAGTTAAGCAACTTCAGCTCAGGTCATGATCTTGCGGTTTGTGAGTTCGAGCCCCGTGTTGGGCTCCGTACTGACAGCTCGGAGCCTGGAGCCTGCTTCGGATTCTGTGTTTCCTTATCTCTCTGCTCCTCCCCTGTTCACGCACTGTCTCTCTCTCAAAAACAAATAAACCTTAAAAAAAATTAAAAAAAATTAAAAAAAAATTCTCCTTTGGGGAAGCTTACCATAACCCTGAGACTTTCTGTATTTCTGGAATATGAGCAGAGTACAGGTACATGTTTGTCTTGTGTTCCCTGTATCTCTAGTACCCAGCACAATGCCTGGCATGTGGTAGGCTTTCAATGAATGCTTCTTATATGATTAATTAGCAGATAATTGTAAGCCTTTTTCATTTCAGCTCATGTAAATATTTAAAAATATCCAAAATACTGGCCAAATTACTTTGAAGTGTAGAATAATAAAAAGCCAAGATCATCCTTTTTACACTTATTGGAACTATTTATGCTTGACTACAGATTCTGGGTCTGATCCCCAAACTGCCCTGGTGATAAGCACCTAGCAGAATGTGCTGATGTTCATTGGTAGAAAGCATCACACATATTCAACTCATTCTGGCATTTATATCCCTTGACAGACTGGATATAAACAAGTTAGTTTTTAGTTTACTTTGGCAAATACTATACTTCATTTATTCCATGTTTTTATACATACAAATTAGCTAGAAAATAAAAGTTAGAAAACAAACACCATATAATCTTAGACTTGAAATGTCCTCCACCTTCAGCAAGAATCTTTTTTTTTTTAACAATTCTTCAGGGGCCCCTGGGTGGCTCAGTTGGGTGTGTCCGATTCTTGAATTGAAGCTACAATATGAAGATACATATATCTACGATGTCTGTCTATCACATAATCTTTTGCCAAAGGCTTATTTGGTGAGTTTAGCTTTTAGGGTTTTTTTGGCTTTAGACTTTTAAGTACAGTCAGTTCTCATTATTTGCAGTGGTTCTATAAAGTTGCCACAAACACAGAATTAGCAAATATTGAACCATTGCTCCTGGGAGGAAAACAGTGTTAGGTTCCCACAATGCTCTGTTCACAAGATTTTTGCCAGTCAATACATAATCTTATTTTATGTGTTGCCGTTTAGAGACAACTTAATATATACTGTTGATTCATTAACACTGAATTCATGAGTTTAAGCATTGTAACTCCTCCTGAATGCAGCTTAGCTAACATGAATTTTCTCTATAATGCACATCACAGGTTTCTTGCCCTTAGGAAACTAGATAGCACTTTAGCACTATGTTTGGGGGCCATTTTATTTTTTTAAATTTTTTTTAATGTTTATTTATTTTTGAGACAGAGACAGAGCATGAACAGGGGAGGGTCAGAGAGAGAGGGAGACACAGAATCCGAAGCACGCTCCAGCACAGAGCCCGATGCGGGGCTAGAACTCACGGATTTTGAAATCCTAACCTGAGCCGAAGTCGGACATGTAACCGACTGAGCCACCCAGGCGCCCCAGGGGCCATTTTTTAAAAATTTTTTTTAATTTTTATTTTTTTCAATATATGAAATTTATTGTCAAATTGGTTTCCATACAACACCCAGTGCTCATCCCAAAAGGTGCCCTCCTCAATACCCATCACCCACCCTCCCCTCCCTCCACCCCCCATCAACCCTCAGTTTGTTCTCAGTTTTTAACAGTCTCTTATGCTTTGGCTCTCTCCCACTCTAACCTCTTTTTTTTTTTTTTCTTCCCCTCCCCCATGGGTTTCTGTTAAGTTTCTCAGGATCCACATAAGAGTGAAACCGTATGGTATCTGTCTTTCTCTGTATGGCTTATTTCACTTAGCATCACACTCTCCAGTTCCATCAACCCATTTTAAAGCATGAAATCACTAACACAGAGCTGAAACAAAAAGGCAAAATGTTACCCTGTTTAACCTCCGTTAGGAATGAATGTGTCTGGCAACTCAAATTTTTCACTGCTCTTCACAGGCTTGTGAATGCCTGCAAAAGTGCTGTAAGTGGTCTTGGAGTTAGAAATAAATTTTAGTGAGTGCCAAATTTACAAATGCAAGATCTGTGGGGATCAACTGTACTCCTTTCTCTGGACATTGTGTGTGTGTGTTTCTTGATGATTTTTAGAAGAGATTTTTAGAAATATTGCAGTTAGCCTTGTAGTCAGTTGTGACTTTTACAACAAAAGGTTGCAATGCACCATCATGTGATATAAACACAAGCAAGTGAGGTTTGTTAGAATTTCATCTTATTATGAAACTGAGTTATTTACATTTCTAGGCTCTCTCCTTCAGTATTGTGGACGGTTATAGTCTATGGCTATGAATATTATGGCATAATTATTTAAAATTTTTGTGTAAGGGGCGCCTGGGTGGCTCAGTCGGTTAAGTGTCCGACTTCGGCTCAGGTCGTGATCTCGCGGTCCATGAGTTCAAGCCCCGCATCAGGCTCTGTGCTGACTGCTCAGAGCCTGGAGCCTGTTTCAGATTCTGTCTCCCTCTCTCTCTGACCCTCCCCCATTCATGCTCTGTCTCAAAAATAAATAAACGTTTAAAAAATTTTTTTTTTAAATAAAATAAAATAAAATTTTTGTGTAAAAAGATATGAATCACTCCCAATTTGGTTTTCAAAAGCCTATTTTCTATTTCAATTGTGAAAGAAAGTAAGGGTGACCTACTCAATGTTGTATTTCTAGTAAGGACAATACTAGGACATAGTGAGGCTTTCCAGGACCTACTCCAGGCTCATTTCTTCACCTTGGCTCTGTGTGGAAAGATGCTCAGCTTATGCCAGGTAGGTTAGCAGCCATGACTTTGGTAACTTTCCATTTTAGTACTTTCCCAGGTTTAGAACTTATAGGAATGATCAGACTCAACTAGAGGTTTGTTTAAAGCACAGATTTCTGGGCCCTACCCCCAGGGTGGGGTTTCTGACTCTGTACATCTACATTAGAGCCTGAGAGTTTGTGGGTTCCCAGGTGATGCTCTGGCAGGGTCCCCTCCCTAAGGAAAAAAACAAAAACAAAAAATCTGAAGGTAACTTTGCTGTACGCGTATGTGACAACATCCCTCATGACCTTGTAACATGAGACCACTTAAGCAGACTGCATGTTTGTGTGTGTTACCATATATGGGAGACAAAGAAGTAAAAAAATATATAAAAAAACTACACCTCATGGCGTTCGTGGCTCAGTTCTTTGGGTACGAACCCAACTGAGTGGTGCCAGCAGGAATAAAGTTGCTTCCTGGAAAGAAAAGCTTCGGTATCACCACTCTCTGTGAGAGAATCCTGCTACAATGCTGACACTTGTTGGTCTGGGCACCATGTCCGTGTAGTATTTCAGTCAGTTTTACTAGGCAATGTTCTCAGTTGTAAGCAGAGTTAGGGATCCTCAGAAGGAGGAATAATAGCTTTTGTGACACAAGATAAGTCATTTTAGGCCCCCAGCTGTTTTCCGTGATCTATGCCCAACCTGCTTCACCTGCCCAAGTACACTTGCAGAACTTCCTAGGAGGTATCAGAATCACAAACCCAAAAAACCTCAGTAGTTAAGGATTTTAAGGAAATGAAGGGAATGCAGAAACTAATAGTCTTTACTAGGGTAGCAAACAGCCTTACCGATGTCAGAGATAATAAATGAGTGGTAAAACTCCCAGTGCTATTTCAGAAGTAAGCAAGATCTTGCACTCCTTATCTGGGATAAGCCCAAGACCCTGTCTAGTTTTACTGGCTTTCAGAGCATGCCCAGAGTCTTCCCCTTGCTCAATAGTTACCTCTGCTTCATTTTAATGTTAAAGTCCCCACCCTAGGAGCACAAACGTCATTAGCATAATGAGGATGCATGTGCAAGCATGTTTTTTAAGGTGCCTGTGCAACCTTAGGGCATCCTTTACATGTGATAACAAAGCTCCTTTTTCTGAAGACTCATCCTAAGCCCTACATAAAAAGAAGCCACTCATCCCTGCTGGGAGTCACTGCTTTGGAAGTTATTCCCTAGATCTCCGTATTTGCTGCAAATAAAGGTTACTTTGCATGAGAATTCTACCTGGTGTAGTCTCTGTAACTCACTAAGGAGCAAACTCAGTTTGGTTAGGGTGAGGTTGGTAAGCGAAGACAGGGTAGGCTTTCTACTCTGCCGCTTTTCACTAAATTCTGCCACTTGTCTAAGCATGCAGGTGGAAGTGATTTCTGTGGTTGTTTCCTTGATGCAGTTCAGCTTGGAGCTATCTAATTTTTTTTGGTTTATTTATTTTTGAGAGACAGAGAGGAGGAGCAGAGGAGGGGCAGAGAGAGAGGGAGACACAGAATCTGACACAGGTTCCAGGCTCTGAGCTGTCAGCACAGAGCCCGACAAGTCGGACGCTTAACCGACTGAGCCACCCAGGCGCCCCAGAGCTATATAATTTTTTAAACTCTTCCGAAAGTAAGAAAACCCAGTGTTTCTGGAAGAGCTTTTACTAAGAGAATGGGTGGGAACTCCCAAATAAAGAAAGCTGTTAATCTCAGGATATAACATGGGTGCAAGAGGAACTAACAGTTAAGCGTTTGTTATGCAAATTTTGGGAGTTCCATTGTCCTACTGCAGGTAAGACGGTTGCTTCGGATTCTGTAAATAGATATTACACGCCCCATTTCTGAGAATTTCTCTCCAGAACCCTCACCGACTGAAAGGTAGGCCTATGTTTGTTTGCCCTAAACCCCAAATCCGTGTTTGTTTCTACAATCTGACTTTTCTGCCTGCTATTCCTGGAAGGAGTATGGGTAGACACAGGCCCAAAAGGGCTGAAGAGATCCTGCTCCTGAGACTTTGAAACAAACCGAGGTATGTTAGATTCATTTAGTTTCAGAAACGGAAGAACATTTATATACAGGAGCAGGAGGGTCAGTTACTGACCTTCCTGTGCAAAGTGAGGCAGAGAAATTAGCCTGGAGACACACTCACCCAGAGAGGGAGAGTGAAAACCTGTCTGATTATGGGAGCCTTAGAACTTTGGAGCTGAGAGTGAAAATCGCTTCTTTTCCAATTGTTAGTTTCAGCTCCTAATAAGATCTACCTGGGTATCTGTAAGATTCTCCTGATTCTTTCTGAGACTGATTTTTGCTAAATTGAATGGATTTTTGGTTTTTGGAATCTAAAATAGCCTTGACTAAGAGTTTGCTAAAGGGGTGCCTGGGTGGGTCATTTGTTTAAGCAGCAGACTTTTGATTTTGGCTCAGGTCACAATCTCGTGGTTCTTAAGACTGAGCCCCTACTAGGGCTGTGTGCTGATAGCACCCTGTTCGTTCTCTCTCTCGATCTCTCTCTCTCAAAATAAACTCTTAAAAAAAAAAGTTTACTATAGATAAACTTTTACTGTAGCACCACCTTTCTTTAGGGACAGTATTATAACTGGCAAGGAGTGGAGAATCCACAGTGCCACCTCTGGGAGGAAGAGGGGCCACAGGCACTTAATTTTCCTGCCTCAAATCTCTCCCCTGTAATAGAGGTTGGTTTAGACTATTTTTTAAACAGCTCTTCCATTTCTAATATTCTTGTGCTAAAAGAAAACAAAGAAGATGGAGCTTACCCACTCCATGAAAACCTTACAACTTTGGAGCTGAGTGGCGTCATGGGCAGCACGTTCACCTGATGACACTAAAGGGAGAGCCAGACAAGAGGGAAAAGTAAGGTGGCTTGAACAGGTACCCCTAAAAATAGGGAGAAAGTTGGGGTCATTCCAAATTTCTTCTTTGTTAAATCTTTGTGCAGTGGTTTTCATCATGAGGTATGTATCAGAATCACCTGATAACCAAAAAAAAAAAAACAATGTCCGACCACATTTGTACCCAATTAAATCATGAATTATAGGCCCTGAAGGAGGAGGCATACGTCCTTGGATGTTAAAGCTCTCCAAGTGATTACAATCATAGCCACGAGTGCGAACCACCATGTGGTTGTGTTTGCATTTGTTTTTTTTAAAAAGTCGTTAACTTTCAAAGCTCACAGCTGAATATATAAGCAAGCTAAGGCATGAGGTGGTCAGGTAAAAGCAGAGTTCCTGTAAACAAGAAAGAAAACGTAAAAAAAAAATCCTGAGGCATAGAAGTCTTTTGTTCTAAAGACTTTTACAATAGTGACCTGTATGTTTTAAGATTTCTTAAGGGTATCAAGGTCATATAAGACAGCAAAATATTTGACTGAAAATCCTGGCGTTTTCAAGATAATATTAAAATATTTTCAGATTTTTAAAAAGAAGGTAAGTAAATATGTTTTTAAAAAGATTTTCATTAAAAATAGTTTGAATAAAATGAGAAAGCTTCGGGATCTAAAATAAGACTTCTCTGTGTAAAAAATTGATAACGAAATAGCTGTAATCTCCATGTATCAATAAAGTAGGCATTGGGTTTGCGTGGAACTGAAATTGTATGGACCTGAGACAATTTCAGATATGGTAGGGGCTCACAAAAAAGAACTCATTTTTACCCTTAGAACATTCAGGTTTTACTGGAAAAGACAGTGGCACAGGAGAATATTTTGTGGTCCATGGTTTATATTCATGCTTCATTCTCCTTGTTCAGCTTCTGATTTCATTCATTTTCACCACTTTCTCATCCTATATCATCTCTACTTAACGGATTCTCCATACCGTCTTTCACATGCTTAAGACTTCTCTAATAATTTTTTTTAATGTTTATTTATTGAGAGAGACAGAGTGTGAGTGGGGTAGGGACAGAGACAGAGGGAGACACAAAACCTGAAGCACAGAATCTGTGCTCACAGCTCAGAGCCTGATGCAGGACTCAAACTCACAAACTACGAGATCATGATCTGAGAGGAAGTCAGATGCTTAACCAACTGAGCCACCCAGGTTCCCCTTAAGACTTCTCTATTAACCTGAAGGAACTTCAGTCTTTTCTTCATTGACAGACATACTATATGTTAGGCATTGGGGGTATAGCTGTAAACACGCAGAAATTTTCCCTGCCTTGTAGAATTAGCATTTTAGTGGAAGAAAAATAAATAGGAAAACAAACAAGGTATGAAAATGTTGGGGTCTGGGAGTGAAAGGTCAAGAAAGAATTCTTGAGATGTCTTGGGTGCAAAAAGGTGGTTTTCTTTAAAGCCAGGTGCAGGACTCATGGACAGAAAGAGCTGCACTGGGGTTGTCAGGAGTGGCTGCTTATATATTTTTAAGTTGTGAGGGGGTTAGGGAATAGTAAAAGCCTCTAAGGAATTTGGAAGCAAGGTTTCCAGGACCTTAAGGGGTGAGCTGTTGTTAGGAAAAGGTCACTTATTACTGTCTAGTAAAACCTTAGTCATGAGACTCGTTAAGATGTATTAGTGGGCCATATGCTTGGAGGATGATTGCCAACATGTATCTTGGAAAGGGTGGGTAGAGATAAAGGCAGTTTTCAAAGGAATTTTTGTATGTTAAAGGAGACTTACAGGATCCTGGAGGTCAAGCTAATGTTAGGCTAAAGAATTAATGTCGAGGCAGTTGAGTTCCTAGAGGAAGGTAACTCTGTCTCAAGGACTTGTCAATGGCCGGAAGTTGTAAGGAAATTTAATATTTATTCTTTTGCCTTGATTCTTCACATCAAAGATGATTATGGAGTATGCTACATACGAAGAGACACTTAATAGTGGATATGATGGGGAGGAGGATGGTGAGATTCTTTAGATCACTGATTCCCGAGTTAGCTGCAGTTAGAATCACCTGTAGAGGTTTGTTTTGTTTTGATTTGATTCTGATGCCAGGGTCCTCCTCATGTTACTTCATAGGAGTGGGATCCAGTCATCTGAAGTTCATGTTTCCTAGGTGATTGTGATACACAGTGAAGATTGAGCACCACTGCTTTAGAGAAAGACCTCTTGAAAAAGATACTTGAGCTGAGACCTGAAGGAGGAAAAGGAGGAAGCAGGCTTGGGGGAAGGGGAGAGGAGATTGATTCAGAGAGAGGAGCAGCATGGCAAGGCCCTGAAGTGGGAGAGACTTTGGCATTCATGAGGAACAGAATGGAGACCAAGATAGCTGGAGCACACAGTAGGTAAGTGAATGGAGAGGTAGAGACAGGCAGAGAACAGATCATACCAGTTTGAATTTTATGTTTTATATTTGAAGTTTACGTGGACTGAGAAGTCTCTGGAGAATTTTAATCAGGTGAATGACATTATCCTATGTACTCTTTAAAAGAACACTCTCTGCTGTATGAAAAATGGTTTTTAAGAGGGAAGTGGTGGTGGTAGGGAGGCTATGATTTCATTACAACAGAAGATAGTGGCCTAGATAGTATAGTGGCCATGGGATTAGAAGGAGGGCATAAACATGGAAAATATTTTGGAAGAGGAACTGGTAGAACTTACTATGTACCCGATATCTAACTTTCTAAGAAGAGAATCCGAGTAGTGAATCAGTTACTCCTATTGATCTACCCTCCCCCTTTCCTGCTACAGAGCAGCAGGCCATCTTACAGGCTGGTTCTCCTTGTGTCTTAGAATTCGAGCTCAAATGAGTCATGGCCCAAGTTGCAGCTTGTATGGAACAAAATTATTTCATGCTGAAGGAAGAGCTTTATTTGGAGGGGAATTAGAGGTGTGATAGTGATGTGATGGGGTTTTGGAATGATGGGGGTTCAGAGCTGACAAAAAAAAATCTTGAGACGTCTTTGGTTCGATAAAGGTGATTTTTACAGCAAAATCCTAGGCTGTTCTAATCATAGAGGACGTCTGATTGTGTGACACATACCATAGAAACAATGATTTCAGCAGCACAGCAAATGCTTTTTCAGGTGGTGATTAACCTTCCAATGTTGTTTTGTTTGTATTTGTATCTCTTTTAATTGAATTCTCAGTAACTATTGGGTGCAGATAACAGTTATTTGGAAATGACTTATTTTGGGGGCGGGGAATCTTTCATTTTACTTCTTATACTCTTTTGTTTCTCTTACCCTCTGGCTCATTTTGTTTTTTTAAAAAAAAATTTTTTTTTTCAACGTTTATTTATTTTTGGGACAGAGAGAGACAGAGCATGAACGGGGGATGGGCAGAGAGAGAGGGAGACACAGAATCGGAAACAGGCTCCAGGCTCTGAGCCATCAGCCCAGAGCCCGACGCGGGGCTCGAACTCATGGACCGCGAGATCGTGACCTGGCTGAAGTCGGACGCTTAGCCGACTGCGCCACCCAGGCGCCCCCCCTCTGGCTCATTTTGAAAGAGGACTAGTGGGCAGGAAGAGGTACACTGGGGCTGTGAAGAGTGACTGGTTATATACTATGGAGTTGGGGGAGTTAAAGGCAAAAGGAAGGCCTCCAGAAAGACTTTCATATGCTAAAGAGGACTCAAAAGACGCCAGGGGACTTGATATTGTCAAGAGAAGGTTGTTTTCCCTCTACTAAGGCATTAACGTTAAGACAGTTGGGGGTTCCAGGACAAATGGTAAGTTGCAGACTGTGAGTCTGGAGTTGTCTCTTGTCTGGCAAGAGCAGATACAGAATTGAATACGAGAGAAGCTAATAGTCCAGGAGGAGACAAGAGCCCCGAACGGGCTTTCGTCTCTGTATTTATTGAGTGCTCAAGATCCTACACAAGTGAACATGGAGAAAACAATCAGATAGTAATCATTAACTTGTGTATGTAAGAAGCAAAGGGTCTGGGGGCCAAGTGTAGTTTGTGATCAAAGTACATTGGTGCCAGGTGGAAATTTCCTGCAGGTAATATAACAAGTTACTAGTGATCCCATGACAATATCTTGCTAGCTAACTTTGGGCACTTTCACCATGATGGCAGCTTTCCGCCCTAAGCTTTTTTCTAACCCATTATGTAAGTGGAACCTATTTACCCACAATGGTATACTCTGTATTTGCCTCAAGTATTTGTCAATGGGCTGCAGGTTATAAGGAAATTGAATTTTACCTGCCATTTCCTTCTTGCCTTTGTTCCCCACATAGCCATGGAAGGTGATGTTGGGGCTCCAGGAAACTTAGTCTATAGGTTTTGAGAGATTAGGCTATTAATAAGATTGCCTTTTTCTTGTCATTCACTAAGACATATGTCAACTGATGGAGACTCAAGTCCTGCATGACTGTGGTCTCTATCAGTCATGTTCTTGGGCAGCCAGGAGGGCCTGAGGAATACCACACATACCACCCTTGGGGGGTGGGGGGAGGTCTTGTGGGGTGTCAGCTTGCTTTATGCTCCCTCATCATACCCCACCCCCCTGAACGATTTTGACCCTTAAATCTTTAAAGTTGTTGAAGGTGGAAGGTCACATCTTCTGTAACTTATTCCTGGTGAGTAGGGACACAGAGATGTCCCAACCTGTGGGTCAACATTGGTCAGTCGGGGAACGTATAGGGGAGTTACTAAAGGCAGAGGCAGCTGAATTCAAGGTGGACAACATATACGAACCTCCTTGAGTACAAAGGATCATCTCTTGGCTTGATGTTATTATATCACTTTTTAAATAAAATTGGCCTTGGGTTGCCTGGGTGGCTCAATTGATTAAATGTCTGACTTCAGCTCAGATCATGATCTCTCACTTTGTGAGTTCAAGCCCCACATCAGGTTCACTGCTGTCATTGCAGAGCCCACCTGGGATCCTCTGTACCCTCCTCGCTCTGCCTCTCCCCCCCCAAACTTGTGTGGGAGCTTTAAAAATAAACATTAAAATAACCCAAAATTAGCCTTTAGCTAATGGCATAATGGTCAGATGTAGAAATTTTGAGAACTTTGAACTTCTCACACAAAGATGTATATAAATGTGTTTTAGTGAAATTCAGATAAGATATGTACATTTCCAAGGGCAAGGTGTTTTTGTTGTTATTTTGTTTCCATTCTGCTGGCCTGAGGCTGCCCAGTTACATTGTAACTTTGTATTAAAGAAAAAAAGGCAGGCAGTAGGCAGGTTGTAAAGGAGAAAGAAAATGTAACGTCAGATGGTCGTAAATCAAACTAAGAATGTGTTTTTTAATGTTCCTGTCATATGCAAAAATTCACATATGTTCAAAGAAATCTTGTGAATGAGACTATCCCTATAAAAATGTTAAAAATAGTCATCATATTTATTGTGAAGAAGTAACACCTGGAAAAAATATTTTAATGTTTTCAGTCAAAACTCACCCAATGTTTACCTTACATTTCCAAGACTTAATATACTAAGTCTTTGGGCATTTATTATTCATGCGTTTTGAATGTGAAGGTCAGTTACTTTTGCCCAAGACTACATGGGCAAAACATACATTTGTGGGCCGGCACAGATCCAATATCATGATTCATTGACCTCTTAAGGAAGAAATCCTCGATTTTATAACTGTGAAGAGAGAAATACAAAACATGAAAGCCAGAACAAAAATAGTATCTTTGTTACTGTTTTTTTTTTCCTCCTGGATTTCTGAATCTCTGTAATGGATATGTTCCATGAGTCCTTAAAAAGGATTTTTGTTAGCCAGAGAAACTTTCCATTGTCTTTCTTGCTTGCCAGAATTATTAAGACCTCCTGACATGATATGTGCTAGCCCAGTAATAACAAACTCTCCATCAAACATTTTAGGTGCCTGTAGAAAAGCAGCTGAAATCCTGTGTTCATTTTTCCACTTGTATTTTAAACTGAATTCTGCTTTCCTTCCCTTTTAAAGAATCATTAAGACTTGAATCGCTATACTATGTACTAGATGGAAAAAGAAATCTAGTTGACAACAAATTATGTAGGAATCCTCTTCAGTGTTTGGTTTTAAGATATTCTGCTAGTGAATAAGAAAATTGGTCAGATGTGGAAAGTTATAGAAGCTCGGAATTGAATAAATGTTGAAATAGTAGGGAATTCAACAGCATTGATTTTAGACTGATTTCTTTTCCTATCCTCCACTCCTGTAGAATTCTCCTTCCCTATCTGGAAAAAAATGTTTTGTGGTTCTTTTGTTCTGGTCTCCATCTTCTATTTTCTGGTGTTTTGCTCCTGCAACTGGCATAAACTTCTTACCAAATCTTACTCTCTTCTTCTTCTGTCCCAAACTTGCTGAAATCTCAGCACTCCAAGGAAAGCCCTGGAAATGACTGGATAAACATCTCCTTTCTCATTCAACTCCCTTGGGTGTAGCCCACACACAGTGTAAGATGATTTTACAGCACAATCCTAGGCTGTTCTAACCATAGAGGACGTCTGATTGTGTGACATACCATAGAAGCAGTGATTTCAGCAGCACAGCAAATGCTTTTTCACGTGGTGATTAACCTTCCAATGTTGTCTCTTTCAAAATGAGCCAGAAGGAAAGAGCAACAAAAGAGTATAACAAGTAAAATGAAAGATTCCCCACCCCCAAAGTAAGTCATTTCCAAATAGCCAGTATCTGCACCCAGTAGTTTACTGAGAATTCAATTAAAGGAGATACAGATACAAACAAAAGAACAACAATTAGCGATAAGGGCATATAGACAATAAGGCTTATAAGAGGGGTACCTGGGTGGCTCCATCAGTTAAGCGTATGACTTCAGCTCAGGTCATGATCTCACAGTCCTTGAGTTCGAGCCCTGCACTGGGCTCTGTGCTGACAGCTCAGAGCCTGGAGCCTGCTTCGGGTTCTGTGTCTCCCTCTCTCTGTGCCCCCCCTCCCCCCATACTCGCTTGTGTGTGCGTGCATGCTCTCTCTCTCTCTCAAAAATGAATAAACATTAAAAAAAAGGCTTATGAGAGAAACTGCAAAATCTCTGCAAATGAGTGTTAAAGACAACATAAAGAAACATTCTGGAACAGATGCTTGTGGATCAGAAGCAGTGCTTATTGATCAGGACGTGATAGATGATTAAGAAGCCACATCCAAATAACAGAAGGTAAAGATAATTTGAGTTGGGCTGCGAAAGATTAAGTTCCCTGCTGTATTAGTTTCCTTTTGCTGCTGTAACAAATTAACTAAAATTTAGTGGCTTAATACAGTAGAAATTTATTACCCTACAGTTGTGGGGGTTGGAAGTTTGAAATGAGACTTACTTGGCTAAAATCAAAGTGTTGGAAGGAATGCAGGGTTGTATTTTTTCTGGATGCTCTAGAGGAAAATCTGTTTCACTTTTCCAGCTTTAGAGGCTTTTAGTGATACCATCCTTTATTTTTTCCACCGTTTAAGCATTGTGTCTAGTGAGTGGTGGCCATTCCAGTGCATGCCATGGAATTGTTTGGGAACAAGACTGAGGAGAGGGGGTTGTAGACTCTCTCTGAGGAGTTGGTTAAACGTATGGAAATCATCCTCTGAGTTCTCCCAGAAATGCTCACAAATTACTTAGCATAATGGATGTTGTGGTGCAAAATGCAAACAAGAGCCAGTGTAATTGGTATTGTTAGTACTTTGATCTTTGAGTCTCAGAGAAACTTAAATTACATGCATATATTCCATTCCTGAGTTTGCTTTCGGGGATTCCCAGCTAATCTATTCTGTTTGAATCTTTATAAATCCTAAATTCTATAATCCATTTAGATCTTGCTAAAGATTTTTTTTTTTTGCACCAGATAAATGCCAGTTGAACTTCTTAGTACACTTTGGTATTGAGGTGAAGCGGTGTCTATAGATAGTATTTCTTATAGAAACAGTCTAGCAGTTCTGTTTGGGTGAATGAATCCTACATGACCTGAATGGCTCAAAAGTGTCATGATGTAAGAGTCATAATTGTTCCAGTTTGCTGGACATCAGAAAACCTATTCCATACTCAGTTTACTGTTCTTTATGTATTTTCAATTGTATGTGCCTATATTCAATTTAGGATATTATTTCTTTCCATAAAACTGTTAACCTAATTTGCATTTTTAAAACTACTTTATTGTGGTATAGTCGATATACAAAGAATTGTACATATTCAATATGTACAACTTGATGACGTTTGATGTAGACAAACATCTGGGATACCACCACGACAATCAAGGTAATAGGTATATACAACACCTCTCAAAGTCTCTTTGTATCTCCCCAACCTCCCTCCCTTTTTTTTGTGGCAAGATGCTCAATATTATGAATTATCAGGGAAATAAAATCCAATATGCAAGGAGACATAACCTCACACTGGCTAGAATGACTATTACCAACCCTCCCCCCCCCCCCACGCCACCCCAAATTAAGTGTTGGTGAGGATGTAGAGAAAATTAGAATTCTCGTACACTGTTGGTGGGAATGTAAAATGATGCAGCAGCTATGAAAAACAGTATGGTGCTTCCTTAAAAAATTAAAAATAGAACTACTATATGATTTAGCAGTCCCACTTCTGGGTACCAAAAGAAGTGAAATCAGGATTGCAAAGAGATCTCTGTACTCCCATGTTCATTGCAGTATTCTTCATGATAACCACAGTATGGAAATAATGCAAGTGTCCCTCTACAGATAAGTTTAAAAAAAAAGGTGGTATAATATACATACATACAATGGAATATTATTACTCAGCCTTAAGAAAAGAAAGAAATTCTTCCATTTGCCATAATGTGGATGAATCTGGGGGACATTATGCTTAGTGAAATAAGTGTCCCAGAAGAGCAAATACTACATGATTCCCCTTATATGAGGTATCTAAATTGGTCAAACTCCTAGAAGCAGGGAATATTGAATTTGTATTTCAGTGTTGCATATGCTCATGGATATGAGGTAAAATGTTGTATACATGATCTTTAAAGTGATTGGAAAATAAGTTTATCATATATCATCTATCACATCATCTGTAATACTTCTAGATAATCCATTGAGAAATAAATTCCTTTGTGTTGAGACAACATTTTTTTATAATGCACATAATTCTAAGAAAAGTACCTCCTGTTTTTGTTAATGTTAGTTCCTATCCTTTATGAATTGGTTTCTTAGATAGTAACTACTTTGCAATGAAGTTACTGTGAAATGTGAATTTTATGTAAGAAGGGAAGCACTAATTGAGAACACTGAAGAAAGAATTCTTTTGGAAGATAAAAGGATACAATATTATTTCAAAAAGCAGTTGATACTTGAGTTGGAGAAATAGGATTATCTAGGTGGAAAGGAAAGAATTATCAGAAATGCCAAGGTGAAGAGACTCCAAAGATGATCTTTGCTTAATAATTTTTCTTTGAGCATCCTTGGGGGAAAGGAACTTCTCATCATTCTTGTTTTAAGAGCCAGTGATGTAGTGTTTAAAATTCTGGCAGATGATAAAGGTAATAGTGGTATGGAAGGGGAATGCATTTGGTTTGGTGTTCAATGACTGAGTGATTAAAAGAATATCCACAGAAACCCTTATAAAATTGTCTAGGTAATTCTCTTCAGTGTGGCTTTTGGCTATATCCATTCTTTAGTATTCTTCACTGCCAAAGAAACTCTTCTCTAGGTTTCAGACTTGGCTCTTAAAGAGTTAAACATTTTTCTTATGCTATTAAAATGACAGATAATTTTGGAGGTCACAATAAAATCTATATACAAGTGGAGGGAGCTGGGATTATGGAACACATAGAAGCAAAAATCTATCTGGTGTTTATGTGAGTTTTTTTTTTTTTTTAATTTTTTTTTTCAACTTTTTAAATTTATTTTTGGGACAGAGAGAGACAGAGCATGAGCGGGGGAGGGGCAGAGAGAGAGGGAGACACAGAATCGGAAACAGGCTCCAGGCTCTGAGCCATCAGCCCAGAGCCCGACGCGGGGCTCGAACTCCGGGACCGCGAGATCGTGACCTGGCTGAAGTCGGATGCTTAACCGACTGCGCCACCCAGGCGCCCCGAGTTTGTTTTTATAAAGGCAATTTGCACCTTACCAGCTGTTAGTATTTTAAAAATTGATTTTGAAGTCCATTTATGGGAACCTAGAATACATTATTCTGTTAGCATCAAATGATGTTGTTAGCATCAAATGTTCTATATAGTGGTTAAGTTCCAACACCAGTTCTCAAAAGCCTGTTTAACCTGCAGCATTTCTGAAATGTCTGCAGTTACTAATACCATTAAAAAAAACTATTTGTGGGGCGCCTGGGTGGCTCAGTCAGTTGAGCGACTGACTTCGACTCAGGTCATGATCTCATAGTTCATGAGCTTGAGCCCCGTGTCAGGCTCTGTGTGGACAGCTCGGCGCCTGGAGCCTGCATCAGATTTTGTGTCTCCCTCTCTTCCCCTACCCTGCTCATGCTCTCTCGCTCTCAATCTCTCTCTCTCAAAAATAAATAAATATTAAAAAAAAACTATTTGGACACTGTTGCTTTCTGGAAAAATGGGTTTGACTGTCAACTAGAGATTCCTGAATGTTCTCTTCCCCTTACCTCTTGCAAGTCACGAAATGAGAGACACTATGAAAGAAACTGATTAATTAATTGGAAATGAGTGTAAGGAACTGACCCAGAGCAAAGCATAGAGAAAGCACTTAAATAAAAAGATTAATAGAGCAATTATAAGAGGTGGAAAATACATTGAGAGGTTTCTAGAAGAGATACAGGAGAAGAGAAAATAATAGAAAATCAGAGAAACAATATTTGAAGAGAGAATTTCTGAGAATTCTTTATGTGGAAGAATAGAATGCCATGAATTGCTAAAACAATTTTGAAGAATCAAATAAGATTATAAAACAATAGTAAATTACAAATTATAGAAAGTAGAAAACAATGGTAATCAATGTGATATTATTGAAGCAGAGCTAGATAGAGGGAATAGAATAAGAAACTAAGAAACAGATCCAGTTATATGTGGAAATTTGATATAATGAATTGGCATTATGTATTAGTAAAGAAATGGCACAATACATTGTACTGGATAGTTATTCATATTGAAAACCGTAATTCTATCTTTCTAAAACCATATAAACAATATTGCTAGGTATTATATGCTGCTAGTCAGCTTATTAATTAATGAACTCACATTTGTATAGTAACACTTTGAGGGACTGTTTAGTAAAGCTGAATTTGCTTATGTCACGTGACTGAAATTTCATTTCTAGGTACAGTCCCTTCAGGAAATACTGCACATGTTCAAGAAAGTAATAGAAGACTATTGCAGCATTGTTTGATAGTTAAAAATTGGAAATCTAGGGGCGCCTGGGTGGCGCAGTCAGTTAAGCGTCCGACTTCAGCCAGGTCACGATCTCGCGGTCCGTGAGTTCGAGCCCCGCGTCGGGCTCTGGGCTGATGGCTCGGAGCCTGGAGCCTGTTTCCGATGCTGTGTCTCCCTCTCTCTCTGCCCCTCCCCTATTCATGCTCTGTCTCTCTCTGTCCCAAAAATAAATAAACGTTGAAAAAAAAATTAAAAAAAAAATTGGAAATCTAAATGTGTATCTCTAGGAGCAGGGATAAATTGTGATCTGTTGATACAACTGAAGATTATACAATCATTACAAATAATGATATAGAGGCTATGGCTGCAGGTGTCCACAGGGACATTTCTCAACACATTGTTGTAGGAAGCCATTTATTCCATTTATACAAAGTTTAAAAACCTGAAGACAACCATATTTATGGACATGCTGCAAGAGGTATAAATACTCCTTACTTAAACTGCAGTGTTTTTAGACTCGCCTTTTAGCCTTTGTGGTGATAAACCCCTTATGTTTTTCTATAGCAGGGGTTGTTAAATTAGGGTGTTATGGGAAACTCACCTTTTTTTTTTGTGAATAAATTTTTATTTTAAAAGAGGCTGTCTACTGTTTTGTTTTTTTTTTTTTTAAGTCAAGCACTGGGTGTTGTATGGAAACCAATTTGACAATAAATTTCATATTTAAAAAAATCAAGTTTTATTGAATCAGATCCATGCCTGTTCCTTTATGTAAATTATCTGTGGCTGCTTTCATGCTATAATGGCAGAGTTGAGTAGTTGTGGCAGATGCTGGGCCCCAAGTAAATTTTTACTGCTAGTCCTTTAAGAAAAAGCTTGTTAGTGGGACTGATACAGGTTAAGTTAACACCACTTGTTCAGTCCCACACATTGAGTTGGTTGGTCCCTGGAGAAACAATTGGCCTTAGAGGTTCCTGTCCTCAGGAACTTAGACTAATGGAAATGTAAAATAAGTTAAAATAGTTTACACTCTAAGAAGGAAGTTCTTTAAAACACAATGAGATGGAAGATCATTTTTTTTCTCAGAGATTGAAAAAACAAACACATGAGGATTAGAAGCACTTGGCTTCTAATAGGATTTTGGTGTTGTGGGTTTACTATTTCATCTATATTCTTGTTTGTGACTGTCAACATCCTTTGATATTGCATGAAGGAGAATAAAAAAAATGGAGGAAAGAAAAGGCAGAAAAAGAACATTTAGAAGAGAGTTGAAAGTATATTAAAGAATGAAAGACCAGGAATGAGCCCCACTCCTCCCCCCCCCACTTTTTTTTTTTTTACTTTTTTACTGGGTTATACAGAATCAACAAAACTATTATTTTTGAAGTAAATCCTTTTTTTTTAATTAAAGATGTGAAGCAGTCATTTTTACCAGAAACATTGACTTTCCTAGCACTGTTAACCATAAATGAAGTGATTAAGATTTCTCAAATTATTTTGCTTGAGCTTTCATGCTCATATTTGCTGGAACATACAGATGCCTATTAGTTATATGTTGTAAATGTGGTTTATTTATGGTATGCCAAATAATTTTTTGAAAAAAAATCCTCTGTGCTAGAACAGTTTTGTTTAATGGATTCTTTTTTTCTTTATAACTTGTTTTCAATTTTAGTTAACATACAGTGCAATATTGGTTTCAAGAGTAGAATTCAGTAATTCATCACTTACGTATAACATCCATTGCTCATAAGTGCCCTCCTTAATGCCTGTAACCCATCTAGACCATCTCCCACTAACCTCCCTCCATCAACCCTCTGTTTGTTCTCTTGTGGTTTGTTTCCTTCTCTACTTTTCCTGCTGCCCTTCTATGTTCATCTGTTTCTTAAATTACACGTATAAATGAAATCACATGGCATTTGTCTTTCTCTCATTGACTTAGTTTGCTTAGCATAATACATTCTAGCTTCATGTTGTTGCAAATGGAACAAATTCATTCTTTTTGATGGCTGGGTAATATTCCATTGTATATATCATCTTTATCCATTCATCAGTCAGTGGATATCTGGGGTCTCTCTCCATAGTTTGGCAACTGTTGATAATGCTGCTATAAACATTGGGGTGCATTACCCCTTTGAATCTGTATTTTTGTATCCTTTGGGTAAATGCCTAATGGTGCAATTGCTGAATCATAGGGTAGTTCTATTTTTAGTTTCTTGAGGACCCTCCATACTGTTTTCTAGAGTGGCTGCACCAGTTAGCATTCCCACCAACAGTGCAAAAGTGTTCCTATTTCTCTGCATCTTTGCCAACACCTGTTGTTTTTTTGTGTTAATTTTAGCCATTCTGAAAGGTGTGAGGTGGTATCTCATCATGGTTTAGATTTGTATTTCCCTGACAATGAGAGATGTTGAGCATGTTTTCATGTGTCTAGTAGCCACCTGGATGTCTTGGGAAAAGTGTCTGATGATGTCTTCTGCCAATTTCTTAACTGGGTTGTTTTTTGCCTGATAAATTTGATAGATATATATAGAAATTTTGGATACTAACCCTTTATCAGATATGTCATTTTCAAATATCTGCTCCCATTCTCTGGGCTACCTTTTAGTTTTGTTGATTGTTTCCTTCATTGTGCAGAAGTCTTTTATCTCAATCAAGTCCCAACAGTTCACGTTTGCTTTTGTTTCTCTTGCCTCCAGAGGCATGTCTAGTAAGAAGTCGCTGCGGCCAAGGTCAAAGAGGTTGGTGCCTGTGTTCTCCTCTAGGATTTTGATGGTTTACTGTCTCACATTTAGGTATTTCATCCATTTTGTATTTATTTTTATGTATGGTGTAAGAAAATGGTCTGGTATCATTCTTCTGCATGTCATTGTTCTGTTTTCCCAATACCATTTGTTGAAGAGACCGTCTTTTTTCCATTGGATACTCTACTGCTTCGATGAAAATGAGTTCACCATATAGTTGCAGGTTCTTTCTGTGTTTTCTATTATGTTCCATTGATTTATGTGTCTGTTTTGTGCCAGTACCTTACTGTTTTGATGACTACAACTTTGTAAGGTAGCTTGAAATCTGGAATTGTGGTGCCTCTGGTTTTGTTTTTCTTTTTCAGAATTGCTTTGGCCATTGGGAGTCCTTTGTGGTTCTATATAAATTTTAGGATTGTTTGATCTAACACTGCAAAGAATGCTGGTGGTATTTTCATAGGGGTTGCATTAAATGTGTAGATTGCTTTGGATAGTATAGACATTTTAACAATATTTCTTCCTGCAATCCATGAGCATAGAATCTTTTTTTCCATGTCTTTGTATGCTCTTCAATATATTTCATAAGTCTTCTATAGTTTTCAGGGTACACATCTTTTACCTCTTTAGTTAGGTTTATTCCTAGATATTTTATTGTTTTGGGTGCATTTGTAAATGGGATATATTCCTTGGTTTCTTTTTCTGCTGTTTTATTATTGGGGTATAGGAATGCAACAAATTTCTGCACGTTGATTTTTATACCCTGCAACTTTGCTGAATTAATGTATTCTAGCAATTTCTTGGTGGAGTTTTTCAGGTTTCCTACCTAGAGTATCATGTGATCTGCAAGGAGTGAAAGTTTGACTTCTTCCTTGCCAATTTGGATGGCCTTTCATTCTTTTTGTTGTCTGATTGCTAAGGCTAAGACTTTCAGTGCTATATTAAATAGTAATGGTGAGAGTGAACATCCTTATCTTGTTTCTGACTGTAAGGGAAAGGCTCTCAGTTTTTCCCCATTGAGGGTGATATTAGCTCTGGGTCTTTCATATATGGCCTTATGATCTTGAGATATGTTCCTTCTCTCCCTAATTTGTTGAGGGGTTTTATCAAGAAAATATGCTATATTTTGCCAAATGCTTTTTCTGCCTCTATTAAGAGAATCATATAGTTGTTACCCTTTCTTTTATTCGTGTAGTGTATCACATTGATTGCTTTGCAAATACTAAACCAGCCCTGCAGCCCAGGAATAAATCCCACTTGATCATGGTGAATAATTCTTTTAATGTACTGTTATATTCGATTTGCTAGTATCTTGTTGAGAATTTTTGCATCCAGGTTCATCAGGGATCTTGGCATGTGATTCTCTTTTTTAGTGGGATCTTTTGTTTTGGAATCAAAGTAATGCTGGCTTCATAGAATGAGTTTGGAAGCTTTCCCTCCATTTCTATTATTTTGGAACAGTTTGAGAAGAATAGGTATTAACTCTCTCTAGATGTTGGGTAGAATTCTCCTGGGAAGCCTACTGGTTCAGGATTCCTGTTGTTGACAGATTTTTGATAACTGATTAGATTTCTTTGCTGGTTATGGGTTTGTTCAAATTTTCTATTCCTTTTTCAGTTTTGGTAGTTTGTGAATACCTAAGAATTTGTCCACTTCTTCCAGATTGCCCAGTTTGTTGGCATATAATTATAATTGTTTGTATTTCTGTGGTGTTGGTGTAATCTCTCCTCTTTCATTTGTGATTTTATTGATTTTTCTCTTTTGATAGTCTGGCTGGGGTTTATCAATTTTGTTTATTCTTTCAAAGAACCAGCTCTTAGTTTTGTTGATATGTTATATTGTTGCTTGTTTGTTTGTTTCTATATGGTTTATTTCTGCTCTAATCTTTATTATTTCCCTTCTTCCACTGGCTTTAGGCTGTATCTGCTGTTCCTTTTCTAAGTCATTGAGGTGAAAAGTTGTATATTTGGGACCTTTCTTGCTTCTTGAGATAGGCCTGAATTGTAATGTACTTTCCTCTTAGGACTGCCTTTCCTGCATCTCAAAGGGTCTGGACTGTCATGTTTTCATTTTCACTGGCTTCCGTGTATTTTTTATTTCTTCTTTAATTTCCTGGTTAACACATTCATTCTTTGGTAGGATGTTTTTAACTTCCATGTATTGGTGGCCTTTCCAAATTGTTTCTTGTGGTTGACTTCAGGTTTCATAGCATTGTGGTTTGAAAATATGTGTGGTATGAACTCACTGTTTTGTACTGGTTGAGGCCTGATTTGTGATCCAGTCCCCTACAATTACTGTATTATTATCAATGAGTTTCTTAATGTTTGTTATTAATTGATTTACATATTTGGGTTCTTACAAATTGGGGGCATAAATATGCACAATGGATAGACCCCTTAATTATGATATAATGTCCTTCTTCATCTCTTGTTACAGTTTGTCTGATAGATGTATGACTATTCTTTCTTTTGACATCCATTATCATGATAGATGATTCTCCATCCCCTCACTTTCAATCTGCGGGTGTTTTTAGGTCTACTATGAGTCTCTTGTAGGCAGCATATAGATGGATTTTTTTAAAATTCATTCCAACACTCTGTCTTTTGATTAGAGCATTTAGTCCATTTACATTCAGAGTGATTATTAAAAGATGTGAATTTAGTGCCATTGTAATGCCTGTAAAGTTGGTGTTTATGGTGGTGGTCTCTGGTCCTTTATTCTCTTTGTTGTTTTTGGTCATTTTTGTTTGTCGTGTTTTTTCTGCACCCAAAGACACCTCCTAGGGCACCTAGGTGGCTCAGTCAGTTGGGCATCTGACTCTTGATTTCCGCTCAGGTCATGATCTCATAGTTCATGAGTTTGAGCCCTGCATTGGGCTCTGTGCTGACAGTCACAGCCTGCTTGGGATTCTCTCTATCCTTCTCTGCCCTCCCCCACACTCATACCTTTGCCATTCTCTCTCTTAATAAATAAATAAACTTAAGAAAAAAAAACCCACAAAGAGGCCCACTTAAAATATTGTGGCACTGGTTTAGTGGTCACAAAGTCCTTAAGTTTTTGTCTGGAAAACTCTATCCCTCCTTCCATTCTGAATGATAGCTTTGCTGGATAAAGAATTTTTGGCTGCATATTTTTCCTGTTCAACAGGTTGAATATATCCTCCCACTCCTTTCTGGCCTGCCAAGTTTCTATAGACAGATCTGCTATGAACCTAATTGGTCTTCCCTTATAGGTTAAGTGCTTTTTTTTTTCCCTTGCTGATTTCCTGATTCTTTCCTTGTCTGTGTATTTTGTGAATCTATGATATGCCTTGATGATGGTTCGCTTTTGTGAATTTAATGGGAGTTCTCTGCTTCTTGGATTTTGGTGTCTGTCCTTTCCCAGATTAGGCAAGTTTTAACCTATAATTAGCTCATATAAGCCTTCTGCCCCTTTCTCTCTCCCTTCATCTTCTGGGACTCCAATGATACAAATATTATTCCTCTTTAATAAGTAGCTGAGTTTGTCATGATCTTTTGTCTTTGTTTTCCTCTTCTTTTGAGCTTCATTATTTTCTATAATTTTATCTTCTGTATCACTGATTTGCTGCTCTGCTTCTTCCATTATCACCATAATGGCGTTCATTTGAGATTGCATCTTGGTTATGACATTTTAAATTTTGGCCTGACTAGATTTTAGTTCTTTTATTTCTGCAGAAATGTATTCTCTGTTGTCCTCTATGCTTTTTCAACCCCAGATAGTATCCTTATAATTGTGATTTTAAATTCTAGTTCAGATTTCTTACTTATATCTGTGTTGATTAAATCCCCAGCTATGAGTTCCACTGCCTGTTGTTTTGGGCTGAGTTTCTCCATCTCATCATTTAGTCCAGTAAAGAAAAGAAGAAAGAAGTAAAACAAGCAACCAGAAAGAAAGAAAAAACAAAAACAAAAACAAAAAAACCTAGATCTTGGGTGTGTTTTTGTCTGTGTGTAAAAAGAATGTAGATCCAAAAACTTAAATAAAATAATAAAATAATAAAAAATAAAAGAATATGTATTTATAAAAAAAGTAAAAAGAGAATTTAAAAATAAGAAAATAAATGAAAAAATAGTAATAAAAATAAAAGTAAAACAGAAGTTAGATACTATTTCTCCTAGAGCTGAAGTCTATAATCTGTAGACTTGGTGCAAATGAGTTGTTTGTCTTGGACTTCTGGGTGGTGCCTGCTGCTGATTCTCAGCTTGTTTCAGTAAAAATGCACCTCTGGAGTACGGAGGGGTGAGGCTTGGTGTAAGTGGCTCTGGCCTCCACTAGGTGGTGCTGTTTTGCTACTTAAAGAGGGAAATGGTGGTGCCCTCCTCTAAAGCTCTGGAGCTGAAAGTTCACACTCTGCACTCTTGAGGGAAACCTCCAGGAAGAGTAATTAATCACAGGTCTTGTGTCCCTGGTTTCTGTCAGAACATCGTGTTTACCTTGCTTTTGTCCAAGCTTTTTTATTTCAGGTGTAGGACTGAGGATTCCTATGACATGGACCCGAGCTCTTCCTCTGGGGGAGGGCCTCACCATGCTTTTGCCAGCCTGTGCAGTCAGGACTGTGCAGTTCAGAGTTTTTGTCAAAACAGAGGAGAAAGCAAGCACCCCTGCTTGCTGCCCTCAGCCAGAGTGAGTCCCCTCTTTTATGCCTTGAAAGAGGCACATTGGTGTGGCCTGTCTTTCTTGGGACCCAAGGTATCCTCAGTTCATACTGTCACTCCTGGGATTCTGCTCCACTTCACCACTTGAGCTTTAAGGTAGGCACTTTCCCCCACAGTAGTGGACTGCTAAAAGTTGAGATTTTGCACTTCCTGCTTATACCTCTTTGTGGTAGCCTCCATAAGCAGGCTCCCTCCCTGTGGCTGTACCCAGAGCAACACCTCCCCTGGTAAACTTTCTATACCTCTTACCTTCCAAAAGGTGGTCACCTATTTTATAACATCAAGTAGATGAAGTTTTGAAATAGGGTAAGAGGGATTAAAGATTTCATTTCTGACCTTAACCTCAGAAAGCTTAGCTCTTTAATTTTCTTCCTAAAAGTTGTAGTTTGTATTAAAATCATAAAATATATTTAGAATTTTAAAATTTAAAATAATGAAATATGTTTAGATTTCAGAATCATTGCTTTACCATTGATGCATTTACAACTATTTATACTCTAAAGCATATACTCTGGCATCCAATTTCAAATGAACTATTTTTCTCTTGGCTTTGTGTGAGCCATATAAATGAAGATTCCATGATACATTTTTGACAATTTTGGGTGAATTGAACCAGTAGATCCATTTAATGCTAGTTTAAATTGAATTAAGAAATTTACTAGAACAAAGTCTAAAAAGTAATTGATTTATAAAATTTTTTGTTGGGACACCTGGGTAGTTGAGTCAGTTGAGTGTTCAACTCTTGATTTCTGCTTAGGCCATGATCCTGGGGTCGTGGGCTCCACACGTGGAATCTGCTTAAAATTCTCTCTCTCTCTCTCTCTCTCTCTCTCTCTCTCTCTCTCTCTCTCTCTCTCTCTCATTGCCCCACCCCCTCACTTGCATGCTGTCTCTCTCTCTAAAATTAAAAAAAATTTTTTTTTGTTGACTTGATTAACATGTTGTAACTACCTTTGGAATGTGTGTGTTTATACAGGAAATAACATAGCATGATAGTTAAGGTAGAAATTTCTAGGGTCTGCCGTTTTTCTATTTATTAGTTATGTGACCTTGTGAAGTCCCTTAATATCAGTAAGCCTTAATACTCTCATTTCTAAATAAGGGTGGTACCACCGTACATAAAGAGCTTGGCAAAGTGTTTGCTAAACTACAAAGGCACAAAAAATGTTAGTTGTTACACTCTGACAGAGTCACAATGTATTTGAAAATGGGTGACAAACAGTGAAGCTCTATATAAATGTGAGGTGCTATTGCATTGCTATTGCATTGCTATTGCTATGTAATTTTCATGAGAAGCATGTAGATTACCTGCATAGGGCTGAGATGGAAGAATTGTGGACCAATGTCATTTATGTTTTCAGTGTCTCAATAATTGGGAGACAGGTTTAACTGCAAGTAATAAAATTAAAGCTGCAGAAAGTTTTTGTTTTATTTATTTTAGGGTTTTTTTTTGTTTGTTTGTTTTTTGTGTTGTTTTTTTTTTTTTTTTTTTTTTTTTTAGACAGAGTGAGAGGGGAAGGGGGCAAAGGCAGAGACAGAAAATCCCAAGCAGGTTCCATGCTCATCCTGACATGAGGCTCAATCCCACAACCCTGGGATCCTCACTCGAGCTGAAATCAAGAGTGGGACGCTCAACTGACTGAGCCACCCAGGTGCCCTTAAAGATGCAGAATTTTAAAGCTAAGCTCAATACAAGTTGTTAGTTTATTTTAACCAGAAAGCATGAGAGTGAGCAATGAAGAATCAATATTATGAAAATATATCAAGAGGTAAATAAATTCTAGAGAATATGATCTTAGTGAAGCAATTCTAGGATAGCTGAGATCTTGGCTACTGTTGGAGCATGTATGTGAGGAGAGGGATATGAATGCAAACTTTTTAGCATGATATTTCAAGGTCTTCACAGTCTGTTCCAGACACCTTTCCAGTTTTTCTTCGCATTATATCCTTCCTTATTCCGTAATCTTTATCATTTCTGAACAAGCCTTGCGGTTTTAGACATCTTTGTCACTGTTTAGCCTAAAATATCTTCTCTTTCTCACAGTTCAGGTCCACTTGATATAATACTTAATCAGCACTAGGTAATCCTGAAGGCTTTTCAAGGCATAGCTGCTTTCCTGGATCTCGCCATCACAATTATTTTACAATTTGTACAAATATGTCCTTTTACTTTGAATTATAGTTATTTGTGTTTCTTACCCTTCTGCTTGAAGGCATCTGATTGAGGGCAAGTTCCTGTGGTTTCTAGTCTCCATAGCTCCTCTGTCGGTAGCCTAAAGCTTTGCACACAATGAAGACTGGGAAATGACTGTTGGATTAAGCTGAAATCAGACTTCCCTGAACAAAGTCCTCTGAGATAGTGGAATGTGTCAATTTTCCCAATGGCCTTAACTGTTGGGGTAGACTCTTTAATCTTTGTGATCTTTTATGGTTCCAGAGGAAAGGACTTTGCAAAAATTTTTCTCTATCACTGAAAATGATCAGGCTGGCAACAGGTATTAGAAGACCTATAAACTATTAATTTTGGCTACACCATTGGTAAAGGAATATCTTACTAAAAATGGTGGCAGCTGTTCCCTTAATGGTACATTATTTCAGAAGCCTGTGACCTTCTGATATCTGTTTAAAAACATTTGCTGAGGGAAGAAAATTTTAACACCACAATTTTTAGTAAGTTTGTTTATATACATATTTAAAGAAACGTATCCATTGAACCTACTATGAGCCAGTGTTCTAGTATCTAATATGAAATTTCATCAAGACATAACTGAAATTCTGAAAATTTAGAAGACTGTCAAATTATGTCAATTTATGCCTTGTCAAATGTCAAATTATGTCAAATTATGCCTTGTGATTTATAACGATGATGATTAATTCACCTAAATGGAATCTTTCATATTCTTTAATTTCCTCCTATTTAGTATTTTCCTTTAAAATGTTTATTTATCTCATCTATGTAAATATACACTTAATTTCCTTTCAAGACATTTTAATCACTTATTCCCAGCTAATATCTAAAAATATTTTTTTCCTTTATTGTTTCAAATTGTGTTTTAATTCTATTTTTTTTTTTTTTTTGGTCTTAAAAAAATAAACTCTGATGGGGTGCCTGGTGGCTCAGTCAGTTAAGCGTCTCTCTCTCCCTCTCTCTTTTTTTTATGTTTATTCATTTTTGAGAGAGAGAGAGTGAGAGAAAGACAGCATGAGCAGGGGAGGGGCAGAGAGACCCAGAATCCAAAGCAGGCTCCAGGCTCTGAACTGTCAGCAGAGTCCAATGCAAGACTCAAACCCACCAACCGTGAGATCATGACCGGAGCAGAAGTGGGACACTTAACTGACTGAGCCACCCAGGCTCCCCTTAAGTGTCCCGTTCTTGATTTCAGCTCAGGTCATGATCTCATGGTTCATGAAATTGAGGCCTGTGTCTGGCTCTGGTGTGATCAGAGCCTCCTTGGGATTCTCTCTCTCCCTCTCTCTCTGCCCCATCCCCACTCTCTATCTCTCTCTCCCAAAATTAACTTAAAACTTTGAGGCAGTGAAGAAATGTGCACCAAAGAGTAAATAAGGCAAAGTTATGCTAGGTGTATGAATAAGTTAAAGTTATGCAAGGCATATGAAAGGAGCTTAATGAGAACCCAGCAATGTGGAATTAATAAAAAATATATAAGATCTGTATGGATCAAATAAACTACAAAGGGAAGCAAATATGTAATGCTGAAAGGAAACAGAGGAACATGGCAAAAAAATGGGCTGTGAGAACTGTGATTAAAATAGCATACAAAGTGCAGAAGTTAGGAAGGATAAAAGATAAATACTGGTGATCAGCAATTCTTAAAACGCAAAATATTCCTTTAAAAACTTAATAGCCAACTGTGGCTCCCTAGAGTTATGTCCATTTATAACCATTTACTACTTACCAAGTACTTCCTTTGTTTTTGACTTTTATTTTTTGTTTCGTTCATCCAACATAGCCTAGAGGTTTCAGAGATGATAACTAGTTGTAATTTATTGTAGAAAAGTAACTAAAATACAAGATTTCTATAGACCACATCTTGTAGTACAATGGTGACATTCCCTTTTCTTGGACATTCACTAGGCTAGGTAAAAACATTTTAAAAAGGAGACAGCATTAAGGAGGGCATATGTTGGGTTGAGCAGTGGGTGTTGTATATGAGTGATGAATCCCTAAATTCTCCTGAAACTAATATTGCACTCTATGTTAAATAGAATTTACATAAAAACTTGAAATTAAAAATAAAATAAACTTGAAATTAAAAACAAACTTGAAATTAAAAATAAAATTAATAAAATATGGCAGGGTTTTTATGCCTTGGGGAATTCTTTCAAAGGAAATGCACATTTCCTATAATATATATGGCCTTAATAAAGCTGTTAAAATAAATGGTTATTTTTCAGGTAACACCATACAGCAAAATTAAGAGTATGAAGATCTGAGGAAATACTTATAAGAGCAGGCAAACAAAAAGATTCATAACATTAGTTGTCATTTAAAAAAATGAATGAAAATACACTCCTATTTGGGGAAAGGAATAAAATCTAAGATACAGAACACAAAATTAGCTTTCTCACCTTTAACAGACTGTTCTTCAATGTTGGGGTATGTGTCAAATTGATTTTTAAAAAAATGTTTATTCATTTTGAGAGAGAGGGCACACGAGCAGGGGAGGGCAGAGAGAGAGAGAGGGAGAGAGATAAAAAATGCCAGCAGGCTCTGAGTTGCCAGCACAGAGCCCAACGCGGGACCCAGCCCACGAACTATGAGATGGTCCCCTAAGATGAAATCAGAAGTCCGATGCTTAACTGACTGAGCCACACGGGTGCCCCCAAATTCGTTTTAAGGTTATCCTTGGCCTTCAGCTCCACCAAAAAGAACGCTAGAAAAATGTGTTAAGGAGATCTGGGTTGATTAGTTAGTATAGCAAGGAAGAACACCTGTGCTTTGCTCTTAGCAGGGTCAACAACGGGAATTCCTGGGAGAAAGCCTGACGGGCTTTAAGTGATTTTAGGGCAATGTTGCCCTGCTGGAAACTGGGATTGGACAGAGTTTATAACAAAATAGCTTTGGTTTGGTGGACATGGAAGGTTTTGAAGTGAGCTACTAGTCTTTATAAGTAAGCTATGTTGGTTGGTTCATAGATTTATCTTCCAAAACAATTTCTCTTCCTTTAGCAAGCAGCTTAGTTACTTTTGGCCAGTCTTAGTTCTGTTGAGCACAGAACCAGGAAATTATATTTACTCCTCTAATTTTTCATCCCAGAGACAGTAAATTATGTGAGTTTTATTTCTCCCTGCAAATGACTTTAATTCAAAGACCACACATAGCCAGATATTTTCCTTTCAGGGTAAGTATGCTGCTAGGTCTGGTTTATTCTTTCACCACGGAGAGATCTCAGATTTCTCCTGTGCTGCTCTTATTCTTTTGGTCCTTACGATGTTTTGTTGTGTCTCCTTTTTAAATAGTCAAACCCATGTTGTTTTATTCATTTATTTGCCTGCCCTCTTCTGTTTCCAGCGTTGTGCTAGGTGCCAAGTACTTAAGGTTGAATGAGTGCAATCTTGGAGCAGCCCAGTAGGCAAACAAATAGTTACAGCATGTGCTATTGAAACATTTTGCAGAGGGAACACAAAGAGAGTGTGGGTGGTTGGACAGAGGAGTTTTCTACAGAAGCTAATCCTTGATCACAGTTTCAAAGAAAAAAGAGGAAGAGAGAGAAAGGAAGGAAACTCTAGATTAAAAAAAAAAAAAAAACAAACAGATGTGCAAGTTTGGGAAACTGTCCACTAATCAGAGTGACAACTTAAAATATCTACAAGTATTACTTTATTTAGGAATATTTCGTTCTTATATTTTTTTGGACCTAGATCTTATTTCCCTAATAAAACTAAAAGGATCTTGTGCATAGGAAATCTTTTTATATCTCTCACGTTACCTAGATCTGTATCTAGAGAACAAGCAATAAATACTTTGATTTATTTGTATATGGTAACTGAGAAGACTAGGAGGAAAAATATTGTGTGTTGAATTATTTAACCAGTTTAATAAATTCCTGTTATTTTAACAAAACTTTTGATGGGTAGAATATGTTTGAGTAATTCCCATAGTAACAAGCAAGTGACTCTCCTCAGCCCTACAATTTATGATTGTTTCCAACATTCAGGGCCAGATTAATAGTCTCAATTATTATTATTTATATCCTAACTCATAAGAATATTTGCCTGATATTTATGCTCAGTAATTTTGAGTGGAATGTACTGTATTACTACGTTGTATTAGTCTGTGAGGACTGCCATAACAAAATATCACAGAATAGGTGGCTTAAACAACAGAACTTTACTTTCTAACAATTCTGGAAACTAGAAACCCAGTATCAAGGCCTTGGCAGGTTTGATGCTTCCTGAGGCCTCTGGTTTTGGCTTGTAGATGTTTCCTTTCTTTCTGTGTTCTCACATGGCCTTTTGTCTGTGCATGAGCAGCCTTGGTGTGTCTCTGGGTATCCTATTCTCTTTTTATAAGGACACCCAGTTGCATTGGATTAGGGCCCATCCTAATAGCCACATTTTAACTTAATTATCTCTTTAAAGCCTCTATCTCCAAATATAATCACATTCTAAGGTATTGGGGGTTAGGACTTGAACTTATGGAATTTGGTGGGACAGACTCATTCTATAACATAAATATTACTGCTTGTTTATTTCTTCCTATGAACATTTGAGTCTGCTTCTTTCATTCCAAAAAAAAATTTTTTTTCTTACTGCGATTGGGATGCTTTAGATTGGTAGACTAATTTAGGGAAAGTTAATAACTTTGGGTTATAAATCTTGTATAAGAATAGGTAGGTTTTTCTTTTGATCAAGTATCTTTTTCTGTCTCTCAGGAGCATTGTAAAGTTGTCTTCTTAGAAGTTTTTTATTTTTCTTGCTAATTATTATGTAGCTATATTATCTCTGATTGTATTGTATATATTCTCTTACATTATGCTTTTTAAGTGGTTGTGGTTTTTATTAAAGGCAGTCTTTTATTGAAGACTTACTATAGTTTGTAATAGTTTTAATTATCATCTGTAAGTAGTGTTAATTTTGCCTCTTTTCCTTCAAGTTGTAGAACATACATTTCTTTTCTTTCTTTCTTTGTCTCAGTGTGTTAGCTAGAAACCAATTGTCATCTTCTAATGTTTTCCTATTAAGCTTGCTGTTAGATTTTGTATTTATAAATTACTAGAAGCATTAATTTGTTATATTATGAATGACTTTAATTCAAAATAGTTGCTGAAATGTTTGATAAAATTGAGTATCCATCTCAGTTATGTATTAATACTGGTCCAGATCTCATGCAGTCTTTCTGTGCTCAGACACATTGAATGTCTCTAGTTGTAACTTTGTGTGAGTGAGTAGAGCTATTTCAGCCCTTATAAATGGGTAAGAAGTATGGTCTTGCCTCCTAGGCACACATGGAGAGCAGTTTCCTGTCCCTTGCTGCATGTATGGCAGACTAGACTTCCATTCTTATGCAGTCCCTGAAGTGCCATCTCAGTATAAATGATTGTGGTTCCATCTGGGTTGGAATCTCTTTAATCTCTGCTTTTGTTGTGGTTTCCTTCTGCTTCTGCAACATGTGTCTTTTCACTTCCTATTTTTGAGTGTGGCTCTGTACTTTTTAATATTTAAAGAAATCTGTTTCTGTTTTGGTGTGTAAGGAGCAATATCTGAGTGATGGACTCCTTCGTCTTGACCCAAGTATCCTGTTCTCTTCTCTGTGCATTGTCAAGCCATTAAGTTACTGGGTAGCTTTTATCCAAAGGTGGGTAGCTCTGGTCTACCCAACCACAAAAATATTCTCTCTTCCGACAGGCCATGTGGAATAGTGAAAAGTCCCTAAGCTTTCAAACCAATAATACTTGAGACTGAATCCCAGCTTTGCAATTCACGTGTTTGGTAATCTATTTTAGGACCAATTATTTATCTCCATTGATGCCTAGTTTACAAAATGGAAATGATTATCATTATAATTGGTTTAAGAACTAAATAAGAATAAATATAAAATGCTTCTCAAATAATAGACATTTAGTAAATTTTGTCATCATCCATTGCTCCCCAAAAAGAATTCATTGGAGTATATATGATGTGTAAGTACGTTTTAAAATATACCCATTTCACATTCTTTTTTTTTTAATTAAAAATTTTTTTGAGAGAGGGTGTGAGCATGGGAGGAGCAGAGAGAGAGGGAGGCAGAGGATTCGAAGCGGGCTCTGTGCTGACAGCATGGAGCCTGATGTGATATGAGGCTTGAACTCCTGAACCATGTGATCATGACCTGGGCAGAAGTCAGGTGCTTAACAGACTGGCGCCACCCAGGTGCCCCCATTTCATATTCTTAGGTAAAAAAACATTTCAAATTGGGGAATGATTAAGAATAAGATTGCTACTTATGTGTCAGAAATATACTCCTGACACATCTTACTTATTTTGGAGAATATCCTTGGTCATGTTTTTTTGTTTGTTTTTTGTTTTAATTTTTTTTAATGTTTATTTTTGAGAGAGAGAGAGAGAGAGAGCATGAGAACAAGAGTGAGAGCAACTAGGGGTAGGGGCAGAGAGAGAGGAAGACAGAGAATTCAAAGCAGGCTCTAGGCTCTGAGTTGTCAGCACAGAGCCTGATGCAGGGCTCAAACTCATGAAATGTGAGATCATGACCTGAACTGAAGTTGGATGCTTAACTGACTGAGCCACCCAGGTGCCCTCCTTTGTCATGTTTTTTTTTTTTTAAATAGAAAACTTAATTGCATTTTTTGGGAGAGAGTGAGAAGTTGTTATAAATAAATCTGACTAAAAGACTAGTAATAAAGTTACCATACCAAACAGACATAGGCACTTCAGAATTTGTTTCTTCTACAAAACAGATGTACTAGACTAAATGATTCCCAAAGCTCCTTTGGTTTTAGCATTATCTGATGCTTCTATGATAATCGAGTTCATCCCCTTCCTCCTACTTACAAGGAAACTGAGTCCCAGAGAATACAGATTGGCCAAGACCACATGCAGTAGTTTGCTAATGGAAGAACAAATAGAAAGGCAGGGCTTTTAACTCCTCAGCATATTTTGAGGTTTCTTAGAGCCAGCCTTTTTACTGAGGACAGGAAACCCCAAATACTTGTCTACTGAAGAACTGGCTGAACTTTCCACCATGGCCTGGTCACACTAGACATATTTATTAGAACTGTTGAATTTCTTGACATGGATATATGACCATTTATAATTCTAGGGTCATTTATATTCAGGGATGGAGATGGGTGGATGGATAGATTCCTATCATTTCAGAACTTTCACAGAAAAATATAATTTGATCATGACCAGGGTAGATAGTGGACTAATAGCTAGGTTTATTTATCATTCACTTTGATGGTGCTTAAGACATGTTAGAAATCGATAGATTGGATAATTGGTTTTCATAAAATTCAGCCATAGGAAAGTCAAAATTGCCTATTCCATCTCTTCAAGACAAAGTCAATGGATGCATATCCAAATGTTTTCAAACATTCTGTATTCATTAGAGTCTAACATTTTCCTACATGAAGTGTCAAATAAAATATACTGCTAAAGTATATAGCTTCATTGTCAGTAATAAGTGCAAAACCTGGCAATAATATCTATTAATGTCTGTTAATATTATTTTCAAGTTGATTTTCCTTATACTTTTATTCTTACAACGTCCTTTTTTCCCCACAGAGAAAAGGCTTTCCAACCTAGGAAACTTGAGCACACAACTTGAGAGTGACTCTCTCCATGTTACATTCCCCCTGCCACCTATATTTCTGTGCACACATACACATGACAAAACTGCTCTTCATAGTTCTTACTTGGGTCTTTCTCCCCTTAAGCTATAGGACAGAAAGTGCCATGTATTTGAATACTCAAGTTATTACCTGTAGCAACTGCTTGACAGATAATAAGAAAACAAGAAAGGATAAATTTCAAAAGCCTTATTTTTACTCCCAGAACATTCTGTTTTGTTTCCTGCTTCCCAAGTTTGTGGACTGTGGCATATATATTTTAAAAGGAAATCTGTGATTTTACTGAAGATAAATTCTGGCCTATAAAAACTACAGGAAACTCTATTATTGTTTGCTATCTCTGAATTCATGGCTTTACTTTTAATAAGATTCGTAGCCTAGATTATTTACTTACTAACATTTACTCAGTACATTTTACTGAGTTACCTAAATCTGCCAAAGTTAACTGTTTCAGGGCCTGGGGATAGGGCAAGAAGAAAAAAAAAATCATGCACTCATGCAACTTGTATTTTAGTTGAGGGGTCAGAGAAGATATAAATGTGTAGTTTGTCAGCTAGTAATAAGAGAAGAGTTTTGGAGAAAAGCAAATAGGGGAAGAGGACTGATGGTCGTTGGAGAAAGGATTACAGCTTTAAGTAGGGTGGTGGAGAAAGCCCTCATTGGGAAGGCGACTCTTAGGAAAGGGTTGAAGGATGTGAAGCAGCCAGACTTTGAGATTTCTGGGGGAAGAGGATTCTGCTCATTTGAACAGAGCAGTAGCAACATAGATACCTCTCTAAAATATAAATTTCAGGCTGATTCACTTTGACAGATAGGCTTTCCAGGTGATTACCAAACCATTCAAAGTTAGTTTCCTTCTCTCCAAGGGAATTGTCCAAGTGAATGAGAGCTTATATCCTGGCACTGAGGCAGACATAAACAGCCACTAATGGAATTTTCATCTGTAACATTTCCAGAGAGAGGAATTGGTCACATCATGACATTTAGGGAACAGTGGTGCTAAGTGATTATCCAGATATTTCAGACTCTATCATCTCCATTTACTCTAGATTAGAAATTCATTTTGGTCTGCTTGTTTTAGAATGTGAATCACACCCCAAATGTTAGCCCATCAAGAGAGATTATTCTGAGTTTCTGGTGCCTAAGGATTATTAAGCATTTGAGACAAATTTTTATATATATATATATATATATATATATATATATATATATATATATATCCTCAACTTCAACTGACCAACGAAGGAGTGAGCTGTCCTGTGACTTTGTTTCTTTGGGAAACAATAAATTTTTCATTCTCTTTGAAACTTTTCACTTGAAACTTCATGATAGAGGATACTAGATGTTAGCCTGAGTCCATTTCCTCCCCTTGAAAAACAAGGTTCAAATGATGAACTTTTGCCAGCTCTGCAGCTTTGTGTATTCCTCCTCTGAGCTACCAGAAAAAACAGACATCTATGAAAATTAATGGAACATTAATGGAACATAAATGGAAGAAAACTATATGGGTGTTAAGTCTAGAGAGAGATCTGTCCTAGCCTCTATTTCCCTTAGAACTACGGAAGAGACAGAACTGATCTGATGATGATTGAGGAGGCTGTAAGGCCATAAATGGGCTTTTTAAGTCATGAGTTACTTTAATCTTCATTATCAAATAAGTTTGGAAAATAACAACATCTAGAAGTTTTTGCTAATGTGTGGTCATACTAGGTTCTGCCTCCTTAAATGGAAGGCCACCCCCAAAGACTTGAATACAAGGGGGCATCAAGGGAAATGTAAGTCATCAGTTTTTCTTCACTTTACTGGCAAATAAAAAGGATCTACCTATTTGCTTCCTATGGAAATCGGAACATCCATCAAATTTGGATGCCTCCTATTATTTACTCATTTTCAACAAGAGTGAAGTGCTCAAGTCATGGGTCTGACTTGTGTTTCTTTGGGGTAGCTTTTTGAAGGGTGGTGCTAATCACTTAAATATACATCTGAGCTCTTATGTTGCTAGGCATGTTAGTAAGTACAGAGTAAGTCAACCCTTGGTCTGAAGGACCTCAGAGTGGAATGGTGGTAGGGAAGGGAGGGTGTTTGTATACTTTATTTCAAATAAGTGACATAAAGCTGTGGAATTTCAGTGGAGAACAAGACTGCAGTGAAATTGGTGTGGAAAAGGTGTTTGAGATGTACATTGAATAGTGTATGTGGCTTTGCATCTTGGCTGTGGTGTTCACTGATACAGGTGTTCACTGATGTCTTAATCTCTCTGAGCCTTGTTATTCATTTGTAAGTGAGCATACTCTTTCCTAACTTGTAATGAGGTTCTAGGTATTCAAAGGAGTGCAGAGAAAGCACTTGGTATTTTGTCCAGGACAGAGTGGGTGATACTGCCATTATTAACAAGGGTGAGGAGGGGCACTCCAAAAACTTGAAGTTAGAGGGCTGCGTGATTGGAATTATGAAAGCTGAGTTAAAACTTGGTTCTGCCATTAGTTAGCCAGGGAAACTCACCGTGGGTTGGACTTAGTTTGTTGGTGGAATGCTGTGTGTGGTGAAATGATCATTGCCCAGGTTCCTGTGATGTCATGAGAGCTGTGGTCATAAATATGAAAGCCCCTGAAGAGACAAATCAAGGGTGCAAATCAAAACCACTTGCACGTAGAGGGCAACTTGAAGGTAGTATTTGGCAAGTATGTACAGGAAATCTCTAGGAAAAATATAGGCTTTAAAAAAAACCCTTGTAGGACCTATGAAAAGTTTTCCTTGCTACTTCTTTCAAGGCTTTCCATACCTTCTCTTCTCTCCTCCAACTGTTAGACCCAGCACAGATAGCTTCCATTTACCTCTATGTTTCCAAGTGTAATGCTCTAACGTTCTTTATTGCTCCATGAATTGTTTGAGAAATTTATCAGTAAGAATTTCATTCAGTAGGGTTATAGCCAATCTGCCTGTGCATATAATTGCAGCTTAAATAATACAGTGAGGGGTAGGAGATTGATTTTATAATAAATTAACAAAATTATTTCTGACTAAATAATAACTTTTTTTCCCCAGAAACTATATTTAAGTATTTAGGTGTATACACTTCTCTTTTAGGAGGAAAGATCTAAAAACATTGAGAAAAAGATAAAATACCTGAATCAAAGGTTCTAGGATTAACAAGTGGCAGAGTCAGGACTTGAACTCTGGTCTCTCCATTCGGAAAGCCTATGTATGCCCTTTCCAGGGCTTCTTTTCTTAGCTTTGGTCCTTGACTTTGACATCAGGTCAGTCTTTCCAAAGATGCTGCTGTTGTGTAGGTATACAAGGTTTCTTTGGGTATTTCATTTGAACTCCCCCTCTACATGTCACTTAGCTTGAATACTGTCTTTCAGAGAAGTGCTGTTATTAACAGATGTCAGGGAATAGTAAAAATAAATTAGTCTTCATTTAGTAATTTAACTTCTCTTCCTGTCATTTAATGTTTTGTCAAAACTTCTCTGTAGACTTATCTCACTTGGCAAAGAATAATTAGCCAACTCTATTCCTCTTTAATTTTCCTGCCTCATTTAAAGTATAAAGGGATGGGGGCACCTGGGTGGCTCAGTTGGTTAAGCTTCTGACTTTGGCTCAGGTCATGATCTCGCAGTTCATGAGTTCAAGCCCCCTGTTGGGCTCTGTGCTGACAGCTCAGAGCCTGGAGCCTGCCTCGGATTCTGTGTCTCCCTTTCTCTCTGCCTATCCCCATCTCGTGCTCTGTCTCTCTTTCAAAAGTAAATAAACATTAAAAAATTAAAAAGGAAAAACTGTGTAGAGAAGAATCTAGTTCATAGATTCTTTTTACAATTACCATTCAAAGCAGCTGTGTCCAATACAGTGGTTATTCCAATCAGTCACCATCTCTCTCCCTCATGAGAGCTTCCCTTCCTCTATTAGACAAAAATAGTATCTCCCTCCTTGGTGCCCCTCAGCACTTTGTTCCTCTTCAGTAACACAGCCACATTGCCATGTCTTCCTCTCTCATTAGGCTATCATTTCCTTCTCGACTGTAAATTCCTCACTAGACCGTAAGTTCCTATATCTATCATTTGTAATATCTTAGAGATGGTAGATATCCCAAGTATTAGCCTAATTAAATTATATGTGCAGTGTTTTTAAACTGTTTCACAGGAACTTAATTTTAACCATACACAATTTTTGGTCAGATAATTCATGGATAATAAAGAACATTAAAGCACTAGCCCAGGGGCGCCTGGGTGGCGCAGTCGGTTAAGCGTCCGACTTCAGCCAGGTCACGATCTTGCGGTCTGTGAGTTCGAGCCCCGCGTCGGGCTCTGGGCTGATGGCTCAGAGCCTGGAGCCTGCTTCCGATTCTGTGTCTCCCTCTCTCTCTTCCCCTCCCCCGTTCATGCTCTGTCTCTCTCTGTCCCAAAAATAAATAAACGTTGAAAAAAAAAATTAAAAAAAAAAAATTAAAAAAAAAAAAAAAAAAGCACTAGCCCTGATAATACGTAGAAGGAAGAAATTTGGTGCTGGGCCACAGGGTGAGAACAGAGAAAAGAAACAATGGAAGAGCTTTCAAGTGGCCACAAGGTAAAATTTTGAGGCACTAATTTGCTGAATGTATTTCAGAAATTAGGCGTAGGGAAGTGTGGGTAATTGAATCCCTTACGCTAGAGTTTTTGTTGGCACTATTAACAATTTGATAAAAACGAATCTCTGAATAATACCTCCCTTCTCTGCCTGTGGATACATGGTTGGCAGAATTTATTTTTGTGTGGAAATGTGTGTTTTGTACAGATTGTGACACGAAAAGCTCCATTGTCACCAGTGATGCTTCATCACCTTTTCCTTTCTTACATTTTTAAAAAAAAATTTTTTTTTCAACTTTTATTTATTTTTGCGACAGAGAGAGACAGAGCATGAACGGGGGAGGGGCAGAGAGAGAGGGAGACACAGAATCGGAAACAGGCTCCAGGCTCTGAGCCATCAGCCCAGAGCCTGACGCGGGGCTCGAACTCTCGGACCGCGAGATCGTGACCTGGCTGAAGTCCGACGCTTAACCGACTGCGCCACCCAGGCGCCCCCCTTTCTTCCATTTTTATTGCCTTTGTCACTTCTATTGTGAATTCACTGAGATGCCCAGCATGATTTTTAGACCCCAGGTCCCACTTGGACTTCTGTACTGCAGTTAATAAAAAAAATATTTTTAAAGAGCATTAACTTCTTAATACCAAAAGCATTTTGATAGGTGGGGGCTGTTGCTAGCAAAGGAAATCAGAGAACATATGGTGAAAAGCTGTGCTTTTTGTACAAACCCTGGGTAGGACTGGACAGGGCAAAATTCCAAGGTAAATGAAACGGGCCTGAACACTTCCCTTAATTCCCTCACCCCAGGCAGCCAAGATAGCTCCAAACATTGCTTTTCACCACCCATTCCTCTCCTTACTTTGTTCTTTTTTTTTTTTTTTTTAACATTTAATCATTTTTGAGAGAGAGAGAGTGTGAGCAGGGGAGGGGCAGAGAGGGAGGGAGACACAGAATGCAAAGCAGGATCCAGGCTCTGAGCTGTCAGCAAAGAGCCTGATGCAGGGCTCAAACTCAAGAATCACAAGATCATGACCTGGGCCAAAGTCAGATGCTCAACCAGCTGAGCCACCCAGGCGCCCCTCTCCTTACTTTGTATCACCATCACCACATCTTTAGCCTCACAAATAGATCTGACTGATTTCTTCACTCTGAAGTATCCTTGTTAGGTTATGATACATAAACACTATTAGAGATTTTTAAATAAATAAAGCCTATAAAAGTTTTAAACCAATAGATGAATATCTGTGGAATACGGGGCGTGAAAGAGCTTTTTGAAGAACCTTTTTTTGGACAGTATCAGGCCTCCAACCAAAATTTGCCTTCACACTGGAAGATGATAACTTGAACTTCTCTGAAGGAAGTATATAATTTGGAAGAAAATTCTGAAAGCATAAAGTTCACATGGGGAAAACTCCAGTTCTAAGGTTCTGGTGTTTATTTTGATTTTTAATTTTTCTTTGGCCATTTACTCATTTAAAATAAAACATCCCTTAAATATCTTCATTTTGGGGAAAACCTAAAACCAAAATTCTCTTCAGTGAAAGACTCTGTTGTGGTGAGGCTTGGGTAAAGAAAGGGGGATGAGGGAGAGTGTGAGTCCACTGGGAAGGGGGAACAGGAAGTGATCCTAAGAGTTCTCAGCCCAGGAGAACAAAGGTCAGCATTAGGAAAAGTTGCAGAAAGACAAAGTTACTGTCTTCACTGACCTGTGGTGATCCCCATCAGATACACGATTCTCACAGAAAACCACCTCTCAATGGCTTCACCTAAAATACTCTCAACTCGGGGATCCTACTCCTACTTACATTACTTTGAAGGAATAAACAGGAATGTTTCACAAACAACCCAGCAAAATAGGTTGAAAGAGCAGATGTTAAGTCTGAATGCCATATGTAGCTAGTTTTGGTTCTCAGAAGACCAAACACTACCTAACATCAAGCATTTTCAGCCTTATTAATAATGTAACATTGTGCCATCTCCACCTTGTCAGTGTTAGGAAGGAAGATCTGACCTGCATTAAAGTTCCTTTGACTTTGTACACAGAAGTCTCCTTCTGTTTTCCAGAAGATCAATAAAATTTAGAGGTAGATTTCATATAATATTTTTTCATTCTAAAGAAGCATTTAGATGACTTAAAGGGCTTCACTTAAATTTTGCAAAATCATGCAGGTTTGGGCTTCTTATTTCTTTTTGTTCATTAATTTAACAAATACTTCTTGAGTACTTACTATGGGCCAAGTATGGTAATAAATTGTTGGAGGGAGAAAGTTCTAAGGAACTTCATAGTTTGGAGGAGAGGATAGTTTCATAAAGGAGACAAAGCTCTGAAGGATGAGACAGATGGAGCCAGGACAGGCTTTACTGAGGAGTCTTCTCAAGAAGGATCTAGAAATTAGCCAACAAGGCATTCTGGGCAGAAGGGCAGCATCTGCACAGACTTCATGTTGTAACATCATAGCAAATGCAAACAAATGTATTTAGCACAATTTTACTTGGCAGCTGACTTTCTGTCACCAGCTGGAGCAACATTGGATGGTTGTGGTGGCTTTTGTATTTGATCTTCTATATCATAAAGTTTGACAATGTTGGTGGGTTTTGAGCTTTTGCTTTTACCTCTTGGTTAAGTTGGTGGTCCCAAGCTTTAGCATGCAAAAGAATCAGCCCGAGTTTGTTAAAAGTGCATGACTTGGGCCCTATTCCCAAAGACGCTGATTCAGTAGGTCGGAGTGGGGCTTAGAAACCTGTAGTTTTACAAGCTTTCTAGTGATTTTGATCAAGGTAATCAGAAGATTACACTGTGTGATACACTAGGTTAGGGCAGTTAGAGAGTACTGACACTTGTGTTTCTGATTTAGCCTTTTATTTGCAGAAGGAGAAAGTGAAAAAGAAGGTTGCTAACAAGTGTAAAAAATAGAAAAATGAAGATAATTTGTAAAAGAATTACAAATTGTTGGCCAGCAGGGATCTAACCATCCGGGGATAAGCTGCTGATTATTTGAGGCTGGGAGGGGGTGTTAAGAGGAAGGTATATAGTAGATTATAAAAGCAATCATGCTATTTAATGTTGTGGAAATCTCAACAGAAAAACAGGCTGCCGTATTCAAAGGTAAAAACACCTTTTTTCACAAATATATTAAGGGTGACCAATGACAAGGAGAAGGGTGGTTAGATTGTGCTGATAGTCTATTTGGACATTAAATAAAAGGTTGGCTATGGAAGCTTTTTTTACTGTGTTGGGACAGCATCTCTGCTTGTTCAGTTCTGAGAACCATATTTTTAGGTTTATTTTCTCACCATGAGAGAAATTGCAACTCACAAGGCCCTGTGGATTTTTGGGACCTGTTTGTACTGAAACAGTAGAGATAATCTTGCTGTTACAGTATCCTAATATTGTTTAACTGCTGCTAACATCATTACTCATGATGCTGCATCATCCGTTGTGACTCCCATAAATATTGGCTTTCACTGACTCTCCTACATTATTAATCTGCACTTTTCACTGCCATGTATATATTTGTGATGAATACAAATACACATGTTACCCAGAGTATGCAGAAAAATGTGAGAACGGTAATTTATTTTCTGCCCATGTTACATTTACCGACTGGAATTTTACATTTCAACTAAACAATACATCCTCTAACCATACCTTCTGAGCGTATTCTCCCTTTCAGTGAGGACTGCACCTGTTCCTTCCACATGTTGACACTACTAGGGAGGAGAGATGTGTGTCCCAAGGTCAGGGCAGAAGGGCAGTTCCACAAGAAAGGTCCATTCCTTATTTGTCATGGAAGAAAACTGACCCAGGAGATCTCGCTTTCACCATAACAATGTGAGGCAAGCAAGGATAGCCATGAGAAGTCCCATTGACATTGCAGAGCCACAGTCTCTAGAGTCCCTGGGGCTGAATGTAAGATACAGATACCAAGGAAGGAGTGGTGTGACTGTTCCAGGTGTCAGTGTTGGGGACACACATGGTAAAAGGCCACTGCCCTCACTGTCCTCAGGTGCTGTAAACAGAAAGTAGGCACTATGGTTGAAATACAGACAGGCAAGAGATGATGCAAGACATGTGGCTCAAGGCCATGTTGGCAGTGGACTGTCAGTAGCCCTGAGCCTGGATCTTAACCTGTGAGTGAAGGAAGAGTCACCCAAGTCAGCCATTTTGTGGCCCACTCGAATGAGATTCTAAGAAAGAAATACTGTACTAGTCTGAACGAGTGACCCACTTGTCAGGTCCTTGTCCTGGAACTCATGTCTGGGATGTTCTTGTACAACCTATAAATGTGAATTCTGAAGTTCCTCAGGATCTAGTTGACCCCAATTCAGGATAGAGAGCTGGAAAGCATTCAGAAGAGAAGAAACAGGGTTCCAGACCCACATCGTTATTCATCTTGACTCAGGGCATTTTTTCCCAGGCAGTATTGCAGGACCTGATTGGTCCCAGGCACTTGAGGGGAGTTTAGACAACTTTGAAGAAGGCATGCCCAAGTAGAGGCCCTCCTTACCCATATCTGCCCAGGTTCTTAATTGCAATTCCACTGCTTAAGAGCTCTATGATGTTAGATAAGTTGCTTAAGCCTAAGTTTTCTCATAAGTGAAATGAGGATGATACCTTACAAAGGTTTTGTGAAAATTATATGAGCTAATTTATAAAGTGCTAACATATGGTAAGTGCTTAGTAAAGTTGACTATTGCTAGCTATTCTTAACTCATCAGGGATGTGGCTGGGGTCTGACCTAGTTGGTGGGTGTATGAATAACTTGCTAGAGGTGCCTGGGTGGCTCAGTCGATTAAGTGTTTGACTCTTTATTTCAACTCAGGTCATAATCTCAGGGTTCTGAGATCAAGTCCGGCATTGGGTTTGGTGCTGACATGGAACCTGCTTGGCATTCTCTCTCTGTCCCTCCCCCTGCTCACATTCTCTCTCTCTCTCTCTCTCTCTCTCTCTCTCTCTCTCTCTCTCTCAAATAAGTAAAAATTAAAAAAATAAATAACTTTCTCTACTCCAGGAAATTCTTGTATATCAAAAGTAACATTTTTTTCTGATTATAAAGGTAATTATTTTAGAACATTTGAAAAACAGACAAAAGCATTAGTTTATTCAACCAGTATTTATTGAGCACCTACTCTGAGCTGTAGCACTGGTTTTACACACAGGTGATCCAGCAGTGAGCAAAAGATAAAGTCCCTCTCCTTTAAAGGGGAGGTTAGAATAAAATACACACACACATATGTACATATAAACATACAAATTATATATACTGTGTTATAGTATGTCTGATGATGATAAGTGCAAATTAAAAAAATAAAGCTGGACAGGGGAAGGTAGAATGCCAGGAAGCTTGCATGTAGGAGTTATAAATATGGTGGTCAGGATAGGCCTCACTGAGAAGGTGATACTGGATCAAGTTCCTGAAAAGATCTGGAGGAAGATCATTCCAGGCAGAAGAACAGTAGGTCCAAGAGTCCTGAACAGAATTGTGCCTGGCACATGAGAACACCTACATGGAAGCCATGCTGCTAAGGTAGAACAAGCGATGAACAGGGTGATAGCAGTGTGTGAAGACAGAAAGGCACGGGGTGGAGCAATGCAGATAGCGCAGGGTCTTGTAGATTCTTACAAAGATCTTGGCTTTTGTTCTGATTAACATGGGAAGCTATCGTTGAGAGGCCTTGCCCTCCATGTGGTTCTTGCACTCCTACATGTCTTGTAAGCATGCCAAGAATGGAAAGCCTTGAGCATTCTTTACCACTTCCCAGGGTCCTGTTTCTAATAAGGCGCCTTAAGGGATGAAGTGCTATCTTCTTTCCGGACAAAGAGCAGGCTTGCCAAGGGCTTGTTTTAATATGGTGGGTTTCTTGAGCTCAGTGTTCCTCTGCTATAATGCAACCCATTGCATATACACATGACCATGTAGGCCCATTGTGTCACCCTCATGAAATCTGGGGCACATGAGGAACTGGAACAAATATGCTGATGCTCATTCTACTTGCCAGTTTAGGGTAATAAAATCTTTATTTTGGATCCAGGAGTCTTGTGTCTTCTGCCAGCATCTGTGAAACAGTAATAGGTCAATTTGTCAACTTGTAAGTAGGGTAACATCAGATCCCAGACACTTCAGTTTTTGGAAGCGATTGTAAAGTTTTCATCAGTAAAATGGGATAACCTGACATGTTTTGAAAAGGGTCATTCTGACTGCTCTGTGGACTGTAGACTTAGGGGTGAAGGAGAAAACAGGGAGACCACAAAGGAGACAAACACAATAACCAGGTGAGAGGAAGAAAAAAGGAGGTAGGTCGGATTAGGGTGATTTTGTGGTCCCATTCTGGTTATATTTGGCCAACCAAGTTTTCTGACCAATTGGATGTAGTTTGTGAGAGAAAGGGAATAAAATTGAAGACAAGATTTGGCTCAAGTATTTGCCTTTTGCAAGATGTTTTGTTTTCTTTTGTTTTAACTGAAATGGAAACAAAGGGGAAGGATTTTGGTGAAGGGCTAGAAATTAAATGGCTTTTTCGTGTGTTATATGTGAGCTTCTTAGTGGACATTTAAACAGATATTGAGTGAGTAGTTAGGTATGGAAGTCTAGAGTTCAGGACAGAGGTCAAGACATATAAGACTATAAGATGAAAAAATACCACCTTAATCCCACTTACCAGAGAAAGACCCTGTTTGTATGTTTGTTTACTTTCTCTTAGTCTTTTTATGCAGCCACATTATTTGAGCAAAAGGAGTATTCAGAAAAAAATGCAGGAGCTTAGCCAGTGGCAGTGACGTTTATCTCTTAATTTGATTTGGAAAGACATTGTTCAAACTTGAAAATGATGGAGAGTCACTTTTTCATAGTGACAGAAATGCAAAATTTGAAATGATTTGGCAGAGTGTCCCCTGGGGCTACATTGCAGATGTTTTGCCAGATGGATTTGGCTGTGCCTGTAGCTGCTACTCTGTCAGTTGCGTGACTTTTTACCTGGAATGGACTCTGTGACTTAAAACACACAGCTTGTTGACCACAACTCTTGCAATTAAAACCAGAAACGGGCAGTTGTAGAAACTGCCGGACAGGGAGGAAGTGAATTTTCTCTATCCTAATTCACATACTGCCAGCTTGTGCCACAGACATCATCCTGTTGTGGATTTTTAAGTGAAATTTTTTTCAGTAGAATTCAGATCCTGAGAGTGAAAGTTCAATCTAGAAATTGTGAAACAACAGTTATTCTAGACCCCTGATAGGGGTCAGCATGGCCTTTCCTAACTGTTCATGTTTGTTACCATGTGGTTGCTTCACAGCATGGTGTTGTTACTGGACCCCAAGACCAGGTTTTTGAGTCTCTATGTCATAGAAATGAACACTGAACTTGAGAGAAAGAAAGCAGATGGAGTATATTAGGGATAGCATTTATACAAGGGAGCGGACAAGAAAGAAGAATGTTGCTCTCCCTGAAGGGGTAGCATGCAAAACTTATAAAGGCCCTTTTCTGGAGGGTGAAGGGCTTGGAGTGGGAAAACATCCTTCAGTCCTATGGCCATTATCTTGTGGCCATTAGTTTTCAGTGGGCATGAGACAATCACAGGATGCCTTTTCCATGATTTCCGTGGTCAACATTCTTTCAGGGCTCCTGGAAAATAGAAATATTTGTGCAAGCAGGCTTCACATTGTTACTTCTAATTTTGCCCAGACAACCATTACTCCCTCACATCTATTATCTCTCATTTGTTCTTTTTCCCAGAAGGAGGTACTTGTCTGTAAATGTATGAAAACTTTTAACCCTTGTCTCAGACCATTGGCTTTGCAAGGAGTTAAGTCCCTCTTGCTTTCCTATACTATCACAGTGTGATTGCCATGGTTCTTAAACTATGCCTGGGTCAGAGTCCCATGAAAGCTTGTTAAAACACAGATTTTCAGGCCCATCACTCCAAAGTTTCAGCTTCAGTAGACCTGACGTGATGCCTAGGAATCTGAATTTCTAATAACTTCCCAGGTGATGCTGCTGCTGGTCTGGAGACCACCCTTTGAAGACCATTAGTTTAATGGTTAAGAATAAGGACCTTGAGGGTGCTTAGGTGGCTCAGTCATTAAGCATCTGACTTCAGCTCAGATCATGTCACAGTTCGTGAGTTCAAGCTCTGCATCAGATGATCTTGAGCTCTGCTTCTCTCTCTCTCTCTCTCTTTCATATATGGCTTTTATGATCTCAAGGTATGATCTTTCTATCCCTACTTTCTTGAGGGTTTTCATCAAGAAAGGATGCTGTATTTTGTCAAATGTTGTCTCTTTATCTATTGAGAGGATCATATGGTTCTTGTCCTTTCTTTTATTGATGTGATGTATCACATGGATTGTTTTGTGGATATTGGACCAGCCCTGCATCCCAGGTATAAATCTCACTTGGTCATGGTGAATAATTTTTTTAATGTATTGTTGAATCTGGTTGGCTAGGATCTTGTCAAGGATTTTTGTGTTCATGTTCATCAGGGAAATTGGTCTACTGTTCTCCTTTTTAGTGGGATCTTTGTCTGGTTTCGGAATCCAGGTAATGCTGGCTTCATAGAAAGAGTTTGGAATTTTTCCTTCCATTTCTGTTTTTTGGAACAGCTTCAAGAGAATAGGTGTTAACTCTTTAAATGTTAGGTAGAATTCCCCTGGAAAGCCATCTAGACCTGGACTCTTGATTTTGGGGAGATTTTTGATTACTAATTGGATTTCTTTATTGGTTATATACGTCCATTCAAATTTTCTATTGCTTCTTGTTTCAGTTTTGGTAGTGTATATGTTTCTAGGAATTTGTCCATTTCTTTCAGATTGCCCATTTTGTTGGCATATAATTGCTCATAATACTCTCTTATTACTGTTTTTATTTCTGCTGTGTTGGTTGTGATCTCAGCTCTTTCATTCTTGATTTTATTTATTTGGGTCCTTTCCTTTTTCTTTTTGATCAGACTGGCTAGTGGTTTATCAATTTTGTCAATTCTTTCAAAGAACCAGCCTCAGGTTTCATTGATCTGTTCTGCTTTTGGGTTTTGATAGCATTGATTTCTGCTCTAATCTTTATTATTTCCTGTCTTCTGCTCGTTTTAGGTTTATTTGCTCTTCTTTTTCCAACTCTTTAAGGTGTAAGGTTAGGTTGTTGATCTGTGACCTTTCTTCCTTCTTTAGGAAGGCCTGGATTGCTATATACTTCCCTCTTATGACTGCTTTTGCTGCATCCCAGAGGTTTTGGGCTGTGGTGTTACCATTTTCATTGGCTTCTGTGTACTTTTTAATTTCCTCTTTACCTTCTTGGTTATCCCATTCATTCTTGGGTAGGATGGTCTTTAGCCTCCAAGTATTTGTTATCTTTCCAAATTTTTTCCTGTGGTTGATTTCAAGTTTCACAGTGTTGTGGTCTGAAAATATGTACAGTATGATCTCATTCTTTTTGTACTTGTTGAGGGCTGATTTGTGTCTCAGTATGTGATGTATTCTGGAAAACGTTCCATGTGCACTGGAGAAGAATGTATATTCCACTGCTTTAGGATGAAATGTTCTGAGTATATCTGTTAAGTCCATTTGGTCCAGTGTGTCATTCAAAGCCATTGTTTTCTTGTTGATTTTCTGTTTAGATGATCTGTCTGTTGTTGTAAGTGGGGTGTTGAAGTCCCCTACCATTATTGTATTATTGTCAATGAGTTTCTTTATGTTTGTGATTAATTCATTTATATAGTTGGGTGCTTTCACATTTGGAGCATAAATGTTTATAATTGTTAGATCTTCTTGGTGGATAGACCCCTTGATTATGATATAATGCCCTTCTTCATCTCTTGCTACAGTCTTTATTTTCAAGTCTAGATTGTCTGATATAATTATGGCTACTCTGGCTTTCTTTTGGTGACCACTAGCATGATAGATAGTTCTCTATCTCCTTACTTTCAATCTGAAGGTGTCTTTAGGTCTAAAGTGGGTCTCTTGTAAATAGCATATAAATGGGTCCTGTTTCTTTATCCATTCTGTTATCCTATAATTTGATTGGAGCATTTACTCCTTTGATGTTTTGAGTGAGTACTGAAAGATGAATTTATTGCCATTATGTTGCCTGTAGACTTGGAGGTTCTGGTGGTGCTCTCTTTTCCTTTCTAGTCTTTGTTGCTTTTGGTCTTTTTTTTTTCTTCCCGTCTTCTCTCCCCTCAGAGAGTCCCCCTTAAAATTTCTTGCAAGGCTGGTTTAGTTGTTATTAACTCCTTTAGTTTTTGTTTGTCTGGGATACTTTTTTTTTTTTTTTATAGGGATCTCTCCTATCATTTTGAATGACAGCCTTGCTGGATAAAGAATTCTTGGCTGCATATTTTTGCAATTTAGCACATTGAATATATCCTGCCACTCCTTTCTGGCCTGTCAAGTTTCTGTGGATAGGTCTGCTGCAAACCTGATCTGACTTCCGTTGTAGGTTAAGGACTTTTTTTCCTTTGCTGCTTTCATGATTCTTTCCTTGCCTGAGTGTTTTGTGAATTTGACCATGATATGCCTTGTTGATGGTCGGTTTCTGTTGACTCTAATGGGAGTCCTCTGTGCTTCCTGGATTTTGATGTCTGTGTCTTTCACTAGGTTAGGGAAGTTTTCCACTATGATCTGCTGACATAACCCTTCTACCCCTTTTTCTGTCTCATCCTCTTCTGGGACCCCTGTAATTCTGATGTTGTTCCTTTTTAATGAGTCACTGATTTCTCTAATTCTTGAATCATGCTCTTTTGCCTTGGTCTCCTCTTTCTTTTCTGCTTCATTGTTCTCCATAAGTTTGTCCTCTATATTGCTGATTCGCTGCTCTGCCTCATCCATCCTTGCTGCTGTGGCATCCATTCAAGATTGCAGCTTAGTTACAACATTGTAAAATTTCATCCTGACTAGCTTTTATCTCCACAGAAAGGGATTCTAATCTGTTTTCAACCTCAGCCAGTATTCTTACTATGATTATAAATTCTGGTTCAGACATCTTGCTTGTATCTGTGTTGATTAAGTCCCTGCCTGCCATTTCATCCTGTTTTTTTTTCTTTTAGGGTGAATACCTTCATTTTGTCATTTTAAAGGAAGAAAAGGGATTAATAAGGTAAAAAAAAATTAAACAAAAACAACACAAAAAATCTGATAAACAATGCTAGATCCTAGATGTGTTCTGGTCTAGTTGAAAGGAGCTTGATAAATTAGAGATAAGGGGGAAATATGAGAAAATTAAAAAAAGGAAAATACCTGAAAATTTGAAAAAATGAATACAGTGAAATAGAATACAATGAAATTATGGAAGTAAAAAAACAGAATTTGAAAAATTTACAAAAAAGTAAACAATTGAGTAGAAAAATTAAAGAAAAATATTTTTGGTAGAAATGGAAAATTATAATTTTTTTTCTTTCTATATTCAAGAATAAGAAAAAAAAATTGAATAGATGGACCAGCAAACAGACTGAAGTATGATTGAAATTACATCAGTTTTCCCTAGAAGTCCAACTAGGAAGCACTTTATAGTGTGTAAACTAAACTGGCAGAAAGACTTGTGTTGGTCCCGAAGAGCAAGGTTGGCCCAGTTGGGCAGGGCTTATTGTAACAGCTCCATTCTCCACTGGAGAGCGCTGCTTAGCTTACTGGGGTGGATTGTGGTGGTGCCTGTAGGTTGTAGGTGTGTATACGCATGTGCAGGGAGGGTGAAAATGGTGTCACCTAGCCACTCAGTCTCTAGTATCAGAACTCTGTGCTCTCCCCAACAGGCAATTGAGCACCCCTCCTTTGTCTTCAGCTTCCGTCCACTCCCCGCTTTTACAATGTCAGTGACCAAGCTGTCAGGTTGCCAGGCGGCACCTCTCTCCTGAATTTTATCTGAGATGAGGCTGTGTTTCACAACCCTTCACTTCTGAGGGACTGTGGATTTGATTCACTCAGACCTTCTGGGGGAGGGTCTCACTGAGCAATGGCTGGGTGCCAGCCTGCCTCCTGGAATGTTCGGGACACCACACTGTGGCCAATGCCCAGAGACTGCAGCTGGGTGCCAACCCACCCCAGAAAAAGTTCATGCAGTAGTGTAGCAGCAACGTTTCAGGATTTATGGAAAATCACAACACATTTTGTGCCAGGCTTCCCCCTTAACATCCTTGTTCCAGCACCAGCAAATATGGTGGTTCTCAGGGGTCCACTGGGACCTTTGCCTGTTGTGGGGGTGCTGCACAGCCTCTACCAAATTTTCTTCCAGCAGGGAAACTGCCTCTCCCCATGTGACTTGAGGACCCAAGAACTTCCCTCTCTGCTCCTGGGGGTTCGCCCTTCCCACGAGAGCACTGCCAGGTATCGAGCTGCAGAGTTTGAGACTGAACTCCTCCTGTTTATGGAATCTTAATGGAATTTAAACCCTCTCCTCCATCCCTTTATTTTTTAGTCCCTTGCGTATTCTTTCTCTTCTGTCCAGCTGCTTTTGGGTGGGGGGATGCTTTCCATACTCTCCTACCATCTCCGTTCTCTCTCTGCAAGCAAAAATAGCTTCCTACCCTCTGCAGCTTCTCTCTCCCCCAGTTCACCTCTCTGTGCCATCTACTTGCTGAGTTCTCTGGTTTAGGTTGTGCAGATCATTGTGTTAATCCTCAAATCAGGTTTCCAGGTGTGCAGGATGGTTTAGTGTTGATCTGGCTGTATTTCAGGGACACGAGCTGCAAAAAAAAAAAAAAAAAAAAAAAAAAAAAACACGACAAAAAACTTCCATGGTGTTCCAATATCTTGGCCCCTCCCCCCGACTGCCCAGATTCAAATCATGGCTTCATATTGGGTAAGTTACTTAACCTCTCCATGTCTGGTTTCTATAAGGATATAATGAGGGTAATGAGAGTATCTACTTTATTTTTTATTTTTATTTTTTTTAAGTTTATTTATTTTGAGAGAGACAGCATGAGTGGGGAGGGGCAGAGAGAGTGACAGAGAATCCCAAGCAGGCTCTGTACTATTAGCACAGAGCCTGACACAGGGCTCAAACTCATGAAACCATGAGATCATGATGTGAGCTGAAACCAACAGTCAGACACTCAACCCACTGAGCCACCCAGGTACCCTGAGAGTATCTACTTTATACGTGCACTGTGAGGAATAGATAAATTGATGAATATAATGTACTTAGAAGAGAAGCTGGCACACAGTACATATGTTTGTTATTCTCATTAAGATAACCTTGAAATAGTGATTTTCAGTTTCTGGAAAAAGTATCCTTTTATTGTCCATAATTTTTGCTTAATGTTTACACTGAGGGCACAATGGGAGATAAGAACAAATTGCATGAAACAAGGTAAGTGGTAGGTAAAGAACTTGAGAAAAATCCAGCTACATGAACATTTATTCATGACCTGCCTAAAAATTTGAAAAAGCCAGGTCTAAATAAAGTGAATTTGCTTCTCTTTTCACCCCCAACTCATGATGATGACTATAGAACAGCAACACACATGTGTGTGCATTGCATACACACGCACACAAGATGAGACTTCTGCCTTTTGCTTCTGAACTGTTCATACTGTGATCATTTAGTCATTTGTTCCATAAACTTCCTTTTATCCTATGGTTAAAGTGACTGGCTTCACTTCAAGACCAGGTTAAGTAATTCTTTGGCTGTCTTATCCCTGAGGCCTTGGCTCAATCATCCCAAAGCCAGGAAACCTTGCACATTGAGTTCCAGTAATAATTTCAGTGTTTATAATATTTCATGCAACTTTCTGAATACTGCATGCAGTGATGTGTAGTTTAAATGAGCCCCCAGATTTAGGTTCCCTGTGTATGTTTGTCTTCTTTATCCCCCTCACACAAAACTCAGGGTTGCTCTAAGAGTTGTGAACTACAGTGAAAACTTAAAACATGGATAGGACTATCTTGATGGTTCTCCAAATGCTATGGAGTTCTTCATGGCTCATTGTGCCTTTTGACATAATTCTGGGGAAAATTCAGTATCCACATGGACCGATACAACCCCTTAGGAATTCCTTCAGCTTCCTACATCCAGAAATTTTTCTTCATTCAATTTGAGCCACCCATTTTCATGCCAATACTCTGAACCTTTAAACAATTATAATTGTTTTATCTCTGAAACCTTCCATGCTGACATTCCATCTTTTGGTCACAACTTTTTACACATTTAAGTTGCTTTTCCATTGCATTGTGGAATTAATTGTTACTGCACCCCCCTTTTCTCAGCTCCCTCATGTCCTTCCCTCTCCAGCCTGGACCCTATAGTCAATCATTCTGACCAACTTTCCCGTAGCCCCTCAAGCCTTTTCTCACCATTACTGCCAGTTTTCAACCCAGGGCCCACTGAGCAATCCTTTGTCCCTAGGTTGTCAAGTGCTGAAGGAAGTACATAAGTGGGTTTAATTGGTGTCATTGCAAACTTGTGGCTTACGTTTTTGGATGAACCATTTTTAGGGCATAAATGCAGGCATGGGCTGTCATTTGTGGGAACTGTTCCATGTCATGCTACAGGGAAGGAGCAGCAGGGCTTTATTTATTTAGTGATGACTAATACTTCTCCAGAGGAGAATTCTAGGGAGGTAGCTAATGGAACAATAAAATTAGTCACACAAGGAAAAATAACTTTGGACATTTAATAAAACTTAATGTTTTCACTGCCAAAATTTCTTCTGCCCCTACACTTTTTGGAATTCAATCTGACAATTGCAACCTTCTCTGGTTGCATTCTCTGGTTTCTTATGTGTTTGTTGCTTTTTACAACAACAGGATAATTTTTTTTAACTGTTAGAAATCAACTAATCACTTTAATACAAGCAAGAGGCTTCTTGGAGCCCAAACTTCCTACCAGTGTGTGACTTACTGAGCTCAGTGGGGTGACAGATATTTGCAGCCTTGATGTTTGTAGGCAATTACCTGAGTCCCATCTCTTTTCGACCCATATTCTCTTGATTAATTCATTTTTCCTAATGCAATTTCCAAATTAAGTCCTGATACTCTCTTTAGGATGTCCTTCTTTGAAGAATCTTGGAGGAAGTGTGGGTCCTTCCCAGGCTGACCAACCATCATCCTCATTAGCCCACAACTGAGACGTTTTTCAAGATGCAGGACTTTCAGCACTTGGTCACCCTATTTATGTCTTGTTCTTCACTATTACCCCAAACTCACACCGGAAAGGTATTCTCATGGCCTTGAAAAGCAGCATTTTCCAGGGCCAACTCACAAGGTAGCCCATTCTGCTGTGAAAGTTACTTCTAAAACTAAGTCCTTTTATGCATTTGTTAAAAAATTAATAAAACTAGTTCTTATATGTATAGTTGCAAACACCCTCTCATCAAATATTTTACTTCCTTATGCTGAGCAGACACGTCTCCATGTAAGAGGTTGGTGTCCAGTCTCATGCTCTCCACATGCCCTTTTATTCCCATGCCAATGCACCCTGCTTCCCTCCAGACATCTTCCTCAGCTGTAGGCCCATCAAGGAAGAATGAAAATGGGGTGTCAGCATGGTTTGTCCATCGCTTCTAGTCTCTTCAGTCTCAACCTGTGACTTTTAGTCCCTATCACCTGAGCCTGTCTTGATAGTTACTAATTTTCCTATGACAGGATTGTTGAGTATGCCTTATGGAGCCATGGCACTCATTTTGAAAGAACTGCATCCCGCTCCAAGTCTGATGTAGCACACATTGTCTCTCATTATATCCATCACCTTTTAGAGGTGTGTGACCCAAGTCATTCATTAAAAACATGTCCATTTCCTTGATTGATGATGATGTTTCCTTCCCTGTCTTTCATTGTTTTGATGTTTTTAGTGAGTCTTTAGTCTCAAGGAAACGAATGGAGGAAAAACACCTTTATGTGCTGTCTTCACTGGAACTGTTACTTTGGGAAAAAATGATCAGTTACACATTTTTCTGTTTCTTCGTAAATATTCCTTTATTTCTCTTTTTAAACATTTTTAAGTAATCTGTACACCCAATGTGGGACTTGAGCTTACAACCCCAAGATCAAGAGTTGCATGCTTTACCGACTGAGCCAGCCAGGTGCCTTTATTCTTATTTTTCTCTTGAGCACATATTGTACATTGAGGATCCACACAGATACTGGGTTTTGGGGGGAATCTATTGGGGCTCTCCTCTTAACCTGAAAACCTGGAGATGAGTTAAGCACAAATTTATTCTATTTGTTTTCATTAGTTTTCTCCATTTTTCTATTTCCTATTTCCCCATGGCAAAAAAAAAATCAAATTTTATCAAAATATAAGTGACACTTGGGAGTTCTTTGAACATTGGTGGAAAAAGTCTTTAGAAAATTCATAGTAGTCTTGTATTAAACATTTTTTCCAATCATTTGCTAGAAAAAGACAGGTTAAGAATCCAAGCTTCTCTTGATTCTAATGAAAATATTTTGTGGAAAATCAGTAAAATGTTTCTGTGCCTAAGAAACATAGGAGGTAGCATTCCCTTTCTTAGTGACTCAAAATTTCCATGTAAAGAAGATTGTGATAATTTACACTGCTTTGTGGTTTCCAGATAAACTACAAGAAAGAAATGATTCTTTCAGTATAGTTGAATATATATCTTAAATGTAATTAAGCTGTTATAATTAGAAATCTACATTTTCCCCCTTATAAATTGGAATTTTACAAATCTCCATACTAGCTTCCTAAATGTCAAATGTTACTGCACATTTATTACTACATGATGTAGTAGTAGCATTTTTTCAAAGGGTGAACTCTCCTCTGTAACAAGACTTAAAACCAATGATTCAAGCTGTGTTAACAGAACCGAAGGTTTATTTTATTTGACTACTATGACATTGGGCAAAAGCAAGTGAGGAAAACTTTGTAACACTAGGTTGACTCTGAGACTGCAAAATTGGCAAATCTAGTGGCATTAAAAATAAAAGTGAAATAGTATTTTTCCCTCAAAATTGTTTATCTTCTAATAAATCTTTCTGTGTTATATTCAATGTGTCAAACCATTTTTAAGTGTCTCCTGTGTTCCAAGTTCTGAGAATAAAAGAGAAACTCCTTCCTTGGGCGCTCACACTCATTATTCCCCATGTGATGAAGGCTACTTTGTGCTTTGGAGTTTTTTTCTTCAGTTCGTTTGTCCCCATACCTTCAACTGTATGTGCTAAAATACGATTACTAGATTTGTGCTAGACATATAGCTTTTTGTTGGAAAAATAAAAACTCTTTACTTGAGACTTGAGATTCCACTCTTTACCCCCTCTATTGTGACAGGCATATTTGATTTGATTATGTTTTCATGCCCTTCTTTCCTTTGTCTTCCTCTTTTTCCTTCTCCTGGAAACTTAAACCAAACTGACCATTCTGACTATGCTTACATGACCTTGGAGAGGCTACCAAGGCACCGCACATCTAGTTTTTTTCCACACCTTTCTGGCCTTTCTACTTAGCCACCTTTTCTGGATCCTGCTCCTCTCATTGAGCTCAAAATATTAGCATTTCACAGGACTTGTATTCTCCTTTGACAACATGCTCTCCTTAGATTGTGTCATCTGGTTCCATGGCTGTAAAACTATTTATTAACTGATTCCACAATGAACTTCTCTGTCTCAGACCTCTTCTCTGAGCTCAACTTAAGAACTGCCCAAATCTGAGTATTGGCTCTGCCCCTCCTCACGTATATGGACTTAGGCTTCAGTTTTTTTTCGTGTAAAAAGTGAGTTTAATAATAGTACAAAACTTGTATGTTTCTTGGGAGGATTAAATGAGTTAATGCAGAAAAATGGGTATCATAATGATATAAAAACCAACGGACTGTTCTGAGCCCTGAATTAGTTAATACGTCTTAGTTCAGATTGCTATAACAGAATACCATAGACTGAGTGGCTTAAACAGCAAGCATTTCTTTCTCACAGTATTGGTGAAAGGTATGTCTTCTAGAAGTTGGGAAGTCCAAGGCCATGGTGCTGGCAGATTCATTGACTGGTCAGGGCTCCCTTCCTGCTTTACAGATGGCTGTCATCTTTGTGTGTCTGCACATGGAGACCAGAGAGGAAGGGTAAGTTCTCATGTTTCTTACAAGGGCATTCATCCTCATTCACAAGAGTCGCACCCTCAAGGCCTGATTTTCCCCAATGCCCCACCTCCTAATACCATCATACTGGGGCTTAGCATTTCAGCATGTGAATTTGGAGGGGGGAGGACATAAATATTCAGTCCAGAACAATATATAAAGCTCTTAGATGTGGAGCACAGTGAGTCATCAATAACTACTAGCTATTTTACTCAAATTCCTATCCTAGATGTCTGCCAGGTTATATCAAAGCATCATGAACTCCCAATTGTCTCTCTATTCTTTTGTGTCTTGCTCTTTTCTGTATCAGGAAAGCCCCAGCTTCCATGTAGGTATGAAAGCCAGAAGCCAAGGATCATAGTCCTTGCCCCTGGTTATTTCCATGAATTCTGGTAGTTTCACTCACTCCTCTTCATTTTTACCTCCAATTCAAACAAAGTACTTGTTTGTTACTCTGTGAACCATTGTAGAAGATTTCTGATTTCACTGCCTCCTCTTTCACATCCCACCCCTTCCCTTTTCATCCATTTTCTATCTTGCACACACCAGTGCTCATATTATCGCCCTGCTTAAAATTTGTGGATCCCTAGTTCCCTTTCCCTTCTATCCAGCTGATGTCCTTACTGTGGTGGAAAGGTTCTAGGTGTTCTAGCCCCCTGCCTCTACAATGTTGTTTTTGCTTTCATTTACTTGCTCAGTATGTTTCATTTACATGGGCCTGATGGTTCTTTGAAGAAACCAAATTCTTTTCCATATAAGGCCTTCACTTTGCTAAGCCTGGACATTCTTCCTGTAGTCTTTGTACGTTTTGAGCCTTCTCATTCAAGTATCAGCTTAGATGTTACATGTTAAAGAAGCATTTCCTGACCACCCTATCTGAAGTAATCCCACCCATCCCAGCCTCATTATTTCCTATCACATTTCCCAATATTTTCTTTCAGAAATTCCTTAGTCTATTTATTTCACTTTCTTGTGTATCATCTCTTGCCCTAGAGTGTATGGGACACAGAAGAACAAGGACTATGTCAGTTTTGTTCATCATTGTACTCTTGGTCTCTAATGATGTGCCTAGTCAATAATACTCATTCCATCAGTAGTTTCAGGATAAATGCATGATTGAATTCCTCAGTATTTTTAAGATACTATGGCGGTTCTGAATTTCCTCAGACCAACTCTTTTGAAGTGAGAAGAGCACATCTATGTCCCTTGGGAAGAGAGCTGAAGCAGGGCTGGTAACTAAATTGGGGGAATGGAGAAGAGATTTGCCTGTCAGGTGTGGCTAATTAATATGTAGGTGTGGGTGAGGTAGGGGTAGAGGCAGGAAACCCAGCTGATGCTAGGTCAAAGGGACTGTGATTAGAAATCCACAGCAGATGGTGTGATAGAGTTATGCTTGTGTCCTTCACGGGTACAGATGAGTATGGAGCTATTGCTCGAGGAAGTAATCAGCTGACTTAGGGAGCCATACATGCCCCTGTAAAGCCATCAAGAAGCCAGGAGCATTGGAAGTCAGTTCAGCCAGGATAGATGAAAGAGGGCCAGCCAACAACAGAGTCAGGCACAGTAGCTGAGTGTGTGTGTAACTCAAGATTACTGTTTTAACAAGCCCATTTGGCATTTCCCGGGCAGCTCTGGCTTGGGTGTTGTCTCTCCTCTCAAAGGAGCTAATAGCTGTGTTTGAAAAACAAATTGGTAAGCCTCAAGCAAGAGGTAGGGTGTTGACTTTTTAGAGTTCTGACTCATTTAAAAAGTCAAATAACTGCAGTAAAAATGAAAACACTCAAAACCGTATAAAACAACCAAGTAAGTCTCTCCCACCCCTACTTTGTAGCCCACTCAATCATCTTCTCAAGAGGAAATCACTAGTACCAGCTTTGTGTATATTTTAGTGGAGATACTCCGTTTCACAAACAAGTAAGTATGTATGTCATATGGAAATACTTGAGCAGGATAAATACACAGCATCTTGATTTTTCACAGTAATGGTGCACATAGACGTACTTTATTCTTTTAAACTGTGGCTAACCAATCCATTGCATAGATGTATACTCAGTTTATTTAGTTAGACCCTTAGTAATAGACATTTAACTTTTCAACCTTTTAATCTTATAAACAATGATAAAATGAATAAATTTTGCATATATCAGTTCTTAATATAAATCAGGTTATATTTATAGAAGTGACTTTTTTGGGTCAAAGTGTATGCACATTTACAATTTGAACTGCTATTGCTAAATCACCCTCCTCAGAGGCTGTTTCAATTTACACTCCCACTGGTAATGCATAAAAATGCATTTTTCCACCCCTTTGCCAGCGTGTTTTTTGTTTTTTGTTTTGAGTAAAACTGTGATCTTTGCCAAACTGACAAGAGGAAAATATCACTAGCTGCATGTGTTTAAGAGCTATTTGAGGTTTTATTTTATTCAAATTTATTTTTTTTTTTGGCACATGTTATTGATAGCCTTTGCTGAAATTTCAGGTGGGTAGTTAATCCTTTCTTACTGATTTGTAATAGTTTATTATCTATTAATAAAGTTAGCACATTCATTGTCTATGATATGAATTGAAGATATTTTTCCCAGTTTTATATTTCCTTTTATAGATTTTTTCCTTGACCTCTACTAATTTTTTTGGTAGTTAAATTTTTTAGCCTTTTATTTGGCTTCTGGGTTTTGTGTCACACTTAGAAATTCTTTAAGTTTGTAAGTCTTCCTTCATATTTTCATCTAGTAGGTTTAAATTTTTATTATTGCTGATGATATATATTAAGTCATATTTCCTTCATTGATTTGAAATGCCACTTTTATTATATACCAAATCCCTTTGTTTCATCTGTTATGGAATTTCCTTTTCCCACTGTTTTCATTATTACAACTAATTATATGCTTCTAATTATAGCTTTATAACATTCATGTATGGCTTAATTACTATCATTTTATTATATGCTTTTCTAAAATATTTACTTTATCTAAAATAAGTAGATATTTATTACTCTTTATTGTCAGAAATTTCCTAGTAATATTTCTTTGTTAATTTTCTATATGAACTTGAGAATGGGCCTGTTTATTTTTAGAACATCCTGCTAGATATTTGCATGGTATTGAACCTTACTTCCTGAGGACATAAACTTTCCACTTGTTTACATCTTCTCTTGTGCCCTTCAGGAACATGTTAAAGTTCCTTCCAGAGAGATCATGCGGGCTTCTATTTAATTTTATTCTTAGATGTTTTATATTTTTGCTGACATTTAGGACTAATATCTAACATTATATCTTCTTAACTGACTGTTTTTATACATAAACTTCTAAAATTTTCTATACTTTCATTTTGTATTCATTTACTTTACTGAATTAGATATTATCCTTTTTCACTTGGTTCTCTTTGGATTTTTAGCAGCACTGGAGTTTTAACCAAAGTATATACCTAAAATCCCTTTGGTTTTATTTTTTATTTTTATAAAAAATTTTTTTTATTGTTTATTTTTGAGAGAGAGAGCGAGAGAGAGAGAGAGAGAGAGAGAGAGAGACAGAGACAGATAACGCAAGTGGGGGAGGGGCAGAAAGAGAGGGAGACATAGAATCTGAAGCAGGCTCCAGGCTCTGAGCTGTCAGCACAGGACCAGAACTCACAAGCTATGAGATCATAACCTGAGCCGAAGTCAAACGCTTAACTGACTGAACCACCCAGGAGCTCCTATTTTTTATTTTTAAAAAATATATGCAAGTGTTTGTTTCCTATCTTTAGAGATTTGGTAATTCTGGCATGGATTCTGAGTATCTGGATTTTATGTAGCTTTGTAGGTAATTCTTGGCCCTACCCAGGACAAGAACCATTATTTTATTTTTATTTTATTATTTTATTTTATTTTATTTTATTTTATTTTATTTTATTTATTTATTTTTTGTTTTGAGGGAGAGAGAGAGAGAATAGGAAAGAGGGGCAGAGGGAGAGGGAGAGAGAGAGAATCTTGAGCAGGTTCCACACTCAGCACAGAGCCCAATGCAGGGCTTGATCCCATAACTGTGAGATCATGACCTGAGAGGGAATCAAGAGTTGGACATTCCAGTGACTGAGCCACCCAAGAGCCCTGAACCATTAGTTTAAACTAGGGAAATATGAGCTAAAAATGCTATATCCTGGCTGGTTGATATTAGACATAACTGCAAAACAGGAAATCCATGATTTTCTGAACATTAAATATATCCATAAAATTCTAGATTGCAAATATAATAGTACCTTTTTCCTTCCTTCTTTCCTTTCTCCCTTCCTTTACTTTTGTAAAGGGGGCACACTAATTAATGCAATCTCAAGGTATGGATGTAAATGAGGCCTAGGGAGGTCACATGCTCTGTTACCTTTCTTTTCCTCAGAGTTTGCTTTTCATTAATGTGTTTTATGTTCTGAGAATTTATTTATACTTCTTTGTAATAATAATCTTGGTGTGGTTTTCTATTGACAAGCAGATTTTATGTGAAAAGGAAAAGGAAACCAGGCTATCCAGATGCTTCTTTTGGATACAGTTTCTGCCATATTAAAACAGCATTTTTTTTTTTTACATTTTTAAGAAGTTTCTCTTATAGACAGTGTTTTGATTAACTGCACAACTTTCTATGCAGCAATAAGTGTGCTCATATCTGCACCTATTTTCCCTATTCTAAAGCCTTTAACGTTACTATTCTTGCTTTCAAGAGGAGAAATGGACAAACACACATTTGCAATTCTACATGTATAAAGCTATATAGGGAGTGACTGCAGGGCATTCAGGATTTTAAACTCAGACCATAAGAGAAGTCAGGAATATACTCCTGACCCCTTAGACATAGTTCCAAAGAACAAACTATCAAAAACAGCCTGGCAAACCGTGAGGAACCCACAGAAAATACATTTTGCATTCCTGGGACTCTACCATCGTACTGTCTGTAAATGTTAATTAAATGTTTTTGTCTTCCGTGACCTCTGTTACCCTTTCACAATGATGTTTTGGAAAATATTATTTACAAGTGGGAGATAAGCAGTTTTGTCAACATCAAGTAGGTCTTTTGTGTCTTAGGATGAGTGAATATTTCTTGGACATTGAAGGAGAGATTAAGAAATGATTGGACCAGGGGTGCCTGGGTGGCTCAGTCGTTTCAGTGGCTGACTTCGTCCCAGGTCATGATCTCGCAGTTTGTGAATTCCAGCCCAGCCTCAGGCTCTGTGGTGTCAGCTTGGAGCCTGGAGCCCACTTAGGAATGTGTGTCTCTCTCTCTCTGCCCCTTCCCTGCTCATTCTCTGTCTCTCTCTCTCTCTCTCTCTCAAAAATAAATAAACATTAAAAAAATTTAAGAAAAAAAATGGTTGGACCAGATGGAGTTGAGGTTAATGTGGGCTTTTTAAGGCATGCCTTGTTGACAAAGATGCAGGAAAGCTGATTGTTTCCAGACTTTGCTGAGTGTAGTTTTTATCTTTATTTTTACATTTTCAATCTCAAGGGCTTCTTTATCAGTGCTTCTTTATCAGATGAGTGAGATTGGTGCAGTTGCTTGAGTGCTTTAAGAACCCAAAGCACTTTAGCATCATTTTTGAAGTCCTAGAGAACCTATATGACAGACTCTACTAAATTTATTGATATAATTTTGGTTTACTTTGCTAAATAACTTACCATTCATGCGGTCTTTCTCTAAAACTACCCAGTCCTTCGTGGCTTTTTCCATATCTCCAAACTATCATTTTAAGATACAAAGAGAAGTCAACTCTTTTTCTGGTTGTTAGGGGTTAGGATCAAAACTCATTTGAGAAATGGAAACAGAAGAAAGAAAGAAAAGGAAGCTCAGCAAGATGCAGGCCACTTTAGCTTGAAATTTCTAACTAGAGCCAAACTAAATCCACTTGGATTTAGTGTACTGAAGCCCTGAAAATGGTAAAAAGTAGAATCAAATACTGAAAATTACATGTGGGAAAGGGAGAAGTAGGAACCTTGTTTCATAAAATAGTCCCGAGAAAGCCATTTTAAACTGAATGTTGAAAAATTAAATTGACTTCTTATAAAATGCTTCTTTTTTCTATTAATTTCTTCTTTAACTTTTTCTTTGTAGACTATTGTTCAGTAAAACCATAATCATCCAATGGAAAAACATGGTATATATACAGAAGATAAATAGACGCAAATCAATTTACAACAGAATCATTTATACATATAGAAACAAAATTAAAAGTAACAAATTCCAGGGTTGGATAATTATTTTTTGCTTCTTTCTTAATAGGTTACCTTTTTTTTTCTTTTCTAAATTTTATTAGGAAAATTTTAAACATATAGGCTAGGTAAGAGAAGGAAACAATGTACAGCTATATAGCCATCATTAAATTCAACAGGCATTAATATTATGCATAGTGCCTTCTCTCTCTTTATTACGTTTTCTTCAGCTTTTTATTTTGAAATAGATTGACAGGAAATTGTGAAGAAAGTATAAAGAGGTCCAGTGTACCCTTTACCTGGTAGTATCTATTATTTTTTAAATCCTGGTATATTTGCCTTTAATTAATTTTAAAGGGCAAACATTTTCTTAAAAGTAATTGGGTCTTTTGGTGGAAAAAAATGTACATTTACCACCCCCCTAACATCATTGAGATATAATTGACATATAACACTAAACTGGGTAAGTTTAAGATGTACACTGTGATGGTTTGATACATTATATATTGTGAAATGATTACCACAATAATGTTAGTTAACACATCCATTACCTCACATGCTTACCTTTTGTGTGTGTGTGTGTGTGGTAAAAATATATACTATCTACTCTCTAAGCAACTTTCAACTATTTAATACAGTGTTTTTAATTTTAGTTGCCATGCTATACATTAGATCCCCAGAATTTTTTCATCTTAAAACTGAAAGTCTGTAGCCTTTAACCAACATCTTAATAACATTTATCTTCACACCCACCCCCCCGCCCCCAGACTCTGAAAACTACTGTTCTACTCTCTTTATAAGTTTGACTTTTTTAGATTCCACATATATATGGTATCATACAGTATTTTTCTTTCTCTGACTTCTTTTACTTAGCATAATGCCTTCAAGGTCATCCATGTTGTCACAAATCGCAGGATTTCCTTCATATATATATATATATGTATATATATAATTTCACATGTTCTTTCTCTCACAACACTCATCTTTTGATGGAACCTTAAGTTGTTTCCATGTCTTAGCTATTGTGAATAATGCTACAACGAACACAGAAATACAGATAGCTTTTCAAGTTAGTGTTTTCATTGCTTTTGGAAATATTCCCAGAAGTGGGATTGCTAGATCATATGGTAATTCTATTTTAATGTCTTGAGAAACATCCATAATCTTTTCCATCGTGGCTAAGCCAATTTACATTGTCACTAGCAGTGCCCAAGAGTTCACTTTTCTATACATCCTTGCCAAGACATTTTATCTCTTGTCTTTTTGTAACAGCCATTCCAAGTGTGAGATGACATCATGATTTGTGATTTGTATTTTTATGATGATTAGTGATGTCTAGCACCACTTTATGTATGTATGGGCCATTTGTATGTCTTCTTTGGAAGAATATCTATTTGGTTCCTCTGCCCATTTATAAATCGGATTTTTTTTTTTTGCTATGTATTTTGGACATAAACTCTTTACTGGATATAGGATTTGCAAATATTTTCTCCCAGTTCATATATTGCCTTTCCATTTTGTTGATTTTTGTTTGGCTTTTTAGTTTGATGCAGTTCCACTTGTTGATTTTTGCTTTTGTTGCTTGTGATTTGATGTCATATCCAAAAACTTATTGCTAATACTAATGTCAAGATAGTTTTTCCCAAAGTTTTATTCTAGGAAATTAGTTTCAGGTCTTACTCTTCAATCTTTAATCTATTTCAAGTTAATTTTTGTGAGAGATTAAGATAGGGGCTCAGTTTCCCAGCACCATTTATTGAAGAGATTATCCTTTTACCATTGAGTATTCTTGGCTCCTTTATCAAGTGTTAGTTGACCATAAATACAAGGTTTATTTTGGGATCTCTGTTTTGTTCTACTGATCTATGAGTCTATTTTTATGTCAATACCATACAGTTTTGATTAATATAGCTTTGCAATATAGTTTGAAATAGTGATGCCCCTTGTTTTGTTTTTCTTTCTCAGGACCACTCTGGCTATTTGGGGTCTTTCTTGGTTCCATATGAATTTTAGGTTGCTTTATTTTTGTGAAGAATGACAATAGGATTTTAATAGGGATTGCATTGAATATACAGATAGCTTTGGATAGTACACATTTGAACAACATTAATTCTGTTTTATAAACATGGGATATCTTTTCATTTATTTCAATAAATGTCTTCAAGTTCCTTCATCCAGGTCTTTATGTTTCAGTATACAGCTCTTTCACCTCCTTGATTTAATTTATTTCAATTTTTTAAATTGTTCTTAATGATATTGTAAATAGAGATTGTTTTCTTTTTCACACAGGTTTTTGTTAGTGTATAGAAATGCAATTTATTTTTGCATGTTGATTTTTGTATCCTGCACCTTTATTGAATTTGTTAATTAGTTCTCCTAGCTTTTTATGGAGTTTTTAGGGTTTTCTATATATAATATCATGTATCTGCAAACAGGTACACTTTTTTTCCTTTTTGATTTGGATGATTTTATTTCTTTTTCTTGCTTAATTGCTCTGGCTAGGACTTCTAATGCTATGTAGAATAAAAGTGGCAGGAATGGGGATTCTTGTCTTGTTTCTAAGGGGGAAAGCTTTCATGTCTCTTTTTTCTTAGTCTAGCTGAATGTTTGTCAATTTATCTTTTCGTAAAACAAGCTCTTAGTTTTGTTGATTTTTTTTCTGTTATTTTTATGGTTTATATTCATTCATATCTGCTCTGATCATTGTTATTTCCTTCTTCTCTTAATTTTGTACATATATGCTTTTTTTCTAGTTCCCTGAGGTATAATGTTAAATTGTTTGAGAGCTTTTTTCTTAATGTAGTTGCTTATTGCTGTAAACTTCTTAGAACTGATTTTATTGCATTTCTTAAGTTTTAGTATGCTGTGTTCCCATTTTTATTTCAAGATTTTTTCTTTTTAATTTTCTTTTTGATTTCTTCTTTGATCCATTGGTTCAATAGCATGTTAATGTCCACGTATCTGAGAATTTTATAGTGTTCTTCTTATTATTGGTTTTTAATTTCCTATCATCATCAGAAAAAGTCCTTGATATAATTTCAACCTTCTTATATTTACTAAGACTTGTTTTGTGACCTAATATATAATTAATCTGGGGGAATGTCTTTTGTGTGCTGGAGAAGAATGTGTATTCTGCTGTTGGATGGAATGTTACATATATATCTGTTAGGTCCATTTGTTCTAAAGTATAAAGTCCAGTGTTTCTTTATTACTATTCTGTTTGAATGATCTCTCTATTGTTGGGAGTGAGGTATTAAAGCTTCCCTATTATTAGATTATTGTCTATTTCTCTCCTCATCTGTTAGTGTTTGCTTAATATATTTAAGTGTTCCAATGGGTGAATATATATTTTTGGAATTGCTTTATCTCTTTATGAAATGACCCATTTATCATTATATAATAACCTTCTTTGGTCTCTTGTTACAGTTTTTGAATTAAAGTCTATTGTGTCTGATGTAAGTTTAGCTATCCCTGTTCTCTTTTGGCTTTCACTTGCATGAGATAGTATTTTCTATTCTCCCATTTTGAGCCTGAAATGAGTCTGTTTTAAGAAGCATATAGTTGTCTTTTTTTTTTTTTTAATTTTTTTTTTCAACGTTTATTTATTTTTGGGACAGAGAGAGACAGAGCATGAACAGGGGAGGGGCAGAGAGAGAGGGAGACACAGAATCGGAAACAGGCTCCAGGCTCTGAGCCATCAGCCCAGAGCCCGACACGGGGCTCGAACTCCCGGACCGCGAGATCGTGACCTGGCTGAAGTCGGACGCTTAACCCACTGCGCCACCCAGGCGCCCCCTTTTTTTTTTTTTAAATCATTATCTATTTAGCCACTACCCCCTTGATTGGACAGTTTAATTCATTTATATTTGAAGTAATGTTTGATAGTTAAGGATTTACTAATGAATGCCATTTTATCATATTTTGGCTGTTTATAGTTCCCTTGTTTCTTTTTGTATTGTATTTTGTGTGTGTGTGTGAACTGGTGATTTTCTGTACTTTGTAGGCTTTGATTCCCTCTTCTTTACCTTTTGTGTATTGGCTATAGGTTTTTGCTTTGTGGTTACCATGAGGCTTACATGAAACATAGATAAAACAGTCTATTTTAGGTTGATAACGATTTAACTTTCCTACAAAAATTCTTCTGTTGTACTTTCGTATTAAGAATTGAAGCTTTCTCAGGCCTTTAACATAAGTATTCCTGTTCCACATTTCTTGCTCCATCTTGAGGAAGAATTCTCAAGATTGTATGCCTTCTTGGATCCTGAAAAGCCAGGGCAGGTGCTGACAGTGCTGAATTCCTAGGTTTGTATGCTTTCTCCTAACTCGGCATATTTGAACCTCTTTCTGTATACACCCACTAGCTATCTGCAAAGGCACACTCACTGCCATTGGGGCACATGTAGGGAGCTGGCCACGGGATGTGTGTGTGTGTGTGTGTGTGTGTGTGTGTGTGTGTAGAGGTGAGGCATGTGAAGCATTAGGGAAGCCCAGGGGCCAGTTAGGGGGATCTGCAGGTAAGGCAATCTCAGAGGCTGCTGAGTGGGCTTCTTGATGGAGTCTGCAAAGCAGTTAGCAGAATCTGCAACTCTTTGATATGTTTCATTCTAAGTTCTGGCTGCTGTTCTTCCAGCTGCTCATTGCCCCTCAGCCATGCAGTTTACGACTTAGTAGTTTTGGTGGAGTGAGAAAGAAATGGGTCTGTTTGATAGTGTCCCACACAGCTGGGGAAATTAGGTGCTCACTCACATGTTCTCACTTTCCCCTACGGGAGAAATTATGGACTGAGAAGGTCTCTCTTGGCCCTGACCTGTGCCTCCTTGGGAGAAGGGAAAAGCCATTCTAGACTCTTCTTGGAACTTGGCTCCTAAGCTCTGGAAAACAGTAAGTGGGTTTTCTGATTTGAATGTCAAATGCCTTTTGGAGTTTCCTCAGATTTTCTTCCTGACAGATCATTTTGTTCCAAGGCCATTTACAGACAATCCACAAGTTAACAGCAGGGGTTCTAAATGATATTTTAGATTCCCCATTCTCCCTGTGATGGAAATAAAGAAGACAGAAGACAGCCAGGTGGGGAGGATAAATTACCTCTCTTGGCTTTGGAGTCTTAGGTGATTAAGAAATGATTGCCTTAGAGTGACAAGATCAGTCTGAGAAGCTTCCTTGTAGGCAGTATCTCAACTCTTATTTTCTTCTTAACATTTGAGGGGTGAACTTATGAGTTATATATGTAATACCTAAGTGTATGTATATATTACATGTATATTATATATGTAATATATATAAAATATGTTCAAGTAACATTTTACTTTATAACTTCCATATGTAACAATTTGTTCTCATAAAGCAAAATTTCATAGTATTCATCTGTAAGAGGAGTTAATACAATCATTCCATTAAAAAAAAGGCACTCTGTTGAATAAGGGTTCTTCTCAAATCCTTTCCATTATCTAGGGCATAGTAAATAGGAAATAACATAGATTTTTCCTATTTTATTCAACCACAAATAGTCAACAGATCTATTTAACATTTTTTTTCTACCATCTATGTGCCAGATATTTCCTTTTGCTGTTAAACTCCTTAATATGCCTGTCTCCTCTGTTGTAAAAAAAAAAAAAAAAATCTGACTTACCATGGAAGAAATGCATCCTATTTAAAATCAAGTTTTGGACCCCTCAAAGAAAAACTTATGTATGCCCAGACCCCATATACTTCTGATTATCTACTGATTTGTGATGGGTGAGCAGTTACAGTTAATTTTGAGTAAGCTTTTACATCCTGATCTAAAGCATAGCACAGTGTGTTTGGTCTAGCAAGTGTTTAGACTATGAAATGGTACATTGAGACTTCTACTTCTGTTCCAAGATGAGAAAACACAGAAATTCAAAAAATAAGTAATAGAAATCATAACCAAGATTTTTGAATTTGAAAAATGTATGTTTTAATCTTATGTTTGGATAGAATTGGAGTCTTTTTTTTTTCCAGAGAACTCTCCTTTTCCTATTTGCTTTAATTATTTTCTGTTGTTCACTCTCCTTGTTGTGATTAGTTCTAGATTTTTTCAATATTTTTCAAAAATCCTAGGTTTGGAAGTTTATTGATCATGTAATTTTTCTCCATTTCTTGAAAGTATAGCAAATCAAGTAAAAAATACACCTGTTAATAGTTAGAATATTTGAAAATATTTATTATAATATACGGCAGCTATAGTATAATGACCTATGTTGTAAAACTCCATTCCAAATTTCTTATATTTCAATTTATTATTTCCTTCCTTTATTCACTGAAAAATCAATTGTTGTATCCTTCATTATTACTACATGCTAAGTTCTATGCCAGGCTTTGGGAGTATATGAATTGAATGAAATTTAGTCTCTTTCCTAAGCCTGCTAAGAATGAATATATACAAACAAATTTAATTATTTGTTGCTGAGTGAAATAGCATCATCATAATAAAATGTATTTGTACCAGAGAGTGGGAATTGATTTACTCTATTTGGCTGGGAGGGGTAAGTGAAGATACATTGTAGGAGGTAACACTTAAGCTGGGTATGGACAAATGAATAGGTAAATGTTAGATAGAAATAGCAGAAAGCAGCAGTGGGTATGGCGTGTAAAGGCTTTCTAGATATGTGCAAAAGACTAAGAAGCATAGCATAACATTATTTGTTAGAGGAAATACTCATTCTTTTATTCTTTCATGTGAAAATATTTATTAGGTGAATTCATTTACCAAATGTTGTTTTAAGAGAAACAAAGATAGTTAAAAGGTCCCTGTCCTTGTGGAGAAAGATAGCAAGAGATAAGTCTAGAAAAGTAAACAGGATCATGCTAAGAAATACAGATTATTATCCTGATAGTGATGAAGAGTCATTGTTGACCCCAGCTAGATAAGAAATAAGAACACAACAGTGAAAAAAGTTAATACTGGGAGCAGTTTGGAGGTGAGGTTAGGGGGAGGGAGGAGAAATAAAAGAGATGGAGTTCCTTGAGGAAGCATTTTAGGAACCCAGTGATATAATTAAAGCTGAGTAATGGAGTGATGAGAAGTTACTGACATACAATTAGATGTAGAATCAAAAGGATTTGGGAAAAGAAAGAGTTGGGGTCTTGGAAAATGGAATGGATAAGGTACTAAAAATCAAGATAAAAACTAAGGTATAAGAATAAATTGAGGGGTAAATTACTTATTTGGGGACCTGCTGAGTTTAAGCTTTGTTTATAGTTTACTTCCAATCCAGTCCACTCCTCTGAGACCATCTGACATCTAACTCCTTACATGATGTCCCACAGATGCTTTAAACTTTCAGTCTCTATGATTTTGAGCACTTTATGTACTTCTTATAAGTGGAATCCTACAGTATTTTTATTTTTGTGGCTGGCTTATTTTACTTAGCATAATGTCCTTAAGGTTGATCCATGTTGCAGCATGTGTCAGAATTTTCTTCCTTTTTAAGAACTTAGGATATTCCAGTGCATGTATATGTGTATGCAGTTTGCTTATCCAGTCATCCATCCATGAACTTTTAGGTTGCTTCCATGTTTTAGCTTGTGATGTATACATAGGGGTATACAAATATCTCTTTGAGACCTTGCTGTCGGTTCTTTTGAGTATAGATTTAGAGGCACACTTGCTGGACCATGTAACAACTCTATCTTGTTGAGGAACTGCTATGCTGTTTTTCATAGCAGCTATACCATTTTACATTCCCATCAACAGTGTACAGGGTTCCAGCTTCTCTGCCTCCTTATTTTCTGTGTGTGTGTGGTTTTCTTATCCTGAAGAAATCTCCTTATACTTTTGATTTGCATTTCCTTAATGATTTTTGATGTTGAATATCTTGTTGTGCTTATTGGCCATTTGTATATCTTCTCTGGAAAATGTCTATTCCAGTCCTTTGTTCATTTTTGAATCAGGTGTTTTTTTTAATATTGTTGAGTTTTAGGGATTTCTGTATATATTCTGAATATTTATCAGATATGATTTGCTAATATTTTCTGTGGTTGCCTTTGTATTCCATTTTTAAGTTTATTTTTGGAGAGAGAGAGAGAGAGAGAGAGAGAGAGAGAGAGAGAATGTGTGTGCACCAACAGAGGAGGGGCAGAGAGAGAGAGAGAGAGAGAGAGAGAATGTGTGTGCACCAACAGAGGAGGGGCAGAGAGAGAGAGAGAGAGAGAGAGAGAGAGAAAGAGAGAGAATCCAAACCAGGCTCCAATGCTGCCAGCGTGGAACCCCAAGCAGCTCTCCAACTCACAAACCATGTGGTTGTGACCTGAGCTGAAATCAAAAGTTGGTGCTTAGCCAACTGAGCCACCCATGTGCCCCTGATACTGTCTTTTGAAGCACAAATTTTTAAAATTTTCATGAAATCTTTTTTTGCAAGAAATCATAAAGCAGTATTTCTTTTCTTTTTATAAAGATCTTATCCTAAAGTCATCTCATAGTTGAGCAGATGATACAAATATATTGCATTGCTTTTCAATTTCAAGAAATACTTTCTCAGATATAAAATATCACTTTAATTTTTTTTGAAAACTTTAAAAATATCTTTTAATACAACTTTTTCTGAAGAGATGTTATACAATGCCTGGATCGCTGAGAAATCTCTCATGATCAGAACACAAGTAGTTTACTCTAATTCCCAATTTTTGGTAATGTTATTCAAGATTATTTGAAAATTATTTGCAGTAGCTTCAGTGAAGTTTCCCTTGTGTAAGCAAATAACTCTCAAATATTTGGTTGGTAGTGGTTTTCAACATGTGTTGAGTATTAGCTTTTATTTCTTTTCCATGGTTTTTTTCCCCCTTTCAACAAGTAGTCTAGTAAAAATGGTATTGTTTCAACAACTTTAGAAACAAATAAGAAATAAAAATTAAAGCCCATTTAGAAATTTCGTATTATTATTTTATGTGTAATTTTGGAATATGGAGGGCATCAGGGTGGGTTCAGAGAGCAAGGTTTATAATTAGCTATACCCTAAGTGAGAGAGGTTTGTCACATATCAGAGATCTGGTGCACAGGCCAACTTCATGAGTTGGGTAGAGATACAAGTAGGCAAGAGGTCCAAATTTGGGGAGGGGCCCAGTAGCAAACAGTATTGACAAAAAGAAAACTACCAAGAGTGAATTGTATTATATGTGACAGGTTAATTACTCTTGATTCCTTTTATAGTCTTTGCTATGTGTGGAAAAGCGCGTGAGGGTACAAGTCTAGGCTCCCCACTTGGCCTTTTCTGGCATGGGGGGAGCAGAACCACAGTTCTGTGTTGTTTGATTAGAGTGGTTATTATCTATACATTTCTGCCTTGCTAAGCTGCCCCTTTCCTGGTCCTTTTGCTAGAGAAAGCAGGGTGTATGTTGTTTCGTTTTGGTGTTTGTTTAATCTGTGCCTCATGGCTTTTCTAGGTTGTGGTTTTTTTTCAGTGCCAAGTCTGGGATACAGGAACCAAAAAGAAAACCCAAAGACTCCCCACCCTTTGTTCCTTAGGTCTGGAGCTCTGTCGCCAGTCTGCCTTCCTCTTTCCACCTTTTAGAGACTTCTTACATTTCTTTTATACATAATGTTCAGGAATTTTAGTGTACTTACTGGAAGAAATAGGGAAATGGATATGTAGCCTATCTTTCTGGAAGCAGAAGTCCATTTCTACCTGTTTTAGTCTCTCTGAATCACTTTGATTTAGGGTTGTCTCTTGTATATAGCATATATTTGGGTCTTGTTTTGTGGGCCAAACTGAAAATTATTTTCTTTACATAAGAGAATTAAGTCCATTCACATTTATAGATATGACTGATAGGTTTGGTCTAAATTGTCATATTTTGTTATGCATGTTTTGTTTTATCTGCTATGTGTCTTTATGACATGTATATTCTTTGTATTGTTTGACTATTTATTATTTGTGTCTGGGAAGGTTTGTATTTTTATTCTATTAGTTACCTTTGTATTTCTCCTTTTTATAAATACCTTTAGATCTCTATTTTCTTATCTAACCTTTTATTATCTCATTTATACTACTTTTTCTACACCCTTTATTGCCTACCTACGGCAATGAACTTTTTCTGTGTTCCTCTTTCCTTCTTTGTTTTACTAATTTTTAGTTGCATAATTTCTGCATCATCACAGTATATAACATTTGTACCTTAGTCTTCCATCTTTATCCCACATTGTTTTAGTCTTGTATGTTTATTTATATATTTTAATATGCTCAACGTTTATCCTTTGCTAAAAGTTTCCCAATCATTGCTTGGTTGGATGTTCATTCTCTAGTAAAGTCCTTAAGAAGAGCTGCTGAGTACAGAATCTCCTGAGTTCTTATATGTTAGAAAAGATTTTACTATGTTTGATATATTTTTATGATATTTATTTATTTATTATTTTAAATTTGATTTAAATCGAAGTTAGTTAGCGTATAGTATAATAATGGTTTCAAGAGTAGAATTCAGTGATTCATCACTTACATACAACACCCAGTGCTCATCCCAACAAGTGCCCTCCTTAATGCCCATCACCCATTTAGCCCATCCCCCCACCCAACACCCCTCCAGCAACCCTCAGTTTGTACTTAGTATTTAAGAGTCTTATAGTTGCCTCCTTTTCTGTTTTTATCTTACTTTTCCTTTCCCTCCTCCTATTTGTTTTGTTTCTTACATTCCACATATGAGTGAGATCATATGATACTTACCTTTCTTGCCTGATTTACTTCGCTTAGCATAATACACTCTAGTTCCAACCATTTATTGCAGATGGCAAGGTTTTATTTTTTCATTGCCAAGTAGTATTCTGTTTTATAGTAGTATTCTGTTTATATATATATATATATATATATATATATATATGTATATATGAATGACACATCTTCTTTATCCATTCATCAGTCTATGGACATGTGGGCGCTTTCTATAATTTGGCTATTGTTGATAGTGCTGCTATAAACATTGAGATGCATGTGCCCCTTCAAGGCAGCACTCTTGTACCCTTTGGATAAACACCTGGCAGTGCAATTACTAGGTCGTAGGGTAGTTGTATTTGTTTTTTTGAGGAAACTCCATACCATTTGCCAGAGTGGCTGCACCAGTTTGCATTCCCACCAGCAGTGCAAAAGAGTTTCCCTTTCTCCATATCCTTGCCACATTCGTTGTTTTCTGAGTTGTTAATTTTAGCCATCCTGACAGGTGTATCTCATTGTGGTTTATGTTTGATATTTGAAGGACTACTTGGTTGCCCATAAAATATTTTTTTCATATTTCTTTCATTGAATAATTTTATAAAGATTGATTCATAATTTTCTTGTTTTATATTTGGTCTTGAAAAGTCTGATGTCAATCTGATTATTTTGACTTTCAAAATGCCTTTTATCATTTTAAGTTATTTTTTGCCAATTATCCACCAAAATTTTTCAATGTGTAGATTCAGGTAATATTTTTTTTACTATAAATTTTTCTTGGACTCTAGTTTTTATACAGTATCTTTATTTTTCTTTCTTTCTTTTTTTTTTTCAACGTTTATTTATTTTTAAGACAGAGAGAGACAGAGCATGAATGGGGGAGGGGCAGAGAGAGAGGGACACACAGAATTGGAAACAGGCTTCAGGCTCTGAGCCATCAGCCCAGAGCCTGATGCGGGGCTCGAACTCACGGACCGCGAGATCGTGACCTGGCTGAAGTCGGACGCTTAACCGACTGCGCCACCCAGGCGCCCCTATTTTTCTTTTTTAATGGCTCTGATAATATAAATAGTCTTTACTTTACCTGTCTTCCAAATATATTTTTACCTGTCTTCTTTACCTGTCTTCCATTTCCACTAACTTCTGACACTTGTTATTTCTTAATGTAATTTTTAGTCTCTTGGTCATTTTCCTGCATTTCTTCAGTATCCCTTATTATATTTTCATTTGGCCCTATTCTTCCTTAGGTGAGATAAGTTTGTCTTTTTCTTGCATTTCTTTCCTGAGTTCAATCATTTTTTTTTCTTTCTTTCTTCCTTTTTTTTTTTTTTTTGGCCATTTCTATTTCTGATTCAAATTAGTTTTTCTTATATTAAAGTATTTGATATATTTACTCTTCTCAATAGAATGAACAAATTTTTAAAAATAAATGTTTATTTTCAGAGGAGAGAGAGAGACAGACAGAGACAGACCCAAGAAGGCTCCACACTGTCAGTGCAGATCCCAGTGTGGGGCTTAAACTCAGGAATTGTGAGATCATGACCTGAGCTAAAATCAAGAGTCAGATGCCCAAATGACTGAGCAATCCAGGTGCCCCCAATAGATGTTTTCCGGGTGTTGATAGCCTTTTGATCAAGGAAATTATGTTTTTGAAGTTATTATACTTTTGCTTTCCTTTTTTTTCTATTTTCTACAACATTTAGCATATGTTAAGCTTGCCCAAGACTTTCAGTAAATATAAAACTTTTCTGTAGCTTTATATATATAGATTTAGTAACTTGAATAATTATTTTATCAAAATATTGAATTAGACTGTTGCAAACTATAGTTTAAGGAAGGAAGCAAATACTGATCACCTTCTTTGAACTTGTAATACTGAAATATTTCTTAGTTTTTATCTCTGTGATTCCATTCATCTACTCATGAAACAAGGTATAGGAATATTTGTTTAGTATAGCATTTCTCTAACTTTAATGAACTTATCAATGACTTTGTGATCTAAAATGGAGAATCAGATTCAGTAGGTTTGGAATGGCCTGTAATCTGAATTTCTGCAAGCTCCCAGGGATGTTGATCCTGCTGGTCTGAGAACCGTACTTTGAGTATATACTTTGTTTTATGCTTCAGACTTCTATCATAGATCATAATTGGAAGGAGCATTTGTTTTGTTTATTTGGTTACAAATTATGATTTGATATTTGTGTACCGCCGTAGTGTTTTCTATAAAGAAAGACCTTCCTTGAGGGGTGACATTGGAGCTGAGATGTACGAAGCTCACAAAATTCTCTTGTATCTCTTGACGCTTTTTTCTTTTATCTGGATAGATGTACGGGACCCTAAGAAGGCCCTTGTATGTAGGGTTATCCTTTGGCATTTTCTGGAGTTTCACTGGTCTTGGAAGGCACCAGGATCCCTATTTCACTTCCACCTCAGTTACTTCCTTATCACTTTACTCCATTTCTTCAGTTACTGTCTTCTTGGAAGCCATGGGCCCTGGAAATACCTATTATCCTTCCAGCTACTAGCCTAGCTGAATAGCAGAGTTTGAGAAACAATTTCAGTGTCAGTTTGGGTCAGAGAGCATTATTGCCTGAAAGTCCTCTGCACCATGATCGAAAAAGTGAAATTGCCTTGGAGCCAGGTGTCGTGAGTTAATTTCTGGTGCTGTACTGGGGTGCCTGGGTGGCTCCGTCAGTGGAGCGTCTGACTTTGTCTCAAGTCATGATCTCGCTCTTTGTGGGTTCGAGCGCCACGTCAGGCTCTGTGCTGACAGCTTGGAGCTTGGAACCTGGAGCCTGCTTGGGAGTCTGGGTCTCCCTCTCTCTGTCCCTCCCCTGCTCATGCTTCTGTCTTTCTCTTTCTCTCAAAATAAATAAACATTAAAAAATAAACAACAATCCGGTTCTATATTTATAACTTCTACATGTAAAATTACATTTACATGTAATTAAGTTTCATGTGCAATTAAGAGATATTCTGACAGTGTAAAAGAAAATGACCTTTATCATATTTGTGTCCGTAATGGGACCATACTACCCTTATCATATGTTGAATTAAGATTTTTATAAATTTCCTAAGTATCTTGGGGATAGCACAATTATATTGCATTGCAATTTTTATGTTAAATGTAAACATTTAAATGTCCAGTTTTTATGCAGTTGTTTAGACATGACTTCACTTATCAGAATATTGGTAGCCTCAACAAAAAAGAAAAAGTTGTTCCTCTCTCAAGCTCTGCTCAGAATGCAGTTGCTGTGTATTTATCTTTTATAATATTATTCAACCAATATGACAAGCATTTTGACCCATTTTGCACTTTAATCTTTGCTTTTTCTTTTTCATTGAAATAAATTAGGATTGAATAATGAAAATTGTGTTTTAAGAGGCAATTTCTCAGCCATAAACCAAATTCTTTTTACCTATGAGATAGCAAGTAGAGTGTTAGAGATAATACAGCAATATAAGAGGAAAATACAAGTTTGTGAAAAATACTTAAATTCCCAATTCTCCCTTTAAAAAGTAGATTCAGTAATTTGATGATGTAAGTATAAATGAATCACTAACATTTGGATTTGATTTTTTTCTTCCATTGCATGTGATTGCTGAAAAATGGAATTCTGCCTAAAATAATAATTTTTGAATTTTAGTAATCATTTGTGGAGTTATGCATACAAATTATGCACATTCCCTTAACAATCATATCTGGAAAGGAAAGTTTATTTCCCTGATGTTCTCAAAATTATTGACTAAAGGTCATTTTGAGCATAAAGTTGAAGAGATAAACTTGCAAAAAAATGCTAATACATTTACTCAAGCAATAGGCCAGACAACAGTCAAGCAAATTTTATTAAAAAATACTAAACTTGTTTTTTGATTTACCAGTTATTTTTCATTTGTTTTTTTTAATTCTGTTTCTTGTTACTTTATAGTTAGTATATAATCATCACATAAAAAGTATGTTGAAAAGAAGAAAAAACATCACATGGATTTCTTCTAGTCATTCAAATGTAACCACTATTAATACTTTGATTAATGTTTTTCTGTGCATTTATATCCTTGACATTCTGTAAAGTTATTTTTGTTCTGATTATTTTTACTTAACATTTAACCTAAATGTTTTTCCATTCTACTAAACATTGTTTGAAGATTATTTCTTTTAGTGACTGTATATTATATCCCAGAGCTGTACCATATTTTGGTTTTGTATTACCCTATTGTTGAATTGTTTCTAATTCTCATATAAATATGGCTATGATGAACATTGTGCACTAAGTTTCTTTGTATATAATAGCTTTCTCTGTGTTTAGAAGACCCAGAAAAACATGCAAATTACTGTATTAAAGAATAAAAACAATCTCTTGATACAATCATTTTTCTCCAAAATGATTGCACTAATTTGCATTCATATTAGTAGTAGGAATTCTAAACAAATAAGTCTTCTTCAATAAAAGGCAAAATGGTTGAACTCATTTTTTTTTAAATGAATGTTTATCTATTTTTGAGAGGGAGAGACAGAGCATGAGTGGGGGAGAAGCAGAGAGAGAGGGAGACACAGATTCCGAAGCAGGATCCAGGTCTGAGCTGTCAGCACAGACCCTGACATGGGGCTGGAACCCACCAACCATGAGATCATGACCTGAGCCAAAGTCGGACACTTAACAGACTGAGCCACCCAGGCACCCCTGAATTAATTTTAATTATGAATCTATTGAGATCTTAGAGCTTTTATTTTTTATTTGTAGTTAATCCTTTGTTATTTTTTCTATTTACTCTCAAAGGAAGTTTCCAAAGATAAAGAATGAGATTTTACACTTTGTTGACTATTAAGGGGAAAAAAAATCTGTGAATACAGTATGTCTTGCTATTATTTAGGTGTTTTAAAAGAGAGAGAGAGAGAGAGAGAGAGAGAGAGAGAGAGAAAGAGAGAGAGAGAAAATGAGAATGAATATCCCAAGTTGAGGTGGGGCCAACCGCAAGATCATGACCTGAACTGAAATCAAGAGCCAGATGCTTAACTGACTGAACCACCCAGGTGCCCCTCATGGAACCATTTTCTTAATTTTGTTTTCAAATTGTTCATTGCTGGTGTGCAGAATGACAATTGATTTTTCTATATTCATACTGCATACTCACAATGTAGTTCAACATGTTCCTCTATCTTCTGTATTTCCTACAAAGTAGCAGCTGGATTAAAAGTCTTTATTATTATTATTAAAATTATTAATCAGACTTGGTATCCATCTGTTTGGCCATACTGTAAGTGAGGCTGTGTTCTTCCATCAGAAGACACATACTGTCTGGGTTTTGCTCATTTTGTTGTTAGCAACATGATGCTTAGTGCCTAGACCTGCTAACCACAATTGGGCTTTAAAAAATGTGACATTCTAATTGTATCACTTCTTTTTAATATTAGCTGTATTATTTTATAAAGAGCTTTTCCTTCTTACCTATATCTAGGTTGACAGGTAGTATAGTTCGTATGAGACAGTTTGAATAACTTCTTGATTTTTTTCCTTTATGTACAGTTTTTAAGATGATGAATTACTTTACTGTCATTCTCAGAAGGTAACTAGTTTATTGGTTTACCTTTTAAACATTTTTATATACCCATGAATTTAAACATTGTTAATGTGCTTCAATCCATTGCAACTTTTCTCCATATTAAAGCTTAAACTGTTGCATGTTTGGTCAGTGGGAGCCTCTTCAAATTGGCTCTTGTGTCCTTTTGACGTGACCCTTGAATTTGATGGCTTCCTTATTATCTGGTAAGATGAAGTACTCTTGGCTCAACTGGTACATTTCTTGCACTGAAATCAGTCATTTTCCAAGAAGTTCTGGTTTCTTTCACTGTGAAATGTTATTTTAAGATCACGGTCTGGACACTTAGATGCTCACTGCTCATGGGTTGGTTACTATAGATCATTTCTAAGTCTTCTTTAGTAGTCAGAAGTATGAAATGTTACATGTGTAAAAACACACTGAATCATTTACATTTAAAGATGAAATATGTTGTGGTTTTACAATGACATTTCCTCTTACTATGATCTTATAAATGCTTCTCCACGCTCTCCCCCTCCCAAAAGTAAGACACTTAAATGCATTTTATTTGCCACGGCTGATCATCTGAGCCTCCTCTGGCCTGCTGTTTTTATTCATGCCCCTCAAGTTTTCTTATAGTTTTTCTAAAACTCCCAAACAGATTAAACTGAAAGTATGAGAACATGAGGATAGATAGATGTTTTTAGGAAGTTTCCTATCTATATAACAGCAAAACTGTTTTTACATTAGATTTAAAACACTATAAGTTAATACTGTAAGTGCTTAGAATCCAGATACTTTAAGATAAACTTATTTTTACTGTTGAAAATTTAATTGTTTTATTCAAAGAATTCAAAATTTGTTTCCATCCTATATAGTACTCTGATTTGGGAGTGTCTCAAAAAGTTAGGTAGTCTTTGAAAAGACAGCCTTATAAATGTACAATAATGTAATATGTAAAGGATTAAAATATTGAGCAGCATAGATGATTTTCATCTCGCTGGCACATGATGTTTTGCTTTTGCCTATAAAGTGTTTTGATGTACTGTTTTACTGATTTCATTTCATTGTCTATGTTTCAATTAGAACTCACTGAGCTTCCTTAAGGCAGTTATTTCAAATTTTTTTGCCAGGTAGGAAGATCTCCATTTCTCTAGGGCCAGTTACTGGGACTTTGTTTTGTTTTTTGGTGATGTCATGCTTCCATGATTCTTTGTGATCCTTGTAGCCTTGTGTCAGTGTCTCTGCTCATTTGAAGAAGAGACACCTCTTTGAGCCTTTGCAGACTGGCTTTGGAGTGAAAGCCCTTCAGCAGTCAGCTCAGCCAGAGAGTCAGAGCAGACTGGCTGATAGGGTCCACCAGTGGGCAGGCCACGTGCCAGGGACTACAAAAAAGTCTGTTACTCACTGTGTTCCCTTTCCCCACGGGATGCTTGTGGGCCAATGGGATTTTTCTTGATAGTGCATTCTGAGCAGTAATGTAGGCACAGGGAAACTTTTTTCTTTCCCTTTTCAATGCATCTTTGTTCATTCCTGTATTGCACTTATATGCTATTACCTCTCATTTGGATTCCAGAGCTCCCATGAAGGTATTTTCTACCGTGGAGAATTGTTAAGGGAGTGTTGATGTGGGCATATTAGGCTAGAACCTCCTGTTCCGTCATTTTGCAGATATTACTCCTCAACATTTTCTTTCTTTCTTTTTTTTTTTTTTTTGTTCTTCTTTTGATGAAAGACATTTTGGCCCCAGGCCTGCTTCAGATACACGAGATACTTATTTTGTTGATGAGTTTTTATATTTTGAAATTGTATGTTGATTCAAAAGGCAGTTTATGAAATGGAGCTGTTTGTTTCTATTTGTGCAAGTCCTAATCTGGTAATTAATAATAGATGAAAGAAAGCCATTTTCTTGTGCATTAAAAATTTTGGGGGCGCCTGGGTGGCTTGGTCGGTTAAGCGTCCGACTTCGGCTCAGGTCATGATCTCACCGTCGGTGAGTTCGAGCCCCGCGTCAGGCTCTGTGCTGACAGCTCGGAGCCTGGAGCCTGTTTCAGATTCTGTGTCTCCCTCTCTCTCTGCCCCTCCCCTGTTCATGCTCTGTCTCTTTCTGTCTCAAAAATAAAAATTAAAAAAAAATTTTTTTTCATATAGCCCTTTCAGTATTTTGATTCCACTCAAGATTCCCTGTTATAAATAGTCACATTAACTGTTCTGCTGACCATTCATCTTTACAAAAAATCTATGGCTAAACCCTCACTCTCCAATTTTTTCCCTAAGGAATGTAAAGATCCTACAAATTACAATAAACTGGTGATGTGTGTACTTTAATTTCTCGCATAACGTGGGCTACTTTGAATGATTTGTTGAAACTACAAGCATATTTTAATAGTAAAACATGTACTTGTGGCATTGTGGAATGGACAGGAATCAAATTTATGGGGGATACCCTACTACTTCACACGAATTAGTTATATTCCCCCTTCTTGTCCTTCCTTTTTAAAAAACCCTAGCAGTAGCATACGGGATGTTTTAAAAATAAAGTATGGCTAATTAACAAAGTATAGAGTCTGTAAGTAGCATGTTTGAAATTTCCATTTCCCAAAGTTCTTTTAACACTTCTTAAACCAATTTGCCTATTTCAGTGTACTTTGCCTGTTACGATTTCAAAGGACATGTCCTTATGTGATTTGGTGCATAAAAATTATACCAAATGAGTATTCCTGATCTTTCCCTGGAGTATTTAAGAAAAGTTATGTTCCGTGTTAGCTTGTTAAGCAAGATGTCACTAGAAACTCACATGGAACCTCTGATTCTCACCATTTTACAACAGGATAAATAGTTAAGAAATTCGGCCTTAGGTGGCGCTTGTCTTTTCTGGTTAGTTCATGGTCTCTTCATCTGTCAAATCAATAGCCCTGTAAGCCTGCTGTGTTCATTTTGGACAGGGAAGTTCTAGTTCACTTTTCTGGATCTTTTCTGGACAAGAACATATCAAGGACTGCTATCAAACCCTTTCTTCCTGTATCTCAGGTGAGAGGAAAAAGTGACATTATTCTTAGCCATTTTGAGCAAGTCTTGAATTTGTCACGGAGAGGGAGAGAAAAGTAATTTGCATCCTAAGGTAATCTAAAATAATAGCCTTTGTGTGTGCATTGGGATATGTCTAAATATGAAGATAGTAAAATTGTCAAAGAAAGCTTACAGATAGTAATGAGGACAGAACAAATAGTTCAAAGGAACATTGATCTTTGAATCTACAGGTAGCTCTTGATAAGAGCACTACATTTTTCTATTCTTGGGTAGCAAACTTTCTTAGATTCATCAAAACAATCTCACTCAAGAGGCTACTGATCTTTTTATGTGATTTTTCATGCCTTTGAATACATTTTTAATAAGATTTCACTGTTGAAAAGACTGGAATTTCTAATATTTCTTGTTACCTGCCGTTGTGTTTATTTTCAGACTAAATCAAGATTATGACTATTTCAGATAGCCATTTAGTATCTTTAAATTTTCATGACCTATATTGCCTCCTTTTAAGAGTGACAAATTTAGCCATCAAAACCAGAATGATAAAATTATGAAGATGTCTTTTACACCAAACACCAAGACTACCAAACAACATGAGTAATTTTCTCTTTTACTTTATAAAAGGAAAAATGCGGGAAATAATAGTATCTGTATATAGGATCATGCCATAATTTGAATTAGCTCAGCACTACTGTCAAAACTGTCCTGTTTTCCGAGCCCAAGATATAAGAAGAGTTGACAAATCAAAAATAGCAGCTCATTTTCCTTACAGTAATTCTATGCAAAATGTTTTAGTACATTTGCACTTTTTAGGGTGAATGGAAATAGTCAAGTTTATGTGCAAAGACTACCACAGTAACTATAAATAAGCTGATTATTAAGAGAGATACTAGGTTCGGGGCGCCTGGGTGGCGCAGTCGGGTAAGAGTCCGACTTCAGCCAGGTCACGATCTCGCGGTCCGTGAGTTCAAGCCCCGCGTCGGGCTCTGGGCTGATGGCTCAGAGCCTGGAGCCTGTTTCCGATTCTGTGTCTCCCTCTCTCTCTGCCCCTCCCCCATTCATGTTCTGTCTCTCTCTGTCCCAAAAATAAATAAACGTTGAAAAAAAAATTTTTTTTTTAAATAAAAAAAAAAGAGACTAGGTTTGAAATAGCTTGCCAATCGGTGACAATCATGGCACACATCTTATAGGATAAATTAAAAGACCCTAGAATCAGTGACCTCACTGTCAATAATATGTTCTTATTCTCAGGGGAATCATGTACTAAATTGTTAAAAAATTTGTATGAAATTAGTGGGGGAGTTTACACTTCTCCATTCTTGTTTTTTTTCATTATTATAATAAATAACCAGAGTCTTTCAGTCCTATAATCTAAAAGTGCTTTCTGCTTCTCCCTCCTGCTTCCCTAAAGTCCACCACAAGGTTCGAAGTATCCTGGAAGAAACATCAAAAGAATGATGACTTCTGTAAAGGACTTTACCACACACTCTTAACTGTTGATTCTATATTGAACAGCCTTAGGCATATGGGAATCCTTGTTCTGGGAGCAAGAAGCCTGTCAAGTAGGATTTCTGACACTCCTAGTGTAGATGCAGTTGACTTTATGATAGTAGACTACCAAGTAACTCAAGATCAAATGAATAAGAATTAATTACCTCAGACTGAATTAGAGAGCAATTTAATCATGCTTAAGGTTTTCTTTTCTTTTTTTTTTTTTTAAATATGAGAACAGGGGCGCTTGGGTGGCTCAGTCTGTTGGGCGTCTGACTTTAGCTCAGGTCATGATCTCGCGTCAGTGAGTTCGAGCCCCGCATCGGGCTCTGGGCTGACAGCTCAGAGCCTGGAGCTTGCTTCCGATTCTGTGTCTCCCTCTCTCTCTGCCCCTCCCCCGTTCATGCTCTGTCTCTCTCTGTCTCAAAATAAATAAATGTTAAAAAAAAATATGAGAACATTTGCCTGCCTTCGTGATTTATCAATTTTAATAGGCTATCCTATTACAATGTGGAAAAACCCTCTAAGTAATATCTTAGTTAACTGACTCCTTACAGTTCAGTAAAAGTCCTAAAAAATAAAAAGAACTTAATACACAAAATAATACATAATTGGAAAAATTTAAGAAAAATGATTTCATAAAAATCAAAGGCAAACTATTGGTTCTATTGACAGAATAGCTCAGAATAATGGTTAAATATTAGGCAGGCAAAATGCCTTTAACGTGTTTTGTTGCTCTTTATTACATCGCAGTTATTTGCATGCTTTCAATAAAAATCTTATTTAGTGAGGCACGATAAATCCACTACTGAAGAACAAAGCATATTCTTATATGGAAATGATGCCACGGGGGCGCCTAGGTGGCTCAGTTGGTTAAGTGTCCGACTTCGGCTCAGGTTCCTGAGTTTGAGCCCCACGTGGAGTTCTGTGCCGACAGCTCAGAGCCTGGAGCCTGCTTCGGATTCTATGTCTCCCTCTCTCTGCCCCTCCCCCCTCATGCTCTGTCTCTCTTTCTCTCTCTCTCTCAAAAATAAACATTAAAAAATTTTTAAAAAGTAAAAAATTTAAAAAAATGATGCCACGATGTAGTTTTTGGTAACTGCTCTATCATTTATGTATTCCCAGACCAACAGGTAGGAAAAAGAGCCACTTTCTGGAAGGACATAAGTCTTGGAGGTTTTAGAGAAACAGAAATAATTCTATATTTGTAAGTACTGCAGGCAAAACTTAGTAGGCATGCTTTGTATTGTATGTTTTCTGAACCCCAGCCTTAAAATATGTTCTCAATTTCAGATGGCTCTAGTTACGTTAACCATATTAACAAGGATAATTTTTTAAATTATAATAAAAAAGCCAAATAAACAAAACATCACATTATCGATACTGAATTAGAAAATAGCTAAACAAATGTATATGGCCAAAACTTCACCTGTGTGAGTGAGAATGCAGTTTGGCCAGAAGCAGGGACTAAGAAACAAAACAGACAGCTTGCCCTACTGGCATTTCGACTCAGCATTTCACATAACAGAAATAAAAAAGTAATTTGTATCCTTAGATAAATTTTAAAAAACGAAAACATTCTGTAGAGCACTAGTCTCTAAATACAGTGAAGCCATGAGTCATTTCAGTAAGTGGCTAACTCCTTGACTTTTGAAATACTGATAACTGTAAATATATGATGATCTTTGACCCGTGGAGGTATGAAAATCAAGTGAGCAAATTTTTATTTTACTATCTTGAACAGACAATAACTTTGGTTATATTTTTGTTTGTATTTTGGTTTCTACTTTAAGTACCTTCTATGTTTTTTGGATAACCAGTTATTCTAAGCTTTTTTTTGGTGGGGCACCTGAGTGGCTCAGTCGCTTAAGCATCCAACTCGATTTCAGCGCAAGTCATGTCTCAGTCTTGATATCAAGCCCTGAATTGGGCTTCATGCTGAGCACGGAGCCTGTTTAAGACTCTCTCTCTCTCTGTCTCAGTATCTCTCTCTCCCCGTCTCCCCACCGCCTCTCTCCACCCATGTGCTCTCTTTCTCTAAAAAAATAAAAATAAAAAAAAAGTCATTTCTGCAAAACATTGCAAGAGAAAAAATTGTTTTTAATACTTCTGCGCCTCTGAGTTTTCTTTTCACAGAGGCCATGTGGTGAGTGGCATAGTACCACCTGCAGACAGAGCAGGAACTAAACAAATTATCTCCTGAAACTAAAATGTTTTATTGTGACCCTGTTTTGTTTAGTTTTACAGATCTGCCTTATACGTTCACAGTGGATCATTTACTCACTTCTGGGTTTTTCCACTGAATTTGGTTCAGTAAAACTACTTGCTAAAAATAGATGCGTGGCTCAAATACGTTCCTTAACAAAGGTTGGAGCCATCCTTTTTCTGTCCTCAGGGGTAATGAATATTCACTTTGTGACTTTGCTGTGAAACTATTTTTCTTAATGGCACAGGTTTTAACTTTCTAAGATATGTTTCCAAAATAGCTTGTTTTTTGTTTGTACAGAAAGAACACCAAGAAGAAGAATGAGAATGATTTTCTCATCCCCTATGTGTACTAAAATCTTAGAGAGTAATATTAGTATACTCTGGATTCAAAACCTAAGGATTTAAAACCCATATTTTCATGGGAAAAATGATAATTTTTGGTACTACACTGCCTCTCGGTGGTTCATTTAATATTTAGTTCAATTACAAAATGTATCATAATATACAAGAAATCTAAAATTTGCAGTAACAGAGTTTTCAATATTTTAAGTTCATTGAGTTCCTAAAGTAACAACAATGTAAATTATCTTGTGCTTTGTATGCATATCAGAAATGAATGAGTCTATATGCAAAGGAGGGATTGACATAATATGGAAGAGAAAGTCAAGCCAGGCTGAGTATAGGTCATGATTAGGTTGGAAAATCTCACCTCTGAACATTCATTGTTCTGTGTCCAGACATTACTAAGCTTTATTTGTTCATTTTTAATTTATATTTTGATGCCCTAACAGTAAATCCTAAAAATTAGGTAAAAGTTTAAAACCCCTCCCTATTAAGTTGGCTAAATTTAATTTTATTTGGGAATGTATGTGTGTCTATGGGGCAGGAAACTATGCCAGGAACTCTAGAAAGACATAGGCAGATAAAATTTGGTTTCAATTATCAAGGAGTACATCAGCTATTATAACGAAGAGAATAGTTTGTTTTTTTCCTCTTGATACTACCCAACATTTGTTGCTAGATTGGGTAATCAAAAGTGTCAACTATTCTCCTCTTTATAGTGTAATTTATAATTCTCTGAAAGATGTTATACAAAGAATAATGATAAGACTGTGGAAAAAAATAGCTTTCAAAATTCCATGTGTTGCTCTCTATTGGGTGAGGACCCATGGTGTGGTATCTGATTGAGGTTATAAGAAGTGCTTGACTTAAGATCTTAGAGGCATAAGTGCTTTATGATCTTGGAGGCATAATTGAGTTGAGTTACGTATCAATATAAGTTTAAAAATCTTGAGTTTCAAGTCCTTTGTGGGTAATGCAATCCAGTCCTTCTAAGGATCTGGTTCCCCTGGGAAGCACCAACTAGCTGAGTTGTAATTTACTTTGGTAGTCCTTATTGATTGGCACTTGAATCGGTCCTTCTCAGGGCAGTGACAGCCCATCTTTTCTCTGGAACATCTTCATGTAGATGAAATCTTTTGGTCTTCCAGTGGGTCCTTCCAGGTTTTTATGATTTTGTTTCAGACTTCATTAAAAAAAAAGAGAGGTGGATTTTTAAGTACTGGGATGATTATAAGAGGATTTAGTTAAATTAGGCACAGGACATGGTCTCAGACCAAAATCCATAAGTTTGCCAAATATGAGTTCACTGGGAGAGAATCTGTGCCTCCTTGTAGGTAGGGGGTACTCTCATTTTTAACAAGGCTGATGGTAAAACTCTATGGCTCCTATCCTAGAAGGTTTCAGAGTCTTTGCCAATGATTTGCTTTAGGGTTTGTTTTATTTGCTTTATTTGTCCAGAGGACTGAGACTTGTAGAAATCTGCAAACATTTGTATAATTCCTGGACAATGGTAGAAATAAATGACTTTCTATATCTAATATCTTTGGTGTGCCCAAAGTGACAGTTATGTAATTAAGACTTCACTGCTGCCCGAGCCATTCAGACATCATACACCCTGTAACTAAACAAAGTCTTTTATTCTTTATGGGCCTTAGTTCTATAAAATCCAACTAGTTCCTGAAAAGTTGGTTTAGGGAAAACTTCGTGCGTTTACTTTGAAAGAATACTTTACCTGTAAAGTATTCTGATGAATAGCTCATGTCTTTGATATTGTAAATAATTTAATCTGTTTATTAGGCGTAGTAAAAGTCTAGTGTCCTTAAAATCTCTAATTCATAGGATTTTGTTGATGACACAATACTAACCAAATAGGGACTGTAGTGTGGGAATTATTTTATTATGCAATTCCCGTAAACCAGTCAAATTTTTCTTAGCCCAATTTGTGTAGCCTATGTGTCCATTTTCCTTTGTGAGGCACATTTTGAAAATGAAGAAAAATTTCTGACAGTATCCAAACTGGATCTTCTAAGTTTGGAGTCCACTGTGGGTTAATAGCTTTTGAAACTCTGTTCGCACAATGGTTGCCTTTAGAAATTTTGTCCTTCTGCCCTGCCTGGGCTCCACAATAAGTCACTGATAATCTGACTAGGCAGTTGTAAAGCCTCTGAAAGGCAGCTATCAATTCTCTGTGAGGTATTTAGGTTCCCAGTAAAATAAAAAATCCTCCCCTAAAAACAATTTATTTTGTTGCATGGCAGAAACCAAACATATATTCTGAAAGCTTCTGGCACACAGATAAAAGAGGTCTTTAAGATGGGTAGCATCAGCTGGTGAGAAAGGCTTGTGAATTACCCTGGAGCCCCAGGTGGCTTCTCAATGACATCAGCTTTGCTGGCACTCCAAATAGGAAAGTCTGGTGTTCCTCGCATTAAGGCAAAAATGTGAATTATATGGCACTTTGGTTTCCTTCCTGTTTTGACATTCATCAGCTTAATACCTTGCTCATTTGCCTTTTTCCAGGCAGCTAGTGCTGCTTTTCATCCTGTTGTCTTCATATGGGACCATGGTGTTTTTTACGAGATCTCAGTTGTTCCCAGATCAGGTGTCGTCGTCGTGTCTGCTTTCCCAGCTACATGGTGTGTGGCCAAGAAGGGACTCTTGGAGGTGGATCAGACTAGGTCAGGAGATGAACAAACTTGGATCCTTAAGCAGGGCATGTAATTAGTTACCAGCTAAAGACATCATGCCCTCTGTTCTTCTTTATGGGGAAATTTACTAATGAAGAGAACCACTGTCTAAAAGGTCATTGACTCTCCTTTCCTGAAGTCAGTTGGAGGCTGAGAAGGATAAAGAGATACAGGAGAGCAGAGAGAGCAGAAATGACAGAGAAAGGAGGAGAAGTGTTCTATAAAAAGAGATAGTATCTATAAATCTCACATTTTTTCTTCCTCTTCTGGCTATCTACATCATTCTAAAATTTTTTTCCTTAGGATGATTTTTATCCCATAGATAACAGTAATTTATTTGCTTGAGATGAGGCCTAAGAACCTCAGCAAACACATGAACTCCAAATCAGAAGAACCATCCTCATCTTCAGGCAAGTGAAAGGTGGATCCTTATTTACATTTCAGACATGACAGAAAGACAGTAGCTTTCTAAGAGAAAGGCCTAAAGGCAGTATTCATGGCATTTCATATTTTCCAACCATACCTTGCATAACAGACTTTATACTCATTGGAAAATTCCCCATTAACCCTTCCTCCACCCCCCACCATTCTATTCTCTACTTCTATGAGTTTGACTATTGTAGATACCTCATATAAGTGGAATAAAGTCCGTGATTTTGTAGAATGTTACTCAGTTTGATTTGTCTGCTGTTTCCTCTTGATTACATCCAGGTTATGTTTTTTGTGTGTGTGTGTGAAAAATACCACAGAAATGATGCTGGGTCCTTTGTAGTCCATTGCTGTTGATTCTAAATTGAATCACCTGGTTGAGATAGTTGAAGGGTAGCAGAATATGCCACCTGCAAATAGGCCTCCTTTACATGAGGATCATCTTGAAAAATAGTGGACCTAGGAGCACAGTAGAAGTTGCCTTTTTCTAAGGAACATTTATGCTTATAAAGAAAATCTATATTTGTAAGGGTGTCTCCCTTTCTATACTAAGAAGAGAAGACTGGCACTAAATCACAAGAGTCTTCTCCATACAAAAAGTGCTGATGTCAATCTGCCTAACAAACCTTACTGTTATTTACTGTGCTTTTTCCTGGTAGAGACCCATAACTGCCCACCTCCACACATTTCTTTTGCCCTCAGTTGAAGGTGGTTTTCAAAGCTGGTGGTTTAGATCAGAACAGGGAATTTTATTTTTCTCTGGGTATTTCCCATGTATACAGGAGGTAAATATGTTAATTAAACCCCTGTCTTTCTCTTGTTACTCTGCCTTTTATTACAGGAGTCTCAGGTAAGAGCTCACAGAGGTAAAAATTATTTTTCCTACCTTACCCTGCATCTACAGAGAGATGGGTGGAGAGAACATGAGGTGGCACATTGTAGGCAGGAAAGTGTGACAAGAAGTACATAGTACGAAACTTTTGGGCATTATCGGGTAACTACGTACACGGAGACAAACAGCATCATGTACTGTACAGAGGACTTGGGTTTCATCTGAGAAAACTGGGGGAAAAGTGTTACTTACTATAAAGGTGTTTGAAGTTGAGTCCATTGGGGCTGTGCAGGTGCGCCGTTAGGGTGTGTTGCCAGGGTACAGGTGTGCGAAAGTTACTCAAGCCTCTGCAGGTAGGTATTTGACACAGATAATGCGCGATGAATGCTCGTGGGGAGGCCGTACTCCTCCCTAACTTGTTTTCAATGGCTCCATAAACAGAAAAGCAAGGAAACTAACAAATGCCACAAACTGTCAAATAGAACTCCCATCTCCCTAAAAGCTTTTGATTTCCCTTGATCTGTGCAGTATTACTTCCTTTCAGTGGTATAGGAAATATATTGGTAAAATCCAGCCACAGACAAACCTGTGCCCATTCCCAGAACTGGGAAGCATGCCCACATCTATTGAGACTGGGAGAAATTTAAGTTGGCTTTATTGGTTCCACATTTTGTGCACTTGACCTTAATATTGGTGACCTGAGGGTATGTGCCATTATGAGTAGCTCAGAAGATATTCAGAGACACCGTGACTGAGCCCAAAAGTACAAAAGTGGGTGACAGAAATACAAGGTGGATCAGGTTCTTTGGGTAACTGCCTGCCATTTTTCTCTGCTCTCTGCTTTTCAGGTGCTGGCAACTTTGGACTACCTCTAGAATTCCCTCATAATCACCCAACTTAGATCCACTCTTTCTTGAAATGGTAAGTGCTCCCAGTTATCTCCACTCCTCTTGATGTTACCAAAATCTCCAGTTTTCAGAGTCCCAATCTTAGCACTAATTTTGATGATATCAATAACAACATCAGTGCTTTACTATGTATCAATTAGTGTTATCTGATTAAAGTAATTCAGGGGCGCCTGGGTCTGTCAGTCAGTTAAGCGTCTGACTTCGGCTCAGGTCATCATCTCCCGGGTTGTGAGTTCAAGCCTCGCGTCAGGCTCTGGGCTAACAGCTGGGAGCCTGGAGCCTGCTTCGATTCTGTGTCTCCCTCTCTCTCTGCCCCTTGCCTGCTCACACTCTGTCTCCCTCTCTGTCAAAAATAAACATTAAAAAAAATTAAAAAAATTAATTCATATTCATTCTGTACATACCTTTTCTCATTTTTTGAAATAGAAGTTGAAGCAAACTACATGATCCCTGCTGTGAAAATTTTTTCTTAATTTCTTTTTCAAAAAAATTTTAAGTGTTTATTTTTGAGAGAGAGAGAGAGAGAGAGTGAGTGGAGGTGGGGGGGCAGAGAGAGAGAAGGAGACACAGAATGTGAAGCAGGCTCCAGGCTCTGAGCTGTGCACACAGAGCCCAACGCAGGGCTTGAATTCACGAACCGACCAAGCCACCCGTCCCCCATTTTCTTAATTTCTTAATTTAAATTCTTTGGACCACATCCCCTGAAGCTTTATTATTATCCCATTTATCTTTACAGAGAGCAGCCGTGGTTTAACCTGCTACAATTTGTGCATGTGTCATGTGCATATGTTGTTTAGAATCTTCTTAGCTTTTCTTCTCCTTTATTCTTGACAGTTGTTGTGGTCCTCTTTGATTTCTTCTTGTTCTAGTTTCTACTTACTATTACTAGTGATGGATTTGAGATTTTCTCCTAGTCTCCTTAGACATTGATTATTTCATTAGAATGTTTACTAAATGTGTAATACAAGCAAAATACTGTTTATTTGAAAGGGCAGGTCCAGAAACAAACAATTTACAATAGAATGACCACAAGTCCCAGTTTGTGCCTGTCAGTCCTGGCTTATACCCATTTTCTTGGTGTGAGTAACCATTTTTATGCAAAAATTTCCCCCATTTTGATAAAGATTATGTGGTCACCTGATTTATAAGGGTAACTAGAACACGTGATATAGATTGTTTAAATCCTGTGTGGAAGATGAAAGACTCTTTCAAAAGGCTGCTCTGAGGGTAGACCATATGGTGAAGAGACCTTTGCCCCACAGGTGGTGAAAACATAGCCAAGTCCAAGGGCATCGCAGCTGTGAAAACAAAAGAATACCTGGAGGCCTCTGTAAATCAGAGCTACTTGTCCTGACTTCCAACCCAGAACTCCTTCAAATATTTTACACCCCAGATAAATCATAAAAGTTTTACTTCAAACTGGCACAGCGTCATCATGGTTTGTGATATTTCGTATTTGACAACACTGTATTCCATTTCTATTAGGCTTTACAATTTGTATTTCCCCTTCTCAGAGGTAGATTTTATTCCTCTATACGATACCTGATTTGAGAGAATTTTAGCACTGATCTCATTCATAGTCGGAAGTCCCCTGTTTTTTGATGTCATGAACTTGATGTGTATGTAAATTGATCAACAGGAAATATTCAGTTCACTGTAGCTCTGAAGAGTCTCCAGGTAAGAAAATCTGTGAGAGAGCATCTACCCCTGAATAGGAGGAACAAGAATTAGCATTGGGCATGATGTTTTCTGCTATCTTATACCAAAAATATAGATACAGGTTTGTGATAAGGATTTACCCTTCCTAGATCAACAAAATTATCCAGGTAATGTTCTCAGAAACAAGAGCAGATCAGAAAAGTACACAAAAACTTTGTAATATTATTGGTCACTAGGAAAACACAGTTAATAATGAGATAACACTACATGTGGTAAAATGTACAGGTTTTTTTTAAGGGCAATATTGTCTCCCCAAGTGTCCATGGGTTTGACAGAATTCTGGAATAGCAGAAGCCAGGTGGAAGAACTTTATCATCATAGATAAGATGAAAACACACTAATGAAGAGCAATGTCAGATTAGTCACTTGGAGGCTTTGACCTATAGTCAATTAATATTAATGGTCAAGAGACCATTGAGTTCTAAGGGACAAGATTTGTGGGTGGCTCATAAGCGTTTTCTTCATTGTGCACTTATCTGTCTAGTTTCAGAAAAGATAAAGATGAATAGAAGATTGATGTCAGCTGTTCCAATCCCTGATCCAATATTGTTAGTTTACTTTTTAAATTCAGAGTTATGTATTGAAGGAGAGACTGAGTCAATTTTAGGAAGGTCCTTGCACAGCTAGTGTATGTATTTGAGTAATGATTCTTCTACCCTTGTCCAAAGGGACATATAGCCATTTACCTGAATAACTGCACTGAGAAAAGGAAAATATTCACATATTTCATGGGATGTTTGGTACAGATTCTGAACCCACACACATACCTGCAGACCCAAAAAATCATCATGGCATCCCCTTCCCCTGATTAATCCCCTCATTAGAGCAAGAGAACATAGAAATTAGATCATTGATGTTTTGGTCCAAGTCTATCTTGCAGTGAGTTTAATGGATTCATTTACTCCCATTGCTTTCTCCTTCTTTCTTGAATGCATAGTATAGATGAACATTCCTAGCAGGTAGAAGAATTCTCATATTGGTGTTTTGACCTATAGAGTGAAAGGTAATTGTCATAGGAAATTCTCATCTTTGAGACAATGGGAAAAGAGAACATAGCTGCCCAAATGGGGAAAAGATAAGGACCAGTGAGGAAAAGGAAGTGCTAGGTAAAGCAGGGAAAATGGAAAGTGCACCAAGTTATTAATATTTTGGTTATTTAAAAAACATCTGCATGGGGCGCCTGGGTGACTCAGTCAGTTAAGGGCCTGACTTCAGCTCAGGTCATGAGCTCACAGTTCATGAGTTTGAGCCCCACATCAGGCCCACTGCTGTCAGCACAGAACCTGCTTTGGATCCTCTGTCCACCTTTCTTTCTGTCCCCCCCCCCCCCTACTTTCTCTCTCTTTTGCTCTTGCTTTCTCAAAAATAAACATTTAAATAAAATATCTGTCCACTGTATTGACTTTATGATTTTGTATGTCTTGATTGTCTTTAGTCCTCAAATATTTCAGAGTAATGATAATGTTTCTTTATAACTAATGGAAAAAAAGGAAAAGAAAGCAAGCAGGCTTTCAATGAGAAATTATGTGGTGGGGGGAAAGAACAGAAGGAGGAGTGACAATAGCAGCACATTTTGCAAAATTAGTTGGAAAGCCTCGGAGTAGTACCAATTAAACAAAAACTTACAGGATAAGAACTCCAAAGCCAAACTTAGAAAAGTAAAACTCAGAAAAGACAGGTACACTAAATTCTAGGAAGGTATGGACTATGCCACCTTTTGCTCATCTCTGTAATCCTTTACCTAATATAGAGTTAGTACAAAATAGGCATACAATAAGTATTTGCTTATAGAATAATTGATTTTCCTATGATGAAACTCGAGATGCACTGAATGTCCAGCATATAGTAGGCACTGAATAAATTTTTCTGAATTGGATAAATGAAAGGTGGAGCTTGGATAAGAATGAATCCTTTATATTCGTGTTTTTTGTCTGTTTTTAATGTTTATTTAAGAGAGAGAGAATGTGAAAATGAGCAGGGAAAGGCAGAGAGGGAGAGAGAGAATCCAAAGCAGGCTCCACGCTGTTAGCACAGAGCCTGGTGCAGGGTGGGGGGAGTTGTGCTCCATCCCACAACTGTGAGATCATGACCTGAGCCAAAATCGAGAGTCAGGTGCTTAACTGAGCCACCTGAAAGTGAATCCTTTATTATCCAAAGCTCAGTTCACTGCACTAAGCAATGGTTTTTGACTATTAATGTTTCATTTCAGTGGTGTTAGCCTGAAGTTGACTAGATTTAGTAGGCATATTTTTTTAACCTCGTCTCACTAAAATTTGCAACAAACCAATCATATAGCTAGATGTCTTGGTTTATTCAGTGCTCTATTCATATTTTCAAAAACAAAAAAAAAGTGTTGCTGGGCTCATGTCCCAGGGTGAAAGCCTGCTGTGAGAGGTACTAGTTACATACTAATGATGCATTCTTGATTTGCACTCTGTTCCTACTAATCTATATGATTGCAGAAGCAGTTACTACTGTCACTGTCAGCTTTGGAACTGAACAGTAGGTCCGAGTTAGTAGGTAATGATATTACCTAAGAAGATTGTACTTTTGACCTGCTGCTCAATGTTTATGATACATGGAGCAATGTCAAACTAATCACTGTGCAGAGATTGGAGAAAAGATAATCACAGGTACAAAGCTGAGTGCTTTGGATCCAATGACTTGTTTTCTCTTTGACTGTAGTGTTTATGCATTCATCCTAGATAATATTACAGAAGCCTGGAGAGTAATGGTCATAGATCTCATTTAAATGCTAGTGCACTTATGGTAAGGTTCCCCCCCCCCCCCCCCGCGGCCCCCTTAGGCATGGAAGTCTCTGTTGACCACAAATGAACACTTGCAGACTTTATAGTGATTTACATTTTGAAAGAGTCTTTGTAGAATAAATCTAGTAAATTATATTTACCACAGTAATATGTTCACTTAGTGCAGTATAAAGAAGACAGAATCCTTGCTTTGTGCAGTGGAAAGGCAGTAGAATCCTTGCACCCTATGGTATATAAATCTGTATAGAAAGACAACACATATTGTGACTTGCATAAAAGAAATGTCTAAGGGAGAAGTTTGTGAGTTGTTAAATATCTCGATAATGCTTGAAATTTCATTAATATTCTCTCACAACCTATATATGTAGATTACTTATATTTTATTCTGCTTGGCCTTTGTTTATTGTCGTTACTATTCAATATCTCCCTCTTGTTCCTCAAGTTCATTCAAAGTAGGATCCCCATAAATGGGAAATATGGCTAGAAATAATATTTTTGAGCTGCTTTGATGTTCCAAGTTTTTTATGTATCTCACTTCATTTTCCACTATTTTTTTTTCAATATATTTGAAAGTTTAAAGAGGAAGAAGCTGAGATTCAGAAGAGGTCACAAACTAGAACGTGAACCCATGTCCTCTTCTCTGAAGCATGCTAATTCCTGAGGACAGGGGTTGGTTTTTACCACAGGAGACTAATAGGCGGAGGCAGTGGTAGATGGTTGATGCCAATTAAGAGTGGGAATTAGCACCTGCAGGTAAAGCTGGGCGAGCGGTGTACTGGTAAACACTCAACAGCTGATTGTCCCACAAAAGCCCTGACTTGTAGTGTTGTCTGGTTCAATGCTATAAATACTATAATCCTGGCTGCTGTTAAATGATCAATGTAATGTAAATGAACACAAAGCTGGGAAGAGATGTGCAGTAGCACACCGTTATGTATTTTTTCCACCATGTCCATGCTAGAGACATAAATACCCCATGAGCATAGGTAACTATAAATGTAATAAAACTAATTTTTTATTAGTGCTCAATTTTTAATACTTATTAACTTTATTTTTAATATAATTTAGTTGTAGGTTTATGTTATTTTTTGTTACAGCTTATTTAACAACTGGCTTGCAAAAGAGCTGAACGTTTTAACAGTTATTTCTGACACCCATTATGAGCTGGTTCCTTTACATACTGTCCTGCTTCCCATAATAGTTCATATTCTGTCAGTCTGATACATTAGGTACCTTCTGCTGAAAGTGCGATGTCTGCTGTGTCCCTTTTTTCCTAATCACTTCTAGTGCCCTACCTTTTCCCTACCCATTTCTTTCACTGAGGCTGCTACACGTTGGTTTAAAGGGGAGTGAAGAAAGAAGTGGATAAGCACATGACATTCTCACAAAGAAACTTCCACGATTATCTCATATGTCCTTAAACTTCAGAGTGACTGATAGTTATTTTATTATTGTTTTTAAATTATGTGTATTTTTAGGAGCAGTTTTAAGTTCATAGCAAAATTAAGAGGAAGATAAGAAATATCTCATACACCCCCTGCCGACACACATGCATAGCCTCCCCATTAACGACATCCCCTTCCAGAGTGGTATGTTTGTTACAGTTGGTGAACCTACCCTGACACATCATTGTTGCCCAAAGTCCATAGTTTATGTTACGGTTCACTCTTGGTGTTGCATATTCTGTGGGTTTGGACAAATCTATAGGACCAGTACCCATCATTATAATATCATACAGAATATTTTCATTTCCCTAAAACTCCTCTGTGCTGTGCCTATTCATTTTCCCCATCCCCACCCCAACTCTTGTTACTCACTGATATTTTTACTGTTTTCATCTGTTTTCCAGAATAGTTGGAATATATTCCAACTATATATTCTAAATATATTCCAACTATATATTCCAACTATATATTCCAACTATATATTCCAAATATATTCCAATAGTTGGAATCCTATAGCACATAGCTTTTTCAGATTGGCTTCTTTCACTTAGTAATGTTAAGTTTCCTCCATATCTTTTCAGCATTTGATAGGTCACTTCTTTTCAGTGCTGAATAATACTCCATTTTCTGGATGTACCAGTTTATCCATTTATCCACTAACGTGCGTCACGTTTCCTTTGAAGATTTGACAATTATAAATAAAGCTTTTGTAAAGGCCTGTATTCAGGTTTTTGTGTGGACATGAGTTTTTAACTCCTTTTGGTAAATGACCAAGGAATTTAATTGCTGGATTGCATGATAAGGATATACTTAGTTTGGCATCTGTTTATTTCTGATAGAGAGGTATTTAAGTCTGCAACTATGATAGTAGATTCATCTATTTCTCTTGGCAGTTCTGTAAGTTTTTGCCTTATGTATTTGGATATTGTTGTTAGGTGCATACATGTTAAGGATTTTATGTTTTCTTGGAGAATTGGCCCCTTTATCATTATGTAATGACTTCTTTATCCCTGATAACTTTTCTTTCTTTGATGTCTGCTCTTTCTGAAATTAATACAGCTACCCCTGCTTAGAAAAAAATGTTTGGTAGATATTTTTCTCCATCCATTTACTTTTAATCTGTGTGTCTTTAGAGTGGTTTTCTTATGAACAATATAAAATTGAGTCTTGTATTTTGATCCATTCTGACAGTCTCAGTCTTTTAATTCCTGCATTTAGCTCATTGATGTTCAAAGTGAATATTGATATAGTTAGATTAATGTCTTCCATATTTGGTACAATTTTCTATTTGTTGCCCTTGTTTTTGTTTTGTACTCTTTTTCTGCCTTTGTGGTTTTAATTGAGGATTTTATATGATTTCACTTTCTGTATTTGCTTATATTTTGTAGTTCTGTTTCAGATCCAAATCCCAGTGAGTGAGCACTTGATCGCACATGGGTTACCTTCCCATCTCTTGACTGAAGGAGGGTAGCCTCTTTATCAACAGTCCTGTCAAAGGCTGCATCAAAGGGGTGTGGGTGGTAGTTCCCAAATCAAACCAGAGCACTCTTACCAAAATAATGTTCCCATGAGAAAGTCTTTGGCTCCAAGTGTCAATGTGACACATGGCTCCTTCAAGACCACATAGCATGTCGTTCACATTCATTTTGCCTCATTTGCTTCTTGTAATCCTAGGCATTCTTCAAGTATAAGTCAAGTTCTTTTTTCTCTGAAAAGTCTTTTCTGATTTATCTTCATTAATCTTTTTTTTAATCCCTATAGACTCTTTCACAAAATTTAGAAGTTAATTATATGTTTTTCAAAGCAGATAGAACGCTGATGTAAAAAAAAATGATGTTAGACCCAGCTTTGCCATTTCCTAGCTGTGAAAATTTGTTCAGTCAGACTTTCTGGGCATCAGTTTTCTTATCGCTAAAGCAGAAGGATTTTAATGTTTAATGTGTAATACTCTGTATTATACAGGTATAAAATGAGTGTGGTATAACTTCTAAGTGCTTCTAAGTGCCTGCAGAATTTTTAAAATTTCCTTTTGTGGGTACTCAGCAATGACATCATAAAATGCTAAAATGCCTGGGCAGATATAGTAAGAGGGACCTTGTATCAGTGACGAAAGTATGTCCTTTTTCTAGTTTTTTTTTTCTTTTTTAGTTTTTTTTTTTTAACGTTTATTTATTTTTGAGACAGAGACAGAGCATGAACGGGGGAGGGTCAGAGAGAGGGAGACACAGAATCGGAAACAGGCTCCAGGCTCCGAGCTGTCAGCACAGAGCCCTATGCGGGGCTTGAACTCACGGACTGTGAGATCGTGACCCGAGCCGAAGTCGGCCGCTCAACCAACTGAGCCACCCAGGCGCCCCTCTTTTTTAGTTTTCTAAAGGAAGGAAATGGGCATTTGTTAGTGGGAAAAAACAGAAAATTCAACCTTTTAATGATGTGGTAACACAATGATAGTTTTAAATTTGAATGAAATTGAAAGAATAAATAATGAAATTTTTGGAAATAACCCTACTAAGAAAATAAAGCAGAATTATAAAATCTGTTATTTTCAGGTAACACACAATTAAAACCTAATTAGGCCAAGTATAAAAGATCAAAGAAACTGCCAGTATAGTAATGGTTTTTGAATGAAGTTACTCTTATTCTAAAACTAAATATTTAAGATTCCTTCAAGGACTACAAAAAGGTACTACTTTATGCAATGATGTCTCTATAGCTTTATTTTGAATTGATATTCATACATTTATATTTTTTGTTTCATTTTTTTAATTTGATTTTCATATGCAATTACCATATTAATTTTTGGTTTACTTTTATTTTTTCCGACCATCTTTTTTATATTTTTTAAAAGTGTAAGTCTTAAAATTGAGTGTTGGAATAACAGGCAATATAATGGAGTCAGGAAAAATGACTCAATTTTGGGAAAAGAAAGTTATTATATTTAGCTTCCCAAAGGAAGGTTAGAGCCAGATATTATCAGAGAGTTAAAAGTGTTTTTGTAAAATTAAAAAAAAATGTTTATTATTTATTTTTAAAGAGACATCCAGACAGAATGCGAGTGGGGAAGGGGAAGAGAGAAAGGGAAACACAGGATCCGAAGCAGTCTCCAGGCTCTGAGCTGTCAGCATAGAGTCTGACATAGTGCTCGAACTCACGAGAAGATTATGAGATTATGACCTGAGCAGAAGTCGGACACTTAACCGACTGAGCCACACAGGTGCCCAGGCAGTTAAAACTGTTAAAGGCAATTTTTTAGAACCATTAAGGGGTCCTGCAATTAGGACTGTCCCGTCTGTTGAGTGGCCTTCTCTGTGTCAACATTCCTTCCCCAAGAGGGAATTCCTGGACCGCGGCCGCTACTTTACAAGCTATACCAGTGTTCTTCATGCACAAACAGGCCAAAGTGTTGCTGCAGCCTCTTTGGGCCACCCCCAATCCTCCATCCTGGTTGCTGTTGGTGTGGAAAAAACAACAACAACAAAACACTTTGATGTTCTTTCTGTGCTGCCTACAGTATTTCAAGCTGATTATAATCAATTAAATGGCCTTTGTAGACTCACCTTCATACTGTTCTTTCTCTCCCTGTTCTGTAAAAATTGCTTTTGAGGAAATAGATCAGTTGTCCATACTCAGCTGGAGTTCTCTTTCATGGCTCTGCCACCAGTTCTGGACTGGGACAAAGCATTCCCTGAATTATAGGGTGAGTTTAACTGTGGTGCCACTTAAAAGAGCACAACTGCTTCCTTTCTGAAAGACTGTCAGATGTGAGATGTTCTAGAAATACCACAGACTTCTTTGGAAGTTGGCCATATCTAATGCCCTGGATACTATCCTGTAACTCCAGCCAGGTTCTGTGCCAGCAACCTCGTGACTTGCCTTATTCTGGAAGCCAGGTAGTAACTTCCATTGATGTTCCTCAGGTTGCCAGTGGCTCAGGTTATGTCAGGCAGTTTGAAGCCTCCTTGTAAAGCCTTCCATTGTGAACAATGGCTACTCATGGTTTCCTACCTATCTCTGACGAGTTTGGTATCTGCTTTTAGATAAGTCTGAACACTAAGCAGCTCTGTTTGGAGACTAATAAACAACCGTGCTTCTCATGTGTGTCCAAAGGAAAGATATTCTCTCTATCTCAGCAAATTAGCTTGGGCACGGGAAAGAATGGCAGTGGTCTAATATTATAAGAGCAAAGGTGCTTTAGCCTGCTCCTTTTTGTTTTGTGCTATTTTTGTTTCATAATTATAGTCTGATATTGCTTCTAGATTTCTTTGGTTTAAAGTTTGAGGTTTTCTTCAACCTCTACTAGAATAAAAGTCTACTCATTTTTTTTTTCTCAACATTGCTAAGGAGTAGAAAAATTTCCAACTTCCAACTTTATTTCAAGATGATTTCAAAATGATTTGGCAAGGAAAGAAATATAACACGTGAGCTCTCTATACTTCGGAAGCAGCAAGAACCTGCCCACGAAAGGTATAAATGAAGTCTCTTTGGTCTCTCTCAGTTTGTGTATGCACTGTGAGTTTCTTCCTAATAGCTTCTGAAACCGAGGTTGATGGCTTATCTTCTTAGTTCAATAGATCATCTCCTTGAGGAAGCTAGGGAGAGAGATGGGGACCAGGAGACCTTCTGTCAGAAAACTTTGTCTTTGTGCATTTTCTTTTTAAAAATAATTTTTTGAACGTTTATTCATTTTTTTTCTTTTCAGGTCTTAGCAATTATTTTTTTGTCAGCAATTTTTAAAAATTTTTTAATATGAAATTTATTGTCAAATTGGTTTCCATTCCACACCCAGTGCTCATCCCAACAGGTGCCCTCCTCAATGCCCATCACCCACTTTCCCTTCCCTTCCACCCCCATCAACCCGCAGTTTGTTCTCAGTTTTTAAGAGTCTCTTATGGTTTGCCTCCCTCCCTCTCTGTAACTTTGTTTTCCCATCCCCTCCCCCATGGCCTTCTGTTAAGTTTCTCAGGATCCACATAAGAGTGAAAACATATGTATCTGTCTTTCTCTGTATGACTTATTTCACTTAGCATAACACTCTCCAGTTCCATCCCCATTACTACAAAAGGCCTTATTTCATTCTTTCTCATTGCCAAGCAGTATTCCATTGTGTATATAAACCACAATTTCTTTATCCATTCATCAGTTGATGGACATTTAGGCTCTTTCCATAATTTAGCTATGTTTGAAAGTGCTGCTATAAACACTGGGGTACAAGTGCCGTATGCATCAGCACTCCTACATCCCTTGGGTAAAGTCCTAGCAGTGCTATTGCTGGGTCATAGGGTAGATCTGTTTTTAATTTTTTGAGGAACCTCCACACTGTTTTCCAGAGTGGTTGCACCAGTTTGCATTCCCACCAACAGTGCAAAAGCATTCCCGTTTCTCCACATCCTCTCCAGCATCTATAGTCTCCTGATTTGCTCATTGTAGCCACTCTGACTGGTGTGAGGTGGTATCTTGGTGTGGTTTTGATTTCTATTTCCCTGATGAGTGATGTTGAGCATCTTTTCAGTGCCTGTTGGCCATCTGGATGTCTTCTTTGTGAAAAGTGTCTATTCATGTCTTCTGCCCATTTCTTCACTGGATTATTTGTTTTATGGGTGTGGAGTTTGGTGAGTTCTTGATAGATTTTGGATACTAGCCCTTTGTCCTATATGTCATTTGCAAATATCTTTTCCCATTCCATCGGTTGCCTTTTAGTTTTGTTGATTTTTTCCTTTGCAGTCAGAAGCTTTTTATCTTCATGAGGTCCCAATACTTCCTTTTTGCTTTTAATTTCCTTGCCTTTGGAGATGTGTCAAGTAAGAAATTGCTGCGGCTGAAGTCAGAGAGGTTTTTCCTGCTTTCTACTCTAGGGTTTTGATAGTTTCCTGTCTCACATTCAGGTCCTTCATCCATTTTGAGTTTCTTTTTGTGAATGGTGTTAAGAAAGTGGTCTAGTTTCATCCTTCTGCATGTTGCTGTCCAGTTCTCCCAGCACCATTTGTTAAAGAGACTGTCTTTTTTCCATTGGATCTTCTTTCCTGCTTTGGCAAAGATTAGTTGGCCATACTTTTGTGGGTCCAATTCTGGAGTCTCTATTCTATTCTATTGGTCTATGTGTCTGTTTTTGTGCCAATACCATGCTGTCTTGATGATGACAGCTTTGTAGTAGAGGCTAAAGTCTGGGATTGTGATGCCTCCCGCTTTGGTCTTCTTCTTCAATATTACTTTGGCTATTCGGGGTCTTTTGTGGTTCAATACAAATTTTAGGATTGCTTGTTCTAGCTCCGAGAAGAATGCTGGTGCAATTTTGATTGGGATTGCATTGAATGTGTAGATAGCTTTGGTAGTATGGACACTTTAACAATATTTATTCTTCCAATCCATGAGCATGGAATGTTTTTCCATTTCTTTATATCTTCTTCAATTCCTTCATAACTTTCTATAGTTTTCAGCATACAGATCTTTTACATCTTTGGTTAGGTTTATTCCTAGGATTTTATGATTCTTGGTGCAATTGTGAATGGGATCAGTTTCTTTATTTGTCTTTCTGTTGCATCGTTCTTAGTGTATAAGAATGCAACTGACTTCTGTACATTAATTTTGTATCCTGCGACCTTGCTGAATGCATGTATCAGTCCTAGCAGACTTTTGGTGGAGTCTATTGGGTTTTCCGTGTATAATATCATGTCATCTGCAAAAAGTGAAAGCTTGACTTCATCTTTGCCAATTTTGATGCCTTTGATTTCCTTTTGTTGTCTGATTGCTGATGCTAGACTATCCAACACCACTAGGTTAAGCAACAGCGGTGAGAGTGGCCATCCCTGTCATGTTCCTGATCTCAGGGGGAAAGCTCTCAGTTTTTCTCCATTGAGGATGATATTAGCTGTGGGCTTTTCTTAAATGGCTTTTATGATGTTTAAGTATGTTCTTTCTTTTCCAACTTTCTCGAGGGTTTTTATTAAGAAAGAATGCTGAATTTTGTCAAATGCTTTTTCTCTATCGATTGACAGGATCATATGGTTCTTTTCTTTTATTAATGTGATGTATCACATTGATTGATTTGTGAATGTTGACCAGCCCTGGAGCCCAGGAATGAATTCCACTTGATCATGGAGAATAATTCTTTTTATATGCTGTTGAATTCGATTTGCTAGTATCTTATTGAGAATTTTTGCATCAATATTCATCAGGGATATTGGCCTGTAGTTCTCTTTTTTCCTGGGTCTCTTTCTGGTTCAGGAACCAAAGTAATACTGGCTTCATAAAATGAGTCTGGCAGTTTTCCTTCACTTTCTGGTTTTGGAACAGCTTGAGAAGGATGGGTATTATCTCTGCTTTAAATGTCTTGTAGAGGGGCGCCTGGGTGGCGCAGTCAGTTAAGCGTCCGACTTCAGCCAGGTCATGATCTCGCGGTCCGTGAGTTCGAGCCCTGCGTCAGGCTCTGGGCTGATGGCTCAGAGCCTGGAGCCTGTTTCCGATTCTGTGTCTCCCTCTCTCTCTGCCCCTCCCCCGTTCATGCTCTGTCTCTCTCTGTCCCAGAAATAAATAAACGTTGAAAAAAAAATTTTTTTTTAAATAAAAAAAAAATAATAAATGTCTTGTAGAATTCCCCAGGGGAGCCATCTGGTCCTGGACTCTTATTTGTTGGGAGATTTTTGATAACTGATTCAATTTCTTCACTGGTTATGGGTTTGTTCAAGCTTTCTATTTCTTCCTATTTGAGTTTTGGAAGTGTGTGGGTGCTTAGGAATTTGTCCATTTCTTCCAGGTTGTCCAGTTTGTTGGCATATAATTTTTCATAGTATTCCCTGATAATTGCTTGTATTTCTGAGGGGTTGGTTGTAATAATTCCATTTTCATTCATGATTTTATCTATTTGGGTCCTCTCCCTTTTCTTTTGGAGAAGCCTGGCTAGGGGTGTATCAGTTTTGTTTATTTTTCCATAAAAACAACTTTTTGTTTCATTGATCTACTCTACAGCTTTTTTTTTTTTTTTTTTTTTTTTTTTAGATTCTATATTGTTTATTTCTACTCTGATCTTTAATTATTTTTCTTCTTCTTCTTCTGGGTTTGGGGTTTCTTTGCTCTTCTATTTCTTCTAGGTGTGCTTGTTAGATTTTGTATTTGGGATTTTTCTTGTTTCTTGAGATAGGCCTGGATTGCAATGTATTTTCCTCTCAGGACTGCCTTCACTGCATCCTAAAGCATTTGGATTGTTGTATTTTCATTTTCATTTGTTTCTGTATATTTTTAAATTTATTCTCTAATTGCCTGCTTGACCCATTCATTCTGTAGTAGGGTGTTCTTTAACCTTCATGCTTTTGGTGGTTTTCCAGACTTTTCCTATTGTTGATTTCAAGTTTCATAGCATTGTGGTCTGAAAGTGTGCATGGTATGATCTCAATTCTTTTATACTTATTAAGGGCTGTTTTGTGACCCATTGTGGATCTATCTTGGAGAATGTTCCATGTGCACTCGAGAAGAAAGTATATTCTGTTGCTTTGGTTTGCAGAGTTCTAAATATATCTGTCAAGTCCATCTGATCTAATGTTTCATTCAGGGCCCTTGTTTCTTTATTGATCCTGTGTCTAGATGATCTATCCATTGCTATAAGTGGGGTATTAAAGTCCCCTGTAATTACATTCTTACCAATAAGGTTGCTTATGTTTGTGATTGATTGTTTTATATATTTGGGGGCTCCTTTATTCGGCAAATTTAGCTCTTCCTGATGGATAGACCTTGTAATTATTTTTTTTTCAACTTTTTTTTGGGGGGGGGGGGACAGAGAGATACAGAGCATGAACGGGGGAGGGGCAGAGAGAGAGGGAGACACAGAATCGGAAACAGGCTCCAGGCTCTAAGCCATCAGCCCAGAGCCCGACGCGGGGCTCGAACTCCCGGACCGCAAGATCGTGACCTGGCTGAAGTTGGACGCTTAACCAATTGCGCCACCCAGGCGCCCCTAGACCTTGTAATTATTATGTAATGCCCTTCTTCATCTCTTGTTACAACCTTTAATTTAAAGTCTAATTTGTCTGATATAAGTATGGCTACTCCAGTTTTCTGTTGAGTTCCAGTAGCATGATAGATAGTTCTCCGTCCATTCACTTTCAATCTGAAGGTATCCTCAGGCCTAAAATGGGCCTCTTGTAGATAGCAAATAGATGTTTTTTTTTTTTTTAATCCATTCTGATACCCTATGTCTTTTTGTTGGAGCATTTAGTCCATTTACATTCAGTGTTACTATTGAAATATATGGGTTTAGAGTCACTGTGATGTCTGTAGGTTTCATGCTTGTAGTGATGTCTCTGGTACTTTGTAGTCCTTGCAACATTTCACTCACAGAATCCCCCTTAGGATCTCTTGTAGGGCTGGTTTAGTGGTGATGAATTCCTTCAGTTTTTGTTTTTTGGGGGAAACTTTTATCTCTCCTTCTGTTCTGAATGACAGACTTGCTGGATAAAGGATTCTTGGCTGCATATTTTTCCTGTTCATCACATTATTTCCTGCCATTCCTTTCTGGCCTGACAAGTTTCAGTAGATAGGTCTGCTACTCTCTTATGTATCTACCTTTGTAAGTTAGGGCCTGTTTGTCCCTAGCTTTCAGAATTTTCTCTTTATCCTTGTATTTTGCCAGTTTCACTTTGATATGTAGTGCAGAATATTGATTCAAGTTACATCTGAAGGGGGTTCTCTGTGCCTCTTGGATTTCAATGCCTTTTTCCTTCCCCAGATCAAGGAAGTTCTTAGCTATGATTTGTTCAAGTACACCTTCAGCCCCTTACTCTCTCTCTTCCTCTTCTGGAATTCCTGTGATACGGATATTATTCCATTTGATTGCATCACTTAGTTCTCTAATTCCCCCCTCACATTCCTGGATTTTTTTTATCTTTCTTCCTCTCAGTTTCCTTTTTTCCATAATTTTCTAATTCACCTATTTTCTCCTCTGCCTCTTCAATCCATGCTATGGCCACCTCCATTTTATTTTGTACCTCATTTATAGCATTTTTTAGCTCCTCATGACTATTTCTTAGTCCCTTGATCTCTGTAGCAATAGATTCTCTGATGTCCTCTATGGTTTTTTCAAGCCCAGAGATTAATTTTATGACTATTATTCTGAATTCTTGTTTCATTACATTGCTTAAATCATTTTTGATCAATTCGTTAGCTGTCACTACTTGCTGGAATTTCTTTTGAGGAGAATTCTTCCATTTTGTCATTTTGGGCAGTCCCTGCAGTAGCTCCAAACTGCAGGGCACTTCCCCTGTGCTGTCTGGAGTAACTTGTGTTGGTGGGTGGGGCCGCAGTCAGACCTGATGTCTGTCCCCAACCCACTGCTGGGGCCATAGTCAGACTGGTGTGTCCCTTATCTTCCTCTCTCCCAGGGGCAGGACTCTCTGTGGAGTGGTTGGCCCCTGTCTGGGCTACTTGCACACTGCAAGGCTTGTGGTGCTGCTTCCATGGGATCTGGTGTATTAGCTGGGGTGGATCCACAGGGTGCACAGGGGTGGGAGGGGCAGGCTTAGCTCGCTTTGCCATTGGTGGTTCCCTGTGGGAGGGGTCCTGCAGCACAGGGAGGGAGGCAGGCCTGTTGGAGGGATGGATCCACAGAAGCACAGCATTGGGTGTTTGTGTAGGGCAAGCAAGTTCAGTGATAGGAACCGGTTCCCTTTGGAATTTTGGCTGGGGATGGGAGAGGGAGATGGCGCTTGCCAGTGCCTTTGTTCCCCCACTGAGCTGAGCTCTGTCCTTCCAGGGCTCAACAACTCTCCCTCCCTGTGAGATCTCTCCCCTGAGAGCAGAGCTGTTGACTTTTAACATCCCAAACGTTAAGTCCCGCTGGCTGTCAGAACTCATGGAGTCTGGCCCCTCCGCATTTGCAAGCCAGACTTCGGGGGCTCTGCCTTGTCTAGTGGGCTGCCCCTCCACTGCCCCGGCTCCTTCCCACCAGTGCCTGTAGCACACACCGCCTCTCTTCCCTTCCTACCCTCTTCTGTGGGCCTCTTGTCTACACTTGGCTCTGGAGAGTCTGTTCTGCTAGTCTTCTGGTGGGTTTCTGGGTTATTTAGGCAGATGTGGGTGGAATCTAAGTGATCAGCAGGATGACAAGGTGAACCCAGAGTCCTCCTACGCCACCATCTTCTGAGGTCCCAGTTAACATTTATTCATTTTTGAGAGACAGAGACAGAACAAGAGCAGGGTAGGGGCAGAGAGAGAGGGAGACACAGAATCCGAAGCAGACTCCAGGCTCTGAACTGTCAGCACAGAGCCCGATGTGGGGCTTGAACTCACAAACCATGAGATCATGACCTGAGCCAGATTGGAAGATCAACCAACTGAGTCATGCAGGCTCTTGTGTCTTTGTGCATTTTCATGTAAACTTGCAGAATCTCTGTTGTTTGGAAACCATAGTGCAGGTGGTTGGTTTCCATTGCCTCTTGTGAGATGCCTCTTGGATTTCACTTTATTTCCATCCTTGGGAATTAGCTAGTAGCTGTGGTGAGAGTTTGCCTTAGAGACACATCCTCAAAATGTTGAGATTTTTGCTTGGAGCAGCAGCAGGTAGGTCCGTGTGTCCAGAATCTGTTGTTGCAGATGATGCTGCAGACCTGAAACTACTGATCCTGGGAAATTAATTTCGGGTTTCCTCCTGCAATCTCCAGGGCCAGGGGGAAAGAAAGGAGAATGTATTGGGGCTCTACTTGCCCAATAGCTAAGGATAAGCCTTTCTTCTCTGGGGGAAAGAAAAGGCTCTAAACACAATGCCCTGCCTTTCAAACTCATGCATATTAAGGTTTTTTGTTTTCTATAATTTCTGCCACTTATTTCCTACCACACTGCAGCTTCTTTCAAGAAGGGAAGTTATTATGTATTATTTTTGGGTGTGTGAAATTCAGTTTGCATTTGGAATATATGTGAAATTGGGAATTTCTCCTTAGGTCCATGATCATGATATTTTATTATTATGTTTGTATTAGTAATTTCTATACTTTGAAATAGGGGATCTTTATGATTAGAAAATCTGTAAAATTAGTTTAGTGTTAAAGTTATGATAATTTTCATATACTTGAAAGACACCAAAATTATAATAATATTAATAAGTCTTATGCTACTTTTTATAGCTTTATGAAATACCTAACCTATGTTAGGAGTGAAATTTATCAGTCTGTATTTTGGCAGCCTCTGACTCATGTACTATTGTAACTTCCACAGAGAGAATAATCCTGACATTGAAAGAAAAAATTTTTGAGAAGCAAGCTTTAATTTATTCTGGTTCACACACAGTTGTACTTAAATGCCACTTCACCTAGAAAATTAGCATGTTCCTTTTCGACAAGAGGTTTGGCAATAAAACTAATTGGCTAAGGAAGAACCATTTCCCAAGCAATGGGAGAAACATCCAACATAAGCCCATGGAATCAAAAGATTAGTTTATTTACTAGAGTGCTTTATTTACTTAGAAGTATAGAAAGATATATAGTTACAGTGAACAAACTCTTGGAAAATACAGTTATTCATTTCTAGAATATTATTATTCATTGAATGAATATTATTATTATTAATAGGATATCACTTTTGTTGACTAATGATTCCCAGTTACAGAATTGGACATCAACCCACTTTCTCACCTGACAATATAATTTCAAAATAGCTGTTGGCTTTATGTTAAAAGCCTTGAGAACGTAGGAGTTCAGGTTAATCATGACCACATAGAAGATGAATTTCTTGGAAGTCTGACATTCACAGTATCACCTTTCCATTTATACTTAGGTCTAGGATAAGTGATAAGCATATTACTAGGCTAGATGAGAATTCATAAATATATAATAAGTACATGTAGCTCATCATTTAGTAGGGTGTAGTTCAGTTGTTAACTTACAATGTTTGGAAATACAGTACAAAGAATTATAAAATTAATGTTGGCCAAACTAGGTTTGAATGACAACTATAATAATTATTGTATTCTTTTGGAAAGATATATTTCTGATATTATATCTGGCATCTGTAAAATGAAGAAAACTGTATATACTCTTTACCTTACTTTGATCCATTCTGATGGAACAGCTGTTAATAGAGGCCAACTGTATTAAGAGAAAAAGTGAAGTGATTACACTTTTCAGAAAGTGGCAAGGATGATAATGAGTGGGAAGGTGTAAGTTAATAAATGGAGATTGTAAGAGCATTTGCATGTATCGTCTTGCATACTTTAAAAAACATTTTTCAAGTTTATTTATTTTGAGAGAGAGAGAGCATATACAGTGGGGGAGGAACAGAGAGAGAAAGAGAGAGAGAGAATCTCAAGCAGGCTCTGCACTGGTACTGCAGAGCCCAATGTGGGGCTCAAACTCATGAACCGTGAGATTGTGACCTAACCCAAAATCAAGAGTCGGCCACTTAACTGACTGAGCCACCCAGGCAACCCTCCTCTTGCATACTTTTAAGTCAGTTTAGGTTCATGGGACAGTCAGATGTACTTACATCTGGAGTCTGATTCCCATTTGCAGCATCAACTGTAAAAATACAAGTGTCATAGGACCTGCCATGTACCGTAGTACAGATTACTGCTTTAAGAATGTTTCTTATTCAGCGGCGCCTGGGTGGCGCAGTCGGTTAAGCGTCCGACTTCAGTCAGGTCACGATCTCGCGGTCCGTGAGTTCGAGCCCGGTGTCGGGCTCTGGGCTGATGGCTCAGAGCCTGGAGCCTGTTTCCGATTCTGTGTCTCCCTCTCTCTCTGCCCCTCCCCCGTTCATGCTCTGTCCCAAAAATAAATAAATGTAAAAAAAAAAAAAAGAATGTTTCTTATTCACCTGTACATGACTATCATTTTTATTGTATTACTTAGTATTTCTGGACTGTGATATCACTCAAGAATGGGTTGCTCACTGATCTTTACAGGGGTTACAATGACATCTTAATAGTATTGATCATTCTAGCAAATAAACATGGTATAAAGAGTAAAAGAGTAAAAGAGTTGAGAGTACAGAAGCATTGCCATGCATATATGAAATATGATGGTGTAGAAATAACAGATAAGTGGCAAAAATATTTAATAAATAGTTCAGGGCTAATATATCTATATTAAAATTATAAAATAGAAATTTATAAATTTGTAAAAATTGAATATATAAAAATATAAAAAATACTTTAAAAATCGGACTCATAACTCACACTACATATAAAACCCATTTTTAGATGGATTAATATAAATGAGAGTCACACTTCAAGAAATAATTATAGAATATTTTTTAGGTCATCTAGTTGGATTTCTGAGAAAAGGCATAAAATAAAAATAAACAAGGCAAATATTAAAACTTTGTTTAAAGCATAGTGAACCAAGTAATAAAACTAACCTTTCTTTTTTTCAAAGTTTTAAATTTTTTTATTTTGTAAATGTTTCTTTTCTTTTTTTTTTAATATGAAATTTATTGTCAAATTGGTTTCCATACAACACCCAGTGCTCATCCCAACAGGTGCCCTCTTCAATACCCCTCACCCACCCTCCCCTCCCTCCCACCCCCATTAACCCTCAGTTTGTTCTCAGTGTTTAAGTGTCTCTTATGTTTTGGCAAAACTAACCTTTCTTTTGCAAACATTGGAAAAACAACACTCAGTACTAAAAAAACAACTCTCTGAAAGCATCATAGAGTCAACGTGGTGTTGACAAATTTCAGGGCCAATGCCCAGGTAAAGAAGAAAACCAATAACAACCTGAAAGTTGCTCTTTTCCCCTAAAGCCATCTGCTCTTTCTGCATGAGCTCATTCTAAGAGATTGGGAGGCTGAGCAGATCTTTTGCTTTGCTCATGGGTGTAAAACAGGCAAAAATTGAAGTCCATATTCTGTTAAGAAGGTGTGGTCCTGGTGAGCATCCCAAAAGTTTGGGGGTAAATATAACCTATAATGGTTCTAATAGGTACTGCAACTCACATTCAATTTATTCTCAATCCCCATAACTGGATTAAGGTGATTGAGGAATTTATCAGAATGAAAGTGAAGAGGAACAGAACATAATCATGAGTCTCAAATTATTTCTAGTTTTTCAAGTACAGATACTCAAAGAGAAACAAAAAATATCCCCAGACACAAAAGGAGGCAATGTCACGTGATAAAAATCTGAGGCAAACCCAGACCATAAAAACAGAGCCACAGGAATCCAGATAATCTCAGAGACAGCTGTAAAAAGTTCTATGCTCAGTTCAGGGATACAAAGGCATAATTCAGAAAAATTGGCACTTAACTGGAAATTGTTTAAAAAGTAGAAATTCTAGAACTGCAAATAACATAAAGCACAGAGATGGGTTTATTTGTGGTAAGAAATACATTTCAGCAGAAAATAAAAAGCTTGCATTTCTGGCCCATATCATTGAGAAAATGTGATCTGTGCCTGCTGCATAAACAAGTACAGCGCCGTGTTATGGTACTGTATCGGAAGTCTCTAATGCTTTAGGAAGGGAACACACGAAGAGGTGGGAAATCCTTCTTATGAGGGTTTAAAAAGTCAACATGGAGGTAGGTAGGTAAGGTTTGAGCTGAGAAATTAGATCCCACAGGAGGTGGGAGACAGATATGACAAAACTCTAGTGGCCTTATGTGGTTGATGCCTTATGGTATGTTCAGTAGCTGAGGCCAGACACATACAATGTTCTGCTCTGATATTTGTATTTATCATGGAGAAAATTGGGTGAATATTATTATAAACTTGTTTGAGGTAGAGTACACTTGGGAACCCATGTCTGTCTCAGAAAAGCTCCCGTATCTCCGTGGGTATTTGTTTAACACAGTTTCTATGTGATGAAAACATCACAGAGAATATGTAATAAGTATATTCTGCCCTGAATTGTTTTCATGTTGCTTCATTAACTCACAACGCACAAACACAAAACAAAGCAAAAACCAAACTTAACTACATGCTCCAGGAAATTCTTGCCCTTCTCATTTTCCATGAGAAAAGTTTTAAAACTTCTATAAGTCATGCACATGATCTTTTTTTCCCCTCACTTCCTAACAGTGGTATTTACAGGAACATGTGTCCTTGCCAGAATAAATAAAAGATCTTCACAGACATCAGGCCTGAATCTGAAGAATTACAAAATAGGAAAAAGTATTTGCATGTTGTCCATTGCTCTATTTCTGGATGCCTCTTTCTAGTTCCCCAGGTGCTGGTTCCCTGGCACTAGAAGAATCTCAATTGAGGGGCATCTTTCAAAATAGCTTGTGTAGAATCCTAGAACAGAAAAGAGGCATTAAGAAGTAAGAAAATATGAATTTCAGTTCAGAAGTATTAACTTCAGTTAATGCTTTAATACTGGTTCACTGATTTTTTTTTAAACAAACATACCATACTAACAGAAGTTGTTAGTAAAAGGGGTTACTGGGTGTGGGGTATATGAGAACTCTCTGTACTATTTTTGCTAAGTATAAAACACTGTAAGTATAGTTTTTCTGTAAGTTTTTCTGTAAGTATAAAACACTGAAGAGAGAAGTTTTAAATAAAGGAGAAGAGTGATGGAGTAGGACCTTGGCAAATACCATCCCCTAATGATAAAACTGCAAAATTCACCCAAAACAGCCATAAACTGAAAGTGAACAAAAATGACCTATCCAAGTGTTAGACTTCGGAAAGTCTCATTTTATCATTTCATTGAGTAACACAAGATGAAGTTTCGAGCCATTCACAGGGCAGTGCTGCTGACACCTCCTGGAAAATGGTCTAGCAGAGGATGGGGTCAATTTTACTGCTTCTTCATTTTGTATAATGGATTTGTTCTCCCCTTAACTGAACACTGATGACCCGAGGGACATGCATCATTTCCAGACACACTCTAGGGTCTAACTGCAAAGTGGAACAAAATCTTTGCATATTCTCTCTCTCTCTCTCTCTCTCTCTCTCTCTCTCTCTCTCTCTCTCTCTCTCTCTGTGTGTGTGTGTGTGTGTGTGTGTGTTTGTGCGTTGATCTTTCTTTTTCTTTTTTTTAATATTTATTTTTGAAAGAGTGAGAGAGAACATGAGTAGGGCAGGGGCAGAGAGAGAGAGAGAGAGAGGGAGACACAGAATCTGAAGCAGGCTCCAGGCTCTGAGCTGTCAGCACAGAGCCCAACACGGTGCTCGAACCCACAAACTGTGAGATCATGACCTGAACTAAAGTCGGACACTTAACCCACTGACCCACCTAGACACCCATCTTTCTTTCTTTTTAATACAATTTATTGTCAAGTAGGCTAACATATAGTGTATACAGTGTGCTCTTGGTTTTGGGGGTAGATTCCCATGATTCATTGCTTATATACAACATACTCTCTCTTGATCTGCACCCCAGCTCCCCAGCTGCTTGTGCCCCTAGACTGTTCTCTGCAAATCTGAGGTCCCTCACTGATTATCTACTAAGACCTGTGAATCATGAAGGGCCCTATGCTCCCAAGTTTGTTTTAACTTTACAGTGTCAGCTGTAATGCATGATAATATTTCTAATAATGACAATAAATAAGAATCCCTGAGTGCTTACTGAGTGCCAGGCAAGCACATATAATAGTATTACAGTGATTCAGTCATCATTTCACATATATTTTACCATTTTTCTAAATAAAATGTATTTGGTTATTCTCTAAATTTCCTAGGGCTGAGATAAGAGTGTGACATAATGTTTTATAACTGCTGGGGAATTTATTAGTTATAACACTAACTGCCGTTATAACTGCTGCCTAGCATATTTGTAGTTGGAATAACAAATTACCACAAACCCAGTGGCTTAAAACAATGTGAATTTGTCATCTTACAGTTCTGTAGGTCAGAAGCCTATAATGGGTCTCACTGGACTGAAATCGGTATTGGCACAGGTGTAGTCTTCCCTGAAGTCTCTAGGGGAGAATCTGTTTGCCTGCCTTTTCTACTTTCTAAAAGCTGTGTTCTTTGGCTTGTGGCCCCTTTTATCATCAAAGCCAGCAATGGCCAGGCGAGGCTTTCTCACATTACATCCTTCTGACAGTGATTCTGCTGCTTCTGTCTTCCAGCATTTAGAGACTCTTGTGATGATAATGGAACTGCTCAAATATTCCAGGATAATCTCCCTATTTTAGGTAACCTTAATTCCCTCTTTCTGGGTAATATCACATGTTCATAAGTTCCAAGGATTCAGACATGGACATCCTGGGAGGGCCATTATTCTGTCTACCACGGTAGTTCATTCCAAATTCCAAATTTATTCCTAATTTGAGAGAATAAGCTCCAACCATTTGATGTCCAGGTTTTGAAAGTTTTCAGACACCCACACTTAATTTCTTTAGCTATGTAAATTGGTCCTTTGATTTCTACATACCTACAGCTGTAATTTAGCCTCATAAAATTACTCATTTCCTCTCTCTCTAATTGGTTTGGTGGTTCCAAGACAGAATGTTTGTTTATTGTAATCTCCATTTCATTTCTCGTCTCAGCCCTTCTTATCACTGGCTTCTCCTAGTGTTTATTCCAAATGATAATGCAGGTGGTGGATTTAATATGTTCCATTTCTTAGTGCCTTTAGACATTAATGAATTAGCCATTTTTAAATTCACTTAAAAATATTAAGCACATACAATAAGCAAAGTAACATTTAGGAGTTACAAGAAAAGAGAAATCTTACAATGCCTTCCATCAATGTGTTTACTGCCCATTTGGAAAGACACACAAATAAAACATAGTGAAAGTGTTATGATTCCATAAATTACATGAGTGACAGGTAGCCAGAATTGTAAAACAAATTATGAATACTATTATTAATAGTGCTTGTGTTATTCTCAGAAGTGTTCTGGTTTAAATAATAAATTATATTGCCTAAAACAATCTACATGCCAAACAACAATATATGACTGTGTCTCCTTTCCATTGTTGCAATGAATCGTTTCTAAAGATTTTGTTCTTTACCAATGTGATAGGCGATACGTGGTTTTTATTACAAATTTAATTCTTTCATATATTTTAAAGCCAGTTTCATGGTTGAATTTTCCCATTCCTTTTGTCAAGTTTTAAAAATGGATTTTGATCTTTTCCCACTGATTGTTGGTAATTCAGTATGTAACACAGAAGTTAGAGTGTTGTTGATGATGTAAGTAGCATCATATTTTTGCTTTGTTTTCAATAGTTTTTAAAAATAGTACTTAAAAATTGTGCTTATGTGTATGTATTTATGTTAGGTTCAGCTGTGATTGACAGGAAATCTATAGTCTGTCATCATGAGGCAAATTTCTTTTTTAAAGTTTTTATTTTAATTCCAGTTAGTTAATATACAGTGTTGTATTAGTTTCAGATATACAATGTAGTGATTCAACAATTCCATACATTATTTGGTGCTCATATGTTAAGTGCACTCCTTAATTGCCATCACCTATTTAACCCATCCCCCCCGCCCCACTTCCTCTCTGGTAACCATCAGTTTTTTTTTTCTTTGTAGTTAAGAATCTGTTTCTCAGTTTGTCTCTCTCTCTTTTCCCTTTGTTCCTTTGTTTTGTTTCTTAAATTTCACATATAAGTGAAATCATATAGTGTTTGTTTTTCTCTGACTGACTTATTTGGCTTAGTATTATACTTTCTAGCCTGCAAATGGCAAAATTTCATTTTTTATGGCTGAATAATATTCCATTGTATATATACCACATCTTTATCCTTCATCACTTGATGGACACTTGGGCTGTTTCATAACTTGGCTATTGTAAATAATACTGGTATAAATATAGGAGTGTATGAATCTCTTTAGATAGTATTTTTGTATTCTTTGGGTAAATATCTGGTAGTGGAATTGTTGGATCGTAGGGTAGTTTTATTTTTAACTTTTTGAGGAACCTCCATAGAGTCTTCAGAGTGGCTGCACCAGTTTGCATTCCCACCCACAGTGTAAGAAGTTACCTCCTCGCCAATGCCTGTGGTTTCCTGTGTTGTTAATTTCAGTCATTCTGACCAGTGTGAGGTAGTATCTTATCATAGTTTTGATTTGTATTTCCCTGATGATGAATGATATTGAGAACGTTTTCATGTGTGTGTTGGCCATCTGTATGTCTTCTTTGGAAAAATGTTTATTCATGTCTTCTGCCCATTTTTTAAATTGATTATTTGTTTTTTAGGTGTTCAGTTTGGTAAGTTCTTTATACATTTTGGATACTAACCCTTTATCAGATTTGCAAATATTTTCTTCCATTCCATAGGTTGCCTTTTAGTTTTGTTGACTGTTTCCTTTGCTGTGCAGAAGGTTTTTAATCTTGATGATGTCCCAGTAGCTTATTTTTGCTTTTGTTTAGCTTGCCTCGGGGGACTGAAAGAGAAAAAAAGTTGCCATGGCTGATGTCTGAGGTTAGGGCCTGCCTTCTCTCCAGTGTTTTTATGGTTTTAGGTCTCACATTTAGGTCTTTAATCCATTTTGAGTTTATTTTTGTGGCTGGTGTAAGAAAATGGTTCAATTTTGTTCTTCTGCATGTTGCTCTCCAGTTTTCCCAACACCATTTGTTGAAGACACTGTCCTTTTCCCATTGGATAGTCTTTTTTGCTTTGTTGAAGATTAATTGACCATATAACTGTATGTTTATTCTGGGTTTTCTATCCTGTCCCATTGATCTATGTGTCTGTTTTTGTGCCAGTACCATATTGTTTTGATTACATAGCTTTGTAATACAGCTTGAAGTCTGGAATTGTGATGCTTCCAGCTTTGCTCTTTTTTTCAAGGTTGCTTTGGTTGTGGTTCCATTTTAATTTTAGGATTGTTCTAGTTCTGTTAAAAGTGCTATTGGTATTTTGATAAGGGTTTGCATTAAATCTGTAGATTATTTTGGGTAGAATAGACATTTTAACATTATTTCTTATTCTAATCCATGCATTTGCATTTCTTCCATCAGTGTTTTATAATTTTCAGAGCATAGGTCTTTCACCTTTTTGGTTATGTTTATTCCTAGGTACCTTTTTATTTTAGGTACAGTTGTAAATGGGATTATTTTCTTAGTGTCTTTTTCTGCTGTTTCATTATGGATGTATAGAAATGCAACACATTTGTGTACATTGATTTTATATTTTGTGGCTTTACTGAATTTGTATATCAGTTCTAGCAATATTTTGGTGGAGTCTTTCAGGTTTTCTATATATAGTATCATGTCATCTGCAAATAGTAAAAGTTAGACTTCTTCCTTACCAATTTGGATGCTTTTTATTTCTTTTTGTTGTCTAATTTCTGTGTCTAAGACTTTGAGTGCCATGTTGAATAGAAGTGGTGAGAGTGGACACGCTTGTCCTGTTTCTGACCTTAGGGGAAAAGTTCTCAGTTTTTTCCAATAGAGGATGATATTAACTATGGGTTTTTCACAAATGGCCTTTTTTAGATTAAACTATGTTCCCTCTAACACCTATCATGAATGGGTGTTGTATTTTGTCAAATACCTTTTTGGTTTCTTATGAAATGATCATATGGTTCTTATTCTTTGTCTTCTTGATATTATGTATCATCTTGATTGATTTGAGAATATTGAACCACTTTTGCAATCCAGGAATAAATCTTACTTGATTGTGGTGAATGATTTTTTTAAATGTATTTTTGGATTCAGTTTGTTAATATTTTATTGAGTATTTTTGCATCTATTTTTATTGGGGATGTTGGTCTGTAGTTTTCTTTTTGAGTGGTGTCTTTATCTGGTTTTGGTATCAGGATAATCCTGGCCTCATAGAATGAGTTTATATTTTCTATATTTTGGAGTGGTTTGAGAAGAACAGGTATTAGCTCTTCTTTAAATGTTTGGTAGAATTCACCTGTGAAGCCATCTGGTCCTGGATTTTTGTTTGTTGGGAGCTTTTTGATTATAGATTCAATTTCTTTGCTGGTTATCAGAAACCAATTTCTTAATCACAGAATTTCTAGCCCTACATGATACTTGCAATGACACATTTTAGGAATTTGAGGAAGAGAAGCTCTTAAACAAGGCTAACAATTACTGCATAACATGATGTAGGGAAGTAGTGGTTGATCAAGTTTGCTAACTATGAATTTATATCAAATCTGTAGATTTTTGTGTATCAAAGATGGAGATCTTTTTCCATATTCAGGTCTTTGAAACTTTGCAAGGAATGAAGTAGTCAATTTGTGTTACCAAGACACAACTTGGTAACACGATATCTTTATGGTAAGAGCTTGAAGAGCCAACAGAACCTGGCAAAAGGGTGGTTCAGATCTTTATGATCCATAGTGCACTGCTGAGTGCCTGGAGCTAATTACAAACCATCTGTGTGGTGCTGGCTTGAGTTCAGTTCTCAGGTCTAAGAGTGGCAGAAACCATTCTTGTTTCTAAGAGTTTTACATACTAACTTCAGTCACTTCATTTAGGGATAAAACTTTAAAAATTAGTGTGTATCCACTGTTGGCTGTAGTGGACAAAGAAGATCAAATCTTATTATGAGACTATGTTCACTTCCAATCAGAGAAAGAGGCTTCTGTAGAATTGGTTTCCTGGAGTTTGTTCACATTCATAGCCATTGGTCATTCTCTACTCATAGAAACAGAGTTTTGAAACTAGAAGATATATTTACTGGCTTTTTACTTTCAAACTTACATCTTCATGGGTAATAATGTACCCAAAGCTCTGTGAGTACTCAGTGAGAAGTAATTTTCAGCTTTTGGACCTCCTATTAAAATTCAGAATAGAATTGCTATTACAAGAGTATAATAAACCTCTTTAAAGTATTAGGGTTAATTGCAGACTTTATATAAAATATAATCAAACCAGCAACCCAAGATATTAATGTATAAATGCAAAAGTGATCAAATAAATGCTATTTTTTTTTAAAGTTTATTTTTTTAAATATATTTTTAGAGAGGGGGTGCTGTGGAGAGGGAGAAGGAGAGAGGATCCCAAGCAGACTCCATGCTGTCAGCCCAGAGATGGAGGCAGGGCTCGAACTCATGAGCTGTGAGATCATGATCTGAGCCAATATCAAGAGTCGTACACCTAGCCGACTGGGCCACCCAGGCACCCAAGTAAATGCATAATTTACTTACTTGGGAGGTAAAGAAACACTTGCTAGATTATTGAGAAGGAAAATCATGTAATTTTATGCATTAGGAAGAGGGTGTATTCTGTAGCTACATTAATTGGGGTTTGAAACGTGCACTTTGGATAGAATGACAGGAGTCTAAAAATGTGGTTTTGATTGGTTAAAATGAGGTTTCTTATTTATTGCTCAGTATAAAGTCTTCCATTAGTTCTGGGGTATACCAGAGGGCTGGGGCTATCAGTCTAGATGGTTAGATCTGGTTATAGTAAAATACTATATTTAGATATGGTTCTGGCTCTAAGTGGAACCACTTTCTTTTATATTGGTATGTATCAATATGGAAATGGTGAATCCTAATTTCAGCTTTTATGAATTAGCTGAAATGAGGTGGTTGAAGGTGTATTACACGGAAATCAATAATGGTACTTCTCTGGGTCGCGGTCTGGCCTTTGCAGATGTCGTACTTTCTGACTGGCCTATACTGTCTGTATCTGGAGGCAAAGTCCTCCAAAACATGTTTTGAAATGCATCTCCTTTTTATCTTGATGATGTCCCAATAGTTCATTTTTTCCTTTAATTCCCTTGCCTTGGAAATGTATCGAGTAAGAAATTGCTGTGGCTGAGGTCAAAAACATTGTTGCCTGCTTTCTCCTCTAGGCTTTTGATGGTTTCCTGTCTCACAATCAGGTGTTTCATCCATTTTGAGTTTATTTTTATGTATGGTGTAAGAAAGTGGTCTAGTTTCATCCTTCTGCATGTTGCTGTCCAGTTTTCCCAGCACCGTTTGCGCATGTTGCTGTCCAGTTTTCCCAGCACCATTTGCTGAAGAAACTGTCTTTTTCCATTGCGTACTCTTTCCTGCTTTGTCAAAGATCAGTTGGCCATACTTTTATGGGTCCAATTCTGGGTTCTCTATTCCATTGGTCTCTGTGTCTGTTTCTTCTGCACTGCAAAGGATATAATCAACAAAACTAAAAGGCAACCAATGAAATGGGAAAAGATATTTGCAAATGACATATCGGCTAGTATCCAAAATCTATCAAGAACTTACAAAACTCAACTCCCGAAAAACAAATAATCCAGTGAAGAAATAGGCAGAAGACATGAATAGACACTTTTCACAAAGAAGACCAAAGATGGCCAACAAACACATGAAAAGGTACACAACGTCACAAATCATCAGGGAAATATGAATCAAAACCACAGTGAGATACCACCTCACACTGGTCAGAGTGGTTAAAATGAACAAATCAGGAAACTACAGATGCTGGCGAGGACATACAGAAAGGGTAACCCTCTTGCACTGTTGGTGGGAATGCAAACTGGTGCAACCACTCTGGAAAACAGTGTAGAGGTTCCTCAAAAAATTAAAAACAGAACTACCCTATGACCCAGCAAGGCACTGCTAGGAATTTACCCAAGGGATACAGGAGTGCTGATGCATATGAGCACATGTACCCAATGTTTATAGCAGCACTTTCAACAATAGCCAAATTATGGAAAAAGCCTAAATGTCCATCAACTAATGAATGGATAAAGAAGATGTAGTTTATATATACAATGGAATACTATGTGGCAATGAGAAAGAATGAAATCCTGCCATTTGCAGCAGTATGGATTCTACCAGACGTTTAAAGCAGAGATAATATCTATCCTTCTCAAGCTGTTCCAAAAAATATAAAGGGAAGGATAACTTCCAGACTAATTCTACGAAGCCAGCATTACTTTGATTCCCAAACCAGACAGAGACCCAGAAAAAAAAGACAACTACAGGCCAACATCCTTGTTGAATATGGATGCAAATATTTTCAACAAGGTACTAGCAAATCAAATTCAACAGCATATAAAAAGAATTATTCACCATGATCAAGTGGAATTCATTCCTGTGCTACAGGGCTGGTTCAACAATCACAAATCAATCAATGTGATATGTCACATTAATAAAAGATAAGAACACATAATCCTGTCAATCGATGCAGAAAAAGCATTTGACAAAATTCAGCATCCTTTCTTTTCTTTTTTTTTTTTTTTTGATGTTTATTTAGTTTTAAGAGAGAGAGAGAGAGACAGGGGAGGGTCAGAGAGAGAGAGAGACAGAATCCAAAGCAGGCTCCCGGTTCCACACTGTCAGCCCAGAGCCCAACGTGGGGCTCAAACTCACGAGTCATGAGATCATGACCTGAGCCGAAGTCGGACACTCAAACAACTGAACCACCTAGGTGCCCCCAGCATCCTTTCTTAATAAAAACCCTTGAGAAAGTCAGGATAGAAGGGACACACTTAAACATCATAAAAGCCATTTATGAAAAGCCCACAGCTAATATCATCCTCAATGGGGAAAAACTGAGAGCTTTCCCCCTGAGATCAGGAACATGACAGGGATGGCCACTCTCACCATTATTGTTTAACCTAGTGGTGTTGGATAGTCTAGCATCAGCAATCAGACAACAAAAGGAAATCAAAGGCATCAAAATTGGCAAAGATGAAGTCAAGCTTTCACTTTTTGCAGATGACATGATATTATACACGGAAAACCCAATAGACTCCACCAAAAGTCCGCTAGGACTGATACATGCATTCAACAAGGTCGCAGGATACAAAATTAATGTACAGAAGTCAGTTGCATTCTTATACACTAAGAACGATGCAACAGAAAGACAAATAAAGAAACTGATCCCATTCACAATTGCACCAAGAATCATAAAATCCTAGGAATAAACCTAACCAAAGATGTAAAAGATCTGTATGCTGAAAACTATAGAAAGTTATGAAGGAATTGAAGAAGATATAAAGAAATGGAAAAACATTCCATGCTCATGGATTGGAAGAATAAATATTGTTAAAGTGTCCATACTACCAAAGCTATCTACACATTCAATGCAATCCCAATCAAAATTGCACCAGCATTCTTCTCGAAGCTAGAACAAGCAATCCTAAAATTTGTATGGAACCACAAAAGACCCCGAATAGCCAAAGTAATATTGAAGAAGAAGACCAAAGCGGGAGGCATCACAATCCCAGACTTTAGCCTCTACTACAAAGCTGTCATCATCAAGACAGCATGGTATTGGCACAAAAACAGACACATAGACCAATGGAATAGAATAGAGACTCCAGAATTGGACCCACAAAAGTATGACCAACTAATCTTTGCCAAAGCAGGAAAGAAGATCCAATGGAAAAAAGACAGTCTCTTTAACAAATGGTGCTGGGAGAACTGGACAGCAACATGCAGAAGGATGAAACTAGACCACTTTCTTAACACCATTCACAAAAAGAAACTCAAAATGGATGAAGGACCTGAATGTGAGACAGGAAACTATCAAAACCCTAGAGTAGAAAGCAGGAAAAACCTCTCTGACTTCAGCCGCAGCAATTTCTTACTTGACACATCTCCAAAGGCAAGGAAATTAAAAGCAAAAAGGAAGTATTGGGACCTCATGAAGATAAAAAGCTTCTGACTGCAAAGGAAAAAATCAACAAAACTAAAAGGCAACCGATGGAATGGGAAAAGATATTTGCAAATGACATATAGGACAAAGGGCTAGTATCCAAAATCTATCAAGAACTCACCAAACTCCACACCCATAAAACAAATAATCCAGTGAAGAAATGGGCAGAAGACATGAATAGACACTTTTCACAAAGAAGACATCCAGATGGCCAACAGGCACATGAAAAGATGCTCAACATCACTCCTCATCAGGGAAATAGAAATCAAAACCACACCAAGATACCACCTCACACCAGTTAGAGTGGCTAAAATGAGCAAATCAGGAGACTATAGATGCTGGAGAGGATGTGGAGAAACGGGAATGCTTTTGCACTGTTGGTGGGAATGCAAACTGGTGCAACCACTCTGGAAAACAGTGTGGAGGTTCCTTACAAAATTAAAAAATAGATCTACCCTATGATCCAGCAATAGCTCTGCTAGGACTTTACCCAAGGGATGTAGGAGTGCTGATGCATACGGGCACTGGTACCCCAGTGTTTATAGCAGCATGTTCAACAGTAGCCAGATTATGGAAAGAGCCTAAATGTCCAACAACTGATGAATGGATAAAGAAATTGTGGTTTATATACACAATGGAATACTACTTGGCAATGAGAAAGAATGACATAAGGCCTTTTGTAGTAATGTGGATGGAACTGGAGAGTGTGAAATAAGTCATACAGAGAAAGACAGATACCATATGTTTTCACTCTTATGTGGATCCTGAGAAACCTAACCGAAGACCAGGGAGGGGAAGGGAAAAAAAAAAGTTAGAGGGAGGGAGGCAAACCATAAGAGACTCTTAAAAACTGAGAACAAACTGCGGGTTGATGGGGGTGGGAGGGGAGGGAAAGTGGGTGATGGGCATTGAGGAAGGCACCTGTTGGGATGAGCACTGGGTGTTGAATGGAAACCAATTTGACAATAAATTTCATATTTAAAAAATGGTTTTAAAATAGCAATAATAAAGTCATATGTTAATGTAAAAACATATTTTATAGAAATAACTAAGAAGAGTAGCATCACTTTACACTTTTGCAAATCACTTTAATATCTGCTTTAATTAAATACAGCTGGAGTCTCATCTCTGCTTCTGCAAAAAAAAAAAAAAAAAGAAAGATGGACTTAGTGTCATGTTATCTGTAGGTTTCATGCTTTTAGTGATATCTCTAGTCCTTTGTGGTCTTTGCAGCATTCCACACAGAGTCTGCCTCATGACTCTTGTAGGACTGGTGTAGTGGTGATGAACTCCTTTAGTTTTTGTTTGCCTGGAAAAACCTTTCTCTCTTCTATTCTGAATGACAGACTTGCTGGATAAAGGATTCTTGGTTGCATATTTTCCCTATTCAGCACATTGAAAATTTCCTGCCACTCCTTTCTGGCCTGCCAAGTCTCAGTAGATAGGTTTGCTACTACCTTTAAGTGTCTATCCTTGTAGGTTAAGGCCCTTTGTCCCTAGCTGCTTTCAGAATTCTCTCTTTATCTTTGTATTTTGCCTGTTTCACTATGTCGTGCAGGAGATCAATTCAAGTTACGTCTGAAGGGAGTTCTCTGTGCCTCCTGGATTTCAATGTCCGTTTCCTTCCCCAGATTGGGGAAGTTCTCAGATATGATTTATTCAAGTGCACCTTCAACCCCTTTCTCTCTCTCTTCCTTTCTGGAACTCCTATGATACGGATATTGTTCCATTTCATTGAATCACTCAGTTCTCTAATTCTCTCCTCATTATCCAGAATTTTTAAATCTTTTTCTCAGCTTCATTTTTTCCCATAGTTTTATCTTCTGTTTATTTCACTTATTCTCCCCTCTGCCTCTTCAATCCTCACTGTCACCTCCTGTAGTTTATTTTGCACCTCATTTACAGCACTTTTTAATTCATCATGACTATTTTTCAGTTCCTTGATCTCTACAGGAATAGATTCTCTGCTCTCTTCTATGCTTTTTTCATGCCCAGCAGTGAATCTTATGACTATTATTATAAATTCTTGTTCAGTAAAATTCTTTGTATTTGTTTTGATAAGTTCTTTAGCTGTTATTTCTTCCTGGAATTTCTTTTGAAATGAGAATTCTCCCGTTTCATCATTTTGGCTAGTTTTCTGTCCCTTATGTGTTTTAAAAGCTTGTTATGTGTCCTCCACCTGCGAGCACTACTATAATAAAGTGGGGTCATACATTGTCCAGGGCCTGGCCCTCAGGAGGTGTTTTGGAGTCTGTTACTTGCTCTTTCTTGTTGTTACTCTGGTTGCTTTATCTCCTTACTCCTAGTGATGTTTTCCACCCGCCACCACATGTGCTTTGATTTGTTTGTTGAAGTATCCCTGGAAAAGAAAACAAATAAACAAGAAAAAACAAAAACACCAGCTACAGCAAAACAACAGGGTGGGGGTGTTGTTGTTGGAAGAGGCCTTTCCCATACAAAGTGAGAAAAGACAAGGGCGGAGAAAAAGAAAAAAGAAAAATGAGCAGGCAGAGAAACTCTATGGCTTAATCCAGAGAGAGAGAGAGGAAAATAAAGGCGATACATAACAGGTATAAAGAGAATAGATTAAATATGTCTGCTTAAACAAGCCAACAACCAGAATAACCAAATTAGAGGAGGGAAGAAATAGGACAGAGGGGAAAAATACACACACACACACACACACACACACACACACACACACTAAGAATTGTCCAAGAATTAAATCAGGAAATGCCAAACAGCTGGTTGCCTTGGAACTGGTGGCAGTACTGGTTGGGAGGAGGGGTCTATCTTATTCCTCTGTGTCAATCCTATCTTGTAGATAAGCAGTTACCAGGCGTGGAGGGGTGTGATTTGGTGTAGGCGGCTCCCACCTCTACTGTGGGCCCTTGTCAGTTCCCTGAAGCCCCACCTTGGTGGTGATGGGGAAAAAAATGGTGACTCCCCCAGTCTCTACTCCATGGACCAGGTGTCCCAAACCACTCTGTCAGACAGACCTCACCGTGCTGCGGGCATGAATGAAGTGGTTATGCTGCTCTGCTGACTCCCGTACCTCTCTTGCGCTCTGCTGGGATTTAAACCCTGATGTTAAAGAGTCCTGCTCCTTGTGCCCCAGTTCCAGGGAATTGCACTCCATGCCATGGATATATGGCCTCTGGTTGGTGGACACAGGCAGTCTTTGTCCTTTGAAGGGATATATACCTTCTTCCCACAGCACTTTGGGGAGGGGATTGTTTTCTTCTGTGGACTGCGCCCCTGACCTAGCCACCACACCCAGGGCTGGCTCCCCCACTCCCCAGGTATGTGAACAGAGCAGCTGCCCCCATTCTGGTGGAAGCCCCACAGTTAGAGTTTGGATCTTTCTCCAACCCTGTCCGTGTTTTTTCTATTGTCCAGATAGAGTCCTACACTTCCCCAGCCTCTCTCTTCCCTTTGTTTCTTCACAGTAGGGGATCCCTCCCCATCCTGCCTATGCAGCCCGTTATGTCTCTCCCAGTTCGCAGTCATGTACCTATGGCCTGCCAGGTTGTCCCTGTGGATCTCTGGAGACGTCTCTGTCACCCTGAAGCCTGGACTCTTAGAATTCAAAGTCCTTTGGCCTCAACACTGCTGTGTTTGAGAGATGGGGGAACTTGGGGTCCCCCTTCTACTCTGCCATGTTGGATCCCCCTGTGATAATTCCTTAGCAGATATAACCACTTCCCCTTTTGTTCTACCTCTGGATTAAAGGGAGGAAGTACACAAATGCACAAAGTTACACATTTCTTTATATCTGGATTTTCATTAATTATCTCAATGCTAGTGGCAAAGATGAAGGGTGAGTGTGCCATTTACCCCTTTTTATCTTTCAAATTGTATTGCTTGTGAATTAACACCTTATGCAAATGAGCATTTTAAAAACATTTTAGTAATGCTCAAAATATTTCCAAGGGTGTTTAAAATTTTCATAGATTTAACAAACTAGTAAAACATGACCAAGATGTAATTAGTTGTGTGTATACATCTTGGTTTGAATTGCCAACAAGTTATTTAACATTTTTGCATCTATGTTCATGAGTGATAACTTTCTGTAATATTCATTGTAATGCCTGTCAGGATTGATATTAAGATTATACTGAACTCATAAAATGAATTGGGAAGTATTCTCATTATATCATGTGGAGGAGTAGTTATTAAGATTGTTGTTCTTTCTTGCTTAAATGTTGGTTGTCATTCCATGTGTCATAGGTAGTGTTGTCCAGAAGCAGATCCCTAGACAGAGACGTGTACCAATAATTTCTTAAGGAAGTGCTCTCAGAGAAATCTGTGAGATAACATAGGAAGTAGGGAAAAGGAAGGTGATGAAGCCATGTAAGTATATGGTGTCAATATAGCACCCTCAGAATGTAGCCTGATTCCACACAAAACTTCTGAAGTGTAGGCTGCACCACAGCCTTCCTGTCTGGACCCCAGGAAGTAGAGCTGGGCTTCGATATTACCTTATTTAATAAAATACATTTAAGGCATGAGTGGTGGTTGTTGTGGTATGAAATTTGAGGCACTCTGATTGTTTAGATTTGATGTGTGACAAAGTGTACTGGTTTAGCATCTTGGGGAAGTTCTTCAAAATGAATCACAGGAGGATATCTGAAACAGAGCATACTCAGCCCAGGATACACAAAAATAGTTTAAAAAGTATCTAAGATCTGAGTAGCTCACCTACATGATCCATTACTCTCCACACGTTGCACTGCATAGATCACTTGAATCTCATTAAAATTATTTTCTTCAGTTATGGATTATTCAAGATAGCATGTTTTGTATGATTTCTATTTTAAGTTTGTTAAGGTGTTTTATGGCCCACATTGAGGTCTGTCTCATTCCTTGTGAGCTTGTGAAGAATGTGTATTTTGCTGCTATTGAATAAAGTATTCTATAAATATCGATGAGATTCGATATTGGAATGATACTGTTCAGTTGGATGATACTGTTCATTCAGTTCAACCATATCTTTACTGATTTTCTGCCTGCTAGATCTGTCAGTGACTAACAGAGAGATATTAAAGGCTTTAGTTATAACCATTGTTTTGTCTATTTCACCTTACATTTCTACCATTTTTTGCATCACATAGTTTGATTCTCTGTTGTTTGGTCCATACGTGCTCAGGATTCTGATGTCTTTTTGGAAACTGATCCCTTTATTATTATATAATGCTTCTTATCCCTGATAAGTTTCCTTGTTCTGAAGTCTGCTTTGTCTAAAATTAATGTAATAAATCCATGCTTCTTTTGATCAGTGTTAGCATGTTGTATCTCTGTCTCTTTACTTTGAATCTATGTGTCTATATAATTGTAGACAATATGTCGATTAATTGTAGACAATATTTCTATGTGTCTATATGTATTAATTGTAGACAATAAAAAATGAGTCTTGTTTAGTTATCCACTCTGCCAGCTCTTACGTTATTTAGACTAGTGATATTTAAAGTGACTATTGGTAAAGTTGTATTAGTATCTACCACGTTTGTAATTATTTGCTGTTCATTACACTTTGTTTCTTCATGTTTCCCTCACTTCTCCCTTCTCAGATTTAATCAAACATTTTATATTATTCTTTTTTCTCTCTTAGCATATCAATCATGCTTATTTTATAAAAATTTTTAGTGGTTACTTGAAATATACACAACCATTTATGTCTGTTTTTGGATAACACTGTAGCATTTCACTGTTAGTATAGGCACCATATAACACAGCGTTCTCAATGTTTCCCTCTCATCCCTCCTAACAGTAATGTCATTCATTTCGCTTATTCAGATGTGATAATGACACAATGCATTGTTGCTCTTAATGAATTTGAGCAGGTATCTGTTAATCAATTAAGAATAAGAAGAAAAAAGTTTGGTTTTAACTTAGTTTATTCTTTCTCTGATATTCTTCCTTTCTTTATGTAAACCTGAATTCCTTACCTATATAAATTTCCTTATTTTTGGAGAACATCGAATATTTCTTTCAAGGAAGGTCTATAGATGATAAATTCTCTCAGTTTTGTTTGTCTGATAAAGTCCAAATTCTTCTTTACTTTGGAAGGATAATTTTGCTACATACAGTATTCTAGTTTGTTGGTTTTTTTTTCCTTCAACACTTTAAATATTTCACACAACTTTCTTCTTGCTTGCATCGTTTGTGAAGAGAAGTCTCATGGAATTCTTACCCTTGTTGCTCTTTGTAAGGTGCTTTTTCCTCTGGCTTCTTTCAAAATTTATTCTTTAAATAAATTTTTAAAAATATTTTTCCTGCTTGGTGTTTACTAAACCTTCTGGATATGTGGTTTCGTGTCTGGTGTAAATTTTTTAAAATTCTCAGCCATTATTACTTGAACTTTTTTTTTTTTACTCCTCTTTTTTCTTTTCTTTTCATTGTATTCTCATTAGATATATATTCTACATTTTATAATTGTCCCATAGGGCTTAGATAGTCTCTTTCATTTTTTAAATTCCTTGTTTATCTTTACATTTTAGTTTAGGAACTCTCTATCACCATATCTTCAACCTTACTGATTCTTTCTTTGAACTTGTATAGTCTACCAGTGAGCCTTTAATGTATTATTCATTTCTTTTACATTGTTTTTTATTTCTTGAATTTCCTTTTAAGTTTCTCTTAGTGCTTCCATTTCTCTGGTTATATTAATCATCTGTTTTTGCATATTGCCTACTTTTCCTTTAGATTCCTAAATATATTGGTCCTAAATATAATGATCAATATATTGATCCTTAAATATATTTATCAGTTATTCCCTGATAATTCCAAAATCAATGTTGTATCTGAATCAGGTTCTGATGCTTGCTTTGTATCTTTAGACTGTGGTGTTGGGCTTTGTTTGTTTTTGTTTTTGTTTCCGTGGCTCTGAGTCTTTGAGCTGTGATCTTTTAAAATACTTCTTAACCTTTTCTGTTTTCTCCCTTTATACTTTATTTATTTAGTTAATAATAAATTTATTTATTTAAATGCAAGTTAGTTCACACACTGTGTAGTAGAGTATGTAGAGTAGGAGTAGAACCCAGTGATTCATCCTTATTTTACTTACTTACTTATTTATCTATTTATTTATTTATTTATTTATTTATTTATTTATTTATTTATTTTTGAGAGAGAGACAGAGTGCAAGCAGGGAAGGGGCAGAGAGAGAGAGGGACACACAGAATCCAAAGCAGCTGTCAGCACAAAGCGTGACATGGGTTTCGAACCCACAAAGTGCGAGATCATGACCTGAGCTAAAGTCTGATGCTTAACTGACTGAGCCACACAGGCGGCCCCATCCCTTTATACTTTAAATGAGACAGGAAAATTAAAGAGGAATAGAGTTGGCTAATTATTCTTTGCCAAGTGAGATAAGTCTTCTACAGTGGATATTAGGCCTTTCTTAGAATAATCTGAGACAATTCCAATATTTTCTTTTTCTCTCCCCCTACTCAAGATAGGAAGGATTTTTCTCCATTGTTTACCATGACAACCTACTGAGTGGATGTCCTGGATGTAACACCCAGGAAAGGTGGTGAACCTCTTTTGTCTGGGTCTCCAGTAGTTTTTAACTCCCCAGCTTGTCTGCACTCAGCATCAAACTATTTGTCAAAATTATCATTTAAGTCTTTTTACCAGTTCCTGGCTTCAGTGGTTTCTGCTTCAGATAATCTGATCTTGGCTGTGATTCTTTGTACTTGCGTATCTGTCAAGATTTGGAGAGATTCTTTGTCCTCTGACCTCAATTCTCTGATGAATCTAGGAAAAAGATTTTGCTTTATGATTGTTCAGATTTTGTCTTTTTGTGTGTGTGTGTGTGAAGATTGTTTGATGACTTACAAGCTCTATACATGTTGGAGTTTAAAAAAAAATTTTAAGATTCCATCTTGATAAATTGGTAAAATTTTTGAGTGTATCTTCCAGGTTCTGTAAGAGTTTGAGAATGTGGGTTTTGATCACCTGTTCCACTGGAAACAGGACAGGGAAAAGGTGGGCCATGAATTGAATGGAACCTGCAGAGACACAGACCAACCTGTACCCTCTCCTTTCTGGGTGAACTGGGACCTTCCATCCCAGGAAACTGGTTGGAGGATCTACTTTATACACAGGGAAATCCAACCAACTCCCAGAGCACAGCTGGGAAGACTGAGGCTCCATCCCAGGAAATTCAGTTTCTTCTACGTTTATAAAAATGCATTTTCAGATGTTTTTCCAAGTCATAGAAGTATTCCTTACAGAAAAGAGAAAGGAAGGGAAGGGAGGAAAGGAGGAGGGGAAGAAAAGGGAAAGGGGGAAGGGAGGTGACAGAGTGTTTATAGGGTGTATTGTTTGAGCTGGGGCTGGAATGAACCTACCTGAATCACCTTCTGTTGCTGTGCTGCTATGTTTTTTCTCTAGTCTTGGGTGCCCTAATCTGTCCACCCTCTTCTTTCCAACTTTTAGAGCTTTTCTATGTTTACCTCTTGCATTGTTTCCAGAGTTTATAGTTGTACTTAGAAGAAGCAAGGAATAAATGAGTCTGTGTCATTTTGTGTAGACTGGAAGGTCAGTTTGGCTCATTGTTATACCTTCCATGTTTCTATATAGCTTATAGAACATTCTGGTTTGCCATTCTGAATACTTTCTTTGGATGCTAATTCTGACATTTGTGCCAGTCTGTTCAGTTTTAATTCATTGATTTGTTTATTCATTATGGATTTCTTTCCTCAGCATATTTTCATGCTAGGTTATTTTTTATTGGTGTCAGAAATTATAAATTTTACCTTTCTGTTTGCTGCAGATTGTTCTTTTAATAGTTTGACTCTTTCACTTCTCACTTTTAAGATTGGTTGGTCAGAACCAGAGCAGTGTTCAGTGTGGGGCTGATGATTCCCCACTCCTGAGGTAAGGCCCTTCTGTGTGGTTGACCCATGAATGTGCTCCATGAATGTTTAGATTTTACAATATGACTCTTAGAACAGACTTGATTCCTGGCCCTTTGTGAGTACTAATCACTGTTAACACTCATTGTTTCAAGTACCTTTGCCCTAGATATTCTTTCCTTATGCATGTGCCAATCAGTACTCACGGATGCCCTGCTGCAGATCTCAGGAATTCTTTTTGTGTGCAGCTCTCTGCTATGGTTTTCTGTCCTGTGAACTACAGCCACTGTGCTGTCTAAGGACGCCTTGGTCTGTTTCTTCATCTTAGGGGAATCACCAGGCTTCTGGTTTCCCTTCTCTATGCCACAGGAAACTCTCCCACGGCAGTAAGCTAGGGCAATAAGTGGACTCACTTTGCTTATTCCAAACCTTTCATGAATTACACTCTGTCCTGATGTTCACTGTCTTAAAAACTATTGCTTCATATATTTTCAATTATTCTTTGCGGTTTGTTTTTCTTTCCATAGATGTTAGGAAAGGTAGATCTGCTCCATTACTCTATTTTGTCCAGAAACTAATAGATTTCTCGACGTTTGCCTTTAAAACTTCTATTCTTTATTTGTTACTAGCATGTGAACAGATAGTGGATTTGAAATATCTCTATTTTATTCAGCAATGTTGCTAAATTTACATTTCATTTCTGATTGGTTTAGTCTCCTAGATTTTCTGTGTGCATTAGTGTATCCCCTGAGAGCAAAAAAGATTGATTGTTTTCAGTCTTGATGCATCATTATACTTTTCTGGACTTATTTCACTGGATTAAGTGAATAACCAATAGAAGGTAAAAAAGAAGTGATGGGAATAGATAGACATACCATGTTTCACATACATTTTGGTTTCTTCTTGCGAGTTGGTATTATTTTTGTTTTTATCTGGTATTATTTTTTTTTATTTTTAATCAGTATTTCTTGTAATGTGAATCTGCTGGTGACAAATGAGCTTTATTTATTTTTATTTTTCTCCATTGAGGGATATTTTTACATGTATAGCATTTTATATGGGCAGTTACTTTTTTTTCCTTCAGTATTTTACATATCTCATTTTATTGTCTTATGTCTGTTGCTTGGTAGGTAATATCCATCTTTAATACTGTTATTTTCTTTAATAATGTGATGTCCCCTCCCCATTAGTTTCTTTTAACATTTGTAGGGAGGAAGGCATGCAAAATGAGACTGATATTTTAAAATGTTGACTTTTTCATTATGCACATGCTGGATTGTTCATATTTAGCTTATTTTCAGCCTTCTTATCCCCTTCCACCGATGTGGTTCTTATTCCTCAATTTAGAACATGTTTTAGAGGAATGACCTTTTTCCTGTCACTTTGGTGCTTAGATATATAAAAAAGCAGGGTTGCAGTAAGAAATTTATGGTGTGGGGATAACACATCAATTATTACAGTAACAATAACAACTTCTGTTGCAAAATGTGTCCCAAATAAACAAATTACTCTATGATAAAATTTCCAAAAATGGTCTTAGGAAAGGTAAATCAGAAAGAGAAAGCTCTGCAGAGGAATGGAAAAATACCAGGTTTTGCTCAATTCTATAATCATTTCGCTTAATACTGAATTTAAGTATTTATAAGGCATGTAATAAATATTTGCTTAATGAATAACTTTCCCATGATTATACAACAATATGGATTGCAATTTTTAGGTATAACATTAGGTAATCACTTTATAAATATTTTTGGACTCCATAAATTAATTTAACATGAGGTAAACTCTCCATAAATGTTTCTGTACTGGATGAATTAATTATCAACTTGGGACAAGAATCCTGGCTTCTTCTCTTCTTGTGTCATGCTCAGTTGATGACCTTGAATTTTAATTTTGTTAGTGATCTATGCCATAGGTGTTAGCCCTGAGGTTGACTCAGTATTACCTTGTGATTTTTTTTTTTAACTCCTCACTAATCCTTGCAAAAAACTAATGGGAGAAACAGACTTCATGGCTTACCTTATGCTCTGCTAAGACACTCAGTCAAATTTATTGTGCTAGGATGATTATGGTGTCCCAAGGTGAAAGAACTTCTGCCAGCATTTTAAATTGTTTGCTATTCTGTCAGACTATGTGATGGGATATATTGTGTGTGAGTTGTGTTTCAGATACAGTGTGTAATTGTTAAACCAGTTGCTACTGTCACTGTTAATGTTGGAACCGAATGTAAGGTCACTGTTGCTGAAGTGGCGATATTACTTGAGAGAATTTGTCATTTCCCTTTGTCCTACTACTTAGCCTTCAGTATATATGGAGTGGATTAAATTATTCCTATACAAGGTTGTGACAAGAATATCATGGGGTGCAAAACTCTGTGCTTTGGACTGACTTTGATTCTCTTTGCTTATTATATTTATACACCATTACCAGAAAACGTTGAAGAACCTTGGAAAGTAGGGGTCATCGATGCTCTTATAAAAACTACTTCTCTTACGGTAATTTTTTCCCCGCCGGGGGACTGGGGTACCTTGTTATGAGTACATATAAACTTTCTTTCAATTAGTATTTTGAAAGAGACTTTGGTTTTCTTTTAGAACAAATTAGCAAAATAATATTAATTATTAACAAACCAATTTAATCTCTAATACAAAGCAGAGGGAGATAAAATTGTTGCTGATAAGAGTCTATATCTAAAGACAAATCCATCATATGTTTTGATAAGAATAAAAGAAATGGTATCGTCTAAGTGGAAAATCTGGGGGGTTATTAAATCATTGGATTATATTTGACATTTCTGAGGGAACCTGAACCTCGTCTCATTCATTCTCTTAAAACTTACATGTCTATATTGATTATGTTTATATTTTGATGTATATTTTGTACCTTTACTATTTTAATATATTTTTCTTTCTTAGTGGTTATCAAACTTTTTGGTCACAGAACTCTATAAGTTATTAAGGACCCTAAAGAGCTTTTTTATATTTATAATATTTATCAATATTTACTGAATTAGAAACTGGCCTCATTAAAAATTCTCTTAATGATGATGGTGATAATAATAAGCTCATTAAAGGTTAACATAGATAATAATTTTATTAAAGTTGAATATATTTTTAACACAAGAAAAATTAGTTATTATAGTGACATTGTCTTCTATTTTTGCAAATCTTTTTAATATCTCTTTATAAAATATAACTGGATTATTTTATATGCTCTTGCATTTAGTCTGTTGCAACATCACATGTCTTGTAGCCTCTGGGGGAACCAGAGAACCACAGGGATTCTAAGACCACACCTTGAAAACCATTTCTTTTTTCTACCCTTCATCCTCAGGTGCTGGATTTTGGATTTTTTTGTGACAGTGACAGAATTTGAACTCAAATCTACCTCATTAAAAATATTTTCTCCCCTGTCAAAACATGCTGCTGTTCCTGAGGCCTATGAATGATGGTGACAATAGGAAGTTTTAGGGGAAATGCTTCAACAGACAGTAAATGATAAGAGGAGAGTAGTGCATGGTGTATGGAAGAGGCCGCCTAGTGTGCTACACAGAAGAGATGAGAGATCTGTCACCCTAGGTAGCTTGAGATGTCTACTGCTCAAAATCCAAAGTATGCTGAGTCACCCCTGGCCCCATTTTTTCCCTCTTTATTGCTAATGCTTCACCTTTTCATTCACTGGATAATAGATGAGCAAGTGCCAGCCCGAATAGCTCATATATCCTTAAACTTCAGAATAAACCAAAGCTTATTTCCTCATCAGTGTTAGCACATTCTGAAAGTATGCAGCTATAGAATTCAACTGTTGCTTTATCAGATGCAAAATAGAATTAAGACATTACACATCTAAAATAGAACTGACTAGGGGCGCCTGGGTGGCGCAGTCGGTTAAGCGTCCGACTTCAGCCAGGTCACGATCTCGCGGTCAGTGAGTTCGAGCCCCGCGTCGAGCTCTGGGCTGATGGCTCAGAGCCTGGAGCCTGTTTCCGATTCTGTGTCTCCCTCTCTCTCTGCCCCTCCCCCGTTCATGCTCTGTCTCTCTCTGTCCCAAAAATAAATAAACGTTGAAAAAAAAAATTAAAAAAAAAAATAGAACTGACTACAATTAGCTTACATACAAACATATGAATTAATTATACTAATAATTTATCAGCTTCTTCTTGTTAAAGGGATAACCATTTTGTCCCTGTCATTTCTGAATTATAGTAACTCCAGGGATTCCCGGAGAGAATTTTAATTTTTTTAAATATATGCCAGGAAGGCAAACCTCACAGTTCTTGATACAATGGTGTGGAATAAGTATAAGACTATGCAGTTACATATTCAAATTAGAGACAGCCAAAAGTAGAAAAAAGAGCATGAGCATTAAGGACAATCAGATTTTAAAGAGTCTACTTAATGCTTTTGTGGCTCAGTTTCCTCCTTTGCAAAATAAGAAATGTAAACAACATGTTGCAATTTTTCTAGAACAATAAAGGGATGTGTGTTTTAAACATTGCTTAATGATGTCTAAATGGTGGCTGGTTATTGTTCAGTAAAGAGCTGGTCAGCATCTACTCATTGGAGCTGTGAGATATGAAGAGCCAAAACTCTATAAAATTTAGATTTAAAGTGACATATTTACTAAATTGAAAAGCTCTTCACTATAATTATTTTCAACTAGCAGTGAAAATATTTAAGAATATTTTCAATATAAATTAATAGTGAAGAAAGCTAAAATGTGTTGACCATTTGCAATGTACCCTGACCAACTTTAATCTCCTGAAAAGTATTACCTAACTTTTACAACTGCACTTTGAAGAAGTCACTATTATTATCCTCATTTTAAAGACGAGGAAAATGAGGCACAGGGAATAAGTAAGCCAGCCAAAGACCTACAGTTGATAATTTGTGGAATTGGGAATCAAACCAGACAGTCTTGATTCAGACTCTTTTTTGTTTTCTCTTGCCAAATTTTACATTTAATTTTAACTTTGTGTATAGTAAAATTTGTTCTTTTGGTTATACAGTTTTATGAGGTTTAAGTTGTGTATAGATTCAAGTAACAACCACAACAATCAAGGTGAAGGAATATAATCCTTTGAAATCACCTTTGTGCTGCTCCTTCCAGTAAAGCTTCCCCATCCTAAACACCTGGTCATCACTGCTCCCTGTATGTCCTTGTACATTGCCATTTCCGTGGTGTCATATAAATGAATTCATACTGCACGTGGTCTTCTGAGTCTGGCTTAACACATTTTATCTAGTAAAATGCATTTGAGAGTAATCCATGTTGTTGAGAGTATCAAAAGTTAAATCCTTTTTAAAGCTGTGTAATATTCCATTATTTGAATGTGTCACAGTTTGTCCACAATGAATAGTTGAAGGATATTTGGGTTGTTTCCACTTTGGAGTGGATACAAATAAAGTTAGTGATAATTCATAGAGAGGCTTTGTGTGAACCAAAATTCCAATCTCTATTGGGTAAATACCTAGAACTGGATATACTGTGTGTTATTATACAGTGTGTGTTTAACTTTATATAAAACTACTGAATTGTTTTCCAAAAATCCTGTCTCTTCTTCCATTCACATCAGCAGTATATGGTAGTTCTAGCAGTTCTACCTCTTGATCATCACTTAGTATTTTCTATTTTGCATTAAAAACCATTCTAATTAATGTAACCTCATTGATATCCATTTGCATGCCCTTAGTTCCTAAAGATGTGTATCTTCTCATGTACTTATTTGCTGTTTCATGTTTTTGGGAGGTGATGTGTATGTATGTTCAAACCTCTTCTTTGTTTCAAGAAAATTGGTTCTTTGTTTTGTTTTTGTCAAATGCTGAGCATTGTCCTATTCTGGACACAAGACATTTGGCAGGTATTTGATTTGCAAACATTTTTTCTTAGTCTGTTTTTTCCCTTTTGTCTTAAGTTACAAAACAAAAGCCTTGGATTTTGTTGAAGTCCAATTTATCTTTTTTTTTTAATTTAGTATTATCTTTTGGTATTGTGTCTAAGAACTTTTGCCTAACCTAACCTAAGATCACAAAGATTTTCTTCTATGTTGTCTTCTAAAAGGTTTGTTGTTTTACATTTTACATTTAAGTATTAGGCCCATTGTTAGTTAATCTCTGTATTAGGTGTGAGGAACAGGTCAAGGTACATTCTTTTCGCATATGGATATGTCTGATTGTTCCAACTTGTTGAAACATCTTCCTTTCTTCGTTAAATTGTCTTATACAGTATGTCAAAAATAAATTGGACAAATTGGTTTATTTCTGGACTGATATTAATCTCCTCCCTGGATCTGTGAGTCCAGCATTTCCTGATACTGTATTGACTGTATTGAGTATCATAGCTTGTTAGTAATCTTGAAACCAGGTTGTATGAGTCTTCCAACTTTGTTTTTCTTTTTCAAAATCTCTTTGGTTGTTATAATTCATCTTTCTTTCCATGAAAATTTAAATTTATCATATTGGTGACCAAAAATTCTGATGAGATTTCGACTGGGATTAGGTTCACTCTATAAATCAATTCAGAAGGAATTGACATTTTAATATTAAGTCTTCTGACAGTTAACTTAATTCTCAATTTAATTAGGACTTTGATTTCTTCCATCATTGTTCTATGCTTTTCAGCATATGAATACTCGATGTATTTTGTGGTTTTTTTCAACGTTTTTTATTTATTTTTGGGACAGAGAGAGACAGAGCATGAACGGGGGAGGGGCAGAGAGAGAGGGAGACACAGAATCGGAAACAGGCTCCAGGCTCTGAGCCATCAGCCCAGAGCCTGACGCGGGGCTGGAACTCACGGACCGTGAGATCGTGACCTGGCTGAAGTCGGACGCTTAACCGACTGCGCCACCCAGGCGCCCCTCGATGTATTTTGTTTTATTTATAACTAGAATTTTAAATTTTGGTACTGTTGCAACTGGTATTTTTAAATTTTGATTTCTATTCATTGCTAAATTTGAAATAAAATTGATTGTTTATATTGACTTTGTATCCTATGGTTTAGCTAAACCTGCTTATTCATTTTGAGTTTTTTAATAGATCCCGTAATATTTTCTACTTAGATATTCATGTTTACTGAAAGCAGAGAGAGACTGTTTTTCCTTTCTCTCTGATATGTATAACCTTTTCTTCCTCTGCTTTATCGCACTGAATAGGACTTCCAGAATTAGGTTGGATGGAAAGCAAACATTCTTTTTTCCAGCTTTTAGAAAAAAAGTATTCAGTCTTTCACCATTTTTAAAAAAATTTTAAATGTTTATTTATTTTTGAGAGAGAGAAAAAGCAGAGTGTGAGTAGGGGAAGGGAGGGGCAGAGAGAAGGAGACCCAGAACTGGAAGCAGGCTCCAGGCTCTGAGCTGTCAGTACAGAGCCTGATGAGGGGCTTGAACTCACAAACTGTCATGACCTGAGCCAAAGTCGGACACTCAACCTACTGAGCCACCCAGGTGCCCCAGTCTTTCACCGTTAAATAAGATCTTGTTTTATTTTTTGTAGCTGCTTTTTATATTAAGGAAGTTCCTTTTTATGGTAAGTTTGCAGAGAATTTTTACCATGAAAAGATACTGAGGTTGGCCAAATTCTTTTTCTTCATCTGTTAAGATGATATATAGCTTTTCTCCTTTCTCAGTGTCATGGATAACATTGATTTTCAAATATTGTACTTATCTTGCTTCCTTGAGATAAAACTCAATGGATTGTGATACATTATCTTCTTTTTATACTGTTAGATTTGATTTAAAATTTTGTTGAGAATTTTTGCTTCTATATTGTTCTGTAGTTTTTCTTGTACTATATTTCTGATTTAGGTAACAAGGTAATGGCAACCCAATGAAATGAGTTGGAAAGCATTCTTTTGTGTTTTATTTTCCAGTAGCTATTGTGTAAGATTGGTTTTTCCCCTGAATATTTAGTATAATTTACAGTGAAACAAACTGGGCCTTAAGTTTTATTTTTGTAAAATTTTCAATGCCAAATTCAATTTTTAAAATAGTTATAGACTATTCAAATTATCTATTTCTTTTTTATAAGTTGTGGAAGATTGTGTCCTTTCAGAAATTTGTAGATTTCTCAAGTTGTAAAGTTTATGAGCATAAAATCCTTTTTAAAAGTATTTCTTTATTATCTTTTTTATGTCTATAAGATCTGTAGTGATATCCCTTCCTTCAGTATTCATTTTGGTAATTTGGGTCTTCTCTATTTTTTTAGTCAGTCTACATATAAAATTGATTAATTTTATTCTCTGAAAAGAATTAGCTTTTGTGTCACTATTTTTGTATTTTTTGATTCGTTTTCATTTCATTGAACTCTGCTCCCCTTATATTTATTATTTCTATCTTTTGATTTCTTTAGTTTTCTTTTGATACATTTTTTCTAGCTTATAAGAGAGGAGCTTTAACTCTTGATTTGAGACTTAATTTCTAGTATGATAATTTAATAAATTTTCCTCCAACCAGTTCTTTAGCTACATGCCACAAATTTGAACATGTTTTATTTTTATTTTATTCAAATCAAAATATTTTTTAATTTCCCCAGAGAATTTATGACACCTGAGGTTTTTTTTTTTACACTGAAAACCATAAAATATGGATGAGACAAATTGAAGACACAAATAAATAAAAAGATATGCCATGTTAATGGATCAGAAAATTAGCATTGTTAAAGTCTCCATACCACACAAGGAAATATACAGATTCAATGCAATCCTGATCAAAATTCCAATGAAATTGGTTACAGAGATAGAAGAAACAATTCTAAAGTTCATTGAACCACAAAAGGTCCTGAATAGTCAAAGCAATCTTGGGAAGGAAGAATGGAGCTGGAGGCATCATAGTATTCAATTTCAAACTGTATTACAAAGTTATAGCAATAAAAACAATATGGCATTGGCATAAAAAGACACATAAACCAAAGGAACAGAATAGAAAGTCCAGAAATAAACTAAAGCATGTATAGTCTATTAATTTTTGATAAAGGCACCAAGAATACACAATGGAAAAAGGGTAATCTCTTCAATAAATAGTGTTGAGAAAACTGGATATTCATATGCAAAAAAAAAAAAAAAGAAACTGGACTCTAGTTTTATACCATACACAAAAATCCATTTAAAATGATGAAAGACTTCAGATTTTAATCTGAAACCATAAAAAATCCTGGAAGAAAACATAAGGCAAAAGCTCCTTGACATTGGCACTGGCAATGACATTTTGAGATGACACCAAAAGTGCAAGTAACAAAAAGCAAAAATAGACAAGTGGCATTACATCAAACTAAAAAGTCTCTGCACAGCAAAAGAAACAAGATGAAAATGCGATCTGCAGAATGGGAAAAAATATTTGCAGACTACATTTCTGATAAGAGCTAACATCTAAAATATGTAAGGATCTCATACAACTCAATAGCAATTTTTTTTATTTTAAAAATAGGAAAATAGCCAGAATAAACATCCCCCCACCCAGAGAAGACATATAAATGGCCAACAGGTATATGAAAAGGTACTTGAGATCACTAATCATTGGAGAAATGAAAATCAAAATCACAGAGACATCACCTCATACCTTTTCAGATGGCTGTTATGAAAAAGATAAAAACAAGTGTTGGCAAAGATGTGGAAAAAAGGGACTCTTGTGCTCTGTTGGTGGCAATGTAAATTGGTAGAACCACAATGGAAAACAATATGGAGGTTCCTCAAGAAACTAAAAATAAAACTATCATATGATCCAGAAATCCCTCCTCCAGATCCTTCTTCCAAAGAAAATGAGAGATATGTGCTCTTTCAAATTGATTCCAGCATTACTCACAATAGCCAAAATATGGAAACAACTTAAATGTCCATCAGTGGATGAGTGAATAAAAAAAAGCACATATATACGATGGAATATTACTGAGCCTTAAAAAAGAAGGAGATCCTGCCATTTGCAACAACATAAATGAACCCAGAGGGTATTATGCTAAGTAAAATAAGCCAGACACAGAAAAATAAAAAAACTACATGACCTCACTTATATATGGAATCTAACAAAGTCTAATACATAAAAGTAGAGAGTAGAATGGTAGTTGCCAGGGGTGGGTAGTAGGAGTGAAGAGATGTTAGGTAGAATGAATAATCTAGAGATCTAATATTTCATAACATGGCTATAGTTAATAACACTGTATTGGATACTGGAAATTTGCTGAGAGTAGATTTCAAGGGCTCTCACCACATAGACAAAAAAGATAACTGTAAGGAGATATGTTAATTATCTTGACTATAGCGATCATTTCACTATGTATATGCATATCAAATCAAGTATGTAGTACACCTTAAATATGTACAATTTTTATTAAAACTATTTTTTTTTTACTTTGTAATATCTGGCAATTTTTCTATCTTCTGTTTTTGAATCCTAGCTTAATTCTATTATAGTCAGAGAACATAGTTTCTGTGAACTCAAGTTCTTCCAGTTTATTTGTTTTATGGCTTAGAATGTGGTGTATTTTAGTGAAAATTCCATATGCATTTAAAAAGGTTCTATATTCTGCCATTTTTGTTCATTCTATAAATGTCAAAGTTATTCAGGCATTTTATATCTTTAATGATTTTCTGTCTATTTTTTTCCCTCAATTACCAAGTGAGAAGTGTTGACATTTATAATTACGTGGATTATCTATTTCTCTTCACAATTTATTCAGTTTTGTTTCATGTATTTTTGAGTTCTGTTTATAAATGTTTATTTATTTTGCACTATTGCCTTGGTAAATTGATTTTTATAATGATGGAATGCATCTCTTTAACCCTAGTAACTTTTCATAGCTTACATAGATTTAATAGTTTACCACTTTTCATAGTGCATAAAATTTCAATCACATAGGTCTCTTTACCCTGACACTTGTATATATAGGTGTCATGTGTATTGTATTTATATGCATTAACCCCCATATATGTTAACACATTTTGTTTTCAACAGTAATAAATATTTTAAATAATTTCAGAAGGAATATTAATTTGTTAATTTCATTCACCCTTTCTTCCTTGATTTCTGAATTCTGATATTCCCTCTCACCAGTGTTTCTGGCCAGAAAGACAATTTTTAGTTAGGGTTTTAGTCATCCATTATATTTTACAGTTCTACATAACTGGGTCCACCTTCAGGGTGAAGCTTTGAGAGAAAAAATAAGGAAAAATAATGTATTATTCCTTAATACTCTTTGGATAACAGAAGACCCTTTTCACAATTTCTCTGGGCAGAGAATCTTTGCTCAGTGTTTTACATGCCTGCCTTCACCACGGTGGAAAAGCTGCTGTCTGCAGATGGAACTGGCCTTGGAGCCTGACAGGAGAGAAAAAGGGAGAAAAAGAAAGGAAAAGAAAATGAGACCCACCTCCCTCCCCCCATTCACACTCTGCTGTATAAGATATGTATTTCCCAGTCCAATACCTGGAAATCAAGGATTTCTCTGGGGATATTTGCTTTCATCTCCTGGGTTGTTAAAGGGCTTAGTGTGACTTCAGGTCAAAGCCAGAGGGCAAGAGAGAAAAAAAAAAAGGTGAAACTCTGTTATGAATATTTCTTCCAGTTTTGACTTCCTCAAATTCTTTTTTTTTTGTTTTGTTTTGTTTACCTTTCAGCGTGCTCAGGTAGATTCTTTTCTGTCTAGAGTTTTTAGTTGTAATAAGTAGGAGAGATAGGCTTTAGTGAGCTTTATCTTGGCCAAAGAAAGCCATCAAAACCTTTAATTTTAACTACTTCATTACAAATGAAACTCAATAATACTCATAAATGTATTCACCATGAATATATTCTTTAAGATTCCAAGAAAAATAAGTTCAGAAGAAAATATCGAAATTCATAAATACATGTTTTGAAACAAATATACTCTTTGACAAACAATCTTTAAGAGTTGATCATTCAATGGTTTGACTTGGGACAAATTGATCCAGAGCTTATGGATATTGGAAAAACAAATAATTTATGGTACTTAAGTCCATGGTTTCCTTGCAAAAAAAAAAAATAGATAAGTAATGTAAGGAGGAAGAGAAGAAAATTAACATCTCTTTTCATTTCTTGCCATAACTTGAGTCTCATCACTCATTTTATCCCTGAATGATCTGGCTTTTATCAGATGATAACTAACTGTAATTGAAAGAAATGACAAATGGAGGTAAAGTAAGTAACCGGTTTGGAGCGACTATTGAGAGCAGGATGAAAATAAACAGATGGGTTATTAAAAAGTCAAATGACTCACTCGTCTCCTTAATTCCCCAAACATAGCAAATAAGATAAATTTTTCCTAAAAAATGTGTCTTCTCATTGCATCTCCATTTCCTCTGTTGCTTTCCTAGACTAGTGTCTCCTTTTCATCAGGATCATCTGAAAAAACTTTCTAGAGAAGGGATATGTAATGTTTATTTGCAGGCATTCTAAGGACTATTTTGGCAAAGCATTGACTTTTTCCCTTTCAATGTTTCAACCTCCAAGCATTTGTTCAAATTCATCTCCTTATACAATGAAACAATTTTACCTCTTATGACTGCCTTATGATGAGATTGGGGTCAAGAGGTGATAAGAGATGGGGATGTCTGCTGTGGATGTTACTTAGCTAAAAAAAATAGTTATTTTCTATTTTGACATCAAAGTTTGAATGTGTCTTCTTCAAAATGTCTGCCTCAAAGAGATACGTAAAATGTTCTGTTTCTAGAAAAAGGCATCCAAGCAAGGAAAATAATATTTATGAATAAAAATCGGTAAATACAAGCATCACATAACAAAAAAAATAAATAATTCCAGATAGAAGAAAATATGCATTAAAAAGCAATAACATTATGTCTAAGAAAATTGCAAATGCCACTTTAAGGAGATCCCTGAAAATGTGGAGAAGATTTTAAATTTGAAAGCCCAGCAAAGTTGGAGAAATCTCTTGAAGATTTGGGAATAAATGAGTGACAAGAGAGTTGGGTCTCAGTGAAAGTGCAATGAGCCTAGTATGAAGATCCCAAGGTCTTGCTGAGGTGTTGCCTGAAGTTATTTTCTGACTTAGGCATATCATTTCACCAGTTAGGTCTTGGTATATTTTCAACTAAGATTAAGAAATTGTTGAAAATGAGGGCGCCTGGGTGGCTCAGTTTGTTAAGCATCTGACTTAGGCTCAGGTCATGGTCTTGTGGTTGTGAATTCGAGCTCTGATTGGGCTCTGTGCTGACAGCTCAGAGTCTGGAGCCTGCTTTGGATTCTGTGTCTGCCTCTCTGTCATCTCTCATTGTTCTCATTCTTTTTGTCTCTCTGCTTAAGATCCAGTTTTCAAGGATAGTGCACTAAATCTACCTTAAGTTTACTTTCTCACCTCTTAACTAGTGAGTGGTTATTCTTGATCAACTGGCTCATCAAAGGTTTCAAATAATGGGAGTTGGTAGCTCCCTAAAGTGACTAGAACACTGTTACCAAAATAAGGGATGTTTATGTCTACTCAGATTCTAAAGGCAAAAGATGTCTATAACATGGAATTTGAAATTTGGTATTATCTCTCTGACCTAGCCTATTTCCAATCCCTAAAGATAAGTATATATTATGGATTAGATATGGCTGTCTACTTGACAAATGTTTGACATATAAATGTATATAAATATTATAAATAATGTTATACAAATATATAAGTACTATATAGAGACATATACTATATATTATATAAATATATGTTTCTAATATGTAATAAGATACATGCTTCTAATATATAATGTATATGTATTCTAATATATAAGATATAACATATATTTCTAATATATAATAAGATATAAATATTTCTATATATGTGTATCTATATATGTTTTAATTGAGACCTTAATGGTATTTTAAAGCTACTTAAAGTGTCAATGTCAAAATGGCGGCTTTAAGGCCATATCGTGTCAACAACTTACTATTCCTCATACAACTGTCATTTTTAAAATTCAAATTCTTCCTATTATACAATCTTTTCCTATTGTTCTAGTACTTAATAACTTCTTTCCTTCCATTTTTATGGGTTATTATAAAAAAACATAATTTAGTACTTTTATGTAGAGGAGTACCTGCCTTGTGTAACAGTGGCCTAGAAAAATAGATTTACATTTTGCTTTGCTAATTACTGGTTATCTCATTTTGGTCAGTAAATTGGACTTACCAGGTGTCAGTATTCCCAATGTTAAAGCAGATGAGTTAGATGATCTTTAACACCTAGTAAAATTATAGCCACCTCATATAGGTATTGTAAATGCTCTGTAATATTCTTTTGTCCCCACAGTATTTCAGGATTCTTTATATGTGAACTATTCTTTGAAATGTTACAAAGATGTTATAAAATTTACCAAAAATACTAAAGATAGTTTTATTTAAAGTAGCATTTTTTCTTCAAGCATTTTTTAAATAAAAAAAATAACCTATTTGTAGTTGAAATAACTGAAATAGCTTTATTAGTAATGTGATAACCAGATGCTTCTAAAATTTTAAATAAAATTGACTGACCAATGAAATAGCATGAAAATATTGAGATTATATACATAAAGAAGTATAAAATCTGGAGTACCTGATGGCTCAGTCAGTTAAGTGTCTGACTTCAGCTCAGGTCATGATCTCACGGTTCATGGGTTTGAGCTCCACACTGATAGTGTGGAGCCTGCTTCGGATTCTCTCTCTTTCTGCCCCTTCCCTACTTACGCTTTCTTTCTCTCAAAATAAACTTTTAAAAAAGAAATAGTTTTTTTTTAAGAAGTATAAACTCTATTATTTCTCAGATAATTTTTCAGATAAAAGTTTAGAATTAAAAAATAAGTAGCCACAGTACAATGATGACATTTAATGAGATTACTCTTATTCCAAAATACAACATACTTAAGATTTATCTAGAAGCAACAATAGTATATGTGTCAGGATGTGCAATAAGAACTCTAGGGTGTTATATTATTCCTTCTTCCATTTTGGTTGCATCTTTCTATGCATTTGGTATTACTTAAAATTGAAATATTCAATGTTTGAAATTTTTTTAACAGGCTACGTTATTGGAAAATATGGGTCTTATTAGTTATGCGGAATTATTTTCCATGTTACTGAAATTGGACCATACAGTACTAATTTCAGATGAAAACATTACAGTGATGGATACAAAGTTTACTGACATTCCAGTGTGTTTGTACTTGCCAAAGAAGAAGTCAGAAAGCCAGAGACGGGCTGTAATTTTTATTCATGGTGGTGCCTTTGTTATGGGAAGTTGCAGTAAGTGTATCTTATATAAGCAAACGTGTGTGTGTGTGTGTGTGTGTGTGTGTGTGTGTGTGTGTGTGTTGCATATTATGTAGATATATATTCAAATATATTTGTATATATAACTGACAGAACTTTATTTCTATGTTATTTGTGTTTGTGACTATGTGTATGTATCTTAGAGACTTTACCAATCATAGTTTAGACATATTTTTCACAAACTTCTTAGAAAATAAGTATATTAGATTTTAGTTTTTTGAAAAACTTTATCAAATAAAGTTACATTGACGTTGTAAAATTGGAAATTCAATTATTAACCTTAAAACCTAACTTTGAAATTAGCAAATGACCTGACTTCAGGTTCAGAAAGATAGAAGTGAACAAGATATTGTAAATGTTGAGTCAGAACTGATATTATTTACAACTTCCAAGTAGCAAATACATGTTCATATTGTAGACTGTGATACAACAATACTTGTTTTGGGACTTAGAATCCAATGCATAATTCTGAACTTAAAATAAAACATAAAATAGAACTGTATAATCAGCTCTTCCCATAAATGCTATCCTCATCTAGTGTTGGAGATGATTTTAAGAAATGCTAGTGGAGTAGCTAAAATGCTTATACATTCCACAAACATTCACACAGACACAAACTCAAACATGCTCTAACATACACACACTGAGTTATACATATTAACATATATACAGAGTTGCTTGTAGAATGTCAGTATTAGGGAGTCACCACACAGCATAAAACACAAAGAATGTTTTACAAGACACTCAGAAGATAGAAGAAGCTAATGGTAAGGCTCCTTTCCTTGAAGAACCCACAGCCTGGGTCATTAAACCCAGATTGACTCCATGATCTGTTAATGTTTCAAGACTACTACATATGCGACTGTAATCAGGTGGATGGTCAACTTTTATTTTGTTAGGTAAGCACATTCTTAGGTACTATTGTCACAGTCTTAGAAATAAAGAAATAGAGAATGATAAAGTAACTTGTTCAAAGTCCTACTGTTAGTAAGTGGTAGGACCAGTAGTCAAAACTAAGCTTGTCAGCAGGACCCACAGCGTTCACCCTCACCCTACTAGTGAGCAGCCTCATCATGTGGCTTTAAGATGCTGTGTTCTATATGTCCTTACTTTCTCTCCTTCATGCCAATGACTACTGTAAACCTTCAGCACTCTTTCCAGCCCTCAGCTGATCCCTCCTGAGCTATCAGGGATGTATGTCCATAATCCACCACTGCTCCCCTCCTCCCACATAAGGACTTTCAAATGTCCTTAAAAATTATTAGCACCTTATTAATCCTCAGCTTCACTTCTTTCTAACTGTGTCCTAGGAAAAGGCATTTTTATCTTCGGGCACAGTTGAATCTCTCTACTTTCCTCCTATTATTTGGTTTATCAGTACTTCTATTTCATTTTTCTACCTACAAGCATGTCATCCCAGTTGACTCCTAAGTGCTACTACCTCTTCTCCTTTGTTCCCAAATCCTTCTCTGTACGTAGTCCTCTTTTATTTCTCAGACTCATTTCTATATACTGTGGAGTTTATTTTCCCATTTTGAATACTTCTTTAAGCTGTGTAATTTGAGAATGGCCATTCCCTTCTGTTTCACTGAAATGGCCATTTCACCCTCTACTCCTTTGGTTGTGTGAAACAAATTTCTTTGAACTTCCTTTTGCCTCTCGCCTTTCCCTTCATCTGTATCTCCCTCTCCAAAACAATACAAATAGAAACAAACACAAAAACAGCTTCTCCATTTTTATACTTTATAAGTGTTCATGTTTCCCAGTATTCCTTTCTGTAGCTTTTGAATCTGCAATGCTCTTTTATTTAGTTCTTTAAACTTTTCAAACTTACCCACTCCCACCCACTGGCTGATTTCCCAAGGAATTTTATCACCAGTTATTTTCCTTCATGGTTTTAGTTTGTGCCGCCACTTTTCTCCAAATTCTTACATCACTTGTGCTTAACATTTATTTCTCTGAGGTCTTTATGCATTCTCATGACTCTGTCTTTAAGTATATTTTCTTCTGCAATGACATTCTCCATTTGGTGGTAGTCATCAAATCTTATATCTTTGAATCCTTCTACATCGCAACAGAAAAAGTGAAAATAGAGGGATTCCGCCAGTTAATCAATCATATTTCAGTCACTATCCACAAATATAGATGGTTTTCTATTGTTCTTTATTGACAGGGTACACTTTTATATTCTTCTTTTTTTTTCTTTCATTTCAGGGCAGACGGCTTATGACTTCCTGAATAGATGGACAGCAAATAAACTTGGTGCTGTTGTTGTGGGAATAGAGTAAGGCAATCATTTTTTTTTTTTAATTTGGGACTATCTCAGAATTTTAAGGCATTGTCAGAGTGAGAGATCTTAGTTGCTCATGATTTTTTTCTGAATTTCCAAAAATATACTGGAAAGACTAGCAAATGTCAAGTACTTTCTAGCTTCTCACTTACCAAGAAACTCTAACATGTTTTGGGCTTGAAGTCTCTAGGTGTATATCTGCACTATGTAATTTATAGGAGAGATGGGAAAAGAAAATTCTTCATACTGAGGGTGAAGTAGAGTATACCTGAATTTACAAATGACTTTCCAACCATTGAGCCAAATAACTTACTATACTTAAATACTTATATTTCAAAGCTTTTAATTTTTTGCATTTAAAATTAAACTTTTTTTTCTCAAATATTATAAGGATTTTATTTTGAATCAAGTTTCTAAGTAGTGCTCATGATATAAAACATGGAATGTCATCTTGAAGAATTTTAACCTAAATAAATTTCTTACATTAGACACTTTCAAATCATTTACTCTCTGATTTGATGCTTTTAAAATCTCTTGTGTCCTCCCAGCAGTGGTTCTGAAAAAATTTGAATTACCAATTACATTGAGAATCTGATGAACACTACAGAGCATCTCCCCTACTAATTGTTGTTTTGCTGAAAAGTGTACATGCAATTTTACGAGGATAAAGACACAATCCTTGTCTCTCTCATCTTCCCATAGAGCCAACATTTTAAAACCTTTATACCAGAATTTACTTTTTATTTTAAAAATAGAAGTTGGTAGTAAATCTGGGTTCAATTGGTGAGATTAAAATTTCAGAGTGGGGCCAATTTGGGTTATTGGACCTGTTGGTTAAACTGAGTTGCTTAGATACATGCAACTGAAGTTTAATTATATATGCTTTGTTACTTTCTCTTTTTTTCTTAAGCTATAGTCTAGCTCCTCAATATCAATTTCCTGTTCCCCTTGAAGATGTCATTTCTGTGGTCAGATTCTTTCTACAGGATAACATTCTTGCAAAATATGGAGTGGATCCTTCCCGAATCTGTATTTCAGGTGATAGTTCTGGGGGCACATTGGCAGCAAAAGTTACTCAACTGGTATGTTTTATGTGTTATATATGTTGATAGTACACATATGTTATAATTCTAACACAAAAGAATCATTTTATTTGTTAGGATATTTTTATTGGACTTGTGTGTGTTTTTTAAAATTTAAATCCAAGTTATTTAACACATAGCATAATAATGATTTCAGGAATAGAATTTAGTGATTCATCACTTACAGATAACACCCAATGCTCATCCCAACAAGTTCCCCCCTTAATTCCCATCACTTCTTTAGCCCATCCCCCCCACCCAACACCCCACCAGCAACCCTCAGTTTGTTCTCTAGATTTAAGAGTCTCTTATGTTTGCCTCCCTCTCTGTTTTTATATTAATTTGCTTCCCTTCCCCTATGTTCATCTGTTTTATTTCTTAAATTCCATGTATGAGTGAAATCATACAGAATTTGTCTTTCTCTGACTAACTTATTTCACTTAGCATAACATACTCTAATTCCATCCACGTTATTGCAAATGGTAAGATTTCATTCTTTTTGATTGCTGAGAAATATTTCATTGTATGTATATACCACATCTGCTTTTTCCATTCATTAGTTGGTGGATGTTGGGCTTTTTCCATAATTTGGCTGTTTATAGCGTTGCTATAAACATTGGGGTACTTGTGCCCCTTCGAATCAGCATTCTGGTATCTTTTGGATGAATACCTAGTAGTACAATTGCTGGGTCCTAGTGTAGTTCTATTTTTAATTTTTTGAGGAACCTCCATGCCATTTTCCAAAGTTGGTTTGTGTTTTACACTGTGAAATGGCAAATATATAAAACCAACCTAATGTCCTTTTGCATAATTTTTTCTGTAGACAGATGTGGCTTTAGAGGCATTAAGGGGAGACTACATATATTGCTAAATAAGGATTTGATTCAGCCATCAAGTTTCAGAAAAATAGGACAATGTCTAGGAACTACTATTGAATATCACAAGGGATTTTTTTGTTCTACTTAGCTAAATTGTAAAATCTTCCAAGCATTTGGCATTATTGTAATCCATGTTTTAAATCCAGTAGAATGTCATCAGATAGCATTTGGGGCATGTGCCATGCTTGTATGGAAGAATCACTACTGTGATGAAGAAGAACAATGGCCTAGGCTAAACTCTTGCTTTGTATAGTTAAGTAATAACCATCCAAACAATTGATATATTTGAAAATTGAATTCAGCCCCACACATAGTTCCTACTCCCAAAACCACTTATGGAACAAAATTAGCATAAGAGGAGGGACATATACATTTACAATCAGCAGAATCTATTTACTTATTTTGTGGGATCACTTTTACTAGCTTGAGAATGTATCTGTTGAATCTCTCTCCTTCATTTTTGTTTATATGGTCACCGTTTCTTCCACTCAGTTTATGAGATGATCCATTTTTTTTTCTAGAAAATTATCTGTCTGAGGATGCTAGGGACGGATCAAGGGCATAGGAGAGATTCTGTTAGGGAAATTGGTCTTAGCTTCTTTATGAACTTGTGACACTGACTATACAATGAGTATACATTTTAGAGTTGGCTGGATATCATTTCCTCTTGTGAGGTACTACTGAGATTACAGTTAATTGCCTCATTTGGTATGTCACCTACTTTGGTGAGGGGATTGGCTTTCAAAATCACTCTCCAGATACCTAGATTTACATGTACTATGGCAGCAGGAATAGCCATTTGCCCAGATGTCATAGTTGTAGAAGCTGGTCTGTGGCTCAGGTAATTTTTCTTGAGAGATTAACTCTCCTGTAGTGTTTAGGACTAAGAGAGAAGGAACGGGAAATATATGGTAGCTTTTCTCACCCCATCACTGAGAGCTTAGGATATCTCGTACCTCTGGTAAGATAGAGAAACTCCAGATACAATGCTCCATGTCTTTGCCTGCCCTTCAAATTTTCATAAATTCCTCTGCTTATTTACCATCACAATACATTATGTTCTCCAGAAGGCAACTTGTATATTAGGAATATTTCCTTTAACTTGGTCCAACTCCTTCTAAATTTAGTTAGTATGTGTGTTTGAGCATTCATATTTTATTGTTACAGTCTTTCTTCTCAGGTTACTTTAGATCAAAAAGTAATTTTTAAACATAGCTCGTAATCTTCTCTAAGAATCTCATTATTATAATTTTATTTCATGGTCATATATGAATAAACATGTGTAAGTGTTTGATGTATATGTGTATCATAACTGCTGAAAGCAGGCTGATGCATGCATTTTAATGCCCTTAAAATAAAGTCTAAGTATTATGAAAAGAAATAACCATTAGGTCCTGTATTGGTTTTGTAACTATTTACATCATAACTGCTCATATATTGGAGTAAAACCTCCCAATCGTATAGTTTGGAGTCTTTTCACATTTTATTATCAATTTTTTTCAGGTACAAAATGATCCAGAATTCAAAAATAAAGTTAAGGCACAAGTTTTAATTTACCCTGGCTTGCAGGCGGTGGATGTTTTAATGCCCTCTCACCGACAAAATGAGCATGGTCCGATTCTGTCAAGGGATATGGCAATTAAAATGGGATGCCTGTACTTGACCAAGGATAAAGCACTGCCCCAAGCAATGAGAGAAAATCAACATATGCCCCATGGATCAAGACATCTGTTCAAGTTGGTTAACTGGAGTACTCTTCTTCCTGAAAAATATAGAAGGAATCACATATATACTGAACCAATTATTGGGAAGCTTAACTCTTCATATCCAGTACTTTTGGATAGCAGGTTATCACCCTTGTTAGTCACTGATTCCCAATTAGAAAAATTGCCACTAACTTATATCATCACCTGTGAACATGATATCCTAAGAGATGATGGACTTATATACGTCTCACGACTTCGAAATGCTGCAGTTAACGTTTCTCATGACCACATAGAGGATGGGGTCCATGGAGCACTTTTTTTCATGACAACACCATTTTACTTACGTGTAGGCATTAGAATAAGTGATAAATATATTAATTGGCTTGAAGAAAATCTATAAATAGTACATGTAGCTAGCTAATTATTTAGTAATATAATCCAAAGGTTATATTTGAAAGTTTGTGACTTTAAGGAACAGAACAATGATATTCTTTTTGAATAAATGTAAGTTTAAAAGCAAAGATTACTGTGTACCTTTGAACAAGTTACCTAATTTCCCTAAACTTGGATCTTAATAAATGTAGAGATTCACTGTATTAATCCCATTAAATACAATTTATTTTTCTTGATAAGTTTTAAATATGCACCAATAATAGTAATTTTTTTTTTTAAAGTGTGATTATAAACAAAACAAGCAGGACAGTATCCAGGTAGTGATAGGAATGGTAGTGGTAAGTGAGGAGAAATTTTAAAGAAGAAAAGTCACAATGGCATTTGTGTGTAGGAGGAAAACTACATTATATTGAAAACCTGTTTTTTCAATTAATGGTCCATACATTAATTGTATTCACCAAATGTAAATTCCATTAGGTTTTTTATTTTTTTCAATTCACCTAATACAAACAAAATCTGCTTTCAAATATATTGCTCAGTTTCTTATAGAAGGAAAGGATTAACATGTAGACTATAAATTCTTTCAAAAGCCTAAATATTTGGCTCTCACTATGCTTTTTTTTTTAAATTAAGTTTATTTATTTATTTTGAGAGAGAGCACAAGTCGGGGAGGAGCAGAGAGAAGGAGAGACAGAATCCCAAGCAGGCTTCATGCCATCAGTGCTGAGCCCATTGCAGGACTCGAACTCATGAATTGTCATGAACTGTGAGATCATGACCTGAGCTAATATCAAGAGTCAGATGCTTAAGCAACTGTGCCACTGAGGCACCCCCTCACCCCCACCCAACACTCAAACTTTTAAAAATATTGATTGCTATATTATCAATCCAAGAAAGTTTCTAGTCACATTCTGAACACTGATTAAATGAAGAAGCAGAATGTAGTTCTAATGACCTGAAGATACTAGGATGACATAAAATCCTGGGTGATGTGCTCTCACATGGGGGACACATAGGTTGTGTCATGAAATTATAGGTATAACTTTGATAACATTTATAAATTTGGTTTTACTACATATTAACAAAGTTATTGAGTAAGAAACTTTTGCAATCCTTTAATGCTGTTTGAATCATTCTATAATATGTCACATAAATCAATATTGGTTCAGTGTGGGAGAAGACAAAGATAAGCAGTAAAACAGACTAGAAAATACAGAATCCCAATATCGATGAATTTCTATGTGGAAGAACAAAAGTGGAACACAATAGAGGGTTAATTAAGGTGGTAGAGTATTAAGGGGCCCTGGACTTGCCTTGTTCCTCGAACATAGTTAGATTAACATCAAATCATTTCGAACATTTAGGAAATTGATCTGAGGATTAAGAGAAGTATCTCCACAATTAGAGGGCGAGAACTTGTCAGGTATGAAGTGCAGAAATGTGAATTGGGGGAAAGAAGCCCACAGTGGCACAGAGAGAGGAGAGAGTGAGCTGGGGAGAAACAGCAGCACATAGGATTCCTACTAGAAAAACACTTCGCCAAAATGGGGAGTTGGGAGGAACTGACTATTGCAAGTTTTTACAAACAGAAGAGCTCAAAATTCTGAGATTTTAGGAGTCCACAACATATGCTATAGTCAAGCCACACGGGCAGTGGTGCTCCTGGAGAGAAGGAAGGTGGAGGTATCCCCTGTGTTGCACGGGGAGAAAACATTCCCCTTCTTGGAGTACATACAGAGGAGGGTATATTGCTTCTCCAAGGGCAAAAGACCCAGAGAGCATCATTGAATGGCCATTCATCAGCAAAGGACAGAAGTGCACGGAGAGGGCAGATAACTTGGTCACTGTTTTTCACTGTACTTCAACATAAACTCCAAGCACCTGTGAGGTCATGCAGCTGCTTTTCTGGGACAAAATGGCACCAGACATAGCACAGTGAAGTCTCCTCCAGAGGAAGGGAGTGGGTCCACACCGTGTCAGGCTCTTTAAGATTTGGAGTTTTGAATCCCAACCATGCCAGAGATAAAACACAGGAGATTGTGGTGCCAGGTGTTTGAGGGCCTGGCACAGGCAGGTATCTGACAGAAGTCTGAAACCCAAGAGGGGAGTTGGTTCACTTGTCTTTAAGGGTTTCCTGAATAGGGGTGGGTGAGAGCTCCCCTCTCCAGGGAGGAGAGAGTGGGATGATGTCATCTTCACCCCACCCACCAGCACTGTTGGACTTCAGTGGACTTTGCTCAGTGAGCAAAAAAAAAAAGTGCCCGTGATGCAGGTTGGAGCCACTTATACCAAACCCCAACCTCTGCATATTGCAGGTGCATCTTAAGGCAGGTCTGACTGTGAACCAGTGCAGAAAGCCTGTCGCACATAGAACAAATGCATGCGCCAAGTGTACACATCATAGAGTGCTCCAAAGCGTGAGTTTCAGTTCTGATAGAAATAGGACCAGGATTTCTTTTTTTTTCATTCTTTAGATTCGGCTTGTAGTTTTTGTTTGGTTGTTTTTACATTTGCTTCCTTTTTTTTTTCTCTCTCTCTCGTTTTCTTTGAAATCAGGCTTATAGTTTTTTGTTTGGTGTTTTGTTAGTTCCTTTTCATTTTCTTTTTTTTTGGATCGGGCTTATTTTAACAAACAAATCAAAGCACACCTAGTTAAAGGTCCAAACAATCCTCCATGCAAGAAAGGAGGAACTCTACAGAGGACTGACCTGTGGAAAAGAGCAGCAAAAACACAACAGCAAAGTGCACAAAGCACACACCAGAAACACTTCCTGAAGTGCTATGCCCTGGACGATGTATGAACCCTTCTTAATATAGCATTACTGTCAGGAGCAGGAAACATAACAAGCTTTCATAACATGAAGAAAGAGAAACCTAGACAAAATGACATGACAGAGGGATTCTGCTCAAAAGACAGATCAAGAAGAAACCACATGTAGGGATTTACTCAAAAACAGATATAAGCCATATATCTGAACAAGAATTTAGAACAACAGTCATAAGAATGCTAGCTGGGCTTGGGAAAAGCATAGAAGACACCAGATAAAATACTTAAAAACTAGTCAGGTCAAAATAAAAAAATGCCAATATAACTGAAATGCAAAACTGGATGTAATCATAATGAAGATGGAAGAGACAGAGGAATGGCTAGGTAATACAGAAGATAAAATTACAGAAAATAATGAAGCTGAAAAGAAGGGGGAAAGGAAACTATTAGATCATGAATATATACTTAAGTGATCCACAAAGCATAATAATATCTGTATAAAAGGAGTCCCAGAAGAAGAAGAGTGAGAAAAAGAAGGTTTATTTGAACAAATTACAGCTGAGGACTTCACTAATTTGAGGAAGGAAACAGGCATTCAAATCCAAGAGGCCAAGAACTCCCCTCAGAATCAACAAAAACAGGACAATACCAAGACACATCATAGTGAAACTTGCAAAATACAAAGATTGAGAATTCTGAAAGCAGCTGGGGACAAAACGTCCTTAATGTACAAGGGTAGATGCATAAGGTTAGCAGCAGACCTATCCACAGAAAACTGGCAGGCCATAAGAGAGGAGCATGATATATATCATGTGCTAAGAGGGAAAAATATGCAGCCAAGAATACTTTATCTAGCAAGGAAGGAGAGAGAGAGTTCTCAACACAAGGAAAAACTAACGGAGTTTGTAAACAGTAAACCAGCTCTGCAAGAATTATTGAAGGCGACACTTGGGGAAGAGCGACAAAGGCAACAAAGACTAGTAGCAACAGAGACAATGTACAGGAATAGTGACTTTCTGGGTAGCACGATGGTACTAAATTCATATCAATAATTACTCTGAATGTAAATGGACTAAATCCTCCAATACACATGATACACATAGGGTATCATAATGGATAAAAAACAAGACTTATTGATATACTTCTTACAAGAGACTCATTTTAGACACCTTCATATTGGAAATGAGGAAATAGCCATTTATCATGCTAATGGAGAATGTGATACACCACATTAATAAAAGAAAGTATAAGAACCATGTGATCTTCTCAGTAGTTACAGAAAAAGCATTTGACAAAACACAGTATCCTTTCTTAATAAAAACCCTCAAGAAAGTAGGGATAAATGGAACTTACCTCAATATCATAAAGGCCATATGCAAAAGGCCCATAGCTAATATCATCCTCAATGGAGAAAAACTGAGAGCTTTTCCCCTAAGGTCAAGAACACAACAGGGTTGTCCACTCTGACCACTGTCAGCTTGGTACTAGAAGTTGTTCAGCTTGGTACTAGAAGTCCTAGCCTGAGATATCAGATAATAAAAAGAAATAAAAGGCATCCAACTTGGCAAGGAGGAAGTCAAACTTTCACACTTCATGGATGTTACTATACTTTATGTAGAAAACCTGAAAGACTTCACCATAAAATTTCTAGAACTGATACGTGAATTCAAGAAAGTCACAGAATATAATATCAATGTACAGAAATTGGTTGCATTTCTATACACCAACAAAGAAGCAGCAAAAAGAGAAATCAAGGAATCAATCCCATTTACAATTGCACCAAAAACCATAAGATACCTAGGAATCAACCTAACCAAAGAAGTAAAAGATCTGTACTCTGAAAACTATACAACACTAATGAAATAAATTGTAGACACAAATGGAAAACCTTCCATGTTCATGGATTGGAAGAGCAAGTACTGTTAAAATGTCTGTTCTACCCAAAACAATCTACATATTTCATGTTATCATAATAACATTGGCATCTTTCGCAGAGCTAGAAGAAACATTCTAAAACTTGTATGTAATCAAAAAATACCCCAAATATCCAAAGTAATGTTGAACAAGAAAAGCAAAGTGGAGGCATCACAATTCTAGATTTCAAACTGTATTACAAAACTGTAATCATCAAGAGGGTATGGTACTGGCACAAAACAAATAGATCAGTGGAACAGAATAGAGAACCCAGAAATGGATCCACAACTTTATCATCAACAAATCTTTGACAAACAAGGAAAGAATATCCAATGTAAAAAAGACAGTCTCTTCAACAAATGGTGTTGGGAAAACTGGACAGCCACATACAGAAGAATGAACCTGGACAACTTTCTTATGCACAAAAATAAATTCAAAATGGATAAAAGGCCTAAATGTGAGACAGGAAACCATCAAAATCTTAGAGGAGAACACAAGCAACAAACTTTGACCTCAGCCAGAGCAACTTCTTACTAGACACATCACTGAAGGCAAGGGACACAAAAGCAAAATTGAACTATTGGTACTTCATTGAGATAAAAAGCTTCTGCACAATGAAAGAAACAATCCACAAAACTACAAGGCAACCTATGGAATGAGAGAAGATATTTACAAGTGACATATCAGATAAAGGTCTAGTGTCCAAAATCTATAAAGAACTTATCAAACTCAACATCCAAAAAATATATATAATAATCGAGTTAAGAAATGGGCAGAAGACATGAACAGATATTTCTTCAAAGAAGACATACAAATGGCTAACATATACATGAAAAAATGCTCAAATAAGAAATGCTTACATCATTCATCATCAGGGAAATACAAATCAGAACCAAAATGAGATATCACCTCACACCTGTCAGAATGGTGAAAATTAACAACTCAGGAAAAAACAGATATTGGCGAGGATAAACAAATAAGGGAATCGTCTTACACTGCTGGTGGGAATGCAAACTGGTGGAAAACAGTATGGAGGTTCCTCAAAAAGTTAAAAAACAGAACTATCCAATGACCCAGCAATTACACTAGTAGGTATTTATCCAGAGGATACAAAAATTCGAGGTAGCACATGTACCCCAATGTTTATAGCAGCACTATCAACAACAGCCAGATTATGGAAAGAGCCCAAATGTCCATTGACTGATGAATGAATAAAGAAAATGTGGTATATACATATACAATGAGATATTCAGCTATCAGAAAGATTGAAATATTGCAATTTGCAATGATGTGGATAGAGTGGGAATGTATTATGCTAAGCAAAATAAATCAGTCAGAGAAAGAAAAACAGCCTATGATTTCACTCATGTGAATTTAAGAAACAAAACAGATGAACATAGGGGAAGGGAAGGAAATTAAACAAGATAAAAATGGGGAGGCAAACCAAAAGAGACTCTTAACTTATAGAGAACAAACTGAGGGTTGCCTTAGGGGAAGTGGGTGAGGGAATGGGGTAAATGTGTGATGGGCTTTAAGGAGGGCAGTTGTGAGCACTGGGTACTATATGTAGGTGATGAGCCACTAAATTCTACTCCTGAAACCAATACGACAGGTATATGTTAACTAACTTGAATTCAAATAAAAACTTGAGGAAAATAAAGTGGAACACCATATTATATGATAAATAAAAATAAGTTGTAAAAATACTAAAGATATGAATAATAATTCAAGAATAATTAAAAATATTAAAAGAAATTTTAGGAGTAAGCAATATGTCTCACTTGTCCTGTGAAAGGAACCAGGTAGTGTTTTCCATTGCTACCTGTTAAACAGGCTCTCACAGGGAAGAAAGTGTTCCAGAGAATGAACAGTTTTTACAGAGAATGAATATTTGTACATTTTGTGAAAGTTCAAAAGATTTAGATTAACATATAGACAGGAATCATGAGTTTTAACATCAAGGAATGCAGGGACTAGAAGCATTGATGACTATCTTAAAGACAACATGATTTTCTTTCAGGCTGCTCATTTACAAACCAGGTATACAACATACATTTGGTGGGCCATAAATCAGGCTTTCGGTTTCAGTAAAGTTTATGTACACTCGTGCTGACTTGGAAAGAAATCTAAAGGGCTTCCTTTAAAGACCAGGCCTTTAGAGAGTTTTTCTCTCATCGGGCTTTAGCTTGTATTGTTTCTCCTCCTTGCTGAAATATTCAGGCCTGGTGTTACAGTTCCAAGTTAAAGGTCATGACTCCAGGGATTTAGTTTGTGAATTTCTGCCTTATGAAGCAACAGGAGGAAGATCGCTGTCCTCTCTGCAGGTGTTTGCATCACACACAATTCGGAGTTATCTGATCTTCTGTGGGTGTTTGGGTGTTTTTTCCAGTACCTTTCCCCTCTCAGCCTAACTATACCAGGTCAGACTTGTGTTTTCTTTAAATACCTTTATAGATGGATGTCCAAATAATGTATTGTGTAAACCAAGGTAATTGTGAAGGTGATGACCTCAGGTGAGAGGAACATATGATCACCCTCTACAGCATGGAGCGTTTCCCCAGTTCCTTCAGGATAGAGCTCAAATTCCCACATTTGTCTTACAAAGCCTGTCTTTGTCTCCAGGTCTGTCTGTCTCCGTGGCTTTAGCTGTATATAATGAGGCCACCAAACCAACATCTTCTACATGCCTGAGGCTTTCCTTGTGCCAGGAAGATGCTACCTCTTACCCTCCTCAAACACCAGAGAAGCACATATGCAGCTTTCCATTCACTTCTTAAGAGGTATTTAACTGCTCTATGATAGGTTTTTGTGACCCTTTCTCAGTAGAATTCACCACTGAAATAAAGAGAAAAGAGTGTGTACAAACGCACATGTACATACATTCATATGCATACACTATGTCTCTATACAGCTGATCTTTCATTTATTGGTGAGAGCTAGGAAAAATGGAGAATTTGTCATGGATGCATAACTCATAAATTTTAAGATTTTTTTTTTTTTAGAATTTAGCATAGATTTTCTCCTGTTGTTAAATGGCTTTCTATACTTGTTAATGTCTATTTTTTTCTTAGTATTTTCTATTTCAATTGAGTCTTTTTTTGATATTTAGTTGTTTAGAGATTTTTTTTTTTTAGTTTTTAACCTAATTGTGATAAGACCTGTCAGTCTTATCAGTATGGTCAGTATGTTACAGTCCTACAAAACTTCTTGAGATTAGGGTTATTGCATAACATGTGATCAATTTGTGTATACGTTCATATGCATTTCTAAAGAATATTAATCTTTAATTGTTGGTTGAAACAGTCCACTTATACCATGAGTTTGAGCTTGTTAATGTGCTGTATAAATCTTCCACATCTTTCCTAAAACTTTTATCTACTTGATCTCTTAATGATAGGAAAGAGGTATTAAAATTCTCTCATTAATGCAGTGAATTTTTCAGTTTCTTTTTGAGTTTTATGTTTTTTCCGTCCCTATTTTGAGGCTAGTTTACTAGAGTATGGAATTGATCTGTCATCTAGGTGCATAAAAATTTTTTGTCACTATTTGGTGAGTTTCTTTATCTATAGTTTCTTTATCTATCTATCTATAGTTTCTTTATCTATCTATCTATCTATAGTTTCTTTGTCTATAGGCAAGAAATGATTCTTGCCTCGAGCAATGTAGCTACACCAGCTGCCAACTAGACCATATGTTTCTTGAAATATGTTTTGTAATATGTTGAATGCCAATATTTTTGCATACTATATTTTAGATTTGATTTCTGTGACCAATATATGGAGATTTAAGAATGCTATCAGACTATGTTTATTCTATTTTTACGCTATATTAAAGCAACTCTTATTATGGTTCTAGTCATGAGAATTACTGCCCATTTTTTAAAATGTGGGCTTAAAAAAGCCCATCACAGTGAATTTATCACGTTAACCATTTTTAAGTGTACAGTTCAGTAGTAGTGTTAAATATCTTCACGTTGTTTTACAACAGATCACTACAACTTTTTTTATCTTGCATCACTGAAATTCTTCACCAACTGAACACTGATTCCCCTCTTTCCTGCCCAGAGGCCTTGGCAATAGCTTTTTACTTTCTGTTTCTATCATGTTGACTGTCTTGGATACTTCATATGAGTAAAATCTGACACTATTTGTTCTTTTGTGACTGGCTGACTCTTGCTTGGCATAATGTCCTCAAGTTTCATTCATGTTGTAGCACATGACATGATTTCCTTCTTTTTAAAAGCTGCGTAGTATTCTAATATATGTATATGCCATATTTTCATTATCCAGTTATCTGTTGTTGGACATTTGGGTTGCTTCCGCCTTTTGGTTATGGGGAATAATGCTGCAGTGAACATGGGTGTGCAAATATCTCTTTGAGATTCTGCTTTTCATTCTCTTTCATCTCACTCAGAAGTGCGATTGCTGGATCACATGATAATTCTACTTTTAATTTATGAGTAATCTTCATACCGTTTTCCACATGACTGCACCATCTTACATTTACATTAATGTAACCCGGTGCACAAGTATTCCATTTCTCCATATCCTCACACCCACATGTTATGTTTTGTTTTTCTGAATAATAGCCATACTAATGCTATAAGGTGATATCACACTGTGGTTTTCATTGGCATTTGTCTTATGAATAGAGATGTTGAACATATTTTTGTGTGCTTTTTGGCCATCTGTATATCATATTTGGAGGACTGTTTATTCAAGTTTTTTGCCCAGTTTTTAAGGATGTTGTTTGTTTTTGTTGTTGGTGGTAGAAGTTGTCTATATATTCTAGATATTAACCTCTTATCAGATATATGATTTGAAAATATTTTCTCCCATTCCACTGGTTTTCTTTTCACTCTGCTTTTGTTTTAAGTTTATTTATTTACTTAGAGACAGAGACAGAGAGAGAGAGAGAGAGAACAAGCAGAGCAGGGGCAGAGAGAAAAGAGAGAAAGAATCTCAAGCAGGTTCTGCACTGTCATCACAGCGCCCAGCATGGGGCTTGAATTCATGAACCATGACATCACGACCTGAGCTGAAACCAAGAGTTGGATGCATAACTGAGCCTCCAGGGCACCCCCACTCTTCACTCTGTTGATTGACTCCTTTGATTCCCTGAAAAATTTTAGTTTAATTTTTGTCTATTTTGCTTCACTGACTGTGCTTATGGTGTTATATCCAAGAAATCATGGCCAAATCCAATTTCCCCATGTTTTCTTCTAGTTGAATAGTTTTATGTCTTATATTAGGTTATGGAGTTAATTTTTTTTATATGTTGTTAGACTATGTTTATTTCAAAACACTTTTTACTGTAAAATCAAACAGATATGATAAACCACATTAAACAAGTATATAGTTAATGAATTAGGATACTGTGAAGACCCGTATCGACCGCCATTCTGGTTAAGAAATGCAACTTTGCCAAGTTACCCATGTGCCCATCCTTGTGTCACAATTAAATCACTACTCTCCCCTCTTTCCAAATGGAACCACTGTTCTGAATTTTAGTTATAGCTTCACTGCATTTCTATATAATATTATCACCCAAGTATGAATCCCTAGAAACTCTAGTTTATTCTTTCACAACTTGAAACATGGCAGTGTTCTGAATCAATCTCCAAGTACGGTTCATACTTTTTTTTTTCCTTTGGCCACTGGGCTCTCCTACAAGTACACTTTATTTCTAATTTATCTGTGGAAGAATCTCAGGCTGTACGGTTTCCTACAGTCTAGATTTTGCTGACTGCACACTTCTTGGCAGTTTACCATGTTCCTCTGTCTTCTGTGTTTCCTGGGAATTATCAGTTGGAATCCAGAAGTTTGACCAGACTTAGGTTCAATCTGTTTAGCAAGAATATATCTGATGGGGCTTTATTTCATCAGGAAACACGTATTTGTCACTACATGTTAGGTTAAAAGCCATCGAGGCTGAAAATACAGATTTATTAATTCAGTGGAGATTGCAAAATGATATTTTAATTTGATTATTTCTTTTATACATTACCTTGAAAGTATTATGCAAGATGGTTACCTTCATTTTTAGTATTTATTTCCTTGTATTCATTTCCTCTTTTCAAGATAACGAATTTATTCCCTGTTATCTTCAGGATGTAATCAACCGATTAATTAAAAAATAACATATCAGTACACATTTGAGAATTAAAGCCTATTTTATTGGTTAATTTCTCTTTTTTTAAAGCATTTTTTGTTTATTTTATTTGAGAGAATGCAAGGGAACAGGGGCGGGGCAGAGAGACAAGGAGAGAGAGAATCCCTTGTGGGGCTTGACCCCACAAGTGATGTGATTATGACCTGAGCCAAAATCAAGAGTTGGACACTCAACTGACTGAGCCATCCAGGTGCCCCATGTTGATTAATTTCGTGTTAAAGTAGTTCAGTATTCCCTTTTTGGGCCAGTGGAAGCTCCTTGCAGTCCTCTTGATATGACTCTTGGTATGATATTCTTTGCAACCTGATATGCCAATATTTTCCAGGCTCATTTTACACATTTTATGAAAGAGATCTTGGATTAGCCATTAATCCCAGATCCCTGGTTTTCCTTTAATATTTGATTTATTTTAATGGTGGTGATATTTCAATACCACAATCTGAGCAGTAGGGTTATTCAGCGGGCAAAACTAGGAATTTTTACGAATACCTATTTTAAAAGAAAAAATAATTCTTGATATCCTTGATAGTAATTGCAGTTTGTTATTTCCATCTCAAATTCAAGACCATAGGGTTTTTACTTGATCTCTTTAGTATCACTTCCCTTTTTTTGCACACTGACAACCCAAGAATCTAGGCACTTGGGGAAACATATATATGAGAGAATAAAGGCATCCCACAATTTTTTTTAATGTTTATTTTGAGAGAGAGAGAAAAGGAGTTTTAGCGGAGAAGGGGCAGAGTTAGGGAGAGAGAGAATCCCAAGCAAGCTCAGCGCTGTCAGCACAAAGCCCCACATAGGGGTTGAACTCTCGAACTGTGATATCATGACCTGAATGGAAATCAGGAGTCTGGTGCCTAACCAACTGAGCCATCCAGACACCCCTGTCCCACAATTTCTTACTTGTTTTTACTCACCTTACAAATTTAGTGGTCTTAGAATAACAATATGAACGTCACCACCACTAATTTTGATGACTAAAAACAGTTAAATTTTTTTTCTCTCTGCTCTTTCTTTTCTTCCTTACTTGATCTGCTTTCACCTTTTGGTGCTATTAGACTACAATGCCCTTACTACTACACCCGCCCCTTTTTAACCATAATTGAACACTGACTCTACAATAACAATATATTTAATAATGTTAAGCAGTATTTAGGTTGTCTCACTATTAATTTTGATTACATGAAGCTCATTCTCTACTAGATTTCTTACGAAACACTCTTGGTACAATACACTGATTTATTATATGTTGAATAATTCCAGATATTAAATTATTTAGTCACATTATTTCTATTAAGTATGTTATATATGTATTATATTTTCTCCTGACATGAATAATGATAATTAAGTTCTCATGATAGTCTAATTATTTCCTTCATAAGCCAAATGACTTTTTGCCTGAAGATATAATTTCTTTCCTTTGTTCTTTTCAGTATAGTAACTTACAAGAATATATCTTGCTGTTGGCTATTCTGGTTCAATATTCTCAGATACACAAAAGCAGTCTCTAATTATGTATTTTCAAGGTTTTGTTTTAATTTTAGGAAAGTTTCTTCAATTATAGTTTTTAATATTTTTCTCTTGTTTTAATTTTTTTAATAACTGCAATTGTCCAACTTGTCATTTATTTGCCTATTTTTAAATTTGTCACTTTCCCTTGAATATCATTTATCTCTTTTATTTTTAAAGAATGTTTTATTTTATTTATTTTTTTCTTGAGAGAGAGCGAGAGAGCGGGAGAGAGTGTGAGAGACAGAGGCAGAGAGAGAATCTCAAGCAAGCTCCACACTGTCAGCACAGAGCTCAACACGGGGCTTGATCTCACAAACCCTGAGATCATGAACTGAGCTGAAATCAAGAGTCGGATGCTTAACTAACTGAGCCACCCAGACGACCCCTTCTTTTCTTTTTAATATTTAATTTTTTCCTTTTCCACATTGCATTTCTTGATATAAATGGTTAGTTGTGTTTATTTCTTTCTGTTTTTTCTATTTTAGTTTTCTTGTCTATGTTGTATATTTTGTATGAGACTTGGACTTTGATACTTTTCTTCTTCACCATTTTTTTTAATTTGGTTTTTTGAACTTGTAGAAAGAGACAGTTCAGATATTTTCTTCTAATATCAAGAGTTCCTGCTTCAGTTTTTATGAAGTGTTAAAAAGTAGAGTGTCTTGCTTTCAGATATTTTCTGATTCAGTAGTAACTTCCACTGGCCCCAAATGGGAAGTATGGAACTCTTTTATTATTTTTCAAGATTGTTTTGTCTATTTGGAGCCCCATGCAATTCCATACAAATTGAAAGATTGGCTTTTCCACTTAGGTGGAAAAGACTGTTGGAATTTTGATAGGAATTGCATTAAATCTATAGATTACTTTGGGTTGTATTGACATCTTAACAATGTTAAGTCTACCTATCCATGAGCATGTTATGTCTTTCTATTTTTTTAATGTATTTTAAAGTTTCTTTCAGCACTGTTTTATAGTTTTCAACATGCAAGCTTCTCACCTCCTTGGTTAGAGTTATTCCTAAGTATGTAAGTCTTTTCATTGCTATTGTAAACAGAATTACTTTCCTAACTTCCTTTGTAATTGCTAGTGAACAGCTACATGTTGGTCTAGTACTCTGCAACTTTGCTGAATTATTTTATTAACTCTGGTATCTTTCTTGTGGGTTTACTGGGTTTTCTATACCTCTGATCATGTCAATTGCAGGAGTGCCTGGGTGGCTTAGTCAGTTGAGTGTCTCACTCTTGATTTCAGCTCAGGTCATGATCTCACGGTTTGTGAGTTTGAGCCCCACATCAGGCTCTGCACTGACAGTGTGGGTCCTGCTTTGGGTTCTCTCCCTCTGTCTCTCTCTTTCTTTCTCTCCATTGCTTGCTCTCTCTCAGTCTCAAAATAAACATTTTTAAAAAGACCATGTAAATTGCAAATCAAGATAGCTTTGTCTCTTCCTTTCCAATTTGGATGGGCTTTTCTTTTCTTATCTGGTAGCTCTAACTAGAACTTCCAGTGTAGTGTCAAGTAATAGAGGTGAAGCAGGATCCTTGTCTTGTCCCTGACCTATTTATGTTTTATTTGTAATGCCTAACTGGCATAATACATTGATGTTAATGTTGTTTGTGGTTTGTCTTAGTCTGCTATAAAAAAACAAACAAAACCAAACTGTAGGCTGAGTAGCTAAAAGACAAACATGTATCTCTCAGTATTCTGGAGTCAGAAAAGCCCAAGATCAAGGTTCAGCAGATTTGCTGTTTGGTGAGGAACTGCTTCCTGGTTCACAGACAGCCATCTCCTTGTTGTGTCCTCACTGGCAAAAGGGGCAAAGGAGCTGTCTGAAGTCTCTTTTATAAGGGCACCATCCCACTCATGAGGGATCTACTTTCATGACATAATCAGCTCCCCAGAGGTCACTTCCTAATACAATCACTTTGATCATTAAATTTTCAGCATGTAAATTTTGGGGGAACAGAAACATTCAGTCTATAACAGGGTTTAAAGAAATATTTGTGCATACCATTAAGAGAGATTCATGCCTACTATGTAAATTCAGTTTAGTGTTACTGGGACTATGGCAAAAGTCTACACTTCTTTAGGAGGGTGTAAAGAAAGGGAAATTGATCAATCCTATCTGTCAGGGATCACAAAAAGCATCATAGAAGTGACTGCCTTGAATATTCAAAGCAGGAAAAGTGTTTGATAAGCAGGTATGAGCAGAGAGAACTTGAGAAGCTTTTTCTAGGAAAAGAGATACGACAAAAGCTCCAGAGGGCTTATACGGCTTGTTGCTATAGGATAACTTTCAGTAGTTGAAGTTGACCTGGATTGTAGGATCAAAGGAGAGACTCTGTGAAGATGACTAGAAACATACAATGTGCTACGGAAAAATTTGGATTTTATCTTGGAGGAAATGGGAAAAATATAAAGATGTTTGAGATTGTCCAATCTGCATAGAATTGAGATGATACTCCACAGATGTTAGTTGACTGATTATAATATTGTGTGGTGGAAACCTGTGGGGAAACTAAGCACACTTTGCTGTCAACTGAGTGCATGGTGTTTTTGTAATCTCACAAGCCAAAGGCCAAAAAATGCCAAAAGAAACTATTGTATGCAAAAAACACTACCTTTCTTTCATTTAGTGAGTAAAATAAAATGAAGATTAAAGACAGACCTAGTACTATGCTGTTGACAGCTCTTTATTTTTTTTTTTTTTTTTTTTTTAAATTTTTTTTTCAACGTTTATTTATTTTTGGGACAGAGAGAGACAGAGCATGAATGGGGGAGGGTCAGAAAGAGGGAGACACAGAATCGGAAACAGGCTCCAGGCTCTGAGCCATCAGCCCAGAGCCTGACGCGGGGCTTGAACTCACAGACCGCGAGATCATGACCTGGCTGAAGTCGGACGCTTAACCGACTGCGCCACCCAGGCGCCCCGACAGCTCTTTAAAGTAGGAAAAGATCCACAGCCATTGAATCTTGGAGGAGATGGTATTAGTTTTATTCCTTCTTCATGTTGTGCATCTGATATGTTCTCCTTCCATACTGAACAATGGTGACCCAAGGGACTTGCAAAATTGTGAAAGTTAGAGATCTTTAGAAACCTAGGGCTGAATCTAAGGAACTGCAAAGTGAAATAAATTTGGGGGGCATTTTCTCCTTGTCTTCACCCCTCTCTCTAGCTCTTCAGATGCTTTTAACATTTGACTACAGTCAGAGATCTAAAGTCCCGCTATAACCTCACTACATAGATCTGGGTCTTCTTGGAGGATCCCATATTCTTAAGTTACCTCTTTTCTTTGATGTCAGCAATAATAAAATAATACTAGTAATATTACACAGGTAATATTTCTTGATTGCTTACTATGTGTTAGGCAAACTGTGTGATCAAAGTAATTCAGTCATTACGTCAGATACCTCTGTTCATCTTTCCAAATATGAGAAAAAACCATGTCATGACAATAACAGGTAATATTTCTTGATTGCTTACTATGTGTTAGGCAAACTGCCATGATCAAAGTAATTCAGTCATTACATCAGATGCCTCTGCTCATTGTTCAAAATATGAGAAAAAACCACATCAGCTACATGATATCTGGCTTTTGAAAGATTCCAAACACCTTCTGCATACTTCTTGGCATATGTTGCTTTGATTATATCTCCTAACTGCTTCTGATTAGGGTCTTCATGTTCACACAGGTACAGCAAATATTTAGCCTGATAACATTGTTTCTTCCCAATCCCCTTCTGTGAGTGTGTGTGTGTGCATGCATATGTGCATGGGGTGGGGGTGGAGTAGGAGAGACATGTGATGTGAAGGCAGAAACTTTATCTTAACTTTAACTCTATTCTCCTCTCAGTCTTTGTCATCAATGAACCCTCCTGATTTTAGTTTTCAAAGTTCATTGTTGTCGGTGAACTTGAGATTTCCCCCTTCCCAATATTCGTAAGCATTAATTAATCACTTAACTTGTTTATACATTAATTTATTAAAAATATGTATTTAGCAATTGAATGTGATCAAAGAGTTACATAATTAGGGTAGGTCTGTTAGTACCAGTTTCTCCAGGAAAGTTCCAGTTTAAATGCATTATTAATAGTGAAAGCACTTTTTATAGTGTTGTAGTTTGAAAAACAAATAATAATCCTAAATTATGACTGGGGGATTCAGGGAAACTGCAATGTAAATGAACAAAAATAAAAATTGTAGTAATAAAGTTTAGGAGAGACTTTGAAGTTAATACTTATGCTTTCAAGAGGTCTAGTATATACTTAAATTAGACTCCTGATTGAATTTAATTCTATCACTAAAATTTACTTTCTTTAAGTCCCAATCTCTGGGAATGAGCTTGAGAATTGTGGATTTATTGATTTATGACTGTTCTTTTAATTCCTAGGGCCTAACAGATCAGACAGAAAATCTCCAGTGCCTTACATCTCTAAAGAACATTGAAATGATCAGCTTTATGGACAGGAGCTTCTCAGGCTATCTTAGGTTGCAGCAAGCGTAAGTCCAATATTTGCGCTCATGGTTGCCTGCCACACTAGGCTACTTGGTGTAGATTGATTTTAAAGATTTACCAGTTAACCATTAGAATAAAGTCACTATACAATCACTTAAAAAAGTGTTTCCTGAGATACTTATACCGAGCCTTGTTGTACTTCAGACTATTAAAGTTCCAACTTGATGAATAATGTCATGTGGAAAAGTCCCCACACCCCTTATCTTTTAGCTCAAATTTTGGTCCAGCACAACAAGCAACAGAGTTAGTAATCCATGCTAATTTCATGAGCCAGGATCTTGATGAAATATTAGCTAGTTTTTTTTTAAACCTCTTCTTACAAAATGCTGCAACCAACCAATCACAAAGTTGGATTTTGTGGCTTATTAAGAATTCTCATCTAGGCTCTGACTCACACCTATCGTGCTTTAGGAAGATGACAGTGTCACAGGGTGAAGAAACACTGTGGGAGTTGCTTAATAATAATTAAGGCTTGAACTAATGTCTTGCAGTATCTGTCTCAGAATCTCTTTTTCTCAGCACTGTGAAGAAACTGGAGAAAGGGATATTATGGGGCTCAAAGCTCTCTGTTTGGGTCTGTTTTGTGCTCTCTGTGCTTCTTACATTTATATCACCATTCCAGGCAACATTGAAGAATACTGGAAAGTAATAGGCTTATTTACAGTTGCTAAAACCTGCACATTTATGGTAAGATTAACATTTTTTATTCTGGATATTGGAATGTCTTGTTGACTAAAAATCAGTGCTTATGAACTTTTTAGAAATTACTGTTTTGAAATAACCATTGCTTCTTTGTTAGAAAAAATTAATTACACAAAATTAACTAAAGTTATAAAACTAGCTATATCTACATCTGTGCAAACAGAGTGGGACAGAATTCTTGCTTCTAAGGAGTTTGTATGCAGATGTAAAGTTTGTGTATACTGTGATATGCATAAGTGGTATTCTTGACAAGAAAGCTTTGAAGCTTACTTGATACCTTACATTTGAGTTATATTTAACATATTTGAGTTTCCAGTTATATTTTACTTATATATAAGTGATACTTATCAACATTATTGAGACTTGTGCTTATTTGGTGTTAATTTAGGGCTCTCAGTATTTCATTGGTTTCCACTGTTTATCTTTTTTTAAATTTTTTAAGGTTTATTCATGTTTTAGAGACAGAGACAGAGCATGAGTGGGGGAGGGGGAGAGAGAGACGGAGACACAGAATCCAAAGCAGGCTACAGACTGTGAGCTGTCAGCACAGAGCCCGATGCAGGGCTCGAACCCATGAACTGTGAGATCATGACCTGAGCTAAAGTCATACACTGAACCAACTGAGTCACCCAGGTGCCACTCCATTGCTTATCTTTAATCAAAATTTCTAGATTTCAGAGATTGTCTGACTTGAAATATGCAGGGTCGATTATGAATTCAAGCAAAAACAGCTCTTGGTAAGGGAGAGATATGGTTAGGATAGCATTTTTCAGCTCTTAGAATACACAGGTTTTCAGTAATGTGTACTTCTCTGAATCCCCACTACCTTCCGACTATTTGGACCAGTTTACAGAGGAGGAAAAGAAGTTCAGAGGAGCTCACGCAGCTAGAAAGCGACCACTTCAAAATTTGAAGGCACAAATGCCTCATTCCAAAACTTGTACTCTCTCTGCCAAACCAAGTGGCTCCCAGAAAGGTCGTTTGATGACGGAAACAGTAAGAAGCTGAAAGGAGAAGACAAAGCAGCAGCAAATGATTAGAGAAGAGAGAACAATCTATGATATAAGGAGAGGCTGTCCCATGGTACTTTGCACAGCAGACAGTGGTTCTGTGAAAACACAACCATCTCCTGTCTGCATCTGCCTAGTCCTGCTATTTCTCTCCCTGATCACTTCTAGCGGCTGACCTTAAGCATAACTGCCTCTTTCTCCAATGCTCCTACTCCTTGATTTAATGTAACATGAAAGAAGATGTGGGGAAACAAGTGCCGACTCCATAGTCTTTTCCTTTTTCAGCTACAAATTATTCCCACCATTGTCCATCTATAACACAATTATGCACTTTATAGATTTCACATTGTATATGGATTGTTCTTTATTTTTACAAAGATACTAAGAAGAGCACCCATGTATTTACTTGCAAGATTATTCTAGTAAAATTAACAGTCCTTGGCTGTTCGCAAAAAAAAAAAATTATTCTTGTCAGTACTGAATTTTGTAACTCAAAGTTGAGATACCAGAAAATAGAGTACCGTATCATGGGAAATGGAAGTGAAAAGTAAAGTTTTTGAGGAAGTAATCTTGATAAATAAAATGAATTGCTATGGAGTCATATGTTAACTTGGAAGGCTGAGTTTGGTAAAAGAAAGCATGTCCGATCTTCTAAACTTTCCTTAATCCTCCCTTGTACATTTTTAACCTATAAAATGGGGATATTAATCATAAATACTTTAGAGGATTGCTCTGAGAATTACAGATAATGTATGGTAGAACAGCACAAAATAATCTCTAACGTGATACTTTTGTTATTCAAAAATACTTACCAGCTCAGAAACATAAAATGTCTGAGAAATGAGAAAAAAAAGCAATTCACTTTTTAAAATTCGCTTCACTAAATGAAAAATTAGCTTAATTTACCCATTTCCCAAAATCTTGCCTTAAAGGACACTCTACCTGATTATATTCAGTTAGCATGAAATTACTTAAGAATTTTTAGTAGTAAAGAATACTTAAATAAGGCAAGATTCATTAAATACGTACATGTAGTAGGCACTCCTCTATGTACATTAGAAGTCCTAACTCACTTAGATCATACAACAGCCCACTGAGGGATTTGTTGTTATTATTATGATTACAAATGTATAGATAAAAAAATTGAGGTAGAGCGTAATTTGCTTCAGATCATATACTCAGTAAGTGATGGTATAAGTGGTTGGTCTGGAAAAATGAGTGCAGATTTGGCTTTGACCTTTACTGGCTGAAACTTAGGGCTTCTGCATGCTTCCTCATTGTTAAAGTATAGGAATTAGACATTCTCTAAGACCCTGTAATACCATACTCTGAAATAATTGTAGGAATGTGTTTGATGTACTATTGACCATGTATTTTTAAGTTTTTTTCTTTTGAGTAAACTGCCCAGTGACATGTCACGAATTTCCTAGAAAAGTTATCAGAAATAACAGGGAGATATTTTTTTTCAGTGCTATCAAATATGGGATTTGAGAGATGGGGGTTGGGTGCTAGGACACAGCTATTTAAAGTTGAAAACAGGGCATTAAACAAAAACAAAAATAAACTATTGGGACCTCATCAAGATAAAAAGCTTCTGCACAATGAAGGAAACAATCAGCAAAACTAAAAGGCAAACTACAGAATGGAAGAAGATATTTGGAAATAACATATCAGACAATGGGTTAATATGAAATACCTATAAAGAATGTGTCAAACTCAACACCCAAAAAACAAATAATCCAGTGAAGAAATGGACAGAAGACATGGGCAAAGACTTTTCCAAAGATGATATCCATATGGCTTACAGACACATGAAAAGATGGTCAACATCACTCATCATCAGGGAAATACAAATCAAAACCACAATAAGATACCACCTCACCCCTGTCAGAATGGCTAAAACTAACAACTAAGGAAACAACAGATGTTGGCAAGAAGGCGGAGAAGGACGAAGACTTTTGCACTGTTGGTGGGAATGCAAACTGGTGCAGCTACTATGGAAACCAGTGTGGAGGTTCCTCAAAAAATTAAAAATAGAGCTACCCTACAATCCAGCAATTGCCCTACTAGGCATTTATCCAAAGGATACAAAAGTACTGATTTGATGGGGCATATGGACTCCAGTGTTCATAGCAGCAATAGTGACAATAGACAAATTATGAAAGGGCCCAAATGTCCATCAACTGATGAATGCATAAAGAAAATATGGTGTGTATGTATGTGTGTATGGGTATGTGTGTGTGTATATATACATATACCCATACCCATACACACACACACACACACACACACACACACACACAAATTGGAATACTACTCAGTGATGAAAAAGAATGAAATCTTGTATTTGCAACAATATGGATAGAGATAGAATATATTTTGCTAAGCAAAATAAGTCAGGCAGAGAAAGACAAATACCATATGATTTCATTCATGTGAAATTTAACAAATGCAACAGATGAACATAGGGGAAGGAAAGGAAAAATAAGAACAGAGGGAGACAAACCATAAGAGACTCTTAAATACAGAGTACAGACTGGGGGTTGTTCGAGGGGAGGTAATTGGGAGTATGGGTTAAATGGGTGATGGGCACTAAGGAGGGCACTTGTTGGGCTGAGCACTGGGTGTTATATGTAAGTGATGAATCACTGGGTTCAACTCCTGAAACCAATACTACACTGAATGTTAACTAAATTGGATTAAAATAAATAAATAAAAAGCATTAAAAAGAAAAAAAAAGATAACCAGGGCATTAAATAACTGTTAGTGTGAGCATAAGAGAACTTTTAAAATTTTGGATTAGATAAAATGAACAATAAAGAAGAAAAATATGACAACATTCCTATAAAACAAAAAGAAAAGAAAAGATGTTATAAGACCTGGAAATTTTCCAGGTAAGAATTTACAATTATAAAATAACTTCCAGTTAATTGACAGCTTTTGAATGACCCAGTTACTAATAAAATACAGGATACTTTAGATTTTCAAAGGCAAAAAAGTATGGAATAAAGTCTATACAGTATTACTTGGAAATAAATATTACAAATTTGGTGTAATATAAGATGAAAATGTTCAATTTTGTTTTGCTTTTACAGGATATGTGTTTTGAAAACTTAGGTATTATGAAACATGGGGACTTAATTTCCATGATATTCAGTCTGGACTATACACAGCCACTCTCAGATGAAAATGTCACAGTGACCGATACAAAATTTGTTGATACTCCAGTACGTTTGTACTTGCCAAAGAGAAAGTCAGAAATCCGAAGACCAGCTGTCATCTATATTCATGGTGGTGGTTTTTGCTTTGGAAGTTTCAGTAAGTTTATCACATAAGGAAAAAACTATAACTGGCAATATGTTTTTGGTATAAGAAATATTTAATATAAATATACATACTTATATGTATAATAGGGATAAGTATAGCTATAAATATTAGATATTGAACAGACATAGACATATGTTTGGAGAAAAATAGGCAGACCATTATTTCTGTTTTTGTTTTGCTTGGTTTTGATAAGCTCTTTCTTCTCAGCTTCCATATTGAATCATCTCATATCAAATGAAAATAAGACATGAAGGAGTCAATTAGTACAACTTCTTTCCTGTGACATTAGAATATATTCAGGAGCAGAAACTTTGAAGTGATATGGATGTTGTAAACAGTAAATCAGAATCACATGTTGTTGGTTGCTACAAGATCAAGTTTGTAAATACCAATAACAATAATGCTAACAGTTAGTAAAGCTTAGAATGATAGCTAGTCTCAATTCTTTTAAAGGAAAACACAAAATAGACATAGGTTTCATTAAACTCCTTCTTATGAAGTCTAATTTCCCCGTTCATTTCTGGCTATGATTTAAGAGGAATAGGTAGAAGATTCAAACCAAAAACATGAATAAATTTTCCTTCATGAAAGCTTTGGAAAACTCTTTGATAGAATGGTGCTGGTATATCAGGAGGAGGCACCATTCTATTTAATTAAACAAATGAAGAGAATGGAGGAAAGATAAACAGGTAAGAAGTGATTTTTTTTTTAACCTTTTGCCTTTCTCTAAGCCTCATTGGGTTCTAAATAGTGAGAACCTTATAAAAATATGTGCATATAAGAAGCTACACTTCACCAAACAAAAGTTATGAGGATTAGTCACAGAGAAAATTGGCATGGAAAATTGATGAGGCACAAACATTCAGATGAATATACAAAAGGCCAAAACAGACTGAAATTTTGGCTTTCCAGATTTCTCCTTCCTAGCTTTCTGACAACTAACAAATTAGAAATAATATATAGTCAGTAAAATTTCATAGTGACTTGTCAAAAGAAAATTATTTACGTGATTTAAATAGAGGTTAGAGAGTTTAGTTGGCCAGGCTCACTTGAAAATCATTTGATGACCCCACAGGTCCTCACTTGAAGAAGGATGATGGGATTTGGGTTTGGGTTTTGGTTAGGATAAGCTGGGAAAAATTGAGTCCTTGTAATTCCAGCTCAGGAGGCACTATTCAACTTTAACCAAAACTCGTGGGTGGGGCTTGGTCCCTGTGTTCATGTCCCTTGGTTGGTTGGTTGGTAGATTCCTGAAAACCATCCCAATAGTCACTATTGAATTTACGATCATCCTTACAAGTATAGGATGATAGCTTGCCTCCAAGACAATAATTAGTGAAAACAATTCTGCTTTTTTTTTTAATTTATGTATTTTGAGAAAGAGAGAGAATGCAGTAGGGGTAGAGGGAGAGAGAGAATCCCAGGTAGGCTCTGAGTTGTGAGCACAGAGCCCAACATAAGGCTCAAAGTCATGATCCATGAGATCATGACCTGAGCTGAAATCAAGAGTGGGACACTTAACTGACTGAGCCACCCAGGCAGCCCAGTCAAAGCAATTCTAGGAGGAGGTAATAGGATGCAGTAAAGATCAAGACTCTTGGAAAGATGTGATTCATAGGTGAATTTTATAACATCCAGGGAAGCAGGTATTCTGAATGTCCTTCAGGAAGTCCTCATAAAGATTGTTTTCTTTCTCAAAGATTTTAAAAGATTCTGGAAAGTATTCTAAAGCACACACTGTGACAAGGAAGGGAAGGACAGTCATGTCGTACTTCTAGTAATGTATGAAGCCCTAAGACAGTGCTTCTCAAATTTTAGTGTCTCAGCATGACCTAGTAGACTTAAAAACTGTTGGGCCTGGCCTACAGAATTTGTGATTCAATAAGTAATGGTGGGGACCGATGATTTGCATTTCAAATTAATTTCCAGGTGCTGTTGATGATACTGATCTGGGCACTACACTATGCTTGACTGCTTGTGGAGATCAATGACCTGTGCCCTGCAGTGGCTCAGAAATCCTGTCCCATGTATCTGAGTTCTGTCTCTCATTCGTGTGTCACTCACGGCCTGTTTGACTCTAGGCCTCCCAGTGCCTCCCACTCAGCTAGAGAGCAAGCTTGTTGCTATTTCAGAGGAAAGAGGGTATGAAGGATTGTATGCCCTCACATTTCGAACGCTGTGTCCTTGGCTCAATCCCCCCTTCTGTAAGTTTGTTATGCACCATATCCATCCTTGGCTCACTTCTTTCTAATATTCTCACAGGAATATCAGACAAAATCTGTAGACAAAATCACTCTTTCTCCCTTTGCTCCATATCATATATCTCTTTCCTTCTTATTTGACTTCATCAGTGTATCTCCACCAATACTCTGTTTTTTTTGCTTTTTAACTTTGAAAAACATGTTATGCTCATTTTTATCTTGAAAAAATATTTTTCCACTTGGCCATGAATTCCTCTGTCTCATTAGTCCCTTTGATTTCCCTTTCCTTCTCAGACCAATTTCTATATACTGTATGTTCTAGGCCTTCCCTATTTCCTTCTTTACCCACCTTTAATTAATTCCTCGATCTCTCTACTCTAGTGCATTTGATGAATACTAGTCTCTTCTTTGACATTCTCACTGCTGCTCCTTTTTCTTTCTATGACAAAGTATCTCCTAGATTTCCTCTGTTATTCATTGTTTTCTCATCTCCCTCCCTCTCTCATTTAAAAACAAATCAAGCAAACAAAATAACAGGTTTCCCATACTTACTCTTCATGAATATTCTTGTCCCCCAGAATTCTCTCCCTATCTTTGGGATTTGACTGTACATACTCTCTTTTCCAATCCCTGATATTCTCCAAATACCCACATGCTGCTGACATCCAGTCCTGAATCTGCTTCTCTGACACTATTCCTGAGTCCTGATTCCACATATACACCTATCACTTAGACATTACAACTGGACAAACCACAGACATCTCAAGCTCCACATGATCGAGTATAATTTATTGTCTTGTGTCCAAATGGCCTCAGAAGAAACAAACAAAAGAACCACTATCAATCTAAAGCAACATTGAATGCTCTCAGTAAATAGCACTTATGATCAATTAATTATAGTTCCTTAGCACTTACATCTAATTACCATATCCCATTCATTGTACTTCTGAACATTTTGACTTCATTAACACAATTTAGTACTTCGTCATCTTTTACAGATAATCTTTCCTGATGTCTCTGCCTTTCCCTGCTCAACCTTATTTCATCTTCTACACTTAGTATACTGGATCTTTCTAACATGCAAGTCTGATTATATGATTTCTTTGTCTAAACTTCACTTTTATCACTTAATAAATTTAAATCCATTAGCATAGTGTTCAGATTTCCAGGTTCTTACATTTTTAACTTGCCAATGCTCTCATTCATAATTTTGTTTCAATCATACTGAACTTAATATTTAGTTCCCCACCGACCTGTACATTCTTATTTCTATCTCTGCCTGTGCTTTTCTAGTATGTTCTTCCCATCTTACTGCAAGAAGACTCTTGGTCACCCTTTTATATTCAAGTAAAGTATCATTTTGTGGTGTGTGTGTGTGTGTGTGTGTACTTTTCCTTGGCTCTAAAAGACTTTAGTAATGTTTCCATGTGTCCATTGCAGCTTGTGTTTACCTGCTGGCAGCAATCCTTGTTTTATTTTAGAATCGTGTTGCATGTTTGGGTTAGCCTCTCTCCAGGAAGTGGGATCACCACTGAGCATCTAGCTAATAAGCACATTCCTTATAATGAAGGTTAAACAGATAAATGTCTTCTGGAAAAAATATACTGAATTGCTGAAAGGAACTTGTGTTGTTGTTGTTCTAGAGGGATTCTTAGTCGAAATGCTTTCACAGTATTTCTTTTTTTTTAATTTTTAACTTCATTTTTTTACTTTATATCCAAATGAGTTAGCATATAGTGCAACAGTGATTTCATGAGTAGATTCCTTAATGCCCCTTACCCATTTAGGCCATCCCCCCTCCCACAACCCCTCTAGTAACCCTTTATTTGTTCTCCATATTTAAGAGTCTCTTATGTTTTGTCCCCCTTCCTGTTTTTTAATTTTTTTTTACATTTATTTATTTTTGATAGAGACAGAGCACATGTTGGGGAGGGGCAGAAAGAGAAGGAGACACAGAATCTGAGGCAGGCTCCAGGCTCCAAGCTGTCAGCACAGAGCCAGACGTGAGACTCGAACTCACAAACTGTGAAATCATGATCTGGCCGAATTTGGATGCTTAACCAACTGAGCCACCCGGGGGCCCCTGTCCCCCTCCCTATTTTTATATTATTTTTGTTTCCCTTCCCTTATGTTCATCTGTTTTGTATCTTAAAGTCCTCATATGAGTGAAGTCATATGATATTTGCCTTTCTCTGACTAATTTTGCTTAGCATAATACCTTCCAGTTCCATCCACGTTGTTGCAAATGGCAAGACTTCATTCTTTTTGATTGCTGAGTAATACTCCATTGTATGTATGTATGTGTGTGTGTGTGTGTGTGTGTGTGTGTGTATATATATATATATATATACCACATCTTCTTTATCCATTCATTCATTGGCGGTCATTTGGGCTCTTTCCATACTTTGGTTCTTGTTGATAGTACTGCTATAAACATTGGGGTGCATGTATCCCTTCAAAACAGCACACCTGTATCCCTTGGATAAATACCTAGTAGTGGAATTACTGGATTGTAGGGTAGTTCTATTTTTAATCTTTTGAGAAACCTCCATACTGTTTTCCAGAGTGGCTGCACCAGCTTGCATTCCCACCAGCAGTGCAAAAGAGATCCTTTTTCTTCGCATCCTCGTCAACAGTTGTTGTTGACGGAGTTGTTAATGTTAGTCATTCTGACAGGTGTGAGGTGGTATCTCATTGTGGTTTTGATCTGTATTTCCTTGATTATGAGTGATGTGGAGCATCTTCTCATGTGTCTGTTAACCATCTGGATGTCTTTTTTTTTAATTTTTTTAATGTTTATTTTTGAGAGACAGAGAGAGACAGAGTGCAAATGGGGGAGGGGCAGAGAGAGAAGGAGACACAGAATCCGAAGCAGCCTCCAGACTCTGAGCTGTCAGCACAGAGCCTGATGCGGGACCTGAACTCACAGACTCTGAGATCTTGACCTGAGCCAAGTTGGATGCTTTAACTGACTGAGCCACCCAAGCACCCCAGAACTGGATGTCTTCTTTTGAAAAGTGTCTGTACATGTCTTTTGCCCATTTCTTCACTGGATTATTTGTTTTTTGGGTGTTGAGTTTGATCAGTTCCTTATAGATTTTGGATACTAACCCTTTATCTGATATATTGTTTGTAAAAATCTTCTCACATTCTATTGGTAGCCTTTTAGTTTTGCCGAAAGCTTCCTTCACTGTGCAGAAGTTTTTATTTTCATGAGGTCCCAGTAGTTCATTTTCTCTTTTGTTTCCCTTGCCTCCAGAGACGTGTTGAGTAAGAAGTTGCTGTGGCCAAGATCAAAGAGGTTTTTGCCTGCTTTCGCCTCGAGGATTTTGATGGCTTCCTGTCTTACATTTAGGTCTTTCATCCATTTTGAGTTTACTTTTGTGTATGATGGAAGGAAGTGGTCCAGGTTCATTCGTCTGCATGTCTCTGTCCAGTTTTCCCAGCACCATTTGCTGAAGAGACTGTCTTTTATTCCATTGGATATTCTTTCCTGCTTTGTCAAAGATTAGTTGGCCATATGTTTGTAGGTCCATTACTGGGTTCTCTATTCTGTTCCATTGATCTAAGTGTCTGTTCCTGTGCCAGTACCATACTGTCTTGATGATTACCTATATATATTAATTGATGGTTACAGCTTTGCAGTATAGCTTGAAGTCTGGGATTGTGATGCCTCCTGCTTTGGTTTCTTTTTTCAAGATTGCTTTGGCTATTCAGGGTATTTTCTGGCTCCATACAAATTTTAGGATTATTTGTTCTAGCTCTCTGAAGAATGCTGGTGTTACTTTGATAGGGATTGCATTGAATATATAGATTGCCTTGGGTAGTATTGACATTTTAACAATATTTGTTCTTCCTATCCAGGAGCATGGAATCTTTTTCCATTTTTTTGTGTCTTCTTCAATTTATTTCATAAGCTTTCTATAGTTTTCAGTGTATAGATTTTTCACCTCTTTGGTTAGATTTATTTCTAGGTATTTTATCGTTTTTTTTGTGCAATTGTAAATGGGATCGATTCCTTCATTTCTCTTTCTGTGGCTACATTGTTGGTGAATAGGAATGCAACCTATTCTGTGCAACCCAGTCACCGCACCAATTTCTGTGCGTTGATTTTATATCCTGCAACTTTGCTGAATTCATGAATCAGTTCTAGCAGTTTTTTGGTGGAATCTTTTGGGTTTCCATATAGAGTATCATGTCATCTTAGAAGAGTGAAAGTTTGACCTCCTCCTGGCCGATTTGGATGCCTTTTATTTCTTTGTGTTGTCTGATTTCAGAGGCTAAGGCTTTGAATACTATGTTGAATAACAGTGGCGAGAGTCGACATCCCTGTCTTGTTCCTAACCTTAGGGGGAAAGCTGTCAGTTTTCCCCCATTAAGGATGATATTATCGTTGGGTCGTTCATATATGGCTTTTAGGATCTCGAGGTATGCTCTTTCCATCCCTACTTTCTTGAGGGTTTTTATCAAGAAAGCTTTGTGTATTTTGTCAAATGCTTTCTCTGCATCTATTGAGAGGATCATATGGTTCTTTCCTTTCTTTTATTGGTGTGATAAATCATGTTAACTGCTTTTCAGAACCAGCCCTGCATCCCAGGTATAAATCCAACTTAGTTGTGCTGGATAATTTTTTTAGTGTATTGTTGGATCTGGTAGGCTAATATCTTGTTGAGGACTGTTCATCAGGGGAATTGGTCTATAGTTCTCCTTTTTAGTGTGGTCTCTGTCTGGTTTTGGATTCAAGGTAATGCTGTCTTCATAGAAAGAGTTTGGAAGTTTTCCTTCCATTTCTATTTTTTGGAACAGCTTCAAGAGAATAGGTGTTAACTCTTCCTTAAATGTTTGGTAGAATTCCCCTGGAAAGCCATCTGGCCCTGGACTCTTGTTTTTTGGCAGGTTTTTGATTACTAATTCGATTTCCTTACTACTAATGGCTCTGTTCAAATTTTCCATTTCTTCCTGTTTCAGTTTTGGTAGTGTATATGTTTCTCGGAATTTGTCCATTTCTTCCAGATTACCCATTTTATTGGCATAAAATTGCTCATACTATTCTCTTATTATTGTTTTTATTTCTGCTGTGTTGGTTTGTGATCTCTCGTCCTTCATCCTTGATTTTATTTATTTGGGTCCTTTCCTTTTTCTTTTTGTTCAGACTGGCTAGTGATTTATCAATTTTGGTAATTCTTTCGAAGAACTAGCTTCTGGTTTCATCTGTTTTTTTTTTTTTTTTGGTTTTGATAGCATTAGTTTCTGCTCTAATCTTTATTATTTCCTGTCTTCTGCTGGTTTTGGGTTTTATTTGCTGTTCTTTTTCCAGCTCCTTAAGGCATAAGGTTAGGTTGTTTATCTGAGATCTTTCTTCCTTCTTTAGTAAGGCCTGGATTACTATATACTTCACTTTTATGACCGCCTTTGCTGCATCCCAGAGGTTTTGGGTTGTGGTGTTATCATTTTAATTGACTTCCATATATTTTTTAATTTCCTCTTTAACTGCTTGGTTCGCCCATTCACTTTTTGGTAGGATGTTCTTCAGTCTCCAAGTATTTGTGACCTTTCCAAATTTTTTCTTGTGGTTGATTTCGAGTTTCATAGCGTTGTGGTCTGAAAATATGCATGGTATGATCTCGATCTTTTTGTACTTACTTAGGGCTGATTTGTGTCCCAGTATGTGGTCTATTCTGGAGAAGGTTTCATGCGCACTGGAGAAGAATGTACATTCTGCTGCTTTAGAATGAAATATTCTGAATATATCTGTTAAGTCCATCTGGTCCAGTGTGTCATTCAAAGCCATTGTTTCCTTGTTGATTTTTTGAATAGATGATCTGTCCATTTCTGTGAGTGGGGTGTTGAAGTCTCCTACTATTACGGTATTACTATCAATGAGTTTTTTCATGTTTGTGATTAGTTGATTTATATATTTGGGTGCTATCCCATTTGGTGCATAAATGTTTACAATTGTTAGGTCTTCTTGTGGATAGACCCCTTGATTATGATATAATGCCCTTCTACGTCTCAATACAGTCTTTATTTTCAAGTCTAGATTGTCTGATATAAGTATGGCTAATCTGGCTTTCTTTTGTTGACCACTAGCATGATAGATGCTTCTCCATCCCATTATTTTCAATCTGAAGGTGTCTTTAGGTCTCAAGTGGGTCTCTTGTAAACAGCATATAGATGGATCTTGGTTTCTAATCCATTCTGTTACCCTATGTCTTTTGATTGGAGCATTTAGTCCATTGACGTTTAGAGTGAGTACTGTAAGATATGAACTTATTACCAGTATGTTGCTTGTAGAGTTGGAGTTCGCTGGTCCTTTCTAGTCTTTGTTGCTTTTGGTCTTTATTTACTCGTTTGTTTATTTTTTCATCTTTTCTCCCATCAGAGAGACCCCCTTAAAATTTCTTGCAGGGCTGGTTTAGTGGTCACAAACTCCTTTAATTTTTGTTTGTCTGGGAAACTTTTTATCTCTCCTTCTATTTTGAATGACAGCCTTGCTGGATAAAGAATTCATGGCTTCATATTTTTCTGATTCAGCACACTGAATATATCCTGCCACTCCTTTCTGGCCTGCCAAGTTTCTGTGAATAGGTCTTCTGCAAACCTGATCTGTCTTCTCTTGTACCTTAGGGACTTTTTTTTTACCTTGCTGCTTTCATGATTCTCCCCTTGCCTGAGTCTTTTGTGAATTTGACTCTGATATGCCTTACTGATGGTCAGTTTTTGTTGAGTCTAATGGGGGTCCTCTGTGCTTCCTGGATTTTGATGTCTGTGTTTTTCCCCAGGTTAGGAAAGTTGTGCACTATGACTTGCTCACATAACACTTCTACCCCTATTTCTCTCTCATCCTCTTCTGGGACCCCTATAATCTGATGTTTTTCCTTTTTAGTGAGTCACTGATTTCTCTAATTCTTAAATCGTGCTCTTTTGCCTTAGTCTCCCTCTTTTCTTCTGCTTCATTATTCTCCATATGTTTGTGCTCTATATCGCTGATTATCTGTTCTGCCTAATCCATCCTTGCCACTGCTGCATCTGTTTGAGATTGCAGCTCAGTTTTAGCATTTTTTAATTTCATTGACTAGCTTTTACTTCTTTTATCTCTGCAGAAAGGGATTCTTATCTATTTTCGACACCAGCTCGTATTCTTATTATGGTGATTCTTAATTCTGGTTCAGACATCTTGCCTGTATCTGTGTTGGTTAAGAACCTGGCTGTCGTTTCTTTCTGCTCTTTCTTCTGGGGTTAATTCCTCTGTTTCATCATTTTAATGGGAAAAAAGGAATTAATAAGGTAGAAAAATTAAAATTAAAAAATTAAAATTAAAAAATATTAAAATTAAAAAATTAAAAACAAACACACAGACACAAAATGGAATAAATGATGCTAGATCCTAGGTGTGTTTTGGTCTGGGTGTTGAAAGTGCTTGATAGATTAGAGAAAAGGGAAAAAAAGAAAAAAAAAGGAAATATTTTGAAAATTTTAAAAAATGAGGGGCGCCTGGGTGGCGCAGTTGGTTAAGCGTCCGACTTCAGCCAGGTCACGATCTCGCGGTCCGCGAGTTCCAGCCCCGCGTCGGGCTCTGGGCTGATGGCTCAGAGCCTGGAGCCTGTTTCCGATTCTGTGTCTCCCTCTCTCTCTGCCCCTCCCCCGTTCATGCTCTGTCTCTCTCTGTCCCAAAAATAAATAAACGTTGAAAAAAAAATTAAAAAAAAAATGAATACACTGATGTAGACTAAAATGAAATGACGTTAGTAAAATAGAGTTTGGAAAAAATTACAAAAAAGTAAAAAATATAGTAGAAAAAATTCAAAGAAAAAGTATTTTTAATAAAGAATGATAATAAAAATGATTTTTTCTCTTTCTGTATTCAATAAAAAGAAAAGAAAAAGAGAAAAAAAGAAAATCGGATAAGTGGACTGGCTAACAGACTGAAATACGACTGAAATTACTTTGTTTTCCCCTAGAAGTCAAAGTATGAAGCACTTGACAGACCATAAACTAAGTAGGTGGGTAGAGTTGTGTTCTTGAAGAGTGAGGGTGGCCCAGTTGGGCGGGGCTTAGTGTCACAGCTCTGGTAGTTGGCATTCTCCATCCTCCACTAGATGGCGCTGCTAGCCTACTGGAGTGGATTGTTGTGGCACTTGTAGGTGCATATTTGCATATGTGGGAGTGATAAAAATGGCGACACCCAGCTACCCAGTCTCTAGTATCGGAACTCTGTTCTCCTTGATCAGCAATCGCGCACCCATCCTTCATCTTCGGTTTCCATCCACTCCTCCCTTTCACACTGTCCATGACCAAGCCCCAGGCAGCACCTCCTTTCCGAGTTTGGTCTCAGATGCATCTGCCTTCCCCAGCGCCCCCCCCCCCCCCCGAGGGACTGTGGCTTTGTCTCTATCCCTCTGGGAAGGGTCTTATCGAACAATGGCTGGGTGCTGGCAGCACGTAGGAACACTTGCTGGACCCTGCTGCTGACGGTGCCCCGAGAATGTGGCCAGGTGCCAGCCTGCCCCAGAAAAAGTTTGTGAGATAGTGTAGCAACAGCATTTCAGGGATTTTGGAAAATCACAACAGACATCTGGCACCAGCCTTCACCCCAAATGATCTTGTTCTAGCGCCAGAGAATGGGGCCATTCTCTGGGGTCTTCTGGGACCAGGTGGCCTCACAGCCTCCAGCAAATGTCCTTCCAGCAGTGGAACTGTTCTCCCCGTGTGGCCTGAGAACCTTCTGGACCCAACTCTGCTCCTGGGGATTCACCCTTCCCACCAGAGCATTGCTAGTATCGAGCTGTGGAGTTTCAGACTCTGCACTCCTCCTGTTTACAGTCTTAATGGAATTTAAACCCTCTCCTTTCTCCTTTCTCCTTTCTCACTTTTTAGTTCAGTCCCTGTGGCTGTTTCCAATTTTCCACTTTCTCTTCTGCTGCTTTTGGGGAGCGGTGCTTTTCACATATTCTTCCCCCCCGCCCACCGTCTCCATCCTCTCTCTGCATGAAAAGCAGCTCCCTGCCCTCTGCGGTTTCTGTCTCCCCACGTTCACCTCTCCATGCCACATACCTGCTGAATTCTGTCATTCAAGTTGTGCAGATTGTTGTGTTAATCCTCAGATCAGATTTAGTGTTGGTCTGGCTGTATTTCATGGATGCAAGACACACAGAAAACTTCCATGCTGTCTGCCATCTTGGCTCCTTGCTTTCCTAGTATTTCTATATCTTTTTTATCTCCTTAATGTTTTCTGTAAATTAGAGTTCACATATAATTTAATTTATACTAGGCATTTGTAGTTGGAATATTATGCTTCCTTTATAAAATACATTTTAAGATATTCTAAGATATATAAAAAGATAAATTAATGAGGCCAATTTGGCCTCATTTGTCTCAAAAGAGATGCATTTTTAAAATTTATTTATTTTGAGAGACAGTGTGTAAGCAGGGGAGCAGCAGAGACGGAGAGGAGAGAATCCCAAGCAGACTCTATGTTCTCAGCACAGAGCCCAACATGGAGCTCTATACCACCAACAGTGAGATCATGACCTGAGCAGAAACCAAAAATCTAATGCTTCACTGACTGAGCCGCCCAGATGCTTCTCTAAAGAGATGTATTAATACCCTTAAAGTTCTTATAAGGTCTATGAAATATCCAAGTATCTATATACACATTACCTGGGTCTTCAGTGAGCACAAGACAAATGCTCACAGATAGGAAAATATCACTTTGGAAAATACTTGGAAGTTCTCCTGATTATCATGTTGATTTCCCCTTTATTGACAAATGCAATGATTGTGATCAATAGTTCCTAAAAAATGTGCAAATTATCATTCAGGATGCATGTTCCAACATTTTGTTCAGCCAAATTCCTGTTGTGTCTTTATTCTATGTCTTGGCTTTATATTTGTGTATTGTTTATAGATATGTGAGAGCTTATATTTATAAACTAGAAAGGACTTAGATAGCTTCTATTTTTTGACAGATCAGGACATAGATAATATAACTATTTATTTATAAATTTCATTTTTCCTTTTTTGTTTCCTAGGCTTCCTATTTTTTCTTCTTTATAACTTGAAGTTGTTTTGAGAACAAAGAAATATAAGAATATCTTTCTCTAGTCAATTTATTTACATAAAACAGTGGTTGTTATTTTTTAACCTCAATACTAATACCTTCCTGTTTCTACCTGGGTTCTACAAGTGATATAAATTCAATTATTGGACATTGAAGAGGGAAAAACATGAGCCAACAAGTTTTATCAGAAATATGGTGTGACTTCAGACAGCTGGAGATAAAGAATAGGAAACAAAAAACTTAAAATGACTTTTGCTTTATGATAAATAAAAAGTATTGGGAGATAAAATGAAGACAGGTTTGAAATATATCATTGAGGGTCTTTCATTGTGGGTATCAGTGACTTCTTATGTCTTGTACATTTTGGTGTTCATCCACCCATTGCCTTTTCTTGCAAATTATCAACTCAGTCTTGAATGAAAACATTTATCTACCTAAAAAGCTAGTTGATTTACTTTTCTGTTTTCATGGTATTCACATACCCAGTATTTAATTAGTTTTTAATTTGAAGTTTTGTTAATGTGCAGGAGACATCTTGGAACAGCTTCTCTGAATTTCTAGGATCTTGTGGTAAATAAAGTAGTAGCAGATGTCACAGAGTTGCCAAAGTTATGTGGCCAGGTTAGTGGTAAATTGGGTTTGGAGGTACCTGGGGTTAGAGACACATGTGTACTAGGGAGAGAGGGGATGCCTCGTGTGCTAAAATGAACATGTAAGAGCAGAAGGTTTAGGACTCCTTGAATAGATGGACTGCAAACAAAATCAATGCTGTTGTTGTGGGATTGGAGTAAGAGAATAATTTTCTTTGGCTTCACCAAGCAGAAGTTTGATTACCAAATCAAGTTAGCTATGCCTGAAATATCAATTAAAAAAATAATTCTCTTTATTTGTGACCATTGCAATGTAAACCATTCCTCAGGAGTCCACTATCTCATATTCTTCTGTGATTTTGGAAATCTCTCACTCGCCAGAGGCTCTCTCAAAATTAAGTTACTTTTCTTTAGACTCTGTCTTCAATACCAAGGTTATTACACCATTTCCTAATGTGACATATGCAAAGAATATGGAGATTCAAGGAACCGTATTATTGAGTGCTGTGGTTTTACAGAGTCAGTGTATCTATTACTTTCTTTCCCCCCAAATTCTGAACCAACTGAAGATTATATACAAAATTCAAATAAACGACAGTCAAAACATAACCATTATTTCTAAAGAAGGCTTTGGGAGAAAGTATATTTAGGTACTGAGTTAGATTGACTCATCTGTCGTGGCTGGCCCTGCTAACCAGCCACGCAGTTCCTCCCTATGGAACTTGCTGCCTGAAAAAGCAAGCAGAGTAAAACGCAACAAGCCACAAAATTTTCTTGGGAGGATCATTGTGTACAGGCAGCGGATGCAAATAGAAAAAATAGAATGGCCCAAGGCTACTTTCCCTTCCTGAAAACACCAATCTGCAAAGTCATCTTTTCATCACTGGAGACAGTGACAGAGGAGACACTCCTCCAGACTGTGTCAGGCTGATTCTGGTCCCTCTGAATAGAAATGGAGTGGGAAATTTAGGTTTCTATATAATACTCACATTTCTTTCCAAGTTCATAGCTACAAGCATTTCTGTTGCTGTTTTTTGTTTTTTTGTTTGTTTGTTTTTTTTACCAAAAGTACTCTCACATTTCTTTCTTCATTCCAGAGCAGAACGCTTATGACTCCCTGAATAGATGGACTGCAAACAAACTCAACGCTGTTGTTGTGGGATTGGAGTAAGAGAATGTTTTTCTTTGGCTACTATGATTTTTGCCTTCACCAGGTAGAGGTTTGATTTCCAAATCAAGTTAGCTATGCCTGAAATATCAATTAAAAAAATTATTCTATTTATTTATCACCATTGCAATGTAAACCATTCCTGAAGAGTCCACTATCTCATATTCTTCTGTGATTTTGGAAATCTCTGAGTAACATCCCTGAGTGAGCATTTTTGGATACACTTTTGCTCTAGACACTTAAAACTCAGGTCCCAACTTAAGCCCCAAGTAACATAGCTAGATAAGAAGATATAAATAAATCCTACAAATTTGGGATGGTAGATTATATTTGGGTTGGTAATAAAATGTTTTATAATAATTCTTGTTTGGAGTAACGTAGGAGGTAAAGGTTGGGATCAGCTAAGAATTTTAAGTCATTCTCAGGAAAAGTGAATTTTACCTTCTGGATTTTGCTAGAAAATATCAGAATGTGTCAGGACAGTTCAATATTTTCTCATACTTATGCAATCTGTATTTCTGAAGCCGACATCCCCAGGAGGGATTTTTTCGTACCTCTCTAACCTAGTCCATAGTAACAAAAACATACTTACAGACTTCTAATCTGTAATAGTGACATAGATTTGGGGTTTTTTTTGTTGTTGTTTTGTTTTGATTTTTAGCTAGGAAGCTATGAAAGTTTAGGGAGAAAACTAAAGTGACAGTTTGGTCATCTAAAGAGTGATTGCCAATGCTGTTTATTTTGATTACTCGCAGTAGCTAGAACTTCCTATTTTCAGGGATACTTCTCATTTATAACATTAGGATATATCCTTTATACCTCCATAACTTTTGAAGTAATCTAAAACTTATCATTTTAAATCTATTTTAATATAGTGATATGTCTGTGTCTGGCTTATATATTTTTTCATATCCTTATGATTTGTGTTCTTCGCCCTAACGTCTAAATATACTGCATTTAAAGTAATAGATACCAACATACTTTGTTTAGGATTTTCTAAAGATAGTTTATGATAAAATTTTAAGGATCATCACACTAACATTTAATGTTAAGTACAGATATTTACAAATTTTGCTTTCCTAAAGAGCATGAGGAAAAAAGTTAGCCCTGATAGATAGCAGGCTGATAGAACCATTCTCCTATGTTTACTGGTCCATGTACATAGTGGGGGAAAAAATCCATTTGTATCCATTAAAAGAATAGTGTGATAGTTTGCCTCAGAAATGAATTCATCAGAAACAAACAATCTTCCTAGCATACTAAAAGGTTATTTATATTTCAAAATTTTTATCTAAAATCAACCCCTTGGCATTATCCTTGGTGAGATATATACATTGCAAGCATGTAGGATTTTTATCCACATGATCTTGAAAAATGTAACACTGTCCCTATAATAATCTCTCAGATATGCTGTCCTCAAATATCCATGGTGCTCTTTCAATAATTTTTTTAATGTTTGGAACGCCAGTTACATTGAGAATATGGTATAAACTATAGAGTATCTCCAATCTAAAATGCATGTGGACTAAAAACTATGCTTACAATTGTAGGGAGTTCCTAATATCTCCTTACTCCTCACACACAATGCTATCTGTGGAATGTAGATACAAGGTTGAAAACCTTTATATGAATTTTCTTTTCTTTTTTTTCCATATACTAAGGAGTTAGTGGAAAACTCAAGTGTGATTTTTTTGACAGATTAAAAATAGAAACTGGTGTTAAATTGCATCTATTTGGTATTGAAAAACTACATGGAAAGATACAACCATAAATGGTCCGTTATAAAAAAATTGTTTAAATAAATCATTCTTTTTTAAAGCTATAGACTAGCTCCTCAACACCATTTTCCTGCTCAGTTTGAAGACAGTTTCACTGCAGTCAAATTTTTTCTTCAAGATAAAATTCTTAGAAAATATGGAGTGGATCCCACCCGAATCTGTCTTTCAGGAGACAGTTCTGGGGGCAATTTGGCAGCAGCTGTGACTCAACAGGTATGTTGCATTTGTTTTTATTCTGAGAGGTAGAGGTCACAAATCATTTTTTTTTCTTATACGCATAACCAGTTCTTTCAGCATCATTTGTTGAAAAGACCATACTTTCTCATTGGATTGCAGTGATACTGGAGTCTAAGATCATTTAACTATCAATATGACTATTTCTGAATCCTCTCTTTTGTTTCATTGACCTGTTTGTCTGTTCTTATGCCTGATACTATTCTGACTCCAGCTTTGGTCTTTCTTCAGAATTGTTTCTAATACTCTAGATCTTTTCCATCAAAATACTGGGATATCTTGTCAATTTCTAAAAACAAAAAGGCTAATTTGGATTTTGTATGGTATTGTGTTGAATCTATAGGTTAATAATGCTGGTACTTCCAATTAAAGTACATGGTTTATGTCATTTTTTACTTAAGTCCTCTTCACTTTCCTCAGTATTTTCCTTTTTCAGTGTAGAAATCTTACAAATCTTTTCTTAAATTTATTCCTGAATTATTTGGGAAAATTTTCATGTAAAATGATATTTTTCAAGTGCCTCTTTGAAAGTATTCAGAAATCATTTTCATTTTACACTGACCTTTTACAATCATATCCTTAAAAATTTCACTTATAAATTCTAGGGTTTTTTTTTAATGTTTCCTAGGATATTCTACATAGTCATATCTCCTGCCACTAGAGACCATTTTAATTCTTCCTTTTTAATCTTTATGCTTTTCTTTTATTAATTAGTGCACTAGCTAGGGCTTCCAAGACTATATTGAATACAATTGTCATTCTCTGAATTTTAGAAGGAAATCATTCAATATTTCACCAACAAATGTGATGTTAACTGAAAGCTTTTTACAGTTGGCTTTTGTCAGGCTGAGAAAGTCTTTACTATTCCTGATTTGATGATAGTGTTTGCATAAATAGGTATTAAGTTTGCTAAATGTTTTTTAATGGATCTATTGAGATTACAGTGTGATTTTTCTCCTTTATTCTTTTGATGTAGTAAGTTATGTCAGTTGACTTTCAGATGTAAAATTATGCTTGCATTCCAGACATGAGCCTCCCTGGTCATGATGACTTAAAGCTATTATATTTTGCTGGTTTCTTTTTGCTGAAATTAAAGATTTGAGGGATTGATGTCTATCTTTTAAAAGTTCTTTGTCAAAGTTATTTATTTATTTATTTATTTTTTTTTGAGAGAGAGAGAGCAAATGAGTGAGCACAGGCAAGAAGGTGTGGGGGTAGAGAAAGAGAGTCCTTTTTTTTAAATGTTTATTTAATTTGAGAGAGAGTGTAAGCAGCAGAGGAGCAGAGAGAGAAGGAGACAGAGAATCTGAAGCAGGCTCTAGGCTCAGAGCTGTCAGTGCAGATACCAATGTGGAGTCCATTGCAGGGTGCAGCATGGGGCTCGTACCCATGAACTATGAGGTCATTACCTGAGATAGAGTTGGATGCTTATCCAACTGAACCACCTAGTTGCCGAGAGAGAGAGAGAGAGAGAGAGAGAGAGAGAGAGAGAGAGAGAGAATTTTACCCCACACTGAATGTGGAGCCCTTCACAGGACTCAATCCCATGTCCCAGGATCATGACCTGAGCTGTAATCAAGAGTTGGACACTCAACTGACTGACCCACCCAGGCACCCCTTGTCAGGTTTTGACATAAAGTTATACTGGCCTCATTCAATCATTTGGGAAGCATCCCAACTCCTCCTCCAATTTTTGTTTCAGAATACCTAATCATAAATTTATTTATTTGTTCTTTAAAGGAGAAGAATGGTGAGGAAAATAGAAAGCTCACAGCTGAAATCAGAAGTCACAAGATGAATTCGTTTGTCCAAATGACACTCAGCTCCTAAAAGTCAAACTTATAGAGGGATGTTGAGGAGGGACTAAGTTAGGTAATTTCCACCATGTGATTGTGGGGAAATCAGACACAGGCCAGTCACACAAGTCAATTAGTTGTCTGTGTTTCCTGAGCCCAAGTCCTCAAGGCTTACTAGCTTCATCATTGACGGCACCAAAGTTTGATGTTACATATGCAAAGAGAGACTCAAAGAGACACTCAAAAGAGTCATGGGTTTGCCCTCACTCAAAATTTGGGGGAATGACTTAGAACATTGGGAGGAACTCTTGTGGGTTGAGAGGAAACTTGCAGAGGTACTCCAAGTGAACTTTTGCTGTTGGGAAAAAGAAGTAAGGGGTCAGCTGGAACGGAACTGGGGTAGCTCCCAAGTGGGGTGCAGGAGAGGATTGTCAGGGGCAGACCTTGGGAGAGATGTGGGCCATGTGGGCCATATGAGGGGAGCACTCAATGTCTGTTGTAGGTTGTGGGACTTGGAGGTGGTGACCTACAGGAATGCTGTTTGCAGGAGCCATCCACATAAATCCCTAGGATGAAGGAAGTGCCAGTGTTAATATCACCAATGATCACAAGGGCTTTTTTAAGGGTTTGGTATATCTCATCTCAGTGCTGAGGCTGCTCAGCAGATTCCTTCATCAGAGTATTTTGGTCCTGTAAAGAACCAAGCTGTGCTAAGAGCTCTGAAGTTATAAAAATCTTTAACATTTTTGATTAGCAGATGCATTATCATTTTGGGAATTTGATGTTGGCACATTTGTCGGTGGTAGACATGTAGGAATCTACCAGGTTATGAGTGGTATTTGCTTGTCTCTCCACTTGTGGGTCCATGGAAAAGTTTTCTGCTTGGCTATTCTCATTATTTGCAGTAAAAGCTTCATCAGGAGAAACCCCAGTTCTTAGTAGAGACATCTTCCAGCTGCCTACATCCTCCTGTGAATCACATGCCAGCTCAAGGAAGCAACAGTCTTTGTATACAGCCCTTTGTTCTTTATTAAATAATATACATATGTGTTTGCTAGGCATAAAGCTCTTGTCCACATCCCAGACTTTCAGGTTGTCCCAGGGAAATACATACTTCTTTGCTTTTGCCTTGTCATCTTTGTACCAGGACAAACTTTCAGGGGTAAGTATAAACCAGTATCCTTTAGAGCCTCCTTTCATGATGCCACTGATGCTGATGGTTAGCTGCATCTTTCAAATTACTTAATTTCCAAATCTATTTTTCTTGTGAACCTGACTGATTCTCTGCTGAACATTTGCAAAGTTATGAAATCTTTATGATTAGTGTTGGTGTAGGAGACTGGATGTCAATCAATATCAGGACCTAGTACCTAGTACTTTGTCTTCCCTTCTGCTGTCAAATGTGGTCACCAATCATCCTTTCCATTTACTTGAAGAGTCTGGGGAAGTTTGCCAGTCTTTTTTTGTTTTGGTGTACTTTTTGACACTGTTGATACATATTTGTTTTACCAGATCCACACACCTTAAGGAAGGGTTTGCAATTTGTTTCTTGACTATTGCTCAAAATGCCATGTCTCGAGTAAACAACCCTGTCCTGATACAGTGTATGTTTTTGATTGCATAGGTTATTTCTATTCACAGTTCTTTCTCATTGAACCCCATCTTTACTGTCTCAGAAGGAAAGCCTTCATAGAAAATACAATGGATTTAAAGCCCTTTGAGAATTCCAGGGTAACTACTTGATCCCCTCACACTGTGATTCTCTTCTCAAAGTCCACAGCAAATTGTTGACCTACCTACAGCAATGCTTTGGTCTTCCTGGTGGGCTCTTCTGGCTTGAAGTGTTTGTAGGCTCCTACTTCACATTCTGTCATTCCGTGGAGGACAACTGTCCTTCTAATTTGTTCCTGAAGTTTGGCAGATTATGTCAAATGGGGTTGGTAAGTTGCTGATTGAGGAACTTCTCCAAGTATGGGGTGCCCATATGACTGGCAATATGTTTGTAAGCTGAATGTGAGAGAAACAATTTCCTTTCCTCCTTCCCATATATATTCTTCCAGCTTCTGTTTGCCACCATCACATAATCCCTGTGAAGGGGCAGCATCTTGTTCTCTAGGACATCTCTGGCATCTGTTTCTTTGTCTATAAAGTCTAGTTTGGTGATGACTCCAGTAGTTTTCAGACCTTGAGAATCAAATTCCTTTCCTTTCCTTTCCTTTCCTTTCCTTTCCTTTCCTTTCCTTTCCTTTCCTTTCCCTTTCTTTCTTCCTTTCCTTCCTTTCCTTCCTTCTTTCTTTCTTTCTTTCTTTCTTTCTTTCTTTCTTTCTTTCTTTCTTTTCTGACAGACACAGCATGAGTGTGAGTGGAGGAGGGGCAAAGGGAGAGGGAGAGAATCCCAAGCAGGCTCGTGCTGTCAGCATGTGAGATCATGACCTGAGCCCAAACCAAGGGTCTGACGCTTAACTGACTGAGCCAACCAGGCACCCTGAGAATCAAGTTATTTAGTTATCTTCCAGGATCTTAGTTTGTAAGATTGGTATTGGCTGGGGTAACAGCCAGTATCAGTTCTCCTGCATGATGAACTGTGAAATCATTTCTCTGATTGGTGACTGATATGGTGACTAATTTCCTCTGGACACTTTATCCAGGTAGGGCGATAAGGATTGGATTTCACACATGTAGGGAATAGAGTCATAAATAAATTGGATTGGAGGAAATGTCTGCATTCCTTCTGGTCACCTGATCTTTTTCTGCTTCAATTTCATGGCACACACTATCAAAATCTGTTTTCCTGTGTAGTTAAGAAATCCAGCATATTCTGCTCATAGTGCAGCACAAGAGACCATCTCGTTGCAATGCCCAATGCCCAAGGGAGAATGTCCTAGGTAATTATAAAAGGATAGGGAAGACATGGATAGGGCAAGGTATGGGCTGAGTGCACAGAGCTTTGAAACCCTCTCCAGGTGTTCCACTCTTCCCAAATGTCCACCTCTTCATAAACCCAGAATCTTGCTCATTAAAAAAAAAATTAGGAATGAAAATAAAATACTCAGACCACTCAGAAGAAAATTATATACAGACACATATATTTATATTTTATATATACATAATGCACATTGCAAAGAGAGATACACACATTCATAATATGAAAGTGTACATATACATATGCATGTATACTAATCTGTAACACCACATACACATACAAAACCCTATTGTGGAGCCAGAATGGCAGTAGTTAGCAAAGTTTCACCTTTGGCTCTGCAGAATTTCATTACCAAAAAGAAAATTTGTAAGTCATTAGACTTGTTGATTCCCGAGGCCTCTTCCAACCTAAACTAATTTGCTATGTATTTGAATTAATACATCACTTATTTGAAAAATCTTGCTGGGATGGGGCGGGAAGTGTGGTAGAGAATGAATATTGGAGACTGTCCCCTGTTTTACATACGAATCACTACACCAAATCATACAGCAATCGAATCTTGAATTTTATCTAAAACTGGTTTTATGGATATAGAAATTCTGGAAACTGTCCAATAATTACCCAATAATGATCAAGAAGCACCTTTAACACCTGTAATGTCTGTTTGCATTTTGTAATATTTGCCAGGCTTTGTAAATGAAGAAAGCTTTTGAAATGGTTATGACATGTAGCCATAAAGATCCATCAAGATGTGAAGACCTTTCCAGCAGGGCAATCCTGAATATTAACACAGCTACCAAAAACAGATGCGATTCTCAGTACAATTTGTAGGACAGTACAAGTTGTTGTCTTGAAGTGAATTAAAATTTGACATTATCATATTCTTTGAATTGGCTACTTGTAGAAGTACATAATATCTATTTAACTTTCTGATATATCTGATCAAAGAAATTGTTTTACAGCTGAAAATACTGTATCAGAACTCAACATGGTTACATAGTATGACAAAAAAGTGATTTCCTTTAGCATTTCTTGTTTATTTTTTTAAAAAATTTTAATGCTTATTTATTCTTGAGGGAGAGGGACAGAGAGGGGAAAGGGCAGAGAGAGGGAGATACAGAATCCTAAGAAGGCTCCAGGCTCTGAGCTGTCAGCACAGAGCCCGATGTGGGTCTCGAACCCATGAACCACGAGATCATGACCTGAGCTAAAGTTGGACGCTCATCGGACTCAGCCGCCCAGGTGCCCCTCCTGTTTTTTATGATCATACTTTAAGTTGCTTATTCTTCATGGTCAGCTAAACTTTCTACATGAGTTGTATTTTAATCAAAAAGTTTTATTCCCCATGCTAGGTTTATTCTTTATCTGGCTAATTAAAATCACCTTTTACTTTGTAAGTATTATAACACAAGCCCCCTTTTTTTCAAAGTCTCATGTTTCAACAAAGCGTTTAATAGTATGTTACAGATTTATGGCCTGAAAAGCTCAGTTTCAGTAAGAATACCTCATTTAGAGATCGGTATTTTTGTGTACTCTGAGAAGACTTCAGGCGACATATTAGATATATCCTTCCTAATGGATACCAAATATATATATATATATATAATTCATAGTGTAAAAAGATGTTCTTGTGGATTAAGAGGTTAAATAGATTCTTCTGTATTCTGTAATTTTCTTTTTCAGACTTTGTCCATTTTTCAATTCTCTTCTACTTACTGAAAGAGAAATGAATATCTTTTCCCTACAATTCTGAGATTTTCTGGCAAAGTCACATAATGTGTCCTAAAATTACTAATGTTGCTTACCAATTACAATGATCTGAATAGTCACTATAGTCGAAAAACTTTCTCTCAACAAAGTTCCTTAATCTTTACTTTAAGGAGCAATTTTTTTTTTAATTTAATAGCATTTAAATTCAATTTCCTAGCCATCTCATCCAATTATATTTTAGAGTAATTTATGCATTATTTTTATTTATTTATGGCATAAACATCTTCTTAATTTTAGAAAATAATATGAATTGATTCAATACTCTGAAGTAATTATTAAGTTCCACTCTTCTCAGTTTTTAAAAACTATGTGATTCTATGTAGGAAATTTGAAAAGGTAGTGGTAATATAAGATATCTCTATTTGTTATAGGTTAAACTTTCTAAATATATTGTTCCTACTAATTTGCATCATTTGTCATAAGGTGTCAACATGGCCTTGTGATCGATTTATAACAATATTTCTGTGACATCTCTACATATTTCTATGGCCACATATGATCTTATGTTTTACACTTCTCTAAAAATATTTTTAATGTTTTCTTTACCAGTCTTAAGAGTAAATATAAATCAGAGACTAATCAATGATGATGCCTTAAAAAAAAGTGACACTACACACCCTTCAACCTGGGATATTTTCAGTAGCAGGTATACTATCTTCTGCCATGTTTATTAATCTCCATGTAATCACAACATATCAGTGTCACATGGACTACATGAAATCCACTGAACGTAGGAATACCAATCCTCTGTTAATTTCAATCTTGCATCACCATTGCTCTCTGGAAACCTCTATCCATCTGTGCCAGCACAATCAAGATGGTTTTCTGAAGCCACTGTGTAGTCTCAGGAGGTCTTTGTCATCATTTGTTAGATCTTGGACCGATTATCCCTCTCTTAAGACTAAGAGAAATTCTTCCATTCTTTTTTCATGGGTCGATTAGCAGTAGGTCTTTCTCTCCCTGTGTTGGCCAAGCGGAAGACGTGTCTAGGAAAAGCATCTTGTCTTGGGATTTACATCTTCATTTCAGGGAAAAAATGACTTAGTAAGTTGGCTAGATTAAATAAAAGATTGGCTAGTTTGCTCAGTTCTGTAAAACTAAAAGACCTTTATTAACAGTGCAAGTTAAGCCTGAAATTCATCTGGCTTTGAAATGATTACCTTTCAACATTTGAAAGCTGTTTACCTGACACACAGTAACAACAAAGTTGCCTTACTCTGGAGTTACAGGTGGAGGTCACTTTGGTAAGTAAGAAAGTTGTTTTGCTACAGCCTAACATCAGATATTCAACTCTCATCATTTTAAGCTCTTTTTCTACATACTCCTAATGTATACCTTCCTCATTTAATCACTTTGTATTCTCCCCTGGCCATTTGTTCAACTTGCTGTGGCTAAGTAGGTCCGGGATCTCATTATTTCTATATCTAAGGGCATTTTTGTTGTTGTTCTTTAACTTCTTTTCATCACTTGAAACTCTTGCCAACTTTTGTCTTAAAATACTCACTCTCCCTGTTCTTATCTTCTCTTCCATTCAGTTTAATGGGAGATGAACTCTTGGTCTATACACTCCTTTGAGTCTGATTTTCCTTAGGACTCAACGTTTGGTCCTTCTGGCTTTTATCCCATTCTCTGCTTGGTCTCATGACTTCAGCTCTGAATGATCTGCTGAAGGCTCTTAAAGTTATGCCTCCCACTAATGCCACTGTCATGAACTCAAAACCCATGTATCCAAATAGTTTTCCCCACCTGGATATTCCATAAGCACTAGAAACCCTTACAGGCGAACCTCCTCTATACTACCCAAAGCAGTTACACTCTAGTGATCATCCTTTTATTTGTTGCATGTGCACAATCTCAACTGGACTCTAAGTATTTTGGAATCTGAGACAATAATTTTTTTTTAATCTTTATATATCCAAACCCTGCCATCATACCTGTACTCTTGCTGTCTTCTTCCTCCACCCTTCAGAATACTCCAGAGTTGGACCTTTGCCTCTCTTCTGCCTGTTTTACCTGAGGGCAGCCTCTTTATCTGTCCCCTGTGTAACACAGCACGATATTACAGATTATCCTCAACACATCTTTGTGGGAAAAATTTAGAGGTTAAATAAAGACACTGGTCCTACATGCTGCTGAATTGAACCATAACTGATTATTCACCTTGGAATCAAGTTGTTTTTGCGACTTGCTGAGAAGAGTTGAACGGATTCATTCTGTCCCCTCCCTATTTATGCAGTTACTGTTTGTCTCTTTTGGAATCCTGGTTCAAAAAAAAACAAAAACAAAAACAAAAAACTAAGTGCATAGATACTACATCAGTGGAAGTATGGTGAATAGTGATGTTAGAAAGGATGGCAGGGGCAAATCATGCCTCTTTTGATTTTTTTTCTCCAAGGGCATCGTGAAGTCATAGAAAAGTTTTAATCACATTTGTATTTTAAAAAATACTGTTGCTTGTTGTATTTATCTTAGCATAATACTCTCTAGCTCTAGGCACTTTGTGGCAAATGGCAAGATCTCATTCTTTTCTATGGCTGAGGAACATTCCATTGTATATATGATTTCACTCATGTGGAATTTAAATATCAAAACAAATGATCATGGGGAAAAAGAGAGAGCAGCAAACCAAGAAATAGACTCTTAACCATAGAGGACAAACTGATGATACCAGAGGGGTGGTGGGTGGGGGAATTGGTGAAATAAGTGTTGGACGTTAAGGAGTCCCAAACACCCCATGGGCTAATACCACCATCTTGGACATTAGCTTTTCAACGTATGAATTTGGAGGAATATAAACATTCAGACTACAGTAGGCTCCATGTGGGAGTTCTCCAGCTCCTACAAAAGTTGGAACATGTGCTCTAAGGTGATGCCAAAAGTCCTCTTGTATTGGAGTTCCTTCATGGTGGCTCGTAGTCACCCAGATACTCACTGGCTATCTGTGTGTTGGTGAAGTTGGATGTGGTACGAGGTGGGGGTGATCAATGAAAAGGAAGAGTAGTGAGGGAAGCAATCACAATTGCTATGAAGCTGGGTGCACCGGATTAAAAAATAGTAGATCTGCTAAGTTTGATGAACAGGATTATCAGTAGTGATGTGGGAACTCCATATATAACTAATATTTTACATACATCTATCTTTCTATGGCTGACAAGCACAGGAGAAGTTGCTGTGGATGTGCAGAATGTTAAATAATACACATCTAAACCAGGGGGCTAGATGGTAAGGACCTTTGCAAACCAGTGACTGGTTTGAGCTGGGCTGTGGATAATGAGGGACTCAATGCAGGAACAGTAATGTATGCGCTGGGCAGGAAGAACCGGCCATTCTCTAGGAAAGCACCATTGCCCTAATAGATGGCCTTGGGGCATTTGGGGAATGGGAGAGGATTCAGTAATGCTTCAGACTGTCTGGAGCAGGCTTTATGTCAGGCACAAGTATTCATGACAGGCAAATACATGGGCTTCAAAGCAGTTGAGTCAGTAAACTGATATAGGGCTCTCTGGGCAGGGCGTAAAGTCATGAGTGGTTTTTCTCTGTCTTTCCTATCAGCTACCCCTCAGTCACCATTCCCAACTAATGGGGGCTAGTTGTGAATAAAGAAATTAACGCAGGAGTGAAAATCCTTCTGACCTACATGTCATTCTAAGCTTTTTAGTATGATACAGAAGCCTTTTATGAACTGGTTTCGAATTTTCTTGCCAACTTTCTAGATTGAGGAGATCAGTCTTTACCATGGTGTTAAGAAACTACTCTCAGGGTAACAATACTGTCAGTGGCATGACCTGTAACTTGAAAAACCAGTTAGAAATTTAAATTGCATGGTTTAATAAAAGAGGAGCAGAGGGAATAGTTTATATGGGAGAATTCTATTTTAGATTTCATGAGTTTAGAATTAATGGTATTTAAGTACAAAAGAAAAGTTGAAATATATCACATCCATTGTGTTCTCATTGAAATAATGTTAATTATTAGAAGGGATTAAAAATAAGAATGGGCTTTTTTGAATGTATTCTGTAACCTTCTACTGAGTTACCCAGAGGTCTTTGTTATACTGAAAACAATAATAAAAATTTAAGTGGACAATTTAAGAACAGTTACCAGTGTTTAAACCTCAATGATACCACAACAAGCAAGATGTGTTCTCTCAATTTTTTTTTTTTGCTTTTGTATTTTCATTCTTGTTCTTTTTGAAGTGATAATATCCTGAGATAAATGTCTTACACACTTTTTGCAGCCAGGTACATATGGATTGCTCACAGAATGAGAAATATGTATCCATTAATGTGATATTCACATTTATGTTATAGAAAGGTTCATTCAGGGCTTTTCAGTAGTAATGTTTATGGTTCAGTATTAATGCTTATTTGCACTCTTGCACTCTGGCCATTTGTCTTTGAGTCCATGTGGATCTAGAAGGAAAGAACAATGCTATAGATAATTCAATAATTAAGTGTTATTGTTGGGACCTACTCATTATAAGTCTCTTACTGCTTCGTATGTCCTCTGGTTTCTGGTTCTAAGAGAACACAATGTCCTCTTAGAATTAGAAACTGAGCAGCAATTTTGATTTAGTTATTTGTCTGCTTTTAAAAAATATTATACTTAGCCTTTTATTATCTTAGAACTGGTAAGACATACAATGACAACTTAGATATTATCAGTGCTTGTGGAATTCAAAATCGAGGAGAGAGATCCATTATATACATTTTTAAAAGGTAAGGGGAAATTGATCATTGACCTGAAAGAGCTAGAGAGTTTTGGAAGTTTAGAGGAGTTTGAAGATAGAGAAGTGAACTTTGATCAGGTACTTACATGCATAATCATACATTTTTGGTTAGAAATATATGTAAATATATAGAAAACATCTAAGAAGATTCATACTAGACTGATAACATGGTTGCTAAAACTAGGGTAAAATTGCCAAACTTGGTGGATCTGACCAGCAGGTGCCCTTCCAGTATTTTCACAGAGTTAACTTTAAAATGAGCTTCAAAGGATGACAGAGAGATAGGAAGAGGTATTGACTGGCAAAGCAACAAATGATATAGTAAGGTCGTAGACATAGTAAGTAGTGACACATTTGTGGGAAAACTATTTCATATGACATTCCAGAAAGGACAGTTAGGGCCAGATAAGGTGTTGGTTGGTGTGTTTCTGTTTGCCCTCTCCCTGTGGATGTGGGCTGTTTGTTTCCTTGTCTAGGTTTGGGACATTGGCAGTGGGATGTTGATGGTAGACTTTGGCTCAGTAAATCATCTATCTTCATGAGGACACTTGGGAGAGATTTGGGAGTTTCCGTCAGGAACATTGTCTTGGTTCATTTTCATTCTAAACTTGTGAAGCCTCTAATGCCCTGAGAGAGCATCATAGAGGTGGTGGGATACTATTTCCCTTTCTGAGGTACATCTTGGATTTCAATTGATTCCCTCCTTTGAGTTCAGCTAGCTACTCTGGTGAGAGGTTGACTTACAGGTACATCTTCTAGTCACAGCAGGCGTTTTCATTTGTCCAGATATCATTGTCTCAGATGCCACACTCTAGCCTAGACACTTGCTTTTTGGAAATTATTTTCAGGTTCTCCTTTAGGGTTCTCAGGGTCATAGGTGAACCTCAGGACACCCCCCTTCACCTCTGGAAAGAAAAAAGGGCTCCATGTTACATATTCCACATTCTCTCCTTGTACGTCAAATGGAATATCAACAAGGTTTTTAAAAATAATTTCATCCCTTTGTTTTCCAAATATCACCATTCTTTCCGAAGGTAAGCTACCTATCCATTGGCTTTTTTTCTCTTTTCTGTCTCTGTACTTCTGCATTTAAATAATGTTTCTTAAAATTTATAGTATGTTACTGGGAACTTGCTTAACAGGCAAATAATATTATTTTAAACTTTAAACTGTTTTAAAATATTTTAATTGTAATGCTAATTTTTAATTTTAATTTTCAAATTTATGATAAAATATCATTTCAATAGCTATATTTATTTTTTCCATTCACTTTGGTTTCATTCAGTCAATAATTCTTGCAGATTTATTTATAGTGTCAGTTTCCTCCAGGGTTATCCTATTTAGATTATTTGCATTGGTGATTTTTGACAAAAACCTCATTCTGTGTATGTATGTATGCATGTCTCTCTCTCTCTCTCTCTCTCTCTCTCTCTCTCTTTTCCCATTTACCCAATGTAATGAACTCATTTGATGCACCAACCCAGTTGACAATAAGGCATCAAATTGCTAAAGCAAATCTAGCAAGGTGTGTGCTATTAGTGGTTACAAAGCCAGGTTGCTGCTACTTCTGTCACTACCTGGGATTGAGATTCCTGTAGCTGCTGCTCCCAGTCTCTCAAATTGCTCTTGGGTACAACCCAGTAGTGCCTCACTTCCTGACATTGTCTGTTTTAAATTTGTTTTTAATCAGTATACAATTGACATACAACATCATGTTAGTTTCAGGTATACAGCATGATCGATAGATGTACGTATTGCAGATTGATCAACATAGTAATATGTCAAGTTAACATCTATCACCACACATAACTACAAATTGTTTTTCTTGTGATGTGAACATTTGAGATTTACTATTTTAATAGCATTCAAATATACAACACAGGATTATTAACCAAGTAACCACACTATACATGACATCCCTGGGACTTATTTGTTTTATACCTGGGCGTCTCTATCTCTCTCCCTTTTTCACACACAACTAACATTTTTAAAACTTTACTGTTGAAATGAGCTTGACAGGTTTTTATGCCACTGAAGGTCATTATAAATATTGTGAAAATAATATTTTATCACATCAATTTATGTAGATTTGTTTATCTCATGATTGCTTACATTTTAAAAATTAAATCTCTCCCTCCTGAAGTTTTGGAATTTTTGCTTATAGGACATCATTATGTTTTTTTCAGGTGCAGATTGATCTTGAAATAAAGCATAAAATCAAGCTTCAAGCTTTAATTTACCCTGTCTTACAGATAATAGATTCTTGTTTGCCATCTCACCAAGAAAATGGGCATGGTATAATTCTAACAAAGGACTTGGGCATAAAACTCATTAGCTCATATATCACCACTGATGAAACAGTTACCCAAGCAATGAGAAGAAACCAACATATGCCTCTGGAATCAAGACACCTGTTTAAGTTTGTTAACTGGAGTACTCTTTTACCCAAGAAGTATAGAAAAAACCATGTTTATACCGAACCAGTTCTCGGAAGACATAATTATTCATTGCCAGCACTTATGGATATCAGAGTATCTCCCTTGTTAGCCAATGATTCTCAGTTACAGAATTTGCCATCAACCTATATTCTTACCTGTCAGTATGATTGTGTAAGGGATGATGGACTTATGTATGTTACAAGACTTCAAAATGTTGGAGTTCAAGTTACTCATGACCACATTGAGAATGGGTTCCATGGAGCTTTATCGTTCATGGTGTCACCAGTGTACTTACGTCTAGGTCTCAGGATAAAAGACATGTATATTAGTTGGCTGGATAAGAATTTATAAATATAATATATATAAAATATATAGGGCCACCAGTTAATGGGTTGTAATTTTGATATACAAATTATCACAGGTGTGGTACAAAGAACAATGTCATTTGTGTTATCTGAATGGAGATTAAAATCAGTTATAAAAGTGACTGTATGTCCTTGAGCTAGTTAATTTTTCTTATTCCTAGAACTGCATGTGTAAAATGTATATAATCCTTTTATTTATAGTTTATGATAATTATGTTGGTCCTAATACAAACCAACACCTATTCAAGTTGAGAATAAGAATGGTTACTGACACGTTAGAGAAGATGGCAGAGAAATTATAATAGTGAGTGGGCAAAGGAAAAATAAAGGGAAAAAGTTACAAGGTAATTGGATTAGTTTCCATTGACTGCTGTAATGTTTCACTACAAATTTGGTGGCTTAAAACAACAGAAATGTTTTCTCTCAGAGGGTCACCAAATCAGGGTGCCGGCAAGAGCCACACTCCCTCTGGAGGCTCTAGATGGAGCTCTTTGCCTCCTTCATCCAATGGCTGTCATTATTCCTTGGGGTAGCCAGATCACATTATCTTCAAGGTTAGCATCTTCAAATTTTTCTCGGCTCCATCTTCACTGGCCTTCATCTGTGCCTCCCTTTTAGAAAGGTACATGTGTTTCCACCGAAGTGATCCAAGATCCTCTCCCCATCTCAGAATCCTTAATTGCATTTGCAAATACCTGCCTTTTTTTTCCCCATGTAAGGTGACATTCCCACAGAGTAGGATTTAGATTTTTTTCTGGAAGTCCTTTTTTTTTTTCCACATTTTCAGTCAAATGTTTTAAAAAGGCAACAGATCAACATTATAATTTGTTATAATTCAATCACATCTAAATATGCACTCAACGAGGTGAAGAGTTAAGATGGTGGAGTAGTAGGGGTACCCTGGGCTTGCGTCCTTCCTCAAACATAGCTAGATCACATCAAATCATTCTGAATACCTAGGAAATTGATCTGAGGATTAAGAGAACAATCTGCATAATTTGAAGGAGAGAATGTGGCAGGTTAAGAGGTGTGGAGACGTGCATTAGGGGAGAGAAAAGCTGCAGTGCCACAGGAGTAGGAAGACCTTTTTACAGAAAGGAGAGGGAAACAGGGTGAGAGAGCATGGCACTGGGTTTGCACAAGAAAAGGATTTTCTGAGAATCATTGGGGAATTGGGAGGAAATGATTATTGCAATATTTGCAAACAGTGGAGCTGAAATTCCGAGGTTTTGGAATTCTCTACCATTTGTGGGAGTCAATCTCGGAGGGCAGCAGTGCTCCTGGGGAAAGGAGGGTGGAAGGTCAGCAGTGGACAGCAGATAGTGGGTTGTGGGGAGCCCCTGGGTCACAGTGGGAGAGAAAGTTTCTCTTCCCTGCTGTGCATTTGGAAGATGGTATATTTCCTCTCCACGGACAAAAGACCTGGCTGGTGCCTTTGAGCAACCATTCAACAGCAGGGGACAGAAGTGTGTGCATAGGGCAGATAACCTGGTTCCAGCTTTTGGCTATGCTTCACCATAAACTCCAGGCACCTGTACATCTGTGCAGCCTATTTTCATGGACATAACAGGACCAGGCACAGCACTGTGAGGATCTCCTCTGGAGGGGTGTACAGGCCTCTGGCTCACCTTGTCTTTTAAGATTAGTAATTTTGAATACTAGCCATGCACCAGAGATAAAACACAGGAGAGATGTGTCACTGGGCATGTTGACAACTTAGGCACAAATGGGTTGAAGGCAGGGATCTGATTGAAGTGTAGGACATAGGAAGGGAGATGGTTTGCTTGTCTGTGAAGTCTAACTGAACAGAGGTGGGCAGCAGCTCCCCTAGCCAGGAAAGGAGAGTGGGGTGATGCCATTCCCCCACCCAGTACCTGGTGGGACTTCACCAGCCAAAACAGTGCCACCAATGGAGGCTGGAACTACTTACAACAAACCTCACCCTGCTGTTCCCTACAGGTGCATCTTTACTAGCACTGGTCTGACAGAAAAGAATTTCAGAAAAGAATTCTGAAAGCAGCTGGGGACAAAATGTCCTTAGGCTACAAGAGTAGGCACATAAGGTTAGCAGCAGACCTGTCCACAGAAACCTGGCAGGCCATAAGGGAGTAGCATGATACATATAATGTGCTCAATGGGAAAAATATGCAGCCAAGAATTCTACCCAGCAAGGCTGTTATTCAGAATAGAAGGAGAGATAGAGTTTCCAAGACAAGCAAAAACTAAAGGACTTTATGAACACTAAACCAGCTCTGCAAGAATTATTAAAGGGGACCGTTGAGTGGGAAAGATACCAAAAGAAACAAGAAAGAAACAGAGACCATCTACAGGAACAGTGACTTTACAGGTGGTACAAGGGCACTAAATTCATATCTATCAATTACTCTGAATGTAAATGGACTAAATCCTCCATTTAAAAGACAGGGCATCAGAATGGATAAAAAATCATGACCCACAGTTATGCTACTTACAAGAGACTCATTTTAGACCCAAAGACACCTCCAGATTGAAGGTCAGGGTGGAACACCATTTATCAGGCTAATGGATTTATCAGGCTAATGTAGGTGTTGGTGGACAGCTGCAGTAGCCATACTAATATCAAATGAGATTTTAAACCAAAGACTATAATATGAGATGAAGAAGACTACAATATATAATTAAGGGATCTATCCAGCAAGAAGATATAACAATTGTAAATATTTATGCTCCTAACTTGAGAGCACCCAAGCGTATACATCAATTAATAACAAACTTACAGCAATTGACAATCATCTAAGCAGATGATCAACAAGGAAACAATGGCTTTGAATGATACACTGGACCAGATAGACTTGACAGATATATTCAGAGCATTTCATGTACATATGTACATACACACACATATACATAAATAAGTATTTCCTTTTGGTATGAAAATAGTTATACATTATCTGAAGACCTTTCCTCTAGAAGTTATTTGGTCCTGTTTTCATTAATGTGTAAAAGATTCTTTTTTGTTTTTCTTTAAAGACTAATAATTTTTACTAAACTATGAATCAGTGTTGATATTTCTGGTTTGATTTTTTCCCCAGGTATGCCATTTACCTCATTAATATCTAAGTTCAAGTAATTCTTTAAAAACTTTCAGTGACATCTTGAATAATAATTTTTAGTAATTGTTCCATTTCCTTGTTTTGGTTTTTCTTCTCTGGGAAATTTCATCATATCTATGTTAGATATTCTTTCCCTCTGTTCATTATTTGTAGATTTTAAAATCATTTTAATCTTGTTATTAATCTCTACTTTGCACTCAATTTTTTTTACATTTGAGGTATAGGCCTATATGTTTTGACAAAGGCACAGTATCATGTAAATTTTTCCACAGCGAAGACACGGAACAGCTCTGTTCTGTGTTTCCTCCTGTTTCCCACAGCCCCTGTCAACTACTGTTCTGTTTTCTGTCTCTGTGAGTTTACCTTTCCTGGATTACCATATAAATGGAATCATATGGGAGCCATTAAATTCCTTTGTACTTTAAACTTTTTCCTAATTTAAGGCTGTTTTTCCCTCTGACATTTTCTGTATTTATTTTCCTTTGTGTTGATTCTGGTCTAATCTTCATTTTTGAAACAGTGTTTTGTTTTGTTTTCTGAATTATTTCTTGGGTGTTATTAATTTTTGAGTTTTGATAATTCTGGATTATGTTTCTCTTTCACATTGTAGATCATTGTGTTAATAACTTCAGATAATTATAAAACATTAGGATATAGTTGTCCTTTGCTTTGTGGGCAAGTTTTTCTGTTTATGCTCTCATTGCCTGTATAGAGTTTATTCTGCTTCTTATTATGTTTGCTCTTACAAATTGCTCTTATTAATTCTGAGTGATATATAACTACAATCATTTTCTGATGCTCATTTTTACATGAAACTAATTATCTTAACTTCTAGAAGGTATGGGGAAGGCATGGTTTTACAGATTTTCTCACGTTATGACTCTTGAGCTCCCTCTTTTGTTATTATTGTGAAATACTACGTTTTGTTCTGGCCATTTAATCTGTATTGTCTTTTCCCCTGTCCTGGTTACTTTGGATTCTATTCCCAGCAGTTTAGTCAGTGTGGAGCTCTGTGCCAGAAGAGGCTTTAATTGGTTTATGTTGAGGGATGGTAGGGTCTACACTATCCCAGCCCCTTCAGATGTAATTGCAAAAGGCTTGTATTCGCCAACTAATAGGGCGCACAAATCCCTGAGAGTTTCAACTGTTTTCTAAATTTTACTAAGATTTCTGGTGAATACATGTTAAAATCTTAGTGTATCAAATGCTTTGTTGCTCCCCTGTGCTATCTCTTGTATAGGCACTGATGCTGCACAGGCCTTGTAGGTGTTGGTGGATTGTTCTTACCATTCATAGTTAGAGGTTTGTAGGATACTTTATATTCTGGCTCATGTTTTACTTCATATAATGCTGTCCATAGATTTTTGGTTTTCTTACCCAAATTTCTGTGTGGATTCTCATGGGGGAGATTTGGAGATTTTCAAAAATTAAGCACCCATAGTGGAATATTTGAATTCTTTTTTTTTTTTTTGAGTAACTATTAGAAAAAAAAAAAAAAGAAACAGACCCAAATTGATAAGTATACAAGATTTCAACAACATAATTAATAAAAATGATTTAACTTACAAATATTGAACTCAATAGCAAATAATGTCATAATACATTCTTTTCAAGTATACTTTGAACATTAAAAATATTCTTGGCCATTAAGCAATTATTGTCAAATTTAAAATGATAGAAACCAGGTAAAGCATATTCTCAGACTCTAGTGAAATTAGGCTAGAATAACAACATGAAAATTTAAAAATCCCCATCTGTTTGAAAGTAATAAATGTATTACTAAATAACTCAGAGTTAAAAACTAACTCATTATACAAATTAGAACATGTTTTGAATGATAATGAAAACACATGACTTGTGGGAGCAGGTAAAGCTGGTCTTAGAAGGGAATTTATAACATACATGATAATTTCTAATGCATACATTAGAATAGAAGCAAGGTCAATTGCCATTTAGCTAAATGATCCATCTGATGAAGTCTTCAGCTTGTATTTTGCAGAATCCCTTCTGCCTTCCACAGTCTAGTCCTCAAAATACCATAAAGTCCCGTAGTCACATCAGACTGTCATACCTATGGACTTGTGCTCATACAAACTCCTCTAATTACAAGACCTTCCTGGCCACGACTTTTGTCTAGTCTCCATTTTTGCTCTGTAGACCTCTATTAGCAGCTGTAACACTTTAATTATGCAGAGAATCTCATTTAAGAAGCTACGTTTTTAAAAATACTCCTTTTTCTTTTTCCTTGGAACCTGGGGGAATAGTTTGGTTGAGCAGCACAGGGGTCTTGGGGTGAGGGAGAGCTTATAAAAGGATGGAAGGTCTTAAACGGACTCTCTTTGTGACTTACACTTATTAACAGATTCCCTCTGCCATTCAATAGTGAATTCATTTCCTTCTTTATCTTCTCTCTCTTTTGAAAGTCTTAATAATATAACAAACACCATAAATTTGCTATTGTGTTCACTTCAACTGAATATCACCAATATGTTTTATCTACCTATATGTTTTTCCTATCCAGTCTGTTTCCCCTGAGAAACAGCTAAAATTCTGATTTGGAGGTATGCAATTCTCTTTTTTTTTAATTAAAAATATTTTTTAGATGTATGTAAGCAGGCCTAAACAATATGCTTAGTTTTGCTTGCTTTAGGGGCAAAATATGGAATTATATGTTATGTAGTCTTTTGAGATATGACTTTCACTCAATCATATATATACTAGCCATAGATAGTGCAGGGAATGTAAGCTTATTCATTTTCACCAAGGTATAAAATGTTTTATTACCAGAATATACCACAATTTATTTAACCATTTTCTTGTTTTGGGGTATCTAGTTTTTCCCCAGGTTTTTGTTTGTTTGTTTTCTGTGTTCATTCTGGTTGTATAGCAGGATAATTTCACTTTGGGGAAAAAAACCAAACACTATGTTGATGTACATGAGTAGCTGAAGATGGTTAATCCAACTAGATAAAATACAGGAGCTGACCTAATCAATAAATTTTCTAAGAATAACTTGATCCAGGATCTCGGGATACATTCCATGGAGGTATGGAATAAAATAGTCTCTGCTGGATGAACACTAAGAAATAAACTTGGTCCTTGCAGGCTATTTGAATATTGTTAGATGTATTTAGATATTGCTAGATGTATTAACCAACATAAGTAACTTGCTAACTTTATACACTGAAATAGTATTGAATTTGGCCAGGGTCTAGAACAACAACTGGCACGCACACATCATGATTTTGGAGGTGTTCACTAGACACTTGCAGATAAAGTCAATTACTGCCATCTGGTGGTGTTTTTTGGGATTCTGGATTCAAAATCTCCTTGCTGTAGGAGCAAAGTATTACTTTTTTGGACAATTGCTAGTCTCTTATAGAGCCCTGGTGCAAACATCTACCATTACAGAAGGTCAGCAGATAAGAGCTGAGATAACATTTGTGTAATATGTAGTGTCAGAGAGATTTCTTTTTGATAACATGGATATTATACATATAGGACATATTTGGAGACTTCAATGTATGGGATTAAATCATCTTGCTATTTGTTTCCTCTTTGTTACATTTGCTCTTTTTTTTGTTTTACTATTTTCTTTATTTTTTATTATTTCAGTATTTTTATGATTTAATTGTTTTCTCCTCTATTGGGTTATGAGATATACTTCTTGGTTTTATCCTTTTTAGTGGTTGCTTTAGAATTTACAGTATGCATGTTTATGTTATCACATCTAACTTCAAATAACGTTCTACTTCATGGAAGTGGTAAGAACTTCCCAACGGTATACAGCCATTTTTCTCTCACATCTTTTTGGTTATTGTTGCCATATATTTCAGTGCTACTTATGTTATGAACCCAACATTATATTAATAATTTTTTAAATTATTATCTTTTTAAGCATATTTAAGATGAGAAATAACATCTGTATTGATCCACATTATTATCTTTCTGTAGCTCTTAATTCTTTTGTATAAATCAGGGTTATCATCTTATTTTTTTCCATCTGAAGAGGTCCTTCTATCATTTTTTTGTAGTGTATGTTTGCTTGCAGTGATTTCTCTCAAGCTTCTGTTTCTTGAATAATATTTTATTTTGCTCGAGTTTAAGAAAATATTTTAACTTTGAGTAAGATTATAGTATGATTTTTCTTCAGAACTTTAAAGATGTTGATCTCTTCTTACAAATGTTATAATGAGAAGTCTGTGGTCAATCTTATCCTTTTGTATGTAATATTTCTTTTATCTCTGGATAGTTTGAAAACTTGTTTCTAATTACTCTTTTTCAGCATTTTGAATAAAATATGACTTGCTGTGGGGCGCCTTGGTGCCTGTCAGTTAAGTGTCTGACTCTTGGTTTCCACTCAGGTCAGGATCTTGTGGTTTCCTGAGTTCAAGCCTCACATTGGGCTTGGGATTCTCTCTCTCTACCCCCCTCTCTCTGCCCCTCCCACACTCACATGTCTCTGTCTCTCTCAAATAAAAAAAATGTGACTTGTTGTGATTTATATTTTTATTCTCTTGGGATTTATCGAGTTTCTTGGATCTTTGAATTCATAGTTTTCTTTAGATTTAAAAAAATTTTGCCCCTTTTACCTTCATATAATTTATCCCTTCTCCTCCTCCCCCAGCAATATATCTGCTACTTCTTTCTGGAACTCCCAATTATGTTGCAGGGAGTACGGCCGGAGTCGCAAAAGATGAGTCCACAAAGTGCATTCAAATGAAGGTCCTCATAGGTGCCCGACTCCAGAATGAAGCTTCTTTTTATTAGGATAATTGCTAAAGACTGCGTGCATAAAATTAGCTAAGCAAATATGTTGATCGATCTAATGGTTTAGCTTTTCAAGGGTGAATTTCGAGTTAATTGGTTCTATAACACTAGGAAGGGTCAGGTGTGAAGGAGGATCCAGCCCTGGACAATGTTAATGGCTCTAGGCATTCCTTATGAGCTGCAGCCACGTTCAACTATGTAAACATGTCCTAAGGCCTTGCACCTTCTCCAACTCTTCCCTTTTGAAGTCTTTTCCTTTGATGCTTCTCTCCTGCATTTCCCACACAATTACACATATTTAGTTGCTTGATATTTTCCCAGAGATTACAGAACCCTTCATTTTTCCATGTTTCCTCCCCTGTGTACTTAATTTTAAATACTTTCTATTTCTACTCATGTTCACTGATTTTTATACTAAATTTGAAGTCTGGTTTGGTAAATTCTCCCACTTGGTTCTGTTTAAAAATTGTCTCAACTATTCTATGCTCTTTGCATTAAAAAAAATTACAATCTGCTTGTCAGTTTTTTCCCAAAAAAATTTTTTTTTGAAATTTTTCAGTCAGATATTGTTGAATCTTTGGGAGAATTGGTAAGTTAAAATTAGTACATTTTCAACCACGAATGCTGTATCTCTCAATTGAATTAAGTCTTTTCTAATTTCTCTTGACAGTATTTTCAGTGTCACAGTCTTACAAATAATTTTTAGATTTAATTATGGGAATTTAATGGTTTTTGTTGCTATTACGAATTGTCCTGATGTTTTAATTTTATTTTCTCAATTTTGTTATTGTATATAGGAACATATTCAATATTTTATTATTGATCTTTATATATTTTATTTATTTATTTATTTTTATTTTTTATATATATTTTATTTATTTATTTATTTATTTATTTATTTATTTATTTTATTTTTTATTTTTTTAAATTTACATCCAAATTAGTTAGCATATAGTGCAACAGTGATTTCAGGAGTAGATTCCTTAGTGCCCCTTACCCATTTAGCACATCCCCCCTCCCACAACCCCTCCAGTAACCCTCAGTTTGTTCTCCATATTTATGAGTCTCTTCTGTTTTGTCCCCCTCCCTGTTTTTATATTATTTTTGTTTCCCTTCCCTTATGTTCATCTGCTTTGTCTCTATATAAAGTCCTCATATGAGTGAAGTCATATGATTTTTTGTTTTCCTCTAATTTCACTTAGCATAATCCCTCCGGTTCCATCCACGTAGTTGCAAATGGCAAGATTTCATTCCTTTTGATTGCCGAGTAAGACTCCATTGTGTGTGTGTGTGTGTGTGTGTGTGTGTGTGTGTGTGTGTACATACCACTTCTTTATCCATTCATCCATCAGTGGACATTTGGGCTCTTTCCATACTTTGGCTATTGTTGATAGTGCTGCTATAAACACAGGGGTGCGTGTGTCCCTTCGAAACAACACACCAGTATCCCATGGATAAATGCCTAGTAATGCAATTGCTGAGTTGTAGGGTAGTTCTATTTGTAGTTTTTTGAGGAACCTCCATACTGTTTTCCAGAGTGACTGCACCAGCTTGCATTGCCACCAACAATGCAAAAGAGATCCTCTTTCTCTACATCCTTGCCAACATCTGTTGTTGCCTGAGTTGTTAATGTTAGCCATACCAATAAGATGGTATCTCATTGTGGTTTTGATTTGTATTTCCCTGATGATGAGTGATGTAGAGCATTTTTTCATGTGTCAGTTGGCCACCTGGATGTCTTCTTTGGAGAAGTGTCTATTCATGTCTTTTGCCCATTTCTTCACTGGATTATTTGTTTTTTGGGTGTTGAGTTTGATCAGTTCTTTATAGATTTTGGATACTAACCCTTTATCTGATATGTCATTAGCAAATATCTTCTACCATTCTGTTGGTTGCCTTTTAGTTTTGCTGATTGTTTCCTTCACTGTGCAGAAGCTTTTTATTTTGATGAGATCCCAATAGTTCATTTTTGCTTTTGTTTCCCTTGCTTCTGGAGACGTGTTGAGAAAGAAGTTGCTGTGGCCAAGATCAAAGAGGTTTTTGCCTGCTTTCTCTTCAAGGATTTTGGTGGCTTCTTATCTTACATTTTGGTATTTCATCCATTTTGAGTTTATTTTTGTATATGGTGTAAGAAAGTGGTCCAGGTGCATTCTTCTGCATGTCTCTGTCCAGTTTTCCCAGTCCCACTTGCTGAAGAGACTGTCTTTATTCCATTGGATATTCTTTCCTGCTTTGTCAAAGATTAGTTGGCCATATCTTTGTGGGTCCATTTCTGGGTTCTCTATTCTGTTCCATTGATCTGAGTGTCTCTTTTTATGCCAGTATCATACCGTCTTGATAACTACCACTTTGTAGTATAGCTTGAAGTCGAGGATTGTGATGCCTCCTGCTTTGGTTTTCTTTTTCAAGATTGCTTTGGCTATTCGGGGTCTTTTCTGGTTCCATACAACTTTTAGGATTATTTTTTCTAGCTCTGTGAAGAATACTGCTGTTACTTTGATAGGGATTGCATTGAATATGTAGATTGCTTTGGGTAGTATTGACATTTTAACAATATTTGTTCTTCCGATCTAGGAGCATGGAATCTTTTTCCATTTTTTTTTTTGTGTCTTCTTCAATTTCTTTCATAAACTTTCTATAGTGTTCAGTGTATAGATTTTTCACCTCTTTGGTTAGATTTATTCCTAGGTATTTTATGGTTTTTTGTGCAACTGTAAATGGGATCGATTCCTTGATTTCTCTTTCTGTCACTTCATTGTTGGTGTTTAGTAATGCAACCGATATCTGTGCATTGATTTTATATCCTGCAACTTTGCTGAATTCATGAATCAGTTCTAACAGTTTTTTGGTGGAATCTTTTGGGTTTTCCATATAGACTATCATGTCTTCTGAGAAGAGTGAAAGTTTGGCCTCCTCCTGGTCAATTTGGATGCCTTTTATTTCTTTGTGTTGTCTGATTGCAGAGGCTAAGACTTCCAATCCTATGTTGAGTAACAGTGGCAAGAGTGGACATCCCTGTCTTATTCCTGACCTTTGGGGGAAAGCTATCAGTTTTTCCCCACTGAGGATGATATTAGCATTGGGTCGTTCATATATGGCTTTTAGGATCTCGAGGTATGCTCTTTCCATCCCTACTTTCTTGAGGGTTTTTATCACGAAAGGATGCTGTATTTTGTCAAATGCTTTCTCTGCATCTATTGAGAGGATCATATGGTTCTTGTCCTTTCTTTTATTGATGTGATGAATCATGTTAATTGTTTTGCAGATATTGAAGCAGGCCTGCATCCCAGGTATAATCTGCGTGGTCGTGATGAATAATTTTTTTAATGTTTTGTTGGATCCGGTTGGTTAATATCTTGTTGAGGATTTTTGCATCCATGTTCATCAGAGAAATTGGTCTATAGTTCTCCTTTTTAGTGTGGTCTCTGTCTGGTTTTGGATTCAAGGTAATGCTGTCTTCATAGAAAGAGTTTGGAATTTTCCCTTCCATTTCTATTTTTTGGAATAGCTTCAAGAGAATAGGTGTTAACTCTTCCTTAAATGTTTGGTAGAATTCCCCTGGAAAGCCATCTGGCCTTGGACTCTTGTTTTTTGGCAGATTTTTGATTACTAATTTAATTTCCTTACTGGTGATGGGTCTCTTAAAATTTTCCATTTCTTCCTGTTTCAGTTTTGGTAGTGTATATGTTTCTAGGATTTTGTCCATTTCCTCGAGATTACCCACTTTATTGGCATAAAATTGCTCATATTATTCTCTTATTATTTTTTTTATTTCTGCTGTGCTGATTGTGATCTCTGGTCTTTCATTCTTGATTTTATTTATTTGGGTCCTTTCCTTTTTCTTTTTGTTCAGACTGGCTAGTGATTTATCAATTTTGGTAATTCTTTCAAAGAACTAGCTTCTGGTTTCATCGATCTGTTCTACTGGTTTTTTTTTTTTTGGTTTTGATAGCATTAATTTCTGCTCTAATCTTTATTTTTTCGTGTCTTCTGCTGGTTTTGGGTTTTATTTGCTGTTCTTTTTCCAGCTCCTTAAGGCATAAGGTTAGGTTGTGTATCTGAGATCTTTCTTCCTTCTTTAGTAAGGCCTGGATTGCTATATACTTCACTCTTATGACCGCCTTTGCTGCATCCCAGAGGTTTTGGGTTGTGGTGTTATCATTTTAATTGACTTCCATATATTTTTTAATTTCCTCTTTAACTGCTTGGTTCGCCCATTCACTTTTTGGTAGGATGTTCTTCAGTCTCCAAGTATTTGTGACCTTTCCAAATTTTTTCTTGTGGTTGATTTCAAGTTTCATAGCATTGTGGTCTGAAAATATGCATGGTATGATCTCGATCTTTTTGTACTTACTTAGGGCTGATTTGTGTCCCAGTATGTGGTCTATTCTGGAGAAGGTTTCATGCGCACTGGAGAAGAATGTACATTCTGCTGCTTTAGAATGAAATATTCTGAATATATCTGTTAAGTCCATCTGGTCCAGTGTGTCATTCAAAGCCATTGTTTCCTTGTTGATTTTTTGAATAGATGATCTGTCCATTTCTGTGAGTGGGGTGTTGAAGTCTCCTACTATTATGGTATTACTATCGATGAGTTTCTTTATGTTTCTGATTAGTTGATTTATATATTTGGGTGCTATCCCATTTGGTGCATAAATGTTTACAATTGTTAGGTCTTCTTGGTGAATAGACCCCTTGATTATGATATAGTGCCCTTCTGCATCTCTTGATACAGTCTTTATTTTCAAGTCTAGATTGTCTGATATAACTATGGCTAATCTGGCTTTCTTTTGTTGACCATTAGCATGATAGATGGTTCTCCATCCCCTTGTTTTCAAATTGAAGATGTCTTTAGGTCTGAAGTGGGTCTCTTGTAAACAGCAAATAGATGGATCTTGTTTCTGTATCCATTCTGTTTCCCTATGTCTTTTGATTGGAGCATTTAGTCCATTGACATTTAGAGTGAGTACTGAAAGATACGAATTTATTGCCAGTATGATGCTTGTAGAGTTGGAGTTTCTGGTGGTATCTGGTTTTTCTAATCTTTGTTGCTTTTGATATATATATATATATATATATATATATATATATATATATATATATATATATATAAATACACACACACACACACACATACACACATACATACATATTCACTTTTTCTGCCCTCAGAGAGTCCCCCTTATTGCAGGGCTGGTTTAGTAGTTGTAAATTCCTTTAATTTTTGTCTGGGAAACTTTTTATCTCTCCTTCTATTTTGAATGACAGCCTTGCTGGATAAAGAATTCATGGCTTCATATTTTTCTGATTCAGCACACTGAATATATCCTGCCACTCCTTTCTGGCCTGCCAAGTTTCTGTGGATAGTACTGCTGCAAACCTGATCCATCTTCTCTTGTAGCTTAAGGACTTTTTTCCCTTGCTGCTTTCATGATTCTCTGCTTGCTTGAGTATTTTGTGAATTTGACTATGATATGCTTTGTTGGTGGTCGGTTTTTGTTGAGTCTAATGGGGGTCCTCTTTGCTTCCTGGATTTTGATGTTTGTGTCCTTCCCCAGGTTAGGAAAGTTTTCCACTATGATTTGCTCACATTACCCTTCTACCCCTATTTCTCTCTCTTCTGTGGTCCCTATGATTCTGATGTTGTTCCTTTTTAATGAGTCACTGATTTCTCTAATTCTTAAATTGCACTCTTTTCCCTTCATCTCCCTCTTTTTTTGTGCTTCATTTTTCTCTGTAAGTTTGTCCTCTATATCGCTGATTCTCTGTTCTGCCTCATCCATCCTTGCCACCACTGCCTTCATCCCTGATTACAGCTCAGTGATAGCATTTTTAATTTCATTCTGGCTATTTTTTACTTGTTTTATCTCTGCAGAAAGGGGTTCTAATCTATTTTCAATTCCAGCCAGTACTCTTATTATCGTGATTCTAAATTCTGGTTCAGACATCTTGCTTGTATCTATTTTGGTTAAGTCCCTGGCTGTCGTTTCTTCATGCTCTTTCTTTTGGGGTGAATTCCTTCATTTTGTCATTTTGAAGTGAGAAAAGGAGTTAATGAGGTAGAAAAATTGAAATTAAAAAATTAAAACTAAAAAAGATATTAAAATTAAAAATTAAACACACACACACAAATCAAATAGATGATCGTAGATCCTAGGTGTGTTTTGGTTGGGTGTTGAAAGTAGTTTGACAGATGAGAGAAAAAGGGGGGGGAGAAAAAAAAAAGGAAATCATTTGAGAGTTTGAAAAAATGAATACACTGAAGTAGAGTAAAATGAGATGTGGGGTAAAATAGAATTTGAAAAAATATATACAAAAGTAAATAATATTGTAGAAAAAAATAAAGAAAAGTATTCTTAATAAAAAATTAAAAATGAATATGATTTTTTTCTTTTTCTGTATTCAAAAAAAAAGAAATGAAAAATAGAAAAAAAGAAAAAATCATTCGCATTTTTGAAAAAAGTGAATACACTGTAGTAGATTAAAATAAAATGATGGAAGTAAAATAGAAGTTGAAAAAAATTTCATAAAAGCAAAAAATATAGTAAAAAATTGAGATTTTTAAAGAAATTGAAAGTAAAAATTAAGTTTTTCTCTTTCTGCATTCAAGAAAAAGAAAAGAAATGAAAAAGAAAAAAGGAAAAGAAAGAAAAAAAGGAATTTGTTTGAAAATTTGAAAAGGTGAATACACTGAAGTAGACTAAAATAAAATGATTGAAATAAAATCGAATTTGGAAAAATTTACACAGAAGCAAAAAATACAGTATAAACATTAAAGAAAAATATTTTTAATAAAAATTTTTCTTTCTGTATTCAAGAAAAAGAATAGAAGTGTAAAAGAGGAAAAAAAGAAAATTGAATGGATGAACCTGCTAACAGATTGAAGTAGGACTGAAATTACTTCATTTTCCTAGAAGTCAGTCTCTGTAGCATTTTATAGTCCATAAACTAAGCCCGCGGTGAGACTTCTGTTCTTGAAGGGCAAAGTTGGCCCAGTTGGGTGGGGCTCAGTGTAACAGCTTCGCTCTCCACTGGATGGCGCTGCTAGCCTACTGAGGTGGAGTGTTGTGGAGCTTTAGGTGCATATGCGCATGCATGAGAGCAGTGAAAATGGCGCCACCCAGCTACCCAGTCTGTTCTCCAGGGTTAGCAATTGCTCACCTGTCCTCTGTCTTCAGGTTTTGTGCACTTACTCCCTGCTTTTTCACTGTCTGTGACAAGGCCCCAGGTGGTACCTCTCTCCCAAATTTTGTCTCAGATGCGGCTGTTTTCCCCGGCCCCTTACTTCTGGAGGATTGTGGCTTTGACCCATTCTGCCCCTCTGCAGGAGGGTCTCACCAAGCAATGGCTGAATGAGCAATGGCTGAATGTTGGCTGCACCCAGGAATGCCCGCTGGACCCCTGCTGTTGCTGGTGCCCCGAGACTGCAGCCAGGTGCCAGCCCTCCCCAGAAAAAGTTCACGAGACAGTGTAGTAGCAGCATTTCAGGGATTATGGAAAATCACAACACACATCCGGCACCAGGCCTCACCCTTAATGATCTTGTTCCATCATCAGTGAATGTTGCCATTTTCCGGGGTCTGCTGGGACCAGGTGGCTTCAGCAGTCTCTACCAAATATCCTTTCAGCATTGGAACTGCTTTTCCCCATGTGGCCTGAGAACCTCCCAGACCCCATTCTGTTCTGGGATTTGCTCTTACCACCAGAGCACTGCCAGGTATCAAGCTGCGGAGTTGCAGCCTTTGCACTCCCCTTGTTTACAGTTTTAATGGAATTTAAACCCTCTCCTTTCTCCCTTTTTAGTTTAGTCCCTGTGGCTATTTCCAATTTTCCACTTTCTCTCCAGCTGCTTTTGGGGAGGGGTGTTTTTCCTGTATTCTCCCCTGCCTTCCCAGTCTGTGTCCTCTCTCCTCCCGCAAAAGCAGTTCCCTACCCTCTGTGGCTTCTCGCTCCCCAAATTCACTTCTCTGCGCCTTGTACCTGCTGAATTCTGTGGTTGAGGTTGTGCAGATTGTTGTGTTAATCCTCCAATCAGTTTTCTAGGTGTGTAGGATGGTTTAGTGTTGGTCTGGTTGTATTTCATGGATGAGAGGCACACGAAAAACTTCCATGCTGTTCAGCCAACTTGGCTCCTCCTTGGTTTCTTTTAAATTAAATTTTGTTGAGTTCCTTGATCTCCGGAGGTGCAGCTCCGTGCGCTGCGCTGAGGCTTTGTGGGGGGCCGTCGGCGTCTGAAGCGCCTCAGCCTGGCTGCTGCCTACCCTCACCCCTTTTGAGGACAGTTTCAAAGGGCCCAGGAAGGCGTCCTGTTGCTGCCTTGCTGTCTCCTGGGGAGCCACCCAAACGCTGCAATGCAGTCGGGCAGCATGCAGCCCACAGATGAAGAAAAGGAGCAGACCTGAGATCAGGGAACAGCTGCAGCAGGCCTCGTGGAGCTCGGCATGCCCCCTGTGCGGCGCCTCACGATTGAGGACTTTGAAATCGGGCGTCCTCTGGGCAAGGGAAAATTTGGGAATGTGTACCTGGCTCGGCTCAAGGAAAGCCATTTCCTTGTGGCCCTGAAAGTCATCTTCAAGTCCCAGATAGAAAAGGAAGGACTGGTGCATCAGCTGCGCCGGGAAATTGAGATCCAGGCACATCTATAGCACCCCAATATCCTACGCCTATACAACTACTTCCATGATGCATGCCGGGTGTATCTGATTCTAGAATATACTCCAAGGGGTGAGCTCTACAAGGAGCTGCAAAAGAGCAACACTTTGGATGAACAGCACACAGCCATGATAATGGAGGAATTAGCAGATGCTCTGACATACTGCCATGAGAAAAAGGTGATTCACAGGGATATCAAGCCAGAGAATCTGCTGCTGGGGTTCAGGGGTGAGGTGAAGATTACAGACTTTGGCTGGTCTGTGCACACCCCATCTCTGAGGTGGACATCAGGTTTCCTCCGTCAATACCTTTGGGGGCCCAGGACTTGATCTCCAAGCTTCTCAGATACCAGCCTTTGGAGCGGCTGTCTTTGGCGCAGATCCTGGAGCACCCCTGGGTCCGGGCCCACTCTCAGAGAGTGCTGCCTCCATCTGTTCAGATGGATTCTTGAGCCCTGTCCGCACCTGTTTCATTGCGTTTGTCCAGGGAGCTCTCCTGGCTCTACTAACTTGTCTGTCTTTTGTTTCTTCTAAGATGCAAGATACTAATGAATAAAAGCTGAGTCATTTAAAAAATAAATAAATAAAAAATAAATAAATAAATTAAATTTTGTTTACAATATACTTAAAACAAGTCAAAAAGAGGATAGAGAAAAAGGTGCTTTGCATTTTATTCTACTGTTATTTTTTTATATTTGAGTAATAATTTGTTTCTTGAAAATCTATATTATAATTTTTTTTCACAAGGGGACCTGTGAGATAAACACTTAGAAACAAGCTAATACATACTTTAGGTGGTTAGTAGAAAAGAGGTTGTCCAAACTAGAGAGCTTCTGTTTTCTTGGTGTCCAAACTACTTTGGCAAGTTTAAGGAAGATTTTTTGAAGCTTTTTTTTCTGTAATAACGTATTCTCAGTTAAAAACATTTGACTGATATACAATTTCATATTTCCCAATCACTTATCCAGATTTTCACTTTCATCAGCTGGGTTAAGTTTTCACCGTCCTACTCCTATTAAATCTAAGTTAGAACTGTTTAACTAAGAGTGTTTTCATAGAGGTAGAACAATATAAAATAGTGCTTCTTAATTTTTTTTAACATTTATTCATTTTTGAGAGACAGAGACAGAGCACAAGCAGGGGTGGGGCAGATAGAGATGGAGACCCAGAATCCTAAGTAGGCTCCAGGCTCTGAGCTATTAGCTCAGAGCCTGATGGTGGGCTCCAACCCACAAACCATGAAATCATGACCTGAGCCAAAGTCGGACGCTTAACTGACTGAGCCACCCAGCTGCCCATAAAATAGTGATTCTTCATATAAGCTCTGGGAGGAAGGGCCATGACAGAATCATTTAAGAGGTTTTTAAAAGAATCTCTGTGTTACTCTCTTCCCAAAACACTGCACCATTAAGGGTTTGATGCTTTGTTCAAGGGGTACTTAACTGTCTCAGTTGCATATAACCCCCACTGTGAATCATCATTACTAATGGAATGATATTCCTTAACTCTTTTGAGGGTAGAAGAGTGTAGGAAACCACTGAAGTAAAAGAAAGAGCAGAAGTTTTGTTGTCAGACATATCTAGTTTTAGATCCTGGTTCTTGGTAGGAGAGTCAAAAACTAGGAATCACTGTGTTTGTTTAACAAATCCTTTACTCTGTGACCACGGGCAAAGTCCTTATTCCTCCCTGTTCCTCAACTTTCTCATTAGTAAGAATTGGTAAAATAATGCACAACTCATAAAATATTTGTAAAAATTGAATGAAGAAATTTTTTAAAACTCATGCCACAGAACCTGGCACATTGATAGGCACTCTTCAAATATTACTTCCTTTTGTGCTGGGTCTCAAATAGTCATTTAATTCTGTCTCCTTCTCTTTCCAAGTGAATACACATAAATAGAACATTTTTCAAAAGATAGCTTTATTGCCAGACAACACTACACATGACAGAAAGAAATTGCACTGTATAGTTTTCTAAGGGGAAAAAGTCAAAGTTTTAAGTGCTAGAAAGGAAAAGAAGAAAGAATGGCTGATGGAGGTAATGGTAACTAATGATTGAAGATTGAAAATGAGCTCAAAGGCTAGGGGAAATGAATCCATAGGTCTGTACACTATTGGTTAACCAAGTCTCATTATTCTTTGGCCTGGAAAAAATCTCTACTTACATTCATCTGACTTAGCAAGTTTATTAAGATCATGGTTCTTTCAGAGCACTAATGCAAGAGCAGTTGATGTAAAATGCAGTTTTTAGTGAGTAATGCTACAAATCCAAAGTTTTCATTTATACCCCCTCTTTCTATGTGGGAATCCCATTGGTAATGCAGAAGGAGGGGCTCATCCAACTTCTAGATGGTAAACAAACACATACACCCAAAGTCCAGCTGCTATGGATCAGTGCAGTTAATCAACAGCAAATTGAACAAAATGCAGTCAGCCATAATTGCATATTAATTAAGACAAAACTTGTATTGGGGCGCCTGGGTGGCGCAGTCGGTTAAGCGTCCGACTTCAGCCAGGTCACGATCTCGCAGTCCGTGAGTTCGAGCCCCGCGTCAGGCTCTGGGCTGATGGCTCAGAGCCTGGACCCTGTTTCCGATTCTGTGTCTCCCTCTCTCTCTGCCCCTCCCCCGTTCATGCTCTGTCTCTCTCTGTCCCAAAAATAAATAAACGTTGAAAAAAAAATTTAAAAAAAAAGATAAAACTTGTATAAAAGAATAGTTATATGTTAAATTGAGAAATTTCTCTTAAAAATTGTATTTACTAAATCTCCTTCATTACTTTACTAAATAAAGGACTCTTTATTTGAAAAGAATTTTAGCTGGAAAGTATTACTTTCTCTAACTTACCAACCCATTACCCTTACCCAAACACGTGTCTCAGTGTAACCTTTGCCATAAACCTTTATAATTTGCATATTTGTAGCTCTTGTATTTATCTTGTTTCATAAAAGATTTCAAAATTTATAGAATTCCTTTAGCACCTTCCTCTTTTCAAGGCAGGGGCTGTTGATGTGTACATATGTGCCCCCACAATATGAGCTCTTTGAAATCAGAAAACGTATTTCATTTTGGCCTTCCCAGCAACTAACACCATGTCAGTCACATTGAATGAAGACAGCTACATTGATGCTGGATGCTCGTATAGGATTTGAATGGGACTTGACAGAATGGAGCTTAGAAAGCTAATCACGAGCAAGTCAAAGAATCCCTGAGCAGTATTAGTTGATGTTTAGGACCACTGTTAGATTTTCTTCCTAGGATTTCAATATAAATTGTAGAAATATGAAATTATCATGGGAGGCTTTCTATGAAGAAAAAATCAAATCACATGATTTATTAATTCTCATTAATATTTTGATTTTGTCTTGTTTTACTTAAACTCTATAGATACGATTTTCTGTCAAGATGGACAGTAAACAGACTTGAAGTGTTATCAAGTAATTGAAGTATTGATTATACTTTAGTCCACATGCCCTGTATATCAAAATCCTCTCAACTTTATTGAAGGATTTATTATGTCCAAAATAAATCTGTGTCCCAGATGAACTAAGTATGGGAAGAGAAGCTGATGTCAGTGCCTTCCCTGGGTGTGGCTGGATAAGACAGATACAAGTAGGTAAAAAAGGATCTAAGTCCTAGAAGTTCAAGAATATTTTGAATAAAATTAACAGTGACACTACATGGACATGACCAGCTCCTATGGATTTCCCCTTCTCGTTAATTTGCAGAGTTAAGAATAAAGACCTCAGAGCCTGAGGATCTAGGCTAAAATGATAGCTTTGGAAATATATAATGAAGTGATCTTGGGAAAGAACGAAACTTTTCATAGTCTTAGTTCTTACATTCCAGTGTTGATATGAGAGCTAAGTAATATAATATATTTAAAGTGATATGGGGATTATGTCACATATTTTAAACTTGGCATGAAATTTACTTGCTCCACAAGAAAATGCTTCTGGAGTTTGAGCACTTAAACTCTTGGGTCCCTTAGCAATCCAAACTACTTACATTTTGTGATCCTACCATTTTAAAAGATGGTTTGAGAGAGGGAGTCAAACTGTAAGAGAATCTTAACTCTGGAGAACAAACTGAGGGTTGCTAGAGGGAGGTGGGCGTTAAGGAGGGCACTTGTGATGAGCACTGGGTGTCATACGTAAGGGATGAATCACTGAATTCTACTCCTGAAACCAGTACTACACTATATGTTAACTAATTTGAGTTTTAATAAAATCTTGGAAGCAAAACAAAAACAAATGTTTTCCAGGTCTTTGGATCTTACTTAACTACTTCTGTCTGGAAATGACAAATGACTTTCTATCAGGTCCTTTTTACCAGCACTAGCCCCATAACCTCACTTAACCTCAAGAGAAGGGATCTAAATATTACAGGGGTATTTAGTGAACAATAAGTGTCTCTAACACTGCTACTTGATTTTGTATGACCTTGACAAGTTACTTAATCTTCTTAATTTCAGGTATTTATCTGTAATCTGAGACTAATTGAAGGCTGGGACAAGTGAGGTTTTAATGCGCACTCTTAAGAGGACTCTGTACTGATTTCACTCCATACTGTTGACCTTGCACAAGTTTCTGAACTTTGTCTCAGTTTCTCTCTCTCTGTCTCGTAACAATACTTTTGAACTTTAAATAAGTTTTAATTGTTTTAGTACACTTTCTTGGATCAGAGTAAGTAGTCAAAAACTGTTAGCTCTCTCCATGATTATTATATAATTTTAACATGATTATTATTCACTGGTAATTTTAATTGTAGCAAGACAATAAAAGTAATACAAAATACATATGACCATATCTATATTACTTTGTAAAAGCTCTCAATACTTTTCAAATATTTGTTGGTTCTCCCCAACTCTGAGATTTGTTATTTGAAGCATATACTGAGTTTGTTATATTTGATCATGGCCTATTCTTTAGTAGTTACTACACCTAGTAACTGTGCAATACATGTTTGTTTACTGACTTGACTAGCAACATAATAAAGGCTGTTGGATATGATAAAATTTGCAACAGAAGAGTTCTTTGTACTTGTTACTAAGTTTAATGAGTAAACTTAGTAATAGGACAGCCAATGAAATGACAGACTAAGCAGTGGAATTTGTGTTCAGGAAGTTAGATGACACTTTATGAGGGTGCCAAAACGTGGGTGTAATTTTCAGCCACTGAATATTTCAAGTGTATTTGCCGTGTCACCAAGTCAAAAGAGCAGATGAGAACCATCATGGGAAGAAAGACCATTTTACTTCTGATTATGGAGGTTCTTGGGGCATATTATGTTTATATACCTGTCCCAGATAACATTGAGGAGCCATGGAAACTAATGTTGGTTAACACATATATGAAAACTTTAACAGATTTGGTAGTTATAGAGCTTTATTGACTGACTATTTAACAGTTTAATCAGGAGAAAGTATTTGTATTATTGTTATTTAAAAAAAATTTCTGTCTTGGAAATTTTGTTCGTGAAACTGGCTTGCTGATTTTAAAAACTTTTTTTTAAATTTTAACTATTCCTTAATGCAGACCCCTATAGAATAAATATGAAGGAAGTAGTCAAGTAGCTGTAACTTTAAATATTAAAAGACAAATGTAATCTTTTAAATATTAAAAGACAGGAAGACATAAAGACAAAAAGTCATATTGTGAGTTTCATGGCATGAATCCTGCCCAAATGAAGCACTTTGAAGTGTGAACTTCAGAAACAGTAAGATTGACTAGCGCTGTGATTAGTTACAGAATTCTGTGCAATAACCTTGTATTTAAGCATGCAAATGCATTCATACTGAAATATCTGTAAACAAGTCAGCTGGTAAAAAGCCAAAGGAAACTGGATGTACATGATTTCCAGTTGTAAAGCATCACCTGCTAAGGTAACAGGGCAACTGGCTGCCCTCTCCAGTGTCTCCAGTTGCCCCTCAAAGACTTGTGGTTCTTTTCTAGTAAGGCTCATTATGTGAAATTGAAGCTTTTTTTTTTAATCTCCTTTAAACATCTTGTAGCAAACTGCCTTCTGGAGCGAAAAACAAAAAAAAAATTAGAATAATAATAATTTGAGAACAGTTAACCTGTGTATTAAACACTTGCCTCATTATCTCTTTCCTTGAATTTTTAAAGGTGTTCTTAAATATCTCTTCTGGCATTAATGTAGCTCTGAATAAGTGCAAGACTTGTCTTTTTTTCATTTTATTAGTGATTTGATCATTTGTAGTAATTTTGTTAGCAAGTATGTTGTTGGATTTGGGTCAGTTTCACTGGAGTATAGCTTCAACTCTTTATCTTTTATAAGTTATTCTTGAATTTTATTTAAAATATTTATTTTGGTCTATAGTTTTGTTTTCTTTTATTATTTAGATTAATTTTGTATGTATATACACATATATACACATGTAAATACATACACGATCCTCTCTGTATGTCTTCAAAAATGGTGTCATTTTCCCTCCTAGTACTTTTCAATCTTTTTCTACATTTTTTCTTCCTTTTGATTTTCTCATTTCTATCGTATATAATACCTTGTGTTACTTTCAACTTAGTGTTTATTTCTGAAATTATTTTGTCTTTCATTATATATTCCTCTTCTAAGTTCTACCAGTACCAGTGTTTAGTCACCTCCTTGTGTTGACTAGTGATCACCACCAAATTTGTCCATGTCTTCTATGAATATGTATATTTCTCCTTTGTGATATTTCTTCATACCATTCTTCTTAAAATCCATTCTGCAATACTGTGTAGTATATCATCCACTTTGTAGCAATTTTTTTTCTAATTTGTTTTCTTCATGAGTTGGAAGCTGTTTGAATAGTAATTCAAACTTTTAATAATTCAATGATGAAGAAAAATGGAAGTCACTGAATATAATCACCTGTCAACTTGTCTGTGATGTAGCATTGTCTCCTGGAATAGAAATATCCAATATAATTAACCAAAATGCCAACTTTGATAGATGGCTCAGCATCACCTTGAAAGGACTTGGAGGTTGCATCTCGTCTTGGTAAGAAGTAACATTATAATCAAATAACACAACACTGTCAGCTCTATCTCCGGTTTGAGATTATAAGCATTTGTGAAAGTGTTTTCCATCATTATACCAGATTACGAGGTTTTCCTTAATTGTATTGGGACAATTTGAAGTTCCCTAGGTTTGAGACCATTTTTAAAAATGCTGGTTTTATCATCTCTGTTCTTTTCCTACATTTGGCGTTGATTCTTCTAGCCCTGCTTATTTCGTTTTGCTACTCTTTGGCCTATAAAGGATGAACATTTTGAGGCCCAATTATCTTTTTAGTTTTCAAATTGCTGAATACCTACAATTGATATGCAGATCTGTAACTTGGGTGCAGCCAAAGTCATAGTACTGTTTCTTAAATTTGGATCATCAGAAATTTATTTTACTATTTTTCCTTTAGATGATAGATCTTTGGATGATAAAGATGCAAGAAATCATTTTGTCCATAAACTGAAGGATATAAATTCCAGAGTTGGTCGGAATTTTTTTTTTGTTTATAATTTGATATCTCAAATTTACGTTAAAAATCCTTTTAGGGTTTAGAGTTAGTGTAAAAACAGTAAATGATTTGAGAAGATATATCCATTAACTTAATGCTCTAACTCATCAGACTTCATGAAAGGGAAGACAATTAAAGAAACTGTAAAGCCCTTCTTATTCAGTTCAGACTCCAGGGACAACGGACACTATTTTTAACATACTGATGACTTCCTAGTCTTTTGTTATACATTTATTACACTCTAGTAGGTTCCAAAAGTTTGTGAGATTATAAAGTCATCTTACAAAATTTTATACCTAGTACTGTCTTATACAACATGTGACAATTACTATTTCTATAACTAAGTCCTTTTCTTTAACTTGCATAACATAGACCATTTTCTATCATTTAAAATGATATTTATTTGAACTAAACAGTCTTATATTTTGCAGATAAAATACTTGAGTCCAGTGACTTATGTTTTGAAAGAGGGCCTTATATTTTCTGTACTTAGCTTTTATTTAAAGCCAGAGGGCCAACTAAATTCCCTCCATGCGGAAAATGTTGTGTTGATACGTACTTTATGTCGTAGGTTGTAGAAATTTTAAATTTGTTAAAACTAAATAAATTAATGCTTAAACAATCTATCGCTTTTCTGTGTTAACATTTAAAATTGGCAGGCCTGATATTTATGTGATTTCTTCAGACATTTTTTGTTAATTGGTTGGAGTGTTTGTGCAAAAGTCACACCCAGCTGAAAAATGGAGAAATAACATAGAAATAAAGATGACAGAAAATGGTCTACTGGAGGTACGAGTCTCCACCCCTTGTGTAATTGTAGACAGGAGCAATTGTAGGAGACGCCCAAGTTTTGGGGGCATGGTCAGCATGTGTGGAAGTATCTGTATGCGGAGTATATCCAAAATATGGAGAAGACCTAAAGCACACTCATAGCTAGAATAATTGGCCTCCCAAAGCCTGTCAGGCATTTGCAGTTCACTCTGCATGAAGTTCTACACTTATGGCTGCGATTGTAACATGAGGGCAGTCATTTCTTGAAAGTGTATACTTTTTGTGAGTCTGACAACTGAAGTCCCTTTGGAATAGCTGCTGGGCACCAGTAAGGAGGGGGTGTTTGTTTGATGCTTAAACACACACCCAGATGTAGCATTCGTAGATTGGAAAATGCAGCTGGTCATAAAATATAACAACATTCTGCTGGACCCTGGGCCAGCCGCAAGGTGGCCAAAGAGTTAGGTTTCTCTGTTTTCTCTCATACCCATCAAAGTTCTATGGATACTGAGGGATCCTTGACTGCTGCATCCACTGTCACGCTCTGTCTTCTTCAATGGGCCTTTTGCAGTGATGGTCACTAAGAGATGGCATATTGGCCAGTCAGGAGTGACATCTGCTCCAGAGTCAGACCTGGACTTCAGTCCCACATTCAGCATCGACTGCCTAGGTGGACATGAACAGAAATTTTAAACTCCCCCATCTCAATGTACTGAACTGAAAATCTGGAGTATATTACTACTTATCAGGTCTTAGTAAGAATTGAATGGGAACAAGCACAGTACCTGGCAAAAACTAAACACAGTAAATATTATTGTTATTTATATCTATCTCCATACAACTGCCTGTGTTATCACTGTATGCTTGTGATTTTATAGCCAGATAAAACCATCTGAAAAAATTTCCCAGCTGAACCTTGGCAATCCTGGATAAAATAAATATTGAAAATCATGTTCAAGTAAAATTTCTGGAAAAATACCTAAAAGTTTTATAGAGATAGAAACAGACATGGATATTGATGTGCATATAAATACAGATTTGTACATGGGCTAGGCTTAGATATTAATGAGATGTATAACTTAATATGAATGTATAGAGTACATTATATACATGTGAGTGCATATTTATATGTGTGTGTGTGTGTGTGTGTGTGTGTGTGTGTGTAGCTGTTAGTATTTATCAACCTGTCATCAATCTGTTAGTTGATTTTATACTATCTTTTCTCATTTCTTTTGGTATGCTAAGATGCTAAGGTTCCACTCACTAATATATTTCTCAATGTCTTTATATAGATATCCTCTGGAGTTTGCTGAATACACAGTGTTGTGGTGGGTTATGGATTACAATAATAAATTAGATATTTATTTACAATACCAAATTAGATATTAGATATTACTATTTCCCTCAGCCTTTGGATTTCTTCCCCTCCAATAGCTGGGAAATTTGGTGCCTCATTTTCCTTAAATACTTCTACTACTGAAGCTGGTTTCTGTTGCTTCTACTAGGGGAGGTCTGGGAGGATTTGGGAGCTGAGGATGTTCAGAACCCATATAAATGTATGTAATCTACTCAGAATATCACCCACATATGAAACTTAGACCAAGCTTTTAAAATGTCTGGTGGATGGTGACTTTACCTTGCATGGCAATTCTACAGTTTACAAGATCAAACTTTGGTTCTGCTTTTAGAGCTGTTAAAGATGAGATTTCTTCTAGGGAAAGTTTGCAGAGTATCTGCTTTACTGACTGTAACTTGAACTGAAAACCTAAATAACTGAGAAAGTAATTTTTCTTTCAGTAATGTTTCAAGTTCAGTTAGTGCTTGAACTCATTATTTTCACCATAATATTTTATTGCAATAGCTACTTGATCTCTCAAAACTATCCTTTAATAAGAACTATTACAGGTGTTAATTTAATAACTTTTTTGCTACTACATTTCATGTGTGAACAGATTCTATTTTGCATTAGCAATGAGACAATTTACTAGCTGTAAATCTAACCAGGTCAGTTATCTAATTCCAGCACATGTCTTAAATGGTCTCCTTTCTTGAGAACTTCTGGGCTATATTCTCTATCAATCATTGCTTTCTTACAATATAGATACTGTTATAAATATCCCAATAGGAACAGTTTGAGAATATAGAATTTGAGGTATACAACCTTTAGAGTGTGGGGTGAAGGGAAGCCACCAGTACTTGAAGCTGCTTGCATCACTGAACTGGTAATTCTCAAAAGGACAACCAGAGGTACGGAAAGCCACATAATTGTCAATGTTCACATAAATATCCATAGGGGCTCAGAGGAAATAATGGCTTTTTCTTTATTTCTACCCTATCAGTCTTACAAGAGTGCCTCTGTGTAACACAATTTAACCTGGCAAGGAGTTCTGGGAAATGTATCTCCCTGACCTACCTTTCAGGAACATGGGGATGATTTGGTGTTGAAATTAGATAATTTTGTTTATTCCCTTTGCATTTATCTTCATTAAGTGGGACAGAGGTTGAGCCAACTCTTTAATCGATCACTTAGGACCATACTCCACATGCTTCCAACGTAAGGTTGGAAAACAATTTTTTTGATTCTTGGAATTCCAACATTATAGATCATGGTTTGGCTCCCACTTACCTTTTGAGGTCCTTTTTCTTTTACACATCCCTGTAGGGACCTGACTTCCTAGCTTTACTAAGCTACCTGCATTTCTCTGATTGAAGTAGGAGTATACCTGTGTTTTTAATTTTGGCCTAGAGTGAGATTTCCTCCTTTGTCCAGCCAAACTTTGTTCCGTATCAGAGGTTACCTACTATTTGAAAACTCTTCCCTAGGTCTCACATCCAGGCAGCTAGTTTACCTTTCCATTGACCCTTGCCAAAGTTCACTGTACTTGTCTATGAGACATGTAGTTATGCAATTATGTTGCTTTATAACTGCTTATATATATCCATTTCTCCCACTTGACTCTGAGCTTATTTAAAGTAGGGAACTTACCCTGTTGATCTTTGTGCTCAAAGTAGGAAGCCTAGAGCCCACCAAGTTGTAATACCTGAATAATTCTTTACATATCTTGTTTTAAATCTAAAGCAACTATTATAGTAAAAAGTCTGAATTTCCAGTCATGGAAATTTCTAACCATGGCATTTACCTGTGACAGTATGACACAGGACCATTGGGAGCATATAGCATACTCCTACGTGCATAAATAACATTGATATTTGCTATGTGTAACCTGGTGTGGTTCCCTCCCACCCTTTTAGGTTCTGTTTATTGAACTATTGGGAATCAACCATGCCATGAACATTGTAATGTTCTTTATGAGCTTTCAAGAAGTCCCACCCACATCTGATGAAAATATCACTGTGATGGACACAACTTTCAACAATGTTCCTGTCCGCATATATATACCAAAATGAAAGCCGGAGAGACTAAGAAGAGGCTTTATTTTATATTCATGGTGGTGGTTGGTGTTTGGGGAGTGCTGGTATGTGCCCCTTGTTAGACATTGTAGTTTATCATATAACACACATTGTATTAAGATGGTGATTTCAGCATATCAAGAAGATATATTGTTAAACATCCCAGATAAGCTAACACTTCAGTTGTCTGAAATTCATTTCTTTGAGCTCTGTTAGTTTAAAGGAATTATTTTAAATCTCTTTCTTAAAGGGATAATCAATAGCCAAGGCTGTAGCAAATTTCAGAAGAAAGAAAAGTGTTTCATGAACTTAGAAATTTATTATTGAACTTGTTAATGGCAGAAATGATGGGATGTTGCAATGAAACCAAAATAGAGTACATTGAATAGTGAATGAGGAATGAGGAAATGGAGATGTGACTCTAGTCTTTCAATCAGCATAGATATGGAAAGAAATGAGAAAGGTGTTAGATGGAAAAGAAGAGTTGAGTATGAGTATTTTATCTTTATTTTATATAAAAAAAGTGTATTTCAATTTTATGTATTTTTAATATTTACATAAATGTTAAATATGTAATATATATAGTGTTACTTTATATAATATAAAGTTTTATATTTTATGTATAAAAGCATGTTTTATATTTATTTTATATCTACCTGTAGGAGATCTATGAACATGTATTTAAACTCAAGGTAAAGGTGGGGGTTAATAGAAATAAGTTGTAGAAAAGGGGAGGGGGCTGGAGGATGGAATGAGGTTTGTCTGATCTAGAAGATATGAGATGAAATTGGACTTAGTACAGAGGAGAAGGATTGGCAACACATAGGAAGAGAAACACACTCTGCGACAAGAAGAAAAGAGGTGTTGATGGAGTGATGTAGATTGGAAACATAAATCAAAGTAGGAAAGGATGTGATCCTCTCTATGATTTTCTACAAACACAGGCAGTAAAGGCCTTAGCTGGCAATGAAGTGAGGTTTCTAAGACAAAGTCTGATAATGCCATGCCTCAGTTTGTTTCCATGAGTCCCTGTTACCCAAAGCCCTTCTTTAAAAATCTTTTCATCACAGTATTACTGAAGAATGAGAATATGCTTACCAAGAGAAAGGAACTAAGTAAGAATAAGCTTACTTAGCAATAAGCAAAATTTTGATGTTTTTTATTTTTATATTAAAAATATGTAAGAATCTATGTTCTAATCCAAAATATAAGAATGACCATTTATCTATCTATCTACCTACCTATCTATCTATGAGAGAGGGGGTGGGGAGAGGAAGGGAGAGTGTTGGGGCAGGGCAGAGAGGGAGAGAGGAAGAGAATCCCAAGCAGGATCCATGCCCAGTCTGGACCCAGAGCCTGATTCAGGGCTCTATTTCACGACTATGAGATCATGACCTCAGCCAAAATCAAGAGTCACCTAATTAACTGAGCCACCCAGGTGCCTCAAGAATGACTTTTTTATATAAATGTTAAGTAAAAGTTGAAAACTTCGTGTGTATTTGATATTTTAAGAATATTTGGTACCTGACTTTGGAATCTCTTCTTTTCATGGCCCACATGATTTAATGTTTGTGACAACTACATATTCTGATACTTCCCCTTGTAACACTTTGTGATTTCTCCCTCCTCTCATTACTGGCAAATTCTATTTTATCTTCTTGAAATTTTCTTATCTGCAAAAGGAAGCACTTACCCAATCCCAATAGCAAATATGTGTGATTCATCCTCACTCTGCTCACAAGGCCAAAAAAGCTCCAGAAAACACATTTTTTTTGTCTGCCTAGAACATACAAATATATAAATCAGGTTTTAGCTTTCCCTACTTCCTCTTTTCTTTAGTTTTCTCTGGCAGTTTTAATAAAATCTAATGCCATTTCCACATGACACTTTCTGTACCCCTCCATTAAAACAACTAATATTTTTTGCATTGTTGCTTTTTATTTATATGCCTGGCCCTCCTTGCCCCTGTCTGTGGTAGACTGTGATTTGCTGAAAGCCAGGGGGTTAATTGTCTGTGTTTATTCTTTCACCACCTACTAATTGCTGAATGAAGGAGGAGGAGATTGATCTTAAAGACAGTGAATTTGGCTTAAGTTATCCAGGGTGAAATGTGGGGAAGGACCAGAGAGTTGACAATGCGTATATCATAGGATCACTGAGCAGAATAATTCATGTTTTATACCTATGATGAAATCCTAGAAATAGTTTTCCCAGAACATTTCAGTGAGGAACAAATTATAGTTATAAGCTCTGTGTTGATGGAAACACTCATCGATACACTGGTTAGTTTCTGATTTTATTTCCTTTATTTCAGCTTTGTTTAGTTATGCCTTTCTGTCAAAACAGACAGTGGATAGATTTGATGTTGTTGTCATTTCAGTCAAGTAAGAGTAGTCTTGATTTGTTAGAGTTTGGGCCAGATACCATACAGAGGAGGATGCTCTAAGCTGTCTTAGTCATTCCTTGGTTATTCTAGGGGTGTTTCAAGTAAAATGGAGAAGGTGAGAATAGAGAACATGAACTTCACATGACCAGAAAAGAGTCAGAGAGAAAAGAGTTGTACAGTTAGGTCAAGCGGGGATCAAAAACAGGAAGTCAAAAAACTGTTACAATAAAATTAAACTACTGCATCTTAGGGACAAATGACCTCTGCTGGATTTCTAGCCTACTCTTAATTAGCAAAGTAAGATGAGGGCTTCAGGGTGAGAGAATCAGGTTTAAAGGCTGGTTCTAGAATTAATTGAATAACTTTATACCAGATAAATACCATTTTAGCTCAGTTTTCTCAGATGTAAACTGAGAGTCATATAATATTTTCTGTATCATAGAGTTGTTTTAAAGATTAAGTGCTCAAATAAATTTAAGACAATTAGTATAGAATATTTCATGGTACAAGCCTCCATTAAATGTAATTAGTAACCAAATAACGTATTGGAAAGAGGCACAATCTACTCTCAAAAAAACAGTCTACATCAATTATTAATAATAAAAAACAAAACAAATGGGAATAAATAGAAAAATGAAGAAACTGAAAAAAAAGGATAATAGTGACTACTTGCCAACTTGATTATTAGATTGAGTTGGAATAGAATAATTCCTAATGTTTGTTTGCTGTTTATTAGTCACTAATAAAGTAAAATGATTACAAAGAAAATACCATTCTGGTAAAAATTTATTTAAGGGAAATTATCACCTGAGTTTTTTTCCCCTAAATCTTAGCCAAGTTTTACATTCAAGCCTTTATTTATGTAAACATGTAAAAATTTGTAAAGGCTTTTATAGCAAGCATTATCATAAGAATGACATTTGTCTTTGGATTCATAATGACCTCAAATACCAGGTTTGCTAAAGAAAATGTTTTTACTTATGATTTTAAGGGTTAGAGCATGCCCCCCACACACATTTTATTTTTTGAAAAATAATTGGCTTAACGAGCATTGTTATTCTGCCCACAGCTACAGACTAGCCCCTAAATATCACTTTCCAAATCAATTTGAAGACGTATGTAATGCATTAAAGTGGTTCTTACACCAAGATGTTCTTGATAAATATGGTGTGGCTCCTGAAAGAATTGGAATTCCTGGAGACAGTGCTGGAGGGAATTTAGCTGCAGCAGTGACTCAACAGGTATGTTGCTCAGATTTTTTTTTCTAAAAATATCTTACCCTTAAATATTTATTTCAAACATTAAAATATCCATGCAAATTATGTTATGTTAATATGTTAGAAATTAGAGAGTATACATAGAAATCAACATTAGAGAACATTTGTATCCTGAGTGCTTCTATTCCTACCTTCTGTCAGATTTTTAAAAAATAAAATGATAAAGTACTCTTTCCAGGTCATTGGTTTAAACATCATTAATATGTCAGCTAAGTGCTATGCTATTTTGTTATATTAGGGCTGGTATTTGTGCAATCAGCCAATGATACCAGTCACTATAGTTACAAAATCAGATTATTCCAGTATTCTTCATGGCATATACTAAAACTTACATGAAAACTATTGTTATCGGAATAATCATCTTGCCTAGAGACAAAAAATGTTAACAGGTTTATAGATACTACGTACTTGCAAAAGGAATTATAATTTTCAGATGCCAACTATTACACTATCTCTATGATATTTAGCCAAACTGGACATCTAGTTTTTTTTTTTTTTTTTTTTAATTTTTTTTCAACGTTTATTTATTTTTGGGACGGAAGGAGACAGAGCATGAACGGGGGAAGGGCAGAGAGAGAGGGAGACACAGAATCGGAAACAGGCTCCAGGCTCCGAGCCATCAGCCCAGAGCCTGAAGCGGGGCTCGAACTCACGGACCGCGAGATGGTGACCTGGCTGAAGTCGGACGCTTAACCGACTGCGCCACCCAGGCGCCCCTGGACATCTAGTTTTTAAATATTTTTAAGTTTATTTATTTATTTTGAGAGAGAGACAGAGAGAGTGAGTGGGGGAGGGGCAGATACAAAGGGAGAGAGAGAATCCCGACCAGGCTCCACACTCACAGGGGCTGGAACTCAAGAACTATGAGATCATGACCTGAGCCAAAATCAAAAGTAAGAAGCTTAATCCACTGAGCCACCCAGGTACCCCAAAACTGGGCATCTATTAACTACTAATTTGAAGTGATACATAATCATAATTAGTCTAATAATGAGTAAAATTGTTATTGATACTGGTTATCTGACCTAAATATTAAACCAGGCACCAGTGGCATAGAAGAAATGTTCTTATATGAAAAAAAAAATTACTTATAGATTTAAAAATGAATATCTGCAATTCAATAACTAACTCTAATTATAAATATTGCTCATAAATTTATTATGCAATCAAACAAAACTTGCTCTTGATTTTGTTGATTATTCATTTCTATACACATTTTAAAGTATATAAGTTTGGCTATTGATACCTTCAGAATAACCTTCTTATGATTTGTAGTCAAAGGAAAGATACAAATTTTGTGATTTTTATAAAAAAAAACTGCAGAACAGAGTTTCTGCTACTTCCCAGAAATTTACTTCCCTACTGCCTACTCATTGTCACTCTGAGAGGCATCTTGATGCAGTACAAAGGGTATATCAGAAGACATGGATTTTTGGAGATAATTTCTTTTTATCATGTCGCATAATGAGCCCTTTCTCTTATGTAGTTCAGGCTTCTACAGTGGTGAACCAATCAATTCTGACCCATAATTATTAAAATATAATATTCTGGAGAGCATTAAACTGCTAATAACATATGAAAGATTTCCAGGCCAAAACAATTGTTTTTAATTATTTTAAGTTTATTTATTTTGAGAGAGAAATAGAGTGAGCAGGGGAGGGGCAGAGACAGAAGAGAGAGAGAGAATCTCAAACAGGTTCCACACTGTCAGCACAGAGCCCTATGTGGGGCTTGAACTCACAAACTGTGAGATCATGACCTGATCCAAAATCAAGAGTCAGGCACTTAACTGACTGAGCCACCCAGGTGCCCCTAGGCCAAAAAGTTTTTTAAAGGATATGGAAAAAAAAAAAACACATGCAAAGATAACCTAGCACTCAATGTCTCTCTGCTCTAATGGCATATGTGAATCAAAAGAAAACTACTCAACCAAGATGAGCTAGAGAGTTGCAGTCAAATTCCAGGGCCCTCCAAAAAACAGGAACACTTATGAAGTACTTCTGACTTTAAGTGAGGCTCTAAAGAGGTATGGTCTCATTGTCAGGGGGAGCATGATACAAAACAAACCATGTGCATTTAGAGTCTTGCTTTGTATCACCTGAATGGTTGTGGGAAATCTGTCCTTGAACTTAAATTAAATTGATGAGCAGTTGATATTCAAGTATACTTAACAGTGTATAAAAATCTTCCCTGAAGAAATATAGTATTGTAATAGACTTCAAATTATTCCTGCAAAAATTTTTCAAAATCAGCAGCCAGCACAGAATAAAACATATCCAAGCAAAGAAGTAAACAAGAAGCCATGAAGGGAAGCAAGCAGAATCAACAGACAAAACAAAGACACTTTACAAAATTCAGATACTGCAATTATCAGCCACAGAATATAAAGTAACTATCCAAGTTTCTTCAATTAATTCACAACCATGATTGTAAATTTTGGCATAAAAGTAGAATTTTGAAAAACAAACAAAAGTCCAAAACTAAAAAAATAAAATCAACAAAATTAAAATTTTATAAATTGTTTAAGTGGTCTTACACAAGCTGTAGATATCATTTACAAGCTAAAAGATGGGCCAAATGACTCATGGATGACTATGCACAATGAAGCATGGAAGCCCAGAAAGACAGAAAATACAGTAGAGAAGATAAGAAATATAGCAGATACAGCCTGAAAATCCACTAGCCTTTTAAATGTTATTCCAGAAACAGAGGGGAAAGAATGGGAGAGAAAGGAAGATTTAAGAATACAAAAATATTAGAGCATTTTGCAGAGCTGATGAAAGATGTCAAGATACAGATAACAGAAGCTCCATGAACCTTAAACATACTTTTTTAAGAGGTTAAAATTAAATAAATAGCTAGAGATAAATGTATACATAGATATACAGACAACAAGGCAAATGTGTTGACAATCAATAACCCAAGATACAACAGAAAGAAATAGAGGGGCTCCTGGCTGGCTCATTCGGTAAAGCATGCAACTCTTGATCTCAGGGTTGTGAGTATGTTGGGTGTAAAATTACTTAAAAATTTTTTTTAAACCTAAAACAAAAGAAAGAAAGAAAATCTTAGAGAAAAAATGGTATCTTCACAGAAGTACAAGTCATACTGACAGCTTACTTCTCAATAGCGAGAATGTAAGTTCTAAGTCAGTGGAATATCATCAAAGTGCAACACAAAATTACCGTTAACCAAATTCTTTGATGCAAAAAAATATTACTTAAGAATAAAGGAGAAATAAAGGCATATTCAGATAAACAAAAACTAATAGAGCTGCTATTAATGAAACACACTAAAAGGTGGTTTAAATAAGTGTTTCAGACAGAATGAAAATGCAGATAAAAGTTTATAATGCAGGAAGAAGCAAGGAGCAATAATGTGGCAAGATGTAGGTAAATCTTTTTTTTTTTAAGATGTAGGTAAATCTTAAACTTGGAAAGTTTAAAATAATAAGATATATAAAATTAAAATATGAGAAAAACAAATCATAATTTCAAGAGTGGAGGAGAGGATAGATTTTAAGTCTTCCAAGCTCTTTTGATTGTCTAAGAAGAAATAAATGATAGATCTTTCATAATTTCATTTGTTTTTGAGAGGTTAAGAATACACCTTATGGGGCGCCTGGGTGGCGCAGTCGGTTAAGCGTCCGACTTCAGCCAGGTCACGATCTCGCGGTCCGTGAGTTCGAGCCCCGCGTCAGGCTTTGGGCTGATGGCTCAGAGCCTGGAGCCTGTTTCCGATTCCGTGTGTCCCTCTCTCTCTGCCCCTCCCCCGTTCATGCTCTGTCTCTCTCTGTCCCAAAAATAAAAATAAATAAATAAATAAAACGTTGAAAAAAAAGAATACACCTTATAATTCTTAGGATAATCATTTAATGAATACAAATAGGGAGGAACCTGGGTGGCTCAGTCAGTTTAGTGTCTGACTCTTAATTTCAACTCACATCATGATCCCAGAGTTGTGGGATCCAGCCCCGCATCAAGCTCATGGAGTCTGCTTAACATTCTCTCTCTCTCAGGGGTGCCTGGGTGGCTCAGTCAGCTGACTGTACAACGTCAGCTCAGGTCATGATCTCACAGTTCACAGGTTCAAGCCCCGCGCTGGGCTCTGTGTTGATAGCTCAGAGCCTGGAGCCTGCTTCAGATTCCCTGTCTCCCTCTGTCTCTACTCCTCCCCAATTCGGGCTCTGTCTGTCTCTGTCTCTGTCTCTCTCGCTCAAAAATAAACATCAAAAAATTTTTTAAAAAAGCGTTCTCTCTCTCCATCTGCCCCTCTCCCCTGTTCACTCTGTCTCAAAATCAGTTAATCAATTAATAGAAAAGGGGTATAACTTGTAAACTATTACAGGAAAAAAATAGAATAATGAAAAGGTCAACCAATCTGAAAGAAGTCAAAAGTAGAAAAGAAGGAGGATTCACAAAATAAAGTGGTAGATTAAAATCAATTATTTTAATAATTACAGTAAAGATTAGCAGTCTAAATAATCTGGTTGTAGGACCAATATTGTCAGATTAAAAACATAAGTAAGCAGAAAATTTGAAAGTAAATGGTTGGAATATGTGTATCTGGAAATAACATCTAAAAGCATTGCTGCCAGGTTAAGAAGATCGCATCATTACAGAAAAGGTTTAACCATCGAGAAAATATACCAACTCTGAATCTGTATGGATTTAGTAACATGGTCTTAAATATATGAAGAAAATATTAACAGAACTACAGGGAAAAACACAAATGTTCGGAACCACAATGAGAGATTTAAAAAGAACTCTTTCAGTAATTAAGAAAAACAGTCAAAAATAACAAGTGTATAGAGGACTGGAATAATGATTCATACATTTAACTCAAGGGACCTGTAAAGAACAGGGAAGAAAGCAAGTACCTGTGATCATTTTTAAAAATTGACCAAGTACTGGTCCGTAAAGCAAGACTCAAAAAATCACCGAATTTAAATCACACCTTTTGGACTCTTAACCACAGTGCAAAAATGTGGGAAATCAATAAGAAAAAGACCAACAAGAAAACATCCTTCTTTTTATGGAAATTTAAAAAAATACAGTAATTACCTATGGGCCAGTATTTAATAGAATATATATCTTGTATATATTTTCCCCACAGTTAGAACAAATGTATAGGAATTGTATTTTAAAAGCATATGTTTGAAAAGAAGAAAGGCTAGAATAAGCATTTGACTCAAGAAATCAAAGAAAAAATAGAAGGAAGATGATAATAATAACAGAAATTATGGTATTCAAAATCAAGCTTACAGTAAATGTGAACAAAAAGCAAAAAGTTAATTCTTTGAAAGGACTAACAAAAAATTTAAATCTCTGGAAAGACACATGAGGAAGAACAAAGTCAGTCATAATAATGTCAGGATTGAAAAAGGGACAATTCTGCAGTCCCTAAAATATGAAAATGAACTAGCCGTCAATGAGTTCAGAATGAACATTGTAATCTTTAAAAGAGAAATTTGGAAAAACTTTAAAGTAAAAATGATATTTCATAATATTTAAATCCAATAGGCAAGTTCCACGAAAAATATAACTTTCAAAACAGAAGAAGAAATGAAAATCTGAGCTATTTTATAATCATTACATTAAATCAATAATTAAAAAATTATACTGCTAAGAAACTTTACTGGAAATTTACAGCGAATATCAGAAAGAAACCACTCCAAATAAATACAAAATAGTCCAGAGAATAGGAAAAGAGTGTGCAATCTTTAATTATCTTCAGAGAAGCACATTGTTTATGTTATATCTGACATAAAGAAAACAGTGGGCCAATCACATTCAGCAAATGAAGATATTACCATCATGAATAAAGTATTAGAAAAATATACATATACCACATACATATTTACCATGACCAAGTTGCTAATAATGCAAGGAAAAGTATATTTTACAAAAATAAGTGAATTTTACCACATTAATAAAGGAAGCAGAATTATACTAGATGCAGAAAAAACATTTAGTAAAAGTCACAGTAACAATTATTGGTTCACTAGGAATAGATGGAACATCCTTAAACAGGTAAACTACATTGATTAAATGTGTACAAATGGTATAATTTTAAAGAAATACACAGAACTATATACCATAAAATGGGGGATGAGGAGGAAATGGGAGTGCAGTCCTTTTGGGAGGAAGAGGGTATGTGGTCAATTCAGGGTATATGATAAACTCCCTGGCCCTTGAACATAGTTACATTTAAATTTCTGTCTTACAAGGCTATATATTTGATTTTATATGTATTATATTTAGCTACAAAGGCAATTTGTTTTTAATATGCATGTTCAAAGATTTTGGCCACCTACCTGTAAAGTTGAATTTATTGGTCAAATATAAAATAGTTTTGTATCTTTTCTTAATTCAATCAGCTACCTCTTAGCTACCTATTTAATGATTACCACACATCTGCTAATGTAAACAGTGTTCTTCATACTAGATAGTGAGCTAAATGGAATGTAAACTTATCTGAGACAAAACACTGAAATGATTATTTAACTTCAGTACATATTTTTTTACATAAAACAATTATTTGTACATAACACAATATGGTAATGGACTTATAAATATTTTATTTTACAAACTATAATTACTAACTGTGCTTTAAATGCAATGAAATAAACAGTGCTGCCATTTGCTGTTGCTAGTATGTAAGTCTGTGTGTGTGTGTGTAAAATGTTATATTTATACCAAATGAAAAAAATGTCAGAATGCTTTCCTTTTTCAACTCTATATTAAATTTTTAGAAATAGACTTCAATTTAAACATTATACTTTACTCTGAGGAGCATAAGAGCACATGTGGCTTCAATAGTTACTACTTGTGACCTATGCTAACAGATCTCAAGGTTTTGTATACATCAGAATCACCTGAAAGACTTGTTAAAACATAAATTGCTGGTCCCTCCCTACTTGAGTCAGTGTGTCTGGGTGAGGACCCAAGAATTTGAATTTCTAATAAATCCTCAGCTGATGCAGATGCTAGTGGTCCAGGGACCACACTTTGAGAAGCTAATCTATAAGACACAGTGGGTCATTCCAACTTGCAGGACCAAGTAAATGTACACAAAAACATCTGCTAAACTTTAGTGCTCAATGTTACTGGTCTCCAAATATTTTTGATCATGTGTCCTATTAATAAAAGAAACATCTAGTATACCCCCACAAATATATGCATATTAATTTATAGATAAATTTGTGTTAATGCACTAATGTAATTTGAATATTTTAAAAGCATAAATATTCAAATGAATTAGACTTTTGCCTAAGATTCATGTGTTTTGTATCAGAGCCAAATTAGAATGTTAGTTAGATGATCTTTCCTTTAAATGTTAAGGCCTATTGATATCATAATATATGTACATACTTGTTTTACTTAAAAAATGTTTCCTCTGATTGCCATTCTTAGTTGTCAGGGTAGATATTTTGCTTTTTAATCACATATTAGATGATCTCTTTCCCCACTCATGAGGAAAGTTGTACAAATCATTTTGTTTATATTCACACTATTTAAGACACGTAGTCTTCAATATAATATTGAAAATTGGAAAGTTCTTTGAGATCTATTTTTTGTTGTTTCTGATTATCTTTTTGAGATTCTGGATTTATCCTATATCCACCTACTGTTTGTAAATAAAAATATTTTTAAATAAAAATTATTATCTGAGCAACTTATTTAAATTATTTTCAGCTCATAGATGACTCGGATGTCAAGATCAAACTCAAGACCCAGTCTTTAATTTATCCTGCTCTTCAGACTCTTGATATGGATTTACCATCATATTGGGAAAATTCACACTTTCTACCTCTGCCCAAATCACTGATGGTCAGGTTCTGGAGTGAATACTTTACCATGGACAAATCACTTGCAAAAGCTATGCTCTTCAAGCAACGTGTACCAGTGGAATCAAGCCATCTGTTCAAATTTATTAATTGGAGTTCTTTGCTCCCTGAGAAGTTTAAGAAAGGGCACTTTTATAACAGTCCAACTTATGGTAGTTCTGAGTTGGCTAAAAAAATATCCAGGATTTCTTGATGTGAGGGCATCCCCCTTGTTAGCTGATGACAACAAATTGCGAAGTTTACCCTTGACCTATGTCATCACCTGTCAATATGATGTCTTAAGAGATGATGGAATCATGTATGTCACCTGACTTCAGAATGCTGGAGTTCAGGTGACCCATAACCATATTGAGGATGGATTCCATGGAGCACTTTCCAATTATGCACTTAAAATTACACATAGAGTAGAAAATCAGTATATGAGTTGGCTAAGTGAAAATCCATAGTAAAAATCTGAGGAGGGGTTCATAAAATATATATAAGCCCCAGAATAGGAAACAACTTAGAATCAAAGGTTATGTTTGGATTGATGTTTATCATCTGTGACCTTTCTAAAGTCTTCATAGCCATCATGTTGTTTGTTTTTTAACTCAGGGAGTTCTCTATTTCTTGTCCTAAGTGTTGTTTATTCACTTCTGTACCTTAGAAAATATTTACTTTCCTGTATATTCTTTTCTTGCTGCTGTTACTAATTTCTTTAGCTCTAATTCACAGCTCTAGTTTTTTTTGTTTTTTGTTTTTAATATTTATTTTATTTTTGAGAGACAGAGCATGAGCAAGGGAGAAGCAGAGAGAGAGAGGGAGACAGCACAGCTTCACCTGAGCCAAAGTCGGATGCTTAACCTGACTGAGCCATCCAGGTACCCCACAGCTCTAGTTTTTTGATTGCCTGACAGTATCACTATTGAGAAGAAAGCTTCAACACATCTGGCTTGTGAAATGCCAGAGCTTCAACTGACATGGGTTTAGGGCCTTGAAATGCTGCCTTGTAGGCACTAAGACAGTTAAATAATACCATTTCAAAAAGGAGAGCTCTTTTCAATGCTAAAAATATAGGATTTTTCTAATCTATGAAATTATAAAATAAACTTACAGAAGTTTATATATTCAGCTTTGTCTTCAATAGTGTAGTAGCCAAAATGTCTGAAGAAAACCTTAAAGTACATACACCTCAACCTGCTGCATGAAATAAATAACAAATCTTTACAAATCATGAATGGTTAAGTGAAAAGTAGAGGAATGTTCAGGGGCAAAAACGTTAAGAAGGTGCAAACCCAGATTCCTACCTGAGATTTATCTCTGACATTATAAGTGACACCTACCTCTATCAGGTGGCCTGAGGTGGTGGGAGATATTTGCAACATCGCCCAATGATAGGCAAATAATTTTCTTTAATCAGGCAGTTCTTAAATCTATAATCCTGTCTTAAAGTGTAGATTTTATTATTATTATAGTATGGTGAGGCAAACAGATCAGGAGGTGACTCTCGTTGGAAAGTTTGTTACTCACAGGTGGCCAGAGGCATGAGTATGATACTTCATGAGGGGACCACATGGGGAAGCCCCAGAGTTGGTCTGAAGGCAGAGAGAGCAAGGGGAAATGTGAGTGAAAAACTCTTGTGGTTTCCACAGGAATAGGCAAGGCAGAGTAAGCAGGGTTAGGATTGGGCAGCATGAACAATTTCAGTGGACTTTGAGGTACTGGGGCTATTTCTGTTTATCTGGTACCTGGTCCTGAGGTGATTTGACTAAAGGGGTAATAGTTGTAGGAGACTGGGTGGGTAAGGGTTCTTGGTTGGTTTACATATGAATGGCACACTCACAGGCCAGTTGGATGCTTATCTCTAGGCATTAGCTGACCCTGAGAGGGACAGTCCTTTCCTGGTCAGCAAGTCCTCAGATATCAAAACACCAAAGTATTAGAAAATAAAAAGATACCTTAATACAAATCCCAAAGGATGCCACTGGGTAGCAATATTTGAGTTCTATTAAAGACTGACTCCCTCTGCAGTTGTCCAAGTAGTGTGTGCCTCCAAAATGATTCATGCAGGTACTACAAAAAAATTTTTAAACACTTCCAAATACATCAGAGTTCTATTTCAAAGTTTTCTTAACTTCTGAAAAAATAAGATATGAAAACAAAACTTGCAAAAGAATCAGAAAACAAAAACTCTCACTTTTTAAACGTGTATGTGGGAAGATAGATATATAGCTATATATGAAATATCATACAGTCTAGAGGAAGGACACAGCTAATCCTGTTGCATTGAAAGGAAATTTCAGTCTCATACACCAATCACAATATGGTAGAAAAAAAAAGGCTTAAACTTGAACTCAAGATGTTAGGAAGAAATTACATAAACCCAAGAAAATTAAGGAGAAAGAATTACCAAATTTTAAAAATATATAAATAAGTAAATAAATTGGCATCGTTAATAAATGAAATTTCTGGGTTTCATACATTCAGTAATATTGATGATCCTAATCAACCTGGCATCCTAACTGAGAAGAAAAATACACCAAATAAGAAAGGATAAATGAAAAAAGTTACAAAAGAAGTTTGTAGATTAGTTTGTTCAACAATTAAAATAAACTCTTAAACCTGGAAAACCTTTTTTTAGCAAAATAAACATGAATCTAAAATATGTTTTCTATCTTAAATGATACATTAGCATACTAAAAATTTCAAAAGAATTTTGACACTGATCAGGCTACTACTGCCTTTCCTATCACAAAAAACAAACACAACAACAACAACAACAACAAAAACAGTGTTCCTGAGAGAGTCTAAAGGAGAAAATATATCAACCCTTTAAAAATCGAATGCTAGGGTGCAAAAAAAACATTTCTGTATTCATTTTATTAAGTAATTTTATCAAAACTAGAATGACAGAAAAGGAGAAAACTCCAGATCGATTTCACTTATGCAGTGTAATGAAAAATTCTAAAAACATAAACAAGGAGAATATATTAACAGATCATAAGACTAATATATCATGACTAAGAAGTGTTGATATAAGGGGTGAGAAGATTATCCAATGTTTTTGTTAGCAACAATGAGAAAAATCATATTCTTGTCTCTAAATATCTTAAAGAGATCTAAAAATTAAATTTCACTTTTTAATTTTAAACAATATGTGATAGTAATAGAAGGATATTTATATGGCTAAATATTTGCCATATAAAATTTTGCCCCATGCTAATCCCTATTCAAATTATTCAGAAATCCGGAATATCTATTATTACCTTTCCTGAATTTCATTGTTCCGGATAGATACCATCCATTTCAATTAGGCAAGAAAATAAAATTTAAAACGTAAACCATTGGAAAGGACTTAAATGATCACTATTTCAATTTACTTGGATAATTTAAGATAACCTATAAAATGCCATTAAGATAGAAATTCAGAAAGGTGGAAGTTTAGAAAATCAATAAGCGAAAATTATTATATTTCATATAAACAAAAAAATAACCAGTTAGAAAAGCTAGAAGATATTTACAGATTTTCTCTGATCTTTTTTGCTTTCCTCCCTTGTCTTTCTATAGGGCTTTGCTCTTTTCCCATTACCATCCCCTCCCAATGAGCACTGTGCACATTTTAAGTCCCTTCATGTACACCATGTTCACCCGTTAGGCATACTTTCTCTTTTGGGGGTAGGAGGTGTGATTTTTCCTCAGGCTTACGCATTTCATTTTTCCTCTCTTCTTTATAGTTTTTCCAGACATCTCTCTCCCATTCTCTGTAAAGATTTGAGGCAAGAGCTTGGGAAATGATGCTGCTGTAATTTGCTGATTAATTTCTCTTTACAGGCAATTTGAAGTTTGAGATTGATTGTCAAATTTTATTTGTTCTTGTTGGACTGTATAGCTTGGGGGAGGATGTTTCTTAAGATTTGAGTTTATATAGTCACCATTATCCTTGACTACTTGATGATAACAGTTAAAAATTAAAACACAAAAGTGCTTTAACAACATATTAAAGTCAGCTGAAGTGAATTTTAGGCATAAAAGATAGATATAAAGAAGTAGGCTACATTGGAGAGAGACAGATATGGAAGATTTGAAAGAGATTAAATACATGGAAAATAATGGGACTAATTTGCAGTTATTGCCATAATGAGTGGTAGGGGCATATTTAAATTTCTTTTTCCATGAACCATTATTTCATAATCTTTCTCTACTTTTCTATTAATTCATTGCTGCCTTTATTATTAATATGAAAGAATGTTATGTATAGTAAAGAAATTAATCCTTTGTTGCTAAATGAGTTGTCAATTCTTTGAGATCTTCATTTATCTTTGGAGATAGTCATTTATCTTTTGACAAAATTTGTGTTCATTCTATCAAATTTGATGTGCTATTATCTTAAAATCTATTTCAAATTTTATTGCACTGTGCTAGTGCAGTCTCTGACATGTCAAATTGCTTTAAAATGGTAAATTTTTGGTATGTGAATTATGTTTTAATAAAGTAGTGATTTTAAAAGTGGCACCAAAAACTGTGACATATTCAGAGGCAGATTTACCAAAATATGTGCAAGACAGGCTTATAGGCAAAATGAAAGCTTTTCTAAGAGATAGTAAACATGTCCTTAAAGAAATAGAAATAACATGTGCATCTTTCTAAACATTCAAGATTATTTAGGCATCAGTTCTCCTATAGATTTACCACAATCCCCATTTAGATCCCAGGAGGCTTTAAGTTGTTTTTTTTTTTTAAAGAAAATGTCATATTTATCCTAAAAAAATGTATGGAAATAAAATGATATCAAAAACTATTTTGTTTTAAGAGAACACATTTGGAGTATATACACTACCTGATTTCTAGGCAATATAAAACTACTGTAGTCAGGATAGTATGGAATTTCAATAAGGATGGACAACTAGTCAATAAACAAATAATAATCAGCAGATGATAAAATAGTCCAGAAATCAACCCATACATACAGGGTCAATTTTTGAGACAATGTTGCTAAAGTAATTGAATTCCAAACGAATATATACATATTTTAAATGATGCTTGAACACTTGAACATCCACATAACAAATTCTTAACCATGACCTTTAATTCACACCAAATACAAGAATTAACTCTAAATGAATCATGGACCTAAATATAAAAACCTCAAAGTTTAAAACTTCTAGAAGAAAATACAAAAAATATTTGTGAACATTTTGTAGCCAAAGATTTCTTAGACAAGACATGAGGCAGAAAAAAGGCAACAGACATTAAATAAATACATTGGACTTTATCAAAATTCAAACCTTTTACTCCTTCAAAGACCTTATATAGAGAAAGAAAAGACGAGCCACAGACTAAGAGAAAATATCTGAGAAATATATATGTGATAACAAACCTGAGTCCACAGTACCTAAAGGACTTTTACAATTCTGTAACAAGAAGCAAAATATACAAGTTAAAAAAAATACATGGAATATTTGAGCAGCTCTACTTCATTGAAAAAGATATATAAATGGCTGTTGCAGGGAGTATGGCTGGAGTCGCAAAAGATTAGTCCACAAAGTGCAATTAAATGAAGGTCCTCATACTCTAGTCGGAATGAGGCCCGGACTCCAGAATGAAGCTTCTTTTTATTAGGATAATTGCTAAAGACTATGTGCATAAAGTCAGCTAAGCAAGTGTGTTAATCAATCCAATGGTTTAGCTTTTCAAGGTTGAATTTCGAGTTAATTGGTTTCTATAACACTAGGAAGGGTCAGGTGTGAAGGAGGATCCAGCCCTGGACAATGTTAATGGCTCTAGGCACTCCTTATGAGCTGCAGCCACGTTCAACTATGTAAACATGTCCTAAGGCCTTGCACCTTCTCCAGTCCTTCCCTTTTGAAGTCTTTTCCTTTGATGCTTCTCTCCTCCATCTCCCACAAATGGCCAATGAACACATGAAAAAAATTGAACACTGTTAATTATTAATAAATACAGTTTATCCACTTCTTATAAAGCTAAACAGAACCTATGATATGACCCAGAAATTCCATTTTCAAAAAATATGAAAATATATATCCTCTTTAATACTCGTATTTATGTTCAAAACAGTTTTAGTCATTATGGGCAAAAATGAAACAATGCAAGTATTCATTATCTGGTGAACAGATAAATTTTGATTTATGTATGCAATGGAACACCACTGAATGATATAAAGGAATGACAGGATGTAGACCTTGTTAGAGATGATACAGATGCCTGTAAATGTGTGGGTGCATGGATCACAGTTTAGCCTATTTTGATGCTGTCTTCAGTGAGGCATAGATTCTAACTCCTATCATAAACCTATGACACTTATAATGTTTCCTAAGCCTCAAAACTTGCCACCAAAGTGAGGGAAATTACAAAAAAAATAAGCCATTTCTTTAGCCTTGTGCAAGTATTCAAAATGTTGGCACGTAGGTGTTGTAGCATGGCATAGCTGAAAATCCTGACTGTGGGATAGAAGTTTGCTAAGATTGTTTTGTTCTCCCTGACCTACAGCCATGTGGGTCAGTCCATGAAGGAACTAACCAGTGTGTTCACTTCCAAGTCCAATCCTCTCCTGTTTCCCATCATGCAACCAGTGGCCCTGCCAGGTTGAGGTACTGCATTGCAACATGAATGGTTGCCTTATTTTGAATGGTTTATGTGCATGCATCAAGATTAACGTCAGTGTTGGCCTTGTATCTTTCTGCAGCAATAAATTGCATTGGTTCAATTTAATCACTTTGGTCCATCAACAGCTAATGAGAGCCCATTTGATAAACAGATTGCTTGGAGTGAGCTATTTTTCCTAGATGGGGTGAGAAGATTGAGGGGAGTAAATGCAACCACTTTCACAATGGTTTTCTCAAAGATCTTTTACAATATCCACAATGACATTTCAAGTGCCTGAGCAGAGTTCTGAATCCTTGGAAAGGTTAAGTATTAACTGAAAAGCTGAGAGGAATTCAGTGAGAATCATAAACCCTCAAATTGCAATCATTTACTAACCATGCGAGAAAAGCCTTAATTTGCTTTTAGGACCATACTTAAATATTAAGACTTAGTTGGGTCGCAGAAAATAAGATCTTAGAATGTAGTTATTACTTAAGTTTTAAAAAGCATTTCCATTGATATTTTGGAAGCTTATTCCTGGCTGTAAGATTGAAAGTCAGACCTCTGTCCTGTCTGGGTGAAATTTGTTTGAATATGAGTGAAATTGAGTATTAGAAAAAGTCAAGAATTTGGTTCACCAGCAAGCTCTTATGTCAGTATTTGTACCGTCTTGTTGTGAATGGTGCTCTGATGTGTCATCATTTGGATTTCCTGTTTTAGTTCTCTAGATCCATGTAAGGGAAAAATACCCTCTTCCTGGTCAGCACCATTCTTTTCTAACCTGTTTGCCCCACACAGCATGCTTCTCTGTTTTCAATATTTGCTCATGGATAAGGAGGAAGACTTTCCCCACCAGCTCACTCTTGGAAGCCTAACTGACCTGAATCTTACCTAGTGTACGTTATCTAAAAGGGAGTGTGTAGTCCAGGTAGACAGTGGGGGGAAAAATCAGCAAAAACTTTTTCATATCTTTGTGAAGCTATCCTTCCTTAATTTATAGAATTCCAATCAGAATGCATTATCCCTTTTCTCCATTTTTAACAGGTTAATAATCTATCAACATTTGAGGAGAATAAGGTTTTATTTTTGTTAATTTTTTAAATGTTTATTTATTTTTAAGAGAGAGGGAGAGACAAACCACAAGTGAGGGAGCGGCAGAGAGAAAGGGAGATACAGAATCCGAAGCAGGCTCTTAGCTGTCAGGGCAGAGCCTGAGGCAGGGCTCGAACTCACAAACCATGAGATCGTGACCCGAGCCAAAGTTGTATGCCCAACCAACTGAGCCACCCAGGCACCCCATGGATAATAAGGTTTTAATTTTCACTGGTCATTATGCTTTTATTCTACTGCTATTTCTGCACTGTACAATCTTGGCCTTTTCTATGTTGCCTCCCAATTTGCCTGAGCAGTTCCTAGGGCTCATTTATTAAATTGCTGCATTTCATATTTGAATCCAGCAATGTAGACAGCATCAAGGGATCAATTTTCTTAAGTGGAGGATGGGTTAAGTCAGATCCATCAGAGCATGAATCTTGATTGTGTTCCTCTCTCCCTGTAATGTTATTAACAGTAATATGTACAAAGATAATAGTAATTATAACATTACCGTTGATTGAGGACCTCCTAGATGCCAAGTTATGCTTAGTTCTTTAGATGCATTAGTTGAATTCAATCAACAACCTTATTAGGTATGCATCGATATGCCATTGTTATAAATGAAATGATTGCCTCAGGAGTGGTCTAAGAACTTTCCCTTTGATCACACAGCTAGTAAATATATGTTTCAATTATTTCATCTAAAAACTGTAAGCATAATATAAACTTACTATATTTTTAAAATAATAAATACTTTGATTACATAAACTACGATTGGACAGAAGAGGGTTTATTTAGCTTTCTGTACCTTGGTCTTACTCAGAACTCCAGCTTCTTCATTGCTGGCACATAACAAACTTGATTACACTGGAATTGAACTGCCTCAAAGTGATGAATCCAAGAGTCCACCCTGCTGGAATTCAGCTGAAGTCTACTGACTTTAGCCTTCTTTCTTCATACTGCTTTGGAATTCCTGTCTTCCTTCTTGCTATAATGTAAATAAAACATAGGATTAGTTATATAGAATTCACTAGGGCTGCCAGCTCAGGCAGTGAAACTCATCATGAAGACAACCTGCTAAAAACTAATATTTTGAAGAGAAACACACACACACACACACACACACACACACACACACACACAGTGGTTGTGATGATTAAGAACTGAGAACCAGTTCTCTATGCAGTAAAGATGAGTTCATATGTCAGTGCACAATCAGTTCAAAACAAGTCCCATTGATCATTAGTCAGGAAAGGATCTTCAGTTAGATTCAGGTCAAAGTTTTCTCAAGTTCACAGTTCTTTAAGAGTTTTAAGGTCATGAGGCACCTGGTTGGCACAGTTGGTTAAATGTCTGACTCTTGATTTCAGTTCAGGTCATGATCTTACGGTCTGTGAGTTCGAGCCCCATGTGGGACTCTGTGCTGGCCTCAGAATCTGCTTGGGCCTCTCTCTCTCCCTCTTTCTCTGCCCCTCCCCTACTCGTGCATGTTGTCTCTCAAAATAAATAAATAACTTAAAAAAAAAAGATCATTAAGGTCAGAAAATTTGTAGTAAAACACAACATTTAGTTTTTCTCTCCTGGGCAAGTACTGCTGAAAGTTCACATTTTTAAAATTTTATTTATTTATTTTTTTTACCACCCACCTTCCTTACAGAATTCTCTTGACAATAGAAAAAAGGTGGTTCTACACATTCTCTTGTTTGCTTTTCTGAAAAGTAGAATGGTGACCAAGAAAAGAATAATAATCTTACATTAAAGTCAGCAGAACTAGCTTAATGAGACACCTAGGATGTCTTCATTTCTGATATGATTCAGCGAGGTTAGTTAACAACACATCAAGTGAGATTATATATTAACCAAGATAGAATTTGAAGGAGCAAGAAATGATGTAGTAAGCTGAGAAACTACCTTATTTTTTTTCAATATATGAAGTTTATTGTCAAATTGGTTTCCATACAACACCCGGTGCTCATCCCAAAAGGTGCCCTCCTCAATACCCATCACCCACCCTCCCCTACCTCCCAGCAACCTTCAGTTTGTTCTCAGTTTTTAAGAGTCTCTTATGCTTTGGCTCTCTCCCACTCTAACCTCTTTTTTTTTTCCTTCCCCTCCCCCATGGGTTTCTGTTTGAGAAACTACCTTAAAAAACGGACTTAGAAAGTCTACTTCAGTGCCTTTTATTTTAAAAGCTCCTTTATCTTTCTCCCGCATACCAAACAATGGACCTGTCTAAGGCTTGACTCAGTTACCTTTGCAACAAAGTTTCCATTATTCACTCCAATTGATTCCAATCACTACATAGCACTTAATACATTTGATTTGCATATAATAATTTGGATTTCATGAAAGATAAGATGTATTAGTAAAATATATCAAAACATATTTATTGTTATTGTTTATTTCACTTTTTATGAGTCCCTTTGCTTCTCTTCTAGAGGGGATGGGCTTCTATATTTTCCAGAATCTGTGAGAATCAACATACTTTTCTCCAAGTGGATGTTCCATAATTATTTGTGCAGTGACTACCTGAAGATAAAACAATGCTGGCAGATTTGACAGGACTTGCCACAACATGTGTATTCTCTTTTACACGGTGTGCATTGGATCTTGAGCACTTTTTTGCAACACTACTCTTTGAGACTTTGTCACATGGGATACTTTTGGGCAAACTGAGGAAACTGTGGCTCAGAAATTAGATAATAGTTCTGGGTAGGGCTTGCCCAATGTTTATTTAATTTCAGACATTGAAATTATAATGCTGTCTTGATGAAGAAACGGAACCTGAGTTACAAGATGATGACAACATCTTTTTACTTTTTGTTTGTTTATTGGTTTGTTAAATTTTAAGCGGGCTCCATGGCAGGGTGGAGCCCAATATAGGGCTTGAACTCAAGACCCTGAGATCAAGACCTGAGCTGAAATCAAGAGTCAGACGCTTAACAGACTGAGCCACCCAGGCATCCCTCCTTTTACTTTCTAATCTTGGAAGTCCTCATAACATATTACAAACCCCTCCCAGATAATGTCAAGGGACCATGGAAAATGATGTTGCTTAATGCTCTTATAAAAATGGCATCATATTTGTTATGTGAAAATATTTATTAATCTAGAGAGGCAAGTTTTCTAGTATTCTAGGTTTTGTTTTGTTTTGTTTTTGAAGTTCTATATGTCTTTGACTTCAAATTCTGCTGACTTCTTTATTATATCTCTGAATGACCTCAAAATAGGTCTTGATAACAAGATGATCAAGGAAGCATTCAGGTTATATTTCTAAAATGATACATTCTAAAGTAGCAGTAATATTTAAAAAAAAAGAGTAATAATTTTTTTGTTTTATTTTATTATTATTATTTTTTTTACTTAGGTGTTATTTAAAAATGTCATGCACAGGTGCCTGGGTGACTTGGCCAAGCATCTGATTCTTGATTTCAGCTGAGATCCTGATCTCATGGTTGTTGAGACTGAGCCTCATGTCAAGCTCTGTGCTGAGTAAAGAGCCTGCTTGGGATTCTCTCTCCCTCTCTCTCTGCCTCTCCCCTGCTTGTGCATAACTCTCTCTCCCTCTCTCTCTCTCAAATAAGTAAAGATTTTTAAAAATTTTATACAAAACTCAGAAGTCATATGTTTGAGCTACTCTGTAGTTAACTATGATATTTAAGCATTGAATTTGGAATTGGAGTGTATAGTGTAGACATGCAAGTAGGTTCTTATGAAAATAGAGTATAGATTGTTTGACTGAAAAATGCCTTTAAAAAACAATGAGAGGCCTGGTTAGTGGCTGTGGAAGAATACTTCTCTGTTATCTCTATTGTGACTACTACTTCATTGGGAAAGTGACCCAGTTTAATTTCTCTAAACCTCCCACTACAAAATTAAACTTCTCTCTCTCCCTTTCTTTTAACTTTTTACTTTAATTAGTATAGATTGTTTGGTGGTAGAGATTGGAAACTGCCAGATCTCTGATCTCCATGTGCACACAGAAATCTTTGATCTCCATGTGCACATTTTCTAAGCTTAGGAATAGCGATGGAAAACACTGCATGGTTCTTGCCACAGAGCAAGTCAGACAGATTGCTTACTCCTAATATTTCTTGCAATATATTTAATTATTCTTCACTTATGATTTATATCTTCAGTGTTTTTACAACTTACTTTTATTTATCATATAATAGTGTGTTCCACTTCTTTTTCTTCCAAGTTTTTATTCAAGTTCAAGTTAGTTAACATATAGCGAAGTATTGGTTTCAGGAGTAAATGTGAAAATGTGATAATAAATATATATACATATATATACACAAACACATACATACATATACAGAGTGGAATATTATTCAGTCATCAGAAAGGATGAAATCTTGCCATTTGCAATAATGTGGATTGAGATAGAGTGTATTATGGTAAGTGAAATAAGTGAGAGAAAGGCAAATACCATATGATTTCACTTGTATGTGGAATTTAAGAAACAAAACAGATGAACATAGGGGAAGGGAAGGAAAAATAAAGATAAAAACAGAGCAGGAGGCAAAGCATACAAGACTCTTAACAACAGGGAACAAACAGGGTTGCTGGAGGGGAGGTGGTTGGGGGATGGGCAAATGGGCAATGGGCATGAAGGAGGGCAGTTTGTGTGATGAGCACTGGGTGTTATGTGTAAGTGAAGAATCACTAACTATATATATGTGTGTGTATGTATCTATATCTATATCTATATATCTATATCTATATATCTATATCTATAGATATATATAGTTACAAATAGGGAGGCAAACCATAAGAGATTTTTAAATACAGAGAACAAATTAAGGATGGAAAGGAGTGGGGGGGGGCAGGGAAAATGGATGATAGGCATTGAGGAGGGCGCTTGTTGGGATGAGCACTGAATGTTGTATGTAAATGATGAAACATGGGAATCCACTCCCAAAGCCAAGAGCACAGCATAAACACTGTATGTTAGGTAACTTGGCAATAAATCATATAAATAAATAAACAATAATAAATATAAGCAGTAAATAAATACATAAATAAATAAAATGCAAGTGAACCTTTAAATATAAGAAAAAATCCAGGATTTGGGTTCACGGTAGGCTCCTGTGACAGTTTTCTGGTCTTCTTGAGCGTGGTGCTCACTGCCATTATCACTCTCATTTTTGGCCATCTACTGTGCATGTAAGGAAATATACCCCTTTGTATTGAATGCACTTTCACCCCCTTTTCTGAGAGCACTGTACTATTTACCATGCATATCTTCATCGAATATATTTGGTAGATCATGTAGAAATCATTTTTTTTCGCTATTTTTTAGAGACCTGTATGGATCTTTTATATTATCTCAAATCACTAGGAACTTTAAAATAAGTGGTACCAGGATACGAAGCTGAAAAAAGTAAAGCTCATTCTATATTTCTCACCATTTATTAACAGATATTCCACTCGGAACTAAGATGTAAGTATAAAAAGGAAACCATGAAAGTACTGGTTGAAACTATGAGTGAATTCTATAATCTTGGTGAAGGCCTTTCTCACTCTCAAAGTTTTGAAGACACAATGTAAACATTGACAAAAGATAATTTTTTAAAAATGAAGAAAAATAAAAAGAAACACTTCAATATGGCCAATTTATTGTATTAAAGATAAAAGTAAATGGGGAACAAAATTTGCACTTTGTTCCACAAAGGCCTAATCTCCTCAGTATAGAAAGAAATTAAAAAGAGCAAAAATTCAATTAAAACTGGGAAAAGGAGGTTTTCTGGTTCTAAAGCCTACTCCTATTAAGAGGACCTCAAACAAAATTGTATTATGATACAATTTATCATTTATCTTCAAAAAACAAAATCAAGCAAAATGACATTTTATCAATGTCTAGAGGATGGGTAAGGACAGGAATGGGAGCAGGTTGCCTCAGCAGATATACTTTTTTCATGTTAGTTGTATTACTTTAACTATATGAATGTATTACTATTCAAACAATAAATATTTAAAATTATTTTGGAAAAATGGAGTGGGCTACATAAAAAAGTAATGAGTTCTCTAAGATTGTCAATATTTAGGCAATGTGATGCCGCCTACTATTAACCGCCCAATTAAAAGAAGCACGTTTCACAATAAATATCACCCTCCAAGCATTTCTAAAGGGGTTGGCATAGGATTCACTTAGACACCCTTGTGCACTAGGCAGCACCTCCTGGCAGTTGTAACAAAGGCTGGAGATTATAGAGTTTATAGAGGTAACGGAAGAGATTCTCACCATCTCAGCATAGTGCTTTAGAACAATGGGCATTGCAGAGAAAGAGACATTAGTGACCCAAACAACCCAGCAGATGTGGTACTCGTAAGCCTCTCTCCACCTGTCTATACATTCCATCCCCCTTCTGCTCCTTTCCCTTTATTCTAATATTTATATGATTTATTAATAATATTTAACATATAATTATGCCAATATAATATTGGCATTACCTCTAGATTTAATGTGGTGGTGTGGGTGGGGGGTAGTTTGCAATCCCTACTAGGAAAACTATTGTTGCTTTGTTAATTTTTTTTTTGCTTAAAAACACTATGCATTTAATTTCCAAATTTCTGTATTTCAATATAATTTGTCAAGGGATGAGGCTGAATAATGGGCTCTGCATTTCCCCTGAACAAGCAGAACCTGCTGGCTCATTTTTGGATTAGCGTTATCTATTTCTGGTATTACCCCGAGAAGGGCGTAATGAAATCTTCTACCCTCATTTTGTTTATAGAGGTTTATGTGATCGTTGTTGTTGTTTTTTCCTTACACCATTGAGGGTGGTGCATTGATGAATGATGTATTTTGTATAGTAAATCGCCTGTCCTATGCCACAGGGCCTGGGAAAGAAAATGCAGGCTAATCATGTTCATCGGCTGGAGTTTGCAGAAACTAATACAATTTCAGAACATATGACATGCTGATTTGGCTCATTTTGGTTAGGGATAAAACTTTCAAACTAATGTATCACTTGATATTGACATAATATGGCAGATGACATCACATTTTATTCAAGATTTATTCTTTTTGGAACCAGACAGATCAAGAGAGAGAGAGAGAGAGAGAGAGAGAGAGAGAGAGAGAGAAAGGGAAAGAGAGAGAGGCTTTCCCCCCATAATCACATGTCAGAATTTGTTCAGATACCAAAGCTATTGGCCATGTCCTATTCTTACTAAGTTTCAAAACCTAGGAAATATATTCATTGGTCCATCATTTTCAAGCTTATACAATCATGGGTAATAATGTAACAATATCCATATAAAAGGTAATATTCTGTATATGAAACTACTGGTGGGGTCAGAGTGAAGGTGGCATTTTAAGAATTTAATAAACCTCTTTAAAACAGCAGAATTCAGGGGCACCTGGGTGGCTTAGTTGAGTATCTGACTTCAGCTCAGGTCATGATCTCATGGTTCGAGGCCCACATCGGGATCTGTGCTGACAGCTCAGAGACTGGAGCCTGCTTTGAATTCTGTGTCTCCCTCTCTCTGCCCCTCCTCTGTTAGTGCTCTCTCTGTCTCTCAAAAATAAATGAACATCAAAAAAATTTTTAAACATCAGAATTCATTACAAAGCTTGATATATAATACCATGAAAACATTGTAGCTATAAATATTATAAGCCACCATACCGATGTGTAAATACAGTGATTAACCAGGTCTATGTCATCAAAGATGATTTTTCGAATATCTTAAAATTATGACTTATGCAGATATAAAAATGAATACATATTAAAAACTGTATTTTGATTAATTCAGTTAGGAAACCAGGCAGATATTATAACTTCTTTATTTTTTTTTTAATTTTTTTTTCAACGTTTATTTATTTTTGGGACAGAGAGAGACAGAGCATGAACGGGGGAGGGGCAGAGAGAGAGGGAGACACAGAATCGGAAACAGGCTCCAGGCTCTGAGCCATCAGCCCAGAGCCTGACGCGGGGCTCGAACTCCCGGACCGCGAGATCGTGACCTAGCTGAAGTCGGACGCTCAACCGACTGCGCCACCCAGGCGCCCCTATAACTTCTTTAAAAGAGAACCTAAGGGACTAATATAATGCAAACATCTCAGAGACAATGAGAATAGAGAGTGTACTTAAGGGAGGCAATGCATAGATGTAAAATATTTCAAAGACAAAGCCTAGGCTCAAATAACCTAGACACGTATACAGGTGACCCAGAGAGTATCTTTTGGCAATTTATTTCTTATTGAGGTACATTATTTGTCTTTAGTGAAAAGAAGGACCAGGTGAAGATAAATTCTCTACTCTTCAAACTACCAGGAGAATTGTATCTGTACGTATATATAGAGGTGGATGGATAGGCTAAATGAAGAGCTTTAAGAGATACTGTTAAAGCAACAACAATAAAATCGCAATCAGAAGTGAGGTGATTTCAAAAATAGGATATCATGTTTTTGAGATTTAACAATTGGATATTTGGAAATCTGGGAGATGTACTGAGTGATGATTGTGTTTGCTTTAATCAGAATGTGCCGGTTTGCCTGATATAGGTGTATGTTTATTCAATTTTAGTGTGTTGTTGCTGTTGTTATTAATATTTTCATAATAGTTCAGCTGCTCTAAAGGAAAGGAGGTTAGGATTAGAAGGAGAGAACTAGAGGTGATTTAGGTAGCACCCATGCACTGCAGGAAAGGGAAGATCCAAGAACAGGTGGCCACTGGGGACTGGCCACTTTGAAGGTGACAGGGGGGAGTCTGCAGAAAGTGGAATTGAAGACACCTGAAGAGTTTGACCCACTTTGTAGGTTGTGTCTCAGCCCTGGGTGCTATTATGGTCCCCAAGGCAGCCTATGCCAATTTTAGAGAAAGGCATAGAGCACACACCTCCTCCTTCCAACTGAGTAGATGCGAAATTTTCCTACTGGCACGAGCCTTCCTCCAATTTGCTTTATGATGGGCTTATTGACACAAAATGGACAGACCATTTAGAATATCTAAAAGAAAGTTTTATTTGTGCCCAAGTTAGGATAGTTGCCTGGGAAACAGGCTCTTCACAGGGAAGAAAGTGTTCCAGAGAATGAACAGTTTTTACAGAGAATGAATATTTGTACATTTTGTGAAAGTTCAAAAGATTTAGATTAACATATAGACAGGAATCATGAGTTTTAACATCAAGGAATGCAGGGAGTAGAAGCATTGATGACTATCTTAAAGACAACATGATTTTCTTTCAGGCTGCTCATTTACAAACCAGGTATACAATATGCATTTGGTGGGCCATAAATCAGGCTTTCGGTTTCAGCAAAGTTTATGTACACTCGTGCTGACTTGGAAAGAAATCTAAAGCGGCTTCCCTTAAAGACCAGGACTTTAGGGGCGCCTGGGTGGCACAGTCGGTTAAGCGTCCGACTTCAGCCAGGTCATGATCTCGCAGTCCGTGAGTTCGAGCCCGGCGTCAGGCTCTGGGCTGATGGCTCAGAGCCTGGAGCCTGTTTCCGATTCTGTGTCTCCCTCTCTCTCTGCCCCTCCCCCGTTCATGCTCTGTCTCTCTCTGTCCAAAAATAAATAAACATTGAAAAAAAAAAGACCAGGACTTTAGAGAGTTTTTCTCTCATCGGGCTTTAGCTTGTATTGTTTCTCCTCCTTGCTGAAATATTCAGTCATGGTGTTACAGTTCCAAGTTAAAGGTCCTGACTCCAGGGATTTAGTTTGTGAATTTCTGCCTTCTGGTTTCAAGTTTATGAAGCAACAGGAGGAAGATTATTGTCCTCTCTTCAGGTGTTTGCATCACACACAATTGGTGTTTGGGTATTTTTTCCAATACCTTTCCCCTCTCAGCCTAACTATACCAGGTCAGACTTGTGTTTTCTTTAAACACCTTTATAGATGGATGTCCAAATAATGTATTGTGTAAACCAAGGTAATTGCGAAGGTGATGACCTCAGGTGAGAGGAACATATGATCACCCTCTACAGCATGGAGCGTTTCCCCAGTTCCTTCAGGATAGAGCTCGAATTTCCACATTTGTCTTACGAGCCTGTCTTTGTCTCCAGGTCTGTCTGTCTCCGTGGCTTTAGCTGCTGTATATAATGAGGCCACCAAACCAACATCTTCTACATGCCTGAGGCTTTCCTTGTGCCAGGAAGATGCTACCTCTTACCCTCCCCAAACAAACACCAGAGAAGCACATATGCAGCTTTTGATTCACTTCTTAAGAGGTATTTAACTGCTCTATGATACGTTTTTGTGACCCTTTCTCAGTAGAATTCACCACTGAAATAAAGAGAAAAGAGTGTGTACAAATGCACATGTACATACATTCATATGCATACACTATGTCTCTATACAGCTGATCTTTCATTTATTGGTGAGAGCTAGGAAAAATGGAGAATTTGTCATGGATGCATAACTCATAAATTTTAGGATTATTTTTAGAATTTAGCATAGATTTTCCCGTTATTTAAATGGCTTTCTATACTTGTTGATGTGTATTTCGTTCTTAGTATTTTCTATTTCAGTTGAGTCTTTTTTGATATTTAGTTGTTTAGAGATTTGTGATGAGACCTGAGAATATGGTCAGATTGTTACAGTCCTACAAAACTTCTTGAGATTAGGGTTATTGCATAACATGTGATCAATTTGTGTATACGTTCATATGCATTTCTAAAGAATATTAATCTTTAATTGTTCGTTGGAACAGTCTACTTATACCATGAGTTTGAGCTTGTTAATGTGCTGTATAAATCTTCCACATCTTTCCTAAAACTTTTATCTACTTGATCTCTTAATGATAGGAAAGAAGTATTAAAATTCTCTCATTAATGCAGTGAATTTTTCAGTTTCTTTTTGAGTTTTATGTTTTTTCCGTCCCTATTTTGAGGCTAGTTTACTAGAGTATGGAATTGATCTGTCATCTAGGTGCATAAAAATTTTTTGTCACTATTTGGTGAGTTTCTTTATCTATAGTTTCTTTATCTATCTATCTATCTATCTATCTATCTATCTATCTATAGTTTCTTTATCTATCTATAGTTTCTTTATCTGTCTATAGGCAAGAAATGATTCTTGCCTCGAGCAATGTAGCTATACCAGCTGCTAACTAGACCATATGTTTCTTGAAATATGTTTTGTAATATGTTGAATGCCAATATTTTTGCATACTATATTTTAGATTTGATTTCTGTGACCAATATATGGAGATTTAAGAATCCTATCAGACTATGTTTATTTTATTTTTACGCTATATTAAAGCAACTCTTATTATGGTTCTAGTCACGAGAATTACTGCCCATTTTTTAAAATGTGGGCTTAAAAAAGCCCATCACAGTGAATTTATCACGTTAACCATTTTTAAGTGTACAGTTCAGTAGTAGTGTTAAATATCTTCACGTTGTTTTACAACAGATCACTACAACTTTTTTTATCTTGCATCACTGAAATTCTTTACCAACTGAACACTAATTCCCCTCTTTCCTGCCCTGAGGACTTGGCAATAGCTTTTTACTTTCTGTTTCTATCATGTTGACTGTCTTGGATACTTCATATGAGTAAAATCTGACACTATTTGTTCTTTTGTGACTGGCTGACTCTTGCTTGGCATAATGTCCTCAAGTTTCATTCATGTTGTAGCACATGACATGATTTCCTTCTTTTTAAAAGCTGCGTAGTATTCTAATATATGTATATGCCATATTTTCATTATCCAGTTATCTGTTGTTGGACATTTGGGTTGCTTCTGCCTTTTGGTTATGGGGAATAATGCTGCAGTGAACATGGGTGTGCAAATATCTCTTTGAGATTCTGCTTTTCATTCTCTTTCATCTCACTCAGAAGTGCGATTGCTGGATCACATGATAATTCTACTTTTAATTTATGAGTAATCTTCATACCGTTTTCCACATGACTGCACCATCTTACATTTACATTAATGTAACCCGGTGCACAAGTATTCCATTTCTCCATATCCTCACACCCACATGTTATGTTTTGTTTTTCTGAATAATAGCCATACTAATGCTATAAGGTGGTATCGCACTGTGGTTTTGATTGGCATTTGTCTTATGAATAGAGATGTTGAACATGTTTTTGTGTGCTTTTTGGCCATTTGTGTATCTTATTTGGAGAACTGTTTATTCAAGTTTTTTGCCCAATTTTTAAGGATGTTGTTTGTTTTTGTTGTTTAGTGGTAGAAGTTGTCTATATATTCCAGATATTAACCTCTTATCAGATATATGATTTGAAAATATTTTCTCCCATTCCACTGGTTGCCTTTTCCTTCTGCTTTTTTTTAAGTTTATTTATTTACTTAGAGAGAGAGAGTGAGTGCGTACAAGCAGGACAGGGGCAGAGAGAGAAGAGAGAAAGAATCTTAAGCAGGTTCTGCACTGTCATCACAGCCCAACGCAGGGCTCGAATTCATGAACCATGACATCACGACCTGAGCTGAAACCAAGAGTTGGATGCATAACTGACTGAACCTCCAGGGCACCCCCCGCTCTTCACTCTGTTGATTGACTCCTTTGTTTCCCTGAAAATTTTTAGTTTGATTCCCTGAAAAATTTTAGTTTAATTTTTGTCTATTTTGCTTCACTGACTGTGCTTATGGTGTTATATCCAAGAAATCATGGCCAAATCCAATTTCCCCATGTTTTCTTCTAGTTGAATAGTTTTACGTCTTATATTAGGTTATGGAGTTAATTTTTTTTTATATGTTGTTAGACTATGTTTATTTCAAAACACTTTTTACTGTAAAATCAAAAAGATATGATAAACCACATTAAACAAGTATATAGTTAATGAATTATGATACTGTGAAGACCCATATCAACCACCACTCTGGTTAAGAAAAGCAACTTTGCCAAGTTACCCATGTGCCCATCCTTGACTCACAGTTAAATCACTACTCTCCCCTCTTTCCAAGTGGAACCACTGTCCTGAATTTTAGTTATAGCTTCACTGCATTTCTATATAATATTATCACCCAACTGTGAATCCCTAGAAACTCTAATTTATTCTTTCACAACTTGTAACATGGCAGTCTTCTTAAATCTCTTTCACTCTCCAAGTACACTTCATATTTTTTTTTTCCTTTGGCCACTGGGCTCTCCTACAAGGACAATTTATTACTAATTTATCTGTGGAAGAATCTCAGCCTGTACGGTTTCCTACAGTCTAGATTTTGCTGACTGCACACTTCTTGGCAGTTTACCATGTTCCTCTGTCTTCTGTGTTTCCTGGGAATTATCAGTTGGAATCCAGTGGTTTGTCCAGACTTAGGTTCAATCTGTTTATCAAGAATATATATGATGGGGCTTTATTTCATCAGGAAACACATATTTGTCACTACATGTTAGGTTAAAAGCCGTCAAGGCTGAAAATACAGATTTATTAATTCAATGGAGATTGCAAAATGATATTTTAATTGGATTATTTCTTTTATATATTACCTTGAAAGTTTTATACAAGATGGTTACCTTCATTTTTAGTTCAACAACCGCATACTTCACATAAGAAAAGCAAGATAAAATGTTTATTATTTCCTTGTATTTATTTCCTCTTTTCAAGATAATGAATTGATTCCCTGTTATCTTCAGAATGTAATTAACTGATTAATTAAAAAATAACATATCAGTACACACTTGAGAATTAAAGCCTATTTTATTGATTAATTTCTCTTTTTTTGAAGCATTTTTAAAAGTTTATTTTATTTGAGAGAGAGCAAGTGAGTAGGGGAGGGACAGAGAGAGAAGGAGATAGAGAATCCCTATGCGGGGCTTGATCCACAAGTCATGTGATTATGACCTGAGCCAAAATCAAGAGTTGGACACTCAACTGAGCCATCCAGGTGCCCCATGTTGATTAATTTCGTGTTAAAGTAGTTCAGTATTCCCTCTTTGGGCCAGTGGAAGCTCCTTTCAGTCCTCTTGATATGGCTCTTGATATGATATTCCTGATATGTCAGTATTTTCCAGGCTCATCTTACACATTTTCTGAAAGGGATCTTGGATTAGCCATTCATCCCAGATCCCTGGTTTTCCTTTAATATTTGATTTATTTTAATGGTGGTGATATTTCAATACCACAGTCTGAGCATTAGGTTTCTTCAGTGGACAAAACTAGGAATTTATACAAATACCCATTTTTATTTTTATTTATTTATTTTTTTGTAAACACCCATTTTTAAAGAAAAAAATGATTCTTGATATCCTTGATAATTATTGCAGTCTGTTATTCCATCTCAAATTCAAGACCACAGGGTTTTTTTTTGCTTTTATTTTTTTTTTATTATTTTTTTCAATATATCAAATTTATTGTCAAATTGGTTTCCTTACAACACCCAGTGCTCATCCCAAAAGGTGCCCTCCTCAATACCCATCACCCACCCTCCCCTCACTCCCACCCCCCATCAACCTTCAGTTTGTTCTCAGTTATTAAGAGTCTCTTATGCTTTGGCTCTCTCCCACTCTAACCTCTTTTTTTTTTTCCTTCCCCTACCCCATGGGTTTCTAAGTTTCTCAGGATCCACATAAGAGTGAACACATATGGTATCTGTCTTTCTCTGTATGGCTTATTTCACTTAGCATAACACTCTCCAGTTCCATCCACGTTGCTACAAAGGGACATATTTCATTCTTTCTCATTGCCACGTAGTACTCCATTGTGTATATAAATCACAATATCTTTATCCATTCATCAGTTGATGGACATTTAGGCTCTTTCCACAATTTGGCTTTGGTGAGAGTGCTGCTATAAACATTGGGGTACAAGTGCCCCTATGCATCAGTACTCCTGTGTCCCTTGGGTAAATTCCTAGCAGTGCTATTGCTGGGTCATAGGGTAGGTCTATTTTTAATTTTTTGAGGAACCTCCACACTGTTTTCCAGAGTGGCTGCACCAGTTTGCATTCCCACCAACAGTGCAAGAGGGTTCCCGTTTCTCCACATCCTCGCCAGCATCTATAGTCTCCTGATTTGTTCATTTTGGCCACTCTGACTGACGTGAGGTGATATCTGAGTGTGGTTTTGATTTGTATTTCCCTGATGAGGAGCGACATTGAGCATCTTTTCATGTGCCTGTTGGCCATCTGGATGTCCTCTTTAGAGAAGTGTCTATTCATGTTTTCTGCCCATTTCTTCACTGGGTTATTTGTTTTTTGGGTGTGGAGTTTGGTGAGCTCTTTATAGATTTTGGATACTAGCCCTTTGTCCGATATGTCATTTGCGAATATCTTTTCCCATTCTGTTGGTTGCCTTTTAGTTTTGTTGGTTGTTTCCTTTGCTGTGCAGAAGATTTTATCTTCATAAGGTCCCAGTAATTCATTTTTGCTTTTAATTCCCTTGCCTTTGGGGATGTGTCAAGTAAGAAATTGCTATGGCTGAGGTCAGAGAGAAGACCACAGGGTTTTTACTTGATCTCTTCTGTATCACTTGTCTTTTTTTTCCACACTGACAATCCAAGAATCTAGACACTTGGGGATACATGTATATGAGGGAATAAAAACATCCCACGATTTCTTTTTTTTAATGTTTATTTATTTATTTATTTATTTATTTATTTATTTATAGATATATAGTGTGAATGGAAGAAGGGCAGAGAGAGAGGGAGAGAGAAAATCCCAACCAGGCTCTGCGTTGTGAACACAGAGTCCCATGTGGGGATCGAACTCAGAAACCGTGAGATCATGACTGGAGCCAAAATCAACACTGCATGCTTAAGTAACTGAACCACCCACATATCCCCTATCCCCCTATCTTGTTTTTACTCACCTTACAAAGATGGTGGTCTTGGATAACAATATGAACACCACCACCACTACTTTTGATAACTAAAAATTGTAAATTTTGTCTTTTTGCTCTTTCTTTTCACTATCTGGTTGCACTTTATCTATGCTATTAGACAGCAATAGCAATACCTTATCTGCTGCTACACCCCTCCCCTTTTCAACCATCAATGAACACTGATTTTACAGTAACAGTATAATTAATAATGTTAACCAGTATTTACATTGTCTTTTTATTAATTTTGATTGCATGAAGCTCATTCTCTATTAGATTCTTTAGGATGCACTCTTGGTACAATACACTGAGTTGAAAAAAATCCAGATATTAAATTATTTATTCACATTTATATAACAAAATGAATTATTATTATATAATGAAATATTATATTTTCTCTTGACATAAAGAATGACCACTAAGTTCTCTTCTTGGTCTAATTATTTTCCTCAGAAGCCAAATGACCTTTTTGCCTAAACATATAATGTCTTTCCCTTTTTTCTTTATAGTACAATAACTTACAGGAATATATCTTGCTATTAGCTATTCTGGTTCAATATTCTCAGGTACACAGAGCAGGCTCTCATTATGTATTTTCAAGTGTTTTTTTTCTTTAGGAAAGCTTCTTTGATTATAGTATGTAATATTTTTTCTGTTACCTTGTTTTAATTTTTTTAGATGAGTGCAATTGTTCATATTTGTCATTTCTTTGCCTATCTTTAATATTTGTCACTTTCTCTTAGACACCATTTATCACTTCTTTTTTTAAAAAAATGTTTTTTATTTATTTTTTTCTTAAGAGATTGAGAGAGAGGTGGAGAGAGAATCTCAAGCAGGCTCCACATTGTCAGCACAGAGCTCTACACAGGGCTTGATCTCACAAACCTTGAGATCATGATCAGAGCTGAGGTCAAGAGTCTGGCGCTTAACTGACTGAGCCAGCCAGGTGCCCCCTTCTTTTCTGTTTAATATTTAAATTTTTGTTTTTTCCACATGCTTTTCTTTGTATAAATGGATAGTTGTGTTTATTTTTTTATTTCTTCTCTTTTAGTTTTCTTGTCTATGTTGTATATTTTGTATGAAACTTGACCCTTGATACTTTTCTTCACCATTTTTTTAAATTTGTTTTTTTAGAACTGGTAGAAAGAGACAGTTCAGATATTTTTTTTACTAATATAAAAGATTTCCTGCTTCAGTTTTTATAAAGTGTTAGAGTGGCTTGTTTTCAGATATTTTCTGATTCAGTAGTAACTTCCACTGGCCCCCAGTGGGAAATATGGAACTACTTTTATTTTTTGAGATTTTTATCTATTTGGAGCCCTTTGTAGTTCCATACAAATTGAAAGATTGGCTTTTCCACTTTTGTGGAAAAGGTTGTGGAATTCTGATGGGAATTGCATTACTTTGGGTTGTATTGACGAATCTTAACAATATTAAGTCTACCTATCCACTACTTCTAGTGGCTTACCTTCACTACAACTGCCTCTTTCTCCAATGCTCCTACTCCTTGATTTAACATAACATGAAAGAAGATGTGGGGAAAAAAGTGCCGACTCCATAGTCTTTTCCTTTTCCAGCTACAAATTATTCCCACCATTGTCCATCTATAACACAATTATGTACCTTATAGATTTCACATTGTATATGGATTGTTCTTTATTTTTAAAAAGATGCTAAGAAGAGCACCCATGTATTTACTTGCAAGATTATTCTAGTAAAATTAACAGTCCTTGTCTGTTCTCAAAAAAAAAAAAAAACAACAACCAATTTTATTCTTGTCAGTACTGAATTTTGTAACTCAAAGTTGAGATACCAGTAAGGTAGATTACTTTATCATGTGAAATGGAAGTGAAAAGTAAAGTTTTTGAGGAAGTAATCTTGATAAATAAAATGCATTGCTATGGAGTCATATGTTAACTTGGAAGGCTGAGTTTGGTAAAAGAAAGCATGTCCAATCTTCTAAACTTTCCTTAACCCTCCATTATACATTTTTAACCTATAAAATGGGGATATTAATCATAAATACTTTAGAGGATTTCTCTGAGAATTACAGATAATGTATGGTAGAACAGCACAAAATAATCTCTAAGGTGATACTTTTGTTATTCAAAAATACTTACCTGCTCAAAAACAGAAAATGTCTGAGAAATGAGGAAAAAAAAGCAATCTGTCAAATTTCTTTTAAAATTCACTTCACTAAATGAAAAATTAGTTTAATTTACCCATTTCCCAAAATCTTGCCTTAAAGGACACTCTACCTGATTATATTCAATTAGCATGAAATTACTTAAGAATTTTTAGTAGCAAAGAATACTTAAATAAGGCAAGATTTATTAAATATGTACATGTAGTAGGCACTCTTCTATGTACATGAGAAGTCCTAATCATACAACACTTAAATCATACAACAGCCCACTGAGGGATTTATTGTTATTATTGTGATTACAATTATATAGATAAAAAATTGAAGTAGAGTGTAATTTTAATTTGCTTCAGATCATATATTCAGTAAGTGATGGTATAAGTGGTTGGTCTGGAAAAATGAGTGCATTTTAGCTTTGACCTTTACTGGCTGCAACTTAGAGCTTCTGCATGCTTCCTCATTGTTAAAGTGTAGGAATTAGACATTCTCTAAGATCCTGTAATACCATACTCTTTGAAATAATTGTAGGAATGTGTTTAATGTACTATTGACCATGTATTTTTAAGTTTTTTTCTTTTGAGTAAACTTCCCAGTGACATGTCACGAATTTCCTAGAAAAGTTATCAGAAATACCAGGGAGATATTTTTTTCCAGTGATATCAAATATGGGATTTGAGAGATGGGGGTTGGGTGCTAGGACACAGCTATTTAAAGTTGAAAACAGCGCATTAAACAAAAACAAAAATAAACCTTTTGTAGCTCATCAAGATAAAAAGCTTCTGCACAATGAAGGAAACAATCAGCAAAACTAAAAGGCAAACTACAGAATGGAAGAAGATATTTGGAAATAACATATCAGACAATGGGTTAATATGAAATACCTATAAAGAATGTGTCAAACTCAACACCCAAAAAACAAATAATCCAGTGAAGAAATGGACAGAAGACATGAACAAAGACCTTTCCAAAGATGACATCCATATGGCTTACAGACACATGAAAAGATGGTTAACATCACTCATCATCAGGGAAATACAAATCAAAACCACAATAAGATACCACCTCACCCCTGTCAGAATGGCTAAAACTAACAACTAAGGAAACAACAGATGTTGGCAAGAAGGCGGAGAAGGAGGAAGACTTTTGCACTGTTGGTGGAAATGCAAACTGGTACAGCTACTATGGAAACCAGTGTGGAGGTTCCTCAAAAAATTAAAAATAGAGCTACCCTACAATCCAGCAATTGCCCTACTAGGCATTTATCCAAAGGATACAAAAGTACTGATTTGATGGGGCATAAGGACTCTAGTGTTTATAGCAGCAATAGTGACAATAGCTAAATTATGAAAGGGCCCAAATGTCCATCAACTGATGAATGCATAAAGAAAGTGTGGTGTGTATGTATGTGTATGTGTATGTATACACACACACACACACACACACACACACACACACACACACACATACACAATGGAATACTACTCAGTGATGAAAAAGAATGAAATCTTGCATTTGCAACGATATGGATAGAGATAGAGTATATTTTGCTAAGCAAAATAAGTCAGAGAAAGACAAATACCATATGATTTCATTCATGTGAAATTTAACAAACACAACAGATGATCATAGGGGAAGGAAAGGAAAAATAAGATAAGAACAGAGGGAGACAAACCATAAAAGACTCTTAAATACAGAGTAAAGACTGGGGGTTGTTCGAGGGGAGGTAATTGGGTGTATGGGTTAAATGGGTGATGGGCACTAAGGAGGGCACTTGTTGGGCTGAACACTGGATATTATATGTAAGTGATGAATCACTGGGTTCGACTCCTGAAACCAATACTACACTGAATGTTAACTAAACTGGATTAAAATAAATAAAAAGCATTAAAAAAAAGATAACCACAGCATTAAATAACTATTAGTGTGAGAATAAGAGAACTTTTAAAATTTTGGATTAGGTAAAATGAACAACAAAGAAGAAAAATATGACAGCATGCCTATAAAACAAAAAGGAAAGAAAAGGTGTTATAAGACCTGGAAATTTTCCAGGTAAGAATTTACAATTATAAAATAACTGCCAGTAGATTGACAGATTTTGAATGACACAATTACTAATAAAATACAGGATACTTGAGATTTTCAAGGGCAAAAAGGTATTGAATAAAGTCTATACAGTATTACTTGGAAATAAATATTACAAATATTCTATTTCTGTCCGTTTCACTTACGTTTTATTTTCTCTTTATATGCATTTGGTGTAATATAAGATGAAAATATTCATTTTTGTTTTGCTTTTACAGAGTATGTGTTTTGAAAACCTAGGTATTATTAAACATGGAGACTTAATTTCCATGATATTCAGTCTGGACTATACACAACCACTCTCAGATGAAAATGTCACAGAAACCGATACAGCATTTGTTGGTACTCCAGTACATTTGTACTTGCCAAAGAGAAAGTCAGAAATCCCAAGACCGGCTGTCATCTATATTCATGGTGGTGGTTTTTGCTTTGGAAATTACAGTAAGTTTATCACATAAGGACAAAACTATAACTGGCAATATGTTTCTTCACTGGATTATTTGCTTTTTGGGTGGTGAGTTTGATCAGTTCTTTATAGATTTTGGATACTAACCCTTTATCTGATAGGTCGTTTGGAAATATCTTCTCCCATTTTGTCGGTTGCCTTTTAGTTTTGCTGATTGTTTCCTTCGCTGTGCAGAAGGTTTTATTTTGATGAGGTCCCAGTTTTTCATTTTTGCTTTTGTTTCCCTTGCTTCCAGAGATGTGTTGAGTAAGAAGTTGCTGTGGCCAAGATCAAAGAGGTTTTTGCCTGCTTTCACCTTGAGGATTTTGATGGCTTCCTGTCTTACATTTAGGTCTTTCATCCATTTTGAGTTTACTTTTGTGTATGGTGTAAGAAAGTGGTCCAGGTTCATTCTTCTGCATGTCGCTGTCCAGCTTTCCCAGCACCACTTACTGATGAGACTGTCTTTATTCCATTGGATAGTCTTTCCTGCTTTGTCAAAGATTAGTTGGCCATATGTCTGTAGGTCCATTACTGGGTTCTCTATTCTGTTCCATTGATCTGAGTGTCTGTTCTTGTGCCAGTACCATACTCTCTTGATGATTACATATATATATTAATTTATGATTACAGCTTTGTAGTACAGCTTGAAGTCCGGGTCCTGGGTAGTTAAAAATATTTTAACAATATTTTTTCTTCCTATCTAGGAGCATGGAATCTTTTTCCATTTTTTTTCTTCTTCAATTTCTTTCATAATATTTCTATAGTTTTCAGTGTATAGATTTCTCACCTCTTTGGTTAGATTTATTCCTAGGTATTTTATGATTGTTGGTGCAATTGTAAATGGGATTGAGTCCTTGATTTCTCTTTCTGTTGCTACATTGTTGGTGAATAGGAATGCAACCGATTTCTGTACGTTGATTTTATATCCTGCAACTTTGCTGGATTCATGAATCAGTTCTAGCAGTTTTTTGGTGGAATCTTTTGTGTTTCCCATATAGAGTATCATATCATCTGAGAAGAGTGAAAGTTTGACCTCCTCCTGGACTATTTGGATGCCTTTTATTTCTTTGTGTTGTCTGATTGCAGAGGCTAGGACTTCCAATCCTATGTTGAATAACAATGGCAAGAGTGGAGATCCCTGTCTTGTTCCTGACCTTTGGGGGAAAGTTCTCAGTTTTTCCCCATTGAGGATGTCATTAGCGTTGGGTGGTGCATATATGCCTTTTATTATCTCGAGGTATGATCCTTCTATCCCTACTTTTTTAAGGTTTTTTATCAAGAAAGTTTGGTGTATTTTTTCAAATGCTTTCTCTGCATCTATTGAGATGATCATATGGTTCTTGTCCTTTCTTTTATTGATGTGATGAATTATGTTAATTGTTTTTCAGGCATTGAACCAGCCCTGCATCCCAGGTATAAATCCTACTTGGTTGTGGTGAATAATTTTTTTAATGTATTGTTGGAGCCAGTTGGCTAATATCTTGTTGAGGGATTTTGCATCCATGTTCATCAGGGCAGTTGGTCTATAGTTCTCCATTTTAGAGGGGTCTCTGTCTGGTTTTGGAATCAAGGCAATGCTGACCTCATAGAAAGAGTTTGGAAGTTTTCCTTCCATTTCTATGTTTTGGAAAAGCTTCAAGAGAATAGTTGTTACCTCATCCTTAAATGTTTGGTAGAATTCCCCTGGAATGCCATCTGGCCCTGGACTCTTGTTTTTTGGCAGATTTTTGATTACTAATTGATTTCTTCACTGGTTATGGGTCTGTTCAAATTTTCTATTTCTTCCTGTTTCAGTTTTGGTAGTGTATATGTTTCTAGGAATTTGTCCATTTTTTCCAGATTGCCCATTTTATTGGCATATAATTGCTCATACTATTCTCTTATTATTGTTTTTATTTCTGCTGTCTTGGTTGTGATCTCTCCTCTTTCATTCTTGATTTTATTTATTTGGGTCCTTTCCTTTTTATTCTTGATCAAACTGGCTAGTGGTTTATCAATTTTGTTAATTCTTTCAAAGAACCAGTGTCTGGTTTAATTGATCTCTTCTACTGTTTGTTTTTTTTTTTTTTTGGTTTTGATAGCATTAATTTCTGCTCCAGTATTTATTATTTCCTGTCTTCTGCTGGTTTTGGGTTTTATTTGCTGTTCTTTTTCCAGCTTCTTAAGGTACAAGGTTAGGTTGTGTATCTAAGATCTTTCTTCCTTCTTGAGGAAAGCCTGGACTGCTATATACTTTCCTCTTTGACCACCTTTGCTTTGTCCCAGAGGTTTTGGGTTATGGCGTTATCATTTTCATTGACTTCCATATGCTTTTTAATTTCCTCTTTAACTGCTTGGTTAGCCCATTCATTCTTTAGTAGGATGATGTTCTTCAGTCTCCAAGTATTTGTGACCTTTCCAAATTTTTTCTTGTGGTTGATTTTGAGTTTCATAGCATTGTGGTCTTAAAATATGCACAGTATGATCTCGATCTTTTTGTACTTGCTTAGGCCTGATTTGTGTGCCAGATGTGGTCTCTTCTGGAGAATGTTTCATGTGCACTGGAGAAGAATGTATATTCTGGTGCTCTAGGATAAAATGTTCTGAATATATCTGTTAAGTCCATCTCATCCAGTGTGTCATTCAAAGTCATTGTTTCCTTGTTGATTTTTTGATTAGGTGATCTGTCCATTTCTGTGAGTGCGATGTTGAAGTCTTCTACTATTATGGTATTACTATCGATGAGTTTCTTTATGTTTGTGATTAGTTGATTCATATATTTGGGTTCTTTCACATTTGGTGCATAAATGTTTACAATTGTTAGGTCTTCTTGTGGATAGACCCCTTGATTATGATATAATGCCCTTCTGTGTCTCTTTATACAGTCCTTATTTTAAAGTATAGATTGTCTGATATAAATATGGCTATTCGGCTTTCTTTTGTTGACCATTAGCATGATAGATGTTTCTCCATCCCCTTATTTTCAATCTGAAGGTGTCTTTAGGTGTAAAGTGGGTCTCTTGTAAACAGCATACAGATGGAGCTTGTTTTCTTATCCATTCTGTTACCCTATTTTTTTTGATTGGAGCATTGAGTTCATTGACATTTAGAGTAAATACTGGAAGATATGAACTTAATGCCATTTTGATACTTGTAGAGGTGGAGTTTCTGGTGGTGTTCTCTGGTCCTTTCTAATCTTTGTTGCCTTGAGATATCTATATATCTATATATCTATATTTAGATTTTTTTTCCATCTTTTCTTCCCTCAGAGAGTCCCCCTTAAAATTTCTTGCAGTGGTGGTTTAGTGGTCGCAAACTCCTTTAATTTTTTTTGTCTGGGAAACTTTTTATCTCTCCTTCTATTTTGAATGACAGCCTTGCTGGATAAAGAATTCTTGCCTGCATATTTTTCTGATTCAGCACATTGAATATATCCTGCCACTCCTTTCTTGCCTGCCAAGTTTCTGTGGATAGGTCTGCTGCAAACCTGATCTGTCTTTTCTTGTAGCTTAAGGACCTTTTTTCCCTTGCTGCTTTCATGATTCTCTCCTTGCCTGAGTGTTTTGTGAATTTGACTATGATATGCCTTGTTGATGATTGGTTTTTGTTGAATCTAATGGGTGTCTTCTGTTCTTCCTGGATTTTGATGTCTGTGTCTTTCCCTAGGTTAGGAAAGTTTTCCACTATGATTTTCTCACATAACCCTTCTATCCCTATTTCTCTCTCATCCTCTGGGGCCCCTATGATTCTGGTGATGTTCCTTTTCAATGAGTCACTGATTTCTCTAATTCTTAAATTGTGCTCTTTTGCCTTAGTCTCCCTCTTTTTTCCTCCTTCATTGTTCTCCATATTTTTGTCCTCTCTATTGCTGATTCTCTGTTCCGCCTCATCCATCCTTGCCACCGCTGCATACATTCAAGAGTAGCTCAGTTATAGCATTTTGTATTTCATCCTGACTAGCTTTTACTTCCTTTTTCTCTGCAGAAAGGGATTCTAATCTATTTTTGACTCCAGCTAGTATTCTTATTATCGTGATTCTAAAAACCAGTTCAGACATCTTGCTTGTATCTGTGTTGGTTAAGACCCTGGCTGTCGTTTCTTCCTGCTCTTTTTTGGGGGATGAATTCCTTCATTTCATCATTTTGAAATGAGAAAAGGAATTAATGAGGTAGAAAAATCGAAATTAAAAAAATTAAAATTAAAAAATATTTAAATTAAAAATTAAAAACACACACAAAAAATGGATAAAAGATGCTAGATCCTAGGTGTGTTTTTTCTGGGTGTTGAAAGTGCTTGATAGATTAGAGAAAAAAGGGGAAAAAAATAAAAAATGAAATGTTTTGAAAATTTGAAAAAATGAATACACTGAAGTAGGCTAAATGAAATGACGGAAGTAAATTAGAGTTTGGAAAAAATTACACAAAAGTAAAAATATAGTAGAAAACAAATTAAAGAAAAATATTTTTAATAAAATTTGAAAATAAAAATGAATTTTTTCTCTATCTGTATTCAAGAAAAGGAAAAGAAAAGGGAAAGAGAAAAAAACAGCTAGAAAATTGAATAGTTGGACTGGCTAACAGACTGAAATATGGCTGAAATTACTTCATTTTCCCCCCAAAAGTCAAAGTATGAAGTGCTTGATAGACCATAAAGTAAGTAGGCGGTGAGGCTTGTGTTCTTGAAGAGCGAGGGTGGCCCAGTTGGGCAGAGCTTAGTGTAATGGCTCTTCTAGTTGGCATTCTCCATTCTCCACTAGATGGCGCTGCTATCCTACTGGGGTAGATTGTTTTGGAGCTTAGAGGTGCTTATGTGCATAGGTGCGAGTGGTGAAAGTGGCGACATCCAGCTACCCAGTCTCTAGTATTGGAACTCTGTTCTTCTTGATCAGCAATCGTGTACCTGTCCTTCATCTTTGATTTCCACCCACTTCCCGCTTCCACACTGTCTGTGATCAAGCCCCAGGAAGCACCTTCCTCCCAAGTTTTGTCTCAGATGTGGCTGCCTTCACCAGCCCCCACTTCTGAGAGACTGTGTCTTTGACCCGCTCTACCCCTCTGCGGAATGTCTCAGCGATCAATGGCCGGGTGCCAGCTGCACCAAGGAATGCTTGAGGTACTGTGCTGCTGCCAATGCCCAGAGACTGCATCCAGTTGCCAGCCTGTCCCAGAAAAAGTTTGCAAGACAGTGTAGCAGCAGAACCTCAGGGATTATGGAAAATCACAACAGACATCTGGCACCAGACTTCACCCCCAACGACCTTGTTCCAGCACCAGCAAATGTGGCTGTTCTTGGGGTCTGCTGGGTCCATGTAGCCTCACAGCCTCCACCACATATCCTTCCAGCAGTGGAAGCACTTCTCCCTGTTTGGCCTGAGAACCTCCAAGACCCCACTCTGCTACTGGGGATTTGCCCTTCCCACCAGAGCACCACCAGTTATCAAGCTGTGGATGTTCAGACTCTGTGCTCCCCCTCTTTACAGTCTTAATGGAATTTAAACCTTCTCCTTGCTCCTTTCTCCTTTCTACCTTTTTAGTTCTGTCCCTGTGGCTGTTTCCAATTTTCCACTTTGTCTCTAGCTCCTTTCCAGGAGGGGTGCTTTTCCTATATTATCCGCCCTCTCCCCCCGCCCCATCTTCATCCTCTCTCTGCATGCAAAAGTGGCTCCCTGCCCTCTGCAGCTTCTCTCCCCCAGTTCACCTCTCCACGCTGCATGCCTGCTGATTTCTGTGGTTCAGGTTGTGCAAATTGTTGTGTTAATCCAAAATCACTTTTCTAGGTGTGCAGGATGGTTTAGTGTTGGTCTGGCTGTATTTCATGGATGCGAGACACACAAAAAACTTCCATGTTCTTCCACCATCTTGGCTCCTACTTCTGATGCTCATTTTTACATGAAACTAATTATCTTAACTTCTAGAAGCTGTAGGGAAAGAATTGTTTTATGGATTTCCTAATTTTATGACTCTTGAGCTCTTTCTTCTGTTATTCTTGTCAAATACTGGCCATTTAATCTGCATTGTCCTTTCCTCTGTCCTGGTTTATTTGGATTCTATTCCCAACAGCTCTTAGTCAATGTGGAGCTCTATCTGGAAAGAGGCTTTAACTGGTTCATGTTGAGGGATGGTGGAGTCCAGACTACTCCAGCCCCTTCAGATCTAATTGCAGATAGCTTGTATTCACCTATTAGTAGGGTCCACAAATCCCTGCCAGTTTCAACTGTTTTCTGAATTTTACTAAGATTTCTGGTGAATACTTGTTGTTAAAATCTTAGCCTATCAAATGCTTTGTTGCTTCCCTCTGCTATCTCTTATACAGGCACTGATGCTGTACCAGTCTTATAATCGTTGGTGGAATGTTCTCAGCATTCATACTTGGAGGTTTGTATGGATACTTTATATTCTGGCTCATGTTTTACTGCATAAAATGTTGTCCATAGATTTTTGGTGTTATTAACCAAATTTCTGTGTGAATTCTCATGGGGGAGATTTTGGGATTTTTAAAAATTAAGGACCCATAGTGGAAGTTTTGAATCCTTTTTTTTTTTAGTAACTATTAGAAAAAACAGACACAAATTGATAAGTAGATAAGATTGTAACAACATAATTATAATTCTGTTAATATATTTAATAAAATTATATAATTAATAAAAATGATTTAATTTACACATATTGAACTCAGTAGCAAATAATGTCATAATACACATTTGTTTCAAGTATGCATTGAAGATTAAAAAATATTTTTGGCCATTAAGTAATTATTGTCAAATTTAAATGATGGAAACAATGTAGAGCATATTCTCAGATTGTAGTGAAATTAGGCTAAAAGTTAATAACAACAGGATAATTTAAAAATCCCCATCTCTTTGAAAGTAATAAATGTATTACTAAATAACTTAGAGACAAAATCTAACTTATTATAGAAATTAGAGCATGTTTTGAATTGAATGATAATGAGAACACATATCATGACTTGTGGCCTGAAGAGAAGCTGGTCTTAGAAGGGAATTTATAATATACATGGTAGTTTCTAATACATACACTAGAATAGAAGCAAGGTCAATTATCAATTAGTTAAATGATCCATCTGATGAAGTCTTCAGCTTATATTTTGCAGAATCCCTTCTGCCTTTCACAGTCTACTCCTCAAAATACCTTAAAGCCCCATAGTCCTATCAGAATTTTGTATTTATGGACTTGTGCTCATACTTCCCCCTCCTCTTAGAAGACCATCCTGGACACTACTTTTGTCTTGCCCCATTTTTGCCCTGTAGACTTCTATTAGCAGCTGTAACACTTTAATTATATGTGTAGAGAATATGAGTCTCATTCTAGAAGTTTTATTTTTACAAATTCTTCTTTTTTTTCCCTTGGAACCTGAGGGAATAGTTTGGTTGAGCAGCAGAGGGGTTTTGGGGTGAGGGAGAGCTTATAAAAGGATGGAAGGCCTTAAATGGACTCTCTGTGTGTCTTACACTTATTACAGATTCCCTCTGCCATTCAAGAGTTAATTCATTTCCTTCTTTATCTTCTCTCTTTTTGGAAAGTCTTAATAATATAACAAACACCATAAATTCACTATTGTGTTCACTTCAACTGAATATTACCAATATGTTTTATCCACCTATATGTTTTTCCTATCCAGTCTCTGTTTCCCTTGAGAAATAGCTAAAATTCTCATTTGGAGGTATGCAATTCTCTTTTCTTAATTAAAAATATTTTTAAATGTCTGTAAGCTGGCCTAAGCAATATGCTTAGTTTTGCTTATTTTAGGGGCAAAATATGGAATTACACTTTATGTAGTCTTTTGAGACATGATTTTCACTCAATCATATATATACTGGCCATAAATGTTGCAGGGAATGTAAGCTTATTTGTTTTCATCAAGGTATAAAATGTTCTATTACCAGAATATACCACAATTTATTTAACCATTCTCTTGTTTGGGGTATTTAGTTTTTCCCCAGGTTTTTGTTTCTTTGTTTGTTTTCTTTGTTTTTTCACTTTATAAAATATACTGTTATAAATATGATATTCTGGGCCTCCAGGTGCACTTATGTAAGAGTTTTCCTCATATATATATATGTATGTGGAAGTAGAACTGTTGAGTCATAGAAAACTTAATGCTGTGTTATTTCTAAATAGCAGTACCAATTTACATTCTCAAAAGCAATGTATGAATATTTCTTTTGATCGCCATCTTTTCCAGTAATTGGATTTGTTAAGCTTCTTCATTTTTGCTAATGAAATTTGTATAATATAGTATTTTATTGTGGTTTTTTGTTGCATTTCTCTAAATACTAATGAGTTTGGTTATCATCCTGTAATTATTGGTTTACAGTGTTTCTCTTTAATGTAGTGCCTATTCAAGTGTTTGGCTTTTCCATTGCTTATTTTTTTCTAATTAATTTCTGCCATACACATCTATCTATCTATCTATCTATCTATCTATCTATCTATCTATAGATATAGATAGATAGATAGATAGATGATTCTGAATCTTTTTGATGGGGTAGGAGGTAGAGAGGATGTTTGTTCATATAGTGTCTGCAGTAGCTATGATTCATCCAGGTGGAAGGCCTAGCACTCCAATATGGACCTGAGAAGAATTACTTGGATGAAAACTCTTTGAGAAGAGCAGCAAACTAAAGGTGACTAGTATGCTATTACAGGTTAGCTAGTGTTTTCTTTTTGAACACTATCTTTTTGATTCCATCTTGAGAAGAAATTCAGACACAATTTGCCTTCACTCGTACAGGACTCCAGTATATGTTTATCATCTTCCCTCAGGGATATCTGACCCCTCTCAAATACTATCATTACTCTGTTAGGGAGAGTTTTTACCTGGTGAATGTTAAGATGAAGGTAATTCATTTTGGTAGTATAGCAGGATAATTTCGCTCTGGGGAAAAAACCAAAGATTATGTTGATGTACATGAGTAGCTGAAGATGGTTAATCCAACTAGATAAAATACAGGAACTAACCTAATCAATAAATTTTCTAATAACTTCATCCAGGATCTCAGGATGCATTCCGTGGACGTATGAAACAAAATAGTCTCTGCTGGATGAACACTAAAAAATAAACTGGGCCCTTGCAGGCTATTTGAATATTGTTAGATGTATTTATATATCGCTAGATGTATTTACCAACATAAGCAGCTTACTAACTCTGTATACTGAAATAATATTGAATTTGGCCAGGGTCTAGAACAACTGGCATGCACATTTGATTTTGGAGTGGTTCACTAGACTTGCAGATAAAGTCAAATACTGCCATCCAGTGGTGTCTTTTGGGATTCTGGATTCAAAATCTACTTGATGCAGGAGCAAAGTATCACTTTTTTGAACAATTGCTAGTCTATTATAGGGCCCTGCTGTAAACAGCTTCCATTACAGAAGGTCAGTAGATAATCTTAAGAGCTGAGACACCATTTGTGTAATATGTAGTGTCAGAGAGACATCATTTTGATAACATGGATACTATATGTATAGGACATATTTGGAGACACATGTATGGGGTTAAATCATCTTGCTGTTTGCTCTTTGTTACATTTGCTCTTTATTTTACCATTTTCCTTATTTTTATTATTTCAGTATTTTTATGATTTAGGATTAGGAGATATTTTTCTTGGTTTTATTCTTTTCATGGTTGATTTAGAGTTTACAGTATGCATCTGTATGTTATCACATCTAACTTCAAATAATATATTATGTAATAAAAGTAGTAAGAACTTTCCGAAAGTATACTGCCATTTCTTCTCTCACATCTTGTTGGTTATTGTTGCCATATATTTCAGTACTGTTTACGTTATGAACCCAACATTATATTAATAATTTTTTAAGTATTATCTTTCTAAGCATTTCTAAGATAAGGAAAAACACCTATATTTACCCAAATGATTATCATTCTGTAACTCTTCATTCTTTTGTATAGTTCAAGGTTATCATCTTATTTTTTTCCTTCTGAAGAGGTGCTTCTATCATTTTCTGTATTGCATGTTTGCTTGCAGTGATTTCTCAGAGCTTATTTCCCAAATAAAATTTTATTTTGCTTGAATGTAAGAAAACATTTTCACTTTGAATAGGCTGATGGTGTGATTTTTCTTCAGAACTTTAAAGATGTTGATCTCTTCCTACAAATTTTTAATGAGAAGTCTGTGGTCATTTGTATCCTTTTGTATATAATATTTCTTTTGATATCTGGATAGTTTGAAAACTTTTTTTCTAATTACTGTTTTTCAGCATTTTGATTAACACGTGACTTGCTGTGGGGTGCCTCGGTGCCTCAGTTAAGCGTCTGACTCTTGGTTTCTGCTCAGGCCATGATCTCGTGGTTTCCTGAGTTCAAGCCCCACATTGGGCTCTGCACTGGCAATGCAGAGCTTGCTTGGGATTCTCTCTCTCCTCCTCTCTCTCTGCCCCTCACACTCACGTGTCTCTGTCTCTCTCAGATTAAAAAAAGTGTGACTTGCTGTGATTTGTATTTTTATTCTCTTGGGATTTACTGAGTTTCTTGGATCTTTGAATTCATAGTTTTCTTTAGATTTAGAGAAATTTTGACCTTTTCACCTTCATATAATTTATCCCCTCTCCTCCTGCCCCAACAATATGTCTGCTACTTCTTTCTGGAACTCCCAATTACACATATTCAATTGCTTGATATTTTCCCAGAGGTTACAGAACCCTTCGTTTTTCCATGTTTCATCCCCTGTGCATTTAACTTTGAATACTTTCTATTTTGACTCATGTTCACTGATTTTTATATTAAACTTGAAATCTGGTTTGGTAAATTATCCAACTTTGTTCTGCTTAAAAATTGTCTCAACTATTCTATGTTCTTTGCATTAAAAAAATTACAATCTGCTTGTCAATTTTTTCCCCCAAAATTTTTTTTGAGATTTTTCAGTCAGATTTTGTTGAATCTGTGGAATAATTTTGGGAGAATTGGTAAGTTAAAATTAATATATTTTCCAATACTTGAATATGCTGTATTTTATAATTTATCTTGACAATTTTTTAAGTGCCATAGTCTTACAAATCTTTTGTTAGATTTAATTATGGAAATTTGATGGGTTTTGTTGCTATTATGAATGGTCTTGATGTTTTATTCTCCCATTTTGTTATAGTATATAGGAATATGTTTAATTTTTTTTTCTGAAATTTATTGACAAATTGGTTTCCATACAACACCCAGTGCTCATCCCAAAAGGTGCCCTCCTCAATACCCATCACCCACCCTCTCCTCCCTCCCACCCCCCATCAACCCTCAGTTTGTTCTCAGTTTTTAACAGTCTCTTATGCTTTGGCTCTCTCCCATTCTAACCTCTTTTTTTTTTTTTCCTTCCCCTCCCCCATGGGTTTCTGTTAAGTTTCTCAGGATCCACATAAGAGTGAAACCATATGGTATCTGTCTTTCTCTGTATGGCTTATTTCACTTAGCATCACACTCTCCAGTTCCATCCACGTTGCTACAAAAGGCCATATTTCATTTTTTCTCATTGCCACGTAATATTCCATTGTGTATATAAACCACAATTTCTTTATCCATTCATCAGTTGATGGACATTTAGGCTCTTTCCATAATTTGGCTATTGTTGAGAGTGCTGCTATGAACATTGGGGTACAAGTGGCCCTATGCATCAGTGCTCCTGTATCCCTTGGATAAATTCCTAGCAGTGCTATTGCTGGGTCATAGGGTAGGTCTATTTTTAATTTTCTGAGGAACCTCCACACTGCTTTCCAGAGCGGCTGCACCAATTTGCATTCCCACCAACAGGGCAAGAGGGTTCCCGTTTCTCCACATCCTCTCCAGCATCTATAGTCTCCTGATTTGTTCATTTTGGCCACTCTGACTGGCGTGAGGTGATACCTGAGTGTGGTTTTGATTTGTATTTCCCTGATAAGGAGCGACGCTGAACATCTTTTCATGTGCCTGTTGGCCATCCGGATGTCTTCTTTAGAGAAGTGTCTATTCATGTTTTCTGCCCATTTCTTCACTGGGTTATTTGTTTTTTGGGTGTGGAGTTTGGTGAGCTCTTTATAGATTTTGGATACTAGCCCTTTGTCCGATATGTCATTTGCGAATATCTTTTCCCATTCCGTTGGTTGCCTTTTAGTTTTGTTGGTTGTTTCCTTTGCTGTGCAGAAGCTTTTTATCTTCATAAGGTCCCAGTAATTCACTTTTGCTTTTAATTCCCTTGCCTTTGGGGATGTGTCGAGTAAGAGATTGCTACGGCTGAGGTCAGAGAGGTCTTTTCCTGCTTTCTCCTCTAAGGTTTTGATGGTTTCCTGTCTCACATTTAGGTCCTTTATCCATTTTGAGTTTATTTTTGTGAATGGTGTGAGAAAGTGGTCTAGTTTCAACCTTCTGCATGTTGCTGTCCAGTTCTCCCAGCACCATTTGTTAAAGAGGCTGTCTTTTTTCCATTGGATGTTCTTTCCTGCTTTGTCAAAGATGAGTTGGCCATACGTTTGTGGGTCTAGTTCTGGGGTTTCTGTTCTATTCCATTGGTCTATGTGTCTGTTTTTGTGCCAATACCATGCTGTCTTGATGATGACAGCTTTGTAGTAGAGGCTAAAGTCTGGGATTGTGATGCCTCCTGCTTTGGTCTTCTTCTTCAAAATTCCTTTGGCTATTCGGGGCCTTTTGTGGTTCCATATGAATTTTAGGATTGCTTGTTCTAGTTTCGAGAAGAATGCTGGTGCAATTTTGATTGGGATTGCATTGAATGTGTAGATAGCTTTGGGTAGTATTGACATTTTGACAATATTTATTTTTCCAATCCATGAGCAGGGAATGTCTTCCCATTTCTTTAAATCTTCTTCAATTTCCTTCATAAGCTTTCTATAGTTTTCAGCATACAGATCCTTTACATCTTTGGTTAGATTTATTCCTAGGTATTTTATGCTTCTTGGTGCAATTGTGAATGGGATCAGTTTCTTTATTTGTCTTTCTGTTGCTTCATTGTTAGTGTATAAGAATGCAACTGACTTCTGTACATTGATTTTGTATCCTGCAACTTTGCTGAATTCATGTATCAGTTCTAGCAGACTTTTGGTGGAGTCTATCGGATTTTCCATGTATAATATCATGTCATCTGCAAAAAGCGAAAGCTTGACTTCATCTTTGCCAATTTTGATGCCTTTGATTTCCTTTTGTTGTCTGATTGCTGATGCTAGAACTTCCAGCACTATGTTAAACAGCAGCGGTGAGAGTGGGCATCCTTGTCGTGTTCCTGATCTCAGGGAAAAAGCTCTCAGTTTTTCCCCGTTGAGGATGATGTTAGCTGTGGGCTTTTCATAAATGGCTTTTATGATCTTTAAGTATGTTCCTTCTATCCCGACTTTCTCAAGGGTTTTTATTAAGAAAGGGTGCTGGATTTTGTCGAAGGCCTTTTCTGCATCGATTGACAGGATCATATGGTTCTTCTCTCTTTTTTTGTTAATGTGATGTATCACATTGATTGATTTGTGAATGTTGAACCAGCCCTGCATCCCAGGAATGAATCCCACTTGATCATGGTGAATAATTCTTTTTATATGCCGTTGAATTCGATTTGCTAGTATCTTATTGAGAATTTTTGCATCCATATTCATCAGGGATATTGGCCTGTAGTTCTCTTTTTTTATTGGGTCTCTGTCTGGTTTGGGAATCAAAGTAATACTGGCTTCATAGAATGAGTCTGGAAGTTTTCCTTCCCTTTCTATTTCTTGGAATAGCTTGAGAAGGATAGGTATTATCTCTGCTTTAAACGTCTGGTAGAACTCCCCTGGGAAGCCATCTGGTCCTGGACTCTTATTTGTTGGGAGATTTTTGATAACCGATTCAATTTCTTCGCTGGTTATGGGTCTGTTCAAGCTTTCTATTTCCTCCTGATTGAGTTTTGGAAGAGTGTGGGTGTTCAGGAATTTGTCCATTTCTTCCAGGTTGTCCAATTTGTTGGCATATAAGTTTTCATAGTATTCCCTGATAATTGTTTGTATCTCTGAGGGATTGGTTGTAATAATTCCGTTTTCATTCATGATTTTATCTATTTGGGTCATCTCCCTTTTCTTTTTGAGAAGCCTGGCTAGAGGTTTGTCAATTTTGTTTATTTTTTTCAAAAAACCAACTCTTGGTTTCGTTGATCTGCTCTACAGTTTTTTTAGTTTCTATATTGTTTATTTCTGCTCTGATCTTTATTATTTCTCTTCTTCTGCTGGGCTTAGGCTGCCTTTGCTGTTCTGCTTCTAGTTCCTTTAGGTGTGCTGTTAGATTTTGTATTTGGGATTTTTCTTGTTTCTTGAGATAGGCCTGGATTGCAATGTATTTTCCTCTCAGGACTGCCTTTGCTGCGTCCCAAAGTGTTTGGATTGTTGTATTTTCATTTTCGTTTGTTTCCATATATTTTTTAATTTCTTCTCTAATTGCCTGGTTGACCCACTCATTCGTTAGTAGGGTGTTCTTTAACCTCCATGCTTTTGGAGGTTTTCCAGACTTTTTTCTGTGGTTGATTTCAAGCTTCATAGCATTGTGGTCTGAAAGTAAGCATGGTATAATTTCACTTCTTGTAAACTTATGAAGGGCTGTTTTGTGACCCAGTATATGATCTATCTTGGAGAATGTTCCATGTGCACTCGAGAAGAAAGTATATTCTGTTGCTTTGGGATGCAGAGTTCTAAATATATCTGTCAAGTCCATCTGATCCAATGTCTCATTCAGGGCCCTTGTTTCTTTATTGACCGTGTGTCTAGATGATCTATCCATTTCTGTAAGTGGTGTATTAAAGTCCCCTGTGATAAGAATTACCACATTCTTATCAATAAGGTTGCTTATGTTTATGAGTAATTGTTTTATATATTTGGGGGCTCCAGTATTCGGTGCATAGACATTTATAATTGTTAGCTCTTCCTGATGGATAGACCCTGTAACTATTATATAATGTCCTTCTTCATCTCTTGTTACAGCCTTTAATTTAAAGTCTAGTTTGTCTGATATAAGTATGGCTACTCCAGCTTTCTTTTGGCTTCCAGTCGCATGATAAATAGTTCTCCATCCCCTCACTCTCAATCTAAAGGTGTCCTCAGGTCTAAAATGAGTCTCTTGTAGACAGCAAATAGATGGGTCTTGTTTTTTTATCCATTCTGATACCCTATGTCTTTTGGTTGGCGCATTTAATCCATTTACATTCAGTGTTATTATAGAAAGATACGGGTTTAGAGTCATTGTGATGTCTGTATGTTTTATGCTTATAGTGATGTCTCTGGGACTTTGTCTCACAGGGTCCCCCTTAGGATCTCTTGTAGGGCTGGTTTAGTGGTGACAAATTCCTTCAGTTTTTGTTTGTTTGGGAAGACCTTTATCTCTCCTTCTATTCTAAATGACAGACTTGCTGGATAAAGGATTCTCGGCTGCATATTTTTTCTGTCTAGCACCCTGAAAATCTCGTGCCAATTCTTTCTGGCCTGCCAAGTTTCAAAAGAGAGATCAGTCACGAGTCTTATAGGTCTCCCTTTATATGTGAGGGCACGTTTACCCCTTGCTGCTTTCAGAATTTTCTCTTTATCCTTGTATTTTGCCAGTTTCACTATGATATGTCGTGCAGAAGATCGATTCAAGTTACGTCTGAAGGGAGTTCTCTGTGCCTCTTGGATTTCAATGCCTTTTTCCTTCCCCAGTTCAGGGAAGTTCTCAGCTATTATTTCTTCAAGTACCCCTTCAGCACCTTTCCCTCTCTCTTCCTTCTCTGGGATACCAATTATGCGTATATTATTTCTTTTTAGTGTATCACTTAATTCTCTAATTTTCCCCTCATACTCCTGGATTTTTTTTATCTCTCTTTTTCTCAGCTTCCTCTTTTTCCATAACTTTATCTTCTAGTTCACCTATTCTCTCCTCTGCCTCTTCAAGCCGAGCTGTGGTGGTTTCCATTTTGTTATGCATTTCGTTTAAAGCGTTTTTCAGCTCCTCGTGACTGTTCCTTAGTCCCTTGATCTCTGTAGCAAGAGATTCTCTGCTGTCCTGTATACTGTTTTCAAGCCCAGCGATTAATTTTATGACTATTCTTCTAAATTCACTTTCTGTTATATTATTTAAATCCTTTTTGATCAGCTCATTAGCTGTTGTTATTTCCTGGAGATTCTTCTGAGGGGAATTCTTCCGCTTGGTCATTTTGGATAGTCCCTGGCGTGGTGAGGACCTGCAGGGCACTTCCCCTGTGCTGTGGTGTATAACTGGAGTTGGTGGGCGGGGCCACAGTCAGACCTGATGTCTGCCCCCAGCCCACCGCTGGGGCCACAGTCAGACTGGTGTGTGCCTTCTCTTCCCCTCTCCTAGGGGCGGGATTCACTGTGGGGTGGTGTGGCTCGTCTGGGCTACTTGCACCCTGCCAGGCTTGTGATGCTGGGGATCTGGCGTATTAGCTGGGGTGGGTAGGCAAGGTGCTCGGGGGCAGGAGGGGCAGGCTTAGATCGATTCTCCTAGGTGATCCACTTCAGGAGGGGCCCTGTGGCAGCGGGAGGGAGTCAGATCCGCTGTCGGAGGTTTGGCTCCGCCGAAGCGCAGAGTTGGGTGTTTGCGCTGAGCGAGCAAGTTCCCTGGCAGGAACCGGTTCCCTTTGGGATTTCGGCTGGGGGATGGGCGGGGGAAATGGTGCTGGCGAGCGCCTTTGTTCCCACCAAACTGAGCTCTGTTGTCAGGGGGCTCAGCAGCTCTCCCTCCCTTTGTCCTCCAGCCTTCCCGCTTTCCGAGCAGAGCTGTTAACTTATGACCTCCCAGATGCTAAGTCGCGCTTGCTGTCGGAACACAGTCCGCCCGGCCCCTCCGCTTTTGCAAGCCAGACTCGGGGGCTCTGCTTGGCCGGCGAGCCGCCCCTCCGCCCCGGCTCCCTCCCGCCAGTCCGTGGAGCGCGCACCGCCTCGCCGCCCTTCCTACCCTCTTCCGTGGGCCTCTCGTCTGCGTTTGGCTCCGGCGACTCTGTTCTGCTAATCCTCTGGCGGTTTTCTGGGTTATTTAGGCAGGTGTAGATGGAATCTAAGTGATCAGCAGGACGTGCGGTGAGCCCAGCGTCCTCCTAAGCCGCCATCTTGCCTGCGAAGCAGGAATATGTTTAATATTTTAAAACTGACATTTATATTGAGCCTTTGCTAAATTTACTTATTAACTGACTCTGCATATTCTTTAGGAGTTTCTTCTACCATGATCATGTCATCTTCCAAGAATGGCAGTTTATTCCTTTCTTCTTACTATGTATGACTTTGAGTTTTGTTCTGCCTTACGCCAGTGCTGAGTTGAGGTGGTGAGAGTATCTTAATTTTCTTTCCTGATTTTAGGAATAAAAGATTTTATATTTCACTAATAAATATGATAATATTTTAGGCTTAGGTTTTTCAAGATACCCTTGAAGAAGTTGAAGGAGTTCTTTCTATTGCTTGTTTGTGAGAGATTTATTATTATTATTATTATTATTATTGCTGTTGTTATTGTCATTATTACTGCATGTCAAATTAGTTTTGCTATTTCTGTAATCTATTAAGATTATATTTTTCTCCATTAGTATGGTTTTCAAATGTTAAACCAACATGTATAACTAAAATGAGTCCCATTTGTGACATATAGATATAGAGAGATATAGACACAGATCCTGAACTCACCTTCTCCCAAGGATACACCAAATCTACAGCTACAAATGGGTCATTTCCCTCTGAAAAAATCTGAAAACTAGATGAACCAGTCTCTACCACAAAGGATAAAAGAACCATATAGAGATGGATAGGAGAGGCAGAGAGATGGTCTCCCCCAGATCCTACCCCTGGTGGATTCAAAAAGATATATGTGCTCCTATGTTTATTGCAGCATTATTTATAATATCCAAGATGTGGGAAAAACCTAAGTATCCATCGATGGATAAGTGTATTAAAAAGAAATGTACACACAGACACATGCCCACACACACCAGAATACAACTCAGTCTTAAAAAAGAAGGAAGTCTTGCCGTTTGCAACAATATGGATGGGCTTTGAGGCGATTATACTAAGTGATATAAGTCACAGAAAGACAAATACCTCATGATATTGCTTATATGTGAAATATAAAAGCCAAAACAAACAAAGCAGAATATTAGTGTTTGCCCAAAGAGAGGAGGTTGAAAGAAGGCAAAATGGGTTAGAAGGATCAAGAAGTACAAACTTCCAATTATGGGGATGTGATGTACAGGATGGGAAATATAGTCCATAATATTGTATTAACTTTGTAAGGTGACAAATGGTAACTAGATTTATAGTGGTGGCCATGCCAGAAGGAAATATAGGTCAACACTAGGAGACGATAACATGGTACTTCCTAAAAATAATTTTTTAAATTTGAACAATCAACAGGGAGTTAAAGGTAACTCGGGACACAGACAAAGAGCAAAATAAGAACTAAGTAGCAGAAACACTCAGATTCAGATATTGTTGTCATTAGAAAAAAAATGTATCAATAGAATGTGCTTAATATAAATAAAAATATTTTAAAACTGGGAAATATATTTGTGGAAGGAATGACACGAGAGATTTAATAAATAAAAAATAAAACTTAAATAAAGAAAATATTAACTATAAAAATTAAATGCTCAATATAGGTTCTTTTAAAGATGTTATATTTTTAGAGCAGTTTTAGGTCCATAGAAACATTGAGAGGAAGGTAAGAAATTTCTAACATATTCCTTGTCCTCATACATACATAGGCTCCCCCATTATCAGCATCCCCCACCATCAGGGTATATTTGTTACAATTAATAAACTTACCTGGATGTATTATAATAGCCCAAATTTCATAGTTTATATTAGGGTTAATTTTTGGTTTTGCAATGTAGATATTTCTTTTATATATTATCCATAATATTGAACAGAGAGATAGAAAGATAGAAAATACAAAATAGATAGACAGAAAGAATATAGTGAGAAAGACTAATATGAAAGTATTGTTCAAATCTGAGTACAAATGGCATTTTTTGACAAAACTCAGGAGAATTCAAGAATACTGACACTTTGAAATTTAGAGAAGATATTTCAAGCAGGACATCCCATATGGAAGATCAAAGCAGAAGGAAGAAGTAAAGACCACGGGCAAAAAAGTGGTAAATATGTTTATAAACCAAAATGAACATTGACTTTATACAACAATAATAATGTCCTGTGAGGTTTAAAATTAGAAAGAAAGGGGCACCTGTGTGGATCAGTCAGTTAAGTATTTGACTCTTGATTTCAGCTCAGGTCATGATATCACAGTTGTGAGATAGAACCTTGTGTAGGGCTCTGCACTGAGTGTGGAGCCTGCTTAAAGATTTTCTCTCTCCCTCTCCCTCTGCTCTTCTCCCACATGTGCATGTGCATGCACTCTCTCTCTAAAATAAATAAATAAATAAATAAGATTAGAAAGAAATTAATATACACAATAACATTAGCTAGTGCATCAAGAGACTAGTAAAAATATTAAAGTGTTCTAACAACTTTCTATTGTCCAAGACGACAATAAAGATATAATTAATATTAGACATTAATAAATTAATGAATTTTATCTTAATCCCTACTATACCTATAAAATTTGTAGAAAAAATGTATAAGTAAAAAGATATCACAGGAAAATGGAATAAGAAAATGATATTCCAAAAGAATGCAAGAGAGGGGAAAAATCATAGAGCAGATGAGACAAACAGAAAGCACAATCATGGATCGTAAATTTAAACCAAACATAGTAATAAGAAATTTTATGTAAGTGGACTAAAAGTTTTAAGTAAAAGACAAAAAAATGTAAAACTGGATACAATTTTAAAATCAAACATAAATTGTGTAAATGAAATGCAATAAAATATAAGTGTATGGAAGATGGAAAGAAAAAGAAAAAGGTGTGACATGCAAATACTAATAAGTATATTTATTTTGTTTTCAGATTAAATACTCTTAGAGTTAAAAATTGTTATTAGAGTAAATGTGCAATATTCCTAATGATAATTCCATTCACCTGGAAGATAAAAAATTATCAACTTATATGCACTTAATAACATAATCTCAAAATACACAAAACAGAGAAATATAGGAAAAATAGATTAGTAGCAAAAGTAACAGAATTTTATGAGCCTCTTTCAATAATTGTTAGGACAATATGGCTAAAAAATTTAAACTAATGAATATAAAGTAATAAGCATCAGAATGTGCATTCTTTTCAAGCACACGAAATATTTTTTGTTTAAATCAAGCATAGGCAGAATTATAAACCAAGTCTCAATTAATATCAAAGGAACAAAACCATAAAGATTTCTGCTATTCATAGCATAGTGTGTGGACTAGAAAGCATTAGCAGCATCTGGGCAGTTGTTAGAAATGCAGAATCATAGGCCTTCTTCAATAGCAGTATGTGATCTAACAAGAATTCCAAGTGATTTGTATGTACAATAAAATTTGAGGATTCAAATTACTTTGACCCAGTCTTCTGTCTACAGATACCATTATGCTTAGAATTACAAACTGATAAAATATAACTAGAAAATTCCACATGTTTTGAAATTAAGATACTCACTTTGGATTAGCCCAACTGTGAAAGAAGAAATTATAATGGGAGGTTGAAAATATTTTGAACTGCATTATAATATTACATATGTGTGCTATGAAATACATCTATATCAGTATCCAGAGGAAGATATACAATCTTAAATAAATATATAAAATGAATGAAATTAACAAGTAAAGATCCATTTTTTTAAATTAAGAAAAGAAAAATAATATCTAAAAAGTAGAAGAAAAAATGGAATGAGAGAAAAGAAGAAAGATAAGAAGACAAAAAAATTGAAATTGTAAACAAACACCATAGGATCAACAAAGTCAATAAATGTAGTTATTTGAAAAAAGTAATGAATTGGTAAATCTCTAATAACATTAAGAAAAAAAGGAGAAATCATAATAAACCAATATAAGGAATAAAAAAGGGACTATAACTAAATACCTTGCAGATATTAAAAATACAATAGTATGAATACCTTTTCTGCAATACATTTACATTTAGATGAAATAGAAAGATTTATTGATAAAAGAACACAAGAAGACATAAAAAATAAGGATTATCCTATTATCATGAAATCAATTGAATGGTAATTTTAATGTATTTGCACACACACACACACACACACACACACACACACACACCAAGATCAAACAGCTTCAAACACAAATTCTAAAAATTATTTTAAAAAGAATTATTTCTACTCCTAGATTCCAAAAGGAAGGAAATGTTGCACTTTGAGAAGTTAACATACTTTGACTCTTAACCTGAAAGTCACTTTGAGAAGTAAGAATTACAGGTGCTCACATTTATGAACATAGATTCAAAATCCTAAACTAAAATACTATTAAATAATATTGAGCAATATATTTAAACGGTAACATCATGATAACCTGAAGTTTATTCTAGTAGAATGTGGTAAGTTTAACAACAGAATAATTATTAATACAATTCTCCAAATTAATAATTTAAAGCAAAAAGTCATTTGGTTATCTCAATAAAAGCAGATTTTTTACAAATAATATTTGGTATCTATAGGGATGAAACAAATTAGATTATTATATGATCTCTGTCATCACTTGTCAATATGATGTCTAAGAATAGAAGTGAACTTATTAAATTTGAAAAACTATGCAAACAAAAACACAGGAAACATTACACTTAATGGTTAGTTATGGAGTTTTCTCTTTGAATTTGGAAACATTAACACCACTTTTTTTTAATGTGTATTATTGAGACAGAGAGAGGTAGAGTGTGAGCAGGTGAAAAGCAGAGAGAGAGGGAGACACAGAATACAAAGCAGACTCCAGCCTGCTGGAGTCATGTACATCACTTGACTCTGGAATTCTGAATTTAGGGTGATCTATAGCCACATAGAGGGTGCATTCCATGGAATAATTTCTCTTCTGCACTTTAAATTTGGTTACAGAACAGCAAATCAGTGTATTAGCTGGCTATGTGGAAACCTGATCAGTCTAAAAACTCAAGCCTCAGTATTTCAGGAAAAAAAGAACAAAGGTGCAAAGGATTGATGTTAGGAATATATGTTTTATTCATAACTGTCTTCTTAAATTCTTATGTAGTAGTTGTTATTATCAGTGGATGATTTTTTTTCATTTTTTCATTTTAAATTCCAACACAGTTAACATTGCAGCGTTATATTAGTTTCAGGTTTATAACATCGTTATTCAACACTTTCATACATCACCCAGTACTCAGTACCACAAGTGCCCTCCTTAATCCCCATCACCTATTTTACCCATCCCTTCACCCACCTCCCCTCTGGTAACCATCACTTTGTTCTCTGTAGTTGAGAGTCTGTTTCTTGGTTTCTCTCTCCCTCTCTGTCTCTCAGCCTCTCTCTCTTTTCCTTTGCTCCTTTTTGTTTTTCTTAAATTCCATACATGAGCAAAATTATTGGTGGATGATTTTTATACATTAGTCTGAGAGTAATTCTCTCACTTTTTTGTTCCTTAGAGTGGATTAGGTTTTTTTAAGTCGTTTATTTATTTTTGAATGAGAGAAAGAGAGCATATGCCTGTGAGCAGGGGAGGGGCAGAGAGAGAGAGAAAGAGAGAATCCTAAGCAGGCTCCAGGTTGTCAGCATGGAGGTCAACATGGGGCTCGATCCCACAAATTGAGATCATGACCTGAGCCTAACCCAAAAGTCACTCAACCAACTGAGCCACTCAGGTGCCCAGTGTATTAGATTTTTATTTTTGTAATGGTTATCATTTTAAAATCTCTAAATTTTCTTACATTCTTTTTTCCCCCCTTACTTGATGAGTTTTACACTAATTAAAAGAAATATCTGCATGTCTACTACCAAGGCTTGTCTCAGCATGGTTTCAGATCTTTGGAAAAACCACATTCACCACTAGTATGAATGAAGTTGTTACTCTTCACAAATACATTTGTCCAAGTTTGATATCATCTATCTATCATTGTAAACTACATTTCTTAATGCACAACCAATTTCTTAGTCCAGGACACCAAAATTTAAGCAATATATATTTGAAGATATCTGGATCTCTGAATCTTTTGGTCAGAGGACAGTGATAGCTTATTTTAGCCAGGTGCCCCCACACAATATTGTTGATAGTACCACATAACTTATAACTACCCTTATAATATTTAAAATGTTACATTTTGACAGGCCTTTTTCAGGTTTTTTTAAAAAATACTATTGTTTAAAGTGGTGTTTAATCTTGATAGACATTATTCTAGATAAAAATGTCCCAGGACTGATATTCACTTCTTTTTCTTCATCAGGGCTGGAATTATTTCTGATGGTTTTTCTAAAATTCTCAGCTCTTCCTTTTTACTAATCTTTTGGCTAGAGCACCATTATAAAATAAAAATATAACCCTTTTTGGAAAGCCTAAGATACTTTAAAACTGAGGTTCCTTATAAAAGATTGTAGAATTCTGAGAGGGCTGTAGATGGCTTCCTACTCATTTGTCAATCTTTTATTGTCTCTTTGTTTGTTTTAGTACATTTAGGGCTCTGAAGAAGATGAGATGCCTATGTAAGGGAAATTAATGTTTCATTCTAGTGCTGTCTTCTCCCACTGAGTATCTGTTGACTCCATTTGGATGGTGTATCTGACTGAGAACTCTCTCTTGCAAGTAAAAGTCTGAATAGCTAACTCTATTTGATAACATAAAATCCATTTTGTGTTTCGATGACCTGAAGTCAGTCTTCTCTTCCAAGTTGAGACTTCAGATTCTTAAAATCCTCGACCTCCCCTAAATCCTCCCAAGGTGATTCACTCTTTAGGGAAGCTCACTCTCATGCCAATGACAGGCCCAGGAAGCCTGCAGTCTATCCTACTTCTAAAACCCAGAGAGACATGTTCTAACTACTTCTGGTTGAGCCTGGCATACTAGTATGGGTTCACATCGTCCAAAAAGGAACGTAATATTCTTTTTAACTCTAAGCTACTAAAAACTAAAAGTTACATTCTTATGATTTTGGCAGAGTCTCCAAAGTCATGCTTCCTTGTGATTAAAATCGCATCTTCTCTAAAAAGTGTCTAATCCTATGTGATGATTAGAATTTGTCAGTTTTCTGACAAATTAAATTAAAGCACAGTTTTCATCTTGTGCTTTAAAACTCTATGCCTGTGAAAGACCTGAAGTTTAGAGAATGCATTTCTTCTTTTTCAAACACTTCTTCCTAAATTGTGGGGGTGGCAGTCTGTTCAGCAGGATCATGTGTAGATTGGCCTTTCAGCTATGAACAATTCAAATTTTAGTAACTATCTACTCTTTTATTCCCTTTATGCTTAGGATGCATGGTGGCTATTTAGAGAACTAACCAGTTTTATAACTTTATAAATCTGTACTCTGTGAATTAAATGCTAAATTTAATTAGTATTAAATTAGAGACAAGGTCTAATTGAATGGGTAAATTCATCTTTTATCTATAATAATTTAAGTGGAACACCCCCTTACATATATTTAAGTATATAGACTGTTAGATAACTTCCACTTTTAAACTAGTTGAATTTAGAAGTAATATATATTAATATATTAGTTAAATCTCACTTATTTATAGTAGATCAAAAGGTTGACTTATCTTCAGTGCAGGGTTTTTTTGAACATTTCTTTAATTATTAATGATTAATGCAAATGTGAACTTTTCCTTGTGCCAAAAAATGGTCTAACAATAGTTTAGTCCCATAACCGTTACATGATAGTTATAATTTCTAGATAGATGAACATACACAAATATAATAACTCCCTGAAAAAATAGCTTCTCTTAGAAAATATTTTCCCAGTTAATTGAAAAATCTTCAAATAAACATGGAGAGTTATTTAAAAGTTTCAATCAAACTATGAGGCCACAATAAAAATAAAAGAATACAAGAGCACCCAAACCATTTGTCATTAAAATACTGATCTATATAATTGATGTGAAAGCAAATAAGTCAATAGTTATGATTAATACCATTACATTTTTGGGAAAATAAGCCAAAAATTTTGAGAAAAATTAACTACTAGAAAATAATAGAATGGAAATCATGAAAATTAATCCCCGCAGCATAATGTCTGCCTTCAACACAGCTACTCTTCTGTCTCTTAGAAAATAAATGACACAATGGGTATTGTCAAATGAATTTAGATTTCTGATGTTCAATCAACTTTTCAATATTGTGCAAAGAAAAGATGAAACTACTTTCACAGTCGGGATAAAACAAGATAAAAATCAGTAATAAGAAAGTAAATAAAACCAAATCTATGTACTTTGAATGTAACTTTTCATCAGATAAAAGAGGCTACAGATTGAGGACCAGTTTATTTCATTTCTTCTTAGTCTGCTCCTTTGTGTTTCCAGGAAGCTGTTACCCAACATAAGCTAAAAGGCCAAGTTATGTAATATTCTTATTATAGATGTCCAGTAAGATCAAGTTTTAACATCTCTTTTCTTTTTTTTTCAATATATGAAGTTTATTGTCAAATTGGTTTCCATACAACACCCAGTGCTCATGCCAAAAGGTGCCCTCCTCAATACCCATCACCCACCCTCCCCTCCCTCCCACCCCCCATCAATCTTTCTTAAATTTTTTAAAAAATTTTTACTTTTAGAGAGACAGAAGAGAGCACGGGCAGGGGAAATGTGCAGAGGGGGAGAGAGAGAGATCATCTTAAGCAGGCTTCATGCTCAGTGCAGTGCCCAAAGCGGGGCTAGATCCCATGACCCTGGGATCATGAACTAAGGTGAGACCAAGAGTTGGATGCTTAACTGACTGAGCCATCCAGGCACCCCAACATCTCTTTTAAAGTGGTTTAGAAAAATGTTTCAGCCTGCTTCAATTGAACATACAGAAACTATTTAAAACTATAAATAAATGACTCAAAACCAACATGTTGGAATAAATTGAAGGAAAATAATTCCTTTAGTTCCTAAAATTCTTTTTAAAAATGAAAATATTATATAAACTATATATATTTCAAGAATTTAAGTATTTTTATTTTCATGACTGTTATGGAAATTGGATCTCTGAAGCAATCATCAAAAAGATGCTATATGAAACAATTTGGCTGTGGGCTTTTTTTGTATTCATTCAATGTCCTGGGATTTGATTTTGAAAGCATTTTCTAATAATTTCTTTATGAAATAAATTAGATTATTATTACCTGATATAAAAGGAGGCACATGAAATTATTCTGTGGCCTGTTGTCTTTAGAAATTGCTTGATCATAGTGAATAAGTCTTTTAATACACTGTTGAATTTGATTTGCTAGTATCTTGTTGAGAATTTTTGCATTCATGTTCATCAGGGATATTGGAGTGTAATTCTCCTTTTTAGTGGTGTCTCTGTCTGGTTTGGGAATCAAGGTAATGCTGGCTTCATAGAATGAATCCAGAAGCTTTCCTTCTGTTTCTATTTTTTGGAACTGCTTGAGAAGAATAGGTATTAACTCTGCTTTAAATGTCTGGTAGAGTTCCCTTGGGAAGCCATTTGTCCCAAAACTCTTATTTGTTGGGAGATTTTTAATAACTGATTCAATGTTTTTGCTGGTTATGGGTCTGTTCAAATTTTCTCTTTCTTTCTGTTTGAGTTTTGGTAGTGTGTGGGTGTCTAAGAATTTGTCCATTTATTCCAGGTTGTCAAGTTTGTTGGCATATAACTTTTAATAGTATTCTCTAACAATTATTTGTATTTCTGTGGTGTTGGTTGTGATATCTCCTCTTTAATTTGTGATTTAATCTATTTGAGTTCTCTCTCTTTTCTTTATGAGAAAGTCTGGCTAGGGGGTCATCAATTTTGTTTATTCTTTCAAAAAACCAGCTTTTAGATTCATTGATCTGTTGTACTGTTTTGTTTTCGTTTGTTTATTATTATTATTATTATTATTATTATTATTATTATTTGGATTCTATATTTTTATTTCTGCTCTAATCTTTATCATTTTTTTTTCTTCTGCTGGCTTTGCTGCTTTGCTTCTAGTTCCTTTAGTGTGAGGTTATGTTTTGTATTTTGGATTTTTCTTGTTTCTTGAGATTGCAATGTATTTTCCTCTTAGAACTACCTCTGCTGCATCCCAAAACATTTGAACTATCATATTTTCGTTTTCATTTGCTTCCATAAATTTTTAAATTTCTTCTTTAACTGCCTAGTTTACCCATTCATTATTTGGTTGGATGTTCTTTAACCTCCAGGCATGGGGAGGCTTTCCAAATTTTTTCTTACGGTTGATATCCAGTTTAATAGCATTGTGATCTGAAAATATGCATGGTATGATCCCAGTTATTGAGAGCTGTTTTGTGATCCAGTATGTGATCTATCTTGAACAAATCAAAGGACACATGATGGAAGGTTGAAACCACTACTGTGAGTAAGGACATAAAGCAACCACAGTCACAACGACAGAGAGCATGCAACACACTCCAAAAACACGTCCTGAAGGGCTAGGCCCTGGACAGTGTATGACCCCTTTTTAATATAGTAGTACTTGCAGGTGTAGGACACATAACATGCTATTAAAACACATAAAGGACAGAAAACTAGTCAAAATGACGAAATGGAAGAATTCCCAAAGGAAATTCCAGGAATAAATGATAGCTAAAGAATTGCTCAAAACAGATATAAATAATATATCTGATCAAGAATTTAGAATAATTTTCATAAGATTAATAGCTGGGTTTGAAAAAAGCATAGAAGACAGAAGAGAATCTGTTGCTGCAGATTCAAGGAACTAAGAAATAGTCATGATGAATTAAGTGTTGTAAATGAGGTGCAAAATAAAATAGATATTGTGACAGCAAGGATGGAGGAAGCAGAAGAGAGAATAAGTGAAATAGAAGATAAAATTATGGAAAATGATGAAGCTGAGAAAGATAAGAAAATACTAGATCACGAGAGAGGATTACAGAACTAAGTGATTCAATGAAATGTAATAATATCCATATCATAGGAGTTCCAGAAGAAGAAGAGAGAAAGGGGTGAAAGGTGTACTTAAACAAGTCATAGCTGAGAACTTCCCCAATCTAGGGAAGGAAACAGACATTGAAATCCAGGAGGCACAGAGTACTCCCTTCAGACATAACAGGAATCGATCTTCTGCATGACATATCATAGCAAAACTGGCAAAATACAAACATAAATAGAGAATTCTGAAAGTAGCTAGGGACAAATGGGCCTTAATCTACAAGGGTAGACACATAAGGGTAGTAGCAGACCTATCTACTGAAACTTGGCAGGCTAGAAGAGAGTAGCAAGAAATTTTCAATGTGCTGAATAGGAGAAATATGCAACCAATAATCCTTTATCCAGCAAGGCTGTAATTCAGAATAGAAGGAGAGATCAAGGCTTTCCCAGACAAAAACAGAAGGAGTTCATGACCACCAAACTAGCCCTTCCTTCAAGAGATCCTAAGGGGGACCCTGTGAATAGAATGCTACAAAGAATACAAAGGACCAGACACATCACCACAAGCATGAAACCTACAGATAACATAATGACACTAAATCCATGTCTTTCAATAATAACTCTGAATGTAGATGGGCTAAATGCCCCAATCAAAAGACAGGGTATCAGAATGGATAAAAAAACCAAGATCCATCTATATGCTGTCTACAAGAGACTCATTTTAGATCTGAGGACATCTTCATATTGAAAATGAGGGAATGGAGAACCATCTATCATGCTACTGGAAGTCAGAAGAAAGCTGGAGTAGCCATACTTATATTACACAAACTAGATTTTAAACTAAAGGCTGTAACAAGAGTGAAGATGGGCATTATATCCACCAAGAAGAGCTAACAATTCTAAGTGTTTATGCCCCAACTTTGAACTCCCAAATACAAATAGCAGTTAATCACAAACATAAACAAACTAATTGATAAGAATATGGTAATTGCAGGTGACTTTAATACTCCACTTATAACAATGGACAGATCATATAGGCAGAAAATCAATAAAGAAACAATGCCCTTGAATGATACCTGGACCGGAAGGACTTGACAGATATATTTAACCCATCCCCTACCCACCACCCTTCTGGTAACCATAAGCTGGTTCTCTATAGTTCAAAATCTGGTTTCTTGTTTCGTCTGCCTCCCTCCCTCCCTTCCTCTCTCTCTCTCTTTTCCCTTTGCTTGCTTGTCTTGTTTCTTAAATTCTACATATGAGTGAAATCATATGGTGTTTGTCTTTCTCTGACCATTTCACTTAGCATAATACTCTGGAGCTCCATCCATGTCTTTGCAAATAAAATATATAAAATGTATATATGTATATAAAGCATATATGTAATGTACATGTATATAAAATCTTTATCCATTCATCAATCAATGGATGCTTGGACTGTTTCTATAATTCAGTTATTGTAGTTATGCTACTATAAACATTGGGGTGCAGTCTCTTGAATTAGTATTTTTGCTTTATTTAAGTAAATACCTAGTAGGGTGATTGCTGGATTATATAGTAGTTCTATTTTAAACTTTTTGAGGAACCTCCATAGTGTTTTCCAGAGTAACTGTATTGGTTTGCATTCCTACCAACAGTGTACAAGCATTCCTCTTTCTCTATAATCTTGCCAACATTTATTGTTTCTTGTGTTTTTGAGTTTCTCACACACGTGAGGTGATATCCCATTGTGGTTTTGATTAATTGACCATATAACTGTGGGCTCATTTCTGGGTTTTCCATTCTGTTCTACTAATCTATGTGTCTATTTTTGTTCCAGTACCAAACTTTTTTGATTACTATAGATTTATAATATAACTTGAAGTACTAAATTGTAATGCCTCCAGCTTTGCTTTTCTTTTTCAAGGTAGCTTTGGCTGCTCAGGGTCTCTTGTGGTTACATAAAAATTTTAGGATTGTTTGTTCTAGTTCTATGAAAAATGCTGGTGATATTTTGATAAGGATTGCATTAAATGTGTAGATTGCTTTGGGTAGTATGAACATTTTAACAATATTTGTTCTTCCAATCCATGAGCATGGAATGTCTTTCCATTTCTTTTTGTCACCTTCCATTTCCTTCATTGGTGTTTTATACTTTTCAGAGTATAGGTCTTTCACCTCTTTGGTTAAGTTCATTCTTTGGTATCTTATTATTTTTGGTGCAATTGTAAATGGGATTGTTTTTGTAATTTATCCTTCTTCTGCCTCATTATTGCAGTATATAAATGCAACAGATTTCTGCACACCACTTTGATATCCTGTGACTTTACTGAATTTGTATATCAGTTCTAGCAATTTTTTTTGGTGGGGTCTTTCAGCTTTTCTATATATAATATTATGTCATCTGCAAATAGTGAAAGCTTTACTTCTTCCTTAATAATTTAGATGACTTTTATTTCTTTCTGTTATCTGACTGCTGTGGCTAAGGTTTCCACTACTATGTTGAATAGAAGTGGTGAAAGTGGACATCCCTGTCTTTTTCCTGACCATAGAGGAAAAGCTATCAGTGTTTCTCCATTGAGGATATTAGCTGTGTGTTTTTCATAAAAGGCCTTTATTATGTTGAGGTATGTTCCCTCTACACCTACCTTATTGAGGATTTTTATCATGAATGAATGTTGTACCTTATCAAATGCTTTTTCTGCATATAGTGAAATGATATGCATCTCTTAGACTTTCTCTTCTTGATGTGATGTATACACTGATTGATTCGCAAATATTGAACCACACTTGCAACCTAGGAGTAATTCCCACTTGATCGTGGTGAATTATTTTTTGATGTATTGCTGGATTTAATTTGCATGTATTTTATTGAGAATCTTTGTCTCTATGTTCATTATGGATATTGGCCTATACTCTTTTTTAGTGGTGTCTTTATCTGGTTTTGGTATCAGGGAAATACTGGCCTCATAGAATGAATTTGGAATTTTCTCCTCCTTTTCCATTTTCTGGAATAGTTTGAGCGGAATAGGTATTAACTCTTCTTTAAATGTTTGGTAGAGGCATGCCTAGGTGGCTCAGTCAGTTAAGTGTCCAACTTTAGCTCAGTCATGATTTCATGATTCATGAGTTGAAGCCCCTCATTGGGCTGTCTGCTGTCAGCACAGAGTCCACTTCAGATCCTCTGTGTCCTCTATGCCCCTCCCCCTCCCCCTCTCAAAAAGAAATTAACATTTATAAATAAATAAACACATACATACATAGATACATACATACATGTAGAATTAGCCTGAGAAGCCATCTTGTCCTAGACTTTCCTTTGTTGGGAGTTTTCTGATTATTGATTCAGTTTTTTTCTGGTTATCAGTCTGTTAAAGTTTTTCCATTTCTTCCTGTTTCAGTTTTGGTAGTTTATGTTTCTAGGAATTTATCCATTTCTTCCAGATTGTCCAATTTGTTGGCATATAGTTTTTCATATTATCTTATAATTGTTTGCATATCTGTAGTGTTGGTTATTTCTCCTCTCTCATTTCTGATTTTATTTATTTGGGCCCTTTTCTCTTTTCTTTTTAATAAGTGTGGCTAGAGATTTTTCAAATTTATTAATTTTCAAAAAATTAGCTCCTGGTTTCATTCATCTGTTCTATTGTGTGTGGGGGGGAGGAGGGGGGTTGTTTGTTTTGTTGTTGCTATTTGTTTTTGCTTTGGGGTTTTTGTTTTGTTTTTACTTTCTGTATCATTTATTTCTGCTATAAGCTTTATTATTTGCTTCCTTTTACTAGTTTAGGGTTTTTTGTTGTTCTTCTTTTCTAGCTTCTTTAGGTGTAAGTTTAGGTTGTTTATTTGAGATTTTTCTTGTTTCTTGAGGTAGGCTTGTATTGCTATATACTTCCCTCTGAGGACCACTTTGTTGCATCCCAAAGGTTTTAAACCATTGTTTTCATTTTTGTTTGTTTCCATATATTTTTTATTTCTTCTTTTATTTCCTGGTTGATTCATTCATTGTTTAATAGAATGTTGTTTAACTTCCATTTATGTATGGTCTTTTCAGATTTTTTTTTCTTGTGCTTAACTTCTAGGTTCATAGTGTTGTGGTCAGAAAAGTTGCATGGTGTGACTTCGGTCTTTTTGTATTCTTGAGGCCTGTTTTGTGACCTAATATGTTATCCATTCTGGAGAATGTTCAATGTGCACTTGAAAAGGATGTGTATTCTGTTGTTTTAGGATGGAATTAAATTGATGGTCATTCAAGTTTGAACGCATTATTCTCTCTTCCCCATGTTTTAGGTATGTGTTATCAAATCTCATGGTTTTTTTTTTTTTGTGCGTGTGAATTCTTGACTAATTTTTACAGAAATATTCATTTTTTACTGCTTTGGTGTTTTCTGCCTTAATACTATCACTTTTAGTCTCTCCTTTGCATTCAAAGAGTCTCCTTTAATATTTCAAGCAGGGCTGTGGTGCCTCGGTGGCTCAGTCTGTTAAGCATCCAACCTTAGGTCATAGTCTCACAGTTGATGGGTTTGAGCCCCATGTAGGCCTCTGTGCTGACAGCTCAGAGCCTGGAGCCTGCTTTGGATTCTGTGTCTCCCTCTCTCTCTGCCTCTCAAAAAAAATAAAAATGTTAAAAAAAGTTTTAAAAAATTTCTTGCAGGGCTGATTTAGTGGTCATGAACTCCCAAGTTTTTGTCTGGGAAACTATCTCTCCTTCTATTCTGAATGATAGCTTTGTTGGGTAGAGTATTTTTGACTGCAGATTTTCCCCATTCAGCACTTTGAATATATCATGCCAGATTTGCCTAGACTTTAAATGCCAACATTTGTAGGTTGTAAATGTGTCCAATGGTAACTCTCCAATGGTCTATTTTGATGACTAATAGGTCAGTATACTTATTATAAGTTCTTAAAATTTGAGTATTTAAACTAGGTATCTCTAAACTATAATATTAGTAATCTATATTATATTTGACTTAGTTTTTTATTATTTAATCCATGTCTTTTTTTATCTTTTATATTATACACAGTTCTTTCATGCATTAGGGGATTTGTTTCTTTTGTTTGTTTTCCTGTTTGGTGGGAGAATACATTTTTAGTTTTCCATATTTGAATGAAATTCTTAATAGATTATTCATAAAATGAATAAAGAAAAAACATAAACATTATAATGAATCACAATGTCATTTTCCCAAGTAGTGTCCCAGGTTTTGATATGACCATAATCTCTAAGTACAGTACAGTAAATTATGTTGTTTCAGGCTGAAAGGAAAAGAAATCCAGGTGGGCACAAACTATGTTATATTTACATACACTTTCATGTGTACACACACACACACACACAATTTTTTCACCAATGCTTTGCCTGAAAATTTTTGGTGATTGTGGACAAAACCTCTTTCATATCTTTGGATTTAGATTTCTTACTTGTAAAATGATAGTGTAGGAGTTGGTTAGTATTTTTCAGACTGAGGTCTACAGATCTGAGTGTCTGCAAGCCTTCTGGAGGAATTTACAAGTATTTTGTTTTCATAATTCTGATAATTTAACTGTATACACAAATTGTAGATCATTAAGATGAAATCTTAAATTTGTTTCAGTGTTTAACATTTATTTTAAAATATAATGTTCACTTGCTTTAAATGAGCTACCAGCAGAAGGCAGCATACCACAAAAGAAAGACATTGATTTTTCTCTATTATGTTTGGGTGTTCACTTCCTCCAAGCATTTCAAAAGAAACAAACTCAGCTAAAGCAAAGCTGCAGTAATGTTGTGAAAGAAACTGACAACCTGCTGGAAGTGTTTGCTGAAATATCCAGCATACTGATGGTAATCTGAAATGCTTCTTGGCAGAGTATGGGAAAGGGATGTCATGAGCTCTGAGGGAAAACAAAAGCCAATAAAATAAAATAAAATAAAATAAAATAAAATAAAATAAAATAAAATAAAATAATAAAATAAAATAAAAATAAACCCCACATATTTGTAACATCAGTGATACTGCAGCAAAGAATGTTACAAGTTTCAAGGAAATATATTTCACAAGCACACCAGTCCTTCCAGTGAGCTTTCAAAATAATTGAGCTTATGCAAAGATAAGATTATGAACAAATGGATTGAACAATAATAGGAGTAATTGATCAAAAGACAGATTGGGGGGCGCCTGGGTGGCTCAGTCGGTTAAATGTCCGACTTCGGCTCAGGTCATGATCTCACAGCCTGTGAGTTCGAGCCCTGCGTCGGGCTCTGTGCTGACAGCTCAGAGCCTGGAGCCTGCTTCCGATTCTGTGTCTCCCTCGCTCTCTGCTCCTCCCCCACTCACAGCCTGTGTCTCAAAAAATGAATAAACGTTAAAAAAATTTAAAAAAAAAGACAGATTGGTTGCTGATCAGGTTTAGAATGAACATACTACAAAAGGGAAGATGGTTTAGAATATTTGGACTAAGCAATTGGAGTAACTCTAGACAGAAGGAAATAGGTGGCAGATAGTCTAATATCTATTGGGCTTGTAAACTTTTTTTGTTTGTAACTCAGATCATCTACCAACAAAATGATAGGTTCAAATTCTGTCTCCATTAGCAAATAACTAAGATCCACAAATTTGTTAAGACCACTAAATAGGGCAGTATTGAAAAATTATCAAATACAGTATTTAGTAACTTATTTTTAAGAGTCAATATAATTAACTAACACAATATTTAATTACTATATTGATGTTACTTTCCTGGTCTAATTATTTGAGTTTTATTTGATTTGGTCTGATAGTTTGAGACTATCATCATAAGTCTGTTACCAAAATACTTAATGGTTAAAATTTTTCATTAAAAATTATAACTAATTGAAAATTCATAACTGACTAAATATTTTATTATAAAACATATCACATTCTACAGTTAATTCCTTTCTTATTCACATACATGTTTTATTTTGGTACAGAATAGAGGGAATCAATTAAGAAATTATGACTTTAATTTTGAAAAGCAAAGTATACTTCTTTATAAAGAGAATCATTTTTAATTGTAAAGAAGACTCTTTATGGCCCCATAAATTCATTCCTGATAAAATACATCCAAAATAAAAACAGAAACCCAGTTAAAGAGAAAACTACACATCTAAGTTGGATCTGCCTCTTCCTTTCTTACCAATAATGAAAAAATAACCAGCTTGAGCAACTTTGTAGGAAAGATGCAACTAACCTGGAGGTCAAAGACAAACAACAGAACAGGCCATATTTTATTATGATGTTAACAGAAATAAAAGAGAGAGCAAATATCTCTCTCCCTGCTTTGATACCTACAGGATAAAAAGCAACAGCTGGCTTAGCTTTCCCAAAGCCATCTATCATGAACAAAATTACCTAACACTGACTTACAGAGAACCCTGTTTCGTCAATTGAACTGTAGGTCTATGGAGGGAAGGGGCCTATTCATTTCTGTTCTGGGACTTCTAGGTGATTGAGTCCTGCTAAACCTACAGCACACTCTCTCATATTCTCCCTCAGTTCAGAACAATACCTCAACACTTCACTAATTTGCGTAAGAGCTTTCCTGATTTTTGCCATGTCCATGTGCCACCTTTGCAATCAATTCTCTTATTTTTTTTAGTAGTTAACTATTGTAAATTAAATATATATATTCTTAAAAAGTAAAACTTCATATTGTATCATCATCAAGACACCTGTGTTACCTTTCATGAATATAAAATGAACACAGAATACTAATAAATACATGCTATCTGAGTCCCCTTGCCTGTCAATATTCTGAACCTGAGGCTGTATACCCCCTTTAAAAAAAAAAAGTAGTAGCAAGCATTAAAAAATATTAAAAACTTGAGATAATCTAAATCAGCCTTTCTTAAAAAGTAATTGAGAAGGAGGTAAATACTTTTCTCAGTATGTGAGTAAATGTCACAATATTTCCTATAGTCATCTGATGTCTTACCATTAGTAAGAGGACCACTTTCTGAAAATGCAGCGTATAGCAAGACAAAGAGTGATGATAGTTCAGTTTCTTAACTTCATACAGAAAAATATGAATTTCTTATCAGGTTTTCATATGATTCGGTTTAGCCTATCAGGTCTCTCCAAGTTGAGGTGGAGTCTTTTCAGTACTTATCACAAGAGGCCTAACAAGTTTTGCCCTCCAAAGACTCTGCTCTGCATCTATCCTTGTCATTCCTTTCTCCTGATATGCTATTTTCTGACCATGTTTAGCTCCCAGTCAATTGGTTGTTAGCATCCACTAGCTATTATATGAGACTCAGAGCAACTAAGGGCTAAAAATTAAACACAATTAAGAAGACTTGGCATAAATAGGAATTTGGAATTTGCTGTTGTTTCCACATTTACTTCCTACGGGTGCTAGGTTGAAGTCAGAGTTGTGATTTTGTGTTTTTTGTTTGTTTGTTTGCTTTAAAGTTTATTTATTTTTGAGAGAGACAGAGAGAGTGAATGCATTAGCTGGTGAGGGGCAGAGAGAGAGGAAGAGAGAGAATCGCAAACATGCTCCACACTCTCAGCGCAGAGCCTGACACAGGGCTCAAACTCACAAACCATGAGATCATGACCTGAGCAGAAATCAAGAGTCAGGCACTTCACCACCCGAGCCACCCTGGCACCCCACGATTTTGTTTTCTCTTCAGTTTTATTAATCACTGTATGTTTAGAAATCACTCTTTGCCTCCAAAGTCTGCCACTGATCAACCTATAATTCCATTTCTAGGAACAAATGATAAAACATGACAAAATCAATTATGCCAAATCACATCAGGCCTTTGGTCAATTAACATCATTTGGCTGAACATAATCCATTTAAATCCCTGAGATTCAACTCAAAAGCATATCCTCTTCCTTTAGTTCTCTGATAAGAACTTTACATCCTTAATTTTACTGATAATTAATTTCATCCTCTTTTTTATTATTAGTACTTCACCTACTTTTCATTTCTGCATTCCTGTCCAGTGCCTATCACAGTATTTTATACTTAAAAACCAAATAAATCCTTCCCAAATAAATACAGGGAAGGAATAACTAGGAAGTAATCTTATTCATATAGTCTCTATCTTCACAAATAATATGTTGATTTTGTAAAAAGGGTATCTATTGCTTCTTGTGTAACAATGTATTGAATCTCTAAAAAATGAGTTTTGAAATATAATATTTGGAGGTTAACTTTGTATTTTAAAACCCAATGTGTAGAATTTGACATGAATGAGTGTTCAGTATACAAAGGTACTCCGTTCTTCTCCAAGAATGGAGAAAGTCATACTTTTATCCTTATTTCATTTAATAGAAATGTATAAAAGCCCTCAGGGAATTTATTTCACCAAATATTTATTTTTTTTTTTATAAATTAAAACTACCACGACTATATCACATAATAGCAACCTATATTCAGATGTAGAAATGGAAGCTTTAGAGTTGTTTCATAAAAACCAAACTAACACTTTTTTAAATGTTTGTTTTTTTCACCTAGCTATAATTTGTTACTGAATAAGATATTAATCAAAGTTAACCACTCTCCATATTTTTATAATTGTAAAAACATGTCTAAAATGGTGAATTATTTCCTCATTGGAATTTTAATCAATTACACGTTCTATTTTGTAAATCATTCAACAAACAATTAAGCTGTTCTTATGTGTTAGGCACTTAAAGTATATAATGATTAAGCAACTTTTGTCCATTCTGTTTAGTTGAGGCTCTTTGGTTTCAAGTAAAAGAAACACATTACAGCCAGCTACATAATAGAGCAGTTAGTGGAGAAGAAATGTGAGAGTGAAATTATTAAAACATAAAGAACAGATCCTAGAGAGCCAAGGGCAGGACCACACAGAACAAATCTCAAGGAAAGAGAGGGTAACAAGCACCTAGAACCCCAGATTCTTGATCTCTCAAGGGGGGTTCTTTTTCTTTGCTTCAGTCTTCTGATTTAAAATTGAATAAATGGGGCCCCTGGGTGGCTCACTTGTTAAGCATCTGATTTCAGCCCAGGTCATGATCTCACAGTTTGTGAGTTTGAGTTGCACACTGGGTGAGCTCAAGGCCTGTTTCTTGAGACTCAGTTCAGGTGAGCATGAGCCTTACTTTGGGTGAGCCCTGCTTCTCTCTCTCTCTCTCTCTCTCTCTCTCTCTCTACCCTTCCTGGGATTCTCTCTCTCTTTCTCTCTCTCTCCCCCTCACTCACTTGTGCCCTCTCTCTCTCTCTCAAAAAAAAAATTAAATTAAATAAATGATACAACCACACACGTCACTCCATAGAAAACCCTGATATATGCTGATTTCTGCCCCTCTTGCTGCTCATATTCTTAGTTACCCAAACTTTTCAAAGAGAAATCTGATTGTTGGGTATATTTTCCCAAACCAGGCCATTTGAGCCACAGGTCAAATCACGTGATGCAACCACCAAACCAAAAGCTCAGCAGGGCCTGGGGGTTAGAGGGGTTTCCTAAGTGTGAGTGGGCTTTCTCATACATTTCCCTCCCAAACTTTATGATTTTGTTGAGGGAGATAAGCATATTATCCAAAGCCTTCTTTGCATATTCCAAGGTAAAACCTAATTTTATCCATTAGTTTCTTTAAATAATATATTGACATCATAAAACTTTTCTATGTCACTTTTGAAGTAAAAATCTTAGCATGTTACAGACTAAACTCTATTTTCTGAGATATTTTTTCAACACCCTATTTAAAAAAAATTTTAAACTATTTTCTGAAACACCTGGGTGGCTAAGCATCTGGTTGGTTAAGCGTCTGACTCTTGATTTTGGCTCAGGTCACGAGCTCATGGGTTCATGAGCTTGAGTCCCACATCAGGCTCTGCGCTGACAATGAGGAGCCTGCTTGGCATTCTGTCCTCCTCTCTCTCTGCCCCTCTCCCCCCCCACAAGAAATAAACTAAAAACTATTTTCTAAGATTTTATTTCAGCTCTTTGTATCTATCTTTATAATACGCTAATGCTAATATTTGCCTTTTGGTTTTGCTCTGGTCAAGACTGAGAGAAAAACCACATTTTTTATTCTTGCTAAAATAAACCAGAAATAAACATGCTATTTATATCTTAGAGAAGTATTTGTACCATAAGAATCATTCATCACTAAAAAATTTTGAAAAATTCCATGCAGTTTATTTTTGAAGTTGTTTCCTTTTTACCATTAATTCCGCTTTTATTGTTCCTCACAAGTTGTCTGTTTGATACTATTAGTTTGCTATTTTGTATTTTTAAGTAGTTTTCCATTTCCAGTTGGAAATAAAAAATTGTATTATTTAAATATTTCAACTGTCTAGTGGATGATCTTTCTCTAGTTCTTATTTAATGACACATTATATCTGTCTTTCATTAATTAGGCTGATACTTTGACTCTTTGGAAATTCAAATAACCGATTTCATTTAGCTTTCAATTTTGTTTACTTCTGCTCTTTTCAGTATTTCCCCTTCTGAGTTCCTTTTTGGCTCTGTAGGTGGAGAGTTAATGGCAGTAGTTGCATTTTGTTTGTTTTACAAATACAGATATTTAGGTCAATACATTACCCTTAAGGAACATCTAGTGACAAGGTGCCCCTTGTGTGAAAGGTTATGTTTTTATTTTCAGCTTTTTGTCCTTTCTTTTCCAACCCTTAATATAAACATTTTCAAACATACCAAAAAGCTGAAAGAATTTCACAGTGAATACTCATGTACCTAACACCTAGATGTAACAATAAATGTCTCATTATACCTGATTCATTAGCTCTCTATTCATTTACCCATTCTCTATCTATCCATCACCCCAACTTATTCTTTCATGCTTTTCAAAATTGCAGACATCAGTACTTTCCATCCCTAAACATTTTAGTGTGCACTTCACTAACCCAAATACTAGCTATTGTTTTTGCTTTCTTTGAGGCAAAATTTATATATTTGAAATGCACAAATCTTAAATATATCATCCATTGAGGATCAACAAACAAGTACCTGGGTGAATCTTATCCCTATCGAGATAGGAAAACATTACTCACTCCCCAAAAGTTCCCTCATGCTCCTTCTCCAGCAAATCTTAGCCCCACTGCCACAGAAGCAACTTTGTTCTGATTTTTTTTGTCACAATAGATTTGTATTTGTTGCTGTAAAAATGCTTCAATTTTTAGTTTTTTATGAATGAAAAGAAACCTATTTTGCCTTATTACTGTCAAGCTATTTTCCTCTGTTAATCTATTCAATTTATTAATTGATCATATTAAATTTATAATCTTATTTACAGAAGCTTCAGTATTCTAGAAGTACAGTGCTAAACAAGTTGATGATTAGATTTCTATTTTTCTTTTAATTTAGTTATCTCGTTGTATAGTTCATTCCTATAATATTTGAAATGAATGAAATTGATATGGTATCCATCAAATTGTGAAGTTATAATTTTACCATTTTCATTATTTTTATAAACTCCACCCAAAAACCATTATATCACTCAACGTATTTCTTATTAGTTCTCATCTTAACTTCCTATACTGAATAATTATATATAATTACAGAATTTTAAGCATTTCTGCAAAATAACTTGTGTATCCTTCGGTTTCTGGTGTGTGTCTTCAGGGCTTTTAAAAATAATTTTATTTAACTATTTTATAGTTTTATCAATTTACACTACATAAAGTTGTATTATTCTTTGTTATCCTGAAAAATTGGCTTTGACATATTCTTTTTAATATTAAATTTTACCTTTCTGAAATGAAATTTATGTATTTAGACAATACACTGCAACAATATGGTAGATACTGATGGAAGCCTAACAAAAATTATGATCTGATTTTGTAGGGATGATGAAAAAAGGTAATTGCATTTAATTATAGGTAAGACTGTATGTACTTACCTTTCAGAAGAAAGTCAAAAGTAATACTTAAAATTGAGAAGTCAAGAAATATCTATATAAACACCAAATTTAGAATTAAAGAACTAAAATTCTAGTGTTTTCTCAACTATAAATAGTATAAACTTACTTGTAGTCCTTTTAAAACATATTTTGAAATAGTATTTCTGTGCAACATTTTGCAGGTCATGTCCAGGGGCAGTGGGCAGCTAATGTGTAAAATATGATCTTAGGCATCAAAAGTTTCTATTTCCACATAATTATCAATTGTCACAAATTCAGCTTTTTGGAGATACTATCTTATGGTTATATTTAAATGTATGTATAATTAAATTACTATTATATATATATTATATATATACATATATATATACACACACTTAATGTATAAATATTTATATATAATTAAATGTACTAACATATGTGTGGGAATTTAGTGGCAGAAGATATTATCTCCAGCTGATATTACAAAGTAAGTTAGATTTGATTTGTAACTTTAAAAATAAGTAGAATTTTGACAAGTGGTATTGGAGGGAACATTCCAAGAGGAGGAATATCATGAATTGAAAAATAAGAGTGTGCTATCGAACGTGTAGTGTGCAAAAGAGTAATGCAGTGGACTAGAAGGTGAATAGGCTGTGTTGGCTAGACTTGCTGAGTTGGAAATTAGGGGTTTAGACTTGATCCCATATAGTAGGTACTGCCAAAAATCCTTGAGTATGAAATTATTTTGATAAAAAGAGTTACTTGACACTCAGATATTTTTAGGAATAATTGAGTTAGAAATTAAGAATCTTGTGAAATTATTCCAATGATTCAAGTGTGAGAAAATAAAAATCAAAATTAGAAAATGGAAAAAGAAAGCAAGTGTGTCTGTATGTGTGCATGTGCACATGCACGGGGGGGGAAGACTCTTTCATAATGTAAATATGATTATTATTCTGTCATTTATAACATTTCAGTTGTTCCCTCTGCCTTTGTTGCACTCAGCAGTGATGTGTGTTTCTTTTTTTCCTGTGTTCCATTTCCACCGGCCTTCTCTCTCTTCCATTATGTTCTCTCTAGACGTACAGCCCACATTCACTGCAATCCTCACCCCCACTTCGCTGGTTGACACAAATTGCATTCTTCACCCTGTTTATGTCCAGGGCTCCCAATACTATACATATCTCAGACTCTCAGTTACGCAGGACTCTGAATATTGTCTTATCTTACCTTATCTCCTACTTTCTCCTTCCTGAACCTTTCTGCTGTTCCCTCCAAAAATCGTGGCTGATTAATAGTAAAATCTCCATACCTCAAACCTCAAACTCTTCTCTATAATGTCTTATTTTCCCACTCTAACTAAAATCTATCTTTTATTATAAGCTGATTCTCCTATATCCCTTGAAGTCAGTGACTCCCTTATACTAATGTGCCTAAAAATGGGGGAAGCGTCCTGTGGCTCTTCACTACTTTTTCCAAGCCATTCTCCCTCTATCTTCTTTAAAACCCCCACCATTGAAGTCCTTGCCTCCAAACTGTAGTTATCCACTATCTCTCCTTAGTGCTGTCATATGTAGACTTCTGAGCCACTACCCATTTTTCCTTGTAGAGTTCACCTTGTGGATTACTGATAATTCTATCCATACACTCCATTCAGAATTGGGATTACAAAATCCACCTAGATGATCCTTCCAATACTCTTTCAACTTAGGCTTTTTTATCCCCTTTTCTTACAGTGTTATTTCCTATATCAGGTCTCAGCCACTTGTTCTTGTGATTGGCTACACCCTAGATTTTGTCATTACCAGTAAGTCTTTTTCTTCATAAACTCAACTTCTGATACTCTACTCCCTGACTACTCTCTCCTGTCTTTCATTTCAGTCCCTGTTGATATCCCAACTTCAATAATGTCCCAAACTTACAAGGGTATTGAACCATGAGAATCTATTATAATCATTGCTTATTTTTCCTCCCTTTCTGAATTAATACCCATACATGTTTGTTCTCCCAGCTTAGATACCATGGTGTATCAATTTAGTCCTTCCATTGTAGGTACTCTAAATTGCTTGCCTCTCCATCTAACTCACACACTTACCTGGCACAACCTTAATTGTAGTTAAATTCAACTTTGCCTGGACACTCACAGCCAAATGAGCCTGGAGAAAAGTAGACAATTCTGTGGACCCCTAGCAACTGAAACCAAGTGGACCTTAAAACTACCCAGAAATCCCAAACTTTTTCCTATTGCATTGGCATTGCCTATACATTCACACCTTCTCTTTTCTTCTCAGACCTCTTACACACACGTCTCCTCACTACCAATCAACTATCTAGTTCACTGAAGCAAATGAAAGAGGACTTCCCAGTCTACCTTGTCTACCATTGCATCTACATTATTTACAAACACTCTGACTTCTACTTTGTAACTATGTGTTCTTATATAAAACTGAGCCTTCTACAGATTCCATCCCCTCTTGCCTAACAAAGCCAATGCTCCAAAACATTGAAAGATAAACCTTTACCTCTTTATTAATTTTCCTCCTCCATATTCAAACATTGTTAGTTCTTCCATTAAAAGGAACGAACAAACGAACAAACGAACAAATGAATGAACTAAGGAAGGAACCTTGCAGAAGACCATATTGTCCTCCAGCTACCACCACATTCTCTCTTTTCCTTTAAAGGAAATTCTCAAAAGTGTTAATACTAGGCTCCAATTCTTCTCCATTTGTTCTCTGTTATATCCCCTGCAATTTGTGTTTTAATCCACAAGTCCATCAAAATACTCTTGAGTGTGTCACCAATGGCTCCACACTGCTAAATGTATCAGTGAGTTCTCAGACAACCTTATCTTACTTATCTGTAGGAACTGTAGCACTGAATGATCTCCTGCTTTTGGAATGTGGAACTTAACAGTCTTACTGTTCTTGATTTCTCAATCTTCTTTGCTCATCATTTCTCCACTTTTCAACTTTCAAGTGTTGGCACACTTCAGCATTCAATCCATGATCTTTCCTTAGATGATCTTTTATTCTCCCTCACTTTCTTGAGACATAATTGACATACAACATTGTGTAAGTTTAAGGGGCACAACATGATGATTTAGTATATGTATATATTGCGAAATGATTACCACCATAAGGTTAGTTGACATTTCTATCACCTCATACAGTTTCAATTTTTTGTGTGTGATGAGGACTTTTAAATCTATTCTCAGCAACTTCAAATATACAGTACAGTGTTGTCAACTAGAGTCAGCATGCTGTACATTACATGTCCGGAACTGATTCGTCTTCTAACTGGAAGTTCAAATTCTTTGGCCACTTTCACCCATTTCCCCCACTCCACACTTCGTGTTCACCATCAATCTGTTCTTTATTTCTATGAGTTCAGTTTTTTCGGATTCCACATATAAATGATATCATACAGTATTTGTCTTTCTCTGCCTGACTTATTTCACTTATAATGCCCTCAGGGTTCATCCATGTTCTTGTGAATGGTAGGATTTCCCTATTCTTTTATGGCTGAATTATCTATCTATGTGTAAATACATATTTCTATGTCCCATATTCTTTATTTATCTGTCTTTGGACACTTAGGTTGTTTCCATATCTTGACTATTGTAAATAAAGCTGCAATAAACAAGGGTGTGCGGATAACCCTTCAAGATAGTCATTTCATTTCCTTTGGATACATATATCCAGAAGTGGAATTGCTGGATCATATGGTAGTTCACTTAGTTGATCTTTTAAGATGGCTTTACTTACCATCTATGTCCCGGTGGCTTCAGATTTATATCTCCCACTTATTTCTATATTTCCCATCTATTTCTCTCTCCTGAACCTCAGACATATGTACAATTGGCAATTTGACATATCTAGTAGGCAATACAATATAACAGTATCGCAAACAGCTGCTCCTGTAGTCTTCCAAACTATGTAGAATTCTTCCTTCCCTTAGGCAAAAAATCTTGTATGAATCTTTTCTTCCTCTTTCCCTTACATCTCATTGTCTATTTCATCAGCAAATACAATTGGCCCCACTTTCGAAATTATCCCAATAATCCCCCAAATATTCCTTATAATTGCTACCGCTACTGATCTGGTAGAAGCCATCATCATCCTCACTGCAATAAATCTTTGATAAACGGCTATACTTTGAGGAGTGAATTAAAAATTATTTTCTTAAACAAAATTTGTAATTTAGTACAATCAGCCGCTATAAAACAAGACCAACAGAACCAAATTTGTTTTTAATTAAGGAATTAAGTAGGATAGTTATCAAATAATTTAAATATGCTGTTTTCCTTTAGCAGGGAGATGAAAGCCCAGCACAAAAGTTACTTCGAATTCTGTTATAGTTGCTATGAAATGTTTAGGTCAAAGTTTCTTTGTTCGTTTTTTTGTTTTGTTTTGTTTTTTTAAGAATCAATAAATAAGGGCGCCTGGGTGGCGCAGTCGGTTAAGCGTCCGACTTCAGCCAGGTCACGATCTCGCGGTCCGTGAGTTCGAGCCCCGCGTCGGGCTCTGGGCTGATGGCTCAGAGCCTGGAGCCTGTTTCCGATTCTGTGTCTCCCTCTCTTTCTGCCCCCCCCCCCCCCCCGTTCATGCTCTGTCTCTCTCTGTCCCCAAAATAAATAAACGTTGAAAAAAAAAAATTAATTAAAAAAAAAAAGAATCAATAAATAAAAATGTGGAATGTTTTAAAATCAGCAAGATTTGCTGGCATGTATCATACATCCCTTAGAATCCTAATGAATGTATCCAAGAGTTTAATTCTAAAACTTAGAAGAAACAAGGGCAATATTTTTAAAAATATGAAAAAGGAAAATAAGCATATGATTCACTCTATGTAATAGTGCTTCCCTTTAATTCATGTGACATTTATTGAACTCTAAGCAGGTGCGCTTCCTATGAGAAGTGCTCTGGAACCTTAACAATGAAACAATAAACTGGGTGTACTTACACATCAGAATGTGTTATGTGCCCCAACAAAATTATAAAACAGTCAAACAAACAAATGAACAACAAAACAAAACGAAAATAATGACTATGGGAGGCTAAGATTTGAATTGATTAAAAGAAAGGAAGGTAAATGGCACAGTACAACATAGTGGTCAATAAAGCAAATTACCTTTTTTTCTAGAAAATAAGTGACAGAGATCATAAAACAAGGTTCTGTAATGTTGAATGCAAAATGTTTTGTACATTGACTCCCAATTCTCTGTAAATATATTGCTGTAAAATGAATCAGAAAGTGGGACACTATAAAATGGCTGATAGGTTTCTATATGAATCTGACCAAGAATCAACATCAAATGAATTACGGCTTTGGCCATTAATGTCATAAGAGCAAATATACAATAATTATATGCTCATTATTCAAGTTAAGTTAGCAATTTACACTCTATCCTACCCACTCACTCATATACACAAACATATACCTGAAGACACTGGGGAACACAATGATCATGAACAAATATTTGTAAAGAATAAAGACCATTCTATTCTAAATATTGAGGAAAATATTGCAGTGATTAATCAAATCTAAAATAGGGCCTGTGATAGATTAAAAAAAAAACAAAGTATAAGAATAAAGCTAAAATTATAAAAGGAAAGAATAGATACAATTCCCTGCTCATACAACCCCCATTTTTTTTTAACTTGGGAAAGAGTAATAAATTGTGCCTCTTTCTTTATATTTTATTTCTAGGTAGTGGTACTCATGAGTTTGATTAAGACTAGATATATTTAAACTTATCCTTTCAAGATCATATAATGCAGAGGCCCAAGCACTGAACTGAGCCAGGCATTCTGGGTACCAGGGATAGTAAGGACTCCTTACTGGAAAAGGGAATGGAGTTGGAAAATAATTCAGACATAAAAAGTGAATAGTCATTATTTTATCACTATCCAGTTAGCTCCCTTGCTGTTGATTAGGAGTTAATAAGTAAATTGCCTGTTAAAGGATTAAAATTTGATGTAAAATAACTGTAGCAAGTCCAAGGTTCCCTGACTCTCCTGGTTACAAATGTTCTAATCTCCTATTAGACTAGGCAAGGGATAGTTCCAGTGTCAGAGAGCCTATGCTAAAAATCCTCTTCTGTGTTTTACTATGTAGGTCACTCTGAGTAAATTACTTAACTGCTCTAAGTCTCTGTTTCTTCATCTATAAAATATGGGTACTATATTAAACTTGTACTTTTTCTGAAATTGAACTAAAATAATATATATAAAGTTCCATCCAGTGAGTGAATGGTACTTATTATTATCAAATAAACAGCCTTTAAGAACAGATTGGGTATGTGGAGATAAGGAGGAAAAGTCAATAATATATTCTCTCTTTTTTGATTAGATAACTAGATGGTTGGCGATGCCATTTATGAAGACAGGGATACAAAGAAGACAAATATGCTGCGGATATGAGTTGAGGAAGGGCGTGGAGAAGAGAAAGATGGTTCTAATTTTAGGCATATTGCAATTAAGGTTTGTAAGAGGTACCTTTCACTGCTTTCCATCTCTATCCCTTTCTAAGGAAAACTATATTCAGCATGTACTATCTGCCTATTCCTCACTCAAGACCCATACACCTAGCTGAAAAAGGTGGGCTTGGAAAGTTAGACCCCTCATTCAAAAATTGGGGATGGGGTCATTAGGCTAAGGAAGTTGTGCTGAAACAATATGCAATCTTGGTGGCTAACATGACCTTTTGCAGCCACATAGAAAGAGAAGATGATGGGTCAAATACTGAGAGAAAGAGAGAAAGAGAGAGAGAGATAATAGATATAGATAAGTAGAAAAAGAGACTAGCTTTGATTCATTAAATCACTGACTTTTAAAATTCCAGGTTCTTGGTGAGGCTTGACTGTACTTGCATTTGTCTTCTTATCTGTGATTGCCTCCTGAAAATAAGCCTGCTTTGCAACCAGATATGCCCTGACTACCATACTCTGGGTAAAGCCACCTATATAGTTGATGTTTTCTGTAATCCCAAAGGGCTCTAATATCATTTCCACATATGCTCAATAGAAAATCATAGATTCTATTTAAAAAACAGATTAAGATGATGATATTACAGAGAAGTTCATGTCATGCTCATGTACTTTGAACTCAAATATATATATTCCTCATTTTAGAGTTGGCCTGACATGGAGGGCTATGTTTACTTCAAGGACTTCAAAAATTATATGCCACTTAATCTAATACTCTTCCCAGAAACCCAAGAAAATGCATCACTCAGCAAGACAGTTTTGCTGCAAGCCCTTCTAACATAATGTCACATAAAGTTTAATAAAGAAACACATTAAAGGGCATAAAATGCAGTGTGCTAAGAAACCAAGAGTCACATGATATCACATTTTTCTAAGTCCCATATTTAGTATTCCACATGTCAGTGAGTCTTCAAGGAAAGGCGGGAGAGATGAAGCCTTCCATTAAGAGTCTAGCTACATCCTTACTCTCCTACCTTTGTAGTTCCTGGTTGGTAACTGATAGTTCCAAATACATTGTTAAGTCATTTTTAAAGGTAGGGGCTTTATTTGATTCACTTCTCTTTACCTCGAGGCAGCTGACATAATACTTAACCATAACAGGGATAATTTAAATGTATCATTCATTTATTTATTACCAAATTTATATAGAAGGTGGCACTTTTCTATTTAGGGAAGGGTGCGAGGAATATGCTGCAATTTAGTATAGAAAAATTATTGTTTTTTAAAGCTACACTTACTCCTAACGATTTTGCCAATCAAACTACAAATAGTCTACAATGTACATCCTTGGTTCACCCATTCAAGCAAGCCACTTCATAGCTTGCCTTGACCTCTTATAAGGGGTCAAGGAACTGGCTCTCATAGGACATGGGACACAACAACTATGAGACACAAGAAAATAAGCTTTGTGAAACAAAATAAAGGTAGAACATAAAAATGCAAGTGACTAAAAGATTTTTGAAACCATCATGCATAATTTTAACTATTGATGAATAATATTACTACGTGAGTGCGGTACTGAGAAAATCTCACTGGGGTATTCTACCTGCACCAAAAAAAATGTTGCCCATTCAAAATTATAGTTATCAGTGGGTCTTTATCATAGACATTATCAAGAGTTGCAGCTTTTAGCCTGTAAACATTGTATCTCAAGGGCTTTTAAATCTCAGAGGAAAAATGCAAGCCCAAAAAAGAAACACTGTAATTAAGTGCATTTGGTTTGGTATAATTAACTGTAATCTAGAATTAGAAAAGCTCCCTCATGTAAAGCTTGACCTCTGGTATGTGGGAATTCTGTTATGGCCTTTGGGTACAGATATGTAGACATCGTTTTAGAGACATGTTAATTAGCTAGTTTGAATTATCTTGCCAAATTACTGTAAATCTGAAATTTCCTCTGTTTTATACCTAAATACAACCCAGTGTCATGTTTGTAAAGAAAAAGGCCAGTGAGAGGCACCTGGGTGGCTCTGAGAGTTAAGCACCTAAGGCTCAGGTCATGATCTCACGGTTCATGAGTTCGGGTCCCGCGTCGGGCTCTGTGCTGACAGCTCAGAGCCTGGAGCCTGCTTCAGATTCTACGTCTCCCTCTCTCTCTTTCCCTCCCCTGCTTGCACTCTGTCCTCTCTCTGTCTGTCCAAAATAAACATGACATTAAAAAAAAAAGGAAAAAAAAGAAAAAGGCCATTGAGAGGTGGCATGGACACATGATTCATGTTCTCACCATCTGTCATCACATGACTGTCCTAAACCATCATGCAGGTAGGGAGAACTCATCGACTGGGATTAGGAAATCCGAAGCATTTATCCCCTTTGTCTGCAACAGAGGACACAGGATGGTGGAACTGCTTTATTCTGGGAACGTTTTTGAAATTAAGCATGGGCTTAATTTCTCCCTTCAAGATGAAGAGTGCCAATTCTTCACAACAGAATACTCATATCTCTTGGCCCAGATAGGGCCACTGATCTGACTCCCTAAATCATGCCAATTTAGGTTTCTGGATATACAGGGACAGAGAAATATTTTCAAGGGACATTTCTTTCTCTCTTAAATAAGAATTTTTGTAAGGACAACAATGCAGCATCTTTTTTTCTAGTTCATTTTATTTTTTTTTTTAATTTTTTTTTCAACATTTATTTATTTTTGGGACAGAGAGAGACGGAACATGAACGGGGGAGGGGCAGAGAGAGAGGGAGACACAGAATCGGAAACAGGCTCCAGGCTCTGAGCCATCAGCCCAGAGCCTGATGCGGGGCTCGAACTCAAGGACCTCGTGACCTGGCTGAAGTCGGACACTTAACCGACTGCGCCACCCAGGAGCCCCATTTTCTAGTTCATTTTAATCAACTCTATATGGAAGTTATAAAGCATTTGTTGCCAAAGTTCAGACAACTCATTTTATATGTCCTTTTTCTCTTTTTGATACTTGCACGGTTTGAAATGGGATACATTAAATTGGCAGAAACTTAAGAACAAAACCATATAAATGATAGTCAGTACAATAAATACTATCAAGAGAATATTTCATCTGCTATTATGATTACATCTAATGTAGTATGTAACTTTAAATTAAACTAAGACAAGTGCAAATCTAGATGCAAATAATTTTCCCTTGGGGCACTGTGTGGAAATTATTTATGTGATGACAGAAATAATACTCAAACTTCATAATTCAAACAAACCACATAATCTCAAGCCATTTATCATTTAGCTCCTTAAAAGCAATAATAAGACATTGATGGGCGCCTGGGTGGCTCTGTCGATTAAGCGTCTGACTTCGGCTCAGGTCATGATCTCATGGTTCGTGAGTTTGAGCCCTGCCTCAGGCTCTGTGCTGACAGCTCAGAGCCTGGAGCCTGCTTCGGATTCTGTCTCCCTCTCTCTCCCCTACCCCTGCGCACTCTCTCTCTCTCTTTCTCTCTCTCTCTCTCTCTCTCAAAAATAAATAAACATTAAAAAAATTATGAAAAAAAACACATTGAAACAGAATCATTATCAGTTTAAACTTAATGATCCTAACCATGAACCATGTTTTCTCATTGTACAGCTGTTTTATTATTCTATATTTAACTGATAAATGCCTGAAGGAAACCAGGAATAAAATAAATTGACACCTAACATTTATTTTATATAGCTTTTTCTCCTTTTAGGCCTAAACAGGCAGTTTAAGTGTTTCTGTATTAAGACTTTTAAAAATATTTTAAAATTTTTCTTTATTGATTTTAAGAGAGAGAGATGGAAGGGGGAGGGGCAGGGAGAAAGAGAGAGAGAAAATCCCAAGCAGGCTCTGCACTGCCAACGCAGAGCCTGACGTGGGGCTTGAGCCCATGAACTGTGAGATCATGACCTGAGCCGAAATCAAGAGTTGGACGCTTAACCAACTGAGCCACCCATGCACCCCTGTATTAAGGAATTTAAAAATAAATTTATTGTAGTCGGGAGTGAGAGGAAGGGCTGGCCTCTTATTTTATGAGCTGAATGGGGCTAAGGAATATGATTTTATTCTGTCTTAAATGTGAAGCTGTGAAGGAAGACTGAGAGTGCTGAGGTGGGGTACCACAGGGCAAAGAAGGAAACAAAGTTCTCAAAGACCCTGAATCCTTGTGGTGACTCCTCCTGTCACACCCAGCCATAGTCACACAGCTCCACCTGCCTCTCTCTGCATCCAAACAGGAGACACATCTTCCATTGCTTGTGAATGGATGCCTGCCAAGAAAGGGAGGATTTCTAGACACTCCTGGAATGTACCATAGAGTGCTTTAAATCACTATTATTTGTAACTTCCTGTGGGGAGAGAATCTGTGTGTGCTCCCCAAAAGAACTGAGGAATTTTCAAGTCGTCATTTCTATAAACATTTGTTTACGTATCAGCTGTTTCCAAGAAATAGTTATTTCATGACTGCATGGGGGATAGGAGGCAAAGGTGAGGAAGAAAATGTCACAATATTGTTTCAAATTAGGTCTTCTCCTAAAAACAAGGCTGAGGACTCCTTGAAGTCACGCTTGTGTTCCCTAATGCACCCAGCACAGGTTCTGTCACAGGGTGGTGTTTAAAACACACACTGGTTAGAAAAATAATCTTGGACTATGTATGTGTATGTACTTGTATGTAATCATATATGTGTGTGTATATATATATATGATTGTGTAGTAAATAATATTGTAATATTCATTATACATATTTGCCGTGTATATTTATTAAATATATATATATATATATATATATATATATATATATATATATATATTTTAAGTACCAGTTAGTGATGGCAAATGGAAAGATTTATGGAGTGGTATGCTAACAAATGTTTAACAGCTGTCTCTTTGTTTTTTTTTTTTTTTTTTTTTTTTTTTTTTTTTTTTATTTTTTTTTTTCTGAAATTTATTGACAAATTGGTTTCCATACAACACCCAGTGCTCATCCCAAAAGGTGCCCTCCTCAATACCCATCACCCACCCTCTCCTCCCTCCCACCCCCCATCAACCCTCAGTTTGTTCTCAGTTTTTAACAGTCTCTTATGCTTTGGCTCTCTCCCTTTCTAACCTCTTTTTTTTTTTTTTTTTCCTTCCCCTCCCCCATGGGTTCCTGTTAAGTTTCTCAGGATCCACATAAGAGTGAGACCATATGGTATCTGTCTTTCTCTGTATGGCTTATTTCACTTAGCATCACACTCTCCAGTTCCATCCACGTTGCTACAAAAGGCCATATTTCATTTTTTCTCATTGCCATGTAATATTCCATTGTGTATATAAACCACAATTTCTTTATCCATTCATCAGTTGATGGACATTTAGGCTCTTTCCATAATTTGGCTATTGTTGAGAGTGCTGCTATGAACATTGGGGTACAAGTGGCCCTATGCATCAGTGCTCCTGTATCCCTTGGATAAATTCCTAGCAGTGCTATTGCTGGGTCATAGGGTAGGTCTATTTTTAATTTTCTGAGGAACCTCCACACTGCTTTCCAGAGCGGCTGCACCAATTTGCATTCCCACCAACAGTGCAAGAGGGTTCCCGTTTCTCCACATCCTCTCCAGCATCTATAGTCTCCTGATTTGTTCATTTTGGCCACTCTGACTGGCGTGAGGTGATACCTGAGTGTGGTTTTGATTTGTATTTCCCTGATAAGGAGCGACGAACAGCTGTCTCTTTGAAAAGTGGGTGTTGAGGGGAGGATGTGCTGATTTAAGGCTTTGCCAATTTCCATGGTGTAAATATTCCCACCATGCCAAGTTCAAACTACTACCCTGACCTCAACTAGTTCAAAAAATTTCTGAAAAATTAACAATAGGGTCTTAGCAGCTGGTACGAGTGGGATCCACGATTGGCTGTAGGTATGTATTGATGTATATATGTAAGTAGAATGAAAAGTATCTATTTGTGTGACCGAGTCTTCTGAATCTCAGAGGAAGTGACTTTTTTGTGTCACGTTACCCTAGACATTCCCATTCTCAATCGGCATTGGCTTTCTGTGACCTATGTCACAGTATGTTAAATCAAATTATAATTGTATCAACCACGGACAATTATCAGTGTTCTTAAGTAGTTGTATAGAGTATACTGGGCACAATTAATCTTTAGGCAAGAGAGCATAAATTATTTTTTTTTAATTTTAACTGAAAATAAAATAAAAATTTTCACTGGCATACATCTATAGTAAACATATATATTTAGTTCTGAAATTTCTTGATATATGGACAGTGGAAGAAATTTAATATTTCATTACATGAAAGAAATTTAATATTTCACTACTATTGTAGTGACACAGGAAGTTTTATTATTTAAAATATAACTACTATTCTCATTTCTTCTTAGCATTATCTTCAAAAACTCACTTTCTAACTCACATTTCTATTTTCCTTTCAAACAGGGAAGGTTTCAAACAACCTTTGCCAAGAATAGCCTTTGTGATTAAAAGTGAAAAGAAAAATCAGTTTATTATATGTGAATTTTATAATGTCCAGAATAATTCTCATATTATACTTGGCACATCTTTGAAACTTTTTAAAGTACTTTTTAGACAGATTTAAAACATAATGTGAGGGGCTAAAAATTACTCAATCTGAGCATTGAAGTTCTTCCAAGTAATTGAAGGCATTTCAGTTATCATTTAGATTCCAGCTAATTTTCATGTAAGAACATTTACAGAGGCCAATCAAGGCAATATTCTTTTAGTACTGAAGCAGCCATTACACATAACTGGAATATGGAAATATAAGAACGTATGTATTAACAGTGTAACTTATTTCTGTTGTCTTAAGGAAAACATTATCAATTTATGTTATTCATTTCAAATTACTATGTTAGGGGACCTCTGCTTCCAGGAAAATGGACCAGATATAGTTTTTCCTATTCTTCTTGTCTAGTGCAACCAAAAGTATAAGGCTCTGAAAGAGGAAGATAAGGCAGACAGATAGCTAGAAACTTTGGTATCCAGAGAATAACACAGTGGTGACTTCTGTTGTTTTGTTGTTTTTGCTTCATAGATACCAGATTTGGAGCTAAAGAAGCACAATCTAAAAATGCCAGTGGGCGTAGACACACAAAAAGAGCCCCCAAAAGCCTTTTGGACAAAAAAACACACTCTAATCAAACTTAGCATCAGAGAAAAACACTGGCATGCTCCCACCTACTCCAGAGAAGGCTGAGTAAGGAGGCTAGAAGTCTCCCCTCACCACATGGTAAGGCACCGCAAAGTCTCCTGTAGGGAGCCAGGAATTTCATCCCCACTGGGCAGTAACATGGCACCTCCCTCACAGCCAGTCCAGCTGGGGTGGTCTCAGAGGAGGTCTAGTGGAGAGTCAGGACTGTGCCCACTGCCTGGTGGTAATGAGCCACCCACATGGCAATGTCTGCAGAGGCCTCTTGGAAAATGGCAACACAAAATGCTGGTGAGGATGCAGGAAAATCTTGAATCACTCATATGTTGCTAGCGAAGTGTAAAATGGTAAAGCTATGCTGGCAAACAGCTTAGCAGTTTCCTAAAAAAAAAACTAAACATGCAACTACTACACAACCCAGCAGTTTTATCCCGGGGCATTCACCCTAAAGAAAGGAAAACTTCCATTAACACCAAAATCTTTAAGATGTTGCTAGCAAGCTTATTCCTAGTAGCTCAAAGCTGGAAACAATGCAGACATCTCTCAACAGTTGAGTAGTTAAACCGTGGTGCATGAATACAATAGAATACTACTCCTCAATCAGAAGGAACACACTATTGACAATAGACAACAAAGTGGAGGATTCTTTTTTTTTTAATATTTATTTATTTTTGAGAGAGAGAGAGAGAGAGAGAGAGAGAGAGAGAGAGAGAGAGAGAGAAAGTGTGAGCCAGGGAAGGGCAGAGAGAGAGGGAGACACAGAATCTGAAGCAGGCTCCAGGCTCTGAGCTGTCAGCATATAGCCTGACACGGGGCTTGAACCCACAAACTGTCAGATCATGACCTCAGCCGAAGTTGGATGCTTAACCGACTGAGCCACCCAGACACCCCAACAGTGTGGATGATTCTTATATTAAGTGAAAAAAAATCAGTCCTAGGAGTTTACAGCCTGCATGATTCCACATACATTACATTTTTGAAATGACAGAATTATGGAAAAAGAGAAGAGATTAGTGGTTACTGGGGTTTAAGGAGGTAGAAGTAGAAAGGAGGATGGTTATCAGAGGGCAACATGGGGGATCCTTATGGTGATGGAAATGCTCTGTATCAATGTTGATATCCTGGAGATTCTCTAATAAGTTTTATAAGATTTTACCACTGGGGGAACCTTGGTAAAGGATACATGAGCTCTGTCTGCATTACCTCTTACAATAGCATGTGACTCTACAATCTCTTAAATAAAATTTAAAAATATTGCACAGTCACCAAGTCAGAAAGTGTGAAATGTAAACACTTTTCCATAAGTTCAAGGATAATTGTAGGCAGTATTCATGTTACTTGCTTTAGTGCCCTAACTGTAATGGAGGCTCTTATTGGCTCGCATTAACTTTTCATCTGCACAGTATAACATTCTCCTGCCCCCCTTTCGTGCCACGTGATCAAATATTTGTTCTTTTCCTTTATTTCTCACTTTAACAGTACAAGTTTCTTTCTGGGAAGTACAATTGTATTATTTTTTAATTTCCCTAGAACTAAACATAGATAAAATGCCATCACACATTTAGAACTTTGTATTACTGAATAGCTACAAATAAACTTTAAAAATTATGATTGGCAAAATATTTCCCACTTTGGAAAAGCATTGAATACAAACCAAAATTAACAAAAACATATCAGTTCTGGGAAAATCTTTCCCATCTGTGTAAACAAAACTGGATAGTTATAAAGTTCATGGAGACAACAGACTGCATTAATTAAAGTAAAAATGCAGCAGACCCAGTTAAGAGAAAGGTATATCAGATGCCTTAAATTTTGATAATTTTTATCATCAGCAGTGAGTTTATTGCTTATTCTTGGTGAAGTTCTTGTTCTTCCCATTAATTCTTGTTCTTTGACCTTGGCATGCATGTGTCTATGCTTCCAAACATTCCCCTATGTCAGCACACTCTTTGATGTCCTGGATTCTGAGATGATCTCCCCCATTTCTATGATTTATTTTCTTTTTCATTCTCTTCTTGAGTTCACAAAGCATGATACCATGTAATAGAATTATTTTTCCTTCATTCCCTCCTCCCACAGATTATCTAAGAGGCTAGAATTTCATTTTTCTGGGGAACAATATCTGGCAATTTCTTGTCCCTTGTTCTATATATATAACTCTTCCTGCTATTTAAAAGGAAGTTTATGTAATAACCAATGGTAGACAAGGCCCTTGCATTAGTCACAAATCCACTTTTCACAAAAATGAATTGTGAAAATTTAAGCACAATTTGTTGGCAAATACTCTGGATTACTTTAAGTTGAAATTGATACCCCATAACCTTGGATAAGATTATAAAAGTCATGCAAAGAATGATCACTGAAACAATAATTCACTTGTTACTTAGAAGCTGCAATGTTGCAAAAAATAGTCGAAGAGGTCTAAATAATTTTCAGACATAATAAAGCCGTTAAAACCAGAATAAACAAATCTAGCTAATGTAACAACTGTGGTCAAACTCACAATCAGTTTTCTAGAAGCCTGGAAAATAAGGAAATACAAAAGGGTGGAAAAGATTGGGAAAAAGTACCACATGGTCCAACTGTTCCATTGCTAGGTATTTATCCAAAAAATATGGAAACACTAATTCAAAAGGATATATGTACCCCTGTGCTCATTGTAGTATTATTTACAATAACAAGATATGGAAACAAGTGCCCATCAAAAGATGGACTGTTAAGATGTGATATACACACACACACACACACACACACACACACACACACAATTGTCTATATGTGTGGTCTCTCTCTCTCTCTCTCTCTCTCTCTATATATATATATATATACATATATACACATATATATACAAAATGGAATATATTCCACAGGTCTCTCTCTCTCTCTCTCTCTATATATATATATATATATACACACACATATATATACAAAATGGAATACTGGAATACTACTCAGCCATAAAAAAGGAAATCTTATCATTTGTGGCAACATGGATGGATTTTGAGAGTATTATACTAAGTGAAATAAGTCAGGGAAAGACAAAATGTATTATTTTACTTATGTGTGTAATCTAAAAAACAGAAAAAAATTAACAAAATAAACAGTACAAAAATGAATTCAAAGATACAGAGAACAGATTGGTGGTTACCAGAGGGGAGAGTGGTGGTTATGGGTAAAATGGGTGAAGGGGCTCAGTTGTATGGTGATGAATGGTAACTAGACGTGTGGTGGTAATACAGTGGCCACTTTGTAGTGTATACAAATATCAAATTATAGTATTACACACTTGAAACTTATATAATGTTATATACCAATTTTACCTCAATAAAAACAATAAATACCAAAGACAAAAGAAACAAATTCTCAGTTGGTACCAGATTTTCAAGAAGTTATCATGTGTTAGAACCAAGTAATTTATATTAAATGAGAACTCTTATATTCAAACCAAGATGTACTAAGAATGATATCTTTAATTTGTTAGGAGTTGCTGGAGGATTCTATTAAGAAATATTTTAAGCTTAAGTTTGGGTACGGAAGAAACAGTGTGATTGATAAATAATGTTTACTATGAACTCAAGCATGGAGAGAGGCAGCTCTTGCTTGTCATTCATAATTCAGCTCACTAATTTGCTTCTCCTATCAGAAAATCAAGGCTCAGATAATGATGTAAATTGTTCAAGGTCAATATTTGATTTAGCAAAGCAAAAGAGATTTTCAGGGATTATGGAAAAGCTGGATCATTAATACAGTATTATAAAAAATGTTTCTTCTTAAGAATTCAACAATAACAAGCACATATTATGGACCAGCTGAAGTGATATGGAGGGCAAGCAAGAGAAGTTCCATGTGGGATTAGACTTTATTGAGAATTTTAAAAAGATTTAAGTATAAAAACATCATAAATTCCTTGAGGTCAGGTTTTTACACCTATTAATCCTTTTTTACCCTATATCCCCTTGAACCTAGTGGGTGATAAGCACATGTTTATTGAGTTCACTATTGAAAAGAAGGCAGGAAATGAGCTACACAATGACATATTAGTGTCTCACTAATGGGGAAGGAATTGAAGTTAGGAGAGAAAAGAAATATCAGATACTGCTTGTGGAAGTCTTTTCTAATCTCTGCTTTTTCCCCTCTCACGGATGTTGATATTTAACATTCAAGAATTTACTGTCATTAAAAAAATTAGTTCATTTTTATTTCCCCTTTATTCTGATCTCTGCTACAAATGAGCATTTCATGATTTCCAGGTCCTGATACACATATAGGTCTTAAAAGATGTTGAGTAAAGGAGGAAGAAATGATAGTACCAAGGGAATAGGCCATTTTTATTCAAAAGGTTTCCTTGGACTGTGAAGGGTAGAGGCTGTATCAGTGGTAAAACAAATTGATGCAGCTGGTGCATTTCACTGTGGTCACAGTTACAAACAAAACAGGGTTTTGTTTGGAGTTAATTGTTTTTGGCATAAGCTTTTGTGTTTTGAGTTCCTTGGACAGTGAGAAGCTCCTGGTTTGTTATACCCCTCTCCTGAAGATGGAGTCCTCGTGGAGGGTCAAACTGTTGGATCCTCTTCCTCAAGTTTGCTCTTATCTTTCTTTCCTTCTTTTTTGTTAAATAAAAGAGACAATGGTAGGTGCTAATCTGGGGATGGATCAGAGAGTGGTTTTTTTCCTCTTCCAAAAGGAGGCAGTATATATATATATATATATATATATATATATATATATATAATCAGGGTGGGCTCCCTACCACTCGTTCCTCCCCCAACATGGAATCCTGGCATCTCTGTTGTACACAGAACATCCCTCCGTATTCCCAGACTCAGCCTTCTCCATCCATCCAGGTCCCTCCTAACCACTGACACTGACGTTCTTGTGCTCAGGATGAGGCAGCTCTACACGATGGTTTCTAAGCACATCTCCTGATCCAATAGTCTGTGCTAGGCATTTTGACCAGCACTAGTAACACTTTAAAGTATAATTAACACAGTGTTATGTTAGTTTCAGATGTACAACATAATGATTCAACAATTCTACACATTACTCAGTACTCCTCTAGGTAAATGTACTCTTCTTTGAAATAATACAAGTGATGTTGGGTTTTAAAGTTAGGTTAACATGAAAACATACTACTTACAGACACATAAGTAATACATACAAGGTGGGGAATATTTTTAAAAGGTAATGTTTGAAGTATTTTCTTAACTTTTTACATTGTTTACCTGTAATTGTCAGAAATACTGCAGCCTGAAAATTCATTATATTACATATACATTACATTACTGGTCTACTAGTGAAATCATATTTTATTAGTTTTGCAGTATAGTAAGTCAGTGTAAAACATACTTCAAAATTAATAATTGCATCAATGAGTATATTGCAGAGGTAAAGATACTAGTACAGGAGATTTATACCACTAAATGTTTTATTAATGGGGCAGGCAATTTCCTTAATTTAACCTATAATGCACTCACAAAGCACTTAACTCTCTTAATGAACATATTTCCCATACTCTAGGGAATTTTGAAAACCTCTCAATTCAATTATTAAAGTGCTTAGTGATATTCAATCAAACTTTCTTGTTCCTTATTCCAAAGGAAAATGATGAATTAGAGCAAACAAGAAATGCAAGATGGGGAATAATTAATTCGTACCCAATTGAAAGTGTTTATATGTACATCAAAGCAATGAAATAGCTGTTTTTTGTTTTGTTTTCATGATAATGCAAAATATTCCAAGAATCAAGCAAATTTATGCAAAAACACAGTAAATATGACTGGAAAAGACTGAGTAGTTGAAGAGTCAATTAACAAATGAATAAAATATTTCAATATTTCAGGCAAACTCTTTTATTTTAATCAAAAAGGCTATGCCTTAGTGACAGCCAGGAATGAAAATTATCTCCATATATCACACAAATGTTTAAATTTCATATCAAACAAACAATACAACATTATTTTTGTAGGGAAACACCTGTGATTAAGTTTACCATATATTGTTAAAAATCATTTAGCTGTTGGAATATGAATATAAGCTGAAAATGAAAAGGTAGTTTGCTGTGTTCCTAGATTACCTATTAATAGTTCAAAGAATTTAGAATCTTTTCAGCCATAGCCAAATACTTTTAACAAGTAATATGGTTTAACTCAGCAGAAAACAATTTCTTTGAATTATGCCAAAAAATAATAAACTTGTCACATTTTTCTCAATCGCATGATGAAAGAAAAATGCTGGCAATGATGTTGTGGCAACGACAAAGGTCTTTATGTAAGAGGAAACAGATTGCTTTGTCTCAGCTTGTATGCCTATGTCGAACAGACAGCTTTCCATGGTAAAGCAAATTTGGTCCATAGATAGTTTGGTTTCTAGAATCTGGAAGAGTGTGTGTGTGTGTGTGTGTGTGTGTGTGTATGTGTGTGTACACATACGTGTATATGGTATGGTACCATATATCATATATATGGTACCCACATATGGGTATATGTAGTGTATGTACAAGGCATACATATGTATGTATATATGCCTCATACATACACGACATATACCCATATACATATATTTTTATGTATATATATACATATGTATGCCTCATACATACACCACATATACCCTCTATTATGTTTACTGTCTTGCTGTTCTCTTAATGTCTTATGTAAAACCATAATTGGATAGGGAAATAACCGTGCAGCCTTGGGTATGTCCATCCAGTATAGCAACACCAAAATTTCCTGCTCAATAATCTTCTTGATCCATCTCAAGCTCTTTGGAACTGTAATATCATGAGTAAGGCAATAATATTGTTATCATTCCTACAGGTTTAGGATAAATTCCTTGAGCTGAATTAATTTTCCTTTATTTTCCCTGCTCTTGATTTCTTGAAGATCTGTGTGACCTTAGACCAGCTTGTTTTCCACACAGACTTGTTAATGCTGTTGAAAGAAATGTGTCTTCCAAACATGCTCAAGGATGTTTAGAAACTTCCTATGAATACTTTACTTATTTTCAACACTTCTGGTTTCTTATCTAAAATGTTCTATTTAGATGGCAGATTATTGAATCTGATAACCAGTAAATATAATAACCAATAACTAAACTCAGTGCTAGGTTTGTTTTTTTTAACTTTTATTTATTTTTGAGACAGAGACAGAGCATGAACGAGGGAGGGTCAGAGAGAGAGGGAGACACAGAATCTGAAACAGGCTCCAGGCTCTGAGCTGTCAGCACAGAGCCAGATGAGGGGCTTGAACTCACGGACCACAAGATCACGACCTGAGCCTAAGTCGGACGCTTAACCGACTGAGCCACCCAGGCGCCCGTGTGTTAGTTTTAAACTTACTTTTATTAGGCCAAAACACACAAAAGTGCTATATTTAGAGTAAAAAAGGTTTAATAATAGTCATTTTATATTTCAACCTAACATTTCCTTCTTTACCATGAAAGACACAAAATAACAGTCAAAGGCTTGGTCAGAGTAAAACAGATAAGAATTCAAATTATAACTCAGGCATTTATGAGCTGTTTGATTATGGATAATTATTTGATCTTTGTTCTGCCTCAGTTTCTTCATCCGAACATTAGGCATATCAGCAGTCTACGCTGCATTGAATCCTAGTGAATATTAAAGGAACTAAGGTACACAGATACTGTTATAGAGTGAGTGTTCAGAAAATATTAGACTGATTATTAACATTGAATTTAATAAATAGTTTTATTATCTTTCCTAGTCTTTTATTATTCCTCCTGAATTTCCTGGTGAGTGCTCCTGGTTTACATGAACTGCTCTTGCATTCCTGGCCATAACATTTTAACATAACATCTCATTTGGTTACTATGAGCATTATGAGGTTTATGGGGTAGGACTTGTTATTCCCCTTTTCCAAATGAGGAAACCGTGTTATGTTACCTTTTCAAAGACTTCACAGAAAGTAAAAGGCAAATCCAGAATTAGAATTCTATTTTTTTTTTTTTTACCATAACTCGCTTTTATAAGGTCATTTTAAATGGACATTCCTGGGCAGCAGATAGTTTAACACTGATGGCACTGGTTGACATGATCATTTTGAAGAGGTCTTCTTCTCATTTGTTATAAACGTCTGGAATAGCAGGCACTTATGTAGCAATTAATATGTACCCATACTATATAATATATGTATAAACGATGTAATTCTACCATATACATAACAACTCAGTGAGACTGGCACTTTTATTATCCCTCCTTTACAAGTAAGAACACTGAGTGCCAGTAAGCAGTGAAACCAGGATTTGAAAGGGGGCAGTTTGCCTCCAGGGCTAACCAGTATGTCATATTAACTTTTAGACAATAAATTATACTGCAAAATGACTGCCTTTAAAATTTTCATTGCTGCTCAAGCAGTAAATTTCAAACATGTCACATTGTTTCTAACAAAACAAAACTCCCAAGCCCAAAGCTTTGCTCGTTGAAATTTTATACGCTCAATAGAAATGATTTTCTAGATTTGTACTCTCACAGGCAAGACTGCTACATTAATTTGCAGAACTGGGTGCAAAATAAAAATATAGGGCCTCTTGTTAAAAAGTTAGTAAAAATTCAGTTGGGATGTAACAGTAGAACATTAAGACAAGTGTGTGGTCCTTTACAGCATAAGGTCCTATGTCGCTAAAAGGTAGCACGCCCATGACATGAGCCCTGTTCACAGAGCACATAACTCTGACTCTGGCCTTGATTCTGTTCAATTACCTCCTGTAGATCTGAATAAAGACTCATAACATGAAAAGAATGGAAGTAATGGAGACCTTTTATTAAATCCGCCCCATAATGACTCCAACTTCTCCATTATAAGCATCCTGAGGCAATGGGACCTTTGATGAAGAAGGACATGGAAGGGAAGTAAGACTACCAGGCCACAGATCTGATCACTCCTTCTACAAGAAAGCAGAAGTATAGACCGTTTTTCATGTTAGCAGTCCAGAGTCAGGATGTGGGGAGAAGAAAGAGGAAGTTCTGGTGAATTTATACCACCCCACAAGGAGGGAATAGCACTTGTCTCTCACCAGAATGGTGTAGAAGCCTGTGAGATATATCCATGTGTCCATGGTTGTTTGGAGGGAAGTCATGTTAGTTTATGTTTAAAATTAATAAGCCTGGACCTGGTCATCCAAACGCTTTGGTTTTTGCCCTTTTAAAATTATAGACAAAAATGATGCTTTTAGTCTTTTTTTTTTCTTTTATATGTAGAAAAGAGCTGCATTTTTGAAAAATAGCTCTCATTAATTCTTGAACTTTGAGTCAATCTGTGGTGTACATTAAAGTTATTGTCATTCAATCTTGTAGGCAATCAGGAATCAGAGCTGGTGATTTTAAAATCAAAATACATAGGTTTAGACTCAGGTTGCTTTACGTACAGATTCTGTGATCTTGGGAAAGTTGATTGACCTCTCTGAGCTTCTGTTTTTTCATCCATAATATGGAAAATTTTTAAAAACAAGAGAGAAAAACCTCAGAGTTTTTGTAAATATCCATTACATAAAGGTGCTTAGTGCAATACCAGGAATATCATAAGAACCCAGCAAATTATAGAGACTTTATTTGAAATAAATACACATGCATTTGACATATAAATATATTTATATTTCATGCATATATATACTCTTAAGTATGTTATATATGTATATATGTATATATGTACACATATTATATATATATATATATATATATATATATATATTTTAAGTTTCTAAGTTTTGGGCTCTCATATATTGGAGAAGGGGAAATTCTTGGCTAGAAGAACTGACTCGAATAGAATTTCTTTTGGAGCTTCTGCCTGTCACTGCTAACTCAACATTCAACTTTATCACGGTCAAATGAAATTACTACTGCTTGTAAAATAGGGACTTTCTCAGCATAAACCTTATGCTTCAGATCAAGCAGAATGAGTGTTTATTTGAATATAAATCTAATACAATCCTCAGAAAAAGCCAGGTGTGCTTCCTGTCCGAAGTTGTGGAAGTGTGCTTTCAGGTGCTATGCTAAGCATTGATTAGAATATATGAAATGCCACGTATTGAGGTTATCTTAGGTAGACCCCACCTCTCTCCCTAATCCCTAGCCATCTGATATGTGTGTGTGTGTGTGTGTGTGTGTGTGTGTGTGCTTAATGTGTCTCTTGATTTTAATCACAGAAAATAAAATGGGAAATACCTGAAACTCTAGTGTCCCTTTTGCAGGAACACTGACAAAGCATTTACCCAAATTTGCTTTCAAAACTTCAGTTTTATACCTCCCTCAAAATTGTTGATAATAGCTGTTTAGTTATATGCCCAACATAGAATTCATTAAAAATTGTCAATTTGAGGGGCGCCTGGGTGGCTCAGTCGGTTAAGCGCTTCGGCTCAGGTCATGATCTCGCGGTCTGTGGGTTCGAGCCCCGCGTCAGGCTCTGTGCTGACAGCTCAGAGCCTGGAGCCTGTTTCAGATTCTATGTCTCCCTTTTCCTCTGACCCTCCCCTGTTCATGCTCTCGCTCTCTCTCTGTCTCAAAAATAAATAAATGTTAAAAAAATTTTAAAAAAAATTGTCAATTTGAAAAATAAAGAAAAAGCATAAAAAAAGCAGAAGCAATTGCATATCCAATATAAACTATACTAACTTTCAATATGCAAGTAAACGTGAAAATGACCAATGCTTCTCTGTTGTTTTGATAGTGAATAAGATGATTTCAACAGTAGTCTTTTCAAAATCTGTTTGTGACATGAGTAATTCGTTTTGTGTCTCAACTTCACAGGAATTTCCCCTTGAACTGGACTTGGGAGTTCAACTGAATAAATTATTTCTGGACTTTTGAATTATTAATCTTGTCTGCATGATATGCAAATTAGGCTTCACTATGTCCAGCGGCACAGTCTTGGGTTAGAAGTTGTATCAGGTTGCTGGCAAAGAGTTTCCGTCAAGGGATCAGGGCCTTCCAACAGAATGGTAAGTTATAATGCAACTCATGTCACCCAGGTGTACAAAGTAATGCCAGACTTCCCTCAGGGGTTTCTTTTTAAATGGCCTATAAGCAGTTAAGGTTTTAAATGATGTTTAAATGAACTGTCTGAACTGTCATTCATAACATGAAGAACAATAAAGGAAACCAAAAGGAAGTCATAATTTTTTCTCCTACATTTCTTTTTCACTAAATTGAATGTCTTTTTTTAATTGCCAAATACGAAATTTATTTAAAGAGGTTTATTACATTTGTTAATGTCTTGGTAACATATTTCAACAAAAAAGAGTAATCAGATTTGCTTAAATGTAACTACTTACAGAAAAAATGTAAAGTTTCTAAATTGTATGACAAAATCAGCCACATGTAATATTTCACGTTTAGAAAATAATATGTTAGAGGGAATCTTAAGTTATTCTAAAGATTAAATTTAGCATTTATGTTAAAATTACAATTACGGTTGCAAAAGTTACAATTTTTCAAGAAAGCAATTCACTAAGGAAAAATGACAAATTGCAGAAGCCATTGCTATCTTACCTTCCAGAACTTTTTATAATTGGTGAGTTTTTTTTAATTCATAAACATAATTTGGTACTTTACTTTTTAATACCTTGACTTATAGTATAAATTCTGGAATATACAAAAAATGAAGTTATCAATATTAAGTGATTGTATCTTTTCAGTGTGAATATATATTTTTTCATTCAAGTTGTTTATTAATGAAAATGGCAATTTGTTAAAAAAGACTCATACTGCCATGTAAATGTGCCTTAAAGAAGCAGTTAAGGTTTAAAATGCATAAGTAATCTTTGTTTAATTATAATGATTGTAAAAAACAATTTAAATGCTAATAAGCCGTCAAATATATTTTTAAATTTAAGCTTCAATAGTGTACATTTTTAAAAGACTGAATACAATTAAGGTGAAAGAAACATTAATCCAAATGAGTACTACTTATCTGCTTATGTGTGTATTGACTATTGCTCGTAATTTAATAATTCTAACAGCTTTAGATATATGTTTGGACATATAATTAAAGATTTCACTTCAATTACCAATAGTTAAAATAAGTAAATAATTCACCCAAAACAGTTAAAACCTATTTATCATGATTTCTATTTCCTAAAAATTAAAAACAACCACGAGAAAGTGGAACAGAGAATACTAATTTTTCATGAAGGAATACCCCTTCAACTGAGAATTTTCCTTAAAGGATCAGCTTACTTCATCAATTTGTAGAATTATAATGGCCACACTAAAACACATTAGACTATAAACATCATCTAATTTGGACTCTAGCACCCAGAAAATTATGGGTCTCAGTGAGACTTAAACTGGCCTGCAAATATAAGACAGCCTGACCTTCATGAACCACCATTTATTAAGAACTTAAGAAAATTACTTTAAGAATGAAATAAAGTACCAAAAAGCAGATTATAAAATATCATAAAGAGGATAATCTCATTTCTATAAAAAATAAATTCAAATAAATATTAAACTGTAAACAGGTATCCAGATACAAGGACTAGTTGGTTTACAGACAATTAATTTTCATTCCTTCTTTTTGCCTACCTGTACCTTCTTAGTGTTACAGAATAACATTCATTTTTCAAAGTTATTTTTAAAATAAAACTAAAAATATAAAGCAACTGCTCTGAGAAGCAAGACAAAGGTGACTAGTCATTCAGTTTCCTTCTTCCAGTTCTGATGTGCTGTATCCCTGCTACTTCCCTGAATCTCCATTCCCATGGGACAGCTTGAAGCAGAAGAAGCCTTCTCCATGGCATCAGCACGGTCCCTGACTTGCCCCAGTGCTAGTTATTGGGAATCGGGCACATGTAGTAATGCAAGTCTTCATGGCTGTCTTTTTCTGCAATAGCAGTCAAACCTTCCTGCTGCACAGAAGCTACTGACGTCAGCCCATGCATTTTAAGAACTGAGTAGTCAGAAAAATAAGAGAGAGGACTAGAAAAAGAACTAGAAAAAGTGGAAATTCAAAGTGGAACAACTGAGTCTTAAGGAAACTTTCTGTTGTCTTACTATACCTTTGAGTGTGTGCACCTGCTTTTTTGAGCACTCCCCAAATAACGAAGTTGCCCAGATCTGAGCTCTGGGAGCTCCAACATTTGAAGCTTGGGCAAATAGTCCACAAAGAGAGAAAGGAGGATAGTAAGAAGATTGCCATGTCATAGAAAGCAGGGAAGAATGTACTTCCAGAAGTCATGGAGCTGAAAGCATCAGGGAATAGAGTTAAAAATAATAGTGGCAAATTGCCACTGACCTATAAAATAAAGCCTATATATATTTTTAAAAGACCATTAATTTTGTTGCTGTATTTCTAGAAATCCTAATAATATCAAATACATGTTGATTTGGGGAAACAAATAGAAAGTCCAGATAAACTGACTCTATTATATACTATATATATACTATATATATATATATATACACACTATATACTATATATATACTATATACTATATACACTATATATTACATTATATATACTATATATACTAAATATTACATTAATAATATATATAGTATAATTACACATATATTAATATATATAGTATAATTAATTATATATACTCTATATATTACATTAATAATTATCTGGTATTGGGGCACCTGAGTGGCTCAGTCAGTTAAGCACCAGACTTTGGCTCAGGTCATGATCTCATGGTTCATGTGTCTGAGCCCCAAATTGCACTCTGCTGTCAGCATGGGGATTGCTTTGGATTCTGTCTCCCTCTCTCTGCCCCTCCCCTTCTCTCTCTCTCTCTCTCTTTCTCAAAAATAAATCAACATTAAAAAGTTATCTGGTATCTCATCCCTAGGGATAGACCTCTTAATACTTTGGTACATTTCCTAGACTTTCTGATGTTTATTAATGTCAGAGGTAAATTCATAATTTTTAAATTGACCTTAATTTAAAAAATTCATTCTGGAAGATATATATGAAATCTTACCTTCCACAAATGTGTGTCTAAACAAAGCAACCTAACTACCACAATTGCCTGTTTTAAGTATTAGTCATTTTACACGTAGTGTCAACTTAAAAAATTGTTTAACATTTGTTTATTTTTCAGAAACAGATAGAGCACAAGCGGGGGAGGGTCAGAGAGAGAGGGAGACACAGAATCTGAAGCAGGCTCCAGGCTCTGAGCTGTCAGCACAGAGCCCGACACGGCACGGGGCTCGAACTCAGGAACTGTGAGATCATGACCTGAGCTGATGTCGGATGCTTAACCGACTGAGCCACCCAGGCACCCCACGTGGAGTGTCAACTTTTAGAGTGAAATAGAGCAATGGGCTTAATTTGCTGGATTTACTGCTTCTCTGACCTTAGAGGAAATATTTGTAAAAAATGTTTTTTTTTTAAACTATCAAATGTTTATCTTCATTTCCACGCAGCAAGCATTTACATACCATCTCCCTATCTGGCAGTCACTATGCCAGAGGTAGAAGATAAACTCTGAGTGTGATCAAGTTGTGAGAAATTCGAAGAAACTTCGTTTAAATTTTTTTTTTTGACGTTTATTTATTTTTGAGACAGAGAGAGACAGAGAATGAACAGGGGGAGGGGCAGAGAGAGAGGGAGACACAGAATCGGAAGCAGGCTCCAGGCTCCGAGCCATCAGCCCAGACCCGACGCGTGGCTCGAACTCACGGACCCCGAGATCGTGACCTGAGCCGAAGTCGGACGCTTAACCGACTGCGCCACCCAGGCGCCCCAAAGAAACTTCGTTTATAATGAGAACATAGAATGGGGGGCTGAAGTTAAGATGAGTGGGTCAGACAGCCTCTCTTGGGAAATCCACACTTGAACTGAAGTCTGAAAGGACGTGCAGATAGAAGGCAGTGTTTGTGATGGGGCAAGGTCACAGGGGGAAAAGGGCAGTGAGATGGGTTTCAGTGAACTGAGCATTGGGAAGTTCTCTGTGCAATCAAAGAACAGGAAGAAGATAAGTAAGGAGGGGGTTCAGGAGAGGTGAGGCTGAAGTGGCCTACAGGAGCCAGGTTATGCGTGTCGTTACGGATTTGGAATTTATTTCCTAGACAGAGGAAAGTCACTTAAGTCTTTTGGCTGAGGAGAATCAGAATTATGGTTGTAGTTTTCAAGATTGTCATGCTTTCAAGCCAAAGGTAGGTTGAAAGGGAGCCAGAGAGGATGCGAGGAGACCCTAGAAGATACAGTACAGGCCAAGATAAAGATGATGGTGACCTGGACTAGAATGGTGATGAAGGAGATGGAGCAATGGTAATGGAGTCAAGAAATATCCAAACACTATAGGCAAGACTTGGTAGCTTACTTGTTATTGGAGACAAGCTACAGACGACTTCAAGGATGTTGCTTAGATATCCTACAGGCTCTCAGCAAGTAGTGGCCACCGTTACTATTATTGCTAAGCATGGAAGCACCGTATTTTAATTTTTTTAAATCATGTTTTAAAACTGGAATTATATTTTACAAATTGAGTGAAATAACCACAATTCTTTGACAATATGGAAACACAGTAAAATCTATTAAAATAGCAGGACCGGAGTTATAAGAATCCCTGTTTCCTCTCCTAGGTTGTGGTTCAATTGTATTTAACTTAGCAGAATTGGGTGAACAACTGTGATATGCTGGGGACCATGGGAGGGGCTGGAAGCAGAAAAATGAACTAGATGCTCCACTTATTTCACTGCACCATTTCTTGGCCTTTTTGCTATTTGTCAAGTCCTCTACGTGTGTTTTCACGTCTGGGCATTTGCACATGCTTCCCCTTATGTCTGGGACATTTTTTACCATTAGAAGACATGCGTTTATTTGCATCCTGGTTCTTCCCAAGAGAGGATAAATTGTTTGAGATTAGGAACTTTGTTTGACTCACTGCTGTTATCCCCAGTGCCTAGCGCATAGTTCAAAGGCACTTAATAAATATTTGTTAAAATAATATATTAATGATATATCTGTATATGAATGTGTATGTATGTGCGCTCCTTACTAACCTTTCATAGTTCAAGTTTTAAGTGTTTTTTTTAATTATTATTACTTATGTGCAGTTTTGTCATTAGGCATAAGCTGGTGTTTCAACCTTCTCTTTTCTCTCTCTTCCTTAGGCGTGGAATGAAACTTGCCAAAATTGGCTGGCAGCAGAGATTTCCCTGGAAAAGTACTACCTTTCCATTTTTTACGGGATCGAGTTTGTTGTGGGAGTCCTTGCAAATACAACTGTTGTGTTTGGCTACCTCTTCTGTATGAAGAACTGGAATAGCAGTAACATTTATCTCTTTAACCTCTCTATCTCAGACTTGGCTTTTTTGTGCACCCTCCCCATGCTGATAAGAAGTTATTCTCAAGGAAAGTGGACATATGGGGATGTGCTCTGCATAAGCAACCGATATGTGCTTCATGCCAACCTCTACACGAGCATCCTTTTTCTGACTTTTATCAGCGTTGATCGATACCTGCTCATGAAGCATCCTTTCCGAGAACACTTTCTGCAAAAGAAAGAGTTCGCTATTTTAATCTCTTTGGGTATTTGGGTTTTAGTAACCCTAGAGCTCCTGCCCATACTTTCTCTTATACATCCAAATATAGCTGTCAATGGCACCAACTGTATTGATTATGCAAGCTCTGGGGACCCCAAACACAACCTCATTTATAGCATGTGTCTAACCTTCTTGGGATTCCTCATTCCTCTTTTGGTGATGTGCTTCTTTTATTTCAAGATTGCTCTGTTCTTAAAGCAGAGGAGCATACAGCTTGCTACTGCTTTGCCCCTTGAAAAGCCCCTCACGTTAGTCATCATGGCAGTTGTGATCTTCTCCGTGCTTTTTACTCCCTACCACATCATGCGGAATGTGAGGATTGCTTCACGCCTGGGAAAGTGGAAGCAGTCCCGCTGTGCTCAGGCCACCATCAACTCCTTATACATTGTGACTCGGCCTTTGGCCTTTCTGAACAGCACCGTCAACCCTGTCTTCTACTTCCTTATGGGAGATCACTTCAGGGAGATGTTGATGAGCAAGCTGAGGCACCAATTCAAATCCCTGACATCCTTTAGAAGATGAAGTCATGGACTGATGTTTCCATTCAGGGAAAAGTGAGATGCTTGTGTAACACACTGTTTTGCATGTGCAGATGTAGGCCAATTAGAATTTGATTTAACTCAGACATAAATCAGAGAAGCAAAGACTTGACACTCTTTTAAAGACATGCTGTGCCCGGAGTCTGTGAAAAGAAGAGGATGGGAAGTATTTATTGGTTTCTTCACCTAAGAATTGAAAGGAACTGGGCTGGCATTGTCTAGTGCTTGAGCATATAAATCCAAAACCCTAGGTGTTAGAAGACTTTCTCAACCAGTGTAAAAGAAATAGAAGATAGATAAAGCAGCCAGTAGTCTGCATTTAATCATCACCAGATTGTGAAAAAAAATGTGTTGGCAACATTCTCTATGTTATTCTTATTCATTTGATCTTATAACTTAATGTGAAAACTGAATAACAGATTAAGCAGACACTATTAGAGATTATTGTTAGAAATTGTGGTCTTGAACAAAATTTAAAGTCAACCATAGCAACCAGCAAGAAAGCAATGTAATGAGTTCAAGGATGTCTCTGTGTATTTCTTTGTATTGATCATGAGTTGGAGTCAAGTTGTAATTATAAGTCCTATTTTGTTTCATGGTTTTTAGTGCAAAGAGTCGAATTAAATGGAGCCTAAAGAGATGGTTCGACAAAAAGAGAGACATGTTTGAGCTTGTCTCTCAGGGAATTTAGGTATAAATGATTTTACCAAAGTACACAAAGAGAGAGAAGAAGAAGATTTGCAAAAATCTCAGAGCTATGGAACACAAAGTGTCTATCAAAAACCCAAAGCACAACAAAACAAAGCAAACAAAGCAAAACAAAGCAAAGGTAAATACTTTTGGACGACTGTATCTTAAAGACAGTGACTTACATCTGGAATGAGCCTTGTTTTCATGTTCATAGAACATCACATAAGACCACTGAAGGAAGCGTTGGAAACAAAGTGCACTTTATGAAATTGTAAAATGTAAGAAATATTTATGCGCATATTCATATAGATTATCCAGGCATCCCTCTATGCCACAAAACAAATATAGGAAAAACTAAATGGATGCTACATTAGCTTTTTAAAATCAAATAAGTATCACATAACAATTCACTTACATGTAACAAAATGTGTCCATGGCCACATGTCTATGCTCATTTCCTTAAAGTCATTAGCCTTATTTATGCTAAGTAAAATAAGTCAGTCAGACAAAGACAGATATCATATGTTTCCACTCATGTGTGGAATTTGAGAAACTTAACAGTAGACCCTGGGGGAAGAGAAGGGGAAAAAATAGTTTCAAATAGAGATAGAGGTAAACCATGAGAGACTCTTAAATGCAGAAAACAAACTGAGGGTTGATGGGAAGGGGGGCAGAAATGGGTGATGGGCATTGAGAAGGGCACTTGTTGGGATGAGCACTGGGTGTTGTTGTATGTAAGCGATGAATCATAGGAATCTACTCCTGAAGCCAAGAGCACACTGTATACACTGTATGTTAGCTAACTTGACAATAAGTTATATTAAAAAAATGATTAGTTGTAACATGAAGGATAAAATAGGTATTATGAGCACAAAGACAAGATTCTATTGCCCTCTCTGTCTGGTGATATATTCTGACAGTACAAAAACCCAAAATATTCCCAGTTAGTGCTTACATAATTCAAACAAATGAGATATTATAAAAATGCATTACTCACAAAGGATTTATTTTCTTACTTATTATTAGGCTTTAAGATATTTTTTTCATGCCTTGCCTTTGTGGTGAATATTTTTGAAATTTTAGTGTGATTTTATACCTGCCTGATAATAAACTGAAAACATAATCTCCTGAATATCCTCATCAGAAAAGGCCACAAAAGAGCCTTAGGAAAGAAGTGTTTACTTATTTCTGCAAACTTAGAAACATCTAACGTAATTGTAATTTGCTTTTTATGCATGGGTTTTAATTTGAAAAATTGGAAATAAATTTTCCCTACCCTTACCCAAGAGATAGGGACTCTTTTAATTAGGGCAGTGAAATATTTTATAGAACCACAAACTCTTAGATATATCTTGTAACCAAAATGTTAAGTAATTTCATAGCATAATTCTTAATCCTTTTCTTGCCAAGTCTGTCACCTGGTAGCTTTATCCTCAGCAGACAAGAGACCTGCACTAAAACTGTAAGAGCTATTCCATTTACTTTTTGTACTAGGTGATTGTAAGAATTATAAACAAAGAATAATGGAAATTCTTTCTGGGTTTGTAGTTTTCAAAGGAAATGATGTTGGGCTTTGGCATCTTGTCTTTTGATTGGTTCCTTATTGTTTTTAGAATCCTGTCTAAGCTATTTGGTCCAGCATTTCACTATCTGGGCCCACCAGTATTATCATATGTTATCTCCCACTGCCAGTTTCACAAACTATACTCTCCAGCCAAAGATGGTTACCTCACTTCTATATGCAGAACTTTCTTCACTGTGCACAGCTGGATGCTCACCCCTGTCCCATCATGCCCAAATACAAAAAAATTTATGCATTTTTTAAGGCCCATGTCATCTGTCACTCCTTCTGAAAGCCTTCCTTTAGGTCGTCTCCTCCGCAGATCTGGAAATAAATGAATTATTTTTGCACTTATAACATAGTTGTTTAGATTCAAGTGAACTCTAAGGTCTGTGACTAGAAGAACCACATCTAATTTTTTATTGCCCTTCTAGGACTTAGCAAGGTATATTTTATATGGTTGTTTATTATGAATCAGTGTCCTTAAAATTGAATTCAATACTCGTTTATAGTGTACATGATAGGACTACTTTCTGTCATCACTGCTTTTATAAGTACTGCTGTCTTATATAAAGAATAGAGTGTATATATACAAACACATGCGCCAGATGCCATTGCCACATCCCTTATATTTTCCTCCATACATTTGAACATAGTTCTAATTGATGCTTAAAATCTGTGTCTGCTAGTTCACAAGGTGGGTCATTTCAACATTTATGCTCATTGATTGCATTTTATCTTAAGTAAGGGCCACAAATTCCTGTTTTTTCATATCTAATAAATTTGGATTATGTTCTGGACATTTTGAATAATATATTGTGGAGTCTCTGGATTCTATTATGTTCCATGGAAAAGTACAAATATTTTGTTTCATGGCTGAACTCAAACTCCAAGCCCTGCAATCTCATTTCACTTATTTTAGCCTTAACTGAGCTGTTTAGAGTCTTTCCAGCACATCCATAGTTCAGAGGTCAGCTAGAGACTTGAATAGAATTTATATACCAGATGTGCAGTTCCCTGTCTGTAACTCTCTCTTCTCCAGGGCTCTTCCCCCTTCACTTTCCAGTTGCTGAGTTTACTCTGGACTCATTCTTTGCTTTCTCATGCTAGATAGACTGGAGGTTCATTTCTATATTTTAGCAAACCAGCCTGGCCTGATTACTTAAAAATGTAACTGTGAATGTCACTCAGTGCCTTTTCCTTCTGCCAGGTATGGATCCCCCTCCTTGCTTTGTTTTGTTCAGTCTGTAGTATCTTTATGTAGTTGGTTGTTTATATATTCCCAGAGTTTAGAGATGCCCCTTGCAGGAAGTGTGGATCAATAGAAATTACTAGGCCATTACTAAAGCAGAAACTTTTTCCCATTAGAATTAATAAGCTTCACAGGATAATGTAACTATATATCATAAGTGGTTTAAATTCCCACTCATAGCTTCTAAATATTCTTAAGGGCTTATTTCATATTGACCATCATTTGACTCCAGCCTGTGCATTTATTCATGCTTTCTCTGTTTTCCCTTGCACCAATTTTGGTTTTAAACCTAACCTCTGCAATAATTTTCAACAAAAAGTAATTTAAAAAAAACCAACAAAACCAATAATTTTTCTGAAAGCAAATAGCATCCCCTGCCCATTGTCCTGCCTTTTGCTAGTCTCCATACTTTCCTCATTCTGGGTCCCACTCCATACTTTATGAATGGTAATTTTGCCCCACTTAGAGATTTTGGTACCAAAAATATTTGAGTAGACCAGTGGCCTTAGCAAAGAACTCTTTCAAACAAATGTAAAATTGTTCCTAAAAGAAATTATTGTCTCAAGTCCAAATAGAATTGAAAAATTCAATTGTCAAAAGACAGTAAGTCTTTTATGCTAATAAACCTACTTCTAGCGTATAGCTCTTGGTCACTAGATGGTAATCTATTGTATGGATATAGCTGTATTGCTTTAGTCAATACTTCATTGCTGACATTTAAGTTATGTATAATTTTTAGTTTTCAACTCAAGCTCATTTTGCAGCCCAGGCTTACCAGTAACAAATGAGGTGCTTTGATCTCTATTTGCTATGGATTCCTGTGAGAGTAATCTATTATTCAACCCTGGGTGGAAAAAAAAAAATGAGATTGTTCATGACTGAGTCATCAAATCCCATCGTAAACCATCAACACAATAATAGTAATAACAAACACAGGTAGCACTTAAAATGTACCAGGCACAGTTGCTCTAGCACTTTATACATTTAATTCATTCAACTGTTGCCAAACCCTATGAAAGTTACAGATGAAGAAACCAAGGCACAGAGAGTTTAATGGCCACATAGCTAGTAAGTGGTAAGGTTGCACTTCAGAAACCATATTTAGATTCTCTCTAAGGATGTTTAAGTTATAATTTATCACATGATTTAGTCCCAGAGTCATCTTATAACATAGCTCTAAGGAAGACAACTCCAGGATGATGTGAGAATGAGTTCTAGAATAGGCTCTGGAGTCAGACATTTTATTTACACATGCAGAATATTGGACGCATATAAAATCTTGAATTTAACCATATGGTATAGAATTCACAGATAATATTTTCAGATGATACAATAAACTTAAGAATGTGTAACATGTCAGAATAGAAATTTCTGTACATAATGATCAGGTGTATAACATTTATAGGTAGCTGGCTTCTTTAGCAATGCAATGTGAAGTCCTATAACCTAGAACCCTGTGATTATGTTTTAGTGAGATTCTCAGACAGAATCAATAAGTCATATCCATATTTTCTCTAAATTTTAATAATATGGACAATATTTTATTAGAAAATTTACTTTTTGATAACTTTATGTTGAAAGTAATAATGTATTCAAATACCAAATTGTCTCTTATTCTATATAACATATAATTAGATTTATAACCTCTAGCTGTGAATATGTTGATTTGATTTGATCCCTAAAGAGAGTAAATTACAGTTTGTCACGTCACATTATATATGTGCAAATGAATACTTGAAATACATAATGTTATACTGATGTGTGTATATATGTCACATAAAGAAAAAGAACAAGGAATGCCATGTAAAAAAATTATTGGCTGTGTCTTAGTAACTTATTAGATTCCTCAAGAGTCTCGCCATTTAGGTTGTATTATTATCTCCAATGTACTTTTGGGGAAACATGCTTTGAGAAATTGAGCAAGGCAGGGGTCAGAATCAGCTTCGAAACTTAGATCTGGCTCCAAAGAAATACAAACTCTTCATGACAATCTCTGTTAAGAAGTCCAAGTGATTACCCCAAATTTCAATCCACTAAGGTATTTTGGAAAAGTTGTTTATAACCTATTATGAAACATTATTTTCAATAAGAAAACACTTATAATGGGAAGGGAGATTTAAATTTTTTTCTTCCTAAAAATGTAGTTTTCTTCATTTGAGATTTAACTTCTAAGAATACAAAGAGTTTGAAATTAATTTAATGAGAGCTAATTTCATAGCTTTCCATTCAAAGTGTAGTGTACTAAGTTAAAATATAACAAAGGGCATGTTTTAAAAGTCTCCACCCAAGTTAACTTGTGACAGACTTTAAAGTTATTATCATGGGGGAAAGGATGAGGGCATTCATTCTTAAACTTAATAGTAGTTGCTTAAACAGGGCTGTTTCCACCTTGCATGTATTACATTTTACCCACTTCCTGTGGTTTCCAACGGAACAAAAACTAAGTAGTAAATATTTTGGTGTGTTACAAAATCGATGCATCCTACAAGAGCTATAATGTGTATATTAGAAACTATTACTTCAATTTTAGCTTCAATTTGTCCACAACTGGGATAAAGACTAGTGCTTGGTGAATCATGGGGCAGGGCAGCATGCACTGTGTGCACATATGTGTGTATGAACAGGTCCACAGGGGAAGAATTCATCATCGGTGCAAAACAGGTGCATTCAGCCAATTGTTTTCAGGACAAGGCCTTTGTCATGGGACATGGGTGATTCTGGGTACAACACAATGTGGGTCACTTAGGATTTTTTTTTTGGCTTAAGTCCCACATAGTCATGTTTGAATTCTGGGGAGAAAAGTAGATATAAGTTAATTGAAAAAAAGTTGTTTCATTAGAATCTTTGTAAAACATAGGGGCCCAAGCAGCACAGCTTTGTGAGCCACACACCCCCAACACCCACCCACATTACCCAAAACCTCCATATAATAGAAGGTAAAAATAAAGATTCTCTCACGTGTAAACTTGGAACATCAAACTATTTTGAAACTTGAGTTATAAAATAACATCCATCAGCAATGATGGTGGTTTCCATTAGAACTAATGACAGATCTACATGGAAGTACCCATCAGGAGCAAAGTGGTTAGTTAGATCTGTGTTCAGCAATGCCAGGAAGATGCCCTGAGAAAGAATCTGTCAGGAGAGGAGAAGGGAACATGAGCATACTTATGAACCTAAATGAGACATATCCCAGGGGCCTTACATAAATACACACCTGGGTGGGATTTCAGACATGCTGAGTAAGTGGAGCATAAACAAGACAAAGCACCGGTTTCTGTGATTCTATTTGTGCTCCCAAATTAGTGGACCTGGAGAAAGTCTGGACATACACATATAAATTTGTTATATACAGAGATAAATATATACATTTGTAATACATTTAATCAAAAAGTAAAGCTCATTACATCAATAATTCGATTGTTTTGTTCCTCTGTCATGTTTTTCCATTAAATTTTTGTCTATACTCAGAGATTGATGAGACAAAATAAACTAAGATGTGTCATGAGTTCTAAACACATTCAAAATCAAAATCAAAATCATATCACGTAAACAGAGTTATGTGACAGCTTACCCCTTCTATAACAAATATACTTACTCAACAAATTCAATAAATATTCAACAAATATTTATTGAATGCCCAGCATAAGCCAGAAATTATGTCATTGGTTAAGCTCTGAACAGCAAATGTTCCCCTCATTAAATTAGCTCACCCCTTCCTTCAGTTAGCTCATGATCTTAATAGGAAAAACAGATGTATAAACAGATTTGCATAACATGGTCAGGGCAAAAACAGAGATGTGCCCAAATTACTAAAAGTGCATAGAAGAGAGGTCTAAATTTTGTCTTGGTAGGTTAGGAAATTTTGTGCAGGTGATGTTCATCCTGCTGAGGGCTGGCATGGGAGTGAGCAGCGCCACAGAGCAAGAAGTTGAGGTGCAAAGGCAGAGGCCCAGAAGGTAGACATTTGCAGGCCAACCCAGTGAGGGAGTAATTACTGTGGAAGCGTGCAATTACAAGGAAGGTGATCAGTAACAACCCTCTGGTAGTGGAGACACCATACACATGCACAGTGCTGTTCGGCTTGCAGTGCAGGATACATGGAACCATTTAAGGTTTCTCAAATGAGGACTTTTCCCCAAAGGGTTACTTTAGGGAGAATTAAATAAAGACAGGAAGCAAAATTTACTCAATAATTAAATCGTTAATTTGACGGACTTTGTCCTACTATCTTTTACTGCTCTGCAAGCTCTGGCCCTTGTATTTTAGCCACCTTTTAAATATTGGTGTTCTTGGCTCCCTTTTCTTTTTCATTCTCCCCCCCCCCCCCCCAGAAAATTTCATTCTTATCTATTGCTTTAGGTCTAGTCTCTGAGCTTAAATCGAGTCCGATGTTACCAATACAGGGAAAGTTGATATTGTCTTCAAACCTCGTTTTGAGATTTTAAAGATATCCTGTCAGTAAAGAAACATATTTTAGAAATATTGGTATCATCTTCATGATGGCATCCAGTAAGGGAGAATGTCATACTTCGGCTGTGTACAACATCGTTTCTCAAGGTACATAAAAAGTGGCTTGAGATCAGCATAATCTGCAGATCTCTCAAGCTGTTCTTTCCAAATTCCTGAAAATGTTTATGTCCCTTTTGAAGTGAGGAAATCACTTTGAATGTCTGTTCCTTTTCAAATGATCTCCAGGATGCAGCCTCCACATGTTGAGTGCCAATATATAGAAATATCTACTCCATTATCAATTATAGCAAGCAATCTTATTTTGTAACTGGTTTCCTTTGCAGAGGTCACAGACAAAATATCCAGCATAAAATATACTTATAATTTTTTTTTATTTATCCATGTAGGTGCAAATATCAGTAACATTCATATTTCTTAGAAACGGTTTCTAATCTTTTACTAATTATTGTTTATAATCACTTACAAAAAGAAAGATTTTTTTTTTTTTGGTCTTATAACTACTCAGAGCTTTAGTATCCATTACTCTTTCTCAATCACAGCACAGAATAGTCATTAGGAAATCCCATGATTTAATTTAGACAGTGTTTAAATACTTCAAGATAATGTTAAAATAGTCTGACACGAATAAACAGCTCAACTCAAATAAGTAAATAAGTAAGTAGTAAATAAATAAATAAATAAATAAATAAAATATATCCAGTTTCAAGGTTTACTAACATTTTCAAGGTTATGGGCCATCAAGAGGCATAGGCATATCAAGGAGAGCTCTCGAACTTCATGAACACTTTCCCAGGTCCATCTTTCTCTCATTGGACAAGCTCTCTGATCCAAAATAATAGACAAGGTATCTAAGAAAGCTTGCAGAACACTTTAGTGTTTAGATTTTGATCGATGTTTTATGTCAGATACTTACAGCTTATGTGACATAGGAAGCCGTGCTTCATAAAGCCAAATTCTAGCTTTATTCATCAATATATCAATCATAAACCATGGATATTCTGCTAAAAATTTCATTATTTCATAGATAAAGACTCTCTAGTGAATATCATTAATCTGTTTTTGACAAGGTCCAAATTTAGACCATGTTTACAAATTTAGACCAGCTTTATTCCTTCTGAGGTGCCTCTCTACTCCCCCAAACAGGAAGGAAGTGGATCACAGGCAGCTGCTTGAAATCTTTCCTTCTCAATCCCTACAAGGTGACTTGAAAAGGAATTGTGGAGATCCCTGACTGTTATTTTCAAACTCAGTTCCACTTCACTCCAGTTTAGTCAGTTACAGTTCACAGTTACAAAACTGTGCTCAGTTATCAATAAATATAAAATTTTCATATCCACGTCACATATAGATTCAAATAAGAGTCAAAAGCATAATTTATTTTCAAATCAGCATTATGTAAATAATTTCTACTAGACTGACCTCAAGTATTTTGAAATACTCCTGACTTCAAGTATTTTATTTTGTTAGAATATTGTATTATATTTATAATATCTCTTGTTATTTAGAGAATTATGATACAAATTCAATGAGGTGGAAAGAAATATCCGTTCTAAATGTCTAATAACTAGGAAGAGCATTATTCATAAAACCTCTAAGTTATTTAATCACTGCTTTTTTTGCATTTTTGGACAGCACACCAAGCTTTCGTACAGCAATGAGGTTGAAGGCCATAAAATGATACCTACAGGGTTTATGTGAGTTTAAGGACATTAGAAGTCATAAATAACATGTCTTAAAATTTAGATAAATAAAACAAAGGGCTAAATAATTTCTATAATGTCATATCATCAAACAAAAATGTGAAGTGATTGAATACCTTGGAAACGGAATGAAAAGAGTTTGTAATTTAGGCAGCTATTGATTATGTAGAGTATGGGTAGAAAAGGGGATCATAATTTTATTTTTGTTTCATTCAGTAATTGTGATATGCTTAAAAGAGAAATGATCATTTATTTTACCAGATTCCTGAATAATCACCAAATTGGTGACTGTGGATGTATCTTGTTTATACAATTGAAATGGTTTTATTGGGAAACAGTCATTTATATTTTTAGCAACTATTACTCAAAATTTTTCTGAAAGAATGAACATATGTGGTTTGTTATCTGGCTTTCACGATTCAAAATCACTTCATTTTTAAGAAATTTTTCTTCCTTGTGATGATATTTAAAACTATTTGTATATCTAAGAATGTTTAGGAAATTTTGTTCACAATTATATGATCTATAAATAATGATGAAAGGACATTGAGTATTGGTTTTTAAATTATCCTGAAATTTTTAACTTTTTATTTTGGACCAAAAAGTAAATCCTAATAATTAAACAATAGTAAAATGAACTCCTAATGTCTCCCTGATGTTATATATATATGTATGTATGTGTATATATATATATATATACACACACACATATATATATACATACATATATATACATATACGTATATACATATACATATATATACATATACATATACATATATATACATATATATATATATATATACACACCAACAGTATTAAACTCATGTATTTAAACTTTGTGATATGTTTAAACTTATTGTAGTTATATCTTGGCTAATGGTTAAATTGTTTCCTATTTGGCCACTGAGAAATTCTTCAAGTCGGCTTCTAAGTATTTTGGTATGACTGTTTTGGTGTTTTTGATAGTTTCCTTACCATTTGGTATGCCATCTTGAACATTTCTTATTAGTAAAATCAGCCATTTATTAAGGAACTCTCATTCTTTTTAGTGAGACATAATATTTCAATTTGAGTGATAATTGTGTGTTTCTTCTAGATTGATTATTTGTCTAGGAATTTTAGTGGATAGCATTTTTTTAGATACAATACATTATAAAGAAAAAATAAGATAAAATACATCATGAGTTTATTCTGTCTTCTTTTTCCCATGCTGAGAATCCCGATTCTCAATAATGAGGAATGATAAATTTACAATACCATGTAATTTCCTCATTTACTTTTTCTAACTTACATAATAATCTCAGAATGTCAATATTAACATTACCACAGATGATATGATTTCTAAAATAATTTTAAGATACAAATTTCATTTTGCAGTTATTTTTGTCCTTAGAATATACCTACTAAAGATGTATAATCTATGAATATATTTAAAGTTAGTTGGAATAGTTTGTTTCAGTGTAGTTATATCAACAACTGGATACACTTTCATTCTTTGTTTGTGGTATAAACCTTCATGCTAGATAGTCCCCCAAAATGGCCTCCATAGATTCTTTTCTTGCTGGACATATGTGCCACTCTTCTTTTGAGAGGTGGAGTTTATTTTCCCACACCTTGGATCTGGATTGGTCTTATGACTGCATTAATCAGTAGAATGTAGCAGAAGTGAGTTCTGGGGATTTCGGAGCCCAGGACTTATGAGAACTAACAGCTTTTGTTTTCTGCTTTCTTCTTCTTAAGTCTTCTTGGACTTCTTCTCAGGCTTGAGAAAGTACAAGAAGTCATGATGATAGTCCTCTCAAGGAGAAGAATCAAGACCTCTGGTAAGAGTCCCAGCTAAGCTCCCTGTAGATGGCAGGTAACAGCATGAATGGAACCATTTTGGACCCTGAAGGTCTTCCAGTATCCCCAAGCCAGACCCTACTATTCTGTATTTTCATAAAGTAAATTTAAAAAATTGTCATATGTTTCCTGAAGTTACAATACTTGGAGCTTCTCTTTTCCTTACTTCAGTTGACACTGTTTTTTCAGTTTGGATTCTATGTCCAGAAGTTAGTTTTCCATCAACGTTTGACTTTATCCTAGAAGATAGCTTCAGTTGATTAATTTTGAAAATTTGTAAGACTCTAAATTAACCTCACACCTGACCGTGGACCCCTTGTGCCAAGATGTAAAATGTAAAAATCTTCCGCCCTCCCCAGTTTGCAATTGCTGATTCTCAGATCGGCCCCTCACACTTTCGGTGAGTAATTACTGGCAGTTTGGGGGTTCTTCTGTTTTAAGATTCAGAGGACACCTCGTTCCTTCCATCTACTTCCCCTAACTTTAGTATTGTCATCATTTTCCCAGTTGTATTTTGGGATTTGGGGGGAGGTGACATCATTCTTGCTATTGTGTGTTCAATCAACTCATTGATTGTGAAGAACAGGTAACATAAAAGAGGATTTAAAAGGAAACGAGAAAGACTTGAATTATAATTTTACTTTTGCCACTTCCTAGCTATGTGAACTTGTAGAAATTTCTTAGTATCACTAAAGCCTAATTTTCTCTTTTACAAATGGGGATAATAATGGACTTTGCCTCATAGTATTATTGTAATGGAGACAGTACAGGATGTACCTGATACCCACTTAACACAGTGAACAACACATGGTAAGCATTCTGTAACTTTCCCCACACTTATTACTTATAAGTAGTTTCAAATGTATCTATGAGAGTCCTAAATTTAAGGATAGATCACATTGGAGTGCCTGGGTGGCTCAGTAGGTTAAGTGTCCGACTTCAGCTCAGGTCATGATCTTGTGGTTAGTTTGAGCCCCACATCAGGATATGTGCTGACAGCTCAGAGCTTGGAGCCTGCTTTAGATTCTGTGTCTCCCTCTCTCTGTCCCTCCCCTGCTTGTTCTCTCTCTCTCTCTCTCTCTCTCTTTCTCTCTGAAATAATAAATGAATAAACTTAAACAAACAAAAAAAAACAGTAGCTCACATCTAGGAATAGTACAGAAAAGGTGAATAATTATTTTACTCTCTTCCACCTGCTGATACATTGAACACTTTCATCAAAAAAGGCCCAGAATAAGGGCAACTGGGTGGCTCAGTCAGTTAAACGTCCCACTGTTAGTTTCAACTCAGGTCATGATCTCACGGTTCCTGAGTTGGAGCCACACTTGGGTCTCTGTGCTGACAGTCCAGGCCTGCTTGGGATTCTCTCTCTCCCTCTCTCTCAAAATAAATAAATAAACTTAAAAAAAAGGCCTAGAATAGCAGGAGAAACATGCTATGTAAAACAGTAACTATCAGGGTAGTTACTGCTGTCATTGAGCACCTATGTTGTGTCTAGTGTTATGCATATATTCATACATTTAATCCCTAATGTGGCCTCTAAAGCAGGGTATTAGCATTCCCACCTTCATGGGCAGATTCCTCCATTAGAGGAATCTGATAAACTCCCCAAGTTAAGCACATGGAAATTTGATGTCCTCTCACTTGACTTCCAAAGGACTCCATGCTACTCTTAACACCAGCAACAATGGAAGGAGCTTAGCTTCAAGGAAAGAGGAACTTAGCCTATTGGGGAGAAGAGTAGATTTGGATGCTATTTGCAAATATTCAAAACTTTTCATAAGAAGGAGGAATTAGATTTAGTCTGAGGTGCTTTTTAGGACATAACTTGTCCAGTGGTTAGGAGGGAACTGAGGTGATGATTAGACAAGAGCAAATTTTCTATCCTATGAGTATCTGAAAATTGGATGGGCTGCCTTGAGAAGTGATGTTACCCATCATTGGCTATGCCTTGTGTTGTTGGAGATGCTGTAAAAAGTGTGCATGTGTCAAGTGGGCCTGGATGACCTCTTGGTTCCCTCCTACTTAGAAAGGCTGTCACTGTAAGTACTGCTGCAAGCATAACAGAACCCCAGAAAAAAGTAGTTCCAACTTTGAGGCACTTGAGGTTAGTTTAGATAGTCTAAACAGCAACCAGTAGTCTATACTGAAAGTATCCTCTCTTATGTTCAAATTGCCACTCTTCAGAGTTTTTTTTAAACTCTGAAATTATATAGATGTAATATCAGCTAACATTTGGAGTGTTTACTATTTGCAAGATCTAATGATTCTAAGAGCTTCACCTGAATTAAATTATTTAATATTCCTAACAACTTCACAAGGTAGAAATAATTATCATTTTACAGATGAGGACATCAAGGCATATCAAGGATAAATAGCCTGTCAAGTGTTACAAGGTTAGTAAATGAAGGAGAAAGGATTTGAACCTAACTAGCCTAACTCCAGAATCCACACTCCAACTATACAATGGAGGTGATGATGATAATAATAGAATTAATACTAGCTACCAAGAGCTAAATAGTTTCTAATTTTGTATAGCTAAATTTTATACCATTCTTCTGATACTCGTTCTCGTTTTACTCTTATCCATACATCTAGGAAACTTAGCTGAAGAAAGGAAGCCATAGCACAGTCATGTATTTTGTCTCCACAAATGGTAAATGGATGAAGGATTTGAGGCCAGGAGAGTGTAATTTTATTTATTTATTTATTTATTTATTTATTTTAATGTTTATTTATTTTTGAGAGAGAGAGGGATACAGCACAAGTGGGGGAGGGACGGAGAGAGAGACACACACACAGAATTCAAAGCAGGCTCCAGGCTCTGAGCTGTCAGCACAAAGCCCAATGCAGGGCTCAAACCCATGAACCATAAGATCATAACCTGAGCCAAAGTCAGATGCTTAACTGACTTAGCCACCCAGGTGCTCCCAGAGTGTGTAATTTTAAAGTCTCTGTGCTTAAATCAGTGCTTTCCATATAATTTTGTGCAGCTGTGGTCTACCTGCCCCACTGAATTATTTCCTTTTGGGTAATCCAACTCTCTCTCTCTCTCTCCCTACCCTAGAAAAACCTTCCTTCAGATACCCATCCATGCCAATGTGACAAACAGGCAGCCCCAAAGCAAATCAGCACATATGCACTTAAGAGGTGACTCTGCCTCATGGGCTCACTCATATGGTCCTGTTCTGGTTGTCCTTTAAGCTCTGTGCCCGTTACTGGATGGCATCATCTTTCAGGCAAGGTTATTTGCATTTATTAGAGTTCAAGACTCTTACGTGAAGGAAAGACAAAGACTTGTGAAATTTTAGTATGAATCAATTTCTTATTTTATTTTGCCAACACCACAGAATTCATAAGAGGCTAACATTTAGATAATTTATTATATGTAAATCTAGCTCTGACTGGAAAATCCCTTTCACTGCTACCTTAATACGACTTGGTGATATTTATCTTCAATCATTTTTCCTTTACATCATTAGCACTCTGTTTTTAATAGCCAACACTTAGTCAAGTTAATTTAAAGGTTCACTGTCCAGATGTTGCATTTCATGAAAAATAGTGAAAGAAAATAGAGCTCTCATTTCTTTCCTAGTGTAATTTCAGAGGCTGAGGTACTGAGTACTAACTGCTTGCAGAATGTGCACAGTCCCTTAGAGACTCTGGTGGCCAGGACAATCTTACCACTATGTTAGTCATGCTAAGCACATTAATAGTGAGTAGTGCTAATAAGACGTTCTGTTTTACCTTTTAATATTTTTCTTTTACCAAAAAAAAATGATGTTGAGTAATAATCTGTTGGCAAAATCTTTCTCCCTGATTTTCTTTGCTGCATTAACTCCTCAAGGTCATGACTAATGACTTTCTCATGACCCTGAGTTTCCTGGGTTTGTTTACTCCAGGTAACTGAAAAGGTTGGATATTTCTACACATATCTTAGTGTCGCAATAATGTCAACTGTCTCAATGGACAGTACCAAAGATTATGAATGAAATTGATAAGGAATATAAAAAATGTGAATGTATAAACACCTTTCTACCATCTGTGCTACTACATGAAGGGATGCCACAGGCAATGCTATTCAAAGTGGAATTCAAATGAAATTTGAATCATATGACATTTTTGCAACAGGTTTTCCATCCTTGGAAATGCCATAGTCCAATATTAAAATTAATTTGCATTCTTTAAAAACAAACAGACTGGCATAGGCAACAGCATATTATCCTGGATGAGGATAAGAAATTGCCTTGGGATTTGTAATTTGTCTTGAATAACACACACACACACACACACAACACAGACACACACACACACACACTGTCTTGTGAAAATCAAGAATTGTTATATTTCTTTTTGTTAGTTTATATATCATATATCTTAATTTCTACATCATTATGTAAGTCCAAACTATCAACCTTAAAACAGCTAGTTATTTTACCAGCAAGATGGGTTTGTTTAGGAACAGCAAAGGACTTGTAATTGGGGACATGCAAGCTATGACTAACCATAGGCAAGTCAGGAGATCTAAGGAGAAGAACATTATTTTATAGAGAAAAGGAGGAAGTTGGGAGGGGCTGCTTTGGAAAAAAAAAGTCCACTAAAGGAAAGCAAGAGTTCAGAATAGTAATTGTGTTTCATTCGCTAAGTTGTGGCATTTTCTTATTGGCTGTGCTTTTGTCCAACAAGGAAAAATTCTTCCTTCCTCTTGCTGGAATAGTAAGATAGGCTTGTTCTCTTTGGAAATGCAAAGGATAGTCTTATCCTGTTGGAGTCAGCAGTTGAAGAGCAAGAGAGGTAGAGGTTTCCTTTCTGGCCTTCCAACTCCATTTTAAATGAGTTTTTCTTTATTCAGTTTAACAAAACTAATTCAAGGCTTACATACCTTAAAAATTCCACTTGTAGAGGGGCGCCTGGGTGGCGCAGTCGGTTAAGCGTCCGACTTCAGCCAGGTCACGATCTCGCGGTTCGTGAGTTCGAGCCCCGCGTCAGGCTCCGGGCTGATGGCTCAGAGCCTGGAGCCTGTTTCCGATTGTGTCTCCCTCTCTCTCTGCCCCTCCCCCATTCATGCTCTGTCTCTCTCTGTCCCCAAAATAAATAAAAACGTTGAAAAAAAAATTTCCACTTGTAGGAACCACACAAGAGAATAGTTAATGGTGAATCACAGACCGAGGCTCAGATTCCAGATAAAGGTTAGGTCACAATATTGAAGGGGAAATGAGGGTCAGGAAACCTAATATGGATCAGAAACCAAAGGCAGGCAAGAACTTAATTATGAGTCAGGGAGCACTGTCATTTCTATAATAAGCACCCCAGGAATCAGAGAATAGGAAGTCCTATATAGGGTCTAAGGGTGTTAACTTTAAATCCCAGCCTACATAGCCAAAGGCAAGTGATTTAATCTCTCTCAGGCTCATATTCCTCATGCTAAGTAGGAATCACAACACTTCTTTGCAGGCCATTCTGAAAATTAAGTGAGTAAATGAGTTTCAAGTGTCAGACAAATCATAGAAACTCAATAATGGTTATTTTCTCTAACCAAGATCAAAGCAGAAGAAGGAAAAGAAGTACAAGTTGAGATAGTAGCTTGTACTTCAGCAATTTATCATGGGGTGTTCTACAGTCTCTAGATTATTCACAACCAGTTTTGTTCAACTCAAACCACTGAGTTGCTTAAAGTAGCTTGTGTTCCCTAGGAGAAGAATTTCAATAGTGAGTCCTGGTAGCGGACGGATGACACCTATGAATGAAGGGAATGGATACTCAAAGAGTATGGCTTGTTGATTTTGTACTTTGTACCAGCTGACAGACTTCTCACAACTCCAGGAAGCAATGCTGTGATGCCACGAGGGAGGTTTTAAGAGAAACCAACATGTTCAAAATCAAGTTAAAGGCAGAGCTGGAATTGAATGAGTGGTTCTTAACATATCTCTGACATTTTTATAGAATCACAGACCCACATAATGTTAGAAATGACAGTTACTGTAATAATCATTTAGTTCCAAAACCAATATCAATAACAACCAAAAGCAACATGTTTGATTAGGATATAAATGATCACTTTAAAACATAAACTATGAATAACTGAAAATTGTTTAGAATTTAAAAGAACTAATGAACCTGAGTGCCTTCTCACTGCCAAACAATTGTTAAGACTCTTCGCCACAACAGAGAAGATATTTGCAAATGACATATCAGATAAAGGGTTAATATCCAAAATGTGTAAAGAACTTATCAAACTAAACACCGCAAAAACGAATAGATGATTTTCCAAAGAAGACATCCAGATGGCTAACAGACAAGTGAAAAAAAAATGCTCAACATCACTCACCAGAATAATATAAATTGAAACCACAATGAGATACCACCTCACACCTGCCAGAATGGCTGAAATTAACAACTCAGGAAATAACAGATGTTGGCGAGGATGTGGAGAAAGAGGAAACTTCTTGCATTGCTGATGGAATGCAAACTGGCATAGACACTGTGGAAAACAATATGGAGGTTCCTCAGAATATTAAAAATAGAACTACCCTATGATCCAGTAATTGCACTACTGGGTATTTATCCGAAGGAATCAAAAATGCTGATTCTAAGGGGCACATGCACCTCGATGTTTATCATAGCACTATCAGCAATAGCCGAATTATGAAAAGAGCCCAAATGCACATTGACTGATGAATGGATAAAAAAGATGTGGTGCATATATATATATATATATATACAGTGGAATATTACTCAATGATCAAAAAAATGAAATCTGGCCATTTGCAACAACATCGATGGAACCAGAGGGTATTATGCTAAGGGAAATAAGAGAAAGATGAATATCATAAGATTTCACTCATATGTGGAATTAAAAAAAAATCAGATGAACAGAGGGGAGCGGAAGGAAAACTGAGATAAAACAGAGAGGGAAGCAAACCATAAGAAACTCTTAAATACAGAAAAGAAAACTGAGGGTTGCTGGAGGGGAGGTGGGGGAGATGGGCTAAATTGGTGATGGGCATTAAGGAGGGCACTTGTTGGGATGAACACTAGGTATTATATGTAAGTGATGAATCACTGGGTTCTACTCCTGAAACCAATACTATACTGTATGTTAATTAACTTGAATTTAAATACATTAAAAAATAAAAAAATAAAAAGGCTCTTTGCCATAACTAAAGCTAGTTATGCCTTCACTTGTATTCTCCTCTTGATGAAGTGTTATTCTAATTCAGTTATCAAGATTTCAGGATTTAAATGGAAGACTGAGTCTGAAAGACTTTGCTTTTCCATGAGAAATTCTCAGTCACTGAGATAAATTCAGTGACCTTATCAGAGAAGTCTAGATATGACTCCTGATATCTACTGACTTAATCACAAACAAGGCCTCTGCAGCTGTAACAGAAACTTCCTCTTACAGATAAAAATTTGCAGCGTCAGCCCCAGCCTCAGTCCAGCCTCCCACCCAGAACCCTCTCAGGAACAGACCATACTCCCGCCCCAGCCCTAGGCTCAGTCTTACATGTAGGCCCAGAGCTAATCCAGAACTAGGCATAATCTCAAACCCAGATTTAGGATTAGGCTTTGTCTCAGCCATGGCTTCAGACTTCAAGTCTAGCCTAAGATCTGGACCTAGACCCAGGCCCAGACCCAGGCCTAGCCCATGACCTACTCACAGGCCCACCATAGGCCCAGACAAGGCCTGGCAAATGATTCAGCCAGAGGCCCAGCCAGAAGCCCAGACCCTGACATGGGCTTCACAGCCTGGCTCTTGAGATCTAATCTCTTTTCTTTGCCCTATTGCCTAAGGATTCACATCTATGCTAAGACAAACATTGTCTGTTTTTAAGATCATTGAATGGTATGCAGATAGAGAATATTTGAACATATTTATTTATTTTTTTAAATCCAAAGAAAATCAGGCCAATTTTTCATTTTTTGTAAATTCTGTAAGAAGGTACACTGGTATCTTTTTGTTATTTTGTTTCTGTTTTGGTTTTTGCTTTACATTTGAAAACTTCATGGTTAAACCTTCCTCATAGGTGTCTTAATATTTTTACTGAGTGTGCTACCTGACTCTCTACCTAAACTGTGGTTAGTTTTGTGAGCCTGGACACCGAGAGTACGTGGTTCATGTTAAGCTAGTGGCACTGATTCTGTTTGGCTTTACTGCATAGAGCTCTAGGATCAATGGAGGTGGGGAGGGGTGCTGAAACCTCCCATTCCCAGACACACACAAACCTCTAAAGTCTAGTCCTGTGTCCTATGAGTCTCCTTCTCCTAGTGACAGATTGAATCTCTGTCTCTTTTGACTGAGAAAACTGCCCGTAAATCATCATGCCTTCTTCCTCTTGGGGTTGCTAATCTGAAAGCTTGGTAGTCTTTGCATTTTCAAAATTTGCTCCTTAATTAAACTTTATTTCTCATAACCCTGGCACTTACAATAGTAAGCCTTGGCTTTCAATATTCTTATTTATGCAATAAGGATTTTTTAAGCCATGTGTAGGAACCAACTGACAATTTGTTTTCAACTCTATCTATTCCCCTTCTATAGCAATAAATGCCTAGATTCCATTATTGGGACATTGAGACCATTTTAAAAGGTGGTAGAAAGTTTCAGATATCAATCATTCTATCACATATTCATTCTACCACATTTATTCCTCTATGCTGTCTTCAAATACTATTTACTTTAGTTCATTCTTAAGACTGTTCTATACTTTTCTAGAATTTGGAAACTATTGTCTTTGCTCAGAATCCATTTCTTGAAAACATCTCCATGATGTGTGGATCTTTGAAAGATTTCTCATCTCCATCCACTGGAGGTTACTGTGTATTTATGTAGAAGGCCTATGAGAGTTTTCTCCATTTCTCTGGGTAGTCAATTCCAGATTGTTTTCATGCTCTTCTCTTTTCTTGAGGGGATGACATAATTTTTTTTTTTTTGAAGGGATTCAATACACATTGACGTATACAGAAGGACTAATGTGTCTACTTCTTTTCCTCAGTCCTATGCTGGGTCTACTGCCATATTGTTCATCAAACTCTAGCCCACTTATACCCACTATCATAGCATCTTCAGCCCCCTCTACTTTTCCTCTGCCATGTCAAAGGTCACTTCCTATCCTTCTTATCCTACCTATAAGGTGTGTACAAAGTCCCAGTCAGCTCTCTTGTCCCCTTTTCAAGGATACAGAAAAATTCTAACACTCTTCTGCACTAGGCCAAACTGTGAGAAACTTAGGATAGGATATCTGTGACCATCTCTAATGACACATCTCTGATTCTACTCTTCTATCACTAGGCAACAATGATGTTGTCTGGAAACATGTACATTCAGGGGACTTGACTTTGAGAGTTGCACTCCCTCAGGCTTCATAGAAAACTTGCCTCCTCTGATTGCAAACCCCTACCAAATCCATCTATGGTCTTCATTTACCCCACCCAGAGCTTGGCTAAGCTGAGGGTGGGGCACAATATACCATCTCAGTCACCTTCAGCTTCCAAACTCTAGCCCCTTCCTCTCCAACAATACTTATCCCACTTACATGTTAAATTTCATCTTCTTTTGTGTGGGAAAACACTCTTATCTCAACATGCATTTCTCCCCAACTTTATTCTCAAGATTTCATGGTCAGCAATCTCCAGGGGCTTAGCCTTTTGTTGCCTAAAAAGTCCTCTGTGATCTCAAAAAACTTGGCTTTTATAAGGTGTTGGCTTTCAAAATGCCTGACTCATAGGAGTTTTAACATATCTCTTGAGGAACTCAATTGATTTCCTCTTTCTCAGCTGCATATGACCTTCTCTGAGAGACTGAAAGCCACTTACTTGGTGGGTAGAAATTGAGGCAGCAGCCAGAAAGTGTAGGAGAAAAAAGTGGTTATTTTTCTCCTAATTGTATCCCATAACAATGAGAAGAAAGCAGACCACCAGGTACTTGGTAGCTGCTTAAAACGTTATCATTTTCACCATTCCTCAAATCACTAAATACAACATCTGCATTATTCCTAAGATCTCTATTCCATGAGTCTACTCCATGAGTCTCTATTTCAATGAGTCAAATGGCCATCTCTTTCCTGTAAACAGAAAACTGGGAAATTTTTTTTCTACTAGATGGCCATATATCCTATCAAAATTCCTAAGCTAATAAACAAAGAAATTAAAAGCAACATCAATACAGGAAAAGAAAACAAAATCAGTATACATTCTAAATTCTACAATTAAAAAATCACCATGTCCAACCATGTCCTACAGTTTGTATCATCTATGGGTTAGCAGACTGCTACAAAAGTCACTGCACACAGAAAATATGGTCTCTTTTGAGATGTGGTCTTCTTCCCACTGTCTGCCAATATCATGTATTTATCAGTTTTTACTACTCTTGTCTACGGTATTCTGAACCATGTGAGTGTAGCTTTCTGTCTCCTATAGTGCTACTCCAAGCCATCAACCAGAACAATAAAACTATATCTATTTTGCATTAGTTAGGGTAAAACCTCAGTTGCTATCACAAAGGACCCAAACAACCCTGCGGTCCAAAGAAATTAACTTTTTTTGCTCAGGTGACAGTCTGGCAGAAACAGGACAAGACAGGTAGGTGACTGCTCAATGAGGTCATTCAGAGACACAGGTTTCTATTACCCCATTGCTCTGCATTTCTTGTGATTTTACCCACATCTACGTGGACAAATATCATTCACATCTTCCCCGTCTATGTTATACCTTGCAGGAAGGAAAGAATGGAGAGTACAAAAGCTTTCCTTTTAAAGAAGGAAGCACACATCGCTTCCACTCCTTTCCATTGTCTAGAACTCAATCTCATCCTCAATCTTGGCTATAAGATGAGAAATATAGTTTTTTCTTGGTAGCCAAGGGCCCAGCTAAAACTCATGATGTTTTATTACTAAAAAAGATAAGGGGAGAATTGCTGTAGTGGGACAAATAATATCTCTGGCACCAGCTGTTAGTACTAGCAACTGAAACCCGAAGGCGTTCTTTCTGCTCCAGTCAGCAAGAAGGAGTCTTTGATCAGAGAAAACTCCAGTGCAGTATTTCTCAACCTTGGCACTATTGATAGTTTGGACCAGATAATTCCTTTTTGTAGAATTACAAAAGGTTGGGGGAGTGGGACTGTTCTCGCATATTTAGCAGAATCATTGGCCTCTACCCACTAGATAGTAGTAGCATCCCCGCCGTCATCTGTGACAAACACAAATGTCTCCAGGTATTGCCACATATGCCCTGGGAGACAAATTAGTTGTGACTGAGAAGCACTATGCTAGCTGTAAGGTGCCACCTAGGAGAGCCTCTTCTTTTAAGGCATTTTTCCTTTGTTTTCAAATAAGCTATCCCTGAATATCAGAATTTTAAAAAGGAGTCAAGTTAGTCTTATTCCCCCATCATATTTACTCAATTAACACATATCTGTTAAACACATACTAAATACTAAATAACAGACCTCATGCTGATTGATGGGCAAATACAGAGATGAATTAGGAACCAGGTCCTCAGAGCCGCATTGTCTCATAAGGACGATAATATATGTAAACTAGTATACAGATAAATACAGATAAATAAAGCAATAATACATGATAAATATTTATTTACATTTTATTTATTTATAAATTTTTATTTACTTATAAATATTTATACAGATAAATAAAGATAAATAAAGCAATGATACATGATAACAAGTGAGACATGCCCTCATTTTACCAACTTTTTTAGAATGTTCCTGCTGTCAGTATGGCTGAGATGGCAGTTTTTATTTTGTTTGCTGTCAGGGTGACTGAGCTATCATCTGAACCTTGTGTTTTCCCCACGTTTTGACCTTAAAATGTCCTCTTATAAACTTCCAGAAGCTGTTCGCTGTTCTCATTACCTCAGGTGTTCCCTCCTTACTTCCATTAGAAACTGACTTAGAAAAAAGAAAATGATGTGGTTGCCTGAAGATCCATTTAAGACTATGGTACTTCATATTTTAGTCTGGGATCCTTCCGTTGCAAGTAACAGAGGCTTATAAAAGTACCTTAGGCAAAATGGAGAAACTTATTAAAAGGTTATAGAGTTATTTCTATCTTATTTCTTCCATTTTCCCAGAGGAAGAAAGTACATTCAGATTTTATGAGAAACCATTCTAGTGTTCTATCGATAAAAGCTGGTAGAGGACTGGTTTTACCAGCTTTCATCAAATTCAGCATGGATAAATCTAGTATTTACCTTCAGAATATGGAGACAATATGTATCTACTGGCCTGAGTCCTGAAACTTGAGCTGCAATTTGGGAAAACATGAAAATTGCCCTAAAGTATGTTTTCCTTACTAGTCTGTTTCTTTAACTAGGATGTATTGATCTTTAAAATATAAAATAAAATCCTTTCACTTAGTAGGGTCACTCTTGTAACTGGTTATGCAAATGTTAACTAATGTAAAAAACTTTCATTTCCATTTTGCTTTTTATCTAATATAATTAGTATGCTTCTATTAATTTTACTTAACTTGTGAAATGAACAAGAGAGGCTAGTACAGAATTCACACTGAAGACTTATGCCAAAAAATTAACCAAAGAATTTACACCAAAATATAATTTATTGAAGATCTACTCTCTTTTAGATATCCTAGTTTCTGAGTGCTTCCCTTCTCTTCTTGATGTTTACACATTAGAGAATTCTATTTTGAAGTTATAGTAGGCATGAAATTGTCTTTTTCCACTCTGCCCCACTCACCCTTAATACATCTGCTAAATTACTGTGACTAGAGAATCTGCTTCCAGAGAAACTTCTAAATAGGCAAACCCCACAAAACTCCATCTCCCTGACCAACCTAAATTGGTCTAAAATTTTAATACTAAAAAGTGAATATTAATTATAGTGATAATATGTTCTAATTACAGAACACAGCTATACTTACCCACATGATAATAAGACTGATAGATATCTGAAGACCCAAGAAGTCATTTTCAACATAGCTTAGCTTGTGTTTCCAAATGACAGAATCCTGAAGTGTAGACAATTTTGATTTTAGTTACTCCTTAGAATGCACGCAATAGAGGGAGAGAATAATAGGAAAGCCATCTGATAGGATGTGGAATGTGTAACTCTCTAGAGTGGGAATTGGTTGTTGGAGAGGGGTACAGTATAGGACATAATTATGAGACACTTCACCTTTTAAGTATGGTTGAAAAGCCATCAGACCATACTAAAGACCCTGTAACCATCACAGAACTAACTTTGGGAATCCAAATGAGTCTTGAGAAATCTAGAAAGATTAAAAATAGATATTGACTGTAATATACTAATGAACTAAATCTGATCAATGTATCTTTATGTTAGTATGCCATAGGCTTTCTGGCAGACAGTGGTTCTATTGTTAAAGAATGGCTATTAGAAGGCCCTAAATAGTGTTAGTTCTGCTATGCCTTGGCCTCTGTTAATTATATAACAGACATCATTTCTTATCAAGGGAAATTTTGTCCTATCTGCTAGCTTCCACCCAGTATATTTATATTCTATTTATTTATTTATTATTTATTTATAATTTACATCCAAGTTAGTTAGCATATAGTGCAGTAATGATTTCACAAATAGATTCCAGTGATTTATCCCCTATGTATAACACCCAGTGCTCATCCCAACAAGTGTCTTCCTTAATGCCCCTTGCCCATTTAGCCCATGCCACCAACCCAGCCCCTCCAGCAACCCTCAGTTTGTTCTCTGTACTTAAGAGGCTTTTATCTTTTTGTTCCCCTCACTGTTTTTATATTATTTTTGCTTCCCTTCCCTTATGTTCATCTGCTTTGTATCTTAAATTCCACATATGAGTGAAATCATAAGATATTCGTCTTTCTCTGACTGACTTATTTTGCTTAGCATAATTCCCTCTAGATCTATCCACATTGTTGCCAATGACAGGATTTCATTCTTTTGGATTGCCAAGTAATACTCCATTGTGTATATATGGAGTGTATATATATATATATACATATGTACATATGTACATATATATGTACATATGTATATATGTATATATACACCATATCTTTATCAATTCATCTGTCATTGGACATTTGGGCCCTTGCCATACTTTGGCTATTGTCGACAGTGCTGCTATAAACATTGGGTGCATGTGCCCCTTCAAAACAGCACATCTGTATCCCTTGGATATATACCTAGTAGTATAATTGCTGGGTAGTAGGGTAGTTCTATTTTTAATTTTTTGAGGAATCTCCATACTGTTTTCCAGAGTGGCTCCACCAGTTTGCATTCCCACCAGCAGTGTAAGAGGGTTCCCCTTTCTCCACATCTTTGCCAACATCTGTTGTTGCCTGAATTGTTAACGATAGCCATTCTTACTGGTGTGAGGTGATATATCATTTTGGTTTTGATTTGCATTTCCATAATGATGAGTGGTGTTGAGCATTTTTTCATGTGTCTGTTAGCCATCTGGATGTCTTCTTTGGAAAACTATCTATTCACATCTTTTGCCCATTTCTTCAATGCATTATTTGTTTTTTGAGTGCTGAGTTCTTTATAGATTTTGAATACTAACCCTTTACCTTATATGTCATTTGCAAATATCTACTCCCATTATGTTGGTTGACTTTTAGTTTTTCTGACTGTTTCCTTTGCTGTGCAGAAGCTTTTTATCTTGATGAGGTCCCCATAGTTCATTTTTGCTTTGGTTTCCAGAGACATGAAGTTGCTGCAGCCAAGGTCAAAGAAGTTTTTTTGCCTGCTTTCTCCTCTAGGATTTTGATGCCTTCCTGTTTTGTGTTTAGGTCTTACATCTGTTGTGAGTACCTTTTTGTGTATGGTGTAAAAAAAGTGGTCCAGGTTCATTCTTCTGTATGTCACTGTCCAGTTTTCCCAGTACCACTTGTTGAAGAGGCTGTCTTTATTCCATTGGATATTCTTTCCTGCTTTGTCAAAGATTAGTTGGCTATACGTTTGTGGGTCCATTTTGGGGTCTCTATTATGTTCCATCGATCTGAGTGTCTCTTCTTGTGCCAGTACCATACTGTCTTAATGACTACCGCTGTGTAGTATAGCTTGAAGTCTGGGATTGTGATGCCTCCTGCTTTGGTTTTCTTGTTCAAGATTGCTTTTGCTATTCGGGGTCTTTTCTGGTTCCATAAAAATTTGGGGATTATTTGTTCTAGCTCCGTGAAGAATGCTGGTGTTATTTTGATAGGGATTGCATTGAATAAGTAGTTTGCTGTGGGTAATACTGACATTTTAACAGTATTTGTTCTTTCAATACAGGAGCATGGAATATTTTTCCACTTTTTTGTGTCTTCTTCAATTTCTTTGATATATTGTCTATAGTTTTAAGTGTATAGCTTTTCATCTCTTTCAGGTTATTTCTAGGAATTTTATGGTTTTTGGTGCACTTGTAAATGGGATCGATTCCTTGATTTCTCTTTCTGTTGCTTCTTTAGTGGTGTATAGAAATGCAACCGATTTCTGTGCATTGATTTTATATCCTGTGACTTTGCTGAATTCATGGGTCAGTTCTAGCAGTTTTTTTGTGGTATCTTTTGGGTTTTCCATATAGAGTATCATGTCATCTGGGAAGAGTGGAAGTTTGACTTCCTCTTGCTGATTTGGAGGCCTTTTGTTCCTTTGTGTTGTCTAATTGCTGAGGCTAGGACTTCCAATACTATGTTGAATAACAATGGCAAGAATGGACAACGCTGCTGTGTTCCTGACCTTAGGGGGAAAGCTCTCAGTTTTTCCTCATTGAGGATGATATTAGTGGTGGGTCTTTCATATAAGGCTTTTATATCTTGAGATATGATCCTTCTAACCCTATTTTCTTGAGGGTTTTTATCAAGAAATGATGCTGTATTTTGTTAAATGCTTTCTCAGCAACTATTGAGAGGATCATGCAATTCTTGTCCTTTCTTTTATTGATGTAATGTATCACATTGATTGTTTTGTGGATATTGAACCAGTCCTGTATCCCAGGTATAAATCCCACTTGGTTGTGGTGAATAATGCTTTTAATCTACTGTTATATCCAGTTGGCTAGTATCTTGTTGAGGATTTTTGCATCCATTTTCATCAGGGAAATTGGTCTGTAGTTCCCCTTTTTAGTGAGGTCTTTGGTTTTAGAATCAAGGTATTATGGGCTTCATAGAATGAGTTTGGAAGTTTTCCTTTCATTTCTATTTTTTGGAACATCTTCAAAAGAATAGATGTTAACTCTTCTTTAATTGTTCGGTAGACTTCCCCAGGGAAGCCAAGCAGCCCTGGACTCTTATTTTTTGGGAGATTTCTGATTACTGATTTGATTTCTTTACTGGTTATGGGTCTGTTCAGATTTTCTATTTCTTCTTCTTTCAGGTTTGGTAGTTTATATGTTTCTAGGAATTTGTCCATTCCAGATTTCCCATTTTATTGGTGTATAATTGCTCATAATATTCTCTATTATTATTTGCATTTCTGCAGTGTTGGTTATGATCTCTTCTCTTTCATTCGTGATTTTATTTATTTGGGCCCTTTCCTTTTTCCTTTTGATCAAACCGGCTAGGGGTTTATCAATTTTGTTAATTCTTTCGAAGAACTAGCTTCTGGTTTCATTGATCTGTTCTACTGTTTTTGTTGTTGTTGTTTCAATAGCATTAATTTCTGCTCTAATCTTTATTATTTCTTGTCTTCTGCTGGTTTAGGTTTTATTTGCTGTTATTTTTCCAGCTCTTTACGGTGTAAGTTTAGGTTGTGTATCTGAGACCTTTCTTCCTTCTTTAGGCGGCCTGGATTCTGGATTGCTATATACTTTCCTCTTATGACCACCTTTGCTGCATCCCAGAGGTTTTGGGTTGTGGTGTTATCATTTTCATTGGCTTCCATATGCTTTTTAATTTCCTCTTTAACTTCTTGGTTAGCCCATTCATTCTTTAGTAAGATGTTCTTTAATATCCAAGTATTTGTTACCTTTCCAAATTTTTTCTTGTGATTAATTTCAAGCTTCACAGCATTGTATGATCTTGATCTTTTTGTACTTGCTGTGGGCTGATTTGTGTCCCAGTATGTGGTCTATTCTGGAGAATGTTCCATGTGCACTGGAGAAGAATGTATATTCCACTGCTTTAATATGACATGTTCTGAATATATATGTTGAGTCCGTCTGTTCCAGTGTGTCATTCAAAACTATTATTTCCTTGTTTATTTTCTGCTTAGATGGTCTGTCCATTGCTGTAAGTGGGGTCTTGAAGTCCTCTACTATTATGGTATTATTATCAGTGAGTTTCTTTATGTATGTGATTAATTGATTTATGTATTTGGGTACTTTCATGTTGGGGGCATAGATGTTTATAATTGTTAGATCTTCTTGGTGGATAGACCCCTTAATTATGATATAATGCCTTTCTTCATCTCTTGTTACAATCTTTATTTTAAAATCTAGATTTTCTGATATAAGTATGGCTACTCTGGCTTTCTTCTGGTGACCATTAGCATCATAGCTGGTTCTCAATCCCCTTACTTTCAGTCTGAAGGTGTCTTTAGGTCTTAAAAGTGTCTCTTGTGAACAGCATATAGATGGATCTTATTTTCTTATCCATTCTGTTACTCTATGTCTTTTGATTGGAGCATTTAGTCCATTGACATTCAGAGTGAGTACTGAAAGATATGAATTTATTGCCATTATGATGCTTGTAGAGTTGGAGTTTCTGGTGGTGGTCTCTGGTCCTTTCTAGTCTTTGTTGCTTTTGGTATTTTTTGTTTCATTTCATCTTTTCTCCCCTCAGAGAGTCCCCCTTAAAATTTATTTCAGGGCTGGTTTAGTGGTCACAAACTCCTTTAATTTTTGTTTGTCTGGGAAACTTTTTATCTCTCCTTCTATTTTGAATGACAGCCTTGCTTGATAAAGAATTCTTGGCTGCATGTTTTTCCAACTCAGCACATTGAATATAACCTGCCACTCCTTTCTGGCCTGCCGAGTTTCTATGGATAGGTTTGCTGCAAACCTGATCTGTCTTCCCTTGTAGGTTAAGGACTTTTTTCCCTTGCTGCTTTCATAATTCTTTCCTTGCTTGAGTATTTTGTGAATTTGACTATGATATACCTTGTTGATGGGCGATTTTTGTTGAATCTAGTGAGAGTTCTCTGTGCTTCCTGGATTTTGATGTCTGTGTCTTTCCCCAAGTTAGGAAACTTTTCTGCTAATATTTGCTCACTTAACCTTCTACCCCTTTTTCTCTCTCTTCATCTTCTGGGATCCCATGATTCAGATGTTATTCCTTTTTAATAAAATTTCTAATGAATTTTCACATTCTTATATCATGCTCTTTTGCCTTAGTTTCCCTCTTTTTTTCTGCTTCATTATTCTGCATAAGTTTGTCCTCTATATCACTGATTTACTGCTCTGCTTCATCCATCCTTTTCACCATGGATCCATTCAAGATTGCATCTCAGCTTTAGCATTTTTCATTTTGTCCTGATTAGATTTTACTTCTTTTATCTTGGCAGAATAGGATTCTATGCTTTTCTCAACCCCAGCTAGTATTCTTATTATTGTGACTCTAAATTCTGGTTCAGACATCTTGCTTGTATCTGTGTTGGCTAAGTTCCTGGCTGTCATTTCTTCCTGTTCTTTCTTCTGGAGTGAATTCCTTCATTTCATCATTTTGGAGGAAGAAAAACAATAAAATAAAAAATTAAAATTATAAACAACACAAAAAAATCAAGCAAAGGATGCTAGATCTTTAGTTTGTTTTGGTCTGGTTGTTGAAATAGCTTGATAGAATAGAAGAAAAAGGGAAAGAAAAGAAAAAAGGAAAAAAGGGAAAACATTTGAAAATTTAAAAAAATGAAACAATAAAATAGAATAAAATGAAATGATGAAAGTAAAACAGAATATGGCACAAAAACAGACACATAGACCAATGGAATAGAATAGAAACTCCAGAACTAGACCCACAAACGTATGGCCAACTCATCTTTGACAAAGCAGGAAAGAACATCCAATGGAAAAAAGACAGCCTCTTTAACAAATGGTGCTGGGAGAACTGGACAGCAACATGCAGAAGGTTGAAACTAGACCACTTTCTCACACCATTCACAAAAATAAACTCAAAATGGATAAAGGATCTAAATGTGAGACAGGAAACCATCAAAACCTTAGAGGAGAAAGCAGGAAAAGACCTCTCTGACCTCAGCCGTAGCAATCTCTTACTCGACACATCCCCAAAGGCAAGGGAATTAAAAGCAAAAGTGAATTACTGGGACCTTATGAAGATAAAAAGCTTCTGTACAGCAAAGGAAACAACCAACAAAACTAAAAGGCAACCAACGGAATGGGAAAAGATATTTGCAAATGACATATCAGACAAAGGGCTAGTATCCAAAATCTATAAAGAGCTCACCAAACTCCACACCCGAAAAACAAATAACCCAGTGAAGAAATGGGCAGAAAACATGAATAGACACTTCTCTAAAGAAGACATGCGGATGGCCAACAGGCACATGAAAAGATGTTCAGCGTCGCTCCTTATCAGGGAAATACAAATCAAAACCACACTCAGGTATCACCTCACGCCAGTCAGAGTGGCCAAATGAACAAATCAGGAGACTATAGATGCTGGAGAGGATGTGGAGAAACGGGAACCCTCTTGCACTGTTGCTGGGAATGCAAATTGGTGCAGCCGCTCTGGAAAGCAGTGTGGAGGTTCCTCAGAAAATTAAAAATAGACCTACCCTATGACCCAGCAATAGCACTGCTAGGAATTTATCCAAGGGATACAGGAGCACTGATGCATAGGGCCACTTGTACCCCAATGTTCATAGCAGCACTCTCAACAATAGCCAAATTATGGAAAGAGCCTAAATGTCCATCAACTGATGAATGGATAAAGAAATTGTGGTTTATATACACAATGGAATTCTACGTGGCAATGAGAAAAAATGAAATATGGCCTTTTGTAGCAACGTGGATGGAACTGGAGAGTGTGATGCTAAGTGAAATAAGCCATACAGAGAAAGACAGATACCATATGGTTTCACTCTTATGTGGATCCTGAGAAACTTAACAGGAACCCATGGGGGAGGGGAAGGAAAAAAAAAAGAGGTTAGAATGGGAGAGAGCCAAAGCATAAGAGACTGTTAAAAACTGAGAACAAACTGAGGGTTGATGGCGGGTGGGAGGAAGGAGAGGGTGGGTGATGGGTATTGAGGAGGGCACCTTTTGGAATGAGCACTGGGTGTTGTATGGAAACCAATTTGTCAATAAATTTCATATAAAAAAAAGAAAGTAAAACAGAATAAAAAATTTATGAAAAAAGGAAGAATAGAGTAGAAAAAATTAAAGAAAAAAAAAATTTTTTAAAGGGGGAAACATAAATGTTTTCTCTTTTTGCATTCAAGAATAAGAAAAGATAAAAAAATTGAGCAGATGGATCGGCAAAAAGAATGGAATACGATTGAAATTACATCCAGTTTCCCCTAGAAGTCAAACCATGAAGCACTTTATAGTCTGTGAACTAAGCAGCTGGAGAAACTTGTAGTGTTCCTCTAGAGCATGGTTAGCACAGTTGGACAGGGCTTGGTGTAATGGCTCCATTCTCCACTAGATGGAGCTGCTTATCTTTCTGGTGTGGATCATTGTGGCCCAGGTACAAGTGTATGCACATGCATGGGAGAGGTGAAAATGGCATCACCCAGCTACCAGTCTCTGGTATCAGAACTCTGTGCTCTCACTGACCAGCAATCAAGCACCCCTCCTTTGTTTCCGGCCTTCATCCACTCCCCATTTCTACTGTGTCCATGACCAAGTCATCAGCCTGCCAGTTGGCCCCTCCTTCCTGAGTTTTATTTTAGATGGGGCTGTGTTTCCAAATCCCTCTCTTCTGAGGGCCTGGTGGCTTTGACCAGCTCAGACCCTCTTAGAGAGGGTCTCATCAAGAAATGGCCAGGTGCCGGCCCACCTGAGGGAATGCTTACATGACCATGCCACTGCAGATGCCCAGAGACTGCAACCAAGTGCCAGCCTACCCCAGAAGAAGTTCACACAATCATGTAGCAGTAGGGTTATAGGGATTATGGTAAATCACAACACACTTCTGGCGCCAGGCTCACCGCCTCTTAATGTCCTTGTTCTAACACCAGTAAATGTGGTGTTAGATGCAATCTAACACTGTTCTCTGGGGTCCACTGGGACTTTTGCCTGTGGGCAGGCTGCACAGCCTCTACCAAATGTCCTCCCAGCAGGGGAACTCCCTCTCCCTGTGTGGCCTGAAGACCCCTTGGACCTGGCTGTCTGCTCCTGGGAATTCGTCCTTTCTGCCAGAGCTCCACCAGATATCGAGCTGCAGAGTTTCAGACTCTATGCTCTTCTGTTAATAGAGTCTTCATGGTACCCAAACACTCTCCTTTCTCCTTTCTCCTTTCTCCCTTTCTTGTTAATTCCCTTATGGGTGTTTTTACTATTTCTCTTTCTCTCCAGCTGCTTTCACGGGGAGCACTTTTCCTGTACTCTCCCCCCTGTCTCCATCCTCTCTCTTCATGCAAAAATAGCTCCCTACACTCCACAGCTTCTCCCTCCACCATTTCACATCTCCACACCGTGTACCTGCTGAGTTGTATGGTTCAAGTTATCCAGATTGTTGAGTTAATCCTCAGATCAAATTTCTAGGTGTGCAAGATAGTTTGGTGTTGATCTAGCTGCATTTCTGGGATGAGAGAAGCAAATAAATTCCATGCTGCTCTGCCATTATGGCCCCCCTCTCCCATGACTCCCCACCTAGTAGGTTTAAAGAAGTAAATATGTGTTGAAAGTTCAGCTGGTATTTAAAGTTGTCAATCAATTGGGGCACCTGGGTGGCTCAGTCAGTTGCTGACCGACTTTGACTTCAGCTCAGGGCATGATCTCCTAGTTTATGGGCTCAAGCTCTGCATTGGGCTTTGTGTTGACAACTCAGAGCCTGGAGCCTGCTCTGGATTCTGTGTCTCCCTCTCCCTCTGCCCCTCCCCTGCTTGATGTCTGTCTGTCTCTCAAAAATAAACATTTAAAAATTTTTTTCAAAAAGTTGTCAAAGATTACACCTGGATCCCATGTCTCTTACTGATTTGACTTGTGAGCATTTGGTTAGCACTAAGCTCCCTCCATGTGTAGAATGATGCCAATAGCAGCTCTGTGAGAGAAAAAAATTTACCCAATCATCTCCAGCAAAACCTGGATCAAATATTCTAAACCTTAGACTAGTGGTTCTCAACCTTGGCTGATTATAAGAACCACCTAGGGAGATTTTTTTAATTCAGAAATTCTAATTCAAATAATATTTTTCTTTTAAATGGTCCCCAGGTGGCTTTCATATTTTGCCAGGGTTGAGAACCTTTGTCTTAATCAAAACATCTCCATTTTAATTCTACTAATTTTAATAAGCATTACCTCATACATTGATGCTGACTCATAGGTCTTATGAACGGTATAATATATTTTTTAAATAAAATAACTGGGTAAAGAAAACTGGCATTTGCTAGTCTTTACCTAAAAGCTCAATTCTCCTTTCATAAAGTGGGTTTTTTGCACTGTAGTGCGCTACATGGTTAAATTTAATGTGTATATATTTGGAGGGTCTTTCAAGAGTAGACTGGTAACCAACACTTTCACTTCCCGATTATGTCTTTCCTTGTCCTAAACTGGATGGGATGATACTGTAAGTTTATCTGGCTGCAGAGTATAATTTAATCACTTGTTGTTGGTTAGGGTTCAACTAGAGAAGGCAAATATTCTGTAAGGTGGTCCTCACCCAGACCACTGACATCCTCCCTTTGGGGTATAAATTGGATGGGCCTTTTAAAGCTGGGGTGGGCAGAAATCTTCCACCAAAGATTGCACCAATAGCAGCTGATAACTATACATTTAAATCTAGTCTCTCCTGGATGGGAAAAAAGGACTGAAAAAGAGACCATTTGGGAAGTTTTGGGAGTTCAGAGGACAGTGGAATGAGAAAATGAGCACTCCTGGGAGATTAGATCTAGACCTTCCCTAAAAGTATGAGAATCCTTTTCTAAGGGTGGGAGAAATTATAATTAATGGTATGTGACACAGTGTAGTGATGCCACGTGCATGGGCCATGGAAGCAGTTGGTATTGCTTTAGAAATACTGCTCCCTTGTGCTGAGAGTGATGCATGACAACTTCAGTGCTTTGAGGAAACATGCCAGAGCCAATTAGAAGGCATGATTTTGTTTCACTATGGCAGAAGATGTTTACACAACATGTGACTCCTTTCCCTGAGAAAAATATTACCCAGCAAGTCAGTCTATCTAGAAAAGCCACCAAAACGCTTAACCAGTACGCATTGATTTTCTGCCTTTAATACCAGAAAGACAAAATCAAGATAATGTTTTCCAAGTTATGAATCACTTTATAATTACTATGCACAACAAATCCACGGTGAAATTCTTCCACCCCTTTCACAGGGGAGTTGTTTCTTTTTGAGAACTAAATGGGTGAGTATCTGGGAGTATTTTTACTTGGTAAAGATCTAAATGTTCCTCTCATTCTCAAAGGGATTCACACCAAAGAAGTTTAATACAGTTGTATTAATACTAGGACTCTCCCATGGGACAAAAAGACAATAGATTTCCCAATCACGACATCCAATGTCACTAAGAATGTTGCTACTGGCTTCCTTCTCTGTCCTTTAATGGACCAGTCAGAGCCTGATACCCATCTACCTCTCATTGTGGACTGCTTCTCCTACACTGAAGGAGAAACTAAAAAAAGTCTTATCTAATGGCTCTGAGATTAACTCATCATAGCAATGAGATAGAAAAAACTCAAGATGCTCCGGGCAAACCTTGCCACAGAGTTGAGTTTTGGATAGGCATAAAATAGTTTATGGGCAGAACTGAACCCCATGTGGAAATTATATCAGTGTGATTTCATCCCATATATATAGTAGAGACAGAAACTGAGAGATGAGGAGTGGATCTATTAAAGAGGATCTTAAAAGCAATCCACCAATCACAAAGCTTTAGGGAAGAAGCTCCACAACCTCACTCCCACCTGCAAGCTCAGGAAACACACACAAAACCCATGACAAGACTTTATTATCACTCATCTAACTTTGGAAAATTGTCTACCTATGTTCCCCCAGTTTCTAGCTGTGAGCTCTCCAGGACTGTGGGGGCTGTCTTAATAATTTGCACATCATTAGAACTTATTACTGACTCCTATACAAAAAAGATGCTCAAAAATATTTGTTGAGTATTTCTTCTCTCCTACTAATGAAAGTATTAACATATTTGTAGAGTTAGGACTATTTAAAATGTTTATCAGGGGTGCCTGGGTGGCTTAGTCAGTTGAGTGTTCAACTCTTGAATTCGGCTCAGGTCATGATCTCATAGCATGGGATAGAAATCCAGTGCTGAGCATGGAGCATGCTTAAGATTCTCTCTTTCCCTCCCTCTGCCCCTCTCCCTGGCTTGCATTCTCTCTCTCTCTCTCTCTCTCTCTCTCTCTCTCTCTCTCTCTTTCTCTCTCTCTCTAAAATAAAAGATAAAGTAAAAATGTTTCTCTGGTAAATATTTTAATTCCAAACTCTCCAGTTTTGAGTAAAATGTTGTCATTATAAATGATGTGGCTCGATATTGGCATTTTTTTCTATCTCCTTTCCTGCTGAACTTCCTCAGCAGAAAGGCTGAGAACAAAAGAGCAGAGAGCAAAAACTTGCAGTTTCCAAAGCAAGGCTGGACACTGTATCCAGAACCTGCACAGGAGGGACCAAAACCTGGTTTTCACTCGGAGCTTCTCGCCGGCCTGGACAGTATCACAAAATTGAGGCCCAAGAAGTCAGGGAGTTAGAGAAACAATTGATAGGTTGACAATTATCTGGAGAAGGAGGGGCTTCTGGAGTACAAGGAGAGCCTAGAAGGGGTCACTGTTGCTTAGGAACACAATAGAGTCATATGACTCATGTCTGAAAAGAAATCTCCAGGGAGAGGCAGGCTAAGATGGTTTGTGGCACCAGCATAGAGATTTACGATGGCTGTACTCCCCCCAAATTCTTGCTTTTCTGGAGCAAGAGAAACCACAGAAGGCATTAGCCTGTAGTCTTTATTCATAGGATCTTGTCCAAAGGGATTTCTGCCAGGGATATGATCTGACTAGAGAGAGGCTGAGGGGAGATTATAAATTGCCAGTTGAGGGAGAGGCTCCTACCTTGTAATACAGCTGCAGTCTAGAGTGGCTCAGTCAGTACCTGTTTTGTAACTTTTGGGTTCCAGTGAAAAATGAAAATACAGGATCTCTTGTTTAAAAATTATTAAAATTTTCAAGGTGGTAGGTAATACAGAGCATGGTCCTGAGCACCTACACATGTCTCACTCCCATGAAGTTGGTGATTCTTGTAGTATGATCACACAGCTCCCCCAAACTCCCAAAAGTTGTCTCAAGAGAACTCGGCAGGTTTTAACTTCTGCCAGAGCTGGAGATAAACCATGTCAGATTACAGAGGTGTCAAAGAAAGAAGACATCTCCTGCATTTTGCCTCTTTCCCAACCCGCTAGGAGTCAGAGGCTACCTTGTGAGATGAGAAGATGAGTGGAAGTGATGAAGAGATAGGAAAATCAACCTCAAAGTTTGTGACCACCCCACCACCTCTCCCCAGTGGGAAGCAGACAAAATGAAGGGAGACGGTTAAATTTGGAATTTTAAGCATTACGCAAGGTGCATGTTTTAATTACTGAAATTAGATAATTGGAGGGAGGGGATGAAAGTAACTTGGAAATCTCTTTTAACATCTGAGAAATTATGGGACTTGCCCAAGATGTTATCCAAGGTGGAGATGGAAAAGAAGCATACCAACATAGTGGGTTTGCAGGGAAGTGATGGGAAAGAATATAGATGCTTTATGAATGTGCCCCAAAGAATGATGTTTGTTGACTGTAATGCTTATAGCTATATTTATTTACTCAACCTCGTGTGTGTAAACATGCACACACATGCACAAACATGGAATCTGAACTACGGAGGTGAGGGATAATAACTTTAGACCGAGGAAGACATTAAAAACAAACAAACAAACAAAAAACAACTGGAGAAAGTGTTTGCAACAACATGGATGGATCTAGAGTGTATTATGCTAAGTGAAATAAGTCTGTCAGAACAAGATGAGTATTATATGATTTCACTCATACATGGAATTTAAGAAACAAAACAGATTAACATAGGGGGAGTGAAGGAAAAATAAGATAAAAACAGAGAGGGAGGCAAAGTGTAAGAGGCTCTTAAATATGGAGAACAAACTGAGGGTTGCTAGAGGGGGGATGGGTGTCAGGGATGGGCTAAATGGGTGATGGGCATTGAGGAGGGCATTTGTTGGGATGAGCACGGAGTGTTGTATGTAAGTGATGAATCACTGGGTTCTACTCCTAAAACCATTACTACACTGTATGTTAACTAGCTTGGATTTAAATGTTTTCAAAAAAGGGTTTAATTTTACAGTTGTAATTAAATCATCCGCAATATACAGACAAGAAATGTGCTTTTACTGCCCTCAAGTGGTAGTAATTTATCACTGCAGTATCTCTAACCATTTCAAAACTGAATGTTTCCATCAAATTCACCTCAAGGAAATCTGAAATAATAATCCTTAATTCCAAGTATTTTCTAAATCATCAATAGTAGCTTTTGAAATATTTCCATTCTATGCAGATTGTAAAATTGTTAGTTTTGTCTTTTTTTTTTCTTAATGTTTATTTATTTATTTTGAGAGACAGACAGCATTAGCAGGAAAGGGACAGAGAGAGAAAGGGAGACACAGACTCTGAAGCAGGCTCCAGGCTCTGAGCTGTCAGCACAGAGCCCCACGCCAGGCCGGAACTCATGAGCTGTGAGATCAGGACCTGAGCTGAAGTTGGATGCTTAATGGACTCACCCACCCAGACACCCCGAGACTTTCATTTCTAACAGGTTTCTAGATGAAGTCGATGCTGCTGGTCCAACACCTTTTAGGGACTGTTCGCCTAACACAGTACTTCCCGGAACTGTTCACATGAAGGGTATAGTGGTCCCCTCCTTATCTGTGATTTCGCCGTCAGCAGTTTCAGGTACCGGCATCACTTTTCGAAAACAGGTGATTCTCCTTCTGACGAATCCTTCAGAGGGTCAGTAGCAGCTTAACGCTATGTCTCACTGCCTGCGCCATTCACCTCACTTCACCTCCACCAGCCGGCATTTGATCATCTCACTCATCTCACCTCTTCACGAGAACGGTGAGTGCAGCACAATAAGCCATTTTCACATAGCTTTTATTACAGCATGTTACAATTGGTTTATTATTATTGTTGTTAATCTCTTACTGTGCTTAATGTAGGAATTAAACTGTATCACGGGTATGCCTAAGGAGGAAAAAACAGAGTACGCCTAGGGTTTGGTACCATTCGGGGTTTCAGGCATCCATTGGGGTTCTTGGAATGTATGCCCGGTGGATAAGGGAGGGACTACAGTTACCTAATAAACACTAAAATTTATACTTCACACGGTATGAATAAGGGGGTAAGCCTCTGTTATGGAGAATGTTCTGGGTGTATTTTGTGTTGCTTGGTCTACCACCCCACGCCCACCCCCACCCCGTTTCGGGCAAGCTTTCTTCCCTCTTCATCCTGAGATCCCCCGTAGAGGGCCCGTAGGGGTAAAACCCACAGAAGTGTGAGGGCCTACGACTATGGCCCCAGGACTTTCTCGCTCTCAATTAGTCCACACAGCTTCCAGCAATTTGTAACAATTAGCATTTTGGTGTTAAGGGGCTAGTGGCTTCTGCCTCAGGTAAGGTGCTGAGCTGAGACTCTGGATTGGCCTATGTATTATTTCACTATTGCTGCTATAACAAGCTACCACAAACCTGTCTTAAAACAATATAGATTTATTTATTATCTTATAGTTCTGGAAGTCAGAAGTTTGTGTGGGTCTCAGTGGGCTACAATCAATGAATTGGGAGGGCTACATTTCTTCGAGAAGCTCTATAGGAGAAGCTTATTTTTTTTCACCTTCTCAAGCCCACTGGCATTCCTTGATAGTAAATCATTCCTACATCTTCCAAAGCGTTAACATAGGACAGGGTACTTTTCACACTGCCACGTCTGTGATTCTCTTTTGTCTCCGTCTTCTACTTTTAAGGCCCCTTGTGATTGCATCGGACCCAGCCCATAATCTCCGTATTTTAATATTAGCTGATTAGCGACCATAGTTCCATCTGCTCCCTTAATTTCCTTTTGTGTAAAGTAACGTATTCACTGGTTCCAGGGATTAGCATGTGAGCTTGTTCGGGCGGCTGTTACTCTGCCTGTCACCACCTGTGTCTCCCAGATTTCAGGGGTGGTTTGCCCCGCAGCCTCAGTTCTCTAGTGGGTCTTAAGCCAGTTGCTAATTTTCTGTTTGTTCAGTGTTCTCTTATTCAAAGACAATAGTGATGACTTCTAAGCTCTTTAGATGCTGGGACTAACACCACAAGTAGTGAATACTTTTTCATATGCAATCGAGAGTTCTTAAATACCAGTAACTAACTCTCTTACGTCTTTTGTTAGCTACACAGGTTTATTTTTTTAATGTTTTGTTGTTGTTGTTGTTTATGTATTTATTTTGAGGGTCAGAGAGAGAATCCCAAGCAGGTTCTAGCACTGTTAGTGCAGAGCCCGACATGGGGCCTCCAACCACCCCACCAACCAGGAGATCGTGACCTGAACCAAAAATAGAGTCCAACACTTAACAGACTGAGCCACCCAGGAGCCCCTAGATACACAGGTTTTAAGAGAGGGATGTGGAAGGAAGTTATTATTCCTTTATCACCACTTTGCTTTAAATTGAAAGAATTTAGAACAAAGGACAGCATTTTAAAAATTACATTTCATAGGGAGTGTTCATGTAATCTTTTGAAAATAAGAGGACAATTATAGTATACACTGAGAAGACTATTACTGAATTATAATCTGAAAGCTGTGCCTTGTATCATGTTTTACATACTCTGCATTTCAAAATGTGTATTCTATTGCAGTTAATTGGATTAGTCTGAAAAATTTAAAAAAAAACTAGAGCACATAATTTTAGGGAAATTAAAATATGTGCATATATCACTTAAACTACTTTCTTATCATAGTCAAAGAGTGTGTTTAAATACAACTCCAAGGGTTTAATATGAGGTTTAATACAAGGTTTAATACTAGGGTTTAATCTTTTAGGAACAGGAAAAAAGGCTTAAAAATTACCCACGTACTGTGTGATTTCCTAGACATTGTTGCTGAAATGGATGTGATAAAGGAGACAATTGCAAAATGACATACAAGTGTGCTAGGAGACGTAACATGGTTTTATTGTAATATGAAAGGCATTATTGCATTATTATGTGTGCATTATTACCAGGATCCATAATTTGATAATTATATTAACTCATTCCTAAATATTTGACAAATGTTGATATACTTTTCTTCATTTCCCTCTGGCAAAACTTCTCAGAATAAAGTCTCCCTTTCTTGTCTTTTTACAGTATAACTACATAGCTGGCTGGGGACTTAAGAAATGTGATAAATTGTGAGGCATCCGGTTCTTAACTAGAGTATATCTCTCATCCCATTACATCAGAGGGTGCAAACTGGCAGCCTCAGATAAAGTTGGGTCTACAGACACATTTCTTCGGGCCATAGCTATTTTTAAAAATTAAATTAGTTTGCAACGTGTAAAAATCAGAAGATTCAAGTTTTAAAATTTTGGGTTTCCAGTTTTTATATTGGAAGCATATTTTTATCAGTCAACAGAAGACTGTCCAGGGGAGGAATTCCCTTCGTGGGAAGGGGTCCAGAGAGACACGGGATGGCATGCCCCTTCACTTGGCAGAGTTCCCACCCAGGCATTAGTGTCCCCTCTAGGCATTTAGGTCTACACTGCCTGATACTCCACTGCCACTTCAGTCACCAGCTCAGATCATTAACATCACAGTCTCTTTGTGGTGGGCCTAAGGATGGAATTATCTAGGAGGGCCTATCCACTGTAATTCCAATGTACATAAACAGCTGAAACCGTTCATCAGTGTTTGTAATCACTGGTCGCCTCTAAAATTTTTAAACCCCAGTTGAAAGGAAGTGTTGCAGCCAGATACTGTCTGACTCATTTTTTGTAGTATGACTAATGATACTGTAAAAATTATTTTTTTAATCCAGTTAGGAGGGCTGTGGGGAAACAGGTTCTACTTACGTGGGTTAGAAAAAAGCTTAGGGCAGAAAGCCGATACCACGGGGCAAAAACGCCCGAGGTTAGCTCGTGAGATATTGTCATGGGATCACAAATAACTTGTTATATCGCCTGCAGGAAGTTACTTTCCATCTGGTCAATGTCCACTTTTCCCCCACACCATTTGCTTCTTACGCAAGTTAATGATTACTATCTGATTGTTTTCTCTATGTTCACGTGTGTAAGATCTTGTTTTCTTCATGTTCACCACGTGGGTAATATCTTGTGAGCTCAATAAATATGGAGCCAAAAGCCCTATTCGAGGCTTTTGTCTCCTCTGGACGCTAGCCTCTTCTGTATTCAATTCTGCACCTGCTTTCTTGCTGGACAAGAGAGAACTCCAGATTGTAGAGAGGCATGTAGGTGGCTCAGTCTGTTAAGCATCTGACTTCAGCTCACTCAGGTCATGATCTCAAGGTTACTGAGGTTCTTGAGTTTGAGCTTCAGATTCTTTCTTTCCCTCTCTCTTTCTCTGCCTCTCCCCTGCTTGCACTCTCTCTCTTTCAAAAATAAATAAAATAAACATTAAAAAAGGTATTAAAATCCAGTTAGGATCCTTGGGGCTCATGAAACGTAAAAAACACTCAAATTCAAACGTATTTAAAACTAAAAGTCAGGAGTGAGGGTCGAAATCTAGGAGACATTTGAGAAACCGGTAGTGAGCAGCTGAATTAAAGGGCAGGCCAGGTGCTGAGCACTCTTGGTTTTCATTTTCTTTCTTTCTCTTTCTCTCTGCTTCTGCTTCTTAGTGCATTTCTTACAATGCCTATTGTTTTTCACTCACCCTTCTTTCAGTTACTTTTTCCTTCCGATTTTAACCTTCACTCTGTCACACCAGGGCCATCCCAGCCCATGACCTTTACCAGTCACCATCAGTTGTTTCTCTGAGAAAGACTCTTTATTGGTTTAGCTCACCTTTTGAAACCAGCCAAAGAATTCAGAGGTCAACGTGCAGCTTCTGGATTGGTAGCTTTTGGCTAAGAGCATATCTTATCCAATCAGTCACAACCAAAGATGTGTTAACATTATTATAAACATCACCACTGTCATCTCTTACCATCACGGTATCACTCTTGACATTTATTGGATGCTTACTACATGCCAGACAATCTACTAAACACTCTAGACATGATTCATTTAATCACAATAACAATTTGGGAGGCAGACACTATTTTGACCATATTTTATGGACAAGGCCGGTGAACATGGTTGTGCATACTCAGCAGGGACTTGAAGGCAAGGGCAGTTTCCCTTCCAACTAGCTGAGGGTGGGACAAGCAATAATAGACGTGTCTAGAACAAACTATTTTCCCTTTGGGCTTGCAAAATAGGAGGTTCACAGAGAATTACAGGGTAATCCCTTCATTGAGAAATTACTAAAACTGGTTTGCAATTTGCTTTGTTTGCACAGTTGTGCATCTCTCTAAATGTTTTACAGGCTGGTACAGTCAGCATTTGGGACAGGACAAATCCAGGGCCAGATTTTAAAGTATATAGAGTTTTTTGCTCCCATCCCCCTTTCCATGTTCCTAGGTCCCACGGAATTCATTTTTTCCTGTCCTCTTCTCCTTTCCTCGGTCTCTGCTGTTGCTAGCTCCTCGAAGGTGGACCCATTAGTTCTCTTCTCTAAAGACTTAATCTCACTCTCAAATTTATACCACACCATGAACATGGGACAGGACAGAGTTGGGCAGTGGCCAGATTGGGGGCATGCTTCAGAATGAAAGTCTGCTGCTCAATCTGAAACACCTGGAGAGGCATAGGATTTGTGCAGACTTGGTGTCTAAAGGACAAGTTGTGAATTCCAGGAATAAAGGTGGGACCTCAGTTGAGGACCAGTAGTCACAGAAAGTCAAAGGGCAGCATGATGGGTGACACAGACACACGTAGGTGTCCCAAGAAGGAAGGACTAACCAGTAGGAGGTCAGTCAGAAGCCAGAGGGAGCTTTGGGGAGCATGAACATAGCGAGACAAATCTTGGCAAAAGGATGGCGTGTCACCTATCTTATAACCACACTCCCTTGAGTGTGTTGTAAATCCTTTTGTATACACCACAGACAGACTTCTTGAAGATAGCTACATGCTCATTGGAGTACTGAAGACCACATGCCCCAGATCTCCTGTCACTGGGTATTCTCAATAAGCCTCTGCTTCTTCCTTCTTAAAACAAATATTTATTGAGTCCTTCCCATGTACCAGGCACATTTCAGGTGCTGGGGATCTAGTTGTGAATAAAATAGTAACACTCCTTACCCCAAGAAACTCATATAACAGAGGGGAAGACAGGCAATAAACCCAAAGTCCTCCTGGGATTTCTATTGCCAACATTTACCTGATAAACTCTTTGGAAGTCAAGTCAGCCCTGACCAAAGGTTCTCCATTAAAACAAAAGTCACCTTGCAGCTTCTCGGTAAGCCTAGCGGGTAAGCATCAAGCTGCCTCACAATTCCCTCCTCAATACCTGATTCCCCCTGTTTCTCTGTGGATGAATTAAGCTTCCTCCCCAACTTCCAAGACTGTCTCTGTTTTTAAGCTCTTAGTATCTTCCTATTTTTTTCTTCTTATCCTAACCAGCCTTCAGAAATAATCTAATATCAATCATGTGTGCCTTAATATGAATTTAAATCATCGTACCTCTCCTAGGGACACGGTGATTTTATATCTTAGTTTGAAAAGTTCAATGACAGTGGATTTCCCCTACTACAGAAATTTGAAAAGCCAAAATATAAATGAAGTGACTACAAGGGAGAAAACCTGTCAAAATACGCATCTTCTTCATTATGTGTAAGGCTAGCCTTCATTCAGTGTTTCGTCTGGTTTTAATTAGAAGCAGAAGGACCTTATGTCTTCTACAAAAGCTCAAGGGTAACACAGAACTAAGTGTCTTTTTCTAATATTCCTAAGCTTAAACTTACCAATTATAGCCATTTGCCAGGAGTTCATTGTTAGTACAGTGTCAGCTTCCAATAAAGGAGGGCTCATGTGTAGGAGACAGACTGCTAGAAGTCCATGAACCATTCTCACTAAAGGGACCTTGAAAAGATAAGCAGAAGGTCCAAAATAAATTTAAATAGCTGAAAAGAGCAGTGTCTGCCATAGCCTCATGTTGAAGTTAAGGCGGAGTGCACCTATTTATTCCTGACAATTTAAGGCCTCATTAAGTAGATATTGCTTACGGCAATTTAATTGTGTCGAAAGAGAAAGCACCCATCAATGCATTTATTAGGTGTATCCCTATTATTAGAACCTTTATATTTTATACTTTATGTAGGGTGGAGACAAGACCTTGCTCTATAAATGATCGGGAAGGTGTTTCTTGTGTGTTTAAGTCAGACTAGAAAGTGTCCAACTATGTACTAATGGCAACCCAGTCTCTAAAAATAAACTGTGTCTGTTACTTACAGTGTTGGCTTCATTGAGAATCTATTTTACATGGTTTTTCCATGCCCAGAAAAAAAGAGGTGTGGTTCTTACTGCAAACACTGTTTGAAAATCTATTTGATGATTTTGTAGAACCCATAAAACGTCTAAAGATTACTCATATTGCTGGCTTCAGAGTGACTGAAATGATCGTAGTGATTGTTTTTTAACCCCTACAGATGTTGGAAAATTACAAGTCTAGTGCTCCATAAAAATATCACTCTACCTATGCTTGGCTCCTTTATTTTAATGAATGGGATTCTTTAAAAACCTGAAATTATGCGTGTTTGGTTTCTCTAGGCAATAATTAAGATTAACTAGTTGTTCAAAGCTCCAGAAAATGAGACTAGTTGCTATATTTCATGAACTTCTATCAAAAGAAAACAAGTTTTTTTTTTCTTTTTCTGCTTTCATTTTCCCCCTTTTCTCCTTATGTTTTATTGAAGGATGGATAATGATGCTTGTTTTGAGGGGTTGGGCAGAGAAGGGCAAATTTTTCCCTGTTAGGTTTTCTTATAAAACCAGATTCTGTGGAGCAAGTAGTAACAGAAGAATAAGGGATATAGCCTACCTTCCTGAGGTTTCCTTTCCCACATTTTTCACATGGGCAACTGATGCCCAGAATGATGAAGCCATTTACAAAGGTGACGAATCGATTGGGAAAAGAGCAAGGACTAGGAAGTATGTTCTCCAGACTTCTGGTCAAGTGTTCCTGCCACTTAGAAAGAAAAATGGTGGAAGGGAGACTTTTATGAACATGACAAAAATTTAGCAAAGTTCTTTAGATCTCTACATGATGCATAGTTTATTTCCAAAGCCTTTGGAAAGCTTACATAAAGGAGGAAGAATTGAACCCACCAGCTGAAAGAGAGAGAGAGAGAGAAATATATTTTACTTGTAGTATTTTGCTGATTGTATAGAGAAAATTCTGAAGACATTACAATGGACAGCAAGCACTTATTGGCAGAAATTAAGCTGGCTCTTAATACATTTCCCTGCTAGTGACTGAAATCTACAGCAAAGCAAACATATTCATTGGATATTCCCAGATGCCAAAAGCAAAGCTTTCTTTATTCAAGCCATTTAGCTATCAGAGTTCCTCATTGGAACTAACCAAGACTGACTCTGGATGACTTAAATCTAAAAGGAATTTCTCAAAAATCTTGCTGGATATTCAGAATATGCAGAAAATTTGGAATGTTAGGCTCAGGAAAAATAAAAAAAGTAGGAACAAAAAAGACTGCCTTCCACCTCCAATCTTGCACATTTTCTGCCATTGGCACCATTGCCATGCTGACCCTGAAACTGTTGTGTCTGCTATATGCACTAGGACAAAATCTCCTTTGTCCCTGCATCTTTGCATTACTCACTCCACAGTGGGCTTGCAACAGTAGTCGGTGGCCTGAAAGTGTCTGACTGGCAGTGTCCACTGTATATGCCTCTAACCTAGCTGCTGCAAAATCAAACACCTGCCATTTCTTCCTTTTCTGGACATTGAGAATAATGGGTAATTCCTCATTCCATTCCTGGCCCAGGAAGGAAGGGGATACATATGACAGGCAGCCAACATCACCAATAATGCCATCTTGACCAATATCCAGGGCAAAGTGTGTTGATATTATTCAGTTAAGATGGGAAAAATGGCCATTATTCAACAACATCTACATAATAAACACTTAAAATGATAAAGAAGAGAAGGAGCTGCATGACCCAATGAATGTATAACAGAGTTATTCCCCATCCAAGATCTAATCCAAGCCTACCACTACCTGGTGGCATTATCTTAAACAGGATTTGTTCTGGTAAAGCAAGGTGGAATCAAGACCTCTTGGTAGGCCAGGGCTGTATTTGTTTAGGCATCATTAATATCATCACTGTTGTCATTTGCATCATCTGGCAGGCTTTGATTCCTAATGCCTCATTTGTTACTTCCAAAATATGAAGTTTCCTTTTTTAAATCCCAAGAAGCTCTGAAGATGAAGAGCAATAAAAAGAATTTTTGAAAAGAATTCAATATCCAGAAGTTACTTTCAAACTAATTAATAATGTATAACAGAGTGCCTGTCTATGACATAATATTGAGGGTGTTCTTCTTATGTTTCTCTGACCTCACGTCTATTTATCTTTCATTGTTTGCTATAGGAATCTTGTGATTTCAATGAAAACACAAGACCAGGAATCATGTGACTCTATATTTTTATGGAAAGTTACAAGATTTGGAAGACTGGATTCTAATTTCATCTCTGCCCCAAATCCTGAAATCCTGAGTAGATTTTGCTTGAAAAGGCAACTCACAGTGGGCTAAAGTGAAAAAACGAAGCCAGTCTTCAGTGATGATTCTTGCCACTCAACCCTTTTGACAGATAACCAACCCTGAAATTATAGAGGGGTTCTTCATTATTAGAGACCAAGGGAGATAATTTTCACGTATCTATAGTATTTATGGAGCTGACTTCTGGACAGTGATGTGTTTTGTAAATCATCTTAGGACGGTGTTATTTTATTTTTTTTTTAATTTTTTAACATTTATTTATTTTTGAGAGAGAGAGAGAGACAGAGCATGAACAGGGGAGGGTCAGAGAGAGGGAGACACAGAATCTGAAACAGGCTCCAGGCTCCGAGCTGTCAGTACAGAGCCCGACGCGGGGCTCGAACTCACGGACCGCGAGATCATGACCTGAGCCGAAGTCGGCTGCTTAACCGACTGAGCCACCCAGGCGCCCCGAGGACGGTGTTATTTTAATTTTCTGAGAAAAACTCCCATCCTTATCATCAAAGCATATTTCACTATGACTATTTTTCCCAAATGTGAAATTTCTAAATTGTACCAGTCAAAACACACCAGCTCTTATGATGTGCCCAAGATCATGTGTTCATACATTAATAATCATATTCATAATACTGCATATAGAATCATCTTCATAAAAAATCCTAGTACTATCTGGTGGCATAAATTAGAAAATACAGCAGAGAATGGTTTCTAGACATATTAACTTTGAAATAGTTGAAAAGATTAATCCTCAACTTGAAATAGGAACACAACAGAATGCCTTGTATCCCCTTTTGTAACTTCTCAGGCTACATGTTCTTAATGGAAGACAATAAGAAAGATATATGGTCAGCAATATTTATGCAATTTTTGAGGTAAAGAAGTTAAATGGGACACCTGGGTGGTCAGTCAGTTAAGTGTCTGACTTCGGCTCAGGTCATGATCTCACAGTTCATGGGTTCGAGCCCCATGTCGGGCTCTATGCTGACAGCTCGGAGCCTGGAGGCTGCTTCAGATTCTGTGTCTTCCTCCCTCTCTGCCCCTCCCCTGCTTGCACTCTGTCTCTGAAAAATAAATAAAATGTTTGAAAATAATTTTAAAAAGAAGCTAAATAGGTGCAAGTAATTTCTGAGTAAAAATGACCATGCCTTTTCAGTCATTAGTTATAGGGAAAGAGGAATAAGAAGAGTAGAATTAAACAGCACTTTAAATATTTTAATTAAAAAAACATTAAATATGTAAAACCAAAGAGGTAAAGTATTTGGCAATCTAAGCTCTAGGAAACTGAAATTTGCCTTTGGTATTTCATATACCTGTTAAATTGTGGATAAAAACTGTCGTTTCTTTTTCTATTTTTTTTTTCTATTCATTTTTGGCATTTAGAATAGATTAGCTAATTATTGGGTGTGGATGTCTGTGGTTTGAGCTTTTCTCCTGAGAAATCAATATTTACTTAATAATTTTTAAGACCAAATTGCTGTCTGTTTTTTCATGGTGGTCCTGATACTTTCCAGTTGTAAAATAAAAACAGCTGAAATTCAAGAAATTCACATGGGTTAAAGTTGAACAGAAAATCTTGGTTCTTTAGAATTGAAACTTGGGCTGGTCAGAGCCTCTAATTACCTTTTCGCCCCTAAACATAGGGTCATTTTATTTTGGAGAGTGATCACTGTTGAATCTATGAGTCATTCCAAGACAAGTCTTAATGTGAGTTTTTATTTCCTCCTATTAAAACTTGAAAGGGTGTCCTTAGTTCTCCAATCTCTACTACCCACACAACATAATATGTTCTAAACCAAGATTAAGAAGGTGAACGAATTCAGCACTGGCAAAAATGAATCCTTTGGCCTTTGCAAAATCACGCCAATTCATCCTGAGCCAAGATGAAGAATATATTATTGTTCTGATATATTAGGCCAGCTTTTTTCAATTATTTTAAAAATACCCCTTTAATTAGAAAAGCACAAAATTCAACTTTAAAACATTTTTGCTTTAAAATGCCAATTCATCTTTAGAAAAGCCAAAGAGAACATAAACAAGGATTCTCACCCTTCATTTTGCAGAAGAAAGCGATAATATTCATTTACCGAACAATTATCCATACAAAATAAAGCCCTGGAAAAAAGGTTAGAATTTAGACAATCTTGGCATCTGGGGTCAGTTTAGAAAAATAGGAAAGCCACATTTAAAAAAAAAAAAAAGAAAAGAAAAGTTTTTTTAAAACTAAAAACAGACCAGATGTTGACTGCAGGATGTCAATGGCAACAAGAGAAAACAACACATGTGGATTCAATGTTCTTTCTGCAGACAGAATCTCAGAAAAAACATATTTTCTGAGAGATCTGACCAATTATGTTTGACTGTAAACCACTGTCTAACACACCCTACCACATTCCTATGCCTGGAAAAATAGAAGGAATGGAGATGAGTAGGCCTAAGGGATAGGCCCAGACTTCAAGGAGAAGAGTCAGAAAATTCCCAGTGACTGAAATAAATAAAAATTCACACTTGATGGATATAACTCACTGTTAGCATCATACTATGTTTTCATCTACCTAGAGGAAAACTGATGAGATGTTTCATGACCTACATATTCATTATTGGGATAGAAATGAGAAAAATAAGTCTTGCATTTATGTAATTTGTAGAGAATCACCCAGCTGGAAGGTTAAAAATGGGTTTGATTTTGGCTGTATTTTCAGTCTCCACAAACTTGTCCCCTTTTGTGTGATGATCCCTACTTTATTGGGGTTATTTTCAACCAACCAGATTCTAAAAACTGTCCAGGAAATATAAGAAAGAAAAGCCCAGAATGGATTTCTGAACCTGATACTCATCATTCTTGGTTTGTTGTTGTTGCTTCATGTCTATATAATACTGAAATTAAATTCTCTGGGCCGTTTTTTTTTTTTTCCCAGCAGTATTCCCATAACTGGTAGTTAGATCATAAGGTCATGATATAACCTAATAAACAAGAGTGGAAACACAGAGCCCTTTCTTAGGAGGACTTCACAATCTAACACAGGAAGACAGAAAGGTAATTAACCATGATGATACAGTGGTAGGTAACAGCTGAAAGGCAGGAATGCACAGGAAACCCTGAAAACACAAATATGTGCATATCCAACCAGGCAGGTGCGGTGGGGTGGGGAGCACAGAAGTCTTCCTCTAACAGGCACCTGAGAAAGAGCATGGAGGCCCAAGAAGGCCTGGGGAATCCTGGAACCTGTAAGTTGTTGCATGAAGAGAGGAACTTTGTTTTGTTCATAGGAAAGTATGGGGCACAGAGTAGGTTGAAGGCCATGAGCGACTGAATAGATAAATCCAATTATTTATTAACAGCCATTTTTGGCTGTTGAATAAGAAACTATTTTTTTTTAATTTTTTTAACGTTTATTTATTTTTGAGACAGAGAGAGACAGAGCATGAACGGGGGAGGGGCAGGGAGAGAGGGAGACACAGAATCGGAAGCAGGCTCCAGGCTCTGAGCCATCAGCCCAGAGCCTGATGCGGGGCTTGAACTCAGGGACCGTGAGATCGTGACCTGAGCCGAAGTCGGACGCTTAACTGACTGAGCCACCCAGGCACCCCAAGAAACTATTTTAAAGTGGCAGAAATGGAAGGAAGCAGGGAGATCAGTAGGAGGCTCTTGTGTTAGTCTAGGTACAGGATGATGGAGGAGTAGACAGGGGGAGTGATAGAGATAGAGGAATGGAGGTGTATTTTGGAAGTATAATCAAAGGGACTTGGTCTTGAGGAGAATGAAAGGGATTGAGGAGGACTACTGTGTAGCTCAACACATTCAGCTGCGTTCTCTTCAAATCTAACAGCGTAAATGGAGGTGGAGATACATCTAAATAAGCAGAGGTTATGGAGCGTTAGTACTTACGTGATTGAGGTATTTAACCGATGTAGTGTTTCTTCTAACCTTACTCTAATTTTGTATCATAAGGAAAATATGTTAATGTTTTGCTGAAACATTTTAGCAGTTATGTGTTTTTTGTTTTTTTTTCAAAGACTTTAATTGTATTTCTTAGTGTTAGGCTTATGGATGATTTTTACTTCTTTATATGTTTTGATTGTCTGAATATTTCACAATGATCGTATAATTACAGGGTGGTCACATTTTATGCAATGGATGCATCTCTGAAACTCTTGCATAACAATACTTGAAAAATTCAAGGTTCATTCCAACAAAGCAGAGCTGTTATTTCTGTTTAACACCTACAATGGTGCCACCATTAGAAGCATAATTTACAACTCACCACCATTTTCAAACTATTATTGGGAGGTGCAGAGACTAATATCACTTTTAAATTGATGAATAAATACAGACATGGAAATAATTTTATGGTAATGAAATTCATACAAGTCAAATGCACATAAAAGGCACGTACTTATTTAGGAAAAAATCTATTTGCATTTTGAGCAGTTGTATGTTTGAGTAGAAAATAATCTTTTGCCTATGATTTGGGATTTGTAATTGCATGGTTTACATTCTTTTCAGACAAGGAAACCTTAATAAAGCATCATGGCTACTTATTAACTGATATAAAAATGTAAGCAAATTACCTAAGAGAAAAAGTAAAGCCCAGAATCTGCTTTGCAAATCAAAACTCAAAGGGATAGTAAATGTGACAGGTACTTATCTAAGTTTCTAGATAAGTAACATATAAGTTATTTTCACAATTTTGCATAATTTTCTTTAAACAAAAATTGAATTTTAATGTACTTTTAATTATCCCTGTAGTTTTCATCTCACCCAGGCTCTGAGAAGCCAAAGAAACCCATTCAATTTGTAATTGAAAGTTGCCTGGGTAATCTCTGGGGCCATTTGTAAACCCACTGTATCTTCAGTCTCCAAGAAAGGAACCCTGAGGGCTTTTCTCTTTATCCATTGAGTTTATCTGTCTGTCTCTGTGTGCATGTGGCAGGGTGGAGGGGGGGGCATAGAGAGAGGAGGTTTCAGCATTTTCCTTAAGTTGCATTGGACATAACTGAAGGAATCAAAAATATAGATGCTGAATGAAACAAGATGAATTGATATCTAGAAGTCAGAGTCCTTAGGGCTGACCACCACCCTACCCTGACGTACCACACATCACACATACACACACACAACTGGTTTCCATCTCTATTTCTTCCTTTATTTGGACAGAGGTGTTTTCTTTTTCATGCTAGTTCACAATCATCAAAGTCTTCTCTGACTCTTTCCACTGGCAAGAAGCCTCTCTAACATCTCTCAGATAAACTAAGAGCACTTACTCACCTCTGTCTTCCAATAGAATGTTATTGATTTGGGGAGTATCTTGAGACCATACATTCTCTACTTGCTGAAGTAGACTGTGGTTGATCTCAAGACAAAACACATGATTTGAAACCTATGAAGAGCCACCCCCTCTAAACACAGACCCCTTCATGAAATGTGGGAAGTGGGAGTCAGCAGAGGCCTTCAGAAACCTTTTTGTGAAACAGTTTGTGGAATGCAGCATAAGTACACATTAACCTAGACAGACATACAAATATATACTTGTTTACCCAGGTTGGAACACTGAACCTTCTGAAGTCAGCCATTCATGAGAAGGTATTTCATTATTCATAAACTGGTTACAAAATATGTACTTATTTTCCAGGAAATGTGAGTAGAAAAAGACATGCCCTTGGTGTTAAATAGAACACTATCTGTGCAGAAGACATTTGTGCCTCCAAAAATATGACTTCTGGTTAGGCGCCATAGCTGGTCAAAGGCTGGCTTACGTGCTACATAAGAGCTTTCTTCTTACACTATGCTTACGTGTAGTTTGATAAATAGCACTAGGTGTCTACAGGTCTTAACTATATTATTATTTGTCATTTGGAAAATAGGACTAGTTGTATTTATTTCTTTTCATATGGCATTTTACTTTCCTATTTATCTTCCTAAATGAATCAAATTTTAGAATTTTAATATAACATGGAAAATGTACATAAAAAAATCATATCAGAGCTCTTTGATGCTTTTCTCCTGTTTACAATCAGTGGACTCTAAGAAGAATAAATATTCATTTTGGGCTTTTCTGGGAAATATTTGTAATCATTTCTATGCCACAATGTGATTTTTAGTTTAAGTGAATGAGGTCCATTAAAGTAGTCTAGACCGATCAAAAGCAGGGATCTGAATGTGCAGTTATTTTTTAGTTTTACAAGTGCCATACAATTGTTCTTTAAGCCCCCAAATTCCTTGACTTTCCTGCTACAAAATGTGAAAAAAAAAATTCCCTTATTGGGCCCTTAATTTTATAAAAACAGTACTTCTCCAAGCAAGCAAAACAGGAATTTTAACACAGTTTTTCTTTTGATTCCTCAATCTCTCTACTACAGTATTATTAATAAGAGAATTTGAGGACAGACTGCATTGTTTAAAGTAACTCTCCATAGTATAAGGTCTCATCACAAACATAAGAAATATAAGTTGCTAGTAAGATGCCATGTTTTAAGATAGATTTTATATACTAATGAAATACCCATTGGGATATAGCCAAATATAGATATAACATTTGCTTTAAGTCAAAAGAAAGCTTAACTCTAATTTATTCCTATGTAGATTTAGCTACAGAGAGCCAGTAAGGGAAAGATAAAGGGATGTTTGCTACAAATAAGAATAAATGAGTACAAATAAAGGAGTAATTGCTTTTCAACAGGAGGAGCATAGGACTTTTAAATGCTTTTCCTCTAACATCTCAACGCCAAAACCACACACCAAAAGTCTGTGGGAAACTGTTAATGTAATGAGACAATAAACCACTTTAGAACTATGATTACAGTAGTCTACCTGTTTAAAGGAAGATGTTAAAAGATATTTTCTGTTACTGCTGGAATAATAATTGTTTGAAGTCCATTGACCTCTGGGGATTTCTTCTAGGGATTTAAGTAGTAGTCTACTATTAGCCTGTCCCAGTGGGCCAGGGAAGGTCTAAATAGTAAGATATTTGAATGCTTGAGTTATGCTAAAATAGCGACAATATTGCTTTAAAGAAAAGAATCAGAAAGTATTGCAGGTGTTTGATAACTAGGATTCATGTGGGATGAACACTTGGTTTTATATTTTTAATTGGTATTTTTTTCAAGAAATCAATAAAATACAGCATAATTCTAAACAATATCCTTCAATTGATGTTTCTATTTTGATTATTTGGATAAAGGAAACATCAATGCCATAGTTTTAGCTGCACTAACGGAAAGCTCAAATAACATGGATTTAAATCATAAGGAACATACTTATTTTACTGAGCAATGAGTCTAAAAATTGGCTTAGCACCACAATGATATAATCAAAGTTTCTGATTATCATAATATTTTGGTTTGACCACTTTAGTATATTACCTTTTCATTTTCATGTGCATAATTTCATGGTCCCAATAGTACTGCTGAATTATATTAGGAAGCAAGACAGGAAGATGTGATCAAGAATGACAATAATAACTTCTTATGCTTATCTCTTTTTGAGTCCACCCCTGCCGCCCCCCCCCCCCGTTTTTGCTTTCTTGCCATATTTATTTATTTTTTAAAATCTTAGTTTTTTAGAACATTTTTAGGTTCACAATAAATTTAAGCAGAGGGTACAGAGATTTCTCCTATATCCCCTGTTCCCACACATGCATATCCTGTTCCATTATCAACATCACTCAGCAGAATGGTATATTTGTTATAATTGATGAACCTATACTGACATATCATCACCCAAAGTCCATAGTTTACATTATGGTTCACTCTTGGTGTTGTACATTCTCTGGGTTTGGACAAATGTGCAAACATCCATCCATCATTATGTTATCATAAAAAGTTTTTTCGCTGCCTTAAACATCTCTCTATTCTACTCATTTATTCCTTCCTCCCTCCCTCCCCCTGGCAACCACTGATCTTATTACTGTCTTCACAGTTTTGCTTTTCCAGAATGTTGTATAGTTGGAATCACACAGAATGTTGCCTTTTCATATTATTTTCCTTCACTTATTAATATGCATTTAAGGTTCCTCCATCCCTTTTCATGGCTTCACAGATCATGTCTTCTTAGTGCTGAATAATATTCCATGTCTGGACGTACCACGGTTTATTTAGCCATTCACCTAGTGAGAGGCATCTTGTTGGCTTTTAAGTTTCGGCAATTATGAATAAAGTTGCTGTCGACATTCATATGCAGGCTTTTGTGTGGACATAAGTTTTCAGCTCCTTTGCGTAAATACCAAGGAGTGTATTTGCTGGCTCACATAGTAAGAGTATGTTCAGTTTTGTAAGAAACCTCCACGCTGTCTTCCAAAGTGGCTGTACCATGTTGCATTCCCACCAGCAGTGAATGAGAACTATTGTTGTAGGTCCTCGCCAGCATTTGGTGTTGTCAGTATTCAAGATTTTGGCCACTCTAATAGTATAGTAGTATCTCATTGTTGTTTTAATTTGCATTTGCAATGTAAACTGAGGAGTAAGGTCAGCTTTTCTTACATAGGAGGGAAGAGGTAAAGGGACTTTGCTACTGATTTTCCTCCTGGTCCTCTGATCCCAAGTTTTATGCTATCTTGCTATGATTTTATGTTACATTGCTAGGTTTAAGCCAGTAACTCTCAAAGTGGTATTTTACTAAATACAATATCTTTAACATAGTGTAAATAGTTATGATAGATGATACCTTAAAATCATTATTTTATACTAAAACAGAAATATGAATGAGCAAAATATAAATATATAAAATAGCTTGGATAAATTTTACAAACATAACATTGACTAGACAAAAAGACACAAATGAGAATGTGCCATATGACTCCACTTACATAAAGTTCAAAGCAGGTAAAATTAATCTGTGGCATTAAGTCAGATAGTGGCTTCCTTTGAGGACAGGGTAGTGACCCAAAGGGAATATGAAGAAGACTCCTGGGATATAGTAATGGACATAAGTCTTGATTGTGCACGTGTGTTTGTTTTGTGAAAATTTATTAACCTATAGACCAATGATCTGTGTGTGTGTGTTTATGCTTCAATATAATTTGCTCAAAACAAACAAAAATGTAATAATAAAGTAATTTGATTTGAATTGTCATGGCTTAGAATTTGCTGAAATAAGTTTTGGAGATTTTAATATTCCGTTTTTTGGGGGACCTTCCTTTGTGTATTACCTGTGTCAAATGAAAGCTGCATTTCTCCCAGAATTAGGCTGATTTTGTCTCAGCTGACTGAGGTAAGTGATTTGGAAAACAGAAAATAAATAGAGACACATATACATTCGTATGTGTATGGCTGTCTATAAGAATTGTCGAGAAGCTCTGATCTAAATATTTTTAACTCCCACAGAATATTTGTATAAAACTTGGTCCAATTTAGGTTGCATGTTTTAAATCCAAGCATCATGAACTCAGCACATGTTCTATGTACATTTTTATATATAGTATTAGTATCTTCCATGGGAGAAATGATGGTTTCTGCCAAGTTGAATTAAATTCACAAAGCAGGAGTTTTTAGGGAACACTGTAACTATTGTATTACTTCATGAAAACACTGGTACTTGTATTTTCACTGCAAAATATTCTTAAAATGTATTAATGACTTACACAGAAAGGGACTCATACTCATTAGCCCTAGCCAGTATCATAATAAAAGTCCATTTTTCTACCATGTTATGCAGAAGAGTGATTAATTTAAATCTTAAGGTAAACGTGTCTATCTACAGGCAGATCTAAACTAGCAAGGAAAAAAATTTGCATGATGTAGCAAGAGAAGTAAATTTCCTAAAGACTGTGTTTGATGTGTAATCTGCACAGAAACTTATATGAATCTTGTCTGTTTATCTGAAGAGGAAAACTCAAAGCTACATTTCCAGTTTTAAAGGCTGCAACAAAGTCTTAGGGATCATGAGAAAGAAGAAAATGCTGAGATGTGAAAACATAGCGGCTTAAAGAGTCTTCTATAAAAGACAATGTGGTAGAAAATAAATAAGTAGGATTAAAATTGGTTCCTATGAACTTTCTCTGCTCAGTATATTTCTCCAAACATGAACCTAAACTCATGTTCTAATAAACTGTGCAGGAATCCCTTTCTTCTCACCATAGTCTCAAACACACCCTTGACTTATGCCAAACTTCACAAAAAGAGCAACACTGCACTGACAATTCTGGCTTCAAAAATTCGCCTTTTTATGCCTGGATAGTGTTTCCTTAAGTGAATTACCAGCACTCTAGAAGCAGTCTTCTCCTGACTTCCATAACAAAAAATAATTCACTTGTAATCTATGAACCCAGATAGAGAGTTTGGTGATGTGATGGAGACCTTTCTATTACTATATAAATCTATGAAACAGAGAGTCCTCCGTAGGAGCAAATAGAAATATAAAATTATATGATCCACTTCTAGCAGTTGGAAAGCATACATTAGCACAATTCAATAGTGTCCTTTTTTAAAATGTTTATTTATTTTGAGAGAAAGGGGAGGGGCAGAGGGAGAGGAGGGAGAGATCCCAAACAGGCTCAATCCTGTCAGTGCAGAGCTCTATGCAGGGCTTGAGCTCACAAACTGTGAGGTCATGACCAGAGCCAAAATCAAGAGTCAGATGCTTCACAGAACTGAGCCACCCAGGCACCCCTTATTTTTTTAATTAAAAAAATTTACATAGAGTTAACACCCAATGTTACATTACTTTCAGACGTACAACCCACACTGATTTTACAACTCTACGTGTTATGTTATGCTCGCCACAAGTGTAACTACCATCTGTTACTATACAATGCTATTACAACATCATTGACTGTATTCCCTATGCTATGCCTTTAAAAATTTTTTTTTCCACAAAAGATGAACTTGTAAATTTATTTTGTGTCCTTGCCTGGTGGTACTCAAGGAAAGAAATTTTGATAGTATTGTGATTTTTTAATTTTTTATCCTAATATAAAACTGTTATCCTAACATGTAAGTTAGAATTCTATTATTTTGGGGCGCCTGGGTGGCTCAGTCAGTTGGGTGTCTGAGTTTGGCTCAGGTCATGATCTCACAGTTCGTGAGTTTAAACCCCGTGTTGGGCTCTGTGCTGACCGCTCGGAGCCTAGAGCCTGCTTTGGATTCTGCATCTCCCCGTCTCTCTCTGCCCCACCCCTGCTTGCTCTCTGTCTCTCAAAACTGAATAAACATTAAAAAAAATTAAAAAAGAATTCTATTATTTTAAAACTGTTACAATTTATAAAAGTAAGCACACCCTTACCATGTGATCCATCAGTTGCACTCCTTGATACATACATAAGGGAGCTGAAAACTTATATCAACACAAAACCTGCACAAAGATGTTTATAGTAGCTTATTTTATAATGACCAAAACTTGGGAACAACCAAGATGTCCTTCAGTAGGTGAATGAGCCAATAAACTGTAGTACATCCAGGTAATAGAATATTATTCATCACTAAAGAGAAATGAGTTGTTAAATCCTAAAAAGACGCAGAACTCCAAATGCATATTACTAAGTGAAAGAAGCCAATCTGAAAAGGCTATGTACATACTTTATGATTCCAAATATATGAAATTCTGGAAATGGCAAAACTATGAAGACAATAAAAAGAGAAGTAGTTGTCCGAGGTTAAGGGTCAGGGAAGGATAAATAGGCAGAGCTCCGAAGATCTTTAAGGCAGTGAAACTATTCCAAATGACACTGTAACGGTGAGTACATGTCATTATACATTCATCTAAACCCATGGACTGTAAAATACCAAGAGTGAACCACTGTGTAAACTATGGATTTGGGATTATGATGATGTGTCAGTGTAGGTTCATCAGTTGTAACAGATGTATACTCTGGGGGAGAAATGTTGACTACAGGGGAGGCCATGCATGTGTGAGGGTGGCAGGTATATGAGAAATATTTGTGCTTTCTGCGCAGTTTCCCTGTGAACCTAAAAGTACTCTAAAAAATAAAGTTGATTAAAAACGAAAACACGCACACACACATAAAATCTGTTATAACCGCACTATGTCAGATACTACTACCCTCAATCAATTTCTGAATATGAAAATATACAAGTCATTTACCATACCAATATCTTCCAACCTAAAATTAGATGTCAAGAACAGAGTCTGAAAGAAAAAAACCCTTCTTTTAATTTTTTTAAAGTTTATTTATTTTGAGAGAGACAGGGCAGGGAAGGGGCAGAGAGAGAGGGAGAGAGAGAGGACCCTAAGCAGGCTCCACATTGTCAGCACGGAGCCTGACACAGGGCTCGAACTCATTAACTGTGAGATCATGACCTGAGCCAAAACCAAGAGTCAGACACTTAACTGACTGAGCCACCCAGGCACCCCCAAAAAAACCTTCTTGATCTCATTATGTAATCATTTATTCCATCAAAAGGATATCCTACATTCCAGTTAGTAGTTAAAGACTGTATATAGGATGAGTTATTGCTTCTCAAATTATAAGTTCTGATTATTTGCAGAATTGCAGAAGAGTATGGGATATCTTCATTTTATGTTTCTGGGAAACCTAATACTTCTTTAAATATAAATTATTAAATTTTCAGAGCTCTATAAAGTTATTTCAGCAAGAAGGTGTTATCAATAGAAATATTATTTTTGGACTCAATTTTCTTAAATTTATTTGTAACCTATTAGTTTTCATTATATGTTCTATTTTATTTATTCATTTATTTAAGTTTGTTTGTTTGTTTGTTTGTTTATTTGTTTATTTATTTATTTTTGAGAGAGAGACAGACACACATAAGTAGGGGAAGGGCAGAGAGAGAGGGAGAAAGAGAGAATCCCAAACAGGCTTCACGCTGCCAGTGCAGAGCCCGACGTAGGCTTGAACTCATGAAACCATGAGATCATGACCTAGGCTGAAGGCAAGAGTCAAACGCTCAATGGACTGAGCCACCCAGGTGTCACTCTTGTATTTTAAATACCTTGGTTATTGAGGGAAAACTATTTATTAATGCAAGAAAAACTGAAGAGGATATTTCTGACTTAAAATATCCAGAAAACTCCAATCACTTTAAATCTACTGCATGCATATGTATAGTTTGTTAGAACTTCGAACATTGTCATTCTTCTTTATAAAGTAAGTTTTCACTTATATTTTGTTTATCTCACTTATTTAAAATGTCTTAATTCTGATAACTTGAAGGCACTTAACTAGGGATGCCTGAAAATCTGGAACTGTAAACTACCCTATAAAATATTATTTGTGCTTAGTTCAGCATATTGGTAATAAACAAAAATATAAAGTAGTGATTACCATGAATAACTTACTCAACTTACATACATATACATCATAAACATATGTTAATATGGCTCATATGGGTCATAATTTTAGTATAAATTATTTAATTATAATTAAATACAAGTATGTCCTCACATATTATAAATATAATAGCATATCAACATTTAAGAATCAGATACAAAAGCTAAAGGGATGTTGAAAGCTGATTACTTTATTGAAACCTTAGTATGAAAAAGCTAATGAGGTTAAGATTTCAGTCCAATTTTTATGACAGAAGAACTTAGAATTCAATGATACATTTTAGCTTATGTACCATAAAATTTAAACCATATCTATAACGCAAATTCTGAACTATAATTATTGGAGTATTTAATAACTAGTAAGGTTATTCTGAGCTCACCGATGACAACTATTTGTAGCATATCATTGTCTTTTCCTAGTATAAAATCAAAATATCATGTGACTTGTTTCTTAACTACTTTAAGTGAAATAGAGGCATTTGAAGTAAGCTAATATAGTACTCACAAGCCCTAGGGTTCTAACATATTAAGCATATATAATAAATAATATTACCTGTGATATATGATACATATAATTATATATGATATTCCTCAGAGTTTAGGGATTTAATAATGTGTGTCATTTTTTTTTTTTTTACCTTACTATGAAAACTGGCTTTAAACTCACAGTAAGCTTTGGTCAAAAGCATTAGAGTTTACCTGGTGAGGGTTAAAATCATTCCTTTATTTAACTCTACCAGTGTTTCCAAAATAGGAAATGTAAGAAAGGGAAAAGAAAGGACTTATGTTCCAGTTAATGACTGTGAGTTCACAGTCTTTGAAAAACAAAAAATGCCTGTAAACAGTTGAGGAGAATGTAGAGGAAGTGATACACGGTTCCACAGTGCTGTCATAAACTCAGGACTGCTGTGTCTTCTCTGTGTAAAAGAATCAAATTTCATCTATTAGGATAATATGTCCTTGGTAAGATGCCTAATTTTTGTCATAAAAATCAGAAAGTAGCGTTCCTGTACTTAATTTAAATTCAGGTTTAATAGAACTTACATCTGTAAGGCACGATGTATCTGCTTTGAGAATACATACCAGATGTTTGAGAGATTTTCTTAATGGAAAGAGTATTATTCACTTGCTGTATATTTCTCCATTTTCGATAATTTGATCTCTGAAAAGTGTCTCATGACCCAGTTGAAGCACAAATTGAACCAAGGCCTCATTTAATAGGCTTTTAATCTTTTGATTTTTCAAAAAATAAAATGAGGAAATGGGTTTGATAACCTTTGCAGAATGTCTCCTTTGTCATGGTGAAACACCTTGGTCAGTAAATTAATCCAATCTGCCTATCTTAGAACATCTTTTACAAATATTATCTGAATCTGCTGCATATGCATAAGTGGTTATTTTTGTCTGAACGAGGGAGCTTCTCTCAACACGAGCAGAGAGATTTAAGTAAGTGTGTGTTTCTTTTATAACATATTGTAGGTATGCTCTAGAGAGGTTTTTTTTAACTGCAAGTTATAGAGAATTACTGTATCTTAACTAGACATTAAGTCTGTATATTATAAAATTGAGATTAGAAAGTAACATTTATATTTATCACTTACTCTCCTGATCTGTTCCATTTTCTATTTTTTTCCACTTAAGTTATTATATATATTTTCAGTATGCTGCCCAAGTCACCAAGCAACGCTTCTTTTTTCTTTTCATCTGGCTTCATTTTCCTTTATTGAAAATTTACCTTCATCAAGAGATTGCAAATTACCGTTTCATTGCCCGAGATGTTAATTTATTGCATCATTTTATAATACAAACTCTTCTGAAGATTCAGACATGTGTATCTTCATCAATTTTCTTCCAACAGGAATTGTTTTCAATATAACTAAACACTTGCATTCTGAGAGTTAGTTTGCTGTTAAGCCTCATTTTCTTTTATTTTACATAAAAAAATCTCTTTTTCCTTCTATAACTATTCTCACCTCCATCAAATATATTCTCACAGAAGCAGTAACAGAACGAAATGTCTTTTATCTGTACTTGCAGGAGCTTTCCTCTAGGTCCTAAGGGAATTTCCAGGCCAGTTAAGAAAGCAGCTTCAATTTCTATCCTGCCTCTTGAGCAGTGTTTTTTTCCTACTTGATTCTTTCTGAATCTCTTACAGAATTGCTTTACAAGTGTCTTCACCCAAGTTTTATTTCTTTTCTGTTTTCTGGGATTTCATAACATTGAATTGTAAGTGTTGCAAAGGTTGGGGAGAATGTAAAGTGAATTAAGGTGAACCCACAATGTGTTTGCCCTCAAAGCAGATGTTCCTAAATTGCACAAATTTTCCCCACCCTGATTTGCAAGAAACCACCTAACCGTGTACTGAAAATCAGTTTGCTGCATTTGTCCCAAAGATGCATATCTTTGACTCCACACTTTCTATAAAGCTCTTGAGGTTTTCCTCATTTGAGTGAAAAGACTTAAGGATTTTTTTTTTTCAATTCCCTTTCCCTAGGCCTCCTCTCCTGTATTCAAAGAGCCTCCAATTCCATAAGCATTGGCCTTGTCAGGTCCCCTTTTACTCTCTGTTTCCTGTGTACCCACCCGGTTGGTTACAAAAGGCATTAGTTAGAATGACCTGACTTGGTAAAACCAGGGATTCGAATTCCAGTGTTTCCAATTAGTTGTTTGACCATGAACACAGTGGGAAGCGCATCAGTAAGGTATATACTAGGCTTGTCTTTCTCCTCCACACTCTGTCAAGCATCACATATGATTTCCTCATTGGGCACAGTTTGGAATCACTTTCACTACTTATGGCTCTCTTTCCTCACCTCTTGCTGGTAAAGACTTTCTGATGACAGGAGTTGAAGGATTCATTCTCTTTCCCTGATGTTCTAACACTGTAATCTTATATAAACATATTACATAAAATAATAGGGCCACACAGGGTTCAAGCGAGCGTATGGATAGCCAGATCTCCCTCTCTGTTCATTGCACAAAGCGCTTGACATCTGAAGACCCTTCAGACAGGGATGGAGTTATGTAAGAGAGTAGCGAGAAGCCTAGTATGAACTGATTAGTAGGAGGGAATGGGAAAGCATCAGTTTGGGGGCCTCAATTTAGGAGTTTTATTTTTTTGCTATCTATAGCCATATTGAGTTACAAAGTTACAAAAAAACTCAAACATTTTAACAGGAATTTTTTATTAATATTTATAGATTTAGTAGATAAAGCAAGAAAATAAGAGCCATTAAAATTTGGACTGACCGAGTGCAAATATTTATTAGCTGGCTAAAACATGCATGGTTGTAAAGCACATCACTCTAGAGTTTAAACTAGTGATTTATTTTCCTCTCTGTCTCTCTATTTGGTGGATGAAGTTGCTGGATAGGCCACACTAAGGACAAGATCAGAAAAGAACCTGGAAATCTCTGAGTAAAATGTTTCTTAGAAGGACAGTACAGAGGTTTGCCGTGAAGAAAAGAGGATGCCATTGTAACAGTGGTCAGTTATTAGTTACTAAGGATATGAGTCTATGAGAGAGCAAAACTTTTACAATAACCAACAGCTCCAGAAGCATGTTTTCTCTAGAAAGCAGACCTAGGTAAGAAAGGAGAGAGTAGGTTGCTGAGAACTGCAGTGTTTTGGACTCAGATTGGTAAGAGGCTGGAGGAGACTATTCCCCAAAAGAACTGCCAAAGGCTTCCTTTGGCTTCTGTGCTCATGTCTGCCAAAGTAAGGACTCAGCATCAGCCATTTTTCCAGATATATTAAGGAACCTAAATGTAAAACACCAAAACTTGGACCTTTTTGAAGAAAATGTAGCAAAATATCTTCATGATCTTGATGGGGAATAATTTTTTTAAAGATGCTAAAGTAATATATATTCAAGAAAAGATTAGGGTGCCTGGGTGGCTGATTCGGTTAGCATCCAACTTCAGCTCAGGTCTTGATCTCCTGGTTTGTGGGTTTGAGCTCAGTGTCAGGCTCTGTGATGACAGCTGGGAGCCTGAAGCCTGCTTCGGATTCTGTGTCTCCCTCTCTCTCTGCCCCTCCCCTGCTCATTTTCTCTTTCTCTCTCTCTCAGAAATAATAAACATTAAATTTTTTTTAAAAAGATAAAATTGATAAAGTAGATGATGCTTATATTAGAAATTTTGTTCCTCAGATGATCCCACAAGGGAAGTGAGAAGATAACTGGGAGAAGTTATTCAAAATGCATACATTCCACAAAGAATTATACACAATGTGTAGTGAACTCTTACTAATCAGGAAAAAAAAAAACCTAACCAAAAGGGAAATGGACAAACGTTACAAAAAGGAAATTCACAAAATAGGAAAAGCAAATTTATGATAAACCAAATTGACAATAGCATAAAAGATGTTCCAGCTCACTGAAATGTAGGAAAATATAAATTAAAATCACAACTAGAAACTATTGCACACTAGTACGATTGGTAAAAAATTAAGCAGTCTTGTAATGCCAAACTAATGGGAATGTGAATTAATGGGAATTCTCATTACTGGTGGTAGAAATATAATCTGGGACAGACATCTACACTGGAGCACAATTTGATGAAATTTAGTAAAGTTAAATGTATAAACATGTCTCATGAACCAGTAATTTCACTCTTTGGTATGTATTTGAATTTCTTAACTATGTGGCCAAGGAGATTTATACAAGAAAATAGATAGCATCATTGTTTGTAATTACAAACACTTGGAGAAAACCTCCTCCATATCCAACGTAAAAAATGGGTTATTCAAATAGAATGCTAGTCAGCAGTAGAAATGAAAAAATTCCACATGGATAAATCTTACAAACATGATACTGAAGCAAGATGTTACAAAAGACTAGGTACTGTGTCCTAATCCATATAAAGTTTAAAGATATGAAGATGATAAGCATATTGTTCAGGGATGCATCTGTATGAATAAAAGTCCATAGAAGTATACAGAGAGGTTGAACAAATATTTCATTGGAGGGAGGGATTGCAAGGAGCATACTAGCAGAACTTTCCATAAACAGGTTTCAACTCCATCAATAATAATACTCCCACCTTGAGTGTGGAAGGTGTGGTTTTCAATTTAGTCTAGCAGAGAGAGCTATTAACTGGATTATTGCATTTATCTAAATTGATAATCTCTGCCTTTGAATAGGTAAATTTCCTGGGGTTTTTTCCCCCTTTTTCCTTTTCTTTCTTTTTTTTTCTTTTTCCTTGATTTTTTTTTTTTTTCTGCTGTTAGGACTTCTTTGGAGTGACAGTTTTCTCAAGGCAGATTTGTTTGATTTTTCTTTGCTCATTTAGAATCAGTGGATTTCATTCTCAAATTCTTAGAAGATGTATTCTAACCAAGTATTTTCTAGATTTCTAACCAGATCTTTTAATTCAATGTTTCAGTCTTTCTCCTAAACATAAAAAGGGCTCTGTCATATTTTAACTACCAATTAATAAGACTCTTATTATTCTGTTACAAAGTAATTAAGCTATTTTTGTAAATAAACCCAACAAAGTGGAATTTTTTAATACCGAAAAATTAGGTTTATTAGTATAATTTACCAATGTCTTTGCTCACTGTTTTTCTTGTATCCCAAAACTTTCTTTTGGGTTCATTTCTCCTCTTTTAATTTCTCTTGTTGCTAAATGTGTCATGTGTCAAGACCATTTCCCCTTCCCTTAAATGCAAACAGACCCTTGATTTATCCAGAAGGTGAGGAGGATGGGCAGAGGGCTGAAGGCTAAGCACCTTTTCATTTGGAAACAGCCCAAGTGTCCATGGATAGATGAATGGATAAAGAAGTGGTGTATATATAAATATACATATTTTATATATAATTATATATATATAATGGAATATTACTTGACCATAAAAAAGAATGACATGTTGCCATTTGCAGCAACATGGATATATCTAGAGGGTATAATTCTAAGTGAAATAAGTAAGTCAGGAAAAAGACAAATACCATATGATTTCACTCATGTGGAATTTAAGAAACAAAACAAATGAGCAAAGAAAAAAGAGACAAAAAGACACTTAAATATAGGGAACAGGTGGTTACCAGAGAGGCCGTGGGGGGGAGGTGAAATAGCCAAAGTGGATATAGAGTACAATTATTGTGATGAGCACTGAGTTATGTATAGAATTGTTGAATCATTATATTATACAATTGAAGCTGACACTCTATCTTAATTATGCTAGAATTTAAATTTAAGTACATAAATAAAAGAAATCTGTAATACAAACGTGAGGTGATTCCTTTGCTCTTGTTAAGGCTAACTGTGGGTAATTTAGCAACTTTCTCTTTAGTGCACCCACTCACCTATATGTTCAATGTTGGCATTGTCTTAGAAGTGCATAAAAAGCAGGACTAGAAGGTTGTCATTAAATGCAATTGGTGTTTGATATTGAGCCTTAAATTTGTACTATTTACTACTTTTCCTACCCTCTTGTTTCCTATGGATCATTTAGAATCTGTTAGACTCTCATCCAAATTTCTTAATTTGCTTCCCTTCCATTTTTTTTAAATGATCTTCTAGCTGCCTTTCTGGTTTGTAAGTAACTGCTTACTTTAAGCATTAATATTCATGTCTGGGGTGCCTGGGTGGCTCGGTCAGTTGAGTGTCTGACTTTGGCTCAGGTTATGATCTTGTGGTTTGTGAGTTCGAGCCCCATGTCGGGCTCTGTGCTTACAGCTCAGACCCTGGAGCCTGCTTCAGATTCTGTCTCTCTCTCTCTCTCTCTCTCTCTCTCTCTCTGCCCCTCCCCCACTCACACTCTGTCTGTCTCTCTCCTTCAAAAATAAATAAACATTAAAACTTTAAAAAAATATTTATGTGTGACCTGATTTCTGCTTTATCTTCTTGATTTATAACAGGCTTTTCATACTTTTTCACTTTAGAATTTTAATTGTATGTTTGTGTTTAGAATTTACGTTCTATTTCTGCTTCTGCTTATGAGTTTCCTAGCCTCACTTCTCTCAACTCGCTCAGTATTACGGGTAAAAGCTGATAAAGAAGGTTCAATGATAGGGCTTTCAGGAATAGCCACAATTAAAAAGTATGTAATTTAAGCAATTTTATAAAATATTCATTTTGTCTCTTTCAACTTTCTTTCACTTACAACTTTTGTTAATTGTAAAGTAATAATTTTTTGATTATTTTAAAATATAATTCAAAACGAGTTATATTTAAAAACTTGTTATATTTAAAAGTACTCAAAAATTACTATAAACTTGGCTAGAAAAACAGCATTTTTGTAAAAAAGAGGGGTTATGGAAAATGCATGTGAGAATCCAGGGGGATTTATTTGCTCATTAATACATATTTAATGAAAGCCTATTAATCATGCATTGTAAATATAAATATGGATAAAACAGAGTCCCAGGCTTCAAGGGACTCATAATCTAGCACAATGACAGACATGCAAGCAGGTAATTCCACATGTAAAGTGATAAATGCATAACAGTAGGGGCCACAGTTGAGAGGGCTGCTAATTTGCCCCAAAGAGGCTGCAAAATGTCATGGAAAAACACATTTTTCAGCTGCATCTTATGAAGTGATTAGGTCTTGTCATGTATACAATGTAAGGAAAGGCTTTTCAGGAAGAAAGAGTCAGCAGGTATGAAACATTTAAGGTTTATTTTATGTTCAGAGGATGACTATGGGAATGAAGTGTCAAGTGTGTGGTATTAACATTAAAAGATTAAATAATAAATGGATGTTTGGACAAGATTATGTACTTACTGAGGGATTCAAATATTATCCTGAAGCTTTGAAGAACTCTGGTATCCATTATAGAATGGTTACTTGAGGGCAACATGGTCCTCCATGTAAGAGCTAGAGGGAGGAAGAGACAGATATAGAAGAGGAACCTATTTCAGTCATCTAGTTGCTAATGAAGAAAATGGACAGGGTGGAATGGATTTGAGAACCGTGGCTGAGGTTGGGTTGTTGGCTTCTTTGATTGTAGCAATGGTGACAAAGAAGTTGGATAGTGTCCTCAGAATATCCAAGAGTTAAAAAATGTTTTGAAGATGAAAAAAAAAATCTAAGGCTGAGAAGAAATACATGACAGAGGGCTAGAGAAGTCAGTCTCCACTGAACAGTTTGGTGTCATTCTCTTTCAAGTCTATGAGAATGGGGCCCCTGTAATTGGATGTGTACAACCTGCATGGCTGGATGCAGTCAAGAGCAGAGCACCTAAGGTGTGTTGAGGCTAGAGCAAAATTTTGAGGGGCTGTTGCCTATAAAAACAACTCAATTAAAAATGTATTATAAAACTCAAGGGCCCACTCAAGGTACAGTGATTTATCAATGAAGAATTTGAATAAAGAGTGGAGAAGAGTACTTAAATACCTAGTTATTATCCAATCAATGCCCATAAAGATTCTTCATAGTGCCTAGCCACCACCTCTTCCTGTCAGGTCTAATGACCATCTCTACTATCAAATTGATTCATTAGTGTATAAATTGCTGTTTCTGGCTAATTTCATATCTTCCATTGTTAGAAATGAACAATGCTGCTGTTGCTCATAATGCCATGGTTCTTCCCAACCTTTTTGTATGGAAATAATAAAGATTTTCTTCAGTTCTGTAATACAAATTTTTAAATGTTGGTTACATATTTACTCATGGTGCTAAATCAGTCATTGTGCTTCCTGTGAATGTTGGCTCTTATTGATTGTTTCAGAGGTTGCTACTCTGCTTCTTTGATGAAGACCACAAATGTAAGTCTTACCCAGGGTTTGGTGAAACATGAATGATAATTCATTTTCTAATCATGTTAAATGCATCATTCAGAAGTTTATAGTATAGATATTGAACAACACATCTTCCAACTGTGTCTTCTCAAACTCTTTAGATTGTCATCTCTGCATTCCTAGAGTATTATTTCTTCCATTATGAACTACACCTTTGCCATTCACACATCACTACCAGCAAAGAAGATAGGTGAGGGGTCCAGGAGTGGAGTGAGGGAGCAGTCCTCTTTGCACAAAGAATGTCCATACTGTATGCACTACAGCTGAAGACTGATCAGGAGAATATAATGTTACTGCATCAGTCAGAGACAAAAGAGAACATCAATAAGAAAGGCCCATGGGCGTTGAAAAGTACTTCCTTTCCCAGTCTTAAAAGCTCTTGGAGGAGACAGCTGTGGTAGCTACCCAACAGGTCTCTCTGAACATGGCACAGAGCATGTGGTGGGGATGGGATGATCATCTTGGGTCCCAGCGATGAGGGGCTACATATTGTAAAGGGTTTTGGCGACTATTTGGGTGCTGTAGACCAGAGGCAGTGCTGTGGTGAGAACATAAATGGCTTAGAACCAACTAACAGATCTACACACAGGGCTCAAGCCTAAAGGTCAGAAATGGATGATTGGTAGCTCAGAACAAATCTGATGTACAACATAAGTGAGAGTCACCTCATATCAGTATGTTAGCATTGGTCTGGTATACCAATCTTGCATTATCCCATAAAGGAAATACCTCACCAGTCAAGGGGAGGTATTTTCCCATCAGGCTATCCTCTTGGCCTTTATGCGTGATCCACAGAGTTCCTTGGGGTATCTACTCAATCCTGTATCTGAAGTAAAATGCTAGGGATGACCAAAAAGGGAGAAATAGGAAGCTGTTCTAGGCTTGGAACACCTAACCCAGACTGTACTTCAGGTTCTAGGCAGTCCTACTGGAGCTACTGGAGAGGGATGTTAACTTTTGAATTTGGCTGTGTGTGACAACCAGACTCATGCATGACCAAATCTAGGCTCACAGAACCCCCACTCACACTGCTAACCTAAGCTGGCCTCAATCACAGTAGAGGGATGCTAAAAACAATATTTGAGGAAGGCATTCAAAATCATGTGGCACCATGAGGAATGGGTTCCAGTGCAGCACCCTGCCTGCTTACATCTAAGGTGTTTCTAATCAGTGGTGCTGATTCAGAGAAGTTGAAGGTTTTTTGTTGTTGTTGATGTTGTTGTTGTTGTTGTTTTAGGTTTTGTTTTCTTTTTCTTTTTATTTCTTTTTTTTTTTTGGCATTGGAGTCAAAGCTAATAGCTATTAAACGTTTTGGATGTGCCAAGAATTTTTTTAGACAAACTTTACTAAATTCTCTCTTTAAATTAGCCAATGATTTTATGTAGTAATATTAACTCTTTCATATGTAAGAGGAAAGTGACTTTAAGATCTTGAGCTATAAAATATCACACAACAAATTTTGGAGCCAGGAATCAAATCTGAGTCCATGTAACATCACAACTCATGCTCTTGAGAATGATTCTAAACTTCCTATTCTCTGAAGTGGGACATAGAGTAATGAGTAATCCTAACTGACCTGATTCCAGTCATGCGTCTTCCTTTAATCAAGCTCTCTCTTATATCAAAGACATTGCCTGTTTGACACAATCAGAACTACTCATGGAGACTAGAGCATGCTCAATCCTAACAAACAACTAAACTGAGAAACTCAGTGCCCCTGCTATAAAATAGAAGGTAAATAGATAATGAAGATAGAAATAATTTCTTTTTAGTGTTATGAAGAATCATTTTGTATTGTTTGTTTTTTTATTATCCATGTTAACTGTGGACAGGAGTTTAAAGGCATATAGGAAGATGATGCAGAAAACAATTTTTATAATGCTCTCTTAAAATCCAGAAGATGTTACATGTCCATTTTAGAAATGAATCTTTTCCCATGCATTTAGAATAGTGTAGCATCTGGCTTTGATTAAGTAAGCCAATTGTCTGGGGACAAAGTGGAAGGACAGGAAAACTCTGGTGAGGGAAAAGAAAGAAGACAGCCTCCAGCAATAATACAAGACTCCTTCTTTTTCAGCTAGTCTCTGTTGCTCCAGATTTGTGGCTTTTGTGGATTTAACTTTTTCAAGTGGTAGGTAGTGTTTATGCATCTTCTATAGTCTCCTCCTAGGCAGTTTTATCACATTTTTTGATTAAATTTCCTTTCTGGTCTCTAGACCCTCATCCCTAGAATGACTGAGTTCATTGCCATCATATCCTTCTTAGGGCAGTATTGCTGAACTTGTCTATTAACTGTGAAAGGGAGTACCAAGAAGCTCCCAAGTAGATCATGCAGGTGTCAAAAGCATTCTTCCATGCTCCCACTATAACTGCTGCTCTGCCCCCATCTGGTGATCAGGGTCAATTACCCCGGCCTGATGTTGACTCCTCTTGCCTGTTTAGCACAAGGAGCTATGGAGTGGGTCCATGAAGTTCCTCACACTGTTTCGCTTGAAGCCGGACTCCTAACATGTGCTTTTAACTATCTAACTCTTCCAAACCCTGGACCTCACGTTGCTGCCATGTCAGCCTTGCTGTTTATTATTATAATTGAACTGACTTGTATTCTTACAGTTACACCTTGCCACTTGGCCTCTATTATTTCCAATTGTTATTGTCCGCATTGCAAATGATGAGCCCAGTTCTTTGAAAACTTGGCCTAAAAAGGAGAGCCTCTACTGAACTTAGTGATGCCAAGAGCACATTCCTCTGGGTCAATGTGTGGAACAGAGTCTTCTGAGAGGTTTATAGCTATACAAAGTATATCCACTCTAAAATGCATACATCTCTAGGCCTTTAAACCCCTTCTGTCATCATCTATTATGGCAATGTTCCATCTCATTTAAAGTGATCTGTCGCTTTTCCCATGTTTCTAAAAGCCATCTAGATATATGTACCATCTCCAGACCTTTCTAGGGTTTGAAATTCTGTATTCCAGAAAGTGTATGTTCTGCCCCAGTTTAGTCCATCAGCCTGATAGTCTAGACCCATGAATAATCTCCGAGATCCTTCCAATACACAATGTCTAGTTCCTGAAGGTTTTTTCATCCTTTCCTTCCTTAGTGGACCCAGAGTATTTATAGCCAGGTGATATTGGGACATAACCTTAGTTTTTGGCCTAGCATCCAGGAAAGGAGGTTGAGGAAGGCTCTAAGGCAAGGTGGGGAGAGGGGAGTAAAATGTTATCTTTTAAAGGAGAGACATCTGCAGGAACTTCAAGGAGAGGATAATAGGAGAACTTAAGAGGGAGATGTAAGATATTTCTGTAGGCTCGGTGAGTCCAGAGGAATCTTGGGATTCAAGTTTCATGTACGTTAACATAAATGTGCCCATTCCATGTACAGGACTGTATTCTTTCACAAAACAGACTGAACATGACATTGCAGGCCTACCCTGGCTATACCTCTAACCGTTTTTGGAACTCAGCTACTCTGACATTTAAGGCCTTGGCCTCAGCATTTTCTACTTTCTCACTATGAGATGTATGAGCTTCCTTATATGCTGCCAGGAAGATCCTCTGGCTTTTGTACTTAGTTATTTTTTTTTAAGTTTTTATTTAAATAATCTCTATACCCAAAGTGGGGCTCAAAATCATGACCCAGAGATCAAGAGTTCCATGCACCTCTGACTGAGCCAGCCAGGCACCCTTTGTACTTAGATTTTTATTGCTGGTTAATCGCTTTTGACTTTTTGTTATCTTACTCCAGGACTTCAACTGAGCTTAGTAATAGCCATTTAACTCCATTCTCCTCATAGATAGCACTTTCTCTGGGTCAAACACCTAATATATCACACCAGCTAATGTATTTTCCCCCTCAACAGAGTTCACCACTGGTGAACAATTGCACTGCTACATTACGCCAGGGTTATCTGTACTTCTTTTTTTCAATGTTTATTTATTTTTGGGACAGAGAGAGACAGAGCATGAACGGGCGAGGGGCAGAGAGAGAGGGAGACACAGAAACGGAAACAGGCTCCAGGCTCTGAGCCATCAGCCCAGAGCCTGACGCGGGGCTCGAACTCACGGACCGCGAGATCGTGACCTGGCTGAAGTCGGACGCTTAACCGACTGCGCCACCCAGGCGCCCCCCGGGTTATCTGTACTTCTTGAATGAATAATGAGTGCCTGTTGCCTGCTAGGCTTTAGGTGACCCAACTCCAAAATCCCATAATAGCATTTGCTTTCTTGTACTATCTTAATGTGGACCATCACCTCTCATAGGTTCAGTTTTTCAGAAAGCAGACACTGAGATGGATATTAGCATATAGCACATTAATTAAAGAGTACTCTGAGGATCAACACCTATATGAGAGAAGGAATTAAAGCAGGACTGAGGAGAGGGAGAAGGCTAACTCTCATGAAGTCCCTTCAACATCCTCAAATGACTTCTTCGTGAGCCGATCAGTCAGGATGACCCTTAAGAATCTTCATGAGTAAAAGTGAGGGGGCTGAGCACTTTTTTTCTCTGCATTGATGAGTCATTGTATGCTGACTTCCTTGGAAGGAAGTGTTGTCTTGAATGAGGGGATTTTCTTTGGCCAAGAAAATGTCCAAATGGGATGGACCACAGGGGGCCATCTTATAGTAGCACTCTCAGGTCTTAGGGAAATAAGTGCTTCATTCCTGAAGAGCAACTTTGACGGCACATCAGAGTGTGCACCACAAAATCCAAATAAAATGTAACTGAACACTGTGTTAGGTGTATGGTCCTTTTTTTTTTATATGAAATATATTGTCAAATTGGTTTCCATACAACACCTATTGCTGATCCCAAAAGGTGCCCTCCTTAATGCCCATCACCCACCCTCCCCTCCCTCCCACCCCCATCAACCCTCAGTTTGTTCTCAATTTTTAAGAGTCTCTTATGTTTGGCTCTCTCCCTCTGTAACTTTTATTTTTTTCCTTCCCCTCCCCCATGGTCTTCGGTTAAGTTTCTCAGGATCTATATAAGAGTGAAAACATATGGTATCTGTCTTTCTCTGTATGACTTATTTCACTTAGCATAACACTCTCCAGTTCCATCCACATTGATACAAAAGCCATATTTCATTCTTTCTCATTGCCAAGTAGTATTCCATTGTATATATAAACCACAATTTCTTTATCCGTTCATCAGTTGATGGACATTCAGTCTCTTTCCATAATTTAGCTATTGCTGAAAGTGCTGCTATAAACATTGGGGTACAAGTGCCTGTATGCATCAGCACTCCTGTATCCCTTGGGTAAATTCCTAGCAGTGCTATTGCTGGGTCATAGGAGAGATCTATTTTTAATTTTGTGTGGAACCCCCACTCTGTTTTCCAGAGTGGCTGCACCAGTTTGCATTCCCACCAATAGTGCAAGAGGGTTCCCGTTTCTCCACATCCTCTCCAGCATCTATAGTCTCCTGATTTGTTCATTTTAGCCACTCTGACTGGTGTGATGTGGTATCTCAGTGTGGTTTTGATTTGTATTTCCCTGATGAGGAGTGACGTTGGGCATCTATTCATGTGCCTGTTGGCCATCTGGATGCCTTCTTTAGAGAAGTGTCTATTTATGTTTTCTGCCCATTTCTTCACTGGATTATTTGTTTTTTGGGTGTGGAGTTTGGTGAGTTCTTTATCGATTATGGATACTAGCCCTTTGTCTGATATGTCATTTGCAAATATCTTTTCCCATTGCGTTAGTTGTCTTTTAGCTTTCTTGATTGTTTCCTTTGCGGTGCAGAAGCTTTTTATCTTCATGAGGTCCCAATACTTCATTTTTGCTTTTAATTCCCTTGCCTTTGGTGATGTGTCAAGTAAGAAATTGCTGTGGCTGAGGTCAGAGAGGTTTTTTCCTGCTTTCTTCTCTAGGATTTTGATGGTTTCCTGTCTTACATTCAGGTACTTCATCCATTTTGAGTTTATTATGAATGGTGTAAGAAAGTGGTCTAGTTTCAATCTTCTGCATGTGGCTGTCCAGTTCTCCCAGCACCATTTTTTAAAGAGACTTTTTTCCGTTGGATATTCTTTCCAGCTTTGACAAAGATTAGTTGGCCATATTTTGTGGGTCCAATTCTGGAGTCTCTATTCTATTGCATTGGTCTATGTGTTGGTTTTTGTGCCAATGCCATGCTGTCTTGATGATTACAGCTTTGTAGTAGAGGCTAAAGTCTAGGATTGTGATGCCTCCTGCTTTGGTCTTCTTATTCAATATTACTTTGCTATTTGGGGTCTTTCGAGGTTCCATACAAATTTTAGGATTGCTTGTTCTAGCTTCGAGAAGAATGCTGGTGCAATTTTGATTGGGATTGCATTGAATGTGTAGATAGCTTTGGGTAGTATTGACATTTTAACAATATTTATTCTTCCAACCCATGAGCATGGAATGTTTTTCCATTTCTTTATATCTTCTTCAATTTCCTTCATAAGCTTTCTATAGTTTTCAGCATACAGATCTTTTACATCTTTGGTTAGGTTTATTCCTAGGTATTTTATGATTCTTGGTGCAATTGTGAATGGAATCAGTTTCTTTATTTGTCTTTCTGTTGCTTCATTCTTAGTGTATAAGAATGCAACTGATTTTTTTACATTGATTTTGTATCCTGCGATTTTGCTGAATTCATGTATCAGTTCTAGCAGACTTTTGGTGGAGTCTATTGGGATTTCCATGTATAATATCATGTCATCTGCAAAAAGTGAAAGCTTGACTTTATCTTTGCCAATTTTGATGCCTTTGATTTCCTTTCGTTGTCTGATTGCTGATGCTAGAATGTCCAACACTATGTTAAACAACAGCGGTGAGAGTGGGCATCCCTGTCGTGTTCCTGATCTCAGGGGGAAAGCTCTCAGTTTTTCTCCATTGAGGATGATATTAGCTGTGGGTTTTTCATAAATGGCTTTTATGATGTTTAAGTATGTTCCTTCTATCCTGACTTTCTTGAGGGTTTTTATTAAGAAAGAATGCTGAATTTTTTCAAATGCTTTTTCTGCATTGATTGACAGGATCATATGGTTCTTTCCTTTTCTTTTATTAATGTGATGTATCACATTGATTGATTTGTGAATGTTGAACCAGCCCTGCAGCCCAGGAATGAATCCCACTTGATCATGGAGAATAATTCTTTTTATATGCTGTTGAATTCGATTTGCTAGTATCTTACTGAGAATTTTTGCATCCATATTCATCAGGGATATTGGCCTGTAGTTCTCTTTTTTTGCTGGGTCTCTGTCTGGTTTAGGAATCAAAGTAATGCTGGCTTCATAGAATGAGTCTGGAAGTTTTCCTTCCCTTTCCATTTTTTGGAACAGCTTGAGAAGGATAGGTATTATCTCTGCTTTAAACGTCTGGTAGAATTCCCCAGGGAAGCCATCTGGTCCTGGACTCTTATTTGTTGGGAGATTTTTGATAACTGATTGAATTTCCTTTCTGGTTATGGGTCTGTTCAAGTTTTCTATTTATTCCTGTTTGAATTTTGGAAGTGGGTGAATGCTTAGGAATTTGTCCATTTCTTCCAGGTTGTCCAGTTTGTTGGCATATAATTTTTCATAGTACTCCCTGATAATTGCTTGTATCTCTGAGGGATTGGTTGTAATAATTCCATTTTCATTCATGATTTTATCTATTTGGGTCATCTCCCTTTTCTTTTTGAGAAGCCTGGCTAGAGGTTTATCAATTTTGTTTATTTTTTCAAAAAACCAACTCATGGTTTCATTGATCTTCTCTACAGTTTTTTTAGATTCTATATTGTTTATTTCTTCTCTGATCTTTATTATTTCTCTTCTTCTTCTGGTTTTGGGGTGTCTTTGCTCTTCTGCTTCTATTTCCTTTAGGTGTGCTTGTTAGATTTTGTATTTGGGATTTTTCTTGTTTCTTGAGATAGGCCTGGATTGCAATGTATTTTCCTCTCAGAACTGCCTTCGCTGCATCCCAAAGCATTTGGATTGTTGTATTTTCATTTTCATTTGTTTCCATATATTTTTAAATTTATTCTCTAATTGCCTGGTTGACCCATTCATTCTTTAGTAGGGTGTTCTTTAACCTCCATGCTTTTGGAGGTTTTCCAGACTTCTTCCTGTGGTTGATTTCAAGTTTTATAGCATTGTGGTCTGAAAGTGTGCATGGTATGATCTCAATTCTTCTATACTTATGAAGGGCTGTTTTGTGACCCAGTATGTGATCTATCTTGGAGAATGTTCCATGTGCACTTGAGAAGAAAGTATATTCTGTTGGTTTGGGATGCAGAGTTCTAAATATATCTTTCAAGTCTATCTGATCCAATGTATCATTCAGGGCCCTTGTTTCTTTATTGATCCTGTGTCTAGATGATCCATCCATTGTTGTATGTGGAGTATTAAAGTTCTCTGCAATTACCACATTCTTACCAATAAGGTTGCTTATGTTTGTGATTAATTGTTTTACATATTTGGGGGCTCCCATATTTGGCGCATAGACATTTATAATTGTTAGCTCTTCCTGATGGATAGACCCTGTAATGATTATATAATGCCCTTCTTCATCTCTTGTTACAGCCTTTAATTTAAAGTCTAGTTTGTCTGATAGAAGTATGGCTACTCCAGCTTTCTTTTGACTTCCAGAAGCATGACAGATAGTTCTCCATCCCCTCACTTTCAATCTGAAGGTGTCCTCAGGTCTAAAGTGAGTCTCTTGTAGACAGCAAATAGATGGGTCATGTTTTTTTATCCATTCTGATACCTTATGTCTTTTGGTTGGAGCATTTAGTCCATTTAAATTCAGTGTTATTATTGAAAGATATGGGTTTAGAGTCATTGTGATGTCTGTAGGTTTCATGCTTGTAGTGATGTCTCTGGTCCTTTGTGGTCCTTGCAACATTTCACTCACAGAGCCCCCCTTAAGATCTCTTGTAGGACTTGTTTAGTGGTGATGAATTCCTTCAGTTTTTGTTTGGGAAAACCTTTATCTCTCCTATTCTGAATGACAGACTTGCTGGATGAAGGAATGTTGGCTGCATATTTTTCTGTTCATCACAATTAAGATTTCCTGCCATTCCTTTCTGGCCTGCCAAGTTTCAGTAGATAGGTCTGCCACTACTCTTATGTGTTTACCTTTGTAAGATAGAGCCTGTTTATCCCTAACTGCTTTCAGAATTCTCTCTTTATCCTTGTATTTTGCCAGTTTCACTATGATATGTTGTACAGAAGATCGATTCAAGTTAATTCTGAAGGGAGTTCTCCGTGCCTCTTGGATTTCAATGCCTTTTTCCTTCCCCAGATCAGGGAAGTTCTCAGCTATGATTTGTTCAAGTACACCTTCAACCCCTTTCTCTGTCTCTTCTTCTTCTGGAATTCCTATGCTATGGATATTGTTCCGTTTGATTGCATCATTTAGTCTCTAATTCTCCCCTCATACTCCTGGAATTTTTTTATCTTTGTTTTTCTCAGCTTCCTCTTTTTCCATAATTTTATCTTCTAATTCACCTATTCTCTCCTCTGCCTCTTCAATCTGTGCTATGGCTGTCACCATTTTTTTTTGCACCTAATTTATAGCATTTTTTAGCTCCTTATGACTATTTCTTAGTCCCTTGATCTTGGTAGCAATAGATTCTCTGCTGTCCTCTATGCTTTTTTCAAGCCCAGTGATTAATTTTATGCCTATTTTTCTAAATTTTTGTTCCATTATATCACTTAAATAGTTTTTGATCAATTTGTTAACTGTCACTACTTCCTGGAGTGTCTTTGGAGGAGAATTCTTCCGTTTCCTCATTTTGGGTAGTCCCTGCAGTGGCCCCAAACTGCAGGGCACTTCTCCTGTGCTGTCTGGAGTAACTTGTGTTGGTGAGCAGGGCCGCAGTCACACCCAATGTCTGCCCCCAGCCCACCTCTGGGGCCACAGTCAGACTGGTGTGTGCCTTATCTTCCCCTCTCCCAGGGGCAGGACTTACTTTGGAGTGGTGTGGCCCCTGTCTGGGCTACTTGCACACTTCCAAGCTTGTGGTGCTGCTTCAATGGGCTCTGGTGTATTAGCCGGGGTGGATCCACAAGGTGCACAGGGGTGGAAGGGGCAGGCTTAGCTTGCTTTGCCATTGGTGGTCCCATGCGGGAGGGGCCCTGTAGCACCGGGAGGGAGACAGGCCTATTGGAGGGATGGATCCACAGAAGCACAGCATTGGGCATTTGCGCTGTGCAAGCAGGTTCGGTGATGGGAACTGGTTCCCTTTGGAATTTCGGCTGGGGGATGGAAGAGAGAGATGGCTCTTGCCAGCATCTTTGTTCCCCCCGCTGAGCTGAGCTCTGTCTTCCAGGGCTCAACAACTCTCCCTCCCAATATCCTCTCGCCCTCCCCTCTCCGAAAGCAGAGCTGTTGACTTTTAACATTCCAGATGATAAGTCCCGCTGGCTGTCAGAACTCACAGAGTCCATCTGGCCCCACCACTTTTGCAAGCCAGACTTCGGGGGCTCTGCCTTGCCTGGTGGGCTGCCCCTCCACTGCTCTGGCTCCCTCTTGCCAGTCTGTGTAGTGTGCACAGTCTCTCTGCCCTTCCTACCCTCTTCCATGGGGCTCTTGTCTATGCTGGCTCTGGAGATTCTGTTCTAGTCTTCTGGGGGTTTTCTGGGTTATTTAGGCAGATGTGGGTGGAATCTAAGTGGGCAGCAGAATGAAGTGAGCCCAGTGTCCTCCTATGCTGCCATCTTCCCCTCTGAGTCCCCCTATGGTCTTTTTATTTATTTCCTGGGCTATTGACATTTAGGTTATGTAGCACTTCCTAGTCCTGGTAACAAGAAATTGTATAAAACTAGAAGAAGACTTCAGCAAGGCTCTTGATGTCATTTTCCCCTTTTCCTGTAAGTGAAGAACACATAATCCAGTGAATATTTATCTTTATGGGGCATTAGAAATAAGAGACATTTGAACTAAAAGATATAATATTTTTTGTCTTGGTAAAAATAATCATAGGAATATTCCCAACTGTTGATGTCCTTCCCCCCCCCCCCCCAATAAGATCAATTAACCTTAGGGAAATTTAGGGGAGAATTCATTCTATTTAAGTAATATAATAAGGCCTTTTTTTGCCAAATTTAAACTTTGGTTAACAAGTTTGAATTTTTTTTTAACGTTTTTATTTATTTTTGGGACAGAGAGAGACAGAGCATGAACGGGGGAGGGGCAGAGAGAGAGAGGGAGACACAGAATGGGAAACAGGCTCCAGGCTCTGAGCCATCAGCCCAGAGCCTGACGCGGGGCTCGAACTCACGGACCGCAAGATCGTGACCTGGCTGAAGTCGGACGCTTAACCGACTGCGCCACCCAGGCGCCCCAACAATTTTGAATAGATTAACAATATTATTTCAGTCTCTTATTTTTATATTTAGATAAAAAATGTGAAAAATATTAAAATACTGTGCCAAATCTTTGTATTTTTCACTTTTGCATCAAGTAGCTCTATAATCATTGTTCCATGGCCTCATGGTATTTAATCCTCTGACTTTATAGTCAGATTCTATACTGATTTAGATGATTATTAAAAATAAAATATTAATGCTAAAAACAAACAAATTATGCAGTAAACAATGTCATTCATTCTGCAGATTAAAAACCTGAGATTCAATTAGGTTATCTAATTTCCTGGATTAAACATAAATATTTAGAGGTAGAATTTGGATTTAACAGGAAGAGGAGACAGAGTGATAGCTTTACCTCTGAAGGTTAGGTTTCTTCTCCTACCTGGTAATCCTTTTCAATATAGTGTTTCATATGATCTTTTCTGCTCATGTACTAATACTGTCAAAAATTAAAAATGAACTTTTGAAAGGATAATAGGTTCTTTTCTTAAATTTTGGACAACTGCCTAAACAAAAGACATAGGAGGTATAAAATCTAAAAGGATGGTAAAATTTCCAATTACTTTATAAAGAACCACATTTGATCATGTGAAATGACTGTTTTAATGGAGTATGTCCAACAATAACAAATTTAAAGAAAGGACTGAGACTTGTCATAAGAGTTATCTAGTTTTTTTCTTCCTTCCTCTCCACTTCCTTAACATTCCCTTTTTAGTAATGTGTAAAGGAAACTATTTCAGATGAAAATAGGATCAGGGAACTCAAAAGTCCACTTTCAAGATACGCATACAACTGTTTCAGGTAAAAGCAAACATAACACTTACATTTTTGAGTTCCTTAATGAAAAATCCTTTAAGGGGGGAAAATCCTATATCAAGTGAGATCAAAACATTTCAGACATTCATTTAACAAGAAATATTAAGTTTATAATACCCATATAGGTGTTGATGTCTTTCAGAAATAAACATTGCTTAATTATCCAAAGACTGTAAAATTCTGTTGAAGCTATAGTACAAAGAGCAAAGTAAACGTACAAGTTAATAGACTACCTGATAACCTCCACAAATAAATATTGTGCACCTGTTTTAACATTTAATCTCCAGACTGCATGGGAACAGTAGGAAATACTATAGCCAAAGGTTGTTATCCTGTTATCCACTCTCCTTTCTCTGGTGCCTCTACCATGATCTCTCTCTTTCTCTCCCTCCCCCACCTCCTTTCTCCACCTAGTCAGATCAGATCCTGTTCATTCTCTAAGGCCTATTGTAAATCTGATCACTTTCTTGGGTCTGACTTTCCTCTGACCCTCCTCACAGTTTATGCCTTATTGCCTGCCACTTACTCTTATCTAGCCTTCTTTACATTTCTCAGGGTCCCAGGTATATCAATTTGGTCTCAACGACACTGTCAACTCCTTGACGGTTGTAACTCTGCTTGAGGCCTCTCTTGGAACCCAAACAAGATCTTCCACTGTTGCCTCACATTCCCCCTTAAGATGAGAAAATACCTAAATTTCCTTTTTGGTGATAACTTTGTCTATAGCTAATAGAAGGAGGTCAAGGAAGGAGCAGAGTGTTTTCAGGAGTAAACAACACCTAGGCCACCTACAAAACAAGAGCCTATGGGAAAGACATATGTTATTTTAAAATTTTATAAGAGAATATTGGGGATAATAAGTTAAATTTATTCTAGCAAAATAACTTTTCTGTTCCTATGATCTTGGGCATTTCATTTCACCTCATTCTGTTTCATTTGACTCCATAAAACTCTGTGGTTCCCTTTCTACTGGTATAATTTTCTCTTATTATTTACACAGGATGATTGCATATTTACTCTAGAGAGGAAAGAAAATATATGTTGAAAGACTTTTGTCATTGACCCAGCTATGAAGCTTTAATCTATTAAGAGTAGCCTTTTAGAGCAGTGAATGCTTTTTATCTTTGTGTAAGTTACTCTTTGGCATGCTGAGAGCAGACATCAAAAGGATCCCAAAGCTCCCTGACAGTTAAGTAGTCAAGCCTTTTTGGGATTTTCTGGTAATAGGTGATAAAAGATATGTCAAAAGCTAGGAGTTGTGAATATCCCAATGATAGGAAATATCTTATACTTAGGATGCTTTCGTAGAGAACCCTTCTCTTAATAGCAGCATACCTCTGAAGTTGGATAATGTATATCCCAAGGATTGCTGCTTTATAATTACAAATGTTCACCTACATCTTTTATTATTGTTATTTGTTTGGTTTTATTGCTTCCTCACAAAATCCCCTTAGAGAACAATAAGTGAGGGATGGAAGGATTTACGTTCAGAGGTTCAGAAACCTGTTACCTAATTTGTGTTTCTCTTCTGAACATGTCAAAGATTTTCCCTTGGGGATCTATGCCTCTCTGTGCAGCTCTCCTCACCCATTCTTTTTTTTTTTAAGTTTATTTATTCATTTCTGAGAGAGAGAGAGAGAGAGAGAGAGAGAGAGAGAGAGTGTGTGTGTGTGTGTGTGTGTGTGTGTGTAGGGGAAGGACAGAGAGAAAGGCAGACAGAGAATCCCAACCAGACTCCATGCTGTCAGCATAGAGCCAGACGTGGGGCTTGAACTCACAAACTGAGATCATGACCTGAGCTGAAATCAAGAGTCAGACGCTTAACTGACTGAGCCACTCGGGTGCACCTTTCCTCACCCATTATTTAGTGCACTTGCCTCATGTTTGTTATTTAAAAGTCAAACCACTGGAGTCCACTTTGTTATTAAAAGGCATCATTACTGTATCTCCCATGAACCAGCTTCAATACTAACTTTATTCACAATGTCTGTAAACTGGAAATACTCCAGGATCCAAACCTAGGAAAATGAGGTAACAAACTGTGATGTATTTATACAATTGAATACTACTCAGAAAAAAAAAAGAATGGGTTGCTGATCCATAAAAATATGGATGAATCTCAAAACCAATTATACTAAGTGAATGAAGACTTACTCTGAAGAGTATACACTGTATCATTCTATTTATATAAAAATTGAGAACAGACAAAATTAATCTATGGCATATAAAAAAATCAAAACAGTGTTTCCCTCAGGGAATGGAGGTGAAGATTGATGAGGAAGGGACATAAGGGATGATGGTAATATTCTAGATTTTACTAGGGATATGGATTTCAGAAGTTCATTCACTCTCATAACTGAACAAATGTACATTTAAGATTTGTCCATTTTATTGCGTGCAAGTTTTACATAAAAATACAAATATCCAAACCTTGTTAATAATTTATGCTGAATCTGTAGACAGAAGTGTGCCATATGCTTTGAAATGCATCAAAAAGATATGTTGGATTGATGATTTTAAAAAGATGACTAGTTAGGTAGGTGATAAAATAAAATGTTAATGGAAAATATAAGTGTAGGTATATAGGTATTCACTGTAAAACGATTTCAACTTTGTGGTGTGTTTGAAATTTTTTGTGATATCATGATGGAGGAAAGGAGAGCACCAGCTGATTGTCTTGGTAGTTTATTCCTTAGTAAACCTCACTAAATTTCCTAAAATTTGAGTGCACATACTATTATTTTTTTTGGCTTATGGTAAATTTATAACTAAAATAAATTCTCAGTATCTCTCAGGAAAATCAGGATGCTAGGTATATGAATATAAGAATGTTAAATCTGTTATTTGAACTTTTGCTACTATTTAGAATGACTTATTATGTATTATATGAAAAATTCAAACTTGACTGAAATAAATCCAAATCCAATGGTCATTGAATTACGTCTAATTTTCCTTATGGGTTAAAATTTACCAAGTAAAATGACTAGGTACCTAAATAGCTTTTTAAGACTATTAAAAATATAAAAGTTTAAAAAATAGCCTTAAACCCTAAAATTGAAGGTTTGCGCCACCTGGAGTGAGGATCAATCTTATGCACTTCCCCTAAATGATAGATTAGCATAATGAGCATATTCTCATCAGCCATTATCTCCTTTAATCCATCCACAATCTTATTAAAACCTCCCCCCCCAAACTCTCTGAAGGATTTATTATCAACATTTAAGGTATCTTTTTGTAACTCATTATCTGGAATACAAATTTATATTATTTTAGAAAACTAGAAAAATATAGAAAAGAATATAAGAGAATGAAATTCAAGTTTGCCAAAGAAAACCTTCAGAAAACATTTTATTTCTCCTTTTTAGAATCCATTTTTTATATATTTGAGATTACTTTTTAAAAATTTTCATTCCACTATAGTTAACATACAGTGTTATGTTAGCTTCAGGTGTACAATGTAGTGATTCAACAATTGTATACATTGCACAGTGCTCATCACAATAAGTGTACTCTTAATCCCCATTACCTTTTTCACCTATCCACCTACAAACATCCCCTCTGGTTACCATCTGGTGCCTGTGGTAACCATCAGTTTGTTTGTTTGGTTAAGATTATGTATTTTTGGTTTTTCTCTTTTTTTTCTTTTGTTCATTTGTTTTATTTTTTACAAACACCATATGATTTCATCATCTGTAGAATGTCAATTTCTCTGACTGATTTATTTCACTTAGCATTACACTGTATAAATCTACCACTGTTGTTGCAAATGGGAAGATCTCATTCTTCCTTGTGGCTAAGTAACATCCCAGTGTGTGTGTGTGTGTGTGTGTGTGTGTGTGTGTGTGTGTGTGTGTATGCATACCACTTCTTCTTTATCCATTTATCTATCAGTGGACATTTGGGAGGCTTCCATAATTTGGCTATTGTAAATAATTCTGCAGTAAGCATAGAGGTGCATATATCTTTTCAAGTTAATGTTTTTATATTCTTTGGGTAAATACCCAGTAGTGGAATTACGGGATCATATGATGGTTCTATTTTAATTTTTCGAGGAACCTCCATAGTGTCTTCCACAGTGGCCACACCAGTTTTCATTCTCACCAACAGTGCAAGAGGGCCCCTTTTCTCCACAGTCTGACCAACACTTGTTTGTTGTATTTTTGAGTTTAGCCATTCTCACAGGTGTGAGATAATATCACATTGTGGTTTTGATGTGTGTTTCCCTGATGATGAGTGATGTTGAGTGTCTTTTCATGTGTCTGTTGGACACCTGTGTGTCGTCTTTGTAGAGATGTCTATTCGTGTCTTCTGCCTGTTTTCAATTGGATTATTAGTGGGTTTTTTGGTGTTGAGTTGTATAAGTTCTTTATATATCTTTGGATATTAACCCTTTATCAGATATGTCATTTGTATCTTCTCCCATTCACTATTTTGTCTTTTAGCTTTGTTGATGGTTTCCTCTGCTGCAGAAGCTTTTTATTTTGATGCATTCCCAATAGTTTATTTCTGCTTTTGTTGCTCTTGCATTGGGAGACATACCTGGAAAAATGTTGCTATGGCCATGTCAGAGAAATTACTGCCTGTGCTCTCTTCTAGGACTTTTAGGACTTCAATTCTCACATTTACGTCTTTTAATCTGTTTTCAGTTTCTGTTTGTAGATGGTATTAGAATCTGGTCCAGTGTCATTTCTTTTGCATGGAGCTGTCCATTTTTCTCAGCACCATTTGTTGAAGAGACTGTCTTTTCCCACTGCATATTCTTGCCTCCTTTCTTGATGATGAAGTGACCACATTCCTGTGGATTTATTTCTAGGCTTTCTTTTCTCTTCCATTTATCTGTGGCTAATTTTTTGTGCGTGTGCTAGTACCATTCCATTTTCATTACCATAGCTTTGTAGTAGGTCTTGAAATCCAGGATTGCAATACCACCAGTGTTGTTCCTCTCTTTCAAGATTGCTTTGGGTCTTCTGGGTCTTCTGTGGTACCATACAAAGTTTAGTTATTTTTTCTAGTTTTATGAAAAATGCTGTTGCTATTTCAATAGGGATTGCATAACATCTGTAGGTTTCTTTGGGTAGTAAGCATGGAGATTTTAACAGTATTTGTTCTTTCAGTCCATGAGCATGTAATATCTTTCCATTTCTTTGAATCATCTTTAATTCTTTCATCAGTGTTTTATAGTTTTCAGTGTATAGGTCTTCACTTCCTTGGTTAAGTTATTCCTAGGTATTATTATTTTTTGTGCAATTTTAAGTGGGACTGTTTTATTCATTTCTCTTTCTGCTACTTCATTATTACTACTCATTAGTGTATGGAAGTACAATGGATTTCTGTATGTTGATTTTGAATCCTGTATCTTTAATGAATTCATGAATCAGTTATGGTAGCTTTTTTGGTGGAGTCTTTAAAAAATTATTTTTAACATTTATTCATTTTTGAGAGAGAGAGACAGAACATGATTGGAAGAGGAGCAGAGAGCATGGGAGACATAGAATGTGAAGCAGGCTCCAGGCTTTAAACTTTCAGCACAGAGTCCAACACAGGGCTTGAACTAATGAACCATGAGATCATGACCTGAGCCAAAGTCAGATGCTTAACCGACTGAGCCACCGCACCCCTTTGGTGGAGTCTTTAGAGTTTTCTATATATAGTATCATGTCATCTGCAAACAGTGAAAGTTTTACTTTTTCATTACCAATTTGGATGCTTTTTATTTCTTTTTGTTGTCTGATTGCTGTGGCTAGGACTTCCAGTATGATGTTGAATAAAAGTGGTGATAGTGGACATTCTTGTCTTGTTCCTGATCTCGGGGGAAAGGCTCTTACTTTTTCCCCATTGACTATGATGTTAGCTGTGGGTTTTTCATTTAAGGCCTTTATTATATGGAGATATGTTCCCTCTAAACCTACTTTGTGGAGGGTTTTTATCATGAATGGATGTTTTACTTTGTCAGTAGCTTTTTCTGTATGTATTGAAATGATCATATGGTTTTTATCCTTTCTCTTATTGATGTAATGTATCATGTTGATTGATTTGTGAATATTGAGCTCCACTTGCAAACTACAAATAAATCTTACTTGATCATGGTGAATGATTTTTTTTGTGTGTTGGATTAAGTTTGCTAATATTTTGTTGAGGATTTTTGTATCTATGTTTGTGAAAAATTACTGACCTTTAGTTCTCTATTTTTGTGATCTCTTTATCTAGCTTCGGTATCAGAGTAATTTTGGTTTTATAGAATAACGTGGAAGCTTTTCTTCCTCTTCTATACTTTGGAACAGTTTGAGAATAATAGATATTGACTCTTTAAATGTTTGGTAGAATTTAACTGTGATGCTCTCTGGTCTTGGATTTTTGTTTGTTCAGAATTTTTTGATTACTGATTCAACTGCATTGCTGGTAATCACTGTTTAATTTTTCCATTTGTTCCTGCTTCAATTTTAGGAGGTTCTCTGTTTCTGGGACTTTATCCATTTCTTCTACATTGTCCAATTTGTTGGCATGCAGTTTTTGATAATATTCTATGATAATACTTTGTATTTCTGTGTTGTAGATTGTTATTTCTCCTGTTTCTGAATGTTTTGAATCATCTCTCTTTTTTTCTTTCTTTTGATGAATGTGGCTGAATGTTAATCAATCTTGTTGATTTTTTTCAAAGAGCCAGCTCCTGGTTTCACTGATCTGTTCAATTGTGAGATTACTTTTTATGCAAAATTTTCTTTCACTGTTTGATTTATTCCCTAAATGTTATGATCTGAATATTTTCAACATGATTTCCCTTACCACTACTATAGTTTTTATAATATTATATAATCTTTATTTTTTAAATTAAGTTTATTTATTTATTTTGAGAGAGACAGAGAAGAATGAGCAGGGGAAGGGCACAGATAGAGAGAGAGAGAGAGAGAGAATCCCAAGAAGGATTCTTGGTACTGTCAGCTTAGACCCTGACACAGGGCTCAATCCCACAAACCATGAGATCATAACTTGAACCAAAACCAAGCATCAGACGCTTAACTGACTGAGCCACCCAGGTGCCTCCATGATATTTTTCATATAAATGTATTGTAATTATTTTTCTTGGATTTATTTGTTCATTCATTTATAAACATTTATTTAGGGCTTCCATGTACTATACATTGTGTGAGGTGCTAAGGAAATACGGGCCAGCCAAATAGTAATGATTCTTATCCTCATGGAACCTCCCGTTAACAGGGATAATAGACATTTTTAAAAGGTACACAGTCAATAATCACAAATTGTGTTAAGGAAAAAGAAATTTATAAAGTTTGAGAAAGTACACTAGGGTGTCTAATATTTATTTCAGTTTTAGGAGACATTGTAAGTAACTGTGTCCTTTGGACTTTATGTCTACATGTTTCTTGTTCTTATCTTTCAGCAGAATTATAAACCAGAGGTGTAAGCTTTTAGTTTGTTTATGTTCTCATGTAACAATAAATATGGTATCTTTGACAAAAAGGACTCAATAAATATGTATTCAATAGATTAATTATTTTGTATATGTTTTTGGTTTATTCTTGAGGTTTTCTCTCATCTTTGTTGGTGTTTGTGCTGTTTTTATGCCTTCCATTTCTTTTTTTAAATTTTTTTAACATTTATTTTATTATTGAGAGACAGAAAGACACAGAGTGTGAGCAGGCGAGGGGTAGAGAGAGGGGAGACACAGAATCTGAAGTAGGCTCCAGGCTCTGAGCTGTCAGCACAGAGCCCGATTTGGGGCTAGAACTCACGAACTGTGAGATCATGACTTGAGCCAAAGTCAGTTGCCTTACCAACTGAGCCACCCAGGCGCCTCAATATACTTTCCATTTCTTTCATAACATAAAATTTATGGTGAACTCAAAATCTGAGTGTAATATATATGGACAAATATTAAGAAAACAAAATAAGAAGACTGGTAGGTATTGCTAAAACCTTCCATTATTTCTTAAACTTTTTGATATACACATTTCATTTTTTTCTATTTAATAGTTTTTAAAAGTATAATCAAATTGGCTTTCACTGGTAAAAGTGTTATGGTCTATAGTCTCATTATTTTCACGCACGTTATCTAAAAGTGGTGTTTTAGCAGTGTCTTTTTAAATAAAAAATACTCTGCAAAATTTCTTAAATTAATTACAAGAAGTCAAACCTCTAGAGAGAAGTCCATACTTCTGACCTGTATTACTATTTTGTATTTTGTTGTTGTTGTTAATTTGCAAGACTACACACACACACATTCTTCAGTAGCAGTGAGGTGTTTACAGGCTTTTGAGAAAATCATAAGGTAAAGAAACAAAATAATAATAAACACATGACAAATATGACTGTCTTCACAATTAAGTGTCACTATTTGGACTCTGTAAGGGACTTCCAAAGATTTAATTATCCATGAGAATAAAATTGGAATCACACTTACAATGGGCCCTACTTCAGCCTTTCTTCCTCTAAATGCATTGTTTCAATTTGATTGGTTTTCATGGCTTTAAAGGTAATTCTAGTACAAAATGTTGTGGGATAAGTAAGAAATATTAAAGACATATTTCAGCAATGTTGATTCACAAAGATGTTCTAGAATTCATTTCTTTAGTAGTCTTTTGAAATATAAGGCAGTTTGATGTATAGATATAATATTTAAGCATATGGCAAAAGTCCTAAAGAAAAATGAATGTCTACATTTATTTTTAATAATGGCTTGGTATTCAAACTTCAATAATAAGTTGAAAAATGTTAGAAAAAATCTTTTGTACTCAGTGACAGATTAAATCTTGATTTATCTTTACCATAGGGGATTAAATCCTATTTGATATAAACCTTTTAATGAAAGGGACTGTGCTTCAAATTGATTTGTACCAATATTCAGTGTCTTCTACAGTGAAGATACCCAGTAATTACTGGATGGATGGATGGATGGATGCATGCAAAATGACCTTCTCTCTCATCAGTGTTCTAAGGAAACGCCGTTTCATCTAGCCTCCACAGTGCTAGTTTGTTTTTATTTTTTAAATAAAACTCCCAAGGTTTGAGCAGAAGATGATCATAACTTTATAATGCAATAACAACTTTGAGATGAAATAAAAAGTTGGCCTTTTACTTCTATTTTAAATTGATCAGACCAAGGCAAAAGCTAGACTGTAAATCATCTCCCAATCAAATAAAATACTTTGTTTTGTTTAGCTATTGTGTTTTCCCTCCATCCTTCTGCTGCTTAGTTGTTTTCTTCAATTAACTTGGAGATTGTAGTCCCCAGAAAGATCTATTTTTACCAACCTGAATGAATTATAGCTTAAGCTGCTTCCTGGCTGAGGAAGGTAGCTATTAAAATGCTAACCCACTGAGGTTGGAAAGTGCCCAATGGAAAGTGACTGTACAGGAAAGTGAGCATACATGCTGTCAGAAAAAAAAACATTTCAATGCATTCCATCCAGGCCAGACTTGCCACTAGAGTTTGACTGGAAACCAGTTGTGATTCACATGGATGATTCATGAAAACCACAATTCAGTTTACTTTTCAGCTACTGCTACTGATTTAGATCACTGATGTCCTACACTGGTTGGGGAAAGTCACAAGTATCAGCACAGACAAAATCAGAACTGACATTTTTATTGACTTTCACTTCAGCAACTACTTGATCATTAGTGAAGGCAAGTCCATTTCCAAGGGTTTGACCTTTGCCATCTGAAGAATGTAAAAATTAGATTTAATGATTGACAAGTTCCAATAAAGAGTGACTGATAGTTGTAAAAATAAGATTTTCTAAAGAAGGAGATAATTCAGACACATTTGAAGTATCCCTATTGACACGCAGGAAGGCATTGCTGTGCTGTTTAGAAGAATTCTATTTCCACACAGATCAAGAAAGGTAGTGATGCTAAAACTGCATTGGAGGTCCCCAAACACCTCCTGGTTTTCTTTATGGTAGAAACAGAACACAAAGTCTCTTTCAGCACTGGGTCCCAGTGATTTCCACTCTAATAATGGCTTCTGTGGGAGCAGTGGGACCATCACAATGTAAAAATAAGGTTATATATTTTATTTTATTCATGGAAATAAGGTGTACAAAGTTGAATGAATCATAAATGGACTAATATAAATAGTTCATTGACAGCCCATGTCTCTATGTATGTACGTATCCACAGTTAGTTGGGAGAATGAAACTTGTAAATACTCAACCCAGGAACTACAATACTACCCGTAGCCTACATATTCATTTTGGTTTTCCTGGTCTAACCTAGATCCATATTTACCCATTCATCCTCCTGTCATAGCCAAACACTTTCTTGAGTGTTTTGTCTTTTCTATGCTCTTACTTTATAAAAGTGAGCTACATTTCGTACGTATACATGCCTAAAGAATATATTGTGCATTTTTATGTACACTGTTTAAGCTACTGTGATTGCTTTTTTTCCACAAGTGTACCAGGATTCACACTTAATGTTGCATCTAGTTCATTAAGTTTTCACTGCTGTATAATATACCACTCTGTGAATACAGCATCATTAATTTGCTCATTCCCTCATTAAGACCATTTGGGCTGATTCCAGATTGGTTGTTTTCCTGTGGCAGAGAGAACTGTAATCAATATTCTTGTGCAGATGTCCAAATGCCTAGGGTTAAACTGTAAATAAAATGGCTGAGTCGTGGAGTATACATATTTTGAGCTTTATAGACAATGCCAAGTTGTTTTCCAATGAAGTTGTATCAAGTTATCAACTTGCAATAGCAATGAGAAAAATTGGTTTGATGCCCATGCTTTCCATCTCTCCAGATTCTAAGACTTCTTAATTTTTGCCATTCAAATATTGGATATACATTGGATTCACATATTCTTGATATTAGACTTCTTTGGGTTACATATATTACAAATATCTTCCTGTAGTTTGTCCCTTGTTTGTTTTGTTTTCCTTTTCTTTTCCTTTTAGCATTTAAAACAATCAATTCCAGTAGAGCTAACATATGGTATTATTTTAGCTTCAGGTGTACAACATAATAATTAAACAGTTCCATTATATTACTCAGTACTCATCATGATAAGTGTATTCTTACTTCTCATCACCTATTTCATCCATCCCCCCACCCCCAACCACCCCTCTCATAACCATCTGTTTCTTCTCCTTAGTTAAGAGTCTGTGTTTTGGGTTTTTCTGTTTTTTCCCTTTCTTCATTTGTTTTGTTCTTAAATTCCATACATGAGTGAAATCATATGTTTCTTTTCTTCTGGCATATTTTGCTTAGTATTATACATGCTACCTCCATACATGTTGTTACAGATAGCAAAATTTGATTCTTTTTTATGGATGAGTAATATTCCATCATGTATATATACTGCTTCTTTATCCATTCATCTATCCACGGACATTTGGGTGGCTTCCATAGTTTGTCTACAGTAAATAATGTTGCAATAAACATAAGGGTGATTGTATCTCTTTAAATTAGTATTTTTATATCCTATGGGTAAATACTCCATGTGATTACTGGGTAATATGGTAGTTCTATTTTTAATTTTTTGAGGAACCTCCATAGTGTCTTACACAGTGGCTATACCAGTTTTCATTCCTACCAACAGTGGACAAGAGTTCCTTTTTCTCCACACTCTCAGCAACAATTGCTGTTTCTTGTGTTTTTGAGTTTAGCCATTCTCACAGGCGTGAGATGAAATCTCATTGTGGTTTTGATATGCATTTCCCTGGTAATGAATAATGTTGAGCATCTTTTCATGTGTCTGTTGGACATCTGTATGTTGTCTTTGGAGAAATGTCTATTCATGTATTCTGCCAATTTTTAATTGGATTATTTGTGGGATTTTTGGTGTTGAGTTGTATAAGTTCTTTATATATCTTTGGATATTAACCCTTTATCAGATATGTCATTTGTAAATATCTTCTCTCATTCAGTATGTTGTCTTTTAGCTTTTGATGGTTTCCTTTGCTGTGCAGAAGCCTTTTATTTTGAAGCAGTCCCAATAGTTTATTTCTGCTTTTGTTTCTCTTGCATTGGGAGACATATCTAGAAAAATGTTGCTATGGCCGTGTCAGAAAAATTACTGACTATGCTCTCTTCTAAGATTTTTAGGGCTTCAGTTCTCACAATTAAGTCCTTTAATCCCTTTTAAGTTTATTTTTGTGTATGGTATAAGAACCTGGTCCAATTTCATTCTGTTGTATATAGCTGTATAGTTTTCCCAACATTTTTTGAAGGGACTTTTTCCCACTGCATATTCTTGCTTCCTTTGTCAAAGATTAATTTACCAGATAATTGTGATTTTATTTATGGGCTTTCTATTCTGTTCTATTGATCTATGTGTCTACTTTTGTGCCAGTACCACACTGTTTTGTAATATAAGCTTTGTAATATAACTTGAATTCTGGAATTGTGATACCTCCAGTTTTGTATTTCTTTTTCAAGATTGCTTTGGCTCTTCAGGGTCTTTCATCATTCCATACAAGTTTTAGGGTTGTTTGTTCTAGTTTTGTGAAAATTCTGTTGGTATTTTAATAGTGATTATATTAAATCTGTAGATTGCTTTTGGTAGTATGGAAGGAGATTTTAAAAATAATTGTTTTTCCAAACCATGAGCATGGAATATCTTTCCACTTCTTTGTGTCATCTTCAATTTTCTTTCAATATTATTTTATAGTTTTCAGAGTACAGGTCTTTGACCTCCTTTGTTAAGTTTATTTCTAGTATTTTATAATTTTTGGTGGAATTGTAAATGGTACTATCTTATTACTTTCTCTTTCTGCTTCGTTATTATTACTCATTAGTGTATGGAAATACAGTGGATTTCTATATATTGATTTTGAATCCTGCAACCTTACTGAATTCCTGTATCACTTCTAGTTAGTAGCTTTTAGGTGGAGTCTTTAGAGTTTTCTTTTTTTAATTTTTTTTAAGTTTATTCATTATTGAGAGACAGAGGGATACACAGCATGAGCATGGGAGGGACAGAGACGGAGAGACACAGAATCCGAAGCAGTCTCCAGGCTCTGAGATGTCAGCACAGAGCCCGGCGTGGGGCTCAAACTCACGAGCTATGAGATCATGACTGAGCCCAAGTCGGATGCTTAACCGACTGAGCCACCCAGGTGCCCCTAGAGTTTTCTATACATAGTATGTCATCTGCAAATCATGGAAGTTGTACTCCTTACCAATTTGGATACCTTTTATTTCTTTTTGTTGTCTGATTGCTGTGGTTAGGATTTCCAGTACTATGTTAAAATAAAGTGGTGAGAGTGGACATCCTTGTCTTGTTTACAATCTTAGGGAAAAACTTTATTTTTCACGATTGACTATGATGTTAGCTTTGAGTTTTTCATCTAAGGCCTTCATTATGTTGATATATGTTTCCTCTAAACCTACTTTGTTGGGGGTTTTATCATGAATTTATATTGTGCCTTGCCAAATGCTTTCTCTGCATCTATTCAAATGATCATATGGTTTTTATCCCTTCTCTTGTTGATGTAATGTATCATATTGATTGATTTATGATTACTGAACCACTCTTGAAAATCAGGAATAAATCTTCTTGATCGTGGTGCGTGATTTTTTTAAATGTATGCTTGATTTGTTTTGCTAATATTATGTTGAGGGTTTTTCCATCTATGTTTATCAGAGATTATTGACATTTAGTTCTCTCTCTCTTTCTCTCTCTCTCTTTCTCTTTTGTGGGGTTTATCTGATTTTGGTATCAGGGTAATGCTGGCCTCATAGAAGGCATTTAGAAGATTTCCTTCCTCTTCTATTTTTTGTAATAATTTGAGAAGAAAATAGGTGTTAATGTTCTTCAAATGTTTGGTAGAATTCACCTGTGAAGCCTCCTGGTCATGGACTTTTTTGGGAATTTTTTCATTACTGAATTAATTTCATTGCTGTTAATCAGTTTGCTCAAATTTTCTATTTCTTCTTGATTAAGTTTTGCGAAGTTCTATGTTTCTAGGAATTTATCCACTACATCTAGGTTGTCAAATTTGTTGGTGTATAATTTTTCACAAACTCTTACAGTCATTTGTATTTCTATGCTTTTTATTGTTATTTCTCCTCTTTCTTTTCTGCTTTTATTTGAGTCCCCGCTCTTGTGTTTTGAACAGTTTCACTAGAGGTTTATCAATTTTCAATGAACCATCAGTGCTTTCATTAATGTGTTCTATTGTGTTTTTTTTTTAATTTCTATATTATTTGTTCCTGCTCTAGTCTTTATTATTTCTTTCCTTCTGCTGACTTGGGATTTTGTTTGTTCTTCTTTTCTAGCTACTTTAGATGTAAGGATAGGTTCTGTATTTGAGCTTTTTCCTCTTGAGGTAAACCTGTATTGCTATAAATCTCCCTCTTAGAACCGCTTTTGCTGCATCCCAGAGATTTTGGATTATTGTGTTTTCATTTTCATTTCCCTCATGTTATTTATTTCTTTTTCATTTCTTGGTTGACCCATTTGTTGTTTAGTGGCATGTTACTCAACCTTCATTTATTTGTGCTCTGTCCAGATTTTTTCTTGTGGTTGATTGCTAGCTTCATAGAATTGTGATCAGAAAAGGTGGATGTTATGACTTAGATTGATTTAAATTTCTTGAGACTTGTTTGTGGCCTAACATGTCTATTCTCGAGAATGTTCCATGTGTACCTGAAAAGAATGTGTATTCTACTGTTTTAGGATGGAGTGCTCTGGATATATCTGTTAAGTCCATCTGGTCCAGTGTGTCATTCAAACCCACTGTTTCCTTCCGCTTAGATGATCTGTCCATTGATTTAAGTGGGGTGTTAAAATCCCCTACTATTATTATATTACTATTGATTGCTTCCTTTATGTTTGTTATTAACTGTTTTATGTATTTGAGTGCTTCCATGTTGGTACATAAATATTTACAATTGTTATAATTTCATGTTGGATTTTCCCTTTATTACTATATAGTGTCATTCTTTGTCTCTTGTTACACTCTTTGTTTTAAACTCTATTTTGTATGAGAGAATTATTGCTTCCCCTCCTGTCTTTTAACAATACTTTGCATGAAAATGTTTCCCTATCCCCTCACTTTCAATCTGTAGGAGTCTTTTGGTCTCAGCATCTTGTAGGTAGCATATAGATGGATTTTTTTTTATCCATTCTGTAACCCTGTAATTCCATTTTTTGGTTGGAGCATCTAGTCCATTTACACTTAAAGTAATTATTGATAGATATGCATTTATTTCCACTTTGTTACTTGTTATTGTTTTCATAGTTTTTCTCTGATCCTTTCTTTTCTTGCTCTCTTTCATGGTTTGCTGGCTTTCTTTAGTGATATACTTGGATTCCTTTCTTTTTGTTTGCATATTTTTTTACTAATTTTTGATTTGTGGTTACCATTAGGTTTGTATATAACATCTTCCACATATGTAAGTCTATATTAAGTTGATGGTGGCTATGTTTGAACCCATTCTTTATTCCTCTCCCCAACATGTTTTAGGTATATGGTGTCATATTTTACATCCGTGTGTGTGTGTGTGTGTGTGTGTGTGTGTGTGTGTGTGAACCCCTTGAATAATTTTTACAGATATACTTATTTTTATTGCTTTTGTTTTTCCTACTTTTCATACTCTTACCTGTGGTCTTTTCTTTCCCTTTAACATTTATTATTGGTTTGGTTTAGTGGCCATGAAGTTCTTTAGCCTTTATTTGTCTGAGAAACTATCTATCTATCTATCTATCTATCTATCTATTTACTTGATATTCAAAATGATAGCCTTGCTGGATACAGTATTGTTGACTGCAGATCTTTTCCTTCCAGCACTTTGAATATATCATTCCACTCCCTTTTTGCCTGCAAAGATTTTGCTGAAAACACCATTCATAGCTTTATGGGGTTTCCTTTGTATGTAATGGTCTTCTTTTCTCTTGCTGTTTTTAAAATTCTCTATCACTACTTTTTGCCATCTCAATTACCTTGTGCTTTGATGTGGACCTTCTTGGGTTGATTTTGTAGTGATTCTCTGTGCCTTCTGCATCTGGATATCTGTCTCTTTCCTCAGATTTGGAAAGTTTTCAGCTATTATTTCTTCAAATAAATTTTCTACCCACTTTTCTCTCTCTCCTTCTTCTAGGATCCCTATAATTTGAATGTTATTACACTTGATGGAGTCACAGAGTTCCTAAGTAGACTTCTAATTTTGCATTTTTTTTCTCTCACCTGCTCTGTTTGATTACTTTTTATTACTCTGTCTTCTGGGTCACTAATTCATTCCTTTGCTTCCTCTAGACTGCTATTTATTCCATCTAGTGTATTTTTAATTTCATTTCTTCTATTATTCATCTCTGATTTACTCTTTTTTATCTCTCTGTTAAGGGTCTCACTGATGTTCTTCAGTCCTTTTTCAAGTCCTGTGACCATATTTATAATCATTACTTTAAATTCTTTATCAGGCATTCTTTTATCTGTTTTGCTTAGATGTCTTTCTGTGGTTTTGAACTGTTCTTTCATTTTGGAAATATTCCTCTGTCTCCTCATTTTGCATAACTATCTATGTCTTTTTCTGTGTGTTATGAAAGTCAGCTATCTTGCCTGCTCTTGAAAGTAATGGCCTTATGAAGATGAGGTCCTGTAGTGCTTTGCAGTGCAGGGTCACATGTTCCATAGAACCCAGAGCTTCAGGGGATGTCTCCTATGTGTGTTGCATGTGCCATGCTATTTTGTCCTGGCCACTTTTTCCTTTAGTGCAGTCATTTGCAGAGGCTATTGTTGCCTATTATAGGCTGTATTTGGTCCCTGGCTGGGGTAGGGAGCATAGTTTTATCAAGGAAAGCCTTGGGCTTTAGCAGAACCTACTACTGCCACTGCCAGGACCAAGGCCCCATAAAATGCATGGGTTGGGAGATGTGGTGTTGGCAAGATTTGTGCCAGTATTCTGAAGGAGGAGATCCACAGCTCTGAGATGGAAGCAGGCAGGTGTGATTGGAAATTGCAGATCTGTGTAAGGACAGTGGTGGCATTGGAGGGGGCTTGGTGTAAACAAGTTAGTGAGTGTAGGCATTGCTCTGTTTCCCTCAGGTGACCATGTGTTTATGCTGGAGGGCAGAGGAGGGAAATGGAGACTTCCACCCCTTTTGTTCCTGGAGGAGAATCCAGGACTTGCTCTGAATTGAGTGAGTTTCTCCCCCTCCTGTATGTCCTAGGGATTTCCCAAACGGCTGTTTCTATGCTGTATCTCCGTGGGCTCATGAAGCCCATTTTCCCACTGTGTCTTTTTAAGGTCTGGGACTCAGCTTCCTATTGCTATCCTCTCCCAGAACTTAACCCACTGTTTTTTAAAATTCTAGGCTTTAAGTCTCACTGATTGTAAGAACTCAAAATATTTGACCTTCTTGCTTTCAAAGCCAAATATATGAGGACTGGTCTTCCTCCCACAGGCTTCTGATGTGATAGTCTGTTTCTTGCTCTTTGTGCCATGGCTCTCTCCCTCCCACAGATAGCTGAGGTCACTTTAGCTTCCCACCATATCTTCATCTTCCTACCATCTTCGATGTGGCCTCTTCTCTGTTTTTAGTTGCATAGTTTGTTCTGCCAGTCTTTAGGTAATTTTCTGGGTTATTTATGCTGATGTGAGTGTTATCTAATTGTATCCATGTGATGAGTTATATTTAGGGTCCCCTTACTCTGCCATCTTCCCAGCCTCCTGTTTCACTTTCTTTAAGGCATGTTTGGATGAACAATATTTGTTGATAAAATAATTTATCAGGGTTTTTTTTTCTTTTCTTATTAGCTTTTCTATCTTGTTTAAGCATGCCTGCCCTATCCACCACCAGAAAGATTTAAACTATATTTTTTTCTAAAAGTCTAGAATTCCGTATTTTACCTTAATACATATGGAGTTGATTTTTGGTTGGGTTGCATATCATGAATTCAATGCTGTTCCCACTCCTATCCCCCCAACCATATGACTAAGTGTCAGCTCTATTTTTTTAATAGTCCCTCCTTTTTCAATTGATCTATGTCATCAGTTTCACACCTTAAAGTTCCATTTATCTTTGGATCTTTTCTAAGTTCTACTGATTATTTTGTCTATCCCTGCATCTGCACTATATTATCTTAAATACTGTAGCTTTACTTTCAGTATTTATATCTGGTAAAAATAAATATTCTTTGCTCGTTTTTCTTCTTTGGAAGTATGCTGGCAATTCCTAGCCCTTTTTGTTCCCACATAAATTTTAGAATCATATTATCAAGTTTCAAAAATATTCCTGATGTGATTTTAACTGCAGTTGCATAAGACCTCCAGGTCAACTAGGAAAATTGCCATTTTCATAATATCATCTTTCTACATAAGAACATAGGATATTTGATTAGTTATTTAGGTTTTATTTAAAGTCTCATCAAAATGTTATATTTTCTATGAATAATTCCTGCATATCTCTTGTTTGATTGTTCCTAGGAACTAGTGAAAATGATGTCTTTAGGTTATATTTTCCAATGGTCATAACCATATTTTCTTGTGTCTACTTTTTTCAATTTTGAAGAATCTGGTTTTAAACCACTTGCTCTTATTTTAAGCTATAATTATAAGAATTAACCCTGCTGGATCCAAATGAATAAATTAAACTTTTCCAATCCTCTGTACTTCCCTCTCACCACTCTGATATCCTATTCTAATAAGACAAAGTCTTTGATGCTCAGCAGGCACTTGTTAAATGCTAGTCATTGGCAACTCTACCTTGCCAATATTCTCAAATTTTTCCTGGGGTCAACCTTAGAGCAGCAGCATTTTTACTAAAGAAGGAAAAACCATCGTTTGTCTTTCCCACCTCTTTGGGGGGAAAAGCCAGTATGAAGTGTCCAATTTCCTCATGGGCAGCATGACTCATCCTCATCCATCCAAATCCCAAATTGTACTGTGTCCCAAAAGGTGTTTTAAAAGTCCTGAGATGATTGAATTTAAAATAATACGTGGTAGAATGGTCAATTAAGTTCGAAAACTACCATTTATTATATTTCCTATTCGAAGAGAAAAGGTACAAATTATTGCATAGGAAGTTCAACCATAAAAAAAAAAGTTTATCTGTGCTTTTTCAATGTCTTCCAAACTTATTTAACAATAGAATGATTTGACTATGTATTAACATACTTTAAGATATTCTTCAAGAAATTCAAGGGTAAGAAATGAAGAGTTTCTTTTGGGAAAAATGTCCAGGCTATTTTTAACATGTATGAACATTAAGTACTTTTGATTAAGGCATATTAACGCTAATACATAATATGGAGAACACTGAGTATATTTTACGTTAAAATAATAGAAAGCAAGACATTCCACTAGATGCAATTCTCACTATGGTGGAAAAATATCTTGCTTTCATTTTTTTTTCATTACTTCAAGAATATTAAATGCCAGTGTATCCAAGCAACAAGATGGGAACACTTATTATCTTATCATACTTGTGTTATTATATTTGCTGTCATATTAAAAAAAAGATGTATTAAGCTAAGAAACAGCTTTCTTATATCTAAATCAAATAGATAGATAGATAGATAGATAGATAGATAGATAGATAGATAATATATATAGGTCTCTAACCAACTGTCCAGTTTTGGAGCCATAACAGAGTAAAGGAGTGGAGTGATAGAGACATAGTCTGACTAGATGTTTAATATCTTCCTTAGTAAAATCAAACTTCTTATTGAAGAAGAAAGGAAAGAGGCTAGTCCTGGAAAGAAACCATTAAGAAATCCATATACCTATTAAATAATAATTCCACATGCTCCCATCTACCCCAGCCCTTGGTAGTTACCGTTCCACTTTCTTTCTATGAATTTGACTACTTAAAGTAACTCATATAAATGGAATCTTGTAGTATTTGTCCTTTTGTAACTGAGTTATTTTACTTAATAAAATGTCCTCAGAGTTCATCCATATTGTAGCATATATCAGAGTTTTCTTTATTTTTAAAGACTGAATAATATTCCATTTTGTGTATATATCACATTGTATTTATCTATTCATCTGTTGATGGATACTTGGGTTACTTCTAAATTTTTGCTGTTGTGAATAATGCTGCTATGAATATGAGTGTAAAATATCTGTTAGAATACCTGTTTTCAATTCTTTAGAGTATAAAGTATATACCCAAAGGTGGAACTGTTGGATCATATTATAATTCTAAGTGTAATTTTTGTAGAAAGTGCTATAACTTCCACAGTAGTTGTACCTTTGTACATTCCTACCAGCAGTGCTTAGGCATTATTTGGGCGGGGGGTGGGAGGGAGAAGAGTTTTTTACTTTTTTCTTTCTTTCTTTTCTGTTTTTTTTTAGTAGCCATCCTAATAAATGTGAGGTGATATTTCCTTGTGGTTTTGATTTACATTTCCCTAATGATAAATGATATTAAGCATCTCTTCATGTGCTTGTTGGTCATTTATATATCTTCTCTGGAGATATGTTGATTTAAGTCTTTTGCCCATTTTCGAATTGGATTGCTTATTTTCTTGTTGAATTGTAGTTCTTTATATATTCTGGATATTAACCTCTTATCAGATTTATGATTTCCAAGTATTTTCTCCCATCCTGTGAATTGTCTTTTCAGTCTGTTGATTGTGTCTTTGATGCACAGAAGTTTTTAATTTTGATGTATTCTATCTTATTTGTTTTTCTTTTGTTGCCTGTGCTTTTGGTGTCATATCCAAGAAATTACTGCCAAATCTTATGCCCAAAAGATTTCCTCCAATGTGTTCTGCTATGACTTTTATTGTTTTAAGTTTGTGTGGGCTGAATTGGCATCCTGCCCCAAATTCTTTTGTTGAAGCTCTAAACCCCAGTACCTCAGAATGTAACCACATTTGGAGATAAAGTCTTTAAAGAGGTAATTAAGTTAAAATAAGGTCTTCAGGGTAGGCTCCAATCCAATATAACTGTTGTCACTATTAGAAAAGAAAACTTCGTGGCGCCTGGGTGGCTCAGTCCATTAAGTGTTCAACTTCGGCTCAAGTCATAATCTCAGTTTGTGAGTTCAAGTCCTTCATCGAGCTCTGTGCTGACAGCTCAGGGCCTGGAGAGTGCTTTGGATTCTGTGTCTACCTCTCTCTCTGACCTTCCCCCTCTCACACTGGCTCTCTCACTGTCTCTCTTTGTCTTTCAAAAATAAATAAGCATTAAAAAGTTTTTTTAAAAAGGGAGAGAAAACTTGGATACAGACATGGGCATGCAAAGGAAAGACCACATGAGGACACAGCCAAGGAGACAGACCCCAGAAGAAACCAAAGCTTTCGACAGCTTATCTTAGACCATCAGGCAGGGTCCAGAACTACGTGAAAATAAATTTCTGTTTAAGCCACCAACTCTATTGTATTTTATTATGGCAGCCCTGGCAAACTAACACAAGGTCTGTGGGATTCTGTTCTGTTTTGGTTTTGGATTAAACTTTATATTTTGAGATATTGTAGATTTACAGGCAATTGTGCCTTTCATTGTGTTTCCCTTATAGAAATAGAGTACACTGTTACGAAGAAGATCGTGATATTGAGACAATTCAAAGGTCTTATTCATATTTACCCATTTTACTTTTACCTCTGTGTATATCTGTTTGTGTAGTTAGTTCTGTACAATTTTATCATATGTGTGTCTCTACATTATCAACCATTTCATTTGAGTAATTGAACATTTCTGTTACAAAGCTCTGTCATGTCATCCTTTTATAACCACACATCTTTAACTCCTGGCAGCTGCTAATCTGTTCTCAATTTGTATAATTTTGTCATTTCAACAATGTTGTATATGAAATCATACAATACAAAACCTTTGGGAATGACTTTTTTTTTTACTCATCATAATTCTTTTCAGATTCTTCCAAGTTGTTGCTTGTATTAATAATTTATTCCTTTTCACTGGTCACTAGTATTCCATGTTATAAATGTACCAGAGATCATTTAACCATTCATCTGCTCAAGGATATCTGAACTGATTCAAGTTTTGGGCTATTAGCTTAAGTCTACCATTTCCTTATTGTTTTTGTTTGTTTGTTTGTTTTTCCTTTCTTGCCTTCCTGTGGGTCAAGTGAGCACTTTTTTTAGGATTCATTTTTGATTTATTTATACTGTTTTTGTAGTATATCTCTTTGTATAGTTATCTTTAGTAGTTGCTCTCTATGGCGTTTTTAAAATTAATTTTCCTGATTGGCTTTCAAGGTAAGTATTAATAGTGCTACATCACAGATAAGAAAACAGAGGCTCAGAAATAGTACGCAGTAAGCAACTGATATGGAAACTGAACCTAAATCTGACTCCAAAAGCACAAGTCTTGCTACCTCTATACAGAGCTTGCCACTGACGTTGTGGCAAAATAGAAAAGCCTCACCCATTCTGAATCTCTTTATCAGGGAGGAAGTCCACAAGATCAGGCAGTACTAAAGAAAAATCTGAAGTATAATATCTTAAGACTTTTGCTCTTATTCTTCTCTCACTTTGTGATGCTTCTTTTTTAGCCTCTCTCTATCTATTGAAACCCAATTTACTAAAATATAGCCACCTTCATGAATCCTTCCCTAAATGCCTTGCCTGTCTACAGTGGAATGTATTTTTTTTCCTTTGGCTTCTCCAGAGCAGTTTGTTTATACCTCTCCTCTGGCCTGGATTCTGGCTAGCTATTTATATATTTCTTGCTTCCCTTCTTGATTGGAAACTCTTTGAGGAAATAAATGAAGACATAATTTCATTTTTGTCACCTCTACAATGGCTAGCATACAGTAGTTGATGTAGCAAGTATTTGTTGAGTCCAATAGAACTAAAATAAGGCTCAGAAGCTCTGGGTAAATCTGAGTTATTTGGAAAAAGAGTCAATATGCATCATCATAGATAATGGTCATTTAGTTACTTACTTGGCAGATTATACCTTTTAAGTGTGTTATGGAAAATTTTTAAGAGGAGAAGAATTAGTTGGAAGAGGATAGATTGGATTCATTAATGGTGAGTAATTCCTTATTCCTGCTTGGAAAATTTCTCAAGTCAGTAGTTATGAAGTTTTCATTTTTTTAATTAACTGAAGCTCAAATTGTTGGTGCTCAAAGGAAAAAGTGAAGGGTGTTTTTATATTAATTATTATTGATCAAACACTGTGAAATATCTCCTTCAGGATTCTCTGTCTAAATTCAGAACAAGGATAAGCTAGCAAGTGTTTGCTAAGCTCAGATATTTAAAACCTACTCTAGGGAAAAAGAAGTCATTTAGTTGACATAATGACCCCTTTATACATTTAAGCAGTGCTTAGCTTTATGAAGCCATAAAAATATATGTACAGTAATATACTCATTTCTCGTTCTAAAACAACCACTATAAACCATGATTTGTAAGAGTTTTAAACATAACTGCTTTCCAAGGAGGACATGTATACGATTTATATTGCTGTACTAGTCCTTCCTAAGTGCTTCTTGAAGTCCATTTTCCTCATGAGTTATGGCTTTTCCAATAGAATGGAAGTACTATTGAACATTGTTAATGTAATTCTATTTTTAAAAGATAAGTTTGATTATTTTAGTATGACCAGTCAAAAAAGGAACAATTGCATGAATGTTTATTTTTAATTTAACTAAGAATAAATACATGCACAATAACAATTACCCATCTCTAAGCTTAAAAATCATAAATCTTTGAGTTAGAAGAGAACTTGACTGTAGCTAAGTGCTTCTGGCTGAAATGATCTGACTGTAAACTGCACAGATTTGTAAAATGACCTACGATTCATAAGTAAAGCATGCACAGTGCCTAACATGTTATAAAATATATTTAAATAGTCATGATGGAGAGCACAGATTTGGAGACTAACCTTAGCGAAGTTGTCTCATCTCTGGGCAGTTCCGTTTCCTCCTGGTTAGTATCTGTTCTTCATGTTACCTATAGGGTAACAACATATTTTAAACATTGTCCACATCTTCTGCCCCATGAAGTACGTCTGCCCCCTCTCACCATTCACCTTGTGCTTCCCTGCCCATTTCTTTATGCTCTTTCTCAAGACAAACTTACTTTTCTTCTTTCCATCAAACTAAAGCCTACTTGTATCCGAGTAGGATATGTCTCATGTCTTTTATGAAAACTTCTAGACTACTACATACAAAAAGCTTTTTCTTGAGAGTGTCACTTATTCATTTAGCAAGTATTTGAGTTCCCAGGCACTTTGCACCCACAGTAAGCTATATTCTCTGCCCACGGAATTTTCAATGGTGGTTTTTAATCTGTGCCCCAAAGAGTTCTTACTGATAACCTAAGGATCATTTTAGTTGGCCAGGATGCTGGTGACACACGGCCCTTCCTTTCCAATTTAATCAGTTTTACTTTTATCAGTTTTGCATAGAGAACGCCCTAAGATACAGGGTTCTGCTGCCTTTTTTAAAGGCTGAAAACTGTTCTAATTAAGGAAATAGGAAATAAACAGATAATTGTAATTGACTAAGTCATTATACCAACATGTACAGTTAAGGAGTAACTCTGAGGGGCACAGCTTCTTATTTTTGGTTGTCTGCATACCTGTTTCTCTCCAAGTTTTCTTGAAAGTGTCTCATTAGTAGGAATTATACCCTCCACTAGAATCCATGAGGGCAGGATGCTATTTTGTTTGCTGTTTTACCCAGATACCTAGAACAGTGCCAGGTCCAATGTAGGTGCTGAATTATACTGGTTAAATACAGGAATCTTACAGTTTATTTGTTTCATTTTGCCCACCATATACAATATACATATTTGACAAATGAATATGTTTGTCAATGAACATGTTTGACAAATGATCAAAGGTCTTTTGAAAAGAAAGAGCTGTCTTAGTGATAGATATTTCAGTCTTGACTATTCTCTGCTCTTTCAGGTAAGAAGCAAGACAAAGGAATTAGGTTATATAAAATGTGTGGAGAGGACAGGGGAGCACCAAAACAAAAACAGAGGTCTTGGATGGCTGTACTCTTTTTAAACCCCTTACCTGAAAAAAAAGTGTTAATATGAAAATGAAAATTGAATTTAGTTCTTCTTTTATTGGTAATATCTTTTTATTTTATGCATTCTTTTGGTTAAATTATCACTTAATCTTAGCTTTACAGTGGTTACTTTTAAAGATGCTTTAGATAGACAAAAAGCCACATATTTTTTCAAAGATAATTTGCTCTGTATCACCTTAAAATTTAGAACTTTACCTTTTATTTTTTTTAAAAAGATTTTTTTAATGTTTATTTATTTTTGAGAGAGAGTTTATTTTTGAGCATGCAAGAACACGCACTAGGTGAAAACATTTGTCCCTATATAGAGGGTTTCAACCTAGGTATATTTTTTGACTGACTCTGGACCCACAGACTTTGATAGACAAGGCTTTTCAATGCTGGCACTGTTTGGGTAGGATAATTCTTTCTGATGAGGTTTGTCCTGAGTGTTGCAGGATGCTTATCAGCATCCCTGGCCTCTATCACTAAATACCTGCAGCACTGTTCCTACCCCATTCCCTTGCCACCTTATTTTTTTTTTTTACGTTCATTTATTTTGGGAGAGAGAATGTGCAATTGTACACATGAGTGCTCAAGTTGGGGGAAGGGCAGAGAGAGAGGGAAAGCCAGAATCCCAAGCAAGCTCCATGCTGTCAGCATGGAGACAGATGGGAGGCTTGATCTCACAAACTGTGAGATCATCACCTGAGCCAAAATCAACAGTCAGTCACTTAACCAACTGAGCCACCCAGGCACCCCCACTTGCCCTCTTAAATGGGACAAACAAAAAATCTGCAGACAGAGCCAAATGTCCCATGCTGGGGAAATCATTCCTGTTGAGAACTCTGGATAGCAACTCTAAGATCAACCCTGATGGATAAAGCATAAGCTCAAAGTGATGCTAGGATTATTTCACAGACTTTCTAGAATATAGAAGTCAAAATAGAATAAAAACAGTAATTGTCTTTCAGCAAATCAGATCCCCAATTATTAAATTTTTGGTCTGGTTTTCTAGTCATTTTTCTTACATGGGCAAATTTAGCTGAGATTGTTCATTAAAATTGTGTACTTTGTTAATTTATAAGACATTATTCTACTATTACCTCATTTCTGTGTTTTATGACCTATAAAATATAAGATCTAGATGAGAGGTGTATACTTTCATGTGAGAATCTCTGAATGTTATTTATAGATAAAATAAATCCTATAAGATTTACTGACCTGAATTTACTGGGTATTAAATAAGAATTGTTGATAGTTTGAAAACTCCCTTTAACCGTGTCAAATTAACAGTTGTCGTAACTTAATTTTTATTCTGTGAATAATTTACAATCCAGGAGGATCTTATAACCTTTTCAACAAATACTAAGTAAGCACCTATCAAGTGCAAGGCTGAGAGAATGAAGTGATGATGAATGTGAATTTAGTGCCTTCCTGTAAAGAACTCTATCTGAAGTCTCTGTGTTCTCCATTTTCTTATTATATCTTATGTATTAATTTTGCTAACTCCTTTTTCTGTTCTTATATATCCAAGGCTTAGTGGTCAGACCACTGTTCTTCACTGCTACAGTCTTTTGTGATAACACCCACTTTTGTAGGTTTAATAACCAAATCTCCATATTCATCCAGTTAACTTCTGAACTCTAGACTTTTATCTCCAACTCTTCACAAAGCAATTCACTTCAATTTTCTATTAGCACCCAAAATGCAGCAAATCAAAATTATCTTTATCGCACTCTTCATCCCCTGCATGTATATGGAATAGGCTTGTCAGAATTTCCAGTCTACCACATTGTGAGAGACTGAAGTCTTGATGTTTTTATCGCAGTTTCCACAGCCTTGGTCCGGAATTGATATATTACAACACTTTTGTCTCCCCAGTGCCTACCAAAATAAAGTATATCTCGATTGTCATTTAAGACCCTGTTTAGACTACATTAAACCTACTTCTGTGTTCAGTTTAATATAAACCTTTGACTCAAGCCTCCTGACTTCCCATTGCCTGAACCTACCACATACATTCCTGCTTTTCTACCTCTCTCACAAATGAATTAAAAAACAATTGCTGCCAAAAGGCATCCAGATTTTTGTTTATCCAGTTTAGTCTTTATCTGAATTCTGTAATTTCATTTTTTAAAATTTAACTGTAAAACAACTACAGATTCTGTCAATCTTGCTTAAAATCTTCCAGTACTTTCCATTGCAATTAAAATTAAATAATATGTCTCATGAGAACTTTTTCAAGTTTAACTGGGCATACTGTATTTTTATTTACTAAGGCTTGCAATTCTAAAACCATTCACTCGTACACTGGCCACCTTTTTCAAGGCCTCCCTCAGGCATTAGTTCTTACTGTTCTTTCTGTGTAGGATGTAATTCTACAGTTGATCATATGTTCCCTCTTCTCTTTGTTCATGCTTCAGTTCAAATTTCATCTTCTCATACGGATTTCCTTTATTATCTAGTATAAAATTCATCCTCACCTCCCACCTGTGCCCTCTTTTACTTTCTCTCTAGAATTTATTTTTCTGTATAATTAATATGTTTGTATCCTTATTTATTTTCTCTTGCGTTAATATATGAAAAAGGTCTTTCTCTGGCTCAACCTCATCTCTAGAGTTTTAAACACACTTGACACACACTGTTACTAAATATTAACAAATGCATTGTTGAATAATTCAATGAAATATTTAAAAATATTTATTGACTAATTCAATGAATAATTGCATGCGTGAATAACTGAATAAATATATGTATGTCAAGAATAGACCAAAAGGATTCTGCTTGCTTTCATGATAGCCTAGTAGTTCCTATTATACCAACCCTCTTGCAGATAACTGTAAGTTATAAACATCCTCATAAAAAAGCAAACAAAAAACCAAAACAACACTACTTGAGAGCATGCATCTAGTCCACGCCATAGGATTCACTAGAACTCTAATAGAAAATTTCAATCTTATTCATATAACAAACAAGATGGTAGACTTCTGTACGAAGAGTCAACATGAAAAGTGAGGGAGAAATTTTTCAGGGTGGAGAAATCTACTGATAGAGAATTTTAAATTCCTCCTAAGCTCTGCCAAATTTCTGATGATTTCCTGAACTATGAAGGGACTATCAGTGTGCAGGAAAGATGCCAAGAAGTCTAGTTTTACATTTAGCTTTACATTTCAGCCCTAGAAATGTTCTTTTTTAATTTTTCTTTCTTAATTGTTGAAATTGATGTCGAAATGTTGAAATGTTGAAATTCTCTGATACCAATTGTGAATTGTTCATTCACTGATACCATAATGTTCCTTCAGTTCTTTGAAAATATTTTAATCCTCTGCAAATATTTATATTAGGTACTATGACATCTTTTTAAATCCAATACCTGGGTCCAATCAAAATCATATTCTCATGACAGCCTTTTTTTTTTTTCAACGTTTATTTATTTTTGGGACAGAGAGAGACAGACATTGAACGGGGGAGGGGCAGAGAGAGAGGGAGACACAGAATCGGAAGCAGGCTCCAGGCTCCGAGCCATCAGCCCAGAGCCTGACGCGGTGCTCAAACTCACGGACCGCGAGATCGTGACCTGGCTGAAGTCGGACGCTTAACCGACTGTGCCACCCAGGCGCCCCTCTCATGACAGCCTTTTATCCTGAGTATGAGTTACATTTTCCTGTCTCTTAGCATGTCTAGAAATTTTTAGTTGAAAACTGAATATTGTAGGAGACATATTGTAGCAACCGGATTGTGTTGTGTTCTTATGATGATTTTGGTTAAATGCTCTAATAGGCAGTTAACTAACTTACTTGAATTTCAACTGCAAATTTTGTCTTCCTCATGGCACACAGCCACTGATTTCATTTGTTCTCTTAAACGGCTTCAGTTTTCTGCTGCTCAATCTGTACACTGTTCAGAAATGTACTCAGCTTTAAAAAAAAGTTGCAAATTTACACATCTGGTCTCAGTGCAATTATATACTTTGTCCTTTCTCCTGAGAGGCTCTGGAGTATTAGCTGTGAATGTACAGTTCAACTTTCAGCTAGTATTTTGGGCAGAGTTAATGTTCCAATTTGAGATCTTACCTCTGTAGTTCTTTTATGGCTAAAATTATCCCCTTAAATTTATTGCTGTTGCTCTCAACCCTGTGTTGTTATCTCTGGTATCTTGAACTGATAAAGATGAGGTTTTCTACTGCCCATGCTCTGCTCCTCTAGCCCTGGAGATTTGGCAGCGCCCTCAGGCCAGACTCCTATATTCTCATAACTCTTACAACTTCCAGGTGCATATTTTCAAGTGTAAATTCTCATGCAGCCTCTTTCTGCTTTTAGACTCTTCTGAGTTCCTTTAAATGTTTTTTATACTTTATGCAACTTTTTAAATTGTTGTCTGTGAGAGGTTTCACATGACCCCTTACTCCTACCATTGTTACCATATCTCCTTTCATTTTTAATTTTGTTTTGAAATAATATTTCTGGGTCTCAGAGAAATACTTCTTTGGGAAAGTTTTGTACTTTCTCTATATTACTTTATCTATTATATTATATACTTTCTCTAAGGAAATTAGAGACTTTCTCTAATGAAGAAATTATATACTTTCTCTAATGAAAAAAATATATATATCATCATCCTTTTAGAAATTGTTGAATTTCTCAAAAACACATTGTTCTTCATTAAATCTTGTATGTCAATATGTATTCCTTTATGTTTTTATTATATACAAATACATTTGTATTTTAGTTTTCATTGAAACTAATCATTCTAAACATAAATTAGATAAAATTTGATCTTTTAGGTCCTGTTGATTTATTGAATGATATCTATTTTATATTAATAATATTACGTATGGAAATTCTTGCTGTAAAGCCATAACTTATAATACAGTCAGAGTTATTCCAAGAATCAAATTAACATATAAATTGATGGTTGATCAATAACTATAAGTAACCACTTTTTAAAAATGGTTTTCTAATTTTAATTTTTTTGAGTGAGAGAGACCACAAGTTAGGGAGGTACAGAGGGAGAGGGAGGGACAGAATCCCAAGCAGTCTCCATGCTCTGTGCCTAACCGATGTGGGGCTCAATCTCATGAGTGTGAGATCATGACCGGCTCTGAAATCAAGAGTTGAGACTTAATCGACTGAGCCACCCAGTTATCCCATAAGTAACGTCTTTTAAAAATAGAACGTGGGGGGCGCCTGGGTGGCGCAGTCGGTTAAGCATCCGACTTCAGCCAGGTCACGATCTCGCGGTCCGTGAGTTCGAGCACCGCGTCAGGCTCTGGGCTGATGGCTCGGAGCCTGGAGCCTGTTTCCGATTCTGTGTCTCCCTCTCTCTCTGCCCCTCCCCCGTTCATGCTCTGTCTCTCTCTGTCCCAAAAATAAATAAAAAACGTTGAAAAAAACAAACAAACAAAAAATAGAACGTGGAACCATTAACTACCTTTAAAATTTCTCCATTATGATTTTAATCTTGAGCAAGAATAAATCTTAAGATATTTTAATAATAATGTCTTTAATACTTGATATTTGTGAAATGAGGGGAAAAGTCATTAATCGCCAGGAAATACTATGTAAAGCACACCATTGGGCAGGAAATCTATTATTTGGGTTCTCATCACTCTTCTGTTGGCCAAGTTACAAAATTTTTTTGAATTAGATTTTCATGTACAGTAAACTAGAGCTCTGTCAATATCTGTAGAGGATATGATAGTGTTCTGTCTCAATCCTCCCTTCAGGACTTACGCACATACTCTTCTACCCAAGAATGTTGGCTGCTAATGGCCCCCGGAGTTGCCTTCTTTCTATAATTGCTTTCGTGTTAGGAAGTTGTTCCTCTTCCTAAAATCATTTTAAAATTACGTAGTTACTATACTATATGTTTTTTTACTCATAATTCTTTACCTGATATCTTCAACTATTTACATGACAGTGTACCATTTAGAAATATGATTTGTCTCTTTATATCTGATGGCAAAATGCTGACTTTCTTTCTTCTTCCCTTGCTCCCTTCTAGTTAGAGTTTATTTTTATAATTCCTAGTTGTTGGTTTTTTGTTGTAATATAAAAAAAATGATGCATAAATTAGGTAGACATGATATAAAGGAAATTAAATTTTAATATTTTTTAGTTTCCCAATTCACGGAATGTGTTTAATTTGAAGAATTATTTATTAATTCTGTTTAGCAGACATAATGTATTTGAAAATAGTACTTTATCTAATTCTTTTCTAGTAATGATAACTCCTTTTATAGGGGGAAAAATCTTTTTTTTTTTTTTTTTGAGCCAGCCAAGAGATTCAGAATAAGTATTAATGAAATTAGAATGCATATTTTTTATTTTATTTTTGGTTATGGGTTACCTGATGATGAGAATTGTTCCATTTGCATATGAACAGACCTGTAACTGGAAACAAAATTTTGGGGTGTGGTCTCAGTGCTTCCTTCTCAAAACTTTGTCCTAATTCTTTTTGTTTTCCTTTGTATCTATGTAATTCAAATGTTTGCTAGGATTTATCTAGCTATAACTTTCCTAATTAATTGGTCTTGGCCCTTATATACCCTTTTATTTAAAAAGACAAATATTGGGGCGCCTGGGTGGCACAGTCGGTTAAGCGTCCGACTTCAGCCAGGTCACGATCTCACGGTCCGTGAGTTCGAGCCCCGCGTCAGGCTCTGGGCTGATGGCTCGGAGCCTGTTTCTGATTCTGTGTCTCCCTCTCTCTCTGCCCCTCCCCCGTTCATGCTCTGTCTCACTCTGTCACAAAAATAAATAAAAAAACGAAAAAAATAAAAATACAAATATTGTTCATCTTCAAAATTTTTTTCTGAATAATTTTAGTTTTTTTTTAAAACTCTTTCAGATTTGTCCCATTTGCTAGGTTACTTCTCTCCTCTACTGCCAACACCATGGATTTTAATTCTACTTTAAAGTTTTAATTTCCTTGAAAGAGCTCAATTTGTTTTCTTTTTATCCTGAATTTTTTTAAAAAAAATTGTTTTTAATGTTTATTTATTTCTGAGACAGAGAGAGACAGAGCATGAGTGGGGGAGGGGCAGAGAGAGAGGGAGACACAGAATCCGAAGCAGGCTCCAGGCTCCCAGCTGTCAGCACAGAGCCTGACGCAGGGCCCAAACTCACAGACTGTGAGATCATGACCCAAGCCAAAGTCGATCGCTCAACCAACTTAGCCACCCAAGTGCCCCTGAATTTTTTTTTTCTTTTAAAATATCTAAAATGTATTCTGATATGTATAGTAAATAAATCTGAGTGGTTATCTTTTTTCTGAATGTCATTTATGATTTTTGTTTACTTTTATCTATAGTTTTTTTCCTCAATAGGAGCATTGTTAATTATTTTTCTACTTACTCATCAGAGAACAGAGACCTATGAAGGCCCAGTACTTGCTCAAAACACTGTGGTTTTCCTCTTAGATCTAAATACTCTGTATAAATGGTGATTAAAATAAATTCACATAATTACAGTTAAACAAAAGGCCCAGTTTCCAGAGTCTAATGAGTATGCATAGATTGCAAGTAAACTGACATAAATTTTATCTCTTAAATCTCAGTTTTCCAACACTTTAAGTAAAATTTAGTAAGTGCAAAACCACACTCCCCAGCATGTATGCCAACTAGGAAGCTTCTTTTTGCCACTAAATCCCTCACTATCTTTTACCCATTGGTTTTCTGATAGCTGTGTCTTAGAAGGATGATGTGGTTTTTCTAATGCAGTGAACCAGGGTTTTATTGATCAAGAACAGTGATTTCTCAACTCAGCATTATGAATCTTTCAATGAATAGGATTACCTCCAAGACTCTTCTTTTTTTCAGAGTTGATACTCGCCCCTTTCCTTTCCTTTCCTTTCCTTCTTTTCTTCCTCTTTTTTTTTTTTTTGGTGTGTGTGTATGTGTGTGGGTGTGTGTGTGTCAGAGAGAGAGAGAGAGACAGAGAGAGAGAGAGAGAGAGAGAGAGAGAGAGAGACAGAGAGAGAGAAAGAGAGAGAGATTATTTGAAGGAATAGTGGGAAGGGCAACTTCAAGAAGACTAGTCAAATATCACTGAAGCCACAAATAATTTCTCTTGAAGAATAGGAACTTCCTAGTCAGAGAAAAGGAGTGGGAGGAGGCATCCTCATAAAGAGAAATCCACGTTGAAGACAGGAGGGTGACACAGTGGCCATTTTTGGCAGAGAGAACCATTTTGGTGTAGGTTAAAAGCAACATATCTGGGTAGTAGAAATCCTGTTGGAGGAAGAAATGTAACTGACTAGCTGACTTCAGATTATATAAAGCTGTACATATTTATATATGGGTTCTATGGTTAATGGGGAAACACAGAGGGAGTTCATCAGAGCAGTGGTGTGGCCAGTCTATGATTTGAGCCAGATGGTAAAAGATGGATAGGAAAAAGAGGTGCCAGAATGACTAATTAAGACTCTATTACAAAAGTCTGAGTATCTTAACAAAAGTCTTAATTAAAGCATGACCATTGGAATTTGGGAGATACTTTAGTCACAGAATTAAGAGGACAAATTGATGGAAGGGATGCATTTTCAGAAATGTGGGGAGGCTGTCAGGTATGAAAGAAGGAAATTGAGGTATAATGTAACTAACTGAGAAATAAAAAGCTATGGGAGAGTAAATTGGTTCAAACCTTATGGAGGTCAGTTTGACAAATAATTATATATGTATATAATCTTTGATCTCATAAGTCCACTTCTGTGGGTCTGTCCTATGATATTCTTATACACATGTTAAATAATTTATATACAGTTTTCTTTATTACCAGAATGTTATTTACACCAAAAGATTAGAAGCAATTACAATATACATCAATGGGCAGTTATTGAAATAAATTATGATATATTCATCCACTGAATTACAAAGCAATGGTTTTTAAAGAAAACATGTTTCTATGTATTGGTATAAAATTATCTCAAGTGGTTAAGATTTTTTAAGTGTAAAACTCTTTCATAGCTTTATTAAGATATGATTACGTACATAAACTGTACGTATTTCAAGTGTAAGATTTGATGGATTTTGGAAAATGTATACACACATGAAAACATCATCATAGCCAAGTTAATGAACATATTTGTCACCTCCTAAAATTTCTTCATGCTCCTTTTTAATCTCTTCTTCCCTCCCATCAACCCTCCTTCACCCCATTCTGTGTTGTCACTGATCTGTTTTCTGCCATTATAGATGGGCATGCATTTTGTAGAATTTTGTATATGTAAAATTACTTAGTATATCGTCTTTTTAGTCTTGCTTCTTTCATTCAGTATACTTATTTCATGATTTAGACATGTTGTATGTATCAATAGTTGACTCTTTTTTATTAGTGAACAGTATTCCATTGTATGATAAACAACTTTTTTCTCATTCATCTTTTGATGGACATTTGAATTGCTTCTAGACTTGTAGTATACAAACAAAACTGTCATGAACATTTGAATGCAGGGATTTTATGGACACATGCTTTCAATTACCTTGGTTTAATACCTAGAACAATGTTTGAGATAGTGTGGTGAATGTATGTATAACATTTTATGGAATTGTCAAACTGTTTCCGAAGTGGTACATTCCTATCAGCAGTGTATGAGATTTTAAGTTGCTCCAAATACTCTTCAAGACTTTGTATGCTCAGTCTTTTAAATTTCAGCCATTTTTTGTGAGTATGGTGGACCTTCATTAATTTGCATTTCCCTAATGATGAATTAGTTGAATGTATCTTTATGTGATTATTTGTTACCCATATATTTACTAAGAGAAATGTCTATTCAAATCTTTAGCACAGAGAGTTACATATTCTAGATAGAAGTGCTTTTCAGTTCTTAGTTTTGCAAATATTTTTTCCCAGTTCATGGTGTACATTTTCTTTTTCTCAAGAGTGTATTTTGAAGAGCAAAGATTTTAATTCTGATAAGGTCCAATTTGTTAACTTTCCTTTTATAGTTCATATATTTTCTGTCACATTTAAGAAATCTTTCTCAAACCAAAGTGACTAATATTTTCCCTATGTTTTTCTCTAGAAGTTTTATAGTTGTAGCTTTTACATTTTGGCGTAGCATCTATTTCAAGTTAATTTTTATATACAGTATGAGGTAAAGGTCTAGTTTGACTTTTTTCTTTTTTCACACAAGTTGTTTAACTTCTCAGCATCTTTTATTGAAAAGACTATCCTTTCCCACATTGAATTGTTTAGGCACTTTTGTCAAAAACCATTTGGCTGTGTATGCATGGATATATGTCTAGATTTTCTATTCTAGTCCCTGATTCACGCTCTGGGAATTTAGTGCCCATATCAAAGAAGAAACACACTGCTCTGCAAAACTAGAAAAGTATGTACCAGTCAAGGTCCTAGCTGGAGACAGTTGGAACTCCTCAAAGTGACTTCAGTGAGGGAAACTTTGACAAAGACTTGCACAGGAAAGGAAATCCAGGAAAAGACACTGGTAGTACGAAAGAGAAATTCCCTTGGACCTCTGGGGTAAAATAGGCATTGATGAATTACTGTCCTCATTTTATTTAAAAAAAAATTAAATGTATATTTATTTATTTTGGGGAGAGATAGAGACAAAGAGTGAGCAGTGGAGAGGCAGACAGAGAGAGGGAAACACAGAATCTGAAGCAGGCCCCAGGCTCTGAGCTGTCAGCACAGAGCCCAACATGGGGCTCAAACCCATGAACCCACAAACTGTGAGATCATGACCTAAGCTGAAGTTTGATGCTTAATATTTATTTGTTTTTGAGAGAGAGACAGAATGAGCCAGGGAGGGGAAGAGAGAGAGGGAGACACAGAATCTGAAGCAGGCTCCAGGCTCCAAGCTGTCCTCAAAGAGCCTGATGTGGGGCTCAAACTCATGAGCCATGAGATCATGCCCTGAACCGAAGTCAGTCGCTCAACTGACTGAGCCACCCAGGTGCCCCTGAAGTTTGATGCTTAACCAACTGAGCAACCCAGGAACCCATACTGCTCCCATTTTAACATCTAATTATAATATGCAGTAACTAATTATGAGGAAAAGTACACAGTGCTTTAAAAAGACATAACCAGGAGTTAGGAAGTACTTATTAAAAAAAAAAAAGGTTAATTGGGTAAATGGAATTCCAAGTAGAGGGAATATCATATGTGATGATCATCTAAAAAAAAGGGAGAATAGTACGTCTCTTAAAAAAAAATAATGTTTATTTCTTTTTGAGAGAGAGACAGAGCATGAGTGGGGGAGCAGCAGAGACAGAAAGGGAGACACAGAATCTGAAACAGCCTCCAAGCTCTGAGCTGTCAGCACAGAGCCTCATGAAGGGCTCGAACTGGAGAACATTGAGATCATGACTGGAGCCAAAGTAGGATCCTTAACTTAACCACCCAGGTGCCCCACACTTCTTTTAACTAAAACGTTCCAGAATGTGAGAAGGAGAGCAGCCAAAAGTGAACCTGGGGAAGCAAACAGAGGCGAGGCCACAAATGGCCATGTAAGTGAAGTTATAGGGGTGCCTGGGTGGCTCGGTTGGTTAAGTGTTCAACTCTTGGTTTCAGGTCAGGTCATGATCTCACAATTCATAGGTCGAGTCCCAAATCAGACTCTGCTGGAGGTATTCAGCCTGCTTGGGATTCTCTCTCTCTTTCTGTCCCTTCCCCTGCTCACACTGTCTCTGTCTCTCTCGAAATAAATGAATAAACTTAAAAAAAATAAGTTATAGATAGGGATCTTTATTCCAGGAGTCACAAGAAGGCATAGAGGAGTTAAATGATGAGTGAGTAGTGACACAATTTGTAACAAATTTTTGTCTGATGAGCTCCATCACGTTTTTCACAATTTAAAATATGGGGAGCTTATTTAAGAAGCTATTGAAATAATAAAGGTTTAGAAAGGCAACAGTGGAGAATAAAATGAATAGGATTTCATGATGGAGTTGATAGAAAGGGTCAGACAGAGAAAGGTATCATGCTTATTGAAGTTTTAGGAATACCCTTGATACCTTTACTTCCTTTTCCATTGTATTGAATGTTCTGTAAGAACTGGGTCCATTCTGAAACCAGATAAAACCCCTCTAGGCCTAGGTCAGTTCTTGGTTTCATAACATTCAGATCCTTTGTTTTTTTGTTTTTTGGGGTTTTTTCCCCTTTCCTTTTTTGTCTGTTCTCCTCTATTTTTTTCACAGTGGCTGATCCTTGCAGACTGCATTTACTCAGCTGACTTTTGTTTGGATTTAGCTAGTATAAGGCCCTTGCAGGAGAAGAAAGGGTGGGAGAAGGAAGTCAAGGTAATTTTCTCTGTCTCTGCTTGGGTGGTGTTCCTTTCTTTCTCTCTATTTTCTTTCTCTTTTTCTCTTTCACCTTCCTCTTTCTCTGCTTTGGATGGTGTTTCTTTTTCTTTCTTTCTCTTTCTCGGCTTTGCTGTGTTTCTCTTTCTCTTCTCTTTGTCTCTCTCTTTTCTCTTTCTCTGCCTGGGTGTAGAACTCCAGCCAGTTCTCTCTCTAAGGCAGTAGTTCACAGTAGACAGGGCTGATATATTTTCTTGCCTCCTCCAGTGACTTCAGCCCCTAGAATATCATAATGCCTCCTCCATTCAATATTTTTCCTGTTATCCTCTAGAAGTTTTACAGCATTAGCTTTTACATTTGGGTGTAGCATCTATTTCAAGTTAATTTTTACATATAGTATGAGGTAAGGGTCTAGTTTGATTTTTTCTTTTTCTTTTGTTTCCCACATATGGTTGTTTACCTTTTGCATGGTAGGTTGATAATAGCTTCCTCCTATTTCTAACCTCTGGGTTGCCTTTATATACTCAACTTCTTAGCTACCTCAACACTTGTGTAACCAAATCTCCTCTGGTTTAAGTTCTTAGAGAGGTTTCAGTTTTCCTCTTCAGACTCTGAGTGATAAAGACCTCAAAGCCCAAATCTGGAACTAATCATTATAAATGTTTAAGATTTGCATCACATGGGCTTGGCTCTACTCTTCCAGGTCAATTCAAGAGGTGCTCTTTATGGATTAAGAAAAGCAATGGTGTAAAAAATTAAGCACTGAGCTCTTTTGTTTCACTAGGCAGCCCTTGAACTTATAGCTCCTTTTTTCCAAAACAGAAATGTTTTTAAAGAGTAAAAGAGGTTTTTTTTATATACTATACCAGTAATGATCAATAGCTTTATGCTTGCCCTTCATAAAATCCCAACTACATACAGAAAACATGCTGAACCAGATAGATTTTTGCATAAGATTTTCACCTCTTTCAAAATATTTTCATATTTACAATTGTTTACAATTATATAAAATGAAAATTTCATTGAAATCTATGTTATATCAACAATTAGACATTTAACAGTCATCTGCTAAATCAGAAGTATAATGCATGTTTTTACATACAATATTTGATTTCATATCCCTTATTTGTCACAAAAAAATTAGAGATTGATGCACAGAGAGGTTAATCAAATTGAAGGTCATTGTAATAGACCATGATGTCTCTCTTAAGATCTCTATAGACCATCTATTTATTTTTCACATTCTTTAAACTAAATCTATCTTGTTTTTCTGTTTTTGGTCTAGTTAGGTCAGATAATAACTAGATATCAAAGAGAAATGGCATATTAGGTCATGCACTTGATGAAAATAGCAATATTATAATTAAAATATTTCAACATTGGGGGCAAAATGAAAGCATCTGAAAGAAGTAACATCACACTGAAAGACTAAGCCTTCTATATGATAAAGTGTAACATGTTGAACAGACTGAAAAACTTTCTGTATTAGCTTTCTATGTTTCATGTAGCAGAAATCGATTCTGGCTAAATTATTAAAATAAATTTTTGAAAGGAAATTGGCTTCATATGATCTACCATAAATCCAGCTTTTAAAAGCTGTTCAGTTAGACTAGGATGAAATTCACCAAAGATCCTCACCAGGGAATGCCACTTCTATGAAAAAAATGGGACCTGTTGTTTTGCCCTGACAACAAACCAAGTTGAAGGACAATAGGTGGCTTAGGATCTATGAGTTAGGGGACACCAAGAGTCTGTCTGAATTCACGCATCCTGGTGGCCATATTACCCCTTAGGTAAATATTTATATTAGTGTATTTATAGGACCATAATACTGGTGGTACAGAGTAAATTTGTTGTGGGTAATCATGATCCTGTGGAAAAATTTTCTGCCATCATGGCACCTTAAGGAACTATTGTGGCCTGGTCTGGAACTTGGAAACAGCAGTGAGCAGAGCTTACCAGTAGAGCAGGGACTAAGAGCACTTTTCTGGTTGTCCCGGGCTTGTCTCCTGGCTTCTATTGATAAAGATGCTATCTTGAGCTCCTGTGAGGGCAGTAGTATCACTGATCTTCAAATATGTCTTCAAACATGGTTCTAAAGCAATACCAGGTCCTAGGCATTGTATAGGAGGCCCCTTAAAGATGTCCATGTCATAACCTCTGAAACCTCTTAATAATTTACCTTAATGGTAAAAGGAATTGTGCAGATGTGGTTAAGGTCCTTGAGATGAGAAAATTATCCTGGGTTATCCCAGTGAGTCCGATCTTATTATGAGTCCTTAAAAGTAGAAAACGTTCCCTAGCTGTTAGAGTCCGATGTAATGACGGAAAAAGGGTCAGATAAGCGCAGTGTTGCTGGTGTTAGAGGTTGAAGACTATAATACAAGAAATGTGGGCAGCTTCTAGAAGTTGGAAATGGCAAGGAAGCAGATTTCCTCATGGAGTCTGCAGAAAGAAACATAGTCTTGCCAACAGCTTGATTGTAACCCAATGAGACTAGTATCAGACTTTCTGACATACAGAACCATATGTATTTATGTAAGACCATAAATTTCTGTCTTAAGCTACTCAGTTTATACTTGTTATAATAGTGTTGTGAATTGAACGATGACCCCAAAAAGATATGTCTACTTCCTGACACCCAAAACCTGCAAAATATGACCTTATTTGGAAAAAGAATCTCTGTTAATGTAAATAACTTATGGATCTTGGATGGATTATATGTATAAGCCCTAAATCCAATAACAAATGTCCTTATAAGAGACACACACAATATGTAATAATATGTTTTTCATAGATTTGCTGTGAGGATTAAATAAAATAAGTACATTTTAAGTATTTACCACAGGGAACTAACTATAAAAAGACCTTAAAAAATGTTAACAATTATTTTTTAAATTTTAGTTGTTATTACCAGTAGTTATATCAGATAATTTTAATAATCAGGTTGTGTATTTTATGCCATTTTTGTGCACCAATTCTTTTATATGTACTTGCAAGGGTAAGAGAACCTGGGAATGCAGATATGAATAAGAAATCATACGTTTAATAAGCTCAGAGTCTAAGCTTAACTTTTAATTTTTTTTTAATAAAATCTCAATACCAAGCTTTAATGAAGGCACACAAGGGGTATTAACAAAAACATTTGCTCATTTAACAGTGTCCAGTATTTTCAACTTTTATAAGTAACTTAGCAAATTTATTTTTAAAATATTTTATTTTACTTCCTGTGATAAAAGTTTGGCAATATGGAAAAGATAAGAATCATTACTTTCAGAGGCAAGAGATTAATTAGGAGATTGTGATAATTGCTGTAGGAGAGGTATAGGTAAAACCTTGAAAGAGAAGGAAACATTAGCTTTGCTGGTACATTTTGAATGCTTCATTTGGAAAGTAAGTAAATTTTAATTCATCTGGTGATATTTCAATACTTTTAAGTCTAGTGATTTAGTTTATATTAGGAAGTGATTTAGCTCCATTGTTGCATTACAAATTGGTAGAAAGCAGAGGCTGAAAGATGCATAGCCTGTGCACTACTCCAGATGCTGCTTCTGCTTCTTGGACTAGAAGTCACTCAGAATCTCTCTCACCCCCTGCAAAATGGAAATAATTCAGTGTCTTACACTTAAATAGCCTTCATTTTGCAGATCTTCTGAATGGCAGTATTTGTTTTCTTTTAAATTTATATTACAGGGGCGCCTGGGTGGCGCAGTCGGTTAAGCGTCCGACTTCAGCCAGGTCACGATCTCGCGGTCCGTGAGTTCGAGCCCCGTGTCAGGCTCTGGGCTGATGGCTCAGAGCCTGGAACCTGTTTCTGATTCTGTGTCTCCCTCTCTCTCTGCCCCTCCCCCGTTCATGCTCTGTCTCTCTCTGTCCCAAAAATAAATAAACGTTGAAAAAAAATTAAAAAAAATAAATAAATTTATATTACAAAAGTCTATAGTTCTCCTGTGGGGAAAAGTCTTTAAATATCTTAAATTCATAGTTAATTAAAAACTGTCTCATTTCAAGATGAAGTATTATTGATGTCTCTGCCGTTTCTCCCGCAAAATGGTCCGCAAGTGTCCACCACTTGGTTTACTCTGCTTCTCTACACCAGCAGTCTTGGTGTCTTTTGAAATCACATCACTCACAATCTCATGTAGCCTTTCCCACAGGGTTCTTGCCCAAAGTAGCGTGTGATAGTTACAACTCTAGACTCAGATTCTAGTTCTATAATTCTGTGAATACTAACTTCACTTTCAGTGGCATTTGGGGGACTAGATGACCTCATCTTGTTCCTCCTCCTCCTCTTCTCTAGAGCGGTAAGTCCATGTCCCCCTGGTTTGTCTTTATGCAGTTTTCATGTGTACATAAATTTAGGGCTTTTTCCCCCTTTCTTTGTCTCTTCAATTTTATATTATGTTGACCTTTTAAGAAACTTTTGATATAACCTAAGTTTTCTGAGGCCACTCCAGATTGGCATTTAAAAGGCTTACAATTTATAATTATAATAGTAATTCTCAGTTAATACCCTATCAGCAGATTCCTCGAATCTCAGCTTCTTTTATACTGCTCCTTTTGGGATTAAGGTGGACAACCCATGGACCAATTCCTTCATATCATAAAAACTGATATCTATCGTTTTCTTTCTCCTAATTATTTTATTATCCTCTACCCCTGATTGATCAAATAACTAGTCATTGTGTTGTCTTCTTGGCGATGGCTCTTGTTTATACCCCATTTTAACACTTCTTAATTTACTACGTCTGCATCAGATATATTTTGTTTTGATGAGTGTTTTGGGCTATAGATAACATTTATTTCCAAAATCCCATCTAGAATTTTTCTGACTTACACATTAAAATAGTCTAAGGTCAACTTTCAGAACATCCTTTTGGAAAATCAGGGCATTATTTGTAATTACCAATATTCTGAAAATTTCTTATATTATATTATTGAAGATTACAAGACTATACTACAAGTGTGGTAATAACATATCTGAGAATTATCATAGTAGCTTGAGATAAAGTCTTCCTGGCATTGGAATTTTCAACTAATTTAAGTTGGATAGGAATCAATAACTTATTTTAATTATACATAGTAAAATAAATAAGTATAACTTGGGAAAGAAGGACTAACCACCTTCATAAGGACCTTCAAGATCACACTGGTCTTAGTAAATTTACCATCATTCAGGATCCAAACCTTAACTTGGATAATGAGAAGGATTATTAATCAGCAAACCAAGAATAGCTCAACTAACATTAGGCAGCAGTATTAGCCAATTTTATAGAAGTTAACCTGTGAAATCTGTACTCTTTGCTTCAGGATGGATTAAACATGGACACAAGAAAAATAATTTCAAAATGATTGAAAATAGCCAATATGTAGATCAAAAGTGAGGTTTTTCTCAGAATTTAGGAATCAAGTAGAAACACAGCTATATAGCAAAGTCTGAAACAGATTTGAAGAAACATATCAAAGAGACAAAATGGATTATAGGGTAGCAAGGCTTAATTCTTTTGGGCCATATAAAACATAAACAAATCTGAGTCATGTTGTTTTATTAAGACATCTATCTGGACCTTTGTCACTTTCCAGTATTCTCAGCCTGGGGAACAGTTTCTTCCTACTAGTAGGGACTGAGTGAAAAAAAAGGAAACCCTCACCTCTTAGACACACTCACCATGACTTTAGCCTCTCTCATTTTGGAGAGGATAAGAAATACTGGTGGCCTTCCCCTTTCTAAAGCTGTCAATCACTGTAGCCCTTGCCTGGGAGCTGAGATGAGGGAGTTCCTTGTGCTAGACCACACCTGCTAGGAGGGGAACTTGCCTCATGCTGAGTTGAGATGGGAAAGAAGGAGGGAAAGGATGTATCTCAAATGCCACAGACTCTCTCTGCTTTAATCTAATTTTAATAATTTTCTTAAATAAATGTTTCTTTACTTATTCTATGACTTTAAAGGCTTTTTTAGAGGCTCTAATTCTTTTTTATAGATTAGCCAATTTTGTTTGTTTTAAGCATCATGGAGAGCCTCATGACACAACCCTAGGGGTTGCATATGATTTTATGTATTTTAAGATTTGGGGGAGAAATCATATAATTCTGCTAGTAGTTATCTCTGAAAAAAAGGATTGGAGTCTAAGTAGGAGGGAAACTCAATTTACATTGTATTCTCTTGTGTAAAATGAATTTGTTGAATGATTAAGGGAATTTTTTTAATGTGTATTTATTTTTGAGAGAGAGAGAGATAGAGTGGAAGTTGTGAAGGGGCAGAGAGAGAGGGAGAAACAGAATCTGGAGCAGGCTCCAGGCTTGTAGCTGTCCGCACAGAACCCAACACAGGGCTCAAACTCATGGATCACGAGATCATGACCTGAGCCAAACAAAGTTGGATGCTTAACTGACTGAGCCACCCAGGTGCCCCAATTAAGTGAATTTTGTATGTAATTTGCTCCTTTTATCAATTTTTATACAAAAATTGTTTAAGATATGTAATTCTTGTTCCTCTGCTATTTCAGATCCTTTTATGATGTTGAACATTCTCAAATGAGCACACAGTCTCAGGAGTTAGGACCATTTTCTTGACATTTACTTACTATGACCATGATACTCTCCTTATCCAAAAGGAAAATTGCACACAACTTAACCTGGAAAGTAGGGCCCTTCATATTCTAGCTACAACATATATTTCTAGCTGCATTTTATACCCAACACAGTATGATTTCTTGTGCTCCAAACCTTCTTTATGACCTTGCAAGTTCTTTCTCTGTCCAGCTCCCCTATTTCATAAATTGCTGATATTTGTCACTCTTTCCTCTGTGTTCCACACTGTACTCACTGCCACCTCATAATTTTAGCTATAGAGTAGAGATATATGTGTGTCTATTTTTCCCACTAGATTAAACTTTGTAAAGCCTTGTTCACCTCCAGACCCAAACTAGAGCCTAGCACATAGTAAATGAAGAAGAATGCTGATATAAATGGATATAAATGGATTTTTAGAGAGTAAATATGGCCTACATCATATGTCTTTGATTGTCCTGAAAGAACTCATTTATTTTCTGCTATGAAAATTAGCTCAAAACGATGAAATTTTTGAAGAATATGTAGAAAACATAACTGAATCAGGCTGTTATTATATAAAGCTGCAGGGGGAATGAACTATCCATGTAAAGATAACATGAGTAAATGGTGAAAGTCTGTCTGTAACGATAAGGAATTACAGATATAAATTGTTCCTATCCTAACTTTAGAACACAACTGTTCGCACTCATAAAATCATCATCAAACAATTGATCCATGTCTACTTTCACTTGATTTCATAATCTAAGAGACTCTCATTACTTAGAGACATTGCTAATGTCTTTCAAATCAGGAAAATTTACTCAAAATTGTCACAGAATAAAGCTATTAAGATCTGTCTTATCAATTTGTTTGCAGGTATGCATGTATGAAGTTTTGTAATCTTTAAAAAGTGGGAAAAAAAGAGAGAAATTCTTGGCCTAGAAATAAAGGCCCTTTCAGAAGGGTCACGGAAGAGAACATGAACGTTTTTCAGAAACCACCCTTTTCCCCATGGATTCTAATTGATTAATAAACACTTTAAAAGTCTTTATTAATAGAATTTAGAAAAGTACTTGACATTGTATCTTATAGTTCATCAATCCTAAATCATCATGAGGGAAATATAAGAAGAAAATTAAGTTGGAAGATATTATAATTGGGCCAAATCCAAAACTTGTTTTGGAAAATGTAGAACTGAAAGACACAGATTTAGTGGGTCTATTTCTACTCTGTATCTATATGATATTATTGTGATTTATTATTATTATTCAGTATCTTTGGAGTGTCTAATTAGGGGAAGGTTATGGGGCTCTATAAGGAATAAAACAAATCTTTACCTTCATGGAACTGATGTTCCAGTAGGAAGATACAGACAATGGGTAAATAGAGATATGCCAAGTACAAGTTTCATGGAGACAAATAAAACAGGAATGAGGAATAGAGAGTGCTTGAGATGGGGAATTTCTATTTTAACTCAAATTATTATAACCTTAAAGGAAAAAGTATTCCTTTTGAAGTTAGCGAAACTAATATTCCAATCTATGGATGTCTTTATTCCTTTGTTCCTTCCTTCTTTCTGTCTTTCCTTCCTTCCTTCTGTCTTCTTTCCTTCCTTCCTTCTTTCACTGCCAACATTCTTCCTTCCTTCCTTTCTATTCATCCTTTTTCACCTGCTCTTTGGTAATCAGTCTTTCTCTTTAAGCATTGCCATTGCACAGTGGGAGAAGCAAATAATGTATTTTATTTATTGTGTATTTTTCTGTTTTCCAAGAAGGATATTTAGATGGCTTCAAAAAATGTGATATATTATCAGAAGATAAATACTGTAATAAAATTTGCATAAAATGAAAATGAAATGTAGTAAAACAAAATGATAACATGTCATGAAGTCCTATACTGCTAACCACAAATTTGGCTCCATGCTTTCTAGGAAAGAGGAAAGGGAAATTAGGTATGGGATTTAAATACCCTAAGGTAAAGCAAGTCAATTGCTAGGGCGACACTTGGATAGAATGTTGCCATAGCAATAGTGTCAAGAGACCACTTTACAATAAAGTCAATAGCATTTCCCCAACAGGATCTTTCTTCATTGGGTAGTTGGTACTTGAAAGAATCCAAGTGTGAATATAACCCTATGCTACAGGAGTTCTCAATCTTCTTAAGGGTATCCACTACACTCTCAGGAAAATGTTGCTACTTTAAGAGCTACTATAGTATATTCAACAACATTCACTGTGTCACAAATTAAAATTGCAGAGAAGTGAGAATTCCCTGTGGGCTGATATGATTTTTTTTTCTAGGAGAGACTTACTTATTTTAAACCTTGATTTTTTAGAACTGGAAATATAAGGAGAAGAACACAGTTGTTCTCCATGATCCAGGTGAGAATGGCAGTAGTAGAGTGTAGGTAGTTTTCAGTATGACCTGTTTGGAAGATAGGATGGAAATCATATTGACTTGATAGTAAGGAAATCATAAGCAGCTTAATTTTATGAAATAGTGGGAGAAGAGATTGTGACAGAGTTGGAGATGATCTAGTTGTAGAGAATTAAGTTTAGAAAGTTCAGATTTGGTGCTTCAAGATTTGGGTTCTAAATTAGAGCTATATAGATACAGTTCTGGGAGTATATGGACCCCTTGAAATGGCATATGATTGTGAATATATACGTATGTTGACTTATCTAGGAAAAGTGCCTGTCTTATTCATTTTCTGAAAAGGACCATAATCTCACACCAACACTGCCAAACAACAACAAAGTATAGAAACATTGCCCTAAAGTCAGTGATTAGCCATGGACATTTTTTTTAACAAGGAGTGTCATCAAACTTTAATTAAAAACTTCAGGGTGGGGCGCCTGGGTGGCTCAGTCCATTGAGCATCCAACTTTGGCTCAGGTCATGATCTCATGGCTCACAAGTTCGAGCCCCACATTGGGCTCTGTGCTGACAGCTCAGAGCCTGGAACCTGCTTCAGATATTGTGTCTCCCTCTCTCTCTGCCCCTCCCCCACTTTTACTCTGTCTCTCTCTCAAAAATAAATGAATATTAAAAAAATTAAAAACAAACTTCGGTGGTACTAGCATAAAGTTGTCTCTGCTTCTGATAAACATAATAAGCAAAATGTAAAATATATAAAATAATTATAAGAACATGGGCTTGGAAATCTTAATTTGAGGAACAAGCAGAGAGCCCAGAGTTCTTTTCCTCTTGATCGTGTGGTGTTAAAAACAACAATCCCAAAACGTTGGCAGAATTTTCCACACTCTGCTGACTTTTCCTCAGCTTATTCTCCTAACTGGTTGATTCGAGACTTTGTAAAGTGAATCCCAGTGTAGGGATTATTTGGTCACACAGAAATGTCATCCTCAGGTTCAAGAAAATATAATGGCCAATACTGTGGGCAAAAACCATGATTTTTCCAATCCAATGAAAATGATTTTCATTATTAAATTTTTCACAAAATGAAGTTATTGCAACATAATTTGCAGCTCACCAACACATCTTCTACCAAGTAGAATTGAATTCTTTTATTTATTTTTTAATTTTTTTCCTTAATGTTTGTTTATTTTTGAGAAAGAGGCAGAGTGTGAGTGGGGGCATGACAGAGAGAGAGAGAGAATCTGAAGCAGACTCTAGGCTCTGAACTCGATGTGGGGCTTGAACTCAAGAACCACTAGATCATGACCTCAGCAGAAGTTGGATGCTTAACTGACTGAGCCACCCAGGCGCCCCTGAATTCTTCTTTTAAAATGTCTCATGACCATAAGAGATATGAAAATGCAACTTTTTTAAGACATGGGGAAGTTGATGATAGCAATAAAAAGCAATAAAGTCAATTCAAAATTAGGTAAACATTAAGAAATAAAATGAACTAAAATTATTTTAGGATTCAAAAATTTGTTTCTTTCAAACCAAAATCTCTAAGCATATAAAATCTCATGTAAATCAAAACTAATTTATTTTGCCAACTGGCTTTGTTTACTTTGGGGTATTTTACAGTATTCTTCCTCATGTTTCCAATTACCAAAAAAGCTAATTATCTTTAAATTAAGGCCTATACGGCAGCTGATTTTACAGTAAACTCATGAAAACAAATGTGTGTTTTCCCATGGCAATACCATAAGATATGGAAATATCATAATATTGTGGTTATATACAACTACATGTTCCTATAACATGTAAAACTTTGTCTTTCCTAACTATACATCATTGTAAAAACTTAATTGTAATCCGTAAAATCTAGAACCAGGCTGAATACATTGGGCGTGCTCAACAAAGACTCTTGGCTCATCTGAAATTTCCTGTTTCCTTGTTTCCACAGAAGCTTGTTAAAATATGGTAACTGGATACTTTCATCAGTTCCTCAGCCGTCTGAGGCCCCTGTTAGGCAGTGGCACCATGAAAGAGCTACTGGCCAGGAGGTTGTCTGTGGGACCATAAATGAATACTAGATTCTTTGCCCCTAGGTCTTGGCACTGTTAATATGTCACCCAGGTGACCCATAAAAGTGGTTGTATTCCCTATTACTATATCATCTACTACAACCCTTTTGTGTTCTGCCTAAATGATAGTTTTGCATCCAAAGCCATTATGGTTGATGTTCAGTGGTCAGTATTACTGGTCAAGGCTCATGATGACAAACCTCAAAGGTTTCTTCCTAATGAAATATATCCTCTTCTTGATCATTTCAGTCATATTCCCTCCTTAGCCTCTTTATTTTCTGATATCTACAGAAATACACACACACACACACATATCCTTACACATATATATGATAGATATTTGCACACACATAGATACATAGATAGATGATAGACATTTACAGTACACTCATTCATTAAGTTCTGTATCTTTCTCACCACCCATAGACATTTCTTTTTTTGCCTCTTAAATACCTGTTATTTTATATTTAAGGGGAAAAAAGATCTGGGGAGGGGAGAATGAAGAATTTTTATTTCATGAGTACAGAGTTCCATTTTGCAAGATGAAAAGAGTGCTGTGGATGGATACTGGTGATGATTGCACAGCAATGCCACACTTAAAAATGGTTAAGATGGTAGGGGCACCTGGGTGGCGCAGTCGGTTAAGCATCCGACTTCAGCCAGGTCACGATCTCGTGGTCTTGGAGTTCGAGCCCCGCGTCAGGCTCTGGGCTGATGGCTCAGAGCCTGGAGCCTGTTTCCGATCCTGTGTCTCCCTCTCTCTCTGCTCCTCCCCCGTTCATGCTCTATCTCTCTCTGTCCCAAAAATAAATAAACGTTGAAAAAAAAATTTAAAAAAGAAATGGTTAAGATGGTAAATTTTATATTAAGTGTATTTCATCACAATTTTTTAAAAAGTTCTGGGGCTCCTGGGTGGCTCAGTCAGTTGAGCCTTCAACTCTTGATTTGGGCTCAGGTCATGATCCTAGGGCCTTGGTATCAAGCTCCACCATAGAGCTCTGTGCTGAGCCTGCTTGGGATTCTCTCCCTCTCCCTCTGCCCTTTCCCCTGCTTGCTCTCTCACTCTGTCTCTGGAAAAAAGAGAGAGAGGGAGAGAGAAAAAGATCTGTTTGCCAATCTGCTGTAGCAAAATATTTCTTCTATGATAGAAAATATGTTTCAAATTTAAGTAATCATTTTCAAAAACATGTAAAGATTCCCCATGAACAGATTAACAACACAATGTAAATGACTTAGCGTATCTTCCACCGGCCTCTACTCTCAATTTATTTTCTTTCTCTGAGATCTTACAACTGGCTCTTTAATCTGAGGCATAGTTTCTGGTTTTCCAAATATGTCATTACTTTTGTACTACCAATCTTAGCTAGCTCATGCTCTTCTGTCCTTTTGGAATTCCTTTCCTTGTTTTCCTCCTCCTTATAAAAGTCATTCTCATCTTCCAAGATTCATACAAAGTATTCCTTCTGCCTTTAAGTTTTGTGCAATTCAAATAGCTCCAAGTAATAGCAGATTTCTCTATAAACCCAAATGCTGCACATATATCACCACAAATAATTTATATACCTTGCCCATCTTTCATCATCCAGTCACAGTACATTTTTCCATCTATGTCTATTATTTTTCCATCTATGTCTTTATTTTATTTTATTTATCTTTTGAGAAAGAATGCGAGTGGGGGAGAGAGGCAGAGGGAGAGAGAGAGAGCGAGAAAAAATTCTTAAGTATGCTAAGCACGGAGCCTGACACGGGGATCATGACCTGAGCTGAAATCAAAAATGGGAGGCTCAATTGACTGAGCCACCCAAGTGTCCCAGCCATCTAGGTTTTTTACCTTTTGGTAGAGCGTTTTACATATAGTAGATACACAACTGTTGGTTAACTTGTATAATATATCAATATTGGTAACTTTAGTACCTTTTTTTAGACACTACTTAGAAAGTTTAAAGTGACAAACTTCATGGCAATACAGAAACTTGAAGAACAAACAAAATAATAATAAATTGGCTCTGTCTCACTTGAAAGCATTTAAAAAAATTTTTAAAGTTTATTTATTTTGAGAGAGAGAGAGCACAAGCAGGGGAAGAACAGAGAGAGAAAGAGGAAGAGAGAGAGAGAATCCCAAGAAGGCTCTGCACCTTCAGCACATAGCCCTATGTGGGGCTCAAACTTACAAACCGCAAGATCATGACCTGAGCCTAAATCAAGAGTCAGTCACTTAACCAACTGAGTCACCCAGGCACCCCTACTTAGAAGCGTTTTTTAAATCACTAGTTAAATGTTAAATTACAGAATAATCACTTTCTTGAAATGAAGGCTTTGTCAATTTCAGAGACCTAAATGATATATTTAGCAAATTTACAGTTTTTAATTGAAGGAAAATTCCAGAATCATGGGTGGTGCTATAAAATATGACCTTCGAAAAATGGGTTAAGCCACATCATAAATAAATGGATTTACTTTGGCTCACATTGTTTGTTCTTTGCTGTTGCTATTCTGTGTTGCTCAAACTTGGGCTTTGCAGGGATATAATAAGCCAGTTTTTGTTAGAAAGTTAGATTTTAAAGCCAGTAACAGTTGGAAATTTTGGTTGGTCTCTGTGGAAACCAATGTATGTGACTGGCATAAATGTTGTTAATGAGAATGTCTGTGAAAATTTCACATTTGGTATGGTTTTCTGGCTTGACATTAACTGAATTTTGTCCCATTCTACTATTGCACGCTTATGATTTGCAATTTATAAAAATAATAATCACAGCATGCTTTCCCCTATTCCTCCTTTTTTGTGTGGCAACAGAAGAGTATGCCCATTCCTTGTGCCATGCCCTGTAGGCAAGAAGGCCAGGGATGGAATGCTTTAGTTTTGTGTTAGTAGGATATAAATCAGATTCTTCTTTCCCACCCATTTAGATATATCATAGGACACACTTTTAATTTTAAAAAGAGTGAGTAGGATACTATCATTTATTTAAAATTTTTAAATTGTAGTTATTTCAATAATTACAATGTATTTGCTTCATACAAGAGTTTAAAGTTACAGAAGGGCATTATCAATAAAAATTATCCCTTTCACTTAAGTGTCATCCAAATACCTAGTTCCTCTGTGTAGCAACCCAGTGTCAGTTTCCTGTGTAACTTTCTAAAGATATTCATACACAAATAAGGAAAACATGTGTTCATTCTCATTTTTTCCCTTTTGTTCATACTAATCATAGCATCTTATACACATATCCACTTAATTTTTTAAATCATTTTCCATTTCAATATAAAAAGTATCACCTCATTATTTTTTCCTTCCCCATAACTCTTTTAAACTAAGGATTGTGTCATGCATACATAAGTCATTAATACATGTGTATGTATATAGTATATGCATATGAAAGATATGTAGAATAATAATAAAATAGCTACTCATTTAGCTACCTCATGGCTTGATATAGAACATTACCAATAACCTTGAAGCCCATTGTGTATAACACTCCAAATTTCCTTCTCTCTCATCATCCAGGTTTTTTGTTAATTCAGCTTTATATTTGACTCTTTAATGTTTTATCAGAGATTTATATGTATATATATAATTTATATAAGTTACAATTTATAATATAAAATATGCATTATATATACATATATATTTATGATTTCTTATTTTCACATTGCATGTATTTGAGCAGTAATACAATAATACTGGATATATTTTTCTACAACATACTTTTTACATCAAGTGTGTGACTCATCTGTGTTAATGCACATAATGATAGGTCATTAATTTTCATCATTACAGAGGAGTCCACATAGGATTATTCATGCTTCTATTATAAGATGTACGAATTGTTTCCAATTTTTTGCTCTTATACATAATATGCTATTAACTTTCTTGGGTATGTCTCCTGCATATGAGGTATCTAATAGTGGAACTGTTGAGTCAGGGGTATGAGCACCATCAAATTTATAAGATAATACTGAATTGTTTCCCAAAGTGCTCATATGGATTTACACTGCCATTACCATACTTCTTAGTCTTTGCAAATCTGTGACTATAAAATTGCATCTCATTTATTTTTTTTCTATTATTAAAAATTAGCTTAGTAATCTTTTCATGGGAAAATATATGTTTTCATATCAGAAATATGTGTTCATTTGATATAATCACAGAAGAGAGTATAAAATGTGTAGGCACAATTTAAAGAGTAATTATAAAGCAGACACTTGTATAACTATAATTCAGGTAAGATTCAAAACGTTTCCAACATTTCAGAAGGTTCTTCATGTCCATTCCCAGTATTTCTTTATTCATCTTCCCAGAGGTAACCATTGTCCTGATTTTTTATGTTAATAGTCTTCTTGCTATTGTTTGTTATCACTCATATATATATTTGTAGTCACTAGAGCTTAGTTGTGTCTATGCACAACTCTTATATAAATAGAAACATGCCATCTTGCCTTGTAAACACTTTTACATGTAATTCCAGTTCATTCCTATTTAATGCTGTATAGGATTCCACAAAAGAAACATAGAACAATTCATTTTTCCATTCCAGTCTTTTTGGTCATTTTGGTTATTTCTAGTTTTAGCTATTTCAGTCCTCTATGAATATTCTTGTATTTCCTGAAACACAGAAAAAAAGAGATGACCTCAAATATATCAGGAGCAGAATTGCCGGGTCATAGCATATGTCTGTGTTCAACTCATTTAGATGATGTCAAATTATTTTCAAAAATGGTTGTATCAAAATTATAATTCTACAGCAGTCTGCAACAGTTTCTACTGCTCCAAATCTTTACTACTTCTTGATTCAGTCTGTTGTTGTTGTTTGTTGTTTTCCCAACCAATCTGGTAGGTATGTAATGACATATCACTGTAGTTTCCGTTTTTATATTCCTTTTTAGCATGACTTTTAAAAATTATTTTTATGGATTTTTGTATTTTCTCTTATGAAATGCCATTTTGAATTATCATTTTAATGACTAATTTCGGAACTATTTGAATAGTTTAGATATGAATTCTTTGCAGTTAGATGTGTTGTAAATACCTTTTCCCATTCAATCACTTATTTCTTCATTTTCATTATGATTTCTTTTGATATATAGAAGTTTTTTATTTCAATGTAGTAAAAGTTGTCAGTATTTTTATTTATATTTAGTTTTGCTTTTGTGTTTTATTTTTTAAAATCCTTATTTATCATGAGGTCATAAAGTAATTGTCTTAAACTAGCATACAAAATTGGCTTTCACATTCCATCCAGAATTGATTTTTGTTTATGGCTTGAGGTAGGGATCAAATTTCATTCTTTTCCATTTGTGTACTTAATTGTATGAGTTATTTACTTAAAAGTCCATTTGATCCCCAATTATTTTCCATGTACTTCTTTTATAAATCAAGTGTCTATATTGTGTAAGTCTGTTTGGGTGTTTGCTTTCCATTTCAGTAGCCTATTTCTTGCATGTCTTAGTTTTACTGCTTAATATAAAACATGCTGACATCCATTAAGGTAAAGCCTCCCACTATATTCTTCTGACAGTGTGTTGTAGCTATCTTTGGACTTTTTCACTTCCATAAATTAAACTGATACTTTTACAACATTAAGTAATCCATACATGAACATGATATATCAACTTCCCACAATGCACCAATCTCACCTTTTTTCCTCTTACATGGCTGTTAACACTGAAGTTAAGGAATAGTAAGTTCTTTAGGCAACCATTAGTTTTAGCACCTACTTACCTTCTAATGTTTGACTTATTTAGGTTTTGTTTCCTTTAAAAAATTGTTGAATTTCTCCATAAATTTTCATTTTCACAGTTTTGTTCAATAGGGTTTTTAGGGATTTTTTTTCTATTTTAAATTCTATTCTTTTAAAAATTAAATACCTGGTATTCAGGATGACAATTGACAGTTGTATATTGATACTTTTTAAAGTAACCTCTTCAAATTTTCTCATTAATGCAAGTGATTTATTAGATTATATTGATTTTCTTTGTTGACAGTCATATCTATAAAAAATGTTAGGTTTTTTTTTCTTTCTTTCTAAATAATTTACTCTTTTGTTTATCTTACTTTACTAGCTGGAACACCAAAATATATGCAGAATATAAATGACAAAGTAGGAATAGTTTCCTTATTCCTGATTTTAAAGGGAATGCTTTTAATGCTGTACCATAAAATTGAGATTGCTATACATTTGAGTAGGTACCTCATATCAGATTTTTCAAATCTTCTTTTGTACCTAGTTTTCTAAAAATTTTAACATAAATTGATTTTAAATGTTGTTGAATGTTTTCTCTACATTGAGATGATCAGAGAAATGATCACATTTTTTTCTTCTGTAATTTATTAATCTTTTTTTTTTAATTTTTGGAAGATATCCAACTTCTTCATTTCTTGTATCTTGAGAGGATGTACCCTCCCCTCTTTTTCTCTTCTCATTGTCAAGGTACAATATCAACCCAGAGCTACATTCAAATAAATTCTTTGCTTGAGGTCTTTTAGATGTTACTGGCAGTTAGAACTTGGGGCACATAATTGAGTGGGAGTTGACCTGTGAACCAATTTTCTAACAGGTAATATTTTATTCTTTTATTCACAACCATGGTCAATACAGCCATGTTTACCGTGTTTACATGGTCTTTCCATCCCCTACCCAACATTTTTATTATGGTTGTAGTCATTTGGTGTCCCATTTTTATGAGTGGGAATCTCTGATTCAGCTTCCCACAATGCACCAGTCTCACTTTTTTTCCTGTCTTACATGGCTGTTAACACTGAAGTCAAGGAATAGTAAGTTCTTTAGACAACCACTAGTTTTAGCACCTACTTACCTTTGAATTTGCGCACCTACTTGGCTCTCAATTTGTGCTTTAGTTTCATTTTGACATCTAAGGCATTTACTTATTTAATTGCAAACTTAGCCAAGTATATGAAATGTTTTAATGCATGATGTTTAGTTGTTTTATAGTGGGACGGTTTTCTTGGCTAAGGAAGAGGACACTTCTTATCTGGCCAAATGGAATTCAATTGTATGCATGTAACATCATCTATGTAGCCACACAGTCTTTATTTCCAATGTTTATGAAAACAAGGCTATAAAAGTCATTTCACAGAATAGGAGTATACAAGTAAAAAGTTTTGGAATTACAGGTGCAAAGGGTTATATGCATTAACACTGTAATATATATTGACAAATTGTTCTCCTTAGAGGTTGTATAACATTCTATGTATGAAATTACCTGTTTCTCTTCACTCTAACAAGAATATTTGTTACCAAACTGACGTTGGCCAGTCTTTAGAGATAAAAAAAAAATGGCATATCAGTTTTGGTTTAATTTGCTATTCTCATATTTTAAGTAAAGGTGAAGTCTTTATATATGTTTAAGGAGCATTCATAGCTCTTCTGCAAATTTTATGTTCATATTTGTGTTTATACTCTTTGCTCCCTTTCTGTTGGATTTTGGTCATTTTCAAATTGATCTATATTTTAGCTCATGGTCTGTGATATGAATTGGCAATATTATTTTTCTGTTTTTGGTCTTTGTTATTGTTGAGAAGCATTTTAATGAGATAAAATATTGCCTCTGGATTATACATCAACATTGGGAAAGCCTTCTAACTTGGGGTATTAGGAATTTGCACTTTCAGCATTACTTACTTTTTCCTTTATTTTTTGAGAGAGAGAACATGAATGGGGGAGGGACTGAGAGAGAGGGGAACAGAGGATCCAAAGGGGGCTCTGTGCTGACAGGCTGACAGCAATAAGCTGAATGCAGGACCTGAACCCATGAACCGTGAGATGATGACTTAAGCCGAAATCGAATGCTCAGCAGACTGAGCCACTTACTTTTTTTCTTTAATCAAGTTTATCATTACTATTGTTCCTTTCCTGAAACTGTAAGTACATAGGTTCAGGATATCTATGGCTATTTGCCTCATTTTGTATAAATGTGCTTTTTCAGACTCCCATCTGTAATTTAAGAGTCCTGAATAAGATGCATGCTTACGCAACTGCACTTCATTTCTCTGATATTTAAATACGCCACAACATTCCTGGAGCAGTTGGTAGTTCTTCTTCCATTAGCATGGTCTGTCGGAGACAGAAGGAAAAAAAATGAGCACAATTTCCTCAGGAGTCTAAGTATTATCAATAGATATTCTATGAACTGAGAAACTGAGAAAGAATCCAATACAGAAAACATCAACTAACAGGATAGTAAGTCCTAAGTCCCCTCTCATTTAACATGATTGAATGAGATAGGCATTATATATACATATATATATATATATGTATATGTACACATATACATATATATGTGTGTGTGTATATATATATATATGTACACATATACATATATATGTGTGTGTGTATATATATATATATATATATATATATATATATATATATCCATCCCAATTGACTCATGACTAAGGAATTTCATTTTGAATATTGCTTGGTCGATTAAAATTTAGCCATCTTATTGCAGAAACCATACTCATACAGCTGCATTGACATTTTCCTGTTTGGTCTATTTAAAGTGTGTGTTTGTCTGTGTGTGTGTCTGTGTGTGTTTCTCCGTGTGTGTCTATGTGTGTTTTAAGCATCTGAGTGCCAAACTCTTCTGGAATTTTCAATTACATCACAACCATTTAATGTTCCTTACTCAAAAGCATTTATTTTATGCATGTATTAGGGAATAGCCCAGTAGCTGTGATCATACAAGATTATGTAGGCATCTATCCCTGTGTAATATAGTAAGAATGAAGAATGATGGTTAATTCAGTGACTTGGTTAAGTGGAATTAAATTAAATATACTTCAACTGCATCTGCCATGGAGAGTGACGGTTAATTCAGTGAGTTGATTAGGTGGCGTTAGATTAAGACAGATTTAAATTGTACCTGCCATTTTTACATTTCTTAGAAATGACAGATACATTTTCAAATCTTTTAGTTGCCTATTTTTTAGGGCAACTGTAACATTGTAGAGTTATAGATATAATCATGTTCTGGAAAGTGAATCGAAAACATTGGCCAAAATATTCTGAGAAAATAAAATACTTTCCCCGTTATATGATTGGCACTATTTGAGTTAGGATGAGTTTTTCTAAAATGTTTTCTTGTCTTTAGGAGATTTTAAGCTATAGACAGCTTACAAAAGTTGGCACAAAGTTTCAGCTTCCTTAATTAGATGTACCACATTTCACTTGGTTTTTGTCTTACTTGGAAATCTGAGAAAACACAACCTCATGGACTCATGAACAGCTGTTAACCACTGGTTCCTCTGAAATAAATATACCAGACAAGTGTTGTTTGATATCTGTAAATATTATCATCATCATCCTTTTTATCATTACCAGAACTATCAATTACTGAGCATACACAGTATGTCTGTCACTGTATTCTGTGCTTTATTTGTTAATAGCCTGTAAGGGAACTGAAGAGTGTGAATTATTGTTCACATTTTGCAGATGGGGGAAAGCTCAGTTACTTATCACTTCTGAAAAGGCAGACACTTAACAGGTGTGAGAATAGGATTAAAAACTGACCTTGTCTAATTCTTTCCTATTCAGTAGAAATTTCTCACCAACATGTTAGTTGAAAATCTGGTTTAAAGTAACAGAAATCAACTTGAGTCAACTTAAAAAATAAGAATTAATGAACAGGATATAAGTTCATCTCATGAATTACGCAGAGTAGCCAGTCAGACTTTTGGAAGGGATTAAGATAGCAACAGGAACATCATCAGAAATCCAGTGTACGTCTTTTGTCTTTTTTGCATTCTTTTGCTTTGTTCTCATCCCATCCTCTACTCCTCCCCCTCTTCTTCCTGGGACCTCACAAGTTTAATGGCTTTAGTTCTAAGGACACACAGAAAAGGCCTCTGAATCTCACTTTCTAATTCTCTGGAAGGAGAATCTAAATTTGATTGGCCCCTTTGGTGACATGTCAGGTATTCACCATTAATAAATCAATGAAGGTGGGGAGGAAGGTTATATGTTACTAATATAATGGGAAAGGGCATCTCATCCCTGGAAAGACAGAGGCAATTCTCATAAAAGAGGTACAGCAAAGACTCACTAGAGGTACTAGCAAGTAGCTCACCAAAATCTACATTTTCTTCTTGGAACACACACTACATATCTTAGTCTATTTTACAGCTACGTATGGCAAAATGATAGTTTTTGTTATAGAATGTGACTGAAAATGGCATGTGCCGTTTCCAGGCATAGGCTCTTATAAAACTCATTTACCACCACCACCCCCCATTTAGGGCTGACTGGAACAGAGAGACCTTGGAAGCCATATTGTTAAGTTGGCACAATTTCTGCAGCCTGGATTTCTAAGTGACTAGGTGGAGCTGAGCTATCTTGCCAAATTTCCCAAACTATACAGTACTGTTACTTGGAAGATAAAAATCTTTCAGTCTACTTGAGTAATGCAATTTGGGATATAACTTTTATACCAGTAAGGAGATCTCTCCTAAGTCACACCAAAGAGGTCTCATGGGCTGAGAAAACACGTCAGGAGACGTTTTCTATAACCTCAAAACTGTCAAGAATGAAACAGAAAATCACAAAAGAACCGTAAATAAGCTATAGCAATAAAATTTCCTTGAAGTCACCTATTTAATTTCAAATACTTATTTTATCATATCTATCAAATGACTTTGTATACACAATATCACTTACTCTCATTGTGGTTGTAACTGAAATCCTGATATTATCCACTGCTGAGATTCATTTTGCTTGGTTTATCTTAATAATATACTGAGAGGATGGAGTCTACTTGTTTTCCGTTTTTTCTCTGGGCATACTTTCCAAAGCAACTCATTGTCAGGAGACCGTTCCAAAATATTGAGTATATAGTTTTGTATATAATGCTCTGCTTAACAATAGAAATACCAAGTTAATTCAGCACAGCCATTCTCCCAAAGGAGATTACTATATAATTGAGCAAAAGAGACACAGAACTCTACAATGATTAAATAGCAATATAAAAAGTTTCAAATGCCAAACACAAATCTTTTCTTCATGTATTCAGTTAAAAAATAAAAAAGGTTTCAAAAGTATGTATTCTGTATCTCCCTTTTTTAGGTTAGTGTATTACATATATAACCGTACATCATAAATGTCTGGAGGATTAGTCTCCCAAATATTAATAGTGGTTATTATGAAAGAAATTGTAGGTAATATTTAATGGTTTGTTTACTTTTATTCTCTTTTTCTACTTTAACAAATTTGTAATTATGTTTAGAGTAAAAATTCTAATGGAAAAATCTGTAGGCAAAGAGGGGGAATTCTGTTCATTCCCTGTGAGTTAATTCTAAAATACTTTAAAAAGAGAGGTCAAGGAAAATGTCAAGTGGCAAGCTGTGTTTATTTTGTAATAGAGAGAAGGGGTAAAGGGAGATAAGATGGAAATTAGTGGAACAACCACACCTTAAGAACTTCTCAAATATTTGAACTAGGATACAGTCCATGAGAAGTTATTACATTAATAAATATGCATTAAGATTTCAATACTAGGTTAAGTTAAAAGATACTTTAGTCGTTTGGAGCTGAATTTCCCTTTTTACAAATCAAATGGATCTTTTGTATATTATTCTGGCCCAGGAGAGGGCAGACCACCACACATAAAGAAATTTAACTTGATTTTGTAAAGAAATAATGCCTATGGCATGACCAAATCCTTACAAAAGGAAATGGCATCTCATCCTCAAAATATGTGTTGTTCTTTCTCTGTTATTTCCATTCCCATTTGTAGCCATCTTCAAACACAAGTGCTGCTTTCTGAATAAATTATTACTGTAATAACTTTGGTGCCATGATTATTCTTCCTAAAAGGTTTGCACTTATTCTGATGAGATCGTTTCCACTTAGTTAGTGGATCCTTATTTAAAAATGAAATTTTGCTGCTGTTTTAAGGAAAACAAACAAAAATACTTTAGAAATAAACTGGTCCTCTCTTTTTAAGTAAGCAAAGAAATTAATGCCAAAGTAGTTAACTTAAAAGAGAGGCATGATAGTCTGAACATGAATGATTCAGTGGAAAAAGTCCACCGAAATTAAACTCCTTGCAGAAAAAAGTTAAGCCTATTTCCAAACTATTTAATACTATTAAATATGTTTTAAGAGTTGACCGTCTATTTCAAAAAATTTAACAGATAAATTATTACCATGTTAAATTTGTTGAAACTACCAACTGGCTTTTTAAAATATTCAACTAAATTGAATATATGATAAAATGGTTTGGTAACTATGTCATATTATATTTTGGGTGCTTCACTAAGATTTGCTAAGAATTCATCATAATCTAATGTGCCCTTTTGCCATCTGGTTTAAATTGTATTTGAGGCCAAACCCTAAAGTACAAAATGTCAGGTTGATATTTAAAATAAGTTCAAGGTTTTAAAAGTTATCCAAAAACTTATTTGCCTTTGCTTTTCTCATTCTCTATTTAATGAGCTGGTATTAAAATGACCTGCCATTATTAAGGTAAGGACTTAAGAATTACAGACATATGTGCAAATTAGCATAGAACTAAAACATGAAATTAATGGGGTCCCAAGGAAGAATACCTTCCAGGACATTATTTTTCTGAGGTTTTATTATCTATTCTTCTGCCAGAGAACACTTAATTAGTAACTGAACAAATTACTCTAAAGATTTTAGGATGTATTATTATAAATAGTTTTAAAAAACATTTAAAGAAACAAGTTAATATTCTCATAAACCCCAAAGAGATTAAAAATGTGCTGATGTATTTGATCAGGCCGGAATAAAGCTTTAAGCCAGTAATTATATTGACCAAAGCTATCACTCTCCAAAGATTGGATATAAATACCTGTTATGTTATATGAGACAATTTATTAAAAATCACATGTCCCATGATGTCACTCTTGAAAAACAAACATTTTTAAAATTCTGAGATGGGAATTTTTTAAATAAACAAGATTAACTTTGAACTTCAAAAAGGAAAGACTAAGCCTCAGTTCAACTATTCTCCACCTCCACGTATGGTTCAGAAGTCACAAGAAAAGTAAAGGTAGCTTAGAACCTTTGATTTATGATCCATTAGACTGTCTTTTGGTGACTTATTTAAAGCATAAAACAAATCTTTTCATTACTTTTTTTGAGTTTATAACTCTAGCAATTAAAGGGGGACATGATATACTACTAAGGCTCTCTGAACATACTCTCAAAAGTGGAAAGCGAAGAAAACTAAACCTGGTTGCCACAGATCTACAGCTCATGAAGTTACCAGTATAAAATGTTTGCCTCTTCTGCTTGTTCATGTATTTAGGAGCTAGATGGCTTTCCCCCTGCCTTGGCTGCATGGAATTTAAAGCATATCACCTGTTCTAGAGTTTTGATTTTCCTGTGTTTATCAGCAAACAATTATACCATTTTAAATCTTGAAGGAATCTTGAAGTTACACTCACTCATTTTGTGGGACAAAACTAAAATCCTGGAAGAACACATAATTCACTCTGTGGCCAGAATCAAGAATTTTTCACATTAAAATCAGACACACTAACTCAGTCATTTGTTTAGTAATAAAGGGTTCAAGAAAACCCATTGTGGGGGCGCCTGGGTGGCGCAGTCGGTTAAGCGTCCGACTTCAGCCAGGTCACGATCTCGCGGTCCGTGAGTTCGAGCCCCGCGTCAGGCTCTGGGCTGATGGCTCAGAGCCTGGAGCCTGTTTCCGATTCTGTGTCTCCCTCTCTCTCTGCCCCTCCCCCGTTCGTGCTCTGTCTCTCTCTGTCCCCCCCCCCCCAAAAAAAAATAAACGTTGAAAAAAAAAAAACCCATTGTGAACACCATCACAAGGACTACTGTTTAGGCTGCAGGTAGGCAGACATGGTTAGCCCCCATGGTTAGCCATCTGGTTGCCCTCAGGTCTCACCCCTGACCACCTACCTTCCCTGAGCTTGACATATGTCTTGTTTCCTGATGTAAGAGAAGCTTTGCGTCTCACCGTTGAATGAATAGTGGAGAAGGGCTATGCTCAACTACCTGTATTGGAAGTTCCACCCAAGTGTCATCCAGTAGAAATATAATCTAAGTCAGAAATAGAATTTTAAATATTCTCCTGGCTTCATTTTGAAAAAGTAAAAAGAGGTGAAAATACATTTTAAAATATGTTTTATTTGGGGTGCCTGGGTGGCTCAGTTGGTTAAGCATCTGACTCTTGAGTTTGGCTCAGGTCGTGATCTCATAGTTGTGAGACTGAGCCCCACGTCAGGCTCTGCAATGAGCATGGAGCCTGCCTGAGATTCTCTTTCTTCCTCTCTCTCTTCTCCTCCCCATTTTCTCTCTTTATCCCTCTCTCTCTCTCTCAAAAAAAAAAAAAAACTTAAAAAATAAAATGAGGGGTGCCTGGGTGGCTCAGTTGGCTAAGCACCAACTTTGGCTCAGTTCTCATGGTTTGTGAGTTCGAGGCCCGGGTTGGGCTCTGTAATGACAGCTCAGAGCCAGGAGGCTGCTTCGGATTCTGTGTTTCCTTCTCTCTCTGCCCTTGCCCCACTCACGCTCTGTCTCTCAAAAATAAATAAATGTTAAAAATTTTTGAAAAAAAATAAAAAATAAAATGAAATATGTTTTATTTAATCCAACACATCCAAAACATTATTGTTTCACATGCAGTCATTATAAAAAAAATTGTTGAAATACTTTACATTATTTTTTCCCTATTTCTTCTAAACTTAGTGTGTATTTTACACTCACAGTCCATCTTAATTCAGACCAGCAGCTAGTGTTTTGGACAGTTTGACACCATTGCCCCTTCACTTACCTACACAGGTCCCAAATAAAAAGAAATGATTGAATAACTGTGAACAGTTTAGCAGATCCAGAACATTTTATCATGATATATACAAAGAAGCTGATGCTCAGTTTTTACATCACAGGAGTTCAGTGGTTAAGTGTGCAGAGTTCCAAACCCAGACTCATTAGGTTCAAAACCTCCTTGCTTTGCACTCAATTACATGTCCTTGGACACATTGGTAAACCTCTTTGTGCTTCAGTTTCCTCATCTGTAAAACAGCAGAAGTAGAATGTTACCAACCTCATAGGGTTGTTAGAGGATTAAGTCAAGATCCCTAAGCACATAGAAGAGGGCTAGGAAGTGTATTGGCAGTTGTTATTATTTACTATTATTACTTCTTCAGAATAATGATTTTTAAAGTATGTTCCTTAGACCATCAGCATCACCTGCAAACTTGTTACAAATGCAGAATTACTAAGAATCTTCATTTTAATAAGATTTCAAGATGGATTCATATGCACATTAAAATTTGGGAAGCAATGTCCTAGAGATTAAGCAGAGAAATTATAGAAATGACAAATGTGACATCTGGGAATTGCAATTTATGCTATAATTTGTGAGGAGAAAAACTGGTATCTTAGGGTTCTCCAGAGAAACAGAACTCTCTCTTTCTAGAGATAGATGACAGATGATTGATAGATAGATGATAGATTGATAGATAGACAGACAGACAGACAGACAGACAGACAAACAGACGTAGATGAGGGGTACCTGGGTGGCTCAGTCGGTTAAGTGTCTGACTTCGGCTCAGGTCATGATCTCATGGTTCATGAGTTCGAGCCATGTTGGGCTCTGTGCTGACAGCTCAGAGCCTGGAGCCTGCTTCACATTCTGTCTCTCCCTCCCTCTCTCTCTCTGCCCCTTCCCTGCTCACACTCTGTCTCTCTCTCTCAAAAATAAATAAACATTTAAAAAAAGATATAGATAGATAGATGATAGATAGATAATAGATGATAGAGATATCTAGAAAGAGAGAGAGAGAGAGAGAGATTTATTTCAAGGTATTGGCTAATGCAATTATAGAGGCTAAGAAGTCCCACAATCTGCCCTTTGCAATCTGGAGACCCAGGAGGAAATCCAGTGCGGCAATTTGAAGGGCTGAAAGCTGGAGAGCTGATAGTGTAGATTCCTGTTCAAGTCTGAAGGCCTGAGAACCAGGAGTGCCATGGGCAGAAGATTGTCCCAGTTCCAACAGTCAGGAGAGAGAGAGACAGACAGAGAGAAGACACAGATACAGACACAGACTCACAGAGACAGAACATATCCTCCCTTCCTCTGCCTTTTTGTTCTATTCAGACAATCCCACATTGAGGAGGTCAATTCCCTTTACTCAAACTGTCAATTCAAATGTTAATCTCTTCCTGAAACACCTTCACAGACACATCCAGAAATCATGTTTTACCACTTATCTGGGCATCCCTTGATCTGGTCAAGTTGACACAGAAATTATCTGTCACACAAGGAAAAATAGTTTAAGCAAATAGGGAGCTGTAAAATACCAAAATACCAAAAGGAAATTTGTCATAGAGACAAAAACCTAAGGAATTCTAACTGTGACAAACAACTTCAATTAAATTAACTTTAACTTTGATGATTCATCACCACCAGAAAGACTGGTTCACTATGGCAGAAGAAATAAGAGAAACAAAAGTTAGAAAGAGAAATCTGATGTCAGTCTCTGTGTCTTATAGCCTTCTTTGGTTATTAACAGCTCATATTTGTGGAACAATTAGTTGAGGATATTGCAGCAGATGATTTCCTCTCATATGATAAACTGAGAGACTGGAGAAAAATATGACTTTTACATGAGAGAGAATTAAATGTTGACATGACTTAAAATGTCAATCAGATCTTCATATCACATAAGTGCCTGTAGGATAATAATGTTACTAATAGTCATAATAAAAAGCAGCTAACATTGCTAAGTTCCAGTTACTTCAGGATGTGGCCTATGTTAGCTCACATATTTATCATAACAACCTAATCAGGTGAATGTTGTTTTATAAATGAAGAAAGTGATGCACAGATAGGGTAAATTACTTGCCCAAGTTCCCAAAGTTAAGAAGTCATTGAGACCAGCTCAATTTCAGACAGTCTGGCTCCTGAAACTGTACTCTTAACCACTGTGCCATAGTGTCTACTTGACTTCCTAGTTGGAGCAAGGAGTTGGAGGATGACAGAGACCTAGCTGTCCAACAAGGAGCTGAATAACAAATTTCCAAATAGTCCCTGACTCTATAAAATATCACTCACGTTTTCTTTTAACCCAAAAATATTTTTAACACCAAGCTCTTTCAGAAAATATGTACTAGGTAAAGCAATATTTGGTAAATTGACATTAAAGTTAATGTTACATAGAAAATTGAATTTATATTCAAGAAAGTGAATCTTTTAAAAGTATTAGAGGTTTGATGGAAAAATCTCATCTATCTCAAATAACTAATAATAATATTTTGATGAGCCCTCAATTCTAAGAGTTAGATATAGTGGGCATGGGTGGTGAGAGAAATTAACTTTGCTAACTAGTGGATTTTCAGACTGTTCTGATACAGTCAGTTCAGTAACTTCAAATACAAATAGATTATTAAAATCTAAACTTCATTTTGCATGCTTAATCATATTAATTTTTATTCTCTGTACCCACATCTTTGCTGGTGATAAGCTGGAGGTGATAAGGAAGAAATTTATGTTATGTCCAGCACATCCCTATCAGTAGCAAGAGTTTCAGCCCTCTTTTGATCATTACAGCTGACCTTGGATGCCACAGTGTGACCAATGCCCAAATCCTAGTCCTTTTATGAGCCCTTTGTATTTGCTTGTTTTTCAGAGTTTGCACTGATGCTTTTCCTGATACTGCAAGCCTCTTCCTCTCCCTCACTCCCCAGTCGATGGTCCACCCCATAGACTCTTACTCCTGGGTTATTCTCGCTGTTCCTGTGGACAGCTATTTTGTGGTACCTGCAAGATAGCTAAAGCCTCTGCTGCCTTGGGCACTCTCTATCCATAGGATCTCATAGATCCATGTTGCTTCAATCCATGACCCTGTAGATTGACTTCAGAAACTTTGTTATCTCTTCTCTACCCTACTTCTCTGTAACCTGTAACTTTAACACTAAAGTCTAGCTCTGGGCTAAGCAGCTTTCAGATTAAAAAAAAAAAGTCATTAATCCAGATGTAGTGGTAGAAGAGATCCTGACCATAACTGTATAGAAAGCAGAGAAATAATTTATCCATTACCCATACTCCACTTGTGAAGGAAAAAGGAAGGAATAGTTATGTGTTCTTGAGCTCTGTTCACCCCTAAATGTGCTCTCTCTCGCTCTCTCTCTCTCTCTCTCTCTCTCTTTCTGGTATCTTTTCCTTTTAGTATAGTTGCCTTAGAAGCACTGCTGTGTTTTAGCAAACTTTTGTACTGGAATCTAAAGTCTTTTGTTCTTAGCCTTGAACTGTTTTCAGAGAAAACTTAAAATAGAATTATGAACTTCAGAGGATCAGGAAAAGGTTTCAATAATCTTCACTTTATCCCATTATCATAGCAAATGCCCAAATCATAAAGAAGTAAAAATCTAGGAATTTAAATATATATTAAGGGAAATGGTTTTTACTCTTCAGTAATATATACTGAATTAAAACTTATAAATACTGATAAATGAAGATCAACACTATGCCATCTGCAAAATCCTTTATTCTGCTGATTAAGAACACCAGTTATAAAATCAGAAAATAAAACTAATACTTGCTCTAATCTATCTAATCTAATCTAATCTAATCTAATGTAATTTAACCTGACAGTTGCTCTAGTCTCCTGTTTTACAAAGATCTGGAAAGACAGGACCGAAGGAGTTATAAAGCCAATGACCTACTATCAACAACCTTGGAGATTATTGTTATTATAATCCCCATTTCATAGATGAGGACTCTGAGGCTTAGAAGTAATGTTCTTGCTCAAAATTGTATGAAAAAAAAATCTCTTGAATTGTGACAATAATTAAAAATATATTGATATTGGCTCATATTAAAGATATCCATAGTATTCATATGATCTCAATTTCTTGTAAAAAGATACACGATTTTCAGTACATTTACCAAAGTTCAATGACTATTGTTTAAAAGTAGCAATAGATGTGGCTACTCATTGTGTATTCCAAGGTCATATACTATCAAGGGTATATAACAAAGAAGATGAATTCTAAAGAAAAATGAGAGGAAGCCAAATTGGATGTTTCACAAAAGAAATCAAGCAGATTTCCTTGGTGTCAAGATATTGGGCAACCTTCTCAAGCAGGACTGCTTCTCATTCTCATTTCTCTCACCTTATCCCATAGCATGCAGCCTCATAAATGCCTAAGCAAATGTCTGAGCATTAAATGATGAATTTTAAGTCTGTTCATGAGATCTAAGCAGAGATTATCTTGAAATAATGGAATGGTATTCAGGCCTTTCAAAGTCTGACTATACACTATACACTAAATCTCCTAGAATTAGTGTTGACCAGCCTGAGATGGTATCTTCCAAGCCAAGTGAACTGTAGTCCTCTGACAGCAATATCTCTTGCAAAGACAGATTCCTTAGGGAAAAAAAATTAATAATCTGTCTTTACGATTAGCTTAAGTGGAGAGAAGAAGCGAGTAGGACAATGCCCTGTCCCGAAATTATCCTATGTACCTTATAGATATAGTTCTGATTAAATAGTTCTGATTAAATTAATTATATTCTGGCTTATATACTTCAGAGTCTTGTGAATTAGCTACAGTGAGTAACCAGTTCTTCTGACCATGCTAAATCCAGGACAGTGGTAAGAATCGTTATCACAATTAGTATCAGGGCTGAAACTAGGACCATTTTAAGTTCTTTCTTATTTTCAAACTCATGTTGCTCATATACCAGTGGCTCCTAATTTTTTTTTTTCACTTAAAGGACCCCTTTGAAAATCTGATGAAAACTAAAAGTGTGACATATGCCTAAGAAACAAAAAAAAAATGTCATTTCAAGGGTTAGAACTTGAAGCTTATCCATAGACTCTCACTTAGGAACTCTCATCCTCAAGAGACTTGCCACCTGATTCAGGAAGAGATAATCACCAAATCATCTTACAGAATGCTATATTGCTTACACACACACACACACACACACACACACACACAGAGAGAGAGAGAGAGAGAGAGAGAGAGAGAGAGAGAGAGAGAGAGAAATTCCACTCTCAGAAAGAAACTGGAGGTCCCTTTTGTTTAGATAAGCTTAGTGATGGTTAGAGGAAAATTGCACTGCCCATAAAGGAAAAAGAAATGTAAGTTGCTAAGGGAGATACCTAAAAGAAAGAATCTTGGAGCTATTGGCCTCTGTGAAGAAAGAACAGAAAAACAAGATCCTGGTAGTGATGTGGCAGAGGAAGGTCTGGAGCAGAGACAAGTCCTTGGAGGGTTGAACTAGGTTAGGTTGAGGCAGCATACAACCCTCACAGCTCAGTGCCTTACTTGTCCTAACACAATGAAAAACTTTACCACATCTCATCCCGGGGGTCTGAGCAGCTACTCAGGTCACTTGCCTTTTAAGTGGACACTTGGCAATATAGGCCACTTCAAACTTTTGTCTCTACCCTCAAAACCAAAGGTTTTCTCATGATTGCTATACCTGGGGAAGAGAGAGAGTCTAAGGTCTCATATCTGCAATAAACACATTTCACTTCTTTTTCAAAAAGATTTTTAATGTTTATTTTTGAGGGAGAGAGAGAGACAGAGAGACAGAGAACTAATGGGGGAGGGGCAGAGGGAGAGGGAGACACAGAATCCAAAGCAGGCTCTAGGCTCTGAGCTATCAGCACAGAGCCCAATGTGGGGCTTAAACGCACGAACCATGAAGTCATGACCTGAGCCTAAGATGGTTGCATAACCAACTGAACCACCCAGGTGCCCCAACACACTTCATTCACTTCTATCACAGTGCCTTGATTGAAACTAGTCACATGATCCCAGCCTACCTAAGGGGGTTGGGAACTAAGAATTTCCACATATTCAGAATGAGAAGATGTTAGTTCCAAAAATGTCTACTACAAGACATGTCTAATAGAGGAGTCCTAATTTGTTTGCTGGCAGTATCCATTATTAAACTTTTCATTTGTCTCCCCTGTGACACCCTCAATGAAATACATAACTTTTCTCATTCTTTAGAGGGACTCAGAGAGGTGCTGAGCTCTGCATATAAGTGGAGCACAAACTAGGTATAGGAAGCCCCGCTTTTACAGTTAGAGTACAGTGTGCAGAAGACTGCCATCTGATGATAGAGTACCATGAGACAGGCAGTTTTCATGGTGGAAAAAAACTGCCTGGCTTCCAGTCCAGTCTACATTCTACAATTCTGGGGGAAGTTAAGTGACTTGCCCATCTGTAAAATGAGTAAGCTGGATCTTATCATGCCAGTGTTAAATTGTACAGCACTGGTAATAGATGCAAAAGCAATTAAAGAAGAGAGAAATCAATTTAAGGAGTAAAATTATTTTTGGCAGGTAACCTCATTTTTTAGCCTATCTGACCAATCCATTACTACCTCTGATGATCACTTCTATTAATGAGATTTTATTAGGTAATATATATCAAAAAATCTAATTTTGTTTCCTAAATTATAGCACTCGGCATAAGAAATATTCTCCAGTTACATAAGTGGGATACAATATTGACTCTAAGTGCGTTTTATTTTCATTTCTATTTAAAGAAAATACATTGTAACATGGGTAAAACTTTGTACGATGTATTTATCTCAACATTTAGTAGATGCATTTGGGATAATTGCATATACAAAGGTGATCATATATCAGGGTTTGCCTGGGACAGTCACAACAAAATTATGAATAGCCCCCAGTTTCCTTCTCAAGTGTGTCCCAGTTTGGGTAGTAAATTATATGTTACCCAATATGTATACCGTATGATTTTTAGTAACTGACTTTTGTGTACACTAAGCAGCAGGACCCTTACTTGCTACTATTATAATCAGACCCCAAATTAACTTAAGTCAAACACTTGGGGACACTCAGAATTCATGCAAAATATCAATTTATTTTTTATCGCTTAATTGTTCAATCCAGATAGAAGGTTTTCCATGTTCAGATCACCAGCTGAAACAATCAAAATGAGTAATTGTTTTCTCCTGACTCATTTACAAAAGGAAATCCTCCATTTGAGGTGAATAATCACTTCTGATTTCTCTGGGGTAATCAGAAGCCAGTAATAACAAGCATTACCCTGTTACATTTTGACCTTGGTCTGAATAATATACCTGATAGAGCTCTGAGAAACATGAACACAGTCTATAGATTTTTCAGTCTTCTGTCATGGAAGAGCTCAGACTATTCCTGAGAATAACTCTTTTCTAATTCAAAGTTAATTAAAAAAAATGTTTACACTACCCTCAATTTGAGCATAATAGGGATCTCCCATTTATCTTCTTTGTATTTGCTATAAACAAGAGGAATTTTAACTATTTTAGAAGTTATTACCTTTGTTTTTTTTATTTAAAAATTCAATACTTTTTTTTTCAAATAAAAAAAAATTTTACATTAAATCCAAGTTAGTTAACATATAGTGTTATAATGACTTCAGGAATAGAATTTAGTGATGCATCACTTACATATAACATCCAGTGGTCATTCCAACAAGTGCCCCCCTTAATGCCCATGACCCATTTAATTCATCCCCCCACCCAACAACCCACCAGTAAACCCTCAGTTTGTTCTCTGTATTTAAGAGTCTCCTATGGTTTGTCTCCCTCTCTGTATTTATCTTATTTTTTCTTCCCTTCCCCTATGTTCATCTGTTTGGTTTCTTAAATTCCACATATGAGTGAAATCATGTAATATTTTTCTTTCTCTGACTGACTTATTTCGCTTAGCATAATACATTCTAGTTCCGTCTATGTTGATGCAAATGGTAAGATTTCATTCTTTTTGATCGCCAAGTAATATTCCATTGTATACATATACCATCTATTCTTTATCCATCATCAATTGAAGGACATCTGGGCTCTTTCCATACTTTGGCTATTGTTGATAGTGCTGCTATAAACATTGAGGTGTATGTGCCCCCTTTGAATCAGCATTTTGGTATCCTTTGGATAAATACATAGTAGTACAATTGCTGGATCATAGGGTAGTTATATTTTTAATTTTTTGAGGAACCTCTATACTGTTTTCCAGGGTGGCTGCACCAGTTTACCAACAGTACAATATCTGCATCCTTGCCTACATCTATTGTTGCCTGAGTTGTTAATGTTAGCCATTCTGACAGGTGTGAGGTGGTATCTTATTGTGGTCTTGATTTGTATTTCCTTGATGATGAGTGATGTTCTTTTCATGTGTTGGTTGGCCACATGGATGGCTTCTTTGGAAAAGTGCCTATTCATGTTTTTTATCCATTTCTTCACTGGATTATTTCTTTTCTGGGTGTTGAGTTTGACAATTCTTTATAGATTTTGAATACTAACCCTTTATCTGATATGCCATTTGCAAATATCTTCTCCCATTCCATCGGTTGCCTTTTAGGTTTGATGATTATTTCCTTCACTGTGCAGAAGCTTTTTATCTTGATGAGATCCCAATAGTTCATTCAGTTCATTTTTGCTTTTGTTTCCCTTTTCTCTGGACACATGCCAAGTCAGAAATTGCTGCAGCTGAGGTTAAAGAGGTTTTGCCTGTTTTCTTCTCTAGGATTTTGATGGTCTTATATCTCAAATTTAAGTCTTTATTCCATTTTGATTTTTTTTTGTATAGTGTAAGAAAGTGATCCAGTTTCATTCTTCTGCATGCCCCTATCCAGTTTTCTCAACACCATTTGCTGAAGAGACTGTCTTTTTTTCATTGAGTATTCTTTCCTGCTTTGTCAAAGATTAGTTGGCCATATATTTGTGGGTCCACTTCTGGGTTCTCTGTTGTGTTCTATTGTTCTTTGTGTCTGTTTTTGTGCCAGTACCATACTGTCTTGATGACTATAGCTTTGTAATACAGCTTGAAGTCTGGAATTGTGATGCCTTCAACTTTGGTTTTCTTTTTCAACATTACTTGGGTTATTTGGGGTCTTTTCTGGTTCCATGCAAATTTTAGGATTGTTTGTTCTAGCTCTGTGAAGAATGCTGGAGTTATTTTGATAGGGATTGCTAAAAATTTAATACATTTTTAATGTTGATTATTTTTTCCTACAGTGCTGATTACTTTGTGTTCCTCTAATTCATTATGTTCTTTAGGGATCAAAAATTAGGCAAAGTGAGACCACCAAATGTTGGTAATAACAACTCAAAAATGACTCCCAACTATTGCCAAAAGTAAAATTTGTATCATCTGTGTATTTTGCTCTACAATGTCTTATAGATCACCCTGAAGGACTCTATAGGTATAGAGATCTGTTAGTGCTCCCTCACAGAGTCTTGGTTGCTCTGTTTCATAGGTATGTAGATTGGTTATGTTAGCATGGGCCTGATATATGGTCTGGAAAGGCAGTTATGTCTCAATTATGTCCTTGGGTCAACATTAATGTAATTCAATAAAAATTTAGGCAGGAGACAATTAACCATTTCATAAATTCACAATATTTCAATAGCAAAATTGCCCTATTTATTTTGTTTTTTTTAATATGAAATTATTGTCAAATTGGTTTCCATACAACACCCAGTGCTCATCCCAACAGGTATTTAGTTTATTTTAATATGCATACATTGTTGGTAATTTTCTGTAGAATACAGAAAGCTTCATTTATATACCCTTCATTTAGAGTTTGGTATGATTCTATTAATAAATGCTAAAATGTGGGACACCAGGGTGGCTTAGCCGGTTGAGCTTCTGACTTTGGCTCAGGTCGTGATCTCTTGATTCCTGAGTTCGAGCCCCACATCCGGCTCTGTGCTGACAGCTCAGTGCCTGGAAGCTGCTTCCGATTCTGTGTCTTCCTCCCTCTCTTCCCTTCCCCTGCTCCTGCTCTGTCTCTGTCTCTCTCTCAAAAAATAAATAAAAATAAAAAAATAAATACTAAGTTTTGTTCCACTTATAATGTAAAAGTTTCTAAGTTAGTTGTCACTGAATGCAGAAGATACAATGATTCATTAAGGAAGCCACAGGTGTAAAAGAACTTGAGTTCCCTCATTCCCTGACTCCCAGAATCAATGGATACAAAAAGTAGAAGGGAGTCTGAGACATTTGTAATTAATTGGGCAGTTGGTGGTAGGTGTATTATTTTGAAACAAATTCCAGATGACATTTTATATGTAAACATTTCAGTCTGTATTTCTAAAACAAGGATTCTTTAAAATCTAACCACAATTTTATAATATCTTAAAATGACAGTAATTTGTTAACTCTATCAAAATTTCCAAGAGACTCATTAAATTTTAATTTTTAGTTTAATTTTTTGAGATCCAAATGAGGATCATACAATGCAATAAGTTAACATTTTACAAATCTCTTAATCTCTTCTCTCTTTCTCTCACCTGGCAAATCATTTGTTGATTAAAAAAAAAACAGCAAGTTATCTACATTCTGTAGAACATCCTACACTCCAGATTTTGTTGATTGTATCCTATGGTGTCAATTAACATGCTCATTAACTCCTAGCATTCATCAACACTTTAGTTAAAATTAGGTACAATTCATATAGGAAAAGTGGATAAGTTTTGTTTTTGCTTATCATGCTTTGTGAAGTGGAAACTGACCCCCTAAATTCCTTATTCTTAGTCCAGAGTCCTTTCCACTACATCTGTGGGTATCTATGAACTTGTACTTGTTTTCTTATTCATTGTTTGGATTTCACACATAGAGTGACTCTGAAAAGTATCTGGAAGGATATAATTTAAGGGATAGGTGAGAATTATAGTGTGAACGATCACAAAATAGTTCTTCACATTGGGACATAATGAGTTAACACTACATGAAGACCTCTTAGTGACCGTGTCAATAATTTTTCATCATCATACAATAAAATACTGAGGCTACACCCAATAGCAATTTGGATAACACCCCTGAAAAGAGTGTGTTGTTCACAGTAACGTTAGCTGTTTAACTTTGGTGCAGTTTTTTCCAGACATTATTTCATAAAATATGACCTCCTCAATTAATGAGTTTGTGTTTTGTTCTGGCAATTTCTAAAATATGGCTGCAGAGAAAGAGAGCTAAGGCCCTCAGGCTTCAGGACTTAGAAATATTGTGGTTTGGGTGTGAAAATCTCTGATTAAAAAAATCTATAAATTCCAGTATATGCTGATTTGAAGATTTAAAGGCAGATCTTATTTATGCCCTAGCTACATACATAGGAGTAAGGTAATGCCTATCTTTGCTGTTAACTGTTTGTGGTTTGTTTTTTTTTTTTTTTTTTTGCTTGTTTTACATTTTGTCAGTATATCGAGGCTGTAGAAGTTGGAAAAGGAGCTCAGAATTTATACAGTTATTTTAATACTCATTACAGAATGTGGATAACCACAGTAATAGTAGAACTTTTAAAATATGCCTCACTTGTCCTTAGCTATGTTAATCAATGAAACCAAACTGATACCATATTATTCCTTTTCAGTTGCTGTTAAATTTGTAGAAATTACCGGGTCGTGTGCCAAATGACCTGAGATTTGGCCTTGATATCTACTAACTAAATTAAACCAACTGAGTAGGGCACTTTAATTCATGATGTGGTTGGAGACAATTCTGAGAGGTCTCCTGAGTTTCTGCGTCTTGTGAGCAAAGGTACTGACAGCCTTTGCTGAACTTTGAAAAGATTATCTTTCCAAGGATGTTTGTGTAGTGAGTCGCCTTGGATGTTAGAGGTCGAGTCTTCTCCCAGAGCAGAGAGCAAGCTTGTTTACTCACCAGTATAATAAATATGTTTTCCTCTGAGTAAAACTTGGGCAGATTGCTTTGTAACCCATTATAATATAGTAGAAATCTTTCAGCTTGGGGCTTCTCAACTCTGACACAAAACTTGGCCCCTATGCGACAAGTAGTTTGATGTAAACGTGAAGTTTATTCTTGCTGTGTTGTGAGTAATGGACTGTTTTTTTTTTTCTGACCCCCGGAGTCTGTGACTTCTACCCGTTCCCATAATACTGTGGTGGATTAACTTGCTAGCTTGCAAGCAGAGTAAAATCTTCACATTTTTTAACAGATACCATAATTTGCTTATCTTTAGAGTTAAGGAATTGGTCTGTGAGCTGGTTTAGATTTAGTTTTTAGTTCTGACTTGATGTAATGTAGAAAGAATCTTGTTTTATGTCCTCAAAGGATGACAACCTTCTGAGGCTGAAAATGTAAGGAAGTGTGGCTGGGTCTGTACCTGCGGCCCAAGTGAGACTCAATCATCCTCACCACATCTGTGACCTGGTTGGAGAGCTGAATGGGATGAAAAGTGAGAGCAAAGAGCAACTGTATACAGACATATGTTCACCTTACCTGTTGGCAGAAATGAAGAGACTAGAGATTACTATCTGCATGATTGTAAAGACCAGAAAATGAAGATAACCCCCATGGAATGGAACCTGATCCAGTGGAAAGAGGGGCTACAAGAGTTATTGTCACGAAAAACCACTGAAATATGGAAACACAAGCAGAGCTGTTCATGTCTTCAGTGACAAAGCATAAAACAGGATGACAGAGATGTGAATTATTCCCACTTGGGCATAGTACATCCCTCTCCTTGGTACCATGAAGGCTCAGTATGATACATTTCAGCATTGTCTAGAGCAGCTGCATCAGAGCAATGATGCTCAACCAAAGATGGACGTTTCCAGTAGACCCATCAGCACCCAGAGTTAGCCTGGTGGGGAGCAGTGGATGTTACTTGTAGAATGAGCTTTTAGTGCCCACAGTCACAGAAGTAACCCTGGGTACTACAAAAAATGTTTGACAGGCAAGTCCCAGGGTACTGAGTTACTACTTGAGCAGATTGAGACAAAACCTGAGGCACTTTTTCATTGTTATCATTCATGTGACCCCATTGATACTTATGGCTAGTGAGGTGTGAGGAAACACAACTTATACAGTAGAATATGGTGAGTGTTGTACAGAGGTTAGTGTTACGAAAACACAGAACAAAATATTTGCACTAGATCTTGAGAGATAAATAGGCTTTTACTAAATTGCCAATCCAATAAAAAGAATTGTTTTCAGAGAAAACTATCACAAAGGCATAAACACTGGATAATGTATTTTAACTTCAGGTTTTTTTGCAAGAGCCAAACACTGGATAATGTATTTTAACTTCAGGTTTTTTTGCAAGAACAAATTTTGAACATTTTCAAGACTGAATTGTAAGTACCCAACTAACAGTCAAAGATATGTTCAAAAGATACATTTCTGTTGTACAAACCTGAATTTCTCATGTCAAAAAATTATCTACAGCAGGAGGGTTTCATGCTTTGCAAATTCAAATTCTGTTAATAAAATAATGATTTAAGTTATGTCCTTGGCACTGTCTGTTCCTATAGTGTGTATATGTGTGTGTGTGCACTCCGTGCCAGTTTGCCAACAAATATAATCTTCCTTTTTCCAAAAATATTATATATCATCATAATACCCTATTTTCAATTTGTGTTTAATAAATAGAATATAATATATACATAACCCTTTAAGAAAATGATTTCTCTCGGGCACCATGATGGCTCTGTCGATTAAGCTTCCGACTTTGGCTCAGGTCACGATCTCCAAGTTTGTGAGTTTGAGGCCCGTGTTGGGCTCCGTGCTGTCAGTTTAGAGCCTGAAGCCTCCTTCGGATTCTGTGTCCCCCTCTCTCTGCCCCTCACCCACTCACACTCTGTCTTTCTCTCTCAAAAGTAAATAGACCTTAAAAAATATTTTAACAAAAGAAAATAATTTCTCACCTATTGAATATTTGCCTCTATTTTCAGCTTCTAATCATCAACCAAGGTCAGTTAGGATAGTTTAAAGGAATGCATGTTTGACGTTCCTTATATTTAGGCAGGCATTTGAAAGCAATGAAAGAAATATCTCTAAACAGTTTCTTCATTGTATTTGATAGAGAATGTGGTGTAGATGAAAATGCTCTTGTGGGTCTTTGTGGTTTGATGTCCTACTTTTTTTTTTTTGTCTCAGAGTGATTAAAAAAATCAAAGTACAATATAGCCTAGAGAAGTGAGGCATTGCCAAGTCTGAAAAGTTCTTAAAAAGTTTCCTTTTGATTTCTCCTACTTTTTTGATCTTTCATACGGTGGTTTGCAATCTCTTTTATTTGTTTATTGTAAGTGTCACAGCATTATCTGGTAAGAAATATAATAAATTATACCTTAAACTACATTGCTGAAATCTCTCCTTGATACATTAAATTATCCTGTTCCATTGAAATGAAGCATTTTTTTTAAAGGGATGTGACTTAAAGCTAGCTGATACAAAATATCCAGCAGCATAAACATTTCCTTTGGGTGAGACTAGTGATCCATTATACCCAGTGTTCTATCTTTGACATTGATACCTGTAGTTGTTTGCAACCAACTGCTCCATTGCTGTCCATGACACCATAATTCATGGTAAAATACGTTGGAAGATGATGACAATAATTCTCCCATACCACATTCTCTTCTTACCATGTGGCTCTGACACTCTTCCCACTAATAAGTAAGGTCTATGTTTATTTCCTTTAATCTGGGCAGGCTGTAAAAACAGTGGAAGTAATGCTATGTGACTTCTGAGGCTATATTTTTAAAAGACCATACACCTTTTGCTTGTTTCTTCTGGGATCCTCACTCTTAGAATGCAATTACTATACCGTGAGGAAGCCCAGGCAGCCATACTGAGATGTCAACTGACAGCCAGCATCCACACACCAATCAAACAACTAAGTGAGCCTTCAGACCATTCTAATCTCCTACTCTCAAGTCACTTCCCCTAGCCCTCAAGACCTCCCAGCTGAGAATTCAGACATGGAGCACAGTCAAGCCATCCCTTCTGAACTCTTAAAATTCCACAGAACCCATGAGCATAATAAAATTTTTGTTTATGTCACTAAAGTCAGGACTGTTTATTAGGCAGCTATAGTAACTGAAACAATACGGTGTCCCTAGAATCCTAATTTTCCTTTAATAACTCCTGACCAATCAGTCTGCATTTTTGTGCATTAACATTTTCAGTGTTTGAATTTTTTGGTTTACGTGACATATTCTAAAAGCTCATTTCTTTAATTTGACCAAAATTGTTTTTCATGGCTATGATAAGATTTTGCAATAATGTTAAGTAAGAATATTCTGAGCAGAGAGAACTGCATGTATAAAAAACCTGAAGTACAAACAAGTCCGGAGGGATTGAGGAACCCAAAACTGGCCAATATGGCTGGAGTGTGGTGAGAGAGAAGAGTGGTACAGGCATGTCAGAGACCTCTCATCATATAGAGGAGAACATGCCATGATGAGGAGTTGGGATGCCATTCTAAAGGAGGGTTTTACACAAGACAGTCATGTGTTCTGATTCTCATTTTTTTTTTTTTTTTAATTTTTTTTAACGTTTATTCAGTTTTGAGAGTGAGTGTGAACAGGGGGAAGGGCAGAGAGAGAGGGAGACACAGAATCCGAAGCAGAATCCAGGCTCTGGCTGTCAACACAGAGCCCAACGCGGGGCTCGAACCCACAAACCGTGAGATCATGACCCGAGCAGAAGCCGGACCCCTAACCAACTGAGCCACCCAGGCGCCCCTGATTCTCATTTTTAAAGATCACTGTAGCATAGAGAATGACCAGTAAACTTGAGAAGGAACAGCAAGAGAGCAACTGCAGAATTACAGGCAAAGAAGAGGGGGCTTGAGCAAGCATACTAGCAGCAAGGCTAGAGCAAATATATTCTAGGCATATTTTGGGGATGGGAATTATAAGAATGTGACATACTGCATGACTGGGTTTGACACAAGGAAACGAATTAAGGATTATGCCTAGATATGCAGCTGGAATAACTGAATGGATTGAGAGGAAAGTTACCAAATTGGGGAAAGGTTATAACAAAGGAAAATAATTGAGGCAGATGTATTCAAGAGTTAAGTTAGAGAGATTTTTGGCAATTCTGCTTTTAAATTCTAATGAAAACAACCAGACAATGGGTTGATCTAATCAAATTCCAGTCCATGGAAAGAAAAAGAAAGAGAGAGAGAGGGAGGGAGGAAGGAAGGAAAAGAAGGAAGGAAGGAAGGAAGGAAGGAAGGAAGGAAGGAAGGAAGGAAGGAAAGAAGGAAGGGTGAACCAGCCACAATCTTCCAGATAGACTGTATTTCTTGCTCTAGTTTCTCTCTCTAAAATACATGGGCTCGATGAATACACCAAGTTAATTCAAAGTGGTATTGCTATTCCAGTGCTTTTATGTGTTGTGCATCTCCATTCTCATCAGCTGGATTTCCTTTCTCTACCATATAGTAATAGAATGAACAAGATGTCTACAATGTTAAATAATCTTAGAAAAATATGAATAAGAATGTGTCAAGGCTGATTAACTATCACAAGATTTTGGCAGATTTCGAACGCTCTTGGGAAGGAGTACTTGAAGTTGCTAAGGTCAGAAGCCCTGGCTAGGGGATAAAATTGTAGACAGTCAAGAGTAATTTTTCAGTATTTGTGACTAGAATAGGGGTAATTCATAAACAGGAGACTCCCCTCTAAAGAATTTTAGTCTTGGCATCCTTTTGTTGGAAAAACTAGATACTTAGGGGTGTGCCCTTTAAAATATTAAAATCTTCCATTTGTGGAAAGTTTAGTAGTACTATTTAGAAATAATTACCTTTATGTGGAGAAAACAAATGAGAGAGGTATAGTTCTCATGGCTGTTCCAAAAGTAAACAAAACAAACAAAACTAATGATATCAATATAATTCAACTGAGTGTTACTTTCTCTTTCTACAAACACACTTGCCACACTTTGTCTGAGAGGAAGATGTTTAAGGCTACCCTTTCTTTGTCATGTAAGAGAAAAATTCACTCTTGATTGCCTGATGTGGGGCTTGACCTCATGAACCTCAAGATCTTGACCTGAGCCAAAACCAAGAGTCGGATCTTAACTGACTGAGCCACCCAGGTGCCCCGCAAGCTAGTTGTTTCAGCTCAGTCTCTATGTGTTTTGTATGTGTGTTCTCATATACATGTGCATGCACAGACATACAAAATTGATATGTTTTTTAGACATCAAATACAACATGACCTAGTAACTGTTCAGGAATTAAAGCCTTTTTTTCTAACTCTGCCTCTCCCAGTCCTTTAAATTATGGGCTCATAATCTAAATTTAACTATAAATTGTAGTCAGAAACTGTATCTCTCTTAGCATTTAGGGGTTCCTGGGCACCTCGATTGGTTAAGCATCTGACTCTTGGCTTTGGCTCAGGTCGGTCATGATCTCACGGTTTGTGCGGTGGAGCCCTGTGTCAGACTCTGAGCTGAAAGAGCTGAGTCAACTTGGGATTCTCTCTCTCCCTCTCTTTGCCCCTCGCCTGTTTGTGGACTCTCTCTCTCTGAAAATAAATAAATAAGCTTAAAAAATTTATCTTAGCATTTAGCTTAGTTTAGTACCTAGCACATACTAAAAACCAAATATGTGTTGGATTGAATGCACTTTTTTCCTTTTAACTACTGCCTCTTTCTATTCCATTTTTCCACACATCTTGCAAAAGCAACCTTCTCTCATTCATTATTTATCCGTTTTGGGGCAACATCCTTCTCATTTTATTAAAACTGTCTATATCTAACAAAAGAGAACAATAATCATTCTTTTGCTTAATTCAGTAACTTTTTATTAGTCCTCATCCTGTTTGCCTCTGGGTAATATTTAGCAGAGTTATCCATACTTCATACTTTAAATTCCCTTTTCCTTTGAAATTCCTATGGCTTTTGTCAAACTACTTCATACTTATCCTCTTCGTATCTGCTAAACCTCTCCCTCTTTATGTTTACCATTAAATTTTGTAGTTACAAAGGTTTTGTCCTTAGGCCTATTCTCATTTCACCATACTTGCTCTTTCTGGACATTTTCATCTACTCATAGAGCCTCAGCTCCCAAATCTATGATGATGGTGTCTAATCTACAAGTAAGTCTTAACATTGTTTTCTGAATATTTTTCTTTGTATATTGAACATCATTCAAACATAGTATGAAACTATTTTAGCTTAAAGAACAAAATAACAACAGACATGGACTCTGTCTAGCTTATGCAAAATCAAAGGAAGAAAGAGAGGCTTACTGGAGTGATTACTGGGGAATTTCAAGGAGCCTACAGGATGGAAGGTATGGCTTCCACAAGAGGCCAGAGTCCTCAGAGAAACTCAGGAAATTTCTTTCTCTCACCTGTACTCTGAGTATCTGTTTATGCCTTCTCTCACACTGGCGGCCAGCATTTTGTATTCTTTAACCCACATGTTGGAATGACAACTAATGGTCACCAAGCTTACACATTCTCAGTTTCAGATCATCCAGAAAGAGATCTACTTTGCTTTCTCTGTTCTGGAGAAACATAGACTCTTAGTGGCCCATCCTAGGAACATATTACCCCAACAAGTCCATTCTGGCCACAGGAAAATGTCCATTATATAGATGATGTCTGCTTCAAAACCATGTGATGTGAGAAGAGACATGTGTCAGAAACAGGAGATAAGAGATAAGATTTGCTTGGCTAGAATAAATAATAGGTTTTTAATACAAACACCCTCTTGGCAGGTGAAATTCATGTGCCAAACTCATTTTTATCCACCAACTACCAACTCAGCCGTATCTCCTGAAAGAAAGGGGAAGAGATCACCAGATCTCAAGGTAGAAATTGCTGAATTGTCTTTGACTTTGTCCTGTCTATATTCCATCATTTTCTAGTCAGTCAGTTTTAACACTGAGCTATCTCATGGATGCATATTTTCCAGGCCTCTTGCCACCACCCTCTCATGGCCCCTCATCTCCTGCCTCCTCTCTGGGATCTGTGACTTTATCGTTTGTTTCTCCAGTCTTTGTCCATACCAGACTATGAAGATAGACCACATCACATCTTTATTTAAAAGCCATTGAAACCTATAGAACAGATTTAAAATGGTCCAGTTTTATGTCTGGTCGCTCCTTATCCAGAGAATCCCATCACTATTTATAGACAACCTTATTTAATCTCATAAATTATATTTATTTACTCATTCTCCTGGACTTTTGTATACATCAATGCTAACTATACTCTTGTTTATTTGGCAAAATCTTTCTTATCCTTCTGGATTTTACCTCAAGACCCAGTTCAAATTTCATCTTCTCTGAGAAGACTGTCTTAACACTTTACATCACCAGGGAAATTAATCTTACCTACCTGACCTTAACTCAGTATAATACTTTTAGCACCTCATGGTTTTCCTACAGTTTTTTATTTGTTTTATGTATTAGCATTTGGACAATTTAGTGTGTTTTATATTTCCCCCTTTAGAACTTCACTTAGGGTCTGGTACAGAGAAGGAATATATGAATATTCATGAATGAAAAATAAGAATTTTTTAATATTGACTATAGACTTTAAATGGGCTCTTTTTTAGTATGTAAATTTTAAAATGATGAGAAATCTATTTAAATCGGATGTCTTAGACAAATTATTCAACTTAAAAATTATTGTGTTCTTCTTATGTGATCTATGGCATGGCTGAGATTATTACTGTGTTTTTCTTATTTGTGCCTGCTTTATACTAAGCTGTTTATGTGTGCATGCTTTACACCAAGCTGTTTACTCTGTAGAGCTGAGAATGACAAAGAAACAAATAATAATATTGTAAGTCAGGTTATAAATGCTAGAGGTACAAGAAAGTGCCTATAGGAGAAAAGAGAAAGGAAAGATTAATTTTGGTTAGAAACTTGTGTCACAAATGAAAGCATGTAAAGCAGAGGGAGACATAGTCTCAAATGGCACCCAATATGGTCAACTAAATGAAGCCTGTGTTTCTTCAAAAATTCTACATAATTGTGGTACATAGTGTACAAATTCTGTCCTCTAAGTACTAAACTATTTTTGTTAATTTACAACCATAGTCATGATTTATAATGCCTGTAAAAACCAGCCTAAGATAAACATTCTCAAATACACAAACACTTACACATACATGACTGCCAAAGGTGGTAATTTCATTGGCTGAGCTTTTAGTTCTACAGTTGAGTTAAAGGAGAAGATTAACATGTGTTAAAGTGAAGGTTTGCTAAGGCTTAACTCTGGGTGTCAGATTGCCTATATAAAGCAGTAAGTAAAATACCAAGCCAAGACAAAAGTGTTTGTTCTTCACTCAGGCTTCCAACCCCAGGCATCATGTGCTTAAGAGCAAGCTTAAAGGCAAGCCTTTGGAGAATAGAGCATAATGTTGGCAAGCAAGTCATTCCCAATTAAGCAAACTAAATCTTAAGAACAAAACTACAATAAATGGTCAGAGAATGTGAGAGAACAAAACCCAAAGTGGATGACGTCTTGTTTTTCTGATTTCATTGCTTTCTTCTTCATCCCGCTCATTAAGAATTGGCATTAAATGCTCTCTGGGATCTGATCAGAAGTGCACAGAGGATTTGGGCCTGCTGGAGGAGCAACTGCCTTGCAGCCTCCTTGGTTTGGTAGCAGCTGTCTGAATTGAGTAGTCTGTGATTCTAAGGAAAGACTAGTTGTTAATACACATATCAATTCATGTAGTCAACATTACTTTAGGGAATGGAAAGAATGGCATCTTGACATTTGTTCCACCAAAGCAGATTAGTTGGCCAGACTTGGGAACATTTTAAATTTTTCTTCGAAAAAAGAACAAAAGGTACATCTTTTCAGGCTGTCAAAACCGACTACCAAAATAAATAATTCCCTTAGATTGATTTTGCTATCAAACATTGGACACATGATACTTCAGTTTCTTATTCACATTTCCCATTGTTGGGGTCTATTAATTGCATTCGTATTATTTTGAAAATGCAGTTTTAGCTCATACATAGTGAGTGACTAATAATATATAGATACATTCCTAACTGCTTTCATTCTCCATTATTCATAGCATCTATTCCTTATTCATCTAGCAGGATAAAGAGCTCTGGGGAATGAGATGACCTTTTCATCCAAGACCAGTAAAAAATGAAAATGCATTTGATATGAATAACCTCTCTATTTATCAAAATTCTATCAAGGATAATCCCAGAAGAATCACTGTTATTTGTCCAGTGCACACCAGTCTGGCATAGTGGTCAGCATCTGACATAAGCATCTCTTTAGGACCCTGATGAATTGTTATAATGATCTGAATGGGTATGGATAGAGATATGGATATAAAGATAGATAGATAGATAGATAGATAGATAGATAGCTGTTGTTTATTCTTTTTTTAATAAACTAATTTTCAAAATTAACTAGAAGAAAATGTGGAAGTAATTAATATGTGCACTAATAGCTTTCATTTTTTGTGCCCGCTCCTCTAACCCCGCCCTCCATAACATCACCCAAATTTTCATTCTGAAATCATATGATCTTCCCTTATTTTTCAGAAGCAGACTTCACATGTCATTTATTTTACCTAATCTGTTAAAAATATCAGTATATTTTAGTCAGTTGAGTGTCTGACTTGATTTTGGCTCATGTCATGATCTCACAATTGTGAGATCGAGCCCCATGTCAGGCTCTGTGGTGAGCGTGGAGCCTGCTTGGGATTCTCTCTCTCTCCTTCTGCCCCTCTCCCACTTGTGCTCTCTAAATAAATAAATAAATAAACAAACAAACAAACAAACAAACAAAGCACTTTTTAAGATAGTGTATTTTGTCATATTTAAAACTGTTTAAAATTTTTATATTTTTCACCTTTAAAGATCCAAGTGCCAGTAAGCTAAGGGGAAGGTGGTGTGTTGGTTATTCAATAAATGTATATTGAACCTCTGCTTTGAGCCAAGAGAAACTAGAAGTGTGACAGTACATTGGAGGAAATAGTTTGAGGCCAGTGGGCTTATGACAGAATCTTGGGTTAATGAGTCAACACTTTCATTTTACTAGGATCACTAATTTGTCCATTTTGGGAATCAGAAAAGGTTGACCAAAATCCTGCCATTATGATATTCAACTTTAACACATTTTCCCACATCTCCTTTATACTTCTTCATATAGATGAAGGGTGGCGACTCTGATAATAGTCTGTTGTGTTATTTCTCAATGCACTGTTTTTTCTGATGTTGACTCTTACTGAGGTACACACCATTCTGCAACTTATTAATAAAAAGCACCCGGAATATGAATTCTTACTAAAAAAATCAATGTCATCTATACTTCACAGATTGTCACTCAAAACCCAGAGACTTTACAATTTTCCCAGCATTTCACATCTGTTAGCAACAGAACTGATTTCTTTTTTTTTTTTTTTTTTTTTTTAGTCACCTAGTGTTCTTCATGACAACTGCGCTCCTTAATCCCCATCACCTATTTCACCCATACACCGACCCACCTTCCCTCTGGTAACCATCACTTTGTTCTCCATACTTAAGAGTCTTTTTCTTGATCTCTCTCTCTCTCTTTCCCTCTCTTTCTCTTTCTCTATTTTGCCTTTGCTCATTTGTTTTGTTTCTTAAATTCCACATATGAATGAAATCATATGTATTTGTCTTTCTCTGACTGACTTATGTCACTAAGCATTATACTCTCTAGTTCCATCAATGTCATTGCAAATGGCAAGATTTCATTCTTTTCATGGCTGAATAATATTCCATTATATCTATATACTATATCATCTTTATCCATTCATATACCAATGAATGCGTGGGCTTCTTCCATATCTTGGCTACTGTAAATAATGCTGCTATAAACATAGGGGTACATGTATCCCTTTGTTTTATATTCTTTGGGTAAATACCTAGCAGTGTGATTACTAGATCACAGGGTAGTTTTATTTTTAACTTTTTTCAGGAACCTCCATACTGTTTTCCAGAGTGGTTGCACCACTTTGCATTTCTACCAACAGTACCCAAGTGTTCCTTTTTCTCCACATCCTCACCAACACCTGATGTTTCTTGTGTTGTTGATTTTAGTCATTCTCACAGGTGTGAGGTAATATCTCATTGTACTTTTGATTTGCATTTCACTGATGGTAAGTGATGAGGAGCATTTTTTCATGTGTCTGTTGGCCATCTGTATGTCTTCTTTGGAGAAATGTCAGTTCATGTCTTCTCACCATTTGTAATTGAATTATTCATTTTTGGGGTGTTGAGTTTTGTAAGTTCTTTATTTTGTATACTAATACACTATATTTTTTATATTTTGTATACTAATCGTTTATTAGATGAGTCATTTGCAAATACCTTCTCCTATTTACACAGGTTGCCTTTTAGTTTTGTTGATTGTTTCTTTCACTGTGTAGAAGCTTTTTATTTTGACATAATCCTAATAGTTTATTTTTGCTTTGTTTACCTTGCCTCAGGAGACATATCTAGAAAAATGTTTCTTAGGCCACTGTCAGAGAATTTACTGCATATGTTCTCTTCTAGGATTTTTATGGTTTCAGGTTTCACATATAGGTCTTTATCCATTTTGAATATATTTTTGTGTATGACACGAGAAAGTGATCCAATGTCATTCTTTTGCATATTGCTATCCAGTTTTCCCAAGCACCACTTGTTGAATATCTTATTCCCATACAATATTATCTCCTACTTTGTCAAAGATTGACCATAAAATTGTGGGTTTATTTACGAGTTTTCTACTCTGTTCCATTGATCAATGTATCTATTTTTATGCCAGTACCATACTGTTTTGATTATAATATAAATTGATTTGATTTGTAATATAACTTGAAGTTCAGAATTGTGATTCCTCCAGTTTTGCTTTTCTTTTTCAAAACTGCTTCGACTATTCAGGTTCTTTTGTGGTTCCATGCAAATTTTAGGATTGCTTGTTCTAGCTGTGTGAAAAATGCTGGTGGTATTTTGATAGGGATTGCATTAAATGTGTAGATTGCTTTGGGTAGTATAGACATTTTAATATTATCTTTCTATCCATGTTCTTTCTATCCATGAACATGAAATATCTTTTTATTTCTTCTTTGTTTAATTTTTAATTTTTTAAAATTTTTTAATGTTTATTTTATTATTTTTTTTCAGTATATGAAGTTTATTGTCAAATTGGTTTCCATACAACACCCAGTGCTCATCCCAAAAAGTGCCCTCCTCAATACCCATCACCCACCCTCTCCTCCCTCCCATCCCCCATCAACCCTCAGTTTGTTCTCAGTTTTTAAGAGTCTCTTATGCTTTGGCTCTCTCCCACTCTAACCTCTTTTTTTTTTCCTTCCCCTCCCCCATGGGTTTCTGTTAAGTTTCTCATGATCCACATAAGAGTGAAACCATATGGTATCTGTCTTTCTCTGTATGGCTTATTTCACTTAACATCACACTCTCCAGTTCCATCCACGTTGCTACAAAGGGCCATATTTCATTCTTTCTCATTGCCACGTAGTACTCCATTGTGTATATAAACCACAATTTTTTTTTTATCCATTCATCAGTTGATGGACATTTAGGCTCTTTCCATAATTTGGCTATTCTTGAGAGTCCTGCTATAAACATTGGGGTACAAGTGCCCCTATGCATCAATACTCCTGTATCCCTTGGGTAAATTCCTAGCAGTGCTATTGCTGGGTCATAGGATAGGTCTATTTTTAATTTTCTGAGGAACCTCCACACTGTTTTCCAGAGTGGCTGCACCAATTTGCATTCCCAGCAACAGTGCAAGAGGGTTCCCGTTTCTCCACATCCTCTCCAGCATCTATAGTCTCCTGATTTGTTCATTTTGGCCACTCTGACTGGCATGAGGTGGTATATGAGTGTGGTTTTGATTTGTATTTCCCTGATGAGGAGCGACGTTGAGCATCTTTTCATGTGCCCGTTGGCCATCCGGATGTCTTCTTTAGAGAAGTGTCTAATCATGTTTTCTGCCCATTTCTTCACTGGGTTATGTTTATTTATTTTTGAGAGAGAGAAAGTGTGTGTGACCAGGTGAAGGGCTGAGAGAGAGGAAGATCACAGAATCCGAAGCAGGCTCCGGTCTCCGAGCTGTCAACACAGAGCCCGATGTGCAGCTCGAATTCACAAACTGTAAGATTATGACCAGAGTGAAGTCAGATGCTTAACCAACTGAGCCACCCAGGTGCCCTGTCTTTTTATTTCTTTGTGTTGTTCAATTTCTTTCATCATTGTCTTATAGTTTTCAGAGTATAGGTCTTTTACCTCTTTGGTTAGGTTTATCCTTAGGTATCTTATTATTTTTGGTACAATTATAAATGGGACTGTCTTATTTTCTCTTTCTGCTGCTTCATTATTGGTATATACAAATGCAACAAATGTCTACAGATTGATATTGCATCCTGTGACTTTACTGAATTTGTCAGTTGTAGCAATTTTTGGGTGGAGTCTTTCAGGTTTTCTAAATAGAATACCATGTTGTCTGCAAATAGTGAAAGTTTCATTTCTTCCTTACAAATTTGGATGCCTTTTATTTATTTTTGTTGTCTGATTGCTGTGGCCAGGACATTCAGTACTATGTTGAATAAAAGTGGTGACAGGAGACATCCCCATCTTATTCCTGACCCTAGGGGAAAGGCTCTCAATTTTTCCCCACTGAGTATGATGTAAGCTGTGGGTTTTTCATATATGGCCTTTATTATATTGAGGTATATCCCCTCTAAACCTACTTTGTTGAGGGTTTTTATCATGAATGGATGTTGTACTTTGTCAAATGTTTTTTTTTCTGCATCTATTGAAATAATCATATGGTTCTTATCCCTTTCTCTTATTAATGTGATGTATCACATTGATTGATTTGTGAATATTGAACTACTCTTGCAACCCACTTGATCATGGTGAATAATTGTTTTAATGTGTTTTTGGATTCAGTCTGCTAGTATTTTGTTGAGGATTTTTTACATCTTTGTTCATCAAAGATATTGACATGTAGTTCTCTTTTTGTGTGTGTGGTGTCTTTATCTGGTTTTGGTATCAGAGTAATCCTGGCCTCATAAAATAAATTTGGAAGTTTTCCTTCTTCTTCTATTTTTTTGGAATAATTTTTGGAATAATAAAATTTTGCTTTTGTTGATTTTGTTGAGGGTTTTCTGTGCCTCCTGGATCTGGATATCTATTTCCTTCTCCAGATTAGAGAAGTTTACAGTTATTATTTTGTCAAATAAGTTCCCTGCCACCTTTTCTCTCTTCTTCTTCTGGGATGCCTGTAATACAAATGTTATTATGTTTGATGGAGTTATTGAGTTTCCTAAGTCTATTGTCATTTTGCATAATTCTTTTTTCTCTCTTTTGTTTGGCTTAATTACTTTCCATTACTCTATCTTCTAAGTCATTAATTCATTCCTCTGCTTTTTCCAGCCTGCTATTCATTCCATCAAGCATATTTTTTATTTCTTTTATTAAGCCCTTCACCTCTGCTATGTTATTCTTTATCTCTGAGTTATGGTCTCACTGATGTCCTCCCCTCTTTTCTCAAGTCCAGTGAGTATCCTTATAATCATTGTTTTAAATTCTCCATCAGGCATGCTACTTATATCTGTTTCACTTAGATCTCCAGCCATGGCCTTGCCCTCTTCTTTCCTTTGGGACATATTTCTCTGTTTTCTCATTTTGTCTAAGTCTCTGTGCCTGTTTCTCTGCATTAGAAAAGTCAGCTATGTCTCCTGTTCTTGAGGGTAAAGGCTTATGAAGAAGAGTTCCTATATTGCCCTGTAGTGTAGTGTCCCCTTTTCCCCAGGGTCTGGTTCTTCTTTGAGTATCTCCAATGTGTGCGGTGTGTGCTCTGCTGAGAACTTCATCATTCAGGCCAGTCACCTGCAGTTCTCTTTGCAGTTCAGGCCAGTCATCTGCAGTCTCTCTTTTGTGGGGAGTGTTTGGGGCCTGGCCTGAATATGGTGCATTTTAAGTAGATCTGCTCTGGTGTGCTTGTGAAATGAGACCTCTGTCCTCTGCCTCCAGAATCGACACCTCACAAAACTCCTGTGTTGGCAGGGGTTTGGGGCAGTCTTTTGGGGGAAGGGGCTGAGACTAAGGCAAATGTGACTGGAAAGAGTGGTTCTGCTGGCGGAGCAGGGCCAGTGTAAGCAAGTTAGGTAGTGAGTATCTGTGCCCACAGGTTCCCACAGGGTACTCTGTGTTTATGCTGAGGGGCAGAGGAGGGAAATGCTTCCTGCCAGGTCCTTAGTTCTGGAGGGTCCTCTCCATAAGCACTGCCTCTCTGGGACATACTCTGAGATGAGCAGCTAACCTCCCCACTGTGTACCTTGGTGCTCTTCAGATCATTTCCATGCTGTATGTCCACCGGCTGTTTGCCCTCCTGTCTTTTCTCCAAGAGCAGCCTCAATGCCCTCCAAGCTCTCCCAGGGCCAAACACACTGACCTTCAAAACTCAGGTTTTATGTCCCACTGGTTGCAAGAACTCACAAAATTCGGGCGCTCTTGCTTTTGAAGCCACTTGCTATGAAGATTTATTTTTCTCTGTGTGCTCCCCTGTGTGCTAGTCTGTCTCTCACCCTTCTCCATGACCTTGGCTCCCTCCCTGCCACAGTGGCCACACAGACCATGTCTCTGTACTTCATACCTTCTTTGATGTGGCCTCTTCTCTACTTTTTGTTGTGGAGTTTGTTCTGCCAGTCTTCAGGCCAATTTTATGGGGTATTTGGGATGATCTGATAGTTATTTAGTTGTATGTCTGGGACAAGACTAGGGTCCTTCTACTCCTCTGCCATCTTCCCCCTACCCAGAAGTGATATTCTTATCCTAAATCGATCAAAGACTTTACTAGGATGAATCAGAATTAATATTTCAAAGATCATTTTTTTGTCTACTTAGTTCATATTAATTATTATTAACTGATTAAACTAACTATTGATATCCTTTTCATTGTTAACATAAATTTTGTTAATTTATTTACTTTACCCCATTCCCAAGACTGCATGGCCACCATGTCTGATTTTCAAGGGAATGATATTTCCTTCCTAAGTGTACCTCATGTTCATAATACTTCTTATCTGGATATGAGCAAATATGCATATTTCTGTATCAAGGGATTCAGAGAAGTCAAGATGGAATGAAAACTTGCTAAATAAAAATTTTATATCCTATTCCCCCAAAATATTGAACTTAATCATCTATATTTTAAACAATAAGAAGCAAAATGACTGATATCAAGTATGTAATTTTCCTCCAGAACTAGGATATTAAAATTCAGAGGCTATTTTAGAATGAACACTGGTCTCAATTATTTACCAGATTACTTTAATGTATCTTGATATTACCTATTTTTGTTTTATTAACATTTTAGTATCCCTTTGCCGGAAAATGCAGTATTTTGTGTTAGAATAGCAAACAGAAGAGAAACGGTTTCAACAGCCATTTATAATTGCTCAAAACATTACAATTAACCATATTCTATTTGTTCTCATATATAAACATAATAGAATGGACAGCTAATGACACCTAAAGGAACAAATAATTAAAAATGGTACCTAATAATGTATTGGTGTATATGGCCTAATTACAAGAGAATTGCATCTAGTTCTTACCTGAAACCATTTATCCTCTGGATTATAGAGAAGGAATATTAAAGGCAAGGGGGATCATGAGCATATGATATTGCAGGATTTCGTGGGGGATTTTTATAGACTTTTTTATTTTTTTAATGTTTATTTTTGAAGGAGAGAGAGAGTATGTGAATGGGGCAGGGGCAGAGAACGAGAGAGACACAGAATCTGAAGTGGGCTCCAGGCTCTGAGCTGTCATCAGCATGGAGCCCGACATGGGGCTTGAACCCATGAATAGTGAGATCATGACCTGAGCTGAAGTCTGATGCTTGATTGACTGAGCCACCCACATGCCCCAAGACTTTATTTTTTTAGTGCAGTTCTTAGGTTTATCACAAATTGGGCAGAAAGTACAGGAATTTCTCATATACCCCCTGCCTCCACACATGCATGACCTCTCCCATTATCAACATCTCCCACAGAGTAGTACATTTGTTACAATTGATGAACCTACATTGGCACATCATAATCACCCAATGTCCATAGTTTACATTAGGTTTCACTCTTCATGTTGTACATGCTGTAGGTTTGGAAAAATGTATGATGATATATACTTAGTACCATACAGAGCAGTTTCAGTGCCTAAAAATCCTCTGGGCTCCTCCTAGGCATCCCTCCTGACACAATAACCCCTGGCAACCACTGATCTTTTTGCCATCTACGTAGTTTTGCCTTTTCCAGAATATCATATAGGTAGAATCATATAATAGGTAGCTTTTTCAGAGTGAATTATTTCACTTATAAATGTTAATTTCAGTTTCCTTCATGCTTTTTCATGGCTTGATAGTGTATCTCAGTTTAGCACTGAATAATATTATCTGGATGAACTATAGCTTATTTATCCATTCACCTACTGAAGGATATCTTGGTGCTTCCAAGTTTTGGCAGTTATGAATAAAGCTGCTATAAACAAGCAGCGAGTTTTTTTGTGAAGATAGGTTTTCACCTCCCTTGGAAAAAAGCCAAGAATGATCGCTCGATAGGACTGTGGTTTTCAATAGGAAAACCAGTGGGATTTAGATGGCTAGCGGGAGAGAGAATCATAGTTTAGGGAGACTTTATTCCTCATTGTTTTTACAAAATTTCTAAAAAAATTTTTTTTCTCTCTCAACCTCCAAGTTATTTTCCCGGAAGTCAAAATGCCATTTATAGCCACTTCTACCTGCCAGGGGTTTACCACCTGCCGTTTCTCTGTAAAGCCCTGCACATGGAGTGTTCTTCTTATTCCCACAAGTCAGTACTTCTGATATGACACACCTATTGAAAGCTATATCCTGTGCTTCTTCCCCTTTCTACATCAGCTATGTATGTGTACAATGAGACCAGAATAATTTTGGGAAAACATGTGCTTTTAAGAGTCACGAGAGCAGTAACATTTATTCTCCAACACCATTATCTCCATTTCAAACCACAAGAGGAATTATTTTAATTTGTGTTTTAAAGATAGACCAACAAAATTGTTCACTCGCCAAATAATGAATTGCTATACCCATTTAATTGATCATAAGTAATGAATAAAATTGTCAAATGTTTGTAACTATATAATTTGTATAAGATTTGGCATAGTTTATCAAATGATTAATGAGGGAAAAAAGGAAGATTTAAGAATCACTTCTCTAGGATATTATATGATTATATTTTTTCTTGTCTCTTCAAGATATAATTTTTATTGGTGCATATAAAATAAAAAGAGATGGATAGAAAACAAATTTATGCAGTGAAGGCCTTTTCACACACATACATGCACACACACACACACACAAGTTTTGGGGGGAACTCTTATTTTTGGGGATTTATGGTAATAACTTCCTATGGTAATCCATAGGAATTCTAAAAGTTTATATGATGATGAGTTAAGCTCCCAATCTACATCAAAGATATGTATGTAGTTATTAGACTTTTGTATTCACAGTGAATTCATGGAAATGGCTCATTAGAATTTCAGGCCAGACAAACTTATTCCTTTATTAATTCTTTAATTCATTATTTTAATGTCTTTTATTGTGTTAGGCACAGGGATTGCAAAGCCCTGCCCCCATTAAGATATGTCAGTTCGGATTGTTATCCAGACTATTGCAACAAATCCCTAACTGGATTCCTTGCTTCTGCTCCTTCTCACTCATTGTTTTTCACATTGAAGTCAAACTAATTTTTCTACAATATGGCTATTATTCTACTCAAACCCCTAAGCAGTAAATGGCATCCTGTTGAACTCGGGATAGAAGGTGAAATCCTTAACCTGGCCTTGTGGGTTCTTTATGATCTGAACCCCACTCCCTCTAGTCCTACCACCAGATAATCTCCCTCTCCGCTCACTATACCACAGTTCTTGGCCTTTTAGGTCCTCATGGGCACCGTGTTCTTTCTTTCTTTTAGCCTTTGTTTTTGCTTGACATGCTCAGCTCCACATCCTTGGCTTGGCAAACTCTTGCTTATCCTCAGTTCGAAACTAAAAGATACTTCAACAAAGCAACATTCCCTGAATTGGATCTTCCTATTAGACTCATCAAAAAGAGTCTCCTTCTGTAGTATATATATATATATATATATATATATATATATATATATATATATACATATACATACATATATATATATATACACACAGAATATATATATATATACACACAGAATATATATATATATATGTGTATATATATATATATATATATATACACACACACACAGATATTTAATAGAAGTCTGTCTCAAGAGACCAAAACTCAATGAGTGTAGAAATCACATCTATCATATTTACCATAGTATGTATAGCATTTAGCATGATGTCTGACATATATAAGGCAAGTACCGAAACATTAATTATTAATGTTTGATCAAATGAGTATGTGAATGCTCCAATAGTACCTGGACACATGTGAGCTCCTCTTTTAAGCAAATTAAAATTAATCCACCGATCTTTAATCTGCCTGTCCAATTTCTAAATTGAGATATATGAATATAACTAAAAGAGGGGACTGTTCAGAAAGATTGTCGTAAAGATCTTACAACCCAAAGTAGAGAGGGTAGGTAAAACTCTTGATTTCAGCTAAGGTCATGATCTTGTGGTTCTGAGTTCAAGCCCCTTATTGGGCCCTACACGGATTGTGTAGAGCCTGCTTGGGATTCTCTGTCTCTGTCTCTCTCTCTCTCTCACTCTGTCTGTCTCTCTCTCTCTCTGCCTCTCTCCCCCCAAATAAATAAACTTTAAAAAATCAAAAGATGGGGAAAAAAGCAGAGGAATTATTAGGAAAACAAGTTTAAGTATAGGTAAGTGGAGTAATAATTTTAACAGCTGCACTTACAAATGTTTGCATATTTTAATGATATGTTTTAATACCCTGGACTTCTCGGGGAAGCTGACTGTCTTTCCTTCCAAAACATTACACAGGAAAGACCTCATATTGTATATTCCAGAGCTTCCAGGTCCAAGGCTGCAGCTAGGCTCAGTACTTACATGCCCAAGTTCACTCTTTAGACATTGAGATCAGTGCAGAATCAGAGGTCCTCCTGCTCACATGAATTCATTTAATACTTCATTCTTAATCCATTTTGCTTCTTCACTAAAAGCAGTTTTTACTTTGTTAAAGAACTTTTGAGGATCGAGGCACTTTCTTCTCATGTTCCATGTCACAGAAATTTGCACTAAAAAGAGTATATTAAAAAAACAAATTATGTGGGTGTACTAAGTGTGATGTGTTTTCTAGTTTTACCTGAATTAAAAGTACTCTATATTTGAAGTAAATACAAAAATATGAGCTCTAATTATACAGAAAAACTTTAACTGAAGATCACATCAGCTTGAATCATTATTGTTAATATATGCAATTTTACTTTCCAGATGAATGAATAAAAACTACTTTGATTTCCCATTTATAATTATGTTCAAGTTTTGCTAGTTTGGGTACTATGCAGCCAAATCAAAGCCAAAAACATATTTTTATAAATAATGCATTTAAAGATTACCAAAATGATATGTTAATAGGAACACAATAAACATCTCATAGGAAGTTAATACACATGGGTCTACTCGGTATTATAACTCACAAAGGCCAAGAAGTAATACTATTCTTTAATTATTTTTTCCTTAGAAAGCTGCTAAAATGTTATGCTTTTCATTGTAGCTGATGAAACCACATAATTCTTATCCTCCACAGTACAAGTGAAGTACCAAAAAGGATAAAGTAGATAAATATTGTACAATGTTTTTAAAACTATACATGTACATCTAATATGAAAGCAATAGGGAATGGTGCTCAAGATATGATATGTAGAAGTAAAAAACTCTGACATAACAATTAAAGAGGTTTCTTACTTAACTTTGAAAGAATGCTAAAGTTTTTAATAGCAAAGAGGCATCTAGTAGAGAAAAAATCTTGTTTTCTTTTTTAGCATTAGTTTTGACTGTGAAATTAGTCAATCAATGCCTTTGATGTGTCAAGATACCACTGTTTAAAACATTAGATTGCTAAATATACTTTTAGATAAGAGGCATTTAGAGAAAAATTCTATTTGGCTGTATTACATATATTCAGTGTCGATTTGCATGGTGAAAAATATTGAAATCCAAACCCTCAATGTGGTGGTTATTAGGAGGTGGGACCTTGAAAGGTAATTAAGTCATGAGGTAGAACCCGCATGAATGGAATTAGTGCTTTCCACTCTGTGAGGATACAATGAGAAGTCAGCTGTCTACAGCCTGGAAATGAGCTCTCACCAGAACCTGATCATACTGGTGCCCTGATCTTAGACTTCCAGCTTCTAGAACTGTAAGCAGCCACCTAGTCTATGGCACTTATGTTATAGCAGCCTCAACTGCCTAAGACATCAGGATAGGTCCTTTTCATATAAAGAAAAACTATTTCTTCTTAAATTCACCTATCTTACTAAGTTATTTTTATTATATCTTATATTTTCTCAGGTATTACTCTTTGAGTTTCTAGGTATATATTCAAACTTCCTGCAAATAATTTCATCTTCTCCTTTCCACTTTTAATGCCACTCTTCTCTTTTTTTCCCTACTCTTCTCTTTTCTAATTAAGTTGAACATTCTAACAGATCAATATTAAATTTATTAATATTCACAGAGCTGCTTTCAGTATTTTACAGTTAAGCACAATCCATCTTTCTCAGAAATACATTTTTCCCATGTTAAGAAAGTGTTCATCTTTGTCAATTAAAATTTTGTACTAGGAAGAAAGTTGAATTCTAGCAAAAGCTTTTTTAGTTGCAATCTTTGATGACATAAAATGAAGAAAAAAATGAACGGATTTCCAAATACTAGCCATCCTTGCATTGCTGAGATCAAATACAATTGACTGGAGTATAACTCAATTAATATGCCTTTGCATTCTATCTGGGATTAATTTATTTACCATTGCATTAATACATGTAAGAAGAACTACTTTGAAAATTTTTTCAGTATCTAATAGAATGTTAAAATTGACATTTTGACAAAGCACCAAGACAAAATATAATGTGCTAGACATTCCTCCATTCCAAAGTAGGTGTTATGCCTCATGCAAGATTTACAATGAAAATATCCCTAAACTGGCAACACAAATTCTTAAAGCCCTACACCTTTATTAAGAACTGAAATGTTTGAAATTTTATATTAAAGAGAAGGCTTTGTGAAAAGAAATTCTGAGAGTATTACCAACATGCTAGGAATCTCAATCCTGTAGTAGGGAAGATTTGGACAGTGTCTGATTCTCACCATGAGTATAATGAAGGAGGTTTTGAAGGGACTACTTAGAAGCTTTATTCACGTCCCCCTAGATTTGTGGCTCATGCCTAAAAGAGCTCAAGTGATCTTTGAATGAAGGCTGAAACTGGGGAGTTGCTTTTTTCTCTGAAAGTAGGTCAAATGTAGGTTAACCATGGTGACTATACATATGGATCCCAAGTAGAAATGTCATTCTGGAATTATTTGTGATCCACCCCCAAAGCGTTGCCTTTTAGGGTAAAAAATATCATCTGGAAAGGGATATGGGGTGTCCATCCAGAAGAAAATCCTCTGTGGTGAAGGTAGACCTGACAAAGGAAAGAAAGATACTGCCATGTCACCGGAGTTTTAGAAAAAGGCACTCCACAGAGAAATCTTCAGAAAACACACAAAAGTACCCAACATGTGAAAAAAGTTGGCTTTAAATACCTGCATTGTCCAAAATCATGATGATATCTGTCAAGCATGAGTTATCCTACTTGCCTTACCTCTTCTTTCATACTTTACTCTCCTCCCAACCCCACCCACTCTGGTGGTGTTAGATTAAGAGATGCTAAATAGAACAAGAGGTTAAGTGAGAAGGAGGGAAAGACAATTGAGTGCCCTCTCTTCCTCCTGAAAGTAATCATCCCAAAGGAAACTCCGGCTGGAAGGGAAAGAAAAATCAACCTCAAAGTTTTGATCATTTTATAGGACTGGATATTTTAAAGGTTTGCGACATAAAGGAATGGTCAGAAAGAAATAGCACTTAGTTTCACTTGGTAATCCAGGGGGAGAGAAAGGATAATGCTCACTAAATCAGATTTAAAAGAATGGTGAGTCAAAATATGTTTGCTTTTATAATTACACACCAGGACTTCTTCTGGTTCCATGTGCAGTCAAATATACTGTTTTTGTGAGATTTTTTTGTCCATGAAATGCCAGCTTCAAGAAAGTATTTATAAACTTCTCTTCTTTCTTGGAGACTTAACAACTATTTTGATCACCTAAATCACCTTTGAGGTGGTCACAGGGGATAATCAGTTATTTAGTCTTCCTCGTTTCTTAGAAACCAGTTCTGGTATAAATCACTTTTTAAGAAGGCCTAGCAGCTTATGAGATCTATAGATCTTATGAGATCTATATCTTTTTGGCCCCTCATTCTTCTTTAGCCTTGTTGCAATATCTTAACTTGGCTATTACTTGCCTTCCAAAGACCACATGAAAAGTACGGTGGCCAAGCAAAGTTAAGTATATGGTCCCTGCTACAGCAAGGGAGAACTTTACCTTGACAGAGCCTTAAAAGTGTCTCAGAGGGGAACGTCAAAGGAAATCTAAGGTTTTAGGGCCTCAGTTGGATCATTATCATTTGAATCTTGAAAGGTAAGAAAACAGCTGTAATCAGGCAAAGTTTATGATACAATGACTTTGGATTGGTGGACATAGCAAGTGAAGGTGAGAGAAGATTCTTTAAGCAAGTCTTGATGAGAAAGCTCAGGGTCTGATTAGTATACTGTCTTAGTTGTTCCGTACTCTTGTAGGAGGGATAAGTTTTTGTGGAGGCAGTAGCTAAGTGTTTTTGTTTATTCTTAGTACTGTTTACATAGGACTAGGAAAGTGTGTTCAATCACAGAATTTTTAGGATGTGTGCAGAAAAATATTTAGGCCCAGTATGGTCTGAACACAGAGCAAAGGACTTGTGTGGGTTCCAGTTGTCAAATTCAGTTCTGCAGATTCAGCTCCTACAAAAGAAGTCTCTTGGAGTTACAAGAAGAAGTTCTGCATCTTCAGTGATTAAGAAAATTGAAAGAATGCACAGAAATGTGAGGTAGATTTGTCTGATTGGCTCCAGAGTGACCGAAGTCTCAGGATTCCTAGGATTCACAAATAGCTTTAGGAATAGCATATGATGGCCTTAGAGACTTAACCTTTCGCTCACCTTAGAGTTTATCCTTCTTACAAAAGAGCATTTGACTGAGTTGCCTCTTGCTCCCATGGGGGGCATCTGTTAGGCAGAATTATTGCCAAGCTGTTCAGGAAGAGTTGCCCTACTCTCTTTCCAGCGTAGCCCACACAAAAGCGTAAAAACTCATGATAAAATGAAAAGCAAATTAAGATTAAGAAATATAATAGTCCATCTAAAATGTATGAAGCCAGCTTATAAAATTATTAAAGCCAAATTATAATTCTGTTTGCTGGAATAAAATAAAAACAAAAAAACTTTACATCAAAATGGAGCAGAAAGGTATTATCACTAAATCTATTATGTTAACTGCCACCTTGATATTTTGGTGAGACTAGGCCTATGGCACATGCCCCTCTTTCTGATCCAGGCAGCTGTGGTCAGGGAAGCCATGTTAATTTCACCTACAGTGCCAAAGTTGAAGGCAGGACACCTAACAAAGAACCAGTTGGGACCATATTCTACAGAAAGTTTCTGGGAAACTGAGCCCAGTTTTCTTGGTATCCATAGTTTTCAGAGGAATCTATGTATCTATTCTGGATAGTAAAAAAACTCCCTTTCTGGAAGTTTGCTGTGAAGTCTGAATGAAAAGATACCTAATTTATGTAAGACCCAGGTACTAAATTTTACTCAAAACCCTGCAAATTGATCCTACTGAATTGTTACCCTACATTCATTCATAGCATTATTTAAACGATGTTAGTCAACATTAATCCACCATTCATTGTAAATATGATTTAAAGTAACTTAAAGGTGTAATTTTAACTGCAATTTAATACATGTCTGAAGCCATTTTTATCTTTTCCTTAATCATCTCACTCTGAATCAAAAGTATATTACAAAGACATACCTGGAATTTTGTCCATTTACCTAGCACCGGGTTTCATAATAGCAGTACTGCTGACATGTGGGTTGGATGATCATGTGTTATGGAGGCTGTCCTGTGCGTTATAGGATGTTTAACAGCACAGTAGATGCCGTAGCAACTGCTCCCTCACCGCAAACCAGTTGTGACAACCAACATTTGGTCCAGAGTTGCCAAACACACGGGGATGGTGGAGTGAGGGAAACACTCGCCGGAGAGAACCCCTGCTGTGGTGGAACATGAAGTCTTCCCAGTTTGCACATTCTGCACCACCTGCTATCTAATGCTAGGAAGCCCATTGATTATCTCTGATGACATCTAAGCTAATCGATTCTTAGTTTACCTTTACAGCATATTCCATAATCAAATACACATGGCAGGAAAGAAACAGGGGGTTGAAATGCCTCTAGGAGTATGCTTGTGTTTGTTTTCTTCAATTAAAACGTGTTATTTTCCTGCCAGAGGATTTAGATCAATAGTTTCTTCCTCCCTTAGAGTCAGTTATGGGATCCGCATTCTAGTTCACGTCAGTTCCCGGTAGCAAGATCCTACCAAGTCCTATCTGTACAAAACCCTGTTTTCGATGACAAATTTCAGCAGTTTAATAAACTGTCTTACACAAAACAAACCATTTTGAACACAATAAAGGCATTATTTTTGAATTGGAATTTATCTTGGTTTCGGGAGAGGCTGTTATTGGAAAATCACGACTGCAGCTCACTCTAGACCAAACCGTTCGTCAGGAAGAGTCACGAATTTCCCATTTCCCATTCTCTGAGCACTTCTCTCACTCCCAGGGGAATGATTTATGCAGTGGCAGAGCGGGGCTGATTTTCCTCCTGCTTCACTTTCAACTTGCAGCGTGAATAACATTATCAGATCTTTATTGGAGGTTCATGAAAATTATACTTAGTTTCTTATTTCAGGAAGATCTTTCACTGAAATGTTTAGCTTTTTAAACAAATCCTGGCATGACTTCATATTTTCAGCTTGTTCAGTAGTACTTGTATACATGGAGAGGGAGAGGGGAGTTGGAGAGGAAACAGAAAGGTAGCAGCCAAAGATGTAGCCTTTTAATGGGCTAGATGCCTCTCAACTACCAAAAAACAAAATCTACAGCATAAACCCTTTGAGATAAATTTCACATAAGTAAGTGCAGTGCAATGGAAAGAAAAGTAATTGTGGTAGGCCAGCAAGAAACCTGGCTTCACCCTCTTTTGGAAACATTTAGTGTTTCCTTGTTTTCTTTATTCATAAGTAAGGGTAAATAATTTTCATTAACTTATACAATAAGAATTTATTGAACACCTAGTATATGCCAAACATTGTATTTTGTGCTTAGAACACAAAGATAAATGTGAAAGACTTCTATGTTGTCTACATTAATACTAATATATTAATATTAAAAAAGAACAATCTAATAAGCAAAATGTTATGTAAATAAAGCTTGGAAGGGGCGACTGGGTGGCGCAGTCGGGTAAGCGTCTGACTTCAGCCAGGTCACGATCTCGCGGTCCGTGAGTTCGAGCCCCGCGTCAGGCTCTGGGCTGATGGCTCGGAGCCTGGAGCCTGTTTCCTATTCTGTGTCTCCCTCTCTCTCTGCCCCTCCCCCATTCATGCTCTGTCTCTCTCTGTCCCAAAAATAAAAAAATAATAATAAAAAAAAAATAAAGCTTGGAAGACAAAATATAAGTCAAAACATGAGAGTTTACCAATTAGTGATAATATTCTGTGTATATAAATTGTATGGGATTATACAAATTTATGTGCTTAATTTCCATATGTGAAACTTGCCAAACAAACATAAAACACAGGGAGATTTTAATGTTTTGGTTATTATAGTCAGTACAACATTAATTCAATAATATTTTAGAAATATTTATTAAATTTAAAATGATCATATCCTTGACATAACATTTTCACATCTAGTTATCCTTCAGAAATAAGTGTCAAAGTGTGATAACATATGTACATTTCTATATTGTTTTTTAAGTACTCATTTATTTATTGAGAGAGAGAGAGAGAGAGAGAGCACACAAGCAGGGGCATGGCAGAGAGAGAGGGAGAGAAAGAGAATCCCAAACGGGCTCTACACCGTCACCATGGAGTCTGATGTGGGGCTCAAACTCAGGAATCATGAGATCATGACCTGAGCTATCAGATGCTCAATGAACTGAGTCATCCAGACACCTCCATTTCTATATTGTTTTGATAGCTAAGAACTCAAATTTTCATCAGTAGAGAAGCACTATGATAGACCCATTTAATGGAATAACATGAAGCCATTAAACATAATGAGATAGACTTAAACTTAGCAGCATGAAATAATGTTCACAATACACTGATAAATGAAAAATGTCAAATTTGAGAGCAGTCTGTATTGTCTGATATCTTTCTGTAAAAATAGAATAAAACACTATTAGTAATATGTATAGAAAAAAATCTGAAGGACTGGATAGCCAGAAACTAATGGGGGAATATGGAGGACTTTTATTCACTTTATTCATTTCCTTAGCATTTGGATTTTAACTTTTGCTTACTTTTATAATTATAAAAATACGGCAATATAAATTTTTATGTCACTAATATTGTCTTCATAGGATTTGACATTAAGAAAAGTATAGGTCAATTTTCTTCTGTTTTATACCAGTTAGAACTTTTAAGCTCAGTAGCACTAACATTCTTAAACATTGCCATCCCAAGTTGTTCCTTAGTTTTTAATTAGTCATTCCTTGGAGAAAATATGAGCTGCCAATGAGTAAACAAAAATGATTTAAGAACTCACATCATAAGATTTACACTTGTGGAGTATTTGACATCTTTCCCTCCCAATTTACCAGGAGTTTAACATTTTTCAGGTTCATTTTTAAATAACTGTTTTTATGTGTAATTGTGTTGTAAATAACTCTGATGAATTATTGGAAAAGTTTCCTTGGCCTCTTTTGTGTTTTTTTTTTCTGATGGAATTTTATCTCTTTGACTTAATTAGGTTGGAAAAAGAAATGTAAGTTAGTTAACTGTGCTTAACCCATGAAAACCTCGTCTAGTTGGGTAGTTGCTATATCAGTTACAGGATATGAGATATTATCATGTCAAAATGTCCTGAAACTGAGCAAGCTGTATATATAGGCCAAAAGAACTAGTTCAGAAATCTTTAAAAAATCTTTATATGTCATTAAAATGTCAGCCAAGGTATATTTCCATATAGAATACATGATAACATCAACATTTCCTTTGCCTTTATTGCGTATTTTGTTTATTTCATATTAATACATGATACAGGCTTCAGGAAACTTGGCTAAAGTTGACTAAGGACAACACTCTTTCACTACAGAGAGTTACATGTAAAATTTCCTTATGAATGTAGTAATCTGGTGCATTGTATTCCAGTCTAAAGACCATACAGAGGGAAAAAATGCATGAAAGGCACTTTTTGACAAACTAGAACAAATCTAAATTATGCAAGGTAAATTGAACAAATTGTATAGTACTTTGTGATGCTCTTTACAAGCTCATTACATTATCGTCTTTAGTATCAGTCATGTTATCTTGCCATTCTTTAGCCAATTAGGTATAGAAGAGTAGAACTTAAATGTTATAGAGTAAATAATAGAATGCAGTCATTAGTCATTGGAATGAAATATTTATGCACTTGTCTATGTAAGGAACATCACCAATTGTACCTTTACGGTGACTCAGGGTCAAATCCAAATATATGTGCCAGTGCCATTATGTGCATTGCTAGATATTTAGATAAAGGCAAAGTTGAATTTTAGTAAAATTCTACTTTTTGACTAAAGCAATCATACTTAAACTCTGAAATGTATTGTTATTTTTCAGTGGTCACTTTTCAGTCCATTCAGTTGTCACTTTTCAGTCCCTACATTATAGCCCAAGGGTCCTATTGGAACTCATTGGTAGCATAAATGTAGCTTTACCAAACCTGGTATTTGGCCAAACAGAACAGGTTCCTAGCCTGTACTTGGAATTTAAAAATTGTTGGTAGCTATAAATAAATAAATAAATAAATAAATAAATAAATAAATAAACAAACAAACAAACATTCCATTAGAGAGTAGAGCATGTAAAAAGATTTGGAATGAAGAGAAAAAGATTCAGAATGGATTGAACTCAGAATTCTTTATCTTTAATTGATTACCCTAACATATCTCCATAGGGCAAAATCAGATTACAAATTTATATTTTCATTTTGTATTTCTTGAAATCATAAAGCTCTTAGTATTATTATTTTCTCGTCACTTGAGCTATTATTACAGCTATTTTTTGGAAGCCAGTAGCAAAATAACATATTGTTAATTATTACACACACTTGCTCTATGTGCAAGTCTTTTTAAAATTAGTTTATGAATTTATCCATTGATGAATGTTTTCTATTTCTAATATGAAACTGGGTTTATTCATAATTATAAGTTGAATAGCTATAAATGCTGAAAACTCATGTTTACATAAGTAAGTAGATGGGAATTGTTGCAGCATTGACATATAATTGAACTAATTTAATCTGAGTTATATGGCAGAAAACACTGTCATCAATATTTATTTTTAATGTTAAGCTAAATGCCAAGTAGATCCTGCTTAAATTTAATTAAGAGCAATTTAGATACTATCTGATTTCTGAAAAGATCAGTTACCCAGTCATTAAATACTCATTTGCCCAACACCATCATCAGTCTTCCCATGGCCACTTTGTTTGACATGGAGAACGTTACACTTTTGGCCAAAGCCCCTTAGTAAGGTCACTGTTAGAGGAAACATAGAATTTGTCTTTTATTATTTGGGAAAGGGTGATTATGAAAAGAGAGGTAACACTGAGAACCAGCATATGCCAGATGGATTCACTTTAGGCATAAGCATTTTTAAAAATCTCAGATATTCTATAAAAGATCAATTTTAGGAAGCTGAGAATTGGAAATTAACTACTTTAAAGCCACCCACCGCCAAATATCATTAGGAAAGTCTTCATGCATTCTCCCTCTGAGCCTAAGGGTGTTCTGGTTTGAAGGTACAGTCATTTTAATGTTCTGGATTAAGGTCAAGATTTCATGTACAGTTCCCTTCCTCACACGAGTCCAAGGGCTTGTCACCTGCCTCAGTTTCCTATCACACAGCCACAGCACCCATTCACTTACCATTCTTGTTTTCTCTACTTTGTGTATTGTTAGCACCTGAGGATCTTACTTTCTTCCCCATGTGTTCAACTACACATTTGAAAAAATTTTCGTTATAGTTTGCTAGCATTCCTGTATTGGGAAAATTCTTAAGTTATATTAGTGTACCATTCCATTTTAATAAAAAGTTTGTGGGGCACCTGAGTGGCTCAGTCAGTTAAGCATCCAACTTCAGCTCAGGTAGTTCATGGGTTCAAGCCCCACATAAGACTGTGCTGACAGCTCAAGAGTCTAGAGCCTGCTTTTGGATTCTGTGTCTCCCTCTCTCTTTGCCCCTCCCTGCTTGTGCTCTGTCTCTCTGTCTCTCAAAAATAAATAAATGTCAAAAGGTTTTTTTTTTAAGTTTGTTTAATCTAGAAACCAAATTTTTCAGAAATCTCTGTATGGGAGGAGCTTATGAGTACAGTCTGGCTGGAATGGAGAAAGTGGTCTTTACTGTGTAGTGTGCTCACTGTGATTTTTTCCTTTAGGCTGTATATTATACATCAATACATATAGAAAATTTTCATGGTGCTATTCATGCTTCCATAATATTTAGAAACTATAAGAATATCAAGGCAGGGGTAGGAATGGGGGGAGGTAAATGAAGGTAAAAACACCCTACCTAAGACATTCCATGATACCTCCACTCACTATAAAATGCCCAAAAATAAAGCTAACACTTTAATAACTACACCAAGAATTATACAGTGAAAGTGTTATCTAGAGAGGCATTTAGTAAACACTATTTGATATGGATGAATTATAAATACTATGAGTTGTTGGAAAAGAGCATGTGCAAGACAATTGATGAATAAGTTTGCTCAGTACTAAATAATGTAATAAGAATCTGAATTTGCATAGCTTTATAGTGTGTATCCTTTGAGTGCAAGACAAAAGCCTTTTTAAAAATTTGTTTATTATATACCATTTATCAAAAAAAAAACAGGTGTTGGGATTGCTTAACACTGTATCCATATAGCTATTTTCAAATTACTTGATAGGGTTTTTAAAGAAGATATTCAAATAAATAAGTACACACATAGGAAAACAAAACAAAATAAAATAAAACATAGTAAACTAACTGGAGGGAAACATCATCATTAAACTTGTTCAGTCAGAAAATTTAATCCAGCTAATTTTGCCAATGTAGGGGATATAACCAAAGTTTGGGATGGGGTTAGAAGATGGTAGAGAAAGAGATAAGCCTTTGGGCTGCCCTCTGTACTTACCTGTCAACCACAGGGGTTCTGGGATTACCCTACTCTCTCTTTGATGTGGAATTCTGGAATTCTCAAGGATAATGAAAGGATTACTAGAACTATGTCGATGGGCAGTGAGCAGGATTTTCAGTGCTCCCTGAAGCACTCTATGATTTTCATCAGCTTTACCCAAGAATAAGCCCTATTTTCAAAGATCTTTTTGTGTTGTAAAGTGTGGTTGTATTTATTTTATTTATGGTTTTTGTTCACAAGCACTATGATTTCAGGGATTTGTTACTGCCCATTTTAGCTTGGCGATAATTCTTTATGAAACAAACCTTCCTTATTGAACAAACTTCTTGACCATTCTTTGTGATATGTCCACCTTGAAATCACACAGCCCCTTCTGGGTCATGATCTAGATCCTCAGGATCTCGGAATTCCATGTCCAGTGGTCCTGACTTTTCTTCCAGGCTTTATCCCATCAAAGGCAGACTGAACCATTATGTGTAATCCCTAGACCCAAGGCGGTAGAGTTGAATAGGGAGTCCACATGTACAGGACAAAGTGGGATGGTATTTGGGGTGTGATACAAAGAAAAGCGGGACAGGCTTCAGGCCAAGTGCTGGCTCCCTCTCTCCCTGCTGTGCTCTGGTACGGGACTCCTATACCAGAAAAAAATCCAAGTTTCCTGAATTTAACCTGGCCTTCCAGGTCATTACGAAGACATATTTGTCAAGTGGAAGGAGGGTACCTATTTTATTTGATAATTTATTAGGTTGAATTGTTACCTTTAAATATTTAGATATATAGTATTAGAACCTGCTATTGGTGGTTGTTTGTTGTTTTTACTTTTTTCTTTGGCCTGGGTCCTACATTAGATAAAGCTAGGCTACAGACCTCCCTCACAGCCACAGCAGCCAGAGCCTCCTGATGAATCAGGACATTCATATGCATTCACAAATAACCAAGTGCAAAGCAGGGTTTTCTACATGAATATTTACAGTGCAAAGTCAGTCTATGGTGGAAAAATGTCTCAGCCTGCTTACCTTCTACCCCCAAAGCAGAAATTAAGACTAAAGCTTTTGTGACACTGAATTATTTCAGAATGTGACCTCAAAAAGCAGAGAACTGAAAAAAAATGACACAGAAATGAAGGGAAAGGCAATCTAAAGCTGTAGTGATGAGCTGGTTTTCTGTGGGCTTGGTTCCGCTCAGTCCTGCAAGCTACTGGGTAAAATGTGTCTCAGAACCATCCATCCAAGGAACATTACAGAGGAGTATTAGTTTACTGGCTCACAGCCCTCCAGTATATTAACTCCTTTGCTCTTTCAGATTGGTGTGTGTTAGTATGACTGAGAAGTTTCTGCAGCCTGGAGAAGTCCCACTTGGTGGAAGCAGAGAAGGTTAGGGGAAGAAAGTAAAGACATGCCCTGTTATTGAATGAGGTCCTGTCACGTTGTGTCTGTAGGCAGCTGACTGCATAGAAATGGCTAGAGTAACAAGGTAGGGTGAGAGGAAATGAGGTAGGTGTAAGAGATTTCTGATGGCCTTCTTTCAGGGAGGAACTAGGGAGAATAGCGATTATGTTTAAACTGTGCTCCATAGAATGGGCAGACAATAGCAGTTGGAAATGGAGAATATAGTCATTTCCTAGGGCTGCTGTAATAAAACACCACACGTTGGGTAGCTTAAAGCACCAAAAATGTATTCTCTCATATTTCTGGAAGCTGGAAGTCCACAATCAAAGTGTCTATAGGGTTGGTTTTTTCTAAGGTTTTTTTCATGAGGGAGAATCTGCTCCATGCCTCTCACCTGGCTTTTGGTGATGGTTGGCAGTCATTATAGATACATCACTTCTCCCTGTGTGTTTGAAACTTCTTATGGCCATTGTCTTATGAGTAAGCGCACAAGTCATGCTGTATTAGTGGCCCACCTACCCTAACTAATCACATCTACATTAACCTTATTTCAAAATAAGGTCACATTCTGAGATACTGGGGGTTATAACTTCAACATATCTTTTGGGGGGAACACAATTCAATCCATAAGAAAAGAAGATCATTGTAGGCTGAAGCAATTTAGGAAAATTATGTAGGAGCTTAAAACTATTCAGGAACATTCAGTAAAATGCTATTACTGGAACTTAAGTGAGACAGTGGAAATAGAGAAGTTAAACAAAGCATGGATCAGACCATTACAGTTTGGAATGCACCAGTAAGGACACTGGGCTTGGTCCTACAGGAGCCCTCGGAACCCTGTTTGCAAAGGATATTGTGGTCTGTGTTCACTTCTGCAGGCTCAGGTATTAGGGATAGGGACTGGAGAAGATTCAATGAATATTCCTTTTTATTTTTCATGTTTTTAAAAAATAAAGTTCTTTCTTCAGCACTCTTTGTAACATTTTTTAAGTTCTAGAGTATATTGACAATGGTATTAACATTTAAAAACAAACTCCTGAATACTTCTGCTTCAGAATCTTAGATCCCCTTTCATAAAATAATGATACAAAAGATCACTACTGCTTCCACGTGTTTCTGTTTCTTAACATCAGGGTCAGCAATGCAAAGAAACAATAATGACATGACAAATTTGAATTGTAATGTAAATGTAGCATATTAGTAGTACTAGTATATTACATTAGTATTAAAGCATTATTTTCACATTTAGAACTATTAGAATTTTTTAAATATGTGCTTTATAATCTCAGAGCAAAGGCACTGAAAAAAAAAGCAACTAAGAAATATCCACAGAACATGTTGTTACTCCAAATTAATTCCAGTGGGTAGACATGTGGTCACTGATTCCAAGTGCCTTGAGTATCTATAGAGTGATAGTTTGTGCTCACAACTTGCAGGAACCTTAAGTCTATGAGTTGAAAGACAGGAAAACACAATCAAACTTGGCTTCTTTGGTATCTTGGAGACAACGTGACTCTATGAGCTCGCCTCTCTTAGGCTTTCTGAAGTCAGTCTACGTGGTTGGAAACGGGAATGCCTACTCTTTATGCAGGTTCTGGCTTACAAGTACTAAACAATGAAAGCAAAGAAATGGACTTGGTGTTCAAAGGGCTAATCCACATGTGAGCTTGGCTTGCACAATAAGAAGGGAGCCATTTCCATATCATCACAGGACCAAGAACAGCCAGGCTTTGACAGGGCATCGAAAATGTCCGGCCTCTTGCTGGTACCCATTCTACTCTTGTCACAGACATTGAAGCAAGTGGGCTTGGATAAATACAAAACTGGGCCTCACGTGGTGCTCCTCCATTACACACATGTCAATATGTGGAGATTTCCGCCTGAGAGGAAACCATGGAAAATGGAAATTCAACATATGGTCAATGAGGGCTGCAAAAATCATGGAGAGGAACAGTTGCACCCCTGAGGCTTTCAGCGGCACTCCTCCGTAATTGCTTAATTGAAATTTTATTCCTTTCATTCAGCCTCGCAGCAGGAGTGAATCTACAATTACAAAGCAAGTTTTGATATTTCATTCCTGCCCTTTATACCAATGGGTGAAGAACGGGCATTAATTAAGGGATAGCTACAAAACAAATTGCTCTGGAAGGGAAGAAAAGGGAGAGATGTGAAAGTGTGTATGAATGTAATTAAAAGAGGGGAATGCAGAAGCAACATAGAAAATTTTTGTTTTTTTGTTTTTTTCTTCTGTATTGGTAACAGCAACATAGGAAAATAATTTTACTGAAAATTTGTGGGTAGATTAAAAGGACATTAATTATAGTGAAAAAATGTTTTTTAATCGGTCATAGTTCAAATTTTACAGGCCCAGTGATTTGAACAATTCAGGTCACTCCTCAGACCCTCAGATACGGTACAATGTGCGTAATAACTGCAAATTGTTATACTTTACAGGGAAAGTATGAGAATAAAGTGAGATACTACAGGGAAAAGCATACTGCAAATTGTAAAGCTCCTGTGCTCAGGAAATTGCATGATTGATTCAGAGAAAGATTTAACCATTCGTTTATTTTCTAATAGTGTGAGAGAGGGAAGTAGGAGCTGAGAACCAATCAGCATACTCCTTATTAGTACTCTAACAGAGTTTAACTTTCCAAAACTAATATGTGAAAGAGAAACTCAGTCCTTCTGCCACCAGTAATTAGCCACAGGAATTATAATGGGATTGAAACTTTAAGGTGCTTCTGGAACTTATTTAGATATGTCCTCAGTATGAGTAACTGGAAATAGGGTTGAATTGGCAGTGTCTTGTGCCAAATCTCTGGATCTTAAACTATTAAGAATATAAAATTATTGTTTTTATTTGTGAATAATCTAATGAGATTAGTGTGCAGCTCTCATTAGTCTCCAAATGTTCAAAGGCAACATCTGCAAGTAGTTCTGTGAGTCACGTTGGAGTTTAAACAATTTTCCCAGTTCCACTAAAAACAAGTAAGCTCTTAGGGAATGGAAAAAAGGAAAAGTAGATTTAGATGAACAATAACTGATAGGGCCAACTCGGAGAAAATAGACTCAGGCAACATAAGTCTCTCTTTTTTATCATTATGAATATATCCATGGTTTGAAGACCATAAGAAGCAAATAAATATAAAATAATAATCAAAGATCACATTGTTCACATTTCTATCCATGGCAGAGCCAACTGGATCCCTACATGATATCCATTCTTGCTTTCTGCTTTAGGAGCAAACAACGAGTATTATTTGGAGCAGTGATATGCCCAACAAAAATATTTTATTTCCCACTCTTCCATATATGCTAAAGGTTTCCACATGACTAAACCCTGACTAATGAGTTAGAAGTTAAAAGTTTTGGGAAGAGACTCCTAGTATGGTTGGTTCCTTAAGGGATAATATTTCCCTTTTGCTTTATTTTCTCTTCCCCTTTTTTGCTGTCTGGTAATGGATGGGGAAGCTGGGGCCACAGCAGCTGTTTTGAACAGTGATTGCCTTCAGGGTAGAATTTAACCAACACTGGGTTAAGTTCAGTTTTATTTTGGGTTAAAGAAAAACAATATGACTTTTAAAATCTTTTCACACATTTTTTTCATACAGACCACCTAATCTTAACTGATACACAACAACTACAATATAAGTTCCTTGGAAGCAGAGGCCTTTTTCATTTTGTTCAGAGCCCAGCACACAGGCAAGCCCACAGAGGTTCAAAAATATCTGTTGAATCTGAATGTCTAATACTGACTCTTTCCCTTTTATATTTTCTTGAATAATTCCTTTCTACCTCTCCTCTTTTCTACTTTTTCTACCATAATTTCCTAAAATATTTCCTCCATTGCCTTTTTGCTTCCTCTTCCATCAGTCTTTGTTCCTCATATTTACCATTGTAGTTCACGTGTTTCTTCTTGTTTAGATGAAAGTCTGTCCCAATGAAAAATGAACAAAATGTAAATCCAAAAGAAATGATGATTCTTCTTTCAAATTTGGTTTAAATAGAAACCAGCATGGTGGGCTACTTTGTATTTTTTTTTTAATTTAAATACAAGTTAGTTAACATACAGTGTCATCTTGGCTTTAGGAGTAGAACCCAGTGATTCATTTCTTACATATGACACCCAGTGCTCATCCCAAGTGTCCTCCTTAGTGCTCAACACCCATTTAACCCATCCCCCCTCCCACTTCCCCTCCAGCAACCCTCAGTTTGTTCTCTATTGTTAAGAGTCTCTCATGGCTTGCCTCTCTTTTATATTTTTATCTTATCTTTCCTTCCCTTCCCCTAAGTTTATCTGTTGTGTTTCTTAAATTCCACATATAAGTGAAATTATATGATATTTGTCTTTCTCTGACTTATTTCACTTATTATAATACACTCTAGTCTAGCCACATTGTTGCAAATAGCAAGGTTTCATTTTTCTGAAATAAAAGCAAAAATGAACTATTGGGACCTCATTAAAATAAAAATCTTCTGCACAGCAAAGGAAACAATCAACAAAACTAAAAGGCAACAACAGAATGGGGGAAGATATTTGCAAATGATATATCGGACAAAGGGTTAGTATCCAAAATCTATAAAGAACTAACCAAACTCAACATCCAAAACACAGTAATCCAGTGAAGAAATGGACAGAAAACATGAATAGACTTTTCCAAAGACATCCAGATGGCTAACAGACACATGAAAAAATGCTCAACATCACTCATCATCAGGGAATTACACAGGAAAATAAGAATACAGTTCTTATTACACAGGAAAATAAAAATACACTTAAAGAATACAGTTTTATCTTCCTAAATGTAAAATAAACCTTTCCTACATCCTTATAAATATTGTATAATGGTATTATGACCAAAAGACAAAGATTCAAATTTCATGGTCACTGTGAATTTAAGAACTTCGAAGTTTGTATTTTGAGTGAGTCAGTGGGGGATAGCTCATGAGAAAATGACAAATCAAGTCGAAGAGTTGGTCTCAAGGTTAAAATTCCCAATTAAGAAACAAATGTCACCTCCTAAATTTCAAAATAAAATTATAAAGGGAAAATATTTCAGGCTGGAAAAGGAGAAATGATTAAATGTCTTCAAGCTGATTTTTTTAATGTGACTATTTGTCATTCAAATTACCAAGCCATACACATTTATTTTTGAATTTTTTTGAATTTCTAGGATAAGGGGCATTAGGATGAATTCAGTTAGAGAAATATAACACTGTAAGAATGTAAGAAAATGTAAAAATAAGAGTCCTTTACTGCTAGTTGGAGAAGTCAAATAATGTGGAATTTTTTTTCTTTACTCTGGCTGTTTTTAAGATTTTATTTTCCCTTTATTTTTTTCATAAGTTTTACTAAATTGTGTATAGATGTGATGTTTTAGGTATTTATAATTTTGGAGAGTAGCAGTTCTTTGTAAAACTGTGTCCTGAGGGGCTCCTGGGTGGCTCAGTCAGTTAAGCATCAGACTTCAGCTCAGATCATGATCTCACAGTTGATGAGTTCAAGCCCCATGTCAGGCTCTGTGCTGACAGCTCAGAGCCTGGAGTCTGCTTAGGATTCTGTCTCCCTCTCTCGCAGCCCCTCCCCTTCTCATGCTCTCTCTCTCTCTCTCTCTCTCTCTCTCTCTCTCTCTCAAAAATAAATAAACATTAAAAAATGAAAAAAAAAACCTGTATCTTGATATCTTTCTACAGCCTTGGAAAATGTTTTGCCATTGTCTCTTCAACTATTGCTTCAGTCTCATGTTCCCTCTTCTCTCTTTTCTTCTACATATGCATTTTACCATTTCCGACATTACTTATGTCTCCTAATCTTTTTTCTTTTTTTGACCAACCTTCTTTTCTCTTTGTTTTTCAATGTGGTTATTTTCTACTGACCTACATTTTTGTTTTCTTATATCTAATCTTCTGGTAATTTACCCACAAATATTCTTTTCAGTTATTGTATCCTTCAGTTCTGGAACTACCATTTGAATATTTTATATTTATATTTATATATATTCTATATATATGTTATGTTATGTATTATATATATATTCTTATGCTTTTTGAAACTATTTTGTCATCTATTTTATTGAACATATTGATTACAGTTATTTTTACATTTCTGTTTTATCATTTCACTATCTGGATCATCTGTGGGTCTGTTTCTAGTACTTATTCCTTCTCTTGTTTTTTGATCATTTGGTACTATTGTAGATTTGTTTTGAATTCTAAACATTGTATATAAAAGACTGCTAAGACAGGAAGCTCTATATGACATTATCTTTATCAAAGAATATTTAATTATTCTAGTGAGTAGTTAGTATAAGGGCAGATTCTCTCAGTCTAAGCTAGGATTAATAAAGTTTGAGAACTGGTTTGAAGCTTTGTAGAAGCTGTAATATTTTTACTTTGCCCATATTCCTGCAAAATTTGAGTTTTACCATTGCCTCTCTTTCTTGGAAGATTCTAATTTCCAATTTGTGTTCTTTTGGTGCTGTGAGACTGCTAAAAGGTTTTTTTTGTTGTTGTTTTGTTTTGTTTTTTTTTTTGCCTTCTAACCTGTTTCCTTCTTAGTTCTTCAGTCTCTTACACCTTGAAATATTAATGCTTGACAAATGACTCAAGGGAAAAAAAAGGTTGTCCTCACTTCCTTACAAAGTCATTTTCTCTAGATCTTGTTCGTTTGGGTCTGACCTACCTTTTTAGCCATTATATTTTTACCACATCCCAAGTTTGACAAACACTCTAGACAGACTTTCTGCTTAAACTCTGAGCCTCCCACTATGAAATGGCAAATAATAGTAAATGTTTCAATGGGAGAAAGCAGCTAAACAAGTATAGTTCCCTTTAGTGTGTTTCCATTCTCTTTTTAATCTGTACCTCTAATCATGGCTGCTTTAATTGCTCTCTAATGCCTAAATAAGCTGAAAATTTTTAGACTGAGGTTTTATAGTAGCTTTTGACTGGAGACCTTGTGTAATACAAACTATTTCATTAGAGTTGGAAGATTTTTTGGAACCAACTCTTTGACCTTTCATTTTCCCTCTAGGCCTGACTTCTTGCTCTGTGGATTATGTTGTACCAAGTTAGAATTCTTCTTAATATACTAGTGACAATTTTCTTATGTAACATATTAGAAATACTGGCAAGTTTATATTCAAACTGTACTACTTAGTTGTTTTGTCCCTAATTAAAGAGGAAGAAGAAGTTGGGGAGGGGACATGGATTTATCCCTATGGGATTAGTTGTTTTTATTATTTATGTGCCCAGAGGGGAGTATAGAAGAGAATTGGTTAAAGTTAAGAATTTTTGTTTTGTTTTCCTTAAATAGCAGTCCCATTGGGATTAAATTATACTTTGGCCAGCTTCTTACATTTATTTGCCAATGGACAAGTCCAAATATGAAGGAATTTTGGTTCTATTTGGATTGATATAATTAGCCTGTCTATAAATAGATTATTTATATCTGTATATTTTAGTTGATGACTTGTCTTATAGAAGACAAATTGTTATTTTAAAATGTCCAGAGTGCTGAAGAGAAGATCCAAAGGAAGGAATATTTGTTCCTGCTAACGTAGTGTGCATACTATCCTAGAAAGATGGTGGGGCAGTGGGATAGGGAATGCATATTCATATAGTGGGATCTTAAAAATGACATACATTATCCTCTCTCTGCTCCTCCCTCCCCTCTCTCTCTAAAATAAATAAACATTAAAGATAAAAAACAAGACAGGTGCCTGGCTGGCTCACTCAGGTGAGCATCCGACTTCAGCTCAGGTCATGATCTCACGGTTCATGTTCAAACCCCGTGTCAGGCTCTGTGCTAACAACTCGGAGCCTGGAGCCTGCTTCGGATTCTGTGTCTCCTTTTCTCTCTGCCCCTGCCCCACTCACGCTCTGTGTCCCTCTGTCTCTCAAAAATAAATAAATATAAAAGAAAATTTTTTTAAATAATGAAAAAACAAGATAAATCCTTTTCTAGAATTTTAGAAGTACAAGTTTTATGGATACTCTTGCATGATTTTCACTTAGATATGAGACTATAGTTTCATAAGGTTATCTGGTGTGTTTAATGCTTTACTTCTATGCATTCCAACTGAAATGGCATATCTGGTATTGTGTGACAAAATGCCCATTTTAGTTTCTGTTGCAGAAATCTTAAATATTTCATGTTGTGCTGACAACACTAAGGTACTTACCTCAAAGAACTATATTTTGATGTGGCCATTGGCCTTTCTCCTCAATAATTCTAAATAGAGAAATACAGAAATGAAACATTTTTTTCTTTGTTCTCATGCGGTAACTGTTAAGGTGAGTCTCAAAGAGTTTATTGAAAACATATGGTCTTAGTGACACATGAAAAAAATAATACTCATCTTCATGGTAATAATCAAATTCCAGTTAAACATAGCTTAATTAACTAGTATCTCTATGTAGTAGTTTGAAATAAGTCATTATATCTAGCTTGCATATCAATTTTATGCTCTTTTAACTTTCTAAAAAAAACTGTTGGAGGGATTATTGCTTTCAATCTTCAGAAAATTCTAGAGGCTTCTTTCTTCATAACTCACCTGAGGATAGTTGAGAGTTGACATTCTCATGGTCATGTACAAAGTCAGGAATGTAGCTCAATGTTTAATTTATAGTCCCCTCTATTTTTTAAACTCCGCAGTTTACTAATTAGCAGCTGGAAATAATCAAACAAAACAGATTTTATCATCAATATGACTACACATTTAGTCAAACTTGCTTTGAAATGGAAGGATTAATCAAAATTATATTATTTCACCTTTGCTCATCATCTGTTGAAGTTCGTCTGTTGAGTTGTTAGTGTAATTTTTGGTCAATAAGGAGATTTGCCTTCCTTTTGTTTTCATGAACTCTTAAGGAAAATAGAGAAGCAGAGTGGGTGATTACCTAATGTAATAGCAGCATTCAATCTACTACAATAGCGTATGTATTTTCTTCAAAGACTGTCACAGGACATGTACATCTAGATGGATAAGAAACTGATTATTAAAAGAGAAATTATGAGAAACTACAAAATGCAAAATGAAAAGATATGATTGAGGTGGATGTGAAAAAGCACAGAATTTTCAATTTCATTTTCAACCAATCAGGAAAGCTGTATAGAACAGGTGGCATTTCACACAGAAAAAAAAAAAAAATAGGTACTTTGATCATCTGGTAAAGAAAAGACATTTTAAATGCAATTTTGATTCACTTCTAGACTTATTCCAGTTTTAGACTCTGTATTTTTTAATTTGCTGATAGAGTATAATTAGAAACTAATGTAAATTTTCTCCTGTGCTTTAAGAATCTTGACATTTAGTACTTCATTTTAACAATGCCTTTTATAAGGTGTCATTTCCTTTTATAGTCATTACACTTAAAATTTTTTCTTCTGCTTTCACAGAAAATAAAAGATAAAAACAGTATTAAGATAACTGGCAATTCAAAGGCAAAAAAGGGGCTCCAAGACACAGATATCTAAGTAAACATAAAAGAAAAGTTATGTATTGCTCCCACGTAAAATTAAATTATAGCTATAAGAATATAAATGGCTCAATCTGTATTATCTTTTGTTGATCCAGCAGCTTGTTGCTATAAAAATACTGACAATTATAAATATAGTCCTTTCCCTTCTGCCATTGGAGCCCTCATATCTTCCTATGAAAGTCACAAGTTAGAGATAAATTTGACACCTTGGATAGGAAATTGAATAGAAGCAAGAAATCAAGTAGAAATTCAAATCTCTCCCTTGACTCTCACAGGAACATATGAAAGTGACTTCCATAATGGCAAAATTTTCTGAGAACATTAAATTAGAATTTTAAGGACATGTTTATTCCAAATCAATATGACCCCAGAGATTGAAAAAATTCATGCCTTTGAGAATAATGCATAGTGTCATTCTGAACAGGCAAGACATACTTATGAAATGTCCTAAAGAACAAAGAATAGAGCTGGGAGAAATATTAAATTTTCTTTTATTACAAAACCTTCCTAGAATTTAACTTAATTTAAAATTAAAATAACTTCATCTTCATTATTTTTATAATCATTGCCGAATGTTTATTGAGTGCCTACCAAGTACAGAACAGAGAATTAAGTATTGCCAGCCCAAAGAACAAATGATAGTCTCTCCCTACAGGGGCACACTATCTTTGGAAAAGAGAAAGTAAGTTTCTACTGACATATGTTCCCATTACTTATATTACTCTCTTGCCCTGTTTGGAACCATACAATTCTAATAATTCTTTGGGCTTTCATTTAATACAGGTTTTTATTTTTCCTTTTTGGAGTAAGTTGAGACGATGGAAGTCGTGGGAAAATCTACCTCAAATCTTACATCATAAAACCCTACCGTGTCTCAGCAGGGACTTTGGGTATCAGTAACTCCCTCCTGAAATAAAAATTTAATGGTCAATGTGTTTGTCCTACAGTATTAGAAGTCCCCAACCTAGGGGTGCCTGGGTGGCTCAGTTGGTTAAGCGTCTGACTTCGGCTCAGGTCATGATCTCACAGTCTGTGAGTTTGACCCCCATGTGGGGTTCTGTGCTGACAGCTGAGAGCCTGGAGCCTGCTTTGGATTCTGTGTCTCCCACTCTCTCTGCCCATCCCCCACTCATGCTCTGTCTCTCTCTGTGCCAAAAATAAACATTAAAAAAATTTTAAAAAAAGTCCCCGACCTAGCATCGTTAGACAATATGAGAAAATGCTTTAAAGAAAAACTAAGTTTTAATTTTTTTACAGCTATATCATTTGCAGAATATGAATCACACTGTGTTGTCACCTAGCAACTATTTATTTGATATGATATTTTAACCTAAAACAGACATTTTTCCCATGACTAAATTCTATTCCAAGTCTATCACATCTATTTTCACATCTATTTTCTATGTCCTGATAGAAACCATCATAACTTACTAGAACAGGCAAGTGTCAGATCTGCTAATAATGAAAGCTGCAGTGGGGCCTAAAACACAGATGCTGGGTGGTACTTGCTGACTCTGGACATGTTTAGGATGTTATTTCATGAACCATGTTCAGAATGAGAGGAAAATCAATGGGAAAACTTACTGGATTAAACCTCATAAACTTGATGTGTCTTTCTTCCTCTTTTCTGGGCTTCCCTGTGATACAGTACTCTTCACATTTTATTGTAATGGTCTGTTTGTGTTTCTTTCTACCCAAACTATAGGCTTTTTAAGTGAGTAGAGCCTATCGTATGAAGAAGTAGGCAAAGTGCTTACATCATAGTAGATGTCAAAAATGCTTAAATGGATGAATGGGATAAGGATCTAAAATGGTATTGTAGCTATCAGAGAACTAAGAAACAAGTTGTAAATAATGTCATAGGGTCTTGAGGTCTATGATTTTATACAACTTGGCATAATTATAGAACATGAAGTATAGAGGCTTGGTATTCATCACTGGCCACGATCTTATAATTTGTTGAATAAATATTTTACAAATGCTGGAAGACAGAATGAACAATTCCCAAGCAACCCTGGCATTCATAATTTGGAGTTATTTGAAGTTTTGCTCCGTCACAAATTTGAATCTCATGTATTCTACATGAGCTGGTGAGTCACTCAGCTGGTGATAGAGCCTAGCCTTGAATGTCCCAGGCAATTATGTTGTCAAAGCTGTGATCCCTGAGAGTTTGGCCCTCAGCTCTGATGCTGTAAAGTTCTAAATGTCCTGAGACCTGAGAAAATGAAAAAAAAGCACCAATTTGGTCAATTGTTCCCCACTTACTTCTCGAGGCAACTTTGATTTTTTTCTGTTCATCATTAGTTACACGGTAACCTTCAGAAGGAATTAAAAATTTCCTTTTAATGTGAAAATTGCATTGCATAAAACTCTTCATGTAAGTTTAAAAGGTGAGATGATAAGAAGAGGAACTATACTGGCATTTAGGTGAAAGCTAGAAGCTTATGCAAACATTGTGGTATACTTAAATTTAAGGTTTCAAGGAAATTTTGAGAGTTATCATTCATGAATTTCACAAGCTTACTGTGCATGCAAGAATAAAGGAAAAAAATTGGGAAATGGAGAAAAAGTATTTATTGAATACTCACATTCAGGTCTCCTGTGAATCATTTGTCTTGTAAAAGAAGTAATTTAGTGAAGCTCAGAAAATCTGATTCTCTTCCAAAAGTACAATAACAAATTAAACAAGAGATCTATTTTGGTTGAGATGAAATCAGTCAAAGAAAAGATAAACATTAAATAAACTGACACCATAACTTCTAAAAATATAAAAGTAATAAAAGGTAGAAGTTAAATCAACTTATAAGACAAAGAAGATACAAATTCAGGGATAAAACCAAAGGCAATGAAAATGTAAATGGGAGGTGGAGTGCCATACACTTTAAAATTGTCTACTAGAATTGTCCAGTGCAAACTATATCAGAAATTATCCTTAGAATTGGAGGCAGATACAGATGCAATCAAGTTATAGAATTACATGCATTGTCTTCTCAGGAACATTATTTTTGTACTGATCGTCAATAATATTTACAGCTCTCCTGTACATTTGTCATAATTGTGCTCTTTTATTTGGATGATTATTGATATAATGACAATTTTTCCAATAGACAGGAATTTCCAAGAGGTAACCGTGCCCAACTTGCTCACCACTGAATATCAAGTACCTAACACAGAGTGTGACATAGGACAGGCGTTTAAACACCTTGTTGAACTTACAAGTGGACAATGATCTTCATTGGTTCTGCGAGGATTCAACTGACTACCATTAAACATTTTAAATTTGAAAAGTAGAAAAATCTGTGTGTGACTCCTACACCTACAAAATAGGTTTGTGGTGAGCTAAATGGATCCAGGAAACAGGAAAGGACGGATGAGCATCTGACAGGGGTATTTCCACTGGGCTGCTCAGATGCTTGCTTGCTCTCTGCCACCTGGACATATTTAAATCCAAACCCAAATGAATAATTAAATTCAACTGCATGAAGGGATTCCTTGTCTTTTTGTCTAGGGCATTTATCTTAGTGATTCTTAAAGTGTGGTCCCTCGAGCAACTTCATCAGCATCATCTGTAAATTTGGTAGAGATGTAAAATTTTCAGCCCCCTACCAGACCTACTCAGTCAGAAACTGGTAATGGGTCCCAGATATCTGTGTTTAATGAGCTTGCAGGTGGCTCTAAGATAAAATGTGAGAAACTCCAAACACTGTGTGAAGTGAATATTACTGTATAGACTAGTGAATTTTCATTGCACATCCTTTGTTGTTATGGAGTCCACAATAAGCAGTATTGTAACCATGGCTATGGTGGCTCCATCAACATGTGGACTCCCAGCCTTTCAACATCCGTGTGAATAACAGTTGCAGTTGTGCTTCTTTGATTTTGGAAGAAGTAGGACAGAACTGTAAATTACTATGGATTGCATTTACACATGACACTACATCTAATAATCAATGTTGTTTCCAAATACTTTTAAGAATAAAGGAAATGCATTATAGAAAAAGGAAATATGACTTTAATAGTTCTACCTATGACTCCCTGTGAAACCTTTGTTCTCCAGGTTCCTCTTTTTTTTTAACACCACACAATATACTGCACATATTAAAAGTATACAATTTGATTAGTTTTCATGTGTACCTACCGTGAACCATCACCGCAATCAAGATCATGAGTATATCAATACCCACCAACGGATCCTTGCAGTCATTCCCACTCAAACTTCTCTGTCCCTCCTCCCCCTTCTCGAAGCAACAACTAATAGGCTTTCTGTCACTATAGATTAGTTTTTATGTTCTAGAATTTTATATAACTGGAATCATACTGTATATATGCTTTCTTGTCTCGATTCTACCACTCAGCATAACGATGTTAATATTCATCCATTTTGTAGCATATATCAATAGTTCGTTCCTTTTTCTTGCTGACAAGTATCCATTACATGGACATACCAAAGTTTGCCAACCCATTAACCTGTTGATAGGCATTTTGGTCTTTTTAGTGGAATATTACAAATAAAGCTATTGTGTGAACTTATGCCCAATTCTTTATAGGGATGTAGGCTTTCATTTTCTTTGGGAAAATGCTAAGGAGTGGAGTGACTAGATTATATTGCACACATATGTTAAACAGATTAAGAAACTGTCAATCTCTCAAAGTAGTTATATTATTGGACATTCCCATAAGCAGTTCACGAGATATCCAGTTTCTCTACTTCGTTATCAACATTTGGTGTGGTCAACATTTTCAAGTTTAACCATTCTAAAATATTTCCTTTTTAATGTCTCCTAACTTGCTTAATCGCATTCAGATTTTTTTTTTCATCTCACACATCAAACTTTTTATGTTTAGAAGTTCAAATTGGGTGGATTTATATCTTCCATGCCTCTCCTCAACTCTTTGAACATATGTAATATAGTTGTACTAGCAGTATCAATGTCCTCATTTGTTTATTTTAACATTTTATTAGTTCTAGTCCAGTTTCAATTTATTGGGTTTTTTTTCTCCTCAATGTGGCTTATATTTTATTATTGCTTTGCAAGGGTATAATGGTTTGGGGGGTGTTTTTGTTTGTTTTTTGTTTTTGCCAGTCATGAATTTTACTCTATTGAGTTCTGGATCGTTTTGTTTTTATACAAATATTCATGAGGTTTGTTCTTTTTTTTTTTTTTAATTGTTTTTTCAACGTTTATTTATTTTGGGGACAGAGAGAGACAGAGCATGAACGGGGGAGGGGCAGAGAGAGAGGGAGACACAGAATCGGAAACAGGCTCCAGGCTCTGAGCCATCAGCCCAGAGCCTGACGCGGGGCTCGAACTCACGGACCGCGAGATCGTGACCTGGCTGAAGTCGGATGCCTAACCGACTGCGCCACCCAGGCGCCCCATGAGGTTTGTTCTATGATGCATTTAAGTTACTTGCAATTTGTTCTCTTTGGGTATTTTTAAATTTTTTTCTTTAAAAAAATTGTTTTAATGTTTATTTATTTCTGAGACAGAGAGAGACAGAGCATGAGCAGGGGAGGGGCAGAGAGAGAGAGGGAGACACAGAATCAGAAGCAGGCTCCAGGCTCTGAGCTGTCAGCACAGAGCATTATGGGGCTCAATCTCACAAACCATGAGATCATGACCTGAGCCAAAGTCGGTCGCTCAACCGACTGAGCCACCCAGGTGCCCCTGTTCTTTTTGGATCTTGATTTTATATTTGTTAGAATCAGAGCAATTCTAGGTAAGGCTAAAGATTCCCACTATTCAGGAATAGTCTCTTGTTTACCCAGTGCCCTTTCATCATGAGGTTTTCCAGTTCTGCTGGTGGTAACAGACATTACTCCAAGTCCTGTGTGAGTGCTAGGCATTGTTACTTCTAAAACTATCAGATGGTTCTTTCCTCAGCCTGGAGTAGTCTCCATGCATGTGTTAGTATCCAGTCGCATACTCAAGGGGTATCTTCCTGGAGCATGCTCTCTCTCTCTTTCTTTCTTTTTCTCACTCTCTCTCTTTCTTGCTCTCTTCTTCCTGATACTCTGCACTTCAAATTCTAGCTACCTCAGTTTACACACACAGTTCCATATCCTCCATACACTAGGCTCCTACTGGATCTCTCTTAGCCTAGAAACTTTTTTTAAAGTTTATTTATTTATTTTGAGAGAGAGAAAGAGCATAAGTGGTGGTGGGGCAGGGGGGACAGGGGACAGAGAGGAAGAGAGAGAATCCCAAGCAGGCTTTGTGCAATCAGCACAGAACCCAATGCAGGGTTTAAACCCATGAACCCTGAGATCATGACCTGAGCTGAAACTAAGAGTCCAATGCTTTAACCAGATGAGCCACCCTAGGCGCCCCTTAGCCCAGAAAGTCTTAAGGAAGCATTTGTTAGGCTCACCTTTTTGTTTCCTATTTCTCAGGTCGCACTCTCCTTCATCATCTGACACTGTGTGTCTTGAAAACTGTTGTTTTATATACTTTGCCTTATGGGGGAATTGTCTCAAATGGGAGGGTAAATTCAGTCTTTATGACTCCATTTTAACTGAAGATGAAAATATCTCCTCATATTTTTAAAGTCACATTTGGAATAAATGACCTTTAAAGATCAACCCAGCTGTGTGTAGACCCAGTTATGTACTGCCCAATAGGCTGCACTGACGTGTACTCTCCAGACCTCAACTTCCTGACTTTGTTCTTGGCCTGAGCAGCCCTAGCTTTGAAATCCACAGTTCTGGGGATGATAAAGTCCAACTGCTGCCATCATCACTATAGATCACGAACCCCCCAACTGGTAGTGACCACTGTCTCCAAACCACTGGCCGGGTCAAAGCTGTAAAGGGTATGGTTTCTCTGTTGTTCTGTAGAAAAGCTAGATCATACAACCCAGGAGTGTGGGGACTTCATAGACCCTGGAGCAGATGTGACCAGTGAGAAATAGTAGAACCATCAGATGAATTACTCTTTTCCCCAAACCCCATGCCCACCTAAGAGACATGAAGCTTGTCCAGAGATATCCCACATGACTAAATAATAACCGACCGAATTTTCTTGTAAAATCACAGACAACTGGATTCATTTCTCCTCCTCACTCCTGCCTCATTTCCCTTTCTCCTTCACTCTCACTGCCGTTGCACATGATGTTTCACCCCTACCAAAGAGCATTAATATATACATTTTGGTTCAGACTCTTTTCTAGGGTACTCAGGCTATGAGAGTGGGGGAAATAAGAGAATATAAGAAAGATAATAATCATCCCATTACATAACACCTACTTGCTCCATTTTTACACGCAAAAAAATGTAAAATTTTCTCTGGATATTTTAAATGAAGAAACAAAAACATTTTAATTTAACATGTTGAAAATTTAGCCCAAATTTACAGAACCTGGAGAAATATTATCAGAGACTGTTGGTCTTGCTGAAGGAAAAGTAACAAAATGTGGATCCTCAGTTCTAGAATAGCTGCCGAATCAGGGAAGGTAGAGAATTCTACATGCAGGTGCAACGTCACTGTGAACGCTGGAATTTCAGAGCTCTTACCTAGAACATGATTTGAAGGTTTGTGGGAGAATGATGATCTAAAACTTGAAGCAACCTGTAGTTTGCCTGCATTCTTAAATACCATGATGACTTTAAATAGAAGAAGCTGAAATGTTTTTGCCTTGGTGTTCTGTCCTGTATCACAGCTTTGTGATTTGTTTAAACAGATCTCTTCAGCACAGTGGAGTGATATTAAGCATGTGACTCCCATGCCAAAGTTACAGACTATGCACTAGTTGAAGAAAAGATCATTTGGTAAGTATGAATTTGAAGGTGGGTAAGTAAGTTGTAATAGTTTATGTAGACAGTACATTTTTAATCAGAAACCAATTACAATGTGAGATTTATTCATGAAATACTAGATTAGTACAGTGGGAGTCCTAACAAAATTATGATTTTTAACTTTCCTCCTATAAATTATTCTTGTTTATTCATAGAAACCAATAAAGTGAAATAAGGGAGTCTAATGTTCTTTTCCTTTCTAATGCAATTTATTTAAAGAATTTTAAGACCTAGTATTGCGGGTTGAATTGTATTCCTCAATAAGATATGTTGAAATCCTACCTCAGTATTTGTCCATGTGATCTTATTTGGAAATAGGGTCTTTGCAGATTAATCAAGTTCAAATGGATTCATGCTGGATTAGGGTGGACCCTAAATCCAGTTACTGCTGTCCCTATAAGAGAAGGGAAATTTGGATATTGACACATACAGAAAACATGTGATGAAAAAGGCACAGATTGGAGTGATACATCTGCAAGCCAAGAATAGCCAGCAAGCAATGCTAGAAAGACTCTCCCAGAGAACCTTTGGGGATAACAGGCACCTGCTGACACCTAGATTTCATACTTCAAGCCTCTAGAACCATGAAAGAATAGATTTCCACTGTTTTAAGCCACGTACTTTATGGCAATTTCTTTTTTTTTTTTTTTTTTTTTTTTTTTTTTTGTTTTTGTTTTGTTTTCAAGTCAACATTTTATTTCTTTAAACTAATTCTTTTTTTTTTTTTTTTTTTTTTTATTTTTGTTTATTTTTTTTTTCTGAAATTTATTGACAAATTGGTTTCCATACAACACCCAGTGCTCATCCCAAAAGGTGCCCTTCTCAATACCCATCACCCACCCTCTCCTCCCTCCCACCCCCCATCAAACCTCAGTTTGTTCTCAGTTTTTAACAGTCTCTTATGCTTTGGCTCTCTCCCTTTCTAACCTCTTTTTTTTTTTTTTTCCTTCCCCTCCCCCATGGGTTCCCGTTAAGTTTCTCAGGATCCACATAAGAGTGAAACCATATGGTATCTGTCTTTCTCTGTATGGCTTATTTCACTTAGCATCACACTCTCCAGTTCCATCCACGTTGCTACAAAAGGCCATATTTCATTTTTTCTCATTGCCATGTAATATTCCATTGTGTATATAAACCACAATTTCTTTATCCATTCATCAGTTGATGGACATTTAGGCTCTTTCCATAATTTGGCTATTGTTGAGAGTGCTGCTATGAACATTGGGGTACAAGTGGCCCTATGCATCAGTGCTCCTGTATCCCTTGGATAAATTCCTAGCAGTGCTATTGCTGGGTCATAGGGTAGGTCTATTTTTAATTTTCTGAGGAACCTCCACACTGCTTTCCAGAGCGGCTGCACCAATTTGCATTCCCACCAACAGTGCAAGAGGGTTCCCATTTCTCCACATCCTCTCCAGCATCTATAGTCTCCTGATTTGTTCATTTTGGCCACTCTGACTGGCGTGAGGTGATACCTGAGTGTGGTTTTGATTTGTATTTCCCTGATAAGGAGCGACGCTGAACATCTTTTCATGTGTCTGTTGGCCATCCGGATGTCTTCTTTAGAGAAGTGTCTATTCATGTTTTCTGCCCATTTCTTCACTGGGTTATTTGTTTTTCGGGTGTGGAGTTTGGTGAGCTCTTTATAGATTTTGGATACTAGCCCTTTGTCCGATATGTCATTTGCAAATATCTTTTCCCATTCCGTTGGTTGCCTTTTAGTTTTGTTGGTTGTTTCCTTTGCTGTGCAGAAGCTTTTTATCTTCATAAGGTCCCAGTAATTCACTTTTGCTTTTAATTCCCTTGCCTTTGGGGATGTGTCGAGTAAGAGATTGCTACGGCTGAGGTCAGAGAGGTCTTTTCCTGCTTTCTCCTCTAAGGTTTTGATGGTTTCCTGTCTCACATTTAGGTCCTTTATCCATTTTGAGTTTATTTTTGTGAATGGTGTGAGAAAGTGGTCTAGTTTCAACCTTCTGCATGTTGCTGTCCAGTTCTCCCAGCACCATTTGTTAAAGAGGCTGTCTTTTTTCCATTGGATGTTCTTTCCTGCTTTGTCAAAGATGAGTTGGCCATACGTTTGTGGGTCTAGTTCTGGGGTTTCTATTCTATTCCATTGGTCTATGTGTCTGTTTTGGTGCCAATACCATGCTGTCTTGATGATGACAGCTTTGTAGTAGAGGCTAAAGTCTGGGATTGTGATGCCTCCTGCTTTGGTCTTCTTCTTCAAAATTCCTTTGGCTATTCGGGGCCTTTTGTGGTTCCATATGAATTTTAGGATTGCTTGTTCTAGTTTCGAGAAGAATGCTGGTGCAATTTTGATTGGGATTGCATTGAATGTGTAGATAGCTTTGGGTAGTATTGACATTTTGACAATATTTATTTTTCCAATCCATGAGCAGGGAATGTCTTTCCATTTCTTTAAATCTTCTTCAATTTCCTTCAGAAGCTTTCTATAGTTTTCAGCATACAGATCCTTTACATCTTTGGTTAGATTTATTCCTAGGTATTTTATGCTTCTTGGTGCAATTGTGAATGGGATCAGTTTCTTTATTTGTCTTTCTGTTGCTTCATTGTTAGTGTATAAGAATGCAACTGATTTCTGTACGTTGATTTTGTAGCCTGCAACTTTGCTGAATTCCTGTATCAGTTCTAGCAGACTTTTGGTGGAGTCTATCGGATTTTCCATGTATAATATCATGTCATCTGCAAAAAGCGAAAGCTTGACTTCATCTTTGCCAATTTTGATGCCTTTGATTTCCTTTTGTTGTCTGATTGCTGATGCTAGAACTTCCAGCACTATGTTAAACAGCAGCGGTGAGAGTGGGCATCCTTGTCGTGTTCCTGATCTCAGGGAAAAAGCTTTCAGTTTTTCCCCGTTGAGGATGATGTTAGCTGTGGGCTTTTCATAAATGGCTTTTATGATCTTTAAGTATGTTCCTTCTATCCCGACTTTCTCAAGGGTTTTTATTAAGAAAGGGTGCTGGATTTTGTCGAAGGCCTTTTCTGCATCGATTGACAGGATCATATGGTTCTTCTCTCTTTTTTTGTTAATGTGATGTATCACGTTGATTGATTTGCGAATGTTGAACCAGCCCTGCATCCCAGGAATGAATCCCACTTGATCATGGTGAATAATTCTTTTAATATGCCGTTGAATTCGATTTGCTAGTATCTTATTGAGAATTTTTGCATCCATATTCATCAGGGATATTGGCCTGTAGTTCTCTTTTTTTACTGGGTCTCTGTCTGGTTTAGGAATCAAAGTAATACTGGCTTCATAGAATGAGTCTGGAAGTTTTCCTTCCCTTTCTATTTCTTGGAATAGCTTGAGAAGGATAGGTATTATCTCTGCTTTAAACGTCTGGTAGAACTCCCCTGGGAAGCCATCTGGTCCTGGACTCTTATTTGTTGGGAGATTTTTGATAACCGATTCAATTTCTTCGCTGGTTATGGGTCTGTTCAAGCTTTCTATTTCCTCCTGATTGAGTTTTGGAAGCGTGTGGGTGTTCAGGAATTCGTCCATTTCTTCCAGGTTGTCCAATTTGTTGGCATATAAGTTTTCATAGTATTCCCTGATAATTGTTTGTATCTCTGAGGGATTGGTTGTAATAGTTCCATTTTCATTCATGATTTTATCTATTTGGGTCATCTCCCTTTTCTTTTTGAGAAGCCTGGCTAGAGGTTTGTCAATTTTGTTTATTTTTTCAAAAAACCAACTCTTGGTTTCGTTGATCTGCTCTACAGTTTTTTTAGTTTCTATATTGTTTATTTCTGCCCTGATCTTTATTATTTCTCTTCTTCTGCTGGGCTTAGGCTGCCTTTGCTGTTCTGCTTCTAGTTCCTTTAGGTGTGCTGTTAGATTTTGTATTTGGGATTTTTCTTGTTTCTTGAGATAGGCCTGGATTGCAATGTATTTTCCTCTCAGGACTGCCTTTGCTGCGTCCCAAAGCGTTTGGATTGTTGTATTTTCATTTTCGTTTGTTTCCATATATTTTTTAATTTCTTCTCTAATTGCCTGGTTGACCCACTCATTCGTTAGTAGGGTGTTCTTTAACCTCCATGCTTTTGGAGGTTTTCCAGACTTTTTCCTGTGGTTGATTTCAAGCTTCATGGCATTGTGGTCTGAAAGTAAGCATGGTATAATTTCAATTCTTGTAAACTTATGAAGGGCTGTTTTGTGACCCAGTATATGATCTATCTTGGAGAATGTTCCATGTGCACTCGAGAAGAAAGTATATTCTGTCGCTTTGGGATGCAGAGTTCTAAATATATCTGTCAAGTCCATCTCATCCAATGTCTCATTCAGGGCCCTTGTTTCTTTATTGACCGTGTGTCTAGTTGATCTATCCATTTCTGTAAGTGGTGTATTAAAGTCCCCTGCAATTACCACATTCTTATCAATAAGGTTGCTTATGTTTATGAGTAATTGTTTTATATATTTGGGGGCTCCGGTATTCGGTGCATAGACATTGATAATTGTTAGCTCTTCCTGATGGATAGACCCTGTAACTATTATATAATGTCCTTCTTCATCTCTTGTTACAGCCTTTAATTTAAAGTCTAGTTTGTCTGATATAAGTATGGCTACTCCAGCTTTCTTTTGGCTTCCAGTCGCATGATAAATAGTTCTCCATCCCCTCACTCTCAATCTAAAGGTGTCCTCAGGTCTAAAATGAGTCTCTTGTAGACAGCAAATAGATGGGTCTTGTTTTTTTATCCATTCTGATACCCTATGTCTTTTGGTTGGCGCATTTAATCCATTTACATTCAGTGTTATTATAGAAAGATATGGGTTTAGAGTCATTGTGATGTCTGTATGTTTTATGCTTATAGTGATGTCTCTGGGACTTTGTCTCACAGGGTCCCCCTTAGGATCTCTTGTAGGGCCGGTTTAGTGGTGACAAATTCCTTCAGTTTTTGTTTGTTTGGGAAGACCTTTATCTCTCCTTCTATTCTAAATGACAGACTTGCTGGATAAAGGATTCTTGGCTGCATATTTTTTCTGTCTAGCACCCTGAAAATCTCTTGCCAATTCTTTCTGGCCTGCCAAGTTTCAAAAGAGAGATCAGTCACGAGTCTTATAGGTCTCCCTTTATATGTGAGGGCACGTTTACCCCTTGCTGCTTTCAGAATTTTCTCTTTATCCTTGTATTTTGCCAGTTTCACTATGATATGTCGTGCAGAAGATCGATTCAAGTTACGTCTGAAGGGAGTTCTCTGTGCCTCTTGGATTTCAATGCCTTTTTCCTTCCCCAGTTCAGGGAAGTTCTCAGCTATGATTTCTTCAAGTACCCCTTCAGCACCTTTCCCTCTCTCTTCCTCCTCTGGGATACCAATTATGCGTATATTATTTCTTTTTAGTGTATCACTTAATTCTCTAATTTTCCCCTCATACTCCTGGATTTTTTTATCTCTCTTTTTCTCAGCTTCCTCTTTTTCCATAACTTTATCTTCTAGTTCACCTATTCTCTCCTCTGCCTCTTCAAGCCGAGCTGTGGTGGTTTCCATTTTGTTATGCATTTCGTTTAAAGCGTTTTTCAGCTCCTCGTGACTGTTCCTTAGTCCCTTGATCTCTGTAGCAAGAGATTCTCTGCTGTCCTGTATACTGTTTTCAAGCCCAGCGATTAATTTTATGACTATTATTCTAAATTCACTTTCTGTTATATTATTTAAATCCTTTTTGATCAGCTCATTAGCTGTTGTTATTTCCTGGAGATTCTTCTGAGGGGAGTTCTTCCGCTTGGTCATTTTGGATAGTCCCTGGCGTGGTAAGGACCTGCAGGGCACTTCCCCTGTGCTGTGGTGTATACCTGGAGTTGGTGGGCGGGGCCGCAGTCAGACCTGATGTCTGCCCCCAGCCCACCGCTGGGGCCACAGTCAGACTGGTGTGTGCCTTCTCTTCCCCTCTCCTAGGGGCGGGATTCACTGTGGGGTGGTGTGGCTCGTCTGGGCTACTTGCACCCTGCCAGGCTTGTGATGCTGGGGATCTGGCGTATTAGCTGGGGTGGGTAGGCAAGGTGCTCGGGGGCAGGAGGGGCAGGCTTAGATCGCTTCTCCTTAGGTGATCCACTTCAGGAGGGGCCCTGTGGCAGCGGGAGGGAGTCAGATCCGCTGCCGGAGGTTTGGCTCCGCAGAAGCGCAGAGTTGGGTGTTTGCGCGGAGCGAGCAAGTTCCCTGGCAGGAACCGGTTCCCTTTGGGATTTCGGCTGGGGGATGGGCGGGGGAAATGGCGCTGGCGAGCGCCTTTGTTCCCCACCAAACTGAGCTCTGTTGTCAGGGGGCTCAGCAGCTCTCCCTCCCTTTGTCCTCCAGCCTTCCCGCTTTCCGAGCAGAGCTGTTAATTTCTGACCTCCCAGACGCTAAGTCGCGCTTGCTGTCGGAACACAGTCCGCCCGGCCCCTCCGCTTTTGCAAGCCAGACTCGGGGGCTCTGCTTGGCCGGCGAGCCGCCCCTCCGCCCCGGCTCCCTCCCGCCAGTCCGTGGAGCGCGCACCGCCTCGCCGCCCTTCCTACCCTCTTCCGTGGGCCTCTCGTCTGCGTTTGGCTCCGGCGACTCTGTTCTGCTAATCCTCTGGCGGTTTTCTGGGTTATTTAGGCAGGTGTAGATGGAATCTAAGTGATCAGCAGGACGTGCGGTGAGCCCAGTGTCCTCCTAAGCCGCCATCTTGCCGCAACTCCTATGGCAATTTCTTATAGTAGCTCTAGAAAACTAATATACTTAGTTATAATTGTTAAAAGACTTTTTTTGTTCTTATGTCATAAGTTTTATAAAAATTCAATAATGTTAACAAAGACTTGTTTTATGATATTATTACAAATTACACTACATTAAGGAATCTTTGAGGCTTACATTTGAACTCTATATAGAAAATTTTATTGAAAAAATATTTTCTTTTCCATTAAGGAATTTCCTATAATTCCTATTCAGTCCAATTTAACAGGTTGTTTGTAATTACCTGTCTGTGAATAGTACTCTGGAAGGTAACAACATTGCCAACAACTTGACTTCAGACTTCTGGTCCCTTGTTTTAAGTCACCTGGTTTGTAGTAATTTGTTATGGGAGGCCCAGGAAACAAATACAATACTGACAACTTCAGGATTTTTTGTAGATGACAAGGGGATTCAAGTCCCAGCCTTATGACCTCATTTTACATTAATCACCTCCATAAGGGCCCTATTTTTAAATATAGTCATTTGGGTGTTGGGATTTCAACATATAAATTTGCGGGGGCGGGGGTCACGATTCAGCCTATAACATTGTGATTATTTTTCTTTATTTCTTTAGATATTTTTAAAATGTTTGTCTTCCCATAAAATGACCCCTTATTCTTGTAACCTTTTACTTTTTAGAACCAATTTCCCTAAAACACTTTGTTCGTATGATTCATATGAGGGTAGCCACAACCCCACACCAGGGATGGCACATGCCATAGTCCTAATTATTCAGAGAACCAATGAAAAATTTCGTTTGGCCTCTGCAAAAAGATAGTGGCCACTATATATCATGTTCCCCCCAGGGTCACTAGAATTAACCTTTACACAATGTGGAGTGAGCCTGCCAGAAAATAAAGGCACTCAGAAGAAAATAAGGCCAGAGAGAGTAGAGACAAGACAGACAGGTACCTGCTAATATTCAAACATTCAATGCAGTCTGTCAGAAGCTTGACCCATACATAACTTTTGAATTACCTGATAAATATCCTATATTTGCTTAAGCCAGATTACATTGGCATTCTGTTAGTTAATATTAGAGTCCTGACTACAACAATTCTGGAGTTATAGAAAACTTGTAAGTAGATATCATAATCTTCTATTGTCTGGGCAATTGTGTTAGATCATGTGATAGGTAGTTTTTAAGATAGTCCCCAGTGATCCTCATCTTCTAGTATAAGATGCAACCTCTTCTCCTTAAGTATAAACTGAACTTACTGATTCACTTTTAATGAAGTGAATAGATGGAATCTCACTTCTGAGATTAAGTTACAAAAGACCGTGTTTTTGGTGTTTGATGCTTTGTCTTACTCTCTTTTGGATCACTTATCTGGGTGGAGCCAGTGACGAGACTTGAGGCCCACCTGGTGAGGGACCACACAAGTGAAATTGGAAGCAAATCTTCTCCTCATTCTCCAAACCAACTAGGCCTTCAGATAAGACCATAGCTTCAAGCTGACAGTTTGATGCAATGTCATGAAAGACTTTAAGCCAGAGGCAGCCAGCTAAGCCATGCTTGGATTTCTGATGCACAGACACCATGAGAGTATAAATGTTTGCTGTTTTAAGCTGCTACATTTTAAAGTAACTTGTTATATGGTAATAGATAATACAAATCACTTGAAAAATAATAAATCTTGGAAGCTATTTGAAAGCAGTATCATATCATATCATATCATATCATATCATATCATATCATATCCACAAACAGAAATAAGCTATTGGCCATCTATGAGTTGTCTCCTAGATAAGACATATATTTTCATTAACATTGAGGGTCTCAACACTTACAATCTCAGTAACAGGAAGGAAGAATCAAAGTATAAGAACAATTTGTGTTTCACACCCTTGAATTTGAATGCTGAGTCAACCCCAACTAACTGAATGACCTTGGGCAAATCACGTAAAATCTATGTGCTTCTGTTTCCTCTTCTGTATAATGGAGATAAGAAAATCTACTTAAAGAGTTTTCTGGAGATTAGAAATAATATATGTAGAATACTAAAACCATGAGTGGGCACACAGGACTGGAGCTTAATAATACATGGTTAGTATTTCTTTGACTAGTACCTTTAAGGTGAAGGAGCAGACTGACAACAGGAATGCATCCTTTGATATTGGCATGGTACTTGGGTGTGGACCCAAGTTGTGACCACTTGCTTGTTAGGATTAGGTTCTAACTGACTGGTTGGCCCCACACAGTTCAGTTCTCATATTAAGGTTGCTTGTGGTCCTTCTTTGAAACTCACTGGAAAATTATGTTGTGTTGGGTAGAAGATACACGTATTCAATGTGTGAGCTAGGTCACTTTTTCCGCCACAGTGGGACTTTACTATTGTCAATATTTTGTCAAGTGTCCCCAGACCTCTTTAATATGTCCCTTTCTGTAAAGGTATTAAAACATTTCACAAATTTGTTTACCTGTTTATGCCATAGTTAAATCTAATGTTTCCTGTTAGTTTAAATTACACCAATCTTTATCATATCCCCAGAGGACATTTAGGCAAGCTTATATATCATCAATTTGCAAATGGGAAAACCAGTACATCTAGAGGTTAAATCCATTTATAGTGTAGAGAAATCAAAGCCTATTACTGATTTGGAAAATCCCTGGAGACTTCTGTCTTTCCTATAGTTTAGGAACTTGCAAAATAATAATTATATATTATGTCAACAAAATCATTGACCATAGTAAATGTGAGTTTGTTTCTCAGTGTATTTAAGTCTAGTCAGATCCTTATTAGAGAAAAGTGCCCAGTTTAGCAATTCATAAATACAGTGGATATCTCAGATAGTATTGAATAATAAAAGAAAATTAATAGTTGAGTGTTAATGTAAAGCATAGCCACAGAATTTCCATGAAGGTGATACCTGAGCACATTAGATGTGGTATATAATAGAAGATTTTGTTATTTATAAACCCAGTGTTTGATGTTTAACAGGCCAACAGATAGCAGCATTAAAATTATAATTATCATTTTTTTCTGATTCCAACAATATGCATTCATTATAGAAAAAAAAGAAAATGTTAAAATTAAAAAAAAATCATTCATAATTCTGACATTCAGAGATAATTTATGATAATTTGACATATATCTCTATAATCTATCTAAATGAATAGTATATATATTCATTTAAATCTATAAATTATATATTTGGGATTATACCAAAGAGTTTTGGGTGAATGCTACTTCAGTTTTTATTTGACAGTAACATAATGTCAAACCTGGCTTAATGTTTAATATATCATTAATATGCCATGTATTGTGTATACAAGTATCATCTGGGCACTGCAAAAGCCTAAAGGACATCATTTACATAGACTATGACACACCTCCTAGGGTTGTATAATGTGACAGCCTATGTTAAATGTTCTTAGAAAACATTTGAAATGGCTACATAATTGCTCATTACGTGACTCTTCCATTCTTTATTAGCTACTAGTCTACTGTTCCATGCTAAACTTGCTTCCAGTTTTGATGTTATAAATAATGCTATGTGACATTGTGCAAAAATATTTGTATTCTCTGCTTATTCATTTAAGGAATACCCTTGGAAGTATAATATATATAAGTCAAAAGATAAACAATTTTAAGTATTCTCTATATATACTGAAATATATAACAAATGCTTTAGACTACTTACTGGGCGGCTCTTGTTTCCAATTTAAGCCTGTATGCCCATCAAAATTTCCTTGGTTTCAAGTAAACTTAATTTATTTCAATAAGGAATATCTATATCTATATATGTGTATGTCTATGAAACATAAAAGAAAATTTCACAGAGTCCTAGGCACTCAAGACTATAAAGAAATGGTACCGGGAACTCAAAAGCCATTAGGAAATTAGTTAGCAGTAAAATTTTACCTGTCTCTGAATTTGTGTATTATTCCTCTCTCTCTCTCTCCACCCCCCCCCCACTTTCCCTTTCCCTCTCCCTTTCTCCTTTTCTCCCTCTCCCTTCTTCCTTCTCTCCAGCTTTTGGAATAGTCTAAAATGTCTACAACACAGCTGATTGTGTATCTTCATTCGATCGACCATTCCACATCAAAATAACATCTTTGATCCATGTAACATATTCCTAGGAGTTAAACCTTATTGACCTTTCTTAGGCCATTTGTTTCTTTTCATTCAGTTGATAAGAATAAACATTGAAGAGCCATGTAGTACAAATCTGACAATTATTTCCCACCACAGGAAGGAATTTCTAAAAGAATGGCAAACACTATGATACAGACACTGTAAAATATGACCACATAGTGCCATAATTAATCATCTGACTGACAGAATTGTGGATTCTAAACTGATAGAACACTGAAGATAGTCCAGTGGCTTCAAGTCATCTTTAGCTTAATTCTTAGGGAATCATGGAAGAATCCCAGATGCCAACACAGCAAGAGGGTACATGGAGACTGGATAAATTGACTTTGGGTTTGGAACCCTTGATTCAACTACAGCTGTATACTTGTATATGTTTTATATATATGCCTTTCTTGTAAGCTCCAGAGAAAAAGAATTTAAGGCAGAAAGAATGTGGGAAAAGGGAAGGGATAAAGGGAAGAAGTGGGAAAAGAATTCTGTGCCTAAAATTCATTTGAAATCACTTATTTTCAACCAACTGCCTGGATGAAATCACTTATTTTCAACCAAATGCCTGGATGAATGAAAGGAGAGTAGAAAGACTGTGGGATTTAACATTTTGTGATGTATTTAGTATTCTCTTAAAATATCTAAAATCAAATACAAAATTTCCTTTGAATATATCTTTTCCTGAGAGAAGTTTTCCATTATCTTAGTGTTGTTTATTTCATGTAAACTAATACCTGAACTTATTATATTAAAGTCTATTTACCCATTGCTTGCAAGCTCTGAGTTACTTAAGAAAATATCTTCCCTTAACTGATAATGAAAACCATTATCCAAAAAATTATTTCTTACTAATCTGGAGGCTACTAATCTGGAGTTTTACTTCCTCATCTGGGGATGATTAATATGTTTAATATAGGGAGAAAAGGCACTTGAAATGAATCAACATTAAATTGACACTACAATTTCATTTGTAAAAATAGAGGAAAAGATTGTGATTGGAACTTTATTTTGAAAAATAAAACCAAAATTATAAAAATGTGATTAAATATAATCTAATATTTAACTAAATTTAGTTTACAATTGCAAACATGGTTCAATTTTTAGAAAAGACAAAGAACATTGTTTTCTTCTTGGTGCAATTTACTGACAAACTTGTACTATTGCATGATATCATATGTGCACAAAATGTGTTTTTTTTTTCAGTATGATAATAAGGAGGATTATTCTTGCAAATACACACATGCTTAATCATTCTTTGCAAAGCTCTCTCTTAAGTCTTTGATTTTTAACAATCATTCTCTTTTGAAACCCCTGCCTATCCTTATTTTTGTTAACATTTTCTTCTCCCATTGTTTATTGCTTATTTGCCAATGACTTCACATGAGATCTAAGTATTTCTCTAATATCCTTCTCATGGTCTCCATGGAATTCTGTATCTTTTGCAAAGCTCAAAGTTTCATTTGGCAATAAATTTGCAATATATTGGCCTTCCAAACATCCAAGAATAGAAGCAGGCCAAGCCACAAAGAGAAGGCAAGCTGCAGTAGAATAGATTCTACCGTTAAAACAAGATGGGGATTAAAAGATGTTTGAGGGAAAACTAAATTTCTGTGTGGTTTCTTCATTCATGATTTTTTAAGACTCTCTATGTAACCTTATAGTGCAGCTCCTTGGAAGGCAAAATACACAGATTAAAAAAGGACCTTCGAGATAAGAAAAATGAGGTACAATTTAATTGACCTTTCAAGATACTTTAGAGAATTAAGAAGACAAAACTAGTTCTACATTTCTTATTTTAATTTGTCTTTACGAATCTTGCTTTGTGTAGATCATGCAGTCACAATTCCTATGAAATCATTTGTAAACGTGATAGTTCAAGTAGTTGAATATGTCCGTATTGCCCTCTAGATAGTATTAGGGCTACTTCTAGGCAAAGCTGTGATGTAAAATGAGAAGATACTAGTGTTTATCGTCCTCCAAATTTCTGTTAGGTAATTTTCTTAGGTGCTTCGGTACTTGCTGTCCTTCTTTTCTGTCCTGCTGATCTCATTTTTCTGATTATCTCTGGTTGCATAAGAAACCACAACACAACTTGGTCGTTTCAAACAATAATGTATTATTATCTCTCATGATTCTGTGAGTTTATTGGATCTAACTGGGTGGTTCTCACTTGCAGCCGTATATGTAGTTTTAGGCAGATGTCAGCTAAGGCTGTAATCATCTCAAGTATATTCTAGCTGGACATCCAGGTTAGGTGTGGCAATGATTAGATACATAAGGGTAATTGATAAAATAAATGATATTAAGGATAGTAAGAGCCTAGTTTCTCAATGTTGGACTAAGGAGTTACAAATAGGGAAGGGGCAAAAACTAGAATGAACTCTATGTTGTTGCATTTAAAGTTGAGATATTAAGGGGCGCCTGGGTGGCGCAGTCGGTTAAGCGTCCGACTTCAGCCAGGTCACGATCTCGCGGTCCGTGAGTTCAAGCCCCGCGTCAGGCTCTGGGCTGATGGCTCGGAGCCTGGAGCCTGTTTCCAATTCTGTGTCTCCCTCTCTCTCTGCCCCTCCCCCGTTCATGCTCTGTCTCTCTCTGTCCCAAAAATAAATAAAAACGTTGAAAAAAAATTTTTTAAATAAAAAAAATAGAGATATTAATGTGAACTCTTCATATTCTAGATAGATAAACTACATATGGATGTAAGTATAAATCTATATGTAAACATATATCTCTACCCCCACACCTAAATAAATATGCATATGTAAAAATAATAAAATATATTTGTGTGTATATGTAACATATATAAATATATTTCCTATCTTTTTCCCCTGAGCAGCTGGGAACCAGCAACCTCCAATAGTAATGAGAACACCTAGCACCCAGATCTTAGTTTCTAAATATCACTGTCCACTTAAGGAAAGTAGAACTCCTTGGACAAGTAACTCAATCTATCACTGGGCAGGAATATTGCAATATGAACCTGGACAATCATGTGTCAGAAAGAAAGAAATTCTCAAAAAATGATGGAGAAATGTCCAAAGGACAAAAAAGTGCCTTCAAAGGAGACCCAGTGACTAAGTCTTGGACAAGTTTAACATTAAAGTAAATAATGAGGATATTGGACTGCAACTTATTAAATAAAACAATCTATCAATCCACACTGATTTAAATAAATGAATAAATTGAAGTTTTAACGAAAAATGAGATATTTACCTAGCCTCAAATACTTGCTCCAATAAAATACTTAATTATAAAGGGGGAAAAAGTAACTTTATGATAAGAAGCCTGAAAGATACCACCACAAACAAGTGATCAAAGTTAACATCATCAGTAACGGAACAAACCCATGTGTCACCTAACAGGATGAAAGAGAATAATGCAGAGTCGCTTTTGTGGTATGTCTGCTCAAGTTGAAAACCTAAATTTAATCATGGGGAAACATGAGAAAATCCAACTGAAATAATTCTGGAAAATAATGTCTATAATCTTCAAAAATGTCATGGTTGTGAAAGTCTCAGAAAGACCACAGAACTATTCCAGACTGAAGTTGTTTAAAGGATTATGACAGCTAAATAGCATGCATGATTCCGGACTGGATCCTTTTCTTACAGAGAACATTATTGAGACCATTTGAAAAACTTGAATGGAATCCAAGGATTATATGGTAGTAATGTATCAATATAAATTTCCTGGGTAGTTGTCTTAGGGTTATATAAGAGAATATCTTCGTTCTATAGTAAAGTGTGCAGGGATGATGGAGCATCGTGTTAGCCTCTCAAGCTCAAATCGCCCAGGAAAATGCTATTTGGATGATTCTTAACATTTTTTAAGTTTGAGATTGTTTTGAGATAAAAACATTTTTAAAAAGTTACAACTAGGGCGCCTGGGTGGTTCAGTCGGTTAAGCGGCCGACTTCGGCTCAGGTCATGATCTCGCAGTTTGTGAGTTCGAGCCCCGCGTCGGGCTCTGTGCTGACAGCTCAGAGCCTGGAGCCTGCTTCCCATTCTGTGTCTCCCTCTCTCTCTGCCCCTCCCCCGTTCATGCTCTGTCTCTCTCTGTCTCAAAAATAAATAAACGTTAAAAAAATTTAAAAAAAAAGTTACAACTGCAGAATCATTCAGCAACACTCAGTGTTAACAAGATAAGGGTAAAAGTTATGATTTGTAATTAGCTATGCAGCATCAGGAAGCTATCTCAGCACAAACCACAGAAGTGTTACGAAAAGGATATCACGGACCCAAACCTGGAAAGCTCACTCTGATAGGATCATTCTGTTATCAGTACTGGTACAGGTGGTCCCCAGCAGGCCACTAATCCTAAGTGTGAAGGAATTAGAAATTCATATCAGATACTACCATATAGATTTTAGAGTTTATTGTAAATTCTATGTTGTTCTCCTAAAATATGGGGTGCAGTGATTCTAAACCATATTATTTTCTAAAAAATCCTAAGCCTTCCATGAAACCCCTATGTGCACATATTACCAGAATACGTGCAAATATATATTTCAATATAAATTCCTGGACTAGAAGGTCATATATAAGCCCCAAGTGGACAAAATTAAGAAAGTGTTTTCCCATACAGAATTCTGTCTTGCACATTAATCCTTTCTAAACTTGCTATCTATGATATTATACTCAAAAATACGTGGCTAAATTGAATGGTCTATACATATTTATGTAATAAAATTCCTAAATTAAGTCTACAAAACTTGATTATAAATGAAGATCTAATATAAACATTCTTTGGATTTTAGCACAGGAGTGATGCCTTGATGTACACTTAAGGATAAGAGGAAGGTAATTAATAATAAATCACTCTAACTTCAAGAGTCATAAATCTATTTGCACTTTAAAATCCCCATTCTTCTAAACTACAGCTTAATGTTTCTTTGGAAAGTGATGAAATTCACACAGAATCAAAGGATTAAGTTTCTTTGACTCACTTTGCTCTCTTGGAGAATGGGAGTTACCAGTTTTAATTGAAGGAAGACTAATTGAGGGATTAATTCCCATTTGTTTAATCCTTTGAAGATTGTTACCCAAATACAATATTATTAATATTTATTCATCACTCTCAAAAGCCAAGCCCATCACAAATATAAACTCCCTATAATCAACCTTTCATTTACAAGTGGGAGGAGACTAATTCTATTAACAAAAATTGAAATAAAATGTAAGATTCCAATAATCCCTCCAAAGGTTGCAGCAGTTAAGATCAATGATTATGACAAATATATTATGCTACAGTCCTTAGTAAATTGTTTTATCTAGAGACATTATAGCATACAGAATATACAGAACACAGAATATATAGAATACAGAATATACCAAAATCTATGAGACTTGTTGCAACCTTATTTTACAATTATATAATATTGTTTTCCTTAACTATTCCATAAATATAGATTGGTGCTTACTCTGAGCACAGCTTCTTGAATCTTCCAAAGCTTATATCAATTAATGGAATCTTTCTTTTAAATTGAATTTTTGCTTTCATTTAATTTTGCTAAAATTTTTTGGAGACATTGAGGGAAACTATATGCATATATGCTGGAACTTCCAAAAATAATCTCTAAGTTTTGCATTTAGATAGCATTTTTCTTGGTTTACCATGACAATAAATAAGATTCCAAATTGAATAATGGACCCTGATGTGCTCTTGTAACAGTACTAAAGGAATTTATCAAAGAAGAAGGCCAATATTACTTAAAGCACCATGAGATACTTCTTATTTTATTTTAGATGTTCATAGGACTCTGTAAACTAAATGACAATTTATTTTATCTAAGACCAAAGTGAATTCTTGGCTCCTTTAAGTGGAATTTCATATGATATCTGAATATATCTGCTGTCTAACAAACCAGTCATACAAATGTTTATTGAATGCCTTTCGTAATCTCAACTCACTGATAGATGTTGCACAGAATAGAAGAGAATTTTAAGCACACCATTGCATTCCAAAAATGATTCAAAATGCCATTTTACAGAGAAATAAAAAAGAAATAAGTTAGTATGAATTAAAAATAAATGTAAAAAACTATTAAAAAGGATAGGGACACAAGGACATAAAATGTTTTATAATCAAGTGCAAAAATGTAAACTTCCTTCCCAACCTCATTCCATGCATTCATTCTCTGATTGAATTCATTCTCTGATACACTCAATCCAGTCATACAACCTCATTATAGATTTGTCAACTACCAGTTGTTTGAACTTGTTTGAAGTTGTTTGAAGTTGTTTGAAGTTATTTGAACTTGGTCTTCTCTTTGCTATGTTCCTCCAGCTTAGAATCCTGACCCTCTCAACTACAACAGTATTCTGTGTTTACTCTATTTGTTCTCCTCCTCTACTGTCTTCAAAGCACTTATCACTTTGGGAAATTATTATTTATTTGATAATTTGTGTATTTATTGTCTCTGGAATTCATTAGAATGTTGGCTACATAATGACAGGTACTCCCTCTTATACTACTGTGTGCCTAGTACTTAGCAAAATGTCTAGCACATCTTAGATGCTTAGTAAATATTTGTTAAATGAATGCACTAGATATAGAAAACTGTTATCATGTCACTCCCCTAGTCGACAACGTTTTATATAAACATCAACAAGTTCAAATCTCTTTAAAATTGCCATGAATAATGGCTTCCATAATATGGATCCATTCCACATTCTGTATTTACCTATTGTCCTATATCTCTTAGCCATCATTATGCATATTTAATTAAACACTCTTTTTGCAGGAATTTCCTACATATACCCTATTTATTTTTTCCTACAACATGACCTTTACTCATATGTTTTCCTCTTTCCATCTCCACCCATTCATATCGCATCTATTCTTCTAGGCACGGTGACAACGTAACTTTTGAGAACCCAAGTCACTTTGTCTTCAGGGGTTCCTTCCACCATCAAAATATTAAAAATTATTCTATTTGTATAAAAACAAGCACAATCCTGGCTGAATTTGTTATTATATATTCATTACTGTTATATTAAATTTTTATGATATTAAAATAAGTTAAAAGTATTTTATCTATGGACTCCTAGAAGTATCATGGGTCCTAGACACATTGTGTATTGTGTCTTTAGGATAGTTTTTCTTCCAAGCACAGTTTAAATATCAACTCATCTTGAAAACATTTTCTGAGCACACCCCCAATACACACACACACACACACACACACACACACACACACACACACCATGTGCCTTACATTTTCTTTCCTCTATTTTTGAAACACATTCTATGGATTTCATTGAACTTAGTAATAGACTGAAGTCAAAGAGTGTAACTAATTCGTCTTTATTCTCCTCAAAGTTTCTGTCACAGAGCTTGACACTTTCTAAGCAACAATGAGTGTATTTTGATTTGAGATTAATTCAGGTACTAATAATATGGATTCTTATAGTTAAGGAAGTTTCCAGTAAAGAAAACTTTATGTATGTATATATGTATTTTAAATGTTTATTTATTTTAGAGAGAAAGAAAGTATGTGCACACAACCTGGGGAAGGGCAGAGAGGGAGAGAGAGAATCCTAAGCAGGCTCTATGCTGCCACTGCAGAGTTTGACGTGGGGATCAGTCTCATGAACCATGAGATCATGACCTGAGCTGAAATCAAGAGTTGGACACTTAACCCACTGAGCCACCTAACCACCCCAAAGAAGACATTATTTAGATGGCCCTAGAGGCATTGTTAAGTGTCAGATCCTAGGTCATAAACTATTGAATATGTAAGATAGAAAGATTTTATGGATCACATCTGCTAGAATAATAGATGATGAAGTTGGGTACATAAATTGGGTCCAGATTATGTATAACCATGAATTTCCGACAAAGAATTAGGGTCTTGATTCATTAAGTCATGGAGAGATGCTAAAGATTTCTAAGCAAGAAAGCAACATGATGAGAATGGTATTTTTAGAAGATTTATCTCCAGGTTGGGCATTGCAGGGATCAAAGCAGGGAAAGTCAGAGGCAAAGAAACCCGAGACATTATAGAAGTTGGCCAATATGGCTGGACTATAGGCCAAGTTCTAGTTTAGTCTCTTCTTGCTTGGTTTTACTCTTAATTTCATTTTCATGTAAACACAGGCATTTATTCAAGGTTGTCATTTTCTAAGTTACTTCTAAGTTTATTACAAAAAATCATAAACCTATAAATGACTTGATGTATCCTTCATCAGAAACATTAAATATTCTTCATTAGATGAAGCAATAAATGTCTTTTTAAATATCAGATCCAAACAGTCAATAAATAAGCAATTTTTAAACAAACAATGTAGGTAACTCCTTTTGGTTTAGGCCATAGCAAATAGAAATTGAAAATCATAATGAAAGTAACTATTATGTCGGTGCCAATTTTCAGTAAAAGAAGTGTTAGTTACATTATTTTATGTAATTATATCAATGACTTCTTAGTATTACATTAACTTCATTTTATAGAAAAGGAAACTGATATGTTAAGGCACTAAGAAGAAATCTGGGGCATCTGACACAGAGCCTACCTGCCTTCCATTGATCTCCTCAAAGAAGACAAAGCATATACGTGATGCTATTATATCAGAAAGTAAGAGAGCTGATGGCACAAAGTCCAAATGGCTTGCCAAGAAATAAGACCTCATGGAAAGGTTGAAATTGTCACTGAGCTTTGAAACTGTAGCTTGTTCAGAGAACATTTGGATCAGAGAAAACAACATGAATACAAATGTGGAGGAAAGAATCATCTTGTCATATGATGGAAAAATGTGTAAAGGGTAGTATCAGAGAAAAATTGGGTGTTGAGCTGGATAGAGAATTGAACTGGATCAGTGAGATATAGCAAGATAGAAAAATGGGACATCAAGAAAGCCTCCAAGATGTATAATTAGAAAATCAAGCGTCTAGTCAAGCCATCCACTAGGAGTAGGAATACAGAAGGAAGAATGCAAGGGAAGGAGGGCTGATGAGGAAAGACACAATGAATTTAGTGTTCAATATGCAGTATTCACATGCAGTTATTCTTCATATGGAGTTGTCCAGTTGACAGCTGGTGATGGTAAAACATAGCAAAACAGGGAGACAAGAAGTTCCTGGGGTAATCCATTACCAAAGAGAATGCAGACATTTATCAGGGAAGGCTGGAAAAATATAGCCACATCTTCAGAAAAGGAACATTTAGAAAAAGAAATGTTTTATATATATATATGTTCTAGTATATATCCAAGTAGAGAAGACATATATACTCAAGTATAGAAGGTCAAGAAAAGACTGTGGAGCTGGGTAAAACAGAAATAAGGTACAATGTGTAAAAATATGATGTTCAGGTTTTCTCCATCCATCTTGCATAGAAGAAACAAAAGGGAAAGATTTTAAATTTTTCTCCGGTAGTATTTACAATAGTAATGGCTACCCATAACACAGAAACTCTTTGTATGTAAGGTGCCAGGGATGATTGGTCAAACCTATAGTATGCCAGGTGTAGAAACGGGTCTTTGCCATGTACTCTTGACTTTAATCCTCTCAAAAACTCATGAGATGGTTATGATTATCATCAGGTTGGAGAGGCAGGAATTGAGGCCATACTACTTGTCCACTGGATGGGAGAACCGGTGTTCAACCTCAGATTTTCCTGACCCTAGAACATGCACTCTTACCTACTATATCGTAAACTTCACTAAATTCATGGGCTATAGTACAAAACAGTATGCTGGAGTACAAAACGGTAATTAAATGGGTTCCCAATTATAGTTCACATTTCACTACAGTGCAACAAAGATGAGCTCCTCTCCATTGTTCAGTAACAGCGAATTACAGACATTTAGCATATATTAGAGTAATTGAATACCCCCCAATTCCATTTCTTTTTTTCTTTCCAAATCTTTTAAAGTGACTATAGTGTGCAAGACTACACGTCTTGTCTTCCAATTCTTTTCATAAGCAAGCAGAAGTGAGATGTAAATTGCAAACAAACAAATAAGAAATAAGGGAGTTTCTTCTTCTCTGGTTTTCCTCAGTCTCTGGGCAAATTTCATTTAAATATTTTATGGTACAGTCATTCCTTTCCTAGCTTTCAGATGGTGAGCATTTTAGTCATTATTTTACAAGGCCAACACGTTTGTTGACTGAAGCAGTCATAGAGAGGCCAAGAGCAATAATTCTTATCATTTTATTCTGAGGGAGTGAATCTATTTTATACCATCTTTGGCTACAATGTAAATCTCAGAGAGAATCAGAAGCTAGTCTGTGTTTAAATGAATTAACTTCATACTGAAGTAACCATGATAGTTTGGGCCATAAATTAGGCTGTTTTAAAAGAATTCAGCCAGAACATTCCAAAAACGGTTACAGAGCCAAGAGACTGAGATCTTTTACTTTTAAAGGAAGTGGTTCTTAAAAACATTAGCTAATAAACTTCATAGTTTTTGTTATTGGCATAACATTAGTGGTGTAGTGTAATTTAGAACCCCAGCAATGAAAGAAAGCTATATGACCATTATGAGCACACTGTAGTTATCTTTCTTACTAAAAGCATATTAAAAACCTTTTTTCCCTCAGTTTTTGTCAGAAGAACTGAATATATTTTCTCCTGAAATAATGAAATATAGGGAAAGAATACTTTTATATTAGAAAAAAACTAGAATAATAGCACACATATTTCTTTTTTATTTTAGGTGTTTTAGCAAAGAGCTGTCTCTTATAATTGAGATTGCATTATTCAGGTCTATTAATGAAGATGTTTTTATTAGCTCTCACTAGGTTATACAAGTATAGGTAAAGATACGCATTCCTGAACCTCTTCCTATGTGCTTTTTTTTTTCCTATGTGCTTTACATATATTACCACATTTTCTTAATATGAATCCTAGGGAATAGATATCTCTGCTATTCTTACTTGATAAAGAAACAGGTTCAGAGGGGTCATCATTTACCCCTGTGAGTGGCCAGTTTGTGAGGGGCCCAGCAAGAATTCAAACCTAGGTAAGCACTGCTTGGCAAAATTATTATGCTTACTATATTATTTTATTTTTAAAAAATTAACTTTATTGAAGTATAACTTACATATAATAAACTATATACACTTTAAGTGTACAATTCAATGAGTTTTGACAAATGGGTGCACCATTATGGGAAGATACAGAACATTTCCACCATCCCCACAAGTTCCATTCAGTACCAATATGCCACCTCTTCTTCTTCCCTTCTTCTTCCATTCATAGGCTTTCTATAACTAGATATAATTTTTTTTATTTTGTTACATGCATGTTCTGTTTAATAAGACAATATTACCACAAAATGCCAAATCCACAGTTCTTCGTCTTCTGCAGTAACTTGAAACAATACAGTACTTCTGTTAATATCAGATAATATTACCAAATCTAACACCTTACCAGATAATAGAGCAGTTAGTTTAGGGACCAAAGGATCAATGGCAATAAGGGGGGGGAGGAAAAGTGCATATAAATTTGTTTTGTAAAGTCAACTAAATGAAAAATTAATCCCAGAAAGTGTTAATAAATATAATATGGTCTTATGTGCACCAAAGTAATAATACCTGCCTTAGAAGGGTGATCCCTAGGTCCAGATAATCTGGACTGCAGAGTCATGGGATCATAAGTCTCCTGTTTTCCAGACATGATACTTTCAGCCTCCTCTATTCTCCTCCTTGTCTATCAGCTTCTCTGCTACTTTCCTCCTGGGGGACCTAAGACTCTCCACACACCTTTCATCTTAGGTCATGAACTGCTTGTTTGTTCTGACCAGTGATACAGCCACCAAGTAAGAGAACCAAGTTGCTATAAGGCTTGGCAAACCAGTGTGAAATGTTTTAGTCCTTTATTATACAATTGTTGTGGTTTAATTAAGAGAAACAAATAATGATTCATAAATGGATGAAGCACTTTGTTAAATAGAAAAACAATAACAACATTCAGATATTTAAAGCAAATGTAATTTTGTTTTCTATGACTGATCTGATTTTCCTTTGAGATCTTCATCTCTTTGGTAAATGAGAAAACAAAACACTTTTTTCAATTCCTGAACTATAATATCTCATTTCTTCCCTATTAAACTATCTCTTCTGGTTGATTCTGTCTTTCTCAGTTAAGGCTTCTGGATGCCCTCTCTTCCCTCATGCTTTTTGGAGACAAATAAATGAACTTTCTAAGGTTGGCAGAGGTTACAAAGAAGGATGTTCAAAAGCACAATTGTTTTCAGGAAAATATCTCTTAGCCATAGATGTTCTTTTATCCTCTCATCAGGTTTTGTCATCTCTCTCCACAATCTGACAGAGTTTATAGCTTGGGCTCCCTACTTCCCCTTCTTTTCTCCATCACATCTTGCTTCTTCTGAAGGGCTTAGCCTCAAAACAGAATCCATTCCACATACCAGGGAAGGAGCAAAAGATCTAGTCAGACCTCTGGCTCCAGATCCCTCTGTGGAAGCTATAGAGATTTGGAAATTCCCTTTATATTGCAGCAATACTAAAATTTTAAGGCTGTTGTCTTGCTAAGAATAAAAAATACAATTTGCAATGCAAAACTTAGTACTGATGTTCTCTCACTCTTTTCTTGTTTTATTCTCTGATGTAGTAATGCTAATCTTCCTCAAGGCAGAGTAAAGCAATATAAAGGATAATATATTAAAAAGAAACATCATATGAATAGACGTATCAAAATATATTACCATCATTTCATTTATAAATACTGTGGAGAAAAGAAAAAGAAAATATTACATCTTTCCCTAATATTGTTCTGAGTGTCCCTTTCTAACAAGGTCAAAACTTGACAGCCAGGCATTTGAATTTTCCACAAATTTATTCATCTCATCTTGAACTATTCTTGAGACACATGTTAAACACATGTTCCAAACACAAGAGGTTAATCATTGTTTCTCTAAACAACGTTTACTTTTCTGTCTCCATATCTTTGCTCAAGCCTTTATCACTACCTAGAAGGTCCTTCCTTTTTCGTTCATTTGGGCCAACTCAGATCTCATCTCTACCATGAACTCAGGCAATATTGAAAACTCTCTGTCTAGGACTCTTGCATATCTCTATTATATATTGTATCTCCATTATAACAGCTTCTTTTCCTTTTATGAATTAGAGATACTTCTTAAAGGATCTGTCTCCCACACTAAAGTGCATGGCTGCAGGGCAGGAACTGTGAACAATTCACCCCAGTTTCACCCACAATACCCAGCAAGGTGCCTTATATGTATTACATGATATGTGGCTACAGTTATACATATCTGTGATGTTGGGTGAATGCAAATGAAAGGGAGAAAAATGTCTTCTTCTTAGTTATTCCTTGTAAAATTCAAAAGAAGTATGCCTGGCCTTTTGGAACTAAAAGGAACCTAATGTAATAGAAGTCTCACCCACAGTCTGTATAATACAGAGGACTTCACAAATGACAGAGAATTTCTTCAAAAAGAAAAATACTTTTCTATCAACTAACATATTAAGAGAGTCTACTTAGAAAATTTGCTTTAAAATTTCTATGACTTTTGCAAATAGTAATGCATTTTCTGATGCCACTTGGAAAACTACATGAAATTAGGTATTCAGATCTTGATATCCAAATATTGAAATAATATAGATTATTTATTGTAACTTCAGAAGAGTAATTACCGTAATTAAAAGGTCAAGGATAGTAATTCAAAGGAAATCAAAAGTAAAATCTTAACACAGACTAATTTAGTCTAAAGAGTATAGCTTAAAGTATATTAACATTCTTAAAGAGTGGGAAGGCAAGATGAGATACTGTTTTTAGAATATAACTAGGAATAACTTAAGTAGCCAAAACTGGTGTGATGGATTAGTTAGGTAGAAAGTAATGGCAACAAATTTTTGTTGGTTGGATAGGATAAAGGTCGAAAGCATATTCTGAACAGACCACATCATCTTTGAGACATACACCGACATTTATGTTGACATAGTGATAGCCAGAATGACCGAATGGACCCAATGCCCCCCAACCTTCACAGGGCCATGGGTAAAACATACGGAAAGTGAAACAAGAATTGTAAGAAATTTTAAAGAGAAATTAAAAATAGCTCGGTAGTCATACAAGTGTTAAGAACCAATCTTAAATAAATAGCAAACACAATCTCATTACACAAGAAAGGATGTAATACATATTTGTTGTAATACATATTTACCAAAGTTGTAATACATATTTACCATATTGCCCAGGAGCATAGTCCTTATCCATTACTTTACGCCATCTCTCCAAAGCAGCGTATGGAAAATTGTTGTGAGTCAGACCATTTAGTGAGAAATGCTCTCTGACAGCAGTGCCAAGGAACATTTTCTTGATGGATATAATCAGTCACAAAATCCTCTATTCCCACTCTCATGCTTCATCCCATCACTAAATATTATCTGTACTTCTATTATGTGCAAGACTTCATTCTAATTTCCATTTTCCAGACGGTTGAGTCATAGCACCTGTTCTTAAGAAATCACAATCTGGGGCACCTGGGTGGCTCAGTCAGTTAGGCATCCAACTCTTGATTTTGGCTCAGGTCATGGTCTCACAGTTTGTGAGATGGAGTCCCATGTTGCGCTTAGCACTGACAGCACAAAGCCTGCTTGGGATGCTCTCTCCCTCTCTCTCTGACCCTCCCTCCACTCTCAAAATAATTTTGAATAAAGAGAAAAAGAAAACACAATCTACTCTGGGACAAAGAGATACCTCTACTCTAGGAGAAGAAATAAATGCCACCAGAATTTCTTTCAGCGTTTCATAGAAAAGAGATTATCAAATATTCCAGCTCAGTGCTCTGTGCACAATCAATATTGGTCAAATAGATAAATGAATAGATGAATTCATAAATCCAGAAATTTAGCTAAGTTCCATGTAAATACATTAGAGATTTTCAGCCTATATCACATCTGAAGCATAAATTAGCTCTATATTACATACATATATGTACATAAAAATAATGCCTTGCAAGCTTCTGTGAGTAACACTGCTTCTTATGATGCTTGGCCTATCACTAAATGTCTGCAACACACGCCATTTTGTGCAGTTTGATAACATGCCTCCTTAGATTTAATTATTTAAGACTTTTTTTTAATTTTTCAATGTTTATAATTGAGAGACACAGAGAGACAGAGCGTGAGTAGGGGAGGGCAGAGAGAGAGGGAGACACAGAATTCAAAGCAGGCTCCAGGCTCCGAGCTGTCAGCACAGAGCCTGATGCAGGACTCAAACCCACGCACCGTGAGATCATGACCTGAGCCGAAGTCAGACTCCCAACCGACTGAGCCACCTGGGTGCCCCTAATTATTTAAGACTTTAAATGTAATAGTTTCCTCTTTTTTTCTTCAATGATTCTATCTCCGGCTGCCCTCCTATCCTTCTGGCTTCAAGTTTTCCATCTCCTTTGTGGCCTTCTCCTCTAGTATCTGTGCCTTTGTTCTTGCCAGGGTTCTGTCCTTGGCTTTCTATTTTCTCCATTGTACATTTTTCTCTAAGTGATAGCATCTGGCCCCATGGTTTCAGCGACACTCTTGTCCACTTACCATTCCCACATCTAGTTTCCCAGGTCAGATATATGTCCTAAGCTGAGACCCATACATCTACCTGAGTACTGGAAGGCTCTATCTGAATGGCACGACGCATAGACACCTGACACTGAACAAATTCTATAAATACTAGTGCCTAAATATTTTTGGATTCCATAACCTACATATTCTGCTCACTGCTACTCCTTTGCTCAAGTCCTTTATTATTTCTCAAATGGATCTGTTCAATATCACTTATCTGATTATTCTATCTCATGCTTGCTTTCTCACCAATGCACTGGGATCCATTCTCCACACCACTGAGATCGATCTTTAGAAAACTAATCTGATTTCTTTACTTCCCAACTGAAAAGAGTTCAATAATAACTCATAACTGAAAAGATAATTAGCTTGGTGTCTGCTGGCACTTAGGATCTATCCACTAACTACCTTTCTGCCTTCACCTTTGATCATACTTGTTGTTCTCTATAAAACAATTATTAGTGACCTTGCCAGTTTCCAGAATGTCCTCTTTTGTTTCTATATCAGTACAAGTGTTTCTTTTTCCACCCTTTCTCTATCCTTCATCTGATTAATGTAAATACTCATCTCTGAGTTTTCTCTTAGGATACCTCCTTCAGAAAGCCCTCCTTAACCATTGCAGCTTTCTATATACTGCACCAAATGCAGCAGACAGAATGTCATCTGTGATTAATCCTTGTTGTAGGTATGAATGTTTATCTAACATCAATTTAAGGCCTTGAAGGCCTTTTCTTGCTACTGAAAAAACTGACTGCAAAGATGATATAGGTTAAAATGACTGTAGCCATATTTGTTAATGGTTACTGATCTAGGGGCGCCTGGGTGGCTCAGTCGGTTGGTTGAGCATCCAACTCAGCTCAGGTCATGATCTCATGGTTCATGAGTTTGAGCCCCACATCGGACTAGCTGCTGTCATCACAGAGCTGGCTTGGGATCCTCTGTCCTCGTCTCTCTCTGCCCCTCCTCCACTCACGTTCTCTCTCTCAAAATAAATAAACATTAAAAAAAAAAAAGAGTTCCTGATATAAAGTTTCAACCCTAGCTCTCTTAACTACCAATTTGGTGATCTTAAGTAAGTGTCTTCTTTTTTGTTTTGTTTTGTTTTGTTTTGTTTTGTTTTGTTTTGTTTAAACCTCTAAGCTTTTTCCCCTCTAGAGTGGATATAGTTCACTACTTCATTGGCTTTTTATCATATGAAATGAAATATTAAATGTGAATCACTGACTGAATTGCATGGAATTCAATAATTACATATATGCCATGGTAACTAATGAAATTTAATTTCACAGCGCTTTGTGTTAACATTAACCTGCATAGCTCATTTCTGACCTCAGGTATTTTCTTCTACTGACTATGTATACGGATTCATCCGTATACAAGTTGCTGTTGCTAGTTCAGTAATCCCTCCCCTCCCAGTAGCCTGTCCTCTGTAACTATTCATCTTCTCTATGTCCCCTGACCAAGCTTTGAAGCAGGTCATCTCATTTATTGATCAAATCATCTCAAAAGGTGGAATTTTGTCAAAGATTCAAGAAAAAAAAAACACAGTCACTTAAAATTGAATGTCAGATATCACTCCTAAATTTCCTCAACCATTACTCTTGAGTTGGAGTTTCAAAAGTAGAATCACACTAAAGAATGCACCTTGTCTTTTCCCCAGCAGGAGAGGGGAGAGGATATGTGAAATGGCAGCTGTAGCAGCTTTGACTTCCGTAAAGGTCAATTAAATTTAAAGATACAATCAATGTGTTATTTACACGTGATTTGTGTCTTTCCTATAAAATCAATAGTAGAGTTGCATTATCACTCACTTAATTTCTTTTTTTACATGTATTTATTTTTGAGAGACAGAGAGAGACAGAGCATGAGCAGGAGAGGGGCAGACACAGAACCCAAAGCAGACTCCAGGCTCTGAGCTGTCAGCACAGAGCCCAACGCGGGACTTGAACTCACGAACCAAGAGATCATGACCTGAGCTGAAGTCGGATGCTTAACCAACTGAGCCACCCAGGCACCCTGCATTATCACTCACTTAAAGACAAAATGTAATTACTTTTTATCCAATCCCACTAGTCTTTCTTTTCTTTTTCTTCTTCCTCATCTTCTTCTCTTCCTTTTCTTTCCAAAACAGTTCAATCTTAAAGCCACTCAATGTAGGCGATGAAGGTAAATATTTGCACAGGTTTTGGGGGTAGGAAAGAAAGGGAGTCCCCTGAAAAGTAGTGTTCTAAGTCCAAGCAGGGTAAGGAGGGCATTCTTCCCCAACAACAGCCAAGCATAAAGTATCACAACCCAGGAATGTAAAACAGGATTTCACATAGGGAAGAGTCTGGCACAAGAGGCCTAACAAGGTAAGAAGGGTATTTATGCAGAAGGAAGGTGGCAATGGTGATGGCATAAAGGGAGGTTGATCAAATAAGTAATATATTTAAGATAAGAGGATCCTGCTTCCGCATTGCCACAGAAGTCAGTTCAAATATAGAAAGAAAAAACATTAGAATTAACCTTGTTTTAGAATTGGTGGCATCAATGTGAAATAGTAGTCTTCAATAGGTAGATAAAAATGGAGAAATATGGATGTAAATATATGTATCATGTGTATACGTGTATATTATGTGTGCATATGTGTGTTCAAATGCATGCATATATATACTCTAGCTTGTCCACTAAGTGGTATGGGACTAGTGATACTCTTAATAGTCATGAATGTCCATGACGCCCACTCAGATCTTGGCTTCTAAATACTATTCGCCACAGATAGGAAATAGGGCTTGTTGGAGGAAAGGCCAATTTTAGGTCTTAAGGCAATACAAGATGAACACAGAATATCCTTTAGTGCCAGAAACTAAAGAATTGCTCAAAAAACAAATGATGGAAACATGTCAAAAAAACAAAGTAGTAACGTTGAAGGATATTTATTACTCAACTGAGGAAAAATTGTGCTTTTGGCATAAAAATGGATGTAGAAGTCAATGGAACAGATAAAGAGCCCAGAATTAGATGCAAACATACATGGTTGATTGTTTTTCACCAATGATGCAAGAAAATTCAGTGTGGAAAGTATAACCTCTTCAGTCAAGATGCTAAAACAGTTTTGCTATATATATATATATATATATACATACACATATATATATACGTACATATATACATATATATATACATATATATATACACACACATATATATATACGTGTATATATATATGTGTGTGTGTATATATATATATATATATATATATATATATATATATAAACTCAAGTCTTTAAATCTTCACATCATATTTTTAACAATAATAATGGACCATATACTTATGTGTAGGAGCAAAACCTACCAAATTTCTAGAAGAAGACATAGAGTAAACTCTGAGTGAACTTCAGTTTAGTGAAGGTTTTATTAAATACAAAGCAAAGCAGAGTAGTAATCATTTAAAGTTTTTGAAAACTTTGGACTTTAGAAGCAATTTCCTTCAAAATTAGGGAGAGAACTTGAGTCTAGAATATATACAGCATTCTTACAACTTAATAAGAATAAAACATCCCAAATGGAAAAAAAATGTGAACAGATGCTTCACCAGTGAAGATATATGGATGGTAAATGAGTACATGCAAAGATGCTCAACATGATTGTCATCAAGGAGATGCAAATCAAAACCACAAAAAGATAATACTACATACTCACTACAATGTCTAAAACTTTAAATACTGGCCATACTTAAGTATCAGTGAGGTGGTGAAGCAATCATAACTCTTACACACTTCTGGTGGGAATGCAAAATGGTATAGTTTTTTGGAAATGGATAGCACATTTTTAAAAGTCAGTAGGGCCAAGCCATTTCACTCCTAGGTATTTACCCAAGAAAAATGAAAGCATATGTTCATACAAAGATGTGTACACAAATTTTCACAGCAGCCTATTTGTAATAGCCTAAAACTGGAAACAACCCAAATATTCCCTAGAAGGTGAGTAGATAAACAAATTGTGGTATAACCATATAATAGAGTACAGCTCAACAATAAAAAAAAAGAGAAATACCAAAATATCTACTTAAGTTTTTTCATTGGTATCATGCCTTCAACTATAGGCATTTAGTACGCCCCACCCAAAATAATGAATTACAGAGGCAGTTAAATCTCAAAATCATCATGGTGAGTGAAAGAAGACAGGCAAAAAATAAAAGAATACATAATGTATAATTCTATTCACATAAAATTCTAGAAAATATAAACATATCTTTCTATATCTAGTCTATAACATAATAGCCCGTCATCTACAAAAGTGCCATGAAAAGTAAAGAAAGACCAACAAACTGTTCCAGGAATGTGAAGAAGCATGGCAACTAAATGTGAACAGATGAAAGCATGTTTGCTACTAAGGCCTCACTGGGACAATTGGGAAGTTTGAGTGTGGGGTAAGGACCTTGTGGGAACCTCTGACAATACTTGAATGGAATCTGATTAGATGTAGTAATGTGTCAAAATCTATCTCTTGGTTCTGTTTGTATTGAAGTTACATTGAAGAATGTTCTGGTTTGTAGGAAATGCTAAAATATTAGGGGTGACGGAGGCACATATTTGGCCACCTAGTCTCAAATGCTTCAGGAAAAATGAAATTGTTCTTTGCACCATACTTTCAATTTTTCTATAAATTTCAATCGACAGATGGGTAGATAAATATAGATAGGCATAGATAAAAAGATTAAAATTATCAGAATGGGCTAAAATAATAAACAAACAATAATACTTTTTTCTATACAGCTATCTATTGAAATTTATAGAAAAATTACAGGACTTTTTTCAATAACTCCATCTCTTTCATCTTCCTTTCCCTAACAAAATGTCTCACGATCTCCACCCTACCACCACCAAATGTATATACATTTCTCCCTGGAGGAACTCTGCCATCCTCCCCCAGCAAAGGTCTACAACAAGGTGGCCTCAAGATTTAATCTGACACAGAGATGCATTATTGGTCTACAGAATCTGTGCTTGTTTGTTTTCCCCTATGCTTGTTTCATCATCGTATTTTAGAAGCAGACAGTTCACTTTCTAGTTTTACAGGTCCAGAAATGAAGAGAGATTCTGCTCTAGGGTAGATCCCCAGAGTCTTATTTGTATCTGATTAGATGATGATATTTGGGATTAGGGGGTTGATGAGAGCTAGACGAGATTTTGAACTTGAGTTGATGCTGTCATACATGGAGTCTTTGGGGGATGTTGGGATGGAGTGGCTGTATTTCCCATGTGGGATGGATATGAACCTTTGGGGCCAGAGAAGGGACTGGTAGGCTGCAAAATGTACCACACGCCCAGACCCCCTACCCTAGTTCAAAAAGGATATATTTACAGAAAAACTGTAGAAACTATGAATGTTACCTTTTTCAGAAAAAGGGCCTTTTCAACCGTGATTCAATTAAAGGTCTTGAGATAATCCTGAGTTACTGGGTGAGCCCAAATCCACTGATAAGTTTCCTTATCAGATAAAAGGCAGAGGGATATTTGAGGCAGACAAAAGAGGGCAAGACACAGATATAAAGAAAGGGTGTCATGTGAAGACAGAGTTGGAAACTGCAGTGATGTGGTCACAAGCCCAGAAAGCCAGGTCAGCCACCAAAAGCTGAAGAAACAAGTTGTCGCCTTGATTCCTCAGAGGTAGTATAGCCCTAGTGATTTCAGACTTCCTGCACCATGCTGGAGCCTGGATTTATAGGTGGGCAAAACTCACAAAGCCTCTCCCTCAAGGCATTTATACATTAGTGGGGGAGACATATGAGAAATATATCAGTCATCAAATAGTGATATGTGAATTGATGGGAAATAAAGCAGGAAGAAGAATATATAAATGCTGTTTGGGTTGATGCTATTTTTGCTTAAAACTCTTAATTATCCGCAATATCCATTTTCCTGAATGATACAAGGAAACATGGCTACCTGAGTAAAACTATATTCCTCAGCCTCCTTCGTAGCTAGGCCATCTGACAATGTCTTAACCAATGGAATGTGAAGAGAAGCAATGTGTACAGTTTCTAAGATACATACTTAATAAAGGATACCTTTCTTTCCTTTCCCCTTCTTGGTGGAAATGTGAACCAGCCTGAACAGGGACTCTAGGGAATGGTAGAGCCTCCAGATGGAAGGAATCTATGTTCCTGAATATAGATGTTTGGAAGGGGAGGTGACTCCCTGTCTATTTCTGGAATGCTATGCAAGAGATAAGTGCAATTCATTTTTTTTAATCTCAATATTGGGTCTCTTTGTTTCGGCAGCTAAGCCTATAACCTAACAAATAAATATTTTAATTTAGATGGTGAAGGCAGGCCTTTCTGAGCAGAGACCAAGCAGACTAAGGAACCAGAGGTTGTAGAGAGGCAGTATATTATGTTGAGAGTTGTATCTGCCACAGTTTGGGTGGCTTTAAAAGCAAATTTTGAGGTAAAGGTTTGGGTGCAGGTACTTGTTTTGAGAGGTGATCCCAGTAAGCACAGATGAAGGAGTGGAGAAAGAAAGGGGGAAAAAGAGATCAAAGAGATCAAACATGCCAATGAGCAGGTCATGCCTGAGAGCCTTGGGAGCGCCATACCATTCAAAACCCTCTGAGGAACTTTAAGGAACATGTCTCAGAACTTTAAGGAGCATGTCTCCAAGAGATGAGGGACAAGGTATTTTACCCACCATACCCAACGCCCACAGAGAGTTTTCTCTGGAGGCATTAAAGACCTGGCACCTTTAAGCTTTACCCTGCAAACGCTGAGCAAGCCCCCAAACAATAATCAGAGAAAGCTCTCAGGCTGACAAGTATACATACCAGGGGCCTGTGGTGGGAAGCTCTGAGCATGTGGAAACTTACTACTTCCCCCACAGATGAATTCAGAAGTAAGCCAAGGGACCATGTGGCAGGACATTAACAGTCCTATAGCAAGGGGCACCTGGGTGGCTCAGTCAGGTAAGCATCCAATTCGATTTCTGCTCAGGTCATGATCTCAAGGTTCTTGAGTTTGAGCCCCGCATCGGGCTCTGTGCTGACAAGATGGAGGCTGCTTGAAATTCTCTTTCTCCCTCTCTCTGCCCCTCCCCTGTTCATGCTTTCTCTATCTCTCTCAAATTAAATAAATGAAACTTAAAAAAACAAAAACAAAAACTGTCTAATAGCCAAGGTTCAAATTCTGGCTCTTCCACGTACTAGCTGTGTCACCTAGAGTCAGTTGCTTAGCCTCTCTGTGTCTCAGTTTCCTCATCTGTAAAATGGAGATAATTATAGTACTCACCCACTTCAGAGGCTTGTTGTATTATATATTATCAGAGATATGATGCACAATAATTAGAATACTGCTCTTCATATGGTGAGAGTTATTTGTTAGTTTATTTTTGTCTGAGACAAGAAATACATTTATTAATCTAAACCATATTTGGGGCGCCTGGGTGGCTCAGTCAGTTAAACGTCCGACTTCGGCTCAGGTCATGATCTCACAGCTCATGGATTCTAGCCCCGTGTCGGGCTCTGTACTGACAGCTCAGAGCCTGAAGCCTGCTTCAGATTCTGTGTCTCCCTCTCTTTCTGCCCCTACCCTGCTCTGGCTCTCTCTGTCTCAAAAATAAATAAACATTAAAGAAAAATTTAAACCATATTTATTATTGAATCTTCAGTGTTTGTCATGAGCTGAACAATAGTAGTAGGTATTATATAAATGTTTATTTAATGAGTAGGCAAAAAAATTTTTTTTTGACTGCTGCTAGACTTTTTGGATGTATGTAGGTATGTATCAGAGGGAGACCCAGACTGGTCACTTCTCACCCATATCCTCTAAGGACTATCCAGAAGACTTGTATAATATCACCCTAAGATGAAGTCTACAGTGGGGCCAGTGATTAACCTTGCTTCATGAAGGATCTGAAGTATAATTTAATAGAGTTTCACAAGCCTCTTTTCTTGGGTAACTTCCACAGTCTTTTGGGTAATTTTCACATTTCATGGGAGTCTCAGTTCTAAATAAAACTAATGAAATTTCTTGGCAAAATAGAAGAAAATCATGGTCCTGGCCGCTGGTTTTTTAAAGAAACCCTACATGCCAACAGTTGTGCCAGTGGTTAAGAATGGTGCCCCTTGAAACCAAGCTAAACTTGAAAGGTTCCAGAAGATTTCCCCAAGAGACAGAAAGCTGAAGAAAGGCCAGGGAGCTTTTGTTACACCTATGTAACAGAGCACAGAATCCAGATGTAAGTATTGAGATAAGAAAAGATGATACTCTACACGGCCGGCAACTAGAGACACCAGTGGCCCATCGTGGAGGGTAGAGGACACCTAACGGAGATGAGGAAGAAAATGAACACGTATTGAATGTCTAATTAGGCCTCAAAACCTTGCACTTAAAAGTTACAGAAGCAGGGCACCTGGGTAGCTCAGTTGATGAAGCATCCAACTTGGGCTCAGGTCATGATCTCGCAGTTGGTGAGTTTGAGCCCTGCATTGGGCTGTGTGCTGACAGCTCAGAGCCTGAAGCCTGCTTCAGATTCTGCGTCTCTTTCTCTCTCTACCCCTCCTCTTCAAAAATAAATAGAAAACATTTTAAAAAATTAAACAAATAAAGTAAAAGTTGTAGAAGTGTTTTCATCTAATCCTCATGACGCTGTCTTGAATAATATTATGCATTAAGTCATGTTAATCTATCTCACTCCCAAATCCATGCTCTTTGCAGGCAATTTTAAAGGAGGGAGGGTGTCATATGGTCCTTAAGTATGAGCTGTGAACTACACCCAGAATGCTATGAACAAACTACTGAAGAACTTGCAAAAGTGCATGAAAATGAGAAAAGCCTTATAACTCTATGGCTGCCAGATCTTGGTCATTTCATAAACTCAAAAGCAAGGCCAGAAACATCAGTGGGCTTCATCCCTCTACAAGTATCTTCATAGTGAGGGTAAAGCTTCAGAACATTCCACAAAACAGAGAAAATCATAATAATGTCTTACCAGATGTCCAGGTCAATTTCAGATTCCAGAAACGGCACGAGAGGTCCTGCGATGTGACACTATTAGAACTCAAGTTCTCCAGAAAGGTGAGGTGGTAAAAACTTTGAAGCCAGCATTAATTTCATGGGAAATAATGGTCGTGAGCATTTACTCCACTTTCGTTTGGTTCAGCTTTGCACTGAAAGTACTTCAACAAAGAATCCGTATGAGCCACAAAAGAAACAGATTTTGAATTTAGGTAGACTGCACCATATAGATAAGCATCTCGGTTTTGTTTTGTTCTGCTTTGCCTTTTGCCTTTTCGGTCAAAGGGTTTCAGTTTGTTTCCGTTTTTTGTTATCATGGTTTTTGGAGGCGGTGCTTAGATAGTTGTTTGTTTTGACTATTTTCCACCACTGGGAAATACAAATAGGTTAAGGAAGTGAGATCAAGGTTTAAAGCTCTGTTAAAATTTCTTCAGAGATGCTGGAGAAGAGAGAAGTGCCAGGGTTTGGAGCGTGCAACTGCATCCAATAACAATATCTCAATTGTCTCAGCAAGCACAAAGGAGCAAGGGGCAGTGCTTTCCTTTCAGATACTTGGTCTGCAAAACTTCTTTGGGCGGGTTTTCTTTGTATTTTCAGGCAATAAATTTCCTGATGACATAAACCTCGTCATCTTGTTTCACGTTGTGGAAACGCCAGGCCAGCCTCATGTGTTGTTGAATTAGGGAGAAAAAAAAATATTATTTGGATTTCTATTGACAACAACAAAAAGTTTTGATTGGATTGAGCTATATAAAATTACTGATACTGAGCTATTTTTTTTCAAAGCTTCAGAGCTGTATTTTTTTTTTACAGCTTCCAAGTTGCAATTTCCTATGACTCAGAATATTGAATCAATTTCCTATGAATCAATTTCCTATGATTAAAAGTATTCCTGATGCTTTTACTGGGAATAAGTGATTCCCCACTAATATTTCTATAGCTCAGTAAGATTTTGGAGTATACTCTTGATTACAAAAGATAAAATACAATTATGGTATGAGAGATTATCATCTAAATTTTTGGAAATGGTAGTATTTGTAAAGCATAACAGAGTATTCTAGGCATATTTTATTAATTTCTGTTGTTTATATAGCAAGTATTATTAACCATCTACTGTAATATGGTGTTTTTAAAATATAGGGCCTAGAGTCAAAATTCATGGATTCCAATCCTGGTTTCCCCACTTTTTTTAAAAAATTTTTTGCATGTTTATTTTTGAGAGAAAGAAAGACAGAGCATTAGCGGAGGAGGGGCAGAGAAAGAGGGAGACACAGAATCTGAAGCAGGCTCCAGGCTCTGAGGTGTCAGCATAGTGCCCAACAGGGGGCTCAAACTCACGAACTGCGAGATCATGGCCTGAGCTGAAGTCGAATGCTTAACCAACTGAGCCACCCAGGTGCCCCATGGTTTCCCCACATTTAGAGTCTCCACACATGAAGACACTTAGGTCTTCATGTCAAACGTTCTTTTTCTATAAATGGGGGCCACAATGAAGACATCTGACTCATTGAATAGTATGAATTGAGTAAAATAACTGCACCTTACAGTACCTGGCTCATAACCACCACTCCGCAACTGTGGGCAAAACAGGTAACCCTGTTATCATGGAGCTTACAGCCTAATAAGGGAGACACAGACACAGATTATCACAACTGTCAAAAATGTGATGAAGGAGAAGTGCATGTTCCTGTACAGGTATAAAATTACTCTGTGGCAAGCAGGCAAAACTTCCTTTGGAAAAAGAGAATTCAGCCGAGGTCTGAAGGATAAACACTAATAAATCAGGCGCAGGTTTGATGGAAAGCGTTCAAGGCAGAAGAAAACCCATGCCCTGTATTTTGAGAGGCCGTGACATTTGGGGGAACTCGTTTCAGGGCTGCAAGGCAGTACCACCAACCCTCTGCAGGTGAGGAGGCAGTGGGGGCTCCACCACGAGGGTCTTTTAAACCATGTAAATTCCTTTAAATAGAGGAGTGAAGTCATTGCCTGAGTATGCTGCATAACAGGAACCTTCTTCTTTGTAAAGTGTCTGGTGTGACTTATTTGTTTTGTGGCATGTATTAAAAATAATTTGATGTGCCTTGGCTTCCCCACCATAGTTACAGTTATTTTTAAATGAGGTATATGGAGACAGAGTATTTTCTTTGGTCCAGTTTCTCCCTTTTAAATATACCTACAACTTCCAAAGGTAGCTAAAATGTGAGGTTTGAGGGCACAATCCTCTGAGTTGCCAAATGTTTCTGGGACCTCTGCACCAACTACAAGTTTGAGGGGATTTCTAAAATCACTGTCAGGTTTGGTGATTCATTAGAAAGACTCACAGGACTCAGAGCTAATATACACGTGCCTATGGTTTATTACAGGGAAAGAATAAATTAAAGTCAGCCAATAACGCATAGGACAGAGCCTGGTAAAGTTCCAAATGTGAAGCTTCTGTTGTCTTCAGAATGCATTTCACTTCCAACCCTGACATGCGACAATATGCACTCACTAGTGCCAACCAGGAAGCTCACCCAAGCTTTGGTGTCCACAACTTTATGGGGACTTCATTAAGTGGACATGATTGATTGATTACCCATGCAGTCGCACTCAGTTCCTAGTCCCCTACTGCCCAGAAGTTGGGTTGATACCATGTAGCCCAAGGGGCCCACCGTGAGTCACCTCCATAGCATAAAGTATCAGATGTGGTCCATAATAACAAAGATACTCCTATCATCTAAGAAATCCAAAAAGTTTAGAAGGTCCCTCCCAGTGGCTAGGGACAAAGCCCAGAGCTTTCCTTTGGCCAAACCAAATGATATCCTATAAAGGCTACCTCTGGCCTTTGGCCAAGTCTGTCTTATAGCAAAACAATCATATTTACCTGCAACTACATTTAGTATAGCTTGTATATGGTAGAGACAGTACTATCATATGAATGTGCCTCACATTTGGAGGAGCCAGTATGGAGAAGGGACAGGTTTAAAGAAAAAACTAATCCATCCTAAGGGTGACTGGGTGGCTTCATCAGTTGAGTGTCCAGCTTTGGTTCAGGTCATGAACTCACAGTTCATGAGTTCAAACCCCACATCGGGCTCTGTGCTGGCATCTCAGAGCCTGGAGTCTGATTTGGATTCTGTCTCTCTCTCTCTCTCTCCCTCTCTCTCTCTCTCTCTCTCTCTGCCCCTTCTGCACTCACACTCTGTGTCTCTCTCTCAAAAATAAACATTAAATTTTTTTTAGGAAAAAACTAATCCATCCTATAAAGTCATTACATATATTACATTTATATTTTTACTCCTTGATTTACCATTATGTGTACTTTAGAGTAAACTTATGCAATGTTATTTAGCATAGAGATTATCTGATGATTGGCTAAATTCAGTTCTTCCTTAAGCCAATCATTTTCCATCAGTGTTATGGTTTGAGGAGGCTTTAATTCTTTTTCCCAAATTGATCATCAATATCAACATTATAACCTTAACAACAAGGCCAGTGTCATACCCTATCACACTATGGCAGCAGATGTGATATAATATTCTTAATATACAAGAATGTATATTCTTATATATAGGATTCTTAATGTATAAGAATCAAAACATACTGGCACATCACCAGAGTCCCACTCAGTCATTAACAGTATAGTCCGTCATCATATTGTCTAACCAAAATGGCTGCCAGAGTGATGCCACTCAGCTTTGTAGGTTTCCTGTCAATGCTGTCAGGTTGCAAAAGCAGAAGTGGCCTTCACCCACTGGTGTAATTGAGCATTGACACCATATCATCTCTTGTTCTTAGCCTTTCTCAAAGTAGTAATGTAGTATTTATTTCCCCCCTTATAAAACCGATTTATGCCCTCCCATAGCCTCAGCTACTATTTTCCCTAGCTTCATTAACTGCCTAGTTTTACCCAAACATTTTCACCTTTGGAAGAGACGGCAGGTTTGGCTGTTGAGCAGGTCCAGATTGCCAGTAGTAATACTGGTCCAGCAAGCATTCCCTGCAATGCACTCCCATTATACAGGGTAGGATTACACAGTACATAGCTAGTGGGCTCTCGGACACTAAGCAACTCGTGTGTTACATTTCCCACCAACCCCAATTATGCCAGATGGGGTAAAGGCATAATCCAAACTATCAGGCCCTTAGGAATTCTGACATAAAAGTTTAAAGATATAGGTACAGTGTTTTTTTGTTTGTTTGTTTGTTTGAGGATTATCTCTGCTTTTCGGGCACCAATAGTCACAGGCCTGGTCCTAGGACCACTGCATTAGGTAAGAAAAAAGTTGAGGTGATGTGAGCAAAAAAGAAACAGTGTAGTCATAACAGCATCCTCCCCCCATGGGAAGAATTATACAGTCATACCAGAATACTTCCCCACTTCCTTCTTCTCAGATTACTCAGAAAAGCAGGGGAATCTATCTGATAGAGATCCTTCCTTGGCCTCCCCTCATGTTGAGTGTGAGAACACACTCATGAAGGTGCAGAAGCCAACTACTCTTGCTTTTATCTACCCATTTTAAACAACAACTATTCCTATTGCCTGTTCTAATTCTATATCTAGCCACTGCTCTGGGGACACAAGCTTTCTGCCCATTGTTGGACATAGAAGCTATGAAGTGTGGTTCTTGGTCTGATGCAATGTGACTTGACAGTCCAAACTGATGTTTCACAAGACCATCCTCAATGTCCGTAATTTGCCAGAAGGACTCCTAGAAGTCTCTGAAAACTATTATATATACATTTATGGTTTATTACAAGGAAATGATACATTAAAATCAGCCAAGGCAAAACACAGAGCAGATTCTGGGAGGGTTCCAAACCCAAGACTTCCATTTTCCACCTGGCATCAATGTGTGACAGTACCTGTGGAGGCTTGACAACCCAGGGAGCTCATCTTAACTTCTGTGCCTAGACTTTTTACTGAAGTTTCATTACTTGGGCCTGACTGGATGATTGCCCACAAAGCTGCGCGCGAGTCTCCAGCCCTTACTCTCAGAGCTCAGGCTGATAACACAGGGCTGAGGCCCACCATAAGTCACCATAATTAGCATAAAGTCTCAGATATGGTCAGAGGGATCCACCTGTCATCTCGCTAGCATAAACTGGCAGATGTGGTTCCAAAGGCCTACCATGAATAACAGAGGTACTCCTATCACTGAGGGTACTTCCAAGAGTTTGGAGATTACCTCCCTGGAGCCAAGGATAAGGCTGGATCTCTCTTTCTGCAAGGCCAAATTCTTTACTACAAAATATATCATTTTGAAATGGGTAATGCATAGAATTTCACTTTTGAAGTTGTACTTCTCTGAAATTTACTTTTTTTTTCCTTTAGCCCTCTATGGAACATAGATGCAGTTTTCAGGTGGAAATGTGACATGCTGCTAGCTGACCATGATATATCCATTCTGCCCCTCCCCTTATTAATAGATTAGGAAATAATGGAAATAAAATACAAATACACTTAAAAGAACAAAGCTAAAATACATTACTATTTCTTTGAGAAAACTATCACAAGATTGATGAAGAAGAAGGAGAGGAAGATGGAGTGGGCGGTGAGGAGAGATGAGGGTGCTTAAAGAATTACCATTAGAAATATTGGAGAGCATAACGGATGCGAAAACTTAAACAGAAAATAGAGAGAGGGGTGCCTGGGTCGCTCCGTCAGTTGAGCATCCAACTCTTGATCTCGGTTCAGGTCATGATCCCAGGGTCATGAGATCAAGTCCTGTGACGGGCTCCACACACTGAGCGTGGAGCCTGCTTAAGATATTCTCTCTCTCTCTCTCTCTCTCTCTCTCTCTCTCTCTCTCTCTCTCTCTCTCTCTTTCCCTCTGTCCCTCTCCCCTGTTCACTCTCTCTCTCTCTAAAATAAAAAAATAAAAAATATAATGGAGCACCTGGCTGGCTCAGTAGGTTAAGCATCTGACTCGACTTCAGCTCAGGTCATGACCTCACAGTTCTTTTGTTGGAGCCCCTCATAGGACTCTTCGCTGACATCAGGAGCCTGCTTGGAATTCTCTGTCTCCCTCTCTCTCTGCACCCCCCCCCACTCATGCACTCTCCCTCTCCCTCTCTCTCAAAAATAAATAAATAAACATTTTTAAAAATTTAGAAAATAGAGGGATATTATAAACAACTTTATGCCAATAAATTTGAATATTTACATAGTTGGTCAAATTCCTCAAAACCAAATTAAAAAGAGAAACATTAGAGTCCCATTAATAACAAAGTGTTTGAATTTCTAGTAAAAGATCTCACAAACCAAAATCAAAAGATATGGCTTTTCCAGCAAGTTCTATCACTATCACTCAAGACAAACAACAATAACAAAACCTTTAGTCTTACACATTCTACTCCAAAGTGTGTGTGTGTGTGTGTGTGTGTGTGTGTGTGTGTGTGTATCACTAAAGCCCAGATTCAAAGAGATGGGGATTAGACTCCACTTCATGTGGAAGTCATAGCAAGGAATTTGTAGCTCATCTTTAATCTGCCACAAAGTGTTTTTCTAAAATATTGTGATAAGGAGGAGCATGTCAAAACCCAGCAAAGCAGAAGTGTGCCTACATACGTTAGTAGCAATTTAAACCTGTAGTAGAACTTATTTTATTAGTGATGTTTTAAAACAGAGTATTCAAACAAATGAAGTGGCTAATGCTGTATGAATCATGGAGGATAAGGAGCCAAACTAAATATGTATTAGAGGGAATGAACGCTATCACAGTACATGTCTTAACTTGTATTCACACAAATTGATTCTTTCTGCACTCTGCAACCTTTGCCTTTGGTACATTTATGGAATGTAGCAATTTGTTTTTATGAAGAATGTATGTATTTCCACTTAAGTATGCTTTCTATATATGTGTTCATATTCAATACAGTAACACAAATTCTTCTCATCTGTTATAGACACTGTCTTGCTTACAGGGGCATTCAGTATTTGCTGAAGTTCAAGAAAGAAAAGATGAGCATAAAAATCTGAGAAGACAGTGATCCGCTTTGTAATTTAAAGGAAACAATTCTGTCAAACAGTTATAATGTTCAGGAATTAGCTCACCTAAGCTCACCCAAGACCTTATAAGGGCTCTTTGCCAGTTTCCTTTCTTGTTTCTGTAGTACTTGATCTCAGTGAATCGTTCACAACCTCTGTCTACTATATTAGTTTCATCTGCTATAATAAATCAATTTTGCAAAAAAAAAAATTAGTAGAAACTTTTTGCCTCAAATTCAGCTTTTAGTTCATACTAGGGTGTGTATGTGACTTTTGTTACCTCTGATATAGGGGGACTCAGCAGGTCAAAACTTAGAGGGACAGAATTCTAGTATGACATTTTTATCAATAACTGTGAAAGTCTTTTATCTATAAGCTTGATGGATTATTCCTCATTTTTGAAATATTACTTTAAGAGAGTTTCTGGGGAGAATGGATTACAAGTATACAAGTAAGCCTTCTCCTATATTAGCAACTGTCTCAGATTTTATGGTACTTTTTTCCTTCTGCAATCTTTCATACACCCATTCAAGAAATTTTAATTGAACTCTTACAATGTTCCTAACACCATGGTAGGCATTGAAGGTCAAATTGTAACTAGAAAATGTCACCAGACAAAATACAGGATTTCCAGTTAAATTTGAATTTTAGATCAGCAGCATACTTATACTAAATATTATTGTTCACCTTAAATTTCAATGTGATTGGGTGTCCTGTAATCTATTTTATTTTTATTTTATTTTATTTTATTTTATTTTATTTTATTTTATTTTATTTTATTTTATTTTATCTTATTTTATTTATCTTGCATGCATGTTAAATATGACAGCCCTAGTAAAAAAATATTATACCTGATCTGTTATAATTTGAAGTCCAGTAGGCAAGGCAGATACTAATCACTGATTTGGCATGTAAATGAAAAAATATAACTGCGACAAGTGTTACCAAGGACAAACACAGAGCTATAAAAGGAAAAAATAATCAGGAGAAAATCCTGGTTGGGAAGGTGACATCAGGGAAGACTTTCAAGTTAAAACTTGATAAATGGAAGTGCAAGTGACAACGGGCCTGGGGTACTACAGGGAAGGAAACAGAGATGCCCTAACACTGTTACTTTTATTTTTTATGCTATTTATATATTTTTCCCTCTAATTTTTTATTTAATTTTTATGTAGTTAATGTACAGTGCAATATTGGTCCCTGAAGTAGAACCCAGTGATTCATCACTTATGTATAAACCCAGTACTCATCTCAGCAAGTGCCCTCTTAAATGCCCATCATCCATCTTGCCCATCTCCCACCAACCTCCCCTCCCTCAACCCTCAGTTTGTTCTCTACTGTTAAGAGTCTCTTAGGGTTTGCTTCCCCCCCCCCTCTTTTTTCTCCCTTCCCATATGTTTATCTTTTTTCTTTCCTTAATTCCACATATGAGTGAAATCGTATGGTATTTAGGGACACCTGGGTGGCTCAGTCAGTTGAGTATCCAACTCTTGGTTTCGGCTCATGCCTCAGGAGTTTGAGCCCCATACTAGGCTCTCTGCCAGTCAGCTTCAGGATCCTCTGTCTCCCTCTCTCTCTAACCCTCCCCCACTCTCTCCCTCTCTGTTGAAAATAAACAAATATTTTTTTAATTAAAAAAAAGGAATCATACAGTATGTATCTTTCTCTGACTTATTTCACTTAGCATAATACACTCTAGCTCCATCCACATCATTGCAAATGGCAAGATTTCATTCTTTTTGATTGCTGAGTAATATTCCACTGTATATAGACACCACATCTTTATTCATTCATCAGTCAATGGACACTTAGGCTCTCTCCATAGTTTGGCTGTTGTTGATAATGCTGCTATATACATTGGGGTGCGTGTACCCTTTCAATCTCTCTGTATCCTTACTTTTAAATGGCAATTTTATACTACAGGGAGATGTGTCTAACTAAAATGGTATAAGCAGTAGAAAGCCTGACTGCTCACCATGATGCAGAACACTTCAGAAAGAAAGCATTGTTTCAGGGGCTAACCAGTGTGTCTGTCTTTTTCATTTGGCATCTCACTGATGATGCAACCAGAGGCTGCAAGTTTTAGCTTCGTTCATAAAGTGCCACAGGAGGGTTCAATACTCAATTCCAAACACTATGGACATTTTCTGGGATAAGAGAAGAAAAGTTGCTTGTTCCATCAGGCTTCTGGCCTTTGCTCCTGCCAGACATGAGAGGGAACATGCCTGGTGGGAAAGACTCAAGTCCATGATGCACTCACCAGGGAGTTGCCAGACAAGACTGTCTCAAGTGACCACACCCTACAGTACCTGTGGCAGGATTCAGGCTCTCCAACTTTCCCAACTGCCCAGTTTGTGATCCCTCTCCCCTTTCCAAGTTTCCTTATGAATGCAATGTAAGAAATGGTCTTGGATAGTTTGGGTTGATTATTGAGGCTTGAATATAATCATTGTTCTTCCTCCTCTTCTTCTTCCTCCCCTCCTCCTCCTCCTTCTTCTTCTTCTTCATCACCATCATCATCTTCTTCATCATCATCACCATCATGAGAATAGTTCTGCCTCAGGTTTATATATTTATTCCCATATGTTTCATCTCTTTTAATTATCTTCTTTATCTTTATGATGTGTGCCAAATAAAAAGAGGAGTGACTTATACCAATTTTTATGGATGTAGGAACCTGAGCATACTCTCTCCAGATGAGTTACCTATGTCCTTTCTCTGACACAGCCCACAGCAGGATGGAGTGTTGATCTAGCCTCCTAGCTGTAGCGCTGTATCAAACTGAAAAGAAGTGCAAAGCACAAAAATTGACTGACAAAAAAATAATTATGTTGAAAAATAGTCATTTAAATAATATTAAATCACAAAACTGGTGGACAATTAGATAAAACTTATTAAAAATACACTGACATACAACTATGTCAGAAATGCCACCTGTTAAATTGTAAAATGATTTGATTTCATGATTTTATTATTATGACAAATAGCACATTATCATTGGCTATAGCATTTTAGATCCCCAAAGTGGCATATGCTCTAAATGCCACTAATAAGTTATATATATTAGAAATCTGCAAATGTGGGAAGATTTAAGCTTTTCTCTAAAATTATAAAGTATTTTTTAATTATAATAGAGTAGTGTATCTCTTAAAAACCAGTGCCTGTAGGGAAAAATTGAAGAAATCTGCAATTTTAATATCTCAACCTCCTTGTATATATGGCACTTTGTTTTCTGAATAACAATATTTTTCATAATGATGTCTATATCTTACTTTATAGTAATTTAATGTACATCTTAGTCTAAAGGGTGCAAATATCAAGTATATAAAAGATGTATGGGTTTAATAGTTATGTAATGCTAGATTTCTTTAAAGCAAAGTTTCTGTAGTCTGGTTTCTCTTCCAATCACATAAATCTTTCACCTTTTAAAAGCAAAGGCTTTGGGGCACCTGGGTGTCTCAGTCACTTGGGTGTCCAACTCTCGATCTCAGCTTAGGTCTTGATCTTAGGGTCTTGAATTCAGGTCCTGAATTCTGCATAGAGCCATACACCCCCCCCACACACACACACACAAAGCAAAGGCTGTATTTTCTAGGAAATTTTTAGAAAACAGGATACAGTATTGTTTTTTGAAAGGCCAGCTTTTGTTTATTCAACTAAAAGCTAAAGAATTCCTTTCTTATTACTAGAAACTCAGTTATTGAGATCCTGCCTTCATGTATAGGCTTCTTTTTTATTTCTGTGAAAATGGACAGGTAAATCTCAGAAAAGAATGATTGTTTCCAGATCAGACATCAAAAATGATTTTCCTTTTTTTTCCCCTTTAAAACCACATGTGTTCTTTGGTACTGCCTTGAATACTACAGAGCAGAAGGGACTCCTGATCCCCCTCAGTCTCTCTCTATGGTCTAGGCCACAGGGAAGTTTTTATCTGTACCAGGGAAGTTTTCAAATATAAGCCGTTCCCCCAAAAGCAGTGGCATTAGGAATTGCAGGGCAGAGGTTTATCTCCCAGATGTACCACACCACTTGTAGGGCTTTTTTTGATCCGCTTATAAAATATGCCCACCAGATTTGAAATTAATTACTTCAACCTTGAGGATCCTTTTTATGGTGAATACACCTGTGACTCATGAGAATGTACTGTTATCAGATGGACTGGATTTTAAAAAGAAAGAAAGAAACATAATATTTTAGAACTACTACACACTATCTTTCAAGTCTTTAGGAGCATGATGTGAAAGATGAAGGGCACCCGAGCCCAAACTTTGTGCCAAACTCCTGGATGCCAGCAGCTATAGAAGCAGTTCTATTAAATCTTTACCACAATCCTGTAATGTTGATATATCGGTTCCATTTTACTAAAACTCAGAGAGATAGTGTAAGATAGGATCTTCCAGCTAAGTCAAAAAGAAGGCTTTAGCATGTTTTCCTATTGCTCACAGGGCCTATCAGACATATTTCAGACAGAAATATGGAGGAGCATTTAGTTGAGATGAATGGTGAAAAGTCCTTGGAAGTAAAAGCTGACCTGATGGCAGCCTTCTGGGTTGAGGCACATAAAATGGATACTTAAAATGATAGCAGTAGTTAAGAAATGTGCCTGGGACACCTGGGTGGTTCAGTCAGCTAACGTCTGACTTCAGCTCAGGTCATGATCTTGTGGTTTGTGAGTTCGAGCCCCACCTCAGGCTCCATGCTGACAGCTTGGAGCCTGGAGCCTGCTTCAGATTCTGTCTCTCTCTCTCTCTCTCTCTCTCTCTCTCTCTCTGCCCCTTCCCTGCTCACACTCTGTCTCTCTCTCTTTCTCAAGAATAAATAAGCATTGAAGAGAAAAAAAAGAGATGCCCAAAGCAGGAAATTTTGAAGGAATTTGAGAAAACACACCCTATCCTCCTTCTTCCTTTACCCAAGTCAATCCTAACACACACGCCAACCACCAAACGTTGAACTGAAAGATGACTGGGTGGTACCAAAGCAAAAATCCACCTACTTCCCAAATTTATGTAGAGCCAGTGCTGTGAGTGCTATTGAACTCTGACTTATGTGGATTTCATCACTGCTGGCTTTCCCAAACCCTGCTAACTTTGTTGTTTTCATATGCTTTCAATTCCCAAATGTCTGAGGACTCAAAAATGTCCTCTTGTGATTTGTCCTGTTTGCTATTTGGTTTTTCACTGCTGTTGTTGCTTCATTTGAATATTTTCTCCAGGAGTCTTAGCAAAGTTGTTTTTTTATTCTCCTTTTTGTGTTACTCATGCGGAAAGATCGTCTAAATTACATTTTAGTGCAGACTCACTGTTGACTCTTTATAATAATTACATTCTCAGCAATCAGCGGTAGTATCACATTTCGAGCACCTTAGAATTATTTCCCTTGTCATGATTCGAATGCATTTTTCAGACTCTTATCTAAAATTAAACCACTTTCATGATGTTATGGTCTTGGAATCTGTCATAGTTAGCACTACCTTTTCCCTTTCTATCATTTAAACTTAATGGAAAGAACTTGCAGAGAGAGTGACTAGATTGTGAATAATTAGTTCTTTATAGGATTTATTGTCATCTGGGAAGAATACTATGTTAGATGTTCTTACGAATCCACATGGGATTCGTAAATTCCCCACATGGGAATCTTACATAATCTACATGGGATTACGGAAGTAACAACACTTCTGAGTTCCAATTTTGTTTTACCTGAAAGGAGTAAATTTGTTCTTGCAATGTTTTAAGCATCCATGACTGGTGTCTCAGTTTTTCCTACATTCCTAATAATTGTCATTATTCCCAATTATATTCAGAGGACCTAGAACAAAAAAAGGTGGCTCTTGACAGAACATCAACTGGCGTTCAATAAGGATATTTTGAAATATTAACTCCTGCAATGGGACAGAACCTATTGTAACGCTATACATTGGTGTCTGAAATCCTTCTTTATACCAGTCCTGCAGGTCACGAACAGTAGAGGCCTCTCACACGCAAACATCTGCTCAGCTAACTTAGTTTTTGTTCTCCTTTCTTCAACTCACATGGACTTAGTAGGAATTTGCCGAGTTACACATCACCTCACAAATAGAGTTATGTATCTTTGTAGCAACACTGAAGAAACTAGGAGAACATATGAAATAGATTCTATCAAGAAAGGTACTTTGTAATTATGCAGTGTTATAATATGTCCTACACCCCAAACATCTGAACACATTCTAAGGTTGTAAGATGTGCATTTCTTCTCTGTGTAGGATACTGCCATTCACACTATAATAGTAATCCTGTAAATATTAATGTTTATTCTATTGTATTGACTGTTACCTTCATCATGGTTGTCTTTTCACTCTGAGGAAAAAAAAAAAACCAAATTAGCCAAATAGATATTGCCATTTCACATAAAATCACGGTTTTAAAGTGGCTCAAGCATAGAAAGGTATTATTTATAAAACTTCTGATTTGTTCAAATGGATGGATCCCAAATTATAAAACTAGTCATGCAAATAGCACCCAATGAATATTCTGTGGCTCAACAAGAGTGTGACTTGAGTGTTTAAAGAATTAAAATAAAACAGTGCTCTCTGTTACATTTCTGTATCTGTTGGATTTAGTTTTTGCCAAATGTATCTAACAGAGGCAATTCTTGTGTTTTCTTGGTTTAGTGACTTAAATAAAGAAAGAAGTGGAAGTGGTGGGAGACGAGGACAGTATTGTAGAGGAAGCTTGAAACCTAATGGATAGAAAAATAATGGTCTTCGAAAATCATGCTCAAGGCCAGTAATTTTTTTTTTATTGTGAAGGAAAGAAGTAACTTCAGTCCAGTTTCATATAGTTTTCTAAATATTTCCATGATATAGTTGGTTTTGTTGGAATTATTTTGTTCTTTTGTTTTGAGGGAGCTAAGGTGTTTGTTTGTTTGTTTGTTTGAGCCTAGGATTATATGCTGAATCTCCATGATGGTCAACCATGAGATTGGGAGAGCCATATCCAGAGCAATCTGGTTTTTATCTAATTTGCCTATTTGCTAACAGACTACCTAGACACTGAAGTTTAGCCTTGTTCCAAGGATGCAAATAGGAATCATTCTTAGCTTTAAAATTACATCTTGATGTTATGTCATGCCAGAGGTGAACAAACTGCCAATTGTCAAAGAGATTAAAAACTTTTAGCTAAAAATAACTATTAATCATTCCAGTGTAGAAAATGATTGGATATTGAAATATACAATTATGAGGGAACCTCAAAAACACTCCAATCAGCCCACTAAAACAGACCATTATTCCCAATGTCTCCATGCCTGTCATTGCTGCTAACATTTCTCCAGTGAGCCAGGCTCACACCAGTAAGGGTTAATTCCATTCATTGTTCAGCTTCAGAAATCATCAAGCACCTTTTTTACAACTGTTTCTGAACTAGCCTGATCTTTATCACCTTCCTCATGGCACTTTAGTTGGCTAATTCTGGGGCGCCTGGGTGGCTCAGGTGGTTAAGCATCCAACTTCAGCTCAGGTCATGACCTCACGGTTCCTGAGTTTGAGCCCCACATTGGGTCCCTGCTGTCAGCGCAGAGCCTGCCTCAGACCCTCTGTCCCTCCCTCTCTCTGCCCCAACCCCCCTCTAAAAAACAAATAAACATTAAAAAAAATAGGCTAGGGGCACCTGGTGGTTGAGTCAGGTAAGCGTCTGACTCTTGATTTCGGTTCAGGTCATGATCTCATTGTTCGTGGGATCGAGCCGTGCATCAAGCTCTGGGCTGACAGCATGGAGCCTGCTTGAGATTTTCTCTCTCCGTCTCTCTCTGCCTCTCTCCCACTCATGCACATGCACTCTCTCTCTCTAAATAAATAAACTTTTTAAAAGTATTTAAAAATTTTTTTCAAAAGGCTAATTGTGTTCCCTGCATATATTCTTTTTCACCAAAGGGAAAAATATTGCTATGTTGCTTAATGATGCTACATTGATATATATATATATATATATATATATATATATATATACATATATATTATGCAAATATATATATATATACATATATATATACACACACATATATATTATGCAAATATAGAAAGTATATGGCTTGAAATCTTAATGGAGTCCTCAGTCCAGTGTTCAATCCATTTTATCTCTCTTAGACCATCTGTCAAGATCCTTATGGTTGTGGTCACATCTCCTCAGGTTATAGTTGTTTGCTCTCTGCTTCCTTTCTCTGCTCTTGTTCTCATCTACTATACACCTTAGAATGTTCAGCTTCTCTCTTTACATGTAAATTCTAAAATACTAAGGCTCAAGTGGAATTAAACTTCTCTGAAGCCTTCTCCAGAAATTTATACTCAAGTATCTTGTATGTTTTGTCAGAATTTCCAGAACATTTTATGAAACGCCCAACATCTATATACCTGTTTTCTATTAGTTTCCTGTATGTAAGTTAAATTAGGGATAAATTGATACTTTTATTTTTCTCTTCCCCCACAAATCTGTTGTTTAAACTACAGGTCATGACTCACTTGGTTTATAAAATCAACTTAGTTCATTGACAATCCTCTTCAAAAAATGAAATAGATGAGGTGTGCATGGGTGGCTCAGTTGGTTGAGCGTCCCACACTTGGTTTCAGCTCAGGTCATGATCTCACAGTTTGTGGATTTGAGCTCTGTGTCAGTCTCTGAACTGATAATGTAGAGCCTGCTTGGAATTCTCTCTGTCCCTCTCTGCCCCTCCCATGCTCATGCATGCTCTCTCTCTTTCAAAGATAAATAAATAAACTTTATTAAAAAATAAAATAGATTAGAATAGAAAATAGGAGAATGGTGCCCAGAGTAAGGAGGAGTATTGATTGGCAACTCTTTTGTTTTAGATAGATAACCAGAGAAAGATAGCAAGATAGACAGTTGTATTTTGCATCCTAATGTAAAATTGTGTTGTTTTTTTTTTTTTACTGTGGATCATGGTCATACATTTTTCTGTAATTTATCAAAATCATGTTTATACTCCTTCATAAGTAGAGTTATTTATTCATTCATTCAACATGTTAAGTACACCAGAAGTATTAAAAAATAATAACATTGTCTCTCTCTTTGAGGGCCTAGCATTCTCTTAAGAGAAATTGGTAGGTATACAAACAATTTTAGTATGATGTACATGATGTCTAGATACAAAGTACAGATAATTCTCTGGGAACATAGAGGAGGAAGTAATAGCAAGTCTTTAAGAGTCTCTCGTTGACTCACATTCTTCATTCTTCTGATGAGAAATCAGCCTGCTAAGTTTTTTTTAATTTTTTTTAACATTTATTTATTCCTGAGAGACAGAGCATGAGCTGGAAAGGGGCAGAGAGAGAGGGAGACACAGAATCCGAAACAGGCTCCAGGCTCCGAACTGACAGCACAGAGCCCAACGCGGGGCTCAAACTCACAAACTGTGAGATCATGACCTGAGCCGAAGTCAGACACTCAACCGACTGAGCCACCCAGGCCCCAGCCTCCTAAGTTTTAATTAAAATATTTAAAAGATGCTAGTCCATTTTCTTCTCTTCTTTAATGTTATATGATTATGGGTAAGTAATGGAGTATAATATAAAATTCTGTGTGGTGAGGTTGTGAAAATAACAACTTACTTTTCACCAGCTTTGAACTATTTTAAAAAATTGATACTTCAGCTTATACTTCAGAAAAGCTATTATCTATTTATTTAAAAATTTTTAAGTTTATTTATTTTGAAAGAGAGAGAGACAGCAATCAGGAGAGGGGCACACAGGGAGGGAGAGAGAGAATCCCGAACAGGCTCTGTGCTATCAGCACACAGCATGATGCAGGGCTCGAACTCACGAACCCTTGAGATCATGACCTGAGCTGCAACCAAGAGTTGGACGCTTAACTGACTGAGCCACCCAGATGCCCAAAGCCATTATCTATGTAGAGGAGGAAGTTGTTGGAAAAGCTTGACCTCCATAAGTTCCCCTTTATATGAAATGAGAAAACTTTCTCAGAGTGCATCACCTGTCTTAATCTTTTCTTATGTTCTTAAAATTATACTCAAACATATTACAACATAATGTAAAAGTTTAACAGCATATACACATAAAATTTCATATTAATAAATATTGATGCCTAAAAACATAATGAGTCAAAAATATTTGGTAAATATAGTAGATTTAAAATAATAGATACTCATACTATAATCTATCTCTTCCTAAAATGCAGTGTACTTTGGATTGATTGTATATACAGTTGACCGTTAAATAACACGAGGCTTACAAGCACCAGCTGCCCACACAGTTGAAAATCTGAGTTTAAATCAGACTCCCCAAACACTTTACTAATAGACTATTGTTGACTATAAGTCTTACCAATAACATTACACTTGATTAACACGAACTTTGTATATTCTATGTATTGTAGAGTGTATTCTTACAATAAAGTAAGCTATGAAAAAGAAAATATGTTAAGAAAATTATAAGGAAAACACACTGATAGTGCCATACTTATAAAACACACACACACACACACACACACACACACACAGATCCAGGTGTAAGTGCACCTGCACTGTTCAAACCCATTGTTCAAGGGTCAACTGTACATTTAGAGCCAAATGAAGACATGTTTTTAGAAGAGGATTTAAAAAGCACTTGAGGGTCTCTTTGACATAGCAAAAATTAGATCTGCAGTCAGATTAAAAAAGAAGACACCAGAGTGACACTCTGCCAACGTAACCAAAACATGCTACCAATTTTTAAATAGAGTGCTTTCTTTTTTTTTTTTTTATTTTATTTTTTTCTGAAATTTATTGACAAATTGGTTTCCATACAACACCCAGTGCTCATCCCAAAAGGTGCCCTCCTCAATACCCATCACCCACCCTCTCCTCCCTCCCACCCCCCATCAACCCTCAGTTTGTTCTCAGTTTTTAACAGTCTCTTATGCTTTGGCTTTCTCCCATTCTAACCTCTTTTTTTTTTTTTTTTCCCTTCCCCTCCCCCATGGGTTCCCGTTAAGTTTCTCAGGATCCACATAAGAGTGAAACCATATGGTATCTGTCTTTCTCTGTATGGCTTATTTCACTTAGCATCACACTCTCCAGTTCCATCCACGTTGCTACAAAAGGCCATATTTCATTTTTTCTCATTGCCATGTAATATTCCATTGTGTATATAAACCACAATTTCTTTATCCATTCATCAGTTGATGGACATTTAGGCTCTTTCCATAATTTGGCTATTGTTGAGAGTGCTGCTATGAACATTGGGGTACAAGTGGCCCTATGCATCAGTGCTCCTGTATCCCTTGGATAAATTCCTAGCAGTGCTATTGCTGGGTCATAGGGTAGGTCTATTTTTAATTTTCTGAGGAACCTCCACACTGCTTTCCAGAGCGGCTGCACCAATTTGCATTCCCACCAACAGTGCAAGAGGGTTCCCGTTTCTCCACATCCTCTCCAGCATCTATAGTCTCCTGATTTGTTCATTTTGGCCACTCTGACTGGCGTGAGGTGATACCTGAGTGTGGTTTTGATTTGTATTTCCCTGATAAGGAGCGACGCTGAACATCTTTTCATGTGCCTGTTGGCCATCTGGATGTCTTCGTTAGAGAAGTGTCTATTCATGTTTTCTGCCCATTTCTTCACTGGGTTATTTGTTTTTCGGGTGTGGAGTTTGGTGAGCTCTTTATAGATTTTGGATACTAGCCCTTTGTCCGATATGTCATTTGCGAATATCTTTTCCCATTCCGTTGGTTGCCTTTTAGTTTTGTTGGTTGTTTCCTTTGCTGTGCAGAAGCTTTTTATCTTCATAAGGTCCCAGTAATTCACTTTTGCTTTTAATTCCCTTGCCTTTGGGGATGTGTCGAGTAAGAGATTGCTACGGCTGAGGTCAGAGAGGTCTTTTCCTGCTTTCTCCTCTAAGGTTTTGTAGAGTGCTTTCTTGAAACCTCATTAAACATAGTCTGAATGTGTAAACTATCTGTTCCCTTGCATTCTTAGTACATGCTTTTTGAGTAAGCGATATTAGTTTTTCTCCAGCTCTAATTAATTTCTGTCATTTTTTTCCATTTGGAGTCTATTTGAAGTTTTTAAATGTTCTAGTTCCAACGCATAATTTTAAAGTTAAGGAGCTTCTCTGGACAAATGTATATGCACACCATCCTTCCCTATATTATTGCCTTAACTATAGCTTGTTCTCTATGTTGTACTGCATAAAGCTTTTTGCGCAATACACTTCCTATGGTTAAATCATACTATCAAGTCATGGGGCCTTTTGTTTAGAGGAATCAAGGTCGAGAGTCCAAGTCGCTGAAATTTATTTCCATAGTAAGAGGTTGATTGAATGACTTAAAAAAAGAATTATCTATGATGATGGAGCCCTAGGGACTCCTTGATCTGCCTTTTGCAAGCTGGAAAACCTTGAAAGCCAGTGGTATAATTCAGTTATTGTCTGAAGGCCTGAGAATAGGGGAAACCAATGTTATAAGATCCAGTGTAAGACAGAAGACCCAGGAACCAGGAACTCCAATGTTCAAGGGCAGAAGATGGATGTTTCAGGTCAGAGAGAGAACATCATCCTTCCTCGGCCTTTTTGTTCTATTCAGGCCCTAAATAGATTGGATGATGCCCACCCACATTGGTAAGAGTAATCTTCACCAAGTCTACTGATTCAAATGTTAATCTTTTCACGAAACACCCTCCCAGACACACCCACAAATAATGTTTACCAGCTATATGGGCATCCCTTAGCGCATTCAAGTTCACGGTGACACATAAAATCACCAGTATTCTTAGAAGTGTTCATGATTGCTAACAACATGCTGTAATTCGCTTTTCAAAAACTTCATAAAGCCCTATTTCTCTCCAGATAGCTAAATCCTCCCTACTCAACCTCCCTAGGCTATCTGCCTTACTGTCCTCTATCCTGAATCCTACCTATTTCAGTACAGTTTGGGAAATTACAGTATTAAAAACTCCGCAAAACTCAGTGTTAAGTAAAAACCGAGGGAGGAAAAGCTAGTCAGGGAATGGATTTTCTAGAATTGAAAGGCCCTCTTGCTGGGTACTATGCCTGGGGCTTTCTATATGGTAAACCTCCTATTACATATAACAGTCTATGACTTAGGCATTTGCAACTTCACTTCAGGATGAGAAAACAGATACGGAAAAGTTAAATCCATTGCTGCCAAATTCCCTTGACATACAGGTGGGGGCCTGGGATTCAACCCAACATCCATTTAGCCTGAAGTCTAGGATCTTTTCAGTATACCACTCTCTTGCAAGAGTGCTTGTTCTGAGATGTGAGTTTTCTGTAGAAAGTTGTTGAGTTGTTCAGTTTTTGTTTTGTTGACTTTCATTTAAAAGTATAGGAACACCTAGTGTTTTTTAAGCAAGGGGTTTATATTAGCTATTCTTTTCACTTACCTGAAAGTAGAAGACATGACATGTAACCATGAGCTTAGAACTTCCTTATGCAAATCATAGGAAAGGATTTGCTCTGAGAAGCTGTACAGGCTGTGGTGATCAGAGAGGACTGGATTGAAGCAATTTTTATGACAACTGTCAAAGAAGGTCAAGATTAAGCTGTTTTACATGATGTTGGCTTATGGATTAGCTATCCTCCATAGACAACATATTTAATTCATGATAGTTTTTTGCAACCCCAGCAATAAGGAGAGAGTTTGCAAAGTATGAACTGCTGGATAAAGACAATCAGGGAAATAAAAGGCAGAGTGGGAAGTGCTTATTAAAAATTTAAATAGGTATCTATCCCAGAAACTCACACAAATTCATCTACATACTATAATTCCTAATGCTCATACTAATAGTTCATAGTTCATCTTTTAAAAAATGTGAATTACAGGGGGCCTGAGGGGCTCAGTCTGTTAAGCATCTAACTCTTGATTTTGGCTCGGGTCATGATCTCACAGTTCGTGGGATCATGACCTGCGTAGGGCTCTGCACTGACAGTGAGGGGCCTGCTTGGGATTCTCTATCTCCCTCTCTTTCTTTCTGTCTCTCTGTCCCTCCCCTGCTCACACTTGCTCTCTTTGTCTCAAAATAAATAACCATTTTAAAAAATGTGAATTACTTCTTCATTCTAAGTAACAGTCTTTAACTCATATTTTTTTGTTTGTTTTTAGTACATGATATTCCTGTCAGATACCTTGACTCTGAAACAATGCACATACATTAGATATAGAGTAGGGTGGGGGCACCTAGGTGGCTCTGGTAAGCGACTGACTTCAGCTCAGGTCATGATCTAATGGTTTGTGGGTTTGAGCCCCACATGGGGCTCTGTGCTGACAACTCAGAGCCTGAAGCCTGCTTCAGATTCTGTGTCTCCCTCTTTCTCTGCCCCTCCCCACTCATACTCTGTCTCTCTTTCTCTAAAAAATAAACATTAAAAATTAAAAAAAAAAAGAAATAGACTAGTATGAAGTTAGGGAGATAGATTGGTCTGTAACCAGCAGTATTAACAGAATAAATCAATGTTCCCAAGTTTACAGAAAAACATATACAAGTAAATCTCATCTTAAGAAAATCAAATATATACATGTTCAATTTACACAATGGACAAATTATCCTTTATTTTCATTGTAGAAACATCTATTGCATTCCTTCTAATGCAGATAAAGCAGATTTCAATTTATCAAAAAAGCAGGGATATTTACAGCCAAATTTCCCAGGTTCTAGTGAGGATTAACTTTGAAGAATATTTATACCTGACTATTCATTTCATTTTTCTAATTGCTTTAAAAGAATCCCCTAATTCTCTTCTCCCGAAAAAGTCATTCTCCTGCCTAAATTTCTAAGTAAACTTGAAAGGTATTTTTAGATATGCAGCATTAAATATATACTGAGTCTTCCAACTTCAAGTATCAGATAAAGTGGCTCAAAACACAGGCTAGCTTGAGTACCAACCTTCAGAATGCTGGAACTTCTCCAGGACCCTGGAGGGATTTCTCTGGGTCAGGCTGTTCCTCTCTTCCAGTTAATTCTCTAGGAATTATGAGCCTTCTTTTTTCTGTAATGTGGACATATTAACCCTTCCAGTGGGATGCTCTTAAGTAATACAACTATACTGACTCTTTGTGTTTTGTGATTAACGTTCATTTTTCAAATGGCTAAAGGGATTGAATAAATCTTTGAGATAAAGTGGTTTCCATCAAACATCTCAATCTGCTGACAGATGGGAACCAAAAATAACTCTGGTATAAAAGTTTCAGTGGAAAAGTCAAATAGGCACTTTCGCCAACCACTTGAGAATCCCCCCAAAGGCAATACGTACCTCATAAACAATACAATCATAATGTTAAAACTACTGGTGAAAAAGAATTTTGCCATAAACTGAGGAAAGAGTACAAACGTTTTAGTGATAAAACTACCAAAACGTGTTTTCCATCTTCAGATTTACATGTAAATGAAATAAGATTATGATGTTTTGGTACAAAAATTCCTGTATAGCAGAAGATCATAAGGAGCATGTTACGTAGATAAAAAATTATCTTTATATTTTTGTAAAAATTATGAGATTAACAACATCAAGGATAACACTGGGACAATCAGCCAAATGTCTGTAAAAAAATAAAGTTAGATTTCTGCCTCAGGCAATGCCTATAAAAAAATTCCAGGTAGGTAAAAGAGCTAAGTGTTAAACTCAAATGAAAACCACAAACTAACAACTATAAAACTAAGATGACCCGTAGGTATATATACATATGTATAACTGTGATTGGAGAAGATTTTCCTAGGAAAAACATAAATATCAGAATTCATCACAAAAATATTCAGTATTTGTCTTGAGAAAAATTCCTTAAACAAAGTTAAGACAAATTATAATTGGGAAACAGTATATAAAGCAAATATAAGAAGGATTAATACTCAGAATACATCAAGAGCCCCTATAAATAAATATGAAAGGATAACCAAATAGAAAAATGAATAAAAGAACAAAAATACAAATGGTCAATAAGTGTATGAAAAGATGTTTTACCTCCCTGATAATAAGGGAGATTTAAAAATAATGTTATATCATTGTTTGACTCATTAGATTAGCAAAATATTTATAAGATTGTTAATACCCAGCACTGGAGAGAAAATGGACACTTATAAACTGTTGGTGGGAGTATCATCTGACAATGCCTTTTAAGAAAGCAATTTAACTAACACATTCTTATTTAAAGAGTAACAACATGAATTATAGTAGTTATGATCCTAGGAATCCTAAAAATCTAGTTTCTAAAAATCGAGTTTATCAAATACAAAAAAGTGTGTGTATTAGGAATTTAAAAATGATATTACTTATAATGGGGAGAAAAATACTGAGATAACTTAGATTGAGCATTCTATCAGACAGTCTGTGGTCCAATCAGGTGACTTTTTATTTGACTCCTTGATTTATATCTCTGTAAAATATTTTAGACTTATACGGATTAAGTAAGATTATAAAAGTAAAGACCTTGGAACTTAGAAGCAGTGAATACCCATTATTTATTAGGCTCCCTTCCCTTAGTATCAGAATCTTGGTATAGATAGGGGAAGCAATGTACTCAGTAAGAAAAGAATCATATTTCTCAGCCTTTCTTGCATCTAAGGATAGCCAGGTGACATACCTCTAGTTAATGTGATGTAAACAAACAAAAAAATATCACTGAGCGGCTGGCTTAAACAACAGATATTTATTTTCTCACAATGATGGAGGCTAAAAGTCTGAGACGAAAGTGTATGCAGAGTTAGTTTCTACCAAGGCCTCTTTCATTGCCTTGTAAGATGGATACTTCTCCTTGTATCTTCACATGGCCTTCTTTTGTGTGTGTCTGTCCTAGTCCCCTCTTCATATAAGGAAATGAGTCACATAAAAATAAATACAATGACCTTATATTAACATGATAACCTTTTTAAAGACTCTGTTTCCAAACGCAGTCACATGCTGAGATTTTGGGTGTTAGGAATCCAAAATACGAATTTGTAGGGGGAAGCACAATTCAGCCAACAACAGCAGGGTGTTCAGGAAAGCACCTAACAGGTCATAGGCCCTATTTTCATGTTGTATTTTTTCATTGTTCTGCCAGGGATATGGAGGAGAGGTCTGAAGCTGGAACAGCCTTTCTGTGACCCTGAGGGAAAGACTAAGAAATCGCAGAATCTTTAACCCAGACCTATTCAAACTTCAATAATATCATCAGCTAACCCTACCTCTGAGCATCTTGGTAAGTGTATACTAGAGGTAAAGCAGGGGGAGGGACTTAGAACTTACCTTATTATTTGAAGTTTCTGTTACATGTAGTGGAACCCAAATACACAGAGGTGAATAGTGTTCAATAAATTCTAATTAGCAATAATTATAATAAAAGTTTTTTAAAAAAAGAAACCTAAATGTCTATCAGTAGAGAAGTGTTTTAGGGGCACCTGAGTAACTCAGTCAGTTAAGCATCTGACTTTGGCTGTCATGATCTGTCATTCGTGGGTTCAATCCCTGCATCAGGCTCTGTGCTGACAGCTCAGAACCTGGAGCCTGCTTCAGATTCTGTGTCTTTCTCTCTCTTCCCCTTTCTCTCTCTCTCTCTCAAAAATAAATAAACATTAAAAAAAATTTTAACTAAAAAAAAGGCAATCCACCTATGAAATAGTTTACAGCTATTAAAGATAAATATGAGGATGATCTATATCAAATAACAAAGTTTTCAAAGATCTCTTATGAAGTGAAAAAGATAAGTTGCAGAAAAAAAGATGCATTTGTTTTATGATTGCACATACAGTAAATATACATAAATGCATTAAGGTTCTATAGGGATACAGAAGTGTATTGTTTAAACCTTTAATAACAAATATATATTAATGTGTTATAAATGTAATAAAAATGGAAATATATTTTATAAAATTAATCAAATTACTTTTCTTTGCATTTCTGTACTTGTAAAAAAGTGCTTCAATTAAAATGTTCGAATTACAGAAGTCAAACCAGTTCACCAAAAGACACAAATTTTATAAAAAACACTTAAAGCTTTGATTTTGTTGGAAAAAATGTGACAGGCCGATGTGTGATTACTTGAGGGGCTATACATATCATTCTTTTAAGAACAAGTTCATAACTCAAACTGGCTTTCCGTGAAGGGATAAATCTGCTCTCTGGAGAGCTTAATAAATTATAAATGTTTTAAAATCATATTTAAAGAGAATTCCACTTGCAACATGACAGTGTGAGCAGCACTGTGGACCCACTTTTCAGTAAAACTGGAAAAAATATTTTAAAAGAAACAACCATTTAAAGTTTGTGGAAATGGTCCTAAGGACACACAGCAAATGAAGAAACACTTATTCAAGAAAATCTACTAAAACTCACTAAGAACAACGAGAATCTGAGGTTCCCTCCTCCCTCTTCCAGATTAGTGGAACAGAAATGCCACTCCAGGCTGGTGCATCTGAGAACACAGTCATCTTCCTTTCTCCCCAGCTTCCAGTTAGAGTGTTCTCTAATTAACGGGGCAAAATGTCAGCATTTTACCAACCGTTTTCAAAATCACAGTGATGTTTTTTGGCAAAATGGACAATCCCAAGCTAAAATTCATATGGAGTTTCAATGGACCCAGAAAGTAATAGCATGTTTGACAAAGAACAGATTTGAAGGATTCACACTTCTGCTTTCAAAATTTACTAAAAAGCTACAATAATCAAAACTGTCGTTTTGGTATAAAAATAGACAAATACAATAGAACTGAGAATATAAAAATAAACTCAATGGTCTATCAATCTATGGTCAATTGATTTTTGACAAGAATGGGAAGACCATCCAAAAGGGAAATAATGGTCTCTTGAACAAATTGTTCTGGAAAACTGTATATCTACATGCAAAAGAATGAAATTAGACCTTTATCATGCACCTTTATCATTAACTCAAAATGAATCAAAGACGGAATTTAAAGTCTGTAGCTATAGTATTATTCAAAGAACATATAGAAGCATATATGCAGGACCTTGGATTTGGCAATGGAATCTTAAAAGCACAGGGAACAAAAGATAAAATAAACCGGACTTGATCAAAATTTAAAACTTTGGTTCATCGAATGGTGCTATCAAGGGAATGAAAAGGCAATCCATTCAGCAAATGATGCAAAACAACTGAACATCTACATGCAAAAAAAAAAAAAAAAAGGAATCAAGACACAGATTTTACACACTTCACAAAAAATTAACTCCAAATAATATAGACCTAAATATAAAATGCAAAACTATAAAACTCCTGAAAGATAACATAGGAGAAAATCTAGATAACCTTGGGTATGGCAAAGATGTTTTAGACACAACACCAAAGCACGATCTATGAAAGAAATGATTGACAAGCTCGACTTCATTAAGATGAAAAACTTCTGCTCTGTGAATGACAATGTCAAGAGAATATGAAGACAAGCCACAGATCGGGAGAGAATATCTGCAACAGATACTTCTGATAGAGGACTCTTATCCAAAATACACAAATAAAACATTAAATTCAACCAAAAGAAAAGAAATAGCTCAATTTAAAAATAGGCAAAAAAAAAAAATCCGAAGAGGCATGTGATCAGAGAAGATATACAGATGGAAAATAAGCATGTGAAAATATGCTCAGTATTATTTATTATTAGGGAATTACAAACAACAATGAGACATCACCACAAACTTATTAGAATAGCAAAAATTTAAAACACTGACATGGACAACAGTTTGTACGGAGCAACAGGAGCTATCATTCGCTGTAGAATGCAAAATGGTACAGCTACTTCAGAAAATACTTTGGCGGTTTCTTGCAAAGCTAAACATAGGCTTATCATAAGATCCAGCAATTGCGCTCCTACGTCGTATTTACCCAAATGAATTGAAAACTTACGTTGACATAAAAACATTCATACGAATGTTTAGAAGGTCTTTACTTATGATCATCCAAAACTGAGCACAACCACGATTTCCTTCGATGGGTAACAAGATAAATAAAGTTGGTATGCCATTAAATGGAATAGTATTCAGGGACAAAACGATATGAGCTATCAAGTCATGAAAAAAAACATAGAGGGACCTTAAAGGCATATTGCAAAATAAAAGAAACCGTCTGAAAAGGCTACTTATTGTATGTTTCCACAAGTGTATGACAGTTTGAAGGCAAAACTGTAGTGCTAATCAACAGATGAGTGGTTGCCAGGGGTTCAGTAGGTGACAGAGAAGGTCTTCTGGCTGGGGAAAACACAGGGGAAATTTTAGGGCAGCAAAGCTACTTTTAGGGCTGTAAAGTATGATGTAATAGTGGTGAATACAAGATGTTAGACATTGTCAAAACCCACTGACTTTTATAGCACAAAGACTCCATCTTGATGTATACAATTTTTAAGAAATCGTCTCAGAGTGTGGAGGATCCTAGAATGGAACACAGAAAGCAGCAGAAGACTTTTAATGTATTACAAATCCCATTTGGGAGAGATTGTAGAAAATATCTGACCAATAATCTGCAAAACCGTCAAGGGCATTGCAAACAAGAGAAATCTGAGAAACTGTTAAAACCAAGAGATGCCTAAGGAGACATAACAATTAAATTTAATGTGGTATCCTGGATGGGATCCTAGAAGAGAAAAAGGAAATTAGGACACAGTTATGAAAAAGAAAGACAAACCACAAACTGGATGAAAATATTTGCAAAACATACCTCTGATAAAGAAGTTGTATCTAGGGGCACCTGGCTGACTCAATCAATTGATGGAGCATGGAGCTCTTGATCTCAGGATTGTACATTTGAGCCCCACATTGGGTGCAGAGATTACTTGAAAAACAACAACAATGAAAAACTTGTATCTAAAATTACAAACAACTCTTAAAGTTAACAATAACAACAAAAAAGAACCATATTGAAAAACTGGGTGTGGGGTACCTTAAAACCCTCTATACTATCTTTGAAATAACTCTATAAATCTGAAGCTGTTCTAAAGTAAAAGTTCATTTTTAAAAAAATCTTTAATAGTTTCATGTCCACTTAAAAACAATCCAAATGTAAGATTTCATCTCAGTATAGACAAGTTAGGACAAAGCAGTGAGGTTCATTTATGCTGCATTATTCCTGAAGGATGAGTGATAGGCTCTTGCTTGTCTTATTTTTCCCTAAAGCCAAGGTGTGTGCTTTTGGTTTGGGGTGGGGAGGGGACAGTGGAGAGATCACATGAGACGTTTCTTCCATGTTATAATGCTCTTTTTCACTCTCTAAATTTCTAAAGCCAGGATATAGTGTACAATTGATGGGAACATTTAATATAGTTTGCTTGGATTTCTTTCCTGTATGGCCATTATTAAATCAGCTGTGCAGCTTACAATCTATGGTGTTTTATAAACTGAAGAAAGATGGTGTATGAACTCCATACAAGTGTACAATAATGTCCTTCCCAAAAGAATCTTTCAGTTCCCGTTTCAGTTCATGTGACGGGCCAACTCTTCCCCCAGGAGGAAGTTCCATTTGTTTATTTTTATATTCACATTGTACTTAGTGAGCACATAGGTCAAGCTTTACTGAACAAGAGTTTGCCACGTTTCTTTAAATACTCTTTTACGTACATATGCCCAAGGCCTTCTAACTGTCACCAGCCAAGATAAAAAAAAAAAAAAATACCTCAAGCTGGTGGTAACTGAATGCTGTCTGCTTCTTTGTTTCAAATCAGGCCTCTAGAGAATTGAATGTGATATCTGGGTAATACCAATACTGAAACCTGTCCCAAACCTCAGCAAAAGTGCAAAATAGATTAAATTTACATTTGCTGCTGGGCCTACTCTCTTGCAGATGGATGTTATCATCTATTCTTTCCTTTTTAAAGCTCTCAGCTGTCCATAGTGACTCCTTGAAGTGGATAGCTCTCTGCACAGAACGATGATCATCCTCAGATTATTTTCCTGATTTTTTTACACCGATAGTTGTCATTTTTTAGACTTCTCTGTATTTTCAGATATTACAGATATGATCCCTGACAGTGTGTTAATACTAATATATTTTTGCTTGTTTCACGTTTTTATTTAACTTCCAGTTAGTTAGCCTCTAAGGTAATATCCGCTTCATTGATTCACCACTGACACCCAACACCCAGTGCTCGTCACAAGTGCCCTCTTTAATGCCCATCACCCATTTAGCCCATCCCCTGCCCACCTCCCCTTCCAGCAATACTAATATGTTAATACAGGGGTCAGCAAACTCCTGCCTTGGGCCAAATCCAGCTTGCTGCCTGTTTTTATAAATAAAGTTTCATTGGAATGCAGCCACACCCATTTGGTTAGTAGACAGTACTGTCTACGGCTGCTTGTGCTCCACAATGACAGAGCTGAGTATTTGCAACAGAGACCAGGTAGCCCACAAAGTCTAAAATACTGACTATCTGGCCCTTGACAGAAAAAAGTTTGCTGACCTTTGTATCATTGGTGTTGGGGCCTAGGCATAATTCATGTGGTAACTGGTTTGAAAGGGTCCTACTGGGTAATAGGAGGTGGCCCTATATTCTACCCCACTTTCATTTTACAAAGGCATTGTAGAAACAACCCATTCAGCAAAAGTTGTGATAATACTTTTGAGAGGAAACTTAGAAAATGGAGAATACTGAAAGCACGGGAAATACATCCCGTATTTCAGCAAGATATCTGACAAATATATCTTGTTATCCCTATAATTGAGATTAAGAAATTATTATTGGCTAAATTACAGCAAGATTAGGTGACTTCCATAAATGTTATTTTCTAAATAGTTTGTGTGTAACCAGCTAATGATCTGGTGGTGTATTTCAGAGCCCCAGCTTATTAAGTAGTTTTATTAAAGGACATTGTTGTATCCTGATCAAACCTGTAGAAGAAAAATTGGAGAGCAATAGATAATATGTTGACTGAAAGAATAGTGAACTTACAGGTCAAAATAAGGGACTAACTCTGCCTACATGCCATCTAACAGGAATTTAATAAAAAGTCCTAAATGTGGTACATTTGTACAGCTATACAATATGGGTTTCACGGCTTAGCCTGGGTAGGAAATGAATTAGGATTTAGCTGACAGTAAACTCAATAGGATTCTGCTTTGCATAGCAATTGCCAAGAAAATTTAATTATGTTATTATGTATTAATCAGAAAAGCTATTTAGAAGATGGCTGGATATAGGCATACAATTTCTAGATAGTGTGTCATGTTAAACTTTTTTTTACATTTATTTATTTTTGAGAGACAGAGAGACAGAGCGCAAGCGGGGGAGGGGCAGAGAGAGAGGGAGACACAGAATCCGAAGCAGGCTCCAGGCTCTGAGCTGTCAGCAAACAGCCCGACGTGGGGCTCGAACCCACGAACTGTGAGATCATGACCTGATCTGAAGTCGGTCGCCTAATAATGTGTCATGTTAAATGTTGAACTTTCAGAGAAACTTTCACAAATTGGAGCATGTCAAAATTAGACCGACTAGTCTAGAAAACTAGAAATTTTCTTTTTCTTTTTCTTTTTTTAAATTTTACATCCAAATTAGTTAGCATATAGTGCAACAATGATTTCAGGAGTAGATTCCTTCGTGCCCCTTACCCATTTGGCCCATCCCCCCTCCCACCACCCCTCCCGTAACCCTCTGTTTGTTCTCCGTATTTATGAGTCTCTTCTGTTTTGTCCCCCTCCCTGTTTTTATATTATTTTTGTTTCCTTTCCCTTATGTTCATGTTTTGTCTCTTAAAGTCCTCATATGACTGAAGGAGGAGCCTGAAATTAAATCACGAAAGTTAAGCAATAAAAGAAAGGGACCACAGGTAGTCCTTGACTTACGGTGGTTAGACTTAATTTTTTTTTTTTTTTTTTTACTGTATGATGGTGCAGAAGCAATGCACATTCAGTAGAAATTGTACTTTGAATTTTGAATTTGGATCTTTTCCTGGGCTAGTGGTATATAGTAGGATCCTCTCCGGTAATCCTGGGCTGCGAGCCACAGTACCCTCAGCCTTGTCGTTAGGAGGATAAATAACTGATACCTTTACAACCATTCTGTGCCCCATACAACTCTTCTGTTTTTCACTTTCAGAGTTACATGAGACATCCAACACTTGATTAAAAATTGGCTTTGTGTTAGATGATTTTGCCCAATTGTACATTATGTAAGTATTCTGAGCTCGTTTAAGATAGCTTGGCTAAGCTATAATGTTTGGTAGATGAGGTGTATTAAGTGCATTTTTGACTTACGATATTTTCCACTTACAATGGTTTATCGGACATAACCCCATCATAAATTGAGGAAGAGCTGTATTTAATCTGGTGTATTCAAATGTTTGAAGGGATGAGCCAAAGTTTTAATGTTGCCTGTAACACTAATCTTTGGTTCAACATTAAACACACACACACACACACACACACACACACACACACACACACACACACGAATAAAGAAATAAACCACTAGAGTTGTCTCAAAAGAGAATTAACTGAATTAGGTGGACATTCATTGTCACTGGAATGATAAAAGCAGACAATGAAGTGTCATTCAGGGTTTGGAAGTTAAACTAAGTTTCTCCTAAGTCCCCTTCCTTAGAAAATTCTAAGGTTCATAATTCTTTAGATTGCAGATGCTGTGTTGTTAATGAGGTTTAAAGGAAGTACCTCACTAGAAAAGACCTTGCCAGGACATGCTTGATTCCTGATTTGTGGCTCCTACCCACATATCCACCTTTGTCTTCCAGTGTGCTGGTATGGCAGCTTTGTGTCTTACAAATCTGGGGATATTTGATCATTTCTCATCCACAAAAATAATTTCATAGTGCTATATCTAATAATATAAGTTTTCTCCAAACATGCTTTAAACCTCTGGGCATTTATGGTTCCATTTCTCCCACATGAGGTAACTCTCCAGGACACTCTTCGCCTCTGCCTATCTACCTTTTTTTTTAGGCTCAATTTGTCTACTCATCCACAAAGCCTTCTATAATCATGCCAACAATCTGATTGTATCTACCTCTGCATATCTTTAAGATTTCTCACCCAGGACAGAAGATATTGCTTTTATATGGTTATTTGTCTTTGTCTATAGAAGCCCTGGCTCTTATGAGTGTCATAACACAGCCTACATCTAGCTACCATGTGCCTTCCCACAGATCAGGGCCTCAATACATAGCTTCTCACAAGGCCAAAAAGCCCAGAAGTGACCAACTACTCTGCCTCTGAATAGAACTAATCCTGAATGAAATGATATAATGAGATAATTCCTCACAGATTCTCTGACCCATGACTCACTACAGAATGTGATTATTATACACTTCTCCTCCTCTACAGTTGCCAGAGACAGAGCGGAGCTTTGGTAGGTACATGCGTATTAGGAAGGCTTTTGGCAGTGCTATTACCCAGATTGTTTGTGCAGAATCATGAATTAAGCACTTCTGCCAAGGCAGGTCTAATATTCTTTTCTGCACAATGAAGTAAATCTTCAATTTCTATATTCACTTCCTTTTTCATCTTTTTCTCTCCCAGAAATTTGTTTTGCAAGAACATTTTAATGCATTTATCTCTTTCCCTCAGCTTGTGAAATTACTCATCCCTAGGATGCATAATTGAGAGGTGTCCTATTACACCCATGGGATTAGAGGCTTTAGAATCACTCCAACATGAAAAAAATGTTTGTATAAGAAGCACTAGATTTATGTGAAAAGGGTACAAAGATTTTTTAATAACCCTGGCTCTAGATTTGGGCAGGCCTACCAGGGAAGATTTCTATACATGTAGGCTGCAAATTGCATATCATTGGCAACATTGAAATGTGAAAATGCCCTCACGCAGGCAGACACTTTTTAACTGGGAATTTACAGTGTACATTTTCATTGGTTTCTCCTCCTCAGAAACCTAAGACTTTGACACGTTGGAAGGGAATGTCTTTAAACCTGCCACCGGTGCATGGCAGACCTTTAAAATTGGAATTGCAATTTCCCCAAGCTTAGAGACATATGTGGTGTGGGAAAGGAATAATTATCTTTAAAGAAAAGCTACTGGGTTGAGTTGCCTGAGAGTGAATATGAAATGCTCTACTCATCTTTCAGAATACCACAGTGACTTTTCAAAACTTGTATGACTTAGCTATATTTTTGCTTGAAACTAGGAGTTTTGTTTTATTAACCAGAAGCTCAAGAGTTCTAGATTCATCACAGTTGAGACATTGGGGGGGTGTGTGTGCGTGTGTGTGCATGTGTGCACACGTTCATTATAATTCACATTTACTAAAATTACTTGTAGGCTACCAAGAAAATTTTTTGAGAACTCTAGGTGACTACTTGTTAGTCACGTATCATTGGAATTTTACTAAACGACATTTGTTTTTAGTAAAGTCCTTTTTTTAAAGTTTATTTATTTATTTTGAGAAAGAGTGGGCAGGGGAGGGGGCAGAAAGAGAGGGAGAGAGAGAGAGTCCCAAGCAGACTCCACACTATCAGCGCAGAGCCCCAAGCGGGGCTCAAACTCACAAATGGTGACATCATGAAACCAAGAGGCGGACGCTTAACCAATTGGGCCCCCCAGGCACCCAACCCTAATAAGGTTCTTTTAAATGAAATGGCTAGTACTGGCTATAGTGTTGGGCCTCAGAAAAGTCTGGTTTGTGGTTGGAAACCCTAAGGCTTCTAGTTCTCTAAAATGTGCTCCTTTTCTCTCCATCTTCCTTTTGAAATACACTGAACATATTTACTTTTTAGAAACTGCTTTCAGGAAAATATCTGAAGCCCTTTCACATGAATGGAAATGAATCATTGAATGTAATGTGGCTGAGCCACACTGGGGACTTGAATCCCATCTAGTCCAACTCCTTTATACTCCCACAGAAATGAAACAGAGTCCAAAGTAGTTAAGTGTGCGACCAAATTATTGAAAAGCTAGACTCATGAAAAATGTGTCCATTCCTTCCCACCACTGCCCTTTTAAGTCTATTACAGCAAAAATTTCTTCCCTGCTATGGGATGAAATCTTGGGCTGAAAGTATTGCTTTTCCAGCCACTATTAGACACTAATGAATAGTGTCACTGAATAGCCTAATTTTTCAGGCATTGTAAAGTTTAATATGTGTATTAGTCAAAGGGGTTTACCATGGATTGGGTGGCTTAAACAACAGAAATTGTTTTCTTACAGTTCCAGAGGCAGAGAAGTCTGAGATCAGAGTGCTAGTCAATTTTTTTCCTAGTTCAGGCTCTCTTCTTAGCTTGTAGATGGTCACCCTCTTGAAGTATCTTCCTATGGCATAGAGAGAGAAAAAGAGAGATCTCTCTCTTCCTCTTCATATAAAATCATCAGTCCATTCAGATTAGGGCCCCAATCTTATGACCTTATTTAGCCTTAATTACTTCCTAAAAAGCCTCGTTTCAACTACAGTCACATTGGGGGGTCAGTGCTTCAACATATGAATGGGGGAGGGGGGAAACATTCAGTCCACAGCAATATCAAAGCTTCACTCTCTTATCTACTTTATAGATAAAGTTATTGCAAAAGATCAGCTTTGTTTGGGTTTATTTTATTATTCTTCCTGGCTTTTGCTTCCCTCCCCCATTCACAAAGCTGTTCCTCTTCTCTGTGGTGTGGAGGAAGGACGGAGAAAAAAAGAAGTTGTACCATGTAGCTCTCTCAGCTATCCATGCCCCTGGGTAGATCTTTAAGTTAATAGTTTTAGGGTGTCTTTAGGGTTCTTCAAAGAGAAGTGCTATTATCAGAGACCCTGCTGAGACTCCATGCTGCATGATGTCTCCTCTAGTTGCCTGCGTACGACATCTCCCTCCATCCCTGCTTCCAGAGGTCCCACAGAGACTCTCCCTATTATGTCTATTATGTCACCTAAGGGCCCTGTAGTGACCTTCTTATTTGGGCTCCCTTTCCAGATAACTCAAGCCTAGCTTCCTTCTGTGGGGCCTCAGAAATATCTACCTCAGCCGGTGAGAAAGAAGTAATAATCAAAGCTAACTCTTACTGTGTGCCAAACCCTCTTCTAAGCACTTCTGAAGCAGTACTGAAAGATATCTTTCAGTCCATCTCATTCTCACAATGCTCCTTTAAACTATTTCCATGAAGCTACACAACCACACAACACCCAGTTAATACTTGGTGGAGGTGAGATTTGAACTAAAGCAGGAGTGCTTCAGAGCCTGTGCGCTTAATCACTATAGCGCATTGAGGGAAGAGCCTAGGCCACTTCTTTTTCCTTCATTCGGTCTCCTCATCGTTCAGGTGAGGCTGCTCCAGTCCTTTCCAATCACAAATCAGGAAACCCAACCAAGGAGCACATGCTAGGCTCTGAAAAGATCTCATGGGGGCCTGCGTCACCCATCTGTGTAGAAAATACCACCCGTTCTTCCCCATGGGGCAGAGGGGAATAACCAGGATCCTAATTCCTTTAAGGAAATGATCATTGATAAACTCCTATAGAATCCACATGGTTTGTGGTTTGTTGGGCTAAAGATCAAAGAACCAATGTTGGAATTCTCTTAGTTCTAACTCCTATTCAGATGGCCTAGAACCTCCCATTAGAACACAGGGGTACTTAGTACCTGGTACTTTCAGCTTGGAGGCCTCACCTGAAACTGCCAAGAGAGGAAACACTCCACTTTTACATTTTATTTAGTGAAGTGTACAGTATCACACAAATAGTAGGTTGCAAAGCCAGAAAACAAAATTGTCACCTGGCTGCAAAATTAAGTTAATGAATCTCCAAAGAAACCTGCATTTTTTTTTCAGAGATCAGAGCTAAAGAGTGGAATGGCAATGGATATAGGTATATTTCTGTGGTGTGTGTGTGTGTGTGTGTGTGTGTGTGTGTGTGCGCGCGTGTGTGTGCAGTCTGTCTGCTATGCATTTTCCCTTCTTGTGTGTTTGTTTTATTCTCAAATAAGTTAACATACACTGTAGTCTTGGCTTTAGGAGTAGAACCCAGTGATTCATCATTTACATATAACACCCAGTGCTGATCCCAACAAGTGCCCTCCTTCATGCCCATCACCTATTTAGCCCATCCCCCCACCCCCACCCCTCCAGTAACCCTCAGTTTGTTCTCTGTATTTAAGAGTCTCTTATGGTTTGCCTCCCTCTGTCTTTATCTTATTTATCCTTCCCTTCCACTATGAATATCTGTTAAATTTCTCAAATTCTACATTTGAGTGAAATTATGTGATATCTGTCTTTCTCTAACTTGTTTCACTTAGCATAATGCCCTCCAGTTCCATCCACATTTTGGCAAATGGCAAGATTTCATTCTTTTTCATCGCCACCTAGTATTTTCCCTTCTAATAACAGCAACCTGATTTTCTTCTAAGGAACTACTCTGCCCATACCTCATGCTATGGAATGCAGCCAAGGTTTACCCAGTCTCCACAGTTTTAGGGATGATTATATGAACTCAGTCCAGCCAATCATCAAATCCCATTTCTCTTCCCATACATAATAACTGGAAGAGAGATGCACAGGTAACATAGTTTAGTACAGTGAAAGCCTTCTTAGACTTATTCTGGAACTTTTGGAAAGTAGGTGATTTATTAATTCTTGGCTTGCCAAACAGGTTGAATCTAGCTGGTAGTCAATTTTGCCACCAATGGAGATAATCTACCTAAGGATGAAGCCAAAACAGAGGAAAACAGTCCAAAGAAAGAGAAAGAAACATGCATGATGACATAGCCAGAAAGCCTGAATCCAGTCATGTCTGAAGCCAAAGACCTGAAATTTTCTATTATATTGAATTAATAAATTAATCAAACAACTTGCAACTAAAAGATCATAATTGAGTATTGTTGCCAACATCAGTGAGTTTTCAGTTATACAGCTGATTTTCAGGCATCATTCAGTTATACGATTGATTTTCCTGATGACCCTGAAATTATATTTCATGTGCAATTGATTTCCCTGTGCCTATGCCCCAGACACTATCAAATCCCTATCTACATTTGGTAATTACATTTGTGCAGAACCATTGGCTTCCATATTTAAGCACCTGTGATTCTTTGTCTGAGGGCTTTGGGCTGTTGAAGACTATTCTGCTCCTCTGCTAGTAGGCCAGAATATCTGGGCACTTTATGCCCCCTGAGACAAGCTCTCAATTAATGACTGTCAGAAGTTGGTATATAAATACCTTAGCTACCTCACAAGTCATTTGAGATGAAACACAGCCTACCGAGGTCCTTAGCAAGACTGAGCCGCTATATCCACAGAGGTAGCCTGCTCAATAACAAACACTTATTGGCTTCCTTCCCTATCCTAACTCACCATGTTCTACTGTCGTATTCATTTCTTGAGATCACCTCCCATATAAACTACTTGTACTCAGAATCTGCTTTTAGGGAAATCCATTTTAAGACACTTTGCATTGTCTATATGTCCCCCAACATATTTATATGTGCAGTGGTGATTATTCACACTATGACTGTACATGGACAGACATCACTACCTGTGGGCCTTAAAAACCACCTCAAGTATCACTTCACCCCTAATCCATCTTGCTGGCACACGTGAAAGAGAGAGAAAACTTCATTAGTTGTATCCTTTTTCAGTTCTGAGGCTCTCAACCACTCAGTACATAGGAGGGCTTTATCCTAAGACAACACCTTGTCCTATCTCCTATAACCTAGACACAGATGCCAGAACAGAGGAGTGAGACAGGTAGCTCTCCTAGAAAAAGAAATCACAGTTACCTTTTGCCTCTGAATATCAGAGGCGCTTTCCCTCTTATCTAAAGGAGGAAAAATGGGACAAGAATAGATTTTCCATAAAATCGCCTGGGTGGCTCAGTTGGTTAAGCATCCAACTTCAGCTCAGGTCATGATCTCACAGTTCATGAGTTCAAGCCCTACATCGAACTCTGTGCTGACAGCTTGGAGCCTGGAGCCTGCTTTGGATTCTGGGTCTTCCTCTTTCTCTGCCCCTCCCCAGCTACACTGTCTGTCTTTCTGTCTCTCTCTCTCTCTCTCTCTCTCCCCCTCTGTCTCTCAAAAATAAATAAACATTTAAAATTTTTTAAAAGATTTATCATGCATTCTGGGACAATTTTGAAAATAAAATTACTCCATAAAAAACTTAAAAAAGGAAAGTAAAATAATTACTGCAAAACAACTGGTATAAACTGGGACTGCCACATGCACCCTGGGAAATACAGTTATCCTAGGTTAAGATCCAAGGTAAAAACAAACAAACAAACAAACAAACAAAAACAACAACAAAAACACCACACCTGTTCCTTAATACAAAGTTTAGAAGTTGCCCCAAATACCTCTGCTAAGCAGGACTTTAATGCTTCCCACCCCTGCCAGGTCTTATATTATTAAAATAACCTTTCCATTCTCCGCATTCTTCCCATTCTACCATCTATTTTCTATTTTCTCAAACAAGATGTATGTGCCCTAAGAAAATAACCACTTTACCTGCCCTCCAGGAACAGTTTCAGTTTAAAAGGTAAGTTTGTGCAATTATGGAATGTACTATTTGAAAGAAATAGAGGCAATGTGGCAAGTAAAAGTTTTAAATAGTGTGGAACAGATATTTGGGAACAGGGAAACTTTCATATATTCTACTAAAAAAGAAATTGAACTTACAGCTCTAGATTTCTAGTGTGGAGATTTTCACTGGAGTCTCAAAATAGCTCCCTGCCTCTTGTAGATCTCTTATTGCATCCCCTGCTTTGTGAAGGGTGCCCCCTGGAATTTCATAGAATAAGTCTCTGTCCTGGGGCCTTGTCTCTGGGACTCAGAGGGCAGACATAAACAGTCTATCAATACAGACAGTTTATGTGCTGGGATTTGGGTACCCACACCTCCCCAAACATTATCTAATGTTCTAATATGGTCAGGTCTCAGAGTCAGAGTAAGTATGCCTTTTTCTTTGATGAGGATGCCACTACCTAAAAGACGTTTATAAAGTAAATACAATAATCTGTGAACTCATCTGACTGTCATAATCTCCCCCAGTTGTTACTATTTTTTTTCTATTTCATTTAACCAAGAAAACAGAAGCACATATGCGCACACATACATCTTATCTCTGTGCCCTTTATTTATTTATTTATTTAATTTTTTTTAAGAGGGAGAGAGAGCAAGCAGGAGGAGCAGAGAAAGAGGGAGACCCAGAATCCAAAGCAGGCCCCATGCTGTCAAGTGCAGAACCCGATGTGAAGCTCGATCTCACAAATCCTGAGATCATGACCTGAGCCAATATCAAGAGTCAGATGTTTAAGCTACTGAGCCATCCAGGCACCCCTCTATGCCCTTTAAACATAGGTTTTCAAAACAAAGACAATTTTTTTATTCTTTTTTTTCTTTTGAAAATTTTTATTTAGATTCTAGTTAGTTAACATATTAGTTTCAGGAGAAGAATTTAATGATTCATCACTTAACATACAACACCCATGGCTCATCGTAACAAGTGCCCTCCTTAATACCCATCACCCATCTAGCCCATCCCCCCACCTCCATCAACCCTCAGTTTGTTCTCCATCTTTAAGAGTCTCTTATGGTTTGTTTCCTTCTCTCTCCTTTTCTTCTCCCCTCCTATATATTCATCTGTTTTGTTTCTTAAATTCTACATATGAGTGAAATCATAAGGTATTTGTCTCTCTCTGACTGACTGATTTCACTTAGCATAATAGACTCTAGCTCCATCCATGTCATTGCAAATGGAAAGATTTCATTCTTTTTGATGGGTGAGTAATATTCCATTGTGTATATGTGTGTGTGTGTGTGTATATATATATATACACACCACATCTTCTTTATCCATTTATCAGTGGGTGGACATTTGGGCTCTCTCCATAGTTTGGCTATTATTGATAATGCTGCTATAAACATTGGGGTACACATACCCCTTTGAACATGTATTTTTATATCCTTTGGGTAGGTACCTAGTAGTATGATTGCTGAGTCGTAATATAATTCTATTTTTAATTTTTTGAGAAATCTCCACGCTGTTCTCCAGTTTGCATTCCTACCAGTGCAAAAGGATTCCCTTTCTCTGCATCCTCACCAATAGCTATTTCCTGAGTTGTTAATTTTAGCCATTCTGAGAGGTGTTGAGGGTAGTATCTCATTGTGATTTTGATTTGTATTTCCCTGATGATGAGTGACGTTGAGCATCTTTTCATGTGCAAAGACATTTAATTTTGGTGGTCAGTCCTACACATTGGCTCCTCTGATAATGTTTTAAAATGTTCTAATGTGTTCTTTTGTATCTCTGAAAAATAAAAATAACCTTTGCCCTGAGTATATAACATATGTATAAGGGAAAATGATAAATTCTTAGCAGAAAAATTTCAAAGAGAAAAAAAATAAGTTAATTGTTTAAGGTAGGAATTGTTTGACTGCCAGTAACAAAAAAATTGATTCTAGTGACTTAAATTTGGAGGCTTTATTGTCTCATTAAGGGAAGTCCTGAAGAGTACTCTCCAGGATAGGTATGATGGTTCCATGAAGTCATCAAGAGCCAAGGCTTCTTTTTTTTTTTTTTTTTTTTTTTTTTTTTTGCTCCACCATCTTTAATAAGGCTTCAATTTTTAAGGTCAAAAGATGGCTCATGGAAGAAGTAAAAGTGGGAAGAAGTAAAGCCCCTTTCTGGGTTTGGGGTTCCTCTGAAACAGAGTATGATCTAGTAAGTAAATGACCAACTTCTCTTAAGCCTTTGTCTAATGTGGCTGTTTCCCAAACAGCCACTCTTGTTAATGCTCAGTCTTCTACAATTGATTTTTCCTCCTCCTTCTATATCTAAGGTGATATGTAATCTGCTGGAAAAAGTATATGGCTTGGGTGAGTTGGTACCTCTGGCCAGGGAGTGCAATCCCCTGACTTCATGGTAAGTCTTTGCTGACATTCACAGGTCTCCCATGCCCAATCCCTGACATCCTGCTACCTAGATATCTTGTTGACTCTCAGGGCCAAATCTTGTAACTACTGAACTCAGCACATTTTTTGGCTATAGTGAAGCATGCTATATCTCTACCTTCTTGAGTTGGTTGCCTCTCAACTTCTACTGGATATGGACCAATGCACCATCTTCCTATCCTATCCCAAATTTAGCCTCCTACCTGGCACGCCACCAATTGCCTCTGCTCTCAACTCAATGGCCATAATACATGGGAAATGAAAGAGGCTCTGGACTCACCCTAGCAATTCTATGCGTCTGACCATGGTTCTCTGCCTTCTTAAATGAACTAGGCTGCCCCCATGGTAGTGTGAGATATCCTATACAGCATTGTCCTCCTTAGGTACCAAAAGGGAAGTAAGGTAATACCAATGCCCTTGATATTACCATCATTTATCAAACATACTGCTTCTCTCTGGGTCAAAGCTGAGAGAAGTCTAGATAGAGCATCTAACCTCTTGGAAACATTAATGTATTTTCCACTTTTGCCTTTCTAAATATCTGAACTCATAAGCTTGGTGCTAATAGACCTAAAGTATCCATCTGCTGAAGGAAGATTAGAATTTATTACAAAAGGAAACCATTTATTACAGTGAGCATGAAAAAGGAAGGAGATATCCTGCTTCTGATATGCAAATAGGATGATACAGTAGGAAAGTGCCTTGCAAGCCAAGATATTGTCTTGAAAAATGATCTCCCAAACTTTTTTTCATCTGTTTTCCTCATCCTTTTGCATTTTAATAACCAAGCCTGGAGAATCAGCTTAACCTGGAGGATCAGTTTTCACCCAGTGTAGAGAAAATACCCCTGTCTTCATTAAAGTTTGAGAGGAGGTCAGAGTCATAAGAGACGGTGCATTTAGAGGGGAAAGCTCCCAGGAGATTGAAGGAAGAAGGGCAGGTGAAAGATAACAGAAGAGGAGAGAGAAGAGATATGGATTGACTTGAGAGCAAGTTGACATGTTTCCAAGACCTGAGCCTTGAGTATCTACCTGATGTCTACAGGAATCTTGGCATGGAGAGGGCATGCATCTTTCCTCATCATCTTTGGTTTCTATATGATATAAAAGGATATTGACATGGTTGAGAACCTGGTGTGGAGTTTGGCAAATGGGATGGTTTGGGCAGGGACATGTGACTGAACGAGCTACAAAATAATCACATAGAGTCCAAGTAAGACCCTATCAGAGGGGTCTATGGCACCATCAGAGACTGACGTGGGACTGGATCACTCATTTCTTTATTCCATCCACTAGACTCTTACTAAACTGTCAGAAAGACCAGGGTGTGCACCTTACCTCAGCCTCAAATTGGTATGGAATGCTAAGTAGATAAGCAGCAACAGGTAGAAAGAGGACATTGCACAGAGACTGAGGATGAGAAAGGTGGGGGCGGTACAAGCTGTGCCCAAAGATAGCAATGCCTCCCTGTCTTACCCTTCACCCTAGATCCTTAGTTATCACTTTAGAAGAAAAGCAAAGGAAAAGGTACAAGCTGTGCCCAAAGATAGCAGTGCCTCCCTGTCTTACCCTTCACCCTAGACCCTTAGTTATCACTTTAGAAGAAAAGCAAAGGAAAAGGGGTGACTCAAATTGAGCTATTTCTTTTTCCAGAGAAATGGAATATTAATTACCTAAAGGAATTATATAAATCTAATTGGGTGAAATTTAAAATTGGATTGGTATTTAGTAATTTCTTTACCCAATCTCTGGTGGGTAGGGGTTATCTTTGCCCAGCTGAGTTACAGTAGAAATTAGGTTTTGACTCCCATTATATTAGGATTCTTTCTCATCTATTAGATTCAAAATCCCATCCTATCACTTGTTCCTCCATTTCAACCTCCTGAAAAAAGAAATAAAACAGGACATATTCTACAATAAAACTACTTTTTTTTTTAATTTTTTTTTTCCAACGTTTATTTATTTTTGGGACAGAGAGAGACAGAGCGTGAACGGGGGAGGGGCAGAGAGGGAGACACAGAATCAGAAACAGGCTCCAGGCTCTGAGCCATCAGCCCAGAGCCTGACGCGGGGCTCGAACTCACGGACCGCGAGATCGTGACCTGGCTGAAGTCGGACGCTTAACCGACCGCGCCACCCAGGTGCCCCACAATAAAACTACTTTGAAATAATTCTTAGAATAACCAAATCTGCCTCCACATCTTCATTAGCTATACTAATGAACTGAGCCAGACAATGAAGGAAGACATTTTCACAGCTTGCTTTATTTATTTATTTATTTATTTATTTATTTATTTATTTATTTATTTATCAATCAGAGAGAGAGAGGAAGAAAGAGAATCTTTTTTTTTCTTTTTTTCTTTTTTCTTTTTTTCTTTTTTTTTGAGAGCGAGAGAATGAGCACAGGGCAGAGGCAGAGACAGAGATACACAGAGGATTCAAAGCAGGCTTTATGCAGACAGCAGAGAGCCTGACACGACTCAAACCCACAGACTGTAATATCCTGACCTGAGTGGAAGTCAGACAGTTATCCAACTGAGCTACCTAGGTGCCCCTTCCAGCTATATTTAAATATTTAGCCCACTGGGCCAAGTCTTTCTGGCTGCTTTTTGTCTTTACAGTGTCCTCTCCCCTTGCCCTATTTATATCTCCTAAGATGTGGACTGTAATAAGCCTTTATATGACACATATGGAACAACCCATTCTCTATGTTAAAGGAAAGAAAACAAAGGTACTTATATAGGTCTAATTATTTTGTCTTTATTCCTCCTATTAAGAACTTAATCTATTTTGCCCCCCACATCTTTAAAAGGGACTATTGCCATTGTCTTGTGTGACAGAGAGCAGTGGCCCCACTTCCTCCTACTTCCACTTTGTCTTTGAGACTTAACCAAGAGCCTTCCCTGAAGATTTTGGTTGCCAACATTGTCCTCTGCTCACTACCGAAGAATAGTTGCAGGAAAATTGTATAAGAGTTGAGTTCTGTGTGTGATTTTACTCTGGATTCATAAAAGTAAACATTTTCCCCACTTTTTTCCATGCTTCCCAATTGGGATATGATGGGAGTTATTACATATGTGAAAGTGGCCCAGTAAGTGTGAGAAATCACCCACTAACACTTAACTCCCCAAATCAATTATACTTTAAAATACTTGAATAAAAATCACTTTTAAATTCATAGGAATTTATACTTCAAAGTAATTTTATACTTGAAGCAGGCAACTTGAAGCTATAGTCCCAAACCACCCAACACTCTCCACTCCCCCACTGTCCTCCATTCCTCCTCCATTTCCTCCATGCTGTCTCCCTCCACCGCCAAATTTCCTTGTTTCTTAGAGTTTGGAAGCTTTGGATTTCTTTAGATAGGCACAAACTCAAGAGTGATCCTATTTAAGAATAGAGTTCCTTGAGGGGAATTTTGTACAACTATAGTTCAGTAATGAAGTGAGTCAGAATTTGAAATAGTATATGACCACAATGTACATTCAACACAACCTGACCTGCAGGTTCATGATTGAAATTCTCCGAGGTGACCAGAGTTCTGGAGTATTTAGGTATGAATTACCCATAGTTAATGAGCTAAGCAGTACCAGTAGGTTTTGAAAGAAAATTAAGGAGTTGTATTCATATAAATTAATGTTATTATTTGTGTGTGTTTGTGTGTGTGTGCACGCGCGTGCACACGCTCCCTTTTCCTACTCCTGAGTGACATTTGTTCTGCAAGCTACCAGCTTGGTTCAAAAGCTTTGAAAACATGAGTGCAGTTCCAGTCATAACATTTGGACCTTCATTTCAATCCCATAATAGTTAGCTTAAGTAATGTCTAAATATTTCTTTAAGCCACAATATCCTATTTTCAGCAACAGACTCTAAATCATAATACACTGTATGTGCTTCTCTCTGACTTGGAACAAGTCTCTGTGTGGAATGGTTGTGAGTTCCTTTGAGATTTGTCAACCACACCAACGTATAAAGTAAGACTGGCAAAAGGAAATATGTTTGAATCACTTCACTGATGGAATAATTTAGAAAAATGTTACCTATGTGTTCTGCACCTGATCCGATTCTGTCTTGGCATTTGCTTTACATAGAGCAGAAGCACCTCCGTGACTATTAAAAGGCCAAGAGCTGTCTTTGAAATTACCATGGTGTGCAATTAAGGAGAAGCTATTTCAATTATCAACATATGATAACTCAACTGGCCATAGTTAAGAAAGTGTATAAATTCCAAAGACATGCAAAACATCTGGCTTTGGATGCTTCTCCCTTTCCATAATTGATGTGTTAGCTGTTATGGGTGAAAGAACATACAGCACATTTTAGTGACATCTGTTTCAAGTTAGGGTTAATTGATTTCCACTTGTGTGTGTGTCTCTCCCGCCTTTTTTTTTTTTTTTTTGGCCCAAAATATATTAGAAGATACAATTCAGGGGGGTGAGAGGGAATGCTTTTGCAGATAAAACTTTGTATGTCAATACACATATGAAGAGAGAAGTAAACAGGGGATCTGGGTGGCTCAGTTGGTTAAGCGTCCAACTTCAGCTCAGGTTATGATCTCACCATTCTTAGGTTCGAGCCCCATGTTGGGCTCTGGGCTGACAGCTCAGAGCCTGGAGCTGCTTCGGATTCTGTGTCTCCCTCTCTCTCTGCCCCTCCACAGCTCATGCTCTCTCTGTCTTTAAAAAAATAAATAAGCATTAAAATGTTTTTAAATAGAAATAAACAATTAGAAACTTTCTAGAATCTTTTACTATACAATGACTCAATTGTGACACTTGTCCCTAAAAGCATAAATAAGACTTACTGGTAATCAGTATGTCCTAGTCATTATATTAAGAATTATGTTCATTATTTTTATTAATCACAACAGCAAAAACCGTATAGGGCCTGCCTTTCCATTGACACAATTTTCCCAAGTGAAAGTAACTTGCCCAAGGACACAGCTCTAGCAAAAGTAATAGCCAGGGTTCTCACCTAAGTGATTTGATACCAAAGCCAGCAGTACACAATTGCATTAATGGATCATGAAATGCCATTGTAATCAAGCCATCCTGTGTCACTGACAGTCCTATGTGCAGAGCCTGACATGAAGTACTGTCAAAATTAGAGAAAACTTACAAAACTGGCCACCTTACAGTCCAAAGGCCATCTCACAACATTTGACAAGTAACTGGGATTGAATCTGTATTCCAGTAGACCATGTGACTTTTCACAAGTCTCTGAATCTCTCTGAGTCTGTGTTTCCTAAGGTAGGTTGATTATACCTAGCCGACAGACCCAGTAGGATTGTTGTGAAGGTTCAGGGAGCTAATCTATACTGAAATGTTTTGCATACTCTAAAGAATAACTTTTCAAAGTGTTAAATCAAAACTTCACTTCCCAGAAATGATAACAGATGTTCTGAGTGGAAAGAGTTCCCGAGCAAATTAGTTTGGGAAACTCTGCATTCTGCCTTAAATACCCCCCCATGTAGAGGACATGTGTTGTCTTATTCAGAATCTCTGCCATCCTTTTCTGGTAATGGGATCCCCACTGTTGGGGCATTTCTCCTCCTCCCACCCCACATGCAGCTGATGAAACTGCTATTCACCCGGGGAAGACAGCAGGGCACACTACCTTCTGCTCTGGAACGTTTTAGTCGCTGCAAGATTTGTGGCTTACCAAGGTCTAAGGATGTGAGCCCAGACCTGCTGGCGGCCACAGCCTGCCTCATGGTAGAATACTCCTACAGTAGACACAACACAATCAAACTCCCTTTTAGGCTGCTTCGATTGGGACTTCTGTTTAATACACTCTTCATAAAGCCTCACTATAAAAAAAAAACAGAAAATACTGGCAGACCTCAATTAAACATGGTTTGAAAAATCAAACATATGAAGTTAATTTTTCTATTTTTATTAATTTCAGCCATAGTCACGAAGAAACCACACACACACAAAAAATGTCACTTACATACCAATAAATTGTGACACTGAGAAGGAGAATTACCAGACTAGAATTATAATGATGTTGGAGAGAGAAATTAAGCATTAACGCAGAAATTGACCAAGTACGTTATGATATATATTTTTTTAATTTTGATATTCGGAGGATTTTTCCCCAGATGCTCTAGCTAATGGTCCTTTTGTTGATTCTCATGACAGTATTCTCAACTGATAGACAGTGACTATCAATTGCATTTTCTGTACATGAAGAGCCTGGCAAAATGTTCAGGACTGTGTGAAGCACCCCCCCCCCCACCCGCCCAAACCTATATCCTGCTGATTAATTTTTCAGCCATCACACCATGATGATTTTGTTATCTTAATATGATGACGGATGGAACCACTTCATATTCACTGTATAATAATCTACTGGAGAAAAAAAGAGAGACTGAGAAAGGAAGTTTTCAAGATGTAAGTCATGTTCTGAAGGCAAGAAGACCATAGCTGCTTAACCCTGTGACTATATAATTTTAAACCTTAAAATATTTTCAGAAAGATGGATATTTGGAATGGTGGCATTTCAGCGTAAATCTAACTTGACCTTCATCTTAATTGGCTGTGTCTGCACATTCAATGAAAAATGCTGAATTAAATAGATAGCATCTTCTGCTCCTAACTCACAGCCCCATTCTCAGTAGAAACCATGAGTCCCCAAAGTGGTGATGTATCTGTTTGCATGCTTTCAATGGAGGTAAGTAGAGGATGCTATTTAAAGTGGCTTAAAGTATAAGATGATATAGTGGCTCACAAGGATTTTATCATTGACTCAGAATCTGTCCATCTTTTCTTTCTTTCTTTTTTTCTTTTTTTGGGGGGAAAGCGGTGGGAAGGGGAGGGGCAGAGATGGGGAGAGCGGGAAAATCCCAAGGGGACTCTGCATAGGCAGCGTGGAGACTGATGGGGGGCTCAAACTCACGAACGGTGAGATCATGGCTTGAGCAGAAACCAAGAGTCCGATGTTTAACTGACTGAGCCACCTCGGCATCCCCGTCTTTTCTTTCCAATTCATCAGTTTTGCCCTCAGGCTTACTCTTCCACCTAATTGCAAATCGGCTGCACCGGACCTAAATACTGCATCCTCACCAGATACAAAAGGCTGTATCTTTTCCTGGTGCCTCTTATTCATAGTAATAACAATTTTCCCAGGTGCCTCCCAGCAGGCCTTCCCTTGGCTAGAAGTGCATCACGTGACCATCTCCTTTTCTATTCCTGGAAAAATGAATAGATGTCTTCAGTTAACCACTATTATCCGACAGAATAATCTCCCAATATTTCAATAAAATCATGCTTCTGTGTGAACATGGAAGGAGTAGAGGACAGCAGGGTTTTTACCACAAGTCCCTTGAAAATAAAATTTTCTGATACATAATTACAAAAAGGAAAGGACAATTTAAAAGAAGAAAATATAAATTTAAAATAATGTGAGGAAAATCAAAATACAAATTACTTTAAAAATTGTCAAAAAATAAATAAATCTGCCTTTTATGTTGTTGCCAGATATAATGTTGCGAGAAAATGCCTACAGCAAAAACTCAAAAGGCAACACTTGCTTGAAACATACACCTTTCTGCAGCTAAATTAGGGGGACGGAGAGCTATATAAATTATCACAATTTTGGTCAACGTTCCTGCCTGCCTTTTGAAATGGGTCTCCATCTGGCAGCTAGACAATGTACTTAATTAGATTCAGAGATTAAAGTTTTCTGCAGTTAATTTGGCTACTTTGTGAGTATATATATATATATATATATATATATATATATACACATCCACACGAGGTATGTGTATGTAAAAATTTGTTTTAAGAACTGGTACTGGTACTTAGAGAGTCAGGAGGGAAGCAGCGTCCAATCTAGATGGATCTTGTTTATAAAAAACTTTCTTTACAAGATGCTTTTTATACACACCTGTGAAATATTTCTCCCTGTAAATGAATGGGTTGGCCCTCTGCTCCACAGAATGTAGTAAATTTGAAATGTATGTATGGAAATGAATTCTTCCTAACTGCTTTCATTAAATCAGATATTTCTATCACCTGATTTACAAAGAAATGTCTGACAGGGGCTCTAATTGTCCCTCATTCCCCCTGGAGACCAATATTTTGGGGGCAGAAGTTAAAAATGAGTGCCTCCTTTCAGATGTTAAAGCACAAGCCAGGCACTTGAGAGAGCCGCTCACCCCAAGGGCAAGGATGTGGTTCACTGGGAGCAGAGGCATCAAAGCAGACCCTGTGCTGTGTGTGCTCTCCTGAAACTCGGCCTCCCCCTGCTACTTGAGCCAGATAGTCTTGCCTCCAGGCCAGAAATCACTCTGCTTTTCAGACCTCTTCTCTAGCATCATACACGGGCACATTCTCCTAGGTCTTTACAGTTCCTGGGCCCGGTATAAATTTCCCATCAGCTCACACCGCGTTTTAGAGGCTTGACAGTTAAGTGTCAGGTCTAAGGAGATACAGATAACCATAGTGTAATTTAAAAGAAGAATGGTCCGCGCATTCTTTCATTGTTCATTTAATAAGCATTTATTATCTACCAGGAACTGTGGCTAAAGATATCAAGAGGTCCCTTCACTTGGGGAGATTTCAGCTAGAGAGAAAGAGATAAAATGGTGAAAAGATATATAAATACAGAAAAATTAAGAGGTGCCATGAAAGGTGTGCAGTGCATGAGTAAGAATTCTCATGAGGAATTCTCCCTGAGGGGTTCAGAAAATAAAAGGGATGATATTTTGTTCATAAATAATATAGGTTTGCTATATTCTACCACCACAAGGAGAATGCATTCTCTCAGCGAATGGATAACTCTACTATGTCTCTAACTAATCACCAAGTAGACATAATCCTGGATTTATTCAGTCCCGCTTGGTTGCATAGGTTTAAATTTCACCCGCTCTCATAACAGTATTTTTAGTCACTAATTTTACAGCCTGTTCTTAGCTCTTTTGAAATATGATAAAGTATTGCAATAATTATTAAGGAAGAGTTCTCTTTCATTATTCTTTTAACAAAGGAGGGAAAAAGAGCCTGAGCCCAAGCTCAGGGCATGCATAAGATTGTCCACCACAGTCTTTAAAAGGCTTAGGTAAGGCGTGCCTGGGTGGCTCAGTCGGTTAAGCATCCGACTTCGGCTCAGGTCATGATCTCACAGTTCGTGGGTTTGAGCCCCGCGTCGGGCTCTGTGCTGACAGCTCGGAGCCTGGAGCCTGTTTCAGACTCTGCGTCTCCCTTTCTCACTCTGCATCTCCCACACTCCTGCTCTGTCTCTCAAGAATGAATAAATGTTAATAAATAAATAAAAGGCTTAGGTAAAATAAACTTGGAATCTGTGCACCGTATCATCAGACAGTGAATTGAAAGATATGCTGTTTAAGTCCTATTTACTCTGCAGGCACCTTTTTGACTCACTGCTATAAGTAACTATAAAACTCTCGAGCTAAGATAGTTTAAGTTCCTTCTGCACGAAGGAGGCCATAATCTATGGATCATTGACCAGACAGATAGTGAGAAATCAGCCTGTCCTGTGGAAGCTCAGTCATAAGTGTTGATTGTAGCTTGGTGACTGGTGGATGAGCTAAAAAGCCTTCTGAATTCTCCAAGGGGCTTCTCAAAGGGGAAAAGTAAGTCAGTAAATAACTTAATATTTAGCCCAGCTTTGCACAAATACTTGCCAGCCCCGAACTTGTCTGGACTAAGAACCACACTAGTTCTTTCAGGCCCCCAAAGTTACAAGACTTGAGCTCTAGAAGATCCAGTTTCAGTCATTAATCCTTGATAACTGAAGGTCTTTTGCTGCTCCTGTTTTTTCTGCAGACTTCTATAGACTCAGCAGCAGAAGCCTGAATGGCATGTATTTCTCCACGTTGATGTCTCTCATTCATACTTGTGATATGCTGCAGGACGCAAACAATTCACAAAATGCAAACAGATGAATGGCCTAGAGAACCATGTCTGGGACCTTGACTTACTCATCTCCTAGTGATGGGGATGGAGATTCGAAAAGCCATGATCATGAAACAGTATGCTTCAACTGATGGGGTTCTAGGAATATCTAAATAAGGCATAACAACCCAGTCAATATGGAGCTCAATTTAATATTTGAGAAATAAAACAGGAGTGCCTGGGTGGGAGCTTGATTTTTGCGCAGGTCATGATCCCAGGGTAGTGGGATCAAGTCCCGTGTTGGGCTCTGCACTGAGTGTGGAGCCAGCTTGGGATTCTTTCTCTCTCTCTTTCTGCCCCCTTCCCTTCTCATGTTCTCTCTCTTTCTCTCTCTCTCTAAAATACAAAATAAATAAAAAATAGAAATAAGTAAATAATATGCTAGAAGACTAAACTTCTCTCTTTTTTATTTAAAAAGATTTTTTTTAGCTTTTATTTATTATTGAGAGACAGAGCATGAGCATGGGAGGGGCGGAGAGGGAGGGAGACACAGAATCTGAAGCAGGCTCCAGGCTCTGAGCTGTCAGTACAGAGCCTGACACGGGGCTCGAACCCACAAACCGCGAGATCATGACCTGAGTCGAAGTCGGACGCCCAACTGACCAAGCCAGCCAGCTGCCCTGTAAACTTCTTTTAAAGGAAAACTTTGCCCATTCCCTAAGCATCCATCATGTAACAGAGAATCACACAGTGTTCCTGGAATAAGATAGAGTCTAGAAGAAAAAAATGCCCTGCAGACCTATTCCAATTAGATATCTTTAACCTTTGAGTCACTCATTCACTCAGAAAGTTTCTATTCATTCAACATTGGCTAACTAATTTGGGGTTTCAGTGAAGTATGAAAGGCTGGAGCCCTTTCTTCAAAAAGTACTAAGAAATTAGAGATGGTGACAGCAAAGCATTAAAGCAAGAGTGGGCCTCTCAAAGCTTAGGGCCCTGTATGGTTGCAGAGAAGCTGGCCTCATGCTCATTACCTACTGGGGATTGTACCCAATAATGCAGAGGACAAAATATGAATAGGACATAGTTCTTGTCTTCAAGGAGCTTAAAATCGAGGAGTGGAGATAAGACATGTCCCAAGTCTGTAAGTCAAGGATATCAAGGATGGCTAATGACATTAAATGTGTCCACCGTTTGGATCAGAAGAAGCAATGGAGGAGCATACCCCTCTTTGCTCCTCAGGAAGTGTGTCTATCGAGGTGCAGTTCCCTCTCTCACGTTATGCAATGCTCATGCTTGTTTTCCGAAAGTTCTTCAATGCATATGAAAGCATGATTCCTTCTGACTAAACTGATTTCCACCTAATGTTTGCTTGGCTAATCCTGCTTCTTCCTTTCTTCACTGTATTACTAGTTGAAAAAACCCCCAATTTGAATTAGGCCCCCCTGTTTTGCTCTCATGGCTTTCTGGATCTTTCCTTCTAAGCATGTGTCACAAATTTTTGACTTTGTATTTAATTTGATAATTTGGTATTCATTTACTGTAAGCTCTTCATTTGTTCACTGGCATCTGTCTCCTTCCTAGCTCGAGGCCAGGGACTGGTCACACTTAATAGGTACTTGTTAAATAAATGCCTAGTAAATAGCAATCCTAACAGAGGTGGAGGGAGGGATAATAAGCTGAGAGGGAGAAAGTGTAAGTAAAAGGGTTGAACAAACTTGCAAGATCTAATTTTAAAACAGCAAAGAGCCCCCTCTGACTGGAGAGTGGCTTGACAGATGGCAGGAAATCGCGCAATTGAAGGGCTTGCTGGGTAGGTGGGTGGGGTCATATCGTGGAAATGCCAGAGACCTTAATGGAGGAGTTTGGGCAGAAGTATAAGTAATGGGGAATGGCTAAAGGTTGTTGTTGGATTCTTTAAACCCAATCACTCTTTTTTTTTTTTTTAGCAAAATATAAGGAAATAAAAAAATAGAGTAGTATTTGAAACACAAGTGCTTCTAAGCAAGCTACAGGCTTATTGGAGTGGGCTTTTTGGAAGAGGTAAATGTCTAAAGAGCAGATTTTTAAAAAGGTAAGGCACAAATCTGAATGGAGGGAGAGGATTTGGGGAGGGCATATGGAAACAAATATGAAGACAAGAAAAACACCTGACATTTTGTTAACAGAGTGAATTTAGTCATCTAACGTGTCACTCTTGAGAAGCACTTCTTAAAACGAGCATTCTCCTTTTTTCTAACCCCTGGTTGAATTAATAGAGAAACTATTAACTGTAGTACATTTGCCTAAAATAAGGAACTTCAGTTGAGAAACATGTGTGAGCTCAGTCTACAATAACCACATACAAAGTTTCATATTTAGTCATTTTAACTTACAGAACTGCAAAGAGAGACTGAATCCTCAATACTGTCACTTTTGGGGGAAGGTTAATTTTAAATGGATGATGGAAAAATTGCCATCCACTAGAATTTGTATTACTCCGAAGCATCGAAAGATGTTGTGAAATGGAAGCTCAAGTAGGAAAAAATCCCACCCGTCCTCAAAGAAAAAATAATTCAGGACCCAACAAAAAATTGTAAAAATATGCCCATTCTTGGAAAAGACTTCTGTATTTAAATTAGATGTGTGACGTGGAAACCAAATAAATCATTTCTAAAATGCACCAAAAATGGGGATTCCATCAGCTTCTATCAAACATATTTATTGCAGTGCTTTCAAGTGTTGATGTAAGGCAAACACACACCCACTACCTCTGCTAAAAGAAAACAAAACACTAGATGAATGTGGAAGAGAAATTATATCCCTGTACTATCCATGACAGGCTGGCATTTCACATCTTGACATATTGCTACCGAACGTGGCATGTGAGGTTGGATGATAGTAAAAGGATTGTTGAAATTTAATGATTACAACACATGCTTTAAAACTCAAGGCTTCTATTACTGGGTTTATGGCTCAGATGTCATTCCTAATAGGGTTATTTTTTTTGTTGCTGTTCAGTTTTTAAGCTCCTACTAGTTAATCTATGGAGATGAATCATAGCCTGGTGCAGATCCCTCATCCATTTGAGACTTTCTTTCAAACTACCCAAATTATTAATCAAGCCAATGTATATTAGTAATTATTCACTCATGGTTTCAACATGCATTAATTGTCTATACTGTGACAAGAACTGTGCCAAGGGCTGAAGATACAAAGAATAATACGATGATATACCCCGAAATAATTTTCAGTGCTGTCTTCTACTTTGAGCAGTATTTGGAAGAATATCGAACCCTTGGTTGGTCTGGGTATGTGAGGTAACGGTAAATATTTCTTTCCTCACACCAAGAAGCTCATGGATTCTATTTCTGAGGTTTGAATAAAGCAAAACAGGCACCACAGATAACATAAACAATATTTCCAGATATCTTTTCATAGCTCTGGAGGGAAAAGATTGGCTTCCTGCAAGCTAGTGAGGAGAGAACGGCAGAATAGATAGCCTTCTACAAAGAGATGGTCTAAACGGTAGTAATTGCATTGCGTTCACTTTTTGCATTTAATTTTTATTAATCTATATCTAAAAAATTTGCAAAATGTTTCTAAATTCCCCCTCGGTTTCTGGTAAAAACAACGAGGCATAGAAGGTATAAGGTCTGTTTGACCTTAGAAGAAATATGCGTGGTTAGATAAAGGAGCAAATTTGTTGAAAGGGATTTTACCATGTGGAATGAGTCAACGCTCAGAAATTTTAATGAGCACCGGCATCAATGATAATGCCACCAATCTTCAGACAAGGTGAAACGATTTAGCTTTTGACTGCATAGTCCACAGTTTGACTCCTGTTTCCCACATCTTTTTTTTTAAGTTTATTTCTTGATTTTGAGAGAGAGAGAGAGCAGGGGAGGGGCAGAGAGAAAGAGAGAGAGAGAGAATCCAGGCTCCTCACTGTCAGTGCAGAGCCCCATGTGGGGCTCGAGCCCACGGACCACGAGATCATGACCTGAACCAAAATGAAGAGACAGACGTTTTACCCACTGAGCCACGCAGGGCGCCCCAAATTTCCCACATCCTTAAGAGGCAGGTTGGAATTTGGGGCAATAATGTTAACAGCTTCCCTGACCTGGAAAAAAATTGTGGAAGAGAAACAAAACCAAGGGGAACAAAGCAACGTTTATCAATATTAACCTAAATGAAACATAGTCTCCTATCATTTTCTATTGTTTTAGGAGGATATTCCTGTTCATTTCACAGTGACAAGCCACGTTAGAGGTTGAAGAAGCTTGGCCACTTTGTGCCGCTCTGCTCTGTCAGTCAAAAAGTGGTTGACATCAGATATGCTTGTGTGATATAGGCATCCGCCTCAGTGGTGGTCTTAAGTATTTACATACCGTTTAAATTCTCTCCTGCTTTCAGGACTTGGTTTTAGGGGTTTCTGTTTGTTTGCTTTGTTTCAGTTAGGTTTGGCTTTTGTTTTTGTTTTGCTTTTATTTTCTAATCTTTAAAGTGAGTCACAGTTTCCTTAAAACAGGGAAGATTAAATTGTTAATGTTTAAAAATTATTACACACTCTGCTCACCTCCCTGGAAATCTGAAGGGTGTGGTACACAGGGAACAGATTAAAAGGAAGGTCATCAAGGCGTAAAGACATGCTTCGCATGTCATTTTTCAAGATTATTGCAAAAATTACCTCTCCCTCATAGACTAACCTGGAAGACTACAAAGGTCTTGAAAAACCCTGAACAAAGTAATGATGTCAAACATGCAGTAAACCAAAGCTGGATCTGTGGGGGCTGGGAGCTGGGTTATTGTCGAGAAAGCCGAGTGCTGGCATTGATCGAGCTAGTCTCAGTAATATATATTCTCAAAATGTAGCAAGTATTCCTGAATGACACATTCAAACATGGATGGCTGGACCCCGTCTGCAGAGTTTCTGATTTATTAGGTGTAGGGTGGGGCCCAAAAATTTGTGACAAGTCTTTGAGCGACACCCCTGTTTCTCACGAGACCACCACTAAAAGAGGGTTTGAATGAAATCAGGGCCACTGAAGGAAAGTGAAGGTAGAAACAGCCACAATAGGAAGTAAGAGAACCCACAGTAGAGAGGAATAACACCCTGCCTGCAGCCTTCAAGTTGGAAAGGAAATAATGAGTGTTGTTCTAGCTAAACTAAAAGGATATGAGCTTGGCTCATCCTGTTTGCTTCTTGAACTCAAAGATCTTTTAGGGTCCTTCTACGTACTATTTGAGATTCTAAGAACTCTAAATACAAAGTCTATTATAACTTTGTTTTTTTTTAATGTTTATTTATTAATTTTGAGAGAGAGAGAGAGAGAGAGAGCAGGGGAGGGCCAGAGAGAGAGGGAGAAAGAGAATCCCAAGCGGGCTCCCTGCTGTCAGCGCAGAGCCTGATGTGGGGCTTGAACTGTGAGATCGTGACCTGAGCCAAAACCAAGAGTAGGACAGTTAACTGACTGAGCCACCCAGGCACCCCATGATTATGGCTTTATTAAATTTCATGGGTATATTTTGATAGCAGAAAACCGAAGTTCATGAGAAAATGAGAAAGCAGTAATAGGAAAACCACAGTGAAACATCTCAACAAGGGGGGTGGGCTTTAAAAAAAATTACATGTACTTCGGAATCTAGGGATAGGCTGCCACCAGCTAATGGAAGCTTGGGAACAGCTAATAAAAGTCTGCGGCAATGAGTAGCGTGTTGTAATGTGTGTCCAATGGCTGGGACACAAGGCAAGGGGAACCTTTTATTGGGAGCCTACTGTGTGCTATGATCTCTTCTAAGTACTCTTTAACTGTTTTTCTCATGTAGGTACAGCTGCTATAAGATGATATTATTAAATTTTTTTTAACATTTATTTATTTTTGAGAGGCAGAGAGAGACAGAGCATGAGCAGGGGAGGGGCAGAGAGAGAGGGACACATAGAATTCGAAGCAGGCTCCAGGCTCTGAGCTGTCAGCACAGAGCCCTACGCAGGGCTCAAACTCACAAACCTCGGGATCATGACCTGAGCCAAAGTCGGAGGGTTAGCCAACTGGGTCACCCAGGCGCCCCAAAGATGATATTTTTTTTTAAATTTTTTTTCAACGTTTTTATTTATTTTTGGGACAGAGAGAGACAGAGCATGAATGGGGGAGGGGCAGAGAGAGAGGGAGACACAGAATCGGAAACAGGCTCCAGGCTCTGAGCCATCAGCCCAGAGCCCGACGCGGGGCTCGAGCTCCCAGACCGCGAGATCGTGACCTGGCTGAAGTCGGACGCTTAACCGACTGCGCCACCCAGTTGCCCCAAAGATGATATTATTAAAACAATTTACAGAGGAAGAATCTGAGACTCAAAATGGCTAGCACACCTGCCCAGATGTCACATATTTAGTAAATGCGGGATCTGGGAACTGCGATCTGGTTTCGTCTGATGACCATGTTGTTTTTTATTCCATCACTGCCTTTCCCTCAGCTGCAGAATTGACGACTCTGAGAGGTCTGTCTCTCTGTCAACCCCCTCCCTTGTCCTACTTGCCTATCTGAAAATAAAATGATTGAAGTCCCCTTTCTCTTACTGTCAAATAACACAGCCATTACCGTCCTAGAAGAGAGATGGTATGTTTAGTTATTTCATGGAAATTACTCTGGAGAAAGTGGGGTGAAATGCAAAGAGCTGAAGTTTGGGGGGCCAACTAACCTCAATGTACATTGTGGTTTCATTAATGCTGTCACTCTTTTTCTGGGTGACATACCAGGGTGAGGTCAATCATAGGTAATATGCAGGAGAATAATCAGACCAATGTGACCCAACTGGGAACCAAGTGACATAGGCATAATCACTGCCATATTGCAGAGTTTACAGAAATACTAGTTTCTTCTGCTTTTCTCTGAGTAATATCATAAGCCAAAACACTCAGAAAGTGTTTTTACTACTCCTTAGCAGCTCTCTTTTGTTTTTCTCAGCAGTCCCTTATCTTAACTCTTTTACTTTTGTTTCCTGTTCTGCTGGTCTCTTCCGCTTTGCAATGCTTCTAATCTTTCAGTGAGTAAAAAAATGTCTTTTGTCTCATTGCCTCCTTAGAAAATACACACTAGCCGAGATCGTAACATTCTCTGGAGGAAAGATGCTGTCTGAATGCAAAGTTTAAGCAGCCTGAAATTGTACATGCACCCTCATATTCCATAATTTAGTTTTTATGTATCTATTTCTGTGAAATTAGCTTTAATCTGTCCTGATTATAGCAGTAAACATGCCAATTGTAGAAAATCCTAAAAATACAGACCTTTATTTTAAAAGGGGAAAAGTCCTTCAAAATCCTGCAATCCAGGAAAAATCCTACATTATTAATATTCTCAAATATTTTCTTTCAGGTTTGCATTCACTCTGTGTGTGTGTGTTCATAATTAAGTTCTTGTGGCTTATTTCACTTGAAAGTATATCATATTCTTTTTCTCTGGTCATTATAATTTAATGACATAATAGCATAATATTTATCATATAGCTATCCCTGCCTTTTATATTTGTTTGTTTATAATTCCCACATGAAAGGAGCCACGATAGAAATACCTGTTGAAATTACCAGTGCTTGAAAAATAGCACTCATGAGAAAAGACATGGTGGAATGCACGTTCAATCTCATAATTGTTTACTTAATAACTTGGAAAAAGTGTAGGGTGTGCAGCTATGGATTTGGCAAGAGAAGAATTAATTAAAGTCTCAAAAATTTAGTATCACTCAGTGATTCAGGAATGGTTTTAACAATTCATGTTATATGTCGTTATTGTGAAAATGTTCACTGACATGCCATTTTTGTTACTCTTTGGAAGGTCATCAGTTTCTATAAATATCTGTTGAGGCAATTGAAAATAAAGATAACTTTTGTATGTTTGTATTTCTATAATATAAAAAAATATTTTTAAAGAAGGGAAATACCAGTTCCTAATCTTTTTTTATGTTTATTTTATTTTTGAGATGGGGCGAGGCGGGGGATGAGAGAAAGAGAAAGTGAGGGAGGGATAGAGAGAGGCGGACAGAGAATCTGAATTGGGCTCTGTGCTGACAGCAGGCAGCCAGATGCAGGTCTCGATCTCAGGAACCTGACACTTAACAGACTGAGCTACCCAGGCACCCCCTTTTTTTCTAGTTCCTAATCTTATACAAAATAATATAAATGATAGATGAATAGGGGCTTTTGACTCACTGAAAGAAGAGAATGTCAGATTTTAGATTGTAATTATTTTATTATTTCATAGTCAAATTGCTCTATCTACTCTGTATTCATACCTGCTATATGAATGCAGGCAATTTTTCATTCAGTGACTCTCCACTTTCCAATCCACAAAATGAAGTCAGTTGAATCAGGTGATTTCTTAGGCCCATAATATCCCTCAAATCATGAATTTCTGTGTTCTGAAAGGCCAATTAATATGATTTCTAATATCAAAGCATAATAAAATTCTATTAGGTGCCTTGCTTTTGAGAATGGAAAAGATTATGCTTAAAAAGGTTTATTTGCGGGGCGGGGGTGGGGGGGTAGTGCTTGGTTGCCTCAGTCGGCTAAGTGATCTAAGTGATCAACTCTGGGTTTCGGCTCAGGTCATCTCATGGTGGTGAGATCTAGCCCCCAGTCAGGTTCCATGCCGAGCATGCGGTCTGCGTGAGTTTCTCTGTCTCCCTCTCTCTCTGCCTCTCCTCCTTTGTGCATGTGCTCTCTCTCTCTCTCTCTCTCTCTCTCTCTCTCTCTCTCAAAAATAAACATTTAAAAAAAGATTTATTAGGTTCTTTTCAGACTCACTTATATATTAGCTATATCAAAAGTTTAGAAGTTAAAACAATACACAAATATCATGGTTAACTATAGTGACTGATTATATAGAACTATATTGTGGGTGTTTCCATAATTCATTATAATGATCATTATTAAATATTTATTGAGTTCTAACAAAAAACTCTAGAAAAAGTATAAATCTACCTGGCCAGTTATCAAAGAAGTCTAACTAAATAGCTCTAATCTAATACACCATCTTACAATCAGGTATAGGCACAAAACATGAGTTAAAAAAGAAACAAAAAACAAACTTGCTTAGTTGAAAAAAAGAGTCCTATTGTCGGAGCACTATTAGGTTTAATAAGACTCCGATTTCTATAAGGAACAATTGAGAGAAAATATTCCTTTATCTTTTAAGATAAAGGATTACATAGGAAAGTATGCATTATCCCAGAATTTTAATCGTTTAAAGTATTCGATAGTATAGGATTTTTTGCCTTGGCTCAATACATACATTCCATACAAAGTTATTTTGGAGGAGTACTTTAAGAGTTGGGATCTTTATCACACGAAGGCAAATTATAAAGTGCATACTTGCCTTTGACTCTTTCACCAAAATCAGTTTTCATTGTCTTTGTTTATATCTGAACAATGCAGATGAAGGCATCCTTTGTGGCTTACCTTTGTCCTGTGAACACAGCAGGGGCCTGGAGGCGTGGTCAGAGTAGTGATAGAGATAACCAGAGAATCACTTCAAAGGTGATTCTGACCAGAATGGCTTCTGCTCTTGACTCCTATTTTAAAGATTGCTCAGACTGTCTCAGGAAATGTGTAGAAACATGTGTGAAGCACAGCATGCTTCTCTTATTTTGCTGGTAAAGAGTCTCTGACGTTAGCCAAACAGACTTCTTGGAACAGACACCATTTTTAATGGCAAGCTACCTTGTCCTCCAACAAAAATCGCCCTTTCATGTTTTTTTTTCCTAAGCAGTTTGCTGATTTTCATGTTAGTGTTTACTTTTTTTTTTTTATATAAAAGCCTAAAATGCCTTGCATTTTGGCAAAGTGAACTAGTTTTATCTTTTGGCTTCTAAATTATTTAAAACAAACAAAAATGTTGACTTTCATTTTCACATTAATTGATGTTCCAGACCTTCTTTTCATAGGAGCTAATGTTCCTGAAGGTATAAAGAGGCCACTTATTTCAGTAAACAAGAAAGCCTGGTCATTTACTATTTCCAACTAACAAAATGTGTGGCAAAGAGTCAAACGTGCATATATCCAACCAGCAAAATAGCTGTAGTTAAAATATAAGCTGTTTAACATTAAATTTAATGTTAGCAACCTCGCAAATGCCTTCTCTACAAGCCAGGGCCTTGCAGAAAGCCATAAAAGGGAAGGAATATAATTTTGTTTGCTGGCACTTACTGAAAAGCTAAAATAGAATAGTAACAGAAATCATATTTGCCAGCTCTAACCGAAGGAGTTGTGAAACATCATCGCAGAAGATTGTAAGTTATTGTAAAAATGTTGTAGTTACTGTGTTATTAACTATGCTGGATAGGAATTGAAGCTTTTATTTAGCTGAAAATTATTTAGAGCAAAAACAACTAAGTAGCATAGAAAGATCTAAATACGTGTTTCAAAATGTATTACATCCGGTGATATGGAGAATTGTAAAATTTAGCTTTAAGTTGATCTATGGTAATTCATGTTTTACTCCCTGATGAGAATTAGACTTTTTCCAAAAGTCTAGTTTTCAAGTATGATAATATGGTTTTCAAGTAATATCTTTGAAATAATTCACTTAGTTTTCCAGTGGATAGACTAGAAGGCAATAAAACTGTATGTTGCTGATTTCATAAATTCTGAATTTTTTAAAGCAAATGTAGCATGTGCAAGTTAGGTAAAGCACACTTCTAGTAAGAAACGGCTTGATTCATACAGTGAATTATTCTTTTTAAAAGTGACTCATTGACTGTGGCTTTAGTAATGTAACCCTTTCAAATAACGTGTATGTGTTTATACAGATTGCACATAGTTTGCAAGATTCACAAGCTTTGAATTACAGATTTGTATGTGGAATTGTGAGGAAAGTTTGAATAAAATGTCACTTTGCTAGAACCCTAAAAAAATTAGTGTCAGCCTTGGTTTTTTTCCCTGATGCTGCACATTTCAGTTTGCTTTAAAAAATGACTCTTTATACTGACTACTAAATTATGTCATTACATTTTTCTGGATCTTAAAGTGTAAATGTGAAAGCACTATGGAATTATTTTTTGTTTCATTTCTAATTATAATCTTTCAATCTGTGTGATATCCAAGGGCACATAACAAGAATGCAAATCAATTTATATCTCTGTAGGTTCTTTTTTTAATAAAAAGAAAACTAAAATGTTCTGACATTTTTTTTCTGGGATTGCTTGCTTATACGATCTGAAAAACAAATTTATCTTAAAATTTAAATTCAAATATAAAGCCTTTTGCCAAGATATGCATTTAGCACTTTTTTTTTCTTTCAGAGAACTTTGTTCCCTGTAAGAACAATTTCTACTATTGAGGCTGTATGTCCCAAAATAGTTTTAAAGTGGGAAAAGTAGTTTTAAAGAACCTTTCTGTGTTAACTGGATTTACTAATGTGTCTCTTCTCCTCTCCACCACCCTCACTCACATACACTTCAACAAGTCCTCTGATCAACAAACCCACATGCTATATCCTCCCTAGATCAAGTGTCTTGCATTTGCCTTATGGGTTGTTCAAGGCTAAGGCAATATAAATGTTATGCAAACGAGTTCTTTGGATACATGTTAATAAAAGGTACGGATGCAGTGCTATGAACCAGCTGGCTTCTTTGTCTCCAAATACTTTGTCTCCCAATACTGTCTCCAAATTACATGTTTGTGGAATAGGTTTAGACAATGAGTAAATTTGTGTATAGCTCCATGTTCTATAGGGAAATATAGTTGCTTGAGAATCAGAATAGCAAAACTTGGCTCTTCTGAACCTAGAAGAGAAAATCTTGACCTTGCCTACTTCCTTATTTTAGTGGTTTGGCTAACCAAAGGCAAACACCCTTTAACTATTTGGGGAAGTACGTTCTTTTATGGGTTTGAGGACTTCTCTAGACTTCTTTTTTACAGGCTCTCCAGCTTTAGTCTGAAGATATTTCCTGGTGTCTTCAAACACCTGAAAAGGCAAGACCTCTGCTTTCGTTTCTGTAATAGCTTCTCACACTAGGAATTTCTCAATCTCAGTTGCTCATGATTTTTTTTTTTTCATTTCTGGCTTTCCACCAATGATATACCTTAATTTACTGCTTTGAATTTCTGTATTAAAGACCATCCATGTCCTGTGTATTTTCCTTCTCTACTGCATCTATCAACTCATCAGATGCCTATGATTCCTAAAAAGATGAGAGCATATGATATAAGTAAACATTAAGGAGTTGTTTTAAATCTCAAACAAGAGAATTATTGGTGTTACACCTAGCTAGTGTGAATCTACATACTCAAGTATTCAAGAAATTGCCCATTCTTTTATGATCATAATTATTTTAAAAATTAGTTTTGACTCAAAGAACTCTTTCCATTGGAATGACAGGAAATTCAACCACAGGCACTACTGCCTGCCTTGCCTCCCTTCATTCCACCCTGGTTGTGGAGTAGAATTAGGGGACAGAAATCAAATGAGATGCAAAGGCAGTAGTAACATGTAGTGCCTTTTCAAGAATTTGTTCCTCCCCTACCTAGGACCAGCTAATTGTTGATCCTGCTTTGTTTTCTATGTTTCATGTTTCAACAGAAGCCATAAAACCTAATTTCTATGTGAGTTCTCCCAAATGTGTACTTAAATGATGCAGGTTAAGTGAAATACAGCGTTGAGCCAATTCAGCCCAATTACATCACTTTACAACCTTTATCCTGGATTTGATAAATATCCTAAGGGCACTACCATCAGGATAGTTCTGCTTTCTGTTCTTCCTGATGGCAGTTGTCAGTCTAGCTACCCATTTTTTAACTTTTCAGAACAAAGAGCCTCTGTGGAGAGGTTCACTTAGATGGCCTGCACCCTAACATTTGGTGATTGTAACTTACTACCTACCACTTTGTGCTTCCGGATTTTTCTAGCACCAAAGGATATGCACATAGGCACAACAATAACAAATCAATTTTATCAAATAATAGGCATTGCATGAGTTCTTAATTTAAAAAGTCTAAACGAAGCAGAGTTAAACCATACTGTGATGACATTGGTTTCACTATCAAAGTTATAAAAATGGCCTGAAGCTATTTCTAAATGCTCCCATAGCCCAGCAGTTAGGCACAAATTTCAGTGGCTTCTAGGCTCAGATTGATATACATCACGTACCAACATTTTGAGGGAGCTAACTTAGTGGTTTATTTGAAGCAGTAGGAATCTTGTTTACTCTGAGTTAGTGCCAGCAATGAGCAAGTCCTCTGATTTATACAGGTGACACGTCATAAGGATTAACCTATCCCCTGTGGTTAGAGACAAATCTACCCAAATGAAAGTTGAATTCAGAAGAGGGAGATACTGGCAGAGTTTGCATATACAGCTAAGACATGTTTTACTGTTAATAGTGAATCGTGCTCTTAGATGCAAATGTAAAATAAGATAACAAAGCACCAGCACCGTGGTTCTGAGATAGCAGGTACTTAACAAAGACTTAGTAAAAGGAAAGAAACGCCTTCTGATATCAGGTGGAACTGGAGAAAGTGTTTGGTGTATTGGTTTATTCTTTGCAGACTTTCCATAGCACTAACACTGTGGGGAATATATTAGTACGGGAGATACGGGAGAAACACTAGAGGCTAGGATCCCAATAGATGATGGCTTCAAAGACCCCAATGTCTAGGCAAGAGCTAATAGGTGAGGCTTGAATCTGGACATGGAGGACAGAAGCAATGGAAATCCAAATTGCAGAAGATGATGCGGAGTAAAATGAGCAGGACTTGGTAGCAAAAATAGAGAGAGGGATTGGGGTGGGGCAGACTAGACATAGATGTCTAAGCGTTAAAGACTGAATGCTGAGAAAGATAGAGTCCCTTCCTTAAATTTCAGTAAATGAAGAGTTAGTTTCAGAGGATCTATCATCTGTTCTTTTTTGTACACGTCACATCTTGAAGTTTTACTCTAAAACTCTGTATTGGCTCAGTCGTAGAAACTGATACCAATGGGAGAGATTTTTTACCTCTTCTACTTGGTCTGAAAAGTCCTTTAACGTAAGACCTCAAACTGCATTTCTAGTCTCTAGACAGCACCCTGCAGGCTTGATGTTCGACATCTACTGGAATATACTAAAGTGTCTGCCGTTTCCAAAGCAGGCGCCTCGGGCGTATGTGTCTGTCTACAGTGCCCGCCTTCATCTGAACCTAGCAAACACGCACCAGTTCTGGCACGGAGCGAAGATGCCACACTGGTGAAGCTGCTCCCAGCTCTCCTTGGCAGAGTTGCTCACTCCTTTTGTTCTCTGCCACAGTAGCTCTTGCTTATGACTTCAGCAGTATGTTCTATCTCTAGTTTGTGGGCTTCTTAAGGAATGGGACCATATAATATTTATCTCCGTATTGCATGTACTGCACAGCAGTTTAAATAATTGTTAATAAGATGATTTGGACACTTGAGAAGGAGAATGGTCTGTGGTGTTCGATGAGAAGCGAAGAGTAGTTTAGGGAGAGACACCGGATAAGGGCATTTGTGTGCTTGTCTGGAGAAAACTGCTCAATGCACCAGTGAGGGCAAGTCTAGACTCTGAGTTGCTGGAGAGAGAGAATGCCAAGGCAGGAAGAAGGAGTGGAAGAAGGGGCGCCTGGGTGGCTCAGTCGGTTAAGTGTCCGACTTCAGCTCAGGTCATGATCTCGCCATTTGTGAGTTCGAGCCCCGCGTCAGGCTCTGTGCTGATAGCTTAGAGCCCGGAGCCTGCTTCGGATTCTGTGTCTCTTTCTCTTTCTCTGTCCCTCCCCCACTTGTGCTCTGTCTCTGTCTCTCAAAAATAAATAAGTGTAAAAAAAATTTAAAAAAACAAAGGAAGCATGGAAGGAGCAGACTACTTCAGGGGAAACTAAAGGAGCTGGGAGACAGTATGCTTGGGAGATGAGAAGAATCCGACTAAAAAATATAAATGATAAGGTTTATCAAGGAAAATGGAGAAATCTCTCTTCCTCTAAAATAAAAGCAGAAGGAAAAAGTCAGCTGAGATGAGACCATATGACGTTATTAGGAGACAAGTGGAAAGTTCATTTTTAACAGCCTAAATCCTCTCAGTGAAAGGGGTATAAAGATCACCTGCTGACAGGGAGACAGTCAGGAGTAAGTTTTAGGTAGCTAACAAGTAAGGGCAAGTTAATAGAAAATAAACCAGTAAAATCACAAAAATATTACTGAGAAACACTGAAAACCCAATTGAGGTCAGGGAGCATAAATTCATAGTCCCTGTAAGACATATCACTTTGTGACATCCTTGAGCAATATGCCACCTTGGGATGGGAGTGAAGAAGTAGATTGGGTAATATGTCCAGGATTGGGGAATAGTGTGAAGGCGCTAAGGAAAGGAGATCCATCATGGCTGACCGTGGGATCTTTAACTGGGTAATAAGACCAAGGAAGTGGGTTTTTTTTTTTTTTCATACCTGAAAATAGTTCAAAAGGATTAGAAGCCAAGAGTCATGACAGGAACAACACAACAGATTCCACAGAAGTATAAAAGCTCGTGATGTGAGGAGGAGGACATTGTGGACTGAGAGGCAGGTTTCAGAATTTGCTATCTTGAAGGATCACTTTTGGGCAATGACCAGGGTGTCTCTGCTGGAGTTGACCAGTTGGGCTGACAGTTGGGAGGACTGCTGATGATGGCAGAGGTAGGGGTCGGGCAAAGATAGAGTTCCATCCAAGTGTTAAAGTTCTAGAAACTGAGTCTCCTGGAGGTCAGTAAATGGGCGCTATAAGGAAAGCAGTAACAACACGATGGTTTTAAAGGAGAAGGGCTTGGTGAGCACTGTTTGTAGAGCCAAGAGCCTGAATGAGAGTGGGGAGGAGGAATAACTTCTCAGTCTCCTGCTTCTGCTTTGGGACAGTAGGACAAGTAGAGACGTCCTTTTAAGAAGGGAAATGGTATCACAAAGGGAAACCAATAAAATCAAAAGGAAGAGGGAGCATTCTAGGCAAAGTTTATAAGGTGAATGAATTTGCTCACAGTAAACAAATGTTAAATATGTACCAAGGGAATATAACACTGAAAGAAATCATTTCCCAGCCATAGGTCACCATTTTAAGACGTAAAATGTTTAGAAAGCACGGTATTTGCAGCTAAATAACTGCAAATCCTGTAAAATAACTTTATATCTCAGAAAGTATCCTATAACCAGTAGGTCCTGGCCTAGGATTAATTTGATTATTGACTTATGCTGTAATTTAGGTCATAATATTTGGATGCTACACATTTCCTAGATTTCCTCTAACGTACAATGAAAACTGTTAACAGATAATACGATGATTCACAGTAGTTCAGTAAATTTAGCAGTTTATTAAATTTTGCTGAGTATAAAATACATACGAGGTACTCTGTGGATAGAAGATGCTGAGAAGTGTCATCAGAGAATAATCCCTTTTTTTAGGAATGCTGAAGTTTCAAACTATTTTTAATTTTGTCAAGTATGCAAATAATAGTTCATTATAATCAGAAAATTTTGCGGCATTTAGAAATAGATTACTTTGAACCTTAACGTTTTTTAATAGGCATATTTAAGTGGTTCGAACTAAATAATTTTGAAAGATTATGGCACTATTTTAAAACATTAAAATATAGTGAAACTAGGCTGTCTATGAATTCTTACACATAAAAGTCTTAAATCCAAAGCACTTCATTTTGAATGTAAGTATTTATGCTCTGAGAAGACTTCGAAAATAGTTTTGGGTCTGTCATTTTTGTAATTATTACCGTTTTTATAAACTAAATAAATATTCAGAAATTAGTTCCTTTGGATAGAAGGTAGAGCACACCTCTAATGTCTTGTACGCAACTTCTATAAATTTTTTGTGGTTTTCATATTATCTGAAGATTTAATGTATTTTCAGCTTCCAGAATATCATAAGTTAAAAAACAAAGTCATTGAACCACCAAAGGAAAAACAGTTTTGAAATGTATTCCTTTATTGTGCTGAATATGGAAAGCAATCTTTGGCTCATACAATTGTCCTATTGGGAAGAAGCAGGAAACCGGTTCATGATTAAACAATGACCAAACAGCTCCTTAACCCTTTTCTGCCTTTCTGGAAAGTTACAGGTATGTGGCTAGCAAATCCCAAAGAGACACAAAGAGGTATAGAAGCAGTGGTGAGGGGCTGTGAAGACTGCTAAGGAAGCTCTTTCATTATTATGTGGGCTGCTGGTTCTGCTAACTGGGTCACTGTAAATTGAAACTACCATGTTTACAAATTCTGTCTTATAAAGCAATATTTCTCCACACAGTGAAAGAAAATTGCAAAACAAAAATGCTAATTTTTCATCTTCTGTGATTATTTTATCACCAAAGTTCCTCCAGTTCCAGGTATTCATTATTAAATTGCCATAACAACTCCATTCACATCCGTTTGTGCCTAACCGCTCTCGGTTTTAACTCTTGCCTATACGTATTTTCCCCACCCAGGCCCTTTGAAAACAAATTGAGGCAGCATCCAGATTTAGCCTCATTCAATAAGATTCTTTTTTTTTTTTAAGCTGATAATTGAATTTAAGGAAAAGGAACATTCTCTGCCATTTTTACCAGTTGAGTGGCTTTGAACAAGTGGCTTAACCTCTGGAAAAAAATATTGGGATGTTTATTTTGAGCATTAAATGAGATCACGTTTGTACAGCAGATACTCAACAAATGTTAGATTCCAATGAACTGATTTGCTGTTTGGCCAAAAGGAAATTCAGGCCGTGAAAGTACAGAGAACCGAAGGATATAAGAAAAAAATAAATAAATAAAGAGAAAATACAGCTAGTTGTATTGGACCAATAAAGTTCCTTCAGATGTCTTTTACCCAGAGAATTAGATAGGCTCTTCCCAGAATATTTTAAATATATGTTTGTTAATTTAATAGGTGTCAGGCATATATATTTATTTAATAAAAGATTACTTCAACGGAAGAATTTGGATAGCCTATGGATACATTATAATAAGATTTGAGTCTCATGTTCTATTGCATTGGGAATTTTAAAAGCAAGTAGCTTTCTTTGTCAAAAATCATACTTAATGCTGAATTTTTGCATAAAGTAAATTTATTCCTGACAGCAAATGAGGAGAAGAGGGGTAACAAATGTGCTTAAGGAAATACCTTGTATTTTTATGCTTCCTAAAATATTTCTTAAAAGTGAACTGTGAAGGAGAATCATTTTTTCCTGGGTTTTGAGAGAATAGGGTGGAATGAGCTTGGCTAGGAGAATGAGTGCTGTACTTCCGATGTCTCAGAAACACGAAGAAGGGAGAAAAGGAGAGGCTATGCATCCCTTTGTCAGGATTTTTAGCCACAACTCCCACCCTGGATGTGCTAACCGCCTGTTTCCTGTCCTGCCGCTTAGTACTCCGGCTGATGTGACCATTTATTGCCAGAGGCATCTTTGTTCTCATTTATCTCTGGCTTTCAAATTGACTAAAACCTGTCCTATTCCATTCTCTTTTCCCCAAATATATTCTGTGCTCACGTCCAGCCAATGACTGTCTCATGCTCAAGGTCATCCAATACATAGTTATGTGTCCCTACCTCGACTCTGTCTGGAGAATCTGATCATCAAATCCTCCCATTTATACCTTCTCCACTACTGTGAACCCCTCATTCTTTCCACAAAGCCGGACGCTCATAAGAAGGGTATCTCTAGGAAAGATAGTTGATGGCTACGGACAGTTCAGAGTTATCTCTCTACCTCAAGGTAGGAGTTAATTTAAGTCATTTCAAGCAGACTAGCGCTCTCTCCCTCTCTACCCCACTCTTCTAAAATATAATGTCTAAAAGTGATCTGTACTTCAGCTCTTGCACTAAGATGGGCATTTATAGTCACAAGATAGAGTGTTTAATTATACAAGATAGAGGGTTTAATTAACTAAGTCTTTGTGCAAAAAACCTTGGGATGAGGAAGTGCTTGTATCGATAAACCAGCCAAGGTAAAGTTCTTCAAAGGGTCTGTCAGGAGGACGCATCTTAGAGTGGAGGTTGCCAATGAAGCCAGTTAATTTGTTCCTGCCCTTCTCTTGACTTTTCACTTCTCAGAAAGATTCAGAGAAAGAAGTCACACAGCTTTCACTGTCATTCATGCCAGTGCCTGCCCTCGTCTTGCGGGTAGGAAGTTTAGTCTTTTAAATGTCCATCTCCTTTTTTCATATAGCCACTTCTGTCCATTTACCTTTTTGCTGAATTCATGGCAGCCATTCAGTCGCCCAGTGCTCCTGCCTAATTAGGTCTCCCATAGTATTTGACGTGTTCATTATGTCTAGCCTCTTCATTTTGCCTTGCTTCCTTAGGCACAGTCTCAAGGATCTCATCATTATTCAGTTTTCAAGATCTTCACTGTAGTCATCTGTGTCCCTGTCTGTATCAATTAAGGATTTAGACTGCCTGTATTAACAGAGGCTTAGAAAAAGATTCTTTTTTCATTTTATCATGTAACAGGGAAATCTGAACATAGTTATTAGTACTGGTTCATTGGCTCCAAAATGTTAGGACCTAGGTCTTTCTGATCCTCTTGACATTTGTGATCACAAGATATCTGCTCTAGCTTCAGTCACCAAGTCCAAATTCCAGGCAAAACAAAGGAAGACAAGGAAAGGCCAGGTGGCCACAGACCAGCAAAATCAGTTCATCTATTTAAAGAACTTTTCCAGAGGGGAAATGGAAGGGAGAGGGATGGGTGAAGTAGGTGAAGGAGATTAAGAGTACACTTACCGTGATGAACACTGAGTAATGTACAGAATTGTTGAATCACTATACTATGCACCTGAAACTAATATAATACTGTATATTAGTTATATGTCAATTAAAAACAAGAAATAAAGTTGAACAATTGGTTGGGTCAAAAAATCAAGAAAGGAAGAACTCTTCCAAAACTGCACCCAGTAACCTCTACTTAGATTTCACTGGCCAACAATTACTCTAGAAGAAATTAGAAAGCTTGATATTTTAGGTAGGTTTATTGGCTTTTCCCCCAAAATTGTATATTTTGTTAGGAGAGCAAAAAGGAGAATGAGTACTAGGTAAGCAACAAGCATCACATACTACACTTCTTTCTCTTCTATTGGATCCTAAGCCTTTATTCATAACAGAAAGAGCATAGGTTTTGGATTAAGAACCCTGTGTGTAATGGTTAATTTTACGTGTCAAAAACAAATGCGGCCTTGTCTAGGCCACAATACTCAGATATATGGTCAAACACTAGGCTGCATGTCACTGTGAATGTACTTTTTAGATATGATTAACATTTAAATCAGGACACTTTGAGTGAAGCAGATTACGTTCCATAATATGGGTGGGCCTCATCCAATCAGGTGAAGGCCTTCATAGAAAAAGACTGAAGTTTCTCCCAAGGAAGAGGAAATTCTGCCTCCAGACTCTTTTCAGATTCAAGCTGCAAAATCAACTCTTCCCTGGGTCTCTAGCCTACCAGCCTGCCTTACAAATTGTTGGTCCCCCCAGTTTTGTGAGCCAATCCCTTAAATAAATCAAATAAATATCTATTTCTCTCTCTCAATATATAGATATAGATATAGATGATATAGGTACAGATATAGACACACACACACACACACACAGACACACACACACACACACACACACACACACACACCCTACTGCTTTTGTCTCTCTGAAGATCCCTGACTAGTGTACTGGGTTTGATTTTCGGGTCCCAGACTTTTAAGTGACTTTGGACAAAGTACCTGGGACTCCAAATTAGTTTAAATAAATCAGGGATGTCAAAGCTGTGCTCTAACAATGTTGAGTAAGTGTGTTTCTGGGGGGGGGGGCAGTGCATGGGGGACTCTTAGACCTCATTTTTGTATTATTGTTTCAACCTCACCTTCACTTCTCTTTAGTTGTATTTTTTAAAATTGAGACTTACTGTTCAATTCCACTTGAAGAAATAGGTCTACTGATTTAAAAAAAAAACAGTGATAAAGTGATAAAGTTTCATTCCAGTTCTAATAATTAATTGTCATAATTACATGGATTCATCTCAAAACATGCTGGGATCTCCTCCTGATGGGCCAAGTGAGGACTATGGCTAAGGGAACTGATTCTCACAAGTAGATGAGCTCCCGAAAAGCATTCAGTGCTGCAAAAAAGCAATGCCCTGAGAGAAGTTGCAAACCTAGGCCCGATCAGTGTGGATATACAGGATTTTAGTCTAGCGTACAGGGAACAGCAGTAAGAGTTCCCAGGCAATAGTGACAGCTGAAGTCACCTGGGTTGTGAGGTCATGGGTCAAAGCCATAGTTTAGTTTGGTCTGAGGCTGCACAAGTAGTTCTCTGCCTCTCTACCTGAATCGGGGGTGATGATCCTGATCAGATTGCTTCAGGAACAAAGCGGTCAAGCTTCACATGCAAGTCTCTTATCATGGTGAGCCTGTCTGGAGCAAGTAACATCTGACACTAGACTAGGTGACCTTTTTATTGTCTGAGACCCTTTGCTCACAGGAGATAATAAAAAAGATGAAATATAAATAAATCCTCTGTAACACTGCAGCTCCAAATACATACCCAAAGGTCACCATAGTGTTTGAATATAAAAAATACCATTTCCATGTTCTTAAAGAGATGTTTTCACTTGGAAGATTATCACTTCTCTCCCCCCACCCCCAAAAAGAAAAAAAACACAAATCCCTGTTTTTCCAATTGTAAGAACATTTCTGGAGAAAGGCTTTAACTGGAGAATTGGTGAATGGTGTCTAGACCATTTTACCACACTACATGAAAAGGTTTCTAGAAGAAGAAAAACATTTTTATCGTAATATGGTGAAATATAATGCAAGCAGAGTTTATTGTTGGAACTGACTCTATGATTGACCCAAACTAATTCTCTGTGAAATTCTATCAGCCTACTTTTTGTACTTCATTCAGTTTATTCTCTAATAGCTTTAGGAGAAGTAGTTTTGGCCAAAAGGGTATCAGATATGGCTTAAAATTAATAATTGAAAATCTGTGACAGTATAAGTGGTTAGGAGCATAATTTTTTTATTATTTTTTTAGAAGCATCTGGTTTCAAGTCTTGAGTCCGAATACTTACTGGCTGTGCGACCTTGAACAAATTGCTTAATCTCTATAATTCTCAATTCTCTTACTTGTTAAGTAAGGGTAATAATAATAGTACCTATTGCCAGGAAGTTCATCTAAAATACTTAGCCAAGTGCCTGGCACATCACAAGAATTCAGTAAGTGCAAGTTCTAGTTTTTCCATTTTGAAACAAAATGATGGCTAGTTGCAAAAGATGTAAATCACCTTTAATCTTCTAAATAGAAGTGAAATCTTGTAAGTGGGTAGTGATTATCCAGTGTTTCTTATTTTCAAATTAAAAACATTATCCAGATAGTATCATGGTCTAACATGGCTCTGCTACTTTGGAGAAATGTTCCCATGAAATGAAAAGTCATACTTCAGATCAATCGGTACAGGATCAGAGAAAAGATGAGCTCAGGAAAGTCAGTATGAAGGATGAGGAGTGGGAAGGGAGGGATGGATGAGAAAAGGAGGGAGGGAAGAAGAGAAAGAAAGGAAGAGGGGGAGGAAGGTTTTGCTCTCAGCCATGGAGCTCATTAACGATTGTACCTCTGCTCCCTGCTCCCCCCCCCGCCCCCCCCCACCACCCTCCACTGGGCATTGCTATTGTTCAAGCTCTTTTCTTCCTAGTAGCACCCCCAGGGCTGTCTCAAGGTGATAGTCACATGAGGGACTTTCAAAATATCACAGCTACTGTCATCTTACTACTTATAATTTAGCAATCCGAACTCTCTAGGATCACAATTAAAGAAGAAAGGACAAAAGTAAAAGTTATGAAGTTTATTAAGCTTGCTTAGGAACTGCCACAGTGAAAATTTAGCTCAGTGACCTATGGGTAACTTTTGAACTGCTAAGTGTTATCAAATGAGGCCACTCGTTCTGAGCCAGTCAAAGGGCTTCATGCTAAGACTGAAATCAGAAAGACTGCCAAGTAGGAGGAGAAGGGAGAAACAGGACCAACAAAGGATACCTGGTTGCATGAAGTGAGAGGCTGGAGGTCTCTTAAGGAGACTCTCTTTGCTGGCATTGGTTCAAAAGGCAAGCAGGGGTATAAACCACAAGTTGGAAACTCTCATACACTCCAAGAGCATCTTGATCAATACTTCTACTCCATTCTGCTGTGATCGGAAGTTTGTCTCCGTCTCTTAGATTATTTAGCTTTAGCCATACTCAATTAGCTGTACTAGACATGCTTACAAATCTTATTTAACACTTGCTGTGTATTTTTTCTCTTCATTCTTTTTTTTTAATGTTTATTTATTTTTGAGACAGAGACAGAGTGCAAGCTGGGGACGGGCAGAGAGAGAGGGAGACACAGAATCTGAAGCAGGCTCCCAGCTCCCAGCTGTCAGCACAGAGCTGGAGGTGGGGCTCAAACTCACGGACCGTGAGATCTTGACCTGACACTTAACTGACTGAGCCACCTAGGTGCCCCTCTTCATTCTTATTCTACCATTAGAAGCAGCCTAAGTTTTGGGTTCGCATCTATAACTATGAATATGAACATTTCTTTTTTTTTTTTTTTTTTTGTTCCTTTTGTTGTTACTTGTATTGATGGGAACTTTTCATCTCAGCCAGGAAGAGTGAAATGCTCACTAACTGAGGAAGGCAATTTTCAGTCCAAGTGGGTGTTTTATCGTGGGAAACCCTCAAGCAAGAATTTTGTAACAGACATGAAAAGATCTCAAGCTCTATGCATTGAATAATAAGAATAATTACACGCAAATCTCCTTGCAGGAAGAATTCATACATATGCCATTATTATTATTATTTTCCTTATTTCCATTCTGAGTGATAGTGTGATGAACTGGAAAGAACATTATTTCTTGGGCCACACAGACAGTGTTTGAATTCTGACTCTCCCATTTACTCTAGTTGTAAGTAACCTTGAGCAAAAGACTTAGCATCTTGGAGTAGCAGTTTTCTCTTCTATAAAAGCGAGATGCTACCCATTTTAGAGAGTTATTAGAGTGATAGGGGAAAATAGATAAAAGATCTATCACATGATAGGCTTTCAACAAATTGTTTTCATTATCCCTGCCATAGTGATTTAATTTTACCAAAATCGTGAACTCACTCTAAAATATTAGTGATTTTGTGTTTGTGCTTTGAAGTTATCATACGTTACATACTTCCCTAATTAAAGAACATCTGTCATTGGATAAGGCTTTTCAAAAGGTAGCACTCATAAAGCATAGAAGGTATGGACTTTGTATGGTGGTGATGGTGATCATTTTCAGAATCTTGGACCTTAATTCTTTTCTTTAAATATTTGATTATTTAATAAATGCAAAATAAGACAATTCCTGCCTTAAAGAAAAAATGAACCTAGCATGGAGTGTAGATGAAACCGAGCAGGAAACCCCAGCGGGTGCTGTAAATGTGACACAGAGTAAAGAGAAAGTTGGATAGATGGAAGGATCAGCAAAGGCTCTGATGGCACTGGAAAGATTTAATGTGGGGACCTGGAGAATGGGATGAGGAGGAGGGAATTTCTGGTAAAGAACCAGCATGGTAATTGACACAGGAAACTGGCATGTTTGGTGATAAAACGATACTTATTATAGTGGAGAACATTTCATAATGTATACAATTGTTGCATCACTATGCTATACATCTAAAACTAATGTAATATTGTGTGCCAACTATACTTCAGTGTAGCACTTAGGGGCACCCGAGTGGTTCAGTCAGTTAAGTGTGACTCTTGAGCTCAGCTCAGGTCTTGATCTCAGAGCCTAGTGAGTTCAAGCCCCACATTGGGTTCTGTGCTGGGGTGAAGCCTAATTAAAAAAAAAATGGTAGCATTTATAGAGAAACTTTTCCCAAACTCTTTTAGTAAATAAAAATAAAGGAAGAAAGAAAATTTTATGCATAACCCTACTAAGTAAAATATTTCAAAGTAATCACTAAAGTTATTCTATAAATTCAAATGTAGTGCAGTTACTCCCATAGTGCTCTGGTCTAATGACATGTAGATAAGGAAAGCCCAGGATAATGAACAATAGTTGCAATCTCAGCGCCCACTGCACTTGGACCAAAATCTCATGTAACTCCCGAAGCACCTGTTTGGATCATTAGGATTCCAGAGAATTCATTTGAAAAACTACTGGGATAGAGGCATCTGAAATACAACCTGACAGGGGTCTTAACTCAGTTAAAAATGGGAGCCTTTGAAGATTTCTTAATGTGAAATGACATAGGATAGCACTGGTCTAGAAAGATGAATCTTGCCAAATGAATCTTATAAAATGATAAACTGGAAGAAGAAAAGGTTAGAGGCAAGGATATCTTTTAATTAGCAGGCTGTTGAAATAGTGCAAAAGGGGCTGAACCCAAAATTGGGGGAGGAGAATGAGGTACTCATTAACACTCTAGTTAAATTGGAATTTTATTTTCTGATAAGAGAACCGAGAACCCTATTTTAATTTCACATTCCCAACAGTCCTGTTGCTATTACTTCTACATAAAACACACAAATTTTGTTGTCTTTTTAAATTTGAACTCTTTGAAAAGTAACTGTCATGTAAGAAATGGAAACTTTGTAATTGTTCTGGGAGGTAGATTTTTAGCATAGCGTGAGGTTGGAAAAGCTGATCTGAAGGGTTTTTTCTTTTTTGTTCTTCCTTTAGTGTTTTAGTTCTTCACCCCTTGCTCCGTAAAGACTCTGAGGTCACTCTTTCCAGTATGAGATAAATTAGATATAAATCACTAGTCACTCTTTAAATGTATGAAAGTTTTAGTAACTTGGTTTAAATGAGTTCAGACCCTTTAATTTCCATTTCCATTTTCTGTCACATGAACTTAATGCAAGATAGGATCTTAATTTTCCTTAAAATCTTTCCTAAAGTGTAGATTTTTCATCTGACATCAGAACCAGAGTTTAGAAAGAAAAATTTATAATCGCTTTGTTGTAAGGCTTTAGAAATAAGAGGCAATATTTTGAAGACCTAAGTACTGTGTCTAAAGGTTTTATAACACCTCATTTATCAATCACCACCAATAAAAGTAATATTCCATAGATGAAAAACAATGGAAACTTATCGTTTTTGATGCCTTCTTTTTCCATTTCAGTCACTTTGCAGGAAGTCTTTTAAGATGCATTCCACGTTGCCTTGCTATTGGAACAATAGTATTATTAACACAATCTTCTTAATTCTCCTATTCAAAATTTAAATTGCATTCTGGCTCATATTTGGCCATTACTAGCTCCAAAGTGTCTGATTTCTTCAGCTCTCTCATTTGCTGCCACTAGTCAGCTTTTATAAAACATCAAAACAAACAACAAATGAACAAAAAAGCTTTTTACAATTGCACATGAAGTAAGTCAAAAATCAATGATGATCTTAAGGGTTGCTTTGTGACAGCTCTATAGCAATCAGAAACACCTTATGGGTATTCTTCATGTTGACTCCAAAAGGGTAAGGTTATTGAATGTTGATTACTGGTAAGTGGAATATTGCTGTCATTTTCTGAGACAGTCATAACTTAAATACTTAAATTTGATTCTAGGTGATTTATGTTAGAAGATATGATAGGAAGGACATAGGAAGAATATCTCAGTAAATTAAATAAGTTAACCATGGTTTTGAGATTCGTGGCTGCATGGAGTGACATTTGCTCAGCGTTGGATACTTTGCTAGCAGTTAAAGGGAAGTTCGTTTTTCTGAGCAGATACCCTGTGCTCCCGTTTCACTCTACACTGTCCTATATCACGGTTCATGCATTTTTGGGTAACATTTCTGTTTAAAATCTTTCTGTCCCTCTAGATTAAAAAAAAAAAACCTCTAAAGGGAAAGATAGACCTATTTTATAGACACACATATTTACCCAATATGCACTTATTTTCCGTTGTAACTGAAAAGAACATTTAAGGTCAGTGTAAAGCCAGACAGATGCAAGAAACTGAGACAATGGGGAAGAATTCACTCTGGCTGGCTTCAGTCATTGAGGGAATCTGCTAGATTAAAAAACCAACAAACGAACAACAAAAAACAACAACCCACAACTTCCACCAAGCCCTACATTTTATCTCTGTTCTAACTTTCAATCTCCTTATTCAGTCTCCTCTGGAACATGATTTAATGATTCTCTGCTCCCGGTAGGCCATTTCTTTGTGTTCATCACCACATAGATGAAGCTCTGTTACTATGCCTTCTTGAGATCTTCTGGACTCAGCCCCAGATCTGACCCACCGACTCTCTAGTACCTGGGGCAGAAAGTGTGTGCCTTGTACAGAGCTGCACCTCGGGTACACATCCTTTCTTATCCTAAATTACTTTTTGACCCATTTTAAGGACAGAAAATCAAAGGTCAGAGAGGTTAAGTCATATGTCCAAGGACGCAAAAGGAGAATCTATAGATCCAGTATCAAAGCCAGGTCTATCCTACCTCATGGTGCTGGACCCAGCGTCCTATGTTCCCTGGCCTCATCTTTTCTTGCAAGGAACTCTACATTTTCAAAAGCAAGCCGGCATTTTCATGAAAGGCCCTGCTGACACACTTCCTCCTCCCTAGTTACCAATGCCCCTTTCCTTCCAGGCTGCTTACACCTAGGAGGGTTAACCGACCCGTTACATTACAAAGACCTGCATGTTGGGGGGCACCTGGGTGGCTCAGTCGGTTAAGCCCCAGACTTCAGCTCAGGTCATGATCTCACGGTTTGTGGGTTCAAGCCCCACATCAGCCTCTGTGCTGACAGCTCAGAGCCTGGAGCCTGCCTTGGAGTCTGTGTCTCCCTCTCTCTCTACCCCTCCCCTGCTTGCTCTCTCTCTCTCTCTCTCTCTCTCTCTCTCAAAAATAAATAAACATTAAAAAAAATCAACAGAGACTTGCATGTAGAAACTAGACTGACACACGGCAGCCAGGAATTTGCATTTTAGTGGCAAACTTTGGAAAAACTAAAAAATTTCAGTAATATACTGGGATTTCAAGCACTGAGACCAGATTCTTGGAAGGTATTTGGGGGCAAGAATATTCCCTGGAGATCCATCAAAGGCAGAAAGCTATTTCCCGAGGTTTGTATAATCCAATCTTTTCTAGTCACAGAATGACAATTTATAGCCAATATTAGTGACAGCGGAAAAGTTGCTTTATTTAGCAGGGAAGAAGGATATGGATGGAAATGGTAGATGTCTCTGTATTTAACGTGCAGATTGAGCAGGAAGGATGAAACATTAGAAGTATAGACAGGAGGAAATGACAATTGAAAGAAATGTCAGAAGGAAAACAAACACACCAAATTTTCTTTTCACAGAGTAACAGTTTCCTTACCATGACAAGAGACAGTGAAAGTAACATTTCATGTCTATAGCTGATAAGCAATTTTCTTCAATTTATGGTATTTCTCTACCACAGTGCTATCCAATGGAATTGCTGGAATGACGTTAACTCTTTACATCTCAGCCATCGAATAAAGTATCCACTAGCTACATAGGGCTATTGAGAACTTGAATGTAACTAGCACTACTGTGGAACGGGTGTTTAAAAAATTTTTTTAAATTTTTTTTTACGTTTTTTTTTTGAGACAGAGAGAGACAGAGCATGAACGGGAGAGGGTCAGAGGGAGAGGGAGACACAGAATCTGAAACAGGCTTCAGGCTCTGAGTGGTCAGCACAGAGCCTGACGCGGGGCTCGAACTCACGGACCGCGAGATCATGACCTGAGCCGAAGTCGGACGCCCAGCGGACTGAGCCACCCAGGCGCCCCTAAAATTTTTTTTTTAATTTAAATAGTTTCATGCAGCTAATGGCTACCATGTTGGACAGTGCAGCAGGCAAAATAGAAGTTGGAACCATTTCCCTCCCTTCCATTTCTGTCAGATGAATTTTTGTTCAGTTTTTACTTCTTCTAAGTATTATGAAGAATTTGAGGCCAGGGGGCACCTTAGTGGTTCAGCCAGTTAAGCATCGAATTCTTGAGTTTGTCACAAGTCTTGATACCAGGGTTGTGGGATCCAGCCCCATGTCAGGCTCCACACTGAGAGTGGAGCCTGCTTGGGATTCTCTCTCTCTTTCTCTCTCTCTGCCTCCCCTCCCCACTTGCATGTACAATCTTTCTCTCTCTCTCTCTCTCTCTCTCTCTCTCTCTCTCAAAAACAAAATTGAGGCTCTGTAACTAGTAGTAAAACTTAGCTTTTATCTGTGATAAATCTAAAGCAAATGGGATGGATCAGACTTCCAAGCCTAGATCCATAATTTCAGCTGTCAAAAATAGCTCTATTAAAAGAAAAATAATTCAAAAATGTACATTGATAATTTCTATTCAAAAACTATATAAAATAGCACAGGGTATTAATGACACAGGGTAGTAAAGTAAATAATAAGTAAATAAGTAAATAGCACAGGGTATTAATAACGCAGGGTATTAAAGTAAAAATTATTTAAAATGGTAGTTTCCTCTGTGTCATGGGAGAATGTGCTCTGTAGGAAAACATCAGTCAATGACACGGACCTCCTCCTTCATGGTTGCACATTGAGAGAAAAGACAGAATAAATGAAAAGAAAGGTGAGGATACAATGCAGGCTTTGCAAACTCACATGTCTACAGGGTCCAGGCAAGGCCATATGTAAATATGTGACTTGCAAAGCCAGGCTATGAGTGAGAGAGCTCTGCACCCTCCCCCAAGGTATTTTCCTGCTCTGGTTATGCCAGGGAGACACCTGCTCAGCCAATCTGCCCCAACACTGCTATTATCCCTCTCCCACCCCCCCCCCCACCCACCTGGGGCAGCCACCTGGCCTCTTTCAAGTGAGTTTGAAAGCCACTGTACTAAGTGATTTCTAAAGTTTCTTTCAGTTCCAGCTCCTTTTGATGCTAGGATTATGGGTCCATATCTTAGGGAAGGGGGGGGTGCAAAAAGTGAGTCTCGTTTTAATCAAAATGTCATAGCTTAGAGTTTTGACACATAAGGATAATTTTATAAGTACTATAAGTATTTATGAGTTGGGGATTTGGAGATTTTATATGCATTTTTTTTCCTAGGTAAAGCACTATCTACTGTTTATTTGTACACCAACTCAGAGCTTCCCATTTAGGGGACCACCATGGGATACATCTAACTAGCAACATGTATGCCTTTTATATTTCATCTAAACCACCATATATGCACCTGCCAAGAAACCTAAGAGCACAGTAGGTGCTCAATGAATGCTTAATGAATGATGCACAGATTCCTATAAATGAACATAATCAAACTTTTACACAATAAAACTATTACTCTATATCTTCAGGCTGAAAACTTCTAAATATTTTGATAGTGACAGTTCCTGAAATCACAACGCTCATTTCAATTTGTGTTTTTGATGTAGTTTATGGTTTATTATGCAGTGGCTTGATTGCTTCTTTTACAACAAGTTGCCTGGTTTCTTATTTGAGTGCTCTAAAGTAAAACTAAGAAGTGATGTTTTTAAAATTTAAAATTTGACAATCTTTAGGAGCCAGGAAAATATACTTGGTAATTTAAAAATATGTCTGTTTAGTGGCCCACAATTAACAAATATCATTAGGAATTTATTGGTGTGTATGGGGGAATGGTAGGCATTACATATTTTTAAAAGTAAATATTCCAGGGCTGTCTGGGTGGCTCAGTTGGTGAAGCATCTGACTTCAGCTCAGGTCGTGATCTCATGGTACTTGTGAGTTCCAGCCCCACCTCGGGCTCTGGTGCTGACAGCTCAGAGCCTGGAGCCTGCTTCGGATTCTGTGTCTCCCTCTCTCTCTGCGCCTCCCCTGCTTGCATTCTCTCACTCTCTTAAAAAATAAGTAAAACATTTTTAAAATATTAAAAGTAAATATTCTTAATGAATCACACTAATCATAAAGTCACTAGTATCTTAGAATTACTGACTTTATTAGATATCTTCCTTTAAGAGAAGAAGAAAATGGATAAAGCAGGTTGTCCTGTCAATGTCAACTCAGGGAAGAAATCTGAAAAGAAAAACATTGCAAGTAGGGTGGGGGTTTGGGAGAGAACATACACAGTGTCCTTGACTTGTTTTCCTAGGGCTCCTGCTGCAAATGTGCAAAGAAGAAATCAGGACAAAAGAGAAATGAGAAATGTAGACAGAATATAGTTCCTGTATATCCTTTGGACAATCTTAGTGCATGGTTGATTTAAATGTCATATTTTGAAAGTTTTGAAACCTGGATGTTGGTTGTATGATTTTCTAGGTTTGTAAAATAAGTTAGAAATTTTTTTAGAAGTTCAAAAACTATCAGAACTGATGGAAACCTGGGGAATAATTAGTCCCGATCCCAACTTTTATAAGTGGAAGAACTAAGCCCCACTGGTTTGAAGTTGATATGGCTGGTCAATGGCAGAAACTGATGTACAGCTCAGATCACCCAGTTCCCCCACCCAGGGCTCCTTCTACTCCATCCGATGCCTCAGTCACAATTAGTACTCCAGGAGATCCCACCAGAGTCTGAGATGGCAAGAATAAATATACTCAAATGAATAATGAGACCATATGTTGGACACCTGGGAATATGTACACCTCCAAGTTCTTTTCCTTTCCATCCAAGGAAAGGAAAGTATCTTTCCAAGTTACTATATTGAAATATGTCCTATCTTGAATGCACTGCCCTGCTCCCAGCTGTCTGTCTCTGGAAACCACATCCTACTCCCTACCAAGAAGTAAGCATGACACCAAGTTTGAGCCAGGTGGAAACACTACATGAAGATAGAAGAAATGACATATATCAGGGATATACATTCTAAAATGAATACACTTTCTTGAAACTTTCCTCTATGTCTTTTTTTTAAATTTTTTTAACGTCTATTTATTTTTGAGACAGAGAGAGACAGAGCATGAATGGGGGAGGGGCAGAGAGAGAGGGAGACACAGAATCGGAAGCAGGCTCCAGGCTCTGAGCCAACAGCCCAGAGCCCGATGCGGGGCTCGAACTCACAGACCGTGAGATCGTGACCTGAGCTGAAGTCGGACGCTCAACCGACTGAGCCACCCAGGCGCCCCTCCTCTATGTCTTTTAGGTGTTTTTTTTTTTTTTAATTTTCAGTTACATTAAATAGTTCATATAGGATTGTTTTTCATAACTGTTCCAACTTAGAGTTAATTTTAGTTATTTTAAAATGACATTTTTATCAAAGATATGCTGAGCCACTTAAAACTCCCAGAATGTGGATTATTTCAAGCATTATTTTATTCATCCAATTAAAATATTTTGAAGGCCAACTATATAGAAATAGTCAACTTCCTTCTTTTCATTAAACAATGTTGGGGTTCTCTTGATGGCTCCTGCTGAGTCTAGCTAGTGAACTACTAATCTTTTCTCTTGATGTTGTAAAGGCTTTGTAATTCTCCCTTGCTGACATTAACCCCTGTCTTCTCCACTTTTCATCACAATGGATGCTCTGTCTCTGCCATGTCCATACTCAACCCCTAGTTTATCTGTTCACTGTGACAGTACATTCCTACCTCAGCTCTCATAGTGTCCTCATGACCAATGTCCTATCACCCCAAAGAGAAATGAAGAACCTTGGGATTCATAACCACCATTTGTCATTGAGGGAAGTTTGGCAACTGTAATTCAAGATATCTTTGTTGAAGTATATCACAGCCCCGCAGTATATTCTTTGGTGGCCTGTCGCCTGTAAACTCTGGGGAATGAGGCCATGGTTCTTTATTCTGTGAGATCTTTCCAACTATACATACATTTTTATCTTTTCACCAAACTCCTGTCCTCAACTGTGAGGCCCAGTCAGAGTCTGAATCCTTAGGATCTCCTTGTATTTCTCTCTCTGATTCTTTTATGCCCCCTAAAAGATCTGGATTGTTCTTCCTGTTGGGTAAAATTTCATATCCTCTCTCTTCTCTTATTTTATATCATGTCTTATCCTTAATAAAGAACAGATGAGGAGAGAGAAAGGTGGAGAAGAGAGGATTTACAGGATAAAATTGCTAATTGAGAGGCCTTGAATATGAACGTAATTCTAAAAGAGCATGGCATTATTCTGCAAATACAAGAAAGACTCTCCTGACAGAGTAACTAAAAATTACAATAAGTGACATATGGTCCATAGCTTCCCTCCATTCTACTCCTCTGACCTCACCCACACTTCCCATCTCTCCAATAAATATTTTTGGCTACATGTAGTATGTAGATTTTTATTAACTGTATGTTAACTATCCTCAATTTTGTTCACTTTTAATGACAAACTAAAAAAATATGCCAATAATTAAAGTCAGTGTTAAAAATTTATCTCTGAAACGGGAACCCTCTTGCTCTGTTGGTGGGAATGCAAACTGGTGCAACTGCCCTGAAAAACAGTGTGGAGGTTCCTCAAAAAATTAAAAATAGAACTACCCTACGACCCAGCAATAGCACTACTAGGAATTTATCCAAAGGATACAGGAGTGCTGATTCATAGGGGCACATGTACCCCAAAGTTTATAGCAGCACTTTTAACAATAGCCACATTATGGAAAGACCCTAAATGTCCATCAACTGATGAATGGATAAAGAAGATGTGGTTTATACATATAATGGAATACTACTTGGCAATGAGAAAGAATAAAATCCTGCCATTTGCAGCAACATGGATGGAAATGGAGGGCATTATGCTAAGTGAAATAAGTCAGTCAGTGAAAGACAGATATCATATGTGTTCACTCATATGTGGAACTTGAGAAACTTAAGAGAAGACCATGGGGGAAGGGAAGGGGAAAAACATAGTTACAAACATAGAGGGAAGGAGGCAAACCATAAGAGACTCTTAAATACAGAGAACAAACTGAGGGTTGATGGGGGAGGTGGGAAGGGAGAGAGGAAAATGGGTGATGGGCATTGAGGAGAGCACTTGTTGGGATGAGCACTGGGTGTTGTATGTAAACAATGACTCACGGGAATCTATCCCTAAAACCAAGAGCACACTGTATACACTGTATGTTAGCCAACTTGACAATAAACTATATTTAAAAAAAAAAATCTCTGCCTGCTTTCAACCTTCAGAGAGTGGCAATGGAATGCTTCAGTTATCTGGGCTTTTCTCATTCATGACCCTAGCTCCATCTTCTTTCTTTCAACCCATCTTCATTCTCAAACAGCATTTTTTAGCAATTTGTTTGTTATGTGTTAGGATAGTTTTCTTTGTGTTTGTTTTGTTTAGGGATTGTGAGCTTAATGAATCTGAAAGTTTATAGTTTTTAACAAATATGGGAACTCTGTTCATTATTTTTGTTCTCTGCTCCTCATTTTGTTCTGAGTCTCCAGTTACCTATAGACAAAACTGTTTAATATTGTCCCTTAAAGCACTGGTGCTTTATGTCACTTAGTCTTTGTTTTTTGTTTTTGTTTTTGTTTTTGTTTTATTTCATTTTGGGTAACTTCTTTTGCTATGTCTTTACGTTTACTGGTAGTTTCTTCCGAAATGAATATACTACTGTTAATTTTTATCCAGTGACTTTCTAATTTCAGATATTTAATTTTCATTTCTGGAAGTTCCATTGGTTTCTCTTTTATATCCTCTATTTGTGTCCTCGTTATGTTCATGCTTTCCTTTATGTCCTTGAGAATGTGAAGCATATTTATAATAGATATCTTAGAGTTCTTGTCACCAATTTTATCATCTCTTTCATTTCTGGAATTACTTCTACTGACTGATTTTTCTTCGGATTATGGATCAATTTGTTATCCTTTGTATCTCTAATAATTTTTTATCAGGTGCCAAACAGTGTGAATTTTAGGTTGCTGAGTGCTGGATTTTGTTATATTCTTTTAAAGATGGTTAGATTTGGTTCACATTTTAGAATTTTGATCTTTTGAATTTTCTTTTTAGGTCATTTTAGGGAATATCTAGAACAAAATTTATTCTGTGCAACTTTAGCCTCACTTGTAAAATGCCCACGTTCTCCTGTAGATTCTACTGAATGTTTTATGTATTTAAGAAAGCATCTTTTCTCTGGCTGATGGGGACTGATAACTCTCAGCTCTGTGTGGGTTTTGGGAATTGTTCATCTTACAGTTTCAACAAAATTTTTCTTTCCTTGGATGACGTTCCTAGTCTGGACTCATGGGTTTCATATTACTCATATGTATTTGGTATTCAGCCAAAGAGTCACAGGCTGGAACTTCTTCTCTACATAGTTTCTTTATCTCAGATACTTTGTCCTGAAAACTAACTTCAGCATCCCCCTCAAATTGGAATATCTCTCCAACTCAATACGATTGCCAATATCATTTTGGTTTCTCCATTTCTATACTACAGACAGGAAATGACCTCCAGGCAGGAAGCTCAACTCATTTGTTTCTTTTCTCAGAAACATTAGTTGTACTGCCTATGTTCCAGTTTCTGAAAATAGAATGCTATCTATATTTTGCCCAGTGTTCTACTTGTTTATGGATTAAGGTTAATTCTAGACTCTTACTCCCTCATGGCCCAAAACAGAAATATCCTTTCCAAACATGACTTCCTTTTATGCTTATGATTTTACTTCAATTGCTTTTAACACACAAGATCCTCTGTCATCACTGTGCTTATATGTATACAAAATAAAAAGTTCTTTGGGGTGCCTGGATGGCTCAGTCTGTTGAGTGTCCAACTTTAGCTCAGGTCATAATCTTGCTGCTGACAATGCAGAGCCAGCTTCAGATCCTCTGTGCCCCTATTTTTCTGCCCCTCCCTCCTCATGCACTCTTGCCATTTCTCTCTCTCTCTCTCTCAAAAGTGAATAAACATTTGTATATAAAAATTCCTGAATAAGTAAGTATTTTCTCTTAGGTTGTTGCTCTTCTCTTTTCTCAAGAGATTCTAAGATATTTTCTGTCTAAATTTTTGACTAACTATATGAAAGTACTTTTGGGACAAGAGTCATTTGTACTCTAGATGGAGAGTCAGGTGGAGGTGCATGGGAGGACAGAATTAGGTTCCATTCACTCTCAGTATCCGGGGTTGCAAACTGACATAAGAATGAATTTTAAACACCATGAAAATAAAATTATGATATTACAATAGCTAAATTATGGAAAGAATCCAAATGTCCATTGACTGATGAATGGATAAAGAAGATGTGGTACCTACAATAGAATATTAATCAGCCAGAAAAATGAACGAAATCTTGCCATTTCATTCATTTCATGGATCTAGGATATATTATGCTAAGTGAAATAAGCCAGTCAAAGACAAATACCATATGATTTCCCTCATATGTGGAATTTAAAAACAAAACAGATGAACATGGAGCAGGGAGAGAGAGAGAGGCAAACCATAAAATAGACTCTTAAGTATAAAGAACAAACCGAGTGTTGCTGGAGGGGAGGTGGGCAGGGGATGGGCTCAATGCATGATGGGTATTAAGGAGGACCTTGTTGTAATGAGCACTGGGTGTTATATGTAAGTGTTGAATCACTAAATTCTACTCCTAAAACTAATATTACACTACATGTTAACTAACTAGAATTTAGATAAAAACTTGAAACAAAAAAATACTCAAAAAAAAGTATATTACATAGATTTTTATCATAATTAATTATAAGATAACAGAAAGGAAACATCCCCTTAGTGGTTGATTTCCTATTCTAGATGTTCTATGTACCTCTATTTTTTTCAGTGAAAATCAAAATGATTTGACAGAAACCTGGTTTTAAATGTAACTATGAAGTTAGACAATTACTATTCATTCCAAGTCAGGAAGAGGAAGTAGCTACAGATCTAGTGAGACAAAAATCATCATTTTTTTTTTACCCTAGAAGATGGAAATATAGCACTATTACCAAAATTGATCTTAATGTAATAATCATCATGAAGTGTTAGTGAACATATAACTTAATAACTTTGTTCTGTTTGAATCAGAAAATTCACAGGTTTTTTGAGATGCTAATGGAGCAAAGATTGTATTGTATCAGTGTTTTTATATTGTTACTCATATCTCCATAATACAATTTAACTGAAAATAAATGATCTTTAGGTGCAGAACAAAGATATACTATGAGCCCTAGCGGAAGAATAATAATTCAGATGATTTTGGGTATTGACCTAAACCCTTATTCAAGGACATCCAGAGTTTAATAATAATGTTGGGTTGTATAAATCTTATAAATGCATAGAACCCTATTTTCAAATATACTCATTTATGAATGAAAGTCAACCTAAGTAAAATTACTAATTTATTCAGGTAAACAGCAAAGACCTTTTTGCAACATATTTCAGAGTGCAATAACCCTGTGATTTTTTCAAACTTCAAACATTCGGCAGCATAAACAGTGGTAAGTTTGCCTTAGACAATTTGGAAGAGTGCCTGGAAAGAGTCAGGGTGCCACAAATTATTTTATTCAACGTGAAATCTCTGAATTGGAGAGCTGTAAAGCACTGTGCATAAAGTACCACCACATTACCATCTCCCTTATAGTTAGTTATAGGACTTCCTTATAACAATATCCCTTTCAAATATAACTATTTTAATGGATGGTAGTTCATTGATTCAGTCACATTTCTGGTCTTTTGTAATGCAGTTTAAGATTTTATTGTTTTCTTGACCAAGCTAAAATAAAACAGATGCAGGCAAATCAGACAAAGATGTGAACTTGGCATGTGAGTAAACAGAATAGAATTAACGTTTCTTCCTTGTTTAGTTAAGCAATATTAAACATATTCTGTTATGCTGAACGAGGGGTAATCCTTTCACAGTAAAAATTGCTAAGTTTTTGTAATTCTGAAATATGAAATAAATTAAGCATTAGAAAAAATAAGAGAGAAATGGGCAGAAATATGATACCAAAATCTGGGAAATCTACTAAATAGGAAGGCCTAGTAGTCTCAACTTAAAGTCTTAAGTGCTGATGCTCATATTAATTTTTTAAAAAAACATTACCTGAGAACTTTATCCCTTCACCTTGAGTACCTACTAAGTTACCAGGATAGTTCATTCACTGAATCACTCATTCAACAAATACATATTTAATATATGTGTGTATAAATATCTATATATATATCATAATTAATGTGCTGATGTGATGTGGGGCTGCAAATTACATTTAGTCAAAATTCATCCATTTTAATATTCACCGTGAGGTAAGAGTGAGACACTATCAATATATGACAAGCAGGATTTAACTCTCAATAAACTTACATTTGTGTTTTGCAAGAATAAAGAATAATTTCAAAATGTACTGATATGACCAATGCTTACAAAATTAATGTATCTAGGGGCACCTGGGTGAAGTGTCCGACTCTTAGTTTCAGCTCAGATGGTGATCTCTCTATTTGTGAGTTCAAGCCCCGCATCGGGCTCAGCACCGACAGCACAGAGCCTGCTTGGGATTCTCTGTCTCTCTTTCTCTCTCTCAAAATAAATAAACAAACTTAAAAAATTAATGTGTTCATAAATTTGGATGTTTTCAAGTAAGGCAAAATGGTTTTAGCCACAAAATAGCCAATTGATGCTTAGGTCCATGAACTGTGATCTTCTTGCTTAGCAAGAAAATCTAGATATAGTATGAAGGCATACTGGCAAGATTCTGGGATTAGTTATCGAGCCTCTATGAGAGTTTAAGTAAGAAGATAAGAAGCAGACGCCATTTTCATTCTAAGAATGGTATTTTTTTTAAGTTTATTTTATTTTCAGAGATAGGAGGGGGAGGGGAAGCGAGAGGGGTAGAGGGAGAAACCCAAGCAGACTCTGTGTTGTCAGCGAAGAACCCCACATGAGATTCAAACTCATGAACCATGAGATATGACCTGAGTGGAAATCAAGAGTCGGACGCTTAACCAACTGAGCCACCCAGGCACCCTATAATGGTATTCCTTTTTAAAAAAAACCATACCCTAAACAAATATTTCAATATTGATACTCTATCCAAAACTTTACCAGGATCTATCATATCCTACTATGTCAATTTTGCTTTTATGCTTAACTAGACATTATATATAGTAAAATAGTAAAAAATCTGAATTTTAGTTAATTTTCATTTTTTTCTCTCAGAGAAGTAACTTGAGCTATTATATTTAAAATGGTGAAAGAATTAAAGTGTTTTAATATAATTCCATCAACAAACCAAAAAACCAAAACTAATTACGTGCAAAATCATTTTAAATTAACTGCCCATATCACCACAACACTTTCTTATCCTTCTAATCTGTTTCGTTAAGTTCTTGAATAATTTAACTGCTGCCTTCTCCTTTGTTCCAGTTTACATATAATCAAAGAATAATAATTTCCTGATGGTTTATTCTAAAACCCCTCATTTTACAGAAACAGAAACTAAATTCAAGAAACATGATGTGATTTTTTTCTTTACATTTGAAAGTTTGAACCTGTAGAAAAGTTGAAAGAATATAACAATAAACACCAATATTATCTTCACCAACTGTGAACATTTGACAAATCTGTTCTCTTTCTCTTCACACACCTACATTTGTGTATATACGTATATATGCCAAATATACATCAGTATGCTACTGATCATGTCTAACTATTTTACAACACACCCCAAGTTGGACATTCTCCTATAAAAGTATAATACAGTTTTTAACCTCAGGATTATTTACAGTAATTCAATTATAACATCACCTGTACCATTTATATTCAATTTTCCTTCTCCTACATGTCTTTTGTAACTATTTTTTTTTCTTCAAAGCAGGATCCAATCAAAGTTCATCTATTCTATTTGGTTCAGTCTCATTGGAGTCTTTTAATAAAAGACAATCCCTATGCTTCTTCATTTTTGTTTTTGATGACACTGAATTTTGCACGAGTTCAGGTCAGGTGTCTAGTAAACAGCTCCACATTTTGGATTGAGTGATTATTTCCTTATGATCAGATTCAAGTTAAATTTTGGGGCAAAATATTAGGTGATAGCATACAACTCTCATTGCATTAATCAGGAGTCACATAAAGTTACATTGTGTCACTAATGTTGATCTTAAATTAGATTGTTCGAGTAAGGTGATAATCACAAGGTCTTTCCATAATAAAGGTCTGTTTTCCTTCTATAATTAAAAAAGGCTTTCTGTGTGATGCTATTTTACAACTGTGTGAATATATTGTTTTCTAATAAACTTTCACTAAGTTAGATGCATATCTCTGATATCCTCATCTAAATTTCTTGTTACATTGGGGATTGCATAATAGTGATTTGCTAATTCTATCATTCTTTCTACATTTATTGCTAACTTTCCTATATATGGGATATAATTCCTCTTTTTCAAGCCTCGTTATTTCCTTACTCATTCCAACCATTGGTAGGGCTCACTTGATCACAACTGTCCCTTTGGCCAGATATCTCTATCTCACACATACTTCTCATCTTCACTATGGGAAATGCACTAGTCCTTATCCATGTGCTAACATCTAACATTCTTGGCATCCCAGATATACCTTGTGATGTACTCAGTCTCAATTTCCTTTATGGCTCTAAAGGACTGAGGAATGACTGGACAAGAAGCCCAAAAGGAAAAGAAAACCCAGAAGAAAATCCAAGCTATTGATGTATAGTCACAAGATAGTTTAAAGGCATCAAAATTTGGGTCTCAGGATTAAGGCTGAGGGACATGGTATTTATTTACTTATTTATTAAAAAAATGTTAGTGGATATTTTAAACATAGCAGAGACAGAAAGAGTGGTAGAATAATTCCCTAAATGCCCACTACTGTTTCAATAACTCAGTATTTTGTTAATTTTATTGCAGCTATTTCTCACTCTTTTCTGTGTTGTTGTTGGCTTATTTCAATTCAAATCCCACACATCATGTCATTCTGTCCTCACATATGCCAATATGTATCTTTAACTGATAGGGCTTATGGTAAGTAGAATTCTAAGGTGGTCCTCCTAGATTTGGGGGCCCGTATCTATATATCTCTTCTCTCAGTTATGCAATAAAACACTAACCTAAGCACTACTGTAACGAGTTTTGCCAAGTCATTAAGATCCTAAGTCTTAAAATAGGAAGATTTTCTTAGGTGAGCCTGGCCTAATCACATGAGTCCAGGTCTAGAGGTCAGAGTCAGAAGAAGTCAGAAATTCATCCTATGAGAGTAGTTAGACATGCAAGACAGTCTCCATTACCAGCTTAATGATAGAGGGGGCCCAACAGCAAAGAATGTGGTCTCTAGAAGCAGAGATCAACCTCTGATCAACAGCAAGTGAGAAAATGGGAGTTCAGTCCTAAAACCACAGGGAAATGAATTTTGCCCATGACTTCTGTGAGCTTGGGTCCTATGACTCAGATGAGAAGAGCAACCCAGAATGTCACCTTCATTTCCACAGTTTGACACCCTGATCAGAGAACCCAGCCATCCTGTGTGAGACTCCTGATCCCCAAACACTGTGAGATCGTAAATTTGTATTATTTTAAGTTGCTGGGTTTCTGGTAATTTGTTATGTAGCCACAGAAAACTAATCTTTTTTTTCCCCCTAAATATAACCACCATCCTATTATCACATCTAACAATCACTACGTACTATGTCTGTGCATGAAGGATCTTAAAAGAACAGGTAATCTTGGCTGCCAGGCTATGAAAGTAGGCTTTTATGAACCCGTTGGGAAAGTTAGCAACAAAGTACGATCTCATAACTATGGGAAGCAAATGCAGATAATCAGGATACCAGGAAACTTTCGGATCATATTCCTATAAAACTCGAAACCTGTCTGTATTTCTGAACTTAATCAGAAAGAGTTGTCATCAAATGACTGTGGAGACCAAATTGCTCAGAACATGTTAAGTCATGTCATCCTTAACCTCTCCTCTTTGATGAGTCCCTGCGATTTTAAATAATTCCAGTGAGTCATTCTTCTAAAAGATTTTTGAGTATGTGTCACTTACATTCCATATGAGTTATTTCTCCCGAAGGTGTTTTCCCTTTTCCAGTCTCTTTGCAATATCCCCAACACTTCAACTCAACTACTCCTTGTGCTCCAAGGTTTGGTTTTTAAATATATAAGAGCTATATAAAGAAGAAAACACATGACAAAAAGATATCCAGATCACTTTTTATTCTGATAGTGGGTACACACATGTTCGTCATATTGTTTTCTGAACTTACCTTTCTTTAGAATTTTGTTTCCAAATTAAAAAAAAAAACCTTTAATTTTCTAAATGGCACTTCTGCTGCTTCTAATATAAATTTCTACGTGAATTTTGACCTCTTGATCTTTCACAACGCAATACTCACCGGATGTTCCTTTTAGATTTTGACTACACATGTACCTGAAGCTTTCATTTGCCTAACTAACCTCCTCAAGTATTGTAGTTCCCTCTTTTAAGACTTTCTAGATCTTATCTCTTTTTAGAAGTCTTCCCAGGTTTGGGGGAGAAAAATTATTGATGTATCTCGTTCACCTTTCGCATAAGAACCACTAATAGCTAATTCCTGAAGTCACATAATTACATAAACGGACAAACTGATTCCCAAGCTCTTCTTGTGCAAGTTGAGGCCTATCCTGATTTGTAGCAAATATTCCATGAGTGTTTGTTGATACCAACAGAAGCTCTGGCAGTTGAAATTGCTTTGAACGTAGAGCAATCAAAAACAGCCACACATGCATGGCTTGTTAAAAGATTTCAAACCAGTGGTTCTAAATGTGTGAGATATATTTTTTATGAAAAGTTTCCAAATCATACATCCACATGTATTTCAGTACCCTGGATATATATATTCTGTAAGAATATGTGCTACTATCATTCAAATGTATGTAGGTGATGATGTGAATAAGAAATATTATTGAATTGATAGTAAATTTGTTATATATTTTCCCACTCTGTGAATAATAAAAATGAAAATGCAGTTATATATTATATAGGATTCTGATTTATTTCTATGTAATCCATTTTTGAAAAAAATATATGTATAAATGAATCTGGAAGGATGTATATAAAAATGAAATAGTAATAATCCCCAATTAATTGAATCAAACAGTTATCTTTATTGTCCTCCTTATAGATTTATGATGATCACATATTGCTTCTACAACTCCCATCCACCAAAAAAACCCATTTATATATGTAGTATGTATATATATGCACATGTAACATTTATATGTGTGTGTGTATGTGTGTGTGTGTGTGTATCCAAAAAAAAGGGGGGTGGGGAGAGGATTTCCAGGCAACAAAAGCATATCATGTCCTGACACTCAGAAAACCTTGCAAGCCACTGATTTAGTTGAGCACACAGAATAAGAGATTTGAGCTTTGATATTTTTGTAAATTTTCAGTTACTGTGAAACGTAAGTGACTTCATTTGAAGCCTTCTAAAAGCTGTGTAACTGCTGGTAAAATTGGCTTTCAGGAAGAACAGAATGCATTAAGGCTCATGCAAATGTTTTACAACAAAATAGCACATTGTAAAGCTTTTCAGTAATGATTACCAAAGGGCTCATTGGTAATCAACTGGACATCCACACCTTCCATCACTTGTCAGGACTGGTCTTCAAAAGTCAAAACTAGTTACGTCTATTGACAAAGACAGCTGCCTTCAAAGAACAGAAGTTAAATCCCCCCTAAGAAATATCATTTGTCCATACATTTGTCTTTTGTGATGCTTACAGTCTCACAAACTGAATCCCCACAACATTCTGAAATTTGCATCTCATCATCGCTCCAAACCAACAGAAAGCAAATAAATGAAGTGAATATATAATTTTACGAGAGCTTCCAACATTACCGGACACCCTTGTTTCCTAGAAGTCTTGTTCTAAAAGCAGTCACATGTGGGGCGCCTGGGTGGCGCAGTCGGTTAAGCGTCCGACTTCAGCCAGGTCACGATCTCGTGGTCCGTGAGTTTGAGCCCCACGTCAGGCTCTGGGCTGATGGCTCAGAGCCTGGAGCCTGTTTCCGATTCTGTGTCTCCCTCTCTCTCTGCCCCTCCCCCGTTCATGCTTTGTCTCTCTCTGTCCCCCCCCAAAAATAAATAAAACGTTGAAAAAAAAATTTAAAAGCAGTCACATGTAACTTGTAGCAGCTATGGTTAGCTGTGGCCACCACCAATGGCTATTGCGTTGCATTCTCTAGGTTTGGGTGTGGCCGCTCTGTAGCAACTTTCCTCTGAGGACTTTTTTCCTGACCTGACCCCCATTTTGCTCCTCCGTTGTAGCAGTTGTATGCTGTGGAAGGAGAACATATCCTTTCTTTGTTTCACCACAGAAATAACAAACATAGCCCTCGCCCAGTTGGCTGAAACAAAATGTTTCACTAATCGTATAAAATGCCTGTGTTCAGGAATTTAAAACATTCGTACAGAAAAAGGGTGTTCCTTATAAAAAAAAAAATGTTTCTGGTAACGTGATTAATTTGCCAGGACATGAGATTCTTAGAGTTGATATAATCATTTGATTGAAATTGCAATGATGTTGCAGGAATGAAAGGTGTATCTTTAAATCATTTTACATTTATAAAGAATAGAAAGAAAATGGAATGTTGATCAGAAAAACTCAATCAAGGAATTATTCAGATATGTTAAGTAGATTAAAAAATTAAAAACTATGTTTAAAGGGCTCTGTTTGGTTTTATATTAGTTACCCAAGAAGAATTGAAAGACTCTTAGTTTTATTTTACAATTCACTAGTTCCATTAAACAAATATAGTTTAAAAAAAACCTACTACGTACGGGCAAGAAACTGGGGTGGAACACCAGCAAAGTAAGGCCTATTTTCACTCTTTGGAGCTGATAGTATACAGTGTATTTTCTTGATTCTAAGATTTTTGTCGTTTCCTGTTTGAATAGGTCTCAAGTCAGGATTGGTCATTTAATTCATGCATATGTTAAAAAAAAAAGAGTTTTTTAATCATTTCTGCATCTAACATTTGATTTCATCATTCCACTGTACCTGATCACGTACAAGCAGGAATCCGAAACTGACACACTATGTAATGCCATGGGAATGTTCCACATCTCATTAGGGACAAAAGAATGCATAGGCAACGTCTTGAGAGAATCTTGCTCAACAACAGATTATTTTTCTGGCTGCCTTCTCAAAATGGATAAGTGTTTCTGTCCCTAGAGAGTCTGACATGTGTCCTTATGACTCTGTGCAAGAGGATTATAGAGAAAGGCATCATTAATTTGACTGGGAAATCAGGAAAGCTTTGAGGATGCTATAATTGCCAGGTTATTTTTATTGAAGCATTCTTTAGCTTACATCATTTCCCCACTCAAAAATATTAAATAGCTCCCCACCCTTTGTTCCTAAAATTTGACCACAGGCTGACTTTCAAAGGGACTCCTGTCAACTCCTGTATGTTAGGACCTAGTAGGGCTGTGCTGTTGGATGCTGTTGAGCCCTTGAAATGTGGCTAGGACTGAATTTTTAATGGTATTTAATTCTAATTAGTTTAAGGTGAAATTTAAGAATTAAATAGGATACAATTATCTATCTTGACTACATATTGAAACAGTAATATTTCTACATATTGAGTTAAATAAAATACTTCATTAAAATTCATTTCACCTGTTTCTCTTCAATGTAGTAACTAAAAATTGCTTGCTTGTTTTTCTTGATATTGACATTTACACTTCAAATAAAACATGTCTTTTCCTCCATAGTTTTCTTCCTGATGTAAAAGACTTTTGTGGCTGTAAGTGACAGAAATCTAAGAATTTATGGGCTCAGTAAATGAAAACAACAGTGACAGAGTGCCTGGGTGGCTCAGTCGGTTAAGCGTCGGGCTTTAGCACAGGTCATGCTCTTGAGGTCCGTGGGTTTGAGCCCCACATCGGGCTCTATGCTGACAGCTCAGATCCTGGAGCCTGCTTTAGGTTCTGTGTCTCCCTCCCTCTGACCCTCCCCGTATCATCCTCTTTACCCTCCTCTCTCTCAAAAATGAATAAACATTGAAAAATAATTTTCTTTTTAAGAAAAGAACAGTGATAAGAGTTCAGGCATACTTGGAGTCAGGGACTCTGATGATGTCATCAGAATTTGGTCTTATAGCTAGCCAATTCCAGCAAAAGCAGAGCCTAAAGTTTCCATAAATAAGTCTCATTGGCTAGTTTGAATCCCCTACCCATCTTTGAATCAATCATTGTCTCAAAGAAAAAGAATTACACTTATTTCCCAGACACTGGTCATGTGCTAACACCAAGTTAGAACGTGAGAGAAATCAATGCCTCCTTTTACGTGAGCTGACACCAAAGATGTTCCTCAGAGAAAAATCATGAGGCTTATTACCAAAAGAAAGAGAGAATTAGTAAAGAGTAAGAAAAGTACAGATAACCCAAAAGCCCTGAATCAGCCCACACTAAAAGTATTTTATGCTTCTTCAGGGATCATTAATACCATGCTCTTCATCATCTTCTAATGCCTCCTGTCTGGCTTATTCTAATACGTACCTTCACCACCCACCTTTCCAACCCTCCCAACATATGCTTCCCAAATAGCATACTACATGCAGTTCCATGACTAGGATGTTCTTTCACTGACTTCTGTTTCTTTTTCTAATTCCCTCCCGCCCCCTCCACCCCACCCCGCAAACCCAGCCCTGCTCAATACCCATGAAATCCTACTTATCCTTCAAGTCTCAGTGCAATTGTTACTTCCCCTGAACTGAGTCCCCCAATCGACATCTTTTATAATGTTCCACCTTTGTGTTTCCTTGGAAACTGTATACCTTCCTGTATGTCACTTTCAAAGTAACACGTATAATTTGATTTAATGACAGGACTAACGTAGAGTAAGATCTACCTGAAATAGTGCATTTAACGAAAGGATTATTGAGGGGTGTTGAAATGATTAGGGGTCAGCCAGGTATGGTAAAGCACCATAGGTGAGCAATGGTGGAAAGCTGTTACCACCCATAGACCCGAAAGGCAAAGAAGAGCCATGTTACTGGAACTAGATCAAAGATATAGCTGCAAAAGAGAAGCAGCCAGGGACGCCTGGGTGGCTCAGTCAGTTGAGCATCTGACTTCAGCCCAGGTCATGATCCTGAGCTTTGTGGGTTTGAGCCCCACGTCAGGCTCTGTGCTGACAGCTCAGAGCTGGAGCCTGCTTCAGATTCCGTGTCTCCCTCTCTCTCTACCCCTCCCCGGCTTGCACTCTGTCTCTCTGTCTCCCCAAAATAAATAAACATTAAAAAAATTTAAAAAAGAAAAAGAGAGAAGCAGCCAGTGAGGAGCCATGGCTGTGGGGAGAGCAATGTGGCCACTTCCTAAATCATGCCCTGACAGGATGAAGGGGATACAAAATCATACTCCCAGTTCTCTTTTCCATCTCGTGCTGATGCATCCATTGGTTAGAGGTAACCATAAGGAAGAGGGCAGAGGAGGCTAGTATGTGGTATGTAGAGATGAGCTTCTAAGCAAAGAAGTGGGGCAAGAAAGGGCAACAACGACTAAGTAATCTGCAAAGTCCAATTATTCTTTTGGTATCCCCAGCCCCTAGTATAACTCCTTACATATATCAGATAATAAATTTTGAATGGATGAGTGAGTAATTAACTCTCCACAAATCTCCTATATTCCTGGTTCTTTAATTCACTTTTCTTAACAAACACAATGAATGTACCATAAATGTAAAACTAGATGTGATTTAATTTGTAAACCTTTTGTAGTGTTTACAAATAAATAAATAAGTTCACAAATTGAAAGGAACTTTTTTGTCCAACTGTGTGTTTTCAAATTAGATTTGGAATTATCAGCATCATACTTATCAGGAAACTTAACCTGCTTGGCCTTTTGCCTGTAATAGCCAATTAATGCTCACAACACCCCAGTGAAGTTGATATTCTCATTCCCTTTCACAGATAAGGGTGAAAAGTATTTGAGAATGATCAGACAGTGCTGGGACACCTGGGTGGCTCAGTTGGTTCAGCAGCTGGCTCTTGGTTTGGGCTCAGGTCATGATCTCACAGTTCATGGGTTCGAGCTCTGCATCTGGCTGCCAGAGCATAGCCTGCTTGAATTCTCTCTCTCTGCCCGTCCCCCCACCAAAAATTAATAAATAAACATAAAAAAAGAATGATCAGACAGTGCTTTCCTCTTCAATTCTCTAACTGCACAAAACAATTATATGCATGCTTAAATATTAAATCCATGTATTTAATAAATTAAAACTAAAATCAGTGAATGAGAGTACTCTTCTCACCACAGAGCTATGCAGATAGCAACTGAAAGGTTGCCACTTCAGTAGTTTTAAAGTGGCCATGAAATAGGTCTTGGGAAAAAATGGTGGCTAAAACCATGAATGTATTTATTTTAATTGAAATCTTTTTTCAAGGACAAATGCAAAGATGCTTGCTTACTTCTAAGTGGTAAGTGCATAATAGCAAAAAAAAAAAAAAGGAAACAGATTGAGAATCATAATTATAAATGTGAATGAAAAACATGAAAAATATGGAAGCTGTGTAATATTTTTCCAATCTACATGATTTTTGAAATTTCTTTGGAGGGTATTTTAAAAGGTCAAAATGAAAGACATGAAAATTACCATGTTATTGCCTTTCTTTATCAAGATATCCTTTCATAAAATAGTGCCCAGTTTTTGCTTAAAAGAAAATATTGTCTTGCATCAGAGATGTTATTCTTAAGTTGCTTTCATGCAAAATATGATGCAATGTTAATGCATGCTATAAACTAGTACATGTTTAAATATACACTGCAAATATATACGTATCACATGTAGAAAGAGCTAACAGTATGTTGATTAACTGCTAATGCTTACAATAACCTAGTTTATTCCTAATGCTGATGATAACCTAGAAGCACCACTAATGTCTAAATTGTGGTCTCGAAAAACCATGTCCCACTAAAAGGAAACAAAATCCTTTCAAGAAAAGGGCTAAGGTCAGGTCTGGAATAGGAAATATAACAAAAGGAGCCTGGGCCACCTAGTTGTGAGAGAATGCAAGGATTTTATCAAAGAACTTTGGGATCCTCTCAAAAAGCTACAGTAGCAATGACTGGAGCATTAAAAAAGAACAATGATTACAATACATTAAAACAGAAGGTAAATTTAACCCTACAAATCAATAAGAAGTTGACATTTACCCAATAAACAAATGTCTGGAATGAATGAACAGGCAATTTACAAAACAGGAAATATAAAAGGGGATACAAACATTAAAATATGTTCAATCGCCATAGTAATCGGGGAAAAACAAATTAAAACTATGAAGATACCATTATTTATTTTATTTTTTTTTGCCCATCAGATTGGCAAATCTTCAGAAGTTTGATTATATCGAGTAGTGGCAATAGAGCGGAAAAACAGGAAGTATTGGAAGTTCAAAATGGTAAAGCTTTTTTTGACTGGGCAATTTGGCATAACAATTAACATTTCAAATGTGTACACCCTCTGGCCCAACAATACTACTTTCCTATACTTACCTTAAAGAAAGACTTGCACAAACTTAAAAAAAAATTATTTATTTTTGAAAGACTGAGAAAGAGAAAGAGAGAGTGCAGAGGAGGGGCAGAGGATATGAGGCAGAATCTGCATGGACAGCAGATCATCTGATGCAGGGCTCGAACCCATGAGCCATGAGATCATAACTTGAGCCAGAGTCAAATGCTTAACCAACTGAGCCACCCAGGTGCCCCAAACTTACACATACTTTCAAAGAGTCATCTATAATGCTGTTGACTGGCTACACTGTTTTAATTGTGAAGAAGTTATACAAATTTTATCCATCGGGGAATTAGATATATGTGAATCAATTCAAAAGAAGAACTTGGCGATATCTTCAAGCTATACTGGTAAGTTAAAAAAAATCACAGTGAAAGTATACTGTGATGTTTTATATATATATATATATATATTTTAAATAATATATAAAATAAATATATATATAATAAATATAATAATATATAAAATAAATATATTTTAAATATATTTTAAATATTTCCTAAAACCCCATGAGGTACATGGGTGGATCAATTGGTTGAGCATCCAACTCTTGATTTCTGCTCAGGTCATGATCCCAGGGTTGTGGGATCAAGCCCAGCATCTGCCTCTGTGCTGAGCATGGGGCCTACTTAAGATTCTCTCTTCTCTCTCTCTCTCTCTCTCTTTCTCTTGTTCTCCCCTTTGCCCTTGCTTGCTTTCTCTCTCTCTCTAAAATTAAAAAAAAAAATTAAAACCATTGTTAAAAAACCCACAGAATTATTCATTCAATGTGTCATATATATGTAAGGAGAATCACAATAGGGAGAGATAGGATTAATTTTTGCTTTATCTGTATTTTTACACTATAAACACAACAAAGTAAGTATTTTTATTTTATAATTTTTGAAAGTTAGGTAAATAATTTTTCAATAATCCTCCAAAGTGGTTGTTTATGGCCCCATTTTACAGAGAAGGAAACAAGACTTAGAAATAATAGCTGGGGCACCTGGGTGGCTCAGTTGGTTAAGCATCTAACTCTTGGTTTTGGCTCACATTCATGATCTTGCAGTTTGTGGGTTCTAGCCCCGCATCAGGCTCTGTGCTGACAGCATGGAGCCTGCTTGGGATTCTCTGTCTCCCTCCCTCTCTGTTGTTCCCCAACTTGGGCTCTCTCTCTCTCGTTCTCTCTTGCTCTTCCTCTCTCAAAAATAAATAAATAATAACTTAATAAAAGAAATAATAGCTGACTTGTCCAAGACTAAACAATAGAAATAAAAATTAATTCAGGTTCATCTTAGACCTTCTATGCAGATGCTTTTCTCTAGATCATAAGCCCAAATGATCTTGTATTTTGTACTGGTCAAAACTTTCCTAGGGAGATACCTAGGTTGGAAACAGATATGGGAGCTATAAGTATTTGCCAATTGATGCCATGGAAGTATACTGGAGAGAGTGTCAATAAGAGGACCAGGCCCAGAACAGAATCCTGAGAAGCAGAAATATTTAATGGATGAACATAGTTAAGGCACCCTCTAGCAAAGTCAAAGGAGAAATTGTTACACAATCAGAAGGAGAGAGTGAGGAACTCGAGCACAGAGAGCACTTCTATAAGAAGGAAGTGGTCAACAGTGGCATATGCTGCAAGGAAGTCAAGTAAAGGGGCTATGAAGTATCATTTGGATTTGGTAACATCCAAATGACCAAGGTCATTTGATGACTTTGGCAAGAAAGTCTTGGTGAATAGGAGAAGCAGAAACCAGAATGCAGGGAGATGAAGCATGAGGAAGACAGAAGAATTTCAGAGTATGCCACGTCTTCAAAAATTTACACATAGAATCATGATATGGTCGAGCAATAAAGAACACTTGCATCCAGCAATTTCTATTTATGGGGTCTATACCCAAAAGAATAACCCCGAAGAACTGAGATATTTGTATATCCATGTTCATAGCAGGATTATTCACAAGAGCCAAAAGGTGTATACAAACACAGATGCCCACTGAAGGATGAATAAATAAATAAGAGGTGATGTATACATATAATGGAATATTATTCAGCCTTGAGAAGGAAGAAAATTCACACACATGCTACAACCTGGGTCCACCTAAGTGAGATAAGCCAGCCACAAGTACCAATGTCCTAGATTCCACTTATATGAGGTATCTAGAGAAGTCAAATTTGTAGAGACAGAAAGTAGAATGGTGGCTTCCAGGGACTGGTTGGGGGTTGGGGGAGAAGAGGAATGGGAAGTTATTGTTTAATAACAGTAGAGTTATTGTATAGAGTTTCAGTTTGGGAGGATGAAAAGATCTAGAGATGGATAGTGGTGATGCTCATACAATAATGTCATATACTTAATGCCTCTGGACGATACACATGAAAATGATAAAAATTGTCAGGGCTCCTGGGTGGCTCGGTCAGATGAGCATCCGATGCTTGATTTTGGTTCAGGCCATGATCCCAGGGTCATGAGATTGAGCCCTGTGTTGCTGAGCCCTGTTGGGCTCGAGCAGAGAACCTATTTGGGATTCTGTCTCTCCCTCTATCCCTCCCTTCCATTTGTGCTCTCTCTCTCTCTCTAAAATAAAATTTTTAAAAAGATAAAAATTGTCTATTTTATGTATATTCTACCATACGCATACACAAACACAATATACACGAGTATACGTGCGTGCGTGCATGCTCGCGTACACACACACACACACACCAGGACTTCAAGGAAGTCAATGACAACTTTTTCAAATGGGAAAGTGATAGGGAGGGGTAGTCAGAGGAGAGCTGTTTAAGATGGACCCTTGAAGCATAATTAGAGAAACAGAAATCCACATCCACCATCCAGGTAAAAGGAACACAAATACTGGGCAAGGACATTAAAATCATCTGCGGACATCAGCACTACGCTTCAATAGCGAGCCTGGGTCTTTGTTGGGCAGATGGGCCTCATGGTTTATAACAGAACTCAAGTACGATCATATTGAACAGTTTTCAAAACACATAGAATCTAAGCAATATTAATCACATCAGTAACTTTTTCTTCAAGGATTTTCTTATAAGTATCTCACTAAAGAATTCAAATCAAATTTTCTATTGATGACACTCTGGCGTTTTGCTGCTGCTGTGGTGGCAGCTTTGTTAATATTGTTTGTTGTTTTATTTTTACTTCCTGCAAATTCACATCAAGCAGGAGTTTAGGTGAAATGGAAAAACGTTTCCATTTTTAATCATCCCCTAATTGCTCTTTACTGCCCTTTCGAAACTATGGTTAATTAAAAAGCAGAGTGTGATACCCCGAGAGCATGATAGTTTCCAAAGTCCAGAAAGTGGTTCTTGCAGCGTGTGGAGGTTTGACAATTTACAGTTATTCTTGCAATCCGCCAGCCGCTTCCTCTTCCCTTCCCCAACAGCAAGGGAGGGTGGGAGGGGCTGCCACATACAAATTGCAGCTATTCATTTGCTTCCATTATTCAGTAACCTGCGAGAAGAATGTGTATGAGTATTTCGTTCTATTTGAAGTCGACGGTAGTATTGGCCTTGATCAACTGTTTTTGTGTCCTTTTTCTACCGTTGTCCCTACTACCCCGTAAATATTTTCAATCAGCGTTCCAACCTGTTAGAAACTTAACCAGTGATGTTCAGCATTGCAGGACCAGCACCTGCTTTTTATTCTTGTGGCCGAACTTTAGAGAGACCATAGCTTATGGATAAGCAACAGTTTCAGTTTTGCAATTCTTTATCTGTATGTAACAGGCAGCTATTCATGAGAAAGGAAGTTTAAGGCCTGTAGGTAAAAAACCACTACCCAGATTCCAGGAAAAAAGTCCGTTTACTGAAGTTTTTTTTTTTTTTTCTTTCTTTCTTTCTTTGTACAATATGTCTGCACTCAGATTAGCATTTAGGTCATACTCTGAAGAGTTTAAATTAATTAGCCTTATAAAAGCAAGTTAATTCCTCATGTATCAGCTTGACAGTTTTTGTCTGCATAGAGCAGAATTTTGTTTTTCTATGATTATCTTTTGGCCACAGAGGAGATGTTTCCTTATGTAAATGAGCATTACATAATCAAGTATAGATTTCAATAGCTTAACTTTTCAAAAACTTGCTCACACATATACATTTGTGTATATGTTAATTATATATGAATACACACACAAATTATAGTCTGTTACCATGATTCCAAATGTGACGTTTGTGAATAACTCCATTCTCCATAGAATGTTTAAAGCAAAATGACTCTGGTGTTTCACAACTTCCTCTTTTGGTAGACTGTCCTTTTGCAGAAAGAAAAAAAAATTGACTAAAAAGAGCTAAGCAGAGAGTCAGAGCCCTTTCAGATGGTGGTTAACTCAACTATTTAAGGAGCTTAACAAGCAACTGAAAATAACGCAGCGGTAAGAAGAAAGTGTTAACTTGCTATTTTTTATTTTTATTATTTGGATTGCTGTTTATGGAATAACAATTTAAATGTTGGCTGCATTATAAAATAGGTTAGCTTAATCTGACAATTCTTACGGAAATAGTCCATATTTTAAATGAAAAACTTTAGTAAATTTACAGCTTCAACCGCACATTCAACCTTTTAAAAAGATGGAAGATTTTGAAGTTCTTATTGATCTCCAAATTATTTTAACTGAAAAGTAAAAAAAAATTATTTATTTTCATAATTTTGTACACAATTTAGTGCCAAAAGAAATTTCATACTAATGTAAATTTTGAGAACTTTTTCTTCCCTTAGCTCTAGTAAATTCCTAACATTTGTAAGTTATCCTAGTTACATTTGTTAATTTTGCATAGTATTAGTTGGACATTTTCCAGGATAAAGATATTTTTGCATTTGTTTCTACCCACTGTGAAAATATAGAGAATTATTTAAAATGTGACATTTCAGTCTTTCATATCATCACATTATGATGATATTTAAATACTTAGGAAAAAAGCAATTCGTACTGTAGATAGTAGTATTTAAAAAAGTAAATGAGTAAATCAAATTTTAGAAATTTATGTTTGTCTTAAGATTAATTCCCAGTTATAATGCTTAAAAATGGAGTAAGAACTAAAAGTCAGACCCTTTGAATTCATAATTGCAGATCAAAATAAGCTGAAACTAATTTCATTAGGAAATTCTAAAGTAATCTAAATCCAACAGAATTTTTTTATTTGTGCCAAGCCAGAGTAATATATATGCATATTAACTATTTAATATAATTACATTTATCACGCAGCGATTTGTAAATCTTTTGTAAGCAAATAATATATTTGAATGCTTACTTAATTTGGTTTGCTTTCTTAATTAGAGTAATCAGGTGGCTTCTGAAAAAGAAAGTACACATTGTTCCATAAATTAATGGATTTAATTTTAATCAATTTGGGTGAACAATGCTGTCACACTGGTTCTATTACATTACCTAGAAAATAGGGTGTTTTTTTTTTTAATTATTTTCATGCAATGTGCTATGACAGGAGTCACTGTCTTTCGGTTATAGAGAGAAGAACAGATTGTTAGCGTTAGAAATTCAGGAAATGAACTGTTGACTCAAGTTTGACATTCTTAACCAGATCAAAAATTTACCATCAAGTTGATAGTTGTGAGAAATCCATTAAAATTGTGCACGTCCGTCTTTATGTATCACACGCTCGTTACACACAACTATTTCCATCAGAACTTGGTTGTGTCCTTTGCAACACCACGTCTAATGTCCCTCTCTTTAAAAATAAATGATGGAAGTATTCTTAAATGTCTGGAATTTTAAATATGAGATATTTTGATATCATAAGCTATTAAGTGTTGTGGGTTTGTTGTACGTAGTGTGGTATTACGCTGAATAGCTGATAACAACCAAGCAAAAACATAGTCAAGGAAATCATGGTCTAAATTGATCAACACTGTAATTCAGACTGGCAAATGAAGGCCAAAGAAGTAGAGAAAATTCTTTCTAGCTGGCGTGATGGATGTGTTGCTGTGGTGGTGGTTGTGTTTGTGGGGAACTCTTAGTCTCCGAATGAACCGTCTAGTCCTAGATTATGGAGAGTAGGTTTAGAATTTGTTCCATGACAAAATTATATATGCCAAAAAAAGAAAGAAAAAGAAAAATGAGTGCTACCTGGTTGAGTTTCCATGAGCTATATGGATTGTTAAAGGAGAAGGTCTTGTCATTATTGGGAGAACAGCAAGATGCATTGCATAGGCTTTTTATTTCACATGGTGTCATAAGAAAAAGCATTAAGAGTCCACCCCCCAAACCCACATTTTTAAAGTGAAGCTGATATAATATTGTAAGTAATTTATTACATAAATTTTTACTTTTCAACTACAGACATAAATTGTACTGTGTTTCGTTAAGATTACATTCATATGACACACTGAGACATAAATCTTCACTGAATCATAAAAGTTGAAGCTGGATGACTGCTGTACAGCGCTGCAAAAATTTGTATCTGTCTTAATAAGACGTGGTTGTCTATATGATGCGTGCATGTTCTTGCCGGGTGTCTGTCAGACTGCTGCCATCCAGGGTTGATCCAACGAATCTCACAGTTTTGTTGGGTGTCTGTCCCCTCCTTCAGAGTGGGAACTTTCTAAAGCCGCCCACCTGGGCAAGAGAATGACCTATTTCTAGAGGGCTCTATCCCACCTCACTAATATGTTACCTTTCAAATAATAATTTCGCTTTGAAACAATAAGGCTATTTGTTCTTAACATAGATGACCGGACTCCCAAAAGAACTTTTGAAACATTGATGTCCTTGTTTGGTTAGTTTTCCTTTTTTTTTTTTTTTTTGTTTTGTTTTGTTTTGTTTTTTGTTTTTTGTTTCTTGGTTTTTTGGCCATTGTCTCATTTGCAAAAGTAAAGATGAGAGCTTTTTGCTGGAAAGATTATAGTTTGAGGGCAGATTCAGAGGGATGGCGTGTTTTGGATTCAGAAACAAAAATCCTCTAAATCTGGATAATATGGCTTTTTCAGCCTTTTTAAAAGCAAACTGTGTCCACTTACATCCATTGATTTTCTGTTTATTTTTACTGGATGGGACTTCCAAATAAGTGCCACATGTAGCATATTCATATTTCTTCTATTAATGAAAAGATGTGTTATATGGGAAAATTATTGTGTTCACAAAAATATGTGCTTTGGAAGTACATATGATTGTAAGAGGGAATATGCATCTCATTTCCACACAAGAAAGAATCTCTGCAAATATAAAGAATACAGGCAAATTCTTTTATATTTCTGAGTATTTCCTTTAAAAAAGAAGCATTATATGCGGTCTAATGTATACATCTGCATTCTAGAAAATAAAAACACTGTTTAATGCTTAAATCTTTAGAGCGTAAATTATGTGTTGTTTGAGAATTACTATTACATTGCCAATGCTTCCCTAACATCACTGATATTTTTATTATGTTATATGAACTAGAATTAGGCATTTAGATTTGATGTCTTCTAAATACTTTCCAGCTTTGTCTTTTCATCATTCTACATGTGTGCAAAATGGGCTTCCATTCTCCAGTATTGCTATGGAAAACAATACATTTGTATTTTTAAATGCAAATTTAAAGAAAAATAGCATTAAAACCATTAATTCATAATGGAACCATGGACAGTGAAGCAGAAATGAAGTTAGATTACTGTTCTTACTCCATGAACTAGTATAAAATGTCCCAGCTCATTTTTATAGAAATTAATTGTACGTTCTCAGTTTTTTCCACATTTAGTGGTTATCACAGTCTAAAAATTCTTTTCACTTTGGAAACAAACAAATAGTAATATGATCTTGAAAAAAATCACCACAGTTCTGATTCTGGAAAAAAAATAAATTAGCAGCGTTTTTCTTTAAGCATACCTCAGTTCAATTTGTTTTCACTTTGCATAAGAAAAAAAATTGAAGCAGAATGCTTTATGCTCTTCCTGTGTTGGTGAACAGATCTGAATTAGAGGAGAGGCAGGAACATCGTCTAGGCAATTAGGCTGCCTTCTGAGTAAAAATCATATATCTAACGCCATTGGAGTTTTTAAATGCTCACTAGAAATGCTTATTATACTTCGTTTACTTAATTTTTGTATTGAGAAATAATTTCAAGCTCAAAAGAATGGTAAAAATAGAGTTGTATAGTGGACACCTATATACCTTTACCCAGGTTTGCCTAATCTTAATATTTCTCTAGTTGCTTCATAATTTGCTCTCATTCTTTCTCTCTCCATATCTTTCTGTCTCCATTTTTTCTTTCCTGAACCACTTGAGGGTAAGTTATAAAAAACATGACCCTTAACTTCAGCTTGTAATTACTAAATATAGAGGTAGTCTCTTATGTAATGGTCGCAATATCCATTTCATAAATTTACATTGATACCATACTTTTATCTATTATTGGCCCATATTACAATTTGCTATTTATCTAATAATGTCCTTTATAATTTTCCCCCTCCAGTAAAGCATCCAGTTTAGAGTCATGTGTTACATTTATATGCAATGTCTCTTTAGCCTCCCTTAATCTGGAACATTTCCACATCATTTCTTTGTCTTTTATAAAATTAAAACCTTAAAGTCTACCCACCAACTATTTTTTATTTTTTTAACATTTATTCATTTTTGAGAGACAGAGCATGAGCGGGGAAGGGGCAGAGACAGGGAGACACAGAATCTGAAACAGGCTCCAGGCTCTGAGCTGTCAGCACAGAGCCCAACACGGGGCTCGAACTCACAAACTGCGAGATCCTGACCTGAGCGGAAGTCGGACGCTCAACCGACTGAGCCACCCAGGCACCCCTCTTTTTTGCTTTTTAACCGTGTTGCTCATTTTGTATTTGTCTGACGTTTCCTCACGATTAGATTGTGGTTTTGCAGTGTTTGCTAGAATACTGCACAGGTGATGATACCTAGGGTCGCAGGATGCTCATCTATCCCCCAATGGTATTGTTAATTTTGGTTGCGATGTCAAAGTGTTGCCTAATTTCTCCACATTGTAATGACAACTCCTCATGAAAAATTTCCTCTTGGGTTAATATTAATTGATGTTCTCATCTGATGCAGTCTTGACTGTAATGCATTACAGTTATAAAATCATGATTTTCCAGCTCCAACACTCCCGGCACGTTTCAGTCAGCCTTTTGTATTCTAATGTAAGCAAAATCTCCCCCTCTCTCCTGTATTAAATTACTAATTTGTATATCTGTTCCTGATATTAACTCAGGAAATTTTATCTTTCCAATGGTTTATAATTCCTTACTGCCTTAATTGTTATGGTGCTCAAATTGTCCACATCTGACCAATGAAGACTCTTTATTCTGGCTTCTATGTCCCTGTGGCCAGCTTCCCTCGTATTAGTACGCACTTTCTTACTTTCTGGCATAAAAAGATGTTCTAGGTTAATCTGGTACCTAGCACATCCCAACCCTGGAATCATTCACTTCTCATTTCTTTTAATGGAAAATGGTCTAAAAGGCCAAATCTGGGTTAGGTATTCTCACTGCCACTGGAGTGCTTTTCTTTTTTGACCCTTCCAGCAAAAATATATTAATGCAAATACACACATACAGACACAAACATACAAGTATGCATACAAAAATGCATATGCATGCATTCATAAAAATTTATATCCATACACATATGTTTTGGACATCCTGCATTCACCTATTTCCAATTCCAATCCGTTCCCAGAAGGTTCTTTTTTGCCCTCACCTATGCCATGTTTGTGTGTCCCTTCTTCCACAGTGTGAGCCCTGGATCTGAACATCAACGTGTTTACTCATTTACTCAATTCTATAAAGCATCTAAGAGGCACCTGGGTGACTCAGTCGGTTAAGCTTCCCACTTTGGCTCAGGTCATGATATCTTGGCTCGTGAGTTCAAGCCCCACATCGGGCTCTGTGCTGACAGCTCAGAGACTGGAGCCTGCTTTGAATTCTGGGTCTCCCTCTCTCTCTGCCCCTTCCCCGCTCATGCTCTGTCTCTCTCTCTCTTTCAAAAATAAATAGAAAATTGTTAAATAATTTAAGAATTAATTTACCCAAATCACCACAATAAACCCACTAAAAAGAATTCAGGGTTTGTGTGCACCTTCTCCCTCCACACACTCATTCCCCACCAAACACTGTGTTTATTAGTTACTTGGATGAATTCCTTTCTTCCTTGCTTCCCTCTTCCCTCCATCCCTCACACGTTTTCTTTCTTTCCATTTCAGGTTATCATAGTATTCATCTGAAATACAATTAGATTGATTTGTTTCTGTTTGTTTCCAGTTTTAGAATTTTTTACCTTTGCATTCTTATTGGTTTAATTTTATTTTTTACTTGATTGACTTTTAATTGTTTTTCCTAGCCATGGAGATTAAGTGCTTCTTGCCCAAGCCATTTCTGTTAAACAAACCTGATAGTCCTATTTCAAATGTTATGATACAACTCAGAAATACCTGTGTGAGTTATTGGTTAAACTTTTAGCTTTATATTTCAATTCTGTTTAATCTGCATTTAGTCTGAAGCTAATTATCTGTCACGTATTCCAAAAAGTGGTAATTTTCATAAAGAAAGTAAGTACCAGTGGTCTTTGGTCAACCTTATGAATTTATTATTCCAGAATGGATTTTTAAAATTAAATGTGCATATAGCATCACACTTACAGAAAAATAGGCAAGGAAAGAAGCAACCATGAATTTGTATAGTCATAAGCACTGGAAAAATTCTCACCCTCTTCTATGAGTGATTCTAGAACATTCCTGTCCCTTGTACTCTCCCATATTCTCCTCATAATGATGGACACGTCCTGATATTTGTGGAAGGAAGAGAGAGTTGGTGAGTGCCAAGACTTATTTTCAATTTCCATTCTGTCACTTACTGCCTGTGAATCTTGGATGGTTACTTCTCTCTCCAGATATCTAACCCCATAACTTTAAATTAAAAAAAAAAGTTATACCTCCTTAAATTTTGCCAGCTTATGAACTCATACCTCAAAGTGATTATTAAACCTCAGATGTTAATAGGCATCTATATTGAAGTTAACACGTTCAAAATAAAGCCCCTCATTGCCCACCCTTCTCTCTGCTCCATGCCAGTCTTATTTGGTTAGTAAATGACATGATCTTACACCCAGTTATCCAGGTCAAAAATGTCACTAGTTTCTTTCTGTCCTTCACCTGCATCCTACTTATCAGCAAGCCTGTCAGTTCTGTTTCCAAAATATATCCCAACATTGACCAGGCTCACCCCTTCCACCATTTTGAGCACAGTGAAAGACACTATCATCTCTGTTCTGGACGTTTCTCTCTTTTTCTACTCTCTCTGTCAAGACAGAGAGCTTGCACAAGTGGTGGAGGGGCAGCGGGAGAGGGAGATAGAGAGAATCTCAAGCAGGCTCCGTGTCCAGGGTAGAGCCCAACGCGGGGCTCGATTGCACAAGTGTGAGATCTTTTTCTACTCTCGCATCCCTACCAGCATGACCTTTTAAAATAGAAGTCAAATCCTGTGACTCCCTGCTCAAAATTCTTCAATGGATTCCTATTTTAATTATGAAAAAAAAATCCAAATTCCTCACTATTGCTTATATGTATTATCCTCTACTTACATCTCCTCCCTCACATCCTTCCTCTTATCCCGTCATTCACGATGCTCTGGCTCCACTCCTTATTTTGTTTCTGGAGCTTCCTAAACTCATTCATGACTCAGGGACTTTGCACATGCTCTTCCCTCTCTTGGCATGTTCTTCCCACACATTACTGTGCACAACTCTTCCTTCTTTAGATGTTCAGATGATCCTCCTAAAGGATGTCTTCCATGACCAACTAAATATTTTATTATAGTGTCCCTAACCCAGTCACTGTGTCCTTTTACCCCCTTTTAATTTTCTTGATAGCACTTAATACCACACAAAACCTTTGTTTCTTTGTTTAATTATTTATTCCCGGTTCCTGCCACTGACAGGTAAGTTCCATGAGGGTAGGGTTTGGTCTGTTTTGTTCATATTATATCCTCGGTGTCTAGAAGAATCCCTGGAACATATTAGGTCTTCAAATGATGATTAAGCAAAAGGCCTCAACAGTTTTGAACCTTAGATACCAATAAAACAAGCATGATAAAAATAACCGCTATCTCCCAAGGTCATGTGGAGGAGGCCATGATTACGGTAGTGTTCTAAACTGCCATGCAATTGTCAGGTGGGATACTTCTGTTAGCACTGAGTGAAAGGAACTGAAACAAAAGAAGTCGTCCCTGGGGACAACAAATAGACCGAGAAGTTCTCTTTTTTGTGTGCACTGGCTCTCTTCCATGGAGCTAAAAAGAGACTGGTTCACAGTGGGTGCCACTAATCTCTTAGAATCCTGGGGGCAGTCACTCTGCATTGCCGCCCCACTGCCTTTGCACTGGTTCTGCCTCTGCCCTCACCCCCAGGGAACACATGTGCCCGCCCTTCCTTGCCAGCTAGGGTTCATCGCTTCCCTCAAGCCAGATGGAAGACCAATCTCCTTCCAGAATTCTTTCCTGATTCACCATCTGCCTGTTCTGGCCTCATGGCTATGCATATAGTTCACATATTGTTGTGTAATTATTTGCTGGTTCTATTTTTTGATCTTGGAGTGGATTTTAAAGGCTATTTTAGGAATATTGTTTGGAGTTGCTTTGTGTGTGTATCCAACATATCAAGTTTAAGGTTATAAACCTATGACTTGGTTCTTGAGATTATTAGGTCCTAAATAATGATGATGATGGTGGTGGTGGTGATGATGATGATAATGTTAATAATAGCTTGACTATTATAGTTTTTAGTACTCGTTTTTAGCACCATTGCGTATCATTTTTAGTACTAGGTTTTAGTACCATTTTTAAAATGCCATTGTATTTAATACCATTGTGCTTCACAGGATTAACTAACGAATTTAATACCCTCACCGACTTTGTGAAATAAGTACCCCTAGTACTATTTTACAGATTTAAGGGAGGAAAAAAGACAGGTTCAGAGAGAGTTTGATAATGGTCACAAAATTGGTCCCGGTGTGTCTGTCTCCACAATGGATCTTTACCATGTTCACATACTGCCCTGGTATTTATACTGAGCCACTTTTTTTTTTTTTCTCTTCTATGGTCCTCCCAGAGGAGGGATGTGGTGACCCTGCCTTTGTGGTTCTTCTCAAGAAGTGGGTTATGCGAAGAGACAATTTTAATTCTTGTGAGAGGCCTCTGTTTCCATTTTGAAGTGAATTTATTTGTGTATTCATCTATCAAGCATTATGCATGAAGCACTCATCTAGATGCTAGGAAAACAGTGATGACCAAGCCCAAATTTCTACCTGAAGGAGCTGAGGTTCAGTCCAGCGGGAGGCAAGACAATGACTAAGCCGGTAAACAAGTAAATGTTTACGAAGGAAATTTCGATGATGCTAGATAGCCGCATGAAGGCCATTCAACAAAGTAAAAGGATAGACAGGCAGAGAAGCAAAGTTCCTCTACCTAGCTGGCCTTCCAGGTGGCCTCTCCGAAAGGGACCTATTTAAGCTGAGACCTGAATGATGGGGACTTTGAGAGTGCCATGCAGAGGACCCTGGGAAGAGTGCTGGGCGAGCGCAGAGGAGGCAGGAATGAGTTTGGCATATCTGAGAAGCAGAAAGGAGGAGTCCAGGTCCCATGGGGGTAGTGAGAGATGATACTAAGAAGCTGGGGCTGAAAAAGGGCCAGGTTCCTTAGGTTGTAGGCCAAGGCAAGGAGTTGTACACTGCGAGCAAATATTTGCAGACATGCACGTGTGTGTACTTGGGAAATGAGTGAAACGGGTGACCCATTCGCTCTCTGTGTTTAACATAGGCCAAGAAAAACTGTCGCTTGAAGAGAAGCAGGGATTACTACATAGGGCAAAAGCTTTCTTAGGTGATAAGTTATTATATTTAGATAAATTTCAATGAGCTGAGTTTGTCTTCAGAGGTTAACTACATTTTCTTGCCTTCTCATTTTTATAATTGGTATGGGTTTGATGAAAGTGAAAGGGCTTAAATATTATTTAAATGTGGCAATTTCAGATTTTTCAGTAAAATTGTTATGGAATAACTGACCTTCGCCATGGCCATTGAAAACAGGTACCCTGATGTCTGGTAATGGGGTCACCAGGCACGTTAGTTTCCACATGGATAGAAGCAGAAAAGACTAGAGAGAAGGCTGTTTTCTAGTCTCTAAAGACAACAGATGTTCTCCTATTTATTCTTCTCAAATCCCAGCATCAGTGATGATAGGGACCCTTACAACATCAACCAATTCCTATTATAAGTAGTGGTTACTTACTCTGCATTTTCAGAATAATTATAAATTTCCTCTGATTTATTTTTATTATCCCAAGAGATCTAAATCATCCAATATTACCTTTTAAATCCCAGAATTAGATGGATACAACTTTTGCAGGGGGGGTTGGGTGGTTGAATATGATTTGGGAAAGGAATATAGAATATCTTACTAAAAAGGACTTCTCCTCCTCCTCTTCCTCCTCCTCCTCCCTCTCCCCCTCCCCCTCCTTTTCCTTCTCCTTCTTCGTATTAGTATTAGTATTAGTATTGTTTAAACAGACCTAATATTTATTAGGGACAAGAACAAATGGCCTCCCCACATACTTAAGAAGTTAATGACAACTAGTATGGCTGTTTGGGTTAAGAGATGACAATGAAAAAAATCTACCCATGGCATTGGACTGGGTGTGGCTAGAAGGATGACAATGGGTGGGGTAGAGAGGAACACAGTCATAATTTCCCCAAGGCAGGCAGACATGATATTGTAGGAGCCACAAGCTGACTTATGAGTGTTCCTGTCAATGCCCAAAGAGAAAACTATTTTGTTGGTGGTATTGGGAAGTATGGAGGAGCACAGGTGACTTGTGTGCTATTTAAGCCATGCAGTCCATTGAGTCATGTAAATATGTGGGTATGATGACTCACCGTATTGTTGGATTATTGCAAAGTGTGAGATGGTGTGTGGTTTCCAACTGCACGCGTGTGTAAATGCATGAATATCTGCAGTGTGTGAATATTTAGGGAACACCCCTGAAACATGAAGCCACTTCCTGACCTGCTGCCCATAGGTGAACAGATTAGTTAAGCAGCAAATATATTGAAGTATGAGAGTACCAGGCTTTTTACAATAATAATAGTACACATTTATTGACATGAACTAGATGCAGAAGGGGAGCGTAGAAGAGCATGTGGGTTTGGGGCATGATTCCAGAATTGGATGCTAAAGATGCCTTCTCCAGAACCAGGAGGCCTCTCCTCCTGCCTTATTTGGCTTTGTTCCTCTGGTTGGTGACCCATCACATTGGAAAAGAATCTCTTTCAAAAGTGTAAATGTTCCTCTTTCTGTGGGTGATGTCATCATTCCTGTGGCCCAAACCTTTGTTACTAAATAGTACTTAGCAACACAAAATCATTATGTTCTCCGCTTAAAGTTCTGAGGGTGTCTGTTCTGATGAAATTGAGAGATACATGTTTTCAGCAAGGAAAGAGTAAAAGCTGAAAAAGAGGGAAGCTATGCCTGGAACAATCTCTTGACTTGTGTTACTTAAATGAAGCAAGTAGACAACTAAATTTTTATCCCGTGGCAACAGCTCTGACTGCATAAAAAAAAAAAAAAATCACATATGGTTCCAAAGGATGTGGTTTCCATGCAACTGTGCATTATGTACTCTTTTTTAAAGTGGAAGATGCCTTTTACTTGGCTTGGCTTGTCCTTCCCATGTTGTCTTTTTTTTTTTTTTTTCTTGTAAAGTGGGTGGGGAAAGTTGGACAAAAGAAAGCTGTGCTCTGGTCAATTAAAAGTGATGTTTGAAAAGTGCCTGCTTATCACTCCAGGGAACATCTTGGATTCCCTTTTGATTACATCCTACCTGTCCATTCAAAAAACTGTAAGAGGATTTGTCTTTTATCTTATAAACAATAGCTGTACATTTCTTAAACTTGTAATTTGATTTTAATCCTCATGTCTTGAAGAAATCTGCCGTTTAACATGAGCTTATTTTTAAAATAGCCTATGTTTTTTGGGGGTGCCTGGGTGGCTCAGTCCATTAAGTGTCTGACTTTGGCTCAGATCATGATCTCATGGTGAGTGAGTTTGAGCCCCGCATTGGGCTCTATAATGACAGCTTACAGCCTGGAGCCTGCTTTGGATTCTGTGTCTCCCTCTCTCTCTGCCCCTCTCCTGTTCATGGTCTCTCTTTCTCTCAAAAATAAAAAACAACCCCCCATACACACAATTTAAAATAATATAAAATATTATTATTAATATTAAATATCCCATTTAAAATAATAATAACAGCTGTGACCTCTGTTAGGTCAATTCCCATGAAATCATTATCACAATTCTATGAGGGAGATAATTTAAGTTAGTGGGAGACTAGGAGTTGAAGAGATTGATTAGAAATTTGTGCCTAATGACAGACTCCAAAGACCATCTTTATTTCATAGGAGCCAAGGCATGCATGGGCAGAACAACAGCCTTTGAAGTAACACCCCTTATTTTTTAACCTAATTCTTCTAAAAAGAGAGGCACGTACATAGGCCATTGTACAAGTCGGGGTGGGGGAGAGTTGGCTATGCTCTTTCCAAGAGCAGCCAACAATAACGGGCAGAGGACAAGGTTGTAGCAGGCATGACTCTTGCCATTGGAAGCTGGCCCATGTGTCATATTTGGTACAGGAATACCTATTGCCAATAACACCAAAGGAGACAGTGTTTTACCCCTAGTCACCTGGTAATTTAGTCATAAATGAAATAGATTTAGTTCAGCAGGCTTCTTGCATCACAGTAAGGAAACTATCCAGACTTGTACCAAGTGTCATCCATGCACTCCTTTTTCTTAATAATTAATTTTGGCTATCTCAAACAAGTTGGATATTTGGTGCCAGATGTGCCCTTTTCCACAAGTTCAAGTCTAATCTAACAAAGTTAACACCTCCCAAGGCTCACATAGAGCTCGTGGTATTTAGGGAACCTGACCAGCTATTTACAGTTTCTTCTATGACAGACCTACCAGAATATCGTTAAGAAGAAACAGACTTCAAAGTCCTCAAAGAAGAAAAAAACTGTTCTGGCTAAGTCTATAATTTAGAGTATCTTCAGAGAAGAATGACTTCAAGAAAAGAGAGGCCCAGAGTGGCCAGCCTCTTTAAACAGTTAACTTGTTCTTTATTTAATTGTGAAGACTAAGTGACAGGTAGGAAAGAGCTTTTGTAGGAACGTGGGAGTCTTGAAGCTATAGAAGGAAGTTACACTGTGCATGGGAGTAGCATGTGGGTAGGAGTTACAGACTACTGCTCTATTGCTAGTCTAGAATAATCATGCATAAACATCTTTACAATGGCTCCCTAACAGAATTAATAAACTCCTATTAAAGGCACTTGATACGTTATTTTGTGAAAGCGCATGCTACCTATTATATTCAGGAACGGAAAAAAATAATAATTTTGCATCCAGGAACAAAGATTTAAAAAGATCCTTTAACTCTGACAAAACAAAAGATAATACATTTGGATTTTCATATATTAATTCCAAAGCTGACATGCTCTACTCTCTGAAAGTATGAGAGAGAAGCTGGCTTTGTCTTGGAGATGTCATAACCTTAACAGGTTAAACCCAGGAAATGGACAATAAACACCAAAGAACAGCCAGGGTGGCATAGTAATGATCAGTCACAGATTTCTCCAAACCTTGCCCTTGGGGGGCTGTGTGGTAGACATCCTGCATCTTAACAGAAAAAGGGTCACTATTTCATGCAACTAGTAATAGAATTCTGTCTTGCAAATTAAAAGGCACTGAAGACAATCAGTTTAAGTACTGTGGTGGTTCTCACATGGCTGTAATTCTAGACATTTGAATTGCATGAAAAAAGAAAGAGATCATAAAGGTAATGATAATTGCCTACCTTTTGAGTTAGGTTCACCTGTTCACACTCTCATTCCCTTACGCTACACTTTGTGCATTTATGTTATTTACTTAACTGATTATATTTACTATTGCATAGCTATATCCTGCTGGACTGCATGTTTCAAAGGGTTTGAGGTCTAGTTTTGCTCCTTCTATAGCCTCAGATTCTAGGAAAGGCTGGAATTATGCTAGGTGCTCAATGACTGTTTGTGAACTGGGTAGGAAAGTTGACAGCAAAAAGAGTGAAAATGCAGCAGTTACTGGTGAGCTGATGACCTACGGTCAGAAAAGTTTGAAAAGGGAAAAGAACGTTCAACATTGTCTAAAAATACATCAGTACTGGGAAGGCTCAATGGGATCAGGTCCTGTCAGTAGTTCCTCATTGCTAAGGCTGTGGCAGAAATACGGGCGTTCAGAGCCACCTAGGTGTGGCCATTGGGACCAATGGCACATTCACAAACATCATAAATTAGGACTTCTAATGTTATCTGCAAATGAGAAATGTCCTATTAATGTATTTGTATTTATGATTTAACCATGTTATTTTGTTGAATGAACTCATAAAATAGATAAGAATTTGTAAAACTTTTTATTTTCGAGAAAGTTATACATACAGATACACCTATATACACATATATGTATATATGCACACTTTTATGTGATATGCACACACACATACATATTCCGTAGTCTAATATTAATAAATCCGAAAGGAAGTGGCCTAGGACACTTTTGATCTCTCAGTGGCCCTAATGTCATTCTCAAGGGGCGCTCGTGATCACAGTTTCTTAGGAAGAGACAGGATATGGAACTTTAGGCAAACAGCAACCTAAGCATTATAGAACATGTAGGGTTATGTTCTGTGTGGACTTGACTATATCTCGTTTGTTTTTAAGCACACGGACAACCACTGATGCTTACCTGGTATAAAGTGAAACATATTTAGTTTGCGTGAGAAGCACCGTGTCCCATCAGGTACATGGCAAAGCTGTACAAGCTCTCGACAACCAGTCCTGATGCCCACGTATCTAGATGCCTATGTGCACCAGTTTGCCCAAAGCTAACTATTTGAAACAGAGTCTCCTGCAGAGAACACTGTTTCTTTTGTGCCAAATAGACCTTATTCACCAAAGGAAGAAAATGGAGCAGGTCAATGAATTGCCGCTGATTCTGGATAATTTCATTTCCTAAACTCTAGCTCAGTGGGAGGAAACCTTGGCTGCACATTGGAATCATCTGAGGAACTTAAAAAAAAAAAGTACTGATGCTTGTGTGCCACTCCCAGAAATTCTGATTTGATTGGTCTGGATTGTACTCTGTGGATCCAAAGTGAAGCCAAACTCAGGAACCACTTCCCTACTTTCAGTCTTCCCATTTCTTTAATTTTTTTTTCAACGTTTTTATTTTTATTTTTGGGACAGAGAGAGACAGAGCATGAACGGGGGAGGGGCAGAGAGAGAGGGAGACACAGAATCGGAAACAGGCTCCAGGCTCTGAGCCATCAGCCCAGAGCCCGACGCGGGGCTCGAACTCACGGAGCGCGAAATCGTGACCTGGCTGAAGTAGGACGCTTAACCGACTGCGCCACCCAGGCGCCCCAGTCTTCCCATTTCTAGGACGGGCTTATAAATGGCACCTCATTTGCTTCTTAGGAGAGGGCAGAGAGACATTATGTGTGATTAGAGTCCCTAACGTTCCTGAATTTACTAGTTTCCTTTCTTCCTTTATTTCAGGAGGGGAAATAGAGAGGGAAGGATATAATGGTGGGTGGGCGGTGGGCAGTTTAGAGGGTGAGAAGGAGCCCTCTAAGCTCTGCCAGTTAGCGGTTCATTAGGGTTAACAGGCTATCTTTTGTCAAAGCAATCACTTTTGAAGGATTACGCCTCAGTCTCACCTTAGTGTGAATGACTTTAATCAGATAATCTCCTATCACCTAGCTGAGGATCCCCTATTGAAGGCCTGGGGGGAAGCAAGGAGAGAGTTGCAAGGCCAGCCTGGGACTCAAGGAGGGCAAGGTGAGCAAGCCTGCTGTCTGGGAACTAGACTCCACCTTGGTAAGCTAATAGCAGCAAAAAAATGAAGAAAAACAAACTTTTTTTTTAAAAAAACTTGTAATTAATTCATTTACAGAGAGAGAGAGAGAGAGAGAGAGAGAGAAGGGGCAGAGAGAGACGGAGAGAGAGAGAATCCCAAGCAAGCTCTACATTGTCAGCACAGAGCCCAATGCTGGGCTTGAACTCAGAAACTGTGAGGTCATGACCTGAGCTAAAATTGAGAGTTGGACACTCAACCAACTGAGTCACCCAGTAACAAACAAACAAACAAACTTTCATTGCCAGGGCAACGATTTGTTATGAGCGTTTATACGATCAAGTTGCTTGTCTGTCTTACGGCCCTTTATGTCTTTTCTAGCTTTTTAAATTTTTTAATGTTTATTTACTTTTGAGAGGGAGAGAGACAGACCACAAGTGGCGGAGGGGCAGAGAGAGAGGGAGACACAGAATCCGAAGCAGGCTCCAGGCTGAGCTGTCAGCACAGAGCCCTACGTGGGGCTTGAACTCATGAACCGTGAGATCATGCCCTGAGCCGAAGTCGGATGCTTAACCGACAGAGCCACCCAGGCGCCCTATGGTTTTTATTTTTGAGAGAGACAGAGCTTGAACAGGGATAGAGAGAGAGGGGGACACACAATCCGAAGCAGGCTCCAGGCTGAGCTGTCAGCACTGAGCCCAATTCAAGGCTTGAACCCACAAACCATGAGATCATGACCTGAGCCAAAGTCGGACACTTAAGCGACTGAGCCACCCAGGCGCCCCTATGTCTTTTCTTTCTTTCTGCCATGAAGTCCTTACCATGTGCCAGGTAATTTTACCATTTGCCAGCTGCTTGGGAGTCTGTGAGGAGCGAGGCCTGGCGCAGCCCTGTCGTCCTTACCATCTGCCTGGCACATGGTGAGAAGGGTTTGTTGGATTTAATTGAACTGTTTCATTGGCTACACTTTTTTCCAAGAGTGTGAGCTTTTTTCCCACATCTGCCTCCCCCCACCCCACCCCAACCAGCTAGACTAGGCTGTGAATACCTTGAAGAAATCTTAATAATCTCTGTATCCCCAGTGCCAAGCAAACTCTTGGCATATGATCAGTGCCCAATAAATATTTGTTAAATGAACTAAGGAGCAATAGCCAGCATACTGATGCCTACATTAGGATATTAGAATTAATGTAAGACTACTGCTCTGTTTCCACACTACTGGACAAGGCAAAGAGGGGAAAAGGAGAAAAATAATATGAATCCCCCATCATTCATTAATGTGACAAAAGTTGTTCTTTTTCAAAAATCCTTTAGGACATCCCTTGAGAAATGGTCTGAAGGTAATTTCAGGAAAGACAGGTAAGAAGGAATAAACGGAGTGGATAAGATCCAGAGAGAACTCTCATAGGAGTCCAAAGAAAGGAGTCCAAAATAAAATGCGTAGATAGATAGACATTTAGGAAAGGAAAAATCAACCTTGCTATTGGCATTTTCAGAAATTTGTTTGCATTTAGGAATAGATAAAGCAATGGGCATATTTTCAGGTGCTTTTATTATACGTAGAAATGTTGGGATTGCAGTATAAAAATAGTTACACTAGAACATTTATAAGACTTATTAGGCACTATTTTTAAAAGATTACAAGAGGACTCTGGGCTAAGCTGCAACACACAATTTTATGAGATGGTAGAAAGCATTTCATAATATTACATGTAATTATATCCTATAAACATATATGAGTAATATATCCACTCTGACTTTCTGGCTACCTGTTTCATATTTATTTTGTAACTGCTTTGTTTATTAAAAGACCACTGTTGTATATTTCCTTTTCCTTAGTGACAATTCTCATTAGAAGACAGGTGTATGTCCCAGGTAGAATGTTTAGAAATGTATTAATTTTAGACACATTAATTCAGGATCTGGGATATAGATTGTGAGACACTACACTGTGGGGCAGGAGTCTTAACCCTCATTAGCTGTGAGGTTTTGGTCAAGGGCAATTCTCCAGTCCCCATTACCTCATGTGATAAATGAAGATTAAAATGTATGACATGAGAGATGTCATTTGTTTTATAAAGTTATACTATGAGATTAGGTGGGAGAGAAGATGGAACACAAAGTTGCATATATAGTATAATATCAATGTAAAAAATGTGTTGAGAGAAGCCTGAAAGGAAATAAACTGCAGTATTACAGTGACTCTCTCTGGGAATTGGAATCGCTGCTGATTTTTATAAAAATATTCTATTTTCAGTACTTTTGAGTTTTCTATACTGTGTTGACTTTTAATTTTTTTATTTTATTTTTGGGAGAGAGAGAGTGTGTATGTGAGCGGGAGGGGGCGGGGTGGCGGGAGGAGGGGCAGAGAGAGAGGGAGACACAGAATCCTAAGCGGACTCCAGGCTCCGAGCTGTCATCACAGAGCCTGATGTGGGGCTTGAACCCACGAGCTGGGAGATCATGACCTGAGCTGAAGTCAGAGGCTTAACCGACTGAGCCACCCAGGTGCCCCTATACTGTGTTGACTTTAAGCAAAAGCATGTGCGTGCATGCACACACACACCCATCCACTATAAATCTTACTTCCCCGGGGGCATGGATGTGGTCATCTTAGAGATTCTTTTTAGCTCTGAGATGTAAGATTCTAATGTTTACTGTATCTCACTTCCGCTGGCCCTCAGCCATTCGCTGTCCCTGTGGTACACTTCCTGCCCCTTGTTCTGGGATTAGACCATTAGCCTCCACATAGCAGTCAGGACAGTACTTCAGTTCTTTCTGTGAAAAGCAAACTTGGATCATGCATCATCCCACCTCTAATACAACGGAACACTTCAATAGTCGTCACTGACCACAAGCATCATGGCTGTAGTTATACATTTTGAGTGTGATTAATTTGATTGGGATTCATTGTTCTCACTTGACTGTAAGTTCCTTGAAGTTGGGTACCCCATTCATTTTTATTCACTGTTGGTTTTCTAGCCTTTGTGTGAACCTGGAATTCAAGACTCTAGACCTGCAGTTTCCACCCCTTTGAATGGTCTTTCGAGATGTTCTGCTCCTCCTTGAGGTCTCTGCCCATCTCTGACCACCTCAAACCTTGACCATGCTGTTTAACATGCACCCCCATCCCATTAATCTGCTTTCTCTTACTTCATGGCACTTATCTCCATCTGAAATTGCTTCCTATGCTTATCTGTTTCTTTCTATTTATTCTTTACTTGTTTAGTGCCTGGTTCCCCATAGCAGGCTCTAAATTCCTTGAGGATAGTAACTGAGCTGTGCTAATTTCTCTAACTGTATTGCCCAGAACAGGACTTAGCATGGTGGGTGCTCAATCAACATATGTGAAAGGAACAGAACGATTATGTGAAAAGTGTTTTCTGATAGAAAAAAGGAAGGAAGAATGGAAAAAAATGGGAAGAAGAAGAAAAAAAGGAAAAAAATAGAGGTTGAAAATTGTACTGAAATCTAGGGTGGCCCTTCTTTCCATTGAACGTGGGGAAACATGATGTCTATATTAGATATTGTTATGGCCCCAGTGTTTTTAAGAAAAACAATGACAATAAATGGTCTGAGAGAGTCAGAAGACACTGATGCCAGTTCTGCTCTGTCATGGGGCCAATTTACTTCTACAATGTTCTCTGGTCTAACAAAGGAACAGGGCCAGACCGTCTCTAACGCTCGATTCCCAACTCAAATTCTGTGGCTTTAAACTTTTAATTCTGAAATGTATTTGTTTTATACTGCCCTATTGCCAGATGCCAAAATAATTATATTGAAGATTTAGATTCAACTTTTAGGTAAAATAGCTTAATTGAGACATGTCCAAATCAAATTAACATTTTAAACCCAACTTTAGTCTTTATAAACATTTTAAGACAAATATGTTGATTTTATATAATATTTTCACACCTGTGTGATTTACACATTAAGTGGCATATGTATTATATATACAATGTGTTGTATTACATAACATACTATATATACATAACATGTAATAGAATATGTTATATTTAAATACTGGGTATAATTTATAAAACTTACTTGGCAAGTAAAATATAAAAGGTCCCTGAAGGTAAACTAAAGTCATATAACTCTATCAGTATATTTATTCAGATACTTGAACAAATTTGAATCCACACTATAGAAGAGTGCCTCCCTCCTCCACTGTGAAATTTAATAGAGATACATTTAATGTATCTGCTTAAAATGGATTCTCCATACAAAAATGTTTCCAACTCTTCACTGCCTTCCAGAAGCTTCTTCTCTCAACCATATGTATTTAAACATGAGCTAGAAAGCAAAGATCTGCATCTGGGTCTCAGTTTTGACAGTATCTTGCAATGGATTATTTTTATCCTGGTATAATAAAAACAGTATTCCTAGATCAGTGATTCAAGACCTTTTCATATTTCAATTTTTTAAAAAAAACATACCTTTTTGGGGTATTTTCACTGAGTTTTTGTTTTGTTTTGTTTTGTTTGGCCAGGAAAGGCAAATCACATTTGGGAGGCTATGAGAACTTACTGAGCTATAAATGTGTATGTAGGACAAGGAAGATACAATTCATACACATGCTCACACATTTACACAGGTGCTTCACAGACTCCCATCTGAGTGAAAAAGATAAATGCTACCATTTCGTTTATCTGCATTATTGGTGAACCTGGTAGTTGATATTATCTCTAAAAACCATATTGCTTAACTGCGTTTCTATTGGGATTCATTGGTATAATTAAGACTTGAATGTTTGAAATATTTCAGAAACCGGCAGTGAACATTCTTTCCTTTATCTAAAATGGTAGTTCTGTTTCATCTGAAATTGTTTTCTATAATTTCCCTCTCCACCCACAAATGACCTTCTTTTTATACTTATGGATCTACTCACTCATGAACCCGTGAACTGTCAGTACACTTCACAGAAGCATAGGAAACCATACTGCTAAAGCTCTCCTGGAACTGAGGGACTATCATTGGTATTCTAAATGGGAAACTATTTACTTTTTATTACTAATGATTTTTTAATAATTTCCACAATTTAAAATGTGGTTAGAATGCTACTGGTAGTTGAAAGCTAGCAACATGATTTAATATTTTTAACATGTGATCTGGTTCTTGTTACAGTGCTTCAAAATTTTCAATATCATTACTCATGTTATAATATCATCTGTAATAATACATTAAGCAAAGTCACTGGCAACGAAGTTTTATATCACAATTTATTTTGACACATTTTTGAGTCCTAGATTGACCATTATTTTATATGAGTTTTGTTAGCCATCCCTTTTTCCTTCATCTAACGTAAAATAACATTTTTTTCTCTTCTCAGTCATTTACGAGGATGTTTATTTTACCGTTTCTAACATTCAAGGGTCTTTCTTGTATTTCTTTGTATTCTGTTCGGTGGAGCAGAAAATCTGTCTCAGTTTCAATTTCTCTTTTGTTCCCAGAACTTCCCCCCTTCTCCGGTGCCGAAGTGGAAAAATAATTTCCCTTCTTGCACCACACACAGGTCCAAAGTCCTGTTTTTCACCATGTTGCTCCAAACAGCAAATTTTCTAACCCACAAGAAAAGAGAGCACCAGAGTGCTAACTTGGAAGTCTACAAGGGTCTGAGAACAATTGAAAATAAATTCCCACAATGGGGATTAGTCCTTAGCGGTCCACTGGACATCCTGAGGTGTGTGTGGAAGCCAGCTAGGGCACCAACCTGTTAGCAGACGCATAGGTGGCCCAGCTCAGAAGTCATGGGTTCGTTGTCATGGAGAATGAAAGGCAAATTGAAGACATTAAAAGGCAAGTAGCAAACAATCCAGTAGGCTAAGCCAGGGATTTGGGAGTCTCCCAAGGTTCCTCCCTTCCTCATTCCCTGCGTGAGTCATTTTTCCAGTCTGTCCACACCCATTCACCCTTCTTCTATGGGCCGCCACCCCGCACTCCCATTCACCCTCAAGCTGCTGCCACAGGATCTTTCTGAAATACAAATCCAAACTCTACCTACCTATCCCCTTGCTGTATAAACTCTTCCATTTCATCATGATTTTCAGAGTAGAGACTCCTGGGCTTAACACAGACCTGCTTTTGGCTCATCTCCTGCCACTCCCCTACACTTACCCTTCCTTCACCTCTAACAGGAAGGCTGATAGGCCCGTTGTATTGACCATGCTCTTTTCTTCACTCGTCCAGCCCCAACTCCCTTTCCATCTCGCTAATTCCTATATACCTTTCAAGGCACCTGTTCAAAATAACTCCTCCAGGAAGCCTTCCCTAACCTTCCTCAGGCCCCCTTGGGCTTGCCTACACCATCTTAGCATTCACCCCTCAGGCAGAGTTAATTGGTTTGTCTCTTTCCTAGTAGAAGTATCATCCTTGACTGTGTAGGGACTGTGTTATCCATTCTTGTAGCTCTGGCATAGCAGGCATTCGATGTAGTTGTTGCAGTGAATGCCGAATTAGAAGGAAGGAAGTCCTCACAGCTAATTGGCAGATAGAGAATGCCCATTCCTGTCCTCTGAGAAAGTGTCAGTGTCCTCTTCATCTACTTCAACTGTGTGTGTGCTTGGGTACTTTTTAATGATTAACACTGATAAGTGGGGCCATCTAATTAATTAATTAACTAGTTAATTAATTAATTAATTAGTTTGTATGGAAGGGAGCAGTGCACAGTATTAACTCAGTGATTTGTGGATCTAGTCAAGGGTCAGAACTCAAGTCTGTTATTAGTGCCTCTGGACTTATTTCTGAACCTTAGCACCTTTCATGATCTTTTTCCTTCTCCTCCAGAAGCCAGCCGCACCCTCTTTCACACAACTTAATAAAGTTGTAGGAAGAACACTGCACCTTACCTACCATTTCATTCCAGATTGTGTCCAAAACATGGAACCAATGGTTTAAATTAGATTCATTATTGAACAAGTTATCAAAATTCCTTAAATCCAAAGGAAATTCTGCCCCCAAATCTCCAAAACATTATCACATCACATTAACCCCAAATTCTTTCCATTCCAAGGGAAGCCAAGTTACATCTTACAACACCCAATGAATTATGATTCGGGGCTGTGGTTTCTTTTGCTCCAACAATAATATGACTTATGTGCCTTAGAATATTCCAGTATTTCAGAAAATGGCATTTTATTTTTAAAGAAGGGGCTGTGCTTTTCTATAAATCATGTAATGCGGAGTTGGGAAGAAAGGGTTTTACATTCCAAATATTATTTACAAGCTAGACGGGAAGCTGGAACAGGAGTTTTTGTGCTTGTGTGACAATCAGTTTTACTAAGGAACTGCAAAACTGCGCACACGCCGTTACTTGAGGCAGACACACACTGGCAGCCTTGCAGATGTTTTTCCCGCCTGTGAGCCATCCAGGTTCAAAAACTGTGTGGTGCATTTTAAGGCGGCAGCCCCATCCGATCCTTACCGTTTCATGCCGATCGGATTCTCACCTTCAACCTAACCTTGCCGGCTTCCTTATAAAAGACCCATCCACCGGCCTCTTTAAAAAAAAAAAAAAAAAAAAAAAAAAAGAACCTATTTGTCCGCCCGGCTGGTCGGAAGGAGCAGAAAGTAGTAGGGGTGCGTCCCGTTTGCACTATAGCTCGGCTGCAATAATGTTGAACGTGTAAGATGGAACATACCACCGGTTGGCTGCGGGGATGCACCTCGCCAGCGCCGGCTGCGGTTTCCTTTTGCTCGGTGCGCCGACCCGCGAGCGGCCACGACCACCCCTTGCGGACTTTGTTCGGTTGAGGGGCGCCAGGGCGGCCCGGGGAAGGGCGGGAGGGCGGCGGAAAGTTGAAGAGCGTTTTTTCGCGGCCGCGTGCGTCCGGGAGCTCGACGAGTCCGCCCCGGGCTTCCTGGTGGGGCTGGGCTGGCGGGGGAGGGGCCGCGCAGCAGCAGCGGAAACCAGACCTCGGCGATAAGAGGCTGCACAGCGACATGCAACAGTCTTTCCACTGCAGCTGAATGAGTTGTGGCGCTCACAATGCTCCCGTGACCGGGAACTGACAAGTTCAATTTTAAATCGCGGGCCTCTTGGAATCAGGACTCCCACAATGCCTTGGGCACTCGGTCGGCAGTCGGGCTGCCTCTGAAAAAAAATGTGAGAGGTAAGTTTCCCTGTTCACAGTTTCCTCGCGCTGCTCCGCTGCTCTGCATTGTTTGTACTCTTTCGGGGCTGTACATGGCTGAAGGAGGAAGTGAGAGGAGGCTCCGGCCGGCTGCGTCTCGTAGCGGCAGCGGCTGGCTCGCCGCGGTGGAGGCTTCCCTCTCGCACACCAGCTCGAGCTGGAGGGAGAGCGGGAGGTTGCAGCTGCAGCCCAGCTCCGAGCCGCCCTTCCCGGGGCTCTGCGGACACTGTCAGAGCGCAGCCAGCTTCCAGCTTGGCAGCCGAGGCAGAAAGAGCAAGAAAGAAAGAGAGAAAGAGGCGGGGGGCGGCGGGGGGTGGTGGTGGGGGGATGAAAGAAACAGGTGCGTGGAAGTGTACTTACAACTTAATGACCTTCGTCAGGAGGAGACGCGAGCCCATCAGACGCGAGCCACGGTGTCTCCCAAGAGATCCCGCATCCCTGTCCCCGGGGGCTGCCATCCAGCCCCGGTTTTCATCTGGGCCAAATATGTGCACGCAAAGGTTAATTCTCTGCCTGCTACCCATAAATTACGCATGACATGTTTAGCTGGGCTTCCTTATATGGAGAGTGCTGTATTTCAGTCCAGTTTGCCTTTTGCCAAGTTTACAGGGCGGAAGACGCCCTGCATGAGAGGGCTCCTCTCCCCCCCCCCCCCATCGTTTTGTAGTGCGTCACTCAAAAACTGTAAGAAAAGTAAGTATAGACGCTCTCTGGGTGGAGCCGCAGTTGGTTGAATTGCTTTCACGAAAGGTTGAGGAGGGAAAGTAGTTAGTACTTGGGTTCTGGTTTTTAGACAAAAGCAGGACAAATATGTAGTCCCCCCCCCCAACTTTTTTTTTTTTTTTTGAAATGGAGCCGGAATCTGTTATTGGTAGTAATGTGTCATGTGAGAATACTTTGATTCCAGAGCTTGTAACACGAGCAGGTATATGGTGGAGCTTGTGTTGGCCCCTCTCACGGCACTTTACAACTACAGGGGTGTTGCTACAAGAGTCATTGTGTTCTTAAGTCTCTCCCTGGCCCTGAGAGTAGACGGCTGCTGCTGGGATTTGATGGTGTGTTTCCGTGGAGTGTGCTTCCCTGGGATTAAAACGGAGTAAGAAGCTGCCAGAAAGGTTATTTGCCACTGTCTTTACTTTGTGTGCCCCACCAGCACAGGCACAAGCGATAGCAGATGGATGGTAAAACTCTGCCGTCCTCTGAGGCGTTTCTTAAACAAATTAATACACCCAGAGAGAAGTCATAATTAATGCCCTTTGGATTTGCAGGCCCTCTGCAAGGCGCTTTGAAATCCTACACCCGTGGACGCCTTGTTCCTCCCTCCTGGGTTTGAACACAGTGTCTGTTTATACACAGAGGGTATTTAGTACATAACTAGTCTATACCCGCATAAGTAATCCACTCCATGTTGTCTGTGTGGGTTCCTGAGAGCGTTGGTGTCTCTCCTTGTCTTGGTGTTGAGATAGGAGGAAAAAAAAAATCACTGAGGCGGTTAAAACGGAAGTTCAAGGACTGTGAAACTCATCTTGAGAATATTTAGTTCGATACTTAGAATGCCTTAGATGTAGAGTTACAGCCAGAGACACTGAATAAAGTTACTTTGTAGCCTGAGAAAGCACACTGTTGACACTTGTATCTTTGCTTTCTTAAAGTCGGTGGGTGACAGCTATAGCTAGAAACTGTTTTTTTGGGAACCTGACAGTGTTCTGATTCTCATCCATGTGGTGTATTTGCATGGCGGTGAAATTCTTTTGGATTATTGTGTTGGTAGGGCTTTTTTTCAAGATGTAGACATAGTTTTTAGTTTTATTTGTTTAATGGGGGGGTTTCCCTCACCGAGCACTACAAAAGTTTGCCTTTTGTGTTTGAGGGAACAGGTTAGGTCAGCACCAGAAAACCTGTTCATCCATCTGTCTATAATTACAGTGTCACTTAAGACATAATAATCAGGTTTTATTATTACTAAGAGACTCAGAAAAGCTCGCATGTGCCTAGTTTAATTTTTTTTTCTCATGTTACTAAGAACAAATTTGCGTGCAGATACACATCGAGTGTGGTACTCAATGCAGCCATGCCAGTGGAGAATCCAAAGTGTTTCATGGTTTAAAATATTATTGCTTGTGTTTACATTTCCACATTTGAGGCAAATTTAAGACTCCAAGTTGAATTCATTAAATTCTGTTTCCAGCATTCTGTTCTTCCTCTGGGCACAGAATTCCTATGAAATGAGGCACTGGGTTCTGTTCCAGACCAAGAACAGAGTATCCCAAGGTTTCTCCTGGGGTGAGGGGAAGAGTCAAATCATATTTCTCATTGAAGCAGGGCGTGTTACTTTATTATATAAAATCTCCTATTTTTATTGTAAGCAAAAAGGTTGCCCTTGGCATTTATTGGTGTTGCCGTTCCTTAGACCTGTGTTTGATTTCTCTATGAAAACAGAGAATAGCCTTTTGCTGCACCTTCTGGTTTTCTGCTTGGTGACTGAAGATGCACAGGTTTGAGAACATCTCAGATCTTGCTTAGAAGAAGCTAAAGAGAATAGGTCGCTGGGGTTTCTTACGCCCTTAAGAGAAAGTCATCAGGGTGTGCAATAGAAAGGCAGGGTGAGGGGAGTGAAGGAAGGAAGCAAAATGTATTCACTTAAATGTTTGGCTCAAAATAAAATCCTAGCAGCAATGCTGATTATAGAAGATGTTACATAGGAAGATTTTGAAGTGATGGCCTTTTAGGCTCAAGAGCTTCGTATTTTTGGAAATCCAGAATTGCCACCCAATGCGGTAGCCACTAGCCACATGTGGCTGTCGAGCATTTGAAATGTGGCTAGTTGGGACTGAGATTTGCTCTAAGTGTAAAATACCTTCTTGATTTGGAAAACTTTGAATGAAGGGAAGAATGTAAAGCATCTGATTCGTATTTTTAATACTGATTATGTGTTGCAGTGATAATATTTTGGATAGATTGGTTTCAGTAGAATATTCAGTTAGATTAATTTCACCTGTTTCTTTTTACTTTTTTAAAATACGACTACTAGAAAACCTAAAGTAACAAATGTGGCTTATATTACATTTCTATTGGACAGTGCTGTTCTCAAATAGATCAGGGGAGCAGAATTCTGAGAGAAAGCCTCGTGAGTTTGCTGGTTAAAATAATAAAACTGACTTTTATTTTCACAAGCTAAAAAAGTATATTATACACACAAATACCTTGTCTTTCTTATCCATTGTAACCAAAATCTAAGAAAACACACTACCTAACATCTATTTTTATTTCCTCAAAACTACTATTTAGTTTAGAGATTTAATGGTGAGGTAGTAATAACAGAGAAAAGGCTTATAATTAGTGGATGAGTCCTAACACCTCTCAAAGGCCAGAATAGAGTATGATTGCTACTTAGGAACATTTTAGAGACACTATAGCTATCATTGTCCTGAAGTTACCAAACATAAACGAGTCACTAAAACTTATTTTAAAAATAGAGTTTTTGGTAAATAGCAATTATCCTCAAATGCTTAATATGTATTTTCCTTTCCTATGGCTTTCCTTCCTTAGAAAATAAAAACACCAAGTAAATCCAAACAAACTCCTGACCAAATTGTTAATTAATAAATTCACAAGAATGAGATTTTCACTTGTATGGTATAAGGCATTGTTTTGAATATTAGGAAACGTAAAAATATGTTTCTGTGGTAATACGGGCTTTCAGGAATTTCTATACACGGAGACATTGTCTTTATAATTTGAACACATTCTTGAGAAAGCATCTGACTAGCAAACAAAGCACAATGGCATAGGTCTTGGAAACATTCCCCTCAGATATTTTCATAACTGAAGTCCATTTTGCCATACACAGTGAGTGTTAAGCTGAAAAAATGCGCTTCTTTTTTATCCATATAAAGCATGCTTACTTTTATTTCCTTGAAGGATGCCAAAGATATAGGACAGGATGGATGTAGTGGGTTCTTTCCACGGGCAGGGCAGGTTTTAGAGAACCTCAGAAGAGTTGCCTCCTGGCTTGGTGCCATCTTGAGTCTGTCTCCCACTATATGAGGCATAACTGCCATTAGTGTCGATGCATGTAGGGAGTGTGGGGGGAACCATGATCCCCATTAACTTCACGTATCATTTCTGATGAGTCATGGAGCATATTCACTAATGGTTGGAGAGATATTGATTGCAAAGCAGAGAATTCAAGAACAGCTATTGACATGTGGCATTAAGTGTCTCTAGACATATTTTATATTTTTAGATTTGAGATAGGGAAATTGATTTTTATGTAGTGTTTTTCATATTATACAAATATATATTTATATAAACATTACAGCTATATCCTGGAAAGAAACACTTAGCAAATACATGTTTATAGGTTTTTATATATTATTATTAGTTTTTAATGACTCTAGTACCTCTTTTATAGACAATTATTTACGTTTTCCAAGAGACATCTTAACATGGGTGCCTGTGACATCCATAAAAATGAAGAATCTTGAAAGCATTTATGTTATAGTATTAGGCATTATATAGTTGACACTTTTCCCACTGTTTTTGAGGTCTTATTCAGGTTTCTGTGATTATCCTTTGCTAAAACAGTTCAGGATGTAATAATCTCATGATGAAAGGTAGCCATCTTGCATGGAGTGAAGAATTCCTTTTCCACTGAGATCAACTCTTTTAAAAAGGAGATGTTTCTGAAATAACTGTTATGCTTCCAGTAGTATGTATACTGCAAAAGAAAAACTGTCATCTCCATGGGCGTTGTTTTAAAAATTGAGAAGTATAGGGGTGCCTGGGTGGCTCAGTTGGTTGAGCGTCCGACTTCGGCTCAGGTCATGATCTCTCAGTTCATGAGTTCGAACCCCGCCTCAGGCTCTGTGCTGACAGCTCAGGGCCTGGAGCCTGCTTCGGATTCTGTGTCTCCCTCTCTCTCTGCTCCTCCCCTGCTCACACTCTGTCTCTCTCTCAAAAATAAATAAAGATTAAAAAAATTTTTTTTAAATAAAAATTGACAAGTATATCTTTTATATATCCAAAGAGGTGAATAACAGTTGATAAGGTACATACTCAGGCATGTGGACACAATTTTTATGTGAGTGTTTGTGTGAAAGCTAGGTGTGCCCGAGACAATGCTAATAATTTATTCAAATAATCTGGATGTTAAATAACATCAAAGTATTAAAAAGAATTGTGCTAAATAGCATATAATCTAAAGTCAGTGCAGATATCAACTCCTGTCCCTCTTTAACTGATACTTCTTCCTCCAAAGAATTTTTAAAAGGAACTTACATTTAACAGTATATTTTCATTTTTAAAACAGCTTGGGAGCTATTAAGAATGAACTTGTTTTAAAGAGCTAACAAGATTCGAGGATCATGGGAACAAGTTTAATCATATGAAATAAACATCACAGTCGATTTGAGAGATTTTATTTTGTATTGTTGATTTATAAGTGAATATGTGTTGTGGCAAAAATAGCAAGCTAAGCTCAGTGAAATCTACCAAACTTAGCCAAAGTACACTTGTTCAAAGAAGTAGCAGTCTGATAGCAGAAGTTAAGAGTTTTGAAAATAACTGTAAGTAGAAAGTGAGATTTCATAAACAGTGGCTTGGTAACATGGTTTTGGAAGTTCAGATAAGGAAAACTAAGTCTTAATGTAGCTCTGACCAATACATATAATAAAGGAAACAGTCCTAACGCATAAATAATGGGGAAAAAAAGCTATTCTTTATTTTCCAACCATACAAAAGTATTCTATTAAGCCAGTTTTAATTATATATATTCAGTGATATTTCCATATTTCTCATGCATTTATACTTAGCATCCCGACACGGGATTTTTGTATGTGTTCTAGTCCATTTATTTAGTTCATTTTTCTAGTAGAAATATATGGATTTCCAAATGTCCTATATGAGAATAATTGATAGCTTTTGCCATAAGTTTTACTGTTGAAGCACCAAATAGTTACTATGTGTCAGGAGACCAGCGTGGGTAATGAATTTGAACAGTGGATGGAGAGAAATTGCCAAAGACTAGGTTGAAAGTAAACTGACAGTGACAGTGAGGTTGTTTACAATGAGGTGTTTTATAAAAATGTATATATTAAAGTTAAGAAGGGGAAATAATGCTAAAATGTATTGAAAAAGCGGTGATTTCCTTTTGGGAAAAGAGATGCATAAAGCGTGATGAGCAGCATTGAGAGAAGTATATATTAGCCAGGAGATTTATAATCAGAAACAGCCTGAGTATCCAGTCTCATGTGACATTGAATAAAAGAGAAATGAAGAAATAAAAGCAGAAGGTACTAAATGATGGTTTCAGACACAGGTATAATTGTCCCAATTAGGAGTACAGTTTTGTGGGTTTTGAAAAATAATAAATGCTTTAAGTAGATAGTCTGTGGAACGTGTGGCAACATCATCTATACCTTCTTATTTGAGTTCGCAGCATACTAACATCTGTCTACAGTGATTGTGACTGAACAGACTCTTCCAGAAAATGCTAAAAAGTGTGGTAACAATAATATGTGCAGTGGGAGTGTGAGGAAATATAAACAGAGACTTTACAGTTTAATAGTCAAAACACATCACAAGCATGTTAAATAGCAAGAATGCCAAAATAAGGCATTATGCAGTTCATATTTAGAACATCGTTAAAGGCATTTTTTGAACTTGATTTAGAGTTAGAACTTACAAGACCAGTCAGAGCTTATAGTATCTACAATTTGTAGTCCTGTGTCTAGCAATCTGTTTGCCAGCATTGTTGATGGTAGTAGTAATGAGACATTCACATTTTATTTGTTTCTGCCCTTCTCTGATTGCAAGAAAAGAATTACTTTTGCCATGACCTTTTAGCACTCCATGTGGATGGGTAGCTCTTATCCTAGCAGAAAGATAGTCTGGGGTCGGTGGTGGTAGTCCGGATAGGTGACAGATACAAAGAAAGGAAGGCATAGAGGCCTGCTGTCCGGCAAAAGTTGTTGGGAAAAGCCCTGAACCATTGGCTGGACTTGTGACTCAGCATTCCTCAGCCAAAGGCCCCCTCATTGATATTTCTCTTTACCAAATTTTAGTTTCAGGAAGTAGTGTACGAAAAGATACATCAGTTCTTATAAGCAGCCTCTAAGTTCGTTTTGAAAGCCCCAGTGTTTGTTGCAGTGCAAGCAGAACAACAAAAACAGACCTCACTGGGGGAGAGCTTTTGAAAAGTGGAACACACTCGGCAAATGTAGGAGGTGGTATCAGTGTTACTATTATCATTTTAAAATTTCCGGTTCTGGATATACTTACTGCATTTTTGTCTGTGTTTTGAAAGGAACAAATGACTTTGTTGGTTGGGGGGGGGGGTGGGTAGGCATAGAGAAGCTTCACAATGTATAGACTTTATTTGATACCAGATCTGACTGGATATGTGATCTGGGAACAACCATTGGCTCCTTCCAGTCCTTCAGTTCTGTATCTGTGAAGTTCTAAACATATAAATAATAATTAGTAGAAGTTGTACTTTGCTGTCCATTTCTTTATAAAATAGCTCATTTAATCTTTTTCTGCAGCTGTAAAATAGGCCTTATGACCTTTATCTTCAGGATTAAGTAGCATGGCTAGACAGCTCTTTTTGTCATTTGTAGAATTATGAGGCTTGTTTTCTGTCTTTATTCAAATGTCCATGTTTTTAACCAATTGGAAATGGTCTATAAAGAATAGTAATGAGGGTAAGAACTGTCATGGTGATTACTTACATTTTGGACTGCTTCCTATGTGCCAGGGTAAGATTTACGAATCAATTCATGTATTCCTCAGAACAACCCTGTGCCATGGTTACTGTCGATATCTCGGCTTCGCAGATGGGGAAACCGAGGCACTGACGGGTTAATAGTCCCAAGTGGCGTCGCTAATAAGTAGCACAGCAAGGAGTTGAACCAGGGTGGCCCAGTTCTAGAAGCCATGTTTGTACGTGAAAGAATGAAAGCAGATTTAAAGAATGCTTGTGTTAGTGTGAATGGGAGATCAAGACCGCAGACATTTGGAATACTTTAGCAGAGTCGCACTTGCTCCAGTGTTTGGGGAGGCTCGAAAAGAATGAACAGAAAGAGGATAGAGAGAAAAGGCATAGGGGGAGGTGGGCAGCATATAGAGTAGGGAGAAGGGAGGAATTAGGTGGGAAAGGAGGTTGGCACTACGCGTTGGGGGGCATTGAGAAACAGGTGATATGAGTTTGACACCCAGCTGGGAACGTGAGACGTTTGGCCAGGCGCGTAACCCGACAGGCACCTATTCTAGTGACAATTTAGAGGAAGGATAGGATGCACAGGATGAAGTAGAGATTGTAGGAAAGAGATGAAGGACTGAGGGAAATGATGGGAAGTGACAAGGAGGACATGTTCCCTGGGGGAGAAGTGACAGGCATAGGATCCATAGGATGTAGCAACTGACTAGATGTGGACGTGAAAGGGCATGGGAGGTGTTAAAAATGATTCTTAAAATATAGTAAGAATCGTTTAAACTTTTCATCAGAAAAGTTTTACATAGGGGCGCCTGGGTGGCGCAGTCGGCTAAGTGTCCGACTTCAGCCAGGTCACGATCTCGCGGTCCGTGGGTTCGAGCCCCGCGTCAGGCTCTGGGCTGATGGCTCAGAGCCTGGAGCCTGCTTCCGATTCTGTGTCTCCCTCTCTCTCTGCCCCTCCCCCGTTCAGGCTCTGTCTCTCTCTGTCACAAAAATAAATAAACGTTGAAAAAAAATTAAAAAAAAAAAGAAAAGTTTTACATAAAAATTTCAATCTTTAATGTTAATTCTGTTCATTATGTTGCTACTTGCGAGCTCTTTTATGATCAGGAACTTTATTCTAAATATCAGTAAGATAAAAACCCTTGATATTGCGTTCTGTCAGGAACTCTATAACTCGATTAAGTGGACGCTGCGTGTTAACTTCTTAAACCATGCCATTTCTGTGTCCACCTCTTTTAAATAAAGCACAGGATCTGAGGAGCTGTAGAAGGTCGCCAAATTCTTCATCCCAAATTGGTAATTCTGAAGTAAGCATAATTTCCTCTTTAGGCGTATGTTGTTATTTGCTAGGAAGTGTTGCAGTGTTGGCCAGGTACTTCTGGTCCCTCATTAAAGGAACACCGGTGTAACCTGGCCTCTGTGATAAAGCAGGTGTCACACAGATACATGATAAAGTAAGTTTGCAATGTGCTCAATGCCACTGACATTTCTGCTTCGCAGACCTTGCTATTTTAGGGAACGTATCAGTATAACTGTGAGATTCTCTTTCCTGGAAATAAAACTCCTTAATAATCAGACACTGTTACAAACAGAATGATGTCCATATGGGAATAAGTAAGCAGTTACACTGAGTTAACAGTTTCTTGGTGTTGTGAGGATAGTTATGTTTTGAATAGAATAGAAAGCTTTAGAGGCATTCTCACAGGCCATTTTGCTTAAGGTCCTTACATGCTTTTTACAAGTAAATGGCTTAACATAGTTTAAGCAGAAAATGTCAGAGCAATGATAGATTATGTTGTATTTAACATGCATAGACAGATTCCCATGAAATCAGGACAGTTTTCAAGAAGGAGATTCTATTTATACCTATTTACCACTTATTATTTCTTTAGATGGGTATTTCCATGAGAAATAATAAAAATTGCTCTGTTTATGTCTTTATAGCATGTTTACAGAGAGCTAGAGAAAATAATGTTAACAGTGCTTTATTTCAGCTTTTGTTTTTATGCCTCTTAGTATTATGTCAGAGCCACACTTAGGATGTCTTTTTCTATTATTAGTTTATCTGATTTTTGCCTTATGCTTATAAAGATAAGATAAAAATCTGTTCAGTTGTACTGTTAAGATAATGTTCACAAAATGTTCATTTTTTTAAGTAACTAAGATTAAATGGTGTTAAAATTAGAAATTCTTCTTTGCTTTCTCTGTTCATTGGGCTAATTTTAACTAGACAAATTTACTCCAAATTATTTTGAGCCGTTATTTGAATTTCATTGCTCAGACATTTCAGGGAAAGCTGCATTGTCAATTTAGTGGCATTAGATAATATTTGGTTTTAAATGCCCCATCCAGAAGACTTTGAGAGATAGGACAAGCATAGCAAAAGTGAACAACAGGGAATACAAGCAGATCTTTGACCCAGGTGTAGAGTCTTCTCTGAGGTATTGCATGACCTTTTCAAAAACTAATTTGAAATATCCAGAAGAATTGAGACTGTTGAAAAATCTATCCTTCAAGCAGAATTGTGCATGATGCTTTCTGGGGGACCTACATTTACTGAAAACTGCATGTGGGAAATGACTCAGAGAAACAGAGTTTCGAGGATGGGTTTTGAAAAGTAAATATTATTTTGGGAGCAATTAATACTGTGTTGGGAGAAAATATTGTGTCTGTTTCTCAGTAATGGATCAAAGTTTGCTAAGTGCTGAGGTCTTTTCACGTAAAAAGCTATTCTACTATGTTAACCATAAGGCCATACAGGGAAATCAGTTCATCCTTTGTGTTCTGCTAAATAACCAATTAACAGACATACTTTGAGTACCTATTAGAGTCAAGGGATTATAGTAGGGCAGAAGAGGATCCAAAGGAGAATTACTTAGTTTCTCTTCGTTGGCGTGTAATTGAGCTGAAGATAAAGACGTGAAAAGTGAATAGTACAGTTGAGTATTGGTGCTATACTATTGAGTACCAAAGGAGGAAAGTCAAGGAAAGAAGAAAATCCAAAGAAGGAAGTCTTAGTGGAACTTGGTAGTCAAGGTGTACTGTGTGGAGGAGAAATTTGTCTGTCTGTTCAGGACAGACAGGAAACGGGATGAACGGGATGAACAGGGGGAAAGTAAGGAGGCCAGCTACCATATCCGAGTGTCTTCTCTGTGAGACACTGCCAGCTTATATTCTTTTTTGAAAGAATCACCTGGTAATGGTGTTAAACAGGGAACAGGCCTTCGTGGCAGGAGCCATCATTCTCTTGATAAGAGGTGAGGAAACAGAGACGCAGAGAGGTTAACCTGCTTGCCTGAAGTCACACAGCTGGTGAGCAGCCAAACTGAGCTGAACCCCTGTCTCTTCTTATTTCATAACAGCATTTTTTGTTACCCCTTGATGATTCTGCTGGGGATGCAAGGGGTATAGTTACGATACAGTAAGTTTAAAACTTCACCCATACCACAAATGACACAAGTCAGGAAGGCGTAAATTTAACTTAAAAGGCTGCCAAATAAACTTTTTGTCTTTCTGCTTTGACTTTGGCTTATAGTTTGACAAATGCTTATAATCTCTTTCTTAGATTTATAAACAAAACAAAACACCCTAGGCCTCCTGTCTTCAGCAGATATGAAAAGGGCTTGCAGTGGTGTGACCTGTTACAACATTGTGTTTCGGGAGGCTCTCCAAGGAAGCTTTGTGAAGTTTCAGGAGATAATTTACTTTCACACCAATAATGTGATGCCATAAAATTTTCACTGAGAAATGATAGGGGTAGCTCCAGAGCACACACTAAATTCATTTATCTTCCTGATGTGGTTATTTCATGCTTTCGTGTTGTATCATGTTCACACAGCAGTCTGTGTGCCCTCAGCCACTGTGTGGCACAGCTTAGGATTTCAAGAGAGAAACTATTAACTGAAGACGTGTTCTGTTGGAGACATGTCACTTTGCTAACAAATTCTTCTCTTACAGAGCTGTTTAGAACACACAGCAAATGAAATTATATAATGTCTAGGGAAGGAAAATGGAAGGCTCATGCCATTGTTTTGGGCCTCAAAGGAAAACCCTCTCACGTAGCAAATACCCATTGAGCAGTGTCCACGTGCTGCTTGTCGTACCCCTTTATCCTGTCCCGGGCAGAGGTAAGACATGCTCTGTTCTCAAAGTAGTTTCCAGTGTAGTGATTGAAATATTCACAAGTAATGTACGGGCAAAACAAAGTGGGCACGGGAGCCAAGAATAGGCTGCTTGTGGGCAGAGTGTGGAATTTGCCTAAAACCGTCCAGTAGACACGTTAACTCTTTACGTGCTCTGTATGTTGGAGGAAAGACAAAATCGACTCACAATTCCTTTTAGTTATGTGATTCAACGCTTAAAGTGCTTGTTTTTCTGTGTAAGGATTGGATACATCAGCATGACCCAAATGCAGTGGCATCCTAGATGAGACAGAAACGATGGCTTGATTTCTGATGTTGGCACTTTGGGAGAAAGATGGGGACACATAGTTCATCCGAAGCTTCTTAGTGCTAACTCCTTGAGTAGGAGGTTAAATCACTCAGTATTGACAGTCAAGTTTCAGAGCCTGCGACTTTTATGTTAACAGAAAGGAAAAATCTGTAAGAGAGAGGTGTGTTGTATTTTACTTTAACGACAAAGGGTTTTGGATATGCACACGATGCTCTTTTTCCTCCAGCTTTTTCTTTGTGTGCAGGAAATAAAGCTGTATTTTGTAGGCTAGCTTCCAAACTTTCAAATGGTGAAAGTGCAACTGTGCGTATTTTGTGCGACCCCATTCAGCTGTGAAGTGTTCATCCCTTGTTTCCAGGATTTAATCTGCAGGCGGGGTTAGAAGACTCAGAATTTTTATTTCATGGCTTACTACTATTCATTTTTAATCATAAACATTTATTTAAAGCCCTCTGCATAAAAAACTCCACCGTGAGATTTTGACTGACATTTTCAAGAGAAATGAAGGCTATGGTTTCTGCTTTTTTGAAGCTGATAGCCTGGAGAGAAAAGTCCATTTTTAGTGAAATAAGAAAAACAACCAAAATCACAACAGGGCCAGACCATTAGCGATCGTCGTAATTACAAAAATAGCCACTTACTTGGTAGGCACTAATTCTTTTACATATGTGACCATGTATGGTTCTTTCCCGGCACTGTGGGATTTATGCGGTGCCTTCCCTCTCTCTAGTTCACAGGTGAGAAAATGGGGGCTTGGTGAGGCTGAGGTCAGGTAATTTGCTCAGGGGTCACGTAGGAAGGTACCGCGAGTGCTGAGATCTTAACCCAGCAGCTTGGCTTCTTGTCTGCTTGTTTGTTTCCCTCAGTATGCTGTGAATGAAGCACACAAATACTGACAGCAGTAGAGATTTGAGGCCTAACCCAAGTTTGTTCTCGAAAGACCTAACGAAGAAGGGAAGATGTGAAAGACAGGTTTTGAAGCAATACGGTCAGACAAAACAGCAGAGACCGGGAAGTGGACTTTTGGAGTTTTGCTGGCTTGGGAAAAAGAGCTAGATCAAGTGTGGTTTGCATAGTATTAGTTCTACTCACACCTAATACCCTTTGCCCCAGCACTCACCAAGATCAGCGAAATCTACTTTTAGACTCAAAATCATTAGCACCTGTGAAGTTTCTGATGTCACTTCTGAATGACATAGCACACTGCCAGTGGCTCAGTTGGATGGCTTTAAGTGGCCCGTTTTAAGAAGTGTCTTGAGCCCAAAGACAGTATTGCAGACACTCTTCCAATTTATTCAGCTGCATTATTGAAAGCATTAGGGAATTCACTTCATTTCTCTCATCACTAAAATACAGAAATCTGTTGCCAACCTTAAAATAATCACAAATGTTATTGAAAATTGACAGTCATTTGAAGACTGATTAATCTTCTGATTAAATCTTCTCACGTTCCCTCAAATCCCTATCAGGGTAATTAGAGTGTGTGCATGTGTGTGTCTTGTGTGCATATATGTGTGTTAATCCATATGTACATGTATATTCCATAAAGGATTACAAAGTAGCACAGACGTTATAGCTAAAAATGGAATAGAATAAATGTATGAGGCTAAGGGATACATTCACCAACCAATGTTAGTTTATGAATTTGGCTCTGAAATATTTATTTAATATCATTTTGTGGTTCTCTGCCCTGGCTACAAGGAAGACTTGTGAAAACATAGCAGGAAATGGAAATAAAAGATACTCTAATATACATGTATCATTTTGAATACATTATCACTCCAGTAGTTTTGAAGGCTTGAGATTAAATAGTTGATAGATACTATTATTAAGAACCTTAATTTGTGTCTTAATGAATTGATTTCCACTGCTCTTTTCATCCACTGCTGTTAAACTTTAACCTAGTCCCACAGCAACAGTTTTCTGTTTATAAGTGACCTGACATTCATGTATTCAAAAAATATTTTCCCTTTGTGTACCAAGCATTCTCAGACATATTTTTAAAGAGAAATATCCCATGCTGATGTACTAATTTTTTTGGCAAGAAAATTAAGCACCTGTATTTCAGCCCAATAGTTCTATGATAAATGAAGAATAATTAAATGTGAAAGATTCTGCAACATTCACTTAAATATTAATTTGGGTTCCTTTATATTTTAGGCACTGTGCTAGGCATTGAATACATAATGGTTAACACAAGCAGATGTAATTATGAAAGTGTAATTATAAAATTTAGACATCTCTCAAATTTCAAATTGGCCATTGCAGAAATAATGACATTATAGTTCTTATTGCCACAAAATTTAAATAATCTTTTTAGAAATTAAAAAAAATTATTTATAGATGCCAATAAATATTTATTTTAAAGCCTCTACCCGTGTTAGGTTTTCTGTGTAGAAGTGAAGTATTTTCATGTAAAGAAAAGTACCGTTTTATGCTTAGAATGCTATTTTACAATTACGCAAGGGAAATGGTATCACAAAGTAATGCAGAAAGAGAAAACTCAATTTTGAGTGGCAGCACAATATTGTGAGTTTAAAAGGTCAGGCTCGTACAGGAGGCTCCAGTTTTGCCACTCAATATCATGCAGAATGCTGTGACAGCCAGGGCTGATACAGCTGAAAATATCTGTAGCCTTGGAAGCCTTGTAAGTTTCAGAAGGTCATTGAGGCATCTGGTGGGAACACTGATTCACAGGGAAGGTCAAACTGGACAGCCAGGCAAAAAAAAAAAAAAAAAAAATAGGTTATTGAACCCAACAGTTGTAGATTTTAGAGCAGTTGTCAACTGCAGACATTGGGTATCCTAATCCAAGGTGGCCATCTTTCATTGAAATATTTTTAGAAGCGTGAGCTATGCTTGATGGTGAGTTTTAACTTCTCTTTTCTCTTCTGAAACTTCTAACCTTAAAAGTACATCTACAACCTTACCTGGTAGCAGGACAAACGTTACTTTAATTTTATTTATGTGTGACGCATGCTCCATCAAAAAAGGAGGTGAGTCGGCTTACAACAGTAAAGTGCACATAAAATAGGACTGTAAAAAAGAGACATAACAAATCAATTAGAAGGAAAAGAGATGAACCAAGTGCTTGAGATGAAATTGAGCACTAAATTTATCTCTCAGCTTGCTGGCAACCGAAGCAGAAGCTTTAGGAAGTAGAAGAATCCCGAGTTCATTTAGTTAAGATCTCTTCGTATCCCGGTGTGCAGCCTTATTCTTAGCCCTTAGAGTAGTTAGCTGAATATTCCGACTCTGTCCTTGGGTGAAGTCTTGGAATGGATGAATTCCAGTTAACTAAGAAGCGAAGGCCAAATTCTGCAGCCTGGCCTTCAAGGCCCTCACTGATTTGGTTCCAGTCCCCAAATGCAGCTTTATTTCCTGCCAGGCCCGTTGCACATGGGCGCTGCATATAGACCACTTCCCCCAGTATTCCCCCAGTCCCCCAGCCTTCCCATGGCCCTGTCTTTGCTCTGTCTGTTCCTGCAGTCTGGATTGCCCTTCCTTTTTGTCTCTAACCCAATGAGACTCCTCCTCCTGTCTTTCCATCACAGATGTCTTCTCTTATCACCAAACCACCCCTGACCTCTCTCTCCTTTAACTCACCAGGCTTTATTGTTATCTCTTCTGTGTACTTCTCACTTTCTTTTTTTTTTTTTAATGTATAGTTATTTGTGTGTTTGTTTCATGTTCCCCATTAAGCAGTAAATTCTTCATAGCTGGGTCCACGTATTACCTCTGTGTCTAGGTTACATATAAAAGGTTGTCAATAAACTATTCATATAATCAATACATAGATATAATTTTATCTAGGTATTGTTTATTTTTGATGAATATATTTTTTCATTTAATAAGACTATTATACGTGTCAGATGTATTTGGATTTCTTTAGGGAAAACATTTCTGTTTCCAGGATAGTAGAGAAGAAAAAAAAGAGAACTAAAAATAAATAAATGAATACATGTTTAAAAAAATAAATAAGCAACTTCTTAATTGCTTTGACTTGGTGCTTTCAGATTAGAAAGCAACTTAATAATTACCATTTCTCTGTGCTGTAAGGTAACTAATATAATACAGAACAGGTTTGTTACATGTGAAAGAAACATCATTAATGCCGTTTCAAACCCTCAGCACTTTTTCTCTAGTGTACTTTTCTATGATTTCAAAAAAATCTATCTGACTCTACATGGCTTAGAAGTGTTTTAGACAGTTACTCTATCCCCTTCACTGGTTTTCAAACACTGTTTTAGTAGTTGATATAGATCAGCCTGACTATATGCATACTTGCTTAGCACATACTCAGTTTTATACTTAGAGCAGCATTTCATTTTACTTATATGGAAGGTTTCTGCTAATACGTTTTAAGTTCTTCTAATGAAAGCTCTGAAGAAAATGTAGGCTCATCTTGCTCAGAGGGCAGACAAATAAGAATAAAATCATGCTCAAAGACCTCTTCCTTAACAATTAACTTCAAATCAGTTACTGAGCACTTACAACCCTGTAATGTATTAATTACTAGGTTAAAATTGATTAACAGACTTAAGAAGAAGCTGATAGACGTGGTGTATAATTTTCACGTCCCTAAGTGTGCATTATTAGTGTTTGGTGCATACCCCATGAACATGCAAGGACAATAGCATCCATGTCTCCACTCTGTAAGGGATCATGTTATCTCCTTCGAAATCTGTATGCAAGGCTTTCTCCACCTAAATACTAGCACAAACCACAGGTGATGCAGTCGTGTCTGCTCTGCCATATCCCTCTCCAGTCCCAGTCTCTCTCTGTTCCTGTTATATTCACAGTCATTATCATTTCCACAAAGCTTGATTTTAAATTGCTAGCATGTGTTGTGAATGCAGTTTTAAATCTGGAATCAAAAGACGTGATTTGGGGTCCCGATTCTTCCATTTAATTGGCTTAGGGGACTTTGGTGAGTCAGTCACTTAACCATACAAGCTTCAATCTATTTGTTCACAAATGGGCAAGGTAATATCACCATTTCTTAGAGTTGGGTTGATCAAATGGCAAAAGCCAGACAAAAAGAAATTGTATACCAATATATAAAATATTTGCTTTCTTGTACAATAATAGAATGTTACGAATTCTGCGGTGGGGGTAGTAACTTTTTCTACATGGCTCTTCCAGTAGAAACTTGCTTAAAGAATCAGATGAATACCTTGCAGATTTTATATGTAAATCAAAAAGAAATGTAGCATAAGCCAACTTCTCAAAAGTTCATCTCTTCAAGGGTTATTACTTACCAAAGGAGCACAGCTCGTAGTTTTATCCAAAGTAAAGTGGTTCTTATTGCAAGAAGATTAAAGAATTTCTTTTTCCTCCTATTAACTTTAGTACCACGTTTTTCCCTCAATTTAAATTAAGACCTAGTGTTTCGTTACATACAAAGAAAATGATTTGACTGATTTCCGGATAAAAAAATTTCCATACTCTTTGGATACACACACACACACACACACACACACACACACACACACACAGAGAAACCTATTCATATATTAATCCTCATTTCACATTTATCTGTATACTATTAACAGTTGATCTTATACTGCAGTGATAGAATAGGTGCTTAATTTTTAAAAATCTTTTTAAAATTTTACTTTTTAAATTTTACTATTCTAAATTATTCTTATTATAAATAAAAAATAAGGAATCTAAATATTACTATCTTTAAAGAATTTAGCATGTGTGTGTTTATATGTAATGGTTTGACATCTAAGTGATGGAACCATACGAAGTTTTAAGATTGCTACATGATTCCTCTTTAAATGTATCCAATGTATTCCTTCAGATATACTGGGGAGAATTTTTTATAAGCCAAGTAGCTTTGCGTACTCGGAGTGAACTATTGAAACAGGATTAAAAAACGTAAGTGCTTTGAGACATGACGAGTGGTAGGATATGGTGAATAGTATCTTAGAATGATGTTGAGGAACATGTATGGTGCCTGATTTAAAATAGTATTTTAAAAAATGAATACAACAGGATTTTTTTTTTTGTATAACATTTCACAGGTAGGTCAGCTTTCTGAAGTAGTTGACAGAATATATTCAAAAAGCATGTTATCAAATCTCAATCTATCTTTTTCCAGGCAGATACTCTGAGCTTTAAGGAAATTATTTAGTACAAAGGTAGTAAACAGTCTTTGGTGGAAGTAATATTTTAGCTTCAGTTGATTATAATTGCCAAAATTTAATGACATTAAGAATAACCTGAAGGAGTTCAGTTAGAATGTAGATTACTGGAGTTCTTGGGTGTTCAGTCAGTTTAGTGTCTGACTCATGATTTCAGCTCAGTTCATGATCTCACTGTCATGAGATGGAGTCCCATATTGGGCTGTGCGCTGACAGCACAAGACTGCTTGGGATTCTCTTTCTCTCTCCCTCTGCCCCTCTGCTCACTCGCTCTCTCAAAAATAAATACATTAATTAATTAAGTTAAATAAATAAAGTAAAGTAAGAGGTAGATTTCCTGGTCTCTCTCCTTAGTACGTCTAGGGTAGGTCCTAGGAATATATATTTATAGCAGTTACCCCCAGGTGACTGATTCAGATAGTGAATCTTTCTGGAGCATCAGAATCCCAGGAAAAGAAGGTGTTGCTGGTAACAAATGTTGGCAGTTCTGAGTTTATTAGCAGCCGTCAGTGCGTTGTGCTTTCCCATGGAAAGGTGGTCATTGCTTTTTAAGTGCATAGGCTGCTGACAGAAACACATGCAACTTTAATCACGGTCTTATTAGAAGGGTGTAGTCGGCTCTTCAGATTTCCTCATGTGTTACAGCTTTTTTTGGGATGTACAGAACCTTATGGGCAATTAAAGTACCTAAGAAACGGGTGTCCTTTTTCTATTTAGCGAAGGAACCAAACCTCAGCTGCCACATTAGCTTGTTGATAGTGTGTTCAGTACATATGCTCTTTTCGAAAGTACAAAATCCTAACAATAAAATCTTTGATCTCATATGAGAAGCGTGACAATTATGTACACTCTGACAACGTGGTAAAATCACATTGTCAAAAGAATAAAAGCACTGGAAATGCCTACATTTTGCCAGCGAGCCATCTTACATCTTCTTTATCGTGGAAGCTGTTATTTAACAACTGGGCAAGAGTTTGAGGAAGGCAAAGTGAGGGGAGAATGTTTGATTATCTAACAGGACCTTTGTCCATTGGCAAAATCATGCAGGAGTATATACTTACCTTGTTCGTTTTAATTGCATGGTCGTGGCACTTCGGGAGAACAGTCTGATCCAGGGTCAGAAATTACTACATGAGGCGTGCCAACCTCTGGGGAAATGACCACATGGGAAACTGTGTTTAGGCCTACATGAGTTCACCAGAGTTCTATTGTGCCTTAGCTAGTTTGATAATGCCTTGCCTTATTTATAGAAGTTGTCAGAAACCATTTCCTTTAGTCAGTTCGTGTCTAAAAAAGGAGAGGGGGGAGCAGGATATTTCTGACATTTGTAGAAATAATGTGTAAAAAAAACAAAAAACATTCCCTTAATCACATGACATTGTGCTGTCAATGATTGTCCAAATATAACATGCCTTGCAGACTCTTCTAACTACACGTTTGTTTCTATTAATAAGAAAAGAGTGGTAAACTATATATTGTCCGTTTCGATACTCCTGTCAACCCAAACATTCATTCAGACTCCCAGTCCTTGTTCTTTAGCAAATAATTGCAAAATATAAACATTATAATTGTTTTAGCAGTGAAATGGTTTATTTTGAAATAATGGGAGTTGAAAAACTGATTTTACAAATGTCTCATTGATTAGCTGCCATCGAAGGGCTAACAGTTGGAAATATTTTGCAAAATAAAAAGACAAGGCTTTAAGTTCTATTTGTAGGAGAAAAGACCAGTCATACCTTTGCCCTATTCCCACTATAGAAATTTACAATCTGGATTTAGGGATTGTATCTTTTTAAGGACTAGATTTAGGGAGTAAGCAATATAGAAAAGCAGTCTTCGTTGTTGGTATAAGTACATACTGGGAAACGTTTTCTTGGACGGAATTTGTTTTTCAGAGTTAATATATGCATATACATTATGTTCTAAGTATGTTATTAAAGCCACTCAAAACCTAAGAATAGCTTTATACATACATTGCAGCATTGCTTGTGAAAAATGAGCATTAACTTAGGTGGCTGCTATTAAAGAATGGACATAGAGTGGAGCAGTACATAGTTGTTAAAAAGTATTTACATCGACGTGTGTGTTGACAAAGAAAAGTCATTATCATATATCATGGAAAGCAAGGCTCAGAACAATATGCTTAGTATGTGTTACTTCTGTAAAAATGATAAACTGTATGAGTGTGTGTGTGTGTGTGTGTGTGTGTGTGTAGATGTGTATGTCTGTATGTGGATGCATGAAGGACTAGGTATACCATACCAATAATAGTGGTTAGCTTTGGGATAATAGGGGTCTGATTTGGCAACGGAGCAAGGTGGGGGGGAATTCAGTTGGACTTTCAATAAAACCCTTCTGTATGGTTTAAATTTATTACAATTGAAAATGCATTCATTTAGCAATGTCTAAAATAGTGGAAGGAAGGAAGGGAGGGAGGGAAGACAGACTTGATGTATATAATTCATGTAAATTACTTGCTAGAGATTTTTGTACACCATTTTAATTTGTATTTTACTATCTCTTCCATTATTTAGTAACATCTATCTCTATATGGAGAATAGCCTTATAATTTATACCATACGTCTCAGTATGTCAAAAAAAGCAGAATCATGGTTATGAGTGCAAATTGTTATATGACTTTGAAATAATTTAGATTATTGTAGTCACTAGAGGTATGGTATGGAAGTCTAGGTATTGAGGGAGAAAAGAGGCTCAAAATTTAAACAGTATCTGGTTCAAATTTTAATTTGCTCCTCAGTCTTTACAGTTCTAAAATGACAATCCTTGATTTTCATAGTCCTAATCACAGCACACGATATGTTTTTACTTTATTGGACATCTCTTTCTGAATGTCAATTCCACGAGGACATGACATTTTCATGTATGTCTGCAAAAGTTCCTGTGAGTGAGTGACTCAAGAGATTTTAGGTCTGCGTTATCATTTGATGCATATGTAATGAGATTTAAGTTCTTAAATATGTTACAAATTCAAGGACATTGAGTGACACAGAGGTAAGCAATGTATATATAGATGTAAAAGCAGATATCATGGAAACAAATTACCTTCTTATCCAGCTAACCTTATGTTTTCAGATTTCTATGTTCTCAGTGTGTTTCTCTTTTTTACAAAAGTTGGTGTATTTATACACATATATATGTTTGCGCACATGGGTGCGTACACACACACACACACACACACACACACACACACACTGGAATATTACAAGGCCATAAAAAGGATGAGGCTTTGCCATTTGCAGCAACATGGATGGACCTTAGAGGGATGTTACTATCCTATGTGAAGTAAGTCAGACTGAGAAAGACAAATACCATATGATTTCACTCACATGTGGAATCTAAGAAAACAAATGAATAAACAAACAAAAAGTAGTATCAGACCTATAAACACAGAGAACAAACTGATGGTTGCCCAAGAGGAGGGAGTAGGAAGATGGGCCAAATGGGTAAATGGGAGTGGGAGATACAGGCTGCCAGTTAAGGAATGAGTAATTCATGGGAATAAAAGTATAGGGAATACAGTCAGTGATATGATAGCATTGTATGGTGACAGATGGTAGCTATGCTTTGGTGAACATAGTATAATGTATAAACTTGTCGAATCACTATGTTGTACATTTGAAACTCATGTAATGTTGTGTGTCACCTACATTGAAATAAAAAAATTTTGTAAATGAAGCCTTATGAAAAATGTTGAGATAGGCATGAACAAAATATGCCTGCCTGTTACCCGTCTCTTTTAAAGAACTATGGAGCTGCCTTTGGAATTCTAGGCTTCTACAAAATACAGTATGAAGATCTGGATTATTACATAGCCATCACAGTAATATGAGCATAATTTGTGGTTATGCTTATCTCAGACCTAGTCAAGGTTGTAAGTTATATGGAACCTTTCTCAAATGATACTTAAGCTACATTGCAGTGAAAATATGAGTTGTCAGTGCATAAACTTGTTTTGTCACATGTCTTCCTCCTTTAAATCAGGGAAAAACAACTGGATCTTGACTCCCTATTAATTAAGGCAAATACAATTCTTATCTGTATGTTAGTGTGTGTGAATTTGTGATTTTTTTTAAAAAGCTCAAGTTAAACAGATTCTAATATTTTATTGTTACTCAGAAAAAATCCATTTAACATTGGTATATTATTAAGAGTAAACTTGAGATTATTTGTATACAAGGCAATTTTTTTTAAACGTTTATTTATTTTTGAGACAGAGAGAGACAGAGCATGAACGGGGGAGGGGCAGAGAGAGAGGGAAACACAGAATCGGAAACAGGCTCCAGGCTCCGAGCCATCAGCCCAGAGCCTGACGCGGGGCTCGAACTCACAGACCACAAGTCGTGACCTGGCTGAAGTCGGACGCTTAACCGACTGCGCCACCCAGGCGCCCCTATACAAGGCAATTCTTAAGGTCAATAGAAATCAATAGAAATATCCATAGGATGATAATATTGAACCTTTATGGCTTGAGTATTTGCAAACTTTGCAATAAGAGATACATTCATAAAATGATAGGGAGTTTTGCTGATGAAATAGAAAGGAGATATTTATGTATTGTGTCATGAGAAGTCCAGTAATTCATTTAATTGGATACACTCATGTAATACCAGACTATATTTATAATTGGTTTCATTCATTATAGTCTGAAGAATAATTATTTTGGATGTCTCTATAAACATACATTTTATTTAATTTTCTCAGAATGATTAATAATTAAGCAACGTATTTTGGGTAGTCTTCAGTAGAAATAAGTCAGTGAAATTTCCCGGATTGAGGCCACTATGTTAGGTTTTAAATCAGACTTACCTGGAAATTCAAGATTTATCTGCTAAGGTGAAGCTTTTGTGCTCAGATATACTTGGTAGTATTGAGAGCTATTGCCACATTAAGATTTTAAAAATTCTGCAAAGTGTGACAACTATGATTAAGGGTTCTAATAGGTATAGTTTATTTCTGGTTCTCTCTTTATCTCTGTCTCTCCATATATATATATATATATGTATATATACACATATATATATACATATATATATACTGTCTCTCTCTCTATGTATATATATTCTCTCTCTCTCCCCCTCTCTCCCTCTGTGTGTGTGTGTGTGTGTGTGTGTGTGTGTATGCAATCTTTTTTTTTCCTAATTAGGGTGTAGTGTAGCGAATTGCTTTTGGAATCCTAATCTTGAGCAATAGTGTCTATCCTAACCAACACTCTCTCTCTCTATATATATATATACATATATATATATACACACACACACACATATATACATATATATATGTATGTACGTGTGTGTGCGCGTGTGTGTGTATGCAATTTATTGTTTCTTCTCATGTTGATTTTATAATTTAGCTCAAATAATTGAGCTTGCTCAAATGGAAAACAGGGTTCAGGTTAATTATAGAGAAGACCTTAATGACCACCAGTTGTAAGAATGAGTTTTGCCCTGCAAGGAAGGTTGGGACAGTAGGACGAGGAGGTGCACACGCAGCAATTGTCACTGATGTACAGGGCGCCATGGGAGGTATTTCCTCAGCTTTCTCCTTAATCACCTTCATAGTTAGTTTTGAGTTGTGCGTAACACTGTTAGGGGACCCTATAGATGAATTGGCTACCATTTCTCATGCAGTGAAGGTCACATTTAAAAATGTCTTAGGCAGAGGTACCACCAGTCTTTTAAAAAGCTAGGTGATGTTACTCAGAAGATGTTAAAAATTTAAAACTAAGATTTTGGCCCGCAGTTACTATGTCAGATAAATATAACTCATCTGAATAAACTTTAGAATTAAAGTTTGTAATTACGGCATTGCAGGGGGAATAACAATATCAGTTTTTGGCATTCCCAGTTTTGTCAGGTTAATTTCACATTGATAGATTCCAGTTGAGTCAATGTACCATTCTTCCTGAAAAGTTGCCAGGATGGTAAGATTTGTTTTTTCTACTGTTTAGCTCCTGAGCACATACCAGCATTATTAATTTTCTTGTAGTTTGTGTTCCGATTTCCTGTTTATTATTTTGAGATATTAAATGATAGGGACAGATCAGAAATGACTACCTAAGGCTAACAAGATGACTTCTTTGTGTGATATGTAGAGTAAGCAAAACACTAAATAGGCTTAGTGTTTTTTTCCTGAAGAACCGTAGAGAGGCATTTGTAGTGTTATGTCATTACACTTTCTTGTAGAATAGAGGGAAATGTTAAAAGACTGCCTGTTTGAATATCATCAGGAACAAAATGCAGATTTTCTCTTCTTTTGCCAGAACTAAAAACTGATTCTGTCAGAAATTCACAGATAAATTATTTAGGTGTTTTAAATTTGCAAAGCCACATGTAACTGTTTCAGATTATTCTGTGGGTGAGAAAATCTTCCATCAAGTTCATAATTGAGGAGGTATATGAATACAGTTTTGTGTTAACTTCACTGCCTGATGTTTTCTTTCCAGTGAGTGGAGTTTGAAGCTGGTTTCATTCAGTTATAAAGGTGACATTGCCAATGTATCAAATGGGCATTGTAACTTTGTAGATCATAGTTGTAAACTAGTGTCCCGGTAGGTTGCTGGCTTCTGAGCCAGGCACTGTTTTGGTGCCGGCTATTTAGGGGAGGACTGGCTTGACAACTGCCTGCTCTCGTGGAGCTTAGCTTTTAATGCAAAGGTAGAAGATAAGCAAATAGAAAGATAGGCACGTAATATTACACCAAATACTGACAAGTGCTATGAAGAAAAATAAAGCAAGGCAAAGATCTGGCAAGTCTGGACTTGTGTTGAGAAGCAGGGAAGTTTTGATAGTGACTTAAATTGATAGTGGCTGCAAAAGCTTCCAGGAAGATAACTTTGTAGTAAGGACTGGATGAGGATCTAATTAGGTACGAAGCTAGTGACCATGTACACAAAGTACAGCCCACTGTTGTAATATTTATCTTCTGATGATCTTAAGCCTTTTCATTTTTTTAAAAATGTTGCCTGAAACGGGAATCTAGTCAAAGTTTGCTTTTTAATTGCACAGAGGCTTCCTGTTTTATTTGGTGGTCTTATATATAAAATGCAGAAGGGACAATAATCATTTCCTAATTTGAGGCAGTTTAGCGAGTTGCTTTTGAAATTCTAATCTTTGGCAATAGTGTGTTTCCTAACCAGCACTCCTTCATTATCCTTCTGGTAAGGGACCACTTGATGATTAGGGAATTGAGCCTATCGGAATTTTATTTGTTTATTTATTTTTGAGAGGGGAAGAGAGAGAGAGAGAGAGAGAGAGAGAGAGAGAGAGAGAGAGAGAGGGAGGGAGGGAGAGAGAGGGAAGGTGCACCTGTGCACTAGCAGGGAGGGGGCAGAGGGAAGACAGGGAAAGAATCTTAGGCAGGCACTACGCCCAGCATAGAGCTTGACACTGGGCTTGATCCCATGGCCCTGGGATCATGACCTGAGTGAAGTCAAAAGTTCCACGCTCAGCTGCCTGAGCCACCCAGGTACCCGAGCCCACTAGAATTTTAAAGGAATGCTTTGACAGACAGTAGATGACTTATTTGAGTTAGTAAACTTCCCTTTCTTTGTGACCCTAAGTCCGTGCAATGTCAGACCGGCAGACCATCTTGACAGTAGGCATGCCATTCCAGAGGATGTGTGGTTGAAAGTTACCTTTTTTCTCGGCAGTGTTTCTAAAACTTCAGTTATTTGCGTATCTCTTTCATGATGTTGTCAATATATTTACTTAAGCTTTTTTTATAATAGTCTCGTAAATTACTATATTAAATGTTAGCTTCTTTCTAAGTTATGATATGCATGTAATCACAGGCTCATGAACTAGTTTTTGCATTCTGATGCATCTATTAAAATTATGTTGTTTCTGCATCGCTTAAAATTGCCATGGGTGCTACCAGTACTGTGCTTACCCCTTGCTGAGAAACACTGATCTCAGCTTTTTGTTATATGGAGTTGAATACTGCTGAAGACTGCATTAACCCATTCAGACCATAGTTTTCCCTATGTAATAACTTAATGGCCTTGTTACTCTATTTAGTACCTTAATGAGTAGAGAAATGGCTGTACAGCTTCCTGAAATGATTAGTTGGTTTGTATACTGAAATCTCTGTTAATATTTGGGGCAAGCCCTGGGCAAAATTGTACCAGGAGTTAATTCCCTGAAGTAATGCATTGCTAATTATGGACTTGTTGACATCAGTGATCCTGGGGGGGGTGGGGGGGTGGGGAGTTATGGTTTGGGGCAAGGGGCCACTTCTTGTCACCTTCGAACATTAGATGATGAAGTTGGCTATCTTTTCCAGTTAGATTAAAGCTGTCTTAGTAAATTAAAAAACAAACAAACAAACCCTCAAGTAATTACTCTTTTAACTTCCTCAATATGTAAGCTGTTTCAAAATCAAAAGCTTATGAAAAAAGTCCCCCAAATGCCCAGCTAACTACTCTGGGATGCAGTAGGACCAAAGTGCCTATATTTGGTTCAGAAGAACTGAAATGATTGTTACACGTATATGACTAAGAAATTTAACCATGCTCACAGAGGCCATCCAGTTCTCCAAAACAGAATTTCGTACTCCTGCCTTGTAAGTGTCTGCTTATCCTCTATTGCAGTATGTATGCAACCCTTAAATAGATATTTATATGAAGCCATCCGCTGTCAGTTTTCATGCTAATATGCATCAGTTGCTGTGAAATTCATTATTGCTAATTTCCCACACTTTTTTACTTTATCCTTGGTCCTTTTCTTAGCTTCCTTTCCTCTATCTTTATATTTTCTTCTTTCCCTTTCTATTCTATTTCCCCCTTCATAACTTAAAGTAGAAAGTATACGTGATTTCTGATAATCACTCAAGGAGAGTGCACTGTTCTTGGTTCTTATGGCAAAATATACTTATTTGTAGGACGTGTTGCATAATGAGGAGCTCTCTAGTGTTAGGAATTTGATCATTTGGTAAAAGAGGGCTTATTACGTAGGTTTTAAAAAAGTTTGATTCTTACAGTAAAACTATTCTCCAATCTTTTTTTTGTTGTTGTTCAGGGAAGTTTAGTATAATATGTCGAAATATAGGTCAGAAATTTACCTCAGAAGCAATTTCTCTGTTAGTAAATATCTTTACCGGAGAAATATTTTCTTCAGTAATTATTTACAAACAACACATTTTTAGAGCAAACATGTTTGTAATAATTCTCACAATCTGGACATTACCCACATACTTTTAAACATTGTCTCTCTCCATAGAATAAAAATCCATTATTAGTTGAAACAGTGTTTTGGAAATTTAGTATTGATCCAAATCCTATACCCTCTTAATTTACCAAAACCTTCAATTATGAAGATTTCCAGTGATCCCTGAAACCCTTCTGTTTGAATAAAGAGAAAGAGTACGAGACCATAATCTGATATCAGCAATTGAGGTATAATCTCAGGTCATTACCCCCTGGTGGTCTGTATCAAGGACTGGAACCCACATTGGCAGGTGCAGCTACACTAATAATGCATAAAGGTTGGTGTCCATTTTGATGGCTCGGGCTCTGTGCCTAGATAACTATAAACACTTTGATTATCACATTTGCCTATATGTTTTACAAGTAAGTGGTATTTTCAGCTTACCAATACATATATATCTGTAATTCTGTCGATAACCCTTTTTGAAATGACTAGAGTATCTCTGCTACAGAAAATAAAAATATCCAGAATATCCATTTGCAAACATTTTAATTAAAGGATATTTTATGCTTGAGTGAGATTAAGCCTGTAACATATCAAAAAGGAAAAATAATCAACTTTAGAAATTGATTCTGTGGTTGTCTGTAGACATAACCACCAACCAGCAAAGGTATTTCTGAGGGTACCATTATCCTTTCTCATGTTGTTTGGTCCCCATAGATTATGACGAAATATTTCCTTGCTGTTAGGGACATGTCCTTTATATACATGTCTATTCTGTCAATTTGAATAAAATATTCATTTATCAAATATTTTAAACACAACTATTATATTCCAGGAACTGGGATAAAAAAATGGCAATAGATCCTGTTGTCAGGGAATTTATAACTTTGGGGGTAAAAGCACCAGGAGATAAAAAGTACTGAGAATATCCTGAGATGGAACAATGTTTGGCATAGTTGGCCCAGCCTTAGAGAGAAGGTGATATTTGAATAGCAGCTTAAACAAGGAGAAGAGATTTACCAGGTTGAAGGGGTGAGGACGTACGTGTCAAACCAAACAAAGGGCTAGCACGTAACAAGTCCCAGGAGCCTACAACAGCATGGCATGTGCCAAGAACCTTCCCCAGCTCCTGGCAGCTCCTTTCTATGTGGGAAGATACTAGAGGGGCAGCAGTGAGAGAAACCAAAAGGACAGAATGTGTCAGTTCAAGACGAGAGGAAACCTTTAACAGGGAGCTGGTGGAGGTCAAGTAAAGATAAAGACTAGCATAGTCTTTGGATTGGGCTTCAGTTGGAGTTTTGTCGGCCACTGCTTAACAGTAAAGTAATGAGTGTGGAGGTCACAGTGATACAGATTCAAAACGGAAGAAGCAGAAGAACGGCATGTGTAGATGGCTCTTTAGCCCTTGGTCTGGGAACAGCTGATTAAGAGTATTAGGGAGGGGAGGATGCATAGCTAGGCGGGGTCCCTTTCTCCTTCCCTGCCGCCTCTTCTATTTTGGAGCTACTTCAGCATGTTGAGGACCGAGAGAAAGAGTTGAGGTAAGGCAGGTCATTCGAAGGTAGAAGAAGGAATGTGAAGAGAAAGATGTTTTGAGAAGGAACAAGTGAAGGTGGAAGCCTGACCGTGTGCAAGGGGAGGGACAACTGGGAGACCAAAAGAAAGATGCAGAAAGATAGTGTAAAAATGGGTGGCAGGAAGGTGACAGGGAGTTCATGCCTAAGGGCTCCTGTTTTGACTATGAAATATTTGTTTCACAGAAGATCATTGTCTGCTGTTAGCAGAATATGGAAGAGAAGGGGCTTGAAAGTGTTGAAGTTTTCAAAAAGCTGTCCTGTGGAATGTCAGAGGGAGCTGTCCAGGGCTGGGGGAGGATTCCTAGACAGCAGGAGGGTCTAAGTGACCCTGGGATATAGTAATTGATAGAGACACTGATGGGTGTGTGTGTGTGTTTTCAGGTGTGTGTTTGTGTTCATGTGTGGTTCATATGGTTGTTCATGCATGTGTTTGCGTATTTTTGTGCCCTAGAGGTCATTCCAGTACAGATACAGTAATCAGTCCTTTAATTACCCAAGTTATGGAGCTCCATACATTTTCCATCCCTGTGCTGGGCATTGGGGTTATGAGATGAGTGGGTTTATTTCTGTTTGGGGAAACATACAGTTTCGTGGGTCATACATATAAGCAAACAACACACTGTATAGGGATGCCAAAGTAATTCAGAAAAGACGTGTTAATGATGAGTGGGCAGGGATGGATAAAGCGACATTTTGGAAGTTTCTTGGAGGAAGCAATCTCTTAGCTGGCTTCCAAAGGAGGTGTATGGTTGCAGGTGAAGTGCTTGAAAATTTTAGCAAGAAAGACAACAGAGGTTGTTGACCACAGATGGGTACATGCTGAAGGTACAAAATAGTTGAGAAATTCTCAATGTGGAGCAAAAATCCAGAAGGGTGGGTGAATCTTTGAGTTTACGACTGACTCAACTTTGTTTTTGTACAACCAGAAATTAGAACCAGAAAGTTTTTTGAAAGCAAAAGTACTTCTTGAGCATTGGTATGAGTTGGTTCTTTAGAACTTTTCTCAAAAGTTGTAGTCTTACTACAGTATTTCACCTACCTGGTATCTGTTTGTTTTTTTTTTTTAATTAGTATTAAGAGTGGCTGCATTAATCCTAAAATAAATTTTTAAAACTTCTGCTAGATATCTATCTGTCTATATATATGTTCTACGTTTCTACATTCATATTCTATATTCCAGTTTCCAATTGACCGTATTTGGCCTTTGAAGAAGCAAGTGTGATCAAACACTATTATTATATTGTGCCATTGCCTCCTTGGAGTGTGAAACTTTTGGAGTTATTAAAGCTTTGTTTTCTTTGTTGGTAACACTCAAAAGGAAAAGAAACGTGTACTTTTGTTTCTGTAACTACTAAGCATTTTCTGAAAGTTTTTCCATCCTGACTGAAAAAGAAAGTAAGTTGTTAAAAGCAAAAATACCCTGCTATAACGAGCAGTCTTGTACTTCCCAGTTCATAGATCATTAGGCAACAGGGGATCCCCCAGCCCCCAACCTCTGGCTTCCTCCGTACCTCTGAAGTACATCACGCTGCCCAAATCAAATTGCTCACTTAATATTTAATGTTTCTGCGATGGAATCACTCTCCCCCCTGAGGTTGACTTCACATTTGCCAGACACACTGACAACACTACACTCCTTTTTTCCCCCACATGACCTCAGCTTCTGCTTAAAAAATGTTCAAATAAAGGATGCTTTTGTTCCTATCTCGCCCGCCTGTGATATATTGACAAAGTGTCTGCCGGCTGAATGGAATAGTTTTACAGTATGAGGGCTGCTTTCAGTGGAGGGGCAGGACTTGGGCTTTAGAAGGAAGTGAATTGGATAGGTCAGGAGAATGTACCATTTGTAAACACCCCTTTCCTTTTTTATTCACGTGTCAGGACAGCAGGAGCAGGCTGTTCAGTGCCCGTCCCTGCGCAGAGCCGGAGGGAAAAGCAGCTTGGAAGTCAGCTGCAATTTTTAAACCTTGCTTTTTATTCCCCGGCGATGATCTTCAAGTGCTTGGACTTGTCTTGGAAGCTGTTTGGAAACTAACATGGTTTAGTCCACTAACTGCATGTTGGGTAAATTCAAAACCCACATGCTCGTCCTCTTGCAGTGGAATAAGTCACATCTGATGGACATTTTCTGTGCTTATAGCATAGTAATGAACGTCTGACAGGCGCGACCTTTCATAAGACAACCCACACTATTGGCTTTCTGCCCAGAATATTGCTGCAACACTATCTGTGATTGGTTATCTCTCTATCATGCATTGCTTCACAAGGGGAAACGGCCCCTTTTTTTAATAAATCTACGATGGCTGGCTGCAATATGCCTCACTGTAAGTATTGTGTGTGTGTGTGTGTGTGTGTGTGTGAGAGAGAGAGAGAGAGAGACAGAGAGAGAGAGAGAGAGAGAGAGAAAGAGAGACAGAGAGAGACAGAGAGAGAGACAGAGAGAGAGAAGCTGACTTGAATATTACTTAGTCTGGTAGCACATGGCAAGGTTGTGATACTGTAGGACATCAGTGAAGTGCTACTTAGTAAATCTTAACCTATCTCTTTTTTCTACAGGTTGGTACTAAGAAGTGCCTTTCCTGACGTCTCTGCTGCTTGGACCCGCTTCTAGAGCAGTCTCTGCTTTTGCCTTGCTTGCTGCCAGCTAGACTGTGACGACAGCACATCCACCCTCCACTTCTAGCCCAGACACCCCCATTTCTACTTATAATCAAGACAAAAGCTCTAAGTATCTGGCATTGCCCTAGGCTGCTTTAGTTTTAAAAGAAAAGTTTGCTGAAAAAGTCAGATCTCTTCTGCCAGGAAATCAAGGAGGAAAAAAAAATCAGTTTCTCGATTTGCTCTAAACTGCTGCATCTGTCTATGCCAAACTAATCAATACCGATTGCACCACCAAACTCCATTGCAAATTCAGCTGTGAGGAGATTCCCTTTCAGACAACTTTGCTGAAAGCAGCTTGGAAATTCGGTGTCAAAGGGTCTGCCACGTTTTCATGCTTGCATTTTGGGCTCCAAATTGGCACTGGGAAGGGGTTACTGAGAGCACAGGGCTGATCCGAGGCCCTACTTTTAAACGTTCATCTACTTACGATTCTAGTATTTCTCTGTAAACCAAAACCTCTTGAATTAACAGTTTCATGCTGTGAATTTCTAGTGGGAGATCTTTTCCTTGATATTGACAACACAGTTTTCCATGTACTTTTAAAGCAGGGAGTGGGGAAAAAAGTATTTTGGAGGGGACATTTTCATCAGCCTTTTACAGTCTTATCAGTTCAGCTTTTTGAGGTTTTTTTTTTTTTGGTGTTTTTTTTTTTTTTTGGTTGTTGCTGGGTTTATTTTTATTTTTATTTTTTTGGGGGGGGCTGGGTCTGTTGGTTTCACTGCAAAATTTAACTACCTGTAAAATCTAAACATGGCTGTTAGTGTCACACCAATTCGGGACACAAAATGGCTAACACTGGAAGTATGTAGAGAGTTCCAAAGGGGGACTTGCTCACGGCCAGACACGGAATGTAAATTTGCACATCCTTCGAAAAGCTGCCAAGTTGAAAATGGACGAGTAATCGCCTGCTTTGATTCATTGAAAGTGAGTAAATATTATATTATTTTAAGGATACACAATGATTGAATCAAGGGGATATGGACGCATAGTCCACTGAGTTTGGAATGATGGATTGCTTTGTTAATAGTTTAGTTCTATGGTGTCTTCTTATGGATGCTTTTGGGGTGGGGGACTTTATTGAGAAGCAATGGCACCAACTCTGGCCAAACTTTGTTTGTTATGAGTAACTTTATCAGTCCTTTGATGTAATGATGTTTTTCTAAAACAGAAAGTGTCCGCATACTTTTAACTTAGTCATAGCAATGTCGATGTCTATAGGAATAGTAAATGTAGATAAATATGTGTGTTAGCATACGCATGGTCTATACAAGGCCATGGCAATAGCTGAATGAAGATGATTTGTTTTTCCTTGTTTGTAAAGTTGCTGTTACCTTTGTAAAAGAACAGATTTCCTGGCAGTAAAACTTGGATAGACTTTTTATATTAACATTTTAATATTATGGGTCTCCTTTTTATTGTATAAGCATATTATTTTAAAGCCAGAATCAATGCATTTTGTGGAAAATATAGAAGTAAGGTTCTGCTGCTGTTGCTACAGTACCCTATCTGAGGCATAAACTTTGTTGAATGTTGAGTTTTATAAATGAGTGGAAACTTTTAAGTAGTATTATTTGGAGGCTTTTTTTGTTTTGTTTTTTTTTTTTTTTTTAGTTTGTAAAATTCTAATGTAAAATAACTTAGTTCATTTTTTTTGCATCCTGATTATTTTAAAATTTGTAACTGTCTCAGCTAGAAGTGTTAAAAGTTAAGCTTTTGTGGGCACCATAGTATTGAGAGATCCACTTTAGTGTATCTTGACATTCAAAAATGTCATTGCTTCGTAGTTCAGGTGTCAAGTTTGAAAATGGGCTTTTTAAAAGGTAGCATGATATTGTATCCTTATTCTGACATGCAAGGTCAAGACTAGAAATTAGAAGATCCCTGGGTACTTTCTACTTACTTGGTTTAATTGAATTGGCTTTGAATACTAATGTGTCAGTATAATTCACTCTTTGAACCCATGAGAGAGGCGTCACGATCATTTCTGCATCTGTAGAGAAATAAAACTTTCATACATCCATCTTGTCTTTTGCAAACAAAACAAAACAAAACCTCCTATTGTAGTAAAAATGCTTTCTTTAATAACATGGGGTGAATTAACTGATATAGTCAACCCAAACGTTAACTCATAACTCACCCTGATGTGTTATATGGGTTAGCTTATGAGTTGACTATTGCAGTTAATTGCTTCTTGGCTCAGTTGGGCTGCTTACTTTGCTAAAGTTTTCACCAAAGACTCAAGGATATTATCTTCAGAGTGGGATATCAAAGGAGGCATTCACAACAACAAAGATATCTTATAGTGTTATATTATTGTTAATGTCATAGTCCTAAAGATCAATAAGCCAGAAGTTATAGATTACCATGAGGCCTTTTTCTTTCCTTTGAAAGGCATCAATGAAGGGCACAGTGGTTTGTACCTTTGTGACTATGTATTCCTAAATTCCTGCTGACTGAATTTAGGTGTAATTAGAGACGGGGACCTGTAAAATGAGGGGCAAAGGGCTAATTACCTTTGTCGGTAACCAGCTGTGTCCATAAGTAACCCTGTTTTGACCCAATTACTAGTAAATCCAATTTTTAATCCTACAGACAGTTGATGGTGCACTCGTAGCTACAAAATGAAGGACATTAAACTTGGCTGTGACATTGAGTGGTTTCACAGAAGACCTGCCTCCCCAGCATTTGGAAACATTGTGAAACATTAAAATTCAGTTGCTATTTTTCCATCTCAAAATATTTTTTTAGTGGCTGCTCACTTGTGGACACAGAACAGGCTCCCTTTGAGTAAAACGGCAGCATTGCTGTGTGGTTAACAAGATTCAACTGCCACATCAAGGACTTTTTTTTTTTTTAATAGCAAGTAATTTTAAGATTTAAATTTACTTATGAAATGAACGCATTATAGCAGCTAATCAATGCAAACTTTGTCCTTATTCTTTGTTTCTATGAGAAACTAAAATTTAATTTATAGTGTCTAAAACTTGGTAAAATATTTTGATTTGAACAAGAGGAAAAACATAAACACAACTTTGTGTGGAGGTTCATAGCAGGAACAATAGCTCCTGAAATGTTAGTGAAATGACTATATTAAGAATTCATTTAACACATTTTGAATATGTAATTATGTATTCATGTTTCCAAACCCACCTTTGGTAGACATGTATTTATAACTAACACATTCTGTGATTCTTAATACAGTATTTAGAGTACTGGCTTTTAGATAGCTGACTTGCTGTATTCAATTTGGTGACTAAAATAGATCAAAAACGTATTTTAAAACAGTTAAGGTAACTCCATGACTCGTGCTTGAAGTTCTGAAATTTGGAAGCCTTAGGAGCATAATTCCATGCCAGTAACCACTAGATCATTTGTGTTGTCTCGGAGAGTAAACGGAAAGAATTTAGAAAACGTGTAATATTCTCACTTCTTTAATAAAATGTGTTGTATGTATGTCTACAATCCATAGTCCAGCCTTTTGTGACTTCTTGAGCCGTGAGATGGAGGTAGCCTGTGTAATCTACTATTTTTAGCAAGTTAGGAAAGCAAACCAAATACTCTCTGAGAGGACCCTGTGAAATGGCTGTACCCTTCAGCTGTGCTGTTTCAGACTTTGGCCAGGCTCCCAGGTGACTTACGTCCATAGCAGACTTCTACTTAGAAGAGGAGAATTTGTTTCATTAAAAACAGAAGTTGAACAGTTCAAGACAGTATTTATGCAAAAGAAATAAGTTGGCATATTACTAAAGGTAATAGGAAGAAAATTAGCTGATGGTATTTCAGTGGCGTATTATTGATTTCAAAGTTTAAGTAATTAGATTAAATTTACTACATGAAAACAGAATTCTTTGTCATAATAGATGTGTTGCTAAGTAAAGTCAGAATACATGATAATTAGGAATATATGTATATATTAAGTATGTTGGGAATAGAATGGTAACAAGAGAGCAGAAGCTGTAATAATGTGTGTTAGTTTATAAATTAAACAATATTTTAAGCGCTTGATCGTTCTAACTTAATTTTGGTTTTATACTCGCAATAACAATTTACAACAGTCTAAGAATATATTCAGATTGAGAATTAGATTGCTCACACACTGTAGATTTGAGTGTTTTGGCTATTTCAGACACCCTGAACATTTGAAAAGAGATTATTTTATGTTGGAAAGGATTTTTTTTTCCTTATGACTTGTGAAAGGGATACCAAACAGAAAAAAATCTGAAAGAAAAATGTCAACCCTGCAAGCTGCCATTAGAATATTGTATTTAAGAAATGATTCAAATAACAGTAAATTGGCAAGTTACCTATTTTCTTCAGTAATAATAGCTCAACTAAAATATAGGTAGTTGATTTAAAGAAACTCTGCAGAATGTATTTTATTGTGATGTCAAGTAATTTATGCTATCACAAAAATATGTTTTCACCATGTGATCAACTCAAAATGACTATTGCTTACTGAATTTTTCTTTTTTAAATGTCCATTCATTTTTCAGATGTTGGAGGAAGGGCTATATAACCTTTATATTTACTGTCTATTTTCTGAAAATCTAGCATTTTTTTTTTACCTTTGAAAACTTTAGTCACTTGTTTTCCTATCAAATTACGCAGTTTTGTTTAAGATAATTAAGGATTCATTTCACTATTATACACGTTTGTGTATACAGGTAGCACAGCCAATCAGATTTGTTGTAGACACATCAGGGGTCAGATTCCACTGCAGAGCAGCATGGAATCAAGGATCCTGAGTGAACACATTTAAAGAGCCTCTAACGACCTAGCAGAATAACTGAATTCAGCTATTAGGAGATATACAAATACGTACACATCCAGGTAAATGAGCAACTAGAAAATTTAGAGCCAGTAAGGCAAATCAAGTGTCTAGTTGGTCACACAGGGACAGGGTGGCATAACTGGACATTATAAAGTGGTCCTGAAGGTTTTTATAGTTATATTTTAGGAGGTCCTCCATCGTGAGCACAGTGTATTTTCAGCGTGCCAACTGCCTGTGTTGCTGCTGCTCTAAGTTCCTGGCATAGTCTTTTCATCATATCTTTTAAACTGGCTTACTTGATAATCCTGCCAAAGTGATTTTTGCGAAGTTTCAGATATTTGCAAATTTTGAATCAAAACTTTGATATAGTAGGCTCCTAATTGGAGTAACTTCTACCAAGCGTTTTGTTGTTGTTACTGATTGTTGTTCTGTTAATGGCATCTCCCATGTGATATGAAAACTTGGATGGATGATTATGTATACATGTAACTCTATAGGTACATATTCAGTGTGTCTTTCAGTGACAGGTTGACACAGGACTATCTTGTTTCCCCTTATAACTTAGGAGATGAGCTAACTATAAGGCATAACGTGTGAAGCCATGCGTATCATGTACGAGTTCAAATTATATTCCCCGAGCAGAATCTTCACAGCTTTGTAAAGAATACCCTGTGAATGCACGGTGATAAGCATCTTTTTTTAAATGAAATTCTCAATAGCTATAGCTGCTTTGATAGTGCTTACAATTTTATTCACTTACCTATTTATATTCTTATAGTTAGAATTTTTTTTTAGAAAAACATTTTTTAAATGAGTTACGATTTTTAAACTTGGGCAAATTTCAAGTCATGTTTTGAGTCATGCTACTTTAAGGCACTAATTCTAAAACTAGTTATTTTTTTCCTTTCATAAGATTTTGGTACGCTGCTTCTATTTTTCTTTTTCTCGTTAAACCTTCCTTCAGTTCCTAGGTGTGACAATTTAAACCTAAAGCAATGTGGCACTTAGAATTGAGTTCAATCTTTGATTGTAATTTAGATTTCTGAACTAATGCAGAATTTTGAGTCTCCACAAATAGCCTCAAAACAATTCCATGTATAAGGCTGTGATGGACTTAAAACAGTCCATGTGGCATGGGCAAATCTTCCATCCAGGATGTGTGTGACATACTCACAGTTCACGCGAGAGGTGAGAAATTGAATGTTTCTCAGTTCCAGCACAGACACCTAGGGACCTCGTTTGGGAAGCTTATCCTGTCATTTTCCTTGCCAAGGATAAGTAGAGGATTTCAGCTATCAACATCACTAATCTGTTACCTTTCATGCTGAGCAATGTATCTGCCTTCCCACAGTCTTAGACAAAGTTTATTTTCTTACAAAGACATAGCATTGAGGAAATTTTGAGTTGTTTTTTTTTTTAACTTTGGCAAACACACATTCCATGCTTTTAGATAAGGGACCAATTTTCTATGTTAACAGGCCAAAAATTTTAAGTCAGTGGAAGTGGATTAACTAAAGAGATGGTTTTTGATTTAGCACTAATGATAGTTGTTAATATGCAGAAACTTTGGTAAAAGCAACTAAAAGCAAAGGCTCCTTAGAATTACTTAGCTGTTTGAAAGTATAATCAATTATTGCAATAGTGATTTCCTTGTGAATTGCACTATAAACGAGTAATTCTGGTGAGGATATCTTATTCTAATAGTCATTTTTTTTAAGTTTTTTTTTTTAACGTTTATTTATTTTTGGGACAGAGAGAGACAGAGCATGAACGGGGGAGGGGCAGAGAGAGAGGGAGACACAGAATCGGAAGCAGGCTCCAGGCTCTGAGCCATCAGCCCAGAGCCTGACGCGGGGCTCGAACTCACGGACCGCGAGATCGTGACCTGGCTGAAGTCGGACGCTTAACCGACTGAGCCACCCAGGCGCCCCACTAATAGTCATTTATAATAAACAACTACAGAGTTTTTATCTAATATATATTTCTCATGCAAATAACCTGAAATGCACATCACCTACAGCATGATTCATTCTCTTTTGGCACATGTTGAAAGATTATCACTTTGAAGTAAAGTCTGATTTGTTGTTTGAGATAAAACCTTCTATATTATAAGAACTTGGGTTTTGAAAAATACTGTTACAAGTCCTCCTGGATTATAATTTGATTGAAAGGCTGTCTCTTGGATACCTTTGGGCCTTGGCAGTCTCTGGCTTTTATTCTCCTTGTGTTATCTCTGGTTCTTTCCAGCTTCCTAATGGTCCAGCTTCAGAACTGTTGGGTCTGATCCTTCTTTATATTTCTCTATGGAGTTACGGAATTGTCTTTAAGGAATTGTGTCCAGCATTGAGTAATAGAGGCACCTTTCCCTCCCCGGCGTGTGACATAAACAGATAAAGGGTTTATTTTTTAGTCGGTTGTGCAAGTCTATGTGATGACTCCCCAGTCACTAGAACTGGGGTGTCTTCACCCTTAAGTTGTGAGGAGCACATGGGTTCCAATCTTAGGATTATTTCAAAATTGTAAGATGTCCAACCCAGTACCAGCCATCATATCTTCATTCCAGGAAGCAGAAAGAGGTGAGGGCAAAGGAAACCACAGCTTAGCCTCCCTAGGTTTCTTTGCACAGTGGCCCTCAAGCTTCTCCCAGTGACTTATTCTTGTCTCTCAGTGGCTGATTTTGGTAGCAAGGATAGCTGGGAGCTATAGTCGGGTTTTTTTTTTTTATTAAAAATTTAAATTTTAATTACAGTACAGGTAACATACCGTGTTACATTGGTTTCAGGTGTATAATATGGTGATTCAACAATTCTATATGCTCATCACAATAACTGTACTCTTCATCCCCTTTACCTATTTTACCTGTCCCCTCACCCTTCCCCCATCGGGTAGCCATCAGTTTGTTCTCTATAGTTAAGAGTCTGTTTCTTGGTTGCCCCTCCTCTTTTTTTCTTCCTTTGCTCCTTTGTGGGAACTATAGTCTTTTACTATTGTCCTGATTAAAATTGTGCCTCTGGGTGGATAAGGTAGAAGGGGAGAATGGACGTTCAGGAGGGCAGTCCCTGGGATGGAAGAGTTACAGAGTTCTTTTTTTCCAGAAAATATCTGGAATCAAGTAACTCACACTGAAAAATACCTAGGTATGGGGGTGGGGTGCTGAGGGGAGGCCACCTCTGAAGAGAAACTTATATATTCATATATTGGCAAACCTATCATCAGTCTACTGTCCTGGGTAAACCAGAGTTGTCTTCCCCCCTCCCCCCCCTTGAAGTCATGCTATTTTTAGTCAATAAAACCTGGCATATCACACATAGATTGATTTTTACTTACATAGAAAAAGAAAATTATTTTTTATTTTTGCTTTGCCAAGACATATTTTTATATATTGTTATTTATAACTGAACTATAACAGGAATGCATATCCTAAGAACAGGTCTCAAGTGATTTTATTTGACAGAAGAACCTGTAGTTACTCAAATATCTAATTCTGCTTCTTCCACAAATATATTTTATTTTTACTTCCTCTATGAAATTAAATGAAGTAATATTGAAAATTACTATATGCTGGTCAGTATTTTCAGTGCTTTTTATCTTTTCATAGTATTTAGTCCTCACAAAAACTCTTTTGAGACAGTTACTAATATTCCTACGATTTTACATGTGACCACACTAAGGTACAGAGAAGTTAGGTGATGTGCACAAGGTCACTCAGCTAGTAAAATGTGAACTCCAAGCATGGTAGCCTGATTTCACAGCCTGTACTTTTGACCACTTTCCTGTAAAACTTTGCTTCTTAATTTACATATCCGTATCCCTAAGGATCTAACAAAGGAGTGCATAAGAATAAAAATTAATGTTTAAGGCAGATTTACAATATATACCCTAAAATGGCAAATACTAAAAAATAATTATATTTTAGGTCAAAAAACAGATCAATGAGTGAGTATAAGATAGCACAAGATAGCAGATGCCCCCACCTTTCAAATATTACATGTTCCAAATACGTGGCCATATAGGAAAAAGGTTTTAAGTTAATCATCTTAAATAAGTCATCATTGTAGAAACTATATAGCCATCGCCCAATGTATACAAAAAATTTTTTAAAAAGCCATATGCCAAATTTTCATTGTTTAGAAAGCATTTCCCCACAGAAGCAATGTGGTTAAGTGATCAGGCCAGCCCTGGGAAGCCAGGTAACCCAGAGGATGCTCCAGTTATAGTCCAGTGCAAAGAATAGCCTGGAAAATACGGTTATTAAGAAAACCCAGGAAGCTCCACAGAAGCATTATGAGGGCCATCTTATCAGACATCATAAGTACTACCAGTATCAAAGACCTCAGCTGCCTTGTCAAACTGTTTGAATGGGAAAGATACATTTCACGTTTCAGTTTGGTGCTCCAGAAATTCATTTGGGCCTCATGCAGGAGAGATGGTTTTCCCCAAACTCCTGGGACACTTTCTGCAAGGCAGTGCAGGAGGCTCCCCAGCTCCATATTTGGGCTGCTCCTGTTCCCCAGGACTGGCTTTCAGCAGGGCAGTGGCTCACAATCAATAGGGACTAAAGATGGTGTGGGATGCCGAACTATAGTCCAAAGTTTATTCAGGGTGGGAAGACTTCTTTGTCAGTGTCTTCCAACTAATCCTCCCCCCCCCCCCCCCGCCCCCTGCCCACCCTAAAAGCTCAACTTGTTTTCTTTTCAAATGCCCAGCTTGTTGGTTGTGAGTCTGGTCCACTGTGGAACTTAATGTTAGTGACCAGCTGCTTCCCTTTCTCTTTCTTTCCTGAAATTTTCTAAAGGGTAGCCGTTGTTTTGATACTGTTGCTTTATAATTACTAGTAGCATTGGTGGATCGTGAAAATATCAAAACTAAAAAAAATACATGTATTATATATTTTTTTCTAGCTGTTTTATCACAGAGTATAGTGAAAGGATCAGCAATAAAGACCCAGATATGAGAAGAAAGGCATATAGCAGGTCTGGGGACGAGTATTCCAGAAGGAGTATAATTGAAACACTTCTATGTCAAACTTTGGGAGAGATATGAAAAAGTCCTTAAGGGGCTAATTGCTAACAAGGAAACCAGTATGTTAGTGATGATGGAATTTGGAGGGGGAACTTCTCCACAGCAATTGGAGGGTCTGTGAAAAAGGAACTAAGGGGAGGGAGACAGAAATGTCTCTGGTGATTTATCTTTCCTTTTACCCCTCCCTTCCCTCTCACAACTACTAACCCTCAGACCTCAAGTGGGAAGAGATGAATAGAAGAATCTCCATTAAGAGCGTTCCCCCAGCCATGGGCTACCAAACTGGGACTGCTGTTCCTGGATCATCATTGGCCAGTTGGGAACCACCTGTATTTTAGCCCCACATGACTTAAAAAAATTTTTTTTTAGTGTTTATTTATTTTAGAGAGAGAGGGGTGGGGAGGGGCAGAGAGAGAGGGCGACACAGAATCCAAAGCAGGCTCCAGGCTCTGAGCTGTCAGCACACAGTCAGACACAGGGCTTGAACTCATGAGCTGCGAGATCATGACCTGAGCTGAAGTCGGACGCTTCACTGGCAGGGCCACCCAGGTGCCCCAACCATATTTGCTTTTTAATTTCTGTTTGTGTTAGGTTGAGATTCACTGTTTGTTGAGATCCAGTACTCTGTTTTCTTAAGACCCCATGGGACTCCAGGTGCCTTAAGTTAGAATTTCTTTTTTTTTTTTTTTTTAGACTCTAACATTATTGAAGTGATGCTGATGGTTTTTTTTTTTTTATTTTACTTATTTTTATGTTCTGTTTATTTTTAAATTTTATTTAAGTCCAAGTTAGTTAACATATAGTGTAGTAATGGTTTCAGGAGTAGAATTTAGTGATTCATCACTTAAAACCCTATAACACCCAGTGCTTACCCCAACAAGTACCCTCCTTATTACCATCACCCTTTTAGCCCACCCCTCACCCACCTCCTTTCCAGCAGCCCTTAGTTAAGTTAGAATTGATCTCTCTGCATAAAATTCAGGCTTGTTGTGTAAGGCTTCTGGGTTTCAGAATCACTTATACTTATGTCCAGGCTGTTCTCAAATAAGGCAAGAAGCATCTGCTGTTAATAGTTGACAGTAAATTACACAAAGTAAAACATGGAAAATTAAAGTTAGAAAAGCTGGGGAGCTTTTCTATCATTTTCAATTTTCTGCACAAGCACGGACATAATCAGTGTTTAGGATCTGCTTGTGACGGATAAATTACATCTGTAATTCATTCTTTTCCATGTTACTGCATTCAGACGATAATTTGCTTTCAGATATCTTTGCTCATCTAATATTCTAAAATCGTTCATAGACTGAAAATAAGTCTACTTACATCTCCCAATCCCAGGAAGCTTTTAAAACTAAAGAGTGTTGGCTTACCAAATGGGCCAAATTAAACAAAAAAAAAAGGGGGGGGGGAGGGGTTGAGAAAACATAGCCAAATTTATCGTGCCAGAAATAAGATTCCTCTTTGGTAGATGACATTGCTTTTCATAAAACAATTCTCCTTTTCTCCTTTAAGGGAGACAACACAGAAATGAACCATGAAGAAAGAAGTAACTAAAGAATTCATTATTTATATAAAGAATCCTGTTGAGAAATATCTGTATTCTGAATGAACTGTCTTTCTTCACATTATCTCATATCTCTTCATGGTTAAGTGGAAACTCATGAAATCTAAATCTAGCTATGAGAAAAGATTATCATCCTGATTTTATTTGTTGAACTTTTCTTTGCTATTATGAACTTTTACTGCAAGACATTGCCTTCCATGAATCACAGCAGAGTAGTAAATTGAAAACAAATGTCCACATAAGAAAATCCAGTATATTTAAACACACACACACACACACACACACACACACACACACACACACAGGTCAGCTTACATTCAGATGAACTAACGAGTCATTGCCTACACTGAAGAATAGTCATCTACACTGAGGTTTTTGCCTGGCGGAATTTATTTAGGTAGCTCCCACAAAGCGTTTAAACTACAATTAACGTATAGTAGCTTAACATGTAACGTACGGTGGATTAAGTATGTGTAGTGAGAAATGCAAAATTGTTATTTTAAAAAATCTTTCTGAGCTACTCTTGGCTTCTGTATTTTTCACTAAGGATAAATAATGCTGGAGGAGAAATGTTTTTTCAGAAACATTTTTATACTGAAAGTTTACGAATTTAAAGAAATTGCAGACCAAAGTTTTTGCCACTTCTGCATATCAACCAAAGGAAAACAATCCATTCTTCCTCCTCATTTCGTCATTTATAGCCTGCTATGTAGCAGACATTATGACGGGCAATCCTGCTGCATGGGTGAATGACTCATAAGCCCCCCCTGCCTTTTTGGGTGTTGATAGCTTTTGAGCTTCAGAGAAGTACAGTGAAGATTAAAATTATCATAGAATAATAAAACATTCTTTTAACTCTTCTGTTCTTTAAAATTTCCCAGTAGACCACAAATTTGCCCATGTAAAACATAAGTAGACAGTAAATGTCTTCATGTGTGTCTGAGGAGGTTTGTTAAGAAACACATTGGAAACTCTTACATAGTCTGCGTAGGAAGAGCAGATAAGTTTCAACTATGGTTATGTGTGTGCAAGAGGAACCGTGTGTTTGTATTAAGCAGAATGGGTTTACCACTGATTTTTACATGGATCCATCATCAGGATCTATCATTTACCAAGATCAACTAGAGTCAGATTGATTTTTAGGGAACACATATAGACATGGTTAATTTTACTTCCTGATTTGATCATTATGTATTGATTCGATAACATGTGGAGACCTCAGAATGATTAAATAATCTCTCCAGAGTTGCACAGTCTGGAAGCAGTTGAGCTGGGATTCCGCACAGGTAGCCTGTCTTCAGAGGCTGAGCTTTCAGCCTTCACTCTAACTTGAACTTGTTTATTCTGGCAGTAGTATGAAGCACAGCACCGTGATCTCATGTGTATGAAATACAGCGTTTGTTATTTGTGAGTCCACATGTTAGAGTGATAGACATAATTGGGCAAGTATTTGTTGAGTCACTGTAATTGCTTGCATTTAAGACACCTCTGTTTTTTAAATCATGATCACTCACACTTTTTCGTAATTCAGAAAACCATCCCTGAATAATCACTAATAATATTTTTTCACCTAAGATGGGAAATTTATATTAGAATTTTAACTAGAAGTCTGATAATATGGAGAACATAAGCCTTAGATCAGGTAGAATTTTGTAAGCCCTGCCAGACTGATACCAGAATAATAGGATGCTTTGGGAAAAAACAAATGAGAATATCAGGATTCTAAGACAAAGCTTGTAAGGTTTTCATTTCATAACTCTCCTTTCTTTTTGCATAAAATAGAATATGCTTTCTTATTTAAAATAATAGTATAAGTCATAGTTTTCTAATATATGAGACATTGTTTTGTGAGAGGCTGAGATTTCATTCCTAAGAGTTTTACTGTGCATTTATGATAATATTGGAAACGTGCAAAAAATACGCTTAAAAGCCTTCATGAGTCTTTATAAGTTATGCTCTATAAAATTAAAATCTAGAGGAAACCATTCACCTGCCTCTTCTGCAATGGGTTGTGTTATAATGTCTATATGTTTGATGTGTCACTTAAGGTATTTATAATAACTTTTTTAAAAAAAATCATATTTTAAAAATTAGCTAGGAATGAAATTTTAGTAGTCCCTTTTAGTTTTTTGTATATTTACCTGATACCTGCCATGTTAATATGGCTGAAATATTTAGATCCAATGAGAGGAAATGTTTTCATATGAATACTTTAATTATTTTTAGTTTTTTTTTAATGTTTGTTTATTTTGAGAGAGAGCACAAGCAGGGGAGGGATCAAGAGAGGGAGACACAGAATATGAAGCAGGCTCCAGACTGAGCTGTCAGCATAGAGCCCGATGCGGGGCTTGAACCCATGGACTGTGAGATCATGACCTGAGCTGAAGTTGGATGCTTGTGCCACCCAGGCACCCCTGTATACCTTAATTATAAAATAGTTCACAGTATTCTTTTTAAGATTTTTGCATTCTGTGTAATTGAAATAAAAATGACTTTGTGAATATTAGGACCACTGATTGCATTTTGTTTGTGATATGGCAGAAAGCATGCTTGCTCTCAGGAAAACATGGATTTAAGAATGTAAAATACCTGGGCTTACTGGGCATTTAGTATATAACAGTTTAAACTGTAATCCTGGACTATTAATAGATGTATGTATCTTTCTTTTTAATGTTTATTTATTTTTGAGACAGAGACAGAGATGAGCAGGGGAGGGGCAGGGAGAGAGGGAGACACAGAATCTGAAGCAGGCTCCAGGCTCTGATCTGTCGGCACAGAGCCTGACGTGGGGCTCGGACCCATGAACCGTGAGATCATGACCTGACCCGAAGTCGGATGCTTAACCAACCGAGCGCATGGAGAAAAGAAAGAAGACACCTTTCTTTTTTTAAGTTTATTTATTTTGAGAGAGAGAGAAGGTGCAAGTGGGGGAGTGGCAGAGGGAAAAAAGAGAGCTAGAATCCTAAGCAGGCTGTGGCCTGTCAGGAGCCCCGAGATCTTGACTGGAGCAGAAGTTAGAAGCTAAACTGACTGAACCATCTAGGCGCCCACAAAAAGACAACCTTTAACATCAATAGCTAGTGTTATAAGGATCTTTTCCTTAGAGAAACTCCAAGCCTTTGGGCTGTTCTCTTGAATGTATGAATTTAGTCAGACAGCCAATTAGAAAGATTTTTGACAAAATTGTCTTTGATATATAAATTCAAACTTGGCGTAAAAGTCAAACTTATTTTGTGTCTAGAACAAAATTGATCACAGGAAAAAGCAGTATTTTTTGTCCTTTGATTTTATTTCTCTAGCCATTTTCTTCATGAATTGACTTTAGTGTTGGCTTGATTGATTGTTTGATTGGTGTTTTCTGAATGTCTAGATTGGCCTCTGTGTTCTTTTCCTTGGGGTGAAATTTATAATGAATATTACTTTATAGCAAATAAATACTTGTGCCAGCAATAATGAGAATATGGCCATTGGTGGTTTTCACTTAGTCCCAACATTACGTTGGAATTTGAATCAAAGTGGGATCTTTGGAGTAATTGTAAAAGCAGTACACAAAAACATTTATGGCAAAGAGTAAGAGCTGGTTAAGTGCTCAGAGTGTGAATTCAGCTGGATCTGGGTTTGGTTTCACCAGTTACTTCCTACTGACTTTGTGTCAGTCATTTTGCGCCTCCTCTATAAAATGAGGCTAAGAATACCTGCTTTGAAGGTTCGTGTGGATTCAGTGAGATTGGTTATATAATGCAGGTCACTTCATGCAGTGTCTCGCTCTGTGTAAATTCTCTATAAGTGGTAGCAGCTAGTGTTGTTCTGATCTCGGTGCTGAAATTCAGTCTACGTTACCTTCCCCCCCTATTAAGAGGAACTGTGCCTCTAGTCAGAATAAAATGTCACCCATTTTGCATATTGTACCAAAGGTATCTATCCATTATTTGATGAAAAAAAATTAAAAATCAATGTTTATCTTGATGTATAAATGTGCATTATCACATACTAGGTTTTTCACTTAGCTGTTATCAAGAGAAAATACCCCTTAACCTCTCAACGTGTATATCACTTGACGTTGAACTCAGTGGGGTAATATTAGTGAAATACAGTGTTTGTATCGTTGTCTGTGCATATAACCCATTTCTAAATGCAGTTATCCATGAATGAAAAAGTGGTTGTAACCAGCTGTTCCAAATTTAATTTCATTTAAAACTAATGCCTCTTTAGCTCTATGCTGGTCTAAAATAAATAATTCACATTTGATATTTCAGACACTATATTATTTATGTAAATTTCTTCTTAAAAGACTCACCTAAGACTTTTTTTCAAAAATAAAATTGATGTTTATTCAATAACGTACCAGCACAGAGTAGCAGATTAAATATTAAAGTCCCATTTTTTTCATGATTTGCACTATCCCTACTTTATTCTTTCTATGCCCATATAGAGTTGCTTACTTGGTAAAATATCTACCACTTACTTCCTCAAAGGTGTAAAGAAGTAGCCAAGTCCATGATGTTCTAGTTACCACATCCTCATTTTCCCCCTTTCACTGCGACTCAGAATTGATAGGGATCCAAATCAAGCCCTGTAAAATGGTCTCTTTCTCTGTAAGGTTTTAAAGGTGCTGGCCTAATTCACAAGCTTGGGACTTTTGACTTTGGTTTGAAATAGGAGAGTATACACTTTTTGCAGGAAGAAGAGAAAAACCCAGCCTCCTGATTTTACTGGTTCTTCAGGAATAATATAGCCTGTTAGTTTCCTACAAGCTAGCTTCAGCTTTTCCTTTGCAGTAGTGTGTGCATTTTTGTTATATATAATTCAGAATATGAATTGTGCATTTACAGTTTGATTTACTAAGCCGTGCCACTGCCTTCTTGTTAAGGATATCGATTATTACCCATTCTATTCTGTGCATTGATTTAGTATGTGGCAATGAGTTAGTTGTATTACTTGATGTTGAAAAAGGATCAAATATATGTTCAAAGGAGATGCTTCCAGTCTATTTAATTGAGTTGGCTATTTAGGCTTTTAACATGTGAAACAATCAGGAAAAAGTACAGAAGGGCAGGAAAATAAAATTTGTTTTCAGCATTTTAGAAGATGCCAAAAATTATGCACTGAGGCCTTCCTGGAATTAAATGGTCATCTAATATTTAGTGAGCAGATGTGTAAAACCTCGGGTTTTCTTTTAAAAATTAGGGGGGGGGGTAGCACCCTCAGATGTTCAAGTTTTATTGATAAAAATTTACTTCTCTTTAAGAATGGTTTCATGAAGAAATTACATATTATTGAATATAAGTAGAAGTAATAAGTAGGATGTATACCTGTCTGGGGTACTCACATTTTGGGAGGATTATGAAGAGAGAAAGTTAAGTGATATAATCAAGCTAGGAACCAATGAGTTTTTTTTTTTTTTTTTTTTTTTTTTTGGAATCAAATGAGTTTTTTTAATCTACTGTTTCATGTTTCACAGTTAAAAATATTTTTCGGTGTATATAACAGCATGTAAGATAAGGCTGATATTTACTTAGTTTCTTTAACATAAATCGTTTGACTTTTCTAAACTTTAGACAGCCCACACTTAATGTAAAAAAAATTAACCCTCAGAATGAGATCATAGTACCATGGTTCTCTGATGAATGTTACCTTTTGTTTTAGCAGCTCAGTTGGCTCTAATCCATGGAAAAGTTTTTATTTCCCATCAGCTTCCAAGGTAGGAGCCAAACCAAAGTTAAAGAAACATTTTCCAGCAGACAAGTCTCTACAGATAATACCAACAGTCGAAGAGCATGCACTTGTGCGTTCTCTCTCTGTCTCTGTCTCTCTCCTTTTCTCTCTTTCTTTTACAGAAATATTAGGTCAGGAAACAATACTGAGATACTGGTAATGAAAGTGACTTTCGTGTCAATAAAGGTGCTCCTTATTAATCCTTCCTAGTCGCATTATGACCTCAAAGTTTGTTTGCTTACATTTTCAGAATATATTTACTTCAGAACGATTGAAGAAGGACCACTCTGTCCCTATGTTAGTATCTTCCAGGGCTTTTGATCTACAACCTTTTCTTACCTCTGGTTTATTTGGCTAGCATTTGATTTTTGAAGAATGAGGAAACATAAACAATTATGATTTTTTTTAAAATGCCTATTAAAATACCGGCCTCAAAAGACCTGCAAGTTCACAACTTGTTAACAGTAGAAATGTGAAAAGCTCAGCATTGAATGTAGAGAGTTTATAGAAGATGGTGCCAGTTGGACCATCAAATACCCTTCAAATACCTACTAGACCCAAACCTTTCCCCTGCCTAGTGATCGACCATACTAACAGTAAGATTCCCTTAATTGCATGTGAGTCAACAGCTTACGTGGCATGCCCACTGTGTGCCAAACAGCATCTCGGGTACTTTTCCAGGCTTCCGGCACAAAGCAAAAAAGACTTGGAAAGTATATTCCCCCTTCCTCACCTCCTCCCCCCACTCGCGCTACCACCTAGACTTACTCAGTTGAAATCTCTAAACCAAGAAACAGAGCCAGATATATTTTTAAACAGCTCTATGTTCCTGGTTAACAAACACTCTTTTAACGTTGCTGAGAGATTCAGGGAACGTCATAGTTTTGCCATGACTTCTCAATCTACATAGAAGATGTGTGTTTTTTTTTTTCCTAAGGATAGAGCCATCTGGAAACCTTTGCATGCTCCAGACTCTCTCACACACAGCTGGCTTTTACTTTCTGATTTGCACCATAGATAAATTTTAAAACAAGATTGGTAAAAACAAAATAATCCCACCTACTTAGTAATTTCTTATTCATAGTTAGAAAATGGAGTCACTTCATTTCATTAATGTCCCCATTAGGTTTCAGATTCAAGAATAGTTTTTCTCTCTAAATGACATTCCCTATGATCTCTGTTCCCTAAAAAAAAAAATGCTATTTGATGTATGTTGATTACAATTAGCAGGTTTCCATATGTTGTGTATTTTTCATGTTGCTATGTCTTTTATAATAGCCAGTTGGTTAAAAAAAAAAAAGTGTTACTTTTAAGCCTTGTAATGTTTGTCCACAAATGTGGAGTTTCAGTGATCACATGGTTGACTTCATAACCTTTTTTGGTACAGAATTTCGTATTTCTTACGTATTTTATTTATTACCTGCAAATAACTCCAAACAGAGTAATCTCCAAATAACTCTTATGTGTTCTCTTTGAATTTCTGATTGATAATTATTTATAGCACTGAAGTTAAAAGCGATGATAGTCTGTTGTCACTTTAGGGACCTTCTTTTGTTCATTTGACCTTTTACCTTTGAGTAAAATGGATTTAAATGTCTGAAACTTTTCTTGCATAAGTGGTAGTCCTCAGACATAGCAAATATGTTCTGTGTGGATATAGTTTTTCAAATTAACAATGCATGAAAATGGTACTAAGACCCCAAATGCTATAGCTTTGGAACTTCATACATAAATTGCATGTGTTGTTGTAGGAAATGGAAAATGGATGGTCAGCCTTAGCCTGTAGTATATTTTGACAGCATGAATGAGTCAAGCAAGCAATTTTCCAGACTGTTTAATAGTACAAAGGAAAGGGCTTCTAAGGAAGTTATTCTTATGACTGGCTGAAAATATTTTTCTGAGTAACTGTTCTAGAGAAAAACAGGTCATCGTTGGAAGAAAAATGAAATCTCAAGTTATCAACATTCTGAAAGTGATTTGATCACTAAAATGTGTTTCTCTTATGACAAAACTCCTTAAAAGGATACTGCTTCATACATTTCCAATTATTTAATGAATATTATCTTGAAAGTCAACAAGAAATTATGCGACCTCATTATACATTTTAGCTCAACCATCGTGGCAGAACATTGGCCATTCTATTTCTTGAACGGGTGGTTTTTTTATTCTAGTAGCACAAATAACACCGCATCACCATAAACTTAAAGATCAAATGTTTTAGGTTAATAAAATTACTGCAAATTTATTCCACCATGTGGTTTTAAACTATATTTGAATGAAAATAGGGCTTGATCTATGGAAAAATCTCTCTTCTAGGTGGTTTGAAAAGATGCATTGTCCAACAGCAAGTCTTCACCCGGTGACAGGGTTCAGTGTGAGCTTGAATGGATTCCAACCACGGGGTTTATCATTACTGCATAGATCTTTGAAAGGACAGGCTGCAAATCTGGTTTCTAAGCCATGACTAGCTCTTATGTCAATTTGAAGAATAGAAATAAAATCAATACAGATTAAAAAAATAAAAGACACTCTGCAGTCATTCACAGACTGCAGCCAGCTTTCAAATTATAATATCCTGGCTAGTTAAGTACCCTTGATTATTGTGGTTTTTCAATACGAGGTTAATGTTTAAAATTTGGCATTTAACCTACTAATCTCATTTTTATGTGTACTATTGGAAGTGTTTCTAGTATTTTTGAAGTCACTTGAAAGAAAATCGAGATTTAGCCTTAGTTCCACGTAGAGTAAGTTTTGACCAGAGAAACTATGTGAAGGCAAATCACTCTGTAGTCAAGACTCCACTGCAAGTGAAGCTTTATAAAAAATTTAAGAATGAAAACCTCAGCTGCTAGGTTTTTCCATGGAAAACCTGGCTATTTTTGTTGCCTAAATTTAAGATTTTTTTTTCATTTTAAAGGATTGTTTATGTAATAATGTTCAAGGGTTTTGCTTGATATTTAGAGGTAAGTTGTTTTTTCTTTGTCATTATCGCTATTGAACTCCAGTGATGCCTAGATTCTTAGGATTGCAGTTAGAAGAGTCTTTAGAAACAATGTCATACAATTCATTTTTCTTTTTCTTTTTTTTTTTTTTTTTACTGATTTGGAAACTGAGGAGCCATCAGTGAGGTTAGGGCTCAATTATAGTCATAAAGATCCTAAGATCATCAGGAACCTTTAAATATGACTAGTCAATAGGTCATAGCAAAAACTGGAATATCTTGTCTTCCATTTCTCACAAATGGCTTTACTGACACACCTGATTGATGAAAACTGCTATTCAGGTCAGGTCACTGCTTTTTACTGCTATTAAGGTGGATAACTTTCTTGACTATTCTGATGCCTTGATGACTGGTGTCATTAAAGGTTTACCGTGTTTGCTGTTTAATAGCAGGATCTTCAAAAAAAAAAAGTATGTATGTGTATACATACATACTTTTGTTTGTTCTAAAACTAATAAAAGGATATACAGGACACGGTTTAAAATTATGGTAACATATATAATACTCTATGTTTTAAATTCTACAATAGCCAGTGGATTCTTCCAGACGCTTTTTGTTTGCTAACCTCTTGCATCTGTACCCAACCTGTGGTTGCAGTTGACAGGTGAATTGAATTCTTCCTCTGTGCTCTTACTTCTAAGAGGCTCTCATTGTACAGTAATTATCAAAAGAGACATACTCTATGAGAGGACTAACTCTTCTTCTCTACTTTTCCCTAGCATTCTATGTATCATAGAATGAATCACATTGTACCTGATTTTACAGTTCATTTGTTCATGTTTCTTTTTTTCCCCCACTAGCTTTTAAGCTCCTTAAGCATGGGAAGCTTACATTAATCACCTCTGTATGTATGGTGTTCTGTATAGCCTTGGCATTTATTAGGGGTTTCATGAATTGAAAGCAATGTTTCTTCCTGACCATGACCAATAATTTTGAGCAGACTTTATGTGCTTTTAAATTCAACTTTAGAGAATTTTTTTTCTTGGAATGGGACATTTGTTGGATAGCAACATATACACTGTTTCTGTAAGGAATCCTTCATTTATGGTGGGACTCAAACAGTTGAGTTGCTCTGGCATTATAGTGGATTGTTTGTATTCTCTTGTAAATTTCTGAAACAGGCCTTTATTTGCCCTCATGCCATGTTTTGTATGTTATCTTGTACATGCAGAACATAGGGAACTGCTCAGGCTTCCTGAAACATGGCTGTATATACAGCCCATGTCCCTAATGGAGAATGATAATTGGTTGGTGCAGTGGCACAATACAGTTATTTTTCTAACAATATTAGCTCTCTGTTAGTAAAGTGCTTTGTTAGGAAAGTGTCAAGTTTATGTAGAATATTTACCCTTCAAAAGTTGCACAGGGGAAGTGGTATTACCAGGGTAGCAACATTATCAGTCTTTTCTTTCTTTCTTTTTCTTTTTCTTTTTCTTTCTTTCTTTTCTTTCTTTCTTTCTTTTTCTTCTTTCTTTTCTTTCTTTCTTTCTTTCTTTCTTTTCCCTTCCTTTCTTTCTTTCTTTCTTTCTTTCCTTCCTTCCTTCTTTTTTTTTTAACTCTATTGAGAATATTGAGAGGAATCTTGGTTAGTGTTCGTGCTTATTGTGAGAGGAATATCCTGGGAACCAGACTGCAACTGTAGCAACTATAATAGTTATTATATTATGGAACTAATAGTAGCAAAGATTTTTATAGGGAGATCTCTATATCTCTGTTGCACTTAAATTTCAACACTAATTTTAGAAGAAAAAAAAAGTTCTGTCTTCCAAGTGCTGAAAACTTTACAGTGTTGTAGATCTTCAACCTGAAGCAGAAAAGACCGTCTTTGCTTCTGAAAAGTATCAATGCCTACGCCCTGCCTCTTGTTAACCTGCTCATTACATTTTTCCTCCAGTAGTTATTTTAGGAGCTGTATGATATAAGCTGTTTTAGAAAGAAATGAAAAGTTCTAGAGGGTCAAAAATGATTTGGATTATGTGTTGATACCAATAGTCCTAGCAATTAAATGTTTGAGAAGAAACCTATATTTATCCACTGCGAAGAGGGTCATCAGGGGGGATTAAAAATTTAGTACTTTAGGCTCATTAAGGGTTAGAGTGGAGTAATTATGTAGCTGTTAACAAATGCTTCAATCTCCACTTGAACATTAAGATATATTACTCCTTGAGACTTATTGGCCCTCTTCAAGGAGCTTCACAATTTTGTAAATGTCATCTACTTTGAGAATAAATTCTGCTGATCCATTATTTTAGATTTGGCATGCTTTTCTGCAGAGTGTTTTCAGAAAAGGTAAGGTCTTGAAAATAATCTTAAAGAGATACAGGCTGTATAGAGTTTCTCCCCTTGGCATGAAGCAGTACTTACTGTCTGGAACAGGGAGCCTCTTCATACGTTGCTCAAAAGAGAGGAATTTAGAGAAGACCTTCGTGCAGCATTTATTTTGTTTGCTGATGATTATGAGGCTAGTCTGATTTTCTAATCTTGCAAGTTGGGAAATAATTAAAGTGTTCCGGAAATAGCAAATTGAGCCCAGTATGCCATTCTTCATCCATTCTTCATCGTGCAAATTGCAAGGAGTATTACATCAGTAACTGCGTATCTATTTTTTCAGGTTAGGCTTCCTATTTGTATAGCTAGTCAGTAACATGTTAACTTCAAAACATGTTAATTTCAAAATGTTATTTTCAGATCCACTTAGAAACTAACTGGAAGAGATAGTGATATTTGTTTTCTCTTGACTTTTTTGTTTTGCTTGGTTGTTTGTTTGTTTAATCTGGACAGATCACTTTTCACCTAAGGCAGTCTTTTAATCACTAACCCAAAGCCTAGTCACTCATATGCTTCTAATAAGTTAGGGAATATTACTATTATATAGAAATATGAAAACTCATACATTAGTTACAAGGTTATTTTACTGCATGAAAATGCAGTGACCATAGACGCACATTAGAATTCTACCATACTCCTGGCATAGACCATTGTAGTTAGTTTTAACTGCTGTGTTCCCTGTCTGGAAGCTTTTAAAAAGCAGAGGTTGTGCCTTGGTCATCTATGAATCTTTGGTGCCTGCCCATAGGTCTAACATGTGGTAGATTTCCAATAAATATTATATTGCTTTACTATTATGAAAATGGAACAAAATGTGGAATACCAGTTGAAATCTTAGCTCCTAATTTATGCCATAACCTTCTTAACCTTACTTCCAAACTTTACAAAGAAACTATTAAACTAATTAACAGACGTTACAGTTATAAATTAGACCATACATTTCATCACAAGTTGACACAGTCACCTCTTTAAAAGTCCTCTTTCATTCAAGGAAATGAAAATTAGCATTGTGTACAGAACACTAGAATTATTTTACTTGGATTTTCACTTCTCAACTAATGGTGATATCAAAAAGATAAAAATACACATCTGGACTCTCATCTAAGTCTGATAACTCGACTGGAAAAAATGTCAGTTTAGTTAAGTAACAATATTGGTTGGTTGAGATATTTTATGTACTAGAAAACAGTGTTGTTGATTGATTTTTTTCATTTTTGAATATGTATTCTGTGAATTTTTCTCCCCTATGGCACTAGACTGAAAAAGTGGTATTTTTCTGCCATTGGTAAGCATTATGAGTAAAAAAATCAATAGTTAAATTGACCCAATAAAAGATGTCTGGGACTTACTGTTGAGACAAGATCATCAGAAGACAAAGTATACAGACTCTAACAAGGCTCAGAAGCATCTTTTTTTGCATTTGTTTTGCATATGTATTAAATAGCATCCACGGTGCTAATGAATTGCATTTTTTTTCCTTTGGAGTCTGTTTAAGCCAGGATTCTGTTAACTAATGGATAGGCTGCAGGTTCCTTAGAGCCAGAGTCAGTAACAGGTCAGCAACAGACTTCCCACATGCCAAAAATGGAGGCATCTGGTTTAAGGTTGCTAGACCTCTAAAGAAATTTGTATATAATTTGGCTTTTTTTGCTTTGCTGATCACTACTTGCTTCTCCTCAGCATTATATTTACATTCTATGTGAAAAATAGATTTAATATTTCATTAAGATTTTATCTATATATATTTATTTATCAGACACTTTTGTTAAAAATGGTAAAGGGACTTCATAAGGAGATAGGATCAATATGGTAATATTAATAATTCTAACTCTCTTTTATGCACATATAAAATTCATCTAACTATGCTTATTCATTCCATGCTATTGTTAAATGAGTAACTCAAAGGAATTTTTTTAAAGCAATGGTGTAAATATACACATATTAATCATTTGAACTCCATTTTATATACATATATCTGCATATTCTTTAACTTTTTTAATGTTTATGTTTGTGTGTGTGTGTATGTGTGTGTGTGTGTGTGTGACCGAGAGAGAGAGAGAGAGAGAGAGAGAGAGAGAGAGAGAGAGAGCACAAGTGGGAGGGGCAGCAGAATCCAAAGCAGGCTCCAGGCTCTGAACTGTCAACACAGAGCCCGATGCTGGACTTGAACTCATGAACCACAAGATCATGACCTCAGCCAAAGTCAGATGCTGAACCAACTGAGCCTCCCAGGCAACCCTGCATATTCTTTAAATATAAATAAGACATACATATATATAAATCCAGTTTTATTATTGGCTTTTTTTTCTCTCCTTCCTTCTGATCAGTATCATTCAACACCTTGTATATGGCAGGAAGTCTATAAAACACAGGGAACGCAAAAGTAATCTCCCTTTTTTTTAGTTGCAATGTCTGTTGCTGACACACATCAAGTAATTTCCTTCAACTATATTTTCATTTTTAACTTTTCCAGTTTGAAATAAATCCTCTTATGTGTTACCTGAGGGAGGAATAGTTTAGCAGGAAATCACTTACTAATCACAGTTCATTAATCACATAGAAAGAATACTTTTTTAAATGTCAACTCTTCACTCACAGAAAACATATGTTTCCTTGTGGAATCTCGATGAATTACTGTTTGTCCTCATTGCCTTTCATACATTATATTATATTCCTTAGGTGTTCATGAATTGCACATACAAATTGGCTATTACTCAAGTACAGAGTCTTGTAATCAGAGATAGCAGGTGTACCTTTTCTTTGACTTTCCTGTTATCTTCTTGACCATATAGTCAGGCTGTTATTTCTCTATCTAAATAGCTTATTGAAGGCTATGGCCAGTGGTATGCTGGAGCTGGCTCACATAAGACTTCTTTCCAACTCCAGGTTAAGTGATGTCATGTTGGCATCTTGAAATTGGCCATGGTAGGAGTATTTACACCATGGAAATTGACAACTCAGGGTCCTTCCCTCTCCAGAGAGCCACTTAGACACTTAGCAGCACCCACTGTTTTAGTGTCATCTCTTCTTCTTTAAATCATTTGACCATGTAGAATTTTATTTCCAAATATTTTTCCCCACGTTTTTTTGCAACACTCAGAACGTTTCTCAGCATACCACTTGCTAACTGAGTGACTGAGCAAGTTACTTAGGCCTTCCGTGTCCCAGTGTCCTGATGTCTATGTTAGGGATAATAATAGTACCTACCTCGGGATTGATGTGAGGTTGAATGAGAAATACATTTATCTCAGTATATTAGCAAAATGCCTGATGCACAGGCACTCCATGATATGAGCACTCCCAATAATACTACCTGAACTTGTCTCTCTGTACCTTAACTAATAGATATTTATTGATCCCATACTAAATACTTAGCATTTTGTTGAGTCCACTGGGTTATTGATTGAGGCCCAATGCCTGTAACAGTGAGTATTAGTGATAGTGCCCTATTGCAAAACACTTCCTCTTTTGCTATTCCAACCTAATGTCTTTTGTCCTTTCTGTCTTTTGGCTTAGAATTTTTTTCCTCCCCTAAAATAGTTTTGTGTACTTTTCCCATATTACCTTATCCTCACCCCAGCCCTGGCCATGTAATTGTCCTGTCTCCTTGTGTCTGTGGTATGCCCCATTCATCTCTGTCTGTCTTCGGCACAAGAATTGTAATTATGTACCTCTCTCCCTCTCTCAATTTGAGCGCATGGCTTGTGACTTACCACTTTGTGTTCTTACCGTTTAGTGAAATACTGGATATGTAGTACACCAACTAGAAACACATGTTCACTCATTGTTGACTGAAGAAATAAGAAGGACTTTGCTCATAAAGACCTTATTACTTGGTTGAAGAGGTAATACATACACATGGGGGATGAAGGTGAACAAGAAAGCATTTTAACGATGGTATCTATGTTTTTAGGTTTTTTAAGTTTATAATTTATTTTCAGATATAGATGATTTTTGTAAGTAGGTTTAAGTCAGTTGTGTTTCTGTTACAGATATAGATATTTATGTTCACAGATATAAATGAATTGTTAGGTCAGCCAGATCAGATGGTTAGAAGCAAAGTCTAGCTTGTCAAGTAGGTTTTGTGACTTTGGTTCAAAAATATAATACGAAGTTCAGTTGTTCTTCCAGGTAGTAACTGTCTCTCTTTTGCTTTCTGTTTGTGGTGTGGTTTTTGTTTTGTTTTAGTTTTGTTTTGTTTAGCATTTAAAAATTATTATGGCAATTTTCAAACATATACAAAAATTAGAGAAAATATTGTAGCAACCTCTATGTATGTATGAATCAGCATTTTGTATGCATGTATCCATATGTGCATCAGTCAACATTTTGCCCATTTTGTTTTGTTTCTTACCTCTCACATACCTTTCATCCCTGATGTATTTTAAAACAAATTCGGACATCCTATTAGTTTACCTATAAATTCTTTAGTATGCATCTGTCTGTGACAGATTAGAACTTCTTTTAAATAGGGGCGCCTGGGTGGCGCAGTCGGTTAAGCATCCGACTTCAGCCAGGTCACAATCTCGCGGTCCGTGAGTTCGAGCCCCGCGTCAGGCTCTGGGCTGATGGCTCGGAGCCTGGAGCCTGTTTCCGATTCTGTGTCTCCCTCTCTCTCTGCCCCTCCCCCGTTCATGCTCTGTCTCTCTCTGTCCCAAAAATAAATAAAAAGTTGGAAAAAAAAATTTTTTTTAAAAATTAAAAAAAGAACTTCTTTTAAATATAATGCTGTTTCCAAATCTATCAAAACTGACAATAATTTCATTGTATTACTTAGTACCCACGTTATGTTTAATTTCCCCCTGTTGTCAGAGCAAGATCTATTTTTACAGGTGGAGTGATCAGATGAGCATCTAAACACGATTTACACATTCCATTTGGAAGTGAGGTCTTTTGACATTCTTTTAATCTGTGATAGTTTCTGCTCCTTTTTTCTTCCCATGCCTTTATCTGTTGAAGACTTTAGTCACTGTCCTGAAGAAGATTTGAGATTCTGAATGTAGCTAGTTGTTTCCCTGTGTATTGTTGACCATGTTCTTCCATCTCCCTGGTTTTCTGGAGACTAGAAATTAAAGCTATCATTGAGTTGAGTTGTAATGCTATTTATTATTTGGTGTGAATACCTCCTGGATGGTGCTGTGTATCTTCAATTGCATCTCACCAAAGGGGCATAATTTCTGTTGTACTCACATTTAATGATGCTAAAATCTGTCGATAAGTTCAGGCCAGCCTAGGCCAATCCTATAAAGTTCTTTATCAGACTTGCATTAGTGTTTCATCTCATTGTTCATTATTGCATAGCTTCATGATTTCTTTTAGGGATTGCCAAATGATGACCTTTCATTCTATCATTCCTGCTGCATTCATTACCTGTAATTTTTCTATAGAGAACTTTTTTTAGTAACTAATTGGCACCTTTGTCATACAGTTTATATTAGAAAGGTGGAGAAAAATGCATGAGTTTTATTTATCTATTCCAGAATATAATTTCTTAATGCATGACCCAAATATAGTTATAGATACATTCAAAGTATTCTAACAAATTTTGATAAAATTTCCCTTGGGGATATTCTTTGAGTTATTTCTCTTAATCCTCTTTTGTTGATTATTACATTTTGAGAATATCCCTTCCCTTGTGGTGACAGGAAGTCTCTTTCTCCTTCCTTTTGTGTTTACCATAATATACCTCTATATGATTGAATTTATCCACTTAGAAGATACTTATTGAGCATGTTTTTTTGGGGGGAAGACAGGTAAGCACTGTGCGAGTCACTGGGCATATGGACACAAGCCCTGCCTTTTTCATAGAGTTATATAGTTTGGATTTATTTTCTATGTATAATGTGATGTGATTAAGAAAAATATGTATATGAATCTGGTTTTGGTTACTATAATATTTTGATGTCCTATATTATAAATATGAACCAAGAATGCTTTAACTGACTTTAGAGTTCCTGGGTGTAGAGTCCAAAATAGGGATAATAAAGAGGTTTAAAGTTAAGTTGTTGGTGCTGACCCAAAGAAAAATGACATGTCTCCATATAGGGCATTGTATGCGACAAGTCAGGAAATTTTAATTTTTGTTATTTGAAAAAGTAAGAAGAGGGAATGATGGGGATTCCCCCCTCCCCCCCCAAAAAAAAACTGAAAGTAAATGGGAAGCTCTTCTGCTATTTTAACTTAAGCAAATGTACTTGAACTTTGACTTTTATTTCCAGAAAGTGAAGGTGACATTTTAGGGATGTATTTATCTCCTGTAATTAAAGTCTGTTTTGTCAGATTTTTTAAAGATGTTTTTGGGTTTTAGAGAATGTACAATTCTTAAGACCCTTGTGAACATTTTCTTGTGTGAATAGCCAGTGTAAACAGGAGTAGTAAGGTACTGCTCTCTCTATGGGATCCTATGACTATGAGGTCATATAATATTGGATTCACCAAAAAGTGGATTATGTAAATCTGAGGTTATGATTAATATTTTGTTAGGCATGCCATATTAGCTTATAAACTTTGGGTATATTACTTAAATACTCATTGTAATTTTAAAACGCTTCTCAGAGGCTTTCTCTGAGATAAAAACTCTACTCCTGTTCAGATAGTATATAGCTATATAGTTGTTATGATTGTTTAAAATTAGGGTAGAAGTCAAGTTCTGGGCATGTAATTAAAATAACTTTTTGCAATTGAGAATCAGTAGCTGGGAAAACTTTACATTCTGCTTATAAGTCTATGGTAACATGTTTTATGATGTTATGGAGAAGTGCTGGGAAGCAAGAGAATTTTAAGAGAAGTGGCATTACGTTTGCTTTGCTAGCACTTATCAGGAAATTTGCAAGGAGACAAAAAGCTAAGCCCTTTAATTGTGATGTCTGGTAACTGAGGATTAGACTGAATTTAGCTTTGAAGATCAACAAATGGGCATTTATATTATGTCGATTGAAAGAAGAGTTGCATTTTTGGCGTGAGGAGATAGCTTAATCTGTATAGCACAAAAGCCGACCCAAAAAAGTGGGCTAATATCTAAATATTGACTATTTTAATCTGTTGAAAACGGAAGGCTAGCATCAAGGGTACAGTAGTAAAATTCTAAAAGGAGTTGTTGAAAAGTAAATGTTACGCAACATGAAAAGAATACCAGGGGAAAAACTGACAGAGTAGAATAACAGGAAGATTAGTCATTTCTGGAAGGGAAAAAAAGAGGTGGAGAGAGGGGGAAGAAATATTTTAAACAGGAATGCAGAACTGGAAGTGCTAGTGCTAAGAGACAGATAGGAGCTAATTTAGGAGTGAAACGGAGCCTAAAAAAGGGAAAATACTGGTCACATTTCATCATGCAATATAAAGTTTATATGAACAAATAAAAATAAAAACGGGGACCATTCTCTGTTGGTAACTGAGAGAACCCTGTAAAAGTAGTAAAAGAATGATGTTTACTTCTTAGCCTATTTGACTTGGCTGAGGTCAGCCAGCAGTGCCAAATGCGCATAAAGAAAATGTATTTCTTTGAAAACACACTTAATGTCCTACTCTTTTCAGGGGTTGGGTAAAATGAAAGCATCCTGGACATTTTAAAATACGTGTGCTATTTGGCTTGACATAATTCTCACTTACACATTTCCTTATCTGACTACTGAAGGAGTAGCAGTCTCCCGAGTATTTTAAGAATTATTTCTGGAAATCCTCAAAAAATATAAATTGCAACTCCCTATGTATCTTAAAAAATATATAACAATCCTTATAACAGAAAACAAGAAAGTAAACTTCACAAGTTTGTGTGTGTGTGTGTGTGTGTGTGTGTGTGTGTGTGTGTGTGTGTGTAATCCCATTAGTCCTAGTTTCTACCCAGGTAGCAGGGGCATTTGTGGAACAGATTTGGCTGGGCACATTTTCCAACTGCTCTGAGTGTTCTCATCTGTCAGATGGGAACAATAATATGCCTGCCTTAAAGTTGTGCAATGAGGATTAACCAAACTAGTAGACATACTCATATACCTAACACGGAGGTGGCGTTTTGTTCTTTTAATTTATAATCTTGTCCCCAAGGCATGGAACACAGGCTTGTATGATGCATTTCCAGCTAACACATGAAAAGTTGGACCGGTGCAGGAGAGGCTCTTACTCATGCCCTTGACAACTTAAGCTGTTATTTGATAGGTTACATATGTATCCATACTTGACAAATGTAAATGAATTATTTCTCTTGGCTATTGCTTACTAACTCCAGTAAACAATGAACTGCATAAATGTATTAAAGTAGATCTCTCTAGTGTTATATAAGCACGATATCAGGACAAAATCTGCTTATTCTTCTATTAGGAAAGATACAGTAGTATTATTGAACTGTAGAAAATGGCTTAATGTATATTGAAATAAAGATAAATTAATCAAATTTAGAGACCCAAGACTTCTGTTATTTTATGTAACTATATGTAATATGTCATCCTGTATTATTGAATTAATAGAAATGTGATATATAATCAGGAAAGCATTTCCTGTTGATTTTATGACAAATTACAGTTTTTTCATAGCTCATGTGCACATAACTTGCTGAGATAAATTCTAACTCCAGGACAAAATTTGGTATTGTCTGAACACCAAATACTACTAAAAAATCTTCCTGTTTCTCTCTCCTCGTCCTCTCTTTCTCTTCCCTTTCTGTCTTTACACACACACACACACACACACACACACACACACAGTCCCTGTCTGAACACCAAATACTACTAAAAAATCTTCCTGTTTCTCTCTCCTCGTCCTTTCTCTTCCCTTTCTGTCTTTACACACACACACACACACACACACACACACACACACGCACGCACGCACACACACACACACACACACACACACACAGTCCCTGGGCTTAACCTGCATAGGAAATGTTTATTTTCCAGAGTAAAGGAAACAAATGTTATCTCGAACACTGAAAGTCCTTCCTTTTCCTGGTTTGGAAACACTAAGTCACACTGAGTTGCTTGTAGATTTTCTTTAGCTAGCATTTAGGTTTATTTAAAGCATAAAGTTGTGAGGACAGAATGACTCAGGGGTTTGTAATGCACAATTAGAGCTTTTCACTTTTAGGTCACCATTTTATATTTGGCTGACTTCGTGTTAGTTAAGAATTGGTAATAGTGCGTTGTTTACTTTCAGGACAACCTGGGGAGCTCACTGCAGCCTTACCTGTTTTGATCAAAGTGTGGCCTAGAGTTGGTGCTTATCAATCCCTTTCTTTCCAGATAAAGCCAAATTCAAGGAATTAAATAAAAGAGAGTATACCTAGTAAAAGCTGATGAATAAAAAGCTGCTAATGTATTCATCTACAGATATGACTTCTGTTGTTTGATATCTTTCTAAAGTCTTAAAATGACCCAAACTTATATTTCTCTGTTTTTAATTGCACTGTCATTAACATCAGCAAGAAATAATAATTGTTGCTGCAGTAGATAACTTGAACAGTCAGAAAAATATATATATTCAATATCTATATATCTGTATCTATGTATCTAGAGATAGAGATATACAGATATGTAATATTAAATATCTAATCTATTAAATATCTAAATATTTAATATTACATATCTGTATATCTATATGTAGATATATATCTGTATTTTTTCTATATCTAGATATCTAGAAATATCTATATATAGATATTTGAATATATATTTTTAGATAGAGATATATAGATATTTGGAAGATATATAGATATCTGGATGACTGCATAAATGAGTCATGATCTTCCTAGTCTATCACTTAGTAGTGCCAAGGTCATAGAAATCATTTGTTATGATCTGTCTTATGTAAAAGCCTATGAGTTTACTTTGTTTTCCTCATCCAAAAGATGTCAGAATGTGTTGTTTTTTTTTTTTTAGAATTTTTGAATAACTTTTGTGTTAATTTAGTGTTAACATTGAAGACAGATAAATTTAAATCTTGTTGTCAGCCAAAGAGTGAATCAAGCTTATGTGGGTACGGTGTATAATGCCACCACTCAAGGAACTCTGCAGAGAAGATAATTGTCTAGAAATTGGGTAAAGAATTGTTACCTTCCTTCTTTGGAAACTTTTGATTTCAAAAATAATTGAGAGTAAATAGACTCTAATGCATCACCTCAGGCTGTGCCACATGGGCACCTAAATTTCTTCTTGCTAAATGCCACCAAATGGCTGTATTTCTTACAGCTTATGGCTAAATTCTGACAGAGGGTATATGACTTCACCATAACTGTATTTTCTCTCTGAAGTTTTCATAGTTTCTTGTGCTAATTTATATTAGGTTAAAGCCGAAAAAGCTGAAGCTAGCCAAACTTTGTCCAGAGGGTTGGGCCTGCTGCCAAATTAAAGAGAGAGATTGGTTTCCATATTCTCCATTGGTTTCGCAGTCTTATATTTGCAACTGTAGGTGCTCGATTTGAGCTGTCTGCGATTACCCAGATGGCTTTGTGTCCTCAAGAGCTCATTCAAAGACGGTCATTTCAGCTGCTGAATATTCAAGGAAGTACCTTGGTCCAAGGTTGGTTCAGCCCATATCTCAAGGGATGATCCTCAGATTTCTGCAGCTTCCTCTGATCTCACAATTATTGTCTTGGTCCTGCATACAATTAAATGTATAATTAAATGATGCGAATAAAATAGAAGTATGGCTGCCAGCAATGGTAATCCCCCAAACACGATGACCAGTACTGTGATGATGATAATGTTACTGCCCTGTTAGTGCTTCTGAAGATAAGATATACTTGGGAAAATATGTGACAACTGAATTTGTCCTCTCCTTTTTTTAAAAAAAAAAATTAGATGTTCATTTTTGACAGAGAGAGAGAGAGAGAGAGAGAAAGAAAGAAAGTGGGAGAGGGGCAGAGAGAAAGGGAGACACAGAATCTTAAGCAGGCTCCAGGCTCTGAGCTGTCAGCCCAGAGCCTGACCCGGGGCTCGAACTCATGAACTGTGAGATCATGACCTGAGCTGAAGTTGGACACCCGACTAACTGAGCTACTCAAGTGCCCCTGTCCTTGACTTTTATTAAAATGTGAGAATCGCAGGTTGCATTTAATTCCTTAAGTTAGTAAACACCATTAAGAGAAGTGAATGTGGACTTGTGTATCATATGAGCTGACGTACTTGATGCATTATTAAGTTTTTCAGAAGAGACAGAAATAGCCAAACGTCCTCCCACCAGGGTTCTGGCCAGCCCTGATGTTTCTTACTCCCTTTCTTTAAGGATAACATGACATCAGCTTTTGAGAGGCAGTGGAGGGTAGGTATAAGGGGGAAACCACAACTTCAGGAGCTGCCTTCCCTGGATCCAGAGTTGACATTTGTTCCATAGTAGTCATATGAGTTTGGCAACTTCCTTAGCACTCTACGCCCCTAAATCTTCCAGAGTACCCTGCTAAATGGGAGCATATCTGCCTCTTTGGGGTGTTGTGAACCTAATAATACAGGTCAAGACTTAATGGAATTGTCATGGCCCATAATATCTACCATCATGCATGTTAACTATTATCAAATCATAATTTTATGTGAACATGTTCTAGTGTCTATCGTATTAAAGGTACATTTGCAGTACAGAAAACTGTGAAAACAAAAGTGAATGTTGGATTTTAGCAAACTGTTTAAGGGCCCCACTTCTGGAACTGGGCGACCCTGGGTTCAAGTCAGTCGTGAGCTCTGTGACTTCGAACATGTGATGGCACCTGGCTGAGCCTCCCTTTCCTCATTTGCAAAATGGGGTGGTGATTACATCTGATCTGTAGTGGTTCAGAAGGTTAAATGGGATAACTCTTGTAAAGCACTAAGAACAGTGCCTGGCACTCCTGGAGCATTCAGTAAGTGTTAGTGATTGTTCCTGCTATTGCTTTGAGGATGAGGTGAACACGTGAAGTGGTAATATGACAAGAAACATATACTAAGATTCTGTGAATGTAGGGTTTCACTTTTGCCACTGAGAATTTGTATTCTCTACCGTGCAGAGAACAATGCTTCTGTATTCTCGTATTTATGACTCTTTAATTGATGATTATTTTCTTAATACGTAAATAGCATTTACTTAGTAATTAGTAAGTAAAGTATTTTTACTTTTATACTTTATGATAATACTTTATAAGTATTATTTACTTAGTAAATAGCATTTACTTACTAAGAAAATAATCATCTGTTTTACACTTACCCTTGGTTGAGCTATTTAAATTTTTTAAAGATCTCTAGGTGATTTTTCTATCTATAGGATTTTGGCTCTGGATAAATCAGTTTAGTAAAGTAAATGCTTTGTTAATGATGTTATCTGCTTGACTCTGTTGTGCAGCCGTATTCTAGCCACTCGTTAAGTTGAACAGTACTGGAAGGAAAAACAACTCATCAGTAACATCCAAATGGGAATGAAATATAGAAGCAAAGAGAAGTCATTGTTCCTTCTGTAAAATAAAGAGCATAAGACCCGATATTTCCCCATCTGTTGGGAGGGTTGTAAAGATTATGAAAACATTAGCGTTTGCAAAAAGCGATTCTATGCCAGGAAGGCAGATAGAACATTAGGAAAGAAAGGACCAAAATTGCACGATGGCATTTATTTTATATAGTAACATCCTTTCTTTCATTAACAGGAAATTTTAGGGCAATTCACTTGCTTATTAGGAGCGAGGAGGGTGAATGAATTCTTAAAAGGATTCATCAAGGCTTCCTCATAATAAAGTAAACCTTTAAGAACATGTTTTCCATAGAATTAGAAACTTAGAATTTCATAGTAACAGTGTATTTATCACCTTGTTTGGGGAGCAGATTTTTAAGCATGATCACAGGAAAACACCTGTTTTGACACTCTGGGAAAGGTGCAAACATACGGGCAAACTCTGTCTAGGTGTAGAGTAAACAAGAGTGCTTTGGCTAGCATCCTGCAAGGAGCTGGGTCTAAATGGTCTGCTCCTGCTTCTGCTGCTGCTGCTGCTGCTAATACTGCTGGGAAGGAAAAGTGGCTGACCTGGCATATCCTTTACTCTTGGTGCTGCAGCAGTCACTCAGGAAATGTTGTTTAAGGGGAACCTTCTGGATCCTTTTCATGGCACCATGGCGAGAAGAAGCCGTATCTTATCTATTGAAGATAAAGCATGGAGTTGGCTAATGGATGCTGGTGAGTGAATAAGGCAAATGGGGAGCCAGTTCGCAAAGATCTCTTTTGGGAAGGGCTGATCTCTCAAGGACTGACATGGCGCCCATTGGAAAGTGGCCTCGGATAATCTGAACACCAGAATGTTGTTTTAGAGGGGAATCATAGTTCTACCACTGGTGACCTGATCTGTGACCTTATATCCATTCCATAAATGAAGTTCTTATTTGTTCCCAGCTTTACTACTTGAAGATACTAATCCTGAGGTTTGTTAGATACCTCTGTACATGGAACATGGTTTCCAGTGTAATTTCCACTATTTTATTTTTGCTTTTGTTTTTCTCTTGACCCACAGTGACTTAAAAAAAAAATGACTTTTTAGTATGTGAAAGCAAGTTTTCCTCCTTTCAATTCTAAATGAGCACTTCCTTTTTTAACAGCAGTGGACTATAGAATTTTAACTTAAGAAATTATTTAGTATGCATAATTCTTGCCAGGAATATTCTTTTCAATTCAAGATAATTATGTAAGCAAATTAGTAAGATATTGGCTATATTAGTCAGATAGTTGCACAAGATTAGTCTTTAACATTGCTAATGTATCCATGTACCAATACAAGGTAGTTTCTTTGAGTAAATTTCTCTGTTAGTAAAGTGAATAATTTGAGTGAGGTATCTCACTTGTTCTCACTCTAAAATTTTCTTTTCCCATTTTGCCAAAAACTGCTACATGACTTAAAATACATATATTTCTCTTCCATCTTATAATTTAGAACACACATGAATATATGCCAATTCATAGTTTACCTATGTCTTTCATTAAACAATTGGAAGATATAGAAAGAAGTTTTCCAAAGGTGAAGGCCAAATTTTCCTAGAATAGTTAATCTGTGTTTAATAGGTTTTCCATTAAAAAAAAGTAGACAGGGGTGCCTGGGTGGCGCAGTCGGTTAAGCGTCCGACTTCAGCCAGGTCACGATCTCGCGGTCCCGGAGTTCGAGCCCCGCGTCGGGCTCTGGGCTGATGGCTCAGAGCCTGGAGCCTGCTTCCGATTCTGTGTCTCCCTCTCTCTCTGCCCCTCCCCCGTTCATGCTCTGTCTCTCTCTGTCCCCAAAATAAATAAACGTTCAAAAAAAAATTTTTTTTTAAAAATTAAAAAAAGTAGACAGTTAAGTTTAGGAATTTATAGTAGCATTATAAAGGCTCTGACAAGCCATGTAGGAAGATAACTGTTTATTAAGAAATTTTCTTGATCACGGTCCTCCTAAGTGCCCTCCTCCTGCCACATTTTTGATTAGTGCCTTTTCACATGTGGTACCACCATTCAGCCAATGAATCGTTATTGAGCACCTGCTGTGTTTCCAGGCTAACTAGGTACAGGGATACAATTGTGAGCACATTTGCCAAAAATTTCTCACCTTGTGATGTTTAACAGCAGGGAAAACACAGGTTTGGGTGATTTGATCTTATTACTTTAGTAAGATACTTCAGTAGCAGTAGAATGTATATTTTTAAATGGCTAGTACTGATTTTTCTATTTCCACTGAAAATAATCCTGACATACCATGTAATCTAAAGAGTTTTGCAAATGAATCCATGTTGCCGTTTTGCATTTGGCAACATTTACTCGCTCACATTTTTTTGTTTTAGTTATTGTTGGCTAGATGGTTGAAACTGATTTTCATGAGTGGGGTTGACAACATAGGTCAGAAAAACAAACTGTAATTGATGTTTTAGATTTATTCAAAGTCAGACTATACATTTTTTTAAAGTCCACTTCCCTTTGGCTTCCACCATTATGGCTCACTCAGTCTTTCCTTATCCAAAGCTATCATACTGAAAATATTGTGTTTTAAAATATTAAGTTTTAGTTCACACCAACATCTAAACTTAGAGGCACTGTTTATACAATAAAAAAATATTTTTAAGGGGAAATTCAGATTCTCCATCCTTTTCCCTCATAAATTCTCAATTCTCTCAAATTTAAAGTACTAGCTGCCTGGGCAGTACTTAGTATTATGTAGCCTAAGGATTATTTCATTTTATAAAAGTGGTGGGCCCTTAGTGATGTAGGGGATGTAAGTAAATTTGCCCAACAAGAGCTGCTTTTATTGTGTGTGTTATTAACTATGTGTCTATATCTATATGGTGAGGCATGGAAATCAACCTTTCCTAAAACAGCATGATTTCAGCTACTCGATACCCAGGTAAAAGATTATTATTAATATTTTGGCTAACTTGAATTTAAAAACATATGTAAGTCAGTATGTGAAGTCAAGAATTGCATACATGTAACTGCCATCAAGCAGCAGATTTTCTTCTTATTTAATTCTGAAACAAGCATAAAATGGCACCCATGGTTAATTTGTTTCTAGTCTTGAAAAAATGATAGCTCCTAAATTAACCTGATTATTTTTATTTTGACACATATTAGGAATTATTAAAGTTCTGTCAGCGTTTATATTTCATTCCTTACTTGATTTTATCCAGCTCCTCGAAGCAGAATTGTCTTAGGGTCTGTCTCTTGTACCTTTTTGATATTTAATATTCAGCGGGCTCCTTTGGATGAGCTCCTGAGGGCTTGTGAATCATTGAAGAGCTGTGAAAAGTGGTTAACAAGCTAGAAGGAGCTCTCTGGAAAACAGAACATGATCAAGTCCAGCTTCTGGAGAGTCTTAGCGAGTGGTTTATGTGACCATGCATTAACACCTAGCACATTAATCACACTTTTCCTGTCTTCCTCCTCTGTTCTTCCTCCCTCTTCTTCTCTGCCTTCTTCTTTTAATTTCTGAACACTCCGTGTCCACTTCTTTTTCTTCATATTCTTTTTCTCTCATCTCATTGAATTCCTCCTTCAGCCTTCCTCATCTCATCAGGATAGGAGGTGGTATATTTGATAAAGCATTTGTTGTTCTCATTTAAAAAGCAATTTTATTTCTCAAGTTAAAATCAGGTTCAGTTTAAACTTCGGTTACATTTTGTCCTCTGATAATGGACAGCTTTGCATTTTAATTTCTGCTGCCTTGTGGATTAGCAGCCTGTGATTTTTTTGTATTTGTGAGTTTTCTTAATATGAATGTTAGAACGACAGGATTTAGGAATTTTATGTCACTTACTAGATTGTTAAGCTCAAACACAGTAGGCATACTGTAATATGTCTTCCTTACTTTTCTTTCTAGACTAGAGCTCCATATCTCCCCCTCAACTGTGTTTTTGGCTCTCTTATGGGATGCTAGAATGGCCTGTCTCCATGTATTTTGTTGCATTTCGCCATTGCTTCTTGTGTTCTGTCGGGGAATTTTGGTGATTCTTTTCAAGCGCTACCTGAGCTCTGTGCTAGTTGTTCTGTTCCCCCAGGGTCTTGTGCTGTGTGGTCATGTCTCCACTTCCTCCGCCCTGTCCATTGACAGAGCCTGGGTTCCCTGATGGCTGCCTCTATACCCTTGTGAGGGCGGGAGTATTCCTTCCCCTGCTGCTACAATTGAGCCCGTGCTGGGTACCACATTGCCCTCTACACTTGCTTTCAGTTGTTAAGGCTTCCCAAGCTTTGGCTGTGGCTCAGTGATCCTGCTGTCAAAACCCTGAAGCTTTTCTAGCATCGACACTCAGTGGTAGCAGCAGGTGTTGGGATTTCTCCAAGCCCCTAAGACCCTGGGAGCAAGAGAATGGCCGTTTGACATAGACCTCAGGACTTTTCAAAGCACCAAGAAACGTCTGCAGAAGATATGTAAAGGTAAGATTCTGATTTCTCTAGGAAGCTGTTCTAGAAGCTGAAAACCTACAGCCATGGATTTAATGTAGACTAAATAGCTAAAGAATATCCTTGGGGAACTCTGTGCTTGATGATAGAGCCAGAATATGAGTCTTTGGTTGGGTAACTACGTATTAAAATGCCTCTTTTGGGAATTTGGTATGATAGCATTTCTAATCTATTTTATTTATATTAAACTTGGCATTGAATAGATTAAAAAACGTTTCTTCCATTCTTTGAATTGGAATCTATGAAGCACTCTTTTCTCTTTCACAGTCTACATTGTGTATTCAGTAAGAGAAATCTTGAGAGTTAAAACAGTTAAAACAGTAAAAAATAAAGTACAAGTTATTTGTTTCCAAATGCCTGTATTTTGTTTACTTCTGTTAATGTTTAAAACTAGAAATATTAAATTACTATTTCCTTAATTTCTTTACACTCAAATTTCTAAAGCCATAATTAATTCAAAAGGAATGGGAAGAGGTGTTCAGATCGCGGTACTTCAAGGGTACAATATTGTCCTTTGTCAAACATTACTGCTTAGCATTCTAAATGTAGCATTTCCTCTTCTTTTAGGGCTTGATTTTCAGTTTTTTTAAAGGGGAATCATTCCCCGCCCCTAATTTTTGGGGAAAAAAAATCACTCCATATGGGTGTAAATAACCTGGATGGGGGGGGGCAGGGGGAGAGGGAGAGTGAGATCAGCAGCATCTTGGCGTGAACAGCACAGTCACCTATCTCTTCAGCATTATTTACAACTTTTATTCTTTGCCCTGCCTCCATTCATAAGCAGTAATCTGTGAAGTGATATTAAGACAGCTCTTCTAGTATGAGATCCTCAGTGGCCTTACTTTTCATTCATCTCTTTTTTGTCCTTTGTTTTCTTTTCAATGTGGACTCAATCTGTTAATTGATGCCCTGTAGTTGGAATCAAGGTTATTAGCTGTCACATTGGAACTCCTTCATCTCAATAACTGAATGTGTAACTGAGGTTTTAAAAATGAAAAAGAGTATTTACTAATAGCCATACAAAATGAAGCAAGGTTTCTCTTTGATAGTGCCTATTTAGAATGCTTGTTTTTTTAAAACTAAAAGACATTCAACAAAGTATTTTATTTACACTTGAAAATAACCCAGTTTTATTTCCTGGAGACCTCGAAAGTATAAGTGAATGGAATGTCTTGAAGTCTTTCTGGTGCATTAAATCGGGTAATTGATTTCATGTGTAAAAACAGAAGAGGACAGTTGTAATGCTTTAATTCTTAACATGTATAATGAGTTTATAGTTTTTGAAAATATAAGGCACAGTCTCAAGCCGGGAGGTTGCATTATTCTCAGGTTGGCTTCTAAAATACATTTTCCTTTTTCTATTTATTTAGAATTCTTATAATCTTCTAGGACAAGAATTGAAACAATGTATGTACTTAATTATCATTATATATTATGTTATAGATTGTATTATAGATTATATTAAATATTAAATTATTAATACATAAAATGTTATTTATAATGTTTAATAAAATAGTATTTATAATATTTAATAATAAATAAAATATTATCATTAAATACTAAATATTAAGATAGAGTGAGTGAAATTATTGTAGACATTTATAAAATTACTTTAAAACTTTAAAAATACTTAAAATATTTTGAATGGAACATAATGAGTTAGTGGTATTCACTGCATTTAATGTTTAATGGACAAAATAACTTCACATAAGCTGAACTCAGTACAGTAAGACCTAAGTGATTTCTTTTTTAGGATGTACAGAAAAGGTACATCATATAAAGTATTGGTGCCATAAAGATCTTAGCAACTACCTGAATAGAAAAATCTATTGAATAAATAATAGGATGACCCTTTTGCAGATAAGGGAACAGAGGGCTGATAATTCACAATTTTTAAGCCTGGAGCCAAGACCAGAATACAAATCACTGAATTCTAACCCAGGGCACTTGACTCTAGGCAATGCTATTTACTGAAGTTGCCTTACATTTCAGCCTTCCAGTGTTTGCAGAGCAAAGAATGGAGTCTAGGAGTTAAAGTGATTTTCCTCAGTATCAAGTGTGTCTGATCACAGCTGATAAATGTGAGCTCACTTCTGCAGTGTAGCCTGATTGTGGCCTTTCGAATTTCCTTTTTATTTCTGCCTCGTGTAATGTGGCTTGCCTTACTTATATTAGGATTTTCAAAAGTACAGTGCAAGAATCATTAAAATATTTTTGTTTGGATGGACTATTAAACTTCTGGCATGCCATTTATTTCAGTGTGTGATCCTATAAATTTGGCAATTTTCTGAAAATTTAAGTTCTTAAAATTGAAAAGATTACACCTATGTGTGTGTGTGTGTATGTATGTGGCAGTTCATTTTGTTTCTAAGCAGAAAATTTTTAATTGACTTCCACTATTTCCAAAGTTGAAAAATTGCTCAGCTTGCATCTTTAAAGGTATCTGTTTATGTGTGATATCATAAAAGTGAATGGGTGCACATTCTCTGTGCTATAATAATTACATGTAAGTGAAATTATTTGACATGTTTGTTAATTTAAATGCTTTCTGGTTGCCTGACTTAGAATTATTACCTCAAAATCCAAATTCTCCCTGACTTTACTGAATATCTATCATCATTTAATGGGGCCATGCCCAGGCTCCCTTTATGTGATTTTTTTGGAGGTGTAACTATAATCCATTCCCCTTGAATGGTGCCCAAGATGGACTTAAGGCCCAATATGGATGGACCTGAGAGTAAAATGTGTGCGAAACTAAGAATGAAAACTCTGAATGCTCTTTTTAGGAAGTTCAGTTTGAAAACTAGCTGGAGTACTTTTGGAATAGAGATTTATAACACTTATTTTGGAAAAGATGTGAAGTACTTACTCACTGAAAGTTTAGTCTTGAAGTCTTAGGCCAGTTCTCAAAATAAGGTTCTTAACCCCAGTCATAATGATCCCTGAGTATTTCTGCCATCACTCAACTCATAAGACTGGTACTGCTCAATTTCCACTGTTTGCTCTTTCCTGTGTATTCTTTATCCTTCCTTGGAGAGAATGAGAACCATCTGGACTGGTGGACAATGAGCACAGGTCCTTACTAGTTGTAACACCTGGCCGTAAGTGCTAGTTCCCAAATTCAGTCCTAACCTTTTCATGGCATAGTGCCATCATGATGGTTCTGCCTAAGCCTCCTTCCACTGCAGTCTGTTTACTCCTTGGCTATTGGACCTTGGAAAGGCTACTTACTTTGTCAGTTGTAGTCTTACCCACTCTAAAATATGAAGAATATAATCTCTTGGTCAGGATTTTTATGAAGATTTAATTTAATTTAATGAGAAAGTGTATGCCAAGCACTTAGCACAGTGGCTAGCATGTAGAAAGCAACCAATAAATTGTTGTTGTTATGTAATTTTCCCAAGATTTTATAACTAGAAAGTGATTCAGACCCAAGTCTGTCTGATGGGAAAACCAAATGAAACAGGAATACATACACTCTTTCCATAAGCAATAGCATCAAGAACCACAAAGCAAAAACTCATGCTTGTCTCTGAACTCTGACACTGCTTCTCATACCTACTCATATGACCTACTCATACCTTTTATGATGCATAAATCATGATGTCATGTATGCTGATGAGGAAAGTTGCATAGTTCAGTGGTTTAGAGAAAACTCTAGGAGTAAGGCTTCCAAGGATTAGAATTTCAGCCCTGCCTCATAGGAACTGTGTGGTATTAAGTAAATTGCATACCTCTCTAGGGTTCTTTGTGTATGAATCACATAATAGTGTCTATTATATCGCATTATTGTAGACAGTAAGTGATAGAAATTAAAGAGCACCTCCAATAAGTGACTTTTATTATAATTGATAGAGATGTAAATGTTTCTTTAAAAACAATAGCATGTCCACAAAATGAAATGCATGGTTTGTGAAAATCAGAACCCCATAAAATGTTAAAAATGGATAGGATCTCGGTGATTAGATGACTTTCCATTCTCCAAGAATCCATATGCTTTCCTTGTCAAAGCCATTTTCCCAGTGGCAGACCAGTGCAGAAAGGGGGAAAAGGCATCAAAGGTCAGAATTGACCCAAATATAGAGTGGTTGTACCATCCAGAAGGTGGGTGAACTCTCCATCTGGGTTGATGTCAGTGAGTGGCATCAGAGTAACCAGGTGATGACAATAGTCCTGGTTAAGCAGAGGTGGTGGGATTGTTTTCTTTCTTTTTTGAAGCAGAACCCAGACCAGCAGCTGGGGCTCAATTCTGGGGAGAGTGAGTTAACCTGGGCTAAGCTGAGTATCAAGGGTTAGCCTTGAATGCTAGTAAGACCAGGGACTTTCCTTCCTAAATTCTCAAACTTCTTGAAGTCAGAGATGTTCATCTTAGTTGTTGGCAGTGCCTCACATAGGGTGTAGGAAACAGTGGGCACTTGATACATGCTTGATAATGAAAAAAGGAAGAACTCATTTAAGGGTATCATGGCCAACCAAGGGATTGGAAAGCAGGGCTACAGTGCAGGAAGAACAGGATGCCTTTGGGCTCCCTCTGGGACAGAGGGAAGAGTCGAGGCAGATCTAGGGGTGGGCCAGGGAGCTGAATGTACATAGTCTTTGTAATGACTGGTTTAGGGACATGGCAGAATTGAAACTGTCAGTGTAGTCTGATTAGTTGATGTAGGCATAAAGTATTCCAAGTTTTTAAAACTTTTCAGGCAGAGGACCTAGAGTTTAAAGAATCAAAATCTATTAGAATCCATTTACATTGGTTTCTCATGCAGTTAAAAATGATGTTTCTGGCTTTAAAAATTCAACTTTGGTGCCAGAGAATTGAGGAAAATGTATCTGTAAATGACATCGTTGATATATATAAAACCTTATATTAGGAAATTATCAAAATATGGTTTTCAATATGTCATATTGTAAAGTTGTAATTTGTAGTACATGGTCAGAAAACGAAGAGTTTATGCAGATGATGTGGGAAGTCAGTGTCATTCTAAAAGCTGAAATATTTGTGGGGGACGATGGGTGAAACTTTGAGGCTTTTTCATTACAAATTTTTGCTACTCTTTTGATACGTATTCCCTAAAATAATAAGATGAACATATCTTTCAATCAAAGTCTATATTAAAAACACAAAACTTACTAAAAAAAATTAGCTATGCTTATTGTTACACCTAACCATTTTTGTTAAAATTTAAGTTGCCATAAAGGTTTTTTTAGATAATCCAAATAAGAATTCCAATTACTTTGCATAGTGTATGGCCAGATACATTAGCTCCTTGTCTTTAAGGACAAGGATATTGTGTGCTGGCACCTGAAAGATAGCTGTTTGGTAAACCTCAAGTGAGCAGGGTGCCCGGGTGGCTCAGTAGGTTGTGTCAGACTCTTGATCTCAGCTCAGGTCTCGATCTCAGGGTTGTGAGTTCAAGCCCCGTGTTGGGCTCCTTGCTGGTGTGAAGCCTAAAACAAAACAAAATAAAACAAAACAAAGTGACAAAACTCCTAAGTGGGAGTTAACATCACACCACATGTTTCCATGAGCATTTGTGTCTCCTTAATTTGAAAAAGACCATATGCTACAGTCGTGCTTCTCTAATATTAAGATAGTGGGGAGCCGTCCCTGGTATCTCAAGAACGGACTCTTAAATCAAATGCTAAGTCATTACATATTAAAACATTTTTGCTTGGCAAAGTACTCATTGATACGAAGCTAAACAAAAAATGGAGTACACAATGCCAAAATCACACTGACATACATCGTGTATTTTATAGGAAGCGGGGTCTTTCTGTGTGTTTCTTTTCCAGTGTGTCTGTAAACTTGCCCTCTCCCTCTTGTTCTCTCTCCCTTCCCGCTCTCTGCGCGCGCACACACACACACACACACACACACACACACACACACACACGTGTAGAGATGGAAATGCACACACACAGGCTTTTGCTTTTACCATAAAGGATTTACACCAGAACCAGGAATTGGATGATATTAACTCCCTATAATCCTTTCTAATCAGTTGCTTTTATGGCTTTGTGTCCCTGAGTTATATAGTGGGTCTAGCATACTTTGTGTGTGTGAAAAACTGTGGCAGGTGCTTTTATTTTCTTTTCCTGGTATTTCCTGATGCCTGATTTTAGTTTATTTCGGCAATTCATCATGTGAGTTTTGATTAGGTAATAAGCTACAGACATTATTGAAGCAGTATGTATTAACCAGCAAAAAATTCGACTCCCCATAAAGTGCTGGACACATGAAATAACTTAGATACTTGAATACCAGTTTTTCTTCTCCTCAGCCTTGCCCCGGATATGCTCTTGGCAGTTTTAATCTGTTCTGTTTTACCCTTTTAAAAACATAAAAGGCAGTGGTACAAATAAAATCCGTGCAATCTCTCCCTGAGGAGAATTTTGTCATTGGAAATAACGGTGTCAGCGCTAATAAGAGAGAAAACGTTCTAAATAAAGTGAGTGGTGTTTAGTCATTGTCACCATTCTTGATTAACCGTCTGGAAACCTCGCATCTAGCAATTATCACAATAGTTAAGGTAAACTCTGTTTTAGACCCCACACCAAATATTTAAACAAAATGACTTTAAGACTGTAAGTAATCCAAATTTTACTTTTGGAGTCCAGGATTGAGGAATTGAACTTACACTTTCTTTTATGGTAATTTTAGTTTTGAAACTGTGTTGATAAATTTGCAAACAAAAATTTAATGAACTCTCAGATGACAAAGGAGTACCTACCTAATTGTACCATATTAAGATTGCTGCATGGGGCGCCTGGGTGACCTCTGTTGGTTCAGGGTCCAATTTCAGCTCCGGCCATGGTCTCACGGTTCAGGAGTTTGAGCCCCACATCGGGCTGTGTGCTGTCAACACGGAGCCTGCTTCAGATCCTCTGTTTACATCTCTCTCTGGCCCTCCCCTTCTTGCTCTCTCTGTCTCTGTCTCTCTCTCTCTCTCAAATAATAAACATTAAAAAAAAGTTAAAAAAAATAAGATTGCTGCAAGGAAGTAGAGCCCTTTAAAAAGGACATCTCAACTCAGAGGAAACTTTGATTTTAGGTTCATTAAAGAACCAGAATTGTTTTTAAGTACCTTCAGTGGATTGAAAAGTAACAGATTGAAAGTAAATTATTTAAAAAATACTGATTGAGGGGTGCCTGGGTGGCGCAGTCGGTTAAGCGTCCGGCTTCAGCCAGGTCACGATCTCGCGGTCCGTGAGTTCGAGCCCCGCGTCGGGCTCTGGGCTGATGGCCCGGAGCCTGGAGCCTGTTTCCGATTCTGTGTCTCCCTCTCTCTCTGCCCCTCGCCCGTTCATGCTCTGTCTCTCTCTGTCCCAAAAATAAATAAACGTTGAAAAAAAAATTAAAAAAAAAATACTGATTGAATTGATACTTTAGTAACAGAACCTCAAATGGAGTTAAAATTATCGTTTAATTTTAAGTAATAATGTTCCATTTCAGAGATATTTTAAAGTTAGATTTCATTTTTAAGGCCTCCAACTGGGCCATTTTTCTACCTATCACTCAAATCCACCAATTCTTAGGGAATCAGGTCAGTTTCTACTTAAGGTTTGTAATGTTCGGGGCACTTTGGATGGGAGTCAGGAGCTTTACAAGAGTAAAGATGACGTAGGAAGGCTGTGGACAAGGCGCTGGACTTTGGCTTGGTTTAGTTTCCTGAAACAGGTCTGCATGGAGTGCCCTTCGTACTCTGTGTGTCCTCTGTCCTCCAGACCATGCCCACCATTCTGCCCCCCTGGACTGAATGATATCTAATGGAGATAATGCACAGCACAGCATGGTTTGTAAACTCTGCTTCTTCTTGTTTGTGAAGTAATTCATTTATCCAGAAAGTACTATAAATCCAAGTTTAAAACTTAACTGTGAAAAGTAGGTGTTTTCCAGAATCCTGCCCACCGATCACACACTTCTGTAGGGCTTTCATGAACACTAAAATGGCAAGTAAAATTGTTGTTTCTATAGTATAACAATTGTATAAATTTTAATCTACTTAAAAGAGTAGTGGGGTTGAGGGGAGGGGTGGGGAAGAGTCCAAACTCTACTTTTCCTCCCAGATAATCATAAATTATAAAAGTCAAGGTCATATTTAAAATTTATTCTATAATTTTGAGACTGCTTTCAGTTGCCCCAAATGATTTTCCAAGAGAGAAAGCACATGTAATGGGAAGAAAGGAAAGGTACAGAAAACAAGCACCTTCCCCTGAGGAGAAAATGTATTTCCAACACTAGAGAATATAGAATTTGCTGTATCAACAAAGTATAGTATTTCACCAAACAGCTGGATAAGCCAATGTGTATTTATTGAATAAATGAGTGTTGGTGAAAATCAAAGAGCGAGCGGATGAATGAATGCATAGGCTTATTGGTAACACATTCTTCCTATTTATTATTTTTAGGGAAAAATACTTTTTTGAAATACTACAAAGAATCCATTGACAGCAACTGGGTGAAATTCCTCATTTTCTTTTGTGGTAACAGCCAGTTGTTACAGGAGCATGAGAACTTTCTAGGTTATAAGATACTGTTTTTGTAGTTTGAATTACCCTACATTTGTAGAGCTTTGGGGAATCAGTAGATGAGAAAACACAAATCATAAGCAAAAGGGCAGTTAGTACTCTTCTAAAAATAAACATTGATCTGTGTAATCGCATTCTAAATAAAATAAATAGAAACGGATTAAGAAAATTATAGTGGCTTCGAAGAATTTAGTGTGTTTTCTATCCCTATTTTCATTTGGATTTTATGGCAATTGTTCTTAAAGGAGCACACACTACATATTTTGAACCCTTCAGCCAGCAGCAGCAACACCCAGAAGTATATTGGGTGTCTTTGCTGTATTAAAAAAGCTCTGCACTTGACATTGTTGGGGCAGATTTTTAACTGCTGGAGAAAAAGTTTAAGGGAACAGATTAAATATCAGCATGGAAATGAGGCTTTTTGGAAATCTTGGGACATTATGGAGAACATAATACACCTTACTACAGCCTGGTAACAGAAAGAGGGGTTACAGAAATCAGCTGGGGTGCGAATGTGAAGAAAAAGGAGGAGCCTTCGCTGACAGAGAAGCAAGCTCACATCAGCCCAAGTACTGGCTATCATGCCCTCTCGTGGGGCTCATTCCCCAGGAATGTATCCCTTGTGCTAAATAGAGTACTTATGTAAACAGACACTGTAGGCTTTTGAAAATACTCCAATAACAGTTCTTCAGGGCTTGCTATCTAATTATTGCTAGCTGTTGCATTTACTTGTCTTGGTACTAATTTATAGAGCTAGTTTTTGACTTGAGTTACCTACAGTGTCTTGTTTCATAATTTGGAAAAGTACAGAAGCACTATTTAAGAAAAATGCAAACATCAATGGCTTTGTTAAGTGAGTCAAACAACTGGCAACTTGTTTCTTATTATTTTGTAAGTGAACCGCTGAATGTAATGTTATATCTATGGCATGTTAAGAAATGAAAAGAAAAAGAATGGACACTTGCACGTCTGAATGAACAGCTTATCAAAACACTGGCTTTCGATTTTTATCTGAGCTTGCCTCTAGAAAGTTTTTACTATTGCTACAAAGCCTAGAGGCAATTACTGAACTAGAAAAGCTGAATATCGTTTCTGACTAATCTGTTAGTCAGCCTAATAATAGGAAATTATTCAGTTCCTATTTCATAGTAGCCCATCTTGAACAATAAAATCATATAGCCCACTCAAAGATATTTCAGGAAAATTGATGTGATGCTTTGAAAAAAAAAGGTACTTAAAAAGTGTGCACCGTATGGGGCGCCTGGGTTGCTCAGTCAATTAAGGGTCCGACTTTGGCTCAGGTTATGATCTCATGTCTCATGGGTTCAAGCCCCGTGTTGGGCTCAGTGCTTACAGCTCAGAGCCTGGAGTGTGCTTCAGATATGTGTCTCCTTCTCTCTCTGCCCCTCCCCCACTCATTCTCTCTCTCTCTCTCTCTCTCTCTCTCTCTCTCAGAAGTAAATAAACATTAAAAATTAAAAAAAAGATGTGTGCACCGTAAATGTTTTGTACTGTGCTGTTTTATCCCTCATTTATCAACAGGAAAGCTAGAGAAGTTTGCTGAAAATGACTTTGAGGTTCATAGTTTGGATGATCAGGGAGGGGGCATTGCCATTTGCTAACGTTTGACGTGTTCTCTCTCTTTGGAGAAGGAATAAGCAGGGAGCAGATAACGGATTTGGTTGGGTAGTTGAATTTACAAAAAAGCATCTGAAAGCCATTCCCTCAGCACTGTTAGTGCTGTGTTGTAAGATAGTGCTGTGTTATATTCAGAGAGACAATGGACAGAGAAGAAAGGATGCAATGATAAATTCTAGTGCATCTCTCTATAATCAGCAGGCAGAAAAGAGACAAGCCAAAGAAAGTGACAGGGCACAAGAAGGGCAAAAGAGAAAAGAAGGAAATAGTTAATGCTGCAGATGCTACAGAGGGGACAAGAAACCAGAAATGATACGCTGACTGGCAGTGAAGAGGACAGCAGTAACCTTTGAGAAAGCAATTTGAGTAGAATTGGAAGGGAGAAGGTAGAGTCCTCAGTGCAAACCAGATTCCAAGAAGATGAGTCACTCGTAAGTTGGAAGACACGCATGAGGACTCAACAAGTTTAGACAACTCTATAAAGAAATTCAGTAACACAAAGAAGAGAAGTTGGTGTCAGGGAATTCAGCAGAGAAGAGAGGGTTGTTATAGAAGACTAGAGGTGTTCTTCCAATGGAACCATGTTTTGTTCCACTAAAGGAAGGTGCAGGAGTCATTGGAGAGGAAAGGAATGAAGGTTCCTTAAAGTAGGGATAATGGAGGGTACCCTATGTCAGAGACGTTGAGAAGGGGTCAGAAAAGTGGGTAGAGATGCTGACTTGAGGAAGATGAACCAAACACTTCCTTTGGTCACATTGAAGAAGGTCCTCCCCTGTGCCTTCAGTCCATCTTGTTTGCTGTGTGGGTGGCTCACTGCCTTGTGTCTGCACTCTTTTGTATATTGCTTTTTAAATTCATTAGTTTAACTTTACTTCCCCTATAGTCCCACCTTGACTGTATGTTTGGTGAGGGTGGGAACATGTTTTATTCATGTATAAGTAAGCATATACGTTGCTTACTTAATGTGACCCCATTCCATGTGATCCCCTAATGTGTTTCAGTAACCCCACCAACCCGTGCTATCAGGAAAGGTCTTGCAGCCTGGCCTTCCATCAAAGTACAAGGCTGAAGGCTATAATTAGCTGTCCTTGTGAACCTCAAAAACGGTTTCTAAAACAAATTCTTAATTTTAAATGAAGGGGATGGATTATTATATCAGGCTTTCTTTTTTCCTGGTTGGGAAAGTTACAATGTAACAGAATGTAGCTTAGAGCTCAAAAGTGGATACTTTATAAAGGCAGACAACATTTTTAACCATGCTTTATTAAAGAAAGTGGAAACGTTTGACAGATAAACAATTTGAAAAGACAAAAATTTGCAAAGCAAATGTTTGCTAAGTGCTGTGGTTTATACAGCTGTTTGTATCAACCAAGTAAGACTAGGTTTATGTCTTTAACTTTGTTCTGATCCACACTCTAGGCACAGATCCCTTAATTACAATAGTCAAATTATGTTTTTGATTCTTTCTTAACAAAAATAATTCTAAGCAGAAGGAAAACAATGAAAGATTGTCTTTGCCTCTCCTTTAAAAAACATAGAGTACATGTTTTTGTTTGCTTATGGTACGTTACTATTTGTTTTATAGTAACTACTAATCAACTTTCTTTACCTTTTACATAAATAATCAGTGATCCACTTATTTTTTACAGTAGAGCTCCAGAGATACAGAAAGATTATGAACTGGTTTATGATTTACGATTTTCATGGTTTTAGACTCCATATTAGCCTGAAAGTAAAATATTATTTCTATTTAAATTTCCAAATTATGTAAAGCTGTAAAGTTTATAATGTAAGCCACTTGATTTTAATTCCTCCTGAAAATATTTCATTTTATATCTCTTCAAGATAAATGAAGAAGGAAAAATTGAAGGGTGAGAAAATAGATCTAAGTGAGTAAAATGTAGCAAATGGCAAATTTCATGTATTCATCTTTTCGTGTTTTTATTATTGTCCCAAACTTTGTAACACACTGATTGATCATGACTATCATGCAGTTGCACAGACATCTTACTGTCTTCTAGAAGCACCCAGGAAAGCATGAGAAGGTCCTTCCGTTACATTGGAATTCTAAGTCGAAGCACCGTTTTGCCCTAGCCCACCTCGCTAGGGCCACCTTGAACCACTCACTCTTCAGTTTAGGCTCTCCTCTCCAGCCTCCCTGGAGTTTTTCACGCACATCTCAAAGGCCTCACATTTGTGCCTTCCCATCATTCTATCTTCTCATTAAAAAACAAAACAAAACAAAACAAAAAAAAACAACAACAACTCTGCCACCCTTCTTTTCTTAATTAACCACTGCCTGTCCTTTTAGGCTCAATACCAGTTATAGCTCCTCTGGGGAGCCTCCTTTGGTCCTTTTGTCCCCCAGGCTGTGTGAGATGTCACCATAGCAACCCCCCATGCTGGCTCCTACTATAACTGTTTACTGATTTGAGTCCTCAGGGATGCAGCAGGACCATGACCCTTGGCTCCATATCCACAGTGGCTGGCACCATCATGAAAACGCTCTTTAGTGTGGTTTGGATGACTGCATGCACACATATCTGTCCTGTTTTGGATGTTAATCTAGGTTTTATCTTTATTTATTAGGGAGGTGCGTGGACATACAATTCTTGCATTATGTAGTATGTCACTAAATCAACTAGCTTAATTTGTTTTTTTTTATTTAAAAAAATTTTTTTAACGTCTTATTTATTTTTGAGACAGAGAGAGACAGAGCATGAACGGGGGAGGGGCAGAGAGAGAGGGAGACACAGAATCTGAAGCAGGCTCCAGGCTCTGAGCCATCAGCCCAGAGCCCGACGCGGGGCTCGAACTCACAGACCGTGAGATCGTGACCTGAGCTGAAGTCGGGTGCTTAACCGACTGAGCCACCCAGGCGCCCCTCAACTAGCTTAATTTGTAATGAATAGTTTACAAAAATATAAAGATAGTACTTGTAGTAAGCAGCCCCCCTTTTAATTAGTGCAGATTTCAACTTTGAGAAATATATATATATATATATAATTGTTTATTATTATATATTATTACATATATATAGATAGATATCTATGGGTATATAGATATATATTTTTTAATTTTCAATTTGAGGATATCAGGATAGGCCAGTATTACTAACAGTCCTCTTATCCCTCAATTTTGGCAGCTTATTCCAGTAAAGATTTACATCTCGTTCTTGCAAATTCAGTGGTACACTCCTTTATTGAGTGACTCAGGGATTTAAGGTTTCTCCATTTTCTTCCAACATGTGACTTCCGAGGTAGTTGAAGCTATGACAGAGAGAGATGGGGAGGGAGGGGACATTGACTTCCGGTAATTTTTTTCTCAGGAGCTAAACGACTCAGGGTCCCTAGGCTGGAATTAGTTATTATTCTTAGCATCAACTTAATTATTAGGGCCAACTTAATCACAACAGAGGCTAGAAAAGGAAGCTTCCAGGGTATTTACACAGAACAGTGCACAGAAATTGACCAAACTATTGTGTACTTTGCTTTGCCTTTTATGTTCTTGTGGTTTTTTTGGGGGGGGGGCGCGATGAGACAGGTAGATGGGTGAGAGGTAGATGCCTCTAGGTGAATTCAAGTGGAAAATATTAATTCCATAGCTCTTTACTGAGTCCTTGTTATATCTTCTGTGTATTAATTCCTGAAGAAGATTCTATCCAAATACATTGTAATCTTTTTTAGCTTATGGTTCATGTTGAAAATCTGATAGAATTTCCAAAATACAGTGCATATGAGCACTAACCCTGAAATCTGGCAGGCAAATTCAGGGGTTTACAAAATCTCTGCAGCCCACCCATCATAGCCCTGTCAGTATTAAGAGTACCTGGCCTATGCTATATAGATAGGAAGTATTGGAGAAGATGAGACCTCAGCGAGGAATAAATTTTAGCCACCTCTGGGTGAACACTAGGGATCTTTTAAAATTAAACCTTCAGTCCCCAATTTGAGTGAAAGAAGTGATTTGGTTGCTACCTAGATGTAGAGTCATTTGATGAGAGAGATGTAAACAATAGACAAAATTGTTGATGAAAAGCATAATTGAGAGGCAGCTGCATGAGGGATGCACAATAGCTTTTATTCATAGTATCTTTGCCAGTCTGTACAGTAGGAAGCTTTAACGGTAAGTGAATTAAAGTTTTCATTGTTTGAATTGTTGCACCGCAGAAGAAGTCATTGCTTTGCTATGAAAGCATATACTTCAGGTATGTATTCAGTTGGAAGATCGTACAGATTAATGAAAAGACTATAAGATACCTCCATAAGTCATTTCTGTACTCAAGTTCCCTTTATTCTTTAAAATTATAAAGCATAGCTCTTAGATTGGAGTTTTATAGTCTTAATGACTTCACTCTAATTTTACATTTTTTACCATATGAAAAATAAATATCTGCCCAAAGCCCTTCATTGATGGAGTGAAACAGGGCATATTTTATACGTATAAAAGACGTTGTTACTAAGTTGACATGTAATTTAATCATGGTTTTAGAATTATTTCTCTTCAGAACTAATACTCGTGGTTTGTGCCTGTTTCACAGTTGAGGTCGTTGAGATTCAGAGTTTTTAAATGGCGATTGAGGTCGTTGAGATTCAGAGTTTTTAAATGGCGATTGAGGTCGTTGAGATTCAGAGTTTTTAAATGGCGACCCCCAAGCCTTTGCTTCTATAGGAATTTTTGCCCGTCATTTCAGCAGTTTTGTCACTAGGATTTAATTATTTCGTCAAATTCTCTGCTGCCACCAGACTTGGGACATGCTAAAAAGCATAACTTCTCTCTTACTTATCATTATTCCCCCCAGACCCTGGCACTTACTGGGGTACTCAGTATATGCTTGTTGAGTGGAGGAGTGAGCAGATAACTAACTGAAAGTATGTACATCAACAAAACAAAGAATGGCACCCTGGGCCAACTGTTGAGAGACCAGACAGCATCAGGGTTGGAGTGAGGACATCAGAGCCCAGCTTTCTTGGTTCACCTACCAGCTCCATCTCCTGCATCAAGGAACTTGACAATGACATTTCCTATTTTATAATGTTCATGTGAGCATTAAATGAGTCCATGCCTGTCCATCTTAATTGTGCTTTACAAATTTAAATTCAAGGCCCCAAAGATTATATAATTAGCGCATTAATATTTAAAATTTTTGATTAATATAAGAAATCGGAGTGAGTATAATTTGACATTGACTGAATAAGAGGAAGCAAAATATTTTTAAATGGTGGCTTATTACTATGCATTTGATAGTCCTGGAAATTCAGACTAAATTTACATTTTAGCTTTAGCATGAAATATTTAAGTGTGCATTATTCGAGATAGTATGAAGTTTTAAAACATTTAAACTTTATGAGATGATAGAATTAACCTTTTCTTCCAGATTTTATTTTCTTTCATTGTTAAATGAGCATTCAGTCAGAAAAGTAATTTATTAGTGATTATCACGGAGGTTGTGGTCCTGATAGGTGAGCTGTGTTATTAGATATAGGCCAAAATTTAGACTGTTATACTGAAAATGAGTATTCCCCTATTGTTCTATTAAAGACTGTGTAATTTCAAAACCAATTTAACATGAAAATTACCCCACTAGGGGTGCCTGGGTAGCTCAGTCAGTTAAGCCTCTGACTCTTGATTTCAGCTCAGGTTGTGATGGCATGGTTTGCAAGATTAAGCCCCGCCTGGGGCTCTGTGCTCACAGTCTGGAGCTTGCTTGGGATTCTCTCTCCCTCCCTCTCTGCCCCTCCCCACCCTCTCTCTCAAAATAAACAAACATTAAAAAAGAAAATTATCCACCAAATGTGACTTCTTTTCCAAGAATTCTTTAATCCCTTTCTGGTCGGGTCCAGTATTCACATACACTTCATTAAAGGCACAGAGGGGAGAAACCTCACAAGGCGTCATGTATTTTTGCCGTGTGTTGGCTTGAGCCATTCCCGAGCATGAGGAGTCACCATGGAGCTTGTCCCTTTAGCCTAACACTTGTCAAAGCGAATTGATCAACAGCAATGATAGGAGTAGCCATGATGGTTATGCAGCTCACCAAAGCTCAAAGAGCAGAGCCTGTCTGGGTCTCATTTGTTTTTCCCCCTAAGTATACACAGAACTGCTTTGGGGCCTCAATTTCATATCACGTTGTTTCTCATGGGAAGAAGCAAGAATTCCAGAATGGTATGAAGTGGAAAGGCTCTGCTTCCGTTTGTTAGGCACCTTGTAATCTGGTGCGGCAGAACGGCATGGGTTGATCACCATGAGGCAAGCGCCTGTTTTCACGGTTTGATGGAACCTTCTTTCTGAATCATTAAAACGTGTGCCAAGAAAGACAACAGTCTCCGAGAATTATGTTTTATTATGCACAGATACAATTTTTATAGTCTCATACTAAAACAGATATTCCAGCATACTTTTTATATATACATACTCCCTGAAGAATTTATTACTCTGCTCTTCTCTGAGGTCAGTTAGTGCCCTTCTTACTGTTGTGCTACTGCCACATTAAGCTGTTGTGCGTTAAGCCTGTTGCGCCTTTATAAAATATCTTGAGTGGTATATCTGCTCCTTAAAAGAAACAGCTGAGTCCTAGAATGTGCATCGAGGCAAGAAAATTTTAGTAACCCAAAGGTTTGCCAGACACCTTTAAAAGATGTCCTAGTTTTAGATATTCTACAGATACCTCTCCCCTTTTGTTCTGTAATTTTGAAGGATTAGAAGTTCAACTGATCATGGTATCTGGTCTAGGAGAAGTGGAGCCCTCCAGCAGGGCTACCTGGAAAAATGAAATTATTGTATGGAATAAAATAATGTTACTGTACTTTTCGGAACACTGGATTTATTATAGAAACGATTTTCTTTTTAGTTTTTAAAATTATAAAAATACAGTTATTTTTTCGTTTATCCCAAAGGAGGTGTGTGTGTGTGTGTCTGTGTGTGTGTGTGTGTGTGTGTTGTGTGTGTGTGTGTGCATATAAGTGTTTGTTCTTACAGTTCCCCAAATACATTTTAACACAAACTCATACATTTCCCCTTTGATATTACTATGCTTATAGTCCCAAATAGAAAGTCATGAGGTAGGGAGACAGCCAAGAAAAGAGAAGACCTGGTCTGGCCCCAAATTTACCACGTACTATTGATATGCTTTTGGCTTTTACTCTCCACGTTTTCTAAGCGGAGATAATACAGTCCTGAATTACAAAGTATGCCTTGTCTGTCTGTCCAGGCTGCTGGGAGAATGGGAATGTAGAGAGCCCAGGACAGTGCTTTGCCCACAGAGGCTCTCAGGAATGGTATCTGGGATTAGTTACATCATTTACTATCCTTACAAGCGACACCGGAAGGGGTCAGCAGACCTGGTTATGGTTAAGACCTTTGCTCCTGGGGAGCCATTTCACATCTCAAAGCTGGTTTCCTTACCTCTGAAATAGAGCACAGCATCTGCTTGGATGACTTCAAATGACTGTTGTGAGGGTTATAGAAAATAATAATGTGTTAGGTAAGCGTAAACAGTGGTAGTTTTCACACGCTCTGTCTGGTGCTAAGTTCCCACCCCTGAGAGGGAGTCTCAGAGGAGGAGGGGAGTCACCCTGCTCGCATGTGGGTGGAATGCTTAAAGACGACTTTTGTTTCAGTAATGTGATAATTAGGGTTCTGGGAGGCTGTGTGGTGCTCTATTTGCAGGGGGCGGGGTGTGGAACAGGAGAAAGGATATGTGGAAAACAGTGTCAGAGAAATTGAATCTCAGTGGTGTCTTTCTTTTAACCTTCTCATTCCTGCTTCTTTATGTTACTGTTCCCATAGGATCCTGATTATAGGCTGACATTTGAACGAGAGTGACATTACTGATCAGGGAAAGCTGAGCTTCATTTAGATAACAAAAAGTGATCAAAGCAATGAGATGCAAAGAGTTAGAAATAAGCTTGGCCCATGGCAGGACATGTAGGGATGGTGGCTGAGGAGCTAAGAGAGCTTCTGTTGAAATTAGAAATATGGAGATGCAGGGAGGGTCCATGAAAACACCTGAGAAGTTAAAAATAAGAAGTTGTCCATGTTCAATTAGCTTTCTTCTTAAAGAGGTGTGTTTGTATGTGTGTAAATTAAGGAAGGAGAATTTTGGTAGGCTGGACTTAAAAAAAAGGATTTGTTAGCTTAGAATATTCAACTTCATCTGCCACATCAGTGAGGATGGCTTCTGGCATCCTGTGAAAAGTTAAAATGTGCCTCAAGGAAGAATTATAAAACTCTAAAAAAGATTGTAATTCAAGGAGCTTCAGAGTCCTGTACAAGTTTATACTGTGATGAGGGTTGGATGTTGTACGGAAGTGATGAATCACTGAATTCTACTGAAACTAATATACATTAACTAACTAGAATTTAAATAAAAACCTAGGGGCGCCTGGGTGGCGCAGTCGGTTAAGCGTCCGACTTCAGCCAGGTCACGATCTCGCGGTCCGTGGGTTCGAGCCCCGCGTCAGGCTCTGGGCTGATGGCTCAGAACCTGGAGCCTGTTTCTGATTCTGTGTCTCCCTCTCTCTCTGCCCCTCCCCCGTTCATGCTCTGTCTCTCTCTGTCCCAAAAATAAATAAACGTTGAAAAAAAAAATAAAATAAAAACCTAAAAAATCGTATACAAGTTTATTCACTACTTATAAATATGTCCTTGTCTCTGATTACCAATATGTTTGATTAAAGATACTTGTCATTTATTCACATTTAAACATGTGTTGATGAAGATTGTAAGCATAATGTTGAGAATTGTATGCCTGACGTAAAGTGGGGGGAGAGACAAATGATTGAGGAGAAAAGTAGAGTGGAAAATTACCTTTTGGGATTTAAGTGACTCATTAGAATAAAGGATAGAAAAGACCTTAAAAGCTATTTGAAAAAAAATATGTGTCTCATTCACTTTTAAATATCCATGTTCTGTTAGTTTCCTTCTTAGTAAATAGGTGTCTTTCCTTTGCTCTTAGGGATGAAGAGAATGAACTGAGATATCCAAGTGATGGCATTTTTGTTCTTTCATTTTTCCTTTTATTGGCACTGATAGACCATATTTTACTGTTTTTCCTGACTATGGATTGCCTAAGACTGAACTCGTTTAGCTGTCCTTTCCGTCAAAAGAATTGAGCGATCCACACTGGTTAGTCTCCAAATTATAAAAGGTATCATCTGCTTTAAAAAAAATTTTTTTTATGTTTATTCATTTTTGAAAAACAGAGAGACAGAGCACAAGCAGGGTTGGGCAGAGAGGGAGACACAGAATCTGAAGCAGGCTCCAGGCTCTGAGCTGTCAACACATAGCCCAACGTGGGGCTCGAACTCACGAACTGTGAGATCATGACCTGAGCTGAAGTCGGACGCTCACCCGAGCGAGCCACTCTGGCATCCCGGTATCATCTGGCTTTTTAAACGAACACATACATATGGTATAGAAAGAGATCAGTCGCTCAAAAGAGGGAAAACACTTTGAATCTCAAAAATTAACAATTGGTACTTACGAACAAAGCTGGGTTATTCTCCTGGAGATCACAGTCTTCTATCCCAAGAATAACACAGTTTAAATTTGTCTACCCGTTTTGTCATTTGGCTTCAACTACATGTATCGGTGAGAAATGGTTTTTGCTTCCTTCTTGGTTGACATTAGCAGGACCTATATTTTTTGATCTAGACACTTGAGCAGGACAAATGACAATGCAAACTTCAAACCGTCTGATTTACAAGAGGGACCCAAACTGATTGGCTTACTAACAGGTTGCTGAGTATTTTTAGTTAACTATCATTTATCATGTAGTTGGTCTCTAACTGTCTACATGGGATGGATCTAGTGGTATGGTGGTAACTGTTTAACAAGCTGCTCTTGAAGGAGAAAGAAAGAACCATCTTGGTCTGTCATGTTTGCTGATTTTTGTAGTATCATGACTAATTTCAAGCTATCAATATGAGGTCACTGAAAGTGGGGTTGAGAGGAGATTCCCATAATCAGCTCATGCCCTAGCTCTAGCCCTCCCTGAAGGGGTCAGCATTTCCAAATCCCTAAATTTCCATTCTAGGGTTTGAGAGAGGCATGGAGTACAAGATAAACAATGCTTCTAGAGACCTCTACCAGATGGTGAAAATGAGTGCTCTCTGTGAGCAGAGCTCTGTGCTCCAGGTCCCTTCTGAGATCCAAAGAGCAAATTCTTTAGTGATTCATGGCAAATTAAAAAAGCCAGAAGAAGGTTCAGACATTAAGTAAAATACCCTTGTTGTACAGTACCTACCTTTGCATCACTTGCAGTCAGACTGGACTCATGTTGTAAAACTCAAGACAGAGTAGTACCCACAGCATATTCCCAAGAGAGAGTTAGAAAATTATAATCTTATTGCCTCTTGAAAACGTTGGCCTTTTCCCTCTTTGTTCAACTTCTCCCAGGATACCTGCTTGTCAAGTTTTCAGTAGCTTCTTTTGGCTTTGTCATGGCAACCAAGTATCTTGGCCCAGGGCCCTAATGATTTCCAAATGTTTAATTATCTCTAGTTTCTGATATGCTTCTCCTGTCATTTTTTAAAGTATCTTCACCCTGACACTTCTCGAATAGATCCTTGGCGTGTGCTTATAGTCAGATTAGTATTCTACTGCTTCTCCCCTCCTCCAATTGATTTTTCATATTTGTTTGAAGCAAAGACAGCCCCCGTATTATACTGTCACCTAATAAAACTCTAAGCCCCACGCCCATATCCCAAACCCTGTTGGTTAAGGTTAGTGGTACCTAAAAATTGTACATCCATTCAGTAATCATCTGTAGTAATATTAACTCACAGTCAGTTTTTTTAATTGATAGAGCACAATGATAAAACACTTCATCCCTGCTTTTGCCATTTAAATCATTCACTCATCCCCGAATCTCCTTCCCTTCTCCTTTTCCTTACCCCTCTCCTTCAAGATTCATCTCAGGAATCACCCTTGCTATGACATCTTCCCAAATTGGCCTCCTCTGCTCCCAGACCTGAGTAGGGAGTCCTCTCATTCTTCTTCTCGGGGATCCCATGCCACTCTGTTGACCCTTCTGTAAGTACCTCTGCATTTATTACAACTGATAGGGTATTTTCCTCCCCAAATTTTATTCTGGAAACTCTCAAACACAGCAAAATTGCAACACTGGTATTATAAACATGCATATACCATTCAAGTGGATTTGCCAAGTATATTTATGTGTTAATGTACATTTTTTTTTCCTGAATCCAGAGGGAAATAAGTTGCACGTATCCACTCCTTTTGCTAGTCAGCCCTGACTGAGATGCTTCTGTCCTTGGATTAATTATACTCAATAACTTTTTAAGGATTTATTTCTTGATTTGTTCATTCCTCACATATTTATTAAATAGCCACTATGTAACAGACACTGAGGCTGAACCTTGAAGGCTTCGGGGAGTAGATAGCTTGACTACAGAATATGTATGTAATTGAGGATGGTTAGATCATAAGGAGAGGATAAAATGTTACCACTGTAAAGGGAGAAAATAACCCACATACCCAGACCTATGAAAGTACCATCATTCGTCGATTTATGGTTCGGTCATTCAGTCACCAACGTTTAGAATCTGTTCGATACCAGGTACTTCCAGCGGCTCTGAGACTTCACAGTTGAGGCTTCTTAGCTTTAAAGATTCAGTCTCACGTACGAGACACAGAAGGTCATCAGAGCACGTATTGGAATATGTTCGTTGATGGAGGTCCCCAGGATACTATGGAAACAGAGGAGAGAGAAGGCAGGGCAGGCCTCCTGAGTAGTTCCAGTGATACTTGGGTAGCAAGCCCAAGGATGACAGCGTAAACCAGGCAGACAAAAAGAGATAAAAGCACATTTGAGATGAAGCGTTAGTACCTTTCAAGTTAAGCGTTGCAAAAGTATGGAATGGCCGAGGAACTGCTAGCAGTTTCGTGTGACTGGAATGGCATTTGTTAGGGGGCAGTTATGAAAAAAAGGGAAGGCACAGGGCTGGAAGCTAAGGCCCACATTATGAGGGACTTTGTGAGTTCAACTGAAGAGTTGAATGTTTACCTAAAAGCTATGGGAAACCATTGAATTGTTCAGGTGGGGTAGTGATAGCTACCAGATTTGTGTTTTAGTAAGCCCGGCCTGAAAACAATAGGGAAATGGATAGATATTTGTATTTTTAACTTGGGGAAGCCAAATATTGCTGTAACAGAAGAATTAACTCAAAGAATAAAAGTGATCTAATGGCAGGGTTGGCGAATTATCATGCATTTGATACATTAACCAAATTACTGATACCTCCACCAATGCCTCTTACCCAAGAACCGACTTTATTTTCATTCAGACATTTTCTCCTAAGATAACTGACAAGTAAAATGTTAGAATGTAGCTCACAATAAGGAGTTAGTAGGCTCTGCAGCTAATACTGCTCCCAAGAAGAAGTGAGAGAGAGACAGAGAAGCAGAAGGAGAAAGAGAGGAGGGGTTGCTCTAATTAGACACCTGGCTTTGCAGTGTACTGGATGTGATTTAAAGCATTTTATTTCTTGCTGCAAAACTCTTTCTGTTGAGTAAATGAGTAGGAATTAATCAATGAAAACATGACAGTGGTTTTGGAGATTTTATCATTGATGTAATGTTTTTGTTTATTGGGCCAATTAAGCCTGATTGACTTGCAGATTGCAACAGCTCTAACAAAGCACCCACTGCCCACATTTCAATTCTCTGTTCCCAGTGCAGTGAGATCCACTGGCAGGGTTGTGTCAGAGATGGCAATGAGAGGGGTCACTGATGCAGATGTGTAAAGTCTGTGATGTGGATTCACAAAACTTTCTTAGCCATATTACTGTAAAATATCACCTTGTGTTTGTCTTCCACTCCTACAGATAGCATAGTTCTTACTTTAAGGTTAATGCCACAAAAGCATATGTCCGTTTCTGAAGGGCATGCTATTAAATTGACTTTGATGTGGACTAGGGTTGCTCAGCCTCAGCACTATTGACATTTTGGACCTCATAGTTCTTTGTTGTTGGGGGCTGTCCTGTATAGTATAGGACGCTCAGCAGCATCCCTGACCTCTACCCACTAGATGCCAGGAGCACTTTTTTGCTCAGCCTTTAGTTCTTACAACCAAACTTGTCTCCAGATGTTGTCAAATGTCCCCTGGTGAGCAAAATTACCCCTTCCTCAGAACTATGGGTTAGACTTTTACGGGTTAAAATAAAACAAAAATAGTAGTTCAGTTAACCTTTCCATGAGCTAATTGCATGTATTCATTCCTCAAAAAAAAAAAAATCTATGTATTTATATAGTATAGAAAAATGTAGATAATGTTTTTGGTACTTTGCTGAATGCTCGGATTTACAAACTATTTTACAGAAGGAACAGGTATGAAATACCTGTGGAATTGTCTAAATATTTGTGAAGTTTCCATATTTTTGGTGGAAAGGAAACTGCATCACAGAAATGTATATCGAATAAAGTAGGTAAAGTTCCATGAAAAATTCCAATTTTTGCATATTAATAGCAGAATTAGGACTAACTTTGTAGGAACATGATAAAAGATAGTCCTTTTCAGCCATGTTTCTAATAGTGGAACTATGCATTTGATTTAGAATTTCATTTGCATCTAAAAATTTAATGTCTTTTTTACTTCTGAGATGTTATTACTAGCATCTGAAGATAGCATTGAGAGCTACAGATTTAAATAGTAACTGTAATTTATACATACTTTCCACACCAAAGAGCCCAATCTTTACTCAAAAATGTTAACAACTCAATTGTTAATTTTATAGATTGAGGCACAAGATACCAGGATAAAGGGTATTGCAGTAAGGATTTGGTTGGGATATAATAGTATCATTAAGTTAAATAGAAGTATTAGAACTCTTCCAGCTAAATTCATAGATCAATAAGTTTCAAAGAGGAGTAGGATAACGGTGGTAGATAAAGGAATAAGCCCAATGAAATTAATTTCTGTCTTAGCCCAGTATTAAACTAGCATTTTTTTTTCAATAAGCTTTTACCAAACATTGACTATATGTCAGACATTGTGGTGACTGGCCATGTGCTTACACTTACGTGATTTTATTCTTTCTGTAAACAGCCCACTGAGGCAGGTATTGATAGTTCAGCTTTCCAGAACACTAAACGTTACATGCTTAAGTACATGTCATGTAATTGGTTAATCTCAGCACCAGAGATTGGGCCTAAATGTTACCATCCTTTCTTCACTGTATCTATTCACCAAGCACCTACAAGGTAGCGGGTAGTTTGCAATGCAGAACACATACGTCAAGTCTTGCCCTTTTGTGGATAATAGTCCTCAGCAGATCACTCTCACACTTCATTCTTTTTCATGCCTTTTTTCTCCCATAATCGAGAATGAGATCCATCATTCACGCAGCTGATAGCCCCAGGGAACATAACCTGTGTTGATACAGTAGCCATGTTCCATCAAAATCTTTCTGTAAAGAGAATATCTGTCAGGTGAATTTTTTGCTCCCACAGTACATTATAAATTCAAGATGCCCCTATTCTTCACACAGAACTTCTGGAATAGAGTTGCTTCTTTCTCTGATTTGATCAAAGTTATGTAATTGATAGAGACAATAATACCATCTTTGTTTAGTAGTGCCTGCATCTTTTATATTTAAAATTCCTTAAGACAAGAGACATCTGTGTACAATGTAACTATAGTGTGACTTACAATAACTTTGTGTTTCTGTTATCTCAGCAAGAGATCACTTGCCGGGGGACAATGCGTTCTTTGTGATTTCTAGTAAAACACTGTTTTTACATGTCCAGCATATGTACAGCATGGCGGAGGTCAGGAAGGATAAATTCATTACATGCCAGCCATCCCTCCAGAAATCCACCTCGCGTCAGTTGATGTGGAAGCTGAAACCCGTCTGACATCCCAGATGATGTAGTAATCAGATAAGTCCCCTGAACTGTAAAACGGAAGCTTTAACTGCACTATATATTTATGGCCTAAATTGACCACTTAGCGACCAGATTTAATTTGAAAGTAAAAATCTAAATATCTTAAACATTTTATTTGGAACATATTTATAACTTCAGACTCTTTTCCAAACCCAATCCTGCCAACATGATTTAGCTTCTCATAAAATATTTTAAAGTATTCAGGTTTTGACGGAAACCTCCAACCTGGAAAAAAAAAAAAAAAAGTCAGGCCTCGTGAGAGATTGCAGACGAGTAGACAGTAGATCTGTTATTACAAAGGTGCAGATGAATCCAATTTGTTATTTTTTTGACTTGTCCTGCCTTTGACTAGGTGTAACCACTTTTGAGGTTTAAAGAAAGGTCCAGGACAGGCCATGTTAGGACCTTGGTTACAAATGTACTAGAAGCTCCACGGGAATGGACTGCTTTGCCTGAATGCTGCAGTCTCTTCTGTCACACTGAGGTTAGCCTTTTATAGCTGGTGATTCTTTTGGGAAGTTCTTCAGAGGATAGCAGTCACTTACTGTATGCACTGCCACACATAGGATGGTGGCAGGCGGCTTAGGTAGCCAGCACTTAAGTATGTTAGAAATTTGAAATACCTGGGTGTCGTATCACCAGTGATCTTAAAACCTACCAAATATGTATTGAAATAAATTTTCCAAAGAGTAATCCCAAAAGTGTGTTGTTTAGCAGGGTGTAAATTTTGAAATCGAAATGTGTATGTGGCCTAAATAATTTTCTGTTACTTTTTATAGTTCTGAAGTCTCTTTTGTTACTTGATTAGCTAAGCGAAAGTAGCACATGACTTAACTCTTCAGGTCCCAGCAAACAAAGAGATAAAATGGTTGAAAGTTCGCGGTTCCCACCTTGCTTCACTAGGAGCCAAGATAGCTCGCACATTAATATTGTCATCTTTTGTTCTCTGTGTGAAGTCATAAAGCCTTTTCCAAATTTTGAGATCTCAAATTGGATGGATGTAACTGAACCTTTCAGCTAAGTTTATCTTCCCTAATATGGAGATTGCCAAAAAGATGTATTAGAGTTTATGTTGGCGATGTTAGGTAGTTAATTTTTTTTCTTTTAAATACAGCTTCTGAAAATAAAATTAAGAAGCTTTTGCTTAATTTTACTTTGTCTTAATAGCAGTTTCTTAACAATTGATATAGCCTTGAGTTTGGTGTAACAGGGCAACAGGACTAAATTATTTTAATTATGCAATTCTGTTAAACACCTTTTACAAGGCTGAAAGTCTATGTGTTTTATTTTTCCCCCTGAAAGTTCCAAGATAGTTTAAAGGGACTTTCTCTCTTCAGAGATATTCTGTCAGCTTAAGAGATACCTCTCTTATATATACAAATACACGTATAAATCTTTGTGTATGTGTGTATATATATATAGTAGTGTGTAGGGAGAGGGAAGATAAATTTTTAGACTCGAAGATATAAAGGAATCTTTCAAAAGCTCAAACAAGGCAGCCTGTGTCAAGACTGACATGTAGAGGAATGCTAAGTTTGCTATAACCTAGGAGGACAGCAAGAATGACCTTCCATGAGCCTTCATTCTTGATCTACAAAATTAGGTGGTTGGCCAAACACTGTTTCTAAATTCTCTTCCATCTCGGGCGCCTGGGTAGCTCAGAAGGTTAAGCGTTGGTTCTTGGTTTCAGCTCAGGTCATGATCTCACAGTTTGTGAGTTCGAGCCCAGCTTCGGGTTCTGCACTGACAGTTGTGGAGCCTGCTTGGGATTCTCCCTCTCTCTCTGCCCTCCCCTGCTCATGCTCGCTCGCTCTCTCTCTCTCTCTCAAAATAAATAAATACAAACTTTTAAAACACTTTAAAAAACAAATAAATTCTCTTTCAACTCTTAAGATTCCATAATTTATTAACTGCCAAATTAAAATTGGGGAGGGTGGGGGGAAGAAACCAGTAGTCTCAGTGATCACAGTGGAGCTAAAAGGCTGTTAACTGGGTCTGTAATCCTAGCCGGAGGGTTTGTTGTTGTTTGAATACTGAGTAACAACTTTCCAAACTTGAATTTCATTACCATCAGAAGTGTCTTATTCTGGTCTGAAAGACCAATATATCTCTGATTTCAAGATGTAATTTTCAGGGAAAGTACAAATCTTTATCACATGTAATTTTTACCAGTTGATTTTTATAGCACTTAATTTTATTCCATTTCAATCCATTTTTCTTTTTATTTTGCTGTGTGAGTCATCTCGCTGAACTTTACAGAGTATAATGTAATATCCTCAGCACCTAATAAGCTGGCAGATACATTTCCATTTGAATGTAGATGCTATGGAAAATGTAACTGAATTAGGCTATAATGCCTCACTTACTTTTAAGTGGTCCATGTTGGAAGATTAATGAAAGAATTGTAACAGTTTATTGTTATATTTTAGACATGCGGCAGTCTGATGCTTTGGGAGGGTAGTCTATGACAAGTTGCAGGGCTGAAATTTAAATATGTAGGCATAATGAAAAGACAAACATTGGAGCCAACTAGGAAAGTGAGCAAACAATTGAATGTCGTTGTCATTCTTTGTTGTTTTACTATTCATTATGAAAATGAGGGACATCAAAATAATTGCTTACTAATGTCAGTTTAGATGGTGAATTAACACAGATCTTCTTAAGGTACCATCTCATTTGCCCTTAATTAACAGTCAAGAAATACTTCGCAGAATGTTAGACATTAAGAGTTGGATGTAGCAAAGATAGCCTGAGTAATAGTGTCCCTAATTTTATAATGAGATTGAGAATGTATTATGTATTTATTTAAATTAATTAAAGCCTTTATTCTCAGGGAAAAAAAAAACATTAGACATAATTTATATTTGACTCTCAATTGGTTTGGCTAATTTAGGGAAAGTAGTGACTTAATGCGAAACTCCATGTTTATAGGTTTCTAAGTTTTTTAAACGAGGATTTTCAAACAAGTGGAGAGAATGCCATAATGTACCATGATCCAGTGTTGAAAGTTTTTGGTATTTGTTAATCTAGTTGCTTCTATCATCCCAATTGTTGGGGTGTGGGGCACTGTAGGGTCAAGTATTTTAAAGCAAATCCTAAATGGCATATCTCCTATAAATTCTTTAATATGTCTCTTCTACATATAAAGAATTTTTTTTAATAAGGATCTCCTTTATCTTTTCTTCTTTAGAAACATTTAAGTTGAAAGATAACTATGAATTAGGAGAAAAGAGTAGCCCAACTATAGAAGGAGCACTTATAAAAGTCACCTCTTATTACAAACCATGTTCTTTCCTTTATTGTTTGAAAATTCTCCGATTTTTAAAAGCCTACCGAAGACATGGTTAGTTTTGTTGTTAGCTTTTTTTTGTTTGTTTGTTTTTGTTTTTGCAAGCAGAGGGGGTTGAATATCCCTCTTCATTTTTTGCATAGCGGGCACATGCAATGACCCGATGAAATGAGATGCTCGGGGCATCTTCGCTGGGAAAACATCTGTACTGCTTTCTGTAATCGGTGTCAGCCACCAGTGTCTCCCAGCAGCACTGCCAGTGGTCACTTCCCAGCTCTATTATAAATCATTAAGTAGCCCCACTACAGTGGCTTAAACCCATAGAGCTGACAGATCGGCCCTGGCATTTCCCTGACACACCGTGACCATTCAAGCAAGGGTGTCAACTGGGCGTCGAAGGAAGCCAACTGAAAATGGGCAGGATGTGATTGCCAGGAAAGTGAAATTGATGTATTACTTGTGGAATAATCTAAATAAAATTTGCCAAGCAAGAATGAAGTGTTCAGTGTATATCTGAACATGGAAAGATAATTGAAAAAACAGAGGAGGACTTTAGGGATGCTGGAATTGTTAACAAGTCAGATTGCCACCCCGTCGTCTCCTGCCTCCAGCCCACAGATCCTCTGCACTCTCATAGGTCAGAAAAGGACTTGTCATTATTTTTCCCATGGACAAGGAAAAACTGACTTCATCGTGTGTTGCTTCTTGAAATATGTCTGTTATTCTTATATCTTATATGGCAAAGAAGATATCTTTGAAACATGTACATTACAAGGAGTTAAGACTATTAGCTCCTTTTGAGAATAGTTATATATTGCAGTGAATAAAGATGGGTTTGCCCAAGAGGACTTTTTTTTTTTTTTTTTTCCTCCTGCAAATAAAGCCTCGGTGCTAAAAGGCTCCTCTTGGCAAACTGTTTATAGCTCTTTTCACAATGAAGTGTAGAGAATTGAAGATTAATTCCATTGAAATCATAAATGCATTGCAGTCTGTAGATTATCAGTTAGTCAAGATAAACACCACTGATTACTGTTGAATTATGCATACAAATATTTACAACATTTTGGGTAATGAATTCATAAAAATAAATAATAATTACAATAATAGACACCTTGTACTTAAGTTCCCATATATTTCTCAAATCCTTAGAGGAATTTCCAACTAGTTAATGCTATTATATAATTTAACAAGGGTTAAGAAGTATTTTGCAATGCAATGGTAGCCACATTTATTTCGCTTTAGACTAAAAATCCAAGTTTAGATATTAACCCTTTGTTTCCTGGAGAAATTTCTCCATATTTTTATATTCTTGCTATAGGACACATCAATATATTCATAAATTAATAGTAAAAAATTTTTAAGTTTATTGTTTTTGAGAGAGAGAGAGAGGGAGAGAGGGAGGGGCAGAGAGAGAGGGAGACACAGAATTCAACGCAGGCTCCAGGCTCCGAGCTGTCAGCACAGAGCCCAATGCGAGGCTCGAACTCACAACTGCGAGATCATGACCTGAGCTGAAGTCAGACACTTTACCGACTGAACCATCCAGGAGGCCCCATAAATTAATAGTTTTAAGTGTAATTTGGAATTACAGTTTACAAAAGAAGGGGTTTTTTAAATTTATTTCAGCAACACTGTTTAAATTCATGACTGAAAATGTAAAAGTAAAAATGTAGGCCCTTTTTTAAGACTGTATACAGATATTTGACTCAAATGTTCTCACATATTGTCTTGAAAGGATATTGTCTTGAAAGGATATAAACTGAACTGTACCTAAATTGTTTATATCAGCTGTTTCAATCTTTTGTTTAATACCCCAATACAGCTCTGTCTTCCTAGTTGGGATCTCTTAAATTAGAGATTCTCTGAGAGTGCCATTGTTATTTGTGGTTTATACCTGAAATATGAAGCTGTTTTAGAAGCAGAAAGAAATGTTTATGGCGGATACGACTTGCTGACTAATAGTTGTTGGAAACTTTCCATTTGTCAAATTGTTATGCAGATGATCGTATATTAGATCTAGCTGAGAGGAGTGTCAAAGCCCAAGGAATCTAAAGTAACATTTTATTGGGAAACGGTGTGTTTTTATGAACAAGAGCTTGTTGTGAAAAAGGCAGAAGCATTACACCTTTTGTCCCAGCTCCATCTCTTAGCAGAGGATCTGAGGGGTACGGTCTGAGGGGTGTAGTGTGAGGGGTGCGGTCTGAGAGGTACGGTCTGAGGGGTATGATCCGAGGGGTATGGTCTGAGGGGTGCAGTCTGAGGGGTATGGTCTGAGGAGTGCAGTGTGAGAGGTGTGGTCCGAGGGGTATGGTCTGAGGGGTACAGTCTGAGGGGTATGGTCTTAGGAGTACAATCTGAGGGATACAGTCTGAGAGGTGCAGTGTGAGGGGTGCAGTCTGAGGGGTACGGTCTGAGGAGTATGATCTGAGGGGTACGGTCTGAGGGGTGTAGTGTGAGGGGTGCGGTCTGAGAGGTACGATCTGAGGGCTACGGTCTGAGGGGTACGACCTGAGGATATGGCACACTCTGCCTCCCAGGGAAACTGCTACTCCACCTCAGGGTCTGCGTTCAGTTCCCCATCTTCTCCCGGTTGTGTTTCTCTTTTCCTCACTACCTCTTTTTTTACTGGTCTTCCCTTTTCCTCTCTTTGCCTAGACTCAGCATGTGATACGGAGTAGAGGTTGTGGTTGGTGTTTCACATGCTGACTTCCCGTTGCTTTAATACAAACCCCCAAACTCATGGCAGTGAGGAAAACAGTGCTCACAGTGAGGCTGTTCCAAGTAGTTGGAAGATATTCATTGTAAGAAGCCATTAATAATGGTGATAGTCATTCCTGTCTTCAGAAGTGTCTTCCTTTTTGATAAGATGGCATTTACTATTTTTAATAGAATTATGCTGGTATGAGGCTCTGTTAGATTGGCCGAGTCTTTGTTTGTATGTGGGTTCTTTCAGTCTGGTTGGTTTGTACCTACTTGCTGTTCCTCTGCTAGACCATCACCTGTGCATAGTTTAGAAGAGACACTGTAGCTTGGGATGATAGAGGGGTTATCGAGCCCAAGTTGAGAAGTTCAAACCCTGACTCCTCCCCTTGTCAGCCATATGACTGTGTTTCCGTTTCATCAGCCTGTCTTTGAGGGTGATAACAGTACCTACCAAATAGGATTGTAAAGGCTTAAATGAGTGAACATGTATGCAGCCCGTAAAACATTGCTCAGCGCACATTATATAACCATAAATGTTAGTTGTCATGCGCCCAAAGACAAATGATTGATAGAATTAAAACCTACGCTTAGGACGCACGGGTGGCCCAGTTAAGTGTCCAACTCTCGATTTTGGCTCAAGTCCTGATCTTACGGTGTGTGGGTTTGAGCCCTGCATTGGGCTCTGGGCTGAGCAGAGCAAAGCCTGCTTGGCATTCTCTCTCTCCCTCTCCTTGCCCCTCCTACCCACTCCCCTCAATAAATAAACTTTAAAAACAAACAAAAAACCTATGGTGCTGTGACACCCCAAATATTTGGATTTCACATTCATGATTCAGAATCTTTGGCAGTTACTTGTTTAGAAATCTTTAACATTGAGTAAACTATCTTCTATAGTACCCTACATTTCTTTTATAATCAAAATTGTCACAAATTTTAAGAGAACTATACATTAGTTAATTTATTGTTCAATAAAATGCACAGTTGTTAAGTGCAGGGGCACAAGAACAGAGTATTAAGAATATTTCATCTGTTCTTGCTTTTTAAATGAGGTGGTAGTGGACATGTTCCTATATTTATTTACTATCATAAATAAAATTATATTATATATTATAAATAATATGTTTTATAGTATATTATGTATTATAAAATATTTTATTGTACTTTAGTTGAGCTAAGCTCATATTTTATTACTATGACATAGACATAAGATATATACTAGGTATAAAATAAACATGTTTTCAATGCTGTAGCGTCTCTGAATTTGTTTAAATGTATTCCCACCTGATATTTAGATAATAACGAGAGTTTTTTTGGAAAAGTGTTGTTAAATGTGCTTATGAAAGATTTCCTCTTTAAGGATGTTCAAAGCTTTTTATAATTCTGATAATACCAAGAAATCAGACCTTATACTATGTTACATCATTATTAGGAGTTTTAAAACTCCTTGTAGTAGACTGACTACTGTATCAACTATATTTTGGTTTATCATGTGATTATTCGTCATGTGTAACATATACCGAACATCTTTTTTTTTTTTTTTTTTTCAACGTTTATTTATTTTTGGGACAGAGAGAGACAGAGCATGAACGGGGGAGGGGCAGAGAGAGAGGGAGACACAGAATTGGAAACAGGCTCCAGGCTCCGAGCCATCAGCCCAGAGCCCGACGCGGGGCTCGAACTCACGGACCGCGAGATCGTGACCTGGCTGAAGTCGGACGCTTAACCGACTGCGCCACCCAGGCGCCCCTATACCGAACATCTTAATGTGGGTTGAAAACAATGATAGTTAAATGTAAAGACTTGTGTAAGTGGGTACTGCTGACATTTCTGATAATTAACTTTGAGGGTTACTTTTTGATCGAAGACACTAGGAAATGTGCAGAATATACACCGAAGCAGGAATTCCTATACATGTAGGATATGGTTATTTCTGAAATATTTTATCAGAATGTGTCATCTTGGCCAACTAGCGATCATTAATATCGAGTAATTACATCATTTTCCCTTCCCAAACCAACCACCTGTGGATGCATCGTGGCTTTTCTTAGAAACTTAAGTATTTAATCATTTCACCTTTTCCTTCAAACTATTGTTTTGATTGTACTTTATATTTTTTTGGCAAGATGCCTTTTCCTTTCCTGGGCCCATTCCAAATTGCTCAGAGTTGTCTTCATTAAATTTACCGGAACAGATTTTTCTAAATGACATTTTAATAATTGCTGCAAATAAGTGACAGAGAACCAGGAGGTTGTAATAAGGTTGTTAGGGCTTTTGTTTATTTATTTATTTTTGTTTTTTTTTTTTATTGTTTTGAGTTTTTAAAATTTGTTTTATTTTGGCCTTTTGTTGTTGTTAATTGTTTTGGTCAAAGATTCAGACGAAGATGGCTAAGTCTCTTGCCTCTGCTCCATTTGAATTGGTAAAGGTCCCTAATTTCCTTGAGATAGACTGAAGCTAATGACATAGGATGCTTACGTTATAAGGGAATTAAAGACCTTCTAAGTAGGTGTCATTTCTAAAAGGAAACAGAGCGTAAAAACCACAGACTGGTTTTTATTCCCAGACAGGGTGAGTTAATATTAATTCTAAACAACAATGAACTCGTCTTAAAGATTTCTAGGTATGAAGATTTTTATACTATTGGTCAGTGGCACATATGTTGTATAACTTTGAGATGAAGAGATTCCTTCACTATCCATCGCTTACTATGTTCTCTGTGTTTGAGAAGATTCCTTTTGTTACACACTTGAAGTTTAAAAGATGTGTCATAAAGTATAAAAATAGGAAGTGCCCACAAAATCAGTTGTAGAACATATTGGTCCTTGAATACCTAAAATACAGTGCCTGAAATGATCAGAGGAAGAAAGAAAGTAGGATAATTTGAGAATTTGACACTCTCCTTATCTTCCAGATTGCTCAAATTGGACTTTTTCCTTGCATCTAAATTCAAAGTTTATCTTGAGGTCTAAGTGACACTGAGCCAGACAGAACAAATGAGGGAAAGAAGATAAGGGGAATGAACAGGAAAACAAGAGTGTGGATGGGGGACCTTTCAGATTATTAATTGATTACTAGGTGTAAGCCTCTAAAGAGGTTTTGAAAGAGGTTTTATAGCTTTGTCTCATCATCCTTGCCCCAAAGGCTTGGCTAAATGTATGCAGCATAAGCACTGTTTCTAATACCTTACTAATATTATATTAAGCCCTTCTTCATATGGGAGTTACTACATTTTCATATGCTGTATTTTCGTATGGCTTTTACACATTTTCCTCTCTTGAGGTTGTTTTTTTTTTTTAAGTCATTTATGAGTGTTTATGCCCTTCAGATGTGTATGTATTACCCTGCTCATTTGCTCCCAGCATTGAGGTACCACTGTTTTTCCCTTTGAACATTGATATGTTTTTGTTTGGCATTACACAGGAAGATTCTTTGAATAGTCGAATATTCAGAAACCAATTTCAAGTTTTTAAAAATATAGAGAGACATATAGATAGATGTAGATATTATAGCAAGTTCTGATGCCATAGCACTTGAGAAGTACACAGTAAATAAAACAGGGGTAGAGGTGAGATAGACGAAAGTGGCTTTGTATCAGAAAATGTTTCCCTGCTTTTAGACATATCCAAATGGCAGAAATCATACATCTTTTCCCAAACTAAGATTTCATAATAGATGTTTTCATCATAACAGGTTTTACAGCTCTAAACTCTGCCCACATTCAAAATTATTTTTTTGTTGTTTATTTATTTTTGAGAGAGACAGAGTGCAAGCAGGGCAGGGACAGAGAGAGAGAGACACACACACAGAATCCGAAACAGGCTCCAGGCCCCGAGCTGTCAGCACAGAGCCTGACGCGGGGCTCGAACTCACAAACTGCAAGATCATTATCTAAGCCAAAGTTGGACGCTTAACCCACTGAGCCACCCAGGCACCCCCAAAATCATTTGTTACAAAGCCTGGACTGAAAGATGAACACATCTAGATTTGTGGAAATGTATACAAATAGGGGTATATGGGAAGGTTGCAGAAGTTTATAGGATTCCTTGTTCAACTACAGTGACATATTTTAGGCAGGGTGTAGAAAAATCCCAGGTCATGTTGAATTAGTATGTATCCTTACTTGCCAGAAAATAAAAATAAAAAACCCTGCCTGTACATGCACACTATTGCTTTAAGAAAAATTCCTGCTGATAGTTGGGATTTTAAAATTTTGATACTATGTAAAACTATGGATACATTTTGATTGGTTACTTATTGGAATTTTATAGCAGAAGAGGGGAAGACATGATGGGCTATTTACTGGAAAATCACTTATCAGAAAATTCATTTTGGTGTTGTTGATTTAGCATATTCAGTAGTTAGCAAAATTTTATTTCATTTTTCTACATTCATATTTTAATGAAAATGTGTCTTTTTTTTTAATTTTTTTTTCAACGTTTATTTATTTTTAAGACAGAGAGACAGAGCATGAACGGGGGAGGGGCAGAGGGAGAGGGAGACACAGAATCAGAAGCAGGCTCCAGGCTCTGAGCCATCAGCCCAGAGCCTGACGCGGGGCTCGAACTCATGGACCACGAGATCATGACCTGGCTGAAGTCGGACGCTTAACCGACTGCGCCACCCAGGCGCCCCAAAATGTGTCTTAATTCAAAGGGCAAGTGATAATTTTTTTTTCCTTGCACAGATGATAATTTCCACATGTGTTTCTATGAGAGGTGTGTTTTCATCTCTTTGATTTAAAGTGTGATCTAGTTTCGCTTTGTAACTTAGTAGAATGAGAAAAGACTCAAATCCGTGTTTCTCTAAAATGCTTAACTTTATTTCAAAGTGATCAACCCAGTCAGAGTTTGAAGGGTTTAGTTATTTGATGTCAAATAATTGTTTGATTGACTTATTACTACTTTAGTTTTCAACTGCTCTTTGATACCCTAACCTGCTTCAGGACGGGGATCATATTTTTTTGAGGCTAGGGACATATTAAGCATTCGGTGTATTTGTCAGTTGATTTAGAAACCACTTTAGTGTAACGAAGTAGTCATAACATACTCCCTAGTTACCCCAAGGAAGGTATATTTAGACTTGTTTAGTAAGCAGAGGTGGTAATGTTTAATCAAGTAAGCAATATAAGTATGACACAGTTTGCCTTTAAACCCACTTGGCAGTAGAAAGAGCCAAATGGAAAACTAGCTGACCATTCTTCCCCTGCTTGTCTTACGCAGTAGTTAAGCTGAATGCCACTCAAGACAATGATTTATTAAGGGCAAGGAAACATTTTTCTTTCCTAAAATCATAATGTGAACTTATGAGTGTAAGAGCACATTATGAATCTATGATAGAATCCTTGCCCCTTGCCATACAATTTTAAAACGGGGATGACAAAAGCTGGAGAAAGTAAATTGTGTTAGTGAGAGGATCTCTAGGGAGATGATGGAAGTAAGACTTTACCTTCTTTGAAGCCTCAAGTAATTTGAAATGTGACAGAGGAATTAGAACTTTGAAAATCCAAAAATAACGGGAAAACTGTTTTTCTGGAGGCTCATTTTTATTTTTCTACCACTTCTTTTGTCCGTGAACGTTACCGGATATGTATCCCAGGCAGTTATGCAGAGTGAGTTATGTCTCTTCGATTTCTACACGGTATTGAGTCTCCCGGTAACCTCTCCTTCAAGGAGTGGTTCTCACCTGAGAGATAGTCGGGCCACCCTTCCGATCACACTCAGAAAGGAAGACCTGCATGATGCCACCTCTGGATTCTAGAAGCCCGTGTAACAAGGCTTTCCTGTCAGGTGGTATCAGTGTTCTGTTTCAGTGCAAGTTTCTACCAAATTTCTCTAAAATCTCTTCCTGTTATCCACTGAAAGCCTCTCCCTCAGACTACTTATAGATAATAATTTTGTAGGGCACCTGGGTGGCTCAGTCGGTTGAGCGTCCAGCTCCTGATTTCAGTTCAGGTCATGATCTCCTGGTTTGTGGGACTGAGCCCTGCATCGGGCTCTGCGCTGACAGTGTGGAGCCTGCCTGAGGTTCTGTCTCTGTCTGTCTCTCCCTTTCATCTCCTGTTCTCCTCTCTCCCCCCTCCCCCATGCTCATGCATATTCTCTCTCTCTCTCTCTCTCTCTCTCTCTCTCTCTCTCTCTTAAAACAACACAAATAATGATTCTGTACAAACCAACTTGCTTTTGGCTGCTTAGACAAGTCCTCCCACTTTCTGCAACAACCACTGCAACGGGGTACAGCGTGGCATCCCCCCTTAACCCGGGGATTCTTTCGGAGTTCACAGACCTCCTAAGGAAGTTCTTGATTTCGGTGCACATACCGAAAGGCCCCAATGTTTTATTTTAATTGCACATGCACAGTTTTCTGGACATTGAGAGCATGGCACAGAGAGGTGTCTGTGACCCTCCACGGCTTAAGAGCTGTTTACATGTTCTGTATAGAGCCAGAGAGTATTCTGAAAATAGCATAGATCTGAAAACTTTTGGTTATAGAGGAATACTGTTTCATGAATAGAGAATACATTAGATGAAATTAGACGAGCTGGTGTAAAGGATCCATTGTAACGAGATCAACAAAGGTTTGTTATCCCTGTGGAATAGCTGCCACGGGACTAATTCCCGAGTGACCACTCCCGAGTTGTTTTTGGAGGAATCCTCTGGGCAGTTTTGCACTGTACTCATGCGGAGGCTGGAAGATGAATGCTAAATTTTTAGTTTGCAGATGTGGTATGATACACATCGGGGTTCTTTTACCTTGAAGACTCTTGCTGTCACGTTGGAAAAATCACATGAACGAAAATGATTTAGAGAGTGTCCCTTTAATTGGTGACTAAGAGAAAGTGGTTTTGCCTTCACTTCCTTCAGATTCCCTTTTTATGCGACGGCCGTGGAGCGCATGTGTATTGCACTCATAGCACCTGAGTAAATCCAGGCCATTAAAGGGGGGTTTAGATTTATTATTTATTAAGATTTATCATTTAGTTAGATTAAATGAGAGTTGGACTTTGCAGCCTGTGTTAGTTATTTGGGAAACAAAGCGACAAACATTTTCATGTCACTTTTAAAAATGTAAAACGTACGTCATTTATATTTGAATTACTATAGACACCATATGCTTCGTGTGCAAGAGAAGTTTATAATGTTTTATTTTAGGAACAGTTACACTTGAGAGGGGGCGGTGGATGGAGGTCCGCTCTAGCAAACTCTGTCCAGAGAAAATGCTTCTTTTTTTTTTTTTTATTTAAAAAAAATTTTTTTTTTCAACGTTTATTTTATTTTTGGGACAGAGAGAGACAGAGCATGAACGGGGGAGGGGCAGAGAGAGAGGGAAACACAGAATCGGAAACAGGCTCCAGGCTCCGAGCCATCAGCCCAGACAGAGCCTGACGCGGGGCTCAAACTCAGGGACCGCGAGATCGTGACCTGGCTGAAGTCGGACGCTTAACCGACTGCACCACCCAGGCGCCCCCAGAGAAAATGCTTCTTAGTGGAGTAGCTACCAGTCATGGTACATTTTGTCCATATATCAGGGTATAATAAAAACTTTTAAAAATTACCTTTCATATGTAAAATAACCCTTTTTCCCCAAAGAGCATTGCTCCCAGGTTTGTTTGTTTCTTGTTGTTGTTGTTGTTGTTTTGCCTGGCTAGAGAGTTATAGAAAAATAATCGAAGACAAAATGTATATGGTTTGAAAAGCATACGAACTAAGTTCAAATGAGTTTTAGAAGTTACCTTTTTTAAAATTACATTTCATTGTCAATTTAAAACCCATTAAACTGAATGACAGTAATGACGGTACTCTACAAGCAACACATCTTAGAAAAAAGAAACTAAACAACCAGTAGATTACAGCCTGAGTGTTTAACATCCTTTCAGGCAGCCTGGCATGGTGCTGGTTGTTGAACCACATCAGGCAGGCACTGAAGCAGGTTGTTTTCAACGCTCACGGGCAGGTGCAGACTTTATATGATGTTTGCTTTCCAACTTTTGATTTTAAAACTTGAAATCTAAATCTGTAGAGGGAGGACCTTCTTGCGCGATAAAACAGACATTCTTTTGTGTTTCTTGGGAAATGTCTAATTGTATAAGCCCATACTGTCCGGTGTTTATAATTCTGAACTTTGTACCAGTAGATAGGCTGTTTCCGGAGTTACCCAATTGTTTATCTGAGTATCGCTTGCAGATTTGATTCTTTGGTGGGCATGTTCTCATACAGCTTATTTAGTTAGTTGTTATCTACTCTTTAGGCCTGAAAGGAAGACCGAAGAGTGATCGCGTAGTTTTAAGAATTACTTCATACTTTTTTAATGTAACGCAAGAGAGGTTATACATCTCTAGGAGAATCTCAGAAAGAGAACTCTTCCTGGTTCGCAGCAGACAGTACTTAGTTTCAAGATGTGATTTGCATCTTTACTCTAATTGGAAAGGTAAATAGCTTAAGGCTTTTTAAAAAATGAATTTGTAAGGTATTTTAAAATAAATGCCTTTTTTTTTCCAAGAATATTTCTTCTTGTATTTAGGTTTTTCTTAGGTTAAATCTTCCAAGAGCCATTGTTGCTCTAAGTAAATAAAGTCGTCTCTAGCCCTCTTTGGTGCGGGATAAAATACTCACAAAGGGAAGACAGAGAAGAATTTATAGGCCTGGAACTCTCACATACCTTGTAATATTTTAATTCAGGTGATCTTCTATGATTAAAAAACTTAAGCTCCTCTTTCCTAACTACTCTCTTTCATCTAAAACTCAATTAAAATCTGTTATAAATAATCATACCATTGCTGAATAATCAATGGCATATAATATTAATGTATTAATTAAGTATTCTTTCAGCTCCTTTCCCCCATGAATGGGTAATTCTGTGCTCAACTGATGAAGGAATAAATAATTTTTAATTTTCATCAGTCATAGGATGACTTCATTTTATACATAATGAATCAAGTCACATCATAATAGATTGAGCCTTTCAAAAGACAAATTTTCAATGTGTCACTTGCTTTTTGTGCAGTGATATTGAAATGAGTACAATCTGGGAACGGCATGATAGAATTTCTACAAAACATTAATATTTATCTTCTGGGTCACCACCTGAAGACTGATAGCACTATGTCCAGAATTCTTGTCATGGGCTATGTTAGTAAAACAGTAATAAAAGTGATAAAGTAGTTCACTATTTTATATCCTGTGGCTGGTTATGGTCATCTGGCTAGAGTCTAACCCATATTAATCCCTTGAGTCAACAGTCAGGAACATTCAATGATGTACTTAAAATACTTTTTAACATGTGGTATTTAGAGTGTTTAGAATGTCAAAGGATCCTTTGTAATGATCTTCCCCTTGAGTAATTCAAAAGCTATTTTTAAAGTTATTTTTCAAAGAGCACAGTGTTTGAAGACTTTCAGAAAATATAAATCTAGGAGAGTACTTTGGGGGGGAAAAAAGCTGAGTTTTAGGGAAAAAAAATCACACCATACACTGAAGTGATATATTACTCAAATAATCTATAAAAAATTTTGAGAAAACAATGTATGTGTTCATTTTTGGTTGAGAAAAGGAACTTTTCTTTTTTTTACGAACAAGAGAATGTGTTTGATGCTCCCTTAGGGAGCTACACTCCTCTCTATAATTGTGTTTTTCACATTTTATGTTCAAATGTAAATGACTAAAGAGAAAGCATGACATGTTCATATTTTTCATAGAACATATTAAAGCCTGTTTCTATGGCAACAACTTTTAATTGGCAAATCCCATTCTGCCACTACTCTCAAGCTTATTTTTCTTGGGTACACTGAACTGTTAGAAATGCCTCACAAAGTACAAGTTAGATTTGGCATTGTTCTTTGGCAAGAAAGGTGTTCACAGTCAAGGGTGTATTTTGTTTAATAATTTAGCTATAGTATGTTCTTGTGCTAGGTTGCTGTAGAGAAGATACATCTATCCGGACAGCCTGTTGTGTATCAAGAAACCTGGAGAGGATTGATACAGACACTCGACTTGCAACTTGTGTTATTTCGCAGAGGTGAAGTAGGCAACTGTCTCACCTGGCGGAAGGAACAGAGTTAGAAAAAAAAAAAAATTAAAATCTTTTCGGGCTGTATTTCAGATGTTTAAAACAGTATAGCTGTGGTTCCTTATGGCCCTGACTTTAATACTATAGAGTAGATTGATTTATTAAAAACAAACATAGTTTGCTGCCTGTTTCTCATAAATTTTATCTCTTGAATCAATGCGGTGCAGAATGTTGAAGCAGGTATTTGGTATGTTGGTTTCAGCTACCGCAGTGTTATAAAAATAGATTAAGTAAACAGACACAGCAGGCCAGTGCAGCTTGGATTTTGAACTCTTCTGAGACCCAGTATAACTTTAATAGTGTATCAGTGTGGGGAGAAAGAAATATGAATCCCCAATGTAATTTTAATATTATATAATGAAAGAAGAATGATTTTTACAGCATGGAATCAGGTGTTGTAACTATTATAATTCTTTCAGAGAGCTTTATCTGAAAGCTTCAATTTTTAAGCTATTCTGGTCTACTATTCCGGTCTGCTGTGTATTTTTTTTTTTTTGCCTTTGCTATTTTTATATCACTGCAGTAGCATAACCCTGCACCAAGCACAAGACGGCATTGCAGTTGGTGTCGAATGTAAAACTGTTATTAAACGAAAGCTAAGAAAGCAGATCCTTGGAAAGAAGGGAATTGTCTACATTGAAGACTCGCAATATTAAAATTAAATTTGTCTTCAAAAAATTAAAATATGAAAAGAGTAAATGACAGTGTATGTTTCCTCCTTCAAAAGTCGTGATTTCATATAGTCAGGCACTAAGATGTGTTTAGTCACCCCCTTTTAACTATTCTTCTCTTGTTGCAGATTTTCAGTAAAAGTGTTCCTTTCTCGTACGTGCTCTTTGTCTCCTCAAAGTGTTCTCATTGCATTTTTCATTAACAAATGACTGTGTTGTTTCATCAGAAGTCACAGAAAGCATTTATGTCTGAATAGTTCAGCCTCACCTTGGTAAAGTACCATTGTACCCTTCTAATCCACATATGTTTCCTGTGCAATTCTGATTCTCCTAATAGTAAAATTAAATATATATACGAAACAAATAATGAATACTTGCTATCTGTGTGTGTAATAGGTATATGCACATACCTGCTGGTTTGTCTCCCGTAGCCTCAGAAAGCTGATTAAAGGTTACTATTAATTTATTTAAAGACTGGTAAATCAACTTACAGGGCCCTTCCCAAAATGCATGAGAGAAGTTAACAGTAAGAATAGAGATTAGGTGGCGTATAGCTGCCTAATTCTCTGAGCTCCATTCTCTGAGCTGTTGGCATTCAATATTGTTTTATAGGCTAACAGGATTTCCCTAGACTCTATACATTCATGTAGTTTTTGGATATTCAGGAACAATCCCTGTTATTTGATTGTGTTGGTGCTTGGGAGGAAACTAAAGCCCTGTGCTCTGAGTAGGCTTGGTGACTCAGCTAGGGAGGGCACCTAATTGGCCACCCACCTCAGTACATGCTTGTTGACTGTTCACATAAACAGCAAGTCTGATGAAGGGGGCACTTCCAAAGGCCTGGGGGACATAAAATTTTAAAATATCAAGGATCTTTTCATACCAGTACTGTACAAACAGGATTTGAAAACTGAAAAAAAAAAATTACCGAAGATTAGTGAAGGCTTTTAGATTCAGCTTTCATAATCCTAGAAGTCCCAGTCTTGTAATTGAGTGGAACCACGTTCCTTCTATCTGCTTTCTACCCCCAGTTCCTATACTGAGAGCATCCGTCTTGGTCATGGGTGCTTCCGATTCCCAGTTCAGGTCTTACGTCTACCCACCTGCATCCAGTCCGGGGTTTATGTCTTTGAAGATGTATGACTAGACACCCTATGAGAAAAAGGTAGGGCTGAAGGGGGCGTAGAATTTTGTGGGAAATGGCCAGTGATTCTGGCTCAGAGACCTAGCAGTTGAAAGTTAAAGCCGGAAATCTGGAAACGTTTCACTGACAGTGAGTGTTTGGGAGGTATTCACTTTAGCACATCTCATCGTCTACATGTATATTACTCACATAGGTATATAGGTAAATGAACTAATGGAAACAGTATCTTTACTTCGTGAATCATGCTCTAAAATGACGGAAGGGAGGAAAATTTGGTGATAATGGAGTCGTTTCTGAGTTACTGGAAAATATGAACGCAGACCTTAATAAAGATTAATAATAAACCTTTTGTGGTTTAGAGCCTAATTCACTTTCATTTATCCTTCCGAGTTCACATGAAATATTTTATAGACCTTGAATGGGGATTAATTTCCGCCCTTTATTTATCTCTGTGAATTGATCTCTTTGTGTACACATACGTACACAAACGTCCATGTCTCGCTCTCTGCACACACACAGATACACTCACACAGACACATACGTATAAATGGATGTAAATGGGTGATAGTCCTCTGGTAACTTGGTCTGAGTGGAAATTAGGCATTTTGCCTTCTTTCTTGTATTGGTGCTGTGGAACAGCAGTGCAGGAGCTGTGACTGTGGAAAACCACCTCCCCGCCGCCACCCCCCCTCCCCCACTGCCACTTACCAGAACAATAAACCAAGGCCGTCAGAATGCACTTATGTAAGAGAGACTGGAAAACTTTCACCTAACACATCCAGATAAACTTATAATAAGAACAATTATATTCTAGTGGTATTTTCTAGGTGCTAGGAATTGGCTTTATACAAACTTACATTTAACTCCTCATAAATCACATAGCAGGTAGATAGTATAGTTATTCCCATTTGATTGATGAGGAAACTGAGGCCCTGAGGTTTATGAGGTATTCATGAGGTCACAAAGTTGGTAAGTGACAGAGTGGGATTTGAACCCGAATGTATCTTTCTGCTTTTTGAGCACCCACTATCTAAGTACTGTGGAGGAATTTTGCAGCGTTTTACACATACAGGAAATCTTTCTTGGAGAAATTAAAGAATTTCCTAGAATGGATAATGATGGTCCCAAATTTGAAACACGAAGTCATCACTTCTAGGAGCAAATGTGTTACGTAACGGTGTAAGCTTCTGTTCACAGGTTTCTGACATTACCCTTCAAACTCCTGACCTCCTTGCCACATCCCCATTTTTTCCTTCCAGATCCTCATACCTGTAAGCCTTCATCCTTCTGACCTTATCATCTGCATTTGAAAACTTGGTTCATACAACTTTCCCAAAAATCACACATGAACTGACAATGCTTCTTACTTACAGCTCTAGAAGACTTTTGAAAGTTGATAGTATTTGGGGGCGTAATTTTGCATGTTTTTTATTCCCCGGGCATTTAGCTCCTGCCTGACATAGTTTGGTTTAGCATTCTGCTAAACATACACCAGGCATTATTTCAGTGGTGTTCCTATATAAAACACCTTGGCATAATTCACGATGAAAAACAGGGTATATCTGAGGGAAGAAAAATCAGATTTGATTGGCCAAGTGCTGACATCCTAATTGGAAGCAGTGAGAAGTAACATACAATTGCCTCAGGCGTGCTGAATCAGTTTGTCTATCCCCTTTCCATCCCCAACTCACAGGGAAGCATATTTTTAAAATTCTGATGAATTCTGATTCTATTTTGGGTAGAAAGGCTAAATTTGCAGGGAATTGGTAATAAAGGATTGGCATTCTCTTAGCTTTTATCATCTGAATGAATTGCAAATGGTTCTTCAGAGTTTCTTTAAGTGAGCATGGGTTACAAATGGAGCATCAGTAAGTCCCTTCATTTGGTTAAAAAGAAAGCATGTTTATATTGTAAATAGCAAGTAGACACTGTGTGATAGAAATATCAACAAGAGGTCTTTAAAGATGGGCCTTATTTTTTAGGATATGGTTCCCTCCTTAGGTGATGCTGTACCCATATTAACAAGTAGTTCCCTTCTTACTGCTGCAGGATGTTTCTATTAAACCTTTCAGAGCTTCTTTCTGAGACAAAAATTGAGAGCTGTACTTGATATAGATCTAGTGCGGTGGTGCTAATGGGGGCAGAGTTGAACTCATTGAGTCCATTGTACATATTTACATTTTGTGCTATTTCAAAACTCAGAAAACGAATGGAATGCTTTTGGAAACCAACCAGGCTTACACCTACTTTGCCTCTTTGAATAAACAACCACCCTAGAATTTCTGCTTTTGTTAAGCAGCAGCAAGAAATACAAAGCATTCAAAGTGTTAATCTTTAATTTGTGACTAATGTATGTTTGCTTGAACATTTATTCTTACCCAGTCCCTTTCTGTTTTTGGCAAAATTACATAAGATACACAGCAAGAAGGAACATATATTACCAAAGTAGCCTTTCAGAATATTTCAGCGTTCCACTAATATTGTCACATTCTTCTGAAAGGTTAGCTGCTCCCGCTTTTTGCAGTAATGTAAAGGAAACTTCATATAAGATGCAAAAGTATGCCTGATAATTCATCCGAGTTGAAAATCCCAAGGCCCTTTGTCTGCTTTTACCAGGAAACATGCCTGTGCAGATGGCCTGTTGAATTTTCCAGCATTTTACTGTGATATACAATTTGTTGCCTGAGATTCTAAGTTTCTAGAGTGCTGTTATCTTGTCTCTTTGAGGTACCTCCTAAAAGGAGTCCAGGATGCCTTGCCTAGATGTCAGAGGAGGGTGACCAAAATCCTGTATGTAGTAAACGAGGCTGTCCTTCCAACCCAGCTCTTACTGGGCTGTCTCCCTGTCCTGTGTCAATCTTTCCTCAAATCCGCTTCATGTGAGCCTGTTTTCTTGATAGCTCTGAGATCCTACCAAGCAGTGACATCGTATTCCCAGTAAAGTAGGTATAGAAGGGGCTCCTGGACATTGAATGACTTGTAAATCAGTGACATAGATCACAAACACACGTTATCTTGCAGCTGGACTCTATCCTAGTGGATTGTTTGATCCAAGGCTGATCCCAGGTTCCAGAACATTTTTAAGGGGCATGATTATTCCAGTCCTTTCATTTTCTTAGGGTTGAACCTACCACAGAATGGCAACAAATTGCTAGAAGTCTCGAGAACCATACTGGACTACTAGGTAAGAAAGCCACCGACTTATTTCCTTTTTCAAGAGAATGAATGGGTGGAATACAAAATCCTCTCCAGATCTGAAAAAATTTCCTTTAACTATTTGAGTCCAACTTTATTCATCACCCCCCCCCTTTTTTTTTTAATTTTTAACCATTCCTATTATTTATTTATTTATTTATTTATTTATTTATTTATTTATAGAGAACGACTAGGGAGAGGGGCAGAGGGAGAGAGAGAATCCCAAGTAGGCTCCACGTGTGGAGCCTGATGCGGGGCTCAATCCCATGACCCTAGGATCATGACCTGAGTCAAAGTCAAGAGTCGGATGCTCACTGACTGAGCCACCCATGTGCCCCTATTCCTTCCTCTTTTTGAGGAAGTTTCTCATGAAGTGAGATGCCACTGATGCCTCCCACATCTGGTCTCTTTACTAGTGGAAATTGCATTTTGTGTTTCTTTTTCTATCTTCTGTCACCCAGCATAGTGATAAGCTAATAGGCAACGAATATATATTCATTAATAGATAGATGTAAAAACAAGGTATTAGCAAAATTGTAGATCTAGTTTCCTTTTTTCTATGTATGTACAACAGTTGGTGCAGTAAATTTGAATGTTACTTGCAAAGAAACGTCAGTTATTTGTAGAAATTGTTTTCTCCAAAGAATCGTTTCTTGTTTTTTTTTTTTTTTTTTTGGCCTCAATTCTTATAAATACCACTTGTAGTAGGAGGCATAAAATGATTTTAAATATTGCTTTACCTAAGAACCTCTCTGAAAAATGGTGCCTAATTTATAGAGCTTTAACAGTTATTGAGAGTAACCAGTTTAGTATGAATCTGTTTTTATTACCAACATCCAGTTCATCCTACATGGTTTTCTAAGATGAACATATAGCTTTTAAAATCAAGAGTATCAGATAGATTTTCTTCACAACATCATCCAAAGCGAGAACCATTGACATCTGCTCTTATTTTTATAGTGGCAACACTAATACCTTGGGGCAAAATTGAGTTGTTTTTTTTTTTCCCAAAGGGTAACAAAGACAACTTTGTTTATGGATTTCACACGAATTGACTATGACATATTGATATACAATTAACAACAACTGACATAGTGAATTCATGTGAAATCCATAGTGTAACATAATGTGTATTGTGGCAACAGCTATGAGAAGTCTGACTGTGTTTATATATAGTGAAAAGGGTCCTCAGAGATTGTTTTCTTAACTGATGCATTTTAAACACTACTGGCTATTTGAATTTCAGCTTGATACTATCTTTGTTCTAAATATAGCCTGCCAAGTTTGTTTATACAGTACGTAGAAATCAGGCTGATGAGTCTCCATTGTTTTAATTATTCTGTGACTTTGTACAAATTACTTAATTTCACAGGCTCTCAGAATTCTTGTCAGCAAATGGGAGAAGAGGGTAACAGTATTTATTTAACGCTTTGGCTCAGTGTGAGCTGGGAGAAACCAGGCTTTACCCTCATGGATCTTATATCCCTAGTGGAATCATTCAGTCAGTAAGAAAACATATAAATAAGCACCATAACAACAGGATGACCAGTGCTCTGAGGGAAATACACAGAAGCAGTAGTCCGATGGAGTCTGGTTCTGGGAGGACTTTAGCTGAGTAGATTCTATCTACTTCTCAGTCTGGAAGCACATAGACAGTGAATGATACTGTCTTTTCCCGTTATCATCCACAGTTTATTTCTTACTTTCTATGTAACCATTGTGTTCGTAATTTATAAAACAAAAAATATGGATGGGTAGCTTTTATTTTGTTTTATAAATCTAAGATTTCCAAGCAGATATTTAATGCTCCAGGGTTAATAAGAGTGAGTAGGTACATTTTCATCTCTTCACAGGGTAATATGAATTATCGTAAACTCAGGTATCATATGGCAGTCCTGATTGTTGTTGAAGTCTGTTTTTCTTCTCTGCCCTTTTGGTATATAATACATTTCACGGAGCACATTGGTATGCTAGCTTACCTTTAACCCGCTTGAACAGATTAGTGCTACTGTTTTGTCTTGGATTGTTAGGTGCCATAAAACCACAGGAACCGCCATTACTCTTGAATTTGTTTAATGAGTACAGATCTTTCTATACCCTTATGACTTAGGTCATCTTTACCATGAGTGTCTTCCTGAAATTCAAGTAGTCCTCAGCAAAGACATCCAGTGAATGGATTAACCTTGCTTATAAAGTAGATTTCCAAACTAGGCATTTAGATTACTTCTGCTTACTTCACTTTGTCAACCTTAAAAATTAAAACAATGAAGGTTACTGAGCAGCAAATTAGTTTATTTGGAAATAGCAAAGGAATTTCAATTCAAAATAGGCAAACTCTGGCGAACCGTTGGCAAGTCTGGAGAACAAAAGGAGGAGAACATCCCTTTATAGAGGGAAGGAGGAAGTTGGGAGGCGTTGTTTTGAACAAAAGTTTATTGGAGGAAAATAAGAGTTCCTAATGATGACGGCTTCTCATTGGCAGCAGGCGAGGGCAGCTTACTGTTGCCAGGCAGAGAGGAAGTCTTCCTTCTGCCTCCTGAAATATGCAGGCTGGCCAGGTGACAGTGCAGGAGAGCTCCCCCTTAATGGCTTCCCGACTCCATTTTGAATGAGGTTTCCTTTTCTCACTTTCACAGCCTGAACTCTCTGTGAATATACCTCCCCTGAATAAAGCATTCATCTCTCTCAGGCCAGTGAGAGAGTGGCTGTTTAGCCACTGGCTGTTGAATGGCCTGAAAGCCCACCCGTGTGCTATTTTACCACTTAGACCCTCTGGCTGTTTGGATTACTGGGAAGCCGCCTGTGTTACAGAGGAAATAATCCTCCAACTTGGTATCAGACCTGAATTTGAGACTTAAACTTTTTTTGCTACTTCTGTGATCTTGGGCAAGTCATTTCACCTCTCTTTGGGAGCCTTAAGTACTTAGCTACTCGTTTGATCATTGTGAAGTTAATGGAAAAAGCATGTGAAAATGATTCCCAGAGTGTTTTCCTCTGCACGTTGTCCACTTCGGTTCACTTCACAGTATGAAGGACACTTCATAGTATTGATCATCTGTTCTCTGATGTTTACCTTGTGTTAGGCTTTATGGTCTGGCCCACCCCACCTTTTCTTATACGAATTTCACATTTGCTTTTTGGGTTTTTGGGTAGGCCGTCAGGTAAAAGAGAGAGAAGTGGATTAAAATTCTCAGAAAGAAAGTTTGGGGATTACCTGTTTATTTAAATGAACCATCTGTTCATTCATGTGAGCAGTGTTTTATTTATGAAAACTGAGGTATAAGAAATGATTTATGGTAAATTGACAGATGTTTTTGCGTTAGTGGACCCATAGAAATACATTGAAGAAAAACGGGGAGAATAGGGAGGGGTATAACATGTTAATAAATGTATCATTGGAAAGACAACAAAAGGAAAAATGACAGAAAGTTTCCCACAATAAATAGTGAGCTGGCAGGACTATACAAGGAGGAAATACAGTCAGACAGTGCTGTTAAGCCCATGTAATATAGTATGTGATGTACTGTTAAAAATGGATGATCTCATCTGAAAGTTTCCCCAACTTTAGAAAATCCGGCAGATAAGAACATTGCCATTCGTTTTTATTTTTATTTATTTTTAATTTATTTATTTTGAGAGAGAGAGAGAGCTGGAGAGCAAGCACGAGGGGGGAGGGGCAGAGAAGAAGGGAGAGAGAGAATCCCAAGCAGGATCTGTGCTGTCAGCTTGGAGCACGACTTATGGCCATATGGCTCAAACTCACAAACCGTGAGATTATGACCTGAACCAAAATCAAGAGTCGGATGCTTAACTTCCTGAGCCACCCAGGTGCCCCAAGAACGTTGTCATTCTGAGAGCTGTTCAGTCTCAAGTGATTGATAAAATGTTGTAAACATAAATAAGACTGTTGATAATTTGTAAAATTTTACTTGAATTGTTTTAAGGTATTTCTTGGTCCTTTCATGGTGCTCTGTTTAATCTTTCCTTAAAATAACTCCATTGACGGATACATTATCAATCTTTTCCTGCTGTGTGCTGTGTGGGCTCCAGTAATTTGATCACTCCCTCATGGTCGTGGGGGCAGGGGAACCTACCCCCTGCCCCATGTAAGCTAGTATACTTCAGCAAAACCCTGGCAGTTTATAATGTAGAATATGGATTGTAAATAGAATTAGTTTTTGTTTGTATAATCAGTCCACTTGATTATCAATTTTATTCTCTTCCAGAGAGTGATATTAAAAAAAAAAACAACAGGGGCGCCTGGGTGGCGCAGTCGGTTAAGCGACTGACTTCAGCCAGGTCACGATCTCGCGGTCCGTGAGTTCGAGCCCCGCGTCAGGCTCTGGGCTGATGGCTCAGAGCCTGGAGCCTGCTTCCGATTCTGTGTCTCCCTCTCTCCCTGCCCCTCCCCCGTTCATGCTCTGTCTCTCTCTGTCCCAAAAATAAATAAACGTTGAAAAAAAATTAAAAAAAAAACAACAAAAAAAACAAAACCTCCCTTGCTAAATGGTCTTTGTCAGAGCACAATTTATTTAAAATATAATCAAAACAAACCAAAAACAGTTGCCCTAATTACAGTACAAGAGAAATTTATTATAAATTGGGAACCACAACTTTTTAAATGAAATCTGAAATTATTTTGACTTTTAGGTAAGTGCTAACAATGAAATGAAATAAAACAAAACATAATCTCAGAACTAAAAATAGTTGCATGTAGAGGCTTAAACTTGTTTTGGATAATTTGAAACTTAATCACATGATTATGACTCACTGGAATAGTTTTAGAAAAATTGTGTAGAAGGTAGGCATATATACTGATTATTCTTTTTATGTTAGTGCATTTACTACACCGATTTAGAAAAATTCCTTTTAATTTTAAAAAGGCGTTCATATTTGGTTTCGTGATATTGTAAAATTCTCTTAGGGTGGGTAGCATGATTGTTATTTTAAAATATTAAAGATGAATGTGGCACATTCAGAAAACCTACATTAAAATTATCAATATCAGCTACTGGGAGAATAAAATGAGGCAAATGTGAACTTTGTTTTTTGTTGCTTTGGTTTTTACAAAATCAGGAAAAATGTAAAATGGTTATTCCAACAAGAAATACTATAACAGGAAAAAAAAATGTAGTTTCATTTTATTGGTGTATCTCTTGAGCAGTGCTTCAGAATTTTTGTCAAGCTACCTACCAAATTGACACTTCTAAGTGACCTTTCCAATCTGAGTAATTACTATTTACTCTTTCCTGATGTGATTGTAGTGTGGAGTCCAGTTTTTATCTTGGTACAACAAAACAGTGAAACAGAATGATGGGCTAATGATTGAACCAGAAATTTGCTATTAAGCTGCAAGAAATTGTAAAATAATAAAGCTTAATTTGGCAGTTGGTCAATAACCAATTTTCCAAACATTACCAGATGTTGAAAAAAGCACTGTTCTAGATGTGTTTGGAAGTTAGACATATAGATAAGGTATGTTACATGTATTTATATTATGTCTATTAAGCATGTATTGTATGTATATTATGTAATATATATTTTGCTTTGTAAGACTCCTATCTGACTTAACACCTATTATGAGCCTGACACTATTCTAGATATTCTTACTTTGGGAATGCAACTTGGAAGATAAAGTCTTGGTTTTACCTTCATTGAGCCTGGTCTGGTGAAGGAAACAGGCAGCTGACATTTAATTGTGATAAAGTGTAATGAATGCTGTGGAATCAGCCAGAACATTAAACAAAGATGAAGTTAAAAAAGAAAAAAGCAAAAAAAAAAAAAAAAAAAAAAAAAAAAAAAGAAAGAGAAAAGAAACACTTCCTGAAGGAAGTGACATTAACTGGAGACTCTTAACTCTATCACTAGAAGTTAGCCAGTCCAAAAAAAAACCTGGAAGGGCAGAGTATTTTAATAACTGAATCTGCATGGTCAAAGTGATGTCCTGTGACAGTCACTGAACTCAGTTCAGTTTACTGTGGCTGGGAGGGGGGGTGGGTAGTTGGCACGCATTAGAATAGGAGTGGGATGAGAGATTGTGAAAAAAAATGAGTCTGGGAGATTATCTGGAGAATGGTCAGTTCTGTGTCAAGTCTTGCCTGGACTGTCAAAATAATTACTTAATTGGTGTCCCCTCCTCGGCCACTTCAGGAGCCCTTGGACTCCGGATTCAGGAAGTACAGCTTTGCTGATGCGCTGATGATACCCCTGGCCCGTCAGTGGCTCTGCTTGGCCCTTAAAAGGAAGTAGACAATCTGTAACTCAGTTTTAAAAACTGTCCTCAAACTAGAGTCAGACTACTTTTCATACTTATTTCTCACTTAATAATGCATGTATTATTTGTCATTGATGCTTCAGACTATTCTATTTCCTCTACCTGGATATCTTTTCTAATGCTTCATGTTTAAATTCCACCTGTTCTTCAAAGCTGTTATCTGATTCTTCTAAATGGAAGCATTGTCTTTTTTTTCCCTCAAGTTATGAGAACTCTTTATCTGAATGTTCCTTATCACCCTTTCTGCCTTCTATCCTTACCTAGTTATTTACATACATGTCTTATGTCCCTTCATGGAATATGTCTGATTCATTTATTGTCTCCGCTGGCCCACAGCATGGAACATATGAGAGCTGTCAGCAAATAGATGGTGAATAAATGTTTAAATGAATTATTCTAGAAGATATTAAGATTTAATATGAAGTATATTCAAAGGAACACTTTGATAACACTTGACAAGGCAACAGCTTGCCCTTCCTTCCTTCCTTCCTTCCTTCCTTATCCATTCATTTCTTATCTTCTAGCTTACTCTTCAGTTTGATTAGGAGACAATGATCAGTTCTTCTTTTCTGCCTTCCCTTTCATTTGTGTCGACATATGTGTGTCTGTGAACATGAACTATATTTCTTATCAAGATATAAATCTAGTTCTTTTAGAACAATTTCATAGACCTTGTATGCTCTGTTATGTTTGCAAGAAACACAAAGAAACCCTTCTGTTTAACTTTTGATAATTTCTAATGGGGGCAGCACATATTAATTTCCAGTTTCTATCCCTGGATTATAGTAAAGTCATGTGTTGCATCTGCAGGCAAACAGCAACAACAAATTAAAGTTGCCCCCTGCCCCTAGATTGTCTATATCCCACCTACCCATTGGGCGGATGCATGCTAACTCTGACATGTCTAGTACTTCCTAACTTCACCACTTCACATTGGTGGGGCCTTACATGGGATATTTAACCTCTGAGAGCTTCCGTTTCCTCATTTGTCATAGGAGGCTAAGAAGAATCACTTTTGGGATTGCCTTGAGGGTAAATGATGGGTATTATTATGAAAGTTAACAACAGACCCCTGAATTACCCCTGAATAGGACACAGAGGAGGTCACCCTTAGAGAAAGGATTCTATCCATTGTAATGGTCTTCCAAAGCAAAATGCAGTAATCCTGTGGAGACCTCTTATCTTCTTATTTGAAAATTTATGACATACTAGTTTACCTTCATAAACCTTTACTGCAGCTATAAAAACTTTAACTTTAGCATAGGCGACTTATAATTGAGTCACAAAAGCGATACTGTCAAGATAACATAGGAGCCGCCTAAGACCTCTAGCCTCCAATGGATGAGAATGAAAGGAAATGTCTAGGACCATGCAATCAATATCTTTGGTACACTCTTTCCTTAGTGTACCATCAATGTTGAGAATAATACTTAAGGGCTGCTCTCATGGATACATTGATGATGTGGATCCCTTTGACCCTCTTTTTCTTATGAGCTCTTTGCTTCCTGTGAACAAGGTGTTCAGAAACAGGTGGTGCTGGTTTGAGGCATCGTCCTACGACTCTATGCCCAAGGGAACAAAAGATAGCAGCTCCTTTGGTGCAGTCCCTTGTCCTTTCTACCACGGAATAGGAAAGAAGCTGTGAAGAAAACAGTCTAGAGACAGAAATATCAATTAAGGAATAGTCCGATAACATTAGCAGTTGTCCTGGAGTTATTGGCCAATACCGGTTTTACAAGAACTATGGAAAAGGTTGTAATTGATGTGTATATGAGAATGCAGATTGGTATATATAGACTAACCAATGGTCCTGAGAGTAGCAATCATTAGAATCATCTGAGAGCTTGCCTGGGATCCAGCCAAGATCAATTAAGTCAGAATTTCTGGGGGTGGATGCTGGGTATAGAAATTTATTATTTATAACGTGCAGCCATGATTGAAGACCAATGGCCTAGGCCTTAACAGTATTGTCGCAGTGGGATGATAACTGGGACGTCGGAAATGCTCTCCCGTCTCTTAAATTGCTTATTCATTCTACAAACATTTACTAAAAATGCTTAGGTTGCTAAGTTAGATTTAGCCCTGTCTTTAACAAGTTCTTAATCTAAAGGGGTAGACAGACTTGTAGAAATTACCTGTAATACAATTTGACAGGTGCTGAATTCACTACAGTGAGTTTATTCTATCTGGCAGGAAAGTAAAGAGGAAGAAGGGAGGGACAGTGAGAGAGAAAATGTCCCCAGAAAGTGACATTTGAAAGGGTCACCTCTCATAATTAAATTTAACTTAGGAAAATGATTCGCTGTTATTACCTACTCCTTTTAAAATACAGATGCCCAGTCTCCTAATGGAAAGAGAAATGAGCTGTAGTTGAATCTTACCTTGGGCATTGGGAAAGCTTTCTCATAACCACCCAGGAGTTATGTTAGTTGGATACAGTTTCACATATGAAGGCGCTGTTTGGGCTGGAAGTTGAGTACCTGCATGAGGTCACATAGCTAGTGGGTGGGGAAGTCCGGTGAATCCAGGTCTCCCTGGCTCCCCTGGATGTTTTTGGGCTGGACTATACATTTGCCATCTTCAGCCATGAGAGGCTTAGTGTGAGTTCTTTGGAAGAGATTCTGTCTCGATGGTGAGCTGAAGGAGTATGGAAAAGAGGAGGTTGAGGGAAGAGAAAGGATGTTTTCAAGAGTGTCCAGAGATATGGGCTGAATAGCAGGAAGCAGGGGCTGCAAGGTTGTAAAGAGCGTGCTAGGAGAGTGAGAAAGTAATTTCTATTTCCTGAGTACCAGAACACAGTCGAGGCCCTTGTGTACATTCTCTCCTTTAATACTTACAACATGCCTAGGATGGTATTCTTATCTTCATTTTTATAGAAGAGGAAGTTGAGGTTTAGTGAGGTTGAATAGTTAATGCAAAATCTCACTGCTAATAAATATCAAAGTTGACATTTGAACAAACAACTCTGTGATTTCCAGCTCATGTGATGTTAACCATTGAGCTGGGGCTCAATTGCTTTTTTTATGTCAAGTCCTGGGACATTTCCTGTGTGCAGATCTCTAAGGCCTGTAGATGAGAAGCTTATGCCTACTGAGCTAAGGACAAAGATAAATCCAACAAGTGCAATATCTTATCTGGGTGGGAGCAGAGTACAAAGATGTGGTTTGGTAACGGTAATAAGAAGTTACCTGAAAAAGGAACAGATGGGAGGAGACTAGGGAAAAAGGGAAATATAAATTGATGAAGAGAAAATTGGACTGTAGTTTGCGAGTTGAGAGAGGTCCTGGAGAAGATGCAGAAGAAATCTTTGAGAACGTTATTGGACAGATTATCTTCTATTCTGAAATATAGGCAGGACTCATTCACTTGGCAAACAGTTGTTGGGCTTATTGGCCTGGCCTAGCTGGTGGGCACAAGGTTGAGTCAGGACATTGCCTTCTGGAGGCAGTGGGCATGGGAAGAAGGTGTGTAAAAATGCACAGTAAAGCTGTGTGATACTGTTAGGAGAGAGGCATGTACGAAGTGCCAAGGAAGGTAAACATCCATTACTACTAACCACCACTTGCTTTAGCCAGGGGTAGCGCGTAAAATCCGTGCATACGTTGCTTTACCCACTGCACCCAAGCCTGGAGTTTAGCAGATCTGGGCTTTCGGCCTAAATGTTGTTGATATGATAGCAAGAGAAAAACATCATGTGACAGCAGCCTGTGCTTTTCCCTCTTAGGTTCACATTCCGGCTTATTAAAAACCAGTGTTGCCATGGCTGACATTCCTGGGAGGCCCAACATCTCCATACTTTGCATCTTAAATAAACACTTAAGAATACGCTTTGCAGCCTCCGATCGCCTTTTAAAACAGAGCAACCTTGTGACGATTAAGCTTTTTCAAGGGCCTGCGTTTAAGTGATGACTTCAGTACCCTTCTGTCTTAAAGAGTCATCTTATAGACGTTTGTAAGAGTTCCATAGTTCCCAGACATCTCTTTTCACTTGTTTGTTTATTGGTAACATGGATCCGTTCTCACAAAGCTACCGAAGGATACTAGAACATGAATTCCTTCTCAAAATTCTTTCTCATAATTCTCTCCCATTGTATCCCCAGTGGCAATTTTTAAGGAACTTTTGTTGAGTGTCGTTTCTTTATAGATATTTGGGGACCTGCCTTAGAAAGCCAGTGGAATTCGGTGATAGAAGAAGATAGGCTCAGATCACCTGTGTGGTGATACTGCTTTTTTTATTCAAGATTTTTTTTCGCCCTTCCTGCCTATGCTGCTGCAGTCAGCATCCAATAGAGATGTGTTTTGGGCTCGTGAGCCAATTGTCTTTCTCCTCGCTGCAGCCTGAAGTCTGAGAGAGGGCTGATGGCTGTGCACAATTTTAGCAAATTGTCATGGGGACGTGGGGGGAGGGGCGTGCTTCACCCACAGGAACAGAGCCAGTGTCATTGAGCACATTTTGTTCAAGTACAAAGTTGATCTGTCTGAAGGAGACAGTGGTCAGCAGTGGTAAGGACCTTTGTCGCCTCACCTTTTCTTCGTTGCTCTGTCATTGTTGTTTATGTGAAGAAATAGCATTTAGTCGCTGGACTTGAAACCAAATCTGTGAGGTCAGCAAACGACAGCATTTATTTTCAGTTAGGGAATCCCAGAGGTTACAGAGGAGTCTGAATGAAAAACTGGGGAGAGAAAAGGTGTCTGATATTTGGCAAAGACAATGACATCTCTGAAAGATTAGAAAACAGTATAGTGCAATAATTTCTGCATGTAATTGACAAACAAAATTTTGGACATCTGTTACAGTTGAGAAAATTATCTAAGCACTCCTCATATGCGTAGTATATACTCTCCCAACTAGTGGACACGGATGAAAGATTTGCAAAGGAAATGTTGAAATGGGACTTTGAAAATATCGCATGATATTATTCTTTAAAGTTTATCATAGCTAATAAAAATGTTATTTAGATATGTAAAAATATATTTGTAGGCACGTATATCTAGAAAGTACAAATATAGCAAATGCCTCATAAATACAAGGGAGTGTTGTTATTATTCTTGAGCTGACTTCACCAAAATGTTTTGCCTCTTTGATTTCCTTTAGTTTCTGTTATACTGCTGAATAAGAAGACTTGCCCCTTAAAACCTGCCATCCTTTCAATATCACTTATGTTTTTCATTTTATATATATGTAAATAATTTATATATATAAAAATATATGTGTACAGTTATATACGTTTAAATATACATTTATATATTTAAAGGTATGTTTATATAAATATACATTTATATATGTGTATATGTAAATATATATATTTATGTATATATGTGTATATATAAATATATATTTATGTATATTATGTAAATATGTATTTACATGTTTATACATTTATGTTTGTATAAATATGCATTTATGCATTTATATTAATATGCATTTATACATGTTTATATGTATATAAAGAATATATACCTTTTTTCTATATAAAATCACCTTTTCGTTGGGGCGCCTGGGTGGCTCAGTCGGTTAAGTGTCCGACTTCAGCTCGGGTCGTGATCTCGCGGTCTGTGGGTTCGAGCCCCGTGTCGGGCTCTGTGCTGATAGCTCAGAGCCTGGAGCCTGTTTCAGATTCTGTGTCTCCCTCTCTCTGACCCTCCCCCGTTCATGCTGTGTCTCTCTCTCTCTCTCTCTCAAAAATAAATAAACGTTAAAAAATAAATTTAAAATCACCTTTTCGGGTCACCTGGGTGGCTCAGTTGGTAAAGTGTCCGACTTTAGCTCAGGTCGTGATCTCGCGGTCTGTGGGTTCGAGCCCCATGTGCTGACAGCTCAGAGCCTGGAGACTGCTTTGGATTCTGTGTCTCCCTCTCTCTCTGCCCCTCCCCTGCTCTCGCATGTGCTCTTTCTCTCTCTCTCCTCTCAAAAAAATAAACATTAAAAATTTATTGAAATCACCTTTTCTTTATTTGTGATATATCCGATATCTATTGGTATATCCATTGATATACCCAAATATCCATTTGCGATGTATCCAAATCACAGAGACCCATCAGGGGACTCCATAGATAATCCAAGAAATCTCTTGCCTCTCTAGGTGTCTAAATGAAGTGGATAGCGTGAAGTAAAATTTTAACTTGTTTGGTGTTCACTTGTTTACTACTATTGATTCTGTAAGTCCTGCTGAGGGAGAAAAAAAAAAATGAATGACAGATGAACTGAAATTTATAAGGGAATCTCCTGGTTTCCATTACACGGAAATACTGCATGGATTCGTCTTCTCAGAAATTAGTGGTTTATACTGTGAAACAACTTTTCCTTTGTAGAACTCAAAGGGGTTTGAAGCATTCCTGCAGTTCTGACATATTCTGGCTAGAGTCATCTATGCTTTAGTGTCAGCGTGATTAGAAAAACATACATACGCACATATATACGTACTTGAGCATGTCAAAGTGGTCATCAGTATGAAGGCATACTTCCAGCATAGTGGTGAAGAGTGCCAACTCTATGGTTAGACCGCCTCCGTCTAGTTATGTGCTCTTGGACAAGGAACCGTCCGTCCCCCTCCCAACACACACACCTTTGGAGGGGTATTTAAAGATGGGAACTTCTGCTTTGCCAGTGTAGCAGGAACTGGAATAGGTCTATAAAGGACTGCTCAAACAAGTTTTCCAACAGATTGTTCAGGAAAAAGTCTAGGCATTTGACCTAAGAAATTTACCTTTTTTTAACCCTCAGGAAATCCGTAGAAATATAATAAATACATACTGTCATGTTGTAATCCACATAACAATGGTATGATGAATTGGGTACTATTTGTAAAACATTTTGTGTTTCTCAATTGAAAGGCATGCACTACAAATAGAGCACTAAATTTTATTATGTAAATGCTAGGGTTTTTAATTATCAGCCAGGATTGGAGAGTGCCTGATTCGGAGGCTGTAAAACTTCAGAAGTGTTTCTGCTACAAATAGTTTAGAAGTCTGACAGTTGCTGCATGGAGAAAATAATGAAGCAATTGAAAAAATAATAGAAACATAGTGATCTGGCATTTCCAATTTTATGATGCCATAAAAAAGCAGCCAAGATATGTTGGACTGTTTAATGATGCTGGCACCTACCAAATGTCACTGGGCTTTCACAAGGTCATGGAGACTCTGGTTTGACTCAGGGAGGTTGGCCAGACCCATGTTGGGAACGCAGGAAGACCGTGGAATAGGTGGAGAGAGTAGGTGCCAATTAAACCCTTCATAGCACTTCATGCAGTAAGTTACACACTTTTGTGGGAGTCTGTGCGGTGGAGGAGGCCCCGGGTAGAATGAAGAAGTGAGCCCATTTCTTCTTCTGGCATGCTGTCGTAAGCATTTCTTCACATGAGATCTTTGTGGGCCCTCACTGGGGAGGCTGAAGTTTCTCCAGAGGACTATCTGCTAACACTGTGTGCTCGTCATACTGTTGCTGTCACAGTTGTACGTATCCGTGATCTCTCACTGACAAAAGCTGCTTGGAGAAAGGAGTGGTGTTTTTGTAACAAGAATGTGTGTGATTGTGTTTCCTTTTTCCCCTTTTCTGCCTCCTCTGGCTCCTAGGCATTACGTAATAACTTCTCTAGATGTGTAGAGTTTCAGTTAGGCCGTTTTCAAGATGATTAATGGGAGTTGTGCAATTAAAGCTCGTAAGTTCTCTGGGAAAAAAGTCATAGTATCCTGATGTTTGAGTTAGAGTGCACGGAGTTTGCGTCAGCATTCAGGATATTTTGGGATATTGTAAATGTCACTATTGGTTTTAATGTCCAGGCATCTCCAGCATCACACTTAGGAATGTTCTATGAAGTAGTGCCTAGCACACCCTATGAACATGAGCTAGAAATGTCTAACCTAAAATTGCTGCTTTGAGTTCACATTAGACTTTGATGAAAAGGTGTTTAACACAAGTGAAACAGTCTGTTAACATTCTTTCACGTTCTTTGAGGCCATGGCAAAATGACAGATTTAAACTCAATAGATTGTGTATGTACCTGTGTTTGTATTTTTCTTTCTTTCTTGTTCTGGCAGTCTCAAACGTTGTTAAGCCACAGTCAGTGTGTATGTGAACATGAGCTTTCAATGGGATCAAGAAAGGGAAAAATTTAAGTTGGCTTTCTGTTGTGTTTCATTTGAAAATATGTTGTATATGGGGTAAAATAACTTAAAAGAAATTGAGAATATTTCAGTAAAAATACATGCATAAATTTCTGCTTTTCTCTCTCACTGATAAGAGAAATTTTTCCCAGTTCTTGTGTTGACCTGAGCTCAAAGCATTTGGCCTTATGTTGATTGGATGAATGTAGAAAGTTAAGCTTCAAATATTGATTAGTGTTGTGCTGTTTACTTCATGTTAAGTTTAGAAGACTACTGATTAAATACCTAGGAAAATAAAGGGAGAATTGACTCCTTTCTTCATGTTCTCTGAGAATTCTAAGCATTTGTTCCTGGTGTTACCTGAAAGTCCAATGAGGGAATTCAAACAGGAGAAATAGTGTTTGGCTTAAGAATATTTTCTTGCCTTTCCACATGATAAAATCTGAAATAGATACAGGGTGAAAAAGAAATCCCATTTTGTTTTCTGGATTAAAGCATGATAATATTTGAGAATAAAAAGTGAATAGGAAAATTACTGTTAATATGTGAATATTATATATTTACTATTTAAAATATACTACTTAAATATAGTAAAACATAATATTGATTTATTAAGAGTATATATACTGTGTGTGTTTATAATATAGTATAGTATACTCTATGAAACACAACACAATAAAACAATAACATAAAATCAGTAAAAATCTTCATGGAGACATTCTAAGAAAAACAATGAAAATATCCTTTCGACTACATTAGGAATTTATACAAATGATAGTTAAGTGTCCCTTTAGGTTTTATTCTGTCACTTTCTTTTTTTTTTTTTAATTTTTTTTAATGTTTATTTATTTTTGGGACAGAGAGAGACAGAGCATGAACGGGGGAGGGGCAGAGAGAGAGGGAGACACAGAATCGGAAGCAGGCTCCAGGCTCTGAGCCATCAGCCCAGAGCCCGACGCGGGGCTCGAACTCACCAACCGTGAGATCGTGACCTGAGCCGAAGTCGGACGCTCAACCGATTGAGCCACCCAGGTGCCCCTATTCTGTCACTTTCTAAAAGTCCTTATGTGGGGGCGCCTGGGTGGCTCAGTCGGTTAAGTGGCCGACTTCGGCTCAGGTCATGATCTCGTGGTCCGTGAGTTCTAGCCCCACGTCGGGCTCTGTGCTGACAGCTCAGAGCCTGGAGCTTGCTTCAGATTCTGTGTCTCCCTCTCTCTGACCCTCCCCTGTTCATGCTCTGTCTCTCCCTGTCTCAAAAATAAATAAACGTTAAAAAAAAAAATTAAAAGTCCTTATGTGTTTTTCCAAGTAAAACATGAAATACAAATTTTAAATCTAATATTCTATGTTTCTTAAATTTGCAACAAGAGCAGAATTGCCAGTTTGTAATACATATGCTGCTCTTAGAAATAGGTACATAATTGCAGTGAGTATATATATGCGTGTATATATATAATGATTTACATACATGTGTATACATTTGCATAGGACTAAAAACAACATTATGCACTGGGTCCACCAGAATTCAGGTGGTGGTCAGAAATTGTTAATTATTTTTCTGAGTTATCTGGCTACTTAATTTATCTTCCTCAGTAGCTTCTTTTTCAAAGTAAGGGGTATATGTCTCACTTTTATTTATCCTGAAATGACTTTCTGTAGGGAAGTAAAACTTTAAAAAATATACGTCAGCCTATCTGGTATTGTAGTTAACAGGTGAATGACACTATTAGTATGATTTTGGAATATAATTATTTACTTTTTTTTTTGTATACCACAGTCTGTATTTGCTTCCATTTCAAATAAAAGACAAATAAACACTGAAATTCACATATTCATACCTTGAGAATTTTTAGAAGCTGCAGCTATTAGAATTTGGCAAAATTAGAAGGAATAACTGGTCAACCACCCACTCTTTTTGAGTCCAGTTTTATAGTAAAAATCTATTATCTTATGTTTGAGAAAGTTTCCAGACACTTACATGTAAGTATGAAGATATTTAAAGCTAATTACAAATAGCTTTGGGTTGGCAGTTTTAATTCTGTGTGTTCCTTTTCTGGACTGAATGTTTGTGCCCCCTTAAAATTCTTATGTTGAAGCTCTATTTCCCCTATGGCTATATTTGAAGATGGGGCTTCTAAGGAAATAATTAAGGTTAAAGTCAGAAGAGTGGGACTCTGATCTGATAGGATTAATGTCCTTGTAAGAGATGCCAGGGAACAAACTTTCTCTTCTTGTGAAGGCTGTACGATTAGAATAGCAAGACGATAGCTGTCTGCAAGCCAGAAAGCACTCTTACAAGAAACTGTGAGAAAATAAATTCCTCTTGTTTAAATCAGTTGATCTATGGTATTTTGTTGTTACAGCCAAAGCAGACTAATGTAGCCCCCATTAAATTCCATTAGATATAAAACAGTGGTTGACTTTTTACTGGGGATGGTTTTGCTTCTCCCTCATCCCCCAGGAACATTGGCAGTATTTAGAGACGATTTTCATTGTCATAACTGAGGACGGGAGTGTGACAGGCATCTAGCAAGCCAGGCATGCTGCTAAGCATCCTACAATGTACAGAACAGCTCCACAACAAAGCCTATATGATCCAAAATGTCAATAGGGCTGAGATTTGGAGACCTTGAGATTCCTTTTAGGATGTATTTGTTCCTGTATTTGTTCCTGTAAGCTAGAGCAAGTCCTTTATGGAGGCAAGTAGATTGTAAGGAAACATACATCTAAGACCAACACAACATACCTGTGTGTTAAGTACAGTTATCTTATTTTCAATATTTTCAAGCCAGTAAATTCATTTCTAGAGTTAAACTCATATTCACCTAAATGAAAACAAAACAGTGTATATGGGTGTACATGCATGTGTGTGTGTGTATAATTTTCTCTCAAAACTTAATCATGTTGTAAACTGACATACAGGCGCTTGGGTGGCTCAGTTGGTTTAGTATCTGACTCTTGATTTCAGATCAGGTCATGATCTCATGGTTGCAAGATCAAGGCCCCCACATGGGGCTCTGTGCTAACAGCATGGAGCCTGCTTGGGATTCTCCCTGCTTGTGCGTGCTCTCTCTCTCTTTCCAAAATAAATAAATAAACATTGAAAATAAATAAACTGCCATAAATTTCCTACCATCAGAGGCTTATAATTTTAAAATAAATAACATATATGTAAATTTATTCACCTTGCATTAGGATTGATAATTACAAATTAGCATGGTAGAATCATAAGAAACATTTTTGGAAATGCATGAAATGATATTTCTTGACTGCCAATTTTTTCTCCTTTGGCAAAATTTTTGTGAGATATTTGTATCATCTTAACTGAAAAAAAAAAAACAGTAAAAATTTTCAATAGGAAGCTACCAAATTCCTTTGCCAGAGTTTCCGGCCAATATCTGAGCAATGAGTATCTCTGGAAAGTGCTTCAGATACATTGGTTAAAATCGTTTGTCCAAAGGAAATACTGATTTTGTTTTAACAATTGAAATAAATAGTTACAGTTTGAACAGTTTTTCATGAAAACCAGTATTTCCAGTGAAATTTGGAAAAAGACTTATGTGTATTAGCTGGTACTCCTATAATTTTTTCATTGCCCCTTTATTTCCAGAGTCTACCCAAATATGACCCAATAATTTTAATTCTACCACATAGTTACCATTTGGCAGCTTAAAAGATGTCTTTTTACATTCTGACCTCATAAATCACAGTATTCCTTTTATTTTAGATTGAAGAAGTATAGTTAAAAATAGAAAATTAGTTCTAGTTTTCAAATAGAATTTTGATTTTTTTGTTTTAAGTTGGCCAGCTTTTAAGTAAGATGTTTCATTTTTTTGTTGTTAGCTACTTCTTAAATATTAAAAATAGCTGACAGTTTCTCATATTTGAATTGCCATCTGTACTTTCATTCAATTTTGTATTTATTCTTCCATTCTATTTTTATATCTCACTATATGCAGCATATAGTATATATACATTCATATCATTTTAGGTATGTACCATATATGCTCACACTATTAATTATTTAAAAGTGCACATATTATTAAACTCTAATGTTTAATCAGGCACTAATTTTGAAGCTCACACAGTTAATCTAAACATAGGCTTTCTTTGTTATTAATCACAAAATTGTGCCTATTTCAAAAGCTAGTGAGAAAACCCTTAAATTCACAATTGAACAGTTTATAACTTCAGATATTAAAGACTTGAGGAATTGATCTCTTGAATGATCATTATTGATCTCATCATACAGGCTTTTAAGATTACAGGGGGAAATTTTTAACTTTTTTGGAAAGATTACTTTTAATTTAAAGATGTAGAAAAATTATTGGAGAAAAATGGACTCAATCTGAATCGATATTTTACTGAACTTCCTCTGTTCCCTTAAAATACACCATATATGCATTACAATGATGTCTTTGAAATCTGTGTTTAGTTAACCTATAAAAAGCCTCTTTGAACGGCGTCTAAGGTATTTATGGCATGGACTCTATAAAGTGGCCTGCTAGCCAGCTGGACAGCTCACTGAAAATAAAATGTCGGTGTAGTCAACAAAAGCAAGCCACAGGGATGTAACAGTGTAAGAAATGTATTAGAATGGCATTTTTTCCGTACTGGATGTGGCAAATACAGAATGATCATTAAGGGCCAGGCTAATACTGTATTATTGATGATTGACAGGCATTGTCACTGGGTTGTGCTATTTGCATTATTTTTTAGTACTTTTAGTGGAGACAGTGCGAAATTAAGCAACTGCTGTTTGTTATTAGCTTGAGAACTTTAAAAAAGAGAGAAAAATAATTAACATTTATTGACAGCCTGTTAAATCAGGAACCACGTATGAAGTTGGCCCACTGTCTTGCTCGACCCTTATGTATCACCAATGAAATCAATGGTATTGTTGCAATTCCACCGGAAAGGTATGGCCACTCAGAGAATTTAACTCCCACAGGGTCACACAGCATGTAATTAACAAAGCTGCTCTTCTGCTCTTTGAACCAAGCTATGTTGGATAAAATGTACAATTATATGGCAATAGGTGAAACTGCATAGAGCAATCAAAATGGAATAAAATCTACTTTATATTTATATGTTGGCATTAATCCTAGCAGCCCAATTTAATGTATCTTGAGGTGAAATCTCTTGATGACTTAGAATATAGTTCCTTTATAAAAATTTGCATGTGTGAGGGCTAGATGCGGATTAAATTTCTGCTCTTAGATTTTTAGAATGTATTGTCACTGTGTAGATTTTAGACACTAAATACATGGAATCTCTACACAAATCTTATTTCATCTCTGGTGAAACTTATAAACCTTCTGTTACCTTTTGTCCCTTTATTGTGGCAAGCTTTATGGGGTGTTGAAATTACTGGCCTCTGAATAAAAGCATCATTAAATTAGTGCAGCTAAGAATCAGTTTGGTGTTAGAGTTAGTTTTCATTCTGTTATTTTCATTGTCCCAGAATCGAGTTAGAGTAGAATTCATCTTTAAGGATTTATTAAGAAGTGTTCATTCATTCTTTTGTGAATGCTTAGTGAGGTCTGTTGCTGGGAACTCAGAGATAGATGAATCTGGACAGGTACCCATGGTGTACTTACCTTAATTCTTTTTTTAAAATATTTTAAAGTTTATTTATTTATTTAGGAGGGGGGAGAGAGAGAGAGAGAGAGAGAGAGAGAGAGAGTACAAGCTGAGGAGGGGCAGAGAGAAGGAGACAGAATCCCAAGAAGGCTTTGTATTATCAACACAGAGCCTGAGGTGAGGCTCTAATTCATCAACTGTGACATCATGACCCCAGTGGAGGTCAAGAGTCAGATGCTTAACCAACTGTGCCATTCAGGTGCCCCTACCTTAACTCTTTATTAAAGATTTTTTTTAAGGTCTATTTTATTTATTTTGAGAGAGAGAGAGAGAGAGAGAGAGAGAGAGAGAGAGAGCGCACAAGCAGGGGAGGGGCAGAGAGAGAGGGAGAGAAAGAGAATCCCAAGTGAGCTCTGTGCTGACGGCTGATAGTGACTGATGCAGGGCTCAAACTCAAACCACAAGATTACGACCTGAGCCAAAACCAAGAGTTGGTCACTTAACCGACTGAGGCACCCAGGTACCCCCCCCCATTTTTTCCCTGTCTTAAATCTTAATGAAAGATTTCTTTCTCCAAAAATTCATTTCACCAGAAATGCTGGTGATGTTCTCCAGAGTTTTAGGCAGTCCTTTAGAAGAGGATGTTTATTCTAACTTTTTCTTGACCTTTTTATTTGTCAAACCACAATTATGCAGCAGCCCAGTCAGCATTAAACACGTTTTGAACTCTCTAGGAAGCTGAGTTTATCTAATGTCAATTGCAGAGGCTACTCTGTTTTTTTTCCACACATGTCAATGAAAAATTCATGTGGCTTTGCAGAATTGTGTTTTGTAGTGGTTTTTGTTGTTGTTGTTGTTGTTGTTTAGTGTTTTTGTTTTTGTTTTTGCTACGTCAGAATAACTTGGAATACTATTAAAATGCAGATCCCTAGGCCCCCCAGGTCTATTGCCACAGACTCTGGAAGAGGCTTGCTTGTCTGTATACTTTTTCACAAAATATCCTCAGTTGACTCTTAGGAACATAGCTTTTTGAAAGTCAGGTTTTAGTGCAATCGAATCAAGCTGTGCATAGAAAGGTAGCATATGTAAGAAATGCAATAGAATGACATTTCTCCTGAATGTAGTAAATAACAAAATGCAAACCACAGGTCTGAGCTTCTTTTAAAAGGTTTGACCTCTACTGACACGGAATATATATAAAGCCCATACGATTTCTCTCCTTCATTATTTCAATCTGTGCTGTGTTTAGAGGTAGAAGGGGCTGGGTGGTTTGTGTTAAGGGAGGCGCTCAAAATGAAGAGTTTATGAAGATTAGTGTTAGTATTGGCAAGGCCTGATTCAAGGCCCAGGGCTCCCTCTGTGCTTTTTATGGAGCTATAGAAACTGATCTGAGTGAATTGACAATAACTAAATCCTCAGGGTGAAGATAACTCTGCTTATTTTCACTTGTAAAGATCCAATATTAGTAAGAAATATGACTTGGAGATACTGAGAACCAGAATTTCCCCTCGAGCCAAGCTGTTCTTTGTCCTGAAAAAGCGGGTTTTCTCTAGAACACCTCACCTGGAGAGCCCTGAAATCAATTAAGTGTTTGTTATCCATGAATTGATTTATGTTGGCCAGTCATTCTCTGTGGTCAGTCTTGTGACTCAGTGTGTTTTTGGGTTGTTTTTTGTTTGTTTGTTTTGTTTTGTTTGTAAAAGTTATTTTTTGTGCAAATGCTTTCAAGCTGATAATATACTTGTGATCTCAATCAAGCATGATTTCATACAGAATAAGTCACAGATCTATAAATGTTCCTTTGTGAACATATCAATGTGCATAACGAAGAGATATTATAAAAATGACCTTCATGTCAATATTTTGTTTTTCTTTTGTTGGATAAAATTAAAAATGTGGGGGTGAGGATGGCAATAGCACCTCCTGACCTTTACCTGGCTCACAGAGTGCCATGCAGTACCAAGGGCATGACGTATGCGTTATCTTCTCTGGTCTTCATAATAAACCTGTGGTGTAGGTTATATAGCAATTTTGAAATGGATGAAAAGCCTGAGACTTAAAGAAAGTTTTTTGTGCAATTCATACTGCTGATGTGTAAGAGACCTCGGCCTTACAGTCTTGAGAACTGTACGTTCCTTGTATCAACTACTGTCCTCTACTGCCTTCTGGTTTAAAAAGTATTATTAGTGATGCTTTATTGTGTAAAGCTTGTTAAAACATGAAGCAGTATCCTATGACATTAGCCCTGTGCAGAAACTTACTCCTAAAAACCTGAATCAAAACAAGCCAGAAATAGGTCATTCAAATTAGGGTTGTAACAGATTTTTATCACAAACATAAGCGTGCTGAGTCAGTGTACAGTTGAAGATCAAATTAGGGTAAATGGATTTTTCTTAGAAAAATCAAAGAAGGCTCAGCAAGGTGGTTGACGGCTGCAGTTAAATAATGCTTTGACACTCACAAACAGTTCCAATTAGATTTATTGGTGAAAGAAGTTGTCAAGGTAATAATTGATGAGACCTGTTACTATAAAGACTTGACAACATACTGAAATAATATGGAAAGCGTGAAATGAGGATAGTATTGAAATAAAATGAAACAAATCCCTCACAGTATTGCATATTATAGACTTTAATATATATTTTCCTTTTTAGAAATTTTTTGTAATGTCTGTTTATTTTTGAGAGTGAGACAGGCAACAGGGTGGGAGCAGCAGAGGGGCAGAAAGGGAGGGAGACACAGAATCTGAAGAGGTTCCAGGCTCTGAGCTGTCAGCGGAGAGCTCGATGTGGGGCTCAAACCCATGAACCATGAGACCATGACCTGAGTCAAATCAGATGCTTAACCAACTGAGCCAACCAGGCGCCCCAATTTAATACGTATTTCCAATGAGAAGAATCATCCCCAAAGGAAGGGTTTTTTCACATTTCTTACTTTATAGCAACTTATTTTGTTTCTCCATTTTACTTTGTAAATCTTTTGGAGGGTAAATATGTCTATTTCTTACTGTTGTTTAGTTCTTGGGCAGTGGAGACAAGACTTTGAAAGGTTAAACAGGCTATATTTTCACCAGTGTTTCATTGTACTTAGCCATCTGTATATACAGTGAAAATATGTGGGAATTTTTTTCTTTTCACCTGTAAGTTTCTTAATATATGGGCTTGTAAAGCTTAGTAGTAACTTAATTTGGTTATGAGATAGTTGTAAAGGTATTTAACTGAAGAGTCAGTGTGCCTTGAATCCTCCCAGTTCATTTCTTTGGAACTCAATATGAGTAAAAATAGATGTTCAAACTTCATGATTCTTTTGGGTTCGTTAAAGTTAACCAGAAGATTTGCAAAGAGCTAATATTCTTTATTTGATATTCTTTATTTTAATATTACCCTGGCAGTTTGTAGATTTTTAAACTCCAATCTAGAAATATCAGGGCTAATATTAAAACAATTTCCTGTAAGCTTCAAAACTTTTTCAAGTGTCCTAACACCTCAATTTGATAATACGTTTGGGTGAATTCATTACTTATTCCAGATGTACTATAAATTGATATGGACAGTGCAGTGTGTCAGAAACCCATGGCAGATCCAAGTGGTAGGTTTGCATAATTTTTATTTTTTAAGATGTGTCATTGTAATCTTTTTTTTTTTTAAGATGGTATTTTCTGCTTTTGTTTTTTAGGGTCGTTGCTCCAGGGAGAACTGCAAATATCTTCATCCACCCCCACACTTAAAAACACAATTGGAGATAAATGGGCGCAATAACTTGATTCAGCAGAAGAACATGGCCATGTTGGCCCAGCAAATGCAACTAGCCAATGCCATGATGCCTGGTGCCCCATTACAACCTGTGGTAAGCGTGTTTTCAGTTCTCATTCATTAAGTTTGTAATTCCAAGTGTTCAATTTCAGTATAAAGTAATGACTGCACTTCATCAAGTGAACGTAGGTAACAGTGTCAGTTCTCCAGCATTTTCTAGCAAAATTATCAAGCAAACCCGGAACCAGTTTTCACACTGTGAAGTTACTCATCTTGTGGCCAAGTCATGTGGAAATTTACATTAGAGCATGCTTTCCCCCTAAAACTCCCTTTACATTAAATCTTATGATTGGCAGGTATTAAAATGGTCATCAGACTCACCAGTATAGTCTGTGCATTTGCAGACTATAACGGCAGTAATAATTTTAAAATTTGGTATAGATCATCTTTAATTTTGAGAAAAATCTTCCTTTCCTTCCTTCCTTGAAGAGTATCTGTTGCATAGCTTGTGATTCTTTTAAACTCAGATTGCAATTTATTTTGTAGTTACAAATGCTAGGAGAATTCTGATAGTGGTGAATCAATATCATACACTTGCAAGTCTCATTAAAAGAGAACTAATCGGGAGAGAAAGAAACTCCCAGGGCTTTTAAGCAAAGAGCTAAATATTCTAAACTGTAGGTGATCATAGAGATTTAATGTTTACTGAGCTGGATATGTGAATAACTTTTGATTCTGAGCACATATTTATTTACTTGGGGTTCGGGGGAGTATATATATGAAAAATGACTTTAATAACCTTTACCCACATTTACTCATAAAAATGTAAGGTTAATATCCTAAGTAATTTTAGATTGCAAAAGGAGTCCTGATATTAATTGTGATCTAGTAATTCTGTATTTAAATGCATGTTAAAATCTGAACTGATGATAATATATCTGTCAGTAATTTATGTCACTAACTTATATGCAATATTAGAGGGTTATGGAAATGTGATGACCCATGGTTTTCTGATATGCTAATTGTAAGCATGTGTGCTAACTAATTTTTTTCCAAATACATTTTAACACCTGAACTCAATGTAATTATTATTCTCTCTTAGAACTTAATGCACCAATCATTCCAAAAAAGAGGGGGGGATTGCATTTCGAGGTGGGAGGGATCTCCATATCACATCGGCAGTGATACCAATTATCAGTACTATGCAGTTGAGGTGAGAGAATATTATAATTCTGTGTCTGTTTTAACCTGATTTTTTTTCCATTATTGGGAACTCAGTTAAAAATATGATATCTTAAATTTATTTTTGTGATATCTGCTAATATTATATCTGTACTGGGATAGCATGAAGATTTGGTTAAAGAAGTTTAGTTATGATCATTCTTGGTAGCATAAAATATAGGATAAGAGCTCTCTTTTGCAACTGGCTCTCTCGCACAGTTTCAAAGATCTGATAAATCCTTGGGGTGGCTACTACTTTAGCTGATAGAAGATCTCTCATTGATGTGAGACACTTTGTTCCACTTAAACATTTAAAGCCTGCTTAGTGCCAGTCTCTATCCTCTCTGTGACCGGGAGCACCTCGAGGTCAACAAGTGTAATTCCCACGCTGTGGAAACCAGTGCTGGTCATGGCAGTGAGCAGCTCACTGTGAAGCCTTGGCCCATCTCCTGAGTTAGTCCTTGAGCTCTGCCCTCAAGGCCATTCCAGGGGCATCACGTGGGTAATCCTGGGACGAACCGTAAACAATGTTTATGCTCATGTCTGTGGAATACAGTAACAAACGTGGTGTTTATGAAATCACGAAATCACAGTTTCTGAAACCATCAGAAAAATCACATTTTCTGGTGGTTTTGGTGGAAAGTTCTCTACTTCGACAAAACATTTATTTATATTAGTTGTGAGCACATTCAGGCTTTGTGCTAGTTTTCCCTGATATGACTAGATTTGAATATGGAATTACCCTTCTGCTACAGGCATCCTGAGATCACAGTCTAAAATAGACTCTGTTCAGGGTGACTTTTTTGGTAATAAATATAGAAGTCGTTTTAATTATTCAATTTTAAAGTATTTGGGGCTAATGACTGTGGAGAAGGCTTTAATCCAGGAAATTTGCCTTCAAAACCCCACCTGAGACTTTGCGATTCTTTGTGTAGTCAGCCCTGTTTTGATGAGGGTCATGATACAGAGATTCGGAAATAAATGAGATGGTCATAACCAGCTGCTTACTGGAACTTTAACGCTGGGTCTACAAATAGGGATTATAACAGGGTTGGAAGCAGCCAGGATGGCTGCTAGGACAGTGTTAGTGTTTGAAGACAGAGCACAAATGTGGATCCAACCCAGGTAGTGGTTCTATCAAAGATGATACTGTGAGCACATCCTTAATAGCAGGAGGAGTAGGAATGTCTGAGTAGTTTCAGGATTTGTAGTCAAGTAGGTGAAGCATCTTAGTTTTCTAGGGCTAACCAGTTTGGCCCCCAAACCATAGCCTGAAGGACCACGAAGAGAAGGAGCTGGGAAGCTCTAATCAAATCCAGAAGCATCTCCTATCGTGCCTGGCTTATAACAGAGATCAAAAATTTCTTGATGAGTGAAAGAATGAAGTAAGGAGTTTCCTTCCCCAAATACAAGGAAGAGAGCAGAGGTTTGTGTTAGTTTACCTGCCCCTGTGATTCCAAAGGAATCATGAGCAGGAGCCAGAGTACAAGCCCAATTATAGAGACTGTGGCATGGAATGGGGCATATGGTCGGATATGTATTAGCAGAGGCAGCCAGGGGCTTGGTGAGAGTACCACTGAGGCCAGGCAATAGCTACTATGCCCCTCAATTGGGTTTTCCTCTTTTCATAAATTTTCAGAGACCGGGTCTCTCAATTTAAGATCTTCAGAATATGACCTTGGGCTGACTTGGGGAATTCAGGGATTTATAGGAGAGTTTCCTGTTTTTGTGGACTTTATGATGTTGTTATGAAATGCGCCAAGCCAAGAACCAGAAAGAGGGCTTAACATTTTGGGAGCAAAGACAACACTGTAAGGGCATTTTCTGCACTCACTACTTTTTGTATCAAAAATCCTCACAACCGTCCTATAAAGTAGATATTATCTCAACTTCAGCAATAAAGATACAGAGGTTCCGAAAGGTTAAATAATTTGCATAAGGTACATGGCTCGTGTGTAGCAGGACAAGGATTTTATCCCAAGCTGTTCAGGTTCTGGCATCCATGCTGTAGAAACACTAGTGGGAGACATCCACCAACCGCAGCTCTGAGTCTGTGGTTGATTCATTGGAAATCTCTGGATCTTCAACATACAGTGAACGTTTAAAATATATTTTCTGCAAGTTCCTAACAATCTTCTAACACAATTGTTCCCATTTTGTAAGATGAGAAAATAAGTAGTTGAAAATAACAAATTGAATTTATCTCTGTCTCCTCCCTAAAATTTGCATAATAAATGATTAAATAACTGCCATTAATTCTATTATCATTTCTAAGCCCCTAATAAAAATGTCAAAAGATCATATTTCTCCTTATTATATTGATATTTGAAGATAAATGGAAGACCTGTAGGACTTGATTACCCAAATTTTAAAAATTAAGTATTTGTATTTTTTTCTAACTACTACTTTAAAAAACAATTGCATTGCCATGCACTGTCTGATATAAAGATAATCCAACAAGAAAACCAAACAACCTAACCAAATATAGACCATATCTTGTGGCTCACAACTCGGAAGCATCTGGTATATTCCTTTGGTCCATCCCAGAAAGGTGTCTTCAGAAATTCTGTTGATTCCAGCTGTCATTGCCCTTGAAGAACTCTGCATAAGTAGTGGTTGTAGAGAGCTGTATCTGAGCTCTGGAGTCCCACCAGCAGTGACCTCATCTGCCTTTCTCTGTGCTCTCCAGGGATAACGTTGGCCATCCATAATTTCCAATGGCAGCTTCCCTTCAGGTACACACACCTAGCCGCCTTGAGGTACATAACTCAAGTTGAATTACTGTGCATTTCATGAATTTGAAGTAGCCTAGGGATAAAGAAATTCAGAGTTACTGCACTTAGCCAAAATCTTGGAAGCTTCCTTGCAGTTCCCGTCGCCTCACCTTTGCTGTCACGGTGTTTCTTTGTCACAGCAGCTGGCAGTTGAGTGCTGAAAGCTTTGAAGTCATCATTTGTTACATGTCCAGGAACACCTAGAGTTCTTAAATTGGCTCTTAGTGCTTTACCTTCCAGTGTATTCAGCTAGTGATTGAGATAAGGCCACTTCATGACCAAGTGTTTCTGGTAAAATGTTTTCCACGGCCGTCATCCTGAGTCGTGCTCCCTCCACCTGCACTTCCAGTGCCTGTTTCGGTCAAGGAGTCTGTGCTTCCTGGAGCACCTTGACATTGGCCCAAATCTTAGGGACCAGGCCCTATGTGGTGATACCTTTTTACTTGATGGGCCAGACGTCAGTCTTCTTTATTTAAGTGTTATTACTTCATTAAAACTGGTTGAAGGGTAAGGTAAAATTAAAGCTAGGTGGTCATTGTGATTTGCCCAGTCAGCGAGTCCGTCTAGAAGCGGACTTTAAATGGTATTTCTTATTTTAATTCCAGTCATATGTTGCCTTCTTATAAAAAAAAAAAAAAAAGACATCGCGATGTGAATTTGTTGAGAATTTCCATTAGCTTTTGGCCATTTATATGCAAAACAATTGTTTACAGAGACTTCTGTAGCTCCTGTATAGGATTGTGTATACCCAGAAACATGGTTTCATACACCTTGATTGTGTGCTGTCGAGTAAAAATAAAGGTTTATTCTTTTACTGCTTGCAGGATCAACCTTTACAAAGACACACACACACACACACACACACACGCACGCACAAATAAAATTGAGAAAAATCTGACAAAATTTGTCTTCTGTAAATGGTAGCAGACACTGATTAGATATTATTTATTATATGCACTCCATTAACTTTTTGTTAAAAGTCACAAACATTATATCCAAAATAAACCGTGATTCACATCATGTATTAAAATAAGTTAGGGCCCCTATGCTGTTTGCAACATTACAGCATGGTAATAATATATTATGGAAAAAAACTTAGCTCAGCATAAAAAAATAAATCATACTTTTCAAACAAGCATACGAGATAAATTAATGATTAAATTTTCAGGTGCGGAGGAAGTAACATGAAATCTCTCCTTTTTTTTTTTAATGTTCAAACATCTATACTAGAAAACATTTAATGCATTTGCTGATTAGGTTGTGTGCTGGAGAAACCAGTTAGTAAATCCATTAATACAGTCATTGTGTGTAGTCAAATGTGTGTAGGGGACCTGCGTAGATCGCAGTCACAGGCTGGATGCAGAATGAAGGCAGCACATTGCATAAGGCAGCAGTCTGAGTGCCTGCAGGGTAGAAGAGACGGTTAAGTAAACACATGTGGTGATCATTGCCAAATTCGAGTGCCGAGGAGTTCTGTGGTAACAGAGGGTAGGAGAAAGCTCGTCAGAGTTGGAGATGTGGGTGGATCAGGGGAAGCTTCAAGAGAAAGAGTCGTGATTCTTGAAGCATGATTAGGAATTAAACAAGTGGACTGGGCAGGAGCAACCTTCAATGTAGAGGGAAAAACCATGTTAAGAAGGAAGCCGTAAGAAAACCTGTCTCCCTAGAGACCTTACGCAGAATCAGAAATCTGAATCTATTTCTGTGTTTAAATGGTAGAAGACCACATAATGTATGGAATTGAAATTACCCAAGAGATTTGAAAAGTACTGCAGAGAATGTGATGAGTGGGGAGTGCCAGGGCATTCGGGGGTTGAAGCTCTCCAGAGGATTCTAATGGCCAGCCAGCACTGAGAACCTCAGGTTTCAGAATCACCTGAAATCAGACACACCTGTGTCCAAATCCTAAGTCTTACATACACTCATTTATGATTATGGACACATAATCTGTGTGAGCGCTTTTCCTTGTCTGCAGAATGGGAGGGAGTAATGAAACCACCCCCCCCCCGACAAGACTATAATTTAATTCATCCACATATTCATTCATTCACTCATTCATTCAGTGTATATTTATTGAGTACTTACTATGTTCTAGGCAGCTAGCTAGATTCTGGGGATTTGGCAGTGAACTCTACAGATATCTGTGCCACCCGCCCCCCTCCCCCAACTCCAAACAGAAACAATGGAGGGTTTGTTTTTTTTTTTCCTTTGCCCTATGGCGTTTATATTTTACTCTTATGAGAATTAAATATAATAACATAGGTAACACACTTAGCACAATGCCTGGCACACAATAAATAGAGGGAAGTCTAGTAATAATCATGTTTGCTCACATTTAACTAGGGTCATAATGTGAAATTGAATAACATTTTAATTTATAATAAAGCCTGATTACTTTAATGGAATCAAAATGTCTCATTTAAAACAAACAAGTGATTAGCCCATAAATGCACTGACGTTATAAGATTGCAGTTTGTTTTTTCTCTGCTGAGGGTGTTCACTGGCAAAAGGCAATCATAAGTCAACCTTCCTTATGCCTTCCAGGAACAAAGATACCTGTAAATCATTATTACAAGAATGTAGTCAGTATCAGATACACCAATTACATAGTTATATGTTATCCTGTGGAGACTTAAGAGAAAATAGGGTGCACTTGATAATACCATAGCATTAATATCCATCCCTGCGACTCTGCTGAACTGTCTGCAGGATGGCTTTGGGAATGGAGAATTGGCAGTGAAGCAGTTCCCCAGCTTGACTAATCTGATTAGGGCACTGATAAGGCCAAGCAGTGACCTACCTCCAGCAAGGTGCTCTTTGAAAAAGGAATGTAACAAATGTGTAAAACCTCAAAATAACGGAAGGAATGTTGCACTTTTTGGGAGCAGCCTTTGGAATCAAGTTTCACAGTATAGAGCTATTATTATCATCGATCGGCTACCTGTTTAGCAAATAGCTCTACTTATCTGGAGAGAGAACAGAGAGAGTGCTTGCTGAATAGTTGATGTTTCAGAATTTTAAGAAGAATTTTATGAATATTTATTTTTGATACAGAGACAGAGCATGAGCAGGAGGAGGGGCAGAAAGAGAGGGAGACACAGAATCCGAAGGAGGGGCAGAGAGAAAGGGAGACACAGAATCCAAAGCAGGCTCCACGCTCTGAGCTGTCAGCACAGAGCCCAACGCAGGGCTCGAACCCATGAGCCGTGAGATCATGACCTGAGCCGAAGTTGGTTGCTTAACCAACTGAGCCACCCAGGCGCCCCTGTTTCAGATTTTTAAAGCTGCTAGATTTCGCATGGGGACAGTGCCCTAAAATTCTTCAGATTTGAATTTGCTCTGCTGAATTCAGTCAGAAAATCCATTCACATGACAACTCAATAGAAACAATCCAGCAGGAAAATTGTTGCCAGTTAATAAGATCAATATTTTTAGTTAGAAGTATTCTTTTATCTGTAATATGTAACTGTTGCATTATATGCATTGTGGATTATAAATTTATGCAGTGAGATTTAACAGAGCTGAATTTTATTCATCCCTGGTCTTATTCTCTTCAAGTAAGAATGCTTTTCTTAAAAATAAATGATTTTTCTTGCCTCCAAATAGCTTTGTAAATTTGACCTCTGCTTCTAAATAATTCTGGTAGATTGTGTACAGGGACATAAACATCTCAGTAACTTTCCAAAGTATGCATTCATTAAGAAGGTTCTACCTGAAAAATACACGTTAATTCATAGCAATAGAATACAAAGAGGAATGATACAGACTGTTGTCCGTATTTTAAACAGGTCTTCTGGTCTTCTGTGCTTGGTTGCTTATAATTCTTAAATACCTAATAAGAAATTAAAGTGTTGGTCTCATTGAAATTACAATCAGTGTATATGTAACAGTGTATGTTTAACCTGGATATTTCTGAGTAGAAGTCCAAGTTCAACACACACTCACTGTACAGGTCAACCCTTGTCCTGGCACTGCCTTGGCAGCCAGTAGACAGTGGAGCAGTATAAAATCAGCTGCTATTCAAGTAACTTTTGATGGAGAGAGATTGCTCTGGGCCCCAGTTTCTGACAGATTATTGATTGTTTATATCTGGAATGCTCAGGTGGTTTCCTGTTGTCAGTGCTTTGGGCAGGGATGGGGCTGAGGACCAGAGGTATTACTTTAGGCCACTTCATTAGGCAGGAGCCAGCAACCTGGCAGGGCAGCTAACCATAGCATTCAAACCAACACGTTTGGAAGCATAATTACAACTTGAAAATATGAGTGGAATGTATGGTATATTGTTTCTTCTTCCTAGTGAATCAGATTATGTATGAAATATTCTGTTTTCCGTGGTCTTAATAAGAACGTGTACAGTAGCTGCAAAAATTCTGTCCTAAAACAATTTGTGAAGTCGAGAAAAAAGTGCATCCCGTAGGACAGGGATTTTCAACCTAAACACTACTGACATTGGGGCTGGATCCTTCTGTGTTGTGAGGGCTGTGCTGTGTGTTGCAGGCCACTTAGCAGCATCTCTCGCCTCCACGCATGAGACGCAACAGCGCCCCCAAGCTGTGACAATCAAAAATGTCTCCAGACATTGCCATATGTGTCCTACAAGGCAAAATCACTTACGTAATTGAGAACCACTGCCCTAAGAAAAAGAGAATTCTTGAATTCCATTTTACCCTTCTAAATATGGGGCAAGTCAGGGCCAGCCTAAATAAGGGTGTGTGTGTGTGTGTGTGTGTGTATTTTAAACATTTCTTTTGAGCTATGGGAATTACCCTTACATCTTAATTATATAAGACTTTATTCCAAAACTCTCTTGAATACTATGTAAACTCAGGGTTAATCTAACTTCTTATTTCTATAGGAGGGAAGAATTAGCTACATTCTAGTGTCCCCTTCATTCTAAATAATTTGTCCACGATTCTGTTCCTTATACCACAGGGTAAAGAAAATTAATTGTTAAAAAAAAGTCCCTTAAAAAACAGGATCCATTTTGTCCGTGAGTTTTTGTATTTTGGAGACAAACGTTATTATTACACAAAGTATCAAACTTCAAGATTTGAAAATCTATTGAGTTAGGAAGCTAAAAGATACCACCCACGGGCAGAAAATTGTTGAGCTAGATTATGCTTTAAAAACTAGAAAAGCAAAACACTAAAGTAGATTTCAAGTAAATTATTTAATTCTACTTAAGAACAGATATATTTTCTGATATGCAGATCTTCATATCACATCCTCCTATATCCATTAAAGCATTTCTGGCAGAAATTCTATCTTGTCACAAAATACCATGTGTATTTTTTTTAAACCGTGTAGCATTTCTTTAGAAGTTTTCTGTTTCAGACTTTCAGACATTCAGAATGGCTTCTCCCTAGTAAGGTAAATTCTTCGTTAAATGTTTCACAGGAGTGTGATAAACTGTTGGAATATTTACAGTTTCTTTGGAAGAGCCTGCAACAAGTGAATATGCCAAATAGTTTACCTCGTGTGTTCAAGAGAAATGGTGTCATCATCATCTTTCACATGTCCCAGGAGATTTATTTCCAGTTTATATTGACTGTGAAACTCTGTTATCCTCTGGGAGTTCTGCTTTATTTATTCCAGATAATAGGACACTTGCAACCCATTAACAGTTGTAAACAGATCTCTCAAGTTCATCTGACGTAGCAATTATGAAATGTATTTCTTAGACAAGTTTCTAGGATTATATCAGGATAAAAATGGAAATTAGGTGGCCCCAGGAAGTTTCTGTATTGAATAATTGATTATTCAAAAAGAAATTACAGGCATTATGGACACCAAGTTTCAAAATCCCAGCAGAAAATTTAATGGGTAAATTACCTATTGTATTCTAGAAAAGCATTGATTTGAGGAATGCTTATTCAAGAAACATTCTTATCCTGAGTGAGAGTAAATAAACATAGAATTAAATGAAAAGAGGGAGGGCGGAAAGGAAGGATGGATTATGGATGGATGGATGGATGGATGGATGGATGGATGGATGAGGGATAGATTATATAACGTAGAATATCAAATTTGAGCCAAGACCTGTATATTAAATTTTGCTTTTTATTTTATTTTTCAGCCAATGTTTTCAGTTGCACCAAGCTTAGCCACCAATGCATCAGCAGCCTTTAATCCCTACCTGGGACCTGTTTCCCCAAGCCTGGTTCCAGCAGAGATCTTGCCGACCGCACCAATGTTGGTCACAGGGAATCCTGGGGTCCCCGTGCCTGCAGCTGCTGCGGCTGCTGCACAGAAATTAATGCGGACAGACAGACTGGAGGTAGGAATGCTTCACTGGTTCCTTTATGTACTCCGTTCTGATTTTCAAAGTGTGCTGCTTGTTTACTTCTTCCACGGCCGTAAAGGTTAAACAATATTTGAAGCAGAGATCTTGGTTTGGTGTTTGGAGCATTTTGCGAGAATTTAGGTATGCCATATTTGACCAGTGAAATGATTACGAGAGCCACAGCATCTGTATGTATAATAGCGGATAGGAACTTGGACTCTGGGGTTAGACCACACGTTACTTCATTGGGCCTCAGTTTCCTCATCCTTAACATGGAGATAATAATGGCCCTTACCTCCAGGAGTGTCTGACACACGGCAAATGCCTGCTAAATGTTGGTTGTTGTTGTTGCTAGTTAGAACCACCAAGGGGCACCTGGCTGGCTCAGTCCGTTAAGCATCAGACTTTGGCTCAGGTCATGATCTCATGGTTCCTAGGTTGGAGCCCCACGTCAGGCTCTGTGCTGATGGCTCAGAGCCTGAAGCCTGCTTTAGATTCTGTGTCTCCCTCTTTCTGCCTCTCCCCTGCTCGTGCTTGGTCTCTCTCTGTGTCTCAAAAATAAATAAATGTTAAAAAAAAAAATCTTCAAAGAAAAAAAAGAACAACCAATTCTGTTCATCCCCTGACACTTTGTTCTCATAACGATTTGCTCAGCTACTATCTATAAAGCATTTTAGAATTTATTATTGGGAATTTCCTCATAGGCCTCACAGTATTTTGGTTGGAATAATAGCAAGGCAGCTTTGTTTGTGAAATGTGCTCTTATAAAAATGGTTTAAATTGGAAAGCATATGATGCTCCAAGTCTCAGAGTCGAGGATGATCAGATCTATATGCTTTGCTGTTGCTGCATGAAAAAGAAATTAAAGAAGTAAATCTTACATTGAAGTGGTTGTTTCAGAATTGGAGCATGGCTATAAATTAATGGATTTGGTAAACTTCAGATGAAGAAAACAAAATGGCAACATTATTGTACATTGAAGCTCTAAAACCCGGCATTCATGTCCAGCTAAGGAACAAAGTGACTTTTTCCTTTTCCTCTGGTTAGGATGAGGCAGTAGGTAGTTGGGGCCGAGAAGTTTTGGTGTTACTAGTTACTAAGAAAGAGGCAAAATAAGGCTGTTGTGTGACCCTAATTGACCCTAAATCAGTTTAGCAGGAATTTATTTAATAAGCACCAGTTTCTCGTTGGTAGGGCTTTACTGCATTCATTGCAAAAGATCTCAGGTTTCAAGGTAGTGGGAACCGCCACCACCTTTTTTGATGGTGGTAACAGTAGTTGGTATTTACTGGGGATTTACTCTACCAAACACAGCATCAACCCATCACATGCATTGCATCGTTAACCTTCAAAACAACCTGCTGAGGAAGATACTGTTAACTCCATCTTATAGGGCAAGAGATTTAGGGGAAATCTGTGGCAAAACTTCCTCAAGGTCATGGAAAGGATGCTCCAGTTGGGTGTGAGCTCAGAGCTCCATTTTTAAACACGGTTTAAATCTCTCATTCCCATACAAGTGATAGTACAGAGAGGAAGCAAGACATTTTGGTGCCCATATGTTCTTTAGAGTGCATTGTTTGTTTGCATGTTTACCTTTCATGAAAATTTTGGGAAAAGCTACTGATGAAGCCAGTCCCGTAAGGACAACTCCGAAAGGACGTGGAGACCTAGTTGTGTGCCCTCTGTGGACCAAGGACGGCTGTTTGCTAGAGATACACTTTCACTTGTGGGTGGTTGGTCGTTGTGCAGTTGCACTTGCTCATTATTTAACTAATGCTGTTTTCAGATAACTTAGGAGGCAATTTAGGAATTTTAAATATTTAAAAAAAAATCACTCGATGCTTAATGTGTGAGTCACCTTCCCCCTCCCCTGATCTTTCTCAAGCAAACCCTCGGTTCATAATGCATAATTGTTGATTGATGGGAACCAAATAGGCAGTCTGGGATGACCTTTAATGAATTAGTTATTGATAGGAGATGATACTTAAGAAGCTTAAAAATCTCTCTTTAAATCTCCTTAAAGGCTGAGCTGTGTGGTCCGAACTCTTATAAACTCATCCGACCATAGTTTTAGGTAGTCTGTAATTGGTTATATTTTGATTAGTATTTAATTTAAAATAAGTACTTTTGGGGCCCCTGGGTGGCTCAATCAGTTAAGCATCTGACTTCAGGTCAGGTCATGATCTCACAGTTCATGGGTTCAAGCCCCATCGTCGGGCTCTGCTCTGACAGCTCGGAGCCTGGAGCCTGCTTCGGATTCTGTGTCTCCCTCTCTCTCTGCCCCTCCCCCACTTGTGCTTGCTCGCTCTGTCTCAAAAATAAATAAACACTTTTAAAAAATAAAATAAGTACTTTTATTATTAGTTCTGGAGTTTTCTTGTGAGGAGCTACTTTGTGTATTTTGTCTGTCTTCTGCTACAGTGACAGCAGTTGGCTGCTGTGACATGACTGTCATTTCCTTTTAACCTGAATTCCTCTTATCTCAGTGCTTGATAGTGGTAGGGCAGCATCCTGTCTTATTCTGGTTAACAGGAGCTGCTGCCCTGTCACAGTTACAGTCTGTTAGCATATTGCACTGTGAAGCTAAGGGGCATGTCGTTCTGCTTGGCGCTGTGATTTTAGACACTCCTGTCTTCGGGTTATTTCCTCTCATGCTAACTGCACAGCATATCGCAATCCAAAAGACATGGCAGTAAGTGCACACACTTATTTACCAGTTCACCACATGTGTAGTTATTTTGGTTTAAATCTATATGCCCTTGTTTTTGCCTCTTGGAACTCTGAAGTGCGTGTTTGAATTTTGAGTTCCTTTTAAGGTGAAAAAAGTTTAAATCAGTTTAAATATTGGCCAACTGTTCTTGCCACTTCTTTCTCTCTTTCTGCTCCAAATTGTTAGACCATAAGGAAATTAAAAATACCATAGATTATCAGCCTTCTGGTTCTTCTGTTTGGGAGAATTGACACATATTTACAGCACTCACTGTGATACTACAAAAAATGTTAAGTCGAACAACAGGAATCCAAGAATTAGTGTTAGCAGTTTTGCTAATTAGATGAGTAAGCTCGGGTCAAGTTTCTGATCTTTTCTGAACTTCATATTCCACACATATAAAATTAGGGGATTGTACCAGATAATCTGTAAGATCACCTCCAGTTAGAATATTCTAGAAGACATTTAGGTTGTCTTTTTGTTTTTAATGCCAGCCACAAGTTATTGAAAATTTTATTTAAATATAACATTCAAATAAACATATTTAATAAATACATTAAATTAGTTTAAATATACAAATGTATATTACATGTTTTATTAAATATATAGATGTAAAACACACATCAACTTTATATCAGTATCCATATTATCCATTCTTTGTTGGATACCTTTTAAGAGACTTTGTAGCGGTATACTTTCTATACTGTAAAATTCGGTATTCATGGTTTTCTCTAAAGAGGAGCAAATCTCTTAAATATTGGTCACTGAAATGAGGCTTTTAAAATTACATTTTTAACTTTGGGATACCTTTTTGTAATTTGCAAGCAGCAGTTTATTTTCAATGCTTGTTTTAAGATATTGTTGGGACGCCTGAGTGGCTCAGTTGGTTAAGCATCCAACTTTGGCTCAGGTCATGACCTCACTGTTCGTGGGTTCAGGTCCCACGTTGGACTCTGTGCTGACAGCTCAGAGCCTGGAGCTTGCTTTGGATTCTGTCTCCCTCTCTCTCTGCCCATCTTCCACATGCTCTCTTTCTCTCTCAAAAATAAATAAAAATTAAAAAAAAAGAAATTGTTAAAATTTATAAGTTCTAGACAGGACTGAGGTTTTCAGTCATATCCTTACTTTATTATGAAGAGTTGGTAATTAAGAAATTATTGTTTGATTTACTTTCATGATAACACAGTAATTTTTATGGTGCAAAAAGGATCCATGAATGCATTCATTCCCTCGTTTATTCAACAATATCCAAAGAACTACTGAACATCTTTCAAGTAAAAAATACTTGTGAGGAATACCTTTGAAACCTTTCAACGGCTATCAATAGCAAGAAAAGATCCACATCAGAATAGTGCCATACTCACAAATGATACCCAATAACTTGTTAAATGAATAAATGAGCCAGTCAACCAGTTAATTAATTAATCACAAAAAGATACATGCCCTTAATCAGAGTTTAGTGTAATCCAACAGAGAAGATAACACAGGATAAATTTTTAACATTTGTTAACATTCTCCTCGGGAACATGTTTACATTTTGAGCATTCCAGCTACAAAACATGGCATCTTGTTCTTGCCCTTAGTCCTAGAGCCGTGGTTTCCAAGTTTTAATGGGATTAGAGTCACATGGGGATGATCGCTAAAAATGCAGGGCCTCATCCCCATAGACTGATTCCTCCGTAGGTCTTCCTTAACTGGGGGAGTCTTTTTCACAAATCTGCCAGGTGATCTTAAACACAAATAGTCTGTAAAATACTTACTCAACAGGATGCCAGCACCTGTTATTTAAGGCTTAACTTTTCATCATTTACCTTATGTACAGTTATTTGTGACTCAGAATTAAAAACCTTCCTCCTCCAAAACACTTAACATTCTACATTTTGTTAGGTTGCTAAGAACGCAGTGCACATAATGAAATAGTTCAAGTAAACTGATAATGATTAAGGTTGTTTATACCACCTACTAGTATTAATCAAACAAAAAACTAATCCACTGACCTTACATTTCAGAGGCTGACAAAGATATTAGATTGCTATTTGGTTATGGCATCAGTTCTATATCAACAGACTATATTCCAGGAAAGATGGGCACACCCCTTGGCTTCTGATATTTTTCAGCTGGAATTTGTTTGTTCTAGAATAGATTATTCTTGGGGTGCCTGGGTGGCTCATTCGCTTGGGTGTCCAACTTTAGCTGATCTTGCAGTCTGTGAGTTTGAGCCCCGCGTCAGGCTCTGTTGCTGACAGCTTGGAGCCTGGAACCTGCTTCAGGTTCTGTGTCTCCCTCTCTGTCTGCCCCTTGCCCTCCCCCCATTCATGCTCGCTCGCTCACGTGCGCGCTTTCTCTCTCTCTCTCTCTCTCTCTCTCTCTGAAAAATAAACATTACAAAAAGTATTTTCAAATAGATTATTCTTGTGCTGAAAGTTTTATTCTACTGACAGAATCATGACGTGAGTATCTAATTCAGGCCACTGGATGCTGAAAGCTTCTACTACTTATTGACACAGAAGAGTCCAGTGACTTTTTTCATACAGGCATAAGAAAGACAATATGGTACTTATTGACTACATATAAAAAAAGAGCATTGGGGCGCCTGGGTGGCGCAGTCGGTTAAGCGTCCGACTTCAGCCAGGTCACCATCTCGCGGTCCGTGAGTTCGAGGCCCGCGTCAGGCTCTGGACTGATGTCTCGGAGCCTGGAGCCTGTTTCCGATTCTGTGTCTCCCTCTCTCTCTGCCCCTCCCCCGTTCATGCTCTCTCTCTGTCCCAAAAATAAATAAACGTTGAAAAAAAAATTTTTTTTTTAAATAAAAAAAGAGCATTTAGAGCTAAATGAAGGTCAAGTATTAGTGGAAGTGATGCCTTGATTGAGATTTTTATAGGTGTTTAATGGATTTGGCATGATCCATTGCATACAGAAGACATTCGATTCAAAATAAGATTAGAAAAGCAGATACTTTTTTAATAAGAGAAGCTTATTGGTAGGGTTCTTTTAATTTTGTATTTTTGTGGAGGGTGTTTGGCTGCTGCTTGTATGACTTTTTAACTTCTCTAGAAAATTACTAAGAAATATTGAGAGTTTTGTGCACACAGGTCTAAGGAGTTTTTTGGGTTTTTTGTTTTGTTTTGTTTTGTTTTTTTAAATCTGTACTAAGGCTGTAGAATGGCTCCTTACAATGTAGTCATATCCCCATTTAAAACATCTAGTCTGTCAGTTACTCTCTGTGACTAGTTTGAGTTTTGTTTGGGAGATGAAGAAGTTGTAAGTTGTTTAAAATACTGTAACTCCTAAGCTTAACCACTCACTTTTGCTGTTCTTCTACTAATTGCTTCCTCCAAATTAAATCTAGCATTTCTCTGGTTTCATTTATTTAGCAAAAGTGGTAAAAGTAACTGTTGACTTGAGTATTTTGACCTATTGATGACCTTGTTTCAGAGTTGTATTTTCCTGTCCTGTTGGTTTACATGTTTCTCATAGGAATGAATACATGAAAACCTGAAAATGGAAGGATTTTTTTACTTGGTCAGTTTGATTTTTTTTTTTAATTACATGGGATAAAGTGATAAATTCTGAGCTGTATATCTGTAGAAATATGCTTGTGTTCTCTGCCCTAATGGTATAACGAGGGATTCTGCCTTTTAGATTTCAAAGACATCTCCCATTTGATCTTAACAGAAATCCTCTGAGGTAGCTGACGTGGGTGTCTTTTTTTTTTTTTTTTCATTTTTTTTAGAAGGAGGAAAATGAAGTTCAGATGGGCCAAATTTGTACAATTATTAGATAACATTGAAAGTAGGTATCACATCATCAGATTTCTTTCTTGGGAATTTAATTATACAATCTACTGAGATCATTGTCCATAATCACCAGAATTTTAAAATGTGAAGATTATAATCCTTTTTGAGGTAAAAATACGGATAATTTTTTGGCATTAGATTATATACTCATGACCATTAATGCTGTGGTACTTTGATGAAATCATTGTTTATCCAGTATTCCTTTTTTAAATTTTTTTTAACGTTTTGTATTTATTTTTGAGACAGGAAGAGACAGAGCATGAACAGGGGAGGGTCAGAGAGAGGGAGACACAGAATCTGAAACAGGCTCCAGTCTCTGAGCTGTCAGCACAGAGCCCGATGCGGGGCTTGAACTCACGGACCGTGAGATCATGACCTGAGCCGAAGTTGGCCGCTTAACCAACTGAGCCACCCAGGCACCCCTCCTCTTTTAAAGTTTCATATAGCTCAAGCTTCGTAAAAAATAAAGTCTGTGATGCTTATTGTTGAACAATAGGTACATATATATGGAAGCTCCTTAATTATTAATATATATTTATATACAGTGTTGTATGTTATATGATATATGTATAAGCTCCTTCATATTTGTCATTATGTTTTAAATTGACTTCCCAAAATATTAAAATAGTCCCTGTTCCCTGTTGTAATAAGCTCTCTGTTCCTGCTTTTGAAAGTTGTTTTCAAAAAATGACTGCCTTAAATATGGCGAGCACAAAACATACTACTTCAAACAGATCTTTCTTTAACGAACATGCAAATGACTGTCCCACCTTGAATAAGTTCAGACGTTGGCATTAATGTCTTTAGAAGCTCAATGCCTTAACTTGCAGAACATTGCTGAATTTAATAATAGTTATAAAACCTGTTATTATTCTGACCATTTTGAAATAGGTTTGTCACAATCATAAAAAAACCTAGAGGTCAAATAACAGAACTATTTATTTTAACCAGATTTGTATTGTGTGTTTTCAGCTAATCTATACATTATCTTTCTTGGTATTCATGATTCCATAGCTGGTAAATATAGGAACTAAGTAGAACCCACAATTTCTGATTCTAAACTCTATTTTCTTTTCATTATACCACTGCTGTTTAATTAACAAAACAAAACAAAACAAAAAAAGTTAACATAGAATTAAGTCACATTCCTTTGGGAATTTTTCTAAGTACTTTTGATTTTTTTGATTTTCTAAGTACTTTTAATTTTCCATAATTATGGAATAGATGGTTCTGGAAATGGATTTTAATATTTATAAGTGTTCAGTGAGGGGTACGTGGGTGGCTCAGTTGATTAAGTGTCCGACTTCAGCTCAGGTCATGATCTCGCGGTCCATGAGTTTGAACCCTGCGTTGGGCTCTGTGTTGACAGCTGAGATCCTGGAACCTGCTTCAGATTCTGTGTCTCCATCTCTCTCTCTGGCCTCCTCCACTTACACTCTCTCTGTCTGTGTGTTTCAAAAATGAATAAATGTTTAAAAAATAATTAAAAAAATAAAAGTGTTCAGTGAATATCTTCATTAAAATGATGGCTTTTAATGTAAACACAACCTCTTACCTATTTCGTATGAAAATTTATAAAACTTATCTGATTTATAAGACAAATCCTGCCTTAATGTTTGTAGAGTAAAAGATTCAACATTTTTTTGATTGAAACACATTATGTGTTTAGCTAAATAGATGGAATTATTTTAATCTGTTTTGAAAACCATTTACCAAACTATAAAAAGTGCTTATATTTGTTGACTCGCTAATGCCATTTCTGCAGATGTAACTTTAGAAAATGATTTTTAAATGTCTATGTTCATAAGTATATCCCTTGCAATGTTATCTGTAATATGAGAATATTGGAAATAATCTAGATGATCTCTGCTAGAGTTACCTATATTCTGCACATCTGTTTGATGGAATTCAATGCAGCCATCAAAAATGATCACTCTCGACACTATATTTTAGTAAAATTAAAAAAATGCTTACATGCACTGTTGAACAAAAACAGGTCACCAAGTAGTAGCTATACCATAATTATAACTATTTGAAAAATGTGTGCATGCAGAAAACTGGATTGGAAAAGCAAAAAGAACCACAATGTTGTTAAGGATTTTCAAACTTAATTTTACCTGTTGTGTTTTAAATTCTCCATATGGTAAATCCTACAATTTCTTATCCTGATTTGAATTCCGAGATTAAGTTTATTGAAGCTTGTCCGCCAGTTATAATTTGCTAATATGAAACCACACCTAAGATATTTCTTTTGAAGCAGTATAGTCTAAAGTTTTCTTGAGTTCCTCAGAGAGACCAGGCCAAACTCAAATTCAGCAGTCCAGGGATGGATCCTGTTTTATTGGTGATGATTATTAGAGAAAAAGGTGTTTTCAAAGCGTTGGGAAGTTTGTTCTGTTCAGGTAGGTACCAATGATATAGACATACATCCAGCATTTGGCAAACCCCTCTGGCCCCTCTGGTATACAGCTCTTAGCAGTACAAGTTTTCACAGGAGATTTTCCATCGTTTTTCTTTATTTTTTCAAGGGCAAGAATAATGGGAGAACAGCTATCTCAGTATATTTCTTCTGTTCCATTTCTCATGTCAGGAGCACTTTAAGTGAGAAAAAAAAAAAAACAAGTAAAAAAATGCATATCGTACAAAAGCAGTTGACTACATTCTTTGAAACTTTGAAAAGGCTAGTTTTAGGACAAATTCTAAGTGGAACACTAACTATCAATTCTTCTTAGATAGACTTAAAGTTCTCCTGAATTGCATCTTGCAAGATACAAAGAGTAGAAAATGATAAGAAACCACTCCTTAACCTGTAGGAACCACACACACACGTATAAAGCAGATGGACAGGAATGAGAAGGTGTATTAGAAAGACCATTTGTAGAAGCACCTGGGTGGCTCAGTCGGTTAGACCTTCAACTTCAGCTCAGGTCATAATCTCTGAGTTCATAAGTTTGAGCCCTGCATCGGGCTCTGCGTTGACAGCTTGGAGCCTGGAGCCTGGAGCCTGCTTCGGATTCTGTGTCTCGTTCTTTCTCTGCCCCTCCCCACCTTGTGCTCTGTCTTTCTCTCTCTCTCTCCTAAATAAATAAAAACATTAAATGAAGACCATTTGTATGCAATCTGAATGTAAGTTTATATCACTGAAAATAAAAATAATGTTGAGACAGAAAGAGAAATAAAAAGTCAAAATCAGCCCAGCACCCAGGTTGTTATTTTGGGAGAATGACGCTCAAATTTCTGGCACAGGCACGCCTAAGCCTACTTGTTTTTGGAAAATAACAAATCTTAGATTTTAATAGTTCTGAAAAAGCTCACCTTTGGTTCTTTCTTGTCGGTGTGGTGCAGAGTAAGATAAATTGAAAGACAGGGTGTTAGTTCACCTGCTGCCAGGTTCTTTGTGAGTACGTTCGAGAAAGCAGGAATTACCGGAGAACTCACCCCAGAAGTGTGCAGTCACATACAGTTTTCTACTGCATGAGACTACACTGACGTAGATTTGCTTATGTGGAAAAACAGCCTTTTTGTTCATGCGATAGTCTAAATGTAGCATCAATTTCATATACATACGTGAAAAGTTTTTATTCTCATTTAAGTGTGTCTCTATTCCTGTCTATTTTGATGAGCCTAATTCAGTAAGTGTTGGTTAGGGACTGGGGATTTGTGGTGTAGAAAGCTTTGCCACTGACACTGGTGCCCAGCCAGTGTGGAGGGCAATAGTTCTGGATAACGGCTTAATCACTTTCAAATTATCAACTCCTGGTTATCCTTGTTTTCTTATGTTCAAGAAGACAAATGCAATGAGAAAAAAAAGAAGAAGAAGAAGAAGAAGAAGAAGAAGAAGAAGAAGAAAAAGGCTCTTCTGTAACCTCCTAAGTCATTTTTGTAGTCTTAATATCTCTCAGAGTGTCCGGCCTATAGCATTTATTCAGTAATTTTTTTTAATTGAAGAAAGTGAATGAGATGATGAATAAAGTTGGCTCATTGCTGTGTATGTGGAATACAAAGCTTCAGCTAGCTTGAGGTTTAAAAATAGTGCAAGATGTCATTTATAATGCTGTTTTAAGATGTGGCATGATACAAATTATAGTGGTATTTTTTTAAAAAAAGCTCTTTGCTCAGTAATGGGATATGAATATAATAGAGAAAAGTACCTAGAATTAAATGGGATCATTTTATGTACACATATCCAAGAAAACCTGTGCCTTTTGAATCATAACAGGGTTCCCATTTCACTTCCTTGCTGTACTGCAAAATAAAATGCTTGGGATCTGTGTATTTTCTGTTTGTGAGAAGACAACATGAAAAATAAAAACTGTGTGAAACAAGAAGCAGGAACATGAAAATACTAAAAAGGACATTCTGTGTTTTAGATGGCCCTCTTGTGGTAAAAAGGTCACACTATCCCAGATGAAGACAGTGCTGGCAGACTCCTGCTTGGAGCAGCCCTCATGACAAACTTTAATAATAAGAGTCAAAATGGAGCAAACACATGAGAAATAATCCATTTGCACCCTTTCCCCAGGGACTCCATCCAAAATTAATAGGTATAAAGCAAATAAACAAGAATTTTTTTTCCATCTGCTTTATATAGCTACCAAGGATCTCTAAGGGTAAAAAAAAAAAAAAAAAAAAAAAAAAATTAGCTCTTGGAAACATTTGACTACAAAGCTATCAGATTTTACTTTTTATACTTGTAAATAATTTCAGATTCTCACAGCAATTGCAAAAGCGGAACCGTGAGTTCCTGCCTATCCTTCTTACCCAAGTATTAACAACTTGCATGGCCATGTTCTCGCTTACAAAACAAATTAGTACCGATATTCTGCTCTTAACCAATTTAGAGACCGCCATCAAATTTCACCAGTTGTCCTACAAACCTCCTCTCTCTGACCCCGGGATCGTTCAGTCTCTGACAGTTTATCATCGTTATTTGCCTTTCATGACCTTGACACTTCGGAAGAGGACTGATCAGTTCTTTTGTAAAACATTCTTCCATTTCAGTTTGTCCAATATTTCCTCATGATTTTTGTCTTAAGATGAAATTGATTATCAAATTGGCTTCCGTACAATACCCAATGCTCATCCCAGCAGTGCTCAATGCCCATCATCCACCCCCCTCTCCCACCAACCCCCCATCAACCCTCAGTTCTCAGTTTTTAAGAGTCTCTTATGGTTTGGCTCCCTCCCTCTCTAACTTTTTTTTTTTCCTTCCCCTCCCCCATGATCTTCTGTTAAGTTTCTCAGGATCCACATAAGAGTGAAAACATATATGATTAAATGCCGGTTATGCATTCTTGGCCACGATACAATGAAAGTGATGTGGTGACCTTTTTTTCCAGTGTGTCCTACCCATCAGTAGATACACAATGCCATTATGTCTTCTTACTGGTGATCTTCATGTTGATCACTTGCTTAAAGTGGTGGCTTCATTTTGGGATGAGCACTGTGTGTTGTATGGAAACCAATTTGACAATAAATTTCATATATTAAAAAAAAAAAGAACTATAAAAAAAAAGTGGTGGCTTCACTGTAAAGTTATTCTTTTTCCCTCGGTAATTAATAAATACATCAACATAGTATAAATTAGATGCTTTACCATAATTAGTATTAAATTAGTATTAGTATTTTCTTTCTCACAGAAATTTTACTGAAATGGGGCTTTAACTTGTGCACCGAAGGAGGAACTCTTCAAGTTATTTTGTGTTTTGTTTTGTTTTTTGCAAATGGTCTTTTCCCCTTTCGCGTGTAGCCCTCTACCACCTTTAAGTTAAACTCTCCAGAAAGATCGCATTTGCCCACGTTGTTGACCAAGTCCCATGCACTTAATGACCTCCTAGGTATGTCGAGAGTACCAGCGTGGCAACTGCAACAGAGGAGAAAATGATTGCCGGTTTGCTCATCCCGCTGACAGCACAATGATTGACACCAATGACAACACAGTGACCGTGTGTATGGATTACATCAAAGGGAGATGCTCACGGGAAAAGTGCAAATACTTTCATCCTCCTGCACATCTGCAAGCCAAGATCAAGGCTGCCCAATACCAGGTCAACCAGGCTGCAGCCGCTCAGGCAGCAGCCACCGCAGCTGCCATGGTGAGTAGAGACATCAGCTCTCTCTTTGTTAGCAGTCAGTACAGCAAACTGAATGACTAGATCTGACTACAAGCTATTCATTTATTAACCTTAAATTTTTTTATTTTTATTTTTATTTTTTTGCTGAAGATATGTTTGTTCAGGTATCCCAGACAATACATAATGAAGTTACCATTCACAGAAGTGAGGGTAACTCCTCAAATGGTTCAGATTGCTCCTACCCTTGGCCTAACTCTTAATACTCTGTCTTATTCTGGATATAGGGTTTCTAAAATTTCTGCTTTGTAAAGAACACTTGTCTCCTCTCCAATTTAACGATACTGCCATTTTCAGTCCTCTTATTTTTCTGTGTGCCATCTAATCAGCCATTGTTCTCCTTCGGTGTGTTCTTTTGCACATCAAGGCTCTTCTCTACATACATCTTGCTTTTAACAATAACATAATCTGGAACTGTTTAGGAGAGTTGCTGAAACAAAATTGTTTTTAAGATTAGCTACCAGATTTTGAACAGTGTGCTATCTAGATCATCTTAAATAATATTGTGGCATAAATATAATTGTAACGCTAGAGAAGCTTGACTATGCCATTACATAGAAAGGAGAAAGACAGCAGTACTCAAGGAAGAAATTGGATCATTTAGAACAGAAACACCTATATTCTGAAGGTAAATTTTAATGTGACCTAATAGCTGATTTTAATGAGTCCATTCTTTGTTCTTTGCTTAGCTGTTTTAATGTTGTCCTTTTTTTTTTACATAAATATATAAAAGACTTAATCATGAAAATAGACATAAAAAACACTGTGTGGTTTTCACAGCACAGTAAAATAATCACGAGAGAGGTCTTTTCTGTGTTTGTTTATGGATACTTGAGCAAAAATACAGAAGGCAGACTCTCTCCTCCTCTCTACCTTTCACTCTTTTTTTTTTTCTGTTAGAGTATCTTGTTTGTAATTAACTACAAAGAGGAGTTATCCTCCCAATAACAACTCAGTAGTGCCTTTATTGTGCATGCTTAGTCTTGTTATTCGTTGTATATGGCATTCCGATGATTTGTTTTTTTATTTGTTTTTTCTCACCTACCCAAAAATGCACTGCTGCCCCCATGATGCACCTCTGCTTGCTGTTTATGTTAATGCGCTTGAACCCCACTGGCCCATTGCCATCATGTGCTCGCTGCCTGCTAATTAAGACTCAGTCGGCTGTCAAATCACTGAAGCGACCCCTCGAGGCAACCTTTGACCTGGTACTATGACCTTTCACCTTTTAGCTTGGCATGTAGCTTTATTGTAGATACAAGTTTTTTTTTTTATCAATTTAAAAATATATATTCCTTTTTCTGTTATAAAATTGTAAAGTACAATGAAAAACTGAGTGTGGTTTCCTGACAAAATTAGTGGAAAGACTCTACTGTGAGTACCTGGACGGATATCATACAATGAAAGATTCCGAAAGCCCAGCAGCCCACATTCAGTTTAACTACATTGTAGAATGTTCTAGTGAAATACTTTAAGGACATTAAAAATGTATTTTTGACTGTATATTTATGTACCTGTTTGGTTAGCATGGCTTTAGTGATAGAATTATTTATTTATTTTTTTTAATATTTATAGTTCAGTGTTTAAGAAAAAAAAAACTTGCATGCTCTGGGACATTTGCATGTGTAGGTAGGTCTGGTGGGGAGGAGATGAGTGGGATGAGTTTTTATTTTACCTGTTCTGGTCACTCTGTACGATTAACTATTAACATTGCTTATACTTGTCAGTCCTCATGGAGCTCGCAGTGCAGCTTTTCTTCTTGCCCCAAATCAGTGGCTTCTCACAGAAAGCCTGAAGCATTATGGGACTTAAAACACTTTAACACATTATAACATGTGCTCTCGTCCTAGTGGGTTGTTTTTTTGTTTTGTTTTGTTTTGTTTTGGACAAAAATAATGCTTCCTTTAAAGCTTTTATCTTGCTTTATTGTTTTTTTTTTTTTGATCCCCTTTCATTTTTGTTGATTGGAATCCCACCCCACCCCCCGGGTAGTTCAGTGCTCTGCTGCTTGCTTGCTCATGCTTCCTAACAATTTTAGCCTTCAACTGATTTTTCTTTTTTCTTTTTCTCTTTTTACTGGTATTTGTTTTTTATACTCATTCACTAAACAGGGAATTCCTCAAGCTGTACTTCCCCCATTACCAAAGAGGCCTGCTCTTGAAAAAACCAACGGTGCCACCGCAGTCTTTAACACTGGTATTTTCCAATACCAACAGGCTCTAGCCAACATGCAGTTGCAACAACATACGGCATTTCTCCCACCAGGTAAGGGGTCTGAGCTTACTCATGAACGAATCTGGGGAGCCGCAGATAGATACGCTGGTAGAGCAGATAAGCCAGGCCCCCAGTTTGCCGTTAGCCATAGATAGTTGGAAGGTAAGGTGGTCAGCAGTAGCGGATGAACTGAGGTATCTCATGTGGTTCTCCTTAAAAACTAAGAATCTTAGTGTAGTGAAAAATGGATCAAAGATCATTGTGGTATTTTATAGATTTATTTTGGTATGTGTAATTCGGAATTGAAATATAGTTCTCTTTTTTTTCTCTTTCCTCAACACTGTTTTATGTCTGTCAAGCTATTTTATGACACTCTTCTGCTGTAAGACCCCTTTGCCTTCATGATTCCAGAGTAAATTTGAATTCTATGAAATGACACTTCCAGTTTTGATTTTTATTTTTCAGCCTTTTTGTTTTTGAGGTGGAGAATAAAAAAACAAACAAACAAACAAACAAAAACAAAAGCTGACTCTGTGTTCCAGAGCACTTAAAAAGTGTGCCAATCAGTACATTGCTTAAAATCATTATTTTCTCATGAGCTAATAGAAGTACAAATTTACATCTACTATTGAGTTATACATTTGTCGTTTCAGTGGATTTCAACTTAGTCACATAAACATACTGTAGAACTATCTGCACGGGTATAAAATTTAGAAACATTAATCAGTCATTTAATTACCTGAAAATTTATTATTTTTATGCACCCTTCATTGACTTCAGGAAATCCATGTTAAACTTCGTATAGTCTGGAATTAACTAACCAGACTCCCTTTTACCTCTTAACCTTTTTTCTAAGATAATTACCATGGGTTCAGAGATTTTCCCCTTTTACCTCTTAACCTTTCTAAGATAATTACCATGGGTTCAGAGATTTATTTAATAAAATAATTTTATCACTAATTAAATTAATTAATGATGAGGTATGTATGTCAGAGGTCCAGCACCATTAGTATATTATGCTATATTGACAGTACTTAAATGCGTTAGGTTCGTAATGCCACGAGAGAATGTGAGAATTTATTTTTGAATAGCGAACAAAAGAATAAGTTATATTCACATTAGTTTTTACTGCCAAGCACAACTTCTATACAGTGCATCTCTGAAAGCTGGCCATCCGTATGTAGAATATGTAACAAGATTCGGTGAGTTGGAGTATGTGGAATATTACATGACTTACAATGGATACGCCTTAGGCACCATGGATAAAGTAATTGTACTTACAAAATAGTATCTGTGCATTTGCACTTTGTCCATTTTAGAATACAAATTACATCATTTTGATCTGTAGCATATTTATTGCATTCTAAGGGGCAAATCACATTTCTCTTACACTTTATAAGGTTGAAACTTTGTTCTCAACACATACAGGTTTTCAGAGATTTCCAGAATGTAATCTTTTTGCTTTTATATAAATTGCCATGCCCCTAGATTTATGCCATCTTCAGCAAATATATCAAGTTTTCTATAGTCAGATCACTAAACAAAGTTTTAAGAGATTGTGGGTAACTACCATAGTCTCTTTGAAGAAACCAAAGATTATTTTTGTCAGCTTATTTCATTTAGTAAAACATTGTCATTAGAAGTGAATTTCATTATTTAAAATCTAAAAATAAAAACATCTAACTCTCTCCATATATTATTTAGGGAAACCTAACAGTTCAGTCTTATTAAATGGGATTTACGTTAGTTTCTCCAACAATATTCAGATGACTAAGGACATTTCTAAATAAACATAACCATTAATTGCATGATATTTCTGACAGTAATCTCTCCCTAGAAAGGCTTTTAGTCTGTGGATAAGACAGAGCAAAAGATGCTAGGTAAGGATCAAGTGTGGGAAAAACAAACACATTTGCAATTCAAAATCATACTTCTCTCTTCTAGAAACGAAGTATTCTTAATGTAAATAAAATGTGTCACAGTATATTGAAATGTGCTAAAAATGTTAAGAAATATTTGCGTTTTTATGATGAATTTTGCATCGGAAATAGTCTATATTCTATTCTTGATATTTCTAATCAATATGATACAAAATTATTACAATAATATAAAATTACATTTATCTGTAAGCCACTTTTAAAGGGCTTAACCTTTATGAGTCACATAATCAGAAGTAGATAATACCTTCATCATTCTTTTAAAATATTGTCATTTGTCATATGTGCCTGTGTCCAAAAATTTGGCTCTATGACATTAAAAGGTTAAAATGGATAGCCCATCTTTACTTCTGCCAAACCACTTTGTCAGACAGCCAGAAAAGAAAGCAATCTGATGCAAAGAATGTAAACTAAAATGCCTTAGGGGCCAGGAAGGATATATAAACAAATGGAGCAAGAAATAAATTAGGAGCTGTGAGGTCTGGAAGGCACTGGGGAGCACAGGCCCAATCTAAAGAGGATGGTGAGTGTTTTGACTTAGGCTTCTATTGCCTCAGAGAAATACCTGCCTGGCATGTTGTACCTGTTGTAAACTGCACATCCTTTGTGGCTCCATTTACATTATAGTGTAGTTGTGTCTCTGCTTCCCGTGGTTAGTTGTGCAGACCTGCACAATCTAATGTAATGGCCCTCATGTCCAGTATTGCAGGTCTTTTTGATTTTTTCCCAGATATTTACCTTATTTGGATGTTGCATATGAAATTTCTCTATTTTTTTAAAAAAATTTTACAACTAATTCAATTTTTTAAATGCCCTTTGAGAACTACAGGAAATCCGTCCTACCACACATCTGTGTAATCTCATATATAATACCTGGGAAAAAGGAAGTTCATTTTCCAAAGACTGTGTTACTGTGCAGATGACTTATTTGATTAGAGCCTCCCATCTGCCCACAATATAATGATTTGGAAGGTATATTCTGAAAGCTCTTTTGGAACTCAAAAGAAAATAGAAGTTATTTATTTTTTGCAACTTAGAGTTTTAGAGCGCTGTAGTCTCTTGCTTCAGTAATAACTTAAGGGGTATGTGGGTCTGTTACATTGAAGTTACAGTGAAGCATAGTTAAGTCGTTTGAGGAGGTAACTATGTATATAGACTGGGTTGCTGGCAAAAGATCAAGGTTCATTGGGAGCCAGGTAACTAGCTAAAAACAATTATTATATATATAACTTTTAATAACAAAATTAGGCTTATGTGGCATCCACCTGTCTATCTGTGCATCTATCCAATCATTTATCCATCTGTCCTTCCAACCACCTATCTCTTCTTCCCTCTTATCCTCCTTCCCTTCCTTCTTTTCCTTCCTCTGTCCTTCCCAGTTTTCTCTCCATCCATCTACCTATCCACCCATTCATTGATCCATCCATCCACCTGTCTCCCCATCCATCCATCTATCCACCCATCCACCCATGTCCATCCATTCATTGAATCAACACACATCTATTGTATGCCACATGGTATGCCAGTATTCATATTGGAGATTGCAAATTTATGACCCAAGGGTTAAATCTAGAATCCAGAAGTGTCTAAGAATGTTTAAATAAAATCAGAATGTAAATCCTTTACAAGGTGTGCATTCTGTCCAATCCAAGCCCCACAACTCCCTAATGGTTTCAGGCCCAGTTGTTTCACACATTGTGTTCAAAACAGCTGCCTTTATTCAATATTTGCTCTGTGCCATACTGCACTGGATACTTTATATACATTATCTCATATTTTCTCACAACGACCCCAAAAGGTTGGCATTAATAGTCCCATTTTACTAATGAGTAACTTGGGGCCTAGTCAGGTCCAATGATTTGCTCCAAGTTGCATGGCTCGTATGTAAGGTTTAGACAGAACTTGAAATCAGGTCAGGTGGGTTTGACTCAGTCTCTCAAAATCTGTGAACTCTTTGTATCAAGTCCTTAAAAATGATTTGGCCCAAAAAATGAACTGGGCCTTACTGATACCCTGACTCCATGATTGGTGCTTTTATACCCTCCATCTCGTTTAAAAATAAATACAATCACTGGAGTAAATTCATATCCAAGCTTCTTCTTTAAATTTTAGAGATACACTACTTTTTAAAAAATCTTCGCCCTTTAAAACTCAATTAATTATTCGTACAGTTTATGTGTAATCTAGGGTCTACTTACATTGTAGGTATGGAGTTCGCCCTTGACATTGGAGTAAGAAGTACCATTTTTATTTACATCGCTTTATTTTCTTGAATTCAAATGAAGTCCAACTCTAAACTCTAATCTCACTGGGAGATTAGGCTCCCCACCCCCCCCCCCCCCCCCCCCCCGCCACCCAAGGTGAGGGCCTGTGCCATCCAGTAGGGTAGATAAGATGCCCATTCTCCATTCTTCAGTCAGCACTGGTCACTGCTGGTATGATCGTGGCCCATGCTTACAAGGTCTCAGCAAGCTACACACTCCAGGGTTCCTGTGACTGCCTCGGGTCCAGGCATGCTTGCCTGAGCTCCTTAGCCTCATAAGCAGCATACACTCCCTTGGCAGCCTGTGCCCATGGAGCTATGGTGGAAGAATAGACTACATACCCAACTACTCACGGACCCTGCAGACTCCCTGCCTCTTTCCTCTCCCTTCTCCCTCACCATTTTTGCCTGCTTTTTACCCTCAGAAGCATACCTCTCTTCCCTCTTCCTAGCATATTGCCCTCAGTGTGGGCTGATGGTTTTTTTAAAAACCTAAAAATAAGTTTGCTTTAAGCAACTTTGGCTTTGGCTTGTGTTGCAACTTACCAGACATAAAGAAACAGAAGGCCAGGAAATTTTCCTGGAGGGGGAGGAGTGAGAAGGGAGGTGGCAAGGGGATGGGGGTGTTTTTACCGAAAAAAACAAAAACAAAAATTCCCAGCTTGTCACTTTTATTATAATTAATGAAATTAATGCAGTTTACTTTCATCTTAGCATAGGATTATAAATCAGGCCTGGAAGTTTAAATCCAGATCCACCACAAGTTATAATCTCTGTATCCCTTTTATTTTTCACCTATAAAATGTAGATAATGTGATTATTTCATAAGGTTACATTTAAATGAGTTTTAAACATAGTTTCCTAAAACATTCTCTTAAAGCACTATCATAGGCAGGTCTAAGCGTTTAGGATAAAGCCTGGAATGTAGTAGGCACTAGGTTTTATTTGTCATTTCTTAAATTCAGTAGTGCGATGGAATAGAATTCAAAACATATAGAAATAAACTGAAGCTGTTGCTGTTTCAGATACCAATTTCGAAAATAATTTCAATTGATTGTGAACTTTTAGTCCCAAATGATACAAGTTTTAGAAGATCTTAAATCAGCTTAATACTGCTAATCAGTAGGCTTGAATTACCACATCCAAGTTCAGACCTCCAACCAAATATCCTTTATCACTTTCTCTCTCTTCTACTTCTTGCCCTTCTCCTTGAAGTAGTTTTAACTGTGCATACAACGCATTTGCAAATTACCTTCCTACTTGTTTTTCCTGCATCTTCAAATAGGAACGCATTCCTCAGAAACACTTCATTCTGCTATGCAAATATCTTCATAGGGGAAATTTGAAATTGACAAATGCATTCACTGAAACATTTCCTTGTGTTGAAAATTAAGGAAAAAAATTTCAATTGGCTATTTGTGCATCATTATTAGTAAATCAACCCATTGTTGTAAAGATGGATATTATGGTCATTTCAAAGTGATTTTTGGTCTCGGTAAGTGGGTCCTACAGCATAATGTCTTTGTTTTTGTGAATTATTGCACCTGGCTAGTATTTTCATTGCTGCCTTATGTTTATTTGCTGCAAATCCCTCTGAAAACTGTGTGCACTGGTTATAATGGTAATGAGGAAGATAATTCAAACTAAAATTCCAATCATAGAAGCTTTAGGCTTTTAGACAGATAGGATGGTTAATTCATTTTCCGCATGTGCAGGCTAAATTATGTATGGGATGAAATATAATAGGCAAATTACAGCACAATAATGAATGGTAAATTGAAAACCTACTACCCATACAGTATTTAAACCGGCTTTCCTATTCCTTGAATACCACATTATTGCTTTTCCTTCATCTTTTCATCCTCTCTTTCCCAGTCAGTCCTCTTGCCCCACCTTGAGAGGATAACGATTTCACAGGATCTAGACCCAGGATTAAATTTCGCTTGCTCTACTGTCTCACATTAACGTCTTTGTTATTAGTGGTCTGTTTTTGTTCTTCTCTTTCCCAAGTCTGACTCTGTAGTAGTTGCAAATGATAGAGATCTTCAAGCATCTTAACAAATGACTGTCAGGGTAATATTATGCCACCTGGGCGGATGCCTCCCTAGCTCCATTACCAAGTTTAATCACTGATCATTGTGCCCACAGTCTAATTGTGATAACAGACTAATTGCAGCTGTTCCAGGGACGCCAGTTCAGTAATCCTTGTTTCTCAATGGCAGCTTTGTTTTGTAGGGCCATCTCTGACAAGACTCAATTGGCAGATATTTGTCTAACAAATGTTCATCCCAGATGCTGCTAGTGTTTAAATAGGATGTGCCAAGATTTAGATAGAAATATAAAATCATTTGATATTTTAAAACCTAGAAATCTAAAATAATCTCATAGAAAGAACAGTAGTTCTCTATGTGGGAAAGTGCCCTGTACTCGGTAAAAAGAAAAAAACATAAAATTGTATGTTGCAATGTTTATATGTAAAAGAGAACAGGTACTACATACATAATATTTTAGCATCATGGTTGAACATTGAAAACATCAATGCCAACGCCCCATGTGTAATATATACATACATATATATATATATATATAATTAACTTTTTTTTTCTATGTGAAATATTTGAGAACATTTGCTATTCCAAGAAGTCCTGAAGGTCTAAACCAGCAGTGAAAACCAGTCTGTTTCCCCAGATCCCTGTTAATTAAACCAATTCAGGACTTAAAAGTGTATCTTCTCTAAATGTTTGCCTACATTTAAATTCCAAACAAAGGCCATGCAGAAGTTTCACTTTCTCTTTATGCATAATTTATTTCTTGGTATCCTTCCAAATAAAATTCCTGTATGGATGGATGATCACACAACCCCTTCCATGTCTGTGTGGTTGCTGCTACAGTGAACAGAGAAATAAAAACCAAGGGAATGAAAATGAATGTTTTGGTTTTATTACATTGTTAAGCCAGTTTTGTGCATTGGATTACCTACCATTTTAATAATAAGTAATTTCTCTAATTATTTAACATGTGCTCAATATAAGGAAAATGTTAATACATTCATATGTTAAAGTCAGAAATAGCAAAGCCGCCAGATGGCTAGTAACCAGATTAAAACAAAACAAATTACAATATTATTTTTAAAAGAATTAGGCGAGTTTAAACTTTTCCCAAAATACTTTTACTTATAGGCAGCAATCAGGAGAAACAAAGTATACCAGCACACAGTTAAACTGGCTTTTATTCTTCACTTGAGACTAGTTCTAATTGATCACTGTGCTATTGTATGATTTGATTGTGCTGACAGTTACATGCCACTGTTCCCATAATAACAATTTTTCTTCTTTGTTCAAATGAATTTCCTAATTACACGTGTGATGGGATGTTTTAATTCTTTTCCCTTTTCAAATCCACCTTCCTGTTGCAATGCATGATGGGCAGGCTCAATATTGTGCATGACACCCGCTACAAGTGTTGGTAGGTGCCAGCTTTGTTTCTTGATTATCTTAAACCTATGGTGCACCTCACAGCCCCTCAAAATCCACTGCTAAGTTTAACTTGTATCTATTGGGCAAGTCCATTTCCCTTTTACTAACACCTGTCAATTAAATGCCATTTTCTATTTAATTGACATGGACTCACATAAATGTTTTCTTTACACACAAGTTTCCTTTAGTCACCTTTGGTGGATTTTGATTGGACTATGAGTTCTGGTGTGTAAAAAAAAAACTATATCATAAAAGTAATATATTGTATATTTTTATAATAATAAATAAGAAAAAAATACTTTCATTCAAACAGATAACTGTATATATGAAGTAAATACCTGTATTTTGACTTAGATTTTGAATGTCTGACTGTGAACACTATATAAAATTCTTGTTTTTGACGTAGCAAATTAAGCCTGTTTGTGTCAATTTTCTTGATTTGATGGTAACAAGCTTTTTTTCCCCTTTTTTTTCTCTTTCATCTCCCTTCCCCTTCTCTCCTTGGAATGTTGTCCTGCTTTGCGCTGTGATTGCATGTCACTCGCTGGTGATGATGTCCCGTCACATGGCTTATTGCTGTGATAAATACCATGCCCAATTATCTCCTCCATGTTGCCATGGTTTCCATATTGCTACACTCTTCTGTATGTTTGCTTATATGATTTTCCCTCCGAAAGTTCCCATGGTGCACGGTGCTACGCCAGCCACTGTGTCCGCAGCAACAACATCTGCCACAAGTGTTCCCTTCGCTGCAACAGCCACAGCCAACCAGGTTTGCTAATTTACAGCTTTGTTTCTTAAAAACCAACTCTAATAGGGCTCAATCCAACAGCCCTTACGCACGTGGCTTTCCCATTGAGGTCAGTGGGAATCATGTGTACGTGAGGGCTGTAGAGGGTGCTTTAATAGCATGGGGTTTCAAAGATACCTCTTGTTGGCCTACACATTCTCTCTATGATGAGCAGCAGAATGCTTTTATGCCATTTATAAGTGCTCCAAAGTTGTCGCGGCTCCATTTCTAAAGCTACTAAAATGATATTTACACAAGCAATTCTCATTTGGTCTCAATCATTCAGGTGTTTTGACCAATCAAAACTGCAGGCGATTTTAAGGTTTTTATGATAAACATTTGGTATGTACAATTTCTTAGTTCTTTCCTAAATTCTTAATAAAAAGTGAGATGTTTAAATATGTTATAGATGCCACAAATGACCACTCTTGTAAATAGAGTTTTTATAAATTCATTATAGTTTTGTTTGATAAGCAGATTGTATATTAAAAATAAATTGGTGTCCAAGGTTTGATTCTCACTGCTTTAAATGAAAAGCAAACACAGAAACAAAAACCTAAGTGCTCATATTTCTATAGTTACCCAGCATAGATTTTAGAGAGTTATGAAGGGAAAAAAGACATCAAATACGGTAAATTGAGTCATTCTGGGTTCCATAGAAATTTGTGGAGTAACAATTTCACAGATTACTCTTAAGTAAATGGGATCTGTTTCAGAAATTTGAATTTTATTATCTGCAAGAATGACTATTTAAAAGAAAATGATTATTAAAATATTTAAAATTTAAAAATAGACATTGATTCAGCCAACATTCTCTGATCCTATTTTTAATTATATTCTGGAAAATAATGGTTGAATCAAAGTCAAATTTATGTAAAGTGGGTTTTGGCCTTAATGGATAAGTATGTTTGTTATGAAAGCAAAGTTCAGTAAGGTTAATAGCATGTGAAAACATTTGGAGCCAAATCAAAGTTCAGATAACCCACAGACTAAGGTTAAATGTAGCTCAAATGACGTGAAAGAATCACTATGAGATGAGAATCAGCGTATTGCCCCTTGGGAAGAGAAGGCCAGTTAAGCGCCATCTGACTTTGTAGATATTGCTGTGAGAAGTAACCACCCTTGTCTCCACAGTACATCATGTACTGTTGAAGAACTGCAAGCTATTAGTGTAGCCATTAAAAACTTTCATAAGCAGCATGCCAAAATGGATGTATTTTAAAGTTTCAGACAAGCTTTAAACATTTCTTGGCAAAGAACCATTAGTTTTTCTGAAGCTTGTCAAAATAGCCCCAGATTTATGCTAACACATCAGACTCATTTACAAGAATACTAGATTGTGCATATGTGGCATGTTAGTAAGTAATCTATGGCAGAAATTTCTTAATGGATTCACCGTAATCCATTTATGAGGCAAATCAATGATGCTGAGCTCTCTGTGTACCATGTATGACGACAGAATTGCTGGTGTAAGCAGAACTATAGCAAAGCAAATTCCAACATGCCCTGGGCCACCTGGGTTGTAGGGGACACTTTACTTTTTGCATTGTGCTGTGACCATTTCATGCATAATCTTGGGTCTTCATACTGTTTTACAACCAAAAGAAAGAAAAGGGAAATGGATATATATATACACACATATATTATATCTACATATACATACATATGTATATGCCTACAGTATATTAGCAATGCTGGAAATAGCTGATGCCACAAAATGCAGCCTGCATGCATGCAGAAGTTTATAGCTGGCCCTTCATCTGCATCGATTGGTGTTGAAGGTCCTTGGTATGTTTCGACAGCCCCATCCTTGATGCTTCTACACTGTTGGGTGCAACATCCTGTCCTGCAGCAGCAGGAAAAATGGTATGAGAAGCTTCATTATGCTTGGAGCACATTTTCGTGCCATTTGCCAATGCTGTAAAATTGTGTAAAGATGTCAGCTGAGAAATGGAAATAAAATAGAGACATATTCATTTACACTCCAGACTGTGGATTGTAATATGTTGCATTAGTCTAGGACATCTAAATTGAAAGAACAACAAAATGCCTTCATGTATGTGATTTCACTCTTCTCCCATCAACCTTGCTGAGGTGGGACTAGTGCCATTTTATAGATGAAGAAACTTAGCCATGGAGTAATTAAGTGCTTGGCTCAAATTTACACCACCAGGAAATGGATGCACTAGCGTGAGAACCTGTGCTTGCAGTCCTTGGACTGGCTCAGTCTACCGCACTGCCTCTCCCAGGTTAGCAGCAAAAAGTCTGGCATGGAGGAGAGTCAGGCTACAAATTGGAAGTTCATAGCTTTGGGGACCATTGAAATAAGTCACCTCTATATTGATTTCTTATTGTATTGTCTCTCAAGTTTTTTAAAGCTCTTGCCCATTTATAATACAGTCAAATGTGCAATCAGGATTCAGGACTCTGTTCCGAAATAAACTTAAGCTCTTATCTGGTTCTTTTGAAATACTCTCTTCAAATTCTTAACTGGTACGTTTAACTTGGGGGAAAAAAAAAGTTAGAAACCATAAGTTGAACGAAAATGTTAGAAATTGGTTGCACAAAAATAGGCATTTTCTACTTTGATTTATGGGTTAGTAAATAACTGAAACCACAGGTGTGTGTGTGTGTAGGCCAACAAAAAGGGCTTCTTTCAATTACTGCTGTGCATGAATTTTGGATAGTTTTACTTCTCTTACTTCCTAAAAACTGATAACATTTATAGACTAGTATTTAACACAAAGATTTTTAAAAATGAGTTGCTCCTTTGACATTAAGTTTACATTAACTTACTGTTATGTTGGCCAGATAAGGACTGTCACCTCACAGCTGAATTTCACTTTTCTTAAAAAAAAAAAATTAATATTAAAATGTTTTCATCTCTTGGTTGTTGGCTTGCTTGCATGGATCATTCATTAAATAATTTTTTATTTGCTAGATACCCATAATATCTGCCGAACATCTGACTAGCCACAAGTATGTTACCCAGATGTAGAATTTTCATCACTAAACAGTAAGTTCCTTCTGTAATATATAGTGTGTACTTGTAGTGTTTTTTTGAGCTACCATTTGTATGATGTACTTCAGGAAGTTTTGCAGAATTTCAGAGAAAATATTTATATGTTTTCTTTTATTTTTATTATTTTTAAATTGAACGTCATCAAATATTTATTGAACAGCTGCCTTGTGACTGGCACAGTTCTAGAAGTAGAATGTACAAGCAAATTAAAGCTTAGACGAATGAGTACATTTATAACCGAGAGTATGCTTCAGTGCTGAAGGTTTTGAGAGGAGGTAAGAAAGGTCTCCCGTTTTTATCTTAGGTGGGTTGTAAGGAATATTATTATAAAAATTTATAATATATGTTAATGTCACTTACGTGTATGTAATTCTTAAGGAAAATAAGTTTTGTTTTTGTTTCATATTAGAAATAAACACAAACGTGAAGAAAAAATATGACTTAAAACTAGTATAGATTAGGGGTTGGCAGACTTTCCTGAAAAGACCAGACAGTAAATATTTGTGGTTGCATGGGCTATATACGGCTTCTATTGTCACTCATTTCTGTTGTAGCTACTCAGCTCTGTCACTCTAGCATGAGAGCACCTGGAGACAATATGTAAATGAAATGGTGTGACTGTATCTCAGTAAAACTCTATTTACACAATTAGGTGGCAGGTCTGATTGGCTCACGGCTAGTAGTTTGCTGAGCTCCAGTGTAGGTCATCATTTGTTTTATTTTTTAATGTTTTGCTAAATCCTATATGTGAGAACACGTACCCACTTCACCTCATGATTCACCACACACAGGGTTATTCAGATATAAAGAGTCGGGCTTTAAATCAATGTATACACACACTCACATACATACATATGCATACATCCACATTTCCAACTTTAGGTACTTCAAAGTAGTCAACCTTAGAAGATTGTATAATTCTGAAAATGTCATTGTTGAAAAATAATTTGAAAGTCTTGTGATTTTCCTTCAAGCACCTTGACTTAGACACTTGGGAAAGGTGGCCATTTTTCATCCTCAGAGGCTATGCTTTATTCAGTATGTACACATTCAAGCTATCATATATGCTCAGGATATTTGTTTCATGTTTATAGTTTTATATTTAAAACGAGCCTCTGTATTTGAAACTGAATCTCGTAAATAAGATGGGTGATCCTTCTTGCTGCTTCCTTTCAATAACACATTTACAAATGATTTTTTGGTGCTATGTGTTACCGTGTGTTACCGTGCCAGTGAGATAAAGATGAACAGACAAGAGATAAAGATGTTAATTTCAGCGCACTCTAATAAAATGAGAGGTTTGACCAAATTTCTCTTGGAGCAAAGATGAAGGAACAACTTTTTCCAACAGAGTCAGAAAATAGTGACTTGGGGCAGTGAGGCCTGCGCTCAAGAGAAGGGAGGAGTAAGGGCCTTTCAGAAGGGACTGTGAGTGTGTCAAGTGAGGAGACGGTGGCAGAGAACCAGTTCTGAGACCCTTGCGATAATAATCTATAGCAAGAGCTGGACAAAGGCTGAGCCCATGCAGGACAAGAGGATAGACAAAATTTGAGAGCAGTCCAGGAAGTAGTACCAAAGACATGCTACAATCACGGATTAAATTCTTGAAAGTGATTTTTGTCTATTTCATAAGCTTTCTCAATAATCTGGCAATAAATTCTCCTGAACAGGAGTCACATTTTTAAATAAGCACATTCCTTTTAATATGTAGGTTTGGATGAAAAGTTCTCCTTTTGACAGATTCTAAAACCCTGCTTCAAGCTTTTGTAGTCAATTGGGTATGTTTGGTGTGTATATAACTATGTTCTATTTCTGAGCGATAATCCAGGTTGAAAACAAATGATACCAAACGGCTGTAAGTTCATCAATTAGCAAACCAGTGGACTTATGTGTATTGCATCTTAGGCTCTTAATGTTCTGTTTAACAACTGATTGCCCATTTTCATGCATAGTTGCAGTAATTAAACTGCTTTTTGAGTGGAGCAAAATGGTGACTTCTTTCATGCTCAAGGTTGTACTGTAAAGCATACGTTTAATATGTAAAGATTCTCTGATGACAACAAAGTTCATGTAAAAACTGAAACTGTTAATTCACAAGTACATTATAATATCTGTTCCACCTTAATTTGTCAGGAGCATATAAGGGATTTTTCTTTCCCTTGGCTTTAGGGGGAAAAAACCCCCAAACTTTAAATTAACCAAAAACAGTTATTTACAGTATAAATTTTTTCCAAACATATGCTATGCTAATCAAGCACCCATATATGGTGAGTCATGTTTAATAGGACTTACTGTTGCGTGGATTTTAATTTTGTGGGGCCAAACCAGTATTCTTGCAACCTGTTAAACTACAGGAGAGAGGAACTAAAGTGAGCTTAAATGCTGCCCCACAATGATAGTGCTAAAAAAGAGCTCTACTATATTATGCCCCTTGATTCTGCAAACATATTTTATACTTTTAGCTGAGTATGGGGTAATATTTGAGCAGAGCCCATAATTTTATTAGGCTGTGCATGTCATTTTATTCTCATAGAGTTGTAAATTTAGGTCCACTTGTACTTGGGGAGTGATTTTTGTTTCTATATGAAGATGTAACAACATACATGTATTTTACTCTTTAAACCAAGCAATACGGTTTTCAGATGAAGTAGTTACTGGAAATTGCCTTGTTTTAACCAACATCTTCTCTTTTTAGACTTTCTCTCTGTTTTAACCAAGATTGTCTCTTTTTCCCTTGTAGATCATACTAAAGAGGAAAGGACAGTGTGCTTGGTTAGCGTAAAGGACGAGGTCATTAGCCATATTGTAAATACCGTCAAGCAACACACACAAAAACCCCTCAGCCACAAGACATCCACATATTGCATGTTAACCAGAAGAAGAGACAACATGGAAATCCACTGCACACTGTTGCCTATACACTTTGTACATTTAATTGATATTTGTGCTGAGGTGATATTCCTGTCTGAAAGAAGAACAACATTGTCTTTCTTTTCTAGCACAGAGTTCTGCATTAAAAGATGCATACCTAATTAGTTTCCTATATATTCATGCCATCTTGAAAAGACAGACTATGGTGTAACCATGATTCTATTATGTATTGGTACGTCTGTAGACCAAGGTATAATTTTTTAAAAATAAGTTTATTTCTTTCAAGGTTTACAAATAACAAAGGTGCACCTTGTATTTAAAATCGCCATTATAGACGAGAGCGTGCATGCACAGTCATTTTTGTTTAAGAGTAATATTTTTAATGTAATAGATTTTAAGATGTGGTGAGGGAGGGATCTGACAGAGATGAATGTGCCAAGCAAAACCACAACTGTGTATCTTTTAAAGCACATCATGGCTTTAAGTACCATGTTGTTAAGGATTCTCATGAAGTGCCATAGACTGTACATCAAATTAGAGTATTATTTCTTCAGTGTTATTGTTTTCAGAGCCACATTTTGTTGCTTATTTGCTAGTACTAATCAGTCAAAGGGCACCATTCTTTTTTCCTTTTTTTTTTTTTTTTTTTTTGGAAACCAAAGCTGTCTCAGAAATGGCCAATTTAACTCTACAGTAACAATAGACAGCACAACACAAACTCTCTCAATACCGATAAACTCACACATACTGGAGATATATATAATAGATATATATATAAAATTATTTTAATGCATTGTAGTGTAATATTTATGCATACTATACTGTGTAACATGTTATTCAAAAGGGATATGCCATTTCTGAGACACGATAACAAAAAAAAATGTTTGAGGAAATTATTTTGCTTCTATTTATAGCTCTGTCAAAAGTCAAACGACTATAAATGCTTTGCAAAAATGGTTTCACATTTGCTTAAATGCTTCACCACAGTCACGTTTAAAATAGTGACTCTAAACAAAGAAGAAAGCAGCACTGTCATCAGATGCATGATAAACCAAAATATGAAAATGGGAAATGTTTAATTAACCTAGTAATTGGGTGGGTTAAGTACATGGGTGAATTTTATATGTGATTTGTTTTGTTTTGTTTTGTTCAGATTAACTGCTTATAGCCTTAGAAAGCCTTTTACAAAATTAAAAAAAAATAGATGTGCATTCAGTTTTTAAGAATGGATTCATCCAAAGGAATTCCTTTTTTGTGGTTTGGATGTTGCAGCTAGTAAAGGATATTTTTGCTCTGATTGGCAGTTCTAAAAATTGCTGACGTCGGGGCCAGGTCACTGGTAGTTATAGTGTGGAATGGGAGAAGCGAAAGTTCAGTTATAGAACTTTCCATACTTCCAAGTTTACTGCAAGTTTTTATGCTTGAGAGAGATGCTTTCTAATATAAGACTGATGTGTTGATTTTACTGATTGTACTGTACATCTATTAAAGCCTTAGATTATTACATTACGGGTTGGAACCCATACCAATGTAATTTCAATCATGTTAAGAGAGTAATGGTGACTTCACATGTTATTGTAGTTAGTTACATTATAGAATATTACTTATTTTTCTTGTTAAAATGTAGTTTTTCATTTCCTACATTTATTAGATTTCATTTTCTATTAACAATTGAATACCATTTCAGTTTATAGACTCTTGTTTTATTAGATTTTACCGATGAATTTTTCAAAATACAAAAAAAAAATTAAAGTAGTTTTTCCTTCATAACATACTCAGTTTTGAATTACATGTAGTGTCATACAAATATTCGTATTATTGTTAACTAAATGATTTATATTTTACTGATTTAATATTAAAGTGTAAGAATGTCAGTCATTGTTAGTTCTTGTCTAGTTTTCATTAAAAGAACAAAGATCTTTTATATGGATATCTTATAAATATATAATCATTGCTAAGTAAGAAGTTAAGTTGTTGCTATCGCAACAATCCTGGCAGACAATTGAGTAATATTTTGATGATTTATTTTGTTTGTAATTAGTTATTATAAGAAGATCTAGATCCTAGATATTAGAATAAAATTTATTTTCTACTGTATCCATTTCAAATGTTAAAGTATTGTTTAATATTTTTGAAATCCCTGAATATCAGGCCTTGTTATAAATAAGCTGCATAATCAATAAATAGAACAAGGGACTTTTTTGTTGATAATCCAAATACTCAAAGTTTACGTAATGAGAATTATAGCGTGTGTGCAAACTCTTGAGGGTTGATTATGCTGCAATTTAGCATGTTGGAACGTCTAGAGAGAAGGTTGACTTTTTGCACTTCTGTATATAGTCAAAAGAGAGAAACCTGTATAATAGTAAGATCTTATTTTGAATAAAAACGTCTATAATTACAAGGAGTTTTGTTAAGGCTAATAAAATGACAGACTGAGCAAAATTGCTTGCAAAAGTGGCACAGAGTTAGCACTCCATACCCCTTCAAACATGTTGCTTTGCTTTATTGTGGACAGCTTGTAGTTTGCCAGGATTTTTTCAGCTGGAAAGATATGCCATCCTTCCGAGATCTCATGACTGACAAAAACTCCATTGGGCCAAATCTGCCTGAAGATCATTACCAAAAATAGCAGGTACTTCAACCATTAAGGTGAAATCATGGATCAAATATTCCTTACATTTTTCAAAACTACTGCATGTTTAAAACTTCAACGAAAAAAAAAAAGAGAGAAAGAACTATACTAAGGACATATATTATACAAATCAGTTTCTGCCAATTTCAGTGGTTTATTGTTCACAAAAAAAAAAAAAAATCTTCAAAACAAGTATTGACTCTCACAAAATTTAAACCGTAAACAGGCAAACCAAACAGCACACCGTAGCTATAGTTGTTATGTGATTGTTTTTTAATTGCTGTAGGATCCTGTTCTTTCAGCAGGTGAAAAAACAAAACGCAGTTCAGATTTCACGGTTTTAATTTTCAACTCAGAAGCACTCAAAAAAGCAAATGTGATCATGGGCACTTGTTTAATGAATTCGTGTATCCAGCCTTCACTCCCGCTGGCTGCACTTATCAGCAACCCTACCGCTTTCATCTGCTGAAAGGACAGATGTGCTTGGTTTTACTATTATGTAATCACAACTTACTTTCTGCTTGTAGTTGCTTAAAATTATGTATTTTGTCTTGGGCTGCAATTTGTTTTATGCTTATTTTATTATTACTGCAGTAGTTGACTTTGCTGTATGGAAAAATAAAGTGAAATTGCCCTAATAAAACTTCTCTTTCTTAAGTATATTTGTGTATCTGAGACTGAAGAGTAAATTATTTGTGCGCGTTTCGAGTATTCATGCCTGTCTGTCTTAAGGAACGTACTGATATGAAAATTCATTATCTGGTTTTAACTGATGGCAAGGAAGGCACTCACTATTCTTTTCACTAACTGTCCTTTGATACCAAGCTTGAGAATCTCAATTGTGATGCATCACCCTGTATTTTCTGAAACGTCTTGCCCTCTCTTACCTTGACACTTCGAGTGCTTGCTGTTGGATACTATTTTGAGTATAGAGGAGGAAAACCATAAGGGAGGAAAAAAAAAATCTCTTATCAGTTCTAGAGCGCTGTCTATTAAAGAAATTCTCTTTGGCTTCTTCGGGAGGCTAGGGCTGGAAATCAGGCATTCTAAGTGAATATTTCAGTAATGAAATAATGATGGCATTTGATTCAGCGGGATAAAAGAGGTTACACATAGGCAGCTGAGCCAGGCGATGCCATAACGCGCCCGCGCGCGTGCGTGTGTGTGTGTGTGTGTGTGTGAATTTTGTAAATGAGAAGTTAAAAATTTGGCTACAGTGAGGTCTGGCATCCCATACAGCTTCCCATTTTGCAGTTTCCACAAATAGCCAGTGAAAGCCAAAGTTCCAAAGTGAAGAAATTAACTCCTTTGTTCCTTTAGTGCTGCTTTATGTGACGGTGCCACACTCCATATTGGGTCAAAGCCTGCAAATTTTTCTTTGTGCATCGGTGCTTTTTTCTCTAGAACTTATTACAACAAAAGTAAGTGCATTATTTATAATTAATACAGTTCTGCCAGTGGTTGAGTTCTATAGAACATTCCTGTTATTCTCAGTGGATCCAACTATTCGAGGTGCCACTTAATCAAAATTAGAGTAGCTGTCCCGGAGATGATTATATAAAGCAGGAGTTTATAATATTTTTGAGTAACGTGAAAACATCCAACTCTCTGCAATTAGTGATGGTATTTTGGGTATCTTTTAATTGAAAAAGAATTTCAGTAATGAACAGCCATTGTAAGTTTTCAATACTTCAAGTGATGCTGTGTTTTATTAATCACAACAGTATTCAGCCCTTTAAGTGATGCTGTATTTTATTAATCACAACAGAAAAATAGTGTTTGAGATATTTGCTATTTTCCAGACAACACTTATTATTCAGAAGGATCTTTGACGACAAGGACCACTAGGGGTCATCAGCTCACAGGATGGGACCCTGTCTTAGAAGTCATTAGTTACTTCTTTCTTTTTGGGGGAACAAAATCATTTGCTAGAGCCATTCTTTCATTACAGAGCCTTGACACTCACAGAGTTTACACTTGGGAATTACTCTGGAGGTAAGTGACGCGTAGCAATCTATAATGTCACTGAGGCACACTCAGACCAGTAGTTTCCTTCATATAAGAAATAGTCACTTAACATTGTAAGCAAACCTGTAGGACACTCGGCAACAAAATTTTGTTATTTTTTAACTTATTTTCACTCCACTCCCTAATGAGTTTGAGGCAGTCAATTTAATACTTGTATGGAAACTAATTTGGCAATAAATTTCATAAAAAAAAATACTTGAGGTCCTCTGTGTTCTGGAGAAAATAGTGTGTTGTGATATTATTAAAGAATTTGGAAATTTTTGAAAGCCTAGAAGATACCTGCTTGAACTGTATTAACATCATGGAGGTCCACAAATATGCAACAGAGAGATTTAAATGTCAAGTGATTTGTTTTTGACATTTGTCTCTTGATCTATAAAAACAACATCAGGCCTCATTGAAATGACTTTAAAGAAACCCTCGGCCATTGCCAGCATTGGGCCCAGCCATCCCTAGAAGGGGCCTTGGCCCCACGAGCACTTGGAACGGGTGGTAAATCTGACTGTGCTGTGGGAGGCCACGCTGGGCCACAGCTACCCTTCCAAACCTCTTGGGAGTTAGACTCTAGGTTTTCCCAGGACCTTCAGAAAAGCAAGATCCAGATGTGTGCTGTGCTTGACCTGGGCTTGGGGCTCTGGAACTCTCCTTCTTCCAAGGCCTACTGGCACGCTTCCTCAGAGTTGTCAACCCTTGCGCTGGATGCCTGTCATCTTCAGCTACCCCATCCTTCCCCCATCCCTGCCAAGGGTCCCAGGCAAACAAAGGCAGAGCCTACCCCTTTGTGTATTTTAAGGAATCTGACCCCCAATTTTCTTTTTGCTGCATGAGCTTTTTGTGTGCTCATGTAGTTTCGTTTTTGTTTTTGTTTTTGTTTTTTTGGGTTTTTTTGTTTTTGTTTTTGTTTTGTTTTGTTTTTTTTTTTGCTAATCAAATGTTGGGAAATAGAACAAAATATAGCCTCACCTGGAATTCACCTTTTTAGGAACAAATAACAGTGGCAGTTTAGAACACAGATAAAACCTATTACTATTAGTGAGCTGATAACGGTCTTTCAGAAAACAACTTACCGAAGCAAGAGCGACCAGTTCCTTTCTCTCTGGGTTTCATAAGGACAAAGTGTAGAATTTATTTTTTAACAGGGAATAATCCAGGAGGTTTATTCGTGGTGGTTGGGAGCCACCAGGTCATTGTGTAAATTCTAACCACTACTCTCCATCCCATTTGCCTCTAGGTGGAATCCCTGACCTTGGAACTTAGAAGAGCTCCATGAAGGGGGTCAAACAGCTTCAGGTGGGCTTCTGTGACTCCATCGAGATGGGTGCATTTTCCCTAGAGGAAGATTTTAGCTGTTGCAACCATTGCCTGGGCCACAGTCATGAATAGATCTCCTAGGACATAGAAAAGCAGCCGGAAGAAAATGTAGGAGGAGGGTTCCACATCGGTGTGAGTCCTCAGGCCCAAGTGCCTGGTTTATTAAATCTGTTCTGGCCCTAGATACACAACTATGGGAGTATTAAATACTGAATTATACCACCCATGTTGTAACTGAAAGGCACTTGCTTGGACCAGGATAGCTACCACCAAGATTGCCCGGGTAGACAGGATCTATTCACAGGAGAACCCCAAGTTCATGATAGAAACCAGCGGTCATGGTGACTCTGAAGGTCTGGAAATCAGTGAGCAGTCCACAGACAAACATACTTGAACTTAAATTTAGAGCCACGAAGTGCCAGAGAACCAAAAATTTAGCCAAGCGGATCTCCAAAGTCCATTTAGAATGGCACACAGTGCCCTGGTCTGGAAGACATAAGCCTCTTGCCTAAAGTCATTTAGTGAGAGTAGCAAAGTTAAGCAGAAAACTTCGATCCCATCCCCACCCCCGAAGTCCCATAATATAACATAACTTTAGGTTCAGGATAAAAGAGGAACTTCAAGGCTGCAGCAGAGGCTGAACAAAAGAAGCCTTAGGAATTAGCATCTAACAAATTAACAGTCAAAATCTGGGCCCTGAATAGGGTCTTAGTAACAAGAAGAACTTTAGTGTATGCCCTGCTTTGTTTTACTCCTGGGCCCCTTTCTTTTCACACATGCAACCAGTTCCCACCTGCGGACTTCAGTGGGCTCTGAAGTGTCACATCTGAGGGTGGGAGGAGTTTAAGGAATTGGGGCACATCCTTGTGCATGGTAAAGGTGGGTCCTAGCCAGTGAGAAGAGCATCACAGATGCTAGTAGGAAACATAGCACGTAGGTTATAATCCCCTATAATGACTATTTTTAGGACATGCATTGAAAATTTCCTTAAATTCATATAAGTCAAAGCTATGTATTGGAAATGGCAGTGAGCACTGGGGTGGCTCTGCCGTGGTCAAGGGCTCTGGTACAAGACCACAGGGATCCATCTCTCAACTTTCTAACCCTTCGAATTCCTTTACCTCTGTGACTCCTTAATAAGAGAGAAATCATAATAAGACAGAAATCACCTTAATAAGACAGAAGTCATAAAAAGAATATTTACCTTGCAGGGTCATGGAGTTGTTCCCAGACTTTTCTGCAGTTTGGAATTACCTGGGGGATCTTTAAAAGGTATTCAGGCTTGGTTCCTACCTCTAGACCTTCTGATTTAATTGCTGTGAAGGCAATTATTGGGTTAATATACAAAAAGTGCCTAGAACAGCACCTGAACATATAGCAAGCACTTGATACATGTTAACTATGATCACTATTTTATTAGTATCCATTTTGCAAATTGCTACACATGATCTTTCACTTTCTGCCCTAGTTCTTAGGTCACACAGCCCTTTTTTTCAAGGAACCATGCATACACTGTATGTATTTGTGTTATCTACAGTTCTGTCTTCCCTGTTCAGTGAAACTTTATCTTCCTTTAATTCACCACAGCTCCTGCTCTTTGCTGCACATATAGCAGATATTTCAAAACTAGAATCAAGTACTTTCTGACTCATTCTGAAAATTCGTATTTCATTTTCCAGCATGATATGACCATCGATTGTACCTAAGTCGTGTCAATTTGAAAGTGACAGTTTAGACATATCTATCTAAGCTTAACTATTTGAGCTTTCCCCATATTAAAATTGTGCTCAAGAGCAAATAACAGAATGGATGCATTGTCATAAAAAGTGTGCCTTTAAACAATGCATTTAAAATATTTTATTCTATTTATCAAAATAATATTTCCAATTACATCTGAGTGACCCTAATGTATTTCCATATCATTTTTTATTGCAGGTTTATTTTAGATGCTTAAATTAGCACTGGCTCAGCTCTGTGAACACACACTATAGTTATAGTTAGAATCTAACTATGTGCCAAGGCACTGTGCGAGGCTCTGAGATACTAGATTGAATGGCAACAAGTTCACAGTGTAATAGCTAAAATATGATGTATAGGATACTGAATACACCCTGATCTATTACTTCTCTCCTCCCACAACTGTCCTGAGCCCTTTAACTGTAACACAAAGTAATTTAGAATAAAATTAAATGAAAATTACTCTTTTTGAATAATATGACTGCTCTCCTCATTACCCAATTCTTTATATCCCTGAGAAGTAATCTGAATATTGAAAAATTATGTATGGTTGATTATGCTAATTATAGCATTTTTTTATAATGGCAAAACTAAAGAACAGTCTTTTTTTCAATAGTTAGAAAATGACTAAGTGAAGTATAACGGAGTGTTATATAGTTAAAAAGCATTTTTCAGAGCACCTGCATGGCTCAGTGGGTTAAGCATCTGACTCTTGATCTCCCCTCAGAACTTGATCTCAGGGTCGTGAGTTCAAGCCCCACATTGGGCTCCGTGCTGGGCTGGAGTCTATTTAAAAAAAAATAAAATGAAAAGCATTTTTCAAAAATGATTTAATTATATGGGAAAGTAATTTTAGTGGTAGGATTATAGGAGGCTTTTTAAATTGGGTTTAAAAATCTCTGTTTTCGTAAACATTTGTTTTTTACTTAAATTACCTCCTATATTTTTCCTTTATTTTTTACTTTGAATCACTTACATTGTTTTTTAAACCATCCACCCATTTAAGTGATTCAATTTGCCAAATCCAGAATATTAACGTGTCTTACAAAACACGCACTTTACCTATCACTGTTAGTTGAAAATTATATAAAATATCTTGCCAAGTGAGTAAAATATGTATGCTGTTTTAGGGAAGAGTAGTAACAGAACACTAATAAAACCCCTGTTAGTACAATCTTGGGTCACAATGCTCTAAAACTCCAACTAGTCTCTGTGAGTCTATCATCCCCGATTTCCATTTTATTTATAACACAAATTTCTGTTTCAAATCAGTCGATTTGTTTATCTGGGTAGTTACCTCCTCACTCTTCTGTTCTCCAAAAGACACCCTAATTCATCAAAATTGGTTAACATATATTATTTTATTGAAAAAAGACAGCTAAGTGTCTTACGGATCCTTCTACTTAGGGAAATCTGCTAGCAGGGTAACTACATTAACCGGGGAGATGAGGGCAACGTACTCCTCGCCAAGGATGTGGCATTTGAGCAGACCTGAGTGACTTAAAGGAGGCGTGACATTACCTTGGTGGCGTACCTTTCCCAGAAGTCTTTCCTGGGGAATGCTGACCCATCCTTTCTGCTCCAGTAAATGCCGCTGCATCCAGAAACATTCTTTTCTCCCCTCCTGACACGATGCAGGGGACATTCGTTACTTCTTGGTCTATTTCCTCAGGGCTTATTGCTTTTCCCTCTATTTTAACACTTTCTTTCCTTCTTCCTGGTGTTACAGGTTTATTATTTACAAATCTGCATCTCCCCAAAGAAGGGTACTTTTCTACCAGGAGGGAAAAGCCAGTCTTACCACTGGGGCACTCAGTGCATTGCACCACGTTTTGTACTTAGGAGGCACTGGTTGTGTTCATTTGCTTGCATTTTAATTAAGTCTATCTTGTAGCTTCAATCGAAAATGGAGAGCAGGAGCATTCTATCACCTCAGCTTTTTGGGCCGTGAAAACAATGCAACCACTGAGAATCTAGAAAGATTGACAGAATCTCAGTGTCTTCCATTGTTTTGAAAAATAGTCTGGAGGAAAGAACTGGTATTCAACCCGCAACCCACGCTGAACCTCCTTAACTGTACCACTAAATAGAGTAATTTAGAATGTGCTTAATTAAAACTTCCCTCCCTTCTTGAATAAAAACCGTGATTGTCAAACCCATTATCTATGGAGAGGAGAATGTAGGAAGGAATATTCTAGTATGTGTGGTGTACCTCATGAACATATTCTCATAAGGAGTCTGTGGTGAGAGAACAAGCCTTTACAGTTTTTCTGTAATCCTTGAAAAGATTGCTAAGTCTGAGAGTGAGAGTCTGTTTCCTTGCATGCAAATGTCTTTCCCTATCATCTGCTGAACTGTTTTTATTTATGTATTCCTTTTCCCAGGCTCCTCAAGCCCGTGTTAATTAGCATCAGTAGCGGAGCATCAGAGGAACATAAGTCACTTATTTGTGAACAAATTATAAGAATTGCAGCCGAAATTGATTTGTGCAGAATATACACCTACAGTCTGAATGCTTTTTAATATATTTATCTTGTTTTAATTAGTTGGTTTATTTTTCTTCCATCCTGTTCCCTTTATATTATTTCACAAGGCTCTGAGCTCTGATCATTATTTTTGGCTCCTCGGCTTCCAGCAGAACTCTCCTATGAAAAGGTGTATTGAAATATTATTTCATCTGATGTGACTTGAAAGGGTCTGGAACACCACTACATTCCCCTACAAACAATTTTCCCACCTGTTCACTGCTAATTAACAACCTCTGAATAAGAGATGAAATTTTTCATTTTATACTTAATGAGATTTAAATACTTTAGGAGACTTCATGGGAAAATGACTTAAATTCATTTCCTTCTCTTTCCTTCCTTCCTTCCTTCCTTCCTTCCTTCCTTTTTCTTTCTTCTTCCTTCCTTCCTTCTTTCTTTTTGCTTTTCTTCTTCTTTCTTTCTTTCTTTCTTCTTTCTTTTTCTCTCTTCATCCCTCTCTCCCACTGTTTTTTGACTTTTTTTTTCTTTTTCCTGTTCTCTCTTCCAAGAATTTAGAGAATTCTAATCTGTGCCATGCACTGTGATAGACACTGAGGACAATATCATTAATCTGAATCAGTTTTTATTCTCAAAAGGCAAAAAGAAAAGTTGGAAAGATAGATGTCAACAAATAGCTGCAATTCAAATGAATAACTGAAATCCTAGAAGACCATGCAAACTGCTATGGAAAAGAAAGAGAAAGATTCCCTGATTCCTAGGGAGCAATGAAGAAGAAAGAGCCAGAAGATGAGTCTGTGCAATGCAAATGTCCTCAACTTTACAGGTTTCCCAGTGGTTTTCAGTGTCATGCAACTTTCTAAAATCTTTATCATGCTCGTATGATAAAGAAAGTATTATTTGCCTTCTGTAGTTGCACAATATCCAAGCCTTAAGTTTGTTAAGTCAAAGATGTGACAATCACCTGAGTTTGAGCCCCACAAAATCCGGTGATACTGTTTCTTTAACTTGAATTGATTGGTGTGTTGGCCTAATGTGGATATCTTTTTAAATTCTCTGATTTGCCAAAAGGAAGTACATCCCCACCACCTGCACGGGCAAATGGTTACAATATTTTTAAATAGAAATAAAAGAAATTATTAAAATGCTTACCTCGTTGCATTTTTTACAAAAATCCCAAAAGACCGGACTTCTTTATCAGTCTTATTTCAAATATGAATATTAAAGGTTGAATGAGTACACTAGATCACCACAAAATTTAGACCTCAATTTAGTCACTAGTATTAACATTTTGATGTTTCCTCAAACGCTGTTATCAATAGAAAATGGATTGATTCTACGTTGGTCTTATTTTTCTTCTCTTGTCTACCCTCTGGATGGAGGTTCTCGGAATCCTGAAATGAAGGAAAGTCTGGACAGTTGCTTCTTTGCCTTGTTAATTCCAGAATTACAAGCCTGTCCTCTCATAATTGCAAAAACACTTGAACAAACTAATCAATTATTTTGTACTGTAGAGTTTTTAAAGATAGTAAATTAACGAAGTACTAGAATCTAACACTTTCAACTTAAAAACAAATATTTGTTGAATGATATGGAGTTGAGACAAATAGGCACTGACCCTGCCCTGATGGAGATCAAAGGTACAAAGGCATAACATATAGGACTTAGAAGCATCTAGGTGACAGGGTGATTGGTGGGGACGGACACTAAATCTCACTTGGGGTGATTCAGGAAGCTCTCCTGGAGGAGTGCCAACTGGATGAGCAGTAAATGGGAAAACTGGATAGGCTGGAATGGGAACATAGAGACCTCATGGGTCTCAGTATACATTCAGAGGCCAGCTCTAGACAGATGGAATATTCTGGTTGCCACTGGCAGAGGATTTGTGAAGGTAAAACTAGAAGCAGGAAACCCAGTTCTTAGTTATGAAACATGATGATCAGAATTAGGGTAAAGAGCAGTTAGGGCCTTCCAGGAAGCAGATGCCACGATAGACGAAACCTGCAAAAGCAGATGCCACGATGGATGAAACCTGCAAAAAAACGTGTGGGGAGAAAGCTAGAGAAGGTGGGTAGGCCCACAGATTGTTCTGTTATCTGACACCTGTGGAGAAAAAGGGGCGGGAAGGAGGAGAGGGTAAGAAGAGTTTCAGACTACAGCACAGTTACTGGAAAGTTTCAGCCAGGTTAACCGAGAGACTCCAAACCAAAGGGACCTATTAAAGAAGCCCCATATTTTGCTATTATGCATCTGCATTTTGGGGGGGGGGCAGGGAGTGTGGGAGAGAGAGGCTTTATTTTACTATTTGGGGGGTGGGGTCGGGTGGTGGAACCTGGTCAGAAGGTAGAAGGAGACCCAGGAGGGATTGGCATTTATACTGGGACTGGGCAGGGGAAGGGCTGCCTCAGGGCCTGTTGGGAAGGAGAAACTGAGGCCAGCCCCTACTGAGACCTACCTAGAGAGGTGGGGATGGGAATTGGCCCTGGAGGAATGAGGGGCCACCCTGTCTCCAGGCTGGACATGAGGCCCTGGCCCTGCCTCATTTTCCCCTTACAGGACCTCAATCCTGCCTGCTCCCTGGGCCTTATGGACTCCAAACCTTCGTGCCCTGTCGCAGAGGAGAGGGCTAGGCATGTGAAGGCAGTGGACAGGGAGCCTAGGGAAGTTAGGGAGCACAAGGTAGGACCCAAGGTGTGGAGAAGGTGGCAGTCACCTGGGCGGTTGGTTCCTGGAAGCGAAGACCACAGACAGAGCCACACCTCCCAGGGCACCCTCAGGGCCCCAAACGGCCACTTCCAGCAAATGGGCCAGGCACCCCTGCAAGGCATTCGCTGGGCATTGGGCTGGGGCGGGGGCAGCATTTTCCAGCACAGGACAGTCTCCGAGTTCTGCTGGTCTATGTGCTTCTTCCTCAGCCTGGGGGACTCTCTGTTCACTGTCCTGTTGGAACGTTCCGGCTTTGAGACCACCCTCAGATGCCAAGCTGCCAGTTTGTTCATACGCTTCACCCCGAGCTGCAAGAGCTGTTCTTCCTCCTCAAATGTCACATCTACTTTGGCACTGGAGGTGATGGCCTTGATGGTGGGGTCATAAGAGTTGGCTGCCAGCACCAAGTTGGCCTGTAGGTAGTTGACATTGCTCCTCTTCTTCCAGTTTGCCAGGGTGACGCGCTGCTCCCTGAGCATCTCCGGGTCAGGCTCGACAATGGAATCCTCAGGATCATCTCTAGGCACAGGGCCACTTTGGGGGGAACGGTTGCGGAGGATGGTGTCTGAGGCCTTGGTTGTACTTGGAGTCCGCAGTGACCATAATCATCTCTCCCACATCCATGACTTGTACACTGTGGTCGAGGGCCTCGATGACATCATAAGAGCTCAGGTTAACACCAGCTCTGACTCCTCCTGAACCTGCCTGCTGTTCTCCAGTGAGGGCTGCAGTTGCAGTGACTGGGCCCTTGGCTGGGTGGCTCCAGCAGGGTGGGCCTGGGACCAATGCTTCCTCAATAGATTCCCCAGGATGTCCAGGCCTTCCTCCAGGCCAAGTTGGGCTTGGGTTCAGGCTCCAGGGTGACCAGGAACTCTCCAGTTGGGGCCAGGGTCTGATAAGCCTCCTCCAGAGGGGGCTGCCCAGGAACCGGAATGGTGGTAATTTGCTCAGGTCTTCTTATCCTACTGGTCTTTGTGCCCCCCCTTCCCCTCCCCCACCCCTCCCCTCCTCCTCCTCCTCCTTCCCCTCTTTCACTTTGCATCTTCCACCCTCCTCAGCATCTTGAAGTCCTCAAGTGTCAAGATGCCATTAGATAAGGGGTTAATTCATATCCAGAAATACATAAAGAACCCATACAACTTGACAGAAAAGAATCCAGCTAAAAAGTGAGCAGAGGATCTGAATAAGCATGCTTCCAAAGAAAGCACAGATGGCCAACAGGTACATGAAAAGGTGCCCGACATCACTAGTCATCAGGGAAATGCAAATCAAGACCACGGGGAGATAACATCACACAGGTGTTACAATGGCTATTATCAAAAAGAGAAGGAATAACAAACGTTGTGAGGATGTGGAGGAAAGGGAATCCTTGTGCCCTGCTGCTGAGGGTGCAAATTGGTACAACCCCTGCAGAAAACAGTATGGAGTTTCCTGAAAAAATTGAAAATAGAACTACCACACAATATAGCAAAATGAGTGAAGGTGGTCAAAAGATAGAAACTTCCACTTATAAAAAAAATAAATCCTGGGGAGACAATGTACAACACAGTGACTATGGTTAATAGTAACCATTCTGTAAGTTTTGCCCGTGTTGTTACTTGTGGCTGTGACTTATCTTCACTGATCAATATTATTCCGTTTTAAGAATATATCACCATTTGTTCATCTGATCTATCACTGATGGCTATTCAGGTCACTTCTTGTGCTGTTTATAGTTCTAATGCATATTTTTGAAAGTTAAAGAGTAGATCTTAAACTATAAAGAGTTCTTATAACACGAAAAAAATATAATTCTGTGTGGTGATGGATGGTAACTAGATTTGTTATGGTGATCACTTTACATTGTATGCAAATGTTGAATCATTATGTTGTTCATCTGAAACTAATGTTATGTGTCAATTATATCTCCATTAAAAACAGTGATAAAAAGAATAAAAATTAAAAGATCTTTATTTTCCCATTAGTCTGTGGTTCCCAAAAAAAGTGAAGAAGCTCAGAGGAAACATAGCCTTGGCATGTATGCGGCAGGGGATTGAGAGGGGAAGAAATTAGGATTGTCAGGCAACTGTGATACCTGCACAGCTGGAGATCTAAGAGGTACATATTCATGGCTGCTACAGGGATAGGAAAGAACATATAAAGTATAGAAGTCTGGAGAAGTGTGGTTTGTGATTGGATATGGAAGGAAAAGAAAAAGAGGAAGGACTCAGGGTGGCTCTGAAGTTTCCGTGCAACCTAGTGCAAAACAATACAATTGATGGCAAAAGAATGGAGTATTTAATAGGGATGGAGATAAACGCCTTTTTTATCAGATTGAATCTTAAGTGTTTATGGAATATCTATGTGGACACAACTGGGAAAATATATCTGAAGACACATGGGTTCCCAATGGGCCTTATGTTTATTCTCATCCTCAACTCTGTCTCTGTCTCTGTCTCTCTATTTATGTATATATATGTATATATGTATATATATATGTGTGTGTGTGTACATATACATATATATGTATACATGTTTATATATATATATATATATATATATATATTATATATATACAGATGCCCATAAAGATGAAGCTATTTGCTTCCCAGAATATCAGATTTACAAGCATTCGGTCTGGGGTGCCTGAGTGGCTCAGGTGGTTGTTGAGTGGCCAACTCTTGATTTCAGCTTAGGTCATGATTCTGGCTGGGGTCATGGGACCCAGTGCTGCATCTGGATCTGTGCTGAGCGTGGAACCTGCCTGGGAATCTCTCTCTCTCTCCTGCCGGGATTCTTTCTCTCTCCCTCTGCCCTTTTTCCCTGTTTGTGTGCTCTCTCCTCTCTCTAAAAATTAAAAAAAAATTTTAGTAAAAAAAACCTTTCAGTCTGAAGTCATTTATGTAATGCAACTTTATAAAACTGTATTAAAGCAATTCTGTTCAACAAAAGATAATATTAAGAAACTGAATAGGCAAGCTCAAAAAGTCAAATACATGGATTTTTTTTAAATTTTAGAAATTAATAAGAAAAAGACTGACAACCCATTAGGAAAATGAGCAAGTGACTTTCTTGGGTACCTTATAAAAGAGGATATTCCATGCAAGATAAAAACACAATGAGATATTACCACAAATCCACCCCATTTGCTGAAATGAAAAAGTGTGACCATACCAGGTGTTGGAAAGGATGTGAAGTAAATGAAACACTCACATAGGACTGCAGAGAGTACAATTGGTACAACCACGTCATGACAAGGTTGGTGACCTTGAAAGCCCATATAACCGATGGCCCAGCGTGAGCTTATATCTAACAGAAATGCCTGTAAATGTGCCAGAAGACGTGCACAGAATGCTTGTAGAAGCATTAGAACTATAAACAGCACAAGACTGGAAGTGACCTGAATAGCCATCAGTGATAGATCAGATGAACAAATGGTGATATATTCATAAAATGGAATACTATTGATCAGTGAAGATAAGTCACAGCCACAAGTAACAACACAGACAAAACTTACAGAATGGTTACCGAATGAAGCCAAATCTAAAAGAAAACACGCACTATGATCCCATCGATCTAAAATTAAAATTCCAGCAACACTATAGTATTTCGATATGTATACTTACTGCAATGTTTTCTTTCTCGATCTGAGTGATGGTTACTGAGTGGCGGTTATAACATGGTGCTCATGTTATTAAAATACATTAAGCTGTGTTATTAAAATACATTAAGCTGTCCATTTGTGTTTGAGATATAGGCATGCCACATTTTATTGTACTTCACGGATACTTTTTATTTTTTATTTTTTTTAACAAACTGACCTTTTGTAATAAGCCTGCATGGAACAGATTTATCAATCAATGCCATTTTTCCAAAAGTATCTGCTCACTTTGTGTCTTTATGTCACCTTTTGGGTAATTTTCATAATATGTCAAACTACTTCATGATTATCGCATTTGTTACAGTCATCTATGGTCAGCGATTATGACTCATTGAAAACTCAGGTGATGGTGAGTATTTGTTAGCAACACTTTAAAATTAAGATATACACATTGTGTTTTTAGATATAATGCTATTGCATACTCCATGACCTACAGTATTATATAAACATAATTTTTATATGCACTGGGAAAGCAAAGAATTCATTTGACTCACTTTATTGTGATATATGCTTTATTTCAGTGTTCTCGAACAAAACCTACAAAACCTCCGAGGTATATGTCTACTTTTTCTGCTTACTTGTGTTTAACAATAAAGATAAAAAACTGAAAAGCAAAAAGAGAAAACCATAAATACCTTATTTCTTCAAGAAAGAAAACTTATGAGGTAAGTTTAGAAGAAAAATATGAACATCTTTTAACAAATGAAGACTTATGATAGGAAGGTAGGAGCTGATGTTTACAGGTAAAAATTTTATTTTATTCTTATTTTATTTTTAATTTTTTAACGTTTATTTTTGAGAGAGAGACAGGGTGCAAGCAGGGGAGGAGCAGAGAGAGGGAGACAAAGGATCTGAAGCAGGCCATTCACTGTCAGTGCAGAGCCTGATGCGGGGCTCGAACTCACTGTGAGATCATGACCTGAGCCGAAGTCAGATGCTCAGTAGACTGAGTCACCCAAGTGACTCAGTACCCCTAAAAATAACAATTTTAAATATACAGGTCTGGTAGATTTGTTTTAAAAAATAAAATAGTTTCCGTGAGTCACAGAATTTTTCTCTTTTACCAAAAGTTTCAGTAACTAGGAGAAATAAATGTAGAAAATATATTTTACATCTGATTATCCTTAACATTTATAAATAAACAAATGGAGGAAAGTATATTCTTCAGTTTGACTATTTCCCAAATACCTAAGTGGTATCACAAGTGAGACAGCAGAAGGTAAACGTAGGAAAATGGGAGAATACAAGCCACAGAAACACACCATTTCATTTGTCAAGACTCTGTTCTTCATACCCGTAAAAACTGCAGCCCAAAAATGAGTTAGCGGTTTCTAAAAACCAGAGAGCACAACCCATGCTATTTATGAAATGTGCAGTAGGGATTAACTGAATCCCTCATATACAGAGATACGTATCTTATTTTGCTTTTAAAAAATATCAAATATATTTTGGGGGCCATGCTAAGGGTTACTTAAAAAAGAATTAGTGATTCAGAATCCTAAATCTATGGCCGTGCTTATCACCAAAAACATGATATTGTTTGCCAAGATTATATTCTCAATGAAAGAAATGCCCCGGATTGCTCAAGCTCACATTCCCTTGATATATTAGTTCTTGGTTTGGGCTCAGAAATAGTTTTTAGGTAGTTTCTTATCATCTTGCACTTTTTTTTCCCCTTTTTAACCAAGTGCAGAAAATGTGGCCAGTGTGCATTTCCAGCAGATGTCAGTGTTGGCGTTTGATGTGATCTAGGAAGGCCTCAAACCGGGGGCCCTACCTTGAAGATGAACAGGGTTCTGTGCAGATCCTCACTTCTTGTGAAGTGTGGAAAGATAGAGAATTCTGTTCTTTTGCAGGATATTTTCTTCAGAAGTCTATTGCTGTGAGTTGGGAAATAGAGCTTCGACAGATTTGTCCATCTCTTTCAGACTTAGCTTGTTCTAGTTGTACATAAATTGTATGAATTTATTCTTCCTCTTGCTCCAAAAAGGATATTTGCTATCTATTTCTCTCTCTGAATTTCTTCCCAGAATGATGATTTTTTGGCTTGAGGAATTTCAATGTGTTTGTCTCAGAAAAATATATTTAGCACCTACCAGGTACCCAGGAAATAGAACATTCTAGCTGGCTTGAAGGAAGACTTTTAATTATGGCAGTAAGTTCTATCATAAGATATGAACAAGTTATTAAGAGAGGACAGAAGACAGGGTAACAAATACTGCCTAGAGGAGAGAGGTAGACTTCATTGAAGAAGAGGATCTGGAGCCTTGAAGGATGAATATGTGCTTCAGAAATGAAGAAATGAAATGATGTGCAAAATCCTGACGAATGTTGTTTATGCCGATTACTTCCATACAAGTTATTTTAGATCATAGTCCTGATTCTTTGGAGGCTACTTGAAGTATATTCAAGTATTTAATAGTTTGAGACTGGAGGCCATTTACAAAGTAGTTAAAAACACAGAGTTTAGATTCTACCTAGATTCAAATTCTTGCTTTCCAATTATTAGATCCTGATATGGGGGGAAAAAAAGTAATTTTCTTGTGCATCAGTTTCTTTATCTGAAAAGGAGATGGAAACGACATGAAGACTTTATAAGATTGTTAAGAAGACTAAGTGAAATAAATATAAAGTGCTTAGTACGGTGTGTGGTGCATAGTAAGTACTCAAAATAATAGCTATTATTTATAGCTATTTTATCTCATTAGGAATCATGAAGAAACATTCAAGAAAGTTGACACTGAGTAGAGGTACTCAGATTTTAATGAGGAAAATAAGTGAACCAACCATTTTTTTAACCGATACTTCACCAGTGTTTGATATTTATGCCGAATTTGCTCTGTCCTTTAAGAAAGAGATCACATCGAGACAGGCACTTTAAACATTTGTCTGTTCTGCACATCTTGCTGTGTGGTTTTGGATCATATTCACATGCTGTCAGTGAAGGACCTACTCAGGTTCAAGAGCACACCCAGAAAAAGACAGGCTTAAAGAGCAAAACATGAGAAATCTCTTCAATGCAACAACTGTGCTCAAGCAGAGAAAATCAGGGTTATTGAGGACTTTGTCAATAGGATCTTGGAAGCCAACATTCTACATGAAAGTCTGATCACCCAGCAGTCTGCTTTCCCTCTTGTCCTGTGAAGAATCGTGACTTGTTTCATTAGTCACAACTAAGAATGAAATGCATTAGTTGGAAGAGAGAATGGGAATCATATCCTTATCTTCCAGGTTTATTGACGAGATCTCCATCTCTGTGAGGCAGGTGAATGGTGGGCTCATTCAATTTGGATTGACTGTTTATGAATGGTTCATGTTTAGATTTACTTTATCCAAGGGATATGATTCAGAAGATGAAATTAAAGAAAAGTGGAGACAACAAGACTTAAAAAAGAGGATCAAATTTCGGGCACCTGGGTTGCTCAGTTGCTTAACCAACTGACTTTGGCCTAGGTCATGATGTCATGGTTCATGAATTTGAGCCCTGACAGGGCAGAGCCTGCCTGGGATTCTCTCTCTCCCTCTCTTTCCACTTCTCCCTCACTTGTTCTCTCTCTTTCTCTCTCTCAAAATAAAGAAATACTTAAAAAAGAGAAAGAAAATAAAAATTTCCAACTACAAGCACGAACAGCATTCCAGTGCCTGGGCAGATACATCTCACACTGATTTTGCAGGGAGCCAAAGTGAGAAAACATTGACTGAGTTGAACCTCTCACATGAAAAGAGAAATATATATTGACAACCTGATTTAAATGTTTATGGAGAAACAAACATCCCAGAATTGCCAGCATGAGATTGGAGGAGAAGAGCAAGGTGGAAGACGTGCTGCCCAACTTCAAGACTTACCATGAAGCTACAGTCAAGACAGAGAAATAGACCAATGGAAGAGGATAGAGAGCCCAGACATAGGCCCACACAACTATAGCCAAGTGGCCCTTGGTAATACAACGGAGCAAAGATAATTTCGTCAATAAGTGGCACTGAAACTGGACATCTACATGCAAAAAAAAAAAAAATCTAGGCACAGAGCTTATACCCTCCACAAAAATTAACTAAAGATGGATCATAACCCTAAATATAAGATATGAAACCATAGAACACCTAGAAATGGGGTGCCTGGGTGGCTCAGTTGGTTGAGCATCTAACTTCAGCTCAGGTCATGATCTCACAGTTTGTGGGTTCGAACCCCATGTCAGGCTCTGTGATGCCTGGAGCCTGCTTTGGATTTTGGATTCTCTCTCTCTCTCTCTCTCTTTCTCTCTCTATCCCTCTCTCCAAAGTAAATAAACATTAAAAAGTTAAAAAGAAAAAAAAAGAGTGCCCAAAGTCCAGAATGGTGACAACACCAAATCCTAGTGAGGCTATGGGACAACAGCAACTCCCATACACTGCTGATGGGACTGCAAAATCGTACGTCTGTACATTTTGGAAGATGGTTTGGAGGTTTCTTACAAAACTAACTATACCCTTACTATATGATCCAGTGATCATGTCTCTTGGTATTTATCCAAAATGAAATGAAAAACTTATATCCACACAAACAACGGCACACGGGTGTATATGGCTTTGCTCAAAATTGCCAAAACTCCAAAGCAACCAAGGTGTCCTTCAGGAGGTGAAGGGGTAAATAAACTGTGGTACATCCATACATTAGAATATTATTCAACATGAAAAATAAATGAGCTATCGAGCCACGAAAAGTCAAAGAAGCCATTACTAGTAAAAGAAGCCAATCTGAAAAGGCTACATACTATATTATTCCAATACATGACATTATGGAAAAGGCAAAAGTACGAAGATATTAAAAGGTTCAGTGATTTCCAGGGATGGTCTGTGGGGAAGGATGGATAAGCAGAGCACAGAGGATTTCTTTAGAGCAGCGAAAATACTCTGTATAACATTTAATGATGGGTACATGCCATTATACATTTGTCCAAACCCAAAGAATATATAACATCAAGAGTGAGCCCTCAAATAAACTCTGGACTTTGGTGATTGTGACGTGTCATTGTGGGTTCATCTATAGTAACAAATGTAACACTCTCTGGTAAATAAGGTTGATAATGGGAAGGCTAGGCATGTGTGGGGTAGAGGGCATATGGGGAATCTCTATACCTTTCTTTCAATTTTGTTGTGAACCTCCAACTGCACTAAAGAATTCAAGTCTTAAAAAGCGAGAGAAACATCAAGCCACCTGGGTGGCTCACTCGGTTAAGCGTCTGACTCTTGGTTTCAGCTCAGATCATGATCTCATGGTTTGTGGGTTCGAGCCCCACATCAGGCTCCATGCTGACAGCATAGAGCCTGCTGAAGATTCTCTCCCTCTCTGCTACTCCCCCTGCTCACTCTCTCTGTCTCTCAAAAATAAATAAATTTAAACAGAGAGAGAGAGAGAAACATATCAGTCTCTCAAAGAAATCCAAGTTTTTACCAAAGAGAAATTTTGTCTCACCAAGGAACTGCATTCACAACCAGCCCCGGGCAAGGACAGAGCAGCACATCTGTTGCTAAATCTGTTGCTTGTCTCAGCTGAAGGAACCACCTCCAGGCTTGCCCTAACTATTCCCTCTCTCATCCAACTTTCGTACCCTTTCTCTTGTACAGTGAGAAGTCTTGGCTGCCCTTGCACAGCCCTCTATGGTGCCTAGAAGCTACAATTCGTGTTTCTAACACACCTTACAGGCTTTTTGAGTCTAGCTTTCACACCATTTGGTGGGAGGACCTCAGCAAGGCTGGTAATCACTGGAATACAGACAGGCTGGTGGTCTTCTCAGTTCCTGAACCATCCTCAAAATTGTTCTGAGGAGTTCTACTGTTACTCCAAAGTCCACCCAGATGCATTATGGGGTGAAGGTAAGATACAGGACAGAGAACAACCAATGCCGGGATACTCTCAGTTCGCTCCCTGAATTTATGGGAGGTTTACCTGGTCTGGAGCTGAGTGGAAGTAGGAAAAACTAGTTCTGGCTAACTGATCACTCCTAAATTACCCTGTCTTAAACCTTGATGGTGGGTTGAATCAAAAAGCTAAGAAGTTTCTGGGGCACCTGGGTGGCTCAGTCAGTTAAGCTTCTGACTCTTGGTTTTAGCTCAGGTCATGATCTCCTCGTTTGTGGGTTCGAGGCTTGCATCGGGCTCTGTGTTCGCAGTGAGGAGCCTGCTTGTGATTCTCTCTCTCACTCTCTCCCTGCCTCTCTCCCCACTCAAGCTTTGTCTGGCTCTCTCAAACAAATAAATAAACTTAAAAAAAAATCTAGGAAGTTTCCATCTTTTATCTCTCCTCTTTCTCTGACGCCTCTTTGCTGAGCAAGATAGCTCATATCTCTTAGCCCAAAAGAGCATCTCAAATTATTATCCCATCACATTATTTTTTTTTAAATGGGCCTAGAAACCGGTGAAGTTGTAAGAATAACCTCTGTCACAATAGCCAGTTAAACATTTGCAGGTGCTTTTGTAAGAAGGAAGCTTTCTTCAGCTCAATTGTATTTGGCATAAAGCTTGGGATAAAAGCTTTGTATTTTATACATAAAAGAAAGTCTTCATACAATATTGTATTTCCTGCAGTATAAACATTTTCAGAACAGGAAGAAGAGAGATAATTTTCCTTGTTTGTGTGTGTGTGTGTGTGTGTGTGTGTGTGTATGACAGTTTCTTTGTATCATGTGCACCTGAGCAAGTATAAATGATACACTTGAGACATACACAGGCCAAACAGACTTAAAAGTCACCTTGCTGTGGAGCTGACATACTAGTTCAGAGGAATATGTATTTTCAGAAGGGAAAAAAAATATTCAGAATACGCAGTGTGAAATTAGTTACTCTAATCCTAGGTGCCACTCTGAACAAGGCCCCAGGCTCTGCTTTTTTTCTGAAAAGCATTTCATTTACACCAGTTCTCACAACCAGCCTATCGAGGCAGGTAGTTTTATCTCCATTTGGAAGATGCAGAAACTGAGGCACAAAGAGGACAAGTGCCTTGCCAAAAACAACATGATTAGTTAACTGAGAACTCAAATGAGGCCTTTCTGGCTCCAGAGAGCTTGGAAAAACCTTGGCATTTTCAAGAGAAACGTCACTGGTCTTGATCACTTTCAAATTCTAATTAGCCTGATTTAAAACTGTTTGATTATTAATATAAATTTGTTCACAAAGATTTAAATCCAAAAATAGATTATAGAAATTATACAGCTGATTTCCTCAGTCAGCATTAGTTTGGGCCAAAGGCTATATCAGGATGTATCATCTGTTTTAAAACCAATTTCTCTGTTTTAGAGAGAAAGCAAGTGAAATGTTTAAATATAAAGATTCCTTGATTCATTTGGATCCTTGAGAACATTTTATTAGAAACCACTTTGAGTCATTTGAATTATATCAATCAAGAAAATTACTTGCAAAAAAAATAATTGATGAATGAGAAAATAGATACAATTTTTATATTTGACATGTATAACTGAACATGTGTAATTTTTCCCCTATAAAATCACCTCCTAATATTTTAGCAAGTTTGGGTGAGGCAAGCGTCTCTTAATCTTGAATATTTTCTAGTATTGGGTAGCCCTATGGAACTCTTCATTATGCAAAATGTTGATTTGCTTCCATAAAAGATGGATAAACTGTTTCTAAAACTATATGTCCTAGAACTGGGGAAAAATACACCTTGACATTTATATTTGAATCATCCAAATTATTTGTATTCTAAGACAAAGATCAAGCCAGTACATTTACCAGATTGTCCTCTCCAGAAGGAATCTTGCTGGGGGTTCGATTGGGAAGGAAGCAGCCCACGGGTGCTTGCAGACCCAACTCTCTCAGGAAATACTCACCGTGACATCATTACAAGAGAGCATCAGAGCCTTGACGTTCACACACAAATTCAACTCATGATGCCAAGTTGACCCTCAAAATAATTCACCTCTAGTCCCACATTTCATTAGGGGAGGGGAGGTGTGAATATATATCTTAGGAAGAAACAGAAGTGGTTCTGGTCCTTTTTTTTTTCTGAGGAATATTTTCAGTGGAAGAAAAAGAGGAAAAATGAATTTGGATACTTTCTGTAAGAACTCCACTTTATGAGTTTTATACAAATGATACAATTTGATTTAAAAGTTCTTTTGTGATCTTCAGTTTCATTTTCCAGAGGGAATATCAGAATTTCTGAGTCTCCTGAGTCTAAGACAAGTTTGTGTGAAGTTTCCTCATTCAGTATCAAGGGAGTCACCGAGATCAACAAACCACATATCGGCATTCTTTTCCATTGGGTAGGGGTGTGTGTGTGTGTTTGTGTGTGTCAGTGCTCACACATGCACACTTGCTAGATTACTTAGATTTAAAATCTTCTGTAATCACAGGAGAATGGCTTTATTTATGTCATAAATAAAAAAAAACACTTCTAATTATTTAAAGTTCAAACTTAAGTAGGCACTTCTGCCTTCTAAGAGATGTGGCAAATTCCTGTCATTGGGGATAATAATCTCCCTATTGTGCTCTCCCCTTGAGTGATCAAACATTTAGAGTAGCCTGCCACAAATACAAGTGTCTTGTGTAAGTGAGATATTTTTGTTTTAGTTGATTTTTCGGTCACGTACCAGGACTGAATTTTGCATGTTGATCAACCCAAGTGCAAAGACACAAGCCCCCTTGGGAGATGAAATGCAAGTGAGAGTCACAAAGGAGCAGGAATTAGGAGCCAGGGGTGACAAGGAACCTAAGTCCTTGCAATGCACAGAAGTCTTCTTGGAAGATTTGATAAAGGAGGCAGCATGGGTAGGTGGGTGTATTCAGGTGTGGTATTGTATTGAGAGTCTGACTCCGGTTTTTGATACTTGCTTACTGATAGTTTTTAAACCTCTCTGCTTCTTTTCCCCACATCTGGGCAAGCTGATAAGAAAGGCTGGTACTTCCTCCTTGGGCTCACTCAGGAAGTTCAAGCCACATGCAGGAAACTCGCTGCAGCCCCAGCCCTAAATAGGATAAAAAACCCCAACCCTGAACTAGTCTCCTTTCCCTGCTCTCTCAATTCACTTTTGGACCTGCTGAGGAGGCAGCCTGCTCCCTCCAAAAGCCTCATTATATAACAAACCTTTTCCTACTCTCTTGGTGCGTGTGGCTTCAGAAGGCTTAACATTTTTTTAATGTTTCTTTATTTTGAGATTGAGGGAGAGAAAGCGCGTTCGCATGCAAGTGGGGAGGGGCAGAGAGAGAGGGAGAGAGAGAATCCTAAGCAGTCTCTGAGCTGTCAGTGCAGAGCCTGATGTGGGGCTTGATCTCATAAACTGTGACATCATGACCTGAGCTGAATCAAGAGTCAGACGCTCTGCTGACTGAGCCACCCAGGCGGCCCAGCAGTCTTAACATTTAAACCAAATGCTGGGTGTAGGTTTATCTCCTTCTGTGGAGTGACCAAAACAAATATGCACGTACATTTGATATACATATAATTAGATTTTAGATTGAGATTGAATTTCTTGTAAACTTACTATCAGAAAGAAATGTCAAAACTCATGGAAGGAAAGAATAAAACTGAGCCATGCAAATATTTGTCCAACATCCATGTTCAAAACACATGCTGAGTGAACAGTACATAGTCAAGCCACTAAAAAGTCATTTTAGGAATTAAGGAGCTTCTGAAAAGAGAATCACTATTAAAGCACCACCCAGCACACACATTTTTCTTCTAAAATTTCTTCTAAATGTCAGTGAGATTTTAAAACCCTACCCATGGTTACAGAGGATAAAGTGGAAACTTAGATGACTGTGGCAGGCAGAGATGTAGATTAATATAAGTTCTTACACTTGCATGGCTCTGGCCAGAATCAAATCAAGAACAGAAATAGATAAACCAAATGTGAACTATACACAGAAAGGGAACTTGGCATTATTACATAGAAATTGTAAGGATTACCCCTGTCAACTCTGGTGCATAGTAGCTAGGTTTTTATGTGCAAAATATTATGATCAGATGTGCTGAATGACATTTAATCATACCATGGCCAAGAGAAGAGTCATGTATTTTGTGAAGTGGTAAGTGAGGAAATTCAGGGAAGTCAAACGTTTAATATATGGCAGTCAAGAAAGGAATATTCCAACCATGTTCCAACCATATTTATGTTATTGGCCTCAATACAATTTCTTTAGAAAAGATGAAATTTTCAAAGCCTATCGAAAATGGCTTTTCTGGATCATTCTACTTCTAGAGAAGTCTCTGAGGTTGAAGTCCCTGGATAGACTATCCAATTTAAATCTTGGGGCCTCTGAGAAATAATTGTTCCTTCTAAAATATAGTACAATCCAGCCAACTCTCTTAGGAGTTATTAACATTTCATTGCCATATAAATGTTCAGCAGCAGAAGAAAGAAGAACTGTATTCAGGGACTAGTTCTGACAGATTACAGTGTGAGGTCTTGATAAAGGTTGTGAAGGGTTATGTCCTCCAAATGATTTATCCATCATAGTTGGAACAGAAATACCACACAGCCTGAATAAGAGTTAACAGTGTCATTTTAATTAGGTGAGCACTGGATTGTTAAAGCCCAAACAGACAATAATTATAATATAGGAGGTACTGCAAAGCAGTTTAAAACAATGAAACCTTTGTGTCATTCACAGTCAGACTTAAATATCTAGCTAACCTATTTATTCTCTGCATACTCCAAATATTCTTTCCACCGTCTTTACTGAGTGAAGGAAATTAGATACAGTGGCCCCAGCTCCTAAGTGCGACATACTTTGGAAATTGTACTTCTCTTGAAGGTAATAAAGCCAATAACCCTAGTTATTCCAAGAGAAAGACTGTGATCGTGTGAGAAAGGCCAAATAGCTTACCATCCACCTGCAGAAAGCAATATGATATGAGCAAACAGGACAGAAGAATAGAGCATGTTTCACTGAGAATCTCCTTAAACTAAATCATGAATCAGGAACAATTAGATTGTAAAAGGCTCTACAAAATAAATTGCTTCCAAAGAAGTACTGATATCTTAGAGTGGTGCCTATATCAGTGTTGGATTAAAAAGTAGTGATCATGGGGCGCCTGGGTGGCTCAGTCGGTTGAGCGTCCGACTTCAGCTCAGGTCATGATCTCATGGCTGGTGGGTTCAAGCCCTGCTGACAGCTCAGAGCCTGGAGCCTGCTCCGGATTCTGTGTCTCCCTCTCTCTCTGCCCCTCCCCTGCTCATGCTCTCTCTTTCTGTCTCGAAATAAATAAATATTAAAAAAAAAAAAAAAGTAGTGATCCACTATCCACACCTACTTTGAAGATAAAGACTATAGGTAATGAGCAGAAACAAAAATCAAGACCGTAGCTAATTGTTTTAAGAGACAGGAGCCAGAGTACCGAAGAGTACTTTTCAGGGAGGTAATTAGGCTTGTGAGAGTCAGAATTAAATCTTGTTAACGGTATGAGGTTCTTTATTCTTTCCCTCAATCAATTATTTAAACCTATTTCAGGAATTTACATGATGAATAGTCAAGGTACAGAGATTCTGGAGGACATGAAATTGTCCAGCAATGCGCTAAGTTAGTCTACGCTGGAAAGTTTCCAATGTGTAAGTACTTTTTAGAAGTTTTAAAATGGATCAGTTTCTTCCAATTAAAGTCTTGGCAAGAATTAAGTAGTTTAGTAACTCTCAGGAAAGATAGAGTCTGAGAAAATCATTTGGAGTCATTTGACACACTGCACACCCAAATCAAGTCTTGCAAACTAAGCACACACACAAAAAAAAACAAAAACAAAAACAAATACAAAAACCTGTCTACTGAGCACCTATCATGTACCAAGCATCCTGTCAGGTCCATTACATATATAATCTCATTTAATCCAAGGAAATCTTTGTGAATGATGTTTTTAAAGATAAGACCATTGTGACTGGAGAACTTAAATAACCTCCTGGCATCACTCAACGGGCTAATGGAAGACTGAGGATTAGTGGAAGGCCAAGGTTTTATTCCATCGTGGTCCACTCAACTCACACAGGTAATGATGAAAATATCTCTACAATTCCAGCTCTTTGGTCATGCTGAGGGGTAAACTATATACCATTACTTGCATATTTTCTGGTTACAAGGCTAAGGCGAGAGCTCAGAAATGCCACGGTATGCATCAGATCATTCTCTGACAGCGTCTGACAGGATGTGTCAAAAACACAGCCTCTATTTGGTGGCTTATGGTGGTTAAAGTATGTGGGGTATGGGTCTAGTTTTGACTTCAGCAGTAGCCAGCTGTGTGATAGTTGGTAATTTACCCTCTCTAAAAATCTCTCCAGTCACTTCTAAACTGACAGTAAATAATAGTACCCACCTCACTGGACAGAGGGTAAATATTTAATATTTAAATATTAAAAATATTTAAATGAGATAGTAAGTGTAAAGAGTCTAGTCTCTATTATATGCTCAGTTCATGTTCAGCAACTAGACGTATTAAAAACTGGTTTCCAGGGGCGCCTGGGTGGCTCAGTTGGTTAAGTGACCAACTTCAGCTCAGGTCATGATCTCGCAGTTTGTGAGTTCGAGCCCCGAGTCGGGCTCTGTGCTGACAGCTCAGAGCCTGGAGCCTACTTCAGATTCTGTGTTTCCCCCTCTCTCTACCCCTCCCCTGCTCACGCTCTCTGTCTCTCTGTCTCTCAATAATAAACATTAAAAAAAATTAAAAAAAAAAAACTGGTTTCCATGAGCCACAAGTAGCATTGGTGAAAATGAGATTACAAAGGCTTTCAAACATTGTTCCCTTGATTATTAAAAAATGATTACAAACATTTCCTTGTTGCTTAGCATCAGAGACATCTGTAAGAAGCTCGTTCCTAAAAACAAAGGGCATAAAAACAATCTTCAAAAGATAATACAATAAAAACATGAAAACATTTAAGCCTAATTAGTAATCAAAGAAGTGCACAATAACACCAGCATGCCATTATTTGTTGAGTCAATCACCCTCAAAAAGATACCACTTGGGGCGCCTGGGTGGCTCAGTCAGTTAAGTGTCTGACTCTTGGTTTCCACTCAGGTCCTGATCTCACGGTTTGTGAGTTTCAGCCCTGCATTGAGCTGTAGGCTGACAGTGCAGAATCTGCTTGAGATTCTCTCTCTCCCTCTCTCTGTCCTTCCCCTGCTCATGCTCCCTCTCTCTCTCTCTCTCTCTCAAAATGAATAAACTGAAAAAAAAAAAATAAAAGGAAAGATACCACTAAATGATTTAAAAAGTACAGTAAAGAGAGTAATTTTAGGGACACCTGGATGGCTCAGTCCATTAAGCGTCCAATTTCAGCTCAGGTCATGATTTCATAGTTTGTGAGTTTGAGCCCTACGTTGGGCTCTGTGCTGACAGCTCAGAGCCTGGAGCCTGCTTCAGATTCTGTGTCTCCCTCTCTCTGCCCCTTCCCCACTTGCACTCTGTCTCTCTCTCTCCCTCTCTCTCTCTCTCAAAAATAAATAAACATTAAAAAAATTAAAGTAAAAATAAAGTAAATTTATATATTGCTGATAAAAGAAAACATTTTGGAACAGCAATTAAATAACAATTTTCAGAAATATAAAAAATAATTTTAATTTTAAAACATCAATTCTGGGGCGCCTGGGTGGCGCAGTCGGTTAAGTGTCCGGCTTCAGCCAGGTCACGATCTCGCGGTCCGTGAGTTCGAGCCCCGCGTCGGGCTCTGGGCTGATGGCTCGGAGCCTGGAGCCTGTTTCCAATTCTGTGTCTCCCTCTCTCTCTGCCCCTCCCCCGTTCATGCTCTGTCTCTCTCTGTCCCAAAAATAAATAAACGTTGAAAAAAAAAATTAAAAAAAAAAAACACATCAATTCTACTTCTGAGAATTCCCACTAAGAAAAATATCAAAAAATAGAAAATCACATTGGATACAATTTTAAAACAGTATTATTTTTTAAAGTTTATTTATTTTGAGAGAGAGGGAGAGCATGCACACGTGCACATGTGGGGAAGGGGCAGAGACAGAGGAAGGGAGGGAATCCCAGCAGGCTCTGTTGGGCTCCATGCTAACAGAGCCCAACCCTGGGCTGGAGCTCACAAACTTAGAGATCACGACCTGAGGCAAAATCAAGAGTTGGACGCTTACCCGACTGAGCCACCCAGGTGCCCCTCTAACAATATTATTTAATTAAGTAAAAAGTGGGATGGGCTTAATTACCTACCAAAAAACTGTTTGCAATAGCCATGGTGCCATCTCTTCTTAGCATATTAAGTACCAGTGAAAATTAAGGTGATGAAGACAATACGGCATCGTAGTAAGGCTTAGAAAAAGGGAAAGTGTGGTATAAATTGTGTAGACTCGTTAAAGCTAAATGAGAAACAGATGCCCAGAAAAAAAATGATTTCAAGAAAATTGAAAATGTTCATAGTTGTGTTAAGAGGGCAGAATTTGAGATCATTATACTCTTTTTAAGAATTATAATTTCGGGGGCCCTGGGGTGGCTCAGTTGGTTAAGCAGCCAACTTTGGCTCAGGTCATGATCTCACGGCTCGTGGGTTCAAGCCCCATGTCTGGCTCTGTCCTGATCACTCAGAGCTTGGAGCCTGCTTCAGTTTCTGTGTCTTCCTCTCTCTCTGCCCCTCCCTGGCTTGCACTCTGTCTCTCTCTTCTCTCTCTCTGTCAAAAATAAACATTTTAAAAAATTAAAATTATAATTTCAATATTAATTGCATATTAGAAAAAATAATTTTATTAAACCAGTGTGAGTGACACAGTAGAATGGTGACTGTTCTCATCATTACATAATATTAGCAACTCTTACAACTAATTCAATTATCTGAGTTCAGAACCTAATTTATTACTGTTTTTCATACTAATAAAACAAACAAAAAACACAAATAATAAAATTCATCTCTTCATTGGTTTTTGCTCATTATTTTTAGAATTATTTTTGATCCAATAAGTACTTTCTCAAAATGAGTCAGATACGTGATCTAGGACTAATTATATGCAAGGTATCATTGTATCAGTCTTTTGATATGTTAAAATTTATCCCAAATGATCAATATCTTTAATTTCATATGTCTATGGACATTGGTCATTTGTTTTCTCAAGGTCTAGACATAATCTCTTGCTTTTGGAAAGGTCCTTTAGAAGGGTCAGTAACAATAGGAATCTTGCTATTTTCTTGCAAAAATAATTTTTAAGTCCATTTGACATACCATTGACAGAAGTAATTTTTCTTCTTAAAGCTGTTATTATTAAATATTTAGAGTCTTTTGTTTTCAACTCAACTCCTCTGTAAGTCACTATAGGATTTTGAATTAAATAGTGAAGGGTGGGGGTGGAAGAAGGGAGAAACAAAGCACATAGTCAGCTATTTACAGCAGATAGCCAGAGAGGACTTCACGTCACATAAACAGAGGAAGTTCTGAGCCTATGATAACAGATAATCTAATCCAGAGCAATTTAACATCTACTGTGGGTTATATGCAGTGCTGAGCACGGTAGACAGAAACAAAGATGGGTTAGAGACAGTTTCTAACAACAGGCATATGTTCTAGTAAGAAGGCAAATACATATAAACAACAGAATCCTACAGAAGTGACAGTATTCCATTTCTTTCAATTATGCTGGGCTGAAATTCTGTAAAACAACTCCTATTATAAGCAGCTTTAGAAAACTTAATGCATAGACTTTTTGTATTGTTTTATGTTTGTTCCTAAATATATAAGTAATGCTTGTGCTTATCACAGAAAATTTGGAAAAAGGGGCAGATGAACAAGATCACCCCTAGATTTCTGGGGCTAATCAGCATGAAGTTAGCCCACTATACTTTATCTTTCTCAGCGATTACAGCCAAATACTTTGGACAAAATGCCAAAACCAAACAACTACCTGAGAACTCAGAAAATTAATAACGGCAAATAAATCGGGGGAGAAAGACCAAACTGGAGAAATGACCCTTACAACGTTGAGTTTCCTCATTATTTCCCCCTCTTTTACCTTTGTGCCCTGATCAAAGGCAGCTTCACTATGAAACTGTGCAGTTGGTGCAGGGAGAAAATTTCAGAGAGAAACCCTAGTCGGAGGAACAGGAAAAGGAGCCCTTGTTTGCTCCAAGAGCAGCTCCAATTGTGCACAACTGCCCAGTGCAAGTAGCTAAAACTCCAAAAGCAAAGCAAAACCAAACCAAAACCAAAACATAAAACCAAACAAGACAACATTCAAGCCAGAGGAATAGGAAAAGGGAAGCCTGGGGGTCAGAGAATATGTGGCAAGTTGCAGAGAGGAGAGAAGGGAAGGTGGGGGAGGCTCCAAGTGTGCCTATGAGTTGACACAAGTCCTGGCTTCGCTGGAGCTGTGCATCTGTAGGAAACACTAAAAGCAACATGGCAAAGGCTCTGAAAGTTCAGCTGACATTGGAACTCTATCCATGGAAGAGAAGCTAGAACTTCAGGTTTGAACTCAACTAGGTAAACGGCTTCTGAAACCACCACTACCACCGATCAATATTCTCTAGTGGATTGTCACAGGACTCCATGTCTCATGTCTCACAATGTAATATTCAAAATATCCATGATACAATCCCCAAATATTCTCTATGCAAAGAGACAGGACACCATGAGAAATCCTCAAGGGAAAATAATCAAAAGATCAACAGACGGAAACTCTGAGATGAACCAGAGGTTGGACTTGAAAGCGATTATAACCAACCTTCCTTCCTTTCTTCTTCCCCTCCACCCTTTCTTCCTTCTTTCCTTTCCTCTGCTTAATTTTGTTCTACATTTCTTATCTTCCTAAGGTGGACAGTTAGATTTTTGGTTTTAGACCTTTTTCTTTTGTAATAGAAACATATATTGTTTTCCCTATTTCCATTGAATTCCACATAGTTGATTTGCTGTTTTTGAGACAGGGAACAAGCCCAAAGTGAAAAACATTATGCAAGGGGGCACTTTCTGTTGGATGTTATCATTACACTGCTTTTTTCCCCCTTTTTTTACATTTATTATTATTATTTTTTAAGAGAGAGAGAGAGAGAGAGAGAGACGGAGCACAAGTGGGGGAGGGGCAGAGAGAGAAAAGGAGACAACAGAATCTGAAGCAGGCTCCAGGTTCTGAGCTGTCAGCACAGAGCCCCCCGCGGGGCTCGAACTCATAAACGTGAGATCATGACCTGAGCCAAAGTGGGACGCTTAACTGACTGAGCCACCAAGGCGCCCCTAAACTGATTTCTCTTACAAAGCGGAACCAGAATGTGGCCCCATAGAAAAACAGGACTTAAAACAGAGCACTCATGCTCCAAAAAGTGTCAAAGAGCTGCCTGAATTACCTGCTAATATTGGTCAGTCAGCATGAGGCCCTTCCAACCAATCAGGATGGAGTATTTTTTTTCCTCCCTTTCCCTCGTTAACATATTAGACCAGAGTGGAAACCTGGGCTGGAGCTTTCTCTACATAAGCAGAGCTCCCTTGTGAGGGTTTGAGTAACTACTCTGTTAGCACTGTGTGCCTTCAGCTAGACCTGTAGTCTAGATCTAACACTTTGCCTGTGCCTTTGACCTTTGGCACTCCTTTCATGGTGTGGGGCCCAAGAACCCCACTCTCCTGTAAAGTTTTCGGTATCATTTGGTTCAAATGAATTTCTAACTTCTTTTGTGATTTCTTCTTTGACCCCTAGCTTGTGTAGAGCTGACTTGTTTAATTTATGTATCTTTGGGGCTTTTTTAGATATATTGTATTCATTTGTAATTTCATTATCTTGCAGTAGGAGACCAATTCCTTTAGCCTATAGAACTTCCTTTAACTTTTTTTTTCTTTTATAGAGGAGATCAGCTGGAGATGAATTTCCTCATGGTGAGTTTATCTGAAAATATCCACCCTTTATTTTTTAAGGAAATTTTTCTGGAAAAAAAAATTCTTCAGGACTTTGAATATGTTTCTGGACTCCTTTTACTATGGTAAAAAGCCAGCTACTGATTGTATCATTTTTCTTGTATATGTTTTGTGTTCTTTCTCTCCAGGTGCTTTCAAGATTTTGGTTTTCTTTATTTTTTCAGCAGTTTGATTCAGTGTGGTTTTCTTTATATTTATCCTTTATGTATATGTGTAGTATTTGTTTTGATTTGTTGAACTGAAAGTTAAGATTGCCCACCAGTCTGTGAAGTGCTTAGGCATAATTTCTTAAAATATTTTTCTATACCTGTCTCTCTCTCCCCTCTCCTTCTGGAACTTTACTTACTTGTGTGTTAGGCTGCTTGGTATTATCCCAGGGGTTATTTTACTATTATTTTTCTATTTTATTTTTCTATTTATTTTTTTTAGAACTTTCTCTCCCTCCCTCCCTCCCTCTCTCTCTGTTCTTGGGACTGAGCAATTTCTGTTCATCTTCTTCTACATCTCACCAGTTATTTCTTCTGCCACTTTCAACGTTTATTTATTTTGGGGACAGAGAGAGACAGAGCATGAACGGGGGAGGGGCAGAGAGAGAGGGAGGCACAGAATTGGAAACAGGCTCCAGGCTCTGAGCCATCAGCCCAGAGCCTGATGCGGGGCTCGAACTCACGGACCGTGAGATCATGACCTGGCTGAAGTCGGTCGCTTAACCGACTGCGCCACCCAGGCGCCCCTCTTCTGCCACTTTCAATCTGATGTTGATCCCTCCCATCTAGTGAATTTTTTTAATGTTTATTTATTTATTTTGAGAAAGGGGGGGGGAAGGGGAGAGGGAGAGAGAGAGAGAGAGAGAGAGAGAGAATCCAAAACAGGCTCTGTTGTCAGTGCAGAGCCCAATGTGGAGCTCGAACCTACAAACTGTGAGATCATGACCTGATCCAAAATCAAGAGTCAACTGACTGACTCAGGCTCCCCAGTCCCATCTAGTGAATTTTTCGTTTCAATGTTTATAGTCTAGAATTTCTATTTTTATATATTTTCCACTTCTCTGTTGAGATATCTTTTCCATTCACTCTTTTAGACCTTTTTTTTCCCTTTAATTCTTTTAAAATATTTTTTCTTAATTTTTGAACACATAATAGCTGCTCTGAAGTAGCTGCCTAACAGAGCCATCGTCTGGCCAACTGAAAGTAAGGTCCCACTTGCCTTTTGTGTTATGTATTTTTTTCAGATTATTGATGACACTTTCCTCTTTCTTTGTGTATTTAATAATGTTTGGTGAAAAGTGGACATTGTAGATAATAAGTTGTAGCAACTCTGGACTCTGTTGTCTTCTTGGAATTTGTTGTCACAGCAGTCAGTTAATTTTCTTGGATTCAAACTGTAACTTCGTTCTTTCCATTGGAAATGAAGCAGCTGATAATCCTTCTTATTCCTCACAGCAAACAGCTGCTGCTTTTTTTTTTTTAAGCCTAATTCCCTGAAGGTTTTCACTGGGATGGCATAGTGATAAGCTGCCGACTCAGGCAAAACATATTTCACATTTTTAGACTCACCTATCATGGCTACTCTGCTTCTGAAGACTCCAATATTTTGCCAGCATCAGACTCTTTTCTTTGATGTTTCAAATCAGTAAGCCTGATTGGCAGGTGAGTCGGGGAATGCAGTTGGTTAAGAAAGCAGCAAACTCACAGATCTCACCTGATAAATCTGTCTTTCGCACTTTATTTCTATTTGGCCTCTCCCTGCTTTCTTTGCCAGATACCCAGGGCTCTGCTTTGCACATTTATAGTTTAGTGGGCGGTGAGGGACCTCTGCAGAATTTAATGTGCAAATATTGGGTCTTCGCACTTTTACATTCTTAGCTGTGACTCTAATGCTGAGCACTTTTCTCTGCATTCCTGAGCTGGATAGGCTGAATGTTTTCTCTATAGATGCTCTTTGGAGCATATTCAGGCATTTCTTAGCCTGAATGACAAGTTTTTGAGATGACAATTTCCCTTGTCTTTTGTTTGCACTTACATAGTTCCTTAGTACCTTTAAATAATTGTGGTTTGGGGGGCACCTGGTGGCTCAGTCAGTTAAGCATCTGACTTCAGCTCAGGTCATGATCTCTTGGTCTTGGGTTCGAGCCCTTCATCAGGTTCTTTGCTGACAGCTCAGAGCCTGGAGCCTGCTTCAGTTTCTGTGTCTCACTTTCTGTCTGCTCCAACCCCTGTTACGCGCGCTCTCGCGCTCTCTCTCTCTCTCTCTCTCAAAAAATAGTTAAACATTAAAAGAAAGAGTTGTGGTTTTATTTTAATGTTAATTTAATTTTCAGAAAGGGAGAGCAAATGCACACTAGTGGGGAGGGCCAGAGAGAGAGAGAGGGAGACAGAGAATCCAAAGCAGGCTCCAGGCTCTGAGCTGTCAGCACAGAGCCTGACATGGGGCTCAAACTCGTGAACTGTGAGATCATGACTGGAGCTGAAGCCGGACACTTAACTCACTGAGTCACTCAGGTGCCCCAAATGTTTGTTTGTTTGTTTGTTTGTTTAATGAATCTTTGGGAAGATTCATATGACATCATTTGCCACCGTTTCAGAAATCTGTCCATGCCCATCCCAGTCCATTGATCTGCACTTCCTTTGTGGGCAGGTTTCCCTGGCCGCCCTTGCCTTTCTCTACCATAATGGTATTGAAGCTGGAAGTCCAATCATTTAAAAAAAAAAAAAAAACTACCATCAAATAAATCTTGAAAAGACCATGTCTCTAGAAGTCAGTAGGTACAGGTTCTAGTTTCACTTAACTTGGGCAGGTGGCTTGACCTGCTGTGCACTATCACTTTTTCCTTGGACACTTAAGGAATTGAATGAGATGCACAGTACTTCTGCCAGTAAAGTTCTGTTTCCCCTCTATGGTCAAAAAGTAAATAAGACCTCTACTAATTTATAGGCATAGTGATTGTGTAAACTATTTTCCTTCTGTTTACATTTTCCCAGAAAATAAGCCACTGGTCAAATGAAATGTTCTTGATGGTTAAATGAAACATTTTATCTATTGTCTCTGTGGCTTTCTAAATCCTGTTTCAATTTCAATACCAAAATAGTCCATAGGCATTACTCTCAAGGTGAATTTTGCAACATTTTCTAATTTCCCTACCAGAGTGGTCTTTCGTTTTTTTCTTCCTATTTGCTGTCACTTTTCTCCCTTTCTTAGTGTATCTGCTGTCACTCAAGTCTAACTTCCAATTCCTTTTCAGGATTTTTATATCCAGTTGCCTGGTTGTCTTGGCCCAGAGTGTTTTCACTCTCTGCAATTCAAAAGAGGGATGCTGAGCTGTATTTTCTCTTCTGAATGACAAAGACAACAAAATAAGAAACATGTCAATAAGATGTCAGATGTTAGCAAGAGATTGCAAATAACAAGGTGAACAAAGGATAGGAAGAGTTCTTCCCCCAAAGTATCCTACAAATAGTAGTTTTAGTTACCTTTATTTATCTTTTATTTTTGTTTATCTTGTTAAGTCTGCTATGCTTATTGCATTCATTATATTTTCACTCAGTTACTTATTTATCAAATATTTTTAAAATTACTACCATATGCCATTGAGCAGGGAACAAAACAGTCTCCCCTGTTCATTGTTGCCACCCAGAGCCGTAGCATGATGAAAAGCTGTACTTGGAGTTGACAGTGGCCATCACATTCAGAGTCTCGGTAAGCTACTGCACAGAGAGCAGAACTAGGTAATTCAAGTGTCAGCATCTTTTAAAGGTGACAGTATGGGAGATGAAGCAGGAAAGGAAAGATCAGAGAGTGTCAAATAATTTGTTTTTCTATTTTTCCCACTGAATTAACCAAATTATTTCTAATGAAATTGTTATAAGCCTATTACATTATGAAAGAAATACTTCTCAGTGTGACGGTTCAAACAAGAGTTAAGTCTGAGGTCACCTTTCACCCTTATGTTAAGAAACCAATTGTTTTAATGTGTTATCAGGAAGTCAACACCATAATGCATTTTCTTGTCATTTATGAAGTACACAACCAGAATATATTAATCCAATTAATATAAAATTGATATACCGAGTCTCTTAAAACTTGCTCACCTATTTGTTATAGACATTGAAATTAATACACATGAAGTTTTCACATATACAGTTACATTGTGTGTGAATCTGTGATCAACTCATTAAAGAATTGAGAACATTTATTTAGACAGATTACTCTGTCTCATAAAGTAAATGATGTCTTTCAAATTAGCTTGTTGGAAAAAATCTTACAAGTTGGTTTCCTGTTAGCACTTGTTCTAGAACACTTTGATTTTTGGAGATACCCTATTTCTGAAGCTAGATTTAAAAACAAAATAAATGCTACGTCTCACATACAAAATTTTATAGAAATTACTTAAATCCTCAGATATTATAAGCAGGTATTGTAGTTCGATTTAATACGAAATATGAGAATGTTGGAGTTTATTTATTTATGTTTATTTTGAAACAGAGAGAGAGAGAGTGATCTGGGGAGGGGCAGAGAGAGGGGCAGACAGAGGATCTGAAGCAGGCTCTGTGTTGACAGCAGAGAGCCCGATGTGGGCTTGAACTCACTAACCGTGACACCATTCCCTGAGCCAAAGTCAGACACTTAACTGACAGCCATCAAGTTACCCCAAGAATGTTAGAATTTTGTTAAAGGATGGCTTTTCTATTTGATAGTTATGAGTATCAGGCTGAAGGGTAAGCAGAATCCAAGACTGCCTTTCAAAGTTCCTATCATCCAATCCTTTTTTTTTTCTTTTTCTAATGGTGGGGATAAAAAGAAGAGATAAGAATTTCAATACAGCAGAGTAAAGTGGGAAATAAGGAAAAGAGATGTATTTTTTAGTGAGAAAGTGTAGCTGTTCTTTAAAAACATATAACTGATATGTAGTCTACACTTACATAGTGTATATATTTCAGCCAAGTCACCTTTTATATTTTTTATCTTGACTCTTACCAATAACAAGTAGTGTGCTAAAGTATATTGATACCCACTATGTTGACATTAAATAGATCTGATGACTATATTGTTACAGCTTGAGGCTATTTCACTGCCTCTGTAAGTATAAATATCTCAGTAAAATGCTTTCGTGGAATTGTTTATTTCAAAAATATATGCTGTACTTTCAATACTTACCATTCTGACCTCTTCTGAACAATGATACAAATTCTTTCTGTTAAAGGCGACAGAGCAGGTGTGTGCATTTGCCCCCTCTGCCCCTCAAGATTTTGCTGAAAGAAAGGAAGAAAGGAAGAAAGATGTGTGAATAAACATAAACTCATAATAGAAAAAAGAATTGTGAGGGTGCCTGGGTAGGTCAGTCAGTTGAACGTCCGACTCTGCATTTCAGCTCAGATCATGATCCCAGCGTCTCGGGATTTAGCCCTACCTGGGGCTCCAGCCTGAGCCTGGAGCGTGCTTGGGATTCTCTCTCTCTCTCTTCCCCTCCCCCACTTGTGCCCTCACTCTCTCTCCCTAAAAGAGAAAGAGAGAAAAAAAAGAAGTGTGGGGGTTAGGGTCGGGAGAAGTCATCATTTTTGAGAAATTTCACTTTGTTTCTGCACATCAGAAAGACGATGGGAAATCACAGAGAGCAGAAGCTAACTGGACAATGAAACCCTGAGGTCCAGAGTGAGCTTTATCCCTGTGAAAAACTGAAGACCCACGGTAAAGAAATTGAGGAAAGCCTCAGAGGAAAACTCAACTCCCAGCAGGTGTCGCTGTGCCATTTGGCCAGGACTGAGTCAGGAAGAAGAAAGACACAAGTCAGTCTGCTGGACCCCACCCCCACGCTGGGTTGCCTAATGTGACTGGTCAGCATTTCCTCTCCTGGAGGGTCCATGTAACAGAATGGTTTTACTTACACAAACCCACTCTGCTTACTAAATTATTTTAAGGAAATAGCTCTTTGGCAAATTACTTCTATGGTATTCAATTAAAAACAACTTCCCACTGTAGAGGTCACTTCGAGTAATACATATCTTTCTAGGAAATTAATTACTATGTTTGTTTTCATGGAGTTTGATCAAGTGGTACATTTTGATGATTTTAACTTTTTCCAATATCTGTGATTATTTCCCCATATTTATTTTTCATTTTCTCATTTCTTTTTCTTCTTTCCTTTGGATTAAGTAAAAGTTATAACTTTTTCAATTAAACAGCTATTTAACTTAGTTATTACTTCAAGTCCTTTTTCATTTTCTTACTTCATTAATTTCTGTCTTTATTAAATTCTCTTATTTTTTAAATTATATTGAATTTGGCAATTTTCCAGTTTCTTGCATTTCTACAAGTTTATTTTCATTTTTTCATCTTGGCCTATGTATGTATTTAAAACTATGAAACTTCCTCTGAGTGCAGCTTTAGACAGTATACCATAGTAATAAGTGACCTTTTCTCAACCAAATATTTGATTAAAAGTTTGATATTCTAAGAAAAAGTTTGATATTCTAAGAACTTGAGAGATGAAAAAAAATTCAATTTTTTTTATCCACTTGATATTTCATAGTTAAAGGAGGTAAGTCAAAACCTTTCTACTATGTTTTGTTTTTGTGTTTATTTTCTTTTATAAATTTTGATGCTTAATCCTTCATTGGTCAGTGGAAAATAAAATGAGTAACATATAAAATTCTTTTGTATTATTAAAATAATTATTGCTAATCTTAATAATTATACCCAACATTTATAGTATTATATCATTTCCAAGTATAAGGTATTGTTCCAAGCTCAATGTATTCATTAATTCAATCATTTTCATTTTACAGATGAGAAGTGAGAAAACAGAGTCTTAGCTTATATAAATTATGCTGATCAAATTAGAAAATGTAGACGCTAATCCAGTTCCCTGAATCCAGAGCTAAAGCTTCTACCTCACAATTATGCATGGGGAAAGAGCATAGAAACAAGAGTCAGTCTGCTTAGTATTTTAGACCAGTCTCTGCTACAGTAATATCTGGTATACGTTGATCATGTTCTATGGTACTCAACTGGGGTTGTACTAAATGTGTTCAAATTCTACTAAGTTAGCGTACATGTTATCCTTGATTTGCTATTCCAGGAGTGAAGATTAATTTATGCACTCCAAATGTTGCTGGTGGTCAGTGGCATTATCTGTAATATGGCTAGCTTGACTCAGGGTACATTCCAGAGTCATAAACTAGAGAAAGGTAAGTGGCCTTGTTATACTGATCTTTTTAAAACTCTACTGTAACCAGTTGCATTAAGTAGTAGTGACCTAAGATCCCATTCAGGTGTAGAACCAATGCTGAATCTCAGAAGTCCTAGGAGTTAGCTGATGTCAGCATTGTCTAAAAATTGTATAAAATATGACAACTTCAATGGGCATGAGCTCTGAGTTTAATTAATACCAACTATTGGGCCAACTTTATTCATATGTTAGGTACAATTTGGAATAAAAAAAACCCATTTTTGTTTACCTAAGCAAAAAGAAAAGAAAATATAGCCCCTTCCCTTAAAGAAAGCAAAGATGAAATAAGAATGTTGAAATGGTATTAGTAGCTCATAATGTACAGTACTCCCCCTGCTTTACGTGCAGTTTCAGTTACCTGTGTCAGTGGTGGTCCAGAAGAGGATGATCCTCCCTCAGATGTATTGTCAGAATGTTAATAGTAGCCTAATGCTGCTATGACAATGCCTGTGTCATTGGCCTCACTCCATTTTATCACATAGGCACTTTATCATCTCACATCATGACAAGAAGGGTGAGTACAGTACAATATGATATTTTGAGAGAGACCACATTCACATAACTTTAATGATAATACATTATTATAATTATTTTCTTAGTTATTTTTAATCTCTTACTGTGCCTAATTTATAAATTAAACTTTATCACAGGTATACATAGAAAAAAACCATACTATGCAGGGTTCGGTACTATCCATGATTTCAGGCATCAACTGAAGGTCTTAGAATATATCCTCCTTGGATAAGGGAGGACTATTGTATTGAAGAAAAAGACATATAACTAGAGTTAATAAAGGACAGTGATTAGGAGTTCTCAGTGTCTAGTTGGCTAGAAACCAAGAGTTGCCCCTTTGGGATGATGGTGGAAGAATCTGCTCCCAAGACCATCTTCTATGTCGCTCAAGGTTCAAGATTAGGGCATATGGAATCCAATCATTCAAGGTTGGCTAATGGATCTACCTCCTGCTCAGGAGAGAGGATATCTTGTTCTACGGTCTCAGCAGAATAATTTCAAATGATGGAGAGATGACTCTACAAAAGCTGAGATACTGTTATAGCAGAGGAAGAAAGGCTGGGCAAAAGATTATGACAGATAACCGGTAACTACTGTGCTCACTGCATTTTTTCTTTGTTCCGCTCTAAAGAGTAAGTCCACTGGACTCAGTATAATGTCATGCATCAGAGCATTATCCTCTTCAGTTTGGCTGTCTGTTTCTGAAAAGTCAAAACAATGGCAAGATTGAAGTTTATTTCCTTCTCACATAAGAGAGGTAGTTGTCCAGGGCCATTCCACCATTAACTGGCTACCTACCCTCTTTAGAATCACATTTAAGATGACTCCTGTAGCATCATCCATCAAATTTTATCTTCAGGCAGGAGGAAGGGAGAAGGCAAAATAACATATCTCTCTGCTGAGTCAACTCTTGAAAAACAGTCAAAAAATATAGCCCCTTCTCCTCAGAAGTTCCCCATCACTTTAAGTTACAACCCATTCTCCAGAATTTTGTCACCTAACCATAAAGGCAGCTCACTAGAAATGTGGCCCATTCCATGTGTGCATTGTAGTGTCAGATATAATTGGGGTTCTAAACTAAGGAAGGAGAGAATGAATGCTGTATAGTATATTTACAAATTACTCTCTTGGTCTTCATAGTGCAGGATCAATTCAGGGCAACTATAACAAACTGAAAGTTTTAAACAACTCAATTTTTAGCAATCAATGGAGTCATTATGTCTAAGATTTTAAAGTTCTCTCTTTCCTTCTTGCCAATCATTTGTACTTTTTTTCTTAATTGGCTGCTATTTTCAATCAAGTACAATTGCCCCAAAGTAAAGTTAGAGTCACATTCCACTGATTAGAGTTGTCTTCTAATGATTAATGAGCCAGTCTGAAATTCACACTGTGCTTATTTAGAACATGATAGCATCATTCAGTAATGAACTTTCAAGAGATTATTTATTTCCCGTTGCCATATTTCTAATCAAGTACTCATATGCATAATGAATGCTTCAAAAAAGTCTGCTGCTTTTTACCTTATTTACAAAAGACTCATCTTAATGGCAAACCATGAGCATGTTGAGATAGATTGTCTAGTGAAATCTGACCATGAATTAAAATATTTTGGGGTTCAAAAAATAGTAAAAAAACAAAAAAAAGGTCTTCAAAATTCTAATAAAATCATTTGAACTCAGATGTGTAAGATAACCTGAGATTCATTTGGCCAATCCGTAATCCAAGCCCATGAATATAATCACCAGCAGGTGATTCTCTAGCACCTTGTGGACCCCCTTTGGACATTGGAGACCACCTTTGTGTCAGTCCCCTCCATATGGCAGTAGTTGTTAGAACATTCTTTTTTTGAGCAAAACTGCAAAATTACTTTCTCCATCATCATCTTTACCTTTTCTATTTTTCTACTGTGCTCGTTGCTTATGTGCTAGGTATTTCAACAAAGTAAGCTACCATCAATACTAACAGCCATATTAGAACAAAGTTGAATTTCAAGATCACAAAAGCTGTGAAAAGATCACCAGTGAACCACAGAAGTGAGGGAAACATCCATGCAGATATCTAACTCTCTGCCCAGAGTTCAAGGCAGAGCAAGCCAAGTGAAAAAGGCCATTGGGGTCGGACATGAGTTTGGTGGGTGTGTTCTAGGAATAGCACGACTAGTGTAGGCAGGGCAAAGGGAATGAGGGGAATTTGGCAGGTGGTTAAGATAGATAGTAAGTGGGCTGTGTGGGAATTACGAAGTGTTTGGAATATTTTACGCAAAGGAGTGACATGGTCTTTCTCAGTTGTAAAAGAATCACTCTGATATGTGGAAAATAGATTACAAGGCAAGGGAGAGGTGGAGAGACCACTTAGGAAGCTGCTGCAATAGTCAAGCAGAGATAGAGGCTTATGCTAAAAGAGTGACTGTGTTCGTGCTCGGATTCTACTTGTGTTTGTAGGAAGAGCTTACATGATGTACTAACACATTGGATGCACAACAGGGAGTGAGGTATACTGAGTCACATGATTTTAATTTGAGCACCGGGAAGAATGACTGTACCGCTTGCTGAAGCGAGGTGTCTTGGGAGAGGAGCACACTTATGCAGGGAAAGTCAAATGGTTGATTTTTATTTTAATATGCCATTTAGGCATCCAAGTGAGGAACCTGAGGAGGAATATATAGAATATGGATAAACAGGAGTTGAAATTTAGCCGAATGGCATTAGTCCAGTGTCTTTCAAAGTTGTTTGATTTGTAGAGTGTATCTGTGTGGTTTCCCCCTTAATGCTTCGAGAGGGTTGGTGCTTGATGATGACCTATATTCTTTTCAGGTTTCAATTTCAGTATTAATGATATCATGGTCAGAATGCCAATGGTATACTGGAAGACTTTTTTTTTTTTTTTTTTGAAATTTGTAGCACTTACTGTTGTGTACCCACCACCTTCAGGAGGGAAGTAGTCATTTCTGCACTGCTTCGGAGCGTTGGGTGGTTGGAACTCACAGTTGCATCATACTTGGGGAACTGCTCTTCCTTTGAAGGAGGCTGCCTTGCACATCCTCTCCCCTGTGGGCAGCTCACATCTGGTGGGCTGGTCAGTGAAGGAAGGGTAATAAGTCCTGGATCCTTTGCCTCAATCTGAGAAAATTTGCACACGTGCATCACATTACTCCTAGCGGTATTCCTGAGGGCATTCCCTAATAAACCTGACACCCAAATATTCATCTCAGAATCTATTTTTTATGAAGCCCACCTTAAGCCACAAGTGTCTCACCAAAGTGAATATTCATAAATAAAGATTTAATTTTTTTAAAGTAATAGACCTACTATGATCCAATGGAATTTGGTGTTATTTACATAACTTATTGTAACTCTCCAACATCACTAAAGAAGAGCATTCAATTAATTAATTCAATTAATTAGAATTTTTTCAGCTACTGTTCATCTAGGTAGAATCAGAGTCTAATGGCAAATACATATTTCATTTGCCTTGCATTCCATTTTAAAGTTAAATTTTAGATTACACCATAGAGCATGTTTTAGGACATTCTAATAGCAATTATATTTAACAAAAACAGGAAAAAAATGGAACTGAATAAGACTTAAATTGCAAAAATACCTCAGAACAACATGGTATGTTCATTATTTTTGTAATTCAAAAACTTCACAAAAGACCGCGATCTAACTCTCAAAGCTTTTGTGCAGATTATCATCTGTCAATCAAATGCTTGAACACGTTGCTTTTCATCATTTCAAAAAGTTGACATTTCTGTGATTAAGATCATCCCCTCACTTAAAAATCTCTCCCCCTAAATTCCTGTGTTTTTCAGTATTATTTATTTTAAACACTAATAAATGGTCTCTTTTATTTATTTGCTTTAAACCAGTAAACTGTAAGAATCAGAAAGAATGTTTCTTTTTAAATCTTGAAGCAGAAAAGCCAGTTTAATACTTCTATTTGTTGAGTAAAATTTTTTAGCTTTTAGTGTATATTTATTGATTTAAAAAAGTTTTGAAATACAGGAGGAAAGCATGATGAAAGATGAGAGATATACTAGAAAACTCATTACTTAATTGCTTTTCAAGAATCATATCTATGAATTCAGAAGCATCTGTTTAACAGCCACCTTGGAATCGCCGACCCGTATCTCTTCTGTTCCTTTAGAATTTCAACCTTAAAGTTCTTTTTGCTGATAGAGTAAAATTATATCTTAAGAGAAAATAAAGGCACTGTTATTTAGATGATTTTAAGGTGAGTTAAAAACTAAGGCAAAATATTGTAATTTTAAATTATATTTCATAAAGAAAGTGAACAATTGAGGTGATTCTTAATATTTTGGAGATAAATTTCAAGTTTAATCTGTCTGGCTGAAAGTCTCCTGTGGAATTATTTTCCCTTGTAACAAATCTAAGGATATTATAATAGATTAAAAGCAATTTAATGCACCTATGATGTCATATCTCTCCTAACTGTTCTTACAAATGATTCCTTATTGCATCAGCTCAATTGTTTTTTTTTTTTTTTTTCATTTTCTTGATTCTAATTTTAAAATAGGAAAATTTTATTGGTTCCTTTAACTCTTCTATATGGTGGTCTAGAATGGCTCTAAATGCCTCCCTCAAAAGCCATTCAGCAAGTAGGAGCTGAATTAAATTTTTGCTTGTGTGGTTCCAAAAAGGAGAACGGAGAGCCATATGTGAACATGACAGATGGGCTTATCTCAGCATAGTGGTGGGAAGAACTTTCAAACCATTACAACTGTGCAAAATTCAAATGAGCAGTGAATTACCATCCTCTGCTATGCTTAGATATCATTCATTGGTCAGAAGCTTTGCAGAGACGACTACGGCATTGGACAATAAAGGTGATGTCTCATTCTCATTCTGGAATGGAATTGATGGCTTGTTTGTATGTACCCCTCCCCTCGAGTCAGGACTGTTTTAAATTTATATTGGAAGATATTCCTGTTGAATCAAAGCCACTTTGTCCAATTTTATCCCTCTCAGTGCTAGAAAAATTGCTCCCAGCTAGAGTCTACTGGCAAGTTTTAATTGTTTTTGAACTTGATATCACTGAGGCTGTTATGAGAGGATTAATCTTTGAGTCACTCTGAGGTGAGGCCCTGCCAGGCTGTCTCTGCGATGACCTTCCTTGGTTGCCCCAAGGGGAATGGCCATTGCAATGCTAGTCAAAATAGTTCCAGTTTGGCCATCTATGAAAGAATAATGGCCCCAAAGATGCCAATGCCCTAATATATGGAATCTACGAGTATGTCCCCTTACTCAGCAAAAAGAGACTTTTCAGGTGTGATGTTAACTGCCTTAAGATGGGGAGGTTATCCAGGTGGGTCCAATCTAATCACGTGTCATTAAAAGCCGAGCACATTTCTCCACTACAGTCAGAGAATGTCGGGACGGAAGACAGGCTGGAGAGATGCAGCGTGATAGTCTTTGAAGAAAGTGGAAGGGGGCCATGAGCCAAGAAATGTGGGGACCTCTAGAAGCTGGGAAAGGTAAGAAAATGGGTTTCCATCTAGAGCTCCTAGGAAAGAAAGCAGCCCTGCCGATATTTTGACTTTAGCTCACTGAAACCCGTGTCAGGCTTCTGACTTACAGAGCTGGTTATAAATTTGTGTCGTTTTAAACCCCTGCGTTTGCGGTCATGTGTTATGGGGGCTACAGGAAAGCTGTACAGCATCCGTGGAACTGTTGACTTTGCCTCTGCCAGAAACAGGCCCGCGAGAAGGGCCCTTGTGTCACTATGCACAAATGTCAGTGTCTAGAGTTGCATTGTCCTGCAGAAAATGTGCAGTTGGATTGCTTTCCTCTCCTTCTGTTGTGCAGTTTTGAGGCTCTGCACACAACCAAAAGCATATGTAACGAGAATGACTTTCTGGATTTCTGGGAATGGTGACTTTGGTTTCCAGGCAAGATCTGAAAGGGCTTTTTGAACCGACTTCAAAATAGGATCTTCAGCACTGCTTCTTGTTGAGCATATACAGGGTTATCACTGCATTTTAATTATTTTAATTAATCCTTTGCATCAAGGCCCGGTACAAATATTAGTAATGTGTTTGCTGAAAAGCCAGATGTGACAAGCAGTGGCCTGTGGGTCTGTTGCAGCCAAAAGGGCCTCAGGCACGTTTACAAAGTAAAATAAATATCCTTTCAATGCCTTCTGGCTTTCTCCTCTGAATCCCTCAATGCCTCTGGGCTATCTCGCAGCTCCGGTGTAGGCCTGCCATTGCAGAGCCGATGCTACTCTAAATTCTTCCGTTCTTCACTCACTTTCTTCTTTTCCCTAAGATCAACACAGCTAGCACCTTGAAGTGCTTATCTTTTGCAGGTAGGAAACCAACAGATGAAAGTAGGTGACTCTCAGGGTAAAGGTCTCAAGCAGTGCTACGTGAGGTTTGATGAATTCAGTTCAGCTGCAATTAATGGACTAAGCAGGGGAAATAATTTTGAGCCAGAGTATTTAGAAAGGGACGTGTGCATGGCAGGCTGTTAGCTCCACTATGAAATCTTCATGCCTGCACTGAGCATCTGCTGAGGTTCACATGGTGGCACCGAGGTGAAAGTTCACAGACCCTGGAGGCAGACAAAGCTGATCCTCAGGTTTTGCCATTTTGTTGCTTCACCCGAGGAACAAGGATAATGACGATGACCAGCCCTTAGGTTTATTGTGAGGTCTGCGTGAAGTCACATCCGTTCAACTGCTCAGCACAGCGCCTGGAATCAAGACTCAATACACCTTATCTGTCATTGATTGCAGAAATGCAGCCGTTCACTTGACTTGTGTTTTCTTAAGCTCAGTGAGATTAATAGCATTATGTTAGTTTCAGGTGTACAATATAGTGATTGAGCAATGCTCTGCATCACTCGGTGCTCATCGTGGTAAATGCACTCTTAATCCCTTTAACCCATTTCATCCATTCCCCACACCTGCTCTCTGGTAACCATAAGTTTGTACTCCATAGGTGAGTCTGTTTTTTGATTTCTCTTTTTTCCCTTTGTTTTGTTTCTTCAGTACACATATATTCCTCTCGTGTTTGTCTTTATCCGACTGATTTGCTTAGCATAATACTCTGTAGCTCCATCCGTGTTGTTCCAAAGGCAAGATTTCATTCTTTTGAGTGGCTGGATAGTATTCCATGGTGTATAATATCGGTTCGTTTTAAAAGTAGTTAACTTCCACATATCTAGAACTTGGAAATTTTTATCACCACCAACAAAACCCCATAGCCTAAATCCTTGTGTGTGCATGGGTATTATTTCCTTAAAGTTCTAACAGTTCAGTGAGGGGGAAAATACAGAGGAGAAAAATGTGCATAAACTCACATATTTTTCCCCCTTTAATTATAATACACAGAGGAATAAATGGAGGTTATTTAGGAAAGATTATCTTCAAAATATATTTGATGGTAGTCCCCCAAAAAAGGGTGGGGTGGGGTATAAGTCTTGGAACATGTCCCTAACCTCTTCTGCAGAAATTCTGGCTTGGTTCAGGATACTTGGATCACTGCTATAAAATCGAAAGATGGTGCTGAATGAAGGTGAAGAGGTTAGGAATAATTTGGGGAAGGCTGATGGGTGCCAATAACTATCATTGGCTCCATTCTGAGGACTTAAAAACCCAGACTGAGCAAACCTCAAAATCCTTCCATTTTCATTTTAGAGTTAAAAAATAAGAGATGGACTATAGCCTGAACAATCCAAAAAGGGCGCTCTTAGTATTTCAGAAAAGAACAATTAAGATGTTTTTCACAAATTCTATTTAGGGGAAAGCCTTATTATAATAAAAGCAGGTTTTCCTCTTAGGAGGTACTATTCAGAATTGATTACCCTCCTTCACAGGATGCAACAATAGAAATGATTGACGGGCATGCCAAGGGCTTCATTCTTCTGATTATGGAATGTTCTTCCCAGGAGCCAGTTTCAATGAGTTGTTATATTTTGAGGTGCTGTCATAGACTCCTAGGAAAGAACTAGAACTAGAAATGTAAGTTTCTTATGTCTACACTTTCAGGGATTCCATGTTGGAATATTATGTCTAATTTGATAATATAATTTTTAGAAATTTGTGAAACTGGAAAAATAGAACAGTCACCTCAGCTGAATCTTTATGGGAAACTATAAAACATCAAAGCAGTACTTTGTAAATTCACTTCTCTTTTTTCTTAATGTTTATTTTGGGGGCACCTGGGTGGATCAGTCGTTTAAGCGTCCGACATCGGCTCAGGTCATGATCTCACAGTTTGTGAGTTTGAGCCCCATGTCGGGCTCTGTGCTAACAACCAGAAGCCTGTCTCAGATTTTCTCTGTCTCTCTCTGTCTCTCTCTGTCTCTCTCTGTCTCTCTCTGTCTCTCTCTGTCTCTCTCTGTCTCTCTCTGTCTCTCTCTGTCTCTCTCTGTCTCTCTCTGTCTCTCTCTGTCTCTCTCTGTCTCAAAATAAATACTAAAAAGTTTTTTTTAAGTAAATATTCATTTTTGAGAGAGAGAAAGTGTGCCTGGCATGAGTGGGGGAGGGGCAGAGAGCGATGGGGACAGAAGATCCGAAGCGGGCTCCATCCTGACAGCAGAGAGCCAGATGAGGGGCTCGAACCCTCCAACTGTGAGATCAAGAATTGAGCTGAAATCAGATGCTCAACCGAGTGCCACACAGGCACTCCTATATTCACTTTACTTCTTGTCATTGTGAATAGATATTTACTGTCGCAAATAGGGAATTGGGTATTTAGCATGTAAAATTCAAACACACCACTCTTAATTATATTATTGATACTTCTTTGAGCAGAAATGGAGTTAGTACCCCTTATCGCATGAAAAGATAACCCTAACTCTTAGAACTATTTTCCGCTGAAGGGAAGGTATGGATATTTATAAATCTAATCCTTCCTAGGACAAACAAAGCTATAAAAATCACAAACTAGGTATGTCGAATGCACAGAAAGGTGTTAATCTTTTTGGGAGTAACATTTATTACGTACCATGGTACTTAACACATGACAGACACTCAATACATCTTAACTATATTATTTTGAAGTGGTATATGATTGTGAGTTTCAAAGACAAAAAAAATTAATGGCTTAAAAATACATGAGCTTTTGTCTCATGTACAATGGAGTCCAGAGATAAGCTGTTAGGGGCTGGCATATTGACTTTTCGTATTACCAGTATCGTAGCATACTTTTCTTTTCTGCTTTGCTATCCTTAGCAGAAGCTTACATCCTCAGAACACCTAATGCTTACAATAGGGCTGCCATAATCCTACCTGTCACATACAGGTAGAAAAGAGAAATAGAATTTGCAGAATGGTGAAGGCCAGTTGAAATATCTGCCATTTCAATGAAATCTTTCCAGAGTCCCAGCCAACAACTTTTGCTCAGATGTCATCGTCCTGAACCCAGTCACATGCCTTCCCTTTTCTTTCAGGGAAGATGTATAATGTATTTTTGCCAGATACATTGCCAAACCTAATAGAATCAAATTTCTGTCCTTAAGAAAGGAAGGAAAGGCTAGGGTAGATGACTGTCTTTCACACTCTTAGGATGATCATAATTATTGGCAGGTCCACGAATAAATAAGTCCTTTTCCAGTAGTTTGCTTCTCTGTGTGTCTGTAATGTTTCCATTCAGCAATGTGGTGAAGGCAGCTTATACCAGCTTACAAAGAGCAAACTGGTAAGTTTTCAAGAATTTCACAAGTTGGTAATTAAATATACACACCTAAAAATTAAATAATGTAAACAGAATTGAATAAACTATATTAGAAACAAAAATAGTAAATACTGAAAACAGGTCCTTAATTTGCTATAATTTGCTATTATTCTCACCCTTGAAGTTATGTACATCTAGTGCATCCATGTGATAAAAATACCATCTGATGGAAACTTGTATATTGAGTTCCTGGTGTACATTCTTCTCAGTTCCCATTTAGTGACATCACATTGGTGGCTTACAACTGGTCGTGGAGGGAAATTGACAAATACTAAAATGTGGGCCCTTTTGTCTGGAGAGTAGGTTGTCAACATTTAGGAGCACACTTCTGCCTTTTAGTAACTAAAATATTTTTAAGAGTTAGCTATATTAATGCTGGCCAGCAAAGAAATCAGGATAGGGACAAATTCAGTATGCCTTGCTAACGTTTTAATCACATCCAGAAGGTTAACTAGTGAACACATTAGAAGAAGGAAGGAATTGCTCTTTCTCTGTTCTTGCCTTGTGACAACTGTCAGGGGACCACCTGTAGTCCAGCCAGGAACTTCAGCTCTGAGCTAGAAAAATGAAGCTTTAGTGACCAGTCTCTTGGAGAGAGAAACAAGGAAAGGAACGGTTCGATGTTTCCGCAAGGACTAATAATTTTGTTTATGTCCCTTTAAGCCTGGAAAGCTCATCAGAAAAGAAAAAGGCACTTAAAAAAAATTCTGCCTCACTGATTGTCACTCTTTGGAGGGAATAAAAAGTTAGACATTTTGGGGGAATGGAGATGCAACACTGAGCAGAAAATTCAAGAGATGATGTAGTGGGGACCATTTAAAAGGGTGATTTATGACTCCTTTTCTACACCTGGCATTTCAGTTAGGCCTATTAAAGCTAATTTTGCATTTTCACGTTGGGTGCTTTTACTTTTGCTCTCTACAATTGGGTGCAAACCACCCACCCCACTGTCCGGAGTCTGAGATGGTACCGGAGAGATCTATAGGAGAAAGCAGTTCACACCCTACTTCTTGGGCGGTTCTGTAGGGACACTCTTTATTGCTGAGGGGAGTGTGAGTTAATATGACATTTATGAAGGACAATTTGGCAATAGTTACCAAATTGAAAATGCATATAGCCTTTGACCCAGCAATTCTGCTTCCCGGAATATATTCTACAGATACACTTGTACATATGCTAAGTGCTGTAGGTTCAAATTTATTCATTGTAACATTTTCATATCCTAGCAAATGGTTAGAATCAACTCAAAGTCCGATAAAGAGTGGCTGAATAAATTATGACTTATTTTTATAGTGGTGTGCTATGTGTCTGTTACAAAATACTCCTAGGAATTACATAGTGGGGAAAATGTATCTGAGCAGTGTATGTAATATACCTTTGGTGTAAAATACGTGAAAATAAAAATCTAAATTTAGATCTTGAATATGCATGACTCTGGAAAGATCCATAGAATCTAAGAATAAACATGTATATATGGAAGGGAGGGAGGTTCTGGCTAGATGAGGGACAGTGTTGGAAGGAAAAGAACTTCTTTACTTTTTAATGTTTACAGTTACTCATTTTTTGAGCCATGCGAACATACTATCTATTTAAAATTTTTAAAAATCTACTCAACTGTATATATAGCATACAGTGCTTAAAGAATCAGAAGCTTGCCCTTTGTCAGCAGAGACATTATTTAACCCGATATTGAGACCGAGTTCTAGCTTTGAGATGGCTCACTCAAAGGTTTAGGGGAGGAGAGTTCAGTGAGGGAGCACATGTAGAGATGTGTTGATTTCAGGGAATCAGTGTAGGAGAGTGAGGTACTCGGGGACTAGCAAACACAGGATGCCGGAACCACTGCTAGGTCACAAGAGAAGGGCAGATCGGGCAAAGCTGTCATGAAGGCATAGCAGGGGCAAGAGGTGTCACAGTGCAAAGCAGCTACTACCAAAAACAGTGGGGCCATGAGGAACTAGAAGAATCCATATCCCAGCCTTCCTGGTTTTCCACCCTACTCTCCTGATAGTACCAAACAGAAGCTTGAGCCAGGAAGCCTAAGGGAGTGTGCGGTCAACTTCTTGGAAGACAAAGGAAGGCTGGGAAGGGAGAAAAACAAATCTAGGTAACAAATGAAAAATAACCTGTATGGGATATTAGGATGACCATTTGCCTCTTGGCCATGTGTGTAGGTCCACTCCCATGTGTTACATAAATGAGTTAAAAATGGCCCCTGGATATTGGCCCCTGGGTTGTTGATTTCTTTATGGCAAGCCAGGATCATTAGCTCAAATCCTGCCAGCATCAGACTCCAATGTTTACACATCCAGTTGTTCTCAATATAGACCAAGGGAGCATAGTTTTAGCTGTTCAGTGACTGCCTGCTTTGCATGCCTTGGGAAAATGCACCCATTATCTGTGAGCCATAGACGGACAGACTTTGGGGCTGTAGGAGACTGCAAGCGCTGGCTGCCCCTTGCAACTTTCTCACCAAGAGGCCACCCACTTTGGGGCTGAACGGCATCACCTGGACATGTGAGCACCCTCATCCCGCCCCCACGATTCCTTTCCCCAGGGATTTCGTTGCCTTCTTTCCTCTGGGTGATGACTCTGTCCTTCTTTCTTTGGACAGTCAGCTTCTGTGAAAGACTTTGCCTCCTATGCACCCTGTCAAACACCACCCACTAAAGCTACTTCTGTATCACTGCCATCTCATGGTTGTGTTTTTCCTCCTCTATTAGCCCTCTGATTCGTCACAGTGTGCTCACACATGGAGAACTATTGGTTCAGTTTCGTATAAGTGAGTAGCTTGTACTCAGATAATTTTTCATAAATTACTCAATTTAGGGGTGACTGGGTGGCTCAGTCAGTTAAGTATCCAACTTTGGCTCAGGTCATGATCTTGTAGTTTGTGAGTTCGAGCCCTGGGTTGGGCTCTGTGCTGACAGCTCAGAGCCTGGAGCCTGCTTCAGATTCCATCTCCCTCTCTCTCTGCACCTCCCCCACCAAAGATAAATAAACATTAAAATATATTCCATTTAGTTCTTAAAATGTTATGGATTAAGATCTGTTGTCTGCATTCGAAGGTTAAATGGTCTGAAGGCCATGGTGAAGTGAGAATGCAAACTTGGGCAGCCTTCTGACTTCAAATTCTAATTCTTCCTCAATACCATACATGAAATTCTTCAGTTGCTGAACACTCTCCTATTCCCTACCCTCCATTGGTGTTTAGTATACAGTATTATTTATCATTCTTCCTTTCAAGGAGCACAGTAAAATGGTATGTTCAAAGCTTCATCTAATACCCATGAACTCAACAGATTCATGCAAAAAGCAGACCAGAGACTTTTTGAATCTTGTATTTCTAGGCATGTTATATAACTGTATTACTTTAAAATTTTTCCCCACTCTAAAATCCCTTACATATGTGGTGCAAAATATAACATGCTTCTTTTTAAATGCAAAGCTTGGCTCAGGAGATGGAGAAGTACAAGTCTAGGGAATGGAAAAGAAAGCAAAAGACCCTAACAGCTGAAATCCTCTCTGTCAAATTTGTCTGATGTCTGTTTCCCGAAGCCTTAGCTTTTTACAGCTATGCATGGGACAGGAAATTAGTTCTGAGGGCACTCAAAACAGATTTTGAATTGAAACTCCATATAAACCTGAAAGCCAAGGAAGGCCACATTCCCAGAGAATGATAGATTTGTAAAATCCACTTATCAGCTAAGAGAAAAAACTAAGGAAATTCATCTGTCTTATTGCAGGCTCTAGGTAGAAGTAATTGGGGGATTGGGATTCGTTTCTCACTTGCCTGCATGGTCTAGGGAACTCCAAATTATGCAAGTAACTGTTACGTAGTTCCAGATTGGTAGCAAAAGCAAATCCTGTGGAGAGATGCCCAGTTATCAGAGGTCTCATTGAATTACACTTATAAAGCCTGGTCATTCAACATGAGTCCATGATCCAAAAATTACAAAATGTATGAGAAATAGTTTCTAACAAGCAAGAGCCAGTGAAACCAAGAAACATTCTAATTTGTTCCCGCATGGCCTTAGTTGTTTAAATTTTGGGGTATAGAATCAATCTCTCTCTCTGTCTGCCTCTCTCTCTCTTTCTCTCTCTCTCTCTCTCTCTCTCTCTCTCTCTCTCACTCACACACACACACACACACACACACACACACACACACACACACACACAGTTATTGGATACAGAATAATACATTGTGTTTAAGATTTCCAGAAGATTGGTGCTGAGCTTGACATTCCAATTTTTAAAAAAATTTTTAGCATTTACTTATTTTTGAGAGAAAGGGAGCATGAACAGGGGAGGGGAAGAGAGAGGAGACACAGAATCCGAAGCAGGCTCTAGGCTCTGAGCTGTCAGTCCAGAGCCCGACCAGGGGCTCAAACTCATGAACTGCAAGATCATGACCTGAGCCAAAGTCAGACAGTTAACAGACTAAGCAATCCAGGTCCCCTCCAGTTTTTGATTTGTTGCCGACAGGATAAAGGGAATATTTGTTATTTACCCTTCTGGTGACTGATTGGAATGTGCCTTTTTAATGTCATAAGTGAAGGATAAAAAAGCAACATGTTCATAAAACAAATGGAAATCTTTGAAACTAAAAATTGGAGTATTATCCCTCAGAAATAATTTCAATGTAAGAAATAGCAGACTTCTACCTAGTCTCATGGGTTTCCTGGCCTCATCATTCTCTCTGAAAAATGAAAATTTAAAACCCATACTGTGGGAAAGGGAGAAAAAATTTTCCCCTTCTTATTTTCTTTGGCAGTCTGAAAAGAAGGGGCTGCTACTTATAAGAATTCTGCTGGTTCTCATGGTGATAAGTTAATAAGTTTGTAAGTAAAGACAGATAAGCCTCGATCTATTGTGCTGATATGAAGCACTCTTTCAGACACACTGGTAAGTAAGAAAACTCAAGATGCAGACAGTGTGTAAATGCCCCATTGTGTAAAGGAATATATATAACACATCCTTGTTTATATGTGCACAGAATATTCATGTGGGAATATGTATGATAGGGAGGAAGCAATGAATTTGGGGGAGCTGGAGTACAGCCTGCTATTTTCAGTCATGTGAATATGTTAGTTCAATTTTATAAACCTGGTTCATTAAAAAATAGGCTATTCCTGGGGCACCTGGGTGGCTTAGTCAGTTGAGCATCCAACTCTTGGTCATGATCTCAAGGTTTGTGAGATCGAGCCCCACATCAGGCTCCATGCTGACTGTGCAGAGCCTTCTTGGGATTCTTTCTCTCCTCTTTGCCCCTCCCCTGCTTATGTTCTCTCTCTCTTGGTGTCTCTCTCTCTATCAAAATAAACTTAAAAAAATAGTCAAATTCCTTCATTAGACAATAGATACCACCTTACTTATTGATTATACATTATGCATCATACATTTAATCAATACAATATCTAGCATGTCTGGTGTGTTATGTAGCTGGGATATGTTTGCTTACATTTGACTCCTGGCTCCATGGTTTTTTAGCTCTACAAATTTGGGCAGGTTAATGAATCTCTCTATTCCTTGGTTTCCTCTTCCATTTAATGGCTAAGATCATAAAGTTGTTTGGGGGAGTAAGCAAACAATTCCATAGAAAATGCTTTCCATAGCACCTGACACATGGAAAAATCAGTCAGTGTTATCTTAGGTCGAGATTTTAACCTTGCTGATCATTTTTCCATTTTTATATCTCAAACACGTAAGTCCATTTATGGACTTAAAGCCCAAAACCTAATCACCAAGAGGACAGAAGGTTCTAATATATTACCAGAAGATACTACTCTTTGGACAATTATTACACATTGTATTGCAACACATTGGCTTGCCAGGCATACTTTGCTCAAACTATGCTGAAATATCAGAACAAAAAGATCAATATTGTTGCCCTATGGAAGTGTTTGGCCCTTGGCCTACATATCACCTGATGAAAACCTGCTTAGAAAAATTACATTGCACAGTTTGCCAAATATTGTATATTAGTATTGGGGAAGTTCATATCCTGGACAAGAAAATGTGTGCTTTGTTTCTTAAACCACATTGTGACTTTATTTAAAATTGCAGCTGAATGAAATCCTTTGGTAATATCTGCAGAGAGAAGGCTTGGCTTTCAGAGAATTCTAATTTATTCTTTTATAATGAGAAATATGACTAATTATCAAATAGACCAAAATACCAGACTTGACCATAATTTCTTCCCAGAACACTGATATATACTGAAGCCAAATTCTAACAGAATGTTCAGTTTGCAGAGTACTTCTTCTCAACCTAGTAAGTTGGGTGATGTTCAGCCACGTCACTACCTTCCTTGTCCGTGGTAGAGAATATACCGAGACTTTCCTTAACTATTCATCAGCATTGGAAGCCAATGCATCAAGTTTAAGTGTAGGGTTTTTATGGTTGTTTTACCATTTGGCTTTAGCTAAACATTGTTTCTTTTGCATGTTAATGATAGTTACTTTGTCCCAGGTTAAACTTGTTAATGCCCTCATGTATTTTCTACCATTACTCTGAATTTCTAGATGGATAACCTACTTTTTGTTTATGTATCTGTGTTAGTTGACTATTACTGCTTAACAACTGAAGTGGTTAAAACAGCACAAATTTACCATCTTGCAGTCTCTGTTTTGCAGGAAGCCAGGTATGGTGGAGTAAGGACTTAGGCTGAGATCACTATGTTGAAATCAAGGTGTCTCCTTGGAAGCTCAGGGGATCCTCTTCATAGCTCACTGGCTGTTGCAGAGTCTGGTCCCTTAGGCATGTAGGACCAAGGCCCGCGCTCCTAAAGCCTGCCTACCATTCCCTGCCATGTGGCTCTTTCCACAAGATGGTACTTTGTTTCTTCAAGCAGCATCTGCTGCTGCTTGGAATAGCTCTCTCCCGTCTGTCACAACAGAGTCTTGTGTAACTTAATCTAAACAAAGGCCTGGCTACCCTTCACATTCATAGGTCCTGCCCACACTCGAAGGGTAAGGATTATACAGGGCTGTACACAATGATGTGGGAGTGTTGGTGCCATTTTAGAATTCTGCCTGCCACGCCATTTACTGGCTATTATGAGAGTAGGGGTGGCAGAAGGTGTATTTAACTTGAGCCGTGAATGCACTGAAACATAGTATCAGCCCAGATTCTGATGTGTCCAGCTGCTATTATCCCCAAGGTTTTCCTACCGCAATTTGGGCCTTCGTGGTGGTTAAAACAGGACTTGAAACTTGGATTTGTAGAATCAGAATTGAGGGATACAGTGAATTTACCTGGGGGGTAAAATAATGCTGAAGGGTCCTAGTATGCTGCCTTTCAAGGGGGAAAAAAAGTTGTCTAAATGAATTCTTTCTATCAGGATTCAGAAAAAAATTATGGTAAGTGTAAGAAATAATAGTCACCTGTTGAATGCCTGTTATATCAGGGGCTCTATACACATCCTTTTCCAGTTTTCCCTACGAGGAAATTTAAGTTAAATTAATGCTAATAGGAATAAATTTTAAAATGTAAGTACTAATTGTTGTCAGTTTATTGTTTAATACAGCTAGTCTGAAGCTAGGGTTTCAAATCTCATTCCATTTGAGTTCGAAGACTATATTCACTAAATTCCACACTGTTCTGGAAACCAGGAGCCTGATAAATTCCCATTCAGATAGTCCCATATTGGGGGCCTACTGTGTGCCAGGCACAGTGGTAACCATAGGGGATATAATGGTGAACAAGGCAGACATAGTCTCTACCCTTCAGAATAAGAGCTCAAGTTTCTGCCAGAGTCTGAGATCATATGTTTTTTTTCTTATATCAAATAAAGTTCTTGTCTATGTTGTTAGTATTATCAATACTAGTTAGTAACATTAGTAATACTGTTCTACACTGCATATGATGTGTTTTGGGATGTAGTCACAGTGAATCAAAATAATCTTTTGCTAACTATAATCAAGTACTATGACATTTTTATTTGCAGTTACTATTTAAAAAGGAATGAGAAATTGTGTGTGTGATGCACATGCTTAGCGTTGAGAAAAAAAAATGTCTTTGGTTAAAGAGTAACACTAACCACGAAAGAATTAAAAACGAGTAAGCCTTGAATTACTAAGTTGTCTTATCCTTCCATAGTGTGTCTCTTTAGGTTGGAACAGTTACCCAGTTGTCAGACTGAGTATGTGCTCTGGGCATGAACAAAGAGGGAACACTAAGATATAAACAAATCCCAAGAAACAGACTCGTAACTAGAGAGAACAAACTGATGGTAACCAGAGGAGAGGTAGGCAGGGGGATGGGTTAAATGGGTGATAGGGACTAAGGCAGGCACTTGTGATGAGCACCGAGTGTTTTAGATAAGTGATGAGTCACTAAATTCCGAAACTAATGTTGCATTGTATGATAATTTGCTGGAATTTAAATCAAAACTTGGGAGGGGGGACACAAATGAATAGATTAATAGGAGAGATTGAGATTGATTTAGCATCAGAGAATTTACCAGAATTTGGAAAACACAATCTAAGAAAGATTTACTATCTCTGTACATATAATTCTTATTTAACTGTTGTGACTTTGTATTTTATATGGGCAGAAAACTGAGTGTACCATAATGTTTTCAGTGACTTGGGGCTTCTAAAAACCCTAATCCAGTCGATCTTGGTTGGAATCAACTACTTACCACCTTTCCTTTTCTTTTTGCAAGCTGCCATTAAAACAGAATGACTTTTGAAGTGCATTGATGCATATCCTTTCCACACTACAAAAGCAAAAGTGTTCCAAGTAAACAAATTCTTTTGTGGATAATGGAGAAACAACTATTGCCATCTAATGGTGGCAATGCAAACTGCAGTGGATTTTTATTTCCGGCATCTGGACTTTGGCAGCCCATTAGACTATGTAAAAATAGTATCAGTTTAATATGCAAATTAAATCAGTTTAATATGACAAATTTAAAAATTTGTCAATGATAAATATGGAAACATCTATTAACATCAGGAATGCATTATTATATAATTACAGGACTTGGAAAAATTTTATACCTCACGTTAATACCTGCCATTAATAACAGTTCTAATGAATTTTTGCGTGATGCTACTTCTGTTATAATAAAAGCATAATTTAACATGATAAAATTGGGGCACCTGGGTGGCTCAGTCGATTAAGCCACTGACTCTTGATTTGTGCTCAGGTAATGATCTAATGGTTTGTGAGTTTGAGCCCCGCATCAGCGCAGAGCCTGCTTGGGATCCTCTCTCTCTCTACTCCTTCAGCGGGTGTGCACTTCTCTCTCTCGCTCAAAATAAATAAACTTGGAAAAAATATTAACAGAAAATTATTTTTTATAACTTCAACCATGTTTTTAAATTATGTTGCAAAAATCTAAATACACAGGTTAGTTCATTTGAGTTTACCATGAATTAAAAATCTAAATATTTGATAGCTTTGTAATTAATTTTTGTACATTTAAATGTGTCATGAATTTAATTTCCTCATAGGAAAAATATTTAAAATGTTAATACTCATGTTCATTATATAATCTAAGAATAATTACTGTAATATGAGGGTTAGGTAGTATAATTATTTAATGGGAATATGATAATCATTAATATTCAGGGTATGCCCTCTAAAGAGAGAGCACCGATAACTGCTTACCTAGTAGGATTTGTAGGTTGCTCAAATCATCACACTGTTATAAGGCCAAATTCTACTCTGTAAGAATGTTGAGTCAGTGTTTCTTAAAGTGAAATTTGCTCTTGAAAATGACTGACTGTACTACGCTTCTGTTAGTGCACTTGTATTCATTGTGTCTTATTCACATCAGTGCTCTTTGGAAGAGGAACATGGACAGAAAATTTTGATTAGTCAGAGTAGATAGCTATTCCTGACCATGGGGCACTATAGGGTAGGGCAGGTATGAAAGGAAGTACCCAGTGTGAGGCACCTCTCTCTCTAGTATTGAACCCCTAGAGGAACCCAGGTGAGAGGGGAAAATTAGAAGGCATTAAGAGCATAGAGAGATGGGGACACCTGGGTGGCCAGGTGACTTTGGCTCGAGTCATGATCTCGCAGTTCATGAGTTCGGGCCCTGTGTCAGACTCTGTGCTGACAGCTCAGAGCCTGGAGCCCGCTTTGGATTCTGTCTCCCTCTCTCTGCCCCTCGCTTGATTGTGCTCTCTGTCAAAAATAAATAAATGTTAAAAAGAAAATAGCATAGACCATTTACCTACTATGCTATGTTGATGGTAGAAGGCTAGGAATTGAAGTCAAAAGACCTCCATGTGTTGGTTCTGTAGTCCATCTGGGTTATTGATTAAAATTCTAAGCCTTTATTTATAAAATGGATATAAAAATATTTGAACGCACAATTGAAAACTCACATAATAAGCAATCCTTCCCCATAGTTGATAATGAGATTAAATGTCTTAGCTAATTATATCCCGCTGGTGTAGGTGGGACAGTAACTGGAGAACTAAGTGGTTGGAGAGAGAGAGTTTAATTTTTTTTAAGGTAGAAACTTTCATGTTTAAATGTTGAGAGACTACTGACGAGAGGAAGACACTGCCATTTACTCCACGGAAGTCAACACTGACTTCTGAGGACAACTTAGCTGATAAATAACAAGCTGGAAAGGCACTCAAAGTCAGAGTTTCATCTTTTAAACCAAGAGTAGGTCTGTAGGAGACTGAGACTTTAGTAGTGTTCACCAAACACCCATTATATCCTCAATAGCTACCCCCAACGTTCAGTTGGGGTGTGTCCACATATGACGGGCTCTTCAGTGATGGATCTGTAAGTGACATGTATTCTTCCAGACAAAGGAAATTAAGAGCCAGTGTGATTCCAACGTTTTTCTCCTCCCTTGTCACAGGGACTTTGTATTCCCAGTGGTATAATAAGGCTAATATAAATATAATATATAATACATAACAATATATAATGCATATAATATGTACTTATTTTATATAGTTGATACCTTTTATATAATTGATAATCATAACGAATACAGATAGATAATTTATATAAAAATATAATAGCCATACTAATGAGAAAGACTACCTGATAGACATTGGACCATGACTGTGACATAGGGAGAAATAAATCTTTAAGTCCTCGAGGTGTTGATTTTTGTTAGTTTGCTTTGGCAGTTAGTGTTAATTACTCTGACTAGTGCAGTATTTTAGGGTCAGAACAAAGTATTTAGCAAATATTTCACAATTTCTTGTCTGTTCCATCATGGATGGAAGATCTATTAAAAATGGGAAAGAAAACTTTTATTAGAATAAATAGATGGATAGGGGAGATCTCATCCTTGATTAGAGAAAGTGAAAACCCAGTGATACTAGTGATCAAAGTAATGGGCTTCCCATGGAGAAAGAAGACATCAGGGCTTAAACACTTACTTCTTTGTAATTTTATAATTATTTTCTTCTCCAGGTCTAAAAGGAAACATTTTGGCAAATATAAGGGTGGGCTGGTGGGCTGGCCATCCAGAATTCAACCAGCTGGTCTGTGTTAATTGTCCGAGTTACTGAGGGAAAGGGACACAAAAAAGTTCTTGATGACAAAAACTTCGAGTTCCCTGGAATCTATGGTTAGAATCTTTTACTTCGTTTCTGATTTGGTCTGCCCAGATTGCTATAGTAAATTACCATAGACTTGGCACCTTCAACAGCATTTCTCACAGTTCTGGAGGCTGGGAAGTCCAAGATCAACATATTGGCAGACTAGTTTCTTGGTAAGGGGCCTCTTCCTGGTTTACTGACTGCTATTTTCTCACTGTATCCATACATGGCAAAGTGCTAGTTCTCTGGCCTCTTTACAGAAGGACACTAATCCCATCATGGGGTTCCATCCTCCTGAACTCCTCTAACCCTAATTACCTTCCAAAGGCCCCACCTCCTAATGCCAAAACATTGAGGATTTGGATTTCAGCATATGACTTTGATGGAGGCTGGGGTGGGTGGGTGAGGGAGGCAGACATTTAGTCCATAACACAAGTTAAATTGGATTTGTTTCTGCAATAATGCACTTTCTGCCAGGCTCAGATGATCTATTTAGATCCAGTTACATTATGGTAATCTTTGAGAATTTTCACTCACTATGCCAATGTTCTTAATTATGTTTGGGCACCTGAATGGCACAATTTCCCATTTCAGATTGAGAGGTAGTTGCTTTTCTGTTGGTAATTGTGTACATATGGGAAAGTGATGAATATGTGTTCACTTCTCTCCATATATACATTTATATACAAATAAATGTATATTCCTATGAATATATGCATAAGGGATACCTGTATCCCCATATCCCCTGTTTAACAATTAACTTCAAAATACATAGAATTTTGTCAAGTTTCAATATTTTTGGATATTGTCATTCTAAATTTTATTTAGTATAAAGTTATAGCAATAGATTTCTTAGAAATTAATCTTTACACTGATAGAATAAACTTTATGTGATATATATTATTTTTAATAAATTAGTGCATTATTTGATTTAATATTTGAGATTGGTCTGCACTTTTCCTATTTTTAGTACTATTTTTATTGGAGTTTGAAATAAATGTTCCACTAGCTTTTAGTAAAGAATCTAAATTTTTTCATTCCTTTTCTGTGCCTGGAAGCAGTTTTAATAATGTTGAAGTCATAACTAATCTCATTCTTTCCTAATATGTATTAGTATCATTTAAGGCTATGGATTCTCCTCATAACATCGTGTTAGCCTTTTCACACAGATTCTAATATTTTTCTTATGATCTTAAATGAGTACTTGTGTTTAAACTTTAAAATGATTTCCCCTCTGTTTTGTTCTCTACACGGTCTTGTGCCGTATACAGATTGATGATAGGTAGATAGGTGACAGATTTGTGTGTGTTTTTTAAAATTTTTTTAACGTTTATTTATTTTTGAGACAGAGAGAGACAGAGCATGAACAGGGAGGGTCAGACAGAGAGGGAGACACAGAATCCGAAACAGGCTCCAGGCTTTGAGCTGTCAGCACAGAGCCCGATGCTGGGCTCGAACTCACAGACCGCGAGATCATGACCTGAGCCGAAGTCAGACGCTCAACCAACTGAGCCACCCAGGCACCCCGGTGACAGATTTGTTAGAGATTCCCATGTTTTTAAATCCTGTGAGAACTTGCTCATTGGAATAGAAGCTAGGAACCCTAATCACACATTTTGTCTGTGTATTAGTATGACCAGAAAATTGTTTCTAAAAAAATAAATAAATAAAATTTAGCTTTCTTTTATTAAGCAGTGTGTCCTGATGAAGCATTTCAGTTTTTACTGACAGAACTCAACCTTTCCAATGTTGTTTGTTCATCAACCTCATAAATATGACTTTATATTTTTTTACGATTATAACCTCAAATGTCTTTTCAAATGTAGCAGACTCCAGTATGAGAACAGTTGACCTCTTCCTCTAAGTCTTAACTTGACTTGATGCGGATCACATTAAGACATTACCACATTAACTTGACACAAATGATCAAAGTAACAACTCAGAGGTATTTGTAGAGAGGTTGTTGTTTATAAAGTTCACCACATCACATGGCACTTGGTTTGTGATCTACAGAAAATTTTCTTCCAGGGCTTAGTAACGAGAGAACCTGCATTCTTTTTCCCGAGTAACTAGTATGTTCTATGTTGTAGGCCTTAATACATATTTAAAATGATCTAGCTTTCCTCTTTATTCCAGCACCAAGAGACAATAGAGCTAAATTTTGGAAGATCTTCAGGAATTGTGCGTGGCATCAAAGTTTTAATTTTGTATTTCTTGCTTTTGTTTTACTCTGTTTTAGTTAATAAGTTGAAAGAAACCTCCTTTAGTTCCAGGTGACCCATATCCTGCTCTATCTAGTCAAGGAGCAGAATTTATCATAAGATACTAATTTTTATGGAGCCAAAGAAGAGAATTCATTGCATCTGAGGAACTCAGGAATTAATAGAACTGTAGACTAGAACACCGTCTGGATTCTGTCTTCATTGGATCTTTGCAGAACGATTTCACATTTCTTTTCACTTAGAGTATTGACTTAGAGTCCAAATGATGGTTTGTGGTCAATCTGAGCAATGGGAAAAGAGTACAATCAGAATTAAAGCAATCAGAAGTCCTTATTATTCAGTAGATGTGTGCAATTATTAATTTAGAGCTTGGTCAAGTATGCATATTTTTTTAAAACTTAAACAGAAATAAGGACACTCATCCATTTAATAGAATCAAGGAAAAAAGGAAAATGATAAGGAAAAGAAAAATGTTTTTAACAGCACATAATAATATGATAGGAATACATGTACCTTAAGGTAATACATCTAACATAAGGAACCACAATAAATACACAGAAATCACAGGGTTAAAGATAGAAATTTTCTGTCTTCTACACAAACTCCAAAATTCAGCAATACCTTGTATATAAGAAACACACTAATAACAGTGTTCCAGAAAGATGATTATCAAACAAAATAGATTTTGAGTTAAATACATTATAATGAAAAATAGGGCATTACATCATAAGAAGTTATTATGATTTTGATAATGTATGACCTTAACATGTCTTTAATATACATTAAGCAAAAATTAGAAATAGAAATTTACAAATAGGCAATCATAAAGATTTATAATTTTACTTAATATAATTTTTAAAAAATGAGTTGCTTGAGCCAACAAAAAGTACCAATATAGAGGATTTGAACAGTACAGTTTATAAGCTTGACATAATAGCTGTACATGGAATGTGCATTAAAAAAATTAGAGAACACTTTTTTTTTCAAGCACATGAAATACTTTTAAAAATGAAAATTCATGGACCACAAACTGTCAACAAAATTAGGCATAAGTAGTGGTGGTACAATGAGATATCAACAGAAAGAGTATAGGCATTTGGAAATTTAAAAATGCATATTAATGTATTGGTTAAAGAAAAAATATTCATATATCAAAATAGTCTAATAGATACACTACCAAATGACAAAGGAACTTGCAGATGCATAGAATAATAGCATTTATTTAAGTTTAAATCTATAAAGCGTTACTGCATGTAAATACATAGACACTAGGTACCATAACATGCATAGCAGTGACATAAAGCATCTTTAGGGTAGTGGATATTCCTAGGCAATCAGGAAGGGAAGGAATGGAGTTAGAGTTATGCCTGGATCTGTAACACACACACACACACACACACACACACACACACACAAAGACACACACACAAAATCTGAAGCAAAAGCATGAAGTGTTAACTTGTCTTAAATCTGGTTGTTGGATGCCAAGTTATTTTTATTCTTTTTAAATATATAAGCTATGTTGTGATTAAAAGAATGTCTTTAAAGAAATCAGCAAAGTAGAAAACAGATACCCTTATGGTCTGCAGGGACTGTCTGTCTTGGCTCTTCTGTGTACGGCTTTGGATAAATTGCTTAATTTCATTGGGCCCCCATTTTCCATGCCATAGAATTACTCTGAGAATTATATAAGGCTTATATATATTGTTGAGCTAATTTAGAACTACCGTATGGTAGATGCCCAACAAATATTTATTCCCACATTTGTTGAATAAATGAAGGAATAAAGGAGCAATCATGACCTTGAGTCCTACAATCCTAATGAGTGATCAGTACTCACCAATTCCTCAATTTAGAATCCAAGAAGATGTCTGACAGGGTAAACCAGAGATAATCATTTCTGTATCCGTCAAGAGGTAGCAGTGAGTCTTATGTTCTGACCCTTATCTTTGGGCTGTTGCAAATAAAACATTACTTTCTGCCACGTGGGAAAACTGCATCTTTGGTCATCCTTTTTATTCTTGTCCTGAGTTAAAGATGTTTTTCAGTGTATAGTTCAAAGAGTAATTCTTGGGTGTTCTCAGCAATATCTCTTTTCCTTAGAAGAATGTTCCTCAGATTTTGGATATGATTTTACTTGTGAAAATGTTGAACATATATTACTTGGCATTATTTATCTTGGTAGTCCTTAAAAGCATGCCTCCCTGTCCTCTGCTCCGAAAGGCATGTCTCTGTGAAGTACAGTAATCTGAGACCCTTCTCCAAGGGGAGTATGTTTCAAGACCCCCCAGTAGATGCCTGAAACCACAGATAGTTCTGAACCCTATATAGATGGTGTTTTTCTTCTATACGTATACATCCCTATGATAAAGTTTAACTTACAAATTAGGCATCGTAAGAGATTAACCATGATAACTAATAAAATAGAACAATTATAACATTATATCTTAATGAAAGTTAGGGAACTGTGGCCTCTGTTTCTCTCTCAAAATACTGTATTGTACTCATCCTTCTTGTGATGGTGTGTGATGATAAAATGCCTATGTGGTGAGATGAAGTCAAGTGAATGACATGGGTAGTGTGACATACTTCATGTTAGGCTACTATTGACCTTCTGACAATATGTCAGAAAGAGGACCATCTGCTTCCAGATTGCCAATGACCGTGGGTAATTGAAACAGTGGAAAGTGAAACCATGGAGAGGGGAGCGGGGGGACTAGTATATCTCTGTGCTAAATATTAAACTCCCACCATTAAACTCCCAACGTGGAGCTTCTGAACTACCTATTGACAAAATAACCAGTTGAAATAGGAATAATTCAATCAAGATCATTTTGTGGATTTCTTTAAAAGAAAATGTTTAGTTGAAAAAAAAAAATAGCCATTTTCCTGAACTCAGCCTCTTTTTCAAATTTATCAAAACCATCTGTATGTCTAGACATGGCCCAAGATGAAGTATTCCCAATAGTATACTAAGTAATGAAAGTGAACAAGTTAGGAAATGAATAGTTCTTTAGGGAATATTAGTAATTCTGGTGAAAGAATTTAAGGGATCATTTAAGTTTGAAATCTACTTAAAAGCCAACAGGCTAGGTACTCCGAGGTGAGTAATTTATTAAAATACTCAGTTTTAAACAGGCCCATAAACAGACCCATGAATACAGGGAACAAACTGGTGGTTGCCAGAGGGGAGAGGGGATGGATAAAAAGGGGGGAAGGAAAGTAGAGGTCACAAGCTTCCAGTGAATAAGCCTCTGAAATAAAAGTAGCATGAGGACTGTAGGTGATGAATAATATTCTCCAATGTGTGGGGGCAGATGGTAGCCAGCATAACATGTAACAGGATGACAGTATCGTTATTACAATAACCTATAAAATGGTCATATCACTATGTCATATATCTGAAACTAACAGAACATTGTGTGTTAACTATCCCTTGATAAAAAAATATGTATATTAACTTCCAAAACACAGTTTGGCTATCATTTGGAGGCACTGTTTTGCAAGGTATATCTTATTTACCCAAGACCATCTAATGCAGCTCCAAGAAATAAATTGAAAAAAAAAATTTACAAAATTTTTCTTGGAGGAACTGATAGGTGAGAGTCCTTATTAAAATTTGACATAATTTAATATGCATGTTTTTACATGTATTTGTTATAAGTCTTAGGGGATTATTAACCATAGCCAGGTTAAGTAATTTTGATTCATATAAAAAATAGGCTATATGGATAGGCTGTTCTTCCAGACCTAGTAACATTCTGAGTTAGGAGTCTTGTAATTTTTCTCAAGATCTAGATAGATATTCCCTATTAACGTTTACTAGAAAAGCAGATACTCTTGATTTCTCCTCTTTGATCATTGTTCTCTCACTATACCGATAGAGAGAGGTCGAAGTATCAGAATCAATGAGGAAAGTGAGACCACGACTTGACGCTAAAGGATCTGAGATCCCATACAAAATGCACCACAGCTCCTGGATCATTCTCTCTTAAAAAGTTATTTTCTTCTCTTTTAATTTTTTTTTTTTTTTTGCTTTTTAAATTTATTTTTGAGAGAGGGAAAGCAAGCTTGGGAGGGGCAGAGAGAGAGGGAGACAGAATCTCAAGTGGGCTCTGCACTGTCAGCACAGAGCCCAGTGTGAGGCTCGAATCCACAAACCATGGGATCAAGACCTGAGCTGAAGTCACAAGTCAGATGCTTAACCGACTGAGCCACCTGTACACCCCTTAATTTTTTAAAAAATGTTTATTTATTTATTTTTAGAGAAAGAGAGAGCTCACAGGGGAGGGACAGAGGGAGAGGGAAAGAGAGGAAAAAAATCCCAGGCAGGCTCTCCGTTGCCAGCGCAGAGCCCGATGCGGGACTTGAACCCATGAACCGTGAGATCATGACCTGAGCCGATATGAAGAGTCAAGTGCTTAACTGCCTAAGCCACCGAGGCTCCCCTTCTTTATTGAGGTATAATTCATTTTCCATTTTGTAGATTGTGTTTTCACTCTCTTGATGCCATCATTTCAAACACAAATATTTTTTATTCTGACGACCTCGGACTTATTTTTCCTTCTGTTGCTTATGCTTTTGGTGGCATACCTGAGAGTGTGTGCCTATCAAAGTTATGAAAGTTACTCTTGTGGTTTTTTTTCAGTGAGTTTTCTGGAATTAGCTCTTCATCTATACCTATCTTCTGGGAATTATTTTTTGTGTATGGTACATATGGAAGGGGTACAGCTTAGTTCTTCCTGTGGGTATCCAGTGTCCCAGTGTCATACGTAGAAAAGACTATTGTTCATTGAATTGTCTTGGCCCTCTTGTCAAACCAATTGATCATGAATGTTAGGGTGTATTTTTGGATTCTCCATTCTATTCCACTGATCTCTATGTCTACCCTCATGCCAGCACCACATTCTCTTGATGACTGTACTAAGTTTTAACCCCGGGAAGTGTGGATTCTACACCTTTGTTCTTTTCTTCAAGAATCTTTTGGCTATAGAAAAGGTGAGGGTAAACACCTTTGTCTTGTTTCTGATACTGGAAAGACATTCGGGTTTTCACTATAGTGTGTGGTGTTAGCTGTAGGTTTTTATATAGAAGCTGCCTTTAAGGCTAATGAAGTCCCTTTCTGTTTCTAGTTCAGAGTGCTTTTTTTTTATCAGAAAGATGCTATTGCTGCGTCTGAGGTAGTCCTATACTTTTCAGCCTTTTATCTATTGTTGTAGTATATTACCTTAAGTGTTTTTTGTAATGTCAAACCAACTTTGCCGTCCTGAAATAAATTGTCCTGTGTCATTTAAGTGCATGATCCTTTATACACTGCTAATTTCAATTTGCTGTATCTTGTTGAAGATCTTTGTATTTATATTCATGAGGGATATTGGCCCATACACTTCTTGTGATGCTTTTGTCCTATTTTCGTATGTCAATAAACACTGGCTTCATAAAATAAGTTGAGAATTGTTCTATTTTTTGAAAGAGTTTGTGAAGAATTGGTGTTTATTTTTCTTTAAAATATTTTGTAGAGTTTACCAGTGAAGCTGTCTGGTCCCAGGCTCTTTTTTTTTGTGGGAAGTTTTTGATGAATGAATTCATTCTTTTTATTTATTGCAGGTCTAGTCACATCTATTTCTTCTTTTGTCAGTTTTGATAGTTTACTTCCTTCTGGAAATTTGTTCATCTAAATTACCAGATTTGTTCATATGCAATTGCTTATAGTATTACTTTAAAATCCTTCTTACTTCTATAAGTTCAGTAGTTATGTTTCCTTCTTTATTCATATAAAATCTTTTTTTCTCAACTAGCTAATGATTTATCAGTTATGTTGATTATTTCACCATCTTGTTCCATTGTTTTTTTTTCTTTTTTTCTATCCTTTATTTCATTAATCTCCATTCTAATTTTTGTTTCCTTTCTTCTGTTTGGTTTAGGGTTAGTGTGCTCTTCTTTTTCCAGTGGTTTTTTTTTTTAAGTTTATAACTTATTTTGAGAGAGAGAGTATGCACGAGCAGGGGAGGGACAAAGAGAGAGGGAAAGAGAGAATCCCAAGCAGGTCCCATGCTTCCAGCATGGAGCCTGATGTGGGGCTCGAGCCCTTGAACTGCGAGATCATGATTTGAGCTGAAACCAAGAGTCGGTCACTTAACTGACTAAGCCACCCAGGTGTTCCTCCAGTATTTTGAGGTGAAAGGTTAGATTATTGATTTAAGATATTCGTTCGTTTAAAGTATTTATGCTGTAGGGAACCTGGATGGCGCAGTCAGTTAAGCATCCAACTTTGACTCAGGTCGTGATCTTGTGGTTCATGGGTTCAAGTCCCATGTCAGGCTCTGTGCTGACAGCTCAGAGCCTGGAGCCTGTTTTGGATGCTGTGTCTCCCTTTCTCTCTGCCCCTCTCCCACTTGTGCTCTCTCTTGCTCTCTCTCTCTCTCTCTCTCTCTCTCAAAAATAATAAACATTAAAAAAAAAAACAAAGTCCTTATGCTGTAAATTTCTCTCTAAGCACTGCTCTAGCTGTGTTCCATTAGTTTTGGTATGTTGTGTTCTCTGAAGCTCTGTTCATTTTCCTCACTTTTTTTTTCTGTGTATTCAGATTGCATAAAGTATATCAATCATCTTCATGTTTACTGACTCTCACTTTGGTCAGCTAAAATTTACTGTGAGTCCCTCTAGTAAATTTTTGTTTCAGTTAATTTACTTTTCAGCTCCAGAATTTCCATTTAGTTTTCTTCTATGGTTGGCATTTCATTTTTGACATTTTCTATTTGATGAGACATTGTCATAATACCTGCTTTTACTTCTTTATGCATGGTTTTATTCAGTTCTTTGAATATATTTATAGCAACTGCTTTAGAATCTTGGTCTGCAGAATTTGATCATTGAGCCCTCTCGAAGTCCATTTCTATTGTCTACAATCTTTTTTCTGTATATAGATCATACTCTCCTGTTTCTTTATATCTCCTAATTTTAGTGAAATCTATTTCCCCATAGCATGTGTCCTCTGATAAGATTCCTCACAGGGCTCAGTCTTGGGTATACACACAGACACTCAGGATGACATTTATTTTGTATCTTTTTTTTTTTTAATATTCAGGGTCCTCTTTATCTCTTTCTCTGAACTCTGTTTTTTCTCTCTGTTGTTATATGCCCCTCTCTAACCTCCACTAATTGCTAGCTGATTGCTTTATTGTTTTCAGCAATACCCTGGGACATAAATTGCTCTTCAGTTTAATTCGATTAAATTCAGGCCCTTGGATATTGGATTTCATTCAATTAAAACTGTGGCTTGTTCTGACCCCAGGAGGACTCTTCTTAGCTTTTTCTTTCTGATTCTATCTGTTGAACTTCTAGCTGGTCCATGGTTTTGCTTATTGTTCTCAAGGAGCTACCAGTCTCCTTTGAGTTGCTTATCACCAAAATCTCCATTGTTCAACAGTGCCCATAAGCTTAAATATCCCCAGATCTGTTCCAGATAAAGTCAGCTCCGTTGGGGAGAGCTATGGAACTATCTGTTCTTATGACCTGCTTCACTACCCATCGCAAGACCTCTTTGCTGTTGTTAGGAATCAGAGATAGGGATAATGGCCAGCTTCTCTCTGAGTGACAACTCTGCCATACAAGTGAAATGCCGGGTAATGTTGGTGATCTCTGGTCTTCTGGTCTTGACTGTCCCAGCATGAAACCTCTACCCTAGGAGCAAGCTGGGACAAGAGTGATTGGGGCCTAGTATTCCTGGCCTGTTATGACAGGTTTACAGTTTCCACCCTACACATGGGAGCTGGGTAGAGGAAGGAAGCTCCACATCCCTCAGCTGCCCTTTCCTGGAATAGAGTTTCTACAACTAGAAGCCAGGAGCTTCTAGTATTGCTGGCACCTACTCCTCCTGGACAGATACCATTGCCACAGCCTGGGGGGCAGGTGGAGAGGGAGCCCTGTGTTCTTGATTGCACTCATCAGAAGAGGAGTTTCCATGATGATGAACTGAGGGGGCAGTGAAGGGAGGTGGATTGTGGCTCAAAAGTTGTGACCAACTCTGGATGTCCTTAAAAGGACTTAGTATATTTTCTTAGATGAATATTTCACCATTTTCTCTATTTCATTAGAACAGTTTCCAGAGTCTTCAAGTATTGCTTTTTTTTTTTTTTTTTTGAGAGAGAGAGCATGCATGCATGCATGTCATGAGGAGGGGCAGAGGGAGAAAGAGAATTCCAAGCAGGCTCCATGCACATGCACAGTGTGGAGTTTGATCCCACGATCATGAGATCATGACCTGAGCTGAAATCAAGAGTCGAATGCTTAACTGACTGAGCCATGCAGGTGCACCTCAAGTATTGCTTCTTAAATAATTTTAATTATTTGTGGTTGTTCTGCTGGGTCCTCACACTGCCACACTGTAAGCTGTATCTATGGTTCTATTTTAACCCAGACAAATTCAACCAGTTCATTAGAGTGTAACAGGTAGAGTTAAGAGCTCTTAACACTAATTTCAGCTCTGGAACTTTGTTATTGAACGACATCAGACTTCTTATGGCAAATAACTCTGTCTCAAACTCCCCACTTGCACATTAAATAATAAAATCTAGGAATCGGCGTCCATTTGTCTTTTTCACACATTGTAAAATTTAGTTGGCCACTGAATTAGATCTGGTTGAGTGAGCAAGATGCCGTATGTGTTAAAATTTGTTACTCCCTCAAGTCACCAATGTCATACTTCATATCAGAACCATAATGTCTAAGTAGAGCACTAATGGATTAAAGAAAATTATTCCATCTCTCTGGCATACAGCAAACAAACTAGTTATGTTTTGATTTTAAACTATTAGCTCTGTTCTAATTCTAACCTGTTTACATTTTTCCGAGAGCTGCAAAATCATTAAGGAGTGTTTATGTGTACAAAAGTGGGAGTGTGAAACTACCCCCCCCCCCAAAAACCCTCAAAATAAAACAAAAGCAAAACCATATATGGCCATTTAAAAACAAATGTGATTGAAGAGATAGGAGGAAGGATTGATATTTCTGCAGTTATGTGTAACACTTCATAGAATTATTAATGTTCATACCATTTCCATTGGCAGATTTTTTTTAGTAACATGGAAGAAAACACATTCTCTCATATTTTAACTTTAATCAGTTTGCATTGTTAAAATAATTTTATAAGCTATGGAATCATACATGCTCTTTCTCAGGTATAGCAGGTAAGAATTAGATTAAAGCATAAGCAATAACCTTAAAACTATTGGCTAGATGAGAAACTTAAATTATCATTCTAAAATTGAACATTCTTTGAAGAAAACTAAAAGCACCATTGAATTTTTAGTATTTTCATTGTTGAATTTCTGTTGCATCATTTGATTGTAAAACTTGCTTTCATTATCATATTTTAAACTTTCCAAAAAGTATGTGTGCATTTGTACAAAAAGTGATTTGATGTTAAAATGCTTTTTCCATTCAGTTCTATTTTTTCCGGGAAGAAAAAATCAGGCTTTACTTCAGTAAAGTGTTCTCCTTGACTTATGGAGTGGAGAAATTTTCCTCCTAAATAAGATGGGTAAAATTATAACTATACAGAGAAATCTTAATAGCTCTTATGGAATTATATAAGAATCATAAAACTGGCAGGAAATAATAACTCAGAATGCTCTCTAGAGTCAAAACTATTAATTCTCAAGTCACATCTAATTTTTCTTTTTAGGGTTTTCCCTTAAAATGAGTCATGTTGCCTATAACAATCTTTTGTTCCTATGGTCCCTCAATCTCAGATCTAATGATTTTCTTCCATTTTATTAAAACAACCACATATAAAGGCACTCTTTGGAGATAATTTTTGTTGGAATTTTTTCATCTTTAATATTGTGAATTCTGGAAATTCTGTTTTCTGAATGTAATATACCATGTGCAGAAACCCGTGTACACACACACGCGCGCGTGAAAGAGAGGAAAGAGACCGACTATATTCTTACTCTCCCCTATAGCCATGGGTTATTGCTACCTCAGTTATGTTCTCTCTTTAGTCTTTGCTCTCCATCTTTCTACTCTTTTTTTTTTTTGAAACTATAAGTACTTCAAATTTTGCTAGCTTAATAGCAAATAACCCCCCAAAATAGATTGCTTCAACCTTCATGTCTAATTTTCAAGGTATATTCCTCTCTGATTCCTCCTGTTTACCACTTGCCTTCTCAAAAGATCTGTATATTACAAGAGTTTATATTTCATTATAAAACAGGAAAGATTTAGTAGTGACAGATATCAGTTGCCAGAAAAGCATTCTCAGATACTCCCTTCGATTTTTATTCACCCTTGCTCTCATGGTAATACCTATTCTGTAGCTACCAATAATGTCAAACTGCTATCCCATATATAAATGATGGACCTCCTGAAGTCAGATTTATTCCAAATCACAATAGAAGTTTTCATGGAAATCAACAAGCTGATTTTGAAATTTCAGTGAAAGAGCAAAAGGTCAAGAAGGTTTAAGACATTTCCAAAGGAGCAAACTGCTCTAACAGATAACAAAATGTTACTAAAGCTGTAGCAATTAAGACACTGTGGCATTTGTAGAGATATAGATAAACCCACAGAATATAGACAGTTTTAAAATAAATCATTGAAAAATTCAGCTTACTTGATATAGTGCACTTGCCTTGCTCATGACTGCTTGCACTGTTCCTTTGGTGTTTGCAGGGTAATAGCACACTCTAGAAAGGGGACTAGACCTGTGCTTCAAGGATGTCAGGTATGGACTGATGCTGTCATCATGGTCGTCGGGTCAGAATGAGGACTCATCAATGCCTGGTAGTAAATGGAGAGTGGTCTCAGGTCCATTCCACTGGAGGTTCAGTAGGTCTATGGACTCAACTTGTGGTTGTTTCCCCAGCTCTAGAATGTATAATTGGAAGAAACACTTTGCAATCAACCCTCACATTCATTTCCTTGTCTTATAGAAAAAGTACTGTAATGGGAGGAATGGCCAAATTTAATCAGACAGTGGACCAATTGCAGCTGTTTTGCCAGATGTGGTATCTTTGTTGAAGCAAAGGTCACCATAGCCTATGGCTGCTGTTGGACAATGAATTCTTTTCCATCCCTTAAATACGGAAGCACACAAGAGAGCTCACTTCATACAGCAGGGTGGCATACATTCACTATTTTGATTCAGGGTTCCAAATGAAACTGAATGCTAACACTCTTTGTTGTAATATAGTCTAGAGGACTCTTTATTGTCTTGACTTTTCCTGGAATGTCATATTCATCCACTATTTTGATGATGTTATGCTATCTGGACTTGGTGAGCAGGATGTAGCAATTACCTTAGATACTCTAGTCACATACGTATATACCAGAGGTCCTGAAACATTAAACTTTATTTAGTGAATCAATGATCTGTGATAGGTCAGGAGATTCCTAAAGTGAATAACACAGTTTGCATCTTGGACCTCCATTAAGAAAGAGGCATAGTGTTTGGTTGGGCCTATTTGATTTTTTTGAGTCAGCTTATTCTGTACTTGGGAATACGGACTCTCATCCATTTATTGGATTATGGGAGAATGTTATAATTTTGTTTAGGGCCCAGATTGGAGACACTGCATCCAAGTCCGCTGTGGTACAATCTTCTCTGACCCTTGGCCATGAAATCCTGCAGATCTGATGGTGCTAGAGTGGTAGATGGTAGATATTTGGAGTATCTGGCAAACACCAGTAGGAAAGTAACAGTGTAGACAGACCTGTAGGTTTCTAGAGCTAATTCTGCTTAAAAAAACAGTTCCTTAGAAACTAATGGACCTTGGGGCACCTGGGTGGCTCAACTGTGTAAGCTTCTGACTCTTGATTTTGGCTCAGTTCATGATCTCATGGTTTGTGGGATTGAGCCCCATGTCAGGCTCTGCACTGACAGCATGGAGTCTACTTGGGATTCTCTCTCTCCCCCTCTTTCTACCCCTCCCCTGCTCTCACATGTTGTCTCTCTCTCTCTCTCTCTCTCTCTCTCTCTTTCTTTCTTTCTTTCTTTCTTTCTTTCTCCCCCTGCCCCCAAAATAAAGAACTAAACTTAAAAAAAATAAAAAAAAAAAACAACTAATGGAAGTTGATAGAGATTAAGCATATAATACCAGGGGTAAAACGTGATTATGAAAGTTGAGCTGCTTATACCCTAAATTGAATATTATCGAATCCAAGGAGTCATCAGGTGGCAAGGGATATCACCAATTAATTGTATAATAGAAATAGATTTGCAAAACAGGAACATAAATCACAAATACTATATAAATGGGTGGTCCAGACTACCATGTAAGCAACCTCCATAGTGGTGAAGGAGAATTTTCACAGTGGTCAGAGCTACAAGTACTACACAATATACTTGTTCACTTGGTATGGAGGAGAAGGTAAACTGGTATATGGAATTACACAGAATTTTTTGAGATGCTGGAAGTGATTTGTATCAATAGCCACATGTGCCTATAGAGTGCTTGAAATGTGACAAGTGCAACTTTTAATATTAGTGAATTTTTAGTTTTAATTAATTGAAATAGCTATCTTGGGCTTGTTGCTGCTATATTGGGACAGGACAGATCTCAATTATATATATTTTAATAATGTATAACAAGTGATACAAGTTATAGCAGAAGTCATAGATACAATTCTAATAATTTCTAACTCTAATAATTTCTAGCTAGATGATGCTTTCATCTAGAGCTATATTTTCACGGTATCTCTTCCATGATTTTGTCATTGAATAGTCATTTCTTCACTTATAGTGATTAGTTACTGAGCATCCTGCAAGGCACCTAAGTTTACGTGCTGCCCTTCCTCTTACTCTCTTTTCATCACTGACCTTCTGGCCTCTCAGTGACCCTCTCATCATGAACCACAATGATTATCTACCATATTGCTAGGATGCTGTTCATATCCCAGGAGCTTATGCTGGGAGCATTTGAACCAGAGGCCAAGGAAGACAGGAAGGGAATGGTGGCATAGGGATAGGGGATGAGGTGGGCTAGGCTTGTTTCACCCTGATTGTCGGAGCCAATGGCTGGTCAGAACCTGGTTTGCTTGTACAGAGTCAAGGTTGTGGTCGATTTCAGTCCAGTTAGTACCCTGGGATGAAGGCAGAAGTGGGAAAGAATAAAAGGAAGACAATAAAGGGAGAAAGAGAAAATATAAAAAGTGGACTAGGATGGGGCGCCTGGGTGACTCAGTCGGTTAAGTGTCCGAATTCGACTCAGGTCATGATCTCATAGTTCGTGAGCTCTGTGCTTACACAGAGCCCATAGTTGGGCTCTGTGCTTACAGCTCAGAGCCTGGAATCTGCTTCAGATTCTGTGTCTCCATCTCTCTCTGCCCTTTTCCTACTCATTCATTCTCTCTCTCTCTCTCTCTCTCTCTCTCTCTCTCTCTCAAAAATAAACATTAAAAAAGAATTTAAAAAGTGGACTAGGATGGACAATGGCTCAGTCAGGGCCACCTTGAGGCTCAATTGGGCCTACAAAGTGGCAGATCAGGAAGTCCCAGGCAGGGATGGGCAGCCCCATACGAGGCTTCTCTGCCCAGGGACCATGAGCATGGGTGAGAAGGGAATAGATACGGGGCTCCCTTGCTTGAGAGTCTGTTCTTTCAGACATGGACTGGAGTTTTTGGGACATAACTACCTAAAGACCTCCCGTTGTCTATAGAGATTTATGTGTTTTCCCCGGAATTAAATTGTTCAATAAAGCAGAGCTCCCCAAATCCACCTGAAGGAATGTTAACACACTGTGTAGGAAAATATCGCCTCCAATCATCTGTCATGTCTTTGGCTGCTAATATCTGAGCCGGAGGAATGAACATGTGTTGCCCCTTGGGCAGTGAGACTGAGGGAATAAGTCTTCCTCAATTTATCTATGCCATCCATCCTCATTCCCACCAACTTTTGAAATGAGCAACAGAAGGTTTATATCTGGCACTTCCCTCAACCTCAGCTTCACTACCCAAAGGGGGAAAAATGTCTTAAAATGCACTGGGCACACTAGTAGTTTGATTGACTAATTCACACTGCTTCTCAATTCCATCGTTTTTAGACTGTTACCAGCCAGTACAGAACTATTGTAGTATTTTAACAACCCATACATGCTCTCACCTTGATATTCTCATTGAGAGTCAGTCCTAAAGGCGGGTGGCTTTTTCCCACTGTTATTATCCCACAGCTTTGTCTTTGAGACCATTTCTTCCAGGAACTGTAAATTGTTTTAAGTCTTGTTAGTTTGCTTCTGAGTGGATTGTATCCAAATGAGAGTAATAGTAGTTGTCTATCAGTACAACTTGATCGTTGAATGATTAATATTTGACTGACTTGTAGTTACTATCCACGTTTTCCTAGTAAAAAAGCCAGTGTGCATAAAAGTGCGCTGACTAAGGACTTAATGAAGGTTGGCACTCTGATCTCAGGAGCTGTGCATATAACTTGTGGAGGGCCCAGAGTAAACTGAACCCTCCAGGGACAGGATTCAAAAGAGAGTTGTGTTTACCTTCAGAATTAGAAGGTTAACAGTCATCATCAGGGAAGTTAGAAGCCTCACTCTCAGTAGCTAGGGAAGGAGATTGATTGATTGAGGTTAATAAATTTACTGAAGAACTTACGCAGAATCACGGACACCAGAACTCCGGAGTGAGAGCTCTTAGCATCATTTAATGCGCTTTAGATAACAACTTCCTGAGCCTGCCCCCCACTCCGCCTACACCCGCCTGGAGATCTGGTAATAAGCCTAGCCAGTGATAAGTGGATAAGTGATTGAGTCCACTCTGTCTGCAATTGTTGCTTTGCAATGTCTCAGGCCAGCAGATTCCTGTTCTGTGGCCCTGATGACATTCTGTACTGGGATGCCTTTCTTTGTTTCTGTGCCTTCATGACTGTTTACACAGAGCCCTCAGCCTTCCCATCTATAAACACTCAGAGTTCACTCCAAGTGCAGTCTACAGAGTCATCTGCTCCCTTCCAGTGTGCCTGGCTAAATGTCCACAGACGCAGGCATCTGCTTTTTTTTCATCCCCGGAGTGGAATTTCTTTCCTCTGTCACCTGAAGGTTTCTTTGAGCTGAGCCGTCACTGGGGCATGGCCCTTCCCTGCCAGGGTCTCAGATCCACTCAGAGTTCTCTTCCCCTCCGGGGTATGCTCACTAGCATGGGCACCCCAGACAGGAAGGGGTACCCAATGGCCGCTAATGTTGGCAAGCGTGTTGACCAAGATCTGACTTGAAGCATCTCTTTCCCCATTTGAGGGAGGCCCAGGCGTTTAGCTACACAGTCACACATTCCTCTGGCATGGACAGCCAAGCAATGTTACTACAAGAAATACGGGGAATAATAACTCATTGAACTTTGTAGTTTGATTCCAAATAATAGATGGAATGTGTTTGTGGTAACTGATGAGTTACTTGACTCAACTAATAGGTCCTTTAATTAGATACCTGAAAACAAAGTTAATCTGCTGCCTGATATTTCAAGATAGTAACCTATGCTCCTTCTCTCCATATTTCCTATTCTCCCTTCTGTTTTCAAGTAGGAATTTTTTTTAATGTTTATTTTTGAGAGAGAGAGAGAGAGAGAGAGAGAGTAGGGGAGGGGCAGAAAGAGAAGGAGACACAGAATCCAAAGCAGTCTCCAGACTCTGTCAGCCCAAAGCCAGACAAGGGGCTTGAACCCACAAACCGTGAGCTCATGACCAGAGCCCAAGTCGGATGCTCAACCGACTGAGCCACCCAGGAGCCCCATCAAGTAGGAATTTTTGAATCTGCTCTCATTATCTCATGAGAAGTCTATGGAAAGGCAAAAGTCTGGGCTGCCTGAGAAAAGGGCATTTCCTGGTTTGGGTTTTTAAAAGTCTAAATCCCTGAGGCTAAGAATAAGTTGCCTAGTCAAAGTAAAAATGGCTTTTATTTTAAATTTTTATTTATATTTTTTTAGAGAGAGTGAGAGCACGTGAGCAGGGGAGAGGGGCAAAGGGAAGGGGAGAGAAAGAATCTTAAGTGGGCTCCATGGTCAGTGTGGAGACCGATGTGGGGCTCAATCCCACAACCCTGGGATCATGACCTGAGCCAAAATAAAGAGTTGGATGCTTAACCGAATGTGCCACCCAGGCACCCCAAAGTAAAATGGCTTTTAAAAAGTGCAGAGAGAAGAGTCTTTCACAGACTAGCAAAAGATAACTACCGGCAGGGAGGAGGGACAGGAGAGACTGTGTCCAGACTATTGGGTGGGCCTGGGGAGGGGTGAAGGTGGTGTCTGTGTGGTGCAGCCACACCAGAGCCCTCAAGCACCTGCTGTGGCAAAGGCAGGCCAAATAGAGTTGCAAGGGGCCTGGTGTGGAAAAAAATAAATTCTTGCAGATATTATGAAAACGTCAGCTGGTACCTGTTGGAGAGACAACTGAGGTGGGGTGGGTTTATGGCAAACAGGAGAGCTAAAACAATAGGGCCCCTCCTCAGCTTCTGTGACTGTTGCCATGGGGCTAGATGGCCCGTTATCGCTAGATTTTCTGACTTTCCAGAGAAGCCAGACATCTTTATTTTGCAGTGAACTCTCCTGACTTTCGCAAGTTGGCTACAGTGTTTTTAAAACATAGTGTGGGCCAAACAAAGCACATGTGCAGGCCAGATGTAGCCTCTGTGCCACTGGTTTGCAACCCGTAGTGTGGGCAGGCCTGCAGGCCGTCTCAGCGGACTGTTGGTCTGAAGAGGTCGTGGGGCAGACAGGGGCCCTGGTAATACACAAACTGATGATCCAGGACCAGAAGACACCTCCACCACCAGTGTTTAGGCTCCGTGGCCTAACTCGAGTGTGAACAAGAAGTGGGATTCCCAGTAAGCAGTGAGGATAATTGTTTCACCAGCCAGGCAGGATGGAGGTTGAAAATAGAAATTGATTTGGGTTAGAAAGAAAAGAGATGTGATAATTCTTGCACACAAGAATTTGTGGACTGAGATTTATGTTTGCTATGCCCAAGGACCTGTCAGGTATTGCAAAAAATTCCTGGATGAGCATCCCACCTATTAGATATTCCCTGCCTTTCCTTAATCTTCAGGCCATCTGAAGGCCATTCCCTGCCTTCCCTTAATCTTCAGGCCATCCCCAGGTGAACTGGGGATATGCTGTGAACTCTGTTATAGGGTATGGGATCCTATTCCATAGGAATCTAGAGAGATCACTGCCATGCTGTTTTTATTTTTTAGCAGCTATATTGAGGTATAATTTAGATAAGATAAAATTTACCTGCTATAATTAAATGATGTACTGGAATGATTCTGGTAAACTTACAGTGTTGTGTAACCATCACTAAAATCTAGCTTTAGGATATTTCCATCACTGTAGAAAGTTACCTTGTGCCCCTTTACAGTCAGTCCTTGCCCTCAGCCCTGGGCAGCTACTGATCTGTTTTCTGTCTATAGTTATTCCTTGTGTAGACATTCCATTTCAATGACATTATAACATAAGTAGTCTTTTTCATCTGATGTCTGTCACTTAGCATAATGCTTTTGAGGTTCATTCATGTTGAGGCATGTATCGTTGTTTTTTCATTAGGCTATGGGTGAGTGCTGGAAGAGGAGAGAGCTGAGCTAAAGACCCACTTTTTGGCACTTGTCTGAACTGCTTTTTGGTGACATATTTAGGAATGCTGGTATAATTTCTGGAAGGGCATAGATTACATTGCTGTCAGTGCACATTTGCAGAAATTCCTTAAGGACTTAGTTTCAAGCACTAATGCCTTTGCTAATTTTTCCACTCACTAAGGCCTTGATGTGTAGGACATATATTGATAGTATTAACACAAGTTTGTAAAAATAGAACTAAGTTCTTTTTGGTCGAAAGTTACCTTTTATCTTTATTACACAATAAAACGTGTGTGTATGCATATGTGGTTTAAAAGAAAAAAAGGTAAATGACACCCAACTGAGCCCCTGTGAGATACATTTCAAAACATATCCTGCCAGAAAAAATACTTGTGTACACACGGTCTTAAATATCCTAAGTATCCTAAGTTTTCTGGCTTTCTGAGATCACCGTTTTCTTAACTATATCTGAATGTCTGTTTCTTTAACCTGGTACGTCTTGGCATTCCTGGGGAGTGCATGCCCTCTCCTGGTTGTTGGCTATCACTCCACTTTGAAGAGTCCTTTAGTTACTGTTATCATGTTGCCCATATGTAGAAGTGGGGAATTGGAAAAAAAAAAACTTAAAAACTCATTCCCTGGAAACCAGTCCCCTATTCACAAACTATACCATGCTTTCGCAGAGTCCTGGCCCTCGCTTCTCCCCCTTGCTCTAGTCATCTGGTCCACAACTCCAGCAGAGTGGTGAGTCCGGGTGGATGATGCCATAGAATGACAAGTGAGTGGTCTTAAGTTTATGAGCACTCAAAAGCAGGATAGAGAAAGCTTTTTCATCACTAGATGGGAAAACAGGAGAAAGATGTTTGTATTCCACAATCTGACTCCAAAACTGTGAGTATCAGTGGCCTTCTTCCTGCAAATCAAGACACTTTTAAGACCTGCATCTAAAACAGATATAGGAAGATTGGTCCCAGGTTGTTGTTCCTCAAATTGCTTAACACTTTGCAGACGTTGCCACTAGACCGAGATGCCTTTACACAGCCAGGAGCACTGCACCTTCTGGATGTATCTACCCTGCATAGCAAGACCCCCCACTGATGTTTGCCATCACCCTTCTCTGAGCATCCTAGGAGTAACACCAAAACCCAGGTTCGGCTGCCGATCACTCAAAAAGTCAATACTCAAGATATGAGTTTTGACTGGAAAGGATTATGAGTTTTATTCAGGTGGCTAGCCACCTGGGGAGAAGGTGGACTCTTGTCCAGAGGTCAACTCATAGTTTCTGCCTGGCCCAGGGGTTTTATAAGAAGTTTTGGGCAGTTAATCAGTAAAGGAGTACAGTTGTCTGTAACATTTTTTCTTTTAGGTTTACTTAGTTTTGAGAGAGAGAGAGAAAGAGAATGAGTAGGGAAGGCAGAGAGGGAATCCCAAACAGCGTGGAGCCAGATTCGGGGCTTGCACTCACAAACTGTGAGATCATGACCTGAGCCCAAATCGAGAGTGGTAGGCCTAACCGACTGAGCCACCTAGGTGCCCCCGTAACATTTCTTGATTGTGTGTAGACTCGATGGTTACAGCTACAGACATGATACCTCAGTGCCCAGACGTTGTGCAAGGTGGTCTGGTTCCTTAGTGCCTGGGGGTTGCACAGAGGGGGGCAGTGTCTGGTTTCTGTTTCATGACTTGCAAAGGTACTTTGTACTTTCTAGGAAAGAATGCCTGATCTATAGATACACAAAGAAAGACTAATCAATTATATAGGCTGGGGGTGCTTGCGAGGGCCGAGGCAGCTTCAGGAGTGGCACTTACTTGGTGGTCAGCAATAAACTGGCCTTGAGGAAGAAGCCTGGTTGTCCCAATTTTCCTGTGTGAATCACCAGAAATGCCTTGATTGTCTAGCAGAGCCAAAGTGAAGAGGGTATGTGGCTTCCACAACCCCCAACTCAAACAATGTCCTCCATGCCTACAACTCAGTCTAGTTCCTGTATTTGTTTTATTCAACATCTTAATGTCAACCCTTCTTTCACTTTTCTTTATTAGACTCACACCAGCTCTGTGTTACAGGGTTAAATAATCTTATTGAACATTGGGGGGTAAAAGCAAGATTAAGGCTATGACTCAATATCAACATGAGAATTAAGTAAGTTAATACATGAAAGAACTTAAAGTAGTGGCTGGCCTATAGTAGACATTCAACAAAGGGAATAGATGATGATGATGATGATGATGATGATGAAGAGGGTTATTATAATGCAGAGAGAAATTATGAGCTTCATCTATGTGTTCTCACACCTGAACCACAGTTTTTATTATTCTACCTTTCAAATACAACTGAATATTTGGTGGAGCAAGTTCTCAATCCTTTTCCTGAATTTTCCTGTATAGGACATTTTTTTTCCTGATGAATTTTAGAACCATTTATGTTGAGCACCAAAGAAAGTCCTGATCAGAAGTCAAATGATAGATAGTATGTAAATTTGGAGAGAATTAACATGAGCACAGTGCTGTCGTCTTTTGCAAGACCGTGGCTATGTCTCTATACATGCATTGTATTTAGTCTTTCAGTTGAGATTTATTGTCCTATAAGCCTCACATATTTCTAGTCACTTTTATTCATAATAGTTTTATATGATTTATTGATGTTGGGCATTATCCATAATATTCTAAATGGTTGCTATTTTGTTTTACAGATGGTATTGAATTTATGCATTTATTTTGCAGTTTAGTCATCTTACTGAATTCTCTTATGGGTTCTCAGTTAAATTTGATATAGCCTGCAAAACTGAAATAAGAGAAATGTGAGTCATAAATCTTCTGAGAGAATCTGCCTCAGCAGAGCATAATTCCAGACATTCTTTTCTTGAACAATTTAAGAAAGAGAACAGAATTCAAAAAATTATGTACAGGATTGTAATGCTGACCTTTTTTTTTTTTTCTGGAAGGATATACCATCTTTTAAAAAAATATGCTCTTGATTTAATAAATACACATATAAATGGCATTTTTAAATTTTTTTAATTTTTAGAAGTTTATTTATTTTGAGAGAGAGCAAGAACAATCAGGGGAGAAGCAGAAAGAGAGGGAGAGAGACAGAATCCCAAGCAGGCTCCGTGCTGTCAGCACAGAACCTGATGTGGGTCTTGAACTCCTGAACCCACAAGATCATGACAGCCAAAATCAAGAGTTGGATGCTTGACTGACTGACCCATCCAGGTTCCCCGAAATGACATTTTTATTATTTTCATTAATCTATTGGTTTTTTTTGTTTTGTTTTGTTTTTTTTGCAAAAACACTGTCATTCTAGCCTCAATTTTGGCAAGAAATTACCCTTGCTGAAATATTATTCCAGTAATTCTTTACAAAAGAGAATAGTCTGGAATAATATGTTCTTACTGAATCCATGGTGGCTTCATGGATGGTCCTTTCCTTTGCTCAATAAATAACTCACTCTAAAACTTTCCCTAGAGTTGTTTTCAGACTCACCAGACATATTTTGTGGCTTACACATTTTCTACTTCTTTGAAACCTAGAATAAGAGTTGCCTGACTTTTGCTGGTTTGAGAACTTGGTCTTGTTTTCTGGTCATTGGCAACTGCTTACCCATTTCATCTTCTGGTTCCCTCAGCCCCTGGGATCTATGAATTGGAGGTAGGAGGCCTGAACTAATTAAGAGTTGATAGGTGATGTTGGAAGATGTCTTCATCTGCTTTTGGTTTTTGGCTTCCTCTTAGTAACATCTCCTTCTTTCCAGATTTCTAGATAGAAGGAGTAAAAAAAAAGTAAGGGATTAAACACTTCATCATTCACTGTCAACCATTTCCATTACACTTTCTTACTTCTAAGCAAGCTCATCCTTCTTTTTCATCTGAACATACCAACTGTATTCATTTTATGTATTCTGTGTTTTTTTTTAAGCCCAAACTTCCTCTGGCCTAACTTACATGTCTGTTTCTGTCTTCTGTGTTTATTCTAAGTTAGAGTCCCTTCTTCCTTCTTCTCAATGTGTTTATTTAGTGGCTGAGCTCATAAGTATCTGTGCAGTCATTTCAGACTCACTGTGGATCTTTTGTTTCCCTCTGGACTGGGGAGAAATTGCTTTATTTTTTTTTTTCAGACTCTAAGGCTGTGTTAATATATGTATGTATATATATATATATATATATATATACATATATATATATATATATATAACCTATATATTTTCTGAACTTCTGAAATCCACCCCCCTAAGAATCTAAAAATTAGATTTTACTTTTGGATACAAATGTATTGCTTTTGGATTTAAATGGTATTACTATATCCTGACACTGCCTTTCCCAAATCCCCCCTAAAATACTAAGAGAAAAAAAGAAAAACATGCATATGTTTGCAACACAAATACATGCAGACTAGAACTGTTGATTGGATGCTTGTGATAGAAATTAAATGTTTGCTAACTGTAGTGTTGAGCAAGTCTACTGAAATACGCTCTTGGTATGCCTTGGTTACCTGTGCTGCTTGGCCTGAAACAGCATTAGCCCAGTCCCAAGAAAGTATGTTGAAAAGAATAATCTGGGGGGTGCCTGTATGGCTCAGTTGATGAAGCGACTGACTTGGCTTAGGTCATGATCTCACAGTTAGTGGGATTGAGCCCCATGTTGGTCTCTGTGCTGATGGCTGGGAGCCTGGATCCTGCTTCAGATTCTGTGTCTCCCTCTCTCTCTGTCCCTCCCCTGCTCACACTGTCTCTGTCTCTGTCTCTCAAAAATAAATAAACATAAAAAAAATTAAAAAAAAAAAAAAGAATGTGTCTTCACCTGTCCCCGTGGGTAAGTGCATGGTTCAGGTTCAGAACGACCTGAACATTTGGCAACTTGCTCTGCACTGCATGGAGGATTCTCTCTGAGTAACTCATAATGCTGCTTCCACCCCAATCCCCAAGTCCCGTGTCATTTGTTCATAGATTTCTCTTTTACCACTCGCTCTTGGAGATGGAATTTGCAGAAAACAGCTAGGCGGGAAATGATGATGGTGGGAGACTGGGCAGGGAGGGAGGTAGGCAGGATATTAACTATGGCATGCCACATTCTGAGAGCTAAATTTTTTCCCCATATGCTGTTCTGGGAGTAGCATCAGGGATAGCTCTGATGGTCTATTATAGCAAGTTTAAGTAAAAAAACAAAAAAAACAAAAAAAACAAAAAACAACTTACAGAATAAATTGATCTTCTCCCCTCACTACCTCTGAAATCTCTCTTATCTTGTCTCTAACTTCTCTCTGCTTCACTCTGTTCCAGTTTCAACGATCCCTTAAAAATTCCATAAACCAACTAGTCATGCCTCTACCTCAAGGGACCTTGCATTTGCCTTGGCCTGTAATGCTCTTCCCACAGATGGCTGCACAACTCACCCATTTCCTTCATATCTGTACACATTTTTCACCTCTCAATGAGGCTGTCCCTAATGGCCCCACAGGGAGAGCCATATTATTCCTCTCTCTCTGCTGCGATTTTCTCTTCAGCATTTATCATCATCTGACATTCTAAATAAGTACGCACTTATTTTGTTTTCCATTTCCCACCCTGAGAAGTTAGGCTCCAGGGGGTAAGGGACCTTGTTTAATTTACTGCTGTTTTTTTTCAGGGCCTAAATTTGTTCTTGATTAATAGTTGATGTTTTGGAATGAATGAGTGAATCACTTTATATATTGGAGGACATAAAAAATAGGTTAGACTTCAGTCTAGTAGAATTGTATTAGGTGCAACTTTTAAAAATGTGGAAATTAGATTAAGTGCTATTCATATCAGCATGATACCTAGCATTAAAGGAGTATATCTGAGTATATCTGAGAAGGAGTTTAGAACAGAATACAAGAAAATAGTGTTAACCCAATGTCACTGTACACATCTCATTGGTTGACAAATACTAAGTCTGGAGATCTCTTTGTTTCCTGTAGAGCCAGTCATTATTTAAAAAACAAACAATATGGATCTGAGGCAAAATCTCATAACAAAGAACAACAAATGTAATTTTTAGAGGTCAGTGAGAAAAATTTCTGAAATTATTTTACTTTAGGAACCAGAAGAAAATATAAATATTCATTATATTTGACCTATATATGTATGTGAGTATATAATAAAAGGGGAGAATAAATATATGAGGAGAATAGGTTGTAATTAAAATATTATTATGGGATAAAAACAGGTAAAATAAAAATATAAGGAAAAACATAAAACTTCACACTTGATAGATTAAATGTAACCTTGACGTTGAGATATATCAAATCAGAGTTGAAAAAAATGTAAGTGCATCTACCAGAATATAACAAAAAAGGACAAAAGGAATGAAATATGAGGAAGAAGATGGTTGAACTGGATGGAGCAGGGAAAATGTAAGTATGTCCCTGAAGAATAATTTGCATAGTTAAAATGATGCTCAGACACAGAAAGCTATCAGTAAAAGGTAGATGAATTTTCCTGTCAATTTTGTGTCAGAAGACAATGGAATCATCTATACAATTTTGATGGAAGTATATTATGATCACCAAAATTAATATTCATTCCCAACAAGCTGAAGTTGAAGGCAAAAGTCACAGATCATTCCAGAAAATCTAAGAGAAACAAAATTATGATTTGCAGTCACATAGCTTATCAAGGTAGCAGACACATAATGAATATAAAAGTATCAATATGAAGTCTTTGGTGGTGTTATCAAGGAAACTTCAGACTGATTCTGTGGCAGAGGTCATGTCTTCATGACCTCATGCATCATGCGAAAGTAGAGGAATTTGGAATTTATCTTGTAGGACCGTGATACATAAGTATTTTTTTTTAAACTTGAAGTCATTTTTTTCCTTAGAATGAAAATTTAATGTAGTGAAGAGGATCTCCTATTTTTGCCCAACGTGGGCCTTTGTAAAGTGTATTAACGTTGAATGTATCATAGCCAAATAATGACTTATTTAAAGGTAGGTGAGAATTTTTTTGTCCCAGGATTATAACAAAATACATAAAATCTCTTACTTCATTTCTTTCTGTAGAGATAATCTTCGTTTTAATATTCCCAGTGTCACTTTGTTCTTCACCATTGAACTCCCAGCTAGATTAGGTCCAATAAGTAGTAAATTGGGACAAATTTGTGCCATTCCTAACATAGCTAGTGATTTGTATCTGTGACAAAGTTAACATTAGGGATATAAAACATATAGTAGTAGCACCTTTATTTTTATAAAATAATAGAAGAGCACATGAGAAAAGAATAAAAATAACAGAAAAAAGAAAAAAATCTTAAAATTCTTAAATCAGTACCCTAAACTTAAGGAGCTTAAGTTAGAATAGTAAACTAATCCCAAACCAAGAAGAAGGAAGGAGATAATAAAGATGTGAGCAGAAATCAACAAAATGGAAGAGAGTAAAATAGAGAAATTCAATGAAAACAAAAGCTGATTCTTCGAAGAGATCAAGAAAACTGACAAACCATTGCTAGACCAAAAAAGTAAGAGCAAAGACTCAAATAATAAATCAGGAATGAAGGAGAGGCCATCACTAACAACTGTAGAGAATTCCAAATCAAAACAACTATAAGGAGGTATTATAAACAATTTATGCCAACAAATTATATAATTTAGATAGAATGGATGAATTCCTAGAAGGACACACATTGCCAAAACTGCAGCAAGAAGAAATGTAATGATTGAACATAAATGTAGAAGTTCAATTAGTTATTAATCTCTGTACAAAGAAAAGCCCAGCCCCAGAAAGTTTCATTGGTGAATCTATAAATCAATTAAAGAAGAGATTATTCCAAACTATTTCAGAAAATAGTGGAGGAGGAAATATTTTTCAACTAAATGTATGAAGTATGACTTTGATTTTGTACCCAATTCCAACCAGGGAGGGTGAGGGTTCCCATACTAGTTCCAAACTTTTGACATCAGCAAGGTATCTTACAACTCAACTCAATTCTGACACTATCTACCTGGAGATAGCATTAAATTCCACAGTTTAAGGGATCAGTCCTATGTGGACTTTTATCTATTTATTGTTTTTCATCTATCCATCCATCCATCCACCCATCCATTCATTCATCCATATATTGATAACTATAATCAGAAAACATTTATTGACTATTAAGGCCCAGCACCATTCTAGGCACTGGAAAATCAAAAGTGAAAACAATTTGTCAAGTACTATTCCCTGGTCAAGTCTAATATGAAGGTTTGAGGTCATTATCTATAGGAAGAAGTACATATCCTTTCATCATATTTATATCCATCTTAATTTTTCTTTCTCTTATTTTTTGCCATATTCTAAAACGTATATTTATTCATCCTGATCCTTAAATCCTTTGTACCCATCCCTCATAGTATTTGATTATTATCTAGTTTACGTTAGTTCTGTTGTCTCCATAACATCTAATAGGACTTTTTTTCCAGAACGGGTAAAGTATATTTCTCAAATTCTAAGTTCCTCATTACCATCTTTTTCACAGAGGAGGAATCAAGCTTGCATTGACTACAACCAAAGTTGGTGATCCCTCCAGGAGGAAAACAAATATAGCAGCTTCCGTGCACATTCCTGGGACAAGACCTGTAAACTGTGCCTAATGGTTACTGCTTGGGGTGTCTCCTTTCCATTGGCCTTGTTACTGACTCTATTCTTTTTCTTTTTAAGTTTATTTATTTATTTATTTATTTATTTATTTATTTATTTAAAAAAAAATTTTTTTTTTCAACGTTTATTTATTTTTGGGACAGAGAGAGACAGAGCATGAACGGGGGAGGGGCAGAGAGAGAGGGAGTCACAGAATCGGAAACAGGCTCCAGGCTCTGAGCCATCAGCCCAGAGCCCGACGCGGGGCTCGAACTCCCGGACCGCGAGATCGTGACCTGGCTGAAGTCGGACGCTTAACCGACTGCGCCACCCAGGCGCCCCTTAAGTTTATTTATTTAGAGAGAGAATGAGTGCATGAGCAGGGGAAGGGCAGAGAGAGAGGGAGAGAGACTGCCAAGCAACTTGGATCGAATCCAAGTTCAATCCCATGAACTGTGAGATCATGACCTGAGCTAAAATCAAGAGTTGGGTCACTTAAGTGACTGAGCCACCCAGGAACCCCACTCTGACTCCATTCTTGACTTCTCTCACTTCTTTGAGTTAGCTCATGGGGGCTTTGTCTGATTGAATCAATACAAAAGCATCTGTAATTGTCAACCATTAACACCAGTGGCTACTAGTCTAACCCAGCAACTATCAGGATAACTAGAATGTTTAGAACAGTGTAAGTCCAAGACAGAAATAGTATCTTGTACCTTTTACTATCTTATGTCACAACAAACCTAAGTTCAAAAATAAAAACCAATTTTAGAAGTTGTTTCCCTCGGGGTGCCTGAGTGGCACAGTCCATTAAGCGTCCAACTTCTGCTCAGGTTATGATCTCACAGTTTGTGGGTTCGAGCCCTGTGTCAGACTCTGTGCTGACAGCTTGGAGCCTAGAGCCTGCTTTGGATTCTGCGTCTCCCTCTTTCTCTGCCCATGGCCCGCTCACACTTTGCCTGTGTGTGTGTGTGTGTGTGTGTGTGTGTGTGTGTGTGTGTGTCCCTCTCAAAAATAAATAAATACTAAAAATTGTGAAAAAAGTTGTTTCCCTTTTTGAAGTTAATAAACTTAACTAGTTTATCAAAGGGAAGCTTAATTAGCTAGAGAGAAACATGAATATTTTAACTCAAATTGTTTTTCTTTTAATATGTATATGGGGGTGTGTGAGACAATAGAAAATGTGTATATTGATCTCTGTCCCCTGTTTCTAGCACAGAACTCTTAAAATTCTTAAAATTTCCTAGGAGATAAGAACACTAGCAACATCTCTTGTAACATTTGTCTTTGACCCATCCTTGACACAGGGCTTCTAAAACCCTTGTAAATTCCTAAGCGGTAAGAGCACTAAGAGCATCTTTAATTCTACTAAGGTGACTCTGGGTGGGCTTAGAATTCTCCTGGAGGGGGCCGATCACCAGAAAGGTTAAGCCTTAAGTAGAAGCTTAGAATTGTCATCCCCAGCCCCATCCTCCAGAGAGGAGACAGGAGCTAGCAATGAATTTAGAAATTGACCATGCCTATTTGAGGAAGCTTCCAGAAAGTCCCAGTATGAATCTAAGAGGTTCCAGGTGGGTGAACGCATCTACACAGGGAAAGAGAAGCACCCCAACTCCATGGAGACAGAAGCTCTTGTGCTCCCCACCCTCTCAGACTTTGCCCTCTGTATCTCTTCATCTGACTCTTCATCTGTATTTTTTATCATTCTTTCATGGACTAGTAGACGTAAATAAGAATTTCCCTAAGTTCTGTGGGCCATTCTGGCAGATTAATTGAACTTGAGGAAGGGGTCACAGGAATGTTCAATTTGTGGACAAATTGGACAAAGTGTCAGTAACCTCGGGACCTATTACTTGCCATGGGCATCTGAAGCATGGTGGAAACAGTCTTGTGGGACTGAGCCCTTCACCTACGGTGTCTGACACCATCTCCAGGTAGATAGTGTTAGAATTAAGTTAAACTACAGGACTCTCAGCTGGTGTGTCGGAGAATTGGTTGCTGTGAGGAAAAACCACCACGCATGTGGAGACCAGGAGAATCAAAAGTATAGTGTTCTGCGTAAATGGTAAAGAAGACCTTTAGGAAAGGACGCAGAAGGAAAGGACACTGGGTTGTTTTTACAATACAGGGTGAGGTGTGCTTACTTTCATATGAGAATATTCACTGGTATCTGAGGCACGCTCTTAGAAGCAGATGAGGGGACTAGGATTATTGACACTGTGTATTCACTAAGGATTAAATGGGAGGATGTAACTCAATTCTCATAACAACACTAAAATATATAAATTATTGTTCATGCACTTGGGAAGAGGAAATGGAAGTTCAAAGGTGATTAGAAATATATGCAGCATCACAGAATTATTAAGCAGCAAAGGAAAAATTTATTCTCAGATCTTTCCAGCAAATTTCTATCTCAATCCCATTCTACCATCCCATATTTCACTTAAGAAAAAATGCTTACAACTATAAGAACCCCTGAATTTATACTAAAAGCCCATCATGCATGGTAAATGTGGATAAATTTTATTTCTACATTACTTTACAAAATCTTACCAGTGAAAGAAGTTGGAGAAAAAGGTATGATTCATAAATTAAGTTACCTGTGTATTTTCTCTCAGAAGCACTAATCATTTTCCCTCTTAATTAGTGAATTTAACACACATAAAATGCTTTTTGGATAATGGCACAATGGTTCTGCATCTTATAGGCTGTGATTTTGGGGGGAAAACTCATTTCACTCTTTTCAGGAAAAGAAACCGATTTAAAATTCTTTTTATTTTATTTTATTTTTTATTTTTAAAAATTTACATCCAAATTAGGATATAGTGAAACAGTGATTTCAGGAGTAGATTGCTTATTCCCCTTACCCATTTAGCCCATCCCCCCTCCCACAACCCCTCCAGCAACCCTCAGTTCTCCATTTTATGAGTCTCTTCTGTTTTGTCCCCCTCCCTGTTTTTATATTATTTTTATTTCCTTTCCCTTATGTTAATCTGTTTTGTCTCTTAAAGTCCTCATATGAGTGAAATCATATGATTTTTGTCTTTCTCTGACTAATTTCACTTAGCATAATCCCCTCCAGTTCCATCCATGTAGTTGCAAATGGCAAGATTTCATTCTGTTTGATTGCTGAGTAATACTCCATTGTATGTATGTATGTATAAATGTATACACACACACACACACACACACACACACACACACACACACACACCACATTTTCTTTATCCATTCATCCATTGATGGACATTTGGGCTCTTTCCATACTTTGGCTATTGTTGATAGTGCTACTATAAACATGGGAGTGCATGTGTTGAAACAGCACACCTGTATCCCTTGGATAAATGCCTAGTAGTGCCATTGTTGGGTCATAGGGTAGTTCTATTTTTAGTTTTTTTAGGAACATCCATGCAGTTTTTCAGAGTGGCTGCACCAGCTTGCTTTGCCCCCAACAATGCAAAAGAGATCTTCGTTCTCTGCATCCTCACCAACATCTGTTGTTGCCTGAGTTGTTGATGTTAGCCATTCTGACAGGTGTGAGGTGGTATCTCATTGTGGTTTTGATGTGTATTTCCATGATGATGAGTGATGTGGAGCATTTTTTCATGTGTTGGTTGGCCATCTAGATGTCTTCTTTGGAGTAGTGTCTATTCATGTCTTTTGCCCATTTCTTCACTGGATTATTTGTTTTTTTGGGTGTTGAGTTTGGTAAGTTCTTTATAGATTTTGGATACTAAATCAATATTGGATACTGATTCAGTATTTGGATACTAAATAGTATCTGGGATTGTGTTTGGATACTAAATAGTATCTGGGATAGTATTTGGATACTAAATCAGTATCTGGGATTGTGATGCCTTCTGCTTTGGTTTTCTTTTTCAAGATTGCTTTGGCATTTTGGGGTCTTTTCTGGTTCCATACAAATTTTAGGATTATTTGTTCTAGCTCTGTGAAGAATGCTGGTGTTACTTTGATAGGGATTGCATTGAATATGTAGATTGCTTTGGGTAGTATTGACATTAACAATAGTTGTTCTTCCTATCCAGGAGCATGGAATCTTTTTCCTTTTTTTTTTTTTTTTTGGGGGGGGGGGCTTCTTCAATTTCTTTCATAAGCTTTCTATAGTTGTCAGTGTATAGATTTTTCACCTCTTTGGTGAGATTTGTGCCTAGGTATTTCATGATTTTTTGTGCAACCTTAAATGGGATCGATTCCTTGATTTCTCTTTCTGTTGTGTCATTGTTGGTGTATAGGAATGCAACTGATTTCTGTGCATTGATTTTATATCCTGCAACTTTGCTGAATTCATGAATCAGTTCTAGCAGTTTTTTGGTGGAATTTTTTGGGTTTTCTGTACAGAGTATCATGTCATCTGCGAAGTGTGTAAGTTTGACTTCCTCCTGGCTGATTTGGATGCCTTTTATTTCTTTGTGTTGTCTGATTGCAGAGGCTAAGACTTCCAATCCTATGTTGAATAACAGTGGTGAGAGTGGACATCCCTGTCCTGTTCCTGACCTTAGGGGGAAAGCTCTCAGTTTTTCTCCATTGATATTAGTGTTGGGTCTTTCATATGTGGCTTTTATGATCTTGAGGTATGATCCTTCTATCCCTACTTACTTGAGGGTTTTTATCAAGAAAGGATGCTATATTTTGTCAAATGCTTTCTCTGCATCTAATGAGAGGATCACATGGTTCTTGTCCTTTCTTTTATTGATGGGATGAATCACATTAATTGTTTTTTGGATATCAAACCAGCCCTGCATCCAAGGTATAAATCCCACTTGGTTCTGGTGAATAATTTTTTTTTAATGTATTATTGGATCTGGTTGGCTAATATCTTGTTGAGGACTTTTGCATCCATGTTGATCAGGGAAATTGGTCTATAGTTCTCCTTTTTAGTGGGGTCTCTGTCTGGTTTTGGAATCAAGGTAATTCTGGCTTCATAGAAAGAGTTGGGGAGTTTTCCTTCCATTTCTATTTTTTGGAACAGCTTCAAGAGAATAGTTGTTAACTCTTCCTTAAATGTTTGGTAGAATTCCCTGGGAAAGCCATCTGGCCCTGGACTCTTGTTTTTGGCAGATTTTTGATTACTAATTCAATTGCCTTACTGGTTATGGGTCTGTTCAAATTTTCTATTTCTTCCTGTTTCAGTTTGGTAGTGTATATGTTTCTAGGAATTTGTCCATTACTTCCAGATTACCCATTTTATTGGCATATGATTGGTCATAATCTCTTATTTTTATTTCTGCTGTGTTAGTTGTGATCTCTTCTCTTTCGTTCTTGATTTTATTTATTTGGGTCCTTTCCTTTATCTTCTTGACCAAACGGGCTAGTGGTTTATCAATTTTGTTAATTCTTTCAAAGAACCAGCTTCTGGTTTCATTTATCTGTTCTACTGTTTTTTTTGTTTGTTTGTTTGTTTGTTTTTGGTTTTGATAGCATTAATTTCTTCTCTAATCTTTATTATTTCCTGTCTTCTGTTGGTTTGGGGTTGAATTTGCTGTTCTTTTTTCCAGCTCCTTAAGGCGTAAGGTTAGGTTGTATATCTGAGATCTTTCTTCCTTCTTTAGGAAGGCATGGATTGCTATATACTTTACTATTTGACTGCCTTTGCTGTGTCCAAGAGGTTTTGGGTTATGGTGTTATCATTTTCATTGACTTTCATATGCTTTTTAATTACCTCTTTAACTGCTTGGTTAGCCCATTCATTCTTTAGTAGGATGTTCTTCAGTCTCCAAGTATTTGTTACCTTTCCAAATTTTTTCTTGTGGTTGATTTTGAGTTTCATAGTGTTGTGGTCTGAAAATATGCATGGTATGATCTCTTTCTTTTTGTAGTTACTTAGGGCTGATTTGTGTCCCAGTATATGGTCTATTCTGGAGAACATTCCATGTGCACTGGAGAAGAGTGTATATTTTGCTGCTTTAGGATGATGTGTTCTGAATATATCTGTTAAGTCCATCTGGTTCTGTGTCATTCAAATCCATTGGTTCCTTGTTGATTTTTTGATTAGATGATCTGTACATTGCTTTGAGGGGGGTGTTGAAGTCTCCTATTATGGTATTACTATCGATGACTTTGTTTATGTTTGTGATTAATTGATTTATATATTTGGGTGCTCTCAAATTGGGCACATAAATGTTTACAATTGTTAGATCTTCTTGGTGGATAGATCCCTTGATTATGATACAATGCCCTCCTGCATCCCTTGATACAGTCTTTATTTTAAAGTCTAAAGTGTCTGATACAAGATGGTTCTTCATCCCCTTATTTTCATTCTGAAGGTGTCTTTAGGTCTAAAGTGGGTCCCTTGTAAACAGCATATAGATGGATCTTGTTTTCTTATCCATTCTGTTACCCTATGTCTTTTGATTGGAGCATTGAGTCCATTGACATTTAGAGTGAGTACTGAAAGATATGAATTTATTGCTATTATGATGCTTGTAGAGTGGAGTTTTTGGTGATGTTCTCTGGTCCTTTATAATCTTTTGTTGCTTTTGGTGTTTGTTTGTTTATCTGTCTTTTCTCCCCTCAGAAAACCCTCCTTAAAATTTCTTGCAGGGCTGGTTTGGTGGTCACAAACTCCTTTAATTTTTGTTTGTCTGGGAAACTTTTTATCTCTGCTTCTATCTTGAATGACAGCCTTGCTGGATAAAGAATTCTTGGCTGCATATTTTTCTGATTCATCACACTGAATATATCCCACCACTCCCTTCTGGCCTGCCAAGTTTCTGTGGATAGGTCTGCTGCAAACCTGATCTGTCTTCCCTTGTAGGTTAGGGACTTTTTTTCCCTTGCTGCTTTCATTATTCTCTCTTTGCCTGAGTATTTTGTGAATTTGACTATGATATGCCTTGTTGATGGTTGGTTTTTGTTGACTCTAATGGGGGCCCTCTGTGCTTCCTGGATTTTGATGTCTGTGTATTTCCCCAGGTTCAGAAAGTTTTCCACTATGATTTGCTCACATAACCCTTCTACCCCTATTTCTCTCTCTTCCTCTTCTGAGACCCCTATGATTTGCTCACATAACCCTTCTACCCCTATTTCTCTCTCTTCCTCTTCTGAGACCCCTATGATTCTGTTGTTGTTCGTTTTTAATGAGTCACTGCTTTCTCTAATTCTAAAATCGTGCTCTTTTGCCTTAATCTCCCTCTTTTTTTGTGCTTCGTTATTGTCTCTAAGTTTGTTCTCTATATCACTGATTCTCTGTTCTGCCTTGTCCATCCTTGCTGCCGCTGCATCCATCCATGATTGCAGCTCAGTTATAGCATTTTTAATTTCATTCTGGCTATTTTTTACTTCTTTCATCTCTGCAGAAAGGGATTCTAATCTATTAGCGACTCCGGCTAGTATTCTTATTACTGTGATTCTAAATTCTGGTTCAGACATCTTGCTTGTATGTGTGTTGGTTAAATCCCTGGCTGTCATTTCTTCATGCTCTTTCTTTTGGGGTGAATTCCTTCATTTTGTCCTTTTGAAATGAGAAAAATAATTGAGGTAGAAAAATTGAAATAAAAAAATTAAAAAGTATTGAAATTAAAAATTAAAACACACACACACACACACACACACACACACACACACACACACACACAAATCCAATAGATTATGCTAGATCCTAGGTGTGTTTTGGTCTGGGTATTGAAAGTGGTTTGACAGATTAGAGGGAAAAAGGGGGAGGAAGGAAATAGAGAATTTGAAAAAATGAATACACTGATGTAGACTAAAATGAGATGATTGTGGTAAAATAGAATTTGAAAAAAATATACACAAAAGTAAATAATGTAGAAAAAAAAGAAAAATATTTTTAATAAAAAGTAAAAATAAATATGAATTTTTTTCATTTTCTGTATTAAAAAAAAAGAAAAATGAAAAAGATAAAGAGATAAAAAAGAAAAAAATCATTTGAAAATTTGGAAAAGTGATTATACTCTAGTAGACTAAAATAAAACGATGGAAGTAAAATAGAATTTGAAAACATTTACACAAAAGTAAAAAGTATAGTAATAAAAATTAAAGAGATTTTTAATAAGAATTGAAAAAAATGAATCTTTTCTTTTTCTGTATTCAGAAAAAGAAAAGAATGGTAAAAGAGAAAAAGGAAAAAGAAAATAGAAAATTGAATAGATGAACCTGTTAACAGATTGAAGTAGGACTGAAATTGCTTCGTTTTCCCCTAGAGGTCAGTCCATGTAGCTCTTTATAGTCCATAAATTAAGCCGACAGTGAGACTCATGTTCTTGAAGAGCGAAGTTGGCCCAGTTGGGCGGGGCTCAGTGTAACAGCTCTGCTCTCCACTAGGTGGTGTTGCTAGCCTACTGGGGCAGATTGTTGCAGGGCTTGTAACTGTATGTGCGCATGCGCAGGGGCAATGAAAATGGCGCCACCCAGCTACCCAGTCTGTTCTTCTGGATCAGCAGTCATGCACCTGTCCTCCGTCTTCAGCTCTCGTCCACTCCCCGCTTCCTCACTCTCCATGACCAGGTCCCAGGCAGCACCTCTCTCCCAAGCCTTGTCTAAGATGTGGCTGTTTTGCCCTGCCCCCTACTTCCAAAGAACTGCGGCTTTGACCCATTCCGCCCCTCTGCAGGAGGGTCTCACTGAGCAATGGCCGAATATCAGCCCCACCCAGGTATACCCGCTGGGCCCTGTTGTTGCCAGTGCCCCAAGGCTGCGGCCAGGTGCCAGCACGTCCCAGAAAATGTTCACGAGACAGTGTAGCAACAGCGTCTCAGGGATTATGGAAAATCACAACACACATCTGGCACCAGGCTTCACCCTTAATGACCTTGTTCCAGCACCAGAGAATGTCGCTGCCTTCTGGGGTCTGCTGGGACCAGGTGGCTTCAACAGTCTCTACCAAATGTCCTTCCAGCAGTGGAACCACTTTTTCCATTGTGTCCCGAGAACCTCCTGGGCCCCACTCTGTTCCTGGGGATTTGCCTTTCCCACCAAAGCACTGCCAGGTATAGAGCTGCGGAGTTACAGCCTCTGTGCTCCCTTTGTTTACAGGGAAGTCTTAATGGAATTTAAACCCTCTCCTTTCTCCTTTCTTCCTTTTTGGTTTAGTCCCTGTGGCTGTTTGCAATTTTCTACTTTATCTCCAGCTGCTTTTCAGGAGTGGTGCTTTTCACATATTCTCACCCCTTCCCCAGTCTCTGTTCTCTCTCCACCCACAAAAGCAGTTCTCTCCCTTTTGGGGCTTCTTGCTCCCTAAGTTCAGCTCTCCATACCACGTACCTGCTGAATTCTGTGGTTCAGATTGTGCAGATTGTTGTGTTAATCCTCCAATCAGTTTTCTAGGTGTGTAGGATGGTTCAGTGTTGGTCTGGTTGTATTTTATGGATGCTAGACACACAAAAAACTTCCATGCTGTTCCACCATCTTGGCTACTCCCTAAAATTCTTTTTACCTCATTTTTTAAAAAAAATTTTTTTCAACGTTTATTTATTTTTGGGACAGAGAGAGACAGAGCATGAACAGGGGAGGGGCAGAGAGAGAGGGAGACACGGAATCGGAAACAGGCTCCAGGCTCTGAGCCATCAGCCCAGAGCCCGACGCGGGGCTCGAACTCCCGGACCGCGAGATCGTGACCTGGCTGAAGTCGGATGCTTAACCGGCTGCGCCACCCAGGCACCCCTTTATCTCATTTTTTAGAGATTCTTGTATAATTAAAATCTTTCTTCCTACATTTTATAGACTCATCTTGGGGGAAATACTCCTTTCACTATTTTCAGGGAGAGAAACAGATGTAAAATTCTTTCTACTCCATTTTTTAGAGATTCTTGTATAATTAAAAAAAAATCTTCCTTAATTTCCCTAAATCATTGCTTATGTTTTAATTTCAATGTCTTGTTGACTTTTGCAATCCACGAAATATAAGAATCTGCTGAAAAACTGACCAACAAAATGAATTACTGGTAACAATATTTTGATTCATTTTGTTATAACAAAGATTTCATTTATGCTTATTGTTGCTCACCTCCACAAAAATCAGTCAAAAAGAAGTCAGGTGATCCTGTTTATTTTGATAAAAACCTATCTGTAACTTTAAAATGTCAGCTGTATCACTGAGTGGTCATACTTGGTTGAGTTTGGGTGTTGGGATGCCAAGAAACACAACACTCTGAAAAACAATTGGAAAATGTCATGAAATATTTTAAAGGCAAATGAAATGGCACCTGTGCACAACCAAGTGAGGATAAAGATTCGCGGAGCCTCTCAACTGTCCCAGTATAGCTTCCGTCTATACTTGCCCAGCTAAAGTTACAGAGCTTGGTGTGAAGGCAGACCCAAAGCTGACTCTTTAGCTGCTCTGATTGCTGCCTTTGGAGACAGAAAAAGTTAAGAGCCTAATCATTCTCCCTTTTAAAATGTAAGCAAGGGGGCCCCTAGCTGGTGCCTAGGTGGCTCAGTCTGTTACGTTTCTGACTCCTGATTTTGGCTCAGGTCATGATTTCACAATTCTTGAGTTCTAGTCCACGATGGGCTCTGTGCTGATAGCACAGAGCTTGCTTTGGGATTCTCTGTCTTCCCCTCCCCTACTCAAACTCCCTGAGCTCACTCACTCTCTCTCTAAAATAAATAAACAAACATTAAATAAACAAAATGCAAGTCAGATCCTGAATCCCAATCCCCCTTACCTTATTAGAACGCAAACCCGAGTTCCCCATGACTTTGCAGGTGGGTACCTCTCAGACATCATCTCTTATCCCTCTCCTACCTCCCACTATAGCTTCCACAATTCTCAAACATAACAGGTAGGTCCTGTCTCAATGACTTTGCAATTGCTATATCCAGTGCCTGGAATTCTTTTCCTTAGATACAGCTTCTTAGTTTGCTTCCTAAATATCCTCAGTTCTCTGTGTCACCTTATTAGAGAGTTATTTCTTGGACATACAGTTTAAAATAGGATCTTCTTGCTCTCCATCACTGTTAGGTTCCCTTGCATTATTTTTATTAATAACCTTAATCAGCACTTGCATAGGATGTATTATTTGCTTATTGTCTCTCTCTACCAGAATTGAAAGCTCCAGGGGAGTGGGGACTTTTTATTATGGTTTTTCCCAGAACTCTGCCCCTGGCACGCCATAGGATCTCAAAAGACTAAAGGAATAATTAAACGAAATCAAGGCATTTCTTTTTTACTTCAAATATCCAAAGTGATCAACAGAATGGCTTTACTGCTTAAGGACCAGGAAATGGAGGTGAAGGATAACAAGGTCAGTGAAGGAAAAACTTAGGAGAGCATCTCAGAAAGAGGAGACATCAGACAGAACCTGTGACTTGGGTTCACGCAGAAAGAATAAACTTGGCAGGTACGCTATGATCACTATGTTAGTTTTCAACTTGGTGGACAATTTTTTTCATTTACTTGTATTGGCCCCCTGTTTCCTCTTTTGGAAAGATTTAAGCTTTATAATCCTGAAATTAAACCGATACCATCTCATTCTTAAATAGAAGCACCCTCAACAGGCTTTGATTAGCTCTGGAAACCCCTATTTAGAAAAGTACTTTTGTGTGCTATTTTTTAATACAGCGCCCATGTAATGGCTTTTAACTTTTTAATATAGAAAATGCTTAGTGGAATAGATCTAGAACAATCTGTTCAGGAAAAAGAAATGATAAGCTAGCTAAGAATAATAATGCAAAAGATAGAATGTGGTGATAGCATGCTATTATTTGCTTAAGGATCTCTGAAAATCATACTTCCTTCATTTTTTTGTCAAGCCAAAAATATGCCTACCATTATCAGTAACTGCTTATCTCTATTTTGTATGTTTTTATGAGTAAGAGAGCTACCTTCTGACTTGCTGTTCTATTTACATTGTGCTGAACTTAGGGTTTTCAATCTTCCTTTACAGAAACAGAGTACTGGTATAGATTTCTGCTTTTAGGTTTTTATCCTTTAAGGCCGAGGTACATACATATACACAATGAATTAGTTTTCGCATAAAATGTAATATGTATTTCATGTTCAAGCTTGTTCCTTGTTCTTTAACATTTTATACACTATCTTAAATGTATAGGTTATCAGGAGCTTAATAAAAAAAGTGACAAATTTTCCTGAGTTAAACGAATGTCCTAGACCTATGTATTAATTTCCATAATTTAAACTACATATATCTGGACCTCCTCACTTTGATTCACTGGATTCTATTTTGCAGTATCATGATTGAAATGAGCTTTATTTCCATCATGATTCACCACCATGAGGACATTTAAGGGCAAATCTTATTTCTGATTTCTCTGTAAGGCATGATAATACAGAGTGAATTACAATCGATTGAATTCTAAACATAAAACACACACAACAGATACGTTTAGGTTTCAGATGCGCACAAATTCACTATGCTTAGAGTTCAATGACATTTTAATGTTTTCTTTTAAATGAAAAAATTACAGTCTTTAAATTTTTCAACACTAGATGTGTTGGTAATGTCCTGGTCACTTCTGTCTCCAATCAACTTTTATTGTATGACTTGTCCTTACTGTAAGGAAATAACTTATTTTTGCAACCACAGTATTTAAGCTACAGCCTGAACACAGATTGGATATTTGGTGATCCTGCTTGAGCTCTGCTTTGCTAATTGAATAATTTTCTTATTATTACAAAACTCAGTCTGTTTCATGAGAAGGGAGTATATTTCTATATCTGTTAAGTGAGAAAGCATTAAAAAAATCAAACTTAGCCCTGATGTTGAAATTCTTTCTAATTAAGGAAAAAGAAATGACCTTTGTTATAAATGTTCTTAGTTATTTTTTTTTTAATTCAAGTTCTTGACTGGAATTAAGTGCATTTTAAAATAGTAATAGAGTAAAAAGACATAGAATGGACATTAAGTAATTCTACTAAATCTAGCTACCTTTATCACCTAATGCTTTTAAATAGCTTTCCTCTGGCCAGAAACAAAAGAAAAATATTCAATTTTGTTCCCATTTTTTTCCTAGGGAGAAATTTCTTCTAGAGTAGAGAATACTACATAGATAATGTGTCCTAGAGCCTTCAGTAACAATTATTTGTGTGCCCAGCTTAATAGTCAGTTCTAATGCCCAGCTCACTTTTCCCTTTCCAGTTGTTTAGATATATTTCATCAATTTTACCTCAAAACAGGTATAATATTAATAGATTCAATTAATTAGCATTTATTGTACCCTACAAGGGACCCCCCCCATAAGGCAGATGCTATTATATCTCCTTTATACAGAAGAAAATTAAACTTCAAAAGATAAAAATATGAGGGTGAGTGGAGTAAGCAAAATTTTAACATGGATCTGTCTTATTCTAAGCCTACAATTAACCGCTTGTTATTTATTACTTAGGGAAAGGAAGTCATATGTATTGATTCCCTTACTTGGTGTCACGTATTATGCAAGGTAGATTATGCTGTTATTTATTCCTCAACATAGAACTACCTAAAATGAATATTTGATAGAGCTATTGTACAGAGGGGCAGTCTGTGTTCCAGGAATCTGAATTCTCCTCCCTTAACTCTACATGCAATCTTAGGAAACACATGTAGCCCCTTCAGGAATCAATTATTCTCTAAAATATGATATAGTCTCTATCCATGAAACTTAAAATATCTAGGAAATTCCTCAGCAGTTACTGCCTTTGCACCTAAAGGTCTCCTTCATAATCCAGCTCCTTTGTCTTGTGCAGGTTCCCTGGGTGGGAACGAAATAGAATTGACAATTATATCTTTTCCCCAACCCCAGTGTCAGTCTCTGATTTTGGTAAAACCCCACCAAACCCCCCTCCCCTTAACTTCAGGGCTCCGGGGAATACACACGTGCGTGTGCATACACACACACACACACACACACACACACACACACACACACACACATATGGATCCTTCCTCTATAAAAGTTTGAGATGAATGTTCAATATAATATCCAGGTTAACTTCCAGCTTTTGTTACTAGTTCTATGCTTGATTCTCTAGAGACACCCAGATGCTTCAACTGAGGTAGTTTATTTTTGAAGTGGATATTGGCAATGACATCTTGTTAAAGAAGTGTCCTTGTGTGTGAACCCCCAGCTGAAGAAACAAAATGAAGAAAAGGGATTAAGAAATTCTGGAAGCTCAATGTCCCTAAAGGCAAATTTGCAGAAATGTCTGTTAAGAGAGAACAAAATCACAAGAGGTTTATACTCAATAGCTTTGCTTTCCTTTTCTGCTTCTGTGAGGCAGAAGGCATGATTTAGCAGAGCCAGGAACAGGGAACTTAAAGTAAATATTTCATCTTGCTCTTTGCAGAGAAGTCTTCCTGTGATGTAGGAGGGATGATAGGAGGAGGAGAAGCCAAGAATGACATCCAAGATTGACCTTTATGCCTAGCTGTGCAGAATTCTAGGAATATTTCAGGGCATGTTCACAGGTAGAAGAAAGGACATAAGAGGAAAGAGAAAAGCTGGAAATGGAATAAAAGGTAGAAAAAATGGAACTGTGAAGAAAAGAAAACCCTTAGAAATTATAGACAATGTAGAGAGCCTAAGAGAAGTTAAAGTTGGTTAAACGGGGGTTCTGTTCTCCACTCGGGGAAGGAGGGAGGGGTGTGGAGTTATAAAGAGGAGTTCTGATTCCACCAGCAGTAGTTACAAATTTAGGAAAGTTTTGCTTGTGAATCTGGAGGTGAGGAGTTGGAGGTGGCAGGGCAAGCTGTGTCCGGTGGTCCAAGAAATGTTACCGAGACATCGAGGCCACCTGGTGGCCAACTTTCATTCTAACTGGTTCCTGTTTCAGGGGGAGAGTTCCAATAGCTTGTCTTTGTTGTTTTATAATAAAGACCTGAAGAAATGAGGTCACTGCCATTGCCTTCCCTGACAACCTCCCATTTATGCTCTCTTCCAAGGCTCCTTTATGGGGAGGGGTGGTGCTTATCTCAGTTAGGTACTTGTCTTTCACAGAAGAGAATAGAAAATCTCTTCATGAGGATGGCATTTGGTACTTTCAGTTACATATTATAGGATTATTCCTGTTTATAATTGATCAGGTCATCTTTAAGTTTTTAATTTGCCTATTTGATTTGCAACCCCAGGCGGAGTTAAGCACTCAGTTTTTCTTAAAAGACATTCAACAACCACGTGGCAGAACTTCACTTTTTTCCCTTCGCAGTATGATTTGACAATATGTTTTCTCATGACTACTCGGTGCTAAAGGAGTCAGGCAAGTGACTCTGTGTCCCACACTGAAGAAATTTTACTTTGAGAGAAATGGAAAGAGGAGGTAGAGAAAAAGCGTAAAAGAGAACTCCTTGCAACTCAGATCTTTATTGCCTTGCTCTCCAAACCTTGGGACTCAACAAGGCTGTGGATTCACAGAGCTGCTGATAGTATATAACAAGCTATGTCTTTATACTTCCTCCATGCCTTCATGTTGTTAATGGGAAAAGTCACCATGGTTAGTGGAAAAGTTTGGCACAACTAAGTTGATCTCAAATAACCAACAGTACACTCATTCCTTAAAGCACTGGGAGTCAGAGGTACAGAACTAGGTTAAACTGATGTAGTCACAGGGTCTGAAGGCACACTCAGTTCTTTTCCTCTGTGATAACTGGCTCATCCAACTAATTCATGAAGACAGGATCTGCCTCCTGAATTCTGACCCTCCAACACAATCACAGCATAAGAAGATGGTAAATATATATGAATTTTTATTTAACTTCTTGCTTCTGTCAAAATGTCCCTCTTACTTTAAACTTTGTTTTTATATTTAATAGCTCTATTTGAAGAGTGCTTCATGGGCCCCCTTTTCCCCCTTAATAAATGGAAGAAGTGTGTAATTGTCAAGAGAAAAGAAAAGTATAGATGAAGAAGAGATACATAGGATTGGGCTCACATCCATATATCCCTGATTGAAGTCGATAGTGCCATTAATGTGTTGCTGTTGATTTCTAGATATAGCCAGTTATCAATTCAAATATGAAAGGACCCATGTAAAGGGCAATAGTATGACTATATCTTTGGTAGACAGCATTTCCAAAGAGATGAAAAGTAGTGTTGCAGCGTACAAAAAAGTTTTGAGTATTTGAACTCTTCGGCTTTCTTATCTAGTCCTTCTGCAGTGTAAGGGATGCCCCACTTCATAAATTTTACATTATTGGTTTTTTATGTCTAGTATGATTTGCTTAATATTGTCCTCAATACTCATTTTGTATTTGGCTATATTCTAGGCAATACAATATATAAAATGACAATTTTGATGTTAATTTTATAATTCGTACTGAAATAAACTAATAAATTTTTTTTAAAAAAAGGCTACCACTCAAAAGTCAAAACCAGAAAGTTGAAGGGGGAAAAAAAACCAGTTTTCTGTAATGTTCAGTATTTCTCTCTCCCCTTTCTCTCTCACTCTTGCTCACACGCACATAACAGCAATACATTCTATCTCAGGGTATTCTACACTAAAAGTTTAGGAAAGCAATAGTTGAAAGAAAGTAAAATGTAAACAATATAATACTTCAAAGAATTCAAAGCACCTTCGTATACAAACTTCCACTTCTAGCCTGGATGGAATAAGAACTAGGTTCAGCCTCTGGTTATAAACATAGAAAACTGGATAAAATACAAAAAACAAACAAAAGACCACTTCTAACGTTTATTTCTTTTGAGAAAGAGAGAGTGAGTAGGGGAGGGAGAGAGAGTCCCAAGCAGGTTCTGCGCTCAGAGCCCCTAGGTGGGGCTCGATCCCATAGCCATGAGATCATGACCTGAGCTAGAAACAGGAGAATGCTTAACTGACGGAGCCATCCAAGTGCCCCAAATATTTTTAGACTTCAGGCAACAGGCAACCCATGACTGTGACTTTTGAGAGGTGGGAAAAATTGATGTCTTACAGTCTCCCTAGCTTCCTGCCTAGAGGCAGTTTCTGCCCACCAGGGAGCAGAAACCCAGAATCCAGTGGTCTCAGGGAGTTGAGGAGACGGAAATGGGAGCTCAGAGAGGCTGAGGTGGCTGGAAATTGCAGGGTAGAGTTACAGAAAGGAAAGTTATAATACAAAACATCTCCAGATATCTGTATTAGAATCACTGTGAATCTTGTTTGAGCACTAGCCAGTGCCTGGGAGAGTAAACCTCCATGACATCAGACAAAGAGCAATCTGGTTATAAGCAGAATAATTCCTAGAGCTCAGAAAAGCTGGGGTATCATTTGAGGACCAACCAGTCATGGTAAAGAGTTCTCAGTAATCACTTGGTGGCATTCCATGGAGATCCCAAAACATCATACCTCAGTAGTAGAGCTAAATTATCTCTGGATCAGAAGAACTGTGAATACCTTTTCTATCAAGGCTTGAAAACAAGACTCAGTGCAATCAAACTGGTCTGCCAGTTAACTGACAAAATATTCTTTAAAGAAAGACAAAAAAACTCCGAAACTCACCAATGTAACAATCACAATGCCTGACACGCAGTCAAAAATTAGACTGAGAAGCAGGAAGAATGGACCCCCTCACCAGAAGAAAAAGTTACTTAATAAGGAGAATATAAGCTTCATGAAGAGTGAAGTCATAACTATAGAAAACAGAACCCAAGCAACTTCATGCTCATATTTCACTTTGGACCTGACACAAATCAATTAAGTCACAGTACAGTATTACTTAACCCTATCTGATAGATAAAAAAACTGAGTTGCAGATAGTAAATGAATTGCCCAAAGGATACAGGCCCAGTAGTTTTTAGAGTCAAACTAGAACCTGGGTGTCCTGAATCATTAATGTTCTTAAGTAGATGGTGCCATGAACATCAGTTAAAGGAGACTGTGTGGATGGTAGCAGACCATAACACCTTTTCCTAGATCATTCATAGGGTAAGGTATCCAGAAAAACTGAAGGTGTATGTATTGCTGTGTGTGTGTGTGTGTGTGTGTGTGTGTGTGTGGTATGTACCTGTGCGTATGCATTGCCACTGTGCTGGGTAGAGCGTATGATTTGACACGATAATTACTCTTACTATCATAAAGTACATTTACCAATGCCGTATTCATACTTTAGCGTTATTACCACCCTAATAAAGATGATTATTCCCGTGGAACTAGGACAGAGTCTTCCCCAATGCTAAAGGCAGGGTTCTAAAACATTACTCTGAAAACATGACAGGAGAATAAAGCTTTTAGTTTGACAACCAAAAGCCACTCATATGAGGTAAGGTCGGTATAACTCAGGAAAGAGTTTAAAATTAAACCTGTATAATTTAGACTAAGTAAGAGGGTGACTATCAGGTGTGTTAAAGGCTACTGTAATTCCAATGCTTCAGAGTAGGGAACTCTTCTGGTCAGTATTGAACACTTTTTTTTTTTTTTGCCTATTTTTGTTTATAACACTTTTGAGTCTTAAGTTCTATGGAAGGGATGCAAACTTTGGAGTTTCACAGTGGTTTTCATTATGTTATACTGTACTCTAAAATATATATTAAACTTACTATCGTTCTTATGTTACATTTAGAGAAGTATCACAATGCTCTCTTTTTATGCCGTACTCTACAGTATTTACCAGCTTTGTATTCGTTGCTGAGTTAGGTTACATTTAGAGCACAGGAATGGAAATGCCCCAGATGTGCAAGGGACAATATAAGGCCCCACTAATTTGAGAACTTTCACATAAACACATATAGAGCATATTGTGTCTCTTCTTTCTCGAAGATGCACAATGCCTGTTACCCCATAGTAAACATTCTGCCGAACTGTGCAATAAGTTTTCATGCATCGGCACACTTCTCAGACCTTGTTGGAGTCTGATTTTGAAAAATGACTATTAATAGCCTGCAGGGATACTATTCTCCAGAACCTATTTTGAGAAAACTGTTTAAGATGCTCACTTCGGGGGTGGCTGGGTGGCTCAGTAGGTTAAGCGTCTGACTGGTAGTTTTGGCTCAGGTCATAACCTCACAGTTTGTGAGTTTGAGCCCTGCATCAGACTCCAAGCTGATAGTGCAAAGCTTGCTTAGAATTCCCTCTCTCCCTGTCTCTTTCTCTGTCTCAAATACATAAATAAAGATGCTTACTTCAAAGCTTTGGTGCAAAATAAGACCTGTGGCATAAAAACCCACATTTATAACTTATTAATTATTTAATCTTGCCAAAACTCGGTTTCTGTATACAAAAAAAGGAATGCTAAGTGTCTCAAAGATTTGTGTGAGAATTTAAATCATAAACTTCATTCCAAACAGTATCTTGCACAGATTAAATATTCGATAAATATTAGCTGTAACGGCTAAGATTCAATGAAATAAAATTGTTCAGAAAAACTTTCTAGTTAAGAACAGTGGGTTATGAGGGCAAGAGAACTTTGGAAATATTCAGAATGAAAATACATATCACTCAAATGTTCAAAAGAACGGGTAATGGGTTAATTTTTGTTCACTTGACTCTTTTCACATCTCAGCTAAGTTCATTGTACCTCCCAAGGCAGTTGGCTCTCCCAGTTTTAAGAAGATCTCTACCAGTCTTTTGAGCAAAGTAGATTTTTCTGTTACACGAAACCATAAAATCTGTCACTTCAAATAGAAGTAGTAAATGACCCCGAAGCAGTAATAAAAAAGAATGTTGTAGCTTGAAATGTCTGTTTCATTTACATTTTAAATGTTTTCAAAACACCTTTTTTTAAAAATCTTAAAACCCTGCATTAAGTTTCTCTGAAAATTAATCCTTCAGTAAAATGTTGAGTGTGAATCTAGTGGTTGAGGATGCCTTTCACTCAACTCTTTGACTTTACTTGACATTGGTAATATCCAGGAAATAATCGTTTGAATATTTGAAGCCACAATTTATGAAGTGGCACTAATTCACATAGAGGGCAATTTTAAGATACTTCTTTTCTAATAATAGAAAAACAAAAATTGCAGAGAAATTTGCTGCATCCTTACCTAAGAACAGCATGTAAACATAGGTAATTAGAGTGCTATTTGCCAGAAAACCTTCCAAATTGACTTTCTTCTTAAGAATAGGATTGTTCTTGGGGCACCTGGGTGGTTCAATCGGTGGGGAGTCCAACTTCAGCTCAGGTCATGATCTCGCAGTTTGTGGGTTTGAGCCCCGCGTCGGGCTCTGTGCTGACAGCTCGGAGCCTGGAGCCTGCTTCGGATTCTGTCTCCCTCTCCCTCTGCCCCTCCCGCCACTTGTTCTCTGTCTCTCTCTGTCTCTCCACTTCATCTTAGCCAAAAGGCTGAGAAGCGATCTCTGTCTATCAAAAATGAATAAATGTAACAAAAAAAAAAATTAAAAAAAAAAAAAAGAATCAGGTTGTTCTTAAGGGCACCTGGGTGGCCCAGTCAGTGGATGCCAGACTTTGGCTTAGGTCATGATCTCATGGCTGGTGAGTTCAATCCCTGTGTTGGGCTCTGTGCTGACAGCTCAGAGCCTGGAGCCTGCTTCAGATTCTGTTTCTGTAGCTCTCTGCACCACACCCCCCCCCACTCATTCTCTCTCTCTCTCTCTCTCTCTCTCTCTCTCTCTCTCTCTTTCTCTCAAATATAAATAAATATTAAAGAAAAACAAATTTAAGAATCAGATTGTTCTTACAAGATTAGCCTTAAACCCAGATAAATTTATATTTGGCCTCAACTCCCCAACTTTCAGACTAGGGATTTGAGCAAGTTGTGACTTACTTGTCTTACCTATAAAAGGGTAATTATGCTGCCTCCTATATGAGGCTGTGGAGGTGAGAAATAAGATTATACATGTAAGGCTTCTAGCAGAGAGCTTAGCAAGGTGTAGGCATCCACTGGGTTTTAATGATGTCCCTTCCCATCCATAAGCTAGCAACATGAAATATTTTTAAAAACACATTCTTTAAAAATCACGTTATGACATCTTTTCATTCTTTGTCATCACATAAATGAAATGGAAAAAGAATATCCCCATATCTTTTCTTGCCATTCTGTAAGCAAGCAAAATGCTTGTCTACCTACCTCGGTCAAACACTCCTTCCTTTGGAAGTATTTCTTCACTTCCAGCCCTGAGTGAGTCGATCATTCCATCCTCTGGATCCTGGTGGGACTCACTTCTTCTAATCATTGGGTTTACCCTGTACTTGCCCTGTCATTGATATTTTTATGTCCATGCAATCCTGGCTGGCAAAAAAAAAGGGGGGGTCATTTATAAGGATCATTTTCTAGTTAGCCAGTTGTCTGTTCATCAGAACTCAAATGGCCACTGTAAGTATATTTTTTAATTTTGTAAATGTTCATTTATTTTTGAGAGAGACAGAGAGTACAAGCGGGGGAGGGGCTGAGAAAGAGGGGGACACAGAAGCTGAAGCAGGCTCCAGGCTCTGAGCTGTCAGCACAGAGCCTGACATGGGACTCGAACTCACAAACCATGAGATCCACATGAGCTGAAGTTGGAGGCTTAACCAACTGAGCCACCCAGGTGTCCCGGCCACTGAAACCATATTAAATGTAGTTGCTCATCCTGGAAGCCAGGGCACAAATTTTATGCAGACTGTAATATAAAACACCACACAAATCTTTTCTGTGATCTTGGATCACTGCATGTTTTTATGAAAATCTACCTGGTCTGGTTTATAGACCACTGGGGAAGAGTCGAATCAGGCTACAACCTCTTTCTATACCATTGTGTGAAGAGTGATGGGCTGTCCATAATGCAATGGCTGCAGGGGCACCTGGGTGGCTCAGTCGGTTAAGCATCGGACTTCAGGTCATGATCTCACAGTTAGTGAGTTCGAGTCCCGTTTCAGGCTCTGTGCTGACAGCTCAGAGTCTAGAGCCTGCTTCGGATTCTGTGTTTCCCTCTATTTCCCTGACACTCCCCCACTCCTGCTCTCTCTCTGTCTCAAAAGTAAATAAACATTAAATATTAAAAAGATAAAACAACTGTAACACACAGTAAGATATACATGATACCTTCGAACTAGTACACACACACGTTTGTACATGCATATTACTGGAGTAAAAACTTCACAACATGGTACTTTCTTGTATAACATTTGAGGGATTCTGCTTCAATTCTATTCTCTTTTACCCCATTTGATTTTTTTTGATACTGGTTATGGAAATTAATTTCATATCATCTCACAGAATTAGAGAGTGCTTAAAGGCATATGAAGTAACATTCTCCCCTCCTCCAACAAATTTTTGTATTCTCGTTAGTAGCATCTTCAATAGATGCTTTACTTTGGTAATGGTCTTCTTAATAAAATGCCTGGATGTTGAAATGTTAAAAAATCAGATAGTAGAAATAAAAGTCAGGCAGCTAAGATGTCTCTTTAAATGAGAAATACTATGCATCAAGGCCATAGTTTTCAAAATCATGATGCTGCCTTCTAATTTTATTCATGACTAGTGCCATCATGGCCACCAGACATCTCCCACCCACATTACACCAATTATATGTTTGTTTTTACAATGAATGGTCACTTCATAAACATGATGCACGTAGGTACACTTTCTGTGCTGTTCTCCACAGACAGCTGGGGAGGAAAAGTCTGATTCTTTACACAAAGTCTCCTTGTTGTCAGTACCTATGGTCTGTAGTTTCCAGACAGGGTGTCACCCCAGCAGTTGGCAACATGGTATGGGAAAATGTCAGACTTTGCTTCTCAAGTTAAATGAAGTATGCTGCTTAGTGCAGTTCAGTGCCTCGATGGCTTTGTATGTGGGCTTACCGATGATGGGACAAGAATATCTTCCCAGTGTCAAGGGGGCAAATAGAACTTTGTGTGAGAAAAGATTAGATGCATAGCAGAAGGTAGTAGAGAAAGATAATGTCTGAAAAACTATCAGTGTCCTTCCTGAGCAGAATTCTAGGCTCTATAGAAATCGCATGATGCCTTTTCAGCTCTATTTCTTTCAGGGGAGCAAGAACAGCCTATACTTTAGCCTGATGACATTTTCCTTTAAAATAGTCTAACTCTCTTTGCTCTGACTTTAGCCTTGTGATAGAATGATTTCCCGTGTAGATGATTTCTAACGTAGACATTCTTTGTGGAAAGAGTACGGTGAACATTCTAATTCCTTGGTAGTTTTTTATCGGTATAGGTTGACGCAGTAAAGTCTTGGCTTGTAAATTCAAGACCACAGATGTTGAAAGAAGGTAAGAAATTTTAAGAGCATTTGGAAAGTTTGATTTTAACAGAATTAATAGATTTACAGATCTGGAAGCTGAGAACCGGAGGATGATGTGACTTTCCAAAGCCATGGATTATAAATTCATCCACATTGAGATAGTGTTCCCATACTAGATTACTCCACATAAATGGAAATAATTAACTCTTTTCTCACATCAGATTATTTCAGTTTCATTGGGGGGGAAAAAGTGCCACTTCTGAACATGAAAATCTGAGATCCACTGCCCCCCCACGCCTGCCATTAAAACATCAAAGGGTAGCCAGTAGGCACAATTTGAGCAACCAGAATTTTCCACCGGGGTTGGAGAAATCTGAGTTCAAACCCAGCTTGGTGACATTACGAAATTTGTATAACTTATCTAAACCTCAATTTTCTTATTTTTTAAAATGGGAATATTAATACTACATTAATTATACCTAACTCATAGGGTTACTATAATGATTTAATACATATGCAACAGGTACCCAGTAAACGTTAGTTATTAAAATACTTCATATGCATTATGTCTGCATTCCCTATACATGTAAGTCTGAGACTAGGTATCAGTCATTGTTTTGGAGCCCAGGTTTGAAGGGTGGGTGGGACTAAATTCTCTACTGTAGCAGTTCTCAAAATGTAGCCCCCAGAAGAGCAGCAGCAGCAGTCCCTGAGACCTTGTTGGAAATGCAGATTTGCAGACTCCATTCTAAACTTCCTGAATCAGACGCTCTTGCAACGGAGTCCAGGAATCCGTGTTTTCAAAAGCCTTCCAAGGGATTCCGGCACATGCCAAAGTTCGAGAGTCCCTGGCTTCCTAAATTCCGACAGAGTGGAGGTAGAGATGGGTAACAGGTGGTGAGATCAGATCAAGGAATCCGATTTGAAGCAACTTCTAATCCAAGAGGACTAGGCAGCCATTACAAACCAGCTGTGAAGCAACCAATAGTCCCAAGGTGGGGAGGGGTTGGCAAGACAAAGAACGATGCTTTATTTAGGTCAGGAGACATTCTGTCTCCAGGCACTTCAACACAGAATAGGTGGGGAAAAAGATAAGGGCTTGTAGTTGAAACTGCTATCCCAACTTACCTTAAATCTGTTAATTCTGTTAAAATCTAACTTCCCTTAAACAGATTCTACATAGAACCACTATTTTGGGTAAATCACAGATCCTGTCAGACTAGAAGTTTGTAGGGCTAGGCTTTTGTGCCTAGTGATTTAAAACTGTAATGCTTCTGGGGCATCTGGGTGGGCTCAGTTGGTTGAGCGTCTGAGTCTTGATTTTGAGGTCATGATCCCAGGGTCCAGGGATCCTGTCCCATGTTGGGCTGCGTGCCGAGTGTGGAGTCTGATTAGGGTTTTCTCTTCTTCTTCTCTCCCTCTCTTTTTACTTCTCTGTACCTCTCCCTTGCTCTTACACTCTCTCTCCAAAATAAATAAATAAATAAATAAATAAGTAATCCTTCATAACTTCCTTTTACATTCTTGGGATTTCAACAGTTATTCTTAAAAAGAGACTTTGCATTTCTCAGCTCAGTAACAAGGGCAGAAATACCCCACTTTGGCCTGGTTCAGCCAAATCTGGTTCCGATTATTGGCCAAAGATGCAGCAACCACAACAATCAATAGTGGCTTAATTTTTGAAGAAAAATGCTCAAAGGGGATGCCGTAAAATTATGTGCCCAGCTGCATCCCCTGGTAGGAGCATTGGTGTCATTACTCCGTGGTCCCCAGACATGTGGTATATTTAAACTTTGCCATTTGTGCACAAGCAGATAATGTTCTGCATACAGAAAACAGATCTTCTGTCCATTCTGCACAACACTGCATGGTTACTCTAGTGAAGTTCTGTTCACTAAAATATGAACCTAAAATATGCAACTTACTGCAGACAGAATTTAGTCCCAACTCCTTTACCCAAAGGCTTGAGCCCTGGCCACCCAGTTCTGTCTCCCACTGCTTTTCAACACAGTCTGTGGATAGAGCCACTTGAGACTCCATACATTTCCATCAGCCCTCTGTCCCATTCCTATGCTGATTTTTTTCTTTTCCACCTAAGTATTTTCTATCCTAATCAAGCCACATCCTTGATTCACTTCAATTAATTCACCCACCCAATCGGTACTCACTGTGTGCATAATCACTATGAAATACTAGTTACTGAACTGGAGAAGTCTTGTTTCTGCTTTGTTTTGCCTCACAGTCTAGTGGTGGGAGACAGACAAGGTGACATAAAGTTCCAATATGGTGTGAGAGGTTTATAAGCTCCTTGAGGACAGGAACTCTGTCCTGTGTCAGGGACATTATTCAACAACCCCTAGCACTCCCATGCTGCCCGCATAGCTAAGACTTAAATTAAGGTTAATATTGAGTTGAACTGATATTGGACAACAGTAAAATCCTATTTGAATTTGTCCTTTGTTTGGGAGGAATAGCAAGGAAAGTAGAGTATGTAAGGAAGCAATGTCTTTTCTGAGAAATTGTGCAATTACATGAACTAAATACAAAGGGGATATAAAGATAATGAGAAAGCATTTGTGGGCTGACTCAGGAGAACCTCAAATAAGAGGTTCTCAGACAGAAACAGGAATTCCCAGAAAGCATGGTGGAGGACAGTCTCTCAAGTCATTCTTTCTGGTTTGGAGTCTCTGGCTGACCCTACCCTATTCCCTTGAGGGAAACCCACTCCTGACTTCATCTGTCTTACCCCATGACCAAAGATCTTTGACCTTCAAATTGCTTCTATCATTTCTGGAAATGCTCAGTGTCTCTTGCACAAATGCAACTTGATGTTTTGTGGCTTTATCGGCCACACTGTTGACTGGATGGTAAGAAAATATATTTTGCACAGTGGCTATTGTCACATTAGGGGTCCTTACTTTCTATGATCATGAAAATGAGTACTAAGATTCCCAGGACTTAGAAATCAATGACACAAACACATTTTCATTGAAAAGGAAATAAATTCTCTTCTGCATACCCTTTGTCATGGGATCACATTAATTTTCCCTGTGGATTTTCAGATAAAATAGTTATTTAAGGACATGTCTTGAGGATATGCTAAGTTTACTGGTATACAAAGTAGTTACAGGAAATGATTATGGCATTGATACTGTGGATTGTGCTAATGCAGATTATTTAGGTCTCATGGAATTTTGTGGATCTGATGGACTTGGAAATTTTAATTTTTTCAGGTAACTGGCGAGGATGATTTTTCTATATAAGGAGGTAGGCTGGATTTTTCAGGTCAACTGGAGTTCTGTTTGCAGATTCAAGTAGAGATACCACCTTCCCCCAGAAGTGCTGCCTTGTAAACAAGCAGAGTGGGTGATGGTCTTTTTAATGTGGTCAGGATGAGAAGGCCCACATCTCTGGGATTATCTTCTACTAACAGTGTGTGCCTTGAATTCTGTAGTTGGAGGCTGAACTCTTTATTTGGAGCTCTCTGGTAACAGGACAGACCCAACTTCCAGGGTAATTTGAAGTATAATTTGTTACTGGCCACCTACAGTTTTTGTTAAAGGAAAAGTCCATCAATGAGGTGTTGTAAGGAATGAAAAAATAGACATTAATTACATGCTTTTTATGTATATGCCAATCTACATTTATCTTTCTTAATCGTTAACAAAAGTCATGAATTATATACAGTTGCAAGGCTGGCTATGAAATGCTTCCTTGCAAACTGGAAAAGGCTCCTGGAAACCTGGAAAGACAAAGTAATAGGGCACATGGTTTAGTGAGAGGAGCACAGGCTGGATTTTAGTGTTAACTCACACATTTTTTTTTTTGTGGTACACAAGCTTCCCAACTGTTCATGATCCTCTAGAAGTAGGTATTATTACCTAAAACGAGAAAATAGAAGCTTGGGGTTAGGCTAAGTATCTTTCCCAAGGGCAAATAGCATAGCAAGTTAGTGGTAGAATCAGGATTTGAACTTTGACCTATTAGTTCAAACTTGTAATTCATTTCTTCATCTTCAGAATTGGAATAAAATGATATTTATCTTACATGATTGTCAAGAGGGGTTAAAGAAGATAATTTATATATATATATATATATATATATATAACTTACATATATATAAAGAAGATAATTTATATATATATATAAATTATATATATATGTTACATATATATAAGTTATATAAGTTATATATATATGTTATATATATATATATATATATATAAGTGTTTTACACTATACCTACTACATGATATTATAGTATGCTACCTTCCATACATGTTTGGAGTGGCAAGGATATATATAAATTATCTTCTTTATATATATATAAGGATATATAAGAAGTGGCAAGGATATATATAATTATCTTTATATATATATGTTATATATATATGTGTTATATATATATATATATATATATATATATATATATATATAAGTGTTTTACACTATACCTACTACATGATATTATAGTATGCTACCTTCCATACATGTTTGGAGTGGCAAGGATTAATAGCTGGTTCCGTAACCTCTAGTTTTGGAGATACCTGAGGATTTTCTTGTTGGTCATTCCTCCTTGTAGGATTAATTCAAAGCCTTATTTATCTATACCATATCCAAGATAAGTGAGAATCTGTCCAATGACGAAGTCCTAGACCAAGCACTTACACTACCTCATCCTTGAGATGGTGTAATAAGTAATGTGAGCTGATAAGAATTCAGGCAGTCATTTGCATAGGTGTGAATGGGGAAGGAACCATTCAGCTGTTTTCTTCCCTGAGTTGAAGGGTCCTTATTTATTCAGTCTGCCTCTTGTGACCACGTGTCCCAAATATAAAATGACTGGAATGTCTCATGACTGGGGATCATGAGACCTCCACTCCACTGTTGGTATGCATGCTTTGTTGTTTCCTGTCTTATCTTGTATACTTAGGACTGAGTGATGCCCACTTGCCTTGAGAGTTTGATTGTCATCTGAACCTAAGACCACCATTTCTAGTAAGGCAGTGTGGCATTAAACTACTGTGCAGAGTAGTTTATGATCATGAAACCTCAGAAGACAGAAGAGGTCAGAAGACAGGAACAGAAGAAAACCTCTCTGAGGGGAGAGATAGGTCCTCAGATACACTAAGAAATGCTCTGTTAAGAAAACAGAACCATGCTGGCTAGAGGGAAGCCTAACAAGGAAGCCCTTGGGACCCTTAGCTGTGCATAAGCAAAAGGCATTTAGCCCAGCAGACCCTTACAAGGGCCACTTTTATGTTAGCTGGATCTCAATTGCCAACTTTAAATCTTTGTATTTGAGAGTGTTCAAACAGGATGGAGATAGAAAGCAATATTCATTATCTGCTTACTCTATACCTGAAGTTGTCTTTGGTGCAATCACTTGATAGTATCAAAAATCCAAAGCCAGATAAACCATTTTTTTAGGTGAGAGTGCTGAAGTTCAAGGGCAATAAGTATATTGCTCAAGGGAGGACAGAGGAAAACATAGAGTTAGTATTTAGGCCTATGTTGACTAATTGCAAAGTCCTTGTTCTTCCTATTTTACCATACTACTTTAAAAATCATGATGTCATGATAAGGATATTAACTTTTGCAGATAGTGTGTTTTATCCAAAATATCTATACTCTTGTATAGATAGTAGTTATTAAGTACTTACTTTGTGCTAGGCATTGTGCTTTTAAAAATGTCTCATTTACTGCTCATGACCTACCTGAGAGGCAGATCCCACTAATCACTTTTCACAAAGAAGATACTGACCCGGAGAAGTTAATTATCTTGCCCAAGATCACACACACCATGAAGTCACACAGCTAAATAATGGTGAAGCCATATATACAAAAGCATCCAGGATTCCTTCCACAGTTGGAATATGAATTCCCGTAGGGCTAGAACCACATTATGATATATGTACACCTCCCGAGGACTTTTAAGATAGTGGACACTTAATAATGGTCATTGAATGGACTTTCTATAGCTTTCCCAGGAAGAAAAAGTCTGAAAATGGGACTGGTTCACGATATGTAACAGAAAAAGACTGGAAACAACCCAAATGCCACCAGTAGAGTATGGATTAAATAAACTGGGTATGCTCAAATAGTGGAGGTACTGTGTAGGCTGACAGAAATTAAGAACATTTCTCTACATTTTAAGGGAGCTGTTGTCAAGATATATTGTTAATTAATATTTTTAAAAAATCAAGTTGTACAAGAGTGTGGATAGTGTGCTGCCTTTTGTGAGACAGGCATTTTGATATGATATTTTAATATGATTAAAACAAAACCTAATAGGGGTATGTGGGTGACTCCGCGGTTAAGCGTCTGACTTCAGCTCAGGTCATAATTTCATGGTTTGTAAGTCTGAGCCCCATGTCAGGCTCTGTGCTGACAGCTCAGAGCCTGGAGCCTGCTTCAGATTCTGTGTCTCCCTCTCACTCTGCCTCTTCCCTGTTCTCACTGTCTCTCTGTCTCTCTTTCTCTCTCTCAAAAAGAAACATTAAAAAAAAAAACACAAAAAAAAACCCAAACCTATAAATACATTACCCATAAGGGAAGGAGAAAACAGAGGGTAGGGGCAGGGATAAAAATTAGATTTCTCTAAAACTGATTATACCTTATTTTATAGTTCTGAAATTAAAATCATGCTTATATTTTACACAATTATACAAAAGTTGTATCAAAATCAACCCCTAAAAATGATTATAAAAACTTGAAACAAATGAATGACACCGTATATTGAGTATGTGGCAGTGACATCGGGAGAGTTCATTTCAAGTGGCTATAAACCATAATGTTTTGACTGTACATTCTGTGGGAGAAAAAAAACCGCAAAGAAATTTTAAGAAGCATTCAGGAGGTTGGTTGATACTGGAAGTATTTTCATTGTTATTTTGAAAGTATTGTATATATTGAACTAAAGCAAATAATGAATTATGTTAATGTTTTCATGAGCCAGGATATTTTCAGAGGAAGGGAAATATGATTGAATATGAAACCAAGGAATTTAAGTAAAAACGCTGGAATCCTTCATTTGGATTGGTGAAAATATCACTTTGAACTTAGGAATGAGGTTTATTTTTCTAAAATAATACGTACTTTCTCACTTGTTTTGTTAAAAAAAAAAAAAAGCTAGAAGCAGTGAACACCTGGAAACAATGAACACTCCTGGTGCCCAGACTGTGGTTTAAAAATATATATTTCCATTGAAAAGAACCAAGACTTCTCAGAACACTGCTGATTCCAGGTCTCAAGCAGGAAATGTACAAAATGTGTTTTGACCATATTGTTGTGTCTGAAAAGCAAACGATCACAAAATCTGGGTGGTGTCAAATGAACACAGGAGCAAACCTGAAGGAACCCCCATCGGCTGGTGTTGGGAGGGCTCAGGAAACAAATATTACTTGCTGTGAATTGAACATGTTAAATAAAATATTGAAAACTCAATGAATTTATGATATTAAAAAAAAATTAAGGGCACCTGGGTGGCTCAGTCGGTTAAGCGTCCAACTTTGGCTCAGGTCGTGATCTCACGGTTCGTGGGTTCGAGCCCCTTATCAGGCTCTGTGCTGACAGCTCGGAGCCTGGAGCCTGCTACGGATTCTGTGTCTGCCTCTCTCTGCCCCTCCCCTGCTCACGTTGTCTCTCTGTCTCTCAAAACTAAATAAATGTAAAAAAAAAAAAAAAAATTAAAACCCAGTGGTCACCCTTGGAGTTCACTAGGATACCAACTCATTGTGCTGAAAATTGATTTAAAAAAAAGTCTAGAGCATTTATTCTGCCTTTTCTCTAAGGACCAGATTTTAAGGCAACCAAACAGCTGATAAAAAACCGTTCTCCTTCACAGAGGAAGGAGAAACTATAGGCTTAAAACAAAGTCTGTCTTTGAAATTCCTAATAAAGTAATAGATTCAGGCAATGATAATTAATGACTGCTAATCAGTAGGTGGAAAGTGGGTGGGGATGAGGTGGGGTTAGAATAGATGGATGGGACTAGCGGCCTGAACCCAGGGATCTATCTGAGCATTACTGAAAGTGTGACATCCAGACATTCTTTCTTTCTTGATATGATATGATGGGAAGAATGTAGCACCAGGTAGAAGAAAAAAAAAAAAAAGACTGAATCATTAATCGTGAACTTGCAAGAAACATGGCAGATAAACATGTTGAAGACACCATGAAGATAGAGTCAGCCAAATCCAAAATGTGAGAAATTGGAAGACAAATGACCCAATTTCTTCAACAAATACATGGCATAGAAGGGAGTGTTAGAGATCAAAAGAAACCTGAGAGACATTTGAATGAAAAGTAACATTTGGTTCTCATTTATTCTGTGATTCAAACAAGCCAAGTATCAAAATACATTTTTTTGAGAAAATTGAACACGGTCTGTACGTTAGATGTTAATGAATAATTTATTAATCTTGTTAGATATGGTAATAATGCTGTTGTGTTAACATAAGCATCGCTGGCAAGAGATACATATATACTCAAGCACCTGCACGTAAAAATGTTTTGCTACCTGGGATTTAAAATTCTCTCAAGAAATTAAAATTCGGGTAAGCACAGGGAACGATGAAACAAGAATAGCAGAAAGTGAATAGTTGTAAGCTAGTGAAGAAGCCCATGAATTCATGGAATCTCTTCTTCTGTGCAATGTATGAACCTCTCTGAAATAGTTTGGTGCCTTTGGCTATTAATATGAATGTAACTTTCTATAGGGTTACTATCACTAAAGAAAGAAAGATGCTTTCACAGGGATTAGGTTTTTGCCGTGGTTTGTATGTGTGTCTATAGAATATTAACATGTCCTTGACTACACATTTGCAATCATTGTTAGTACAGTTATACAATAATCTTTTTTCTAATTTTACTTCTCCATATTCATTCCTTTGAGAAATAAATTTGAGTAACTGCTATGTGTTAGTCACTGTCCTAGGTACCACAGATAAGGAAGTGGACTTGAGATACAAGGTCCTTGCCTTTGTGGTCATTAAACCAACAGATAAACACAATTATTTTAAATAAGAGATAAGTAGAAGGGGGAGTTGGGAGGGGTGTGCAGTATTAGGATAGTCAGAAGAAGCCTCTCTTGGAAAACTAAATTTGAGTGGAGTCCAGAATGATATGGAAGCAGCCAAGTGAATAGATAGGGAAGGAGTTCCCAGCAGAAGGCATAGCAAGTGCAAAGGTTCTGGGGGGAGAAATCTAGCTTAGGGTGTTTGGGGGTGCGATGGGGGGAGCAGCTGAAAGAAAAAGAATGTTGGAGGGTGAAAGAAAACAGAGATGGGACCTTAGTGGTGTTACATGAGGTTAAGGAGAAAGTGAGGGCCAAGTGGATAGGGTAACCTGGCATCTCTCTTGGCTGACATGGTCTGCCTGTGCCCTGCTGTCTCGCTGTGGTGACCAATAGGACCTCTTTCCTCTCACAAGTGTCCCAGAGCAGAATCCAAGTGATCTGGTCATTCTGCTTTGATTTTAGACTCTAAGTGAAACCATGATTTTTGACTAGAGAAGACGGGATTAACGTTTTGAAAGAGCACTGTTAAGTGTTGATACAAACTATCAAACAATTCGCCCTTGTTTAAAATACTAATACAGACGAGATGACCTTTGGTTTACTGGGCCAAGAGAGGTGATTTTCCAGGTGTCCTCCCCACTTGTTTTCACATGGTCACATAAACACAGAAGTTACCAAATAAACATGGACTAGAAGCAAACACACATCCATTTACTTTTTTCTTTCTCAAGGACCATGGAAAACTATAGAAATAATATTTTGTAAATTTCCTTCTACTAAATGTTTCTCCTTCATTTATATCTATAGAATTAAATCAGTAGCTTCATCCTTTTCAGAGAATATGGCACATCCACTGTTGAGGTGATATGAGAACTTAGTTCTAGTAGCATTAGATTAGGAAGAAGCCATCCTAAATTCTAGATGTTTGACTGAAATAATCAGGGTATATCTGTTAGGTCTCAGTTTTACCAACTACAAAATGGGGGTGGAGAGTTTCTCTTCAGATCTGCCACTTTCAAGATAGGGCTATGGATAATGACTTGAACATAGGAGCCAAGATAATGAGGGTGGGGGGAAGTGAAGGTAAGGGGCAGGGGAGGAAGAGGAACTGGATGGGGAGGAGGCAGAAGAGAAGTAGGAAGAGGAAAGGAGAGAGGGGGAGGGAGGAGAGTGGGGAGGAAAGGAGAGAAGAGGGGGAGAAATGGCGGGAAGGAGAAAAGGAGAGGGAGAGAAAAGCTTGGGAAGGGATTTGAGATTGAGGCTTAGGAAGTGACAGAGATTTTAGTTGCACACAACAGAAATTAATTTGGTTTCTTTAAACAGAAACATACTTTATCCCCAAGTGAGCTTGAAGGTTTTAGCCAGGAACTGACTCAACTTTCCACTGCCCAAAATCAAGCCAGGCAGAAGTGGTCTTATGTAGACACTTAAGCCACCATTTCTAGGCACAGACTCCGAATCACCTACAGTGCTGATACTCAACATGCTGGAAGCTGACCCAAGGTCTTGTCATCCTAGCCTGAAGAATGTATTTTGCATGGTGGTTCCCACACCAGCATCCCCTAGGATAGCATCTCATTGGCATATGCCTCTGTCCTGGCTTCAGGAACACTGAGGAAGTAATTTTTCAAGTTGTTTTCAGGGAGAAGGTCTCTGCCTCCCACCAATACTCATAAGGAAAATTCTCCCCACACAAGAAGAAGATTGAATGCTAGGCATAGCAAAAATAAATGACAAGAAGGCTAGATTGCATTCAGGGATATATTAGCTTAGTGGTAAAAATGTATTGCTATAAAAATAGTAACACAATAATCTAGAATTAGGTAACAAGTGTCTCATTTATGATATCTTCAAGGGATCCTTTAGTCTGGTGTCAGGGAGAGGACAGAAGCCAGCAAACCCCTTCCTCTTCTCCACAGCAAGACTGAAGACACCAAAGAGCTCTTTAGCTAAAAGCAGCTCTAGAAGACCAAGGCCGGAAGCTCAAGTTAGGTGGGGAGAGCCCCAAGGCTCTGGGGCGCTGGCTCAACTTCCACTTTAAGTTTCTTGTCCTGAGAGAAACAGGAAGCACACTTCCTTATCAGCCAAAGCAGAATGAGTCCTTGTAGAGAACCCCCACCCCTGAGAGTGAACTTTGCCCTGCCCAAATATGGGTGTGGAGCATGTTTGTGCTCTAATGGAATCATTTACAGCAACCCAGCTGGGAACCCCAAATCTCATGTCCTTGATATTCCAGTCTGCAGTTCCTTTTTGCCAAGCCAAAAGGTGACTTCTAGAGGCAAACATCACCATAAAAACATTTTCAAGGGTACAAAACCAGACTGACTCTCTGACATTTTGGTGTAGCAATTTAGTCATTGTGATCTCGCCACTCAGAATAATTTCTCTAGACCTAAAACTCAATTTTCTTTTAAAGTAATTTATAATCATGGAAACCACACAGATCCCTGAGGTCAGGGAGCCACGGAGAGACCACATCCTTTGTTTTCATTTCTCAGCTCCAAGTATCTTAAGCTGCGCATTGTGCCTGGTTCCAAGATGTACAAATCATCCCGAGTGGCTGGGTTGTGTAAGAATGTTTCAACTGGCATGGTGCCTGCTCCATCAATACAAATGGCCTCGCTGCTTTCTCATTAACCAAATGATGGTCCTGCATGGCTCTCAAGAAACCATGTCTATCCCTGAGCTGGAAGAGGAAGACTTGCAAACGTGTTGCGCTTGAGAATCACCTGAATATGAAGATTGGGTTTTGCGGGAGCTGGCGCTCTTGCTCTGACACCTGGGAGCAACTTCATGCAAGGGAGGGCCCAGTGGCTGAATATCGAACAGTACATGCTTTATCAGAGCACCTGCTCTCATTTCCTCTCCAATGACAGATTGGTCAGCACCCTTGGATTAGCCTTTGCCTGCCTCCAGCACAGATGTTCTCTCTCGGACACAAATATGAGCCTCTCCTTCCGCACAGAGATCAGTGTGGTTGCCTGACAGCCGTTACAGAATCTCTGGATGTGCACATAAACAGTGGCTTGAGTCACATCTGGCTGTCCATTCTTTTGTAGAAAAGTATCATATGTGTAGAGACTTAGCACAAGTCCAGTAATGACAGAGTCGATGTCAAATGCCAGCAGTTTAATGAAGGTGTTACATGGTATGGTTTATTTCTGAGTTACAGTTCGCTTGTTTTCCCCAATATCAACCTATGCAATGAAGAATTCCCTTTGAAATTTAGAGATTAATCCTTAAAGGGGATGGGAACAGGCCACTTATAGCAAAAGAGTTCAGGTTTGAATTGTGTGTGTTGACTTTGGGGTTTAAAAGTTTAAAACTTTGGGAGGAATTTTCATCAAAAACCTCTTGTATATGTGAACATTGAGCTAAATTTAAAGATAGGTGAAAACTCCAAATTTTCTTTCTTTTTTGTTTTGTTTTTTCTTGGTTTTATTTCTTGATTTGAGTTTAAAAAACTTGTTTGGAAATGTGTACCTTGGCAAGTCCAGGGAAGTCTTGTATTGGCTAACAGTGAAAAAGATTAATGCTGAAGATGTTGAGCACTATTACTTTACTCTTGGAGCTTGCTGTGTGACTTAAGCGAAATCAGTGACCTTAGAATGACTACTGTTTTATTGTGGGCAATTGTGGGATATGACATATGGGAGCAAAAGAAAGAAAGGGGGAAGAGACTGAGAGGCAAAGAGAGAGAGGTGGAGATTGAGAGAAGGAAGTGTTGGCAGATATTCCAGAATGGCAGTATGGGAGATACTCTGTTTCAAAGATGTCTTCATCCTTGGAAGGCCAGGTAGGACCAAGGGAGAGTGCCTAAAGGGAGGAAGCATTCACTGTCCACCTTGGACCAAGCCAAGCCTTAGGGAAGAAAGGTTTTCTATTTGATCTCTTTCTCCAACACAGCTGAAGTGGTTACGTGAAGTCTAAAGAAATGTATTTCTTGGAAAAAGAGATGGGAGTCAAAGTGGGGCGTGGAGCAGCCTCCACTAGAGTCTAGGCCTCTTGCTCAAGCAAGAGTTTTTTGACAAGTCTGGTTCATATTTTGAAGGTGGGATAACAGCAAGGGATTTGTTCCTGAAAGTCAAACTAGTAAAATTGTGTGTGTTCACCGGGAGTCCTTCATATACCATAAGCAGAGCACCAGAGCCCCAGCAGGAAATCAGTAGTTTGGGTTCTTGGCCTCAGTCATGTCTTCAGCAGGCAGGTAACATGCTTTTGGCAACATGCGTGCCTTAAGTGCACCTGCCCTATCTTCCAGGGACTTGTGTAGCAACTATTACCAACATAGACAGAATTCTTGATTGAGTAGAGAAGCATCAAGGAAGCTTCTCACCTCGTGATCTGTAGGTATAAATATATATCCAGAATGGAAGCACACAGCTGAAATAGAGCATGTCCTTCCTGAGTACATGACGCAGATGTTGAATGCTGAAAAAAGGCTGCAAATAAGAAGTCAGAATCACAGACATGTGGGAGGGGCGACACAACCCCTTTTATTCTGCAATGAATACAAACGGGTAAAGGATTTGCTTTGCCTCAGATGCGAATGCCAGTTCTTCTACGTTGATATGCAGTTGTTTGTTGATTTCTGTTCTAAGCTCTAATAAATTTTCAGAATGTTTGGAGTCCCTTTAGCTTTAGACTGTGTGGTGTAACCAGAGGTTTCAAGATGAAGGGCCTTTTGTGTCTTCCTTGACTCACCCTATTTTAAAGAAGCCAAGCTAACATTTTAGAATTGGGAGATTTTATCTAAAAATCTGGATTTCCATCTTCCCTTGAAAAATTGGAAGATAGGGAAACAATGAACTTACATGCTTCCATGTGACAATGATATCTTGGACTGAGAAGCAGCTGACCCCATTAGATAGGACATGAGCTTTCTAGGACAGGACAGATTTGATCACTTGTTCTGTCCAACACTGAAGCTGGAGACAGTTATCAATCATTACACTAGTACAGTCAGGTTTTTGTTGTTTTTTCTTTTCTTTTCTTTTCTTTTCTTTTCTTTTCTTTTCTTTTCTTTTCTTTTCTTTTCTTTTTTTCTTTAGAGAGGACAAAAGCACGTGTGAGCAGGGGAGAGGCAGAAGGAGAGAAAAAGAATCCTAAGCAAGCTCCAGACTCAGCATGGAGCCCAACATGGGGCTCCATCCCATGACGCTTGGACCATGACCTGAGCTGAAATCAAGGGCCAGATGCTCCACCAGCCGAGCCACCCAGATGTCCTTGTTGTTGTTCTTTTAGCACTCGAAATATTTCTCTGCTGCTCATGTCTCTCTCAATTATGGGCTAACAAATGCCATGCCATGCCAACTCCCCTACCTGTTTCAAGAAAAACAGAGAGTATTTTTTTTTTCAGGGGAATTACAAGATGGTTCTACATGTTTAATAGACAAGCCTCCCCTTCACTCATTTTTCACTTTGGTCCCTGCAGGCATTTGGGTTTTTTAAATCCTGAGGCAGAGTTTGTCATAGGTTGTATTTTATCCTTAAACGCCCACTGCGCCCTGGAATGACTACAATCAGATAAGTTGTCAAGGTGGCATAGAATATCACCAGTGGGCAGGAGAAAGTCATACCCAGCACTCAGGGACTTTGAATGGGTTTTGAGTTTCTTCATGCCCTTCGTAGTCCCTATATCTTAAATTACAGAAGTGTGTTTACATTTTAATGGGGCATAGGAGTCCAAATAATATGGGCTCAAAACAGTGAAATTTTCGACTTAATACGTAAAAAAGAAACTTACATTGTCCTCACTCAATACCTGTGTACTTGTGCCCTTAGCATTTGCACTGGGTACTTAAGTACAGAATAAGAAAATGGAAGGATGATGCAAGATTTTCCATTTTCACATTAATGAAAGTGTGGCGTTAGTTTGTTGGTAGAGTTGAGTCAAAACTCCTTCGACTACAACTTCTCTGAAAGGTATGGGATGATACACCATTTCAATTGTTAAAATTTTTTTTCTATAAGAGTTAAATCCTCTTGTTTCATGCCATTGTCCAAAAGCTTTAAGCATTTTTTTTTGGCCACGTTAAAATGACTATATAGTATATTCATTATAATTTTACAGCCTGGAATATAAATAACTCCCATGTAATCTTCTCTGATAAAATATTAAAGAGATTTAGATTAAGGTTTATGTTGGCTCTGCCCACCAGAAGATGAGCTGGGAAGATCAAAGGGGACTTTTAGAAGTAGGAAAAAGACTAAAAGGCAAGAACATTCCCTTTCTTATTGTTTAAAATCATAAGTTAACACGTGAGCCATGAGACAGTGTATTTGTGTGTGTGTGTGTGTGTGTGTGTGTGTGTGTGTGTGTGTGTGAGAGAGAGAGAGACAGAGACAGAGAGACTATGTGCCTTGTATCCATGGCCATTATGTGGAGGGGGTGCCTGTGGATGTGAGGCTGGGTCAGTGCAGTACTTACAGCACAGGTTATTTAGCCCCGTCTCCAACAGTGCCGCGTGTATATTGCTGTTCATCTTGGAAATACATGCACTAGCACGGGGTTCTGTTTCTGCAGTGAACTGTTCATATAATGTATCACTTGTCTCCGCCAGACCAGTAGAGTGACTGCCTTCCATTTTCTTCTGTAGTGAGTACAAAGGGTGGCTTTCCTCCAGCCTCTTTCTTACTCTTATATGATCTCATTTGCTTTCCGTTTTTCTTGTTTTGAAGCTTAATGCAGATTAGGCCAAAGACAATGATAGTGCTATATGTGCTACAAAAGTGTGGACAGAAAAACATACATTGTGTTAGAATGTAAGTTTACACAAAGACTAGCAACTTCAGGAATTTGGTTAGTTAAGAATTGGGGGCAGGCCAGCCAAATAAGGGTATACAGTCTGGGTAGGGCCCTCCACCAAGGGCAGGGGTTGGGACTGAGACGCAGCCCTGCTTTGCTTACCCAGTTCCCTAAAGCAGGGTACTTGAGAGAAGAGAAGCCTTTTTCCTTTGCATAAGGGTGTTTCTGTTGCCTAGCCATTTCCGGGGACGGGCTGCATATGCTCAGAGGGTCACTTTTCTTACTCATCTTTCCAGAGGGAGCTCTTTTTTTTTTAATGTTTATTTTATTTATTTTGAGAGAGAGAGAGAGAGAGAGAGAGAGCGAGCGAGAGCGCGAGCGAGCAGGGGAGGGGCGGAGAGAGATGGGAAGAGAGAGGACACCAAGCAGACTCCACTCTGTCAGCACAGAGCCCAGTGAGGGGCTGGAACTCATGAACCATGAGATCCATGAGAACCACAAAAGTGCCCTGTAGGCTGGAGGTGTTCCTTAATTAGTGAAAGTCCTTTAGTATCTTAGGGGACGCCGTTGACTGCACACCACCTTGGGGAACGGGGCTGATGTTGACATGAAAGTGCATACCTGGAAGAAAAAGGAATTCTGAAAGATAGTATTGCTTCAGGAAATGTTGCCCCATCACTAAGTGTTCTAAACATGGCATGTTTGGAATATGTGGCCATAGGGATGGTGCTGTAATGATCACACACAGCCCTGAGTCCGTGAAGGAGTCCCCTCTGTGCATTACAACCACTCCTCACAGCCCTCCTGTCGTGTTGTCTCCCATCAGCCAGCACTGTGCCTCCCGTAATAGGGGACATCTGGACCTGGACAAGGTCCGGGAAGAAATGTGCTCCAAATTGTATGCTGAAAGGTAAAAAGATTGCAAGTTGGATCCTGTGAATTAGGCAGTCGCTGCTACTAATAGGTACTTTTAAAATGTAAAGACTGCTTTTTGTGATGAAGTCATTCTGCAAAACATTATCAGGTGAATGGGAAGGAAAATGAGAAAATGCTCCACTGTCTCCACCCCCCATCAAAATTTTGGTTCTCAGTAGTGTCAGTAACCTTCTGAGGATTCAGAACTAACGTTAACACCTGCCTCAGAAAGTGTAAGCGTCCAAGTGTCCTTTTCTCATGTGCGGGTGACCCAGCTTTCACATCAGTATTCTCAGTGGCTGGAAATACTCATGCATGCCAACTTTATTTGGTATGCTCTAGAAACTAGGATGGGGAAGGAGGGGATTACAGAGGTTCCAGACTGAAAGCAGGCCCAGTCTTTCTGGGGACACTGGCCCAGCTCTGGTCATCTGTGCCAATACTAGTGAGGGCTGTTTGTCCTTCCTGTGTACTTCCTGGAGTACAAAAATATGGCCAAAAATCAAGGCAAGTTTTCTTCCGAATCATACAAGTGCTTCTTTGAGAACTGTTATAATAGCTAAAACAGTCCAAGTCCTAAAATGGGTTTGGAGCAGAAAGCTTCTCTGGAACAGTGTGTTCAGAAATGTGTTTTTAATTGTAAAACTGACCACCTACATCTTCCGTCCTGTCCTGGGGAAGCTGAGGAGGAAGGGGTGGGTCGGGGGTGTTGAGGGGGGTAGGTGACCTGGGAGAGGACAAGGGAGGGACAGACTTCCAACTATCACAATACTCAAAACCTGAGGAAAGACAGGGACTAAAAGATCTATACGAGTATGTGTGTGTATGATGGGAAGTGTGGATGTGGGTGGGAATTTTAAGGGGTAAAGTTAAAAAGACAGCAACCTGTAAAGAACATTTTGATGTCAAATGGGGAAATTTGAATATGGATTTTATATTAGCTAATAATAGAAAATTATGACATTTGTGAAATGTGATAATATTATTTTGAACATATAAAAATAGTTTCTTCTTTAAAGACGTAAACTAATGTTTCTTGTTTTGGAGTTTTTAGGGTAGAATTTCATGTATGCAATATATTTTATTTATTTATTTGAGAAAGAGCATGAGCAGAGAAGGAGAGAGGGAAAGATAAAGAGAATGAATGAATGAATGAATGAATGAATGAATGAATATCTTAATCAGGCTCCACATTCGGTACAGAGCCCAATGCAGGGCTCAATCCCATGACCCTGGGATCATGACCTGAGCCAATTTCAAGAGTCAGACACTTAACTGACTGAGCCACTCAGGTACCCTTGCAATGTATTTTATTTTGTTTTATTTTTTTTTTTTTTTTTTTTTTAAATTTTTTTTTCAACGTTTATTTATTTTTGGGACAGAGACAGAGCATGAATGGGGGAGGGGCAGAGAGAGAGGGAGACAGAGAATCGGAAACAGGCTCCAGGCTCTGAGCCATCAGCCCAGAGCCTGACGCGGGGCTCGAACTCACGGACCGTGAGATCGTGACCTGGCTGAAGTCGGACGCTTAACCGACTGCGCCACCCAGGCGCCCCTATTTTGTTTTATTTTATTTTATTTTATTTTTCTTGCAGTATATTTTAAATACTTGCACAAAAAAAAGTAGTAATCAAAACAAGTTAGGATAAAAAACAGGCTTAATAAAATAAATGCCAGTTATTAAAATGTAGATAACTGTAGCATAGTGAATTTTGTAACAATATGTAGATATGTAAACCAGAATTGCTAAACGTTTTAGTAAAGTAAATTATATCTTGAAGAAAGTACCGTAGGAAACAGCCATCTGGCAAAGGAGTTAGCAGAGTATAATATCTTTAGGCATGAGGGTTCTGGTCTACAACTCCCCACACCCCGTGCTTTGCACCAAGCAGCGCTCACAGCGGTGGATGTCTGTGAATGAATGGATGAAGCCATCAGGACATGTCTGGCTCTACTCTCAATCCCTTCAGCCAGCAACCACATCTCATAGGATCTTTCACACATCCTTTCCCATCTTGTTTCACCGTGTCAGTTGTAAGTGAAGTTTCAAAGCTCTTTACCTCTGAAAGCAAAATCAGAGGTGCTGCTGAGTCCAAAGAAAAAATCTTCCTCCTGGCGTTGTTCAGGGGACGTATAGGTCAGGATTCTGTGGGCAGAAATATTGATAATAAGGCCTCTTCTCTGTTTGGGCTTCTTACGCACCTCTAGAAAGCATATATTCTCCATGAATGAAACTGCTTGTTAATAAGAATTGCACTAAGCCTCTTATTTTAATTAAATCCAGCATGTAATGGTTTTCACCTGAAGAAAAATCAACCAGAAGGTGGCATTGAACTCACTCAAGTCTCTGTCCTTCAGCCGTACTACAAGTAGTCTAGTACGTCTTTGTCTTTCTTCCTTCTTTTCTTCCGCGGGTATTTACTGACGACCTAGTAGTGTACAAGCCCACTGCCAGATTTTGGAGGGGAAAAAAAAAGGAGCAAGACACATGACCTTTGCTTTCACAGAACTTAACGTGTGCTAAGTGATTCTGCCAAAATGCAAGATATCATTTGTAACACTTATTTCTGACCCCTCATTCATTCCTATATTTTTAGTTAGCTTGAACCTTATATTTTGTAAAAATTGGAAATGTTTTTATTGAGGTTAATTCTTTCTTCCACTCCCAGTTTCTGGCCACTGGTCAGAGCAGAGGAGCCAAAGTATCACAAGATGAGCTGCTGCTGTTGTGTTTCTGGGCCCTACAGGAAGTGGGGGTTCTGGATGCAGCCCAAAGAAGCCACTCTTTTGTAAGTCTTCCAGATGTAGCTTTGCAGAAGAAATAGATTGATTTGAGAGCTGTGGTGACCAAGGGACCACATCACGTATCCAGAATGAGCCTAGAACTGTAGAGTCTTGCATTAAACACATACCAGTACAGAGGGGATTCATTACAAAATCCTACTTTTCGTTGCCATTATTATTTTACTTTAAGAATGTATGGAACTTCCCTGAATTAGAACTCCTATCCTTACCCTAACAGATGAGAGCATGTTGCATTTGAAAAATCAGGACTTGAAACACACTTAATACATCCTCACTTTCAATACTCCGGTCTCATTTGTGACCATCATCCTCCATGGTCCCTCTTTGTAGAATTCAGTCCAATATGACTCCCCTGGGCAGGCCTGTTGGTTAAACTGTCAAGGATCTGCATCACAGTTGTTGCTGTAATATGCTCCCTGTGGTCAGAAGCCCACTGCATTTTCTACAGGCCCAGTATGTATATGGTGCTCAGTGGATGCTGAGGGGATTTGCACGTGCTAAGGCTTTTACACGTGCATGCTTGTCCTTGATGATGTATAGGTTCATAACTTTGCAAACAGTTATATAGTTATATATTATACATGTATATTTTTACATGCACATCCATATAATAGAATGGAATACAGGGGTACATAGATGGCTCAGCTGGCTAAGTGTTTGACTCTTGATCTCAGCTCAGGTCATGATCTCATAGTTTGTTAGTTCGAGCCCTGCATTGGGGTCTGTGCTGATGGTCGAGAGCCTGCTTGGGATTCTGTTTCTCCTTCTCTCTGCCCCTCACCTTCTTGTGTGTATGTGCATGTTCTCTCTCTCACACACACAAAAAATAAACTCAAAACAATAGAATGGAATAGAGCAATAAAAATGAAGCTGTGTAACAATGTACATTTTTCCTGGTGGTCAGAATTGCATTCAATTTTCCTTATGTACTGGTAGCAATGTGGTATTATTTATGAATCCTCTAGGAAGTTGTTAGGAAATTCTACAAGAATTTTTCATGAATCCTGAGGTCACAGACTGCACTGGAAATTCTAGTACATCTAGTGAACGGGAGAGAGGAATTCCTTTACTCATTATGTGATAAAGTGACCTTGTTAAGAAGTTTTAATCAAGAGTACCAAGTGTAAGAGTTTTACTTTCTATCCTGAGCTTAGTTTTACAGGGTATAATTTGTCAGTGTGTTGCTGTTAGTTCATCACCAATAGTTGTAATTAAGTTATGTTAAATATTGACAAAATAAATTACATCACCTCTGTGGGGGCAAGGAGAAAAAAGTATTATTCAAATTACGTTTTATATATTATCATTCATATTTTGTCTTGACTTCTCTTTTCCAATTCTTGATTGTATATGCCAGTTAGCATTTTTAAAGATACTTCACTTAAGACTGGAAGAGAATATCAAAGGATTGAAACTCTCAATTGCTTTTCAAATTTCATTTTTATTCATGTTTGCGGAGTAAAAGATGGCTAAAAGTGAAGGATGGGAGTGAGGGAGAGGGAGATGTAGGAAGTGCGGAAAAGAGAAAAGGTGGGAACAAAGATGGCTTCTATCAAGAGTAGGAAAGCATGCAATTCTTTTCTCAGGGAGCTTCTTTGTGACCCCAGATTTTTTTTTTTAATTTTTAAAATATTTATTTATTTATTTTGAGAGAGACAGAGACAGCCTGAGTGGGGAAGGTGCAGAGAGAGAGAGAGAGAGAGAGGGAAAGAGGGAGAATCCCAAGCAGGCTCCACACTGTCAGCACAGAGCCAGACATGGGGCTCAAACTCCTGAAACCGTGAGATCGTGACCTGAGCCAAAACCAAGAGTTGAGTCAGAGGCTTAACGGACTGAGCTGCCCAGGTGTCTTCCCCCACTCCCCCAGACTGCTCTCATCATATTTTCATTAACACAGTAGCTTGAAAAGGATAAGAATTCACATCTGAAACTGACACTTTCTTTCTTGAGTCAATTCAGTGGCTGGGACCTAGGTTTTATACTCAGATAGCTCACCCAGATGAGCAGCCAGTTTCCTGAATATTGTATTGAGGACTTGACTTCTCTCTACATCACCTTTGCTCTTATATATCATGACTCAGATGACCAGGAATTTAAAGTTCTTCACTATCCCAATAACAAACCTGACTTGCTCACAAGTCCTTATTTCCACTCTCAGATGACGTCCACTATTTATACTTGAGGATAACTCAGTCTCTTTCTGTTTACAACAGCGTCTTGGAGGCAATTGTATAGTCACTTCAGGATATCACCTACCCAATTGAAGCTGGACCTCCCAGGCAGAGCGGTTTCCTTCTCAAGGGTTTGCTCTTCCTTTTCCCAGTGTGGTATCTGGACAAGGAGAGAAACTTCACAGGAGCAAGGGTAGGGGCATCTCTGCCCATTACTCTTTTGTCCTCGCTGGCCTCTGCCCAGATGATGCATTCTGCTGTCGCTCTAAGAGTTGCCGTCTCCTTGCCATGTATCTGTTGCTGACCTGCGCCATTCTCCTCTTCCCCCCTACATCCCACAGAGATGTGCAGCAGTATGAATAATTTGGGGAAGAAAAAAAACTGACATAAAATTTTTAAATTTCAGCTTACCACAACTCATTTGGGTTTAGTTTTATCCTTCCCACAAGTTTTTTTTTTTCCTTTCTTTTTTTTTTTAAGCAGAGAACAGATGGCTTCTATATTGAGGGGATGATAGAAACAGGACCCTCTTATTTTCTTCTTTAAATATCAACCAACAGAAAAATGCTAGTGTTTCTTCCTGTAAATAAATCAAAGTTATATTTGTTCCCTAAGCAAAAAAACTGTAAAGCATTTAAGAATTGTTTACAATTATACTCATAATTACACAACAATGCATATAAAATACACTACTTCACTTGCTCAGTAATATTTATTGAGGCTCTACTATGTCCCCCGGGGACATTAAGATAAATTAGATCCCACCCTTACTGAATTACAGTGTATAGGCAGAAAACAGTTGTCAAAAACACTATTAGAATAAAATATAATGAGGGGCGCCTGGGTAGCGCAGTGGGTTAAGCATCCGACTTCAGCCAGGTCACGATCTCGCGGTCCGGGAGTTCGAGCCCCGCATCAGGCCTGTTTCCGATTCTGTGTCTCCCTCTCTCTCTGCCCCTCCCCCGTTCATGCTCTGTCTCTCTCTGTCCCAAAAATAAATAAAAAAAACGTTGAAAAAATTTTAAAAAAAATATTAAAAAAAAAAAGAATAAAATATAATGACTGTTACAATAGGGGGACATATAGGGCTGACAGAGCCCTGGGCAACGGGAGCACAATTTGAAATTAGAAGGCCAAATAAGACTAAATCTCTCTGTGCTGACGAGAAAATAGCATGTGAGAGGCCCTGAGACTAGAAAGACCATACAAGAGAAACCCGTTGCCTCGTCACAGCTAATGAATAGTTGGAAGCCAAAACAGGACTGGATAGAGGCCAGCACAGGACCCTAGGGGCATGTTTAGGATTTGGGAATTAATCCCAAGGGCGTTGGGAGACCATTTATTAGTTTTAAGTCAGATGTTTATTGAAACCAACAATCTGGCTGGAAAATGCTTTAGATTGTAGGAGGTCCTGAGTGGCTATGGGAGATCAGCAATTCAGGTGACCGCTGATGGCAGGAGACAAAAAGAAGAATGTATGGATTCAGGAGTCATTCAGAAAGCAAACTCGACAGGACCTGGTGATGGGTGAGATCTGAGAGGGATGCAAACAGAAGAGTCCGTGATGGCCCCTATTCCTCCCTCTGGTACATGGTACACCATGTAAGGGAATGGCAGACAATCAAGAAAGAAAGAAAATTGGACATGGGGAAGAGAGAACGAGTCCTGTATTGGCTATGGTGGTATCGATGTGGTTATTTCCAGGAAAGAATGGGCTGCATAGGACTAGCACTCACTAAGGAGAACTGACTTGGAAGTGCTTGTTGAAATCATCCCATATACTTGGGAACTGGGAACAGATGTGATGGTCTAGGAGGAAGATAAAAAACTGAAGAGGCCTAAAATCAAGGCCTGGGGAAACATGACATTTAAGGAAAGACTTTGAGGGGGAAAAAAGGCCAAAATGAGTAAAAGAAGAGCATCAGAGAAGCCAAGGAAAGAGAGAGGGAGTGGTCAAGTTGTCCAACGTTGCAGAGAAATCAGGTAATACAACTTTCTAGAAATGACTGTTGGCAACTTTGATGAGAATTTTGGTGGGGTGCTATTACCAGAAGACCTTTTCAATGAGATCTAGTGAAGAAATGAATGGAGAAGGGAGTGGGAAAATGTTCACTGTGGGTAGCCACTTATGGCTGTCAATATGCTGTGTTGACATCTGTTCACACGGCTTAAAACGCTTGCCATGGATAGAAGAATGCAAGCTCTTACAGAAGACATAACCTGACAGGCATTCACTGGGCCCCACGACTGGGCGCTGAGGCAGGCTGAATCGGTAGAGACCATTTCTCTGAGTGCAGCCAGAGAGAAATCTGGACAAACGTTGGGCTTGTCTTTCCCTTCAGCCTCCCGGCTTGAGTATTCCCAGGGCTTGTGCGGGCGCTGCTTTCACACTAACTGTGCTCTTAATGCTCCACCTTTGTGCCAAGCGTGTTTCCCAGCCAACCTCAGAGCCAGCAGCTGATGAAACACCAGGCCAACTGGGATGTCTAGTAAGTCCGGCTCTTTATGGCCACAATGGCAGCCCTTCTGGCATTGCCTGGGGCTTTCACTTCATTGTCATTTCAGCAAGTGAAATAAAATTCTAAGTAGTCTAAAGTTCCCAAATAGAAACTGAGCCTGCTTTGGGTTTGCAATGAGGGCAGACTTTTCAAGGGGAGCCTGACCACTTAAAATAATTTCTGAAACAAAGTCGGCCTAAATAGAATAAATAATTGTGTCCTTCCATATAGATAGTTTCGAACTGCCTTGACTCTATCATGACCAAAGATGTATAGGATTGTTTTTAAATAGTCTCCTAAGGCCTAACGTGTTTCAGAGTAAATGGCCTTAAATACTGGTGTTAAAAAAAAAAAAAAAAAATCACATCTAAATTAATCTGAATTCCATGAGGGCTTTTTACAAGCGACCTTTTGCACATGTGAAATGTCTGCTTTGTTTTTGCATTTTTAACAGCCTGTTTGAACTAGATGGCAGGCCAGCCCTTTTTCTTGGGGACAGCATTACTGTCAGGCTGGCCCTGCACAACCGTAGTCTTTCAGTCCGACACCCACACTCCTCGCTGAATCGCTCTCCTCAAAAACAATGAGGCAATTCATTGTCCAAGTGTCCTCCAGGGACAGAAAACATCAGTCCTGAGCTGAAATCTTCGAATAAGGGAGGCTTTCAGTGTTTGTCTAAAACTCCCTTATCCACCCGCAGAAAGAACAGAGACCATTTGCCGTCTGGGAGAGTGGATTGAGGGAGAAGAGAGGAGGAAAGGAAAGCAGAAACTGATATTTATTCATCTGATTCTCTAAACTAAACTCCAAAGCAGTATTAATCACGGGCAGAAGCATGTCTCGTTCCGACAGTACATGTGACAGTTGGCTGTGGGGCTCTGGACTGCATTTGAATGGAGTGGAGGGAAGTCCCAGGGTGTCAACACTTCTTCATGCCTTATCATGTTCAAAGTGGATTAACCTTAGGGAGTAGTGGATCTGTTTCTGTAACAAGTTGCAAAGGCTAATTGTGCCCTTCCTGCACCACGAAGGAAGGTATTACTGCCATTGAATTAGAAGCCTTAATGACTCAGTGTGCTGAGCTTTCTTCATTCCTAGTATGGGGAGGAGAAAAACTCAGCACTCAGGCTTGCTTTTTTGGAGCGCCCAGAATAGGTCATACACATTTCCCAAGCATTTAGGCTCCATTTAGTCCTGAATCTTAGTTTGTGCTTCAGTATACTAGTTTATTATTATTGCCTACTGTGTGTTTATCTTTTCCACGAGACAGTGAACCTCTCATGTGAAGAACGTACATTTCCTTACGTGTGATCCACCATTTTATCCTCAGCGCTTGTGTTGGGAACTTTATAGGTGCTCAACAAATAGTTGCTGACTGAATGAACATTTTAAAGCTTCTCCTTCTGGAAGAACCTAGTTGATAGTTGGCACTAAGCAGATGTTAATAATCTGGAAATACTTTTTTTTTTCCTACTTGCCTACTGACGTTTACACTATTTCCTGAGGCCAGAGGGGAAAGGCGATCACATTTTGTCATTCTCTGTAGGAGAATGACTGACTAAAAAACAATCACTTGGTACTTCATAAGTCTGAGTACCATTGTATTCACCTTTTTCTTTTTAATCAACTGCCTTGAGACATGTCTTTACCTGAAATTTTCAAAGCAGGAAGGACCTCAGAGTTTGCCTAATCCAACTAGCTTGTTTTGCCTGTGAGAAAACAGAGACCTACACAGATCATATGACTCGCCCACAGTGTCCTGGTGACAAAGCCAAGACTAGAATTCAGGTCTCACTCCCAGGGACTGTGATACCAGGGGCCCACCTTTCATTTGCACATGAATAACAAGCACTGAAGCATGAAATCCCTCCCCCAAATCCCCAAACTGCAAGTCAGGACAGAGCCAGGGCTAAAAAAAAAAAATAAAACAGCTTATGATGTCCTGGTTCTAATGAGGATCTGTGCATTTTCCCTATGTCTTCTGTGAATACCATGCACACCGTATTCTGTATGTGGTTCCCACGATGAATTAGAGAACTGTGGAATATCAGGGTTGGGAGGGATCTTAGGTCCCTCTCGCTGGGCCACACCCCGCCTTAGTTTTGGCTGTTACACCTCCAGGGCCTGGACTCTGCCTGCACAGCTTCCTGTTCTCAGCGTGTTGTTGGACAGATCTAATAGCAAGTTCATTCTTTAGACCACACTTACATTTATGCTACTCTCCCTTAATGGTTCAATTTGTATCCTTTGGGACTAGGGAGAACAGATCAAAGCCCTCTTGAGTATTCCAGAACAACCACTATGTGAAGAAATTACACTGTCTCCTTGTCATCTCTCTTTCTGGGTAAATATTGGTCTCCTGTATCCTTATTGTCATAGGAACTAGGGGACCCAGTGGTAGATACAAGAATGACTGAAAGCCATTTAGTGTATGAGGCGGACACCGTATTGCATCGGCTAATTCAGGAAATTATGAGATTAAAAAAAAAAAGTGTGGATGACTGCAGAGAGCTGAGGAAGCAGTCATAAGATTGACCAAGTGTATGTACGAAGCACTGAAAATTGAACATTTGGCTAACATCTTCAGTTTCCTGTGGCTTCAGAGACAGAACCAATAAGGCCTGATGTCTGTCTTTAGTTAGCCACCTACTTACCTTTTAACAAAACAAAAGGGCCTGTAAACTGGAATTAGAACAAGGGTGGAGAAGTTTATTCAAATTTTGCTGAGCATCCAAGTTGAGGGTTGAGCAACAGCCAAAAGAACAAATCTGTAGAGCAGAATAAGGCATTAGGGAACTCTTTTATACTTTGGGAGAGAAAATAAGGTATGAAAAGAACTATCAGGTAATTGTGAACTTTTGTAACTGTGTACAGAACTTCAACAAAGGGCAAAGTTTCTTCCTCTAACTCACCTCTCCCGAAGTCTAAACGTATGATATCACAGGAAGCATTATTTGAATGATATGTTTTCATTCAAAAATACAATTAAAGTAGCCGAAAGAGATAAGATTGCTTTCAGTACGGTAAAAAATACATTGGATCATTGCCCCTTTTGGAATTTTTCTTCAAAAGGAAAATTGTTTCCAGGCAGTCTGGCTACCACTCCTGATGTCATTCCTTCTGAAAAAAAAAAAAAAAAAATCCATTTTCTTTTTCTTTCTCTCCTAATGTTTTGGACTCCTAATTCATTTTAACGCAGTTTTTGATCACAAAAGTAAAGAAATGATGAGGCTCACTCTAAATCTAATTCTGGGGTGAAGTGAAGAATGTACCTGCTTTGTTTCTGGAAGCAAAAATAGTCAAGTCAACAATCTTGTGTATATAGTTTTCATAATGGTGTTCTCCATTTGTAGGAAAATGGCAAATATTTCAGTCTCACATCTTAGGTTACATTTAGATGATATTCTTTGTAAATGGTAAATCAACTGTCTGTACTAAGGTGTTTTTTTTTTTAAGATTTTATTTTAAGTAATCTCTACACCCAGCATGAGGCTCGAACTTAAAACCCCAAGATCAAGAGTCACATGCTCTACCAACTAAGCCAGCCAGGTACCCCAAGGCTTTCTCTCTGTCTTTTTTTTTTTTTGTCTTTATTTTTTAATGGACTTCATTTCTTAGAGCAGTTTTAGGCTCATAGAAAAATTGAACGGAAAGTACAGAATTCCCATGTACTCCCTATCCCCACACATGTACGACATTGTGCTAGAGTAGTGCATTTGTTAAAATCAATGACCCAGCACTGACACATCATTTTGCTTTATTTTTAAACTGTGCTGTGCCATTGAGCACTTTGGGTAGACTCCTAACTCAGACTGTGGAAACAGTCTGACTGTATTAGTAAAATTTTATATTCCAAAATATTCAATGTTGTTGCTTACCTTTATTAAAATTAAATGGATCATTACCAAGAAACATCTAATAAAACTGAAGTCTGATGCTCAGGTAGTTCAGATTTTTCATTTTTTTAATCAGATATCTCATACATTAAAAATCAGTTATTGTTGTCCATCACATCAACAAGCCTAAAAAGAAAAATCATGTAAGTAGATGCAGAAGAAACATTTGACAAAAGCCAATGCCCATTCATGATAAAAACTCTCAGTAAACAAGAAACAGAGAAGAACTTCCTCCATATGATACAGAACATATACAAAAAATTTCCTCAATATGATATAGAGCATCTACAAAAAACTTAAAGCTAACATCGTACTTGGTGAGAAACTCAAAGCTTTCCCTCTAAGGTTAAGTACAAATCAAGGATCTCCTCTCTCACCACTCCTTTCCAGCATTATACTGGAAGTTCTAGGTAATATAATTAGATAAGAAAAGAATATTAAAAAGATATAGATTGAGAAGGAAGAAATAAAACTGTGTTTGTTTGCAGATGACCTGGTTGTTTATGTAGGAAATCTAAAAATAATTGACAAAATAACTCCTGGAATTGACAAGTCATTATAGCAGGGTTGCATAATACAAGGTTAAACTACAAAAGTTAATTACATTCCTATATACAGCAATGAACACCTAGAATTTGAAAATTTACATTAACCATTTACATTAACACTTTAAAAAAAATTACTTGTGTATAATTAAGTAAAACCATTTACATTAACAGTTTAAAAATTACTTATGTGTAAATCTAAGAAAATTTATAAGATCTATATGAGGAATACTTCAAAGTTCTGATGAAAGAAAGAAATAAATGCAGAGACATTCTATGTTCATGGATAGGAAGACTCAATATTGTCAAGATTTCACTTCTTCCCAAGTTAATCTATACATTCATTTCTATTCTAATAAACATTCTAGCAAGCTATTTTTTTGGATATTGATAAACTGATTCTAAAGTTTATATGGAGAAGCATAAGACTGAGAATAGCCAACACAGTATGGAAGAAGAAGAACAAAATGGAAGGACTAACACTACCCAACTTTAAGACTTACTGTAAAGCTACAACAATCAAGACAGTTTGGTATTGGTGAAAGAATAGACAAGTAAATCAATGTAACAATATAAAATCCAGAAATAGACCCACGTCAATATAGTCAACTGATCTTTGACAAAGGGGTGAAAGCAATATAATGAATTAAAAAGTAATCTTTTCAACAAAGGGTGATGGAACACCCTGGACATCCACATGCAAAACAAACAAACAAAAAAAAAAAGAATTTAGGCATAGACCTAATACTTTTCATAAAAATTAAAACAGAGCATGGACCTAATTGTGAAATGCAAAACTATGAAAGTCTTAGAAGATAACATAGGAGAAAATCCAGATGAGCTTAGGTTGGAAATTACTTTTTTAGATGCAACACCAAAAGCATGATCCATGAAAGAAAAATTGATAAGCTGGAATTCATTAAAAATTTCTGGGGTGCCTGGTGGCTCAGTTGGTTAAGCATCTGACTCTTGGTTTCAGATCAGGTCATGATCTCATGGTTTGTGAGTTCAAATGTTGGACTCTGTGCTAACAGCACAGAGCCTACTTAGGATTCTCTCTCCTTCTCTGCCTCTCCCCTGCTTACTTTCTCTCTCAAAATAAATAAACTCAAAAAATTTTTTTCAATTAAAAATTTATGCCCTGCAGAAGATAATGTCAAGAGAATGAAAAGATAAGCCATGGACTGAGAAAAAATATTTTCAAAAGATGTATCTGGTAAAGGATTAATATCAAAATATATGAAGAACTCTTAAAATTCAACAAGAAAACAGACTAATTACAAAAAAGACCTTCATGGACATCTCACCAAAGAAAACCAACAGAGGGCAAGCGAACATATGAAAAGATGGTTCATATCATATTTCACCCACAAAATACATATTAAAACAATGATGAGATAACCCTATACAGCTAATAGAATAGCCAGACTCCAGAACACTGATGACCAACTGCTGGGGAGGATGTGGAGGAAATCTCACTTGTTGGTGGTGGGAATGCGAAATGGTACAAGTACTTTGGAATACAGTTTAATGGTTTCTTACAAAACTAATTATATGCTTACCATGTAATCCAGCAATTCTGCTCATTGGTATTTATCCAAAGGAGTTCGAAACTTATGTCCACACAGAAGTATGCACAAGGATGTTTACAGTAGCTTTGTTCATAAGTGCCAGAACTGTTAAGCAGCCAAGGTATACTTCAGTAGATGAATGGATAAAGAAACTGTGGTATATTCAGACAATGGACTATATTCAGTGCTTAAAAGAAATGCCATATAAAGACATGGAGGAACCCATGCATATGCAAGTGGGAGTATAAGGGGTATGTGGAAAATCTCTGTACCTTCTCCTTAATATTGCTGTGAACCTGAAACTAATCTAAAGTATCAAGTCTGCTTTTAAAAAGGCAATTCGTGTATCAGTGCCACTATGCTTGTATAGTTGTGTGTATGTAAAATATGCTAATGATGTAATAGGCAAGTATGACCAGTTGTAACTTTTTTTTTTCTTCCCAAAGAGGATTCTATTTCTAGAATGAAGAGGCATATTGTAGAGTGGAAAGAACTTGAACTTCCAATTAAGGTGGACATGAGTTTGAATGTTAGTTTCAACCCTTAGTTGGTAGGTGACTTTGGATTAATCACTTAGCCCTGCTGATCTTCAGCTTCCAATCTGTGAAGTGCGGATAACCAAACCTACTTTGCAACGTTGTCATGGTGAGGATTAGCAAAAATGTATATAAAGCCCATGGCATAAGCAGGCCCTCACACTGTTAGGTCGCCTGAGGGCACTGACTCTGGAGCCAGACCAACTATTTGATCTTGGGCAAATTATTTAATTTCTCTATGTTTCCGTTTCCTCACCTGATGATTGTGGTAACAACATATACTTCATGGAGCTCTTGTGAAAACTAAAAAAAGTTAGCAGTCAGGTTATGTAAATTCCTTACAACAATGCCAGGCACATAGAAGTTAAATAACGTCCAATGTAATCATCAGTATATCATCGTGTAGTGGAGATGTCTAAAGGGATGAAACTGTGTCCATCATCTTCATACCCAGAGAAAGATTTGTGTCAGTGTTGCCCACTGCCAGTCCAATGCTGGACTTTTCTTCATTTCTTGTTTTTCATCTGCCTTTGAAATCTAGTATGTTTCTTTAAGTAGTTTAGGTCAGTTTCTTCATTTAGAACTATACAAAGTGTACTTGTTTGAACTAATAAAAATTTGTCTTCCCTAATTTCCACCCCCTACCCCCCCAACAGTGGTTAACATCAAACTAAAATACTAAAATTTGTTTTGCATGTACCAGTGTCTTGAAACTGGTTAGAAATAAGACTTCCAAGTAACCTCTAAAATGGTCACATTTTCTAGTGAGCTATGATACTGTGAAAAAAAGTCATTGGATCTGGTGTTAAACACACCTGAGTTTAGTCCTTATTTGCTGTGTGATGTGAGGAAATGTCTCTAATTCTCTGTGGTCTAAGTTCATCATATGGAAAAGGCATGATTGTGGAAAACTGAAGTAACGCATCTATGATAGTTCTGTACATTCTGGAGGGACAAAAAGAGACGTATACCTGATCATAACTTTTGGTGAAGAGTCTAGTAACATTTACAGTTCTTGAAACAACCTGCTTGAGTTCACATCTTGGCTCTGCCGCTTACTAATCTGGTGACATTGTCAAGTTAATTTAACATATTTATGCCTTAATTTCCTCATCTGTGAAATGGAATAGCAATGGTACCTACCTAAGGGAGTTGTCGTGGGAATTAAGTAAAGCCAATCGCACAAAGATTTTAGCATAAGTTCTGCTAAAGCAAGCTCTCAATAAATGTCAGCCACAATTATCATTTTTAGGATACATAATTTAAACACATACAATCACTGGGGCGCCTGGGTGGCTCAGTCAGTTAAATGTCCAACTTTGGCTCAGGTCATGATCTCCCGGTTTGTGAGTTCAAGCCACAGCCTGGAGCCTGGACCCTGCTACGGATTCTGTGTTTCCTTCTCTCTCTCTGCCCCCCCCCCCCCACTTGCATTCCATCTGTCTCTCGAAAATAAATAAACATTACAAAAAAATAAAAAAAATACAACCGCAAGACAATAATATAATGTAAATGCTAAAAATCAGAGAATAGAAACATCCAATGCCAGAATGAGAAACACTGGCAAAAACATCTACATTTTGTAAAAGAATTCTATGAAGAATATGCATCCCATTCAAATTTTGATGTGCTAAACCAACTGACTATTGTATCTCTTAGAAATTTATGAATTTTCTGCATCTAGAAAACTTTGCAATAGTAGAGTGGTGTTTGATAAGTTCTCAGTCTCTTGGAGCTCAGATAGGTGTCTTTTTAAGGGTGGAAGACAAAGAGAAAACCCAAGCTCTGTCTGGGTGGGATGATTTTGAAGTTTGCTAAAGTGAGAGCTGTGGAGTCCTACTAAATGAGAGTCACTTTACAAACAGACATGAGATTGGAAAGTGACTTTTATGTCAAATATTTTTAACTCAACACAGGAAATAATTATTTAAATTATGTTGTAAAGAAATTAATATGCTGGTTTTCGTGTAGTTAGGAAACTGGAGTTGTTCTTCGACCAGTGGTTCTTCAAGTGGGATAATCTTATTCTATGCCATATGCTATGAAAGCAAACAAGAGAAGGCAATAGGAAACAAAACAAAACAAAAAACCCACTTTTACGTTCAATTCTTTCCAGTATTCAGTATTTTACTTAGGGTTTTTAAGTGAAAGATGCAGATTTTTAATGTTTCTACTCTAATGGTAGTTAGCAGTTAGTCCCTTTTTTGTGGCATCAGATTTATAGCCTGTGTTCATGCTTCAGTAAATCCAGAATTTGAACATTTTACAGCAGGCTCCCCTTTTTCCCTTAACATAAAGATGATCGTCTCTGCAGCTATGACAGCTGTCAAATGGAAAGAAACCTGGGGACTCTGAGATCATTGTGGCTGAAAAGAAGTTGTTTTTTCCTACTAAATACCGAGAAGTATTAATCAAAGAATCACTGCATTTGAAGTAAATCAAACGGTCTGTATTGTTGTGCGTGTCAGGCTACCGACTTTTAACAATTTTATCTCATGTTATTTTGCTTGTAATTTTTTTTTTTTTTTTTTTTTTTTTCTGAAATTTATTGACAAATTGGTTTCCATACAACACCCAGTGCTCATCCCAAAAGGTGCCCTCCTCAATACCCATCACCCACCCTCTCCTCCCTCCCACCCCCCATCTACCCTCAGTTTGTTCTCAGTTTTTAACAGTCTCTTATGCTTTGGCTCTCTCCCTTTCTAACCTCTCTTTTTTTTTTTTTTTTTCCTTCCCCTCCCCCATGGGTTCCTGTTAAGTTTCTCAGGATCCACATAAGAGTGAGACCATATGGTATCTGTCTTTCTCTGTATGGCTTATTTCACTTAGCATCACACTCTCCAGTTCCATCCACGTTGCTACAAAAGGCCATATTTCATTTTTTCTCATTGCCATGTAATATTCCATTGTGTATATAAACCACAATTTCTTTATCCATTCATCAGTTGATGGACATTTAGGCTCTTTCCATAATTTGGCTATTGTTGAGAGTGCTGCTATGAACATTGGGGTACAAGTGGCCCTATGCATCAGTGCTCCTGTATCCCTTGGATAAATTCCTAGCAGTGCTATTGCTGGGTCATAGGGTAGGTCTATTTTTAATTTTCTGAGGAACCTCCACACTGCTTTCCAGAGCGGCTGCACCAATTTGCATTCCCACCAACAGTGCAAGAGGGTTCCCGTTTCTCCACATCCTCTCCAGCATCTATAGTCTCCTGATTTGTTCATTTTGGCCACTCTGACTGGCGTGAGGTGATACCTGAGTGTGGTTTTGATTTGTATTTCCCTGATAAGGAGCGACGCTGAACATCTTTTCATGTGTCTGTTGGCCATCCGGATGTCTTCTTTAGAGAAGTGTCTATTCATGTTTTCTGCCCATTTCTTCACTGGGTTATTTGTTTTTCGGGTGTGGAGTTTGGTGAGCTCTTTATAGATTTTGGATACTAGCCCTTTGTCCGATATGTCATTTGCAAATATCTTTTCCCATTCCGTTGGTTGCCTTTTAGTTTTGTTGGTTGTTTCCTTTGCTGTGCAGAAGCTTTTTATCTTCATAAGGTCCCAGTAATTCACTTTTGCTTTTAATTCCCTTGCCTTTGGGGATGTGTCGAGTAAGAGATTGCTACGGCTGAGGTCAGAGAGGTCTTTTCCTGCTTTCTCCTCTAAGGTTTTGATGGTTTCCTGTCTCACATTTAGGTCCTTTATCCATTTTGAGTTTATTTTTGTGAATGGTGTGAGAAAGTGGTCTAGTTTCAACCTTCTGCATGTTGCTGTCCAGTTCTCCCAGCACCATTTGTTAAAGAGGCTGTCTTTTTTCCATTGGATGTTCTTTCCTGCTTTGTCAAAAATGAGTTGGCCATACGTTTGTGGGTCTAGTTCTGGGGTTTCTATTCTATTCCATTGGTCTATGTGTCTGTTTTGGTGCCAATACCATGCTGTCTTGATGATGACAGCTTTGTAGTAGAGGCTAAAGTCTGGGATTGTGATGCCTCCTGCTTTGGTCTTCTTCTTCAAAATTCCTTTGGCTATTCGGGGCCTTTTGTGGTTCCATATGAATTTTAGGATTGCTTGTTCTAGTTTCGAGAAGAATGCTGGTGCAATTTTGATTGGGATTGCATTGAATGTGTAGATAGCTTTGGGTAGTATTGACATTTTGACAATATTTATTTTTCCAATCCATGAGCAGGGAATGTCTTTCCATTTCTTTAAATCTTCTTCAATTTCCTTCAGAAGCTTTCTATAGTTTTCAGCATACAGATCCTTTACATCTTTGGTTAGATTTATTCCTAGGTATTTTATGCTTCTTGGTGCAATTGTGAATGGGATCAGTTTCTTTATTTGTCTTTCTGTTGCTTCATTGTTAGTGTATAAGAATGCAACTGATTTCTGTACATTGATTTTGTAGCCTGCAACTTTGCTGAATTCCTGTATCAGTTCTAGCAGACTTTTGGTGGAGTCTATCGGATTTTCCATGTATAATATCATGTCATCTGCAAAAAGCGAAAGCTTGACTTCATCTTTGCCAATTTTGATGCCTTTGATTTCCTTTTGTTGTCTGATTGCTGATGCTAGAACTTCCAGCACTATGTTAAACAGCAGCGGTGAGAGTGGGCATCCTTGTCGTGTTCCTGATCTCAGGGAGAAAGCTTTCAGTTTTTCCCCGTTGAGGATGATGTTAGCTGTGGGCTTTTCATAAATGGCTTTTATGATCTTTAAGTATGTTCCTTCTATCCCGACTTTCTCAAGGGTTTTTATTAAGAAAGGGTGCTGGATTTTGTCGAAGGCCTTTTCTGCATCGATTGACAGGATCATATGGTTCTTCTCTCTTTTTTTGTTAATGTGATGTATCACGTTGATTGATTTGCGAATGTTGAACCAGCCCTGCATCCCAGGAATGAATCCCACTTGATCATGGTGAATAATTCTTTTTATATGCCGTTGAATTCGATTTGCTAGTATCTTATTGAGAATTTTTGCATCCATATTCATCAGGGATATTGGCCTGTAGTTCTCTTTTTTTACTGGGTCTCTGTCTGGTTTAGGAATCAAAGTAATACTGGCTTCATAGAATGAGTCTGGAAGTTTTCCTTCCCTTTCTATTTCTTGGAATAGCTTGAGAAGGATAGGTATTATCTCTGCTTTAAACGTCTGGTAGAACTCCCCTGGGAAGCCATCTGGTCCTGGACTCTTATTTGTTGGGAGATTTTTGATAACCGATTCAATTTCTTCGCTGGTTATGGGTCTGTTCAAGCTTTCTATTTCCTCCTGATTGAGTTTTGGAAGCGTGTGGGTGTTCAGGAATTCGTCCATTTCTTCCAGGTTGTCCAATTTGTTGGCATATAAGTTTTCATAGTATTCCCTGATAATTGTTTGTATCTCTGAGGGATTGGTTGTAATAGTTCCATTTTCATTCATGATTTTATCTATTTGGGTCATCTCCCTTTTCTTTTTGAGAAGCCTGGCTAGAGGTTTGTCAATTTTGTTTATTTTTTCAAAAAACCAACTCTTGGTTTCGTTGATCTGCTCTACAGTTTTTTTAGTTTCTATATTGTTTATTTCTGCTCTGATCTTTATTATTTCTCTTCTTCTGCTGGGCTTAGGCTGCCTTTGCTGTTCTGCTTCTAGTTCCTTTAGGTGTGCTGTTAGATTTTGTATTTGGGATTTTTCTTGTTTCTTGAGATAGGCCTGGATTGCAATGTATTTTCCTCTCAGGACTGCCTTTGCTGCGTCCCAAAGCGTTTGGATTGTTGTATTTTCATTTTCGTTTGTTTCCATATATTTTTTAATTTCATCTCTAATTGCCTGGTTGACCCACTCATTCGTTAGTAAGGTGTTCTTTAACCTCCATGCTTTTGGAGGTTTTCCAGACTTTTTCCTGTGGTTGATTTCAAGCTTCATGGCATTGTGGTCTGAAAGTAAGCATGGTATAATTTCAATTCTTGTAAACTTATGAAGGGCTGTTTTGTGACCCAGTATATGATCTATCTTGGAGAATGTTCCATGTGCACTCGAGAAGAAAGTATATTCTGTTGCTTTGGGATGCAGAGTTCTAAATATATCTGTCAAGTCCATCTCATCCAATGTCTCATTCAGGGCCCTTGTTTCTTTATTGACCATGTGTCTAGTTGATCTATCCATTTCTGTAAGTGGTGTGTTAAAGTCCCCTGCAATTACCACATTCTTATCAATAAGGTTGCTTATGTTTATGAGTAATTGTTTTATATATTTGGGGGCTCCGGTATTCGGTGCATAGACATTGATAATTGTTAGCTCTTCCTGATGGATAGACCCTGTAACTATTATATAATGTCCTTCTTCATCTCTTGTTACAGCCTTTAATTTAAAGTCTAGTTTGTCTGATATAAGTATGGCTACTCCAGCTTTCTTTTGGCTTCCAGTCGCATGATAAATAGTTCTCCATCCCCTCACTCTCAATCTAAAGGTGTCCTCAGGTCTAAAATGAGTCTCTTGTAGACAGCAAATAGATGGGTCTTGTTTTTTTATCCATTCTGATACCCTATGTCTTTTGGTTGGCGCATTTAATCCATTTACATTCAGTGTTATTATAGAAAGATACGGGTTTAGAGTCATTGTGATGTCTGTATGTTTTATGCTTATAGTGATGTCTCTGGGACTTTGTCTCACAGGGTCCCCCTTAGGATCTCTTGTAGGGCTGGTTTAGTGGTGACAAATTCCTTCAGTTTTTGTTTGTTTGGGAAGACCTTTATCTCTCCTTCTATTCTAAATGACAGACTTGCTGGATAAAGGATTCTTGGCTGCATATTTTTTCTGTCTAGCACCCTGAAAATCTCTTGCCAATTCTTTCTGGCCTGCCAAGTTTCAAAAGAGAGATCAGTCACGAGTCTTATAGGTCTCCCTTTATATGTGAGGGCACGTTTACCCCTTGCTGCTTTCAGAATTTTCTCTTTATCCTTGTATTTTGCCAGTTTCACTATGATATGTCGTGCAGAAGATCGATTCAAGTTACGTCTGAAGGGAGTTCTCTGTGCCTCTTGGATTTCAATGCCTTTTTCCTTCCCCAGTTCAGGGAAGTTCTCAGCTATGATTTCTTCAAGTACCCCTTCAGCACCTTTCCCTCTCTCTTCCTCCTCTGGGATACCAATTATGCGTATATTATTTCTTTTTAGTGTATCACTTAATTCTCTAATTTTCCCCTCATACTCCTGGATTTTTTTATCTCTCTTTTTCTCAGCTTCCTCTTTTTCCATAACTTTATCTTCTAGTTCACCTATTCTCTCCTCTGCCTCTTCAAGCCGAGCTGTGGTGGTTTCCATTTTGTTATGCATTTCGTTTAAAGCGTTTTTCAGCTCCTCGTGACTGTTCCTTAGTCCCTTGATCTCTGTAGCAAGAGATTCTCTGCTGTCCTGTATACTGTTTTCAAGCCCAGCGATTAATTTTATGACTATTATTCTAAATTCACTTTCTGTTATATTATTTAAATCCTTTTTGATCAGCTCATTAGCTGTTGTTATTTCCTGGAGATTCTTCTGAGGGGAGTTCTTCCGCTTGGTCATTTTGGATATTCCCTGGCGTGGTCAGGACCTGCAGGGCACTTCCCCTGTGCTGTGGTGTATACCTGGAGTTGGTGGGCGGGGCCGCAGTCAGACCTGATGTCTGCCCCCAGCCCACCGCTGGGGCCACAGTCAGACTGGTGTGTGCCTTCTCTTCCCCTCTCCTAGGGGCGGGATTCACTGTGGGGTGGTGTGGCTCGTCTGGGCTACTTGCACCCTGCCAGGCTTGTGATGCTGGGGATCTGGCGTTTTAGCTGGGGTGGGTAGGCAAGGTGCTCGGGGGCAGGAGGGGCAGGCTTAGATCGCTTCTCCTTAGGTGATCCGCTTCAGGAGGGGCCCTGTGGCAGCGGGAGGGAGTCAGATCCGCTGCTGGAGGTTTGGCTCCGCAGAAGCGCAGAGTTGGGTGTTTGCGCGGAGCGAGCAAGTTCCCTGGCAGGAACCGGTTCCCTTTGGGATTTCGGCTGGGGGATGGGCGGGGGAAATGGCGCTGGCGAGCGCCTTTGTTCCCCACCAAACTGAGCTCTGTTGTCAGGGGGCTCAGCAGCTCTCCCTCCCTTTGTCCTCCAGCCTTCCCGCTTTCCGAGCAGAGCTGTTAATTTCTGACCTCCCAGACGCTAAGTCGCGCTTGCTGTCGGAACACAGTCCGCCCGGCCCCTCCGCTTTTGCAAGCCCGACTCGGGGGCTCTGCTTGGCCGGCGAGCCGCCCCTCCGCCCCGGCTCCCTCCCGCCAGTCCGTGGAGCGCGCACCGCCTCGCCGCCCTTCCTACCCTCTTCCGTGGGCCTCTCGTCTGCGTTTGGCTCCGGCGACTCTGTTCTGCTAATCCTCTGGCGGTTTTCTGGGTTATTTAGGCAGGTGTAGATGGAATCTAAGTGATCAGCAGGACGTGCGGTGAGCCCAGCGTCCTCCTAAGCCGCCATCTTGCCGCAACTCCTCTTTGCTTGTAATTTTTAAACCCTATAAAAGGAACACATAGTTCCCATGAATATTTTTAAATTACACAATACGTAACCTAGAAATAATGGCTCAGAGAACAATAAGTTAGGTAAACTAAATAGAACTGAGACTGTACAGAGAGTAGTAACATCCATCCATAGCCTCACCAGATTAAGAACTGTGTCACCCATGCATGATCATGTACCTCAATCCTTTCCCCTTTCCCACCTTCCGTACCACTAACTTTTACTTCTCTGAACACTTGTATGTATGTTCATATTCCACAGCAACTGACACTGTTGCTTCAGGTACTTTTAAGCTGGATGTGAATGGCATCATGAGTTCTAAGCACATGTCCCATTTTTCCATCTTGAAGTTATTCTTTGGTGCTCTTAAGTACTATTCCATGATTTCACTCACAGGTAATTTACATATCGAAAAATGTGTACTTTCCTAAGTTCTTCATATTTTACTAGCTATTGCTTTGTTTTCTTTCCTCATAATACACTGTTAATTGGTTAATACTTTTAGTAACAGCCCTCTGTCTCCTAGTTTGTGGCTCTCATGGATATTTTAGGCAGCCAAATAATGCAGGTATTGAAAAGTTTCCTCTTTTCCTTTTCAATTTCTGTGTCTCTGATTTCACTGGAGTTCCTTCTTGCTCAGGCTAGGACTTTGATTACAGTTTTGAAAAGGAGCTGTGGTAGACGATAGCCTTTTCTCATCCCTCAATTTAATTGCTTTTGCTTCAGAACTTTTCACCATTATGCAGGGTTTGTTTTCTAGAGAAATGAGGAGAGATTTCTTCATTAACTGTTGATTTACTAATAGTTAATTGTTCTTTTTACATCAATTTGGTAAGTTGTCTTTTAAGACAAGTATCCCTTTTATAGGTATTCAAATGTATTGACATTCGCATAGTATTTGATGGTTTTTAAAATCTCTGTCTATGGTTCTGCCCTCCTATTTTGGTTCCTTCTATTATGTGTTTTTATCTTTCTTTTTTTTTTTTTAACAGATTTTGCTGGACATTTATCTGTTATTAATTTCAAAGAACCTGATTTTTATGTTGTTAGCTCTTTTTATTTTTTAAAATTCATTGATTTTATTTGCCTTTATCTTTACTATTTATTTCTTCAGTTTACTTTAGGTTTAACCTATTTTCAATCTTGATTTTTTTTCTTAAATAAGGGTATTCAAATCCATTTGAGGTTTTCATCTAAGAACTACTTTAAAGTTGTATTCTCAAGTTTTGATATATTTTATATTCATTGTTTTGTTGATTGTAAATAGTTTAAAATTTCCGTTATGATTTCCTTTTGCTTAACTCATGAGTTACTTTTAAAATACATAATTTAAAAAATTGTCATTGTTTTCCTCATTATTGATTTGCATGTTAATCACATTATGATAAGGAAGCAGTCTTTATATTAATTTTTTAAATATATTAATACTTTTGAAAACTAATAAGTGATTATTTTTGGTTAGTGTCTAAGTGTGCATAAAAATAATTTAAATCTTCTATTGGTGAAGTCATGGATCTCTTTATTAGAATAATTTCCTCATTGTGCTGTTAAGCCTCTATATTTTTATTAATATTAATTTTATCTTTTGCTTTAAAAATTTTTTTTTTCAACGTTTACTTATTTTTGGGAGAGAGAGAGACAGAGCATGAATGGGGGAGGGGCAGAGAGAGAGGGAGACACAGAATCGGAAACAGGCTCCAGGCTCCGAGCCATCAGCCCAGAGCCCCACGCGGGGCTCGAACTCACGGACCGCGAGATCGTGACCTGGCTGAAGTCGGACGCTTAACCAACTGCGCCACCCGGGCGCCCCTCTTTTGCTTTTTAAACAGTTGTGTTATATTTTCCCACCATGATTGTAAAATTTGTCTATTTCTACTTATAATTCTAGAGGTGTATTTGGATCACATATTTTGAGGGTATGGTTTCAAGTGTGTTCAAGTTTATCATTATCCTAGATTTTCATTTGATTTATTGTATCATGTAGTGCCTGTCTTTATTCCTACTAAATCAAACACTACCAGTTTGATTTTTTCTATTTTTTTTCTTACATTAATAGAGTCATTAACTTTCTTTTTTGTCTCAAAATTGCATCATATATATTTTTCAATTGCTTTCCTTTTCGTTTTTCCCTTTTTTGGTATGTTTCTTGTAAGCTACATATAGCTAATATTTAAAAACTCCAAACAGAAGACTACTTTTTAATATAGGAAATTGTACTCTTTTTACATTTATTATCATTGATTTAATTTATGGTAATTGATTTATTACAATTACAAATCAATTTTAATTTTTCTTCTTGTATTTCTACCCTCTCCTTAGTATATTCCACTTTTTTAAAATTATTTTTTGAATTTAGAGTCCTGCAAGTTGAATTCTTAAGACCTTCTTTAGTTCTATGCATTTTGCTTCTTCCATTTCTTTTTCTTTTTTTTTTTTAACGTTTATTTATTTTTGAGAGAGAGGAAGCAAGCACGCGAGACAGCATGAGTGGGGGAGGGGCAGAGAGAAGGAGACACAGAATCTGAAGCAGGCTCCAGGCTCTTAGCTCTTAGCACAGAGCCAGACATGGGGCTTGAACTCACAAACCACGAGATCATGACCTGAGCTGAAGTTGGATGCTTAACCAACTGAGCCACCCAGGTGCCCCCCATTTCTTTTCTTTTTCTTCCTCCTCTTTTGTTTTCTTTAATGCTTTCCTTTTAAAAACCCAAATATTTTTTTCTTACCTTAAAGATTTTGCATTTTCTAGGATTCCAATTAGTTGATTCATGGACTCTCTAAGTTGGTCTTTTTCATCTCATTTTTTTCTTACGTTTTGTTCTCTTTGGTAAAAGTTTTGTTGGGTGTCCTTCCCTAGCTCTTCCAGTTACGTTTGTAGTGTATCTATGCAAACTCTCTTTGATTTTTGTGTGACTCTATCTACTACATAATGGTGGTCGTTTTTATTATTATATTCTTTTCTGCTCTCTAAGACATCTTAGTGCCAGTTTTTGTTTTGATTCCAGTCGTGTGTGTGTGTGTGTGTGTGTGTGTGTGTGTGTGTGTGTGTGGTTGGTTCTTTTGCTATGCCTGTTGATTTTTGGTTGCCTGCTTCTGTCTATGACCTAAGCCTTGGGCTGTGGTTCTTCCGCTCTGGTAGGTATAAGTGTCTCTAAGGAAGCCCCTCAGGGCAGAACATCCCTACAAAGTCAGCATATAGGGCCTGGCACGTGACTGGCAGTGTTTGCTTTAAGGTGAGAGGGGAGCTGGTCAGCTTTCTCATTTGTGACACTAACACTCACACTAACATTTTGGCTTTTGCTAATTGTTCCTATCTTTCTTTAGATAAGGCTTCTCCTTTCCCGTGGAGGAAAATGAGAGGCCTCTGCTCACTTAGATAGGAACAGAGGAAGAAAAGGTAGTAGCTGACTGATGAAGCTGTTCCTTATGGGGACTTTTAATCCCCTGGTTTGTCTTGGCTGCACTTGGCTGCACTCTGTGGCCCCTGGTGGGAGCTCCCTCTATAGCATGTTCTGTACTGTTTGCATTACTTTTCTGTCATGCTTCAAAATCCTTATTCTTTCCTCTTTGATGATCCCGGCCTAGGTTCCTTTCAGTGTTATGGGTTTCTCATTTGTTTTTTGAATACTTCTATGTTATCACCGATGGGATTCTGACAGGAAGGAGAGCTGGTGTGTGCTCAGTCCACCATTCTGAGCTTCTTTCTGTTATCATCACTCTTACTACTACTTTTGTAGCATCTAAACCCATTTCCCCCTGTTTGCACCTGCGTGCACAGAAGGAAAGAAACCGTCTCTTGTTTTAGGCCCTCCGCTCTACATTAGTTCACAAGGCCATCTGTTTTTACTGCCCTGGGCGCTAGACCACCTGGGATCCCCCCTACTCTCTCTATCCTTCACCATGGAAATACCTTCATCTCTCTAATCTTTGTTTTTCATTCTAGTGCTACCTCCTCTTTTGCTTTTTATTCTCATCCCAGCTTGTCAGAGGCTGACCCTCCTTCCAGATTTTCCAAACACTAAAAACGCCGTGAGGTCTGACTCCTATCTTCTCTTTTCTGGTGCTGCTGTGACAGAGGTCATCAACCATCTCTGCTTTACCAAATCCCAGAGACAAATTTGAATCTCGGTGTGACCCTGTTAATGACACCAGACAGTCATTTTCACCCTGGGGCTTCGAAGCAAACCACTGATCCACCAGTGGTCCTCCGTCCTGTCCTCTTTTACTATTTTTTCCAATTTCTCTCTGAAGCTCCGTCTCCTACTACTCCTCACACTTTGTTACCCTGAATCCATTTTGGGCCAATTGTTCTTAAACATTTTGGAGTGCCTGAGTATTTTCGCGCCTTCATCCCATTTCATTGTCATAACTTTCACTTGGGTGCTGATCTTCCTAAGTGACACCTGATAATAATATCACTGATAAAATGTATTGTTGCTCATCCTGGGCCAAATCCAATGCCAAGCATTTTACATGTATTATCTTATTTATCCTTCGTAATAACCCTATGGGGTATTATGATTTCCATTTTATGGAAGAGAAAACTGACACTTTGTAAGACTCAACTTGCCCACGTTACACAGCTAGAGGGTGAAGGAACCAGGAGTTGGATCAAGTCTGTTTCACTGGAAGGTTGTACTCTTATTCTCTGGGCTGTTTGCCCTCACAGCCCACCTCATTTTTTTGCATTCAAATCATGGAATTCTTAGAACTCCTTGGCCACTAGCATTTGTTGATGCCTGAAACGGGCCTGATTTTCTGCACTGGTCTGTTTTTTCTTAAAAAGTCACAAGTTTTCCTTTACACATTTCTTGTAATTCAGTGAGTCAACACAATCTCCGGTCTTTGTTTGCCGTTTCTCCCTCTTCTTTTTTTTTTTTTTATAGGTTTTATTTTTTTTAAGTAATCTCTATACCCAACGTGGGGCTTGAACTTACAATGTCCAGATCAAGAGTCACATGCTCTACTAACTGGGCCAACCATCTCTCTTTCTTAATAAACACACATACTCATAGACCTTTTCTCCTAGGCAAGTCATGTTTAAAGTGCTATTAACTTAAAAAAAAACACCAGTTGCATGGTGCTTGCAAGCCAATAAAGGTAAGAATTAAAATGGTGATGGGGCGCCTGTGTGGCTCAGTCACTTAAGCATCTGACTTTGGCTCAGGTCATGATCTGGCAGTTCACGAGTTCAAGCCCTGCATCGGGCTCTGTGCTGACAGCTCAGAGCCTGGAGCCCGCTTCAGATTCTGTGTCTTCCTCTCTCTCTGCCCCTCCCCTACTCATGCTCTGTCTTTCTCAATCTCTCAAATACAAATAAATATTAAAAAAAAAAACAGTGAGACGAGTTTTAAAATTAATTTAGATTTATGCTTTGGTCCTTCACATCCCATGCTTTCATGAACAGAAAAGAGAGAAAGCCTCTCCAAGGACCTCGAGAAACAAGAGAGCACATCGAAAGTTTCCCATGTAACATTTTCTGGCAGCAATTCTTTTTCAACCGCTTGCTGCTGTTGCTTGGCCCCTGGGCTCTGTCTCAGGTTGGCCGCAGCATCCCCGTCTCTTAATAGGGAATCTCAGACTGCGAGACGTATTTGCTCTCTCTCCAGTTCCCAGATTAAATTGACTCGAAAGTCACCAGTAGCCAGTGTTGGAAACTCTCGGGAGCTCCACCTGGATGCCACCCTCCCACAGTGAAAAGATCCTGCTGGGCTTTCTGGGCCAGCTGTAAGCAGTTACTCATGCCCTTGACCTCTCCGTCTCCGGAAGGTGCCCAGGCCTAACTCCAAAGGGACCTAGAATCAGACCAGCTAACTGCATCACACGTATGTTTTGTCTTTCTGTTCTGTCCTGGGCCCTTACCTATGCCTTTCTTCTTTTTGTTTGCCAGCCCACAGTGGGTAGCTGTGCACTGTATCACTCCTGGGGTTTCCCATGTACTTGGACTACAGAGAAAGCAGCACCCTCTAGAGCTGTGCACTGGGCTGGTCTCTCTCAGAGGGCTGGTCTGCCCTGACCGGGAAGCTTGGTGCCCGTCTGTGAATTAAGAAGTGGAGAAGACTGTGATGGTTCTCTGCTATGCTGCATGACATTTTGTAGAGTTCATTTTGTCAAGGAATGTGAATTACTTTAAGTGGACATATAAGGCTCCCATTTTGACAGTAGCTTTATTAGATATACCTGGATGGATGGAATCATAACAGTAAATGAAATGCTTGAATTTATAAATCCTCTCTATTAGTCTTTAAAATACTCCCTCATGTTAAAAAAAAAAAAAGGTATATTTCAAATTCAAAAGTACAAGCACTCTGATCTTGTGGGTGAAATAAGACTAATTATCAGCTCATACCCCAGAGATCAGAATGGAGGATAAGTTTCATATTTCTTTGAACACTGTTTATTGTTTTAATGAAAATCCATTAGAATTACATACAGAACTATATATGGTGATAGGTCTGTAACTTTGTCCTAGATTTTTTGATAAGCAGATGTTCATTTGAACAGCCAATGTTCATTCATCAAGTCATCCATTCATAAATGTATTCATTAAAAAAAAAATTATTGAACACAAAGCATAAGAGACTAAGAATGATCCCTGTACCGTGGGCACATCATGTGCTTTACTTATCCTGGTCTGTGTTTTACCCCTGAAGGGAAATAGCTGGGCGAGATTAGGGCTTTTCTCACTATATCTCTTGAAACACAGGCAAGCCCCTCAATAGCTATTCTAGGTTAGCTTGTTGGAGGAAAGTCCTTGGAAAAAGGACCTACTGTCTGTTAGCATATATTTGAACGTCTTGCAAATGTGCATTTGATTAGGAAGACTTGTTTTCTTTTTCTGTATTCCCTTCAGGCCTGTGCTTGCTCTTTCAAATAAAAACGTATGAGTGGGTACATGGCCACAGCATCCGTGTGCCAAGTTCAATTAAATGTCAGCTCAGGCTCAGATGCCTCTGCCCTGTACATGTGTTCACACTGCCTCGGAGTCATTGTGCAATAGAGCAAGCGAGTGAGCGGGAAGCGTGCCAAGTCACGATAACATCTTTTACAGGTTTTATCAGAAGGTTTTGTGAGCTTCTTGTCTGACTTTCATTTTTGTGAAGGGGAAGGTGAGCAGATGGCAGATGTTGTAGGGGATTTAACTTTGAGATAAAAATGAACTACCTCCTGTGTCCAATGTCTAGATTAGAGCAAATTGAGGAATATTCCTCAAGGGTGAGGCAAAGTGGCAAATAAAGATCGCTGCTTGCAACGGCATATCTTTGTAAAATTGTGTACCTTTAGCAAAACAGAAAAGTAATGAGATATTGGGAGTGATGTGACTGCAGATGTCACCCATAGTGTCACTCCAATATTCAACTTCTTGTGTTCATCAAAACTGGCCCACTGCTCTCATTTAGTGATATGGAAATTATAAAAGTTACACGTTTGGATACATTCGATATCTTTGTACTAGAAAAATAGCAATTCTGGCTGTTTTAAAAAACTGGAGCCCTCGGGGCGCCTGGGTGGCGCAGTCGGTTAAGCGTCCGACTTCAGCCAGGTCACGATCTCGCGGTCCGTGAGTTCGAGCCCCGCGTCGGGCTCTGGGCTGATGGCTCAGACCCTGGAGCCTGTTTCCGATTCTGTGTCTCCCTCTCTCTCTGCCCCTCCCCCGTTCATGCTCTGTCTCTCTCTGTCCCAAAAATAAATAAACGTTGAAAAAAAAAAAATTAAAAAAAAAAAAAAAACAAAAACGAGCCCTCTGTGTGATTTTTCTTGAAAAAAAATGATTTAAAAGTTTGGAACTAAGTATGAAATAGATCCTTTTATATGGATAATTTAATAATTTCTTCTGATTTTCAAGAATTCCCTAAGCTTAGGTGTGTGTTTGCAAGAAGTGAATGAATGGAAGAATGTCCCCATTACTGTTACACGCCAGGCAAAAACAGTAGAGCAGGGTGGCTTTTTGTTGTCACTTCTAAAAGTTTGGTATGGTAGCAAAAAAAACAAAGACAGAAAAACCAGTGCGATTATCATGATTTACAAAGGAATACTAGTGAGCACCACCAATTACATCCGTGACCCTAATTGACACATAGTAGCTCCTCATTAAATAAGTGTTGAATGAATGAGCATTCACAAATGTAATTCCTAATGGGATGAAAAGGAAAAGCCAAAAATACAGCAATCAGGGTTTTAGAGGTGGTTTATTCAACCAAAAATGAACACAATAAGAATCCATATCGAGAATTTTCAAAATATTTGAAAATGAAGTGAGAATAACAGTGAGTTCACTAAAAACCTTGGGATTTTTTTTAGGATATCCAAAATAAAGTTTCATATGTAAAGACAAGTTTTAAATAGCTAGACTATAATAATGATTATGTTATATATCTAGTGTTGGACCAAAATAGGACATATCTGAAATTAAAGAAAACCCCAAACACTTCCTATTTCAGAGTTGAGTTAAGGAAAGAAGGGATGTAACAAAATCTACAGATGAAGCAATAGTTAAATGTGATTACTTGCATTCTGGCATAATGTAGATAGTAATCTCCAGGAAGGCTATTGGAGAAAAAAAATGTATTTCAGAATTGATCATAGAAGAATATCTGTAAGGAAATTGAGGTTATGGAAATAAATAAAAAGAAAATACCAATTTATAGTGAGTAGTTTTCCTCCCTTGGGAGAATTAACCTTTCCAAAAAGAACCAGTGAAAGATGAATAACAGAGGCACTGATGGAAGTTGGGGGAAACATTTATCGCATCTTTAATAAGTAATCATAAAATTTATGGCTGTAAGGTGTAAATGCAAAATTCATCTATTTCGAAGTCTTGCTTTTAGCAAATAAAGCAGCTTCATGCCCATTTTACAGATGAAACTATTGAGGTCTAGAGCGATTTCTGATTGGAAAAACAATAGGGCAGCTTTTGAATGTAACATTTTCTTCTTCCTCTTCTTTTATTATTGTTATTTTTTGTATTGTTTAGAGAGAGGGAGAGTGAGTAGAGGAGGGGCAGGGAGAGAGAGAATCTCAAGCAGCCTCCATGATCAGCGTGGAGCCCAATGTGGGGCTCGATCCCACCACCGGAGATCATGACCTCAGGCAAAATCAAGAGTGGGACACTCAACCGACTGAACCACCCACGTGCCCCTCTTCTTCCTCTCCTAATTTGAATTTTATTTAGAGAACTGATTGTCAAAATGTGATTATCAACAGCCATTAAAAATGTCAGGAGATTGCTTTATCGTTTTGTCAGCTCTTGCAATCTTTTTTAACTTAATGTTAGTTAGATAGTATAGGATGTGCTTGGTGGTTATCTGTAATTTTGCAGGAGTGTTCTATATTATCACTCCATCTTGCTGTGACCCCTCATTTCCCTTTCAGGAGTCCCCTGCACCCCTTTTACTCTGTGTGGTCTTGGTGGCAGTTGGTGCCAGCCTCCCACAGTGAACACCCCACGTGCCAGATCTCCCTTTTCTTCCTGTATGCAGGGAAACAAGGAAAAGTTAAGTGCCTTGCCACGAGGCCCTTCACAGCTCCTGGGGTCTTTCCTGTTTATTGATCAAAGCTGCTAGCCTCCCCTTCTCTGATTCCCCTGTAGTTTATCAATAGATTCCCTTTACTTTAACTAGGTTAGCCAGAATCATCTTTTTTTTAATGGTCATTTATTTACTTTGAGAGAGAGACAGTGCAAGCAGGGAAGGGGCAGAGAGAGGGAGAGGGAGAGAATCCCAAGTAGGCTCTACACGGTCAGCGCGGAACCTGATGTGGGGCTTGATCCCATGAATCAGGAGACCATGACCTGAGCCGAAATCAAGAGTTGGACACTCAACCAACTGAGCCACCCAGGTGTCCCTAAGCCAGAATTGTTTTATGATGCCTGCAACCAAGGACACTAAGAGTCACAATATTTGTTTGTAGAAAAGACAATGGTCACCTTCTCAAAATAAAATTAATCCTGTATATCTTGGACAGTCTTTAGTGATATTTTAACCAAGTCACACATTTTGTGAATAGAGAAGCAAGGTTTTAAGAGTGTTGTGGGCTAAACTTTGTCCCTCTCCAAAAAAAATATTCATACAATGAAGCCCTAACCCCCTGTCCCTCAGACTATGAGTGTATTTGCAGAGAGGGCCTTTAAGGAGGTAATTAAGTTAAAATGGGGTCATTAGGCTGAATCCTCATCCACTATGACTGGTGTCATAAGAGGGGATGAGGACACAGAAACATCAGCCAGATGTATGCACAGAGAGGTGACCGTGAGAACACATGGAGAAAAGGCATCTGCCATAGAAGGAATGTTTGTGTCCACTCTCCAACTTCATTTGTTGATACCTAATTTCTTTTTTTAAAAAATTTTTAATTACATTTCTTTATTTTTGAGAAGCAGAGAGAGACAGAGCATGAGTGGGGGAGGGGCAGAGAGAGAGGGAGACACAGAATCCAAAGCAGGCTCCAGGCTGCAGGCTGTCAGTCCAGAGCCCGACACGGGGCTCGAACCCACAAACTGTGAGATCATGACCTGAGCCAAAGTCGGACACTCAACCGACTGAGCCACCCAGACCCCCTCTTGATAGCTAATTTCTAATGTGATGGTGTTTGCAGATAAGGCCTTCCAGAGGTGATTAGATCATGAAAACAAAGCTTTTGTGAACGTCATTAATGTCCTTACAAAAGAGACTGCAGTGAGCCCCTCTGTCCCTTCCTCCATGTGAGGACACAACTAGATGACAGTCCTGAAGAACCAGGAAATGGCCCCTGACCAGATAATGAATCTGCCAGTATCTTGACTTTGGACTTGCTAGCCTCCAGTACTGTGAGAGATAACTATTTGTTGTTGAAGTCACCCTGTCTGTGGTGTATTTATTACAGCAGCCTGTGCTAAGACAGTGTCCATCTGTATGCCAAGGAGAGAGGCTTCAGAGAAAACCAAACCCGCTGACACCTTGATCTTGGACTTCTCACTTCTAGAACTGTGAGAAGATACAGTTCTATTGTTTGAGCCCCCCAGTGTTTGGTATGTTATTATGGAAACCCTAGTAAACTAATACAAAGGAGTAATACGGCTTATCCAACTTTATACTTTTAGCCATGGCAAATGTTAGACCCAAATCCAAATCTAAGAAGTCCCTGTTCAGTGCTTATGCTGATCTATGAATGCAGCAGGAAGCTTGGGTTCTGTAGTTCATGACTACCGTCAATGTTATTTTGAGCAGTATGTCAGTTAATTATGTGATTGACTAGCAGTCCACTTAAAACTTCTGGTTATGCTTACCAATCTGTAAAAATGGCTCTAAATCTGAGACTGAATGCAAGAATATGACTAATCACTTATTAGTGTCCACACACACACACACACAAATGGCTGTCTTTTTTTCAGATTCTCAGCTCACAGGGTTTCTAAAAGTCTATTAAATCTGGATAGAGATTTGTTTTTTAAAACCCACATTCCAGAGTATGATTCAATGGGTCTTGAGAAAAGACCACACTCATTTGTGATTTTAAAAATAAATTACACGCTAAGCTTTTACCAAATAGTTCTACAGCTTCTGCCAAAGTCCATAATCAATCTTTTTCTTAACTCATTTTGTAATTTAAATGCTGTTAAGTTACCAGAGGAATAATGCTAAATATGAATACACAAAAGAGAAAGGAAATGTAGCTTAGCCTTAATTCAGTGGAAAATGAGGGTGAGTAAAAGCTTCTCTGGGGGAATAAATTGATTCAGTTAAGTCTTAGTTAAATTAATCCCATTAGAGAACCAAACACTCTCCAGTGCTCTGGAAAAAGTAACTTTCTAAATTGTCCTCTAGCAATTAATATAATATAGGGAGGTAAACACATGTGTTTACTCATAGTTTTATCCATTTTAGTTCAAAGGAAGCTTAATCAAAATAACCTTATAGTTAGTACTGTCCTAGAAAGAAACTCAGTATCTGGGGTATTACTGTCAGATGAATCACCCTCAGAAGTTTATAAAAAGAAATTTCCCTCAAAGCCATCCTCACAATTGAGGAAATAACCTCATTTAGTCTCTTACCAAAGAGAGTCTCTTAATTTTCCCAAAGGTACTTCAATAATGAAGTGCCATCAGTGGGACAGGTGTACTTAGGAGAAGAAAAGCAGGACTTTTCTTCAGTGGATTAAGTGGAAAAGAGAAATGTGGCCATGCGATGCCTTGACAATTTCTGTAGGAATTTTGAATTCATGAGGACTTGAACGTAGTTCCCCAGAAAATCAAAATGGATGATGTGTCCTGATGTACATATGAATGTAGTCTCCTTGGAAATTAAAATTAAAATTTAGAAAGCAATACCATTTAAAATAGCATCAAAAATAGGACATTTTGGAGGATAAATCTTACAAGTTTCCTCAAACTTTTTGACACCTTTCTCTTTAGACCTTTGTTCTTCATCCTCTAGAAGCCTTGTGACGTGGTTCAAGACTGAGAGAATAAAAATGGCTCCATGGATTCACTCACAAGTCAAATTTGAGAAAGTGAAACGGAAGAAAGTGGTTTTGTAAGGTGCAAGTTGTGTTTTTCCTGAGCTGCGGGAAGTTTGAGAATGTTACACAAGGTAGGCAGTTAATAGGTGTAGTAAGTCCGCCTTCAGAGGACTACCAGCCCCACAGCAGTTCCCTGGGAGCCAGCGGGCTCCAAGCGTGTACCTTTTAAGGGCCCTTTCCTATTTTTCAAACCACTCTATTCATAAGCATTACTAGAAAAACCATTTCCGGATCAGTCAGATTCAAACGGAGGTCTCTTTTAAACATTTTTAGCCATTTTTATTCTCTCACGTTTGAGAAACAAAAAACAAAAAACAAAGACAAAAAACCAGAATTTATGCTGCTCAATAGATCAATTGAGTGAGGTTTCTCCAAGCTTTTTATCACCTTTCTTTTCATACCCCTGTTCTTCATCCTACAGCAGCCTCATAACCTGGTTCTCCTCTTATTTTACCAGCTCAGGACCCCAACCAGGTTCAGTTGTTTAAATAGAGCCAGGCCAGATGCCCAGGTGGCTCAGTCAGTTAAGTCTCCAATTCTTGATTTCTGCTCAGGTTGGATTTCACAGTTCCTGGGTTCAAGACCCATATCAGGCTCTGTGCTCACAGGGCAGAGCCTGTTTAGGATTCCTTCTCTTTCTCTCTCTCTCAATCTCTCTCTCTCTCACTCTCTCTCTCTCTCACTCTCTCTCTCTCTCTGACCCTCCCATGATCACTCACTGGCTCTCTTACTCTCTGGCTCAAAACTAAAAACAAATCAAAACAAAATTTAAATATAGCCAGATCACAACCCTCCTCCTCCTCCTCCTCCTTAGCTTCAGGCAATTTTGCTAGCATTGCCATTTCCCTTCTTTTTTTTTTTTTTTTTTTAATTTTTTTTTCAACGTTTATTTATTTTTTTTGGGGACAGAGAGAGACAGAGCATGAACGGGGGAGGGGCAGAGAGAGAGGGAGACACAGAATCGGAAACACGCTCCAGGCTCTGAGCCATCAGCCCAGAGCCTGACGCGGGGCTCGAACTCACGGACCCGAACTCACGGACTGCGAGATCGTGACCTTGCTGAAGTCGGACGCTTAACCGACTGCGCCACCCAGGCGCCCCGCCATTTCCCTTCTACTACTTGTCCTTTCCTGCCCTCCACCTAGCCCACCTACCTAGCCCTAGTCATAAACCAATCCAGTATTTTAAGTGCTTGAATTCTGGGGGAGAAAGCACACCACCATGTGGCTTGGTGCAGCTCTGGATGCCCACACCCGCCTGGGCTGCAGCCCTTCTGGCCGACCACTCATGTGTTTCTAGTGAGTAGCCCCTGCTGCCTCTCACAATGGCAGGTCATAGCCATCGGGGAAAATTCAGCTGTCTGTTGCCTTCTCTGTTGCCCTTACACCCCTCCTCCCTCTATGCAAAAAGGATACCAAGAAAGTTGGGGTGGACTTTAATTCAGGGTCAAATATTTTTCTTTTAATCATTATGTATTTATTTAGAGAGAGAGAAAGCATTCGAGTGAAGGAGGGGCAGAGAGAGTGAGAGAGAATTCCACCCAGGCACAGTGCTGTCAGCCAGGAGTCTGCCGCGGGGCTGGAATTCACCAACCATGAACTCACGACCTGAGCCAACATCAAGGCTCAGACACTCAACTGACTGAGCCACCCAGGCACAGGGTCGAATATTTGAATTGGCAATATCTTATAGTTTCCTGGGCTTTGATCACTGGAAGGATGCTCCAGGAACTGTGCCAAAACACAGGAGAAGAGGAGGAACATTGTTGATGCTAGGTGGGAGGAGCTGGTCTGGAGGGATTACAAAGATAAAACCTTCCTCTACAGCCTTGAGACTACAGGCTTCTCCAGTGAGGGAAACAGGAATGCAGACGCACGGAAGCTTAGACACAAGCATGTTTAGGGAGTTGAGCAGTGAGAGCAAAGACCCGGACAGTAGGAAGAGGGGCAGGAAGACGTGTGGCTGCAGTAGGTGGTGCCGAACTCAGAAGCCTCCTTCATGCCAGGCGAGGGCATGTTCACCTCATCCTAGAGGAATGGCTGTTCAAGAAAAGTTCAAAAGGATGCACAATAAGTTTCTTTCTTAGAGGAACAGGTGACAACCATAGGACGACAGAGTGGGAGGCTGGTGGCAAGCAGCAGGACTGGCTACGGGGGCATCAGGCTGGTGCAGGCACACAGGGCCCACCACCCTGTCCTCAGAAGGCTTCATAATAGAGATTTAAGGCTTTGTGGTTGGTGCCCTGATATTCAAAAAGATAATGATAACTTGAATAATGGATTATATGCAGTGGGCTTGCCGCCTCAGCTCCTATGCATCCTTCTCCTGCCACCTCCCTGCCTCCTGGGGTTCTCAGCAGCCGCCTGCTCCCCTGGCCTCTGACCTCATGAGCAGCACTCAGCCTATCCTGCCAGGCCTGGCATTGTTGTCCCCACACCTCCACCTGGCTTCCTCATTCCTGTGACCTGGGTCGGGGGTGGGGAGGTGGGGGGGGTGGGGGGGAGGGGGGGTGGAAGGCACAGAGGTGGGGAGGTCAGAGGCAAATGTCTCAGGGCATTTTGGAGCCAGACAGGGCAGCCAGGGTCACTGCCCCGAGTTGGAAGAAGCAAGACATGTTCAGCAGACATCAGATGGGGTGAGCCTCTTGCTCACTCCCAATCCAGGTACCAGGCAGTTCTCATTGTGGAGGTTGGAGTCTCTTGAAGGTCACTTACCCACGGTGAGGAGGCTGAGAAGGAAAGGGAGATGCCTAGCTTGACCTCTCTGCCCCTGGCCAGGCACAGCTCATTCCATATTGCCAGCGGCATAGGGTTGTGGTGTGTCGGAGGAGGGACCCAGCAGCTTAAGGGGGGGGAGGGCGGCGAATGTGTATGCACCCAGAGGTGATGGTGGGGGGTAGGGTGCCTGTGAGGGTCAGTGTTAGGCCCCGGGAAATATGATGTTAAATAGCAAATTTAAAACACCATGGTGAGTCAAGACAGACCATGAAAGAAAGAATCATGCTTTATATTTTAGTACCTTTAAAGGCACATTTTCATTTTGCATTGGGCCCCATGCATTATTTAGCTGACCCTAGGAGGAAACTGGTTTCCCTGTTGCTGTGGTCCAGGCAGGGCCAAGAGTCAGAGGAATCGAATGATCTTCTCCCTCTGCAATATGTCTCCTGACTCTCCCGGGCTCGGCTCCTCCGATACTTTGAGAATGCCATTATGCACGCTGTGTTATATTTAGAAGTTCTCAGTCATTTCACCTTCTTCCACTAAACTACGTGCTTCCTAAGAGCAGGAGATTATTTTTCTGACTAAAGAAGGTATGATCTCAGCCTTCAAAGAGAACAAAATAATGAGTCCTTAAGAAGAGTTATTGAATAACAGAAGAGTGAAGATGATGAAGGACATCATGGAGGAGTGTGTGTGTGTGTGTGTGTGTGTGTGTGTGTGTGTACATGTGTCGGTTTGGGAAATACTTGTAATCTAACAGTGGGTCAGTGGAATTAGGGAAGGTCCTGCCTCACTTATGTTAGAAGTCTATATTTTCATTTTGTCCTGATGGTAGGTACCTAATCAGGGAGCAAGTCAAGATAATTAAGATGTTAATGATAAAGCTTCAGTCCTTCCTTCTTGTGGGTTAAGAGAAAGTCCACTGTAAGAGTGCTTGACAATGTGGATTCCATATTTGGCCCTCCGTCTTGTTTATGCCCAGGTGATGATCTCTGGCTGGGCTACAAGTGCCAGGCCCTGCGGAGGTTAATGTGTGTCCTGCATGGAGTGTTGGAAGGCTTATTCTGATCTTCAGAAAGATGCCTGGTGCACAGAAGGCCCTACCTGAGTTAACTAGTGGAGATTCTCTGGCACGCAGATGGCACCACGTTAGATAACTATGCTGTGACCCCACCACCCTGCCCTTTGCTCCATAAAAGCTGGGAATTAAAGTCCCCAGATTATGGTGGAGCATCATCTGCCTCCATCATCTGTCTGCCCACTGCCCCCTGTCAGTAAGTTACCCTGAAAAAGTTGTATAAACTATACGAAGTGCTTTGTCTTACTTTTTTGTCTTAAAACGCCTTCTCAGTCTGGAGGATACTTTACTGATCCACCTGCCCCTTCTTACAGTCCACATAGCTTGAAAAAAGTTCATGTTTTATTTTTTTATATTTTTTAATGTTTATTTGAGAGACAGACTGTGATTAAGGGAGGGGCAGAGAAAGAGGGACATAGAATCTGAAGCAGGCTCCAGGCTCCGAGCTGTCAGCGCAGAGGGGGATGTGGGGCTCGAATCCATGAACCATGAGATTATGACCTGGGCTGAAGTCGGACACTCAACTGAGCCACCCAGGTGCCCTAAAAAAAGTTCATGTTTGAGGAACTTCTGGGAGGAAAATATGTGCTGCCTTCATAATCAACCCAAAAAACAGAAAGCTGAGGGAAGAAAGTGAGGAGGATTGTCTCTTTTGAGACGAATATTTCATTATTTTTGTATTTGGGATGATTATTATCTTCCTATTACTTAAAATTTTAAACAATTAAGATACTACCTCAGCAACAAGCATAAAATATTCTGACAAATTAGTTCCTTTGCTCAACACATTCCCTGGAGCCTTATCACTTATTTTGTGGCATTAACTAGTTTCCTGTTGAACCAGGAAGGATATCCAAATGGATATCAAGAGGATTTCATGTCAATAGACAACAAATAGTAAGAAAAGGACAATATTTGAAATTCTGGTGTAGTTAGAGAAATAGAGAAAGACACAAGGAGGACACAGGAAATTTTGCCGGCAAAATTTATTAGAGTTTTTGGGCCGAAGAGAGTATGGCAAAACCTCAGAGAAAGACACATTAAGTCGCTGTGTGTATTGGAACCCTAAGGAGGAATGGAAAGGGGTGAAAACACTGTTACAGAGCCTAAAAACCATTTCCTGGTCTCGCTACTTATATCTGGGAATCTCCTATACCATAACTATTGAGTTTTTTTAAGTCATGTGGCAACATGTAGGAAAGATACTAATTGCCATGGATACATAACAACTCTGTGACTTTGGGCAAGTTTTGACCTCTTGAATCCTTGATTTCCTTATCCATGAAAAAAGACTGATGATAATAGTATTTGCCTCATAAATTGCTCTTAAGTGGTAGAAATAATTAAAGCATGTAAAAGACTCAACTCAGAGTCTGGCATGTGTTAAACACTTATCACATGGTATCTATTATTATGAAAGGCAAGAATTAGTGAGAAAAATCTCAAAATTACTTTTTTTATGGAACTGAAACTGTAGGTTTTGAGTCAGTTCTGTAATGATTAAAAGCGAAATGGTTCCACTTTATTTTCCAACAGCTGTATATCTATCTTCCTCAACATTTTTTTTTTTAATTTCCAATAGAAACTCAGTAACGATATGCAAGTTCCTTTTTCTCTGAGGCTTTGTGTGTATGTGTGTTCAGGGAAACAATATACTTGCAAGTATTTCTGACTTATTTTTCAACTAAATATTTACACATTTATCTTTCTTTTAAGTTTATTTCTTTTGAGAGAGACAGAGAGAGAGCATGCAAGTGAGGGAGGGGCAGAGAGAGAAGGAAAGAGAGGGAATCCCAAGCAGGCTCCTCACTGCCAGCTCAGAGCCCAATGTGAGGAACTCAGGAACTGTGAGATCATGACCTGAGCTGCAACTGAGTGAGATACTTCGCCAACTGAGCCACCCAAGTGCCCCTACACACTTATATTTTAAATAAACATAATAAATGGCAATAGTCTCAAACAAATGACAGGATTTTTTTTTTTTTTTTTTTTAATGAAAAAGAGGAAGGATTGGCTTTCAGATGTTCAAATGAATTTGACCTCACCAGGCTGTGGTCTCTCCAAACAAGTCGTTCCTTCCCGGGTCTTTGACTTTGAGAGTGTTCTCCAGTGAAGCCCTAAATGCAAGAACTTTAAGACTCATGCCTAATGGGTGTGTCTCTTAGAGGGAGCAGGTTATAACTGAAAGCTATTTATAAAGAGAATGAAAACAGTTGTGTTTCATGACTGCTATTGTTATTTAGGGGTGGCAAAATCAGATATCAGTATTGTGCTTGGAGAAAGAATGGAGCCTCTTCTGAAGTGTCAGGAGAGCTACTAGAATTTTAAAAACACCTGACCCAAATTCTTGCAGAACTAAATTCTTTGTTCTTCTGTATATTATAATTAAAATGGAAGTTGTAAACTTTCCCAAAGGCCAGTGTAAAAACTGATGTTTATCACTATAGCTACAAGTGACAAAAGGCTGTAGTTTATGGAAAATGCAATAGCCTTCCTATATGCTTTTGTGATATTAACTAATTAGAAAAGGGAGGGGTCTTATGTTATATTTATTGTATTTTCTAAATTACCCGTGATTTTTCAAAATCTGTTTTTGTTTTCATCACGACAATGAGAGGGCTGTGGTTTTCTTTTTCTAAAATGAATGTGTGTTTATTGCTGATGTTTTTGTAAACACAGAGCTGAGGGCTGGGATCCATCTTCTTGTAATTCACTAGGTGCAGGCTTTGTTGTCCTTACACGGAGTGCCAAAACTGACATCACCATCCTGTTCTCCTAGAACTCCAGCTGGATGAACTGTGGGGCATGTGCCCTGACCTCATGTTCAGCATCAGGGTCAAAGCAAAGAGAGGTCTGACAAAGATTCTGTTGTAAGCCCGTTATGGAAATGCCACGATGATGCTCTATCAAGCTCAGTGCACGTTGCACCAGCTCCCACCCCTCTCCTTCCCAGTGAGGTCCTGTCTCAAGCTTTACAAAATGCAATTCAGAAGGGTGACGAAGGGAGGAAGAATGAGGGGGAAATGTCAGAACAGTCATTACTCTTGTTACATCTAAAGTGGTGAATCTTATTTTTCCTGTTTATATAATTGCTGCTGTCTAAGATTGTTGAATAGAACAGATCTAAATGTCACATTACATATATGTTAATGGAAACACATCGTGTCCAAAGCATTGGCTGTGGAAGTAGAAACCAGGAGTTCTCTAACCTCTTCAGACTCTGACTGCTATATATTATTTGAGGACCCCTTAACACATGCTAACTCTGTCTCATTGGTTGCCGAGAGCTTATCTGTCTGTGTATAGTGTCAAGACAGAGGAAACTGTGCCCTTGGAATCCTTCCTAGCTTCAAAAGATACAGTGTCAGAAAGAAAAAAAAAAAGAAAAAGAAAAAAAAAAAGAAAAAAGAAAAACTTAGAAACAAGCAAAGAACAATAACTGAGTGTTCTGTTAGGATTACCTCTCCCTTTGTAGTCATCAAACTTTTACAGCTCTGATAATACAGAGAATTTTATCTTTAGAAACACAGATGTATTGTGTATGGCAGAACTTAATTATTTCCGGGTGGATATTGACAGTTTCACATCTATCTGAATATTCATTTGCACATTCCTGTATATAGAGAGGACCTCTATATATGTGTACTAAGGTTTCTTCTTTGACTAGGTTGGGACATATTCTTGGTTCCCTCAGTAATTAATGAGTTAGATAAAATCTTTTACATGCATTTGCTTTATATTTGTATGACAATCATGATTTTACCTTTTAAAATAATCCTTTAGCAAGAACTTTAAATAGTTGATAGGCTCTCCATTCTTTCTTTGCATTATGAACTCGCAGGTAGAGAAATCCACCACAAATTTAAAAATGTTGATTTGCTTAATAGATTTTTTATTAAATATTTGTGTCTTTGGTATTCAAAGATAGTCCTAAAGATAATGGGGTGATGTGCTAATATGCTTTGCACTCTGCAAATCTGGGATCATTGGTCCATAAAGATTTGAGGTTACCTGGCAGCAGGGGTCAGGGCTGGGGATACTGTGAGGAACTCTGGCTAAAAGTGCTGGTGAAGCATTCAAGTCAGTGTTGCTCTGGAAAGAATGGAAGCCTCTTAAACTTAATGGCGAATTAGGCTAGGTGAATAGCTCAGATAATTTTTAAATTGGTTCAATTGGATTGTAGCAAGAATGCTTCTCTCTCTTTCCTAATATAATGCCGCCCTAAATGGTTTCCCACATTACTGTTTTGTCTCATGCTTGACTCTGAAAACAGAGATAAATATTTGAGGAACCTTAAAACCAATAAAATAATAATAGATGTCATTTATTGGAAAGCCATATTTATAGACACTTTGCATTTATTATCAGAGTTATTCCTCACAGCAGCGGTCTCTGGAAAGTATTATTATCTATATTCTATGTGTGAGAAAACCAGTACTCAAAGAGACTAACCTGTCCCAAAGTATCCATCTAGTAAGTGGAAGAGCAGGGATTTGTACCCTTTTTTTGCTCACCTGTGAAGCCACTGGGTTTAGCCATCATGCAACATGGGGTCTGTGTTGCTGGGCTCTCGAGTTCTACTTTCTGACTCTGAATACTGGTTTGACTGCTTCAGCTCCCCCCAGTATCGCAGGCATTTAGGAGATGAATAAAAGAGTATCAGAGAAGAAGACTGAAAGGGAAAGGTCTGAAATACAAGAGGAGAACCATGACTGAATGTGGTCACAGAGGGAAGAAGGGAGAGAATTCTAGGAAGAATAGAATGATCAACTATATCAAATAGTATTAGGATGTCCGTTAATATAAAGTGAGTTTGTGTCAAGCAATATGAAGTGATCATTGGCAATCATTGCCAGAAAATTTTAACAGAGTGGAGACAGAAACCAGGTAATAGTCTCCTAAAGGTACATAGAATGTGAGGATACAGGAAAAAAACATTGAAGACACAAGGGAGGGAGGAGATGCTGATGAAACCCCCTTGGAGACCTTACACAAGTAGAAAAGACCGTGTAAAGGAGGGACAGATGCAGGAGCCTAGACATCAGAAGGGAAAATACCTGGGAAGCTTCAATTTCTTTGTGAAATAGGAGAGACGTGTGCTTTTCGAGAAAGAGGGTAGGATGTAGGGGCGGCAGGGTAAATGAAGGACAACCAGTTTGTGTATGGTTTTGATTTGTCACTGTGAGGAATGCCAGAGACTACTCATTATGAACATATAAATAGTTGACCAGAGAGGGCTGCAGGCCAGCTGTCACTGGGCATCTGGAACAGTGACTTCATGGTGGTGTGATTTCTCCAGGAGGACTTGGGATCCCAAAATATTGTATTGTGTTAACATTAGAGGTAGGAAAGTAGGTGAAGTGTGGAAGTGAAATGGTAGTGGTAGTAAAAGTAGTTCAAGTGAGACAGGAGAAGAAGGGATGTGGTCTAGGTGTATTTATTCATTTATTTAAAAAAAATTAATGTTTATTTTTGAGAGAGAGAGAGAGAGAGACACACACACACAGCATGAGTGGGGGAGGGACAGAGAGAGAGGGAGACACAGAATTTGAAACAGGCTCCAGGCTCTGAGCTGTCGGGTCAGACACAGGGTTCGAACCCATGGACCGTGAGATCATGACCTGAGGCTAAGTCGGATGCTTAACCAACTCAGCCACCCAGGAACCCCAGTCTAGGTATCTTTAAACAACTGAGCCTGGTTGGGGTCCTTAACTGGTACTACAAATGGAGAACCAGTTCTGAGGGCTTCTGTAGGAAGAACAGGGGCGATGATGGAACATCTTAGCTCAGATTTCATCTAAAGTGCAAGGTGAGGCATGCACAAGACAGTGCTGATGAAACAGTGAAAAACTCTCTCTATATCTCAACCCTGAAAATGCTAAAGGAATAAATTATTAAATACTAATTTTTCATTCTAATTGAAGCCATTTTAAATAGACTTCCCTTCCAGCTGTTTCTGAAATAGCATTAGTGTCTAGAGAAGTGATAAAAAAGGAGTGATCTGTAGGAGTTTCTGATTATTTCTTTCTAAATTTTAGATTACTGCTAGCATTTTAGTCTGGGCTTTGTTTAGAGGCAATGCAAATTATCTACCCCACACCAGGAAACGTTTAAATAATTCTTGCAGGTGATGTCTTTATAGAATCTTCCAGAAAGTATGAAAGAGTGAGAAACCACCATGCAAATCTCAATGAATGTTTAAATTTGGAGATGGATAATTTGTTTTATTTCTGGACTTGAAGAGGGTAATAGAAGTACTAGTTTTCTATTAATGTAGGGAAAAAGAGCTCCTTTCCAGTCACATCTCTGATTCTCATGTTAATAGACGGTAAGAAACAAGGGGGAGGGGAGTAATTTTGATAACTAAATAAAATTAATTTACTACCAGTTGTTCGATTTTTGTGTGTTCAGTACATTTTAGCCCAGTGTTACCTAACTTATGTGTTTAAAAAAAAATCATGAAAGCTTAAAACAATTTGAAAGTAATTTGTTGTTAGTTAAGGAGAGGAGTTGTGCTCTCTTCTTTATTCTCGTTTCAGCCCTTGAATGACTCAGTATTGATTCATTTTCTGTTAATAGAGCCCATAAATAAAACAAAATCTGGAACTTAATATTTGTTGAAATCAGCCAAGAAAATGAGACATTGGATTGGCTTGTCTTGAACTTGCTTACATTCTCTCCTCCTTGAAGAAATATTAAGTTAAATCATCTACTTAGAAAGCTTGTAAGAGAATCTGAAGGGAGAAAAGGCAGCAGGGATCACAGTGAGTGTCAATGACGGACCCTCTGAGATAGACTTGGCAGTGCTGTCTGCAAATCCATCGTGAGTCATAAGGCTAATGTATGTACACAAGCCTATTAGGCTCTTGTCTCTGTGTCAGGCTCAGCATTTTCCTTTCCATTTTTCTATCTGGAAATACTATTAGTTGGCTAATGCACCTTGCTAGAGAGGCAAGAAAGACCTCAGGGATTTGGGATATGATAATGCCTTTGATCATGGCACAGATAATTTTTCTATGCACTTGGCCTCAAGTATAATGGCCTAACCCAAAAAGACTAACTTTTGAAAATTATTCTTTTCTTTTTTTTAAAGTTTATTTATTTTGAGAGAGAGAAAGCATGTGCGCAGTCACACATACATGCGCGGGAAAGGGACAGAGAGAAAGGGGAGAAAGAGAATCCCAAGTAAGCTTCCCACTGTTGGCACAGAGCCTGACATGGGGCTCCAACTCATGAACCTTGAGATCATGACCCAAGCCAAAATCAAGAGTTGGACGCTTAATCAATTGAGCTACCCAGGAGCCCTTGAAAACTGTTATTTTCAAGCTTTTATTTTATCTCAATATCTTGAATTATGGTATTATAATTTTAATCATCTGTTTCCATATTCAAACCCAAATGAAGAGGAAAAAAAATCCAAGAATCATATCAGAGCTGAGAAAAGTTAGATGGAATTTAAGAGCGTTCTAAATACTTAGTCATTTTTAATTACTTTAGTAATACTTTTGTAATACTTCATTTTTTAAATTGTTTTGCAATATTTTAAAATTAAAAAAAATTAAATAGGGCATTCCTTTTCTTAACAATTTGTTTTTTTGTTTTCTAATTAATCTCCAGTGTGTGTGTCTGTGTGTGTGTGTGTGTGTGTGTGTGTGTGTGTGTGTGTGTGTATAGTAACCACCTGGGCTGAACCGTACTTTAGGTCAGAACTACATCAAGAAAAGATGGTTTTCTTCATTTTCTGCTTTCCTCATTATTAAACTTCTTCTTGGTACTCCCTTAGATGCAAATGTTATATAATCTTAAATATCTTAATACCACTCTTGAATTAGTATATTTGAACAATAACATATTAATATTTTATTTTTTGAGAAAACCTATGTGTTCTGGAAAGTTCTATTTTAAAGATTTCTCAAAGTTTATTTTTTTATCATTTTCTCTGTGTGGCTGCCCCATAGCCAGGCCCCTAGCAGCTGACTGCTGTTGGTCCTGATGCAAAATGTCAGGTCATTTGCTGGGAGTCAGGTCAGTAGGGCGGGGGGACTCTGGAAATGAATTCAGAGCCCTAGAATGCATGTTCTCATTTTCTCTCATGTCCTCTATTTCTCAAGGCTTCTAGGTACAGACTCTCAGAAAAGAAGAACCCAGGCACTCCTGGGAAAGCTCTGTCTCATCATCTCCCTCCTTTCAGCTGCCCTCTATGCAGGAATTAACCTGTTTTGTGCAGCTGAGCTGTGCTAAATGATCCATAAATCATGAGACACAGCTGGGGGGGGGGGGTAAAGAATTCTCTTGCATTTAAAATGCTTGCAAATAGGTCCTTAAGAGTTGTCCAGAAGACAACTGGAATTAGTTGCATATATATGTATGTGATATGTATAATATATATATATCATATATTATAGATTTTATATATATATGTATATATATACGATTTTCAACAAATAAAATTTTGCATATCTCCATTTTATTACCACATCTTCAGGGTTTGAAAATCTTCGTCTCCCTTTCAGCAAAATTCCTGGTGTTTAGGAACATATGAACAGATCCCAAGCTACTTTCTACATAAAAACATATTAGAGGCAGAACTGAAAGACATTTTACAAGCCAAGACCCAGCCAGGCCCTGGAGTTCTCTGTTACTCTTTTCACCGTTGATAACATCGTCCAACCTGAAGCTGCTTGGAGCTGCGTTCAACAGCTCTCGTTTTTCAGTGTGTGATGTTATCAGCTTTACCAGGGAAGCCAAAGCCAACAATGAACACTCAGGTCTCGGGAGACCAAATCAGGATGGACTGTGCCTAGACTCTTCTGTGAAAATGTGTGCATCTCTAATTACTATGAATTCTGATTGGTTTGCCAGCAAATATTTGTTGTTAAAATTGTTTACAGGTGATTTCCATCACTGGTTTCAGGAGAGCAGAGACAGGTGGGACCAGCACAGTTTCTGCCGCCTTTAGCAAACGCTTCTGTGATGAAAGATGACAAAAAGTAATGCAACAGCCTGATTCTCTGGAAGGAGCTAGTCACAATGCCTAAGGGAAAGCATTCACTAACTCTTTTCTCATGAAAATTAGCCTTTGTTCAGAGCAGGAGAAGAACAAGCCAGGACTTTTACTGAGAGGAGTAGTAAATCAAGCCTTGGGCAACCCAAGGAACAAAGTTGCAAGAAGGGCTCACCTCCTCATTAGGGCCTGCGACACTACCAAAAAACAAATCATTTTCTCCAGTCCTGGCTCTTTGCAGAAAGTTAATCTACTATTCCAATAACATCATAGAGAGTAACATCAACCTGGACTGTAGAAGTAGGTTTTAATCACCTGAAATTTTCTTGCGAATTGGACAAAAAAACCTTTCTCAGTCACCAAGTAGATAGTAGCAGAGACAGAGCTCAGCCCCCAAAGCACCACCTGTTATTGCCACAACAGTACTCTCTCTTTTCCAAATACCTACCACAATCAGATACACTGAACCAGTCAATTCATTACTGCTGGAAATAAAGAAGTAGCAAGCCACCAATCCTTACTTGTAACTTGAAACATTTAATATGACATCTGGGTATAGACTGTGTCTCTTTTCTCTTAATTCTGATATCTGTTCTTCCCTTCACTCTAGATTCATGTTTCATTTTAATGGGGTTCTCTGCAGCCCACATTTTCCTGTTTAAAATTTGCCGCTGACAAGTAATTGTGTATAAATGTAATAACAGGTATTCGTTGTGACAACTGCATTGAAATAATTTTTATGACAAAATTACTTCTAAATTATTTTTTGGTAGTGCATGGATTTTCAGCTTCGTATTGTATAATTTATACACGGAATTGGATTATTCTGTCATTTAAAAAACAGGGGAACAGGAGACAGAAGGAAAAGATCAAATAGATTAATTTAAAGAGGTTACATTCGTATGACCAGAATAGTTTTTTTTTCCCTCTATGTAAAAAAACACTTTAATGACATTACTTCTCAATACAAAACTCTAACGCTTGAATCTCTTTAAAGTACAAACTGTTTATATTGTCTTCAAGTTCACTATGTACATGCCCACGTATCTTCCCTCAACAGCTCTGTGCACAATTCGCAGCGCGAGTATGCCTCAGACCTTTTGTCCTTTTTCATTTCGTGCAGTTTCCTTCCTTTGCAGTTCTCCACGTTCCTCTCTGACTACATGTGTCCTATTCTCCAAGTCTCCCCTTCATAAAGAGCCTTTCTTGCCATTTCTCTCCTCTAAAGCTCTTACTTAGCATAGCTACCACTTATATTATATTAGAGATTGTTAGTAAATCCTGTTTTGTTTAGAAAAGTAAAATGAAAATGAGAGAAGTTAGGTGATGTGACATGAAAAATTTCTGACTGAGCTCATTAAGAACCAGGCTTAGTTTAATTGAGCAAGCAGGTATTGGAGTCTTACAATATGGAAATCATGAGATTTCTAAGAGCATCTGGGATGCCAAGTGAATTAGATAATCCATATCCCTGAAAGATGATTTACATACTTTTGCAACAAGTCACGCTATCCTTAAAATAAAAGAGTAAAAGGTATTGTCTGATATCTTCTAGCTCTAGAAATGAATGTCAAGGGCTTTTTGCAGACTTCAGGAAAAAATTTATATCAACACCAAGGAAAGATGGCAATGGTCTATTTGCAAACAAGCTTGGGAAGTTCACTTTTCTGAGAGTCCTTCCAAATGTGCATATGGGTTCATGTGATGGTCAATTCTATGTGTCAACTTGGCTAGTCCAGATTATCTAGATATTTGGTCAAAAACATCTGGATGTTGGTTTGGAGGTATTTTTTTAGATGAGATTATCATTTAAATCAATAGCCTCTAAGTAAAGCAGATAATCCTTCATAATATGAATGGGCCTCATCCAATCCGTTGAAGGCCCTAACAGAAAAAGATGGATTCCTCCCCTAACCCCCAAAAAGGGCATTGTGACTGTAGCTGCCTTTTGATTTGAACTAAGGCATCAACTCTTTCCTTGGTCTCCAGCCTGCTGCAGATTTTGGACTTGTCAGCCTCCACAATTGCATAAGCTAATTCCTTCAAAGAGGTTTTCTCTCCCCCCACCCTATTGGTTCTGTTTCCCTGGAAAACTCTGACTACTATGGCCAAGGTCCCTTTCAGCTCTATCTCCCTGTGATTTATGTATAAAATGGAATTTCTCCTTTGAATCCATGGATCAACCTTGTTTGTATAAAAATCTTTGTCTACATTTATTATTTATAATTAGTTTGCATCCACACTTCATTAGAGAGATGAACGTTTTCAAGATCCTTGATACGTATTTGGGTTATAGAAAATATCATAGGGTTTTATGACATGCTCCCTGCATTTATAATTTTTGAATTAAATAGCACAGAGAAATAATTTTAGAATGTGTGTAATTTGCATAGCCTCATTTATTTTACTTCTCCTTCTTCCTTCTGAAGTCCCCCCACAACCTTTCATTCTATGCCTTGAGATGGCATCAGTGCTAGTCTATGAATATCAATTTTTTTCCCCATAGGTCTTAATCTTCTTGCTTGTTGTGGAAAAGAAATCACTGTCTGAAGCCCTTCATATGAGAAATTAGTAGCTCCTAAAATACTGCTGGAGCAAAAGGGAATTTTCCAGCCACATCTGCAGGATAATATACCCTTGCAAACAGTTTAATTCAGTCCTCCTAGACATTGTACTTCTGTTTTTACTGAAAACTGGCCTGAACGCACCCGTGTTTATCAATGCCCTATGCCATGTTTCTCTCTGATTCCCTATTAATAGGGCTTAGCTTCATCCATTCTTTTAATTTTATTCAGCAAATACTTACCTAGCTCCTAGTAAGCACTGGAGATAAAGCATGGACCGGGTAGACTTTTGTCTGCACTGTGCAGCATGCATCTGGGAGGAAAAGGAGAATGTCACTACCAAATGCATCAAGCTTGGGAAACTCAAGTCCGAAAATAAGAAAAAAAAACATGAAAATATATGGAATATGTGGGATTACAAAGTCGGGATGTGTAACAGACTGTTTACTTTCTCTTATGTCACCCAACATTTCATATCTTCCAGGTTTCTGTTGACCAGAGTCGCTGCCCTAACCCCTACTGGTCAGGTTGGAAGACAAGCCTTAAGGATGTTACAGGTAAGCATTTTGGACACAGAGCTTTCAGTGGCGATATCAGTACATTTTGAGAGAAGTGTTTTAAATTACAAAAATAATTATGTGCATTATAAAAACTTAAGAAAATAGAGAATAAGTTTTAAAAAATATAGTCTAACATGAAAAGATGCTCAACATCACTCATCATCAGGGAAATACAAATCAAAATCACATTGAGGTACCACCTCACACCTATCAGAGTGGCTAAAACGAACAACTCAGGAAACAACAGATCCTGACGAGGATGTGGAGAAACGGGAACCCTCTTGCACTGTTGGTGGGAATGCAAACTGGTGCAGCTGCTCAGGAAAACGGTGTGGAGGTTCCTCAAAAAATTAAAGAATTACCTTACGCCCCAACAATAGCACTGCTAGGAATTTATCCAAAGGATACAGGAGTGCTGATTCATAGGGGCACATGTACCCCAGTGTTTATAACAGCACTTTCAACAATAGCCAAATTATGGAAAGAGTCCAAATGTCCATCAACTGATGAATGGATAAAGAAGATGTGGTTTATATATACAATAGAATATTACTTGGCAATGAGAAAGAATGAAATCCTGCCATTTGCAACAACGTGGATGCAACTGGAGGATATTATACTAAGTGAAATAAGTCAGAGAAAGATATATTATACGTTTTCACTCATTTGTGGAACTTAAGGAACGTAACAGAAGATCATGGGGGATGGGAAGGGGAAAAACAGTTTCAAACAGGGAGGCAAACTATAAGAGACTCTTAAATACAGAGAACAAACTGAGGGTTGATGAGGGGAGAGCAGGGGAGAGGGGAAAATGGGTGATGGGCATTGAGGAGGGCACTTGTTGGTATGAGCAGTGGGTGTCATATGTAAGCAATGAATCACGGGAATCTACCCCCAAAACCAAGAACACACTGTATACACTGTATATTAGCCAACCTGACAATAGATTATATTTTAAAAAGATGAATAAACATTAAAAAATTAAAAAAATATGTATAGTCCTTGGAGAAAGAACCACTCTTAACACTTTATTATAATATACAATGTAATTAAATATGTATATATTAAAGCAGATCCTTAAAAAAATCAGACTCCCATCCCATATAGTATTTTGTAGTCTCTGTTACTTAAAATTATGTTGCAGATTTCTTTTCCGTCATGAAGTCTTTTTCTCGAACTTGACATTGAATGGCTGCACAGGTGCCCTAATGTACCTGACCCATGCACTACTGTTGGACATTTATGCTTTCTCCATTTGTTTCTCTCATCACTGCATCTCTGATCATTCCCTCAAGATAAAGTCACTGAAGTAAAATTGTCGGGTCAGAGTGAATGCACATTTTTAGCATTCTTTTTTTTTTTAATTTTTTTTTTAATGTTTATTATTTTTGAGACTGAGACAGAGCATGAATGGGGGAGGGGCAGAGAGAGAGGGAGACACAGAATCAGAAGCAGGCTCCAGGCTCTGAGCCATCAGCCCAGAGCCCGACGGGGGGCTTGAACTCACGGACTGTGAGATCGTGACCTGAGCTGAAGTCGGACCCTTAACTGACTGAGCCACCCAGGCGCCCCTGTTTTTAGCATTCTTAATGTATACGGCCCGATTGTGCCAATTCACGTTGCTACCAGCAATGCACACAGACCCTAAAGAGGTCATATTAAAAAAAAAAAACAAATGCAAAGCAAAGGCTGGCAGGTAAGATGAACAGGCATGTGGTGCCAGTGCTAAGCCCCGCCAGCCTCCCACACGAGCACTGCTGCCTTTGGAGAAGGTGGTCTCTATTCCAGTCAGAACTGGCTCTGTAGGTTGTCTTTAAGCCCATGTTTTGATGAAGCAGCTTGGAGGTTTAATGGGTATTTTACAAGCAAGATTTGGGCATTCTTCCAATTCTGGCCAGTGTTTATTCAGTCAGCCAAATCACCTTCCTGGCACAAAGCTGCCCAAGTCAGAGACTCTTTTCCCTTGCAGGTGTCTGGGCCTCTGCGTTACACGTATATCGAGCTTAGAAACCCGTCTTTCTTCTGCATTTTCTCTTTTGTTCCAGGATGCAGAGAAGGGATGCTCTCCAGTTCTGTTCTCTTACAGAGCCTCTGCAATCCTGTCAGTCTTCCCCATGGGATAGGTCATTTCCCTGCTTACCACTCTCCAGTGGTTTCCTGTGCTATTTAGAATAAATCGAGAAGTATCCACTCAGTCTTTTACCCTGATCCTAGCAGAGCCCCATTCAAACATGCACTGAAAATATTTTAATCCTGTGTATCTCATGCCTGCAAGGCCTCAAATGGAGGTGCACGGGTTAGGGATCAGAAGTCTCTCTCTCACTATCAGAGGTAACCTTTAGATAATCTTGTGCAAATTTAGCATTGTCCCAGACCCCATGTTTACCTTACAATACCTTAAGGAATTCAATTCACACAAAATTCTTTAGGTTCTTTAATTCTTTTTTAACTTATGTGAAGGAAGTTTTACATTAATTATGCTTTTTTGATCTCATTTCATTTACTATTTACCTACTTTACTCTCTAATTTCTTACATAAGATTAAAAGATAGACTTTATATTTTAAGTATATTGTTTTTAAGTCCCAAGGAAGTTATCTGGCACATACACAAGCCTTCAAAACAGATTTAATTTTCTCTCCAGGAAGCTCTCTCTCCCTCTTTCTTTTTCTTTCTTCCCTGACAAGACACAAAATGAAAGAAACCAAAAAGCATGTCAAAATAATGAAGGGGAGAGAATAATAATAATATTCTTCCTTTTATTATTTCTTAATTGAAGAATTTGCTACCTTGCTTTCTATATTTCCATTTCCAAATTTGATTAATTGGGAAACTCATCACCATAACAGCTGGAGAATATTCAGGGGGCATGAAATTTATTTTTTGATCTGGGTTCTGCCTGCTAATCATCGTGTGACTTTTGGTAGACATCTGCAATACTGTTTTCTTGTAAAAGAAGTTTTAACTTGGTGTCCTCTAAGTCTAACAGTGTCAAGGAAAAATCAGTTGACTTACAAACTCGAGTTATTTTATTATTATTATTATTATTATTATTATTATTATTATTATTATTTTAGCTTTTATTTATTTTTGAGAGAGAGAAAGAGAGTGGCAGCAGGGAAGGGGCAGAGAGAGAGGGAGACACAGAATCTGAAACAGGATCCAGGCTCTGAGTTGTCAGCACAGAGCCTGACATGGGACTCGAACCCCTGAACCATAAGATCATGACCTGAGCCGAAGCCGGATGCTTAACTGCCACCCAGGCGCCCCTACACTCGAGTTATGGTACACATATTAAAAACAAAACAAAACAAAACAAAACAACAACCTTTCTGATTATCTCAAAAAATAAAAATTAAAAGACCCAACTCTCAAAAGTAAGAGTAAGGATCAGGAGCTCTGACAGCACTGGTCCCTCGGCTGTGAATGGCAGCCTTTGGCTGGACATGAGTAGTGTCAGCTCCATCTTTATGGGTGTATTCTCTGCATTGGGCCACACCTATTTTTGTTTGGTTTTGGTCATTTATGGCCCTGAAGATGTGAGAGTTTGCTTGTCCTTGATGATACGATCTCCCACGTGCCTTCTTCCTCTGACACCCCCGGGAGACCTCGCTAATTGCCCCATATTTTTCTTCTTTTCTCTTCCATGTCACCATTTGAGAGAGCCTGGGACTATTCTGTGCTTTCTGGACTACGGTCCACATCATGGGTAAAGACTGTCTTTACTATGTGTGCAAGTTGAGGTGAGAAGCTTGAGAGAAAGAAATGGGAGGTGGGGTAGGGTGAGGATTGGTGACTTGAGAGGAAATGGCAGAGTTTTGGCTTTTCTCCTTCATGTGTCTGAACAAGTTCATGTTGACCTTGCATTTAATTTATAAAATGGCACTCAGTTAGAATAGGTTAAAAAATCTGAGTCCCCCTCTAATTTTGGCTGTATTAGGAACTGGAGAATGTTTAATAGCCTTATTATGAAGAGGAAGTACAAAAGGGAGCTAAAATTATATTTATGTATTTGTTTTTTAAGAAAATCACTTGTGTGTATGTTTTGGGGAAAGCAAAATTGCAGACAGATTTGGAAAAGATGATTACTAATCAAAAGGTGGATGGTTTTCAAAAACAAAATGGGAACAGGGGCTCCTGGGTGGCTCAGTCATGAATTCACAGTTCCTGGGTTCGAGCCCTGCATCAGGCTCTATGCTGACAATTCAGAGCCAGGAGCTTGCTTAGGATTCTGTGTCTCTGTCTCTCTGCCCCTTCGCTGCTCATGCTCTGTCTCTCTCTGTCTCAAAAATGAATAAACGTTAAAAAAAAAAAAGTCATGTCTTCCATTTATAAATGAATAAATACATACATACATACAAAATGGGAATGACTGGGACTGGCAAGACTGGGGAAAAAACTGGCAAAGACACATTATGCTACACTGTCCCAGCAGCACAAATGTACTAATGGTGAAATTAGACTGTCTGAAAGGAAATGAAGGTCTTATCAGAGGAATGAAGAAAATTTCATTTTTGTCTTCCCCAAGATTATCAGCATCATCTGTGACTGATGACGAAGGACGGCTTAACATCCTCCCTGAGGAATCATTGCCAATGTGCTCTTTGGCCCAAACTCACGTGGACTACATGACAAAGACATAATTTTGCCCTAATTCTTAAAAGAGCAGGAAAACACTGACGTGATCCGTTTGTTTAATTCTAGAAAATCTTTCCCTGAAGTCTGTTTTTACACTGCCAAACTGAGAAGGGATGTCTGAAGGAGTAATTAAAGGCTTGAAACATGAAAGCAAGAGAAAACCTTATTGAAGTCTGGGGACTTAGTGAGAATAATGGGAACCAAGGGAAATTTAGATGGGCAAACACAATGCGGTGAGCAAGTATCTGTCAATATTGTACAAGATGCTCAAAGTTGGTGCTGGTGACAGCCAGTCGGCTCCAGTTTACTTTTGCATAATCTATGCTAAGCAAATAAGCGTTTTATACAAGGTTGCCAGAGGCAAAGTAAGGTCTGTTTGGGACTCTGAGAGTTTGGGCTGTTCCCTCTTGATTACAGATTGGTGTAGGTAACACATTAAATTCCTTTCCTTAGAACTTGTACATTTAGCACAGTTAGATAGAGTTATTATTTGTTATGACCCGAATATATAAACTCTTTTTATGTTAGTTTTATTTTATTTTTATTATTTTTTAATGTTTATTTATTTTGAGAGAGAGCGAGCCAGTGAGTTGGGGAGGGGCAGAGAGAGAGGAGACAGAGACTCCCAAGTAGGCTCCACGTTATCAGCACAGAGCCCATCTCAGAGCTCCAACTCACAAACCTTGAGATCATGACCTGAGCCAAAACCAAGAGTCTGATGCTTAACCAGCTGAGTCATTTATGCGCCCCATATAAACCTTGTATTTTAAAATTACTATCCTATAGGGGCACCTGAGTGGCTCAGTTGGTTGAGCATCTGATCTCAGCTCAGGTCATGATCTCGCGGCCAGTAAGTTCGAGCCCCGCATCGGGCTCTGTGCTGACAGCTCAGAGCCTGGATCCTGTTTCAGATTCTGTGTCTCCCTCTCTCTCTGACCCTTCCCCTTTCATACTCTGTCTCTCTCTGTCTGTCTCAAAAATAAATAAATGTTAAAAAAAATTAAAAAAATAAAATTACTATTCTATAATGCTAATTTGAAGGTACATACACTAAAATTCTGTAGGCAATCTCAACTGGACGTAGTCAAAACTGAAGTCATTCTTTTTTTTTTTTTTTCCCCCTATTTCACTGCTCGATCTGTTTCCCTTGTCTTTTTACCGGGCCTTCCTCTTCTTTATAACCCATTCACATTTGCCTGATTCAGAGACTGTTTCTCAACCTTGGTAGTTCTTGCGTGAACACACTCAGGTTCATGGCTTTAGTAATATATTTACGCTGCCTTCTACATTGCTAGCTACAGTGCCCACCCAACCCTTGAAATTCACATTTGTACATTCAACTGCTTACCCAACATCTGCACTTTTCTATATCTAATCGTCTCAGTATCTAATAGATACCTCAAAGTTTACATATTTTGAGAACCATTGACCTAAACTCCAGCTTAGGGAATTTGTTTCTCTAAAACTGCTAGGGATGCAATAAAAACATGCTAGCTATCTATTGAATGCAGTAGTAAACGATTGCCCTAATCTCCCAAATCTGCATCTTACGCTAAATCTGTTTTGTTTTTAAGTATACTGCTGTATATCCAGCTAGCCAAGGTAGAACACTTACAGATAGTCTCCCTTCTTCCTACGGCTCTCGTTCCACATCAAATCAATCAGTAAGTCCTAATTCTACATGAGAAAATCATCTATAATCCATTTCTTTCTGCTCTGGCTGCCACTGTGGATTCTTGTCTTCCTAACAAAAATATTTTACTCTCTGTTAGGGACTACATTGTGCCTGTACCACCACCAAATTTATATGTCAAAGCCCTAATCCCTAGTGCCTCAGAATGTGATTATATTTGGAGGGCCTTTAAAGAGGTAATCAAATTAAAATGAGGCCACTAGGGTGGGCCCTAATCCAATCTGACTGTGTCCTTATGAAAAGGGGATATTAGGACACACACAGAGACATCGGTGATGTGATGAACCGAGGAAAGTTTATGTGAGGACACAGCAAGAAAATGGCCATCTGAGAGCCAAAAGAGAGACACCTCAGGGGAGGAAACAAACCTTCCCAACACCCTGACCTTGGACTTCCAGACTCCAGAACTGTGAGAAAACAAATTTCTGTTTTTTTTTGTTTTTTTTTGTTTTTAATTTTTTTTTTTTTTCAACGTTTATTTATTTTTGGGACAGAGAGAGACAGAGCATGAACGGGGGAGGGGCAGAGAGAGAGGGAGACACAGAATTGGAAACAGGCTCCAGACTCCGAGCCATCAGCCCAGAGCCTGACGCGGGGCTCGAACTCCCAGACCGCGAGATCGTGACCTGGCTGAAGTCGGACGCTTAACCGACTGCGCCACCCAGGCGCCCCCAAATTTCTGTTTTTTTAAGCCACTTAGTTTGTGGTATTTTGTTATGGCAACCATAGCAAACTAATACATCTCCCCTCAGAAGATCCTCTAGTCGCCCCTAACAAAACACCGTGTCTCTTCTCTCTTTCTCCTTCCCTATCTGTATGGATAGATACATAAGTATAGATATAGCTCCACTCATCTTAGGTAGGTGACAAGAAAAATACCTGTAAATAGTAAATAGAGATCTGAAGGATAAAACGGGATCTCACCCATCTTTCTGCCCAATCGCTATGCTGCTATGTGATCTTTCTTAAACATCCTAATTATAAATAAGCATGTTACCTCACTGCTTCAAGAAACTTCTGGCTCATTAACTGACAGTAAGTTCCAATGTCTTAGCATTGTATACAAAGCCCTTTACATTTTGTTTTTTCTTGACCTGTTTTTCCAAGTCCCTGTGATCTATAGCCTGAGAAAGAGAACAGAGCAAAAGGCTGAAGGTCAGAGAGTGACAGCGGTGAGCGAGGAAGCCACAGGTGATCTTCCCTGTTCTGAGCCATGTGCCAGGCACTATTATACGCCTTTTATACATAGACTCTCACTTCAATACCATGAAACACAGATTATGTGACCTGCTCAGGGTCTCGCAGCAAATGAGTAGCAGAGTTGAGATGTGAGCCCACACAGTCCAGCTATGCTATTCTGCCGTTTGCACACTACTCTTTCCAGGATGCTTCAGTTGTTGTTGATGTGTGTAATAAAACATGCTTTGTTTCTTTATTAAGATAGCTCAGATTAGTGTCTATTACCAGCAGTAAGGTAGAGTAAAAACCTTAAATAGCCTAGCTTAAATGTCGCATTATCTAGGGGGGGAAAGGAGGCAAAGTTATGCAACCCTCCATTTTCTTGCTAACGCTTTCCACTTACCTTCATAATAACTCTTATCAAATCACTCCGTAATTGTTTGTCTCCGGGTTTTTCTCCAACATCTTGTACAGCACATAGTAAAAACTAAAACAAGGGATAATTATTTTTCTTCTCCCATACCCTGTAAACACCTCTAAGGGAATTGCTACATTGTGCTGTTAGTATATACCCTCTGATATGCACTCTTGATGAATGGCTGACTCAGGTAATTAATCAGAGCACATTGGCAATTCCATGTTACTAGTAATCATAAGTAAAGATTGCATTGCTTGGGGGGGGGGGGGGGGTCAGGGTTGGAAATAGAACAAAAAACCCAAAGAGAAATTTTAAGGGCTTTCGTTGGATTATCTGAGAATTCTGCTTCCTGCCTGGAAAACAAAACTATAATAGCTGATAGATTCTGAGACTAGTTTAGGAGGCGTGAAATCAGGATTCCAGAGGACTAGGGATTTCTCTCATTGCATCTCACTTTCTTCCTCTTTCGTCTTATTTTTTTCCAGATTGTACCTATGATGTTCTTAAAGACAAAAAGGGTGGTTTTTTATGGTTATGATAGATACTGAGGGCCTTGTTTTGCAAACCTGCTAGATAAAGGATTACTAACAACCTTCCTTTCTGCTCATTCTGATTTTGTTGTCAGACTACAAGTTCACAAAGATTGGCTGGGAATGGAGAATTCCTGAAGTTGTAAATAATTTTGAAGCATAGAGGTCCATTGCAGTTTCCATGCTAAAACTTCCAGTTACAAAAACAAAAAACAACAAAAAAAAACCCCCAAAAAAACAAACACAAAACAACTACCCCACCCCAATTCGAAACATGCAGCTTTATAGATTAGTGGAAGCGACTATTTTTAAATGTGTAGAAAGAAAACATAGTAAGAGGAAGAATTGTTTCCTGGAGCTGGTAGAATTTTGTTATCAGCATTTCTAATTGAATAAACCAAACCCCCTCCAGGTTGTTTTTTTTTTGTTTGTTTGTTTGTTTTGTTTTTTTTGTTTTTACTTTGTATTCCTTATAAGTATTAATTCTGTAAGAGAAAGTAGGTTTGGATGCTAAAAAGAAGTAATATAACCTGGTGAATTCCAAATAATTTTCCCCATCTTTGTCTCAGAATATACATAGATATCTCATGTATAGAAACATAAGGAAAATATTAGAGAAGGCAATTCTATGAATCCTAAGTATTTTATTTTATTTTTATTAAATTAAAAAAATTTAAATAGTTGAGTATAGTTGGCACATAATGTTACATTAGTTTCAGGTGTACAACTTAGTACACATCAGATCTGACAAATTTATATATTATGCTATGTTCGCCACAAGTGTAGCTACCGACTGCATTTTCCTGATGAGTGATGTTAAGCATCTTTTCATGTATCTCTTGGCCATCTATCTGTATGTCTTACTTGGAAAAATGTCTATTCGGGTCCTCTGCCCATTTTTAATCAAATAATTTGTTTTTTTGGTGTTGAGTTATAGAGGTTCTTCACAGATTTTGGATATGAGCCCCTTATTGGATGTATAATTTGCAAATATCCTCTCCTATTCTGCAGGTTGTCTTTTTATTTTGTTGATGGTTTCTTTTGCTGTGCAGAAGTCTTTTGCTTTGATATAGTCCCGATAGTTTATTTTTCCTTTTGTTTCCCTTGCCTGAGGACACATATCTAGTACAATGTTGCTACGACCAATGTCAGAGAAATTATTGCCTGTGTTCTTTTCTAGGATTTTTATGAGTATACAGGGGGTTGAGGCCTGAAAGTTCTCAAGTTTAGGTCTTCAATCCATTTTGAGTTTATTTTTGTGTATGGTGTTAGAAAGTAGTCCATTTAATTCTTTTACATGTGGCTTTCCAGTTTTTCCAGCTCTGTTTATTGAAGAGACCGTCTTTTTTTCCATTGTATATTCTTGCCTGCTTTGTCATACATTAATTAACCATATAATTGTGGGTTTATTTCTGGGGTCTCTATTCTGTTGATCCATGTGTCTCATTTTGTGCCACTACCATACTGTTTTGAATACTACAGCTTTGTAGTAAATCCTGAAATTTGGAATTGTGATGCCTCCAGTTTTGTTCTTTTTGGCAAGATTGCTTTGGCTTAAATTCTAAATATTTAAAGCAGAGGGTCTTACAGTAAGAATATCTGATATCTCTATTATCACGGCTCCATAGATTAATGCACACATTTGCCTGTTATCCCACAAAAGCACAAGTTGCTTTTGTTTTTAATAGCAGATGTTTTTTTTTTTTTTCCTATAACAATTACAAATATATCAAGGATGCTGATACTGTGAATGCTACTCCAGGACAGAGTATAACAAATTTTTGAAGTCAAAAATAGCATGAAAACAAATGTTTGCAAATGTCCTCACAGAAGTTCTTAGAAGACAGGTAAAGACCTCAGTCTCAGCATCCAACAGAATTTCGACACATGGAAATTTTTATTTGGGCAACTGTGACTGTTATTCCTAGAAACCAAAGGGAGGCCTCATTAACCAGTTCAGCCACATTCCCAGAAGCTAGGGCTGCAGAGCCAGGTTCACCCTCCAAGAAATCTCCACCTGTGGGATAATTGGTTCCATAGATACTTGTGTAAAGTGACTGGCTTCAATTCCAGAGAAAGTACCATTGATTTGGATGACTGTACCTTTCCTGTATCCTTTGGGTAAATTCCTAGGAGTGTAATTGCTAGGTCTTAGGGTAGTTCTATTTTTAATTTTTTGAGGAAGCTCTATACTATTTTCTAGAGTGGCTGCACCAGTTTGCATTCCCACCAACAGTGCAAGAGAGTTTCCCTTTCTCCTCATCCTCGCCAACATCTGTTGTTAATTTTAGCCATTCTGACAGGTGTGAGGTGGTATCTCATCATGGATTTTACTTGTATTTCCCTGATGATGAGTGATGTTGAGCATCTTTTCATGTGTCTGTCAGCCATCTGAATGTCTTCTTTGGAAAAGTGTCTGTTCATGTCTTCTGTCCATTTCTTCACTGGATCATTTGTTTTTTGGGTGTTTAGTTTGATAAGTTCTTTATAGATTTTGGGTACGAAAACTTTATCTAATTTGTCATTTGCAAATATCTTCTTCTATTTTGTCGATGGCCTTTTAGTTTTGTTGACTGTTTCCTTCACTGTGCAGAAGCTTTTTATCTCCATGAGGTCTCAATAGTTCATTTTTGCTTTTATTTCCCTTGCCTCTGGACACATGTCAAGTAAGAAGTTGCTGTGGTTGAGGTCAAAGAACTTGCTGCCTGTTTTCTCCTCTCAGATCCTGATGGTTTCCTGTCTCACATTTAGGTCTTTTATCCATTTTGAATTTATTTTTATGTACAGTGTAAGAAGGTGGTCCAGTCTAATTCTGCATGTCTCTGTCCAGTTTTCTTAGCACTGTTTGCTAAAGAGACCATCTTTTCTTCCGTTGGATACTCTTTCTTGCTTTGTCAAAGATTGGTTGGCCATATATTTGTGGGTCCATTTCTGGGTTCTCTATTCCATTCCATTGATCTATATGTCTGTTTTTATGCCAGTGTCATACTGTATTGATGATTACAGCTTTGTAGTATGGGTTAAAGTCCGGGATTATGATGCCTTGAGCTCTGGTTTTCCTTTTCAACATTAATTTGACCAATTGGGGTCTTTTGTGGTTCCATACAAATTTTAGGATTGTTGGTTCTAGTTCTGTGAAGAATGCTAGTTCTATTTCTTCCAGTTTTTCTGTGCTTTTTAAGCACAATATAAACACACACCTGTATACATTTTTAGAGTTGAAATTGTATTATCGATGAACTTTTTAATTCTGATTTTTATTACATCATATTATTACCATTTCATCCTTAATCATTCTTCATATTTTAAAAAATTGCTACGTGGTCTAAAGAATGTGTCTCAACATTTGTGAGGAATGAGTGTAGATGTTTTGCCGAAATAAGACCTAGGCAGGCGCCATCAACTGACTGATATATGAAGCATATGCACCCTGTCCTCCAGTGATGATGTCATGCTCTCTGTGACACTGAAAAGTAGCACTTCTGGGAGTCAGTGTAAGTAGATAAAAAAGACACTTGGGGGCCTGGAGTTGAGAGGAAAAGAAAACACTTACAAGGAAGAAGACTGACAGAGAGAGCCAGAAAATCAATGCTTAATGCTTTGTCAGCCAGTCCAAAGTATTTTTGGCATTGAGAGTTCTGTCCATTATTAAGAACTTGAAGTAGTGATACATTTCTGTGAGCTCTGGCATCCTTCTCTACCTACACACTTGAGCAACCTCAAAGAGATTTCCAAGTAAATATGAAGGCAAAGATGGATTATCTTTATTGTGATGGTAGCTAGTATTTCCTGAGTGCTGACTATGTCCCGGGATTTGCTCTCTCTTCTTTCCACCTGTTAACACATTTAACCTTCACGATGATTCCATTACACAATTTCTACTTATTATCCCACTATCCTCATATTACAGAAAGAATAAAAGAGACACAGGGAAGTTATACAAATTGTCCTCAGAAAATGAGATTTAAACGTAGGGGTTCAGAATAGATGTGTATATGTAGTTATTTTTTGTACACATATGTACAATTCATATACTACTACACATATGTGTGTTTCATATACTACAGGAGTATGTATGTGGTTTTCCCGTTGGTGTCTTTCCTAACCTGGTAAAACCTTGCCTGTATTCCCTTCCAACTGCGGTCCAACCTTTTTGTCCTCTGTTGACGAAAATGTGAGAACTGCGTTGATTGTAGCTAGCTTCCTCAGCTCATGTGTTTATCACAGCCCACTGGAAGTGTGTTTTTCTTCACACTGTTCTATTAACAGTTCTCTGTAAGAGCACTAATAGCCCTTCCAGTTGCCATGGAGACTTTTCTGACATTGGACCTCTTTGTAGCTTTTAAGAGTTAGTAACTTCTTCCTACATATTTTCTACCACTTCGTTTCTATATTACTGAGAATTCTTGTTTGTTTTGTAATTTTATGGTATTTCTCTTTCTGTTTAATGTGTTCTTTCACTTTGGACCCTTTACAGTTGACATTCTCCGGATTTTTATTTATATCCCACTATTTTTCTTACTCTGCACATTTTCCTTGTCTAATAGCATCACTTTTGAAGTGTCCATCTTTCATCTTGATGGGATAATTCTCCAGCCTGTAAATTTCCAAAGCTGGATGCAACTCTGTCCACATTTACTGAGATCTGCTTATGTCAGCAGAATGCCCCCCTGAATGGCTGATAGGCACCTTAAACCTAACATGTGTAAAGCTTGACTCATCATCTTTTTCTCAAAACCTGCTCATCCTTCCATATACTCCTCTATCTATCTCACTTAACAGTACTATATTCTACCGATTACTAACTAGAAAGTTAGCACTGTTTTTATTTTCTTGTTTTTCCTGTTTCTTTCCTAATATTACCCGACTCTTTCCTAATATCACCTACAGACTTACTCTGCTGCCAAAAGTACAGCTTTCCTATGAAACCTTGCCTAAGCTGAAATGGAATGAAGTGAAGAAGCAATTACCATTAGTTTATACAGAATTTTTTTTGAGCATTACCAGCCAAAGATAATTTCTCTTAGTCTTTTTTGATACCTTAGGTCACATGTTGCTGACGGATGCACAAAATAAATGGAGTTGAAACACAGATGCTCACAGACACAGTTCAAAGCTATGGTGGTTTGATGATGAGATGCTGAGGATATTTCCCAGGAAAGGAGCTGAGCGGGGCCACTGTCACCACTCCTCAGGGTGCATGTTATCTCTAGACCAGCATCTGCAAAACAAACACTGAGTGCTATTTTCACCTTTTGCCTTTTTCCATAAAAATGAAAATCCTTTTTGGATTTCTCTCAGAGAAAACAGGTACTAATGTAGATCTCTCACTAAAGTAGAGTGGTGTAACTCAAACTTTCAAAAAGCTGAGGGTGCCTGAATGGACTTTTGTCACCTTGACTGGTGGAAATATAGCTGGGCAACAAGGGAATCCATGGTACCACATGTCTTTCTGAATCTCTCAGTGTCTCACTTGTACTATCCCCTCACTGATCTCTGCTTCTCTTTGTGTGTTGGCTACCTCCTCTCTGGTAACCCTGGGCTCACAGCTTCATGTGGAGAGGAAAATGGCACTCTCTCTCCTAATTCCAAATCTAGAAGTGATTTTTTTGGCCAGTTTGGACTATATTTCCACTTCTTGGCCCAGTTATTGTGGTGGAAGTATTGGGTAAGAGGGTAAGAGGCGTTAACAGATTTTGATCCATCCATGGAGTAGCCATTATTGGTGATGAGAGTGGGTGGCTCCAGGGGTGGGATTCATTCTCCAAATGAAGAAGCTGCCTTTTATCAGAAGAATCAGAGAAAGGGGTGTTGCACAAACAAAAAAATAATAAAGAAATTACTTCCATTTCTCTTGTTCATCTTTTCTAAATTATTCTCCTAAATTACTGTTATGAGCCCTTTCCTTATCTGTTTGACTCCAAGTCCTGTACTGTCCCAATCCATTTTCAATACAGAGACCTGATTATACATAAGTAAAGAAGTAAATAACTAAACAAGTGCGAATGTGTACATGCACGTGTGCATGCACATGTGTGTGTAACTGTTACCTACCTATAGCAAACCCTACAAAGTTCCATTCTCCTCCAGGTTAAAGTCCAAGTTTCTCCTTATAGCCTCCATGACTTCTAGCCCCATACCTGGTAATTCAGTGTCAAGTATTTTCACTTCTGGTTCTAAACATCATTCTGCAATAATGCCAAACAATGTTTGTTTTTGCTGGATGCAGTAAATCTTTCCTTTGCTTCTCTGATCAAATTGCCTTCCTTCTGCCTACCACGCCTGTTTTTATATTTCCTCTGCCTGACACTTACTCAGCCCTAAAAGCTCAACTCCTGTGTTTTCTCCTGGATATCGCTCTGACAGGTATTGAAATCCCTTATAACTTGTTGCATATTTGTATTATTCCAAGCAAATGATTATGTATTTATCATTACCCTCCTCACAATAATGCAAGCTTCCTGATGGCAGGAAACTTGAGTTGAATTACCTTGGTATTCTCCATGCTAAAAAACTGCATGAAAAGTGTTAAACAGCCTAGAAATACTGGGAAAATGAAATTAAGAATGAAAATACTACAAAGTCAATTATATGATTTGTTATTTCTGAAATATCTGGTAGGATTCTACTCTAACACATTTATCAATCACATTTTTACCCACTTAAAATCATGTTACTGTTTCCTAATTACATCTATTATATTTGACACTCAGTTAAAAATCCTTTTATTAAATGGTTTGTTTTGGAAATTGGATTATCTGATTATTTGAATTTTTTGAATAAGTAAAAGATTGCCAGAATCAAAAGTTATTCTATCTCTTCAGAGAACATTGACCAAATGGCATTTTTCTTTGATTCTCTCATTTAATTATCCCCAAAGTATCATATTTTCATTTACATAATACTATACTTGGAAAAGGTATTCAATATTATATCTCTATAAACAAAATGTTAATATTGGAATTCTTTCAAAAATAAATCCTTTAATCAATCTGTATTCATGAAATTTATTTCTTAACCTCATTTGACTAAATTGGCCACTGTTTTTCCACTTTCTTTTATGATGTGTATCTGACTTTTCTTCCCTTTGTTCATGGTACACTTTCTCTATCTCCTTGGCTTCTCCATTCATTCAATTCAACAATTATTTTCTGAATCCTTTCAGAGAATTCATTCAATTCAACAATTATTTTCTGAATCCTTTCAGAGAGCTGGTCTCTCTTTCAGAGCCTCTGTTCAAGAGTTACTTTCTCCCTACATGTCCTTGTTTACTCCCATGGGATCATTGTTGTACCCAACAGAGACCTCTCATCTGAGCTCCAGTGCCATATATCCATTTGCCTATTCCACATCTTTACTTGGATTTCATACTGCTGTCTCTGACTCAACATATTCCAAATTCCACACTCCCCATAATTTCTTCCTCCCTATCAGTGAATGGCAACATTGCACAAAAAATATGCAAGCCAAAGCACTGAGAGTCATTTTTATTTCTTCTCTGTCTCTCCCCATCCTGTCAATCACCAAGTCCCATTGATCTTGCCCACTTGCTACCTTTGTGATCCATCCACTTACTTCTTTCTTCACTGAAACTTTTGCAGTCTAAGTTCCCATCATCTTCTTTCTGCACTACTCTAATTTGCTTGTAAATAATCCCTTGCTTCTTTTTAAAAAATTTTTATTTAAATTCTAGTTAGTTAACATATAATGTAATATAGGTTTTAGGAGTAGAATTTAGTGATTCATTGCTAACATATAACCCCTAGTGCTGCTCTTCACAAGTCCCTTTTGCTTCTTTCCAATCTATTATTCACTCTGTTGACCCAGTGATCTTTTAAAAAACATTTATCTGATTATGTTACTCCCATGCTTAAAACTCTAAATTATTTTCCATTACCTCCAGGACAAGTTCCAAAATATATTTCAAATGGCCTACAAAGACTAGCTTTCCTCTCCAAGCTCATCATTATTTCTCTTCTGGATCCATCTCTGCATCAATCCTGAAAACTTTTTGTTTCTCAAAGAGTGCTCTTTTCTGCTTCAGGGTCTGTTCAGATGCTTTTCTTGTGTTTCTGTTTATATCAAAGGAGAAATAAAATAGCTGTGTAGTTAGAAAACTCATGCAGTACAATAATCTGTAGAACATAAAAACAAGTCTTTCCTCTTCCTCCCACCCCTACCACTCTTACCAAAGCATCCAATGTCATTTTCCTCTCGTATATTTCTCTAAAATGTGTGTGTGTGTGTGTGTGTGTGTGTGTGTGTGTGTGTGTGTGTGTGTGTGTTTGGAAGAAATGGGGGAGAAATGGGTTTACTCTATATTCTATAATATAGTGCAATGATTAAAGTTTAAAATCTGGAAACGGACTGCCTGAATTCAGGTTCTGTCTCTGCCACAAAGTAGGTGTGAGATCTTGGTCAACTACTTATCCATTCTGTGTCTTAGTTTCCTCATGTATAAAATGGGAAACTAATGGAATCTACCTATAGGTCGTATACAATTATGATCTCTCCAAATATTAGTAGTTTTCTCCACTTATTTACTGTTTATACGTCATTTCTTTCTTTTGTAGATGTGCTGTTGCTAATATTTCTAGAATAGTATACATAATGGATGTACGTAATGGAGTTATTAGTGGGCATTCTGGTCTTGTTTGTGCCTTTAATTGTAATGCTCTTTGCCATTAAGCTTATTGATGTTGATTGATGCTGACTTTTGGGTTGAGAGAGGTACTATACAATAATAACTATTATTATTTTAAAAGTATTTTTATTCTATCAAGGATGTTTAGGAATAACTGATTTTGAATCTTGTCAGATGTGGTTTGGGACCACTTGAAAGGATCATATATTCCCCTTTGGACCTATTAGCATGATGTTGTTTCACAGAATTTCTAACTTACATACCATTATTGCAGATATTTCAGTCATAACCCACTCACCTTTTTTTTCTTAATCCTGCTGTATCTTTTACATGGTCATAATAAGCTAGAAAATGATAAAATTTATTTGTGTTCCAAAAATCACTTTTAATATTTAATTACTATATTTAATCAACTTTCTGAGTATTGTCTCTTTCTCCTACAGTTTCTCCTTCCTCCATTTTTCTTTCTTTGCTCATCCCCTTTTCCTGTCCAACAACTATGGTTTGTATGGTATCGGTGAGAGAGTCCTCTCCCAGCATAGCTCACAATGGGCACTTAGCAAGTCACTCCCAGTAAAATGTGACTCAAGAATATATGTAAGCACATATACAATATGCCTTTAGCAAGGAAGGTAGGATGTTCTAAAACGGTGTAAGATTTGTTAAATGCCTACTAAGTTTCAGGGATATTGCTGAATTGCTAATTTCAGGGATATTGCTGGAAACACAATTGGTGCTTATGTCATGGTTTCCACCTTAAAGGAATCTTAGGTTTGGTGAGAGGCTCATAGGCAAGTACAATACACTACAATAGCATGTTACCCGGACACACAGGAGGGAAACCACTGTCTGGGAAAGACCTTGGGGTGCCCAATGTTTAGTTGAGTTCTGAAGGACTAACAAAGAACCACTTTCCTGGTTTGGAAAAATTGACAATGATTCCAAAACAAAAGGAATTTGGTATTAAATTCTAGAAAGTGTAAAACATAGCTAATACTCATAATTTTTCCTAATGTCAAATTTCTGGAAGAAGGAAAGTTAATGTTTTGAGCTACCTCATGATAAAGTGAACAAATAATTACCACTTTACCTGTAGCTAATTGGTGGAAGCAATGTCACATGGCATTTTTAAATCAGCCCCAAGTAGCTTTTCTGCCCTAAGATCCTAATTTTAGGGCATCTTTATGTAAATTTTGGAGATAGGGTTCTTTTCATCCTAGGAAAAAAAGAATACCAAGTAGAATGGGAGACTAAATGATATACCATCAGCTGTTAGAGCATATCCAGACAAATGGCTATAAGTCTTGAAGTTACCCGTTGAGGGACGTTAAATGAATTTACTTGAGTACTATAAGTTGGCATTCCTTACTAGCAGCAATGTACTGAGTACTGATGAGAGTGATGGTGGTAATGGAGGCGAGTAGATGGTTCTGGTAGTGGGGAATTTGTATAATACCATCCTTTTGAAAATTGCTTTAATGGATGCACTGGAATTAGAAGTTTGAAGTCATAAGTAACTTTTGGCCTCAAATGATATTGCTAATTTTGTCACATATCTTATCTGTAAGATTTTATCAGAAATGACTTTTTGATATCTCAAAACAGATCAAATTTACTCTTTAAGATAGAGTATTTGATACCTGTATAAAAACGTGTTGTAAGCTCCAAAGGCAGTTCAAAAATTGGGGCAATGTCAGCATTATTGGATGAAGTACTTAGCCTCCTGGGATGACTGTTTTGAATAGAAAAGACACTCAATTAGATGCTTCCATAAAATTGCTAGTTTTCCTTTGTGCCCATTTTTCCTGTTTATGTGGTAGGAGAGTCCCAGACTTTATAGATGGATACATGATCACATGGAATAAAGACTACATTTCCTTATCTTCCATCAAGCAAGATGAGGCCATGTCACTTAGTTTTGATCAATAGAATATAAGCAGAAGTGTCACATGGCAGCCTTGAATCTTCATTAATAGACAATCATCATGCATCCTTTGTCCTTTCTCCTTTGCCTCCGTTGCCTTCCTGTGGGCTGGAATGCTACAGAATTTCTGGAGCTAAAGTAGCTGTTTTCCTCCATGAGGGGACTGTGGGATTGGAGGCCATATAAGTAGTAGAATAACAAGACAGTCCAGGAACTTAAACATTTTATGGAATTGAACCAAGTACAAGTACCAGACTGCTTGCCTTCAGGTTTTTATGTAAGGAAAATAAGCTCATCTCTTCTGTAAGTTACTGTCTTTTAGGGTCTCAGTTACTCCAAAGGAACTCCATCCTATACGGTCTGTGTGAATCAGTTCTATGGGAGCTGTTCAGAGTATATTATTTTATAGAGTCAATATGTTGAAAAATAACAGTGAAAAAGAAATATATTTTATCATTTAACAAGCTCTGTTGTCCTTTATAGTCATATCAATGTAGTATCATGTAAATATTAACTCTCAAGAAAATTTCCAAATTGGGAAGATATTTGAGTTCCCTGAGGTTGGCCAGGGAAGGGAGTATGGCAAAGAGAAGGTGCATTGCAGATATCCTACAAACATTAGGAGAGGGCCTGAGGCCTCTTGCGGTCTGTCTGAAAAATCCCAGTGTTGCTCAGACCTCATCTAGGACTTCTGCACAAATATTTGGTGCCCACTGTGTCACAGGTACTATTTTAGGAGCCGGCTCTAATGTTATAACTCCCATGGAACTTACATTTCAGTGTGTGGACCTCGATGATAGATAAGTAACCAAATAAATACATACTAGGTGAGAGGGGATAGGTGTTAGGAAAAAATCTAAGGCCAGGTTAAGATACAGAGCAGAATTGAGTGTGTGCTGGGGGTGATAACTTGAGAGATCGTCCCTCAGTCTGGAATAAGGTACACATTTAACAACCACATACTTGGGTCCATTGTTTTTAATGTGTTCCACCTCCCGCTCCCTCGTAGGTGAGCACATGTGGACATGCCAGTGACCTCCTCATTCTGGTCCCAGAATCATAGCCTTGTATCCTCCATGGGGCTCGTATTCTATGATGAGGAAGATGAGTCAGTCTCTCTCTATCTCTCTCTCTCTCTATATCTATATATAGATATATCTATATATCTCTATCTCTCTCTCTATATATATCTATATCTCTATATCTTTATATCTATAGATCTCTCTCTATATATACACACACACACATATATATATATATATATATTTTTTTTTTCTCCCCGTTTCAGGTTACTTTTTAAGTTCAAGCATACAGACTGACAATAACATTTAACTTATAAGAGCCCAACCTAGGTTCAAATTTCACTTTTCATATATTATCCCAGAGATGATACTTTCAACTTCTCATTACTTTTCTCAACCTACAGCCTATATTTAAGCAGTCTTTTAACAATGGAAAAGTAGTCCTGTAGAAACAAAGCATGGAATTCAAGGTGGGGAAAGAACGACGTGTGTATACGGGTCATGTCTTCCCACTCACTACCCAAATGTCACTGGGCAAGTCACCAAGCTCATTTCTGCATTTGTACAATGAAATGAAATTCACAAGCTTCTACAGTTTAATGAGCTTCTCCCTGTGAAGAATGGGATAACTATAAAACCCTAGACCTTGTCAGTTATTATTGTATTTACTGTCTGCTCACAGACCAGGGCATTTTAGGCCATTGAGATTCCCTGAAGCTCCTGCAAAGACTGTAGGCTGAGAGAAGGGCAGTTTCTGGTAGACAGAGTTTGAGTAAGCACATATTTGTTTAAACTTGTTTCCTTAATTTACTACAATCATTACTCCCTGCCAGTAAGGGCATATTCTAAACGTTCTCTGAATAGTTGTAAATTAAAGGGAAATTTGGAGGGATAAGCTCATCACAGTATTTCATCTTCAAATATATATCATGTATTAAAGAAAATTAAAGAAAACCTCTAAACACAAAATTAGAAGGCAATGCCAAACCAGTAGAAAAATTGGACACATATGACAAACAAGGCTAATGATCCTTGTGATAGAGGGAACTGTCAGAAATCAGTAGGAAAGAGCTAAATGTCCTGAGAAAGAAAAGCAAGTATCTGAATACACAACTTAAATAAAAGATTAGCCTACAGGTAGATGAGAAATTTTCATCTCTGTTGGTTATCAAAGAAAGAGATTAAAAAACAAACAAACAAGGTTTAATTTTCTTTGTTGACAAAGATTTTACAAACATTAAAAAAAATAAATCTTACGTTTTTTGGTGAAGAGAGAAATGGAAATTCTCATACACTGTTGGTGGTAGGTATACAAATTTGTATACCTGGGGAAAATGTCGTGATATGAATAAAAAGTCATGAAAGTGTGCCTACGATCAGAAAGCCTTGAAAATGGAATTCTGTTTAATTTCTTTTAATTTATCTCAATTTCTATTAATTTAGTTATCTATTAATTTATCTAATTAGAAATGATCAAGATATGCCCAACATTTAATGTATTTTGATATCTGTCAGAGTATTACTTAGAATAGGAAATTGTAGGAACAATTTAAATAAGTAACAACAGGGGGCTGACTCAATAAATGAAGCAATGAATAGTAAGACCAATTAATGGTCTGAAATTGTTTAATGAATTTAAATATCGTTTAATGAAAAACATGTTAGAGTGTTTATGCACAACATATGCTCACTAAATGAATACGTGCAGAGACACATTCCAAAAACAATGGAAAAGTAAATCCAGTGTTTTTCTTTGGCTTGAATTATAAATATTCCAAATTATCTGCAGTGGATATGTGTTACTTTAGAGTTGTATATTAATCCCAAGGGGCAGAATTTATTTCTCTAACAAATTATTAAAGACTGGAATCCTAAACTAGGGTGGAAAATTCAACTCAACTATGCAACACTATCGTGTTATTTTTTCCAACTGACTTCCCTTTTCTGTTAAACCTTTATGCCTGCTAACCAGCCAATGTGAGTTTGTTGTGGGTCATGGGAGGTTAAACATTTCCAGTGAAATGCAGATAAACTTCTCCTGGTTTAAGAAGTCATTTTTAGATTAATATTATGCCAACTCAAAGATCAGACCATTTCTCCCTTCTCAAGGAGTCTCTCCTACCCATTATCCTTCCCCAGATGTTTTCAGAACGCAGAATGAGGAGGATGATAGATGGGAGGAGGGGGTCTGAGGCAGGCCCACCTATGGACGTGTCGTTTTATTCCACTGGTTTTGGGTATTGCCTCTGTTTTAAAATGTAAGTTTTATTATTTAGGCACAACGAGGCTGAGGCCAACAGACCAGGAGACAAGTATCATTGAAAAGATAGTTTGTAACTCACTATTCCCAAGACAGGGACACTGCATACCATGTGGGGAGCCTCGGGGGGCAGCAGCCGGCTCAGCCATGGGGCAGAGGGAACAAGGGAAGAGTGTGGGCAAGAGGCTTTGTGGTTTCCACATGAAGGAATGGATGGGTGAGCAGGCTTAGGGTTGGCTGATTTGGGTATTTTCAACAGCATCTGGGTGCAGGGGCTGTCCCTCAGTGTTTGATACCTAGCTCCCGGGTGATTAGGGAAGGGGATAGTGGCCTGGATGTGAGAGATCCATAAAGGAGATGGTTCAGGGCACAGATTCTGCACTGGTTGGTGTGCATATGAAAGACACCTTGCAGGCCACCCAAGTCTTTTAGTATCTCTAGAAATTGGTTAGCCCTGGGAGGAATAGTCTCTTCCAGGTCAGGAAGAACCCAGGTGTCAGAAACATGTGCTTAATACAGCCTCCCTAGACCCCTCCCTATTTTACTTCTCCCTTCAGGCCTCCAAGCCACTGACATCCGCTACCAAAGCACTTGATTCAGTCACAGGGTCCCGGCTCCTGCTAATTTCTTGTCTGGATTTGCCTCCTTTGGTCTCTAGCCCTCCTGGCACTTTTACTTCACCCTGCATGGGCATGTGGCAACCAAGGAATCTTCTGGAATCTCCACACATCCACAGGAAACCAGGGCCTGAACTCAGCCCTCTCTCTGCCTGAACACTCACAATTTTGGTTATTTTGCTATGGTCCAGGGCACACTAGGGGCCCTGCTGTCCCAAAGTCCCAAAGGCAGGATGACATGTGCATCTCTGCTTTGGAAATTATCTTCAGCTGTATTTTGAGGGAACAGTTATTCAAATCTGATTTCTTGCCTTTCTTCCTCTCCTCTTGCCTTTCCTTTCCCATTCCATCCTTCCCAGTTTATCTTCTCCACACACAAGGCGAGCTTCCTCCTTCCTGCTTTAGTGAAACTTTATTTACCTGATATCCTTGTTCTCCCTACTCTATAGTTTATAAAGGCAACTCTGGTCTAGTCACAGTAGGCTGGTTTTTTATCATGGAGATTGTGAGAAAAGCAAGAGCTAGGTTTTGCTAGTGATTAACAGCACAAGGGTTTAGCATATTAAAATATTATCCTTGCTATAATCTGTCCTTAGTAAATGTGACATTCCCACAAAGGACATTCAGCTCATGTATATACCTTCTCCCTTCAAACAATATCCTCTTAAACCCTATTACTCTGATCTCTTTAAGTTCATCTGGCTAAACATGGCACTGTGCAAATTCTCACCTTTCTCCATTGAAAGTTGTTATTCCTTCCCCAGAATGCTTATCTCCTCCTAGTCCTAGCTCAATCCTAATCCCTCCTGGTCACCTCCTTGGCCACTAGGAAGCTTAACCAAAACTGTAAGCACGATTTACCCCCAAATGGCTTAAACTTGGATAAGTCTTGCAACCTGGGGATGGAGGAAGTCAGCAGCTGCCTCAGATGAGAGCCAGCAGGATCATCCCATCCCAAAGCCCCCACCATGCCCCAACCTCACCCAAGTCATTGTGCAATCTCTGGCCCTCAGACACCTGAAACAAGGACAGAGGTACAAGAGAGCACAGGAAGCATTTTTGTCCCCTGTGATCTTTGCAGCAGGTGGTAATTCCATTCAACTCACCATGGGTTCTCTTTTCGGCTCAGCTATGTTTTCCTTCTCTGAAATGGTCTCTAAGTGTGCCCTAGGCCACTGAGCTGCTGCCACTGAAATTGGAATTCCTATATAAAAATAATTCTTTAGAAGTACAGCGTCCAAGCCAAGGGACTAAAAAAAATGCTTTCCAAGCCTGACCTCTCTTCCACCTGCTTGGTTACCCTACACGTGCTTCTGTACGTAGTTGCTCTCAGGGAATCTTGACTCTCAACTGAAAATGACATGACTTCAGAATTTGGGTCCATTTTTGGTGTGTATATATTCTGACCTCTACATGTTGTGGTTTCAATACTTGCATATTAATATATACATGTAAGATTGCATACTATTATTGTCTGTAACTTAAAAAAAAACTGTCATTGGTATACACATATCTCTAGCCACATCTAGTGAAACTGCATAACATCAAAGCTTAAGAAAAAAATAAATCTCAGAAAAGACTGAATCCATCTGAAGGAACAATTAGCTTGAGCCTTGGAATCTTTACATGGTTAGCTATCATTCCAGAGTTAGAGTGAAATGCAGATGTAGAAAGACCAAGAGAATTGACCATCCATGACACTTACTGAGATAGCTACTAAAGGATGTAACTCAATAACAAAACTGAATCCTGATGGAATGACTGGAATGCAAGTAACAATAAAAAGAACAGAAAAATTTGAGCATGTTGGCAAAAACCATACACTTCTGTGTATTCTTAAAAATGTAAAATGAAAGAATTAGTCAATGAATGTTGAATACATTAGCCAATGAACAATTGGCTACCATATGCATATATTTTTAACCAGTTTGGCTTTTGACTTAATTTTGTTACTGTTTTTAATTACCCTGAAATCCTATATTTTTGTAAATCTATCAGTCTTCTCCCTTATAGTTTTTTTTTTTAATTTTGCTATCTTGTTTAGAAAGTCTCATTTACACTCCAAGGTTATAAAAATATTTATATACATTTTCAAAACGTATATTGTTTTTCCTATTTACAAACATTAAGAGGTACATAAATATATCAATGTAGGAAAGAAGATTACAGTTAGATACTGAAATTGAGAACAGGGGACATGTTAGATAGAAAATCGTAATCTTAAAGAGAATAAGGCTAAAAGGAGAAGAGATGTCAAAGCCTTGAAGCTCCTAATGAAGACTTTAAGTGTACCTTGAAAGTTGATTGCAAGGGCATCAATTAATTCTTCTGGTATACTGTCGTTCGTCCGAAGAGGAACAAGTCCAGCAGCAATCCTACTGCCCTGATATTTTTAATTAGAGACTGAGAACATCACATATAACAAGACTTTGTGGTTTTTTTCCCCAGATATTTTAGATTGAATTTGTAAGTGCTAGAAAACAGTTTAAACATATAATAGAATTACTGGGTTGGAAAAACTTATGATGACAGCTGATTGAAGCAAAAGGTTAATTTTATTAAAGGCTTATGTAGCTGTCTGCCAAAACAAAACAAAACAAAACAAAACAAAACACCAAAAACCAAAACCAAAAATGTCCCTTTTATCTTCAGACTATATTGCACCCTTTTCAGTGTTAACTATAGGCCACTTTCATGCATATGTGGAACTACAGCAAATTAGAATACAGAATATAGGGGAGGATTTTTTCCCAGATTTCTCATGTATCTCTTGATGTATGGTGTTTACACTGTGGTCTGGAAAAAACACAGCCTTTGAAGCCAGATGGTCCTAGATTAGGGTTGCCAGATTTAGCACATAAAAATGCAGGATTCCTAGTTATGTCTGAATTTCAAATAAATAATGGATAATTTTTTAATACAATTCCATGGGTAATGAATTGGATCCCAGCACCACCTTTCCTGCTGTGTGACTTTGAGAAATTACCTAATCTCTCAAAATTCAATCTTCACATTTGCCAACTAGGAAGAATAATACCCGCTTTTTAGGTTGTTGTTAGTCTTGATATGTGTGCAAAAGGCTTGAACAATATCTAAAATGTGATAGGTGCTTAAGAATCTGTCCCCTCTTCTGAGATTCTATCCAACCACGTGGAAATAGCTGCAGTTATAAATTTATAATCCCTGATGTCAAGAAGTACATAAATCATTAATGATTAATGAATTTTCATGTTACCAGCCAAGATTTTAAGGCACTGTTTAATTAATTAACTAATTAATTAATTAATACTCATGTTGCCCTTCTTATCTCACAACTAGCATTAATAATCTTCTGGCCCTAGCACTGGGAGGATGTATGGAGGCTTGATGAAATATTTCAATATTAAATTTAAAATGTCCAGAATAGAATTTTTGATTTCTCCATTCCCATCGAATTATCTTGTAGATTTTCCAATTTGAGTAAAAGGTACAATTGTTTATCCAGTGCTGAAGCTAAAATCTAGGAGGAATTTGGCCTGATCCCAATCAAAATACAGGTGGGGTTTTCTATAGAGATGCAAGGAATCTAAAAAAAAAAACCAAAAAACAAAAAAACCCAAGATAATTTTGATAAAGAGCAGAGCACACCTTGTATCTAAATCCTGGTTTCTAGGGACACCTGGGTGGCTCAGTTGGTTAGGCATCCCACCTCAGCTCAGGTAATGATCTCATGGTTCATGAGTTTGAGCCCCGAGTCTGACTCTGCCAACAACTCAGAGCCTGGAGCCTGCTTCAGAATCTCTCTCTCTCTCTCTCTCTCTCTCTCTCTCTCTCTCTCTCTCTGCCCCTCTCCCCCTCTGTCACTTGTGTGCATGCGTGTGCACGCTGTCTCTCAAAAATAAACATTGAAAAATTATGAACAAATAAGTAAGTAAATAAATATTGGTTTCTAATAGCATTCCTTAGCTTTCCTTGAACCGGGGCAGGGTATATACTAGATAAGCCTGGAACATCTTATAGGGCCAAAAGGTCAAAAGTGCCCACCCAAAAAAAGAAAGAAAGAACAAAAGAAAGGAAGGAAGAAAGGAAGGATGGAAGGAAGGAAGGAAGGAAGGAAGGAAGGAAGGAAGGAAGAAAACCTCAAAAACAAAAATAAAAACAAACAACCAACTCTACATCCATGGGTGTTTGTCCAAGTGACCTAGGAAGCAACTGAAAGAGCTCCCGATAGCCAAAGCTGGAACACATTGAGCAAGAAGATAGTGTTGTTTTGGATTATAACCTAAATGATAAGATAAATATTTATAAGTTCATACTAATATAAATAAATAAGTGAATAAATAAATAATGAGGGATAAGAGACAAAGCTCACTTGGAAAACAATTCCAAATAATTTATGTAAGATGTTTTGTCCTCAAGGAGGTGGAGCCTAACTCCCCATTTCTTAACTATAGGCTGGTGTAATGACTTCATTCCAAAGAGTACAGTCTGGAAACAGGGGAAAAGAATAACTGTCTTAGATCCCTGGTGGGATCTAACAAAAGTTACCCCAACCAGGTGACCAAGGTCATTATAAATGATGATACCATATAAATTACATAAATAAATAAATTATATTGGTAAATTATATGGATACCATATATCCTTGATCTAACGTGATGAAAATGGCACTTTACCTCTGTGGTCTTCCTCCTCCCAAACCCATAATTCCAGTTTAACCATAAAATGAAAATCCAGATAAATTCCAATAGAAGGGCATTGTACAAAATTTATAATTAATACTCCATGAAAATGTTAAGGTCATTAAAAATGAAGTCTAAGAAACTGTTCCAATCGAGTGGTATATAAGAGACATGACAAGTAATTGTAATGTGGCATCTTGGAACAGAAAAAAAAAATTAGGTGAAAGAAAAATTAAGTCAGAAATACTAGGTAAAGAATAAAGGATAGAAAATAGTTAATAGTGTATCAATATTATTCAATAATGGTGGCAGGTGTACCATACAAATGTGTTAATAATATAGAAAACTAGGTGCAGAGTGTATGGGAACTTTGTGTACTACCTTTACAGGTTTTCTGAAACTGTGGTACACAGTAAAATCTATTTAAAAATTAAGAACAAGAACAAAGTAGAAGACGGACACTGCCTGATTTCATGGTTTATTGTGTAACTGCCATAAGCAAAACAGCATACAATTAGTGTAAGAATAGACATGGTGATCAATGAAACAGAATATGGAGGCTATAAATAGACCCACATAAATATGACCAATTCATTTATTACAAAGATGCCAATGTAACAGGGCAAAGATTGTCTTTTCAAAAATGTTGCTGGAACACCTGGCCATGCATATCAAAGAAAATAATCTTGGTCATTACTTTATACCATATACAGAATTAACTAGAAAGAGATCACAGATCCATATAAAAGCTAAAACTGTATACCTTTTAAAGAGAAAATCTGGGAAAACATGCTTGAAACCTTGAAGTAAGCAAAATTTTTAGGACAAAAACACAAGCTATATAGGAGAAAGCAATATTAATTGAACTTTACCAAAATTAAAAAACTTCAAAAAACATCATTAGAAACTGAAAAGGCAAGACATAGGTGGGGAGAAAATATTCACTCTGTGTATTTGTATCTGACAAACATTAGTCATCACAAAAATGTAAATTACACACATAGTAGAATGGCTAAAGTTTAAAAAGACTGATAATACCAAAGGTGGACAAAGCAACATTGAGGAAGTGACATTTTCAAACCTTATTGAATGGGGATATCAAATGGTATCATCACTTTGGAAAACTGTTTGCCACTTCCTCATGAAATAAGACCTATGACCTAGCAATTCCATTCCTAGATTATTTATTCAAAATGAATTTTAAAGTGTTTTCTAAAGAAGACTCATACACAAATGTTCCTGGAATCTTTGATTAAAATACCCAAACACTGTAAAAAGCCACAATGTCCATCAACACATGAATGGATTGCAAATTATGTTCTCTAGCTACAAGGGAATAGTATTCTGCAATGAAAAATAAACTCCAGATCCACGTAACAATATGGTGGAGACTTGAACACATTTAGGCTAAGTGCAGAAGCTAGACTCCAAGAGTACATACTTGTGTGATTCCATTCAAATAAAATCCTAGAAGAGAAAAAACAAAATGAGAGCCACAGAGAGCAGATCAATGTTAATTAATTAACACTAAAAATTAAAAGGTCAGTGGAAACTCTTAAGAGGTGGAAATATTCTGTAGCTAAAATATTCTGTGGTGATACACAATTACATTTGTCAAATATCATTGGACTGTGCATTTACAGGTGGTGTGTTATATTATGTGTAAACTATACCTCAGAAAGTGGATTTAGAAAGAAAACTATATATACTGTATATTTAAGTGTGCAGTTATGGATCCAAATCACAGTTCTGCCACCTACAGCCTGTGTGACTTTGGTCTTGTCCCTTAAATCATCTTCATATGTCCGTATCTCCAGATGGGGCTAGCACTGGTACTCGTCTTGTTATGGGAGTTAAATGCGTAAATAAATGTACATAAAGTGATTAAAAGCTGCCTGGTACAGAGTAAGCTCTAACTAAGGAATAACTGTTCTTTTTACTCTTGATTTTCTTTTTTTCTCAACATCCTCATTCAGGAACAATGGTGACAAACCCTATCACTTTTACTCCCAAAGTACATACCGTCTTTCTTCATTTTTTTCCTCCGAGTGTACATAGCCCTTTAATTTGTCTCTTCACGTGAACGTTGGTCTCCTTTCTCTGCAAAGTGGTTTTCAAAAGTATGAATGAGCTCATATTACATTCTTGCTAAAATCCTTCAATGGTTTTCCTTGGCACCTCAAATAAAGTTCCAGATTTCTCGACACCCAGGGGCCCTTCCGGAGAGCCTGTCCGTGTACCTTCCACCTCCTCCCTAGTCACCAGGCTCCAGCTCTACTGGACGCTTTTATTTTTCTATTCTTGGAACTCACTAAATTCCTTCACGCCTGGGGCCTCAGCACCAGCTGTTCCCTCGGCCTGGAATGCTCTTCAAGTGGATCTTTGAATGACCGACTCTGATTTTTCAGTCCTCAGCTTGAAAATGCTACCTCTTCAGAGAATATTTTTCAGACAACACACATTTTAAAGGAGTTGCTCCTGTGTGGTCGCCATCTGCCATATTAGCTTTTTACATATCCTTTACTTGTTAAATTTTTTTTTATTGTTTATTATTTTTGAAAGAGAGACAGAGACAGAGAGACAGAGAGCAAGCAGGGAAAGGGCAGAGAGAGAGAGAGAGAGAGAGAGAGAGAGAGAGAGAAGACACAGAATGGGAAGCAGGCTCCAGGCTCCGAGCTCTCAGGACAGAGCCCGATGCGGGGCTTGAACCCACACACCGCAAGACGGTGACCTGAGCCAAAGTCAGACACTTAACTGACTGAGCCTTCCAGGAGTCCCATATTCTTTATTTTGAAACAATCACAAACAGACAAGAGGTGGACGAATGATACAAAGAAATTTTTCCCTAAGCCCCTTGAGAGTAATATGCTGACATGATGCCCCTGTCTCTCTCCACTCTTTCAGTGGGTATTATCCACAAACACGGGCATTCTCCTTTGTGGCTCCAATATAACCAAGTCAGAAAATGAACATAAACACACTACTGCTGTTTAATTGTTTTGCTTTATTCGCCTTGTCCCAATAATATGTTTTATAACGAAAGGATCCGGTTCAAAATCACATATTGCGTTTGTCCTTAGTTGCTTCAAACTGGAAGTCCTTCAGTCTTGCCTTGACTTTCACGACCATATTACAGGCCAGTTATCTTGTAAAATGTTCCACAATGGGATTTGTCTGATATTTCCCTGTGATTAGATTCAGCTGTGCATCGCTGACAAAAATATCACAGAGCTGATGCTGTATCCCTCTCACTGCTTCCTCCCAGGTGGCAAAAGGGTTTGATTCTGCCCTTTACAAGTGATGTTCACTTTGATCACTTGATTAACGTGGTGTCTGCCAGGCTTCTCCACTATAAAGTTCCTTACTTCCCTTTGTAGTTTGTAAGCAGTTTGTGAGGAGGAGCTTTGAAACTCTAGATATCATTTCCTTGTCAGACTTCCAATTTTTTTTCACTTGTTTGTTTATATGAACTGATGGTTCCCTATCTTACTCAACATGTTTTCCCCCATTGCTACCGTTACTTATTCTGATGCTGAAACTGTCCCAAGTTTGGCTAGTGGGAGCCTCTCTAGGTTGACTTTTTCCTTTTGACATATTTCAGTCATTGTTGTGGTGTTTCCTGGCTTTCTGGTCTGATGAGATGTTCTGGGCTCATTTGTACTTTCCCTGCCCTAGCCGTAGAATCATTTCTTTTTTTTTTTTTTTTTTTTTTTTCAAAGAGCCCTGTTTCCTTTCAGTGGGAAATGGTATTTCTGGGTTCTAGGTATGCTAATTGCTATTGGAGTTTGGTGCCTGAGCCCTCTCAGAAAATACATGAAATACATATATATGTGTATAATACTATATTATTTACATCACAAATATCTGTTATATATCATAAATATATGTATTTCTACACATATCTGTTTATTTCTGTATTTTTCTGCACATATACTAAAAGTGCTAACTTTTTCAATCCAGTCTAACTGATTCGGATTTATTCTAGTTTTCCCAGTTTCCGAATTTATAACTCCCTTCTCCAACAGCTACAAATCTGGCTTCTATTATTTTTAGTCTATGTTCTCACATGATGAATCCCCTGTAGTAGTCATTCTCCAGGGTCGTCCATCCTGCCTCACTGCTGCGGGTGTTTTCAGTCTGCTCAGGCTCTAATGATCCGTACTACCCTCCTCCACCCTCTGCCCTCCTCCTCTGTCCTATCTAATAGCTTTGGTATGACGGGAAGAGAAAAGAAAGAAGTAAAGGAAGAGGAGGCCTGTTCTAGATTCTTCATGGCAGGCAGCACAATATAATTTCCCCAGTTTATTTCTTTTCTCCTTTGTTGTATGTCTCTCCCAACTCGAACATCAACTCTGCAAAAGCAAGCAACTTTTCTGTCTGGTTACTAAAAACTTTGAGCTCTTGGAAGGCAAGAGGTGAATATTTGTTTCTTCTACAGCGCATGAATACGGGGTTGAAAGAAACCGTGCCACTTACTTTTCTTTGAATTAGTACCACTTGGGGCTCTATCACAATGCAGATAGCAATCACTTTAATTGCATATTTCATATTCAAACAGGTTGTTCTAGACTTGTAGAGGCATAGTTTTAAATTCTCACACTGTAATTATGTCAACTTTGGAGTTACTGCCATCAGGATAAAAACACTTCTCCTTCTTGGTGTTCAATGATAATAACTAATTATTTAAACCTTTAAGAGTATCTTACCTTCCCCCCAAAATTTATTCAGATACATAGGTTTATACGTCAGTCAATGGAATGTTCAGAAGTTGATTCGATTGAAAATTTACTTTGTGTACCTATGTAGTTTCTTTATGTATTTTTCTTCATCTAGGTGATATACATATTGTCATTTTGATAGGATTGTAGCAAAGAAAAAATGACTTAAATATAAATTATTTTCTATCAAGGAGACAAATAATTCATACCTAAAGATGTTGGCTTACTTCTTTTCCTTATTCCTGGTATGATATCTTCCAGAGGGACATGCTTTTGATTTGGAGACATTCTGCATGCCACGGCATGTGTCGTGTGCTATGTTAGTTGCTAAGGTAACTATATTTTCCTGAAAATACCAAACTAAACAGGAGCCTGAATCATCAGCGTGCAATTTGCTGCTATAATGTTTGTTGAAATTTTCCTTAGCAGTCAAATAAACATGTAATGCTTAGATCATTTGGGGTCCTTTCTCTGACCTCTCCTACTCAGGTTTTGACATTCAGAATAAGCACAGAGCAGTCAATTACATAAAGAGGTCTAAATATTTTCTGAATTAGAACTCACATAAATTCTCAGGTTCCACTAATTAGGGACTATGTGATCATTTCATCTGGATTGGACATATTTTTTCAATCTCTCTGCATATGAATTGGCTAAGCAAAATTGCAGAAGAAATTAGATTGCAAGGCATTTAAGAGGTTAAACTGCCCCTCAAAGCCTTAACCTGTTTTTGTAAACAAATCGATATAATAAGAATTGAATCTTTCTTTTTGAGGCAGAACCCACAAAACATAAGCTCTTCACTTTAAAATATCTTGGTAAAATAGTATAGAGACTATGTGTGTTGATAGCTACACAAATGTATTAATTCATTTGACAGTAATAATTATGAAAGTATTTTTTGCTGTAATCGGTCTGAAAGTTTTTATTTTTTCCTATAGTTCATACATTTCCTAATTTTGCCTCTTTATTCCACACATTAGCAAGTTTGTTTTAATACATCTTTTATTCAGTGAAGCAATTTAATAAGATATATGGAATTTTACACATTTGGGGACAGTAGTCATGAAACTGATGAAACCACACATTGTTGACTGATTGCTGTTATATGATGCATACCTTAAAATTTTTAATTTCTCTCGTAGCTTTTTTGATTCTTAATGCAGTTTTTATCAAGAATTTCAGCTTCACTTTGAAACCACAAAAATGCATTTTAAATACAAATTTAGGTTTAAGAGAGAGCACAAAAACATGTTTTTAAAAAACAAAAGTTTGGGGCGCCTGGGTGGCGCAGTCGGTTAAGCGTCCGACTTCAGCCGGGTCACGATCTCACAGTCCCGGAGTTCGAGCCCCGCGTCGGGCTCTGGGCTGGTGGCTCAGAGCCTGGAGCCTGTTTCCGATTCTGTGTCTCCCTCTCTCTCTGCCCCTCCCCCGTTCAAGCTCTGTCTCTCTCTGTCCCAAAAATAAATAAAAACGTTGAAAAAAAAATTAAAAAAAAAAACACAAAAGTTTTTTTTCAGGAACATTCTCACACCTGATCCAATGACAAAGAAATCTACCTAAATCAGAGATTTGCACTGTCTCCAGAGTCAAATGGTCAGAATTCAAATTCAGCTCTGTCATTTGTCTATAGGAGGGCCCAGGCTAGCCAGTGAAAGTATTCATTTCCTCATGAGTACTTTAGGGATTATAATAATGTCTACTTCTTAGGATTGTTGGAGGATTCAATCAGACGACCTCTGTAAGGAAATCAACATGGTGCTTGACACATTATAAGTGCTTAGTAAATGTTACCTGCTATCATTTCTATTATTATTATCACATTAGAATGAGAAATTCATTTAAAGTTTCTTGGTTTTTTTTTTTTTTGTATGTTGAGTGTAATATTTGAGCCTCAGATGTTGTAGACTTCATTAAGTGGTATTTTAGCTTCCAATAGGTGTAAACCTTATCTCACAGCACTTGGTGAGGCATCTTTTGGTGAAAGGATAATACCAGTTTCCAAAAAAAAAACATGAGGGTTTCAACCAAGTTAATTTTTGAGAGTAAGTCTTGGCGCCTCCTTTAAAATGACAAAGCTTTCTAGTTTGAATTTGTTTACTAAATATTCCCAAGTCTTTGTCAAAAGGAAATATTAGAACATAGGTTGACATTTGCTTGATGACTCACATTGCCCCTTATGAACTTCAAGCAAAGTGCTGCAATCCAGCATTGCTCTTGGGGATTTCGGAAGTCCATGGGCAAGTATGCCCTGGACAACCGCGATTTTCTGTTTGGTGTTTCCTTGGACTCTTCCTCACTGTCAGCTGGCACTTGTATGCCTTTAACAGTTCTGACCCTGTCTCACCTGCAACAGAGTACTTCGGAAAGAGACCATGTTGCCAAAGGAAACAAAATGCCCAAGCAAGTAGAACATGCGGTAAGTTTATATACCGTAGTAAACCAGTTGGACCCAGGATAGCTGCTTTGCTCCCTATAGGGATTCTGTGCCAGAAGGTTAGAGTTTGGAGTAATTCTAGCAACAGGCTAAATGAGACAGTTTACAATGAAATGTAGAGGTCTTGCGTTACTTGAACATAGGGATGGGATATTGATGAATGTGTCATTTAGTGGGGAGGCTGTAAATGCTTGTCAAATCTGCTCTGTCACTTGGAATAAAAGTGAGTCATGTATGTTGCATAATCTGTTTTTCTTGTGAGTCATACTAGTTCTCCAGAAATGGCTTCACCTGCTTTCCTTTGGAAGCTAATCTAATGGTTATTTTAACTACATTTACAGTTTCTGTATTTTGACTTACACTAGGTAGTCTGATGCAGAAATTAGCTAATTTGAAGCTCCTTTTAAATTTTCTCTTGATAGGGGTACCTGGGTGGCTCAGTCGGTTAAGCCTCTGACTTAGGTTCAGGTCATGATCTCGCAGTTCACAGGTTTGAGCCCCCTGTTGGGCTCTGTGCTGACAGCTCAGAGCCTGGAGCCTGCTTTGGATTCTGTGTCTGCCTCTCTCTCTGCCCCTCCCCACTGTGCTGTGTCTCTGTCTCAAAAATAAATAAACATTAACAAAAAAATTTTTTAAGTGAATTTTCTCTTGATAAAGGAACTTCTTTTATGGTTTTTTTGATTAGATTCTTTGTTAATTGAAAACATTACATATAGAAGTTTATTGTCTTTTTGGATGTATAATTTTATATTAATTCTAATATTTCACTTCTTTTTGGTAATAAAAATGTGAAGATATATTATCCTTAATTTATATGTATTACTCAACCATGTTATCTTATTTTGTCACATCTGTTATTTTTGATAACCAAGATGTTATTTATTTGATTCAGTATTATTTCTATTTATTTCAATGTCCTTAGAGCCTAATTAGTTAATTAATGAAACAAGTGTCCATTATGACCTTCTTTTTAATAATTTTTATATCATTAGTGGTTAGTAGAATGTCTGGAATAGATTAGATGCTCCACGTATGTTCTTCATTAAATAAATGAATGAATGTTAATACCAGGCTTAGTGTTAACTTGGCTATGACATCGTGGAGAACATGAGATGCTTTTGTTGTTGTTATTGGTGGTGATGTATGTTTGCTGATCCATCTCTATATTCACTGGTCTTTTTGTAATTTGTTGAAGTTTTATGGGATATGCTTATGTCAGTATGGAGGAATGCAGCAAGGGCTTCGGTCCGTCTGGCTCCCCCATCATATGTCTCGCACCTCACTTAGTATCAGATACATGATAGATGCTCAATAAGTATTTCCTAATCTGGATGGACTGATTCAGAATGCTCACTCTACAATGATGAATGAAGAAGTAGCATTCTAGTTTATTTGCTTCTGGTGAGAGCTATGGGTACCACATTCACCTGACTGCTTATGTTTCCATCTACAAGTTCATTATCTTTGTAATTTCTATGTGACAAGACAAAGACCAACTCTAATTGCTTTCACTATTGTGAGATGACTACGAAACGTTCCTTAACTATATCAGGCTACTTAAAGTATACGGAAGCAAAGCCTGTCCTCACCTACAGCCCTAGTCATTCAGACTGTATCAATCCATGGCTTAGAACACATCCTCTGTTCAAAAATCCAGTCATTTCTGCTAGTGTTTCATGTGTTTAAGATATTCCATCACTAAGGACATTGTTTTTTGATAGCCATATTCTTTGTACAAGTATGAAAACTACAGTCTTCAAGGCCATTCCGGTGTTATCCATGATAGGTCAATCTTATAGTTGACACTTCTGATGGCAAACTTCGAGTTACAGGAATCCCTAATGTCTTTCTTACTTGCTGATTCAAAAAATGACTTAAAAAGTGTATAGATTTGTAAAATAATATATTTTAAAACCAACCATCCCCTTGTTGCTTGCTACTTTTCATCCAAACTCAAAATTTTAAACTCAACATCTAGTTCCAGTCTAACATGTCCATGCTTCCTTCTTCACAACCATATTGCTTAAAATACTTTTTGTTAGATGATCACTAGGAGCACAGGGGAGAAGGTATGTACAAATGATGTATCTATGGAGTATATAAGGGTCGGACAAAGCACCATCAATAATATAGATTATAGGAGCTGGGAGAGACATGAGAAAGACTATGGAGAGAGACTTTACTCAACAAATATTTACTGAGTGCTTACTCAGCATAGGCACAGGTACTTGTGGTACATGATGAAAAATGGATCCCACATCCTAATCCCTATGAACGTTACATTGTATGACAAAATAAAAGGGTCTTTGTAGACATGATTAAATTGAGGATGCTGAGATGGCAGAGATTATCCTGGATTATCTTGGTGGGTCCAGTATAACCCAAGTGTCCTTATAAGGAAGAGACAAAGGGAGATTTGACACAGAGATGGCATGTGAAGACAGAGCAGGAGATTTGATGATGTTGGTCTTGGAGACTGGACCACGGCAGGCACAAGCCAAGGAATGTCGGCTGCCTTTCCTTGAAGAAGACCAAAGAGGCAAGAAACAGATTCTTCCCTAGAGCTTCCAGAAGGAGCAGAGCTCTGCCAACATCTTGTTTTTAGTCCAGTGGGAATGATTTTAGATTCTGGCCTTCAGAACTGTGAGATAGAAAATGTTTTAAGCCACCAAATTTGTGGTAATTTAGGAAACGAATACAGTGCCTAAACATATCAGTGCAGAGAAAAAAAAGACACAAATCTGGCTCTTCACTTACTGAGTGTATGCCTGTAAAACATAGGGGAGAAATTTATACCTACTTATGTACTATGTGCCAGGCAGGTAGGCATTTTATTCACATCTGTTCAGTCTTAATATAGTAGTTGGAATTTAAATGCAAAGCTACACTTGAAGAGTATATGATTGGCTACTGATAATAGCATTTGCCACTGAGGGCATAGGTTTTGTAGATTTTTTGTTCTTACTCAAAATGGTTATCAAATTTCTTGTTTCTTTAGCCCATAAGCTTAGATTGTCCTAAGGCTATCAACTACTCTGCAATACATATTAAGGAAAATCTAAGACACACCTTAGCCTTCATAAGAAGAAATTATTTCGATTTGCCATCATGTGACCAACTGCAGCCAATCTATAAATGCTCAGAAGAAAGTAGAATTGGTAAGAAGCCATCACCCAAAAGACTAACCCACCACCCCTGGGGGGCTGGAATGGATGAGGTAAAACACCAAGGGTGGCAGCTATTATGTGTTTTCATCAGCTCCTATGCCCAGCCAGGCTGCAGTGCTGCTCTGATGGTTCTCCTGAGAACACCAACCCCAGGGCAGTTGCCATAAACTTCTGAGGCCACGGGACTACTAGTGATCATCCTAAGGGTACACAGTGGGCAAAGAAAGATCAGAACATAATTTGATCCTCCTGTTCTCTGCTGCTGCTAGCTGTCATCAACCCCTGACTGCAAGCTCACTATCTCCCTGCTTGAACAACACATACCTGTTCCAATAGCTTTCCTTCTCCCAGTGGTTTTCTCCCATATTTGTCTGTTATGTCTTGGGATTTTTATTTTCTTTGTCCAGTGAGATACACAAAAGAGAGAGGATGGTTCTACGGCCACCTCTCCAGGGGAGATTAGACATGTACATCATGGGCACCCAGCTCTCTCCTTACCATCAAACCTGCTGGACCCATTGCCAGAAGGTTTGTTTCTTATTGAGTAGCTAAGACTTATCTAGTTTTGTAGGAACCTGCAGGTTTCAGGAGCCATATGACCACTTATTTGTTATCTGTGTGTAACCTGAGACTCCTCCCTTTTTCTCTCTGCTGATTCTAGAAAGCTGGGAGATAGCAGGGACTCTTGTGTTTTTTCCCCCTAACTTACAACTCATATGCTGAATTTTCTGTGCAAATGCTAAATGGGTTGGAGGAAAAAGAACTTACTTTAGTTCCACTTTCAAAGCTCAGAAATTAGTGTTAAGCAGACTGAAGCACCTGGACAAGGAGATGAGTACAATATCTGAGTCAAGCCAAATAGACTTTGATAAGTATGTGAACGTTGGGTTGAATCTCATCAAGTTTGAAAAAACACATTGGAACTGGTTGATTCCAAAAAATAGTGCTCCAAGGGCACCTGGGTGGCTCAGTTGGTTAAGTGTCCAACTCTTGATTTCAACTCAGGTCATGATCTCACAGTTCGTGAGTTCAAACCCCACATGGGACTCCGTGCTGACAGTGCACAGCCTGTTTAGGATTCTCTCTCTCTCTCTCTCTCTCTCTCTCTCTCTCTCTCTTTCTCTCTCTCTCCCTCTCCCTCTCCCTCTCTCTTCCCTCTCTCCCTCCCTCCCTCTCTCCCTCCATCTCTCCCTCCATCTCTCCCTCCCTCTCTCCCCCCCCATCCCACCCCTGCTTGCACACACACTCTTTCTGTCAAAATAAATAAACTTAAAAAAATAGTCCTCCAAATAGTCTTAGTTCCAGGCTTCAACTTTAGCATTTAGATTTTTAAATTTAGCAATTTTATTTTGTTCAAGTTAGGCAAATCCATTTGTCTTGCTTATCAGCAAATGTTAATCAGTTCACCAAACTTGCAGAATATTAGGAAAAAATAAGATTATATGTGCAAAGCATTGAGCACGGTGCCTGGCACAAGAATTTGATGTATGTAAACCGGGATTATTAAGGGGGGTGGTGAAGATCCAATCGGAATGATGTATACAGGTGCTTTGTGAAAGTTATAAATGCCAATTATTATAAATTTGTTATTCTTACTCTGAGAGGGAATATTCAGTGTATTCAAATGATAAATTCTTGTTACTTGAATTCATGTTGTTTTAAAGATTCAGTCTTGTACTGTTCACTCCATTACATTAGAACTTATTGTCCTTTCTCTTTAGATAAACAATGGTAATGTGTTCAAATTAATCCAGTTGGAATTAATTAAATTAGCCTATTGGAAAAATAACATATCAGGTGCATTTCTGAAGACTCCATCTCAACGTTAAACATTTTCTTAAGAAATTAATACAATCAGCTGATGGTTGGTCTCATCTGACCATCTGGGTTTCCACACTAATTGCTGCTGATGAGTTGCTCTTTCTGTTGAATTTTTAAGTTCAGGTAGAAACAGCATTGTGTTCTTTACCGTTCATGCTTCAGTTCACACTCACTCATTAGGGAGAATTCAAGCAGATAAAGAAAAATTAGCCAAGGTGTAATTTTAGGGTGTGTCCATATACTTTCATTACAAAATAGGTTTAGGCCTTAAAAGTTAAATATTTCTAGATAAACTGAATTAAAAACATATACAACCATTAAGTACAAGAAATACAATTCCAGGTGTGAGCCTTTTGGTGTAATCAGTGGGTAGCTAAGATCTCTTTCTTGCGTAGGCACAGCAGGTGTGGTCCATTCAATAAACACATTAGCAAATATTTTATGAGTGTTTTTGCGCTCTGCTGTTGATATTGGTGTTGTAGAGGAAACAGAAGACATACGAAAGAAGGTAGGAATTCTGAAGTCATAAGACTTAGCTGAAGGCCTAACTTCACTGTCTATTAAATAGCATATCATATTCTTCAGCTGACAATTAAGGAGACTAATTAACGGAGATGCTGGGATCAAATAGTGTCTGTGAGAATGCTTGGTAAAAATCTGGAGATTATTTGTCACAATCATTTCGAGACCTGGGAATTGAAGAGCTTATACATTAACAAAGAAGGCATTATTAAATGTAAGGTAACTTTCTACCATCAAGTGCAAAATTGGTGGTATGGACTACTTCTGGTAACATTTACAACCTGGACCAGAGTTTCATGGAGCCAGTGAAATTTTAACTCATAGTTTTCATGTCTCAGTAAATACCACCTTGGGATCAGGTTTCATATTCTCTTCTCTCTCAGACCCGTATCTGATCCATCAGAAAATCTTGTTGGCTTTATTTTCAAAACGAACCTCAAGTCTTTTCACGTTCTCCCACCTCCACCATTAAGATCCTGGTCCAACTTTCCATCATAGCTCTCCAATAGCTCCCAACTCTCCAATAGCTTCTCAGATATTTAGAAGAAAGTACAATGCTTAGGGAGGGTTGAAGGCTCCCTCTTACCTGCCCAGCATCTGCCTCTGCAACTTTCTCCCCCACAACTCCTGCCTCCATCACCGGCTCCAGTCTCCTTGTCACACTCATTTTCCTGAAATCTCAGTCTTTGTGCTGGCTCTTCTCTCGGACTGGAATGTAGAATTCTACCTTACACCAAATATAACGACACGGATACAAAAGGTAATTCCAGGTGAATCATGAAAAGCAAAACGGTTTATGAGAAGAAAAAACAATCAAGAGTCCAGAAAGAGATATAAGATAATACCGTCATCACCTTGGGTGAGAAAAATTCTATGAAATAGAACACACCCGGAAAACACTAACGGAAAAGATTACAAATTGGAGCGCATGGAAATAAAGAACTTGTGTCCCTCAATAGATACCACGAAGAGAGTGCAAACAGCACATCACCAGCTCTCCAGGTGTGTGCACTTCTCTATATAGGTTTTATTTTTACACACTCACACAGACAGGCTGTGAACTTGGAAGGGTGACTTAAACAACTACCTGGTGGGGTGGACAGTGAAGGGAGAAGTTAGGGACAGAGGGCACACGACCCATCAGGCTACTTAATGCAGAGGGGAGAAGGGCATACGGAGGTCCACGGAGGCAGACACTGTGGCATTGCAGAGAAGGCAGTGAGGTGCCCTCAGGTTGGCCCCCATCTCTGCAGCCTCTGGAACTGTGCTGAAAGGCACACTGCTATCCGCTATGTGTGGCGGGCTATTTTGAGATAATTCAAATGCTTTATACTCCGTATTCTCAACATGTACTTCTTTCTGTAAAAGTGCATTCCAAAAAGCTGATCATCATTAGATACAGTTTTACCTTTTTTTTTTTTTTTCCTGAAGGATTGAACAAAACAAAAGTACATTCTCATGAAATCTGATGAAAATACTAGGTGGTAATCCCACAAGGCTGCTTTTCCATGCTGATTAATTAGTTCAAGTTTTATCATCTTTAGTACATATTAAAACTGCTAGTAGTTTAAGCATTAAATTAATGATGAAACCAGTCCTTGACTTTCTGGTTAGCTTTGGTTGAGAAGAACTCAGTATTTCACACCCATCAGGACTTGGGCTCTAATATTATATCACCATGAGTAAAACATTATACCAAATATGGTTATCTTTCCCTAAAGTCAAGAATTTCAATTTGTTAACTGCTGGAAATAACTCATCATAGTTTCTAAATATCTTGACTGTGCTTTAAAACAAAAACGACTCACTGTAAATATTTAGCCAGTAATTATTAAATAGATCAGCCCAGCATGGCTGTTCCAGCTGGAGGAGGAGAACAGATTTCTTGCTGCTCATATTACTGTATAAACCATTCTTTAAGTAAGGCTGAGAATAATGGTACTGATTATGTCTGCTCCTGGGATTCATTCCATTCTCACAACGCACATGCCAGCTGAAGTCCACATGAAGTCCGAGCTCAAGTGAAGTCTGCAGTTAAAGTTTTCAGGTTATTTCCAGCACCTTAAGTTTCGTTTGTAGACCTGCGTAAAGGGGAATATTCCTTTTGCAAATTAAAAAAAAATACAAATAGATAGATACAGATATTTGGTGACTTAGATATGTGGAGTGGTCTACTTCTAGTGTAAATTTTTTAATGTTTATTTTTGACAGAGAGAGAGAGAGAGAGAGAGCGCACACATACACGCGTGGCAGAGAAAGAAGGGACACAGAATTCGAAGCAGCACAGAGCCTATGCCGGGCTCGAACTCATGGACTACAAGGTCATGACCTGAGCCAAAGTCAGACACTTATCCGACTGAGCCACCCAGGTGTCCCTACTTCCAGTGTAAAATCTAGCTCATGTGCCAGGGATAGGGCTACCCATGCAAAAGTGATAACTTTGCCATGCCTTGATTACTAATCACGATCTATATTTCTTTGTGTTCAAAAATATTATTCAAGTGCATCCATGCATACTGTCCTCTAAATAACTTTATCTATGCAAAGTGGTTTTTAATGTTATTGTAAGTTTTTCCTTAAAAAAAAGTTATCAGAAGTCTAATATTAAAGGTAATTTACTCATCTGCTTATAAGAATATCCATTTCAGAGACTATTTAAAATACAAAGGACCATAAAATAATGAGCTTAGAGGGTACAATTTATTCTCATTTTTACACTTCTCAAGTATCTAATTTTGAAGTATATGCATTATGGATTTTAATATTTACAACATTTTCTTTACATTTACACCATTTTTCTTAAACTTACCAAATACAGTAGTTACTGCGTTTCTTTACTTTTTTTTTTTTTTGAGGTTGATGTATAATAATTAAGCTTTGTTCCATTCTGCTTTCCAAGAACTTTCCTCATTATCCAAATTTAGGAAATGAAATTTTAGTTTAGACCACACCATCAAGAAGTATCTACTCTTTGCTCTTATGTGACAGATGACTACCCCAAGAGATATGATTCAAGTTTTCCAAACACTTGATCATATTGTAAACATATTCCAGTTTCCAGTTATTTTACTTTGTTTATTAAAAAAATGGATCGGGGCGCCTGGGTGGCTCAGGCGGTTAAGCCTCCGACTTCTGCTCAGGTCATGATCTCGTGGTCTGTGAGTTCGAGCCCCGCGTCGGGCTCTGTGCTGACAGCTCAGAGCCTGGAGCCTGTTTCAGATTCTGTGTCTTCCTCTCTCTGACCCTCCCCCGTTCATGCTCTGACTCTCTCTGTCTCAAAAATAAATAAACGTTAAAAAAATTTTTTTTAAATAAATAAATAAATGGATCGAAGCAGACACATTGTCACATAAAATTAACTTCTTACAAGAAAGGAGGGAGACACTTGATTTCTGTTTCCACAGCCTCACTCTAAGCTGCTATTCATTGGGTTGCTTTGTCCTGGCCTGTGAAAAAAACAATGTGGAAATGGTCGAGGACAACTCATCACTTTAGCATTGAAATAACTCACAAAGAGAGCACCTGGGTGGCTCAGTCGATTAAGGTCTGACTTCAGCTCATGTCATGTTCTAACCATTTGTGAGTTCAGAGCCACACCAATCTCTTGGATCTTTAGTTAAAGCCCCTGCACTATCTCACAGTTCATGAGTTTGATCTCTCCATCAGACTCTGCAATGACAGCATGGCACCTGCTTGGGATTTTCTATTGCTCTTTCTCTCTCTCTCTCTCTCTCAAAACTAAATAAACATTTTTTTAAAGAAAAATAAATAAGACAGAAATAAAAACCAAAGTGCATACAATGCATCTCAGTGTTCAAAACACTTCTGCACCCATTACGTTTTTAACATGCAGCACATGGTCCTGTTCTAACATGACTGGCATCACATGTAGACAAGAATTGCCTGTGAAGGGCGCCTGGGTGGTTCAGTCAGTTTGGCGTCTGACTTTGGCTCAGGTCATGATCTAGTGGACCATGGGTTCGAGCCCCGTGTTGGGCTTTGTTCAAACGGTTCAGAGCCAGGAGCCTGCTGTGTCTCCCTCTCTCTGCCCCTCTCCTGCTCGTGCTCTGTGTTTCTGTGTGTGTCTCTCTCTCAAAGATAAATAAACATTAAAAGAAAAAAATAATTGCCTGTAAATAGCCATCTTGGCAACAGGAAGAATGCAGTAAGAAAAGAGGATGGGATATGTTGACTGCGTAACATTAAAAAGGTTGTCGGTCCCATACTATCCCAGAGAATTTCACTGAAGAGGTTGAGTCATTTTGGGGATCCATAAATGTGATCCATTCTATCAAAGCCTCTCCACTTTCCCCTGGCTGAGCTTGAACACAGACTTCAGGTTTCCTCTCACTCCCAAGGGACTTAATCTATATTAGAGATAAGACCCCTAAGAGAAGCAAAGGACTGCCAAACTGAAGCTTTCCTCCCTAGTACATGGGTGACTTCACTCATCAAACATGGAAACTAAAAAGGAGCAAAGGAGGTCTTTTGCATACCCTTGCCCTTTGGTACTCTGTATTTTCCTTATTCAGTGTTCCTCCAGATGGTACGCTCTTTGACAGGGGTTGTAAAGTGCCAAAGCTTAGCATAGGGCCAGTTATACACACTGACCATTTAACAATTGTTTGAGTTAATAGTGAATGAAATTTTAAAAGTAAATGTAATATTAAAATAAATATTAATATAAATGGATCAAGGAAAAAGGCAATTGTCATTGAAGATATGATGAATCCATAGAAAAAAAGACTATTTTTTGTATATTCAATAATATTAATCATTACAAAATTATTCACATGTAATATTACAAACTATTTTTCTGTAATATTTAATATTTAATAACAAATTTTCTTCAATAATTTAGCAAATATGAAAAACAAATATATAATATTTGAACTATCTTTAAAAAAGTTTTTTTAAACTCCAAATTGTTACTTCTCTCCTGTTATTATCCCCAATGAAAAGGAATTTGGTGGGGTGTCTGGGTGGCTCAGACGGTTGAGCATCCAACTCTTGATTTTGGCACAGGTCTTGATCCCAGGGTCATGGGATTATGGGATTGAACTTTGCATCGGGCTCCATGCTGAGCATGGAGTCTGCTTGGGATTTTTTTTTCCTCTCTCTCTTTCTCTCCCTTTGCCCCTTCTTTGCTTGTGCGCGCTCTCTCTCTCTGTCTAAAATTAAAAAAATAAATAATAAAAAGGAATTTGGTGATATTTTTTAAATAATTTCCATGTTCATTACTCTTTTTTAAAAAATTAATAATATATCTTATTTCAGTGTAACTAAAATGTAAGTAAAAATGTAAAAAAATAAAAATATTAGATTTTTTCATACTGTCTTCAAACCAGTCTTCAAACTTTAAGAAAACATTTTATTTTTATTTGTGTATTCATTTGTTTTCATTTGCTTAATTGAAGAACATTATTTTTTATTGAAATATAGTTGACATACAATGTTCTATTAGCTTCAGTTGTACAAACACAGTAATTTGACAATTCTATACGTTATGAAATGCTCACCACAGTTGAGTATAATTACCATCTTCCCCATATTTCACTGATTCCTTTACCTTCCTCCCCTCTGACAACCCTCAGTTTGTCCTCTGTTTTTGAGTTTGTTTCTATTTTTGTTGGGTTTTTATTTTTTAGATTTCGCATATAAGTGAAATCATAGAGTGTCTGTCTTTCTCTATCTGACATTGTACTTACCATAATAGCTTCTAGGTCCATTCGTGTTGTCATAAATGGAAAAATCTCATTTTTTATGGCTGAGTAATATTACAGTGTGTGTGTGTGTGTGTGTGTGTGTGTGTGTGTACACTATTATCTTTTTAATCCATTATCTATTGATGGACATCTAGGTTGCTTCCGTATTTTGACTATTATAAATAATGCTGCAATAAACATAGAGGTATGTGTACCTTTTCAAATTAGTGTTTTTGCTGTCTTTGGGTAAATACCCAGCAGTGGAATTACTGGATCATATGGTATTTCAATTTTTAATTTTTTTGAGGAACGTCCATACTGTTTCCGTAGTGGCTGCATCAATTTACATTCCTGCCAACAGTACATGAACGTTAACTTTTTCTCTACATTCTTGGCACCACTTTTTTTTTTTTAAAGATTATTATTTATCTTGAAAGAGAGAGAGTGGGGGTAGGGAGGGGCAGAGAGACAGAATCCCAAGCAGGCTCCACATTCTTAGTGCACAGCTCAACATGGGGCTTGATCCCATGAACTGTGAGATCATGACCTGAACTGAAATCAAGAGTCAGATGCTTAACTGGCTGAACCATGCAGGCACCCCCTGACAACATGTTTTATTTCTTGCCTTTTTGATGTTAGCCATTTAACTGCTATGGGTGATATCCCATTATGGTTTTGATTTGCATTTCCCTCGTGTTTAGTGGTGTTTAGAATCTTTTCACATGTCTGTTGTCCATCTATTATGTCTTCTTTGGAAACATACCAATTTAGGTCCTCTGCCCATTTTTATTTGGATTATTTGGGGTTTTTTGGTGTTGAGTTGTATGAGTTCTGTATATATTTTGAATATTAACTTGTTACTGAAAATATCTTCTCCCATGTGGTACGTTGTCCTTTTGTTTTGTTGATGGGTCACTGTGCAAAAGCCTTTTAGTTTAATATAATCCCGGTAATTTATTTTTGCTTTTGTTTCTCCTGTCAGAGGAGACATATCCAGAAAAATGTAGCTAAGGCTAATGTCCAAGAGATTATTGCCTATGTTTTATTTTAGGAATTTCATGGTTTGGGGGTCTTATGTTTAGGTGTTTAATCCATTTTGAGTTTAGTTTTGTATATGGTGTATGAAATTGGCCGAGTTTTTTCTTTTGCATGTAGCTGTCCAGTTTATATTACCGTATTAATAGAAAGTACAGTGTTTGGACTATTCAAAAGAAGTTTTCATACTAATACCCATTGTTGGTGAGAGTGCAACGAAAGATATCCTTATGTATTTGTAGAAGCACTTGATTTTTTTAATATAATTTATTGTCAAGTTGGCTAACAGCGTGCTCATGGTTTTTGGGGTAGATTCCCATGGTTCATCACTTACATACAACACCCAGTGCTCATCTCATCAAGTGCCCTCCTCAATGTCCATCATCCATTTTCTCCTCCTCCCCACCAACAACCCTCAGTTTGTTCTCTGCATTTAAGGGTCTCTTATGGTTTGCCTCCCTCCCTCTGACTAATTTTTTCCCCTTCCCTTCCTTCATGGTCTTCTGTTAAGTTTCTCAAGTTCCACATATGAGTGAAAACATATGGTATCTGTCTTTCTCTGACTGACTTATTTCACTCAGGATAATACCTTCCAGTTCCATCCATGTTGCTGCAAATGGCAGGATTTCATCCTTTCTCATTGCCAAGTAGTATTCCATTGTATGCATAAACCATACATTCTTTATCCATTCATCAGTTGATGGACATAGGCTCTTTCTAATTTGGCCTTTGTTGAAAGTGCTGTGTAGCAGCATTTTAAATGGTAGAACCATTTGGGGAGCAATATGATAGGAATCAAGAACAATTTAAATGATATTATTCATCAGGTTAAACCCATACCTGGGTATAGAACGTAAGGCAATAATATAAGATTTGGAGGGAAAATATCAAAAATTCTTTCACTGTAACACTAAAAGAAAGATAGGAAAATGTAAGCAACTTAAATGTCCATCTATGGGAATATAAATTACTTATGGTACACCAAAAGAATAAACTATTAGGCAGCTTCTGAGGATGAGAAATATGAAACATGTACAGCAATAGAGAATGTCTGTATGCTATTGTAAGTAAGAAAAGCAGAGGTCAAGGCTGTGACCACATTGAGATAGCAATTATGTGAATATAAAGCTTGCTTGATGCCAGAGTCCAGAAGTATTTGTGCAGAGAGGAGAACAGTTTGATTATGTAAGTTGCTGTGACTGGGAGAATAATACCTCTTTCATTAGAGTTATGTTCATGTTGCTATGAAGTCGCTTAAAACAGCATGCATACCTTCAACGAAAAAGAAGGGAAACTTTCCAGTACTTTCTTCACATTTAAGAGCTGTTACAGAAATGACGGTAGAATGGGCGAGGACTAGATGTCAGGAACCTGAGCACCATCTGTGATCTTGGGCATGCCTCCCTGCACCTCAGTCACAGATCTGAAAGATGAGCCAGTTTAACACGGCTCCCCTAAAGGATATCTGTAGGTGTTTAAGTAGCCACTTTCTCTTTCCAATTAGGTTTGTGTGTAGGGCTCCACAATTTTTGGCAGCACCGCCGTATTCTCTGTTTTTGTAGGAAAGCGCAGTGCGTAGGAAAAAAAGGTCTATTAGGCGAGTCAAAGGATGATGTTCCCTGAATCTTGAGGATGTCATCTAGCAAAAGCAGCATTCTAACAGGAGTGAATGTCGTCAGTAAGAGCTGCAAGATAGTTGGAGACCTGTGTAAAGCTGGCAGACAACTACGGTGCGTGTGGTGTATGAATTATAAAACCACTCTGCAAATGCCTCAAGTCCGGTTAGAGTAGGTGCGTTTACTTGTACTCATTATTTATTTTATTTTATTTTTTTTTTTTACGAAGGAAAGACATTGATACTAAATTAAGTTTATTATGGAGCAGTAGGATTAGTGCATCTCAGTACTGTTTAATGTATACAAGAAAATGCACCTTTCACCACTAAGAATATTGAGCTTAATTAGGACATATTTTTACCGCTTAAGTTGATTGTTAGTTTTAACATAACAGTGTTCTCTAAACTAACAGCATTACAGCCTAAAAACGTATCGTTTGCTTTTAGCTGTAACATGTAATTTGTAGTTAAAATTTTGTTCTCTTTCCTCTTTGAATATGTGATAGCTGATATGATTTACCTTTTAATTGCCTGAACATAAAATATATTTGTTTTTTTCTTTTTTTTAATTTTTAACGTTTTATTTATTTTTGAGACAGGGAGAGACAGAGCATGAGTGGGGGAGGGTCAGAGAGAGGGAGACACAGAATCTGAAACAGGCTCCAGGCTCTGAGCTGTCAGCACAGAGCCCGATGCTGGGCTAGAACTCACGGATGGCGAGATCATGACCTGAGCCGAAGTCGGCTGCTTAACCGACTGAGCCACCCAGGCGCCCCTAAAATATATTTGCTAATTCATAAATATGTGCATATATATGTATGACATGTACATATACATGTATGTGCATGTTATATATGTGTGTATATATATACATATATATATATATATATATATATATACACATATATACACACACCTGAGATAAGATCATTTTTAAAGGAACTAAAGAGGTTAGGAATGAAATATTTAAAGGGCACCTTTACCAAACTTCTGTTTTCTGTTATATTCATCTTGAATGAAGTCAAAATTGATCACTATCTTTAGCCAAATAAATTCAGATGAAATATAACCATCCTTTAAAATATATCTCCCAAGTGAAAGGTGAACAACAAAAAGTCTTTTCATCAATTTTAGGTACAGAATGTGCTGGGGAACAACTCTGGGATTAGCATGATTACAGTCTTTCATTACAAGTCAGAGTTGATTAATGTCTCCTAAAATTCCACGTTAACCTAAAACCTTTGCAAAATCGTAGTTCCTAAATGGAACCCTAATGAACCTACTTAATGTCCTTTCTGAATAACCCTTATCAAGTAATTCTGACAACACTGTATTTATATGTTACTTTGTAATTCTACATGGATTTACTTGGAAAAAAATGGTACTTTCTTTTTCACAAGGAAACTGGGTTAAGCTTCTGTAATGGTTGTCATTCTCAAAAAGAAATTCTGCTTTCTGATCTTATAGTTTATTTTTGATGGTTAATTTAAATTCTTAATTATGCATAGTGTATTATAATTTTCTGATAGAAATATCTAATAATTTCTAATATTAATCCATTATGGTATTTATTTTTCACCAAATATTTACTGCTCACTTAACTATACATCGGCATGTACTTTCAATCGTTCATTTACAATGAATCTTATTCCTGTGTAATTTACATAGCATGGGATTTTTATTTAAGATATAATTCTATTACCATAACATTAACCCTTTTAAAGTATATAATTCAATGACTTTTGATATACTTACAAGAGTGTACAACAATTGCCACTAACAATTTTTTCACTATTATTTTGAAAAGAAATCCTGAATGCTTTAGCCATCACTCCTTATTCTCCTAGCCCCATAGTTCTTGGCAGTCAACATCTATTTTATGTTTTTATGGATTCTTCCTATTCTGGATGTTTCATATAAATCCAATTACACAATATGTAGCATTTCATGTCTGGCTTCTCTTTCACTTAGCGTAGAGTTTTCAAAGTTCATTCACATTGCAGCATATATCAGTAAATATATGCTGAACAATATCCCCATGTATCAATATACCACATTTTGTTTATACATTCATCATATGAATTGTTTCCATTTTTTGCCTACTGTGACTATGCTGCTATGAACATTCATGTGTAAGTTTTTATGAAAACATATGTTTTTAATTCTCTTGGATATGAATTGCTAAGACATATGATAATTCTGTTTAACCATTTGAGGAACTGCTTGACTGTTTTCAAAAGCAGCTGTACCATTTTACTTTCCCAATACCATATATGAGGGTTCCAATTTCTCTCATCCTCACCAACACTTCGTATTGCCCATGTTTTTGATCATAGCTATCCTGGTGGGTGAAATAATATCTCATTATGGTTTTGATTTACATTTGCTTAATGACTAAAGATGGTGAGCATCTTTTCTTACACTTATAAAACATTTGTATGTCTTCTTTCAAGCAATAGCTACTCAAATGATCTGTTTATTTTTAATTGTATTGTTTGTCTTTTTATTGAGTTGTAAGCATTGATTATATATTTTAGATGATAGATCATCACCACACATATGATATGCAACTATTTTCTCCTATTCTGTGAGTAGTCTTTTTGCTTTCTTAATAGTATTGTTTGAAGCACAAAATTTTAAACTTTTATGGTGTTCTTTAATTTTTTTTATTTTGTCAATTTTATTTAAAACGTCTTTTCTAAGAAACCATTGCCAAATCCGAGATCATGAAAGTTTACTCCCATGTTTTCTTCTAAGGTTTTAATAATAGTAGCTCATATATTTAAGTTTTTGATCCATTTTGAGTTAAGTTTTGTATATAATGTGAGGAGTACAGTTTTATTCTTCTGCATATAGATATCCAGTGGTCCCTGCAGTATCTATTGAAAACTATGTTTTTCCCTGTTAATTGTTCTGGCACCCTAATAAAAAATCAAATCCCCATAAATTCTGGGTTTATTTCTGGCTCTAATTCTATTCCATTGATCTCGGTGTCTGTCATTATGCAAGTACTACTGTCTTGATTACTGTAACTTTGTAGAAAGCTTTGAAATTGGGAAGTGTGAGTCCCTGTGAGTGTTTGTTGTTGTTGTTTTTCCAGATTGTTATTCTGGGATGGTTATTCTGAGTCCTTTGCACTTTCTTATGACATTTAGGAAGAGTTTATCAGTTGTAAAAATTGCAGCTGAGATTTTGATAGGAGTTACATTGAATTGTTTGATCAGTTTGTATATTATTGTCATGTTAACAATATTGAGTCTATCAGTCTAAAAACATGAGAGAGCTTTCTATTTATATAGGACTTCTTTTATTTCTTTTAATAATGTTTCATACTTTTTAGCATATACACATATGGCATTCATTAAACATATTACTATGTTAAATATATTCCTAAGCATTTTAATATTTTTGGTGCTATTATAAATGAAATTGTTTCCTTAATTTCACTTTTGGATTAGTCATTGCTAATAATAAAATATAATCGATTTTTGTATATTGATCTTATATCCTGCAACCTTGCTGAACTCATTAATTAGTTCTAACAGCTTGTTGTTGTTGATGATCCTTAATATATTCTTCATAGGGGTTCATGTTTTCTACAATTAGAAAAGAAGTTTTACTTCTTTCTTTCTAGTATGGATATCTTTTATTTTTTCTTCTTACCTAATCGCCCTGGCCAGAACCTCCGGTGCTGTGTTGAATAAAAATGGTGACAGTGAACATTCCCTGTTCTGTTTCTGATCTTAGGGGGGACGTTTTGCATCTTTCACCATTACTCATGATGTTTTTCTAAGGTTCCCTTTATAAGGTTGAGGAAGTTTTCTTCTATTTCTAGTTTCAATCATGAAGTGATGTGCAAATTGTCAGTATAAGAATTCTGTTATAAAAGAGTTCTATGTTATAATTATATAACATAACATATATAATTATGTTATTCTGTGTAATATTGACTAAAGTTTCCCAGCTGCTTCCAGGACAGCCAGCCAACTGCCTAATACAAGGTTTTTCCCATTCTAACTCAAGCCTGTCTATCCACTTCACTTGCCACATCTCACTTTATGATCCATAGTCTAGTCATAAGGAATTCCTACACAAAAGGATCACGTGCTCTCACTTAATTCTGGCTCTGCATTGATGGTTACTTGCCTAAAACACAAACTTCTTTCTTTTTCCTTCAAGGCTCAGCACAGGTATCAATTTTTCTTCATTAGATCTTCATCCTATAGCTTCCCAGAGCTTGCTTACTCTGTCTGTCTGTTTATATCACCTCAACTCTACTCACATAATATGTCCAGTTGTCTAACTTCCAGTAGACTAGAGATTTTCTGACATGATAGTCATTATCTGCATGATAGATGGTACAGAGTGGGTGCCTAAATTAAATAAATAATTGTTAGTTTTAATATGAGAAGTAGCCTCTGGACTACTGTGAAAACTGCAGCTTACTTGTAGAAAAGGCTTTAAAAAAAAACTTCCATTGGCTCATAGCAAGGTAATTCAAACTTTTGGCACTTGAGGATAACTTAATGGGCTTTTGAAACACATCCAAACCACAACATTTGGATACATTTTCAAGGATATATCCAAATTTGAATTATTAAAGCACTATTTTAAAAATTAACATCAATGATAACACAAATTATAAAATAACATCAATTAAAGGGAAAATACCATGTGTAATCTTGCTGTAAGTTATCTATAAATCTTAAAGATAGAAAACTTGAAGGTAGAACCAAGTTCCACATTACCATTCTGTTTTATTTTTATTTTAAATTAGAAACTTCTAAGTCACAATGGCAATATATTAGAGAAGGCAGCATATGTTTGATGAATCTGTAAGACAGTTCTAGATCATGGGGAATTTTAGTCGGACAACTCACCACAGACTACAGACTACTTTTCAGTACCATGTTAGATGTTAAGATACAAACATATCCCCTTGAAGAAGGTATAAGATGGAAATAGAGGCAAATAGAGCCGTGAACCCATTTCATGTTGTATTGCAACAGTAGGTAAAATTATAAAATATACCTAATAAAGGTCATCTCTTTCTTTCTGTGACAAGGGTAAAAAATCATCAAGTATGGGAAAAAATCAGTTATTAATGTGGGGCAATCTATTAAGAAACCCTAATGCATATACTCAAGAGTAAAAGTTGTTATGTTTCCTCCCTGAAGTGATAGGTTCAGGTTATCCAAGACAGTTATAGTATACGATAGTGATTAGGGTTGGGGCTCTGGAGTCAGTTTACCTCCATTAGAAGTCTGGCTTCACTATTTTTCCCCTTGTGACCCATAGCAATTTGTCTATATCACGTTTTTAAAGTGGAGATAATAATGGCTTCTACTTTAAAGGCAGGGTTTTCTTTGCTTACCTCAGATTAGGTAAAAAATGTAATATGCTTAGGATATGTCTAGCACATAGCATGTGCCCAATAGCAGGGTGACTAAGCAGAGAGGAAATGGGGAAGAAATCCCTGTACCTTTTCTCTCAGTCTCCCATCTCCTGCCCGTGCTTTCCAAAGGCCAAAGTCAGTACAAACCAGCTGCAAGACTTGGGGACTTTCTTGGAATTCTGCTTCCCACAAGTATATGTTGTTCATACTTGCTATACATTAGCCATCTGGTCATTGCCTTATTGTTAATGCACATCTTTGCTCTTCTGAGTTGTGGATTCCTTGAGGATAGAGATAATACATTTTCCACAACTGACTCTCAGGGGAACTTTAATAAATATTATTGAATTAAATAAATACTGTAAGAATAATATATATTCAAATACAGAAGAAGGCAGAGGAAGGAGAGAAAGGCTTTCAGGAGTAGCAATTTTTGAGATGGACAATAAAATATGATTTCTTTTGCTTTTAAGGTAATTATCATTTTTTTCCATAGCTATATGTTTTTTTAAAAAAAAACAATACTACATGAATATTCTCTTTTAGTAAAGAAGCATTCAAACAATATAAGCGTGTAAAATAAATAATAAAATTTCCTTTTACTAGACTCCAAATCCCATTCTGCTAATCAAAAATAACTAATTTTAACAAATCAACGTGAATTTCACCTAAATCTTTCCATTGAGAAACACATGTGTGTTTATGTGTGATATGGGTGTGCAAGTATTTAATTACATAGTGTGTATTCTTATTTTATATAATTTGGTTCACACTTTCTGTGGCAATGTTCTGTGTACTGATTCTTTCCTAGAAAATATATCTTGGAAATCTTTCCACCATATAAACAATGCTGCAGTGTATATACATGTATTTACATACACTTTGGAAATAACTTCCATAAAATCCTCTAAAATGGAATTGCTGGGCATAAAGTTATGCACACTACAAATGATAACATAATGGGGAGGAGTCTAAAGTCTTTTTTGTGCTTGAGATTTTCTCTTGTGTCAACTGAACTTCAATAAAAAAAAATCTCTTAAAATATATTCTAGAAACTTCTATCATTTTCTAACAAAATGATAAAGTAAATTAATGTTTTAAGTGACCAATTATCTGTCTACAGAGAATGATTGAAATTCCAGTTAAATAAAGGCGCAAAGAGAGATTTATTGTTTTTAAATTGGTATTTTTAATGTTACCTATTTATCAACTTGTTCCCCCAAAAGGACTTAATGCCCATGTGAGTTTCTAATTTGCAGTATAATGAAGGCTTAAAGGAAAAGATGGATGAATATGGTTACAAAATAAAAGATAGCGTTTACCTAACCTTAACCTTGTTCATAAACAAGCCAAGAACCATGTTATGTTTTCAGAACACAGGGTTGAACTGCCTTTTTGAAAACATTATGAGAAGAAAACAGAGGGCTATGTAAGCTAAAATTATGAATGTCTAGATTGGATTCCCTAAAAGCAGAGCCTAAAACAGAGCTTCAAGTATGTACTTTCTCCCTCTTGGGTTACCTATTCTATGTACGGTGGGGAATAGTCCCTTGCTTCTGTATTCTAAGTGTCCACTCCTGTGAAAGATGCCATTTTTACACATACTTCTTAATTAGCTTATATGCATCAGTTTAGAAACCGGATTTTTTAGTCCTAATAAACCTTCTGGTTTTAAATAGCCCAGTTGAATCACACCCCCCTTTTTTTTTTCCTTTGGTGGCCGGTTAACAAATGGTGTTGTTTCAAGACCATGACCATTTAAAATATAATGCTGAAACACAAGCCAGTGGTCAATTGAAACTTCATTTTGCTGTAAGCAAAATTATTTTTTGCCTCTTCATCAGAATTTTCTTCCTCACAGTGTGTTTGGGTAGCATTTTTATCAAAGAACCGTGAATAGATGTACAATTTCTATAATAAGGTATTTCACTGAGGTGAGATTAAACAATATGGAAGAAGTATGTTCTTGTCCTGTTGGAGGACCCAGGTATTCACAAAGACTGGCCAGAGACTGCTTTTACTTGAAGAGCACAGTGTTGTACTGTGAGAACTAAATTATTCACTGCAGTAATCATTGCAGGAAAAAGCTGCTAACTGTAACTAATCTTTCTTTCCCTGTGGAACAATGCAAAATTCAACTTTTGCATTCAAAGCAACTGGCAGAAAGCCTCAAATGTGTGGGTTTTACTTTCGCTGTGAATCTCTTTGCAGGCTGTAGTTACTGTAGGACACAGTGTCAATAGATAACAAATGACTTCAAGGAATGATACAAATCTGACTAAAACTGCCCCAGTTTGTGCCACCAACAGTCCCACATATGTTGAGGTTTTGAGTAAGAGGCATGATGTGATTTCTTCCACTCCTAGTCAGGACACAAAATTCAGGTCTCAGTTGTGACCTCTTGACGTTGACGGATGCTAGGTCTTTGTCCTACCTCAACTCAACTGAAATAATATGATAGAGCTACGTATAAGTGCATTTATTTTTCTTTTTGGCAGACTTTCTAATTTTTGCCAAATTTGACTCAATGTGTTTACAACTACTGATGACTAGAATTTAGTTGTAGTTGCTTATTTACTTAGGGAGAAAAACAGATCGAGGAAACTTTGTAGGTAAGGAGCTTTTGTTTAGAAAAAAAAATCTGTAAGTCTGTTACTTCTATGCCCAAATCAAATATACTTGAAGTATAAGAACCTAGAATGTGAGGCTCACTGAATGGAATATTACTTTTAAAACCTAAGCCTTAAATTTTAGAACATGTTCCAGTGATTCTCAGAAGGCATTCTACACAGGGTTAGCAATTTAGCACCTGACAGTTTCCTTCTGTTGACAAGTGACATATTGAGAAGGAAAGCATCTCCTGGTAAGCTTATCTAGGAACCTATGTTCCTATTTTTTTTTAAATAAATAGCATCCCAAGGAAAGCATTATTATTTTTTTGGATGTATCATTATCGCATACTTACTCGATTATTTATTGTCATAACGTGAAAATTTTCTTCATTTTCCAAATTCTTCTTAGAGAATAGAACCTTAGTGATCTTGCATTAATCTTTTCATTAGGTAATTAATTAGACATGTACTATAGTTCACTTGCCTTTTAACTGTGTTTACTAGGAAGCTCTGTGCCTACTTTTGTACTTAACTATGTAGTTTCTTTATCCTAGATTGTCATATAATCATTTTACACATCTTGAGTCTGTCATTACTCTGATCCATCATTTTACTCTTATTCTGTTGGTTATATTTCATTACTACAAATAGTATTTTTTAAATTGGATCAACTAAAACTATGGAGAGGGAAAGAGGATGGTGGGAGAATGGAGGAGAGTGAAGCCAGAAATGCAGCCAAGCTTTTATTTGATTCCTTTTTAAAAGTTTTTGGTCCTACAGATAGTCATTGAATCCTAGTATTCAAAGGTTGCCTGGGGGCACTGGGTGGCTCAATCCCTTGAGCATCTGACTTCAGCTCAGGTCAAGATCTCACAGTCTGTGAGTTTGAGCCCTGCATTGGTCTGCGTTGACAGCTCAGGGCCTGGAGCCTGCTTCAGATTCTGTGTCTCCCTCTCTCTCTGCCCCTCCCTGCTCATGCTCTGTCTCATTTTGTCAATACATAAATAAACGTTAAAAAAAAATTAAAAAAAGAAAAAGAAAGTTTGCCTGTTGTAGCAAAAAGCACTACCTGCTGCTAGAGGAAATAGCATGGTGCTCGAACATCAGATTGGGCTTTATTCCTTGTAAATGCATAAAAATACTTGCATTTTCTTTGAGTCTCTGCTAACTTGACAGAAAAATAAAATATAATGCATTTGCTTAAAAACAATGCATAACACATAATGGTCATTGATGGCTGAACATCATTTAGATTAATTTATTACTTGTTTTGCTTATACTCCCTGGGCTAAAAAATCACAGAAACATATTAACATCTATTAAATCTGCCCCTGGCGAATTCTTCTGAATTTCAAGTTCTAGCAATAATTGGGTAGAAGAAATGGTTGAGACACCTGCCTCTCTTCCTGTTGGGATTTTAGCATTCACCCCATCTACCATCTGCATTTAGTCTTGAACTTTCTCCCCTGGGCCATCACCTAGCTTTTGCCATTCATTTTGCTTCCCCAAATTAATTTCATATGGCCAAGAGGAAACAAATACCCTTTGCAAACATGTGGAACTTTCTGCTCTGTCTCCTGGCTTGTTTTAGTTAAGGTTGATATTGGTGATCTCTACTAACATCTTTTTCCTGGCAAAAGAACGACTTGTCACCTCAGCCTTGAACTGCCTATAATCTTTTTCTCTGTTAACCTGGCCCAGCTCATGTTCTTGTTGGCTTCAAAGTAGACCTCATTTATAATTTTCCTTGTAACTTTAGTTTCCTCCATCATCACTGGAATTGTTTGCAAGTTATTTCAAAAATTTTTTAATAAGCAAAAAACAAAAACAAAAACCCCACAGAATCTCTCACTTACCTTGGAAGATATAAAAATTTTTGACTGGTTCCACAGCCTGTATCATTTAAAAAAAATATTTACCGCCACTACTTACTATATATAAAGGATTAAATAAAATCTTTAAAACATATTTGAACACTCAACCAGTCAAAATACAGATTTTATTTCCTAATACTTTTGAATTTATGGTGCCTTCTTTTACCGCTTTGAAAAAAAATGTTAACTGAATCTGTAAAAAAATGATTTTCTTTCCTATATGTATATCATCTTTATATCCCTTTAGTGAAATGCTTTCCTTATGATTGCATATTACTGAAATCATGCAGATAATGCTCCCTAAAGCAGTCTTAAGGTTTGTAGACATTGAACTGCTGCTATAAATTTAGTTGTAAATAAATAGTTGTTAAAAATTTAGTTGTTGTAAATTCATTTCAAATTCATCCCCCCCCCCCCAATATCTCACTAAATAATAAGTTCATGGGTCTCTTTGAAGGAGAACTTGCCCCAGAAATAGATACTTTTTATTAGGAAGGCTTTGAATAAATAGGTAACTATCACATTTGGAAGCCTCTTCTCTAAGGGTAAGATATCCTCCCGCTGCCAGGAGTCTTTTCTTTCTTTACACTTCACTTCCTGTCCAACCCCATATTTAAGTTATCACGAGCTATGAGCTATGGGGGTTTCCTTCACCACACATCCGGGGCATGGCGGGGTCTTATCATCCTCACCCAAGTTCTCATCTTTCCTCCATTGTTTGATTGAAATGCCTCCTACGTAACCTCTGTGCCTCTTTCCTACCTCCCTTCTACAATGCAGGCTTACCACAGCAGCAAAGCAAGCCCTTAAGAAACATTTGCCAGATCATGTCACTTTCCTGCCAAAACGCTTCTGTGGCCTCTTATTTCAAATCCTCCTATTTCAAATCCAAAGTCCCAGCAATAAGCAATAAGACTTCCATCACTTGGGTTGTCTGCTAGCTTTCCAACCTCTTCCCCCACCGCTCTCCCCTTTGTCCTCTGATGTCTGCACTCCCTGGCCTCCTTCCTGTTGACTAAATGCACTAACGCCCCTAGTTCTTTCACTTGCTGCTCCTTTTACAAAAAAAAAAAAACAAAAAAAAACAAAAAAAAAACCAAAAACATTCTCCTTGAAGAACCTGTGGCTCACTCTCACTTCTTACACTTTGCTGCTTAAATGTTATCTTATCAGTGATGCCTTCCTAGATCACTCTGTGAAAAATAAAACAGCAAATCAACCAGCCCCCTCCTCCAACACGGTCCTTCCCGTCACTCTATCTTTCTCCATTGCACTCATCGTTATTTGACATACTGTATATAGTTACTAGATTACCTTTTCTGCTCTCCAGAATGAAACCGCCATAATAACAGGACTTTGTTTTCTTCTTTGCTGTTTCCCCAGTGCCCAGAACAATGAACGGGACTGTAAACGTCAGTGCTTGATTCTGTATGTTAAGTGAATGAACAGGTACACGCATAGGTCCTACTCTGTTGCAGCATAACATACTCTTTATTGGACGCCAAGACATTCCATTAATTTTGCAACTTACTTTTCGTCCGATTTCTGCAGAAGACAGGCCTCTGGTTTTCCCAACTTCTTCACTGACTTTCTGCCTCAGAGATTTTCTCGGCTTACAAATCAACCAGGAATAGCAGGCGATGTGCTAAAATGCGTAGGGTAACACTTTAATACTTCTCATCAGTCAGATTAGACAGTATGCTAGGACAGGTGGAATAAGCCTATTGACGGGTAACTATTGAACACGTGCACTGTGTTACTTCTGCTAAAATGCGATTTGGTATTATTCATTCCTTTTCATATCTGGTGAGCTAGTCATGTAAATGTCATCTTACTTATTTCTCTCTTTCAGTCACACATGGCTGGATAGACACGGTTTGCATTGATGAATCTCAGGGCGAGATGTGTGGTAACTTAATAATATCGCACATCAGCATATAAGTATTAGACACCCTCTGACACTGATTTTCTTTAAATATTTATTCAACAGAACTAAAGGTTGAGGCTGGGTTCCTTGTAAAAAAGAAAACTGAATAGAGTCAGCGTCCAGTCGTTGGCACGTGTAATTCTCCTAAGCCTCCAAATGGCACACAAGCAGGGCAAAATAAAAGTTTTGTTTTTAGTTTTTGCCTAGCTTCTCAGCAATACCTTGTGGGATCTCACCTGTCCCATCCCAAGTAACTTTACAAAATAGTCCTTTTATCATCATATTACATTCACGCAGAGTGGAGTTCTATAAATACGCCTTCCCCAACAGAGGACAACGTTTGTTCTGTGCCCTTATAGGTTGGTGCCCTGGGCAGAGGCCCAGCTGACTCACCCCTTAATCTGGCCTGGTCAAGATCTTACAATTCTACCTGCTACTATTTCGGAAAGGAGAAGAACGTTGTTGTTCTCACCTGAAATGATATTTTTAGCTGTATTTCAATTGAATCCAACCTTCAGTTTTGCTAATTAAATAAGCCCTTTAAAATAACAGTAATTTTTGTTATTATCACGGGCAGAACTCAAACTTCCAAAAAGAAATGCTAGAGACTGTGTTTTTTCCCCCAAATCTGAATTAACATTTAAAGTGAAAGAACATTGTTTAACTAAGGATTGGTTAGATAATAAATGAGTCGGTCAGATTTTACTGTGGTTTGTTGTGTTTTGTTCTACATTTCAGTTGCTTTTCCTGTGCAGGTTCTAAGTGTCCTCTGGGATGGCTGTTGAGGAGTTTTATTCTTAGTCCTATGGGCCCTGCGGGGAGGAAGTTGTGAGGCACTCTATGCTGCAGAGAGGTCTGTAGAGACCTTTGTAGACGTCTGCAAAGGCAGCAATGACTACCTAGGTTGGTGCCTGGATCGTGCAAGAGCAGGGAAGGACAGCGAGACAGCCAAGGTCCAAACCCATGGAAGCCCAGCAAGCTTAGCAGCTACATTTTTCAGTTTCAATACCACCATTTCCAAGCAATGGAGAGTTTCAAAGCAATAGATTTTTGTCTATTTATGCCTTTCTTGTAATTGGCAGGGAGTAGATTTGATAAAATTGTCTATTTTACCTCTTTATGCCTTAAATGAAGGCAAACAGGAAAAGGAAGAGGTTAGTTAACACCTGTTAGTACCATGTAATTGTGTCTGGTATTGATTAGGGTCCAGATGGAGTCTCTGGGTCCTCCAGTAAATCCTACACCACTGCAGGAGTCCTTGGTACAAAGGTCCAGTGCTGTTTCTCTGTATTCCACGTTCTTTAAAATAAATAAATAAATAATGTTTATTTATTTTTGACAGAGAGAGACACAGAGTGTGAGTGGAGGAGGGGTGAGAGAGAGAGAGAGAGAGAGGCAGACAGAATCCGAAGCAGGCTCCAGGCTCTGAGGTGTCAGCACAGAGTCTGATGCCGGGCTCGAACCCACGAACTCCGAGATCATGATCTGAGCTGAAGTCGGACACTTAACTGACTGAGCCACCCAGGCGCCCCAAATATTCCACATTCTAAAATTAAATTACTTTTGCGAAGATAACCCAAAAGTCGGCTGCCAGCGTCCTTAAATCTCTGAGCTTCCTGGGGCTGCAATATGCTTTAAGATTTTAATAAATTTGCTTCCAATCCCTTCTCATTGAAAGGTAGGAAGACTAGCATCCCACCAAATATTTGTGACTACTTAACAGCTTTCACCTTTCACTTCCACTGAATTCTATCTTTCCACTTTACATTTTTTTCACCTTTTCCACATTTAATCATCCCAATGAAAAGTACCTCACTTCCTAATGCCTTCGGGGAATACCAAGACAGTAACATTATACCACTCCACTTCATTTCTGGGTCAGTTGATTGATTTTTCTCTTCACAAGTTGTTTATTTTCATGCTTCTTTGCATGCCTATTTTTTTTTTTTTAATTGGTTGCTGGACCTCGTGAATTTAACCTTTCTATGTCTGAGTATTTTCCACTTTTATTCTTCATGTGGTGATTTGGAGAGTTTGGTCCTTTTGGGCATTGCTTGTGAGCTTTGTTAGATGGGATGAGAACTAAGACTAATATTTTCCTAATGATGACGGAAGACATTTTTCGAACTCTAGCCAATGCCCCTAAATTATGAGGTGCTTCTACTTTGGCTGTTGGGTAGAGAGAGGTGCTATTCCTGGTCTTGTATGGTCTCTTTCTTGTGGTTCTTTCCCTGAGATCCCATTTATGTGCTGATCACTATCTTTTGAACCCTTCAGGGAAACCTTCTGCTGGTTTCCAAGATTTTCATTCCCTGCAACTCTCACTACCCAAATATCTGATAGTCTGCCTTGTAAACTCTAGCTGCCTTGGCTGTTCTGGACTCAATGTTCTGTCTCCTCCATTTAGAGGGATATTGGGCTTTGCCTGGATTTTCTCTTCCATTTGCCTAAGCCCCAGGCATGAAACTGGGGCAGTTGTAGGACTCACCTTGTTTGTTCCCAACTTGGAAGGATCACTGTCCTTTGTTGTCTGATGTGCAATGTCTTTTGTGCCATTGTTTCATCCATTTTTTTTTTTATTTTTAGTTGTTTCAGGCATGAGGGTAAACCCAATTCCTTCTATCTTGACTAGAGGCAGAAGTTCTTTGAGGCTACGGTTTGAAATTAATCTTGTGAAACAACTACTCATTCCCTTATTCACACCCTCTTTACATATAGGAGAACTCAGTTCATGTGTCATTTTTTCTGGTTAAGTTTTCTTAATCTTTCTCTTACCCCCCACCTCACTTCTAGGGAAATATATTGTTTCTTCTCTGATTTGGCATTATTTTATTCTTATAGCCTCTTAGCATTTGTCACATATTTATGTATTCTTTTTCAAATATATATAGATCCTATACTGTTTTGGTAACTAAAATATTAACAAATCATTTTTCCATTATACTATTTTTAACTGCATGAAATCAACAAATTTTACCACAGCTAGTGAAAAAATAACAAAGACATTTAGAAAGTATTTTTTAGTAAAAAATAATGGATCAAGCCTATGTGTTTACCTCCTGAATCCTTGCCAAAGAAACAATAATGAGATGTTAAAAAGGCATTTACACAGTAATCAAGATGGCGGTATGGTGGTAGAGACTCAGACACATAGGTTAATGGAGAAGCAGAATGAGATACACACAAATATACTCAATTAGTTCTTGACAAAGGAGCAGAAGCAATTCAGTGGAAGAGAGATAGCCTTTGCAGTGAATGATTTGATAACAATGATTTCTCATAACATCCATTGGGAGAAAAAATAAGTAAAAACCTTGACCTATGCTTCACACTTTTTACACAATTGGATTCAAAATGGATCTAGAATTATAAAACTTCTAGAAAAGAGTGTAGGAGGAAGAACTACAAAATCTGGGACTGGCAAAGAATTCTCAGACTTGACACCAAAAGCAGGATCTATAAAAGGAAAAACATACACAAGGTCTCTTCAATATTAAAAAACCTTGTTCTCTGCAAAAGACCCTGTTATAAGGATGAAAAGACAAATTACAGACTGGAAGAAATTATTTGTGAGTCAGTTACTTATCTTACAAAGACCTTGTATCCAGAATACTTAAAGAACTCTCAACATTCAACATAAAAAAAAACAAACAAAACAGGTACTTGTTGTGATGAGTACTGAGTATTGTATTGTTAAATCACTCTATTGTATACCTGAAACTAACATAACACTGTATATTAATTATACTTCAATAAAAATATCAAATAAAAACAAGCAATCCAATTGGCAAAATGACATGCAGAGACATTTCATCAAGGAGAATATACAGATGACAAACACACATAAACATATTTGGCATTATGAGTGGTTAGAGAAATGCACATTAGAAGTATAATTAGATGTCACTGCATCCTTACCACAAGGCTAAAATAAAAAAAACAAATAATGACAACACCAAATGCTGGTAAGAAGGCAGAGAAATTTAACTGCTCATATATTGCTGGTGTGAATGTACGATAGTACAGCCAGTCTGTAAAATAGTTTGACAGTTTCCTTTAAACCTAATAATGGAGTTACCATATGACACAGCAATGGAACACTTGGGCATTTATCCCAGAGAAATGAAAATTAATCTCCACACAGGAATTGGTGCACAAATATTCACAGCAGCTTTAGTGATAATTGCTAAAAACTGGAAACTACTCAAATGTCCTGCACATGGATGAATGGTTAAACAGACTGTGGTACCATCATAGCATGGAGTACTACTCAGTGATGAAAAGGAATGAACTACTAATATACGCAACAACTTGGATGAGCCTCAAGGAAATTATGCTGAATGAGAAAAAGGTCAATCTTGGAAAGATACATACTACGTGAGTCCATTTATGCAACATGTAAATAACGTAGTTACGGCGATGGATGGCAGATTAGTTGCTGTCAGGATTTAGGGGTCGGGGGAGGGCATGAGTGTGGCTATAAAGAGGTAACACAGGAGAGTCTTGTGATGGTACAGCTGCATTTTGATTGTGGTAATGGTTACCCAAGCCTATATATGTGATAACTTGCATAGACACATACACAAATAAATGCACACATAACTGATGGATTCTGAAAAGCTCTGTGGTTTGTGCCAGTGTTAATATCCTGGTTTTGATATTGCATCATAGTTAACATTGTAAATGTTAACAGTGGGGGAGGTTGAGGGAAGTATGGATAGGACTTCCCTGTACCTTTCTTGGCAATCTCCTATTACTCTGCAATTATTTCAAAGTTAAAAAAGACAGTGATGTATAAGAACATAGAAGAACACACTGTAGATAATAGCAACATAATTTCAAGAATTTGGATTTTTTATAATGTTTTTAATGTTCATTTTTGAGAGAGAGAGAGAGAGAGTGCAGAGGAGGAGCTGAGAGAGAGGAAGACACAGAATCTGAAGCAGGCTCCAAACTGTCAAAACAGAGCCTGACGTGGGGCTTTAACTCATGGACCGTGAGATCATGACCTGAGCCAAAGTCGGATGCTTAACAGCTGAGCTGCCAGGTGCCCCAGAATTTCAAGAATTTGTAAGGAGGTGACTAAAGAGCATCTGAGCTAGTCATCACAAAAGAGCTGAAACCTTCACAGAAGTGTTACCCAATTTTTTCTTCCGAGCGACCCCCCGCCCCCACCCCAGCTCTCAGCAGATGATCACATCAAATACTTCTGAAAATAGTAGACCATGTAGTTCTGAAAGCAGAAGACCTGGTGGAGGTCTGCTTAAGAAACTGGCAGACGCCTGAATTATACTTCAATAAAAAATACCAAATAAAAATAAGCAATCCAATTGGCAAAATGACATGCAGAGACATTTCATCTTTGTAAGAAGGGCAAGTTCCCAGCAGATTTCTGGAGACATTTAAAAGAGGGTCTTTGAACATTGTCGGGCGTGGAAGTATTATACTAAGCAGAGGGGTTTAAGAAGATTCAAGGTATTTTGGAGTACTGAGTATAATTCAGAATTTGGTTCTCTTAACCACCCTTACTCTTCCTTTCTCCCATCTATGATAAAATAGGAGCCAGCCTTTCCATTATTTTTATTTTATGTCTTAGTCCATTTGGGCTGCTGTAACAAAGTGTCACAGACTGGGTAGCTTATAAATGACATAATTTATTTCTAACAATTCTGGCGGCTTGAAGTCCAAGATGTCAGCATTGTTGAGATCTAGTGAAGGCTCTCTTTTGAGTTGCAGACGTCTGGCCAACTTCTCACCGTGTCCTTACGTGGTGGAAAGGTGAGGGATCTCTGGCCTCTTTTATAAGGACATTAACTGCATTCATGAAGGCTCCACCCTCATGACCTAATACCTCCCAAAGGCTCTACCTCCTAATACTATCATATGAGGCATTAGGACTTCAACATGCGAATTTGGGAGGAAACATTAAGACCTTGATAGTAAATGAATATTATTCACTGCTGAAACAGCAGTGTATGTTTATTGGGTTTTCATTCTCATATGACTTTTTATATTAAAGGTGATTACTACTATATTATATTTCAAACTATTTACCTTTTTATGTAGTTACCACTGATTACTTTTTGCAGATGCTCTAATAGATCTGTTAAATGCCAGGCAATACTTTTCCAAAGGCTCAAATATTTCAAATCGTCTATCAATCCCTGACTTTTCAGTTTTATTTTGCTTGCTGATTTTAACTAATGATCTGTCTCCTACGGATATCTATTTCTTGCTTTAATATAAACTAATAGCTTTTTAGACTTAAAATAGTCATGCCAAAAGTTTCGTTTCTCATCTCCTGTGAGGAATGAACTGGTCCCTGAATCCCTTTTCTTTCTCTGTCCTGCTTTCCTAGCTTCTTTTTTATGAATGACAAACCTCAGGAGCTTCCTAGGAAACAGGGTATGAGATCCAAGGTTTCAGATTATTACAGATCTGAAAATACCTTTATCCAATCCTCCCATGTGACTGATATTTTTACTGGCTAGAAAATTAGAGGCTTAAAATACTTTTTCATTAGAATTTTCAATACTCTTATTCATCTGTCTTTTGGATTCTAACGTTACTAGTCTGATGAATATTTGTTACTAGTCTGATGAATATTTGTTTTGTGAGTGTTTTAAATTCTACCCTTGAACCCCAGGTGTTCTGAAAATTCTTAATACTATGCCTTCGTGTGGCTATTTTATGTCATGAATTTTACTGGACATTCAGTGTGCTTTACCTTAAAGACACAAGCCCTTCAGTTTGGGAGATATTTTTTGTTTTATCTATTTGATCATTTCCTTTTCTCTCCTCTTCTTTCTCTATGTTTCCTAATTGGATGTTGAGCCACAGAAAATAATCCTCTAATTTTCTAATCTCTTTATTATTATTTTCCATCTCTGTTGTTTGGGTTACTTTATTGAGGCTTGTGACTTGGAGTGATTCTTTTTTTATTCTGTAGTTTAATTTCCAATTTGTTTTTCTCTGCTTGCCTTTTATAAAATAGTTTTCTGTTCTTATTTTATGGATGTGATATTATTTGACCTATGTATCTGTTTTAACTGGGTCCTATTTTTAGAAACGTTTGTTTGTTTTGGTTTCTCTTTGTCACGGGAAAGGATTTCTTATGTATGTTACTCCCTCAGTAAACATATATATGATCGAAGTGCGAAAAGCTTCTAAGAAGCTCTGAGTGGTTAGAGAGAGGCCTGGGGCCGGGGACAGGATTCAACTAGCCTGCTGCACTTACAGTAAACGTCTACGTGTCTTTGGGCAACTCCTAAACATCTAGAGGTCTTTTATCTTGGGCTTTCGATTTTTTTTTTCCCCCACAGACTATCTTCCAGTTCTCTTCCAGACAAACATAAACATGGCAACAATTACTCTAAAAGCAGAGCAGAAGAAAGGGGCTCTGGGTAGAGAAGGGGATGTGTGTAGACCAGTTTTATCATCCTGTTTTCCTCCTAAACCTTTATGCTTCTTTGTGTTCCCTGATTCCTGAAAACTTCTCTAGAGACTAAACTTTTTTTTTCTTTTTCCTTTTAGTGTGCTTGTTTTGGAGGAGCTTTGAGACTTCAAACAGTCTTTGAGTAGTCAGTCTTTAAGACTAACTTCCACTCTCCACACTTACTTTCCCACATACAGAGACTTGGGGGATTTGTGAGGTAAACGAGCTCATTTTCCATCAGAACCCCCTTGTGCGGTCAATTAGCTTTGGACATTCTCTGTTCTGCTATGTCAATTATCTCTCCTCCACCTTATTCTACTTTCAAAAATTTACTCTAATGGTTTTTCTGGAGTTACAGTTTCTTTTTTTCCCTTTGTCCTTATTAGTTAAAATATTTTTCATTATTTAAGCCATTTTTGTGGTGTTTGGGAGAAAGAGGAGATAATCACCTGCAGTCAAATCTTCACATTTAACCCAAAGTCAGCAAATGCATTTTTAAATGTTACTAGATGTATGTTAGCTTCTTATCACTCTGTGTTTTCTTAACCATACATACTAAATGAACATTGATGTTAACTGAACATTATATAGGTATCAGGGGGGAAAGTCCTCATGCTGAACAAGTTAAAAAAAATTCCTGGTCACATGGATGTTCTGGGTAGGGGTCACCAGGGAGGAATCCAGAAATCTTTGGTAGAATCTGCATTGTAAAGGAGCTAAATTGACAAATTACAGGCTCCCTGCCTTGCAAAGCCATTTCCTATTTTTTGCGACAAGCCAGAACTTCATAGTAGGTATTACTCAACCTTGCTTGTAAATTCATAATGGGTCTCATCTACTTAGCATACTGTCATTTAGTCCATACTTAAAATACTAACTGCTACAAGGAGTAAATGGACAATGCATTCAATCGTAGATTGATCTTTGTAATAAGAATTTATCACCTTTTTTTTTTCTTAAGGCAGAAGAAGCAAACCCTAAACCAAATTGCCTGTGGCATAAATTGAGAGATCTTTCTGAGCAAACAGGAATTTATTTAGACTCCTTTACTTAATGTAGCATAAAAGAGCAAAGCTAATGAAATGCAGGAAATGATTTTCATCATGAATGAACTTGTTAGCCTTGTATCTTTTTCTGAGTTGAATAAGAAATGTAGGCCATTAAGTATTTCACTTTTGGAAACAAAATAGGATATCACTCTTCATATTTTCTATATTCTCCTGTGAGAATCATTTTCACTTTTCCTGAAAGAAAAATTCATATATATGACTCATTGTTTGCATAATGATTAATAAGGTAGTGTAAATGATACTTGTGTTCACATTTGTGGCCCAAGAGAAAAGTCTATTAGAAAGCTGTCCAGTGAAACTGCTTAGAAAGAACTCAATTCCAGTGGATTTTTTATTTATTGGATTTGAATGTATTAGTTTAAAAACCAATAAAAAATTAGGCAATATTTTATCTGTAAAACCAAGAGATAGAGGGCAAAAGTAGGGAAAAAGTGAAGCCAAATGACAGCAAAAGTGTTTTTTTAAACTTTTTTTTTTTCAACGTTTATTTATTTTTGGGACAGAGAGAGACAGAGCATGAACAGGGGAGGGGCAGAGAGAGAAGGAGACACAGAATCGGAAACAGGCTCCAGGCTCTGAGCCATCAGGCCAGAGCCCGACACGGGGCTCGAACTCACGGACCGCGAGATCATGACCTGGCTGAAGTTGGACGCCCAACCGACTGCGCCACCCAGGCGCCCCGACAGCAAAAGTGTTTTAAATGGGAGATGTAAGGGAACAAAAATTGTGCTGGCCATTAGGCTATCATAGACTGAGGCTCCAGCCAGAAGCCCGTACTCCACAGGGGGAGACTTATATCTTAGTATGGGGAAATCTTAAGAACCTCCATCATCAGCTCCTAATCTGGCAGACTCTATTGTTGCCACCATAGTAGGTATTTCCACTCTCTCTTCCTTGTTAAGAAAATCTTTACTTATCAGACTCAGATACCTTGATAATAGGAAACCTGAATTTCTCATCAAAGGTGGCCATGATACCTCAGCATAAGGGGAGTTTTTCTAGAGTGTTTCTGGGAAAGAATTTTTCTTCCTGATGAGAAAGAAGTAGTATAAGAGAAAAAGTCTTTTCCTGTGCCATTCAACCCCTTGCTCTGTGCATTTAACCTGCAGTAGGGGTGACATGGTCAGAGCTGCTGCAGCCATGTTGATCCCATGAGGGATGGCCCAGAGACTGACTGTTAGCTTTGATATAATTAAGCTGTTGGATCAAGGTTGGTAAGTGCTTACCACAAAACTTCTTGTCAGAAAACTAAATTCCTAAGTATTTAAGCCACTGTTTAGGTTCATGTTATTTGTGGCCATTAGCAATCCTAACTGATAATGCCTACCTTCCCTTCTTTGCCACCTTGTTTTGCTACTTTTGTCACTGCTCTGTACTCTAGCCATATAGATGAACTTGCATTGCCCAAGGTATACCTTGCTTTCTCATGTTTCTTTGCCTGAGCCTAGCAGCACCATCTGACTGAATGCCCTCTCCCTTCTATTACCCTGTGAACTTCTATTCACCTTTCATTTAATTGTGTTTTACTTTATGAACTTTCTACTGTGAAAGCTTCCTGTCTGTCCCCAGTATCCTCTCACCAAACACGCTCATCCTTTGTTTACTCACTGCAATCTAAGCAGAATATACCTTCTTTCTTGTTCTGTGTGTTCAGGCCACACTGATTTCTTTCTGTTGTGCAAATACACTGCAATCATTCCTAACTTACAGCTACTATTCTTACCTTACAGCTACTATTCCTCTATGCAGATATAGAATCCAGCCAAGTATACTCATGTCCTTTGGATATACTTACATCCTTATATATGAATTCTCTCAAATGCTGAATGAATGGAGGGAGAGAGATGACAGGCATAGAGATTCCACCAACTTTCATTTTTCTCTCTGGTGAAGAACACATGCTTATTTCCAAGAAAGAATCTGTTTCTTATGAAAAAGTAGCAACCCTTGTGAGATCAATTCTTTGTGAAGGAGATTGATACCTCTATAAACCGAGGACTTAACTTTCAGCAAACTTAAGAGTGCACTTATTAAATTTAAGTATTCCTAAGAACACTTTGTTCCCAGAATCTACAAATTAGAAACCTGAGAGGTCAAGCCATTGATTGTTTTGTATTTTAATGGAAGGATCTGTGAACACATTGCTCTCCCAAATATTTCTCTCCATAATAGAGATGGGGACACCACTCAAAAATTTTATGAGCAATCATTTTAGTCAGTGGGATTGTGGAGTGAAAACTGGGAAATAATAATTAGAAGTTTGGTTTCAGTTAAAATTAAATCTAACTCTCCTTAAAAGTTATCAACATAAATAATGTTCAAAATGTCTGTGTGTTGGGGCATCTAGGTGGCTCAATCCATTGAGCATCTGACTTCTGCTCAGGTTGTGAATTCATGGTTCAGTTCTTGACTTTGAGCCAGGAATCTGGGCTTGCTGCTGTCAGCCTATCAGCATGGAGACTTAGGCTCTTCTGTCCTCGTCTCTCTCTCTGCTCCCCCCTACCCCAGTCACACTCTCTCCCCAAAAATAAATAAAGCATTAAAAATTTTTTTAAATGTCTGTATGTTAAACAACAAAGATTCAAATAATACAAATCAAACACCAGGAGCAAAGAAGGAAAAAATAAAATAAGAAGGAATCCTACCCATTTGCAGAGACAGAGAAACTGTGAAACAGGAAATGGTTCTGAGAATTATTTAGTATTTTCCTCTTTGTACAACCTCCTCTAAATACAGTGACCCTTCCTGCCATTAGTCACCCTGAATCTGTCTCATATCAAACATTTATAAGGGGAATTAAAGCAAAAAGCCATTGGTAAGAAAATTTCTTCTTCCTCCTTCCCCCTTTAAAACGTCTGTTTAAAACATTATGTGTTAACCACTAAAATAATCTACTTCAAAACACATATGTGTTTCAAGATAAAACTTGAATCAAATGCAATTTCCATTTGTCGGGAAGTTGAGATTTATACTCCTCAACGTTGTGAAATGTTTAGACAAAAATACATAATATTTTTTAAGCACTAATGCATATGTTGAAGTCAATGTCCTAGAAGATTGAGAAATGGAAAGCTACTTGTGGGCAATCTCATGAGTAAGATTGGATTTGTGAGGCTTTAGAGCATTAAGAGCATTGAGTAATGGGGTAAGAAACCACGTGAACACTACAAGCAATGTACGTGTTGTGAGAGTGGGATCCTCGCAGCCTGATACTAATGAAACCATAGTACAAGTTCAAATAGATCACTGTGGAAGAGAAGGGGATCTTTTTTCACCACTGGTATTAGAATATAGAAATGCTCTTATGATTTCAGTGTCACCTTTGCTGACAGTGGTGAATCAGGTCATTAAAGGAGCATGTTCATCACCTGGTTGTTGAGACTCTTGGGGTCTGGCTAGATTGGAAGATGTAATAGACTTCACAGGGTCATTTCGTATTCATTGCCTCCCTGTCTTTTTTTTTTTTTTTTTTGCTTTAAATATACATACGTCCAACATCTTTTGCATTGTTTTCTTAGAGAAAAGTATCTTTGGGGATTCATCCAACAATTAACTTTATGTGTCATTAAGATAAAGAAAGGGCGAGATGACCTCTTTAAGTCCTTTCTGTGTATTTCCAAAGTCTTTGCCTTTTGAAGAGAAAGTGAAGTTTCTCATCTTAAACGTTCAGTAGTTCTACTTATCCTCTGAGTTGCTGGAGCAAAACTGTACAAAAAATGAAAACACATTTCTTCAGATCACATCAGCCAGGTCAAGAGCATTATAGGGTAATTGATTTGGATCTGTTATTGTATTTAGTACATGGATTCTTTTAGCTCATTGCTAAGTGTTACACTGTGTAAAAATGGGGCGGGGAAAGTCTGAAATTTAATCTGGAGAAAAATATTAAAAATAAAACAGAAACATATGCAAGCAAATGAAAAGGGATTTGTAGTTGATGAAAATCTGGACTCATTTGCTGGGCCATGTTGTATTGTTTCTGATTCTACATATTTGTAACGCAGAAGCCATGACAGATCATTTAAGAAACCTGAGAATAAGAAAAATAGTGGAATTATGAATCATATTTTCATTGGTATTCTAAATTAAATTTTTATGTTTTGTTTATATTATGAATAATGCTCATATTCATGGTAACGCATTTTCTATATGAAGTGCCAAGCAAAGAAATTCATCTTCCAAATATTATAAATATATGATTATTTCCATCAAGTTAAATAATTTTCAAAAATAAATGACATTTATTTTCTTATAGGATATTTTATTAACAGAGCATCTTATGTTTCCACTGGTTGGACAAGATAAATTTGAATTGCCATGATATAAATTTTGTATCAGATTCTTGTGTATTAACATACATGGTTCATGGGGGTATATATTTAGTTTACTTTGATCTCAAAAAGACTTCTTTAAAAACAGAAATTCCAAATTCCAATGCATAATGATGACATTAATGGTTGAGAAGTTGAAAACTGTCCATGGTAAAGCACAGACAGATTTTCACATCTATTTATACATATTATAGTTACATTAAAAATTAGTCCTAAGTTTTCATTGGACGGCTCCTTTCCTTTTGTCAAATTAAATAAACCAAAAATAAGATTGTTTTTGATGTTTAAGATAGTCCTTGCTGAGATATGTTAAAGTGAACCTGTTTATTTCTGTAGTAGTTGTTAGGTTTCATGTCAGAACAGAGGCTGCAATGAGAAGAAGAAAATCAGAACTGTCCTATTTCTTGCTCCAGCTTCTCAGTTTCTCCAAAGTATCATCCTATCATCTTCCTTTCCCTCTTTTTTCCATCATTCTGTCATGTTGGTCATTGGAAGGGAGGAGAAAGAATTGAAAAGAAAGCAATAAAATAGGACTAGACCAAGAAATGTGAAATTTCACCCCTTTAGAAGTGGAGGTGACATAATTCAAAACTCCAAGCATTCATTTAGTGAGCTCCATATACCAGGCAATAAGAAAAAAGGCCCCATGTGCCAAAAAGGACATTAGTTCCTACTCTGCCTCTCCTCTCCTATCCCCCCAAGCATATGTTACAAACATTCCATATTGCTGGGTCGAGAAGTACCACATTCAGAAGAACGACCAGGAACAGCCTTAGGGAGACAGAACAAATGAGGTGGGATTTTGGCAAGCCCTACCCTCTGCATTGCTCATGTCCCCTTCCTTTCCTTGGTTTTTCCTCAAGTAACCTGCATTTCCAGAGAGGCCTGGATGCCCCTCAGCTTCCCTTTCTCTGCCTCATTTTTTCATCAACTCCCCAAATAAACCTTGTCTACAGACCATCTACTAATGATCTCCCCACATGAATAAATAAACGAGTTAATGGATGTTAATGTGTTACTGTGTTTTCTAAGAAGAATCTTTGTGGGAAGATGTTAAACCAAAGAAATGGCTAAAATAATGAGATCATAATGAGAAGCTAGAGCACTGATGTTGACAAAATGTAAAAATATATTTCTTTGATTTTGAGGAACCTCTTAAAGCCCAACATACTAGAGGTCACATGCTCTCACACATGGTTAGAGCTATAGAGTGGGGAGCTTTTGTTCTGAATAGCAGAGGTCAGCAAACTATTACTCTGTGCCAAATCCAGCCCCTTGCCTGTTTGCATAGATAATATTTTACAGAAACACTTTCACATCCATTCTTTAGTGCATTGGCTACTTTCATGCTACAATGGCAGACTCAAGTAGTTATAACAGAGACCATATGGCCCACAAATTCCAAAATATTTACTGTCTGGCCCTTCTTTAAAGTTTGCTGATACCTACTCTATGGGAATACCAACATTGAAAACTATAGCACATCTTTTTATTTCTTTTTCATTTCCTTTCCCCACCCCAAACTTTTTAATTTATTCAATTGCAGAACAGAGCAATTCAAACTTTTAGTTTGAGTACTTGGCAAGGAGATGTTACTTAAAGAGCTAAGAGTAATGAATCATGGTCATCAATATCTTCAATTCCTGCTACCTGTACACTATAAATATAATTGAAAGGGAGTTTGCAGCGATTGCCTTGCTTTGGTTATCTAACTCCAAATCAATTCTTCTTTGGTTTTCTTTAATCACTTCTAATTGTCGGTGATTTAACATCCTAGGAATTTACTCCTAATAAAGTACAGAGAAATGCATATTTTCTTCTTATCTTACACCCCTAATGCATCATGTACATAAAGAAGGAGGCATAGATATTTAGAGTTTATAAATATTTTCATGATGATACACAGAGTGTAACAAAAAACCTGGGCCATTGCTATTTTGATTGAACTTTAAAATTACAATGTGGCCGATAATATTTTTAAGTATTAAATTTTCTAGTCCATTAGTAGCCCATCTCCCATTTTTGCATTCCCCAAAGCATGCTTCCCAGAAAGTGTTCTATGTAAGTAGGTTAAGAGATGAAAGGGTGAGGAGGTTAAATAAGCTTGGGAAAGGCGAAGTTAAAATGGATGTCATTTACTGCAGGACTTCTCAGAGTGTTTAGTATGAAAATACTCATTGGTAATTGCAAAGAGAAGGTAGAGTGTGCTTTTTTTTTCTTTAAGACATTTATTCATTCACCCATTCAGCAAATGTTTCTTCAGTTGTCTGTTCTTTGTGAACCACTGTTCTAGATGCTCCAAAGAGAGGGGTTCAAAAAGCTCAAGGGTTATGGAAAATGTGACGATATCACATGGATTTAGAAAGTTTGGGAAAGAAGTCATGAGGGAGAGGAACTCTGAAGATAAGTGGAGTTGTGAGAAGCAGAGTTGTCTAAGGGAGACGCCTTCCCATTACTAGAAATATACGACTAGCAGTTGCACATAGATAGGAGCCAATATATATTAAATGGATTTACCTGAACCACATGGACTGAAACCATTGCAGGAGCATAATGAAATCCTCCACTTTGAGTGTAGCGCCTTGTATAATGGCACATCTGCACACCACACACTAAAGTGTGAAATAGACTTTAGTGCTATTTGTGTAGCACTTTATTATTAACCTGCTAAATACCGAACTATTACCGGAGTTTTGTTGCTTCTACTGGATTTTCCCAACTTTAATTGGATTGAAGCATTTTTCTTCAGCATTTGGTGACTGTCAGTGTCTTTGATCTGTTTTTCTGGAGTTGCCCCCCTCATGTCCTTTTTACTCATTCTAACGCAAACAAAAATAAAACACTGGAATTTTATTCTCAAGTGTTGGCTCAATTTAATACATTAGTGGTGGTGCCCAGATGTTTTTGCGAGCTTCCTATTGCTAGTCTCATAATTTATCCAAATTGACTGGGGAGTCCAGTGTTCTGTTTAATTGACTGTTCTATTTAAGGAAGAGCTGCTATGCCATACATCCATCTGACTGGGTGAGCAATTTGCATGGGATTAAAATGAAATATATCCAGTGTTGAACTATGTTTAACACATTTATACTCCACAGGGACCTCTCCAGACACGTATTACCAACTGCCAAATCCACATACTTCCTTGGACGTCTAATAGGCATTTCAAAGTTAATGTGTCTAAAACTGATTTTCATCCCCCCTCATCCCCAAACCTGCTTATCCATTTTCTCCACACCAGTCCACTAGTATATTTTGTTGTCTCTGTTTCAAAAATATATCCACTCTCAGATCCCTTTCGTAGCCTTTGCTGCATTCAAATAGGGACCAAACTCTCTCATCTGTCTTTCAGGTAATGGTAAAATGCTCCTACATATTCTCCCTATTTCTTTAAGTCACAACACAGCTCCCACAGTGGTTGTGTTAAGGTTAGATTATGTCAAACCTCTATTCTGAGCGTGCTAGGGGCATTCAATGTAAAACATTATTTTTAAGTGTTTTTTTTTAAGTTTTTATTTATTTATTTTTGAGAGAAAGAAAGAGGAGAGAGAGAGCATGCACAAGCGGGAGAGGGTCAGAGAGGGGGCAGATGATCTGAAGCAGGTTCTGTGCACAGCAAAGAGCCCAATGTGGGGCTTGAACTCATGAACCGTGAGATCATGACCTGAGCCTTAGTTCAATGCTTAACCAACTGCACCACCCAGGTGCCCCTAGAGGCATTCAATTTAATTTGCATTAGAAGCAGGATCCTCACAATAGCCTTCAAGAGCCTGCTCCTCATTGTTACCTCTCTACCTTATCTTCCACTCTGTTCCCTCAATCCTTCTGTTCCAGCCATTCTGGCCATGTTGAGGTTCACCCATTATGCCAGCTTCAGACCTTTGCCCTTCCCTTTCTGTGTCCAGAGCACTCTTTCCCTACATCTGCACGGGTATTGTTTCTTCAACTTCAGATCTTTATTCAAGTATCAAGTTTTCAGTGAGACATTTCCTAAGCACTCTCTAAAATGTCAATAACCCCTAACTCTTCACACATCTTACTCCTCTTCACTATTTTATTTTTCCCCACTGCCACTCATCACCATCTAATATACTATATATTTCTTTTCTTTGTTTATAGGCCGTCTCCTTCCTGTAGATTTTAAGTTCCATGAAAGCAGAGAATTTTGGTTTGTTGTTCAATGCTGTGCCTGGTACGCGGTGACAGTCAATATATATTGAATAAATGATTTAAAAATATGCTTTCCTTAATGATTCAGAATTTACTTTGGATTTTTTTAATGTCTGAGAAATGTCTATTATGAGCATGAATTATATCATGTCATATGCAAAAGCTGTATGATTTGAACTGATCTCAAAACAAGCAGTGGAATTATTAAACAGGCTAAGGAATTTGTGCCAAGTGAGGCAGCTACAAAGTGGCAGAGCTGGCTCCAAATATAGGTCCATTTGATGCAAAAAATGCACTTTCTTTATTGCCTCTTCCATAATGAAAATTCCAATGTATGGATTATCTACAATGAGCAAAGCCCAGTGAGTAGAAGGCACTTGATACACACACACACACATACACACACACACACACATACACACACACACACACATATACTATATATATACACTATATATATATATACACTATATATATATACTATATATATACTTTATATATATAGTGTGTGTATATATATATATATATATATATAAAGATTCTTATATATATAATGTTTCTTATATATATATATATAAAGTTTCATATAAAGTATATATATGTGCTAATTCTTTTAATCCATAGTAATTTTATGAAACAGATACAAGATTCTCATTCTACAACATAGTGGTTACCAGTATGTCCAAGGTCAGACTACCTGTGTCTGTTTCCAACTTCGCCACTCACTAGCTATGACCTCAGATGAGTCAACATTTCTTGGCCTCAGATGTGGAGTGTTCTCAATGAGAATTCTAAATGAGTATTCTAAAAGTGGGGGGAGAAATTCTGGGTTTTCTGGTTGTTTACTTGAATTCCAGATAAAAATAGCTTTTGGTTATCATAGGGCATGATCGTGCTTATTTGGGCACACATGGCCATAATTTTTCCTTGTTCATTTTTATCACCTTGTGTTGTACACCATCTTTTTAATAACCTTGAGTATTTCTGCTGGCATTGAAGCAATTTAAGGAAAAATACCAAAAATCTACATATATGGCCAGATGAACCTGATAAGGAGTCTGAATAATTTTATGATCCAATAACATCATTAGAAAACTGAGCCAGCCCACTCACTTGCCTTTGTTGCTCAACTGTGATTGTGGAAACAACTTTACTACTCTCTTCTTTTTTTTTTAATTTTTTAAATATTTATTTATTTTGAGAGAGAGAGAGAGAGAGAGCAAGTGGAGGAGGAACAGAGACAGAAGGAGACACAGAATCCAAAGCAGGCTCCAGGCTCTGAGCTGTCAGCACAGAGCCTGAAATGGGGTGCCAACTCATGAACATTGATATCATGACCTGAGCTGAAGTCGGACGCTTAACTGACGGAGCTACCCAGGTGCCCCTCTACTCTCGTCTTTGATTCTTCCCCCTCTTCCTCTTCTTCCAACTGGCCTACTCCTTGGCTTTTATTTGTTTTCATAGACTACATTTATATGAGTCCATATTCACAAGGTGCAAAACAGTCCCTAGAGCAACTCTACTTCCTTCCTTCCCCAGTCTTGCCTGTCACCCTACGGTTCACCTCTTCAGATACCTAATATTGCCAGTTTCTTGCATTCCCTCCCAGAGTGAGTCTCTACGCGACCAAACAAATATATATATTTATTTTTTTCTTTGTTATATATATTTATATTATAGTTATATATTACATGCTCTACAGTCTGCCATTTTAACTTAACTCTATTTCTTGGAAATTGTTTGCTCTTACCATAAAAGAATTACTGTGTTGCTTCATAGGGTTGTAGTGAATTCCTATAATGTTGATACACCATAATTTATTTAGCCATGTCCTTCTAGACAGACATTTAGGCAGATTATAATCTTTTATTCTTACAAATAGTAAATTGCTTTACACATATTTCTTGACTGATTAATCATTTACATCTTAGGCTTAAGGCACCTTGGTAAATGATTTTATAGGTCTCAGTTCACAAGGAACTAGGCATACTTATATTTTTGTATATAGTGCTTTGTATTTCTTTAAAAGAAATTTAATATGACTTACAAAATAAATAATAAAATTTAGTAAATAAATAAATAGAATTTAGTAAAATAAAACAAATAGGTAGAATGAGAAAAAGTCATATGGATCTATATGGAAGGGTCCTATATACTAGCTCTAAAAATTCACCACTCTCAACATCCTTATTTTTTATTTTGATCTCAGTGCTATTCACCTAAAGAGAATGATACTTCTTATTAACAGCATCTTTCAGTTCTCTACTAATTTTAATGACACTGTAAGGTCAAGAAGCAATAAGACGTTATAATTGCCTAACCACGGTTGTATGCAACTGGTGACCCCACTGAGCAGAATTGTTAGTTGATTGGTTGTACACAGTTTATTAACTTAAGATATTCATAATCCGCAAATGCACAAAAATCTGAATGCGGCATAAAATGGTAATTTAAAATTTTCAAAGTACGAAGAAAGCAAACGTGTATTCCTCAAAAGTTGACGTTTGAAAATCAAGAATCATTTATATGTTATAGTATTATAAGTATTAGTTGTCATACCTGACATTGCCTGATATCACGCTCAGTGCTTTACGTGATTGCCTCATTTCATCCTCTGAACAACTGTGTGAAGGTGGCATTATTAGCCCTTATAACAGAGGCAAAAATTAAGACAAGTGGTTAATAACTTGTCTTAAGTCAAAGACGTATAGCCTGCAAATTGTGAAACTGGTGTCCAAAGCCAGATCATCTCATTATGAAGTACACAGTTGTAACAAATGCACTCTATCACCACCTCCTGTTACATTCTACTATTTCCTGGAAGGATACATTAGTGTCACAGGTAACTTAGGTCTCCATACACATTATATAGAGGGATCTCTGTACTCTGGTACAGTGGTCCTTTTAGGGGCCTAGAGGAGAATATTAGACATTTAATTCACAGTTATCATTTATCTTTATCTTCCTTTTATCAGGGAAGTGAGGATTTATTAGTATTTATTATTTGCTTATCAATATTGATGGACACTGGCACCCTTGCCAAGTCCTTATGTCAGAAGGTTATAGTCACATATGCAAAACAGCCTAAGGGAAAATGGAAAGAGTTTGCACCACTATGCAAAGGGCTGGAAAGTGACATCTGCCTCTTCTGTCTCTGTCTATAATAATGAATTTTTGTTTGTGTGCCTGGTAAACAGACTTATCTAATTTAAACTAAACTAATTCTCAGCAAATGGACTCGTGGCTTCAAAAAGCTCCCTGGAAGGAAGTTGTAAATAGAAGTTAATACAAATAATGAAAACAAAGGCAAAATACAAGAAAATGGTAGAGCAAGCCATTCTTCTACTGTTTGTATAAGCTCTTCCTTCGTCATATGATGAAATAACAATGGTGATTAATGATATGTCTCAAGGTGTCAACCAAAAAGTTGAAATTATCAAGAAGACCATTGAAACAGAAATTTTCCGTACCGCTGTTAATGAAAAATGTCATCCTAAGTATATGCATTGTCTTTTCCAGCAATTCATGATGTTAAATAGACAGTTTGATTAGCAAACTTTTTAAACTTAAGCACACTATTTATAGTGACAACCAAAAGACTTTTTGCTTTGTATAATTAAAAGTCAATAATTATTCATAATAGGGTTATCTCTTTCTTATAACATTCTATATTTATGCATGTTTTGTATTGAACAAAAATTTCCATAACATCAGACACATCTATAATTTATAAATAAGTTTGAAAATTATGTGTATTAAAGGTACATGCTAAAAATGCTTAGAGATGGGATGAGCAGTGAACAAGTTTGGAAAATACTCCTTGGCAGATGGCAATTTTAGGCTAATAGTAGACCTATTGTATATACCTTTCCTTTTCTATTTGTCACCAGTTGAGCTGATAAACTGAAGCCTTGTTTGGCACATATTCTTTTTTAGGTTTCCCCAGAGTTTTTAAATAAATTTTGAGTAAGCTCAGGAAAATATAGTTAGTCAGTTGGAAAATTATCAAATATATAATGCTCTTTTTGTTAGAAATCAGGCCCTTTGTGGGCTAGTATCCAAAATCTATGAAGAGCTCACCAAACTCCACACCCGAAAAACAAATAACCCAGTGAAGAAATGGGCAGAAAACATGAATAGACACTTCTCTAAAGAAGACATCCGGATGGCCAACAGGCACATGAAAAGATGTTCAACATCGCTCCTTATCAGGGAAATACAAATCAAAACCACACTCAGATATCACCTCACGCCACTCAGAGTGGCCAAAATGAACAAATCAGGAGACTATAGATGCTGGAGAGGATGTGGAGAAACGGGAACCCTCTTGCACTGTTGGTGGGAATGCAAATTGGTGCAGCTGCCCTGGAAAGCAGTGTGGAGGTTCCTCAAAAAATTAAAAATAGACCTACCCTATGACCCAGCAATAGCACTGCTAGGAATTTACCCAAGGGATACAGGAGTACTGATGATGATACAAGGGGCACTTGTACCCCAATGTTTATAGCAGCACTCTCAACAATAGCCAAATTATGGAAAGAGCCTAAATGTCCATCAACTGATGAATGGATAAAGAAATTGTGGTTTATATACACAATGGAGTACTACGTGGCAATGAGAAAGAATGAAATATGGCCCTCTGTAGCAACGTGGATGGAACTGGAGAGTGTGATGCTAAGTGAAATAAGCCATACAGAGAAAGACAGATACCATATGGTTTCACTCTTATGTGGATCCTGAGAAACTTAACAGAAACCCATGGGGGAGGGGAAGGAAAAAAAAAAAGAGGTTAGAATGGGAGAGAGCCAAAGAGCATAAGAGACTGTTAAAAACTGAGAACAAACTGAGGGTTGATGGGGGGTGGGAGGGAGGGGAGGGTGGGTGATGGGTATTGAGGAGGGCACCTTTTGGGATGAGCGCTGGGTGTTGTATGGAAACCAATTTGACAATAAATTTCATATATTGGAAAAAAAAAAGCAGGCCCTTTGTTAAAGCCCCAGATTAGGAAAAAAAAAAAAGACCTATTTTTTTTTCTTCAAATAAGAATGAATGTAGTTGTAGATTTTGTTAGAAATAAAGCCATTAAAACACTTTGGCAGGCTGGTTTGTCCATTACTCCTTTCAGATTCTCTCGGCCCTTCACAGAAACCCAAGTGTCATTATGTAAAAGAGTAATCGACAGTTCCAGTGACAACAAAGATGCGTTAGCAAGTTTTAAAAGTAGCTTAATCAGACTGTACTCTATATTTGCCACAGGACCCAAGCTAATAACATTATTTTGAAACATGAGTTGAACTGCCAGGTTTAATTTAGTTAGAATAATTTATATTATAGAATAAATACTCAGTCATTTGCTAATGTTACTGGAAGTACCTCCTTTTAGCATGACCCCTGCAGAGATCAAGACCTGGTGAAATATATGAGAAAACTTGCATGGAAGTATTAACGACATATCCTAAACAAGTCTACCCTCCAGTAGTCTAGTCGGGTCTGAAACAGCAGTGACAAGGCTATTTCCTGTAGCCTTTCAACATGGGTGTGTACCTGTAGCAGTTAGGAGCACAGTCTAAGTCTAGCAGACCAGGATTTATTGGCTGTAACACCTCCGGAAGAGTTACTTAAACTACCGTGCTTCTGTTCCCTTATCCTTGAAATGCAAACAATAATAATACCTTCCTCATATGGTAGTTATGGAGGTTATTCACTGAAATAATGCAATTAAAGGGCTTATCAAGTAGAAGGTTAGGCATGTGGGTTTATATTCAATAATTATAAACTTATTGTAAATAATTCTTATGGTAAGCATGATCAACCAGTGTCAAATTGTGATGTCGTACTTAGCATTGGGGCTTAATTGTGCCTTATTAGGGATGCAAAATCTTTCACATGTGGTAATATCACAGAGGGTAAAAGACCTCCACCAGGAGATATTAGTTTAAGTAAGGAATGAATAATTTCAAAATAAAATTTCTTAGCATTCAATGGACTATTTCTTCTAAAACTCTCCTAAAATTAACTAACAACTAAAATGATTTATACCCAGTGACATTGTCATGTATAAAAAAGATCTCTTCAATGAATGAAATTTAAAATAACTGGTCTAAATTTCCAAAATGGGACTGTCTTTGTGATGTCTCACCTCTTCGTTTTTGGGTTTTTTTTGGTATGTGTCCTAAATCAATGTCACAATAAAAAGAATGAAGCTAAAAATAAATAAAAAGGTCGGGCTGTAGATGTGGGGCTTATTCTTGTTGTTTAAATAATATATCACCTCTCGAGTAATAGAAAAATGTATTGATCAAAATTAATGAACTTCAAAGTCTAAACTATCATATGAAAATATGGATTATAATCTCTTGTAAAATCCAAGTCAATGGAATTCAACCAACTGCCTCAAGGTGGATAAGTTGTATCCTAAGCATTTGACAGGCTTTATGCAGTATTTTTAAATAGTGGCAGCAGCTCAATTAACCAACATGGATGGTGACACCTTTGTAAATCTTTTCCTGTCCCTGATGCTTGTGCTCCACTTTGTGTGTGTGTTTGTGTTTAATTATTTTTTTTTCTTATATTCTATACTCTTTTCATCCTGAAAATGAGAACTGGCATTTTTAAGGTAGAAATTTCCAGTGAGAGGCATGCCTCCTTATTAGTTTGAAGGAAACACTGTCCTTGAATACCACACTAAGAGAAGACAAAAGAAACAAAGTTCAACATGTACCTTTCTTCTAGACTTTTTCCTTAATGTGTATCTTATTGATATCCAGGTGGGAAATCTAGAGTGATAAAATATCAGATGTAGTAAATTCCTAGGAATACTAATAGGAAGTACAACAGTATCCCTACCAAAATGCAGCTTTTGTCCTCTTTGTCTTTTAGTTTCTATAGAAGGTGGGTGGAGCCTTCCTAGTTTTGCCATACCCAGGTGAAGCTAAGATGATCCCCTTACTAGTACCACTGGACAATTTCGCATTCTCATTGCCTGGCCTACCAATGGTTTCCTAGCCAGGTTCAGTGCCACTGGTTTCTTTACTCTGTCATGTACCTTAGAAAAAACTAACTCTGGTTAATAGATTTCACTCCCTGCACCAGACATAATAACTTAGTTTTGAGTGCTCAGCAGTTGAACGAACGCATCATCTTTTGAAGGAATCTCACAATATGGTGAGTTTAGTGTAATATGTGGAAAGGTAATGTGTCTTCCCTCCCTCTGGCAGCTGAGAAATAGGTGAGTAACCTATGTTCTACTAACCAAATGTTCCTGCTCACCACTTGGAATCTTGAGTAAGTGGTATAAAAAAGAAAAGGCTATTTAGAAGTTACCCACTTGGGCATCATAGTCCAGTGACTCACACCAAATAACCAACAAGCACAACTCGACTATACCAGGATCTTCCTAATGATATTGTTTTATTTTTATGTTTCCTTGATGATTCCTTTTGTCCAGACTTTCTTGGTTCTAGACTATTTTTGAGTCTGTTTACAATATTATTTATTTTATGGGAATCTGTGACATTCTTCCAACAAGTTCCTTTGTTAATTTTTTTTTTAATGTTTTTATTATTTATTTTTGAGACAGGGAGAGACAGAGCAGAAGTAGGGGAGGGGCAGAGAGAGGGGCACAGAATCTGAAACAGGCTCCAGGCTGAGATGTCAGCACAGAGCCCAACGTGGGGCTCAAACTCACGGACTGTGAGATCATGACCTGAGCCGAAGTCGGATGCTTAACCGACTGAGCCACCCAGGCGCCCCAACAAGCTCCTGTGTGACTTCAGTGTGATCCACCTATATTTGGTCTCTGTGTTTCTAGATGTACCTCTAATTATACCCCTCAAGAAAAATTATGGTATGCCACACTGCTTACGATCCTTCTGTTCTCTGTCCCTCTGCCAAGCTACCTCCTGAAATTTCTTCTATTCTGCAAGTCCCGACGAGAATTCAGCCATTTCCAATTTGGAATTACTCTCTCCTTTGCCAATGAGGAGGCTACATAATATAGTGAAAGAGAGCCATCGTCTTGGACCCATGTCTGTGCTGTTCTATTGCATTTAATTTGAACTCTACACCTATCTTTCTTCCAGGGTAATATTTCAATTTATTTAAGGTAGTGCAATTCAACAGTTATTTTTTTTAAAATGCACTCATCCAATCAATATTATTCCCTGCTTCTCTAGAGATAAGGCTAGTAAAGCATTCTTTGTGATATAATAATGTTTAATGTATCAAATTTTAATTTTATAAAGTAAAAAGTAACTCATAGTAAGCACTCATGAAGCACCTGAGGTTTTTTGGGCAAAATAGCAAAAAAAGATGAGACTTTTTTTTTCCTCTCAGATTATTTGAAATAAATTCAATCAGAAGTCCACAAGGGTTTGGTATACTTTTTAGTTTTCTGTTAACCTTAGGTCTGATTACTTACATTCAGAAAAGAAATCTAATGAGAAATGACAGTCTATTCTATGAGCACCTGTGATATAGTTTCAATGAATTATTTTGTTACTTAAATTAACCAGGGCCATTTTCTGTTGTTACAACCAGAAGCCAAATCCTAAACTGAGTTTCTGCATAAGATCCTACTCGAAAGCCACCTCGTTTTATCTTATAAAATCAAGTCCACACTGATTAGTTTGTCTTTCAAAACCACCACACGTGCCTGAAAAAATACAGTCGTTGATGGTGGCACTGTAAGATCTAACAAGGCAACTAGAAATCCAAAAACCAATAATAAGCACTGTCAATCTTCTTTCACAGAACTTTTGTTACCATTTTCAAAGCTAAATGACAGCAAGCCTTGATGACCTTTGCAGGAAGAGGAGATAAATAATAAAAGAATAAGAAAACAGAAGTGTGATCCAATTAGGTGTATCAGGCTATCATTTAAAAATATTCAAAATGCACAATCTCTTAGAGAGTTGATTACTAGTTATAAAAATTATTTAGTTGAAGAGTGAAGTTTTGGCTCTGTGTTGAGAACAAGCTCATTGGGCCAACTCCCAATCCCTATGTGATGTTGTTGTTATGTCATACTGTGCTGATGTAAAGCACTGCCAGGGAGTGTCTTTAGAAAACTCATTATCATATAGTACTATTAGGATAGTTATTTGCTTCATGGATTAAAGAAAATGGTTCAATCTCATAGCGCTGTGTCATCATTCTTCTCTACCCAACAAATTCATAACACTTAATTCCAGGCAGTAAGAGTTGAGTAGTCAGTATGTATAGGGTAGGATAAGATGATGAGTATGTCATCTAGATTATTAGGTTGGTTTTCATCATTTCTTTTGGTTGATTTTGGACTCTCCTTAGATAGAAACCCTATCTTAAAATATTCCAGTTTGGTGAGAATATGATGATAGCCCTCCCATCTCCTGCCTACCTACATTTATGAGGAAGTTAAATTGCTTTGGATTTAACTATTGAAGATTGAAATACCTATCTCTGTGGTTAGCCTAGCTGCAATGCCATTGTTCCTGATGGGCTTAAGTTACAAAACTATTTACATAATATTGTGTGCTAAAGACTGACAAAGAATATATAAAAGCGGAACTTTTTGTGGTATAGTAGGATAACAAGGATTTCTATTCTGCAACTTCTCAGCCTGTTTTTTTTCCCAATACCTTGACTCCCTCTCCAGCAGTTAGTTATCCTTATGAAACTATTAGGGGGATCCATGAGCTGAAGGTCTCAGATGTCTGACTTTGAACTAAATGTCCTGGTTTTAAAATACATATTTATTTTAATATATATTTAAATTAAAATATATGTTATTATGTATTACACTATAGACCATACTGTGTTATATAGTATAAAGATGCTATTTACATATTAAATATAAATGTTTAATATTATTAAATATATATAAAAATATATACACACATATATAAGTACCTTTTTAACTAAATAACTTTTTTATCACATGATTATATGACAAAGGCATGAAAAGAGTGAGTTGTGTTGGAAAACATTTTCTTTTCTGAAAGAGAGATAAAGAGAGAGTGCTTGTGAGAGCATGAGTGGGGAAGGGGCTGAGGGGAGAGGGGTAGCAAGAATCTTAAGCAGGCTCTACACCTAGTGTGGATCCTGATCTCAGGACTATAAAATCATGACCTGAGCCAAAATCAAGAACTAGGTGCTTAATTTGGGTGCCCCAAAACATGTTTTAATATAGATTTTTATAAATGAAAATCTATGTGCCTTTTATTATTTGTTCCATATATTTTACCAAGTTTATCTGGTTTTTTCATGGAAACCATTTAGAATTCTAGAAATCAACTGAGCTCATAGTTGAAAGCCACTATGAAGTCAGGAAAAAGAAGTTACATGGCCCTGCAGTGGGGAGCTGCACATCTCAGTTGATTTACTGGTCATATGACCTTTGGATTTGTTCTCCTCCTCTCTGAAGAAATGGTACTGGGCTAAAAGTTTCCATATTTTCCAAAATTTTGTCCTGATAAGGATCACCTAAAGTACTTGTGCTTGTTGAAAGTGTAAGTTCCCAGACTTGTTCCAAACCCACTAAGTCAGAATTCTCAGGACAGGGACTGGAAAGCTGTGCACTTGGGAAACAAAGCATTGAATGACTGTAACAGCCATTCTAATTCAAAAATTCTATGATTCTGCTAGTGCATCTTTGATGGTAAGATATTTTAACTAAAGCTATGGAGTTTTCATTAGAGAGAATGGGAAGGGAAAAATTCTTTACAATGAAAATGATGTCGAATTTGGCATTTTTCATGAAAAATTAAAATAATTTTATAACTATTTAATTAAATAATTTTATAATTATAATTTTATGATGATGAATAGTTAGAAGTTAAATTTTATCTGAACTTACCCACATCTTTTCTTATTTTTTCTTTTATATTTTTTAGTGTGGGTTGCTTTACTTTTGACATTTTTTCTTTCTTTTTTGTTGCATCTTTGCTTTTAAAAATCTGATCACTTATGCTTGTAAAATCCCTGAAAGGGATGCTGTAATCTTTCTTTTAAGTACCACATTATGGATTTTCTGCAAACTTTTGGCAGAAATTTCTCTCTAATTAACAGTAAAGTTGAATTAACTTCTCAAAGGAAGATGGGCCATCTATAGTCTTTACTCATTCAACAAATATATATCATGTGCTGTCAAGGGGACAAGTTTATCTTGGCCAATTTGGGGATTTCCTCTATTTTTGCTGGGTTAGTATTCAGTTTTGAGTTTTGTGGGAACTGGGAAACTGCTACTAGGCTCTAAATGACATCCACTCAAATTAGCATTTTCAGAAGCATCCATTGGCTTATCTGGAACTTAGTTATCACTTGTCACATGTTACCAGTAAGATGTCATTCATTCTTGGTATCATGGCTCCCTCAAGGTTGATTGCTACTGTCCTTATTTCTTTTCTGCCCCTCCTGTGGGCACAGAGATCTTTCTGCAGCTCCTGAGGCCCAAGAAATCTCTGGAAACTTGTTTGGGGCTCCATATGACTAGATACCCATATAACCTATCCTACAGTCATTTCTTCCTTGGAATCTTGTCCCTGTTTCTTGAATGTCTACCTCAGAAGTAATGTGAAGATTCCTTTTATTCTCAAATCCCACAAAATCACCAGGAATTTTTACTAAAAACTATCTTAGAATGTTGTTTTTCATTTAACATCAGTTTCAAAAGCTATGTAGCTGAGGTATAGATGCAATGTGCTACACTAACCCTTATTTGTAATATGTGATGAACATAAGTATATACTTTTCTCTATCTAAATCCTAATTGTAAAAAAAAATGCTTTTTAAGTACTTCTTTCTTGAAATGGGTAACTGAATATTTGTTCCCATGAGAACATGAATTGCTAATTGATTGAGTAGACTTTCTAAAGCTTTATTCGAAATATTTAAATAATTTCATCATAGTTTAAAGATAGCAAAAAGTGATAATATATGCTGAGAGGATAGAAATCTGAAGAATAATCAGGTGGTTTCAGAATAGAGAAAGGAGAAATGAATTTCGCATACAAACTGAATATACAAGTATCAGTTTAGAAACTATTTACATAATATTATTGTCTACCTATAAAAAGGTCACTGGTGTTCTGGAAAAAAATTGAATATTATTTCATTTGTTCTGTGGCTTATTTTGTACTTTGTATAGTTAAGACTTTCCTTTATGTTATTTGTCTTTTTATAAAGATTCATTCTGTCTTCCATGATTTTGTTTTTTTAAATTTTCTTTTTTAACGTTTATTTATTTTTGAGACAGAGAGAGACAGAGCATGAACGGGGGAGGGTCAGAGAGAGAGGGGAACAAAGAATCTGAAACAGGGTCCAGGCTCTGAGCTGTCAGCACAGAGCCCGACGCGGGGCTCGAACTCCCGGACTGCGAGATCATGACCTGAGCCCAAGTCGGATGCTTAACTGACTGAGCCACCCAGGCGCCCCCATCTTCCATGATTTTGAAAGTGATTGTTTTACTCTTTCATTTCTTAGAAAGTTCCTTGACATTTCTTTTGAAATATGGACTTTTATTTCATATCTTACGTCTTGTTTGTAAGACCAGTTTTTAACTGACATCAAGTTTTTAACTGATCTAAGCAATATAATGAGAGCAACGAAAGGCCACAGAGCAAAAATTGTGTTCCTTTTCTATCTTTCCCTTTAGTTTTCCCCATGCTGAAGGAGACATATTTCTTTTCTTTATTATTTTTTTAATTAAAAAAAATTTACTGTTTATTTTTGAGAGAAAGAGAGTGGGGGAGGGGCAGAGAGAGGGAGACAGGATCTGAATCAGGCTCTGCTCTAACATCAGAGAGCCCAATGTGGGGCTTGAACTCACAAACCATGAGATCATAACCTGAGCTGAAGTGAGATGCATAACCGATGAGCCATCCAGACACCCCTAAGGAGGAGGCATACTTCTAACAATAGCATGTATTCTATTTTTAAACATAATATTATAACATAAGTGCTTTTTATATTACCACCTAGTTTTTTAAAATATATTTCTAATGACTACATAATATATCAACAGTTGCTTCCCATAATTTAACCAGTTCCAGCATTGTTAGATAGTTAGCAATATCCAGTTTTGATACTAGAAAAATTTTGTAATAAAAAGCTCATATATACATTTTTGCCAAAACTGAAGGGGATGATATTACTGGTCAAAGAGAGCTACTAAAGTGTTTTAGGGCTCAATGTAAAATATTTCTGAGCTTAATAACTTCATAATTAAACCATATACTGTAAAGCCTTGGTTTGTGAGCATGATTTGTTCCAGAAACATGCTTGCAATCCAAGCACTTATATATCAAAGTGAATTTCCCCACAGAAATAATGGAAACTCAGATGAGTCATTCTACAACCCCAAAAGAATCACATAAAAATTATTACAATAATATAATACAAAATAATAAAGAAAATAAAAAATATAAAGACAAATAAATTAACCTGCACTTACCTTTGAAAACCTTCATGGCTGCTATAAGGGAGATAAGAGAGAGGAGGGTTATTGTGTAGGACAACTCTATCTCTAATGGAATCACTGCTATCTATTGGCTCAATGGAATCTTTTTCTTTTCGTGCAACTTTAACAAGGAACCTATCTAATGGCCTAGAAGGAAGCAAAGCATTCTTAAGCCTACTCTTGTATGGAAAAGCAACAAACTGTCCATAAGTGCTTTGAAGTGGTGAAAAATACACAAGTGCCAGCTGTGGGCACCTTCCAATGTTCTGAAAAATCATTGATTTCCGCCAAACACCATGGCCTGAGAGCAAGCATGTGAGCATGGGAGACAGTCACCCACAATCCTGCAGCGAGGGAGACAGAGACAGACACAGAGAGAGAGAAACCATTGGCTCAGTTGTGATCATGTGACATTCTGTCACATATGACTTGTATTGCAAGACATTGCTTGTTTATCAAGTTAAAATTTATTTGAAATGTTTGCACGGTTACTCGCAACCCAAGGTTTTACTGTATTTTGAAGTATAACAATTTCAACATATACCAACCGGAATACTTTATATGAATTTCACAGATATAAAGTGATGTTTCATTGTTTTAATTTCCATTCATTTGATAACTATCCACAAAAAGGAACTAATAGTATCTCCTACTGAGTAAATTGATACTGGCTTTGTTGATACTTAACATCGATGTTAGTGTAAAAATTCTTGTATAGAAAGGTGAGATACCAAAGGGAATTAAATGCATGTTGAAACAAAGTGTATATATAGTGAATGAATACCATAAAATTATATAAATGGGTTTTGTTTGCTTTGAACTCATTTTTTATATTTGAAATTTTTCCTAGGCAATTTTTCTAGTCAAACTTAGATGACTTTTTGCACTTACTTTCATTTAAAAATTATATATATAATTTTCTATTGCAGCATCTTTTTGAAGTATGGGTAAAGTTCAGGTGATAAAGTTGGTATCATTATTATGATAATTTTGATGCCGTTGGGATTAGATACCACAACATTGCTGTCCATCACCTTAAAAGTGAACATCTTAGTTTGGCCTTTATGCTAATTTTTAATAAATGCTTTACCTCACAAATTGCCATTTAGTATCGGAAAGCTAAACTGTCAAATGTCAGAATTAGATTGGCTTGACTGCCTAATTAAATACAGATTCATCTGGCAAAGTGTTCTCCTGCTCTCATATTTCACTCTAATATCCGCTCAAATTCAGAATGACCCCTACATGGCCTAAACTTTAGAGCAAAGACAAATAGACAAATATACCATGCTCTCCTGTCAATTCTTGACTTGAGAAAAGAAGTGTCAACTTAGCATGTAAATTGGAAGACTTAAATGGGGAGACAGAAGTATACCCTCAAAATGGGACTGTCCTAAACTGACATGACTCAACTATGGAGGGCCAGAAGTCACCTGTGTCTCACTCTCTCAGTGATCCCCACTTTTTTCAGAACTCCTGGTACAACACATTGGGAAGGAAGAAAAAGCAGTGCCTGTTAGCTCTAAACATACTCCCTTAGTGACATTGTTCAGAAAGTGAGAAGCAGCTGGAGAGGGGAGAGGACGCTCAGTCAGAATACAGGACTCCAGCTCCAACCCTGCTATTCGCTCGTGGCGTGGGGAAAGCAAAGCCACTCCAATTTTCTGAGAGTGAGTTTCTTTCCCTGAGAAATGAAGGAGTTGGTCTATATGAGCTATGTGATGCATCATGGTTTTAAATTTCTGCGATTCTCTGATCATATTTGAACATTTTATTTCTTGAGTGCTTTGACTAGCTTTCTGATATTGTGAAAATCACAGCAAGGCTGACCTTCATGTATGGGCAGAATAAGCTTAGCTGGTTCTTTCCCAGGCTAGCTGAAAGTTGAAGGTACCAGGCAACATCATTGGTCTGAAGAAAAATTTATCCTGTATATTATGCGCGTAAGAGGGTGGGTATTAGAGATGGCGTGGAGACTAAAAATACTTTTGAGCTGTCAAAAACAGAAGTTACCCTGTAGATAAGATATCAAGTTGAATGGCACCACTAGTAAGATATCTGTTACCAAGAAGGCCAAGCTCAGTGTTCTGACCACACTCAGACATGCGCAAAGGCTGGTCTCTTCCTCTTAAACTGCTAATAGTGGCGGTGTCTGGGTGGCTCAGTCGGTTAAGCCACCGACTTCAGTTCAGGTCATGATCTTGTGCTCCGTGAGTTAGAGCCCCGTGTCGGGCTCTGTGCTGACAGCTCAGAGCCTGGAGCCTGCTTTCTGTGTCTCCCTCTCTCTGACCCTCCCCTGTTCATGCTCTCTCTGTCTCAAAAATAAATAAATGTTAAAAAAATTTTTTTTCAATAAATAAAAATAAACTGCTAACAGTGGAGGCAGTGCCACACAGAGATAAGGCATTTCCATTGGATGTCTTCTTTGTTGGGCTTTGGGCTGACACTGTACTTCCCAAAGTCAATTATATTTTTCAAAATACACAAGTACTTTGCATGTAGGTAAGAAAGCACAAATTCAGTATCTGGCTTAAAATAAGTAGTTTCAACATTTTATTGAAAAGTGCAAAGTACTTCATCCAAACATATTTTTCCTTCCTTTTCAGTGAGTCAGAGTGTCAGGGGGGAGAGATAATAATCAATGTGTCTGACTTACAAGCAATGACTAATCAAGAACTGTGTAATTGCTAAGCTGGCATAGCTTTTTTGAACAAAATAAGGCATTTTTATATTGATAGATATGTTCAGTTTCTATCAGATACAATGAGTGAAAGTTGAGTATTTGTTTTAAAATGAGTATAGAATCTGTTTATAACATGTGAAATTATAAACCACATGAAGAATAGCAAATAGTAGGCTCATCTTGTACCATATTTATCCTGTCCTACTTTAGTAATTGACCTCTACTAGGCTTTTTTTTTCCCATTAGAGTCTATTCCAGTGAGCCATAGAGGATTTAGGAGGATTTTTCAAAATAGATACAGCATATCATGCAAAGAAAATCATCCACTGAGGGCCTAGGGCCTACTGGGGGCTTGGTACTACTTAGATCCCAGAGCATTAAAAGAACACATCATAATAACAATAGTAGTATTGTGTTAAATTAATTCAGGAGACAAATGTCGTTTTATATTTCATATAGAAGAATGAACTTATAATTTTGCTCTTCTGACTAGCATAGGAATGTGAATAATTTAGTTAACCTTTTGCTGCCTTGGTTTCTACTTTTGCAGAACAAGTTTCATAGAGTGAGGTACTATATAAGCTTTTTATGAAGATTAGACGAAATCAGCATGGAAAGCCTTAAAACTGGCACATATTAAGATTTCCATTAACAGTGCCTTTACAATAATATGAGAAAACACACATTTTATGGCTAGAGACCTTATAACCTTAGCTTTGCCTTGTGCCAGCCTCACAGTCTTGGGCAAACTAGTATACCTTACTGGATTTAGTTCCCTAATCTGTAGAATGAGTTAAAAATCTCTAGCATGGCCCATCACATCAGCTCTTCTGTTCATCTGGAAGTCCATTTATCTACGAATCAGTTTATCCCATTTTAAAGATTTCCTGGATTTAATTTCATATTTACATAGAGCACTAAACATAAAAACATACTTTAAGGTGTTCATCATGCATTCAAATTTGGAGATGATTGGTGATAAAAACAGATTCAAAAGTAAAAGAGAAAGTCTAGCATGCAGTATTGCTTTAGTCATAATGCATGGAAAGCCCTGACTCAGCACTCAGTATGCGCACTTAGTAGGTGTCAGCATGTGCATAAATTCATGAAAGTGAAAACATGTCATTATATAAAGTGTGTTTAGATTTTTATGCCCCAGAATTTTAAAGTATTTTATTTTAAATGCTTGTTTATTTTGGGAGAGAGTGAATACACACATATGTGCCTGAGCAGGGGACAGGCAGAGAGAGAGGGCGAGAGAGAATTCTAAGCAGGCTCCATGTGTCAGTGCCCAACCTGACCCAGGGCTTGATCCCACCACTCTGGGATCTGGGATCATGAACTGAACCCAGATCAAGAGTAGAATGCTTAACTGGCTGAGCCACCCAGGCGCCCCTGGAATTTTAAATGTGATTGTAGCTTTTAGCACATATAACATTTTTCTACAATTTAATAATGAGGTAAAAATGAAATAACCTAATCAAAGTGGACTAATTCTGTGTTGAAACACTTCTGCAGCTGAAAAGGAAATGGATGAGGGTTTAGCTTAATGATTTCTTCCCCAAAGGCTTCTCTTATATTTATTAACATATCTACAAAAACAAATGGGTAAGAAGAAAGTGAGGAGTCCATTGACATACATTTCTTCGTATCTGCATTGTGGCCTATTGCTTCAAATGGAAGGTTGGGGCTTACGGTGCTCAGTGGCTAAGACTCTATTCAGGGAGGAAACATGCATCATCACACATGCTGCTCTGCACACATGGTGTGGTGTTTAAGGATGTTCCCTTTGAATTGCACTTGATGGTATTACAAATTTCCAAACAAGTTCACTGATTCGAATGGGGGCCATTTCCTTTTTTCATCTTGGCAAGAAACTCCTCAGACCTGTGGATATCCCTAGAAATAGACACAATTAAGAAACATGGTGTTCCTACACCATTGTAACAGAAAGAGCAAAACCTGCCTAATTTATAAGTGTTACATTTCACTGAATTTGTCCAACAAATTGTATTCATACGTGATTCTGAATTTATTTTCTCTAAGGTTGATTCTCAAACATTTTTAGAACAGGGACCACTTCAGCAAGGGCAAGTGATATTTAAGGCTAGTAATGAATGTAATGTACCCTCACTTCTCATTTAGAATAGAACAATTGTTCCTGATATTCTGCTGGGTATGTTATATTTTGTACCTTATTAGATCCTAACCCTAATTCCAGATTTTCTTTCTGCTGATTGATCCAACTCATCACTACCTTGTTATCTGTCACGAAACCCCACTTGGTGGTGATCTCTATTTTACATATTCCCATCTCATGTAGATCTTTTGTTGCTTACACAATGTCCTCAGCCTAGCAGTTCTGCTCCTTTAGAAACACTTACACAAATGCCACATTGCCCTTTGGCTTTGACAACCACAGGGAGCTCTCCTAATTGTTCCAGCTGCAAGGGAGCTTCAGTGAGTTCCTGGGATGCTTTTCTTTGGAAGCTTTATTACAATTTCTACTGCCTTGTCCTTGTACCTCACTTATTTGTGCACACATCTTATCTTCCCACTGAATTGTAAGCCATTGGGGAATAGGAACAATGTCTTCTGTTCCTTTTTTCTAGCATAATCCTGGCATATATATGGGCAGTCAACATATAAATGTTAATTGGTGAATCCTTCAAGCCAACACAACATTTCTTTAAGAATAACTTTCCTCTTGATAAATTTTGATTCTCCTGAAGGGAGTTATTAAAATCTCCCTTTGGGAGAAAGACGTTTTCAAATATTCCTTGCTTATACCATAGGTTCTAATATAATCAGTTACACAATATACTACTTCCCTGTCCAACTACCATTTGTGAACTATGTGGAGACAAAAAGTCAAATAATGACTCTTAGACAATGAGTTTAGAAGAAATGATTCTGAATCTAGCCAGACTTTAAAAAAAATTTTTTTTTAATGTTTATTTATTTTTGAGAGAAAGAGAACATGAGGGCTAGAGGGACAGAGAGAGAGAGAGGGAGACACAGAATCAGAATCAGGCTCCAGGCTCTGAGCTGTCAGCACACAGCCTGACGTGGGGCTCGAACTCACAAACCATGAGATCATGACCTGAGCTGAAGTCGGACGCTCAACCGACTGACCCACCCAGGTGCGCCTAGCCAGACTTATTTTTTAGACAATTATAAAATGTGTTTGAAATACTCCATTTTTAAAACACCATGAATTTCCAAATTGGGAGTAACACCAAAGTAAGTATTTGAAAGTGTTCTGCCCTGGATCTTGAAAATGGGTTGAATAGTAGTATTTAGATAGTAGTGTTGTTTTAGCATGCTCATTTCCAAAATGCTATGTTTATTTTTTTCTTGTTAATTAGAGAAGAAGTAAATGCAACTATTTTCTGTCTCAGAACACTTTTGCCTGTAATTCTGGAAAAATCTCATTATATTTTTGTGTTACAGATTCAAGAATAAATCACTGTCAAAAAAATGGTAATGAGCACATTACCAACTTTGTCACATTTAATTTGGCTTTTGTGCTATCATTTTTCATCCCAAAGAAATAATGAAAGATTTCAAACTCAGCAGAATTCTTTTGCAAAATCAATGATGTGCTTTTTGACCACCTTTTCTGGGTGGTCTAATGATATAAACATCCAGAGAGAGTGAGGAGTTCTGGATTTTACTGTTAACTTTTTGCCCCAATTTTTTCTTCTCTTATATATTTTTGGAAATTGCACAAAAGATTTACCCTGTGGTTGAGTTTTCACCAATCTGTGTTATCAAAACAATAATGTCTTATGATTTTATTAAGAGTTTTTACACAAGATGTGATTGATGTTTATATATATTTATCCATGTGTATTATGTTTCAATGGTCCTGTGGATTTTCAGAAATGTTACACTGCTTTACTAGTTGCTTCTTTTTAAAATTATTTTTAAGTAACAAGAAGAAAATGTGACTTTTTCTGTAAAAAAATATTCTCTGAGTATTTTCTAAGATTCTTGCTAATTAAATTCAGTTGCTCACTATTCCTTTATTATAATAATTTAGTTAAATCTAATTGGGAATGCATTTCTCACACTAGAAAGAAGCAAAAAACTACTAATAGAAAGTTCGAACCAACCATGGTATCACTACTTTAAATGAGAAGTTAAGAGAGAGTTTAGTTTACTTTTCTTTTTAGGGGGGAAAGATGATGACAAACTGAGCACTCTATATTTTAATAAGAAATGCAATTGTTAATCATTTGTAGTCATGTTTAGAAACTGTGTGAACTTGCTTACTTGCCATGGCTATAGGAAGAGATTTTTTAGAAAGAGTAAGAACCCACTTTGGTACAATGAGTATTTTTTGAAATAGCTAGAAGGGTTTTCAGTAATCAAACATTATAGGGTAAGCTCTATTTCAAAGCAAATTTCTTTATGCTGATAGAGCCTGACATTCTTTACAGAATGAATTTTTTTTTCAACGTTTATTTTTGGGACAGAGAGAGACAGAGCATGAACGGGGGAGGGGCAGAGAGAGAGGGAGACACAGAATCGGAAGCAGGCTCCAGGCTCTGAGCCATCAGCCCAGAGCCTGACGCGGGACTCAAACTCACAGACCGTGAGATCGTGACCTGGCTGAAGTCAGACGCTTAACCGACTGCGCCACCCAGGTGCCCCTACAGAATGAATTTAAATACACTGGTTACTTACAGGAAAAATAATAGTGAGAAAATAATTTATGAAATTTGTCACTAGAGACATACATAGTCAACATTACATGACATTTTTGAAAATACTGTCTTCTATATTCTAGAGCTAATGGTTACTTCAAGTTTCATGGACTTCTTTGTTAAAGTATGTTTTGGTTACAAAAAAATGAGAGAAGAAGATAGAGGGGAAAAAAGTATGATATAAAAGTCTTCCTAAGAATTGATTAGTTTAAAAAATAACTCTAAAAAAATTATACTAACTCTATGTGTCATTCAATATGCTGTTGCACAGTCTTACATGGATTAAAGCAGAAGTGTAGCAGAGTGAAACGGAAGAACCATGGTTTTAGAATTCAACAAAACTTGGATGAAATTCTGGCTTTGCCTCTTCTTTCAGTACCATGAATAATGTTATATAATCATAAGAACTTCCACTCACTAAATAGTGAAAGAGACTAAATAATAGAGCCTGAATTTGGTTTCTTTCTCTGTATAAGATGGAGATAAGAATAATTTCTTTAAAAAGTTATTCTACAAATGAGAGATCACGAATACATTTGAGAGAAAATAGAATACTTGGTATCAATTGTCATGATTATTAAAGACCACTGGAGAGTTATATTTTTGAACATTTATGTCCCTGTTAATTTCTCTAGTTTTCCTTCCTGGACACTCATGTTTATTGATGGAGATTATTTATCACTTGATAACTACAGATTCTTTCCAAAATTACGTTAATGAGAAGTCAATACAGTAATTTTGATAGTAGAAGGAATCTTATATGCCTGATCTTCAATATAATCTAATTATTACCAAAGTATCAAACACTTTTAAGATATAAAAATACTGGTTAATGATGATAATGTTACATTAGGAAGTCATATAGAAGAAGTACTATTGACTTTTTCTTATCACGTAGCTTTGGAAAACTTACTTTTCCCAGCACACACAGATTTACATTCCATTTTTGCTTTGGAGGATTTACATTTGTACTTCCCCCACTTTTTTTTTTTTATTGATTTTTCAATGGACCATTTTTGAGCCATTGATCTCTTCTTTTGTGAATGGAATGTATTTCATAAAATGTGATGAAATTTAAGAGTAATAATAAAATGCATATCTCACAAATATTAAAAGTAGAAACACATAAATTCATTTTGTGAATTCACATTGGAATTTACATTGACATCCTCTCACACTGAAGGATTATCTTTTCATGTCTCTTCATCATGGGGGGGGCAATATATTGCCAAAATATTGGAAGAGATTCTGCAGAAATCTCTAGATATTCTAATTTTTGGAATTAGAATATTTCCTAATATTTCCTAATATTTCCTAATATCCAAATAAATATTCCCTATTTGTTGGAACTCTGAATTATTGGAGTCGTCGAAATTTTTAGGAGCTGGGGCACCTGGGTGGCTCAGTTGGTTAAGTGTCTGACTTTGGCTCAGGTCATGATCTCCTGGTTCGTGAGTTCTAGCCCCACATTGGGCTCTGTGCTAACAGCTCAGAGCCTGGACCCTGCTTCAGATTCTGTGTCTCCTTCTCTCTCTGCCCCTCACCCACTCGTGCTCTGTCTCTCTGCCTCTCAAAAATAAATAAATGTAATAAAAAATTAAAAAAAAATTTTGGATGGAATTTGTTTAAGCAGGTAGGACCTCTTTAGAACGTTAATGTTTAGCCATTTAAGCATACATTTGATTTTGCTATAATTTCACTCACAAAAGAAAAACCAAATTGTTTTATTTTGGAGTTAAGTTTGTAAAAGACATTTCATAAATGTCATGGAGTTTTTAGAAGAGCTTAAACATCAAAACACGAATTATCTATATGGGAAAACTTTTATGAGCGTTGTCATTAAACAGAAAATTCACAATGAGATTTTAGCTTAATTTTTTAAGAAAACACCTATGCTTTTCCACATAAGATACTAACTCATTGACAGTCAGCCATACCTTTGCAATAGTATGAATGATTTCCAGTGGTTGTCAGTGTTATGCCCAGAATTTGTGATTCCCAAAGACCACCAGGGAGCTGAGTCCGATGTAAAAGCAAAAGAGCCTTTATTCGAGCTAGCTCGAGCTCAATCCCCTACCTGCACTGACTCAGCGGTGAGATACCAGGGAGACAGAGAGTTTCAAAAGGACAAAGGTTTTATCAGGGCCTAGGGGCAGTTGGTGAGGTAATAGCTGTGGCCTCAGCCTATTGGCTGGGGAAGGGTCAGAGTCCTGTTAGGCAGGTGAGTGGTAGGTTACTCAAGGGGAGGAGGCGTGGTCAAGGTGAAGGACACAGAACAAGATGGAGTCGGCCAAGATGGAGTCGGCCAAGATGGAGTTGGCCGGCGTAGGCCCGCCTTTTCAATCAGCAGTTGTTAAAGGAAGTCATCCATATGCTTTTGACTCTTTGTGCTGTGAAATTAGTTGAATAAATATTGTCTTTTCATGCAACTGATTATGAAATGGAAGGTAAATGAAGAAATGTAGTTTCTTTTTCCTTTATCTATTAAGTTCTTTTTCTCTTCTTTCTTCCCTGCAAAGAGTTGGAGCTGTAGGTTAAACAAGCAAAAATAAAAAAAAAAAATAACATCAGAAGTATGTCTCCCGGTGTGTAATTGGCTTGGAGAATAGAAAACAATAGAAATATTAAGAGTTCTAAGGTTTTATCTTCTTCCTTGTCCTTTACCCAGGCTGCTCACCCAGTGCCGGAGGCATGGTTCATCCCTGTGGCTCCCGCAACTTCTCAGTCTCAACACCAGGGGCTGGATCCTGTTTCTCTGAAGGTATTTGTACTCAGAAGAAAGCTGGGAGGAGGGATCTATTGATGCGTAGAATGCAGGTCTTTTGGTGTAAGGTCAGCTTCTGAGTTAAAAGCAAATTAGTTACCCCTCCAAATGTCATCAAGGCTAGTCGCTATGTGATGGCAACTTCCTGTAAGCCGTTGTCTTTGGCCTTCTATAACTGAAACCACATCAGCTGGAAGAGAGTTAATTTGAACTTTAATTATATTGATGACAAAATTAACCTTTCAGGGAGATGTGGAAATTGAAGCTCTGATACCAGATTCAGTATAAAAATCTCTGTCATTGAAGACAGCTGAAATATTAGCTGAGTAAAGCTTTAGAAGTTACTTCCATTATGATGTATCATAGAAGTAAGTGAATTAAGGAGGCAAGTGTCTACTTCAATATTATGCAATTTTTTACTGGAGGCTAGGAAAAAGAAACATATTTTCATTTATCATAATTATGGACAATAGTGAAGACTATTGTCCTAAATGGCTCCATTGCCCAATCTCATCAAGAATCGTGCTACAGGGGTGCTCTGAGAAACGATTTTTTATGTAAGGCACCAGTTGGTCTGGGGTAGCACAATTTAAAGGCCAATAAAAACTAGTCTGACTCTGTAACATTCTGTCATCCAGCCACAAGATATATTTTATCAGAGGCAGCAAATAAATATCAATAGGATTTGTTTAAGCTGGCACTGAAACATAGTTAGCTCATTTATCTCTTCAAGTTATGCCCAGATCAAATACGCTGAGTGAATTATTATTGAATGTGAACTAAATTATGGCATAACAAGGAAGATCATATTTCCCCAAACATGTAATCCATCACTGCACTGTTAGATACAGTGTACTCCACTTAAAATAAATCCATTCTTCAAGATCTACTCGTTAAAAAGGACTCTACTTAACAGTAAGTGACATATACCAATGTGGGTGGCAGTAAAGAGGAAGCCCAACCCCTGACTTTTCCCATGTTTAAAGTCACATTGCTTAAACATGTTTAAAAATAGAAACTTAACCAAGAAGTTACATTATTCTTGGTTTAGATTTCAGTTGCACTTGGAAACAGATGCATCACCATAGATTGAATTTAAACATGTAGTTTAGAGCAGGGAAAAGGGGGAAAACTGGATTCAGTGATATTTTCAATAAAAAATATGAAAAAAATCATAATTGTCTCTAAAATATATAAAGAGAGTCCATTTTGGTTAATACATTCATGAATCTCAACACAATCTTATGGAATCCTAAGGTTATGTGGAAAAGAATTTATGAAACTTAAAGCTAGCAACCCAGTTCTAGAAACGTTTCTTATTCTTTTTTTTTTCTCTGACAGAAAATTTCCTTTAAAATAAACACAATTGAGAGATAAGAAACAGTTCTCAATGATTAGCTTTTAATTTATGACCTTTAAGTTGTAAAAGAAACTTTTGACAGGAACTCTATTTAGAGTAGAGAGATTCTGTCTTATCTTGACAGGAAGGAAATGACCGCTCAGTCTCCACCTTCCCTGGTACCTAGCAGAGGAGATACTGTATGTGGAAGTTCTGAGAGTCTGGAAAATGCTATATAAATGTTATATTTGTTAAAAAATCAGACAATCCATAGGGTGCATTTACCATTTTGCGATTCTACTCCCCATGATTTTTTTTCTTTTCCCTACTTATTCCCAAATGAATCAAAGAAATTTACAAAGCTGCCTGATGGTAATGAATTGCAGTTTCTTCACCTGACACGGGTAGAGGAGCCACTAATTTAACACAAGGTGGCAGTGCAAATGCTTATCTAGCTCTGTTCTTCATGGGCTGTCAATCCAGTTTCAGGATAGCCCAATACAATAATCATAGAACAACTTGACTCCTTCATTCATTCAGAGAACTTTTTTTCAGGGACTTCTCTGTGTGAGAAACTCTTCTAGGGGCAGAGGAATCAGCAACAGACCAAACAAGAAAACAAGACAAAACCAAACAAACTCTGCTATCATGGAGCTTACGTTCCATTGCTTAGGTATTTTATTATCTTCCAGGAAAGATTCTCTCTTAGATGAAAATACTCAGTGGTCTGCCCTTTCTCTGCTTCTTTCCATGAGATACTAACCTGGCATGTAAGTGGAAGGTATGTGCTTATATGGCCTCATACAAAGATAAAGTCACTAGTTTTTTTAAGGGTTTTTTTTGTTGTTGTTGTTGTTGTTTTGTTTTGTTTTTTTAGTGTTTATTAAGTATTGGTCTCAGATGCGATGTCTCTTGTCTATTTAGTGAGACAGTGAGAAAGACAAGTCAGCAGGTAAATACATTACAGTGGGGTTAGCACTGTGATAGAGACATTATAGATAGGGCTACCATAGTGCACCGCCCCAGGAACGCCATTCACATAAACCGTGGTGAGAATAGTGCCCCCTAGAGTTATGCAGTGCATGACCTGTGCAGTTATGTGTGGTGGCCCTGCTAACAGCACAGAAGAGGGATATGAGATTCAGGCCTGGGAATTAGAAGGAACAAATATATACAGTGAGACCCGAACAGTGGGCTGAAGTTAGCTGGATAAAGGTGGAGGAAGGTGAGGAAATTAGGATGAGATGAACAAGCAAAGAATGAAAGAAGTTCACTTGAGCTGGAGCGCTGGGTTAGAAGAGGAAAGAACAATGAGAAGCGGGGAGAAGGAAGGAGGCAAACATAATATAAAGGACCCTGTAACCCTATTGAGAAAGCTGACCTTTATCCTAAGGACCAGTGGGCACCGTTTAAGATTTTAAGCTGGGGAGTATATCAAAGGCAGATTTGCATATTAGAAGCATTGCATTTGGGATTTACACAGTTAGATTTGCTTTTTAGCTGCATTTCAGTGTGTAGATGGGTAGTTAGGAGAATGTGGCAATAATCCAGCCCGAAGACAAGGAGGCCTGGGCATGGTTCACATTTGGCGTGGAGAGAGAAGGCAGGCTGACATAAATATTTGAGAAGTGGGGCTGAGAGTATTTTGTGGATTGGATATGGGGACGGAGGAAGAAGGAGGAGGTAGGGATAGTGTTCTCTCCAGCTGCCAGTAATGTGTTGGATGGCTGAGCCATTCTCTGAGAGAAGAACCTGAGGCCGGCAAGGAGAGAGGACTGGAAGAAAAGATGGGTTCAGTCCTTCACTTGTTAGGTTAAAGTGACTGGTCGGCATCCAGGTGGAAATGTGTAGGGAACCACAGCGACTCACAGCTCTGATATCCAAAGAAGCATCTGGGACAGGAAGATAGAGTGGAGAAAAGAGGATAAATTTACAGGCGTTAACTAAAACCATGCTAATGGGTAGAATTTCCAAGAGAGAAATGGCTGTACATGTCTTTTAGATTATTGCAATAACTTGATAAAACCTACCCAGAAAATGCGAATATATAAAACATATTTTGCGTTTGGCATTTATGAACTTCTGGAACTGGGAGCAATTGGTAGTTTTCATCTGTCTGCCTTTACTGCATATATATGTAACCACAAGTAAGAGCATTGAATTGTGTGTTTTATAAAGGGCGTTTTATAAAGGGCATCATGCTGTCCTCATTTCTTTGACTTGCACTTTTTCATTGACGTAATGATTTCAACACATATGGATCAAATTCACTTAATTAGCTGCTTTATGGTATTCTCTGTGAAAATAAGACACCATTCATCTAGTCTCTTATTGATTGGTTATTTCTAATGCAGCACTTGTATTAGGAGGCCATAATGAGCTTGCCTACATATGGTACCTTGTGCACCAGTGCAAGAGTCTATCCCAGGTATATACTAATAAGTTGCTAAGTCAACACTTTTGAACACTTATTACATATTTCCAAATTTCCAAATTGCCCATCTCAGTTATTTGACCAATTTATCTTCCAGTCCACATTATATGAGATTTATTCCACATTTTTCCCAACACTTGGCATTACCAGGATTTTAAATTTTTGACAATCTAATGAATATGCTATGCTTTGCTGTTGTTTTTTAAATTTGGTTTAATTTGAGTATTCATGTTCATTTCTGAGCATAAACATTTCTCATTTGCTTATTGGATCACTTTCCCTTGGATCACTTAGCCTCTCAATTTATGCTTTCTCTATTTATTGATTATGGTGGAATTTTTATTGATATAAACTATATATTATAAATAATTTTTTATTCCATATATATGAGGCAAGTAAATCTTTCCATTCTGTGCGTGTTTATTCTTTATATTTATTTAAGTTACCTTTGGTAAAGCAAGTCAGTCTTTTATGTTACTGTTTTTCTATAGTCTTCTTTTAAAGAAAACTTTTCCATGAGATAAAATTATAAATATAGTCCCTTAAATTCTCTTCTAAATATTACTGAATTTTTGCTTTTAAGTTTTGGTCTTTAGGCCATCTGGAATGTCTTTGGGCTAAAAGGTAGAGTTTTGTTTTCATAATCAGAGCAACATTTTAAACAGTATTTTTAATAATGTAGCCATGTCCTGAGTGCACTATCCTCTCCACCAATCTGTAATGCCATTTCTGCAGATCTTAAGATTCTATATATTCAGGGGTCTCCGTTGTGTTTCATTATTATATTTGTCTATCCCTCTGCCAATACCAACATTTTAATTACTGCAACTATAAGTCTTAATATTAAATATAGGGCTTCTTGAGACACCTTTTTTCCTTCTCTTCCAAAATGTATTGGTTATTCTTGGCCTTTCGTTCTTTTGTGTCACGTTACGATTACCTCATCAAATTCCATGAAATTTCCAGTGTGGAATACATTGAATTTGTAGATGAATGTGGGTAGAACTATTTTGTTAAAGGTTTATTTTTTTTAGTTTATTTATTTTGAGGGAGAGAGAGACAGCAAGGAGGGAGGGGCAGAGAGAGAGGGAGAGAGGGAGAGTCTCAAGCAGGCTTCACGCTGTCAGTGTAGAGCCGCACATGGGGGCTCGATCCCACAGACTGTGAGATCATGACCTGAGCTGCAGTCAAGAGTCTGACGCTCAACTGACTGAACCACCCAGGTTCCCCTAGAACTGTTTTTTGTAATTAAAAAACATTTTGAAAAAATATACACTTGAAAATAAGAAGTGCTCAAGGCTCGACTGCTATCCTTGGGGACAGGGGCACATTCCTATCTACCTTTGCACCAATAACACAGTAGTCAACAGTTGCTGAATAAATATTTTTTAATTAACTCTCAGACTGAATAAAGAAATGAATGGAAGTTTCTTTATGTTCTTATTAACAGTGAAGCTAAGTTATATCTATAAGAAATGACTAATAAGGAATAAGGATGGCTTAATTTCTTGGTTCCTTAATTCATTATGATAGGCTCCCATTATTCCTACTGACAGTGACAAGAAAATGTCTTGAAAATTAAATTTATAAGAGGTTTTGTCATTTCCTTCTAAGGAAGACTTTGACATACAGGTCATGAATCTGAGAAACAGCTTGCATATATTCGTCCATGCAACATCTTTTATTGGATGCCTACTAAATTCCAGGTACTGTTTTAGGTGCTGAAGATAAAGCAGTGAGTAAAAGAGGAAGAAAAAAAAATCTCTGCTTTCTTGGGGCTTGCATTCTAGAGGAGGTAGGAATTAAAAACTTAATAAATAATTCAATTACATTGTGTGTTAAAGGTACTGTGTGCCATGGGGAAAAATAAAGCAGGGTAGAGTTGGTGTTGACGGGAGTGCACTTCTATGTAGGAGACAGGGGTAGTCCTCACTGAGTAGATGGCAGTGACCTGGAGGAAGGGACAGATAAGAAACATCTGGGTATAGTATTTCAGGTAGAGCTAGTAAGCAGTGCAAAAGTCAGAGGCAGGGCCTTAGAAGAGTAACAAGGAGCATTGTATCACTAAGTAGAAGTGATCAGGGAGAAGAACAGAAGGAAAGGAGGATTGGGGACATCGTACCGGCTTTGTAGGCCATTGTGAATATTTGACTCCTGGCTGCATAATCCTGCCTTCTAGTGAAAACTGTTCAAGATCACTATTATTTTTTTTATGTTTATTTTATTTTTGAGAGAAAGAGAGACAGAGCATGAGGGAGGGGCAGAGAGGGAGGGAGACACAATTCAAAGCAGGCTCCAGGCTCTGAGCTGTCAGCACAGAGCCTGATGCAGGGCTGGAACCCACAAACCGCGAGATCATGACCTTAGCCAAAGTCAGATGCTTAACTGACTGAGCCACCCAGGCGCCCCAGAGCACTGTTCTTTTAAAGGAGGTTTCATGCTTTGTGTCCACTAGGTCATTGCTTTTACAAAAAAGGTTTGCTCACATTCTCAAAGAATTTTGAAAATTTTTAACATTGTACGTATTTTTAAGTTAACTGGCTTCTAAATCTGTTTCATAATTATTATTTTTTTTAACGTTTATTCATTTTTTGGAGATGGGGAGACAGAACGTGAGTGGGGGACTGGCAAAGAGAGAGGGAGACACAGGATCTGAAGCAGGTTCCAGGCTCTGAGCTGTCAGCCCAGAGCCTGATGTGAGGCTTAGACCCACAAACCATGAGATCATGACCTGAGCTGAAGTTGGACACTTAACCGACTGAGCCACCCAGGTGCCCCTCATAATTATTTTAAATGACAGCAAAGGATACAACTTCTGGTATATTGTAAATACTTAAAGTCAACTGCTATATCACCCTTTGAAATGTGATGGACTCCTACTGCCTTTGCAGTTGGTGACATGGTCACAACATCGTCCTTTTAAATGATACATAAATAAAACTCTTTCCACAGTTGCAAATTTTACATGATCTCTATCTTTTTGAATTGCTGTTTCATTCCAAATCCTCTGTAGTTTTATCTTTATGTAATATAAACCTGTGCTTTAAAGTCTTTTACTGATTATCTTAGCATATTTTTCTACATCAAAAGTATATATGTAAATTGACATTGAAGGCTTTAGTACTAGCAATAGCAGTATTTGCTGTGACCGTAATGCCCTGAGTGTTAAAATATATTTTCAGGATTAAGTTACATTTACAGTAGTAAAAATATATAATTAATCAAAACAACATAAATAGGAAATAAGTTTTAATAGGAAATATTTAACATAAAGTATAATTTCTTACTGCAAGTGGTTTTGACATAAGTGGGTTTCTTCTTGAACAGAGACAGGTTTAGTGGGGCACCTGGGTGGCTCGGTCGGTTAAGCACCTGACTTAACTTAGGCTCAGGTCATGGTCTTGAAGTTCATGAGCTCAAGCCCCACATTGGGCTGTTGATGTGGAGCTTGGCTGGGATCCTCTGTCCCCTTCTCTCTCTGTCCCTCCCCCACTCATCCCCCTCAAAAATAAACATTAAAACATTTTAGGGGTGCCTGGATGACTCAGTTGGTTAAACATCTGACTTTGGCTCAGGTCATGATCTCAGGTTTGGGAGTTCCAGCCCCACATAGGGCTCTGTGCTGACAGCTCAGAGCCTGGAGCTGCTTCACATTCTGTGTCTCCCTCTCTCTGCCTCTCTTCCGCTCACACTCTGCCTCTCTCTCTCAAAGATAGATAAACATTAAAAAAAAATTTTAATTAAAAAAATTAAGTAAAAAATAAAAATAAAACTGAGACAGGTTCAGGATCAATTTCATTCCTATTTTTCCTTTTCCGTTTTGTTTGAGGGAGAAGGCAAATGCTGAGAAATGCATTCACGTAAATCAAATACACGGGAATAAAAGGATTTTTGTTAGAGCAACATTCCTCAATTCTTTAAATTCCTTCAGAATTATATGTCAGAATCACATAGCAATGCATCATAAATATTTTCAATGATCTGTCAGTGGGGAATTTATTTGGATGCTCTTTCAAGTTCATTAAAAGCAAATAATTGGTCACTCACATTGCAGAAAGAGTTTTTAAACCGAGTCTTGAGAGCACTTCACTTTCTAAAAAGCAACACCAATATACTGAAATGTTCCTTTGTGTGACAGATTTTTCTTCCCTGAGACAATGCATCATAGTAAGAGTCAAAATGAATGAAAAGGACAGTTATAAGGAGAGCAGTTCAAGTGGGAGAAGGACAACTGTAAAAGGGGAAAGGGAAAACGATAATCCTCTTAATTCAGGAATGTTCACAGACAGATCAAATTTAGGACAAAGATTCACATGGAAGATTAGGATCCAGAGTATGAGTTTCTTAAAGTATCTGTGACTTGTTTGGCACCTGGGGAAACATGTAACCCCGGGGCTATGCATATGCCAGATGAAGACAATTGCATTGAATCATCTTCTTTCCATCACTGAGGTAAGAACACAATACCAGTCATATCACTTTAGATTATTCTAGAAGTGGGGTAAAGGTTGTCCTAAAGTGGTAGGAAAATGGTGTGAAAGAGTTAATGCAGGAGTAATGGAAGTGATTGCCATCATTTATTGTTACTGTAAATACTGATGTACCATCCCAGAAATACAAATCTAGTAAACTGATACTTCCTGCTAATCAAACATTCCAGCAAATCACAGTGAAAGTTATGCTGCTAATGTAAAATTATTTTCAATCTTGAAGCCAAATGGACATTGTTTCAAAAATTTGTTATTAGAAAGACTGCGTCCTTTACCTCAACTATTCCATTTATTTTCAAACATTACCTTGTAATGCAATTATGAGAGTAGAAAATATTCTCTTAGACCAAGTATATTCACCATGCTTCAAGAAATCGAATCTAGAGGAAAATGAGAAGCTTTTCTAGGAAAAACAATATTGGAATAATTTCCTAATAGACTGAAACAGAAACTGATTTGTATATCAAATGTAGACAACCTTTTGTTCCCTGGTTCTTCCTTAGGGTAAATAAAATGCCACAGCCAATGGGAAAGCCCGCGTAAAGATACTTTGATATCTCTAGCTAATAAGGTATTGTAATGCATTATCACTCTTCTACACTATATTAAAATTTCAGTAAGCAGACCGAAATCGTATCCCTGCCCCCTCTTTTCTTTAGTACCTATAGGAAAACGTAAGTACCTGTATGCACTAACTCTTCATTCCCTGTTGTGAAATTTTGCTGGGTCAGGGTCATTACACTCCCTAGGCACCCTCTACACGCTAATTCCAGCAACCAAGCATGTTTCTTCATGCCACGGGGCATGGCTGCTTGCAGCGATGTGTTAGTGGCCAGTGTTTGTCTGCAGCTACCAAGAACCTCCTGACTCCATGTATACCTGTCATGGAAAAAGAGTGCGAGAACACTGTAGGGGGTGATACAGGATCTACTCTCTGAATATATTCTGAGTAGATGACAATTGCCTTTCATTACAAATATCCCTGAGAGCAACTGTAAGGATCTTTCAAAACAGAATGACCATTGTTTTTAAAAGCTCTACTCAAACTGTGCTTATCTGTCTGTGAATCTTGACTGTATAATGTGTGTGTGAGAGGGTAGAGAAAGAAAGGAATAGAGCCCAGAGTGGAAGTCCATTCTCCACTCCGTCAAATCCTACAGCTTTCTCAACCTTGTCCTCCCCTGCCACCAGCTAGTCTCTCCTCAAAGAACCACCAGAACGTCTTGCTCAGGAATTCCAAAGTTCTCCTGAATTTTCCTTAAAAGTGCTATTTCTGAGTTTTATGTAGTCATTTTTTTTTGAAATTTATTAAAAATAAAACAAATTTTATAAAGCAGCTCCATTTTGGAACCACTTAAGGAATGATAGACCTTTAAAAAATTAAAATTAACTATTTTCTTACTTGAAGCAGAATACTGTCATAACATATATCATCATAACTCTATTATAATAAATGCTACTGTAATAAAATACAAATACCTTAATTTGGCTTATCTCGCCCTTGGGGCTTGAATCCTGAGTCTCTCTCTCTAGTACACATCACCATTTTCCCTCACCCTCACAACTTTCCAGATACACTCTCCTCTTTTGATTTCTTCATTGTTGCCAAGGTGCTTTTGTTCTCAGGCCAGGATTATCTCCTTATTCCAGAAATCTACCAGCCATACCTTCACTTAATCCCCACTCTCTTTTATGCCCTTGCTTCCATGCTGGTGTGCCGAAGAACTTTCCCAAACATCCCTTTTAAAAGAGTTTCCCCAACTACTCTTTGTCTAAGGAACTCTATTTCTTTTACATAAATGATGACAACCCGAATGAGTTCACTAATTTGTGTGTATGTTTATCTTTCTCTAAGGGCCAAGGGCCTCATTTGTCTCATTCACTCATAGATGCTCAGCATGTAGAATCATACATGACCCAAGGCAGGTGGTCAAACATAGTGGTGCATGACTGAATGCAAAATAAAATTATTAGACCGAAGCTACAAAAGAATAGTTGGTGTAAACAGACAAACAAAAATGTATCCAAATTTGACAGTGTATTTTCACAGTGCTCACAAATGTGTTTTACATATATTTAAATCTGTTCTCTTATACAATAAAACCTTAGATTGTGAGTAATTTGTTCTGTGAGTACTCTACAACATGAGCAAACTTCTAATGAATATTAACTTGGTAAACGAGCAATGTCTTGTAATGCAAGTAACACATGATGCCAAATGTCACATGATCACAACTGAGCCAATGATTCTTCTCTCTCTCTCTCTCTCTCGCTCTCGCTCTCGCTCTCTCTCTGGGATTGTGGATGATCGTGTCCCATGCTCAGATGCTCAGTGTCAGGCCATAGTGTTTGGCAGAAATCAGTGATTTTTCAGAATGTTGGAAGGTGCCCACAAATGGCACTAGTGTATTTTTTTTTTTTTTTGTCTCTTCAGAGCACCTATGGACAGTCCTTTGCTTTTTCATACAAGAGTAAGCTTAGGAATGCTTTGCTTTATTCTAGGTCAGGCTGCCCGCAGATATAGACCCTTTCCTCTTCTGCCTTATTGCCAGTTCCGTTATTTATACTATAGGACAAGAGTTTTTGAATACTGTACTGTAGTCAATATCCATGCAAGGGTATACAATAGCCCCCATGAAGAAAAAGATTCCATTGAGCCAATAGATAGCAGTGATTCCATTAGGGATAGTGAAAGTCATCCTACACAGTAACCCTCCTCTGTCATCTCCCTCACACCAGTCGTGAAAGTTTTCAAAGGTAAGTGCAGGTTAATTTGTTTATTTTTCTTTATATTTTGTATTTTCTTTATTATTTTGTATTCATTATAGTATTATAATCATTTTTATATGAATATTTGGGGGTGTGGAATGAATCATTGAGTTTCCATTGCTTTTTATGGTAAAATTTGCTTTGATACACAAGTGCTTTAGATTACAAGCATATTTCCAGAATGAATTATGCTCAGAAACCATGGTTTACCATATTGGGATATCTGTCTCCTGCTCTGCAGTGTTTACACATGTCTGTCATCAGGATAGCACCTTATGTATGCTGCCATAATGAACATGGCCTAAAATATAGTTCCTGATCCAGCAGTTTAATGGAAATCTATTTGAATGGTCCAGCATTTCATTAGAAAAGGTGCACCTCTACCTTTCCTCATTTCCATAGGCTCTGGTGTCTATTTTTCTAGCTTCATGTTCAAAATATCTATCTAGAGATGGCCTTCTAGGAGGAGCATTGATAGATATTTTCAGAAAGAACTTTGACATGGCATAATGATTTATGCTTCTTGGTTTGGGTCAGGAATTTCAATACCTAACTGTGTTGTGTTACTGTTGTGGAGGGAGTTGTCGTGTTTCTTTTTCTTTCTTTCTTTCTTTTTAAACTTGCAAGGCTAACATTAACCAAACGTTTCCTTAATTTACCCTCCCTTATGTGATGAAGTACATAAAATTCAACTTCAGACTGATGGTCTAATGTCCCCTGTGGCTGTTAATAAGTAGAAGGGCATTATTATGGAAGATAGGGGATTTTGCTTGCCTGTTTTCCAACTCTTTTGGAGAACATAAATCTCTCTCCCTCCTCCTGATGAAAAAAACTCATGGCTTTGTCTAAGTCTTCTCATGCAAGTGGCTCTTTTACAAAAAGTGTTCAAATAATTACAGATCTTGGGGATTACAAATTATTGAGTCAAAAATTGTGCTTCTAAAGTAAGTGTTACCTATGCCAGCTTCATTAAATTTTCACCAGGGACTAATAGCTTAATTTGGGCTTCTCTTTCTTTATGTAATTTTGGAACATTGTACTCTTCACGGGGCAATGCCAGCAAGTTGTTGTCATTTTTATTTTAAAACCAAAGGTATTAGTTATTTTAGAAAATCATCTGTCATTAAAGGCTTAGGGCACCTTATGAAGTCATAGAAGAGGCGCTTTTGGGGGGCTCTAAAAGATGAATCTCTGAATGCCATATTACTTCCTAGCAAGTCAGAGGTTCTCAAATTAAAGTAACTTCAGTATATTTTAGGGTTGTTAGCCCAAATTGGCCTCTCACAATCTTTTCAGTAAAGGCTGAAAAATTAACTACATAGATTTTTTTTTTTCAGTAGGCTTGTTTGTAATATTTTGTATTGTGTTGGTGTCAGAGAAAGATTTTTTTTCACTATGTATTTGATAATTAGAAGTGTTTGGATTACCAGTATTAAGAGTTTCACTTTTCCTTTCTTTTAAATTTGTAACATCAAAATGAGAAAAGAATATAAATATAAATTTTTACATTTATATATTTATATTATACATATAAATATATATTTATATTATATATGTAAATATATATTTATATTTTATTATATATTTAATTTATATATATACTATTTATATATATACATATATTTTTTATTATTTTAGAGAGAGAGCTCACACACTTTTTCATGCATCTACGAGCAGGGGAGGGGCAGAAGGAGAGAGAGAGAACCCCAAGCAGGATCCACACTCAGCAAGGAGCCGTTTGGGGTTCAAACCCATCACCGTTAGATCATGATCTGAGCCGAAATTGAGAGTCTGAAGCTCAACCGACGGAGTCATCCAGGCACCCCTATTTATATTTTAAAATTAACTTTTTAAACACAATACACCTGACTTTACTTACACAATTAGTCATATATGCTAACCCAAGGTAAACAGACATAGGCTATCGTTAATATGACAACAAAGCTACAGCTTTGTTTTTTTTTTTAATTTTTTTTTTAATTTTTTTTTCAACGTTTATTTATTTTTGGGACAGAGAGAGACAGAGCATGAACGGGGGAGGGGCAGCGAGAGAGGGAGACACAGAATCAGAAACAGGCTCCAGGCTCTGAGCCATCACCCCAGAGCCCGACGCGGGGCTCGAACTCAGGGACCGCGAGATCGTGACCTGGCTGAAGTCGGACGCTTAACCGACTGCGCCACCCAGGCGCCCCAGAGCTTTGTTTTTTAAAAACGGTTCTTTCTGTGGCTATTTTCATATCCTTTCATTGTACTTGCCAGTAGTTTTGAGACTTTAAGGTATGTGCAAATATATAAACCATAGGGATGTAGAAGTTTTCAAAGTGTTACCAGTTTTAGCATCCAGCCTGAATTGCTGAATCCATCTGCCCTGCCCTTAAGAGAGTCTTTATTATCTAGTTTCTCACTTGATCCTAAAAATTTTCTTGATTCGTGCTCAAAAATCAGGTTTTTTCAGTGACTGAAAATTATTATTTTTATAAATCCTCTTGTAATCCTGCTTTTTTTAATCTTTTAAAATATATTCAACTCTTTAAAAGAGTGGCTAAATTTATATCAGCCATATTTCTATGTGTTCTCTTATGTGATATTAAATGGTTTTTAATTGGTGTGTAGTTTCTACTAGAAACTGTACACAGATGAAGGCTTTCGAAAGGCAGCACACAGAGTAACTAGACACTAAATTGTTCTTAAATGACATCTCTATTCCTTCAAAATACTTGAATAAAATTACATATTAAACAATGTCCAAGGTATAGAATTAATACAGTGATAAAAATGCCCATAGTGTTTGGTGCTGCATTCTGTGCTTTATACATGCAATGTAGACAATGACCCTAGATAACAACTATTATCCCCCATTTTCTGGGTAAGAAGACTAAGGATCAGAGAGGATGTTGTCAAGGTCTCACAGCTGAAACCAACCAACATCAAGATACAAACCCAAACCTTCTGACTCTCCACAACATAGTACTGCCTTCCTTATAATTTATTTAATTCCTCTGTTCAAGGAGATCAAAGACCATGGAAGCTTAAAGATAGATAAGCTAGACACTCCTGTCCTATCCTCCTTTGAGAGCCTGATAAGTAGGAGAGAATATTGTAATTTGAGTGCACTGAGAGAATGAGGGGGAAAGCAATGACTCCAATCGTACAAAAAGAAGGTATGGGGCAACCAATTTAAGAAGTGCTTCTTTGTGCTTGTGAGGTCTTAAAAGTACGGGAGTTGGGAAATGTAAGGTATTTTACAAAATATCTATTAGTTAATATCAGGCTATTAGCGATGCTGATTTCATCTCTGTAGGAGTGCTGACCACACTGACTCCATCTTTGGTTCTCCACCTTGTTCAGGCCCATGAAATGACCTCCCTCACAAGGCGCCAAATATTTCAGGCCTCTTGAAAGTTGACGTGTGCCCTGACCAAAATGCTGGAAGACTTGTTCTGATCTTCCCTGTGATGCCTGGTGCACAGAAGGCCCCACTTTAGCTAACTAGTAAAGATCCTCTGGTGCACAGATGGAACCACTTTAGATAGCTACCCTGTGACCTCACCACCCTGCGCCGTGCTCTATAAAGTTGAGGGTCAGGCCGGGTAGAGAATATCAGCAGAGAATGGCTGCTTAGCACAGCCATTGTTTGTTCACACCATCTCTCCTGTAAGTAGCCTACCCTGAATAAAATGGGAAAGGGTATGAAGTAGCTTTCACTGTTTTGCAGTCTCAAAGTGCCTTCTCAGTCTGGAGGATACTTGACTGACTCTCTTCCACCTTCTCACAATTGGTGAAACAGTCAGGAGACCAAAAGAGAGACCAGCCTTGATGAGGGAGCTTGAGGCAGACTGAGGGCGAAATACAAGCTAGCACACCTCCCCCTCACCCCCACCCCACAGGATATGTGTGATATTCTTCAGGCACTCTTGGCTACCTAAGGACAAAGGAGAGGAAAGAAAACAAATGGCTAACTGATAAAGATCACAGTCATATAGGACATGGGTCTCCATCAGTTTTCAAATGTCTTGGTAAATTACAACAAACAAACAAACAAACAATGTTATCAGTAGCCTGATCTTCAGAAACCTAATAGGCTCTGTTTCCTCAATATCACCCCTCAACACTGATATGGGGAACAAAGGCAAAAAGGAAATGGCAGGTAAAATTAAATTTCCTCATAACCTGCAGCTCATTGACAAATACTTGAGGTAAATACAGAGTATACCATTTCTCCAGGAACCCCCTACTTTCCTAAAGTTAATGCCTTACTAGAGGGAAAACAATCTTAGCTTGCTAATAGCAAGGCCTCAGGTATGTTAGGAGTCCTCTTTAGCATTTCAAAGTCCCTCTGGAGGCTTCCCTTTGACTTTACCTCCCCAACTCCATAGTATAAAACCAGCCATCTTCACAACCCCAGCACAGCTCTTTCTGCCAAGCGGTCCTATACCCATGCTTTAATAAAACCGCCTTTTTGCGCCAAAGAGGTCTTCAAGAATTCTTTCTTGGCCGTTGGCTCTGGGCCACCTCACCATTACCCCCAAACCTCATCAGCACGAGTAACGCACTGTACTGGGAGGAATGCCCATTGTCTGTGTTGGGCGATATCTCTAGCTGGCCATCAACCTTAAAATGGGGACACTTGACCAGGTGTTTTGAGCATTTTGGGCCAGTGTATAGGTATGGGGATGCCCCCAAGATGCCCAAAGGATGGTTAGATATCCTATCGGAGATGATGGGGAAAAGGAAATGGAAAAGGGAAAGTGAACAAACATTCACAAAGGTGGGTTGGCCATTGATCTGTGTGTCACAAGATGTTTTGGGAAGAGTATTATCAGTAAGGAAAGAATTAGAACAGACTAGAGAAGCATTGGCTTTGGAAAAGGATGTGTGAGCCGCGTGTGCCTCTGGTGAGGAACATTATATCTAGAGGAGTCTGGCAGCAAGAGGAACACTTAGAAACTATGGCATGTGGAAAGGCAGGGACCCCTGGGTGCAGACTATGGCACCAAAGTGAGGACTGCTCTATCTGGAGAAAGTGCGGGTCCTGAAGTGTGGAGGAGGATGAATTAGAGGCATGCCCTTTGATTCAGGCAAAAAGACCCAGCCACTTTTGAGCCTGGAATGACCTAGAAGAAATTCCCACCAGTAAGAAAATGACTATGAGGGAATATTACACAACTGAATTAGTGGAGCTAACCAGCCTGTTTAAGCAGAAGGGTCAAGAAGGGGAGGCAGTGCGGGTGTTAGGACTGCGTGTACAGGGAGAGATGGACTTCTGAATGGGTTTGGGAAGTTAGAAATGGCCTCTGTCACTGCTCAACCTGCTACGTGGCAGTCACGGGCAAGAATCGGGGGTGCTTGGCTAATGTGATTGATTGGATAAATGCTAGAATTAATATAACCTGGCCTAACAAAGGGGTGTTCACTCCCCTCCCTTGTGCTGGACCTCTCTGGAAGAAGTACAAGAAATTATAGGTGAACTGGGAGTGAAATATGTCACTAATGCCCGCATTTTTGAGGCCAGGATGAAGAATTATTTCTCTATTGCATGAAAGACCAGATCTTACAGTTGGCCCCCAGGGCCATGGAACAGGACTTGCATTATCTATCCTTGACCTTGTGGTTAACTGACCCATTGCTACAGTAACAGCCATGGTAGCTGCCTTAAGTGAAACCGAAAGAATCCATTATAAGGGAAATAAATGGGTTTATAAACAGGGGGAAAACAAAGGATCTCGCCAATGATAAAATGGAAAAAAAAAAAAAAAAAGCAAGCCTGTTAAGTTCTTTCCTAAATAATTCTAGCAAGATCCAATATTATCTGGGATGCCAAGAGAAAAATACAACCCAATTCAGTCTTGCTAAGTTACGGCAGGCGTTACCTAAGGGAAAACTTCTTCTCCCTTGAAGGAAGGCGCAAAAAAGCCAGGTGTGTAACCAAGTGCCTCTCTGCTAATAGAGGAATTTCAGGGGTAGTTACCCCCTATCCCTAGAGACTAGGGGTTAAGCCAACATTGCCCTCTAGTGTGTGTAATAGGGAGTGACTGGAGGCCCCATGTTGAATTAACCATGTATTGGTCTCCTCACAGACCACACTAATAGACACTAGAGCTGACTGCACACTTTTCTATGGACACCCGTCAAAATTTGTGGGAGAAATAAAGACTTTTGATGGTTAGGGGGAAAAATTATCAAGGTCAAGCTACTCTCTACCTACAGCTCAACAGGTTTCCTTCCCACTGTTTTCCAGTGCCCTTTCCCCCCATTTCTGAGTATATTTTAGGCCTAGATGTTCTATAGGACCTGGATTTAATGACAGTAATGACAGGTGAATTCAGGTTGTGTATCCAAACAGTGAATTCCCTCATTGTGGGGTCATTCCAAATGGGAACCTATTCAGTTTATGGTCTTGGGGGGCAGTAAAGGTAAAACAATATAACCTGGGGAATATAACGAGATTACTGCCATCATTAAAGAATACGAAGAGGGGTGGCAGTAATTATGCTTGCTTAGAGTCCATTCAGCACTCTTAAAGAAACTAAATGGGACCTGGCAAATGACAACAGGCTACAGGTAATTCAATAGTTATGCTGCCCATCCATATATTAGGTTCTCAGCCTTGAAAGGCTCTTACGGTCTCAATCTGAAATGCCTTATGAGAAGCTCCAGTAAAGCACATTTTGAAAGAACCTAAATGGCCAGTCACTATTCTTACTGCACTTAAGAAAATAATTGGGTCAAGTTTGTTAAAACTGGATCTGTTTGGCAAACAACTTAGTTTTACTTTGGCTACCTTTGATAAAATGATGGTGATTTTAGAGAGGGAAAAAAAAATTATTTCAGTAACACACCCTTATGGCTGCTAAATTCTAGTTGTGACTAATGGTCCATGAATGTTTATCATTTACTTTTAAAACTAAGCTGGATCCTGTGTTCTTCTGGTTTCCTTGCCTATCTGGCTATTTTTCTACCTGATGGCTTGCACACTACAGGGTTGACTTTGAAAGCCCACCTGTAGGACCAGCTCCTGCTGTGGGACGACTCTTTCACCCAACTGGCCTAATTTACATTGTAATGAAATGTGGGATAAAAATCAGTCTAAAACCATACCTGAGAGCTCCAAAATTATGACCGGACAAAGGACTGGGGCTCAACTTTGTACTAGGCAATATCTACAATTGGATGCAAGGCAGTTTCATTCGTTAAATCCTCATCTGCACCCCTTTTTAGCAGGAAGTAGCTAGAGCAGTACATCACCCTTATTCCTCAAGAATGAGGAATAGTGAAAAGCTGGGGTGGTATTAATCCCATGTTGCTGTTTATATTGCTACTGTGGCATAAGGATACAAGTTACCTCCTGATATCTGGCTCTAGGGTCATTGCAGAATAATGGCTCCAAACCATTGTATAGGCCATAAAGATGTTGGGTGTGGAGTGTAGGAGTGTAGGACTCCATCATGGCCTTCCATCTCACTCAGGCCTGTAAAATGACCACCCTCACAAGGGGCTACAAGTTTCAGGCCCCATGGAGGTTAATATGTACCCTGATCAAAATGCTGGAAGGCTTGTTCTGATCTTCTCTGTTGATGACTGGTGCACAGAAGCCCCTTCAATAGCTAATATCTTCTGGCACACAGACGGTGCCACTTTTGATAGCTACCCTGTGACCTCACCACCCTGCTCCATGCTCTATAAAGGTGTGGGTTAAGGTGTAGGCTGGGTGAGAATAGTGGCAGAGAATGGCTGCTGAGCATGGAGATCATTTGTCCCATGATTGCTCCTGTCTGTAAGTTACTCTGAGTGAAACCATGAAGGGTATGGAGTGGCTTGTATCGTTCTTTGGTCTCAAAGTGCCATCTGAGTCTGGAGGATAGTTTACTGACCCTCCTCCACCTTCTGACAGTCTCTCATTTATGTTTTAGAATAGAAAATAGGGTTATTGTCAACTGACTTATTTTATTGTGCTTGACTAAAACTGTTATGTGATTCATTTTAAGATGTAAAATGAAGCACAGTTTTATTTTCCTGATCTTTACTGGGCTCTCCTCTCCCTTTCTCACTGATTATATACTTAGATGGTGTGTGTGGTAGGTTGAATAATGGTCCTCAAAGATGCCCTTGTCTCGTTCCCTGGAACCTGTGAATGCTATTTTATGTGGTGAAAGTGACTGTGCACATGTGATTAAGGATCTTGGGATAGGGAGATTGTTCTGTATTATCTGGGTGGACTCTAAACTTAATCATGACTATCCTTGCAAGACGAAGGCAGAGAGATTTACTTACAAAAGGAAAAGGAAATCTGAGTGCTAAAGCATCATGGTGGCTTTGAAGACAGGTAGGGGCTAAGCGCCAAGGGATAGAGCTCTAGAAGCTGGAAAAGGCCCATGTATGGATTTTCCCCTGAAGCCTCCAGAGGGAGCACAGCCCTCCCCATACCTTAATTTAGTGCAGTATAACTTTTTTTGGACTTTGGACCTGCAGATCTGTAAGTGGATAAACAGGTTATTTTAGTCCACCAAGTGTGTGGTTATTTTTTAGAGGAGCCATAGTAAACTAATACCTGTGGGGTTCAGGAGTGGAACAAGTTCTAAGCTAAGTGATCACTATGCCCCATTGTCCAATCTACAACTCAGTAACAGTTTACACCATGAGAAGTAAGAGTGAGCATTCACCAGGGATGCTGGGAGGAGACAGCACAATGCTCCCTCCTGCTAAATGGGATCTTACAGGATGTGAAATCAGTAAAAGCTGAGGCCACTTAATGTTCTCAGTGGGAAACCTGCATCTATGTGAAGGCAAAGGAGACCTGGAAGAGATGGAGGAGTGGTGGTGAGAGAAAAGAGCAAACAAAAATAGAGAGCAAAGGCGTGGGACAGAGAAGGGGGAGGAGAGAGAGCAAGAGCTACTTCTTCTGTACTTCTTAGTTAAGTGAGGGAATTAGCTCTCTTAAGCCAGTCTGGGCTAAATTTTCTGCCTTTTGCAAGTGCAAGTGCTCCTTTGGACACATATTTTAGGTTTGAGTTGGAGGTTTATTTATTTTATTTTTATGACAAAGGGCAGTTCAATTGTATGGTAATGTGTACTTCACTATGTAAATATAATTAGGGGCCACATCAACAAGCACACCTTACATATTTGAGATTCTAAGCAATAAATATTAGAATTGGCCAAATAACCCTTAGGGATACAGCTGGGAAGACAAATCCTGAGGGAGGGAACTGATTTCATTTGGCAGAATTACAGCTCTATGTAGTTAGGGACCCTTTAGTCAAATTGTGCTGTAGATTTCTCCTACCTTAGGTAGGAGACTTACTATTCACTTCCAAGAAATTTTTTTCTTGCAAATAAAATAATGCTTTAACTACCCTTGTCTTTTTTGTGATATTAAATATCTGCCTAGGAATTTGTTTTGCCACTGCTTATTCAATCCCAGAGTATGTAATGATCATCTTTCGTTTTTCCCCCACTTACCACCATCGTACAGCACTTTTTCTGCCATGTAAAACCAAATACTGCAGTAAAGAATTAAAATGCCACCAGCTGATGATGCACTGAAACCTGCCAAGTTTCTATGGTGAAGTAAATTACTTGAGGTGAAGGTATTAGAGATGTGCCACATTAGTGAATAGACAGGAAAGTTGATGCACAGACTATGCCTACAGTTTTAGTAGAATACAGTCTTGGTAGGGATTTTTTATTAGCCCCAAGAGATGATTGTTTTAAGTAGGAATAGTGAGAATGAAGTTGTAGAAATGTCCAAATAAAATTTATTTTTCTTTAAAGTTTGCTTGAAAACCTATGAGGCAGTCACTCATGGACATCTCTTAATTTTCCCAGATCATTTCTTACTCTAAATTTCTGATGTCTTAATCTGCTTTGCAGAATGTATGATAGCTAGTATTAGTAAATGGCAACACGTATTCCTCCCTGAAAAAGTACAATAAGTTTTTTGTTCTAAGTCACCCATTTGCTGAGACAATTCTTCATAAAAAAGTTTACAATGTAGCAATCTATTTTTTTCTGTCAAAATATAACTGCATATTAATCTAATACACTATCTAGACAAATCATGACTGATGATGATGTGGAGGTATCCTATGAAGAAAGGGAGGAGCCTGGCTAATCAATGATCACACTCAAAGGTGGTTGGTAAAATTACATTTACATTATTTTCCTTGAAAAGATAGAAAAGTATATTTTTACTATAGTACAATTACTCTGGCAGGAAAGACGGGACCCAAAGTAGTTGTGGTCAACTACTCAAAACCATTTTATATCCTTAAAAAATGAAACCTGGCTGTGCTGAAGTGATTTGCTTTCTTGCATTAGGTGATAGAGGTATATCTTCATGCTTTCATTAAACAGAGAAATAATATATGGTTTTTCATAATACTTTAAAGTTACCATTGAATTATCAAACGCCAAGGTAAAATTTATCAGGTTCATTTCCACATGGTTTTTTGAAACATTAACTTGTTAGTTTCTGGAAACCTGTTCTAAGTTTGGTAATTAAGAACTCTTTCACTTGGCAATTATGAGTGTAGTTTCAATATTTTTTTTCTGGTGAAAGTTTGCATTATAAATAACTTCAAATGATAAATGAAGAATCTCTAAACCACCTAAGAAATAAAGACCTAATCTATAAAACCTAATCCCCAGTTGACCCAAATACAACAGAGTACTCTTTATATATTAAATAGAAGAGTAAAAACAACATATTATGTGATTAAAATAGTAGCCAATAATACATCACTGACACATGTTGCATTTGGAGACACAATTTTAAAAAATACTTTATGTATAATGACAATCTGTGAAACTACAATGATTTATAATAACAAAATTGATTCCATCCTTAAATTTTCAAAATGCAATTCTTTTAGACTTTCTATAGCTAAATTAATTCAAATTCTTTGACTAATACACTTTTCTGCAATCTGAGAAAATAGATAAATCACTTATTAAAAAATGTCAGGGGGTTGTTTAATTATCTTATAGATTAGATATGTATTCTTCACAGTCTCTAACCGTTTCTATTTGTATAACCAAAGTTGACATCTATGATGATGGACCCTGAATCACTGAATATTGAATCAACAGAAATAAAATTACTTGCTCTACACAGTGTATTAATGTTGATTTAAAAAATAAATCACCAGGGAGCCATTAATGCAAGCAGGTACAACAAATGCAGTACTTAAGGATGAATAGTAAAGTCTATCAAACCTTAATCCTTCTCCCCCAGGGGGTGGGGGGATGGGAGACCATTTCAACCCTTGAAGCTCTTTAGATATTTATTCCAATATTCGGTAATGTTTATAGTGCTGATTTTCAACTGTTTATATATTGGCTTCTTTTAGGTATTCAAGATTTAGCTCTCTTAAAACACCACTCTATCCCATGTTCTTTTCCTTATTCTCCAAAACTAGTTATACTATATTTTTAAATAGTTTTCTAATCTATCTTTATTAGGTGTATGCAGTTTATCCCCATTTCCAATCCTATCTTTTACAAATTTTCTCATTGAAATTAATAATAGACCTATTTTTGTGTAAATTACTATGTATTTATGGAAAACAATTTTTCCTAACTTTTCCAATGTACATATCAAAGACTAGTTTTTCTAAATATTTGCAAATCCAATAATGTATTGGTGTTACTGATTTTTCATATGCATCCTCTTTGGCATTCACCTATCCTTACTGCTTGAAATGAGACTGATTTCTTTCTGGGTCTGGTATACATCTGTAACACTGGGACTTTATTTACTATCCTCCTCTGTTAGATCACCTCCTTCCCGGATCCCGTGTTTTCCCCTACCCTTGAATGATAGTTTAGCTGGGCATAGAATTTAGGATTCCAAAACATTTTCCTTCAGAATTTTAGGATATTGTTTCTCCTTCTTCAAATAGTTAGTGTTGTTACTGGCAATACCAGTGATGTTCTAGTTTTGGTTTTGTTTTGTTTTGTTTTTGCATATATTCTTTTCCCCACCTCTAGAAACTCTTAGGAACTTCCCTTTGTACCTTCTTTTCTAAATTTTCACAAAAGTGTGACTTGATCTTTTTTCCATGCTTTGAGCTAATTCATTAATCTCTTTTATTCTGGGAATTCATGTTCTTAAAATGTTTCCCCTCTATTTTCTCTGTTCTTTTCTTGAACGCTTATCATTTGAATGTTGGACCTCATGGTTGAGCCAAATATTCTTTTTTTCTCCTTTTTTATAACTGTCTCCCCTCTGCCCAGCCCATTCAGAGTATATTTCTTTGATTTAACCTTCTAAACCCCCTCTTGGAGTTTTCAATGTAGACTTGTATTACTATTAAATATTTCATGTATTTATTATTCTTTTTGTGGTATTACATTCATTTTTTACGGTTACTTACTGAAGATGTTAGAGTTTTGGAGTATTCCTTAAAATTTTAGATTCTTTAACTATCTTTGTCCTTCTCTTTTATGTTTGCTTTGATCCATCCCTTTCAGACTGAAGGCATTCCTCAAATGGTTGGAGACTCTTGACTATATATTCAGTTTTGAAATTGAGAAATATTTATATTTAGAAATACTTATTTTGGGAAAGGAATAGGGTTGAAAGAAGAGCCTTTTGGATTTGAGACAAGAATTTGTGAGTCACATGTTTAGAGAGTAGAGTTGGGAGTGTGAGGGAAGTTATGAGGGTATATACGCTTCCTGAAGATGTGCTTGCAAAGACCCCAAAGGTCCATCAGTTTATATGTCCTTTCTTAAATAATCTTCATGGCCTCAAACGTGACGTTACCCTTTTATTTATCGTGCAGTCTCCTAGTTCAGTTTTCAGAGCTGGCGGTTGGCAGGGAGGGGAGAGTAGTTGGAAAAAATGATTTCTTCCCTGTGCAGAGTAAGGGAGAACACCTGGAATTCTCAACCTAGGCTACTCTTCTCCATTCTGTATAGATTTTCAACTTATCCCTTGTTCTTACCCTCTATTTTTGTAGTTGACACTTCCAATAATAATGCTTTTAAGTGATAAATTCACTCCTTTCCTGTGGAAGTTCCTCACTTGAAGTTAGTTTTATTTTCTCTAAGTCAGTTAACATCACTGCCATAAACTTACTTAAATCTTTCATCTTTTAATGTCTCATACTTTATTCTTTTCACCTTTTTTGTGTTAAGATTTTTTTTAACCCTTTAAAACTATTTTAGCAGTGTATTGGAAAGGAAGGAAGTGTCTGCAGTGTTTAAAGAAAATCCTCAAAAATAAGGTTAACAGTTGTCGAGTTTTTGTAATACACTTCTGAATACATTGTTACTCCTTACTATTTTTTTTACCTTAATTTCAGTGTAGTTAACATACAGTGTTGTATTAGTTTCAGGTGTATAGTATAGTGATTAAGCAGTTCCATGTTTTACTGAGTGCTCATCAAGATAAGTGTAGTCTTAATCCCCTTTACTTGTTTCACTCATCCCCCCCAACCACCTCCCCTCTGGTAACCATCGCTGTGTTCTCTATAGTAGAGTCTGTTTCTTGGTTTCTTTCTCTGTCTCTTTTTCCTTTGTTCAGTTTTGTTCCTTAAATTCCACAGATGTATGAAATTGTATGGTATTTGTCTTTCTCTGATTTATCTCACTTAGCATTATACTCTCTAGCTCCATCTGTGTTGTTGCAAATGGCAAGATTTCATTCCTTTTTTTTTTTTTTTGGCTGAATAATACTCTATTGTGTATATATACCACTTCTTTATCCATTTATCTATCAATGGACACTTAGGCTGCTTCCTAATTTGGCTATTGTAAATAATGTTGTAATAAACATAGAGATGCATATATTTCTTTGAATTAGTGTTTTTGTATTCTTTGGATAAATACCCAGTAGTGGAATTACTGGATCATAGGGTAGTTCTCCTTTTTTAAGTTTTTGAAGAACCTCCATACTGTTTTCCACAGTAGCTGCACCAGTTTTCATTCCTACCAACCATACACAAGGGTTCCTTTGTCCCTACATCCTCACCTATACTTGTTTCTTGTGTTTTTGAGTGTAGACTTCTGACAGGTATGAAGTGATAGCTCATTGTGGTTTTGATTTACATGTGCCTGATGATAAGTGATGTTGGGTATCTTTTCATGTGTCTGTTAGCCCTCTGGATGTCTTCTAGGAGAAATGTCTGTTCATGTGTTCTTCCCATTTTTTAATTGCATTATTTGCTTTTTTTTTTTTTAGTGTTGAATTGTAGAAGTTCTTTATATGTTGTAAATACTAACCCTTTAATGCCTATGTCATCTGCAAATATCTTCTCCCATTCAGTACATTGTCTTTTAGTTTTGTTGGTTGTTTCCTTCACTGTGAAGAAGATTTTTATTTTGATGTAGCCCCAATAGTTTATTTTTTCTTTTGTCTCCCTTGTCTCAGGAGACATATCTAAAAAAATGTTATGACCAATGTCAGAAAAATTACTGTGTACTCTCTCTTCGAGGAGTTTTATGGTTTCAGGTATCACATTTAGGTCCTTAATCCATTTTGAGTTTATTTTTGCATATGGTGTAAGAAAGTGGTCCACTTGCATTCTTTTGCATGTAGTTATCCAGTTTTCCCAACACTATTCACTGAAGAGACTTTTTTCCCATCGCATATTTTTGCCTCCTTTGAAGAAGATTAATTGACTATATAATTGTGGGATTGTTCCTGGGCTTTTTCTTATGTTCCATTGATCTATGTGTCTACTTTTGTTCCAGTACCATACTGTTTTGATTACTATAGCTTTTTAATGTAAGAAATCTAGAATAGTGATACCTCCAGCCTTGTTTTCCTTTTTCAAGATTGCTTTGGTTATTCAGGGTTTTTAGTGGTTCCAGAAGATTTTAGGATAGTTTATTCTAGTTCTGTGAAAAATGCTGTTGGTATTTTGAAAGAGATTGCATTAAATCTGTAGATTACTTTGGGTAGTGCCAACATTTTAACAATGTTTGTTCTCTTAGTCCATGAGCATGGAATATCTTTCCATTTGTTTGTATTGGCTTCAATTTCTTGAATCAGTGTTTTATAGCTTTCAGACTATAGGTCTTTCACCTATTTGGTTAAGTTTATTTCTTGGTATTTTACTGTTTTTGATGAAATTGTAAATGGGACTGTTTTCTTAAGTTCTTTCTGCTGCTTCATTATTATTGCATAGAAACGCAATGGATTTCTGTGCATTGGTTTTTGTATCCTGCAACCTCTCTAAATTCATTTATCAGTTCTAGTAGTTTTTTGGTGGACTCTTTAGGGTTTTCTATATATAGTATCATGTCATCTGCAGATAGTGAAAGTTTTACTTCTTCTTTACCAATTTGGATGCCTTTTATTTCTTCCTCTTGTCTAATTGCTGTGTCTGGGACTTCCAGTACTATGTTGAATAAAAGTGAGATTAGACATCCTTGTCTTGCTCCTGATCTTAGGGGAAAAGCTCTCAGTTTTTCCCAATTGAGTATAATGTTAGCTGTGGGTTTTTCACAGTAGGCCTTTATTATGCTGAGGTGTGTTCCCTCTAAACCTACTTTGTAGAGGGTTTTTATAATGAATGGATGTACTTTGTCAGATGCTTTTTCTGCATCTATTGAAATGATAATATGGTTTTTATCCTTTCTCTTGTTGATGTGATAGCACTTTGATTGATTTGCAAATACTGGATTTGTAAATATTTACCCTTGCATCCCCAGAATAAATCCCACTTGATCATGGTGCATGATTTTTTAAATGTATTATTGGATTTGGTTTGCTAATATATTGTTGAGGATTTTTGTATCTATCTTAGAGATATTGGTCTGTAGAGGTGTGTGTGTGTGTGCGTGTGTTGTGTATGTGTGCATGTGTTGTGTAGTGTCATTATCTGGTTTTGATATTTGGGTAATGCTAGCCTCATAGAATTAATTTGGAAACTTGTCTTCCTTTTTTATTTTTTGGAATAGTTTGAGGAGAATAGGAATTAACTCTTTGAATATTTGGTAGAATTTTCCTGAGAAGCCATCTGGTCCTGGGCTCTTGTTAGGAATTTTTTGATTACTGATTCCATTTCATTCTTGGTAATTGGTCTGTTCAAATTTCCTGCTTCTTCCTGCTTCAGGTTTGGTAGTTTATGTGTTTCTAGGAATTCATTTTTCCTAGGTTGTACAGTTTATTGGCATATAATGCTTCAGAATCTCTTAAAATCAATTGTATTTCTGTGGTGGTGTTTTTTTTTCTCTTTTTCTCCTCTTTCATTTCTGATTTTGAGTCTTTTTTTTATGAGTCTGGCTAATGGCTTATCAATTTATTTTATTTTCAAAGATCTAGCTCATGGTTTTGTTGATGTATTCTATTGTGTTTTAAATTTTATCATTTATTCTGTTCTAATCTTATTTCCTTCTGCTGGTTTTGAGTTTTATTTGTTCCCTTTTTTAGCTCCTTTATGTATAAGATTAAATTATTAAAAATTTTTCTTGCTTCTTAGAGTAGGCTGGTATTGCTATAATCTTAACTCCTAGAACTGTGTATGTTACATCCCACAGAGTTTGGACCATTGTGTTTCATTTGTCTTGATGTATTTTTTTTTTAATTTCCTCTTTGATTTCTTGGTTGACCCATTCATTGTTTAGCAGCATGTTACTTAACTTCCATGTATTTGTGCCCTTTCCAGATTTTTTCTTGTGGTTGATTTCTAGTTTTGTTGCATTGTAGTCAGAAAAGATGGATGGATGTAGTCATAAAAGATTGTTTGATTTGTTCAGACTTTGTTTTGTGGCCTAATATGTGATCTAATCTGGGAAATGTTCCATGGGCACTTGAAAATAATGTGTATTCTGTTTTAGGATGAAATGTTACCAATATATCTATTAAATCCTTTGAGTCCAGTGTGCCATTCAAAGTTACTGTTTCCTTGTTGATTTTATATTTAGGTTATCTGTCCATTGATGTAAGTGGGGTGTTAAAGTACCCTACTCTTACTGTATTACTATCAATTAATTCCTTTATTTTTGTTATTAACTGTTTATGTATTGGGATTCTCCCATGTTGGATACATATTTACAATTGTTATGTCTTTTTGTTGGATTGTCTCCTTAATGATTATATGATGTTCTGCTTTGTCTTGTTACACTCTCTTGTTTTAAAGCCTAGGGTGCCTGGGTGCCTCAGTCGGTTAACATCCAACTCTTGATTTTGGCTAAGATCATGATCTCACAGTTCATGAGATCAAGCGCTGTGTTGGGCTCTGTGCTGTTGGGAGCCTACTTGGGATACTCTCTCTCTCTCTCTCTCCACCGCTCTCCCAAAGTCTCTTTCTCTCTCTCTCTCTCTCTCTCTCTCTCTCTCTAAATAAAGATTTTAAACTCTATTTTGTCTGCTATAAGTATTCCTTCCTCAGCTTTCTTTTAACATCTGTTTACATGATAAATGTTTCTCTTTCTCTGTCCTCTCACTTTGAATCTGCATGTGTCTTTAGGTCTGAAATGTGTCTCTTGTTGGCAGCATAAAGATAGGTCTTTTCATATCCACTTGGTTACCCTATGTCTTTTGATTGGAGTGTTAGTCCATTTGCATTCAAAGTAATTATTGATAGGTATATATTTAGTGCCATTTTGTTACTTGTTTTGTGGTTGTTTCTGTAGAATTTCTGTGTTCCTTCTTGTCCTCTTCTCTCACCATAAGTTGACTTTCTTTAAACTATACTAGAATTGCTTTCCTTTTTTTGTGTATATAATACTGGTTTTTGATTTGTGGTTGCCGTCAGGTGTGTATATAATATCTTCTACATATAGCAATGTATTAAGTTGATAGTGCTTAAGTTTCAACCCATTCTTTTGTCCTCTCTTCCCCACGTTTTAGGTATATAGTATAACATTTTACATCCTTTTATTTTGTGAGTCCCTTGACTGATTTTTACAAATATACTTATTTTCAATGTTTTCTTTTCCTTCCTACTTTTCTTTTATTTATGGTCTTTCCACTCAAAGAATTCTCTTTTACATTTCTTATAGGGCTGGTTTAGTGGTCATGAACTACTTTAGCTTTTATCTGGGAAACTCTTTATCTCTCTATTCTAATGATAGCCTTGCTGGAGAGTGTATTTTTGGATGCTGTTTTGTTTTTTTTTTTTTCCTTTTAGCACCTGGAATATATCATGCCACTCTCTTTTGGGCTGCAAAATTTCTATTGAAAAATCTGCCAGTAGCCTTATGGGATTTCCCCTGTATTTAACTGTCTTTTTTTGCTGCTTTAAAAATTCTGCTTATCACTATTTTTTGCCTTTTTAATCACTGTATGTTGGTGTGGACCCCCTTGGGTTGATTTTTTTTGGGGAGGGGGATCTCTGTACCTCCTGGATTTGGATAGTTGCTTCCTTCCATAGATTTGGGAACTTTTTAGGTATTAATCCTTCAAATAATTTTTTTACCTCTTTTATCTCTTCTTCCAGGATCGGTGTAATGCTAATGTTTTTATTCTTGATGGAGTAGCTGAGTGCCTTAAGTCTATTCTCATTTTGCATAGTATTTTTCTCTCATCTGCCCAGCTTGATTACTTTCCGTTACTCTGCCCTCCAGGTTGCTAATTTGTTGTTCTGCTTCTTCTAGCCTTCTATTTATTCCATCTAGTGTATTTTTTTCATTTATTGTGTTCATCATCTCTAATTGGTTCTCTGTATTTTCTATTTCTTTTTTTTTAAGTTGATTTTTATTATTTTTGAGAGAGAGAGTGCACGCATGAGGGAGGAGTAGAGAGAAATCCCAAGCAAGCTCTGCATTGCCAGCATGGAGCCCAGTGTGGGGCTCGAACCCACAAACTATGAGATCATGACCTGACCCAAAACCAAGAGTCAGACACTTAATGGACTGAGCCACCCAGGGACCCCTTATGTCTATTTTTGAGAAAGAGCCAGGGTGGGGGGGCAGAAGGAATGGGAGACAAAGGATCTGAAGCGGGCTCTGTGTTGACAGCAGAGAGCCCAATGCAGAGCTTGAACTCCTGAACCATGGAGATCATGACCTGAGCCTTAATCGACTGAGCCACCTAGGCACCCCCATTTTATGTTTATTTATTAATAGTATCCCTTATATCCTCTGCTCTTAAGTCCAGTGAGTATCTTTATGATTATTTCTTTAAATTATCTATCAGTCATGTTACTTAAATCTGTTTCACTTAGTTATCTTGTTGTGGTTTTACCCTCTTCTTTCATTGGGACATAATCATTTGTCTCCTAATTTTGTCTAATTGTTTATCTATTTCTCTGTGTTAGGAAAGTCAACTATGTCTCCTGCTATTGAAAGTATGGGCAGGCATACACTTTTAACAAGGTAGCTCTGTTCCTTTGCCAGAGGAGTTGTGCCTCCATCACCAAGACCAGAGCAATCTGAAGCAATCCACAAAGTGGTGAACAGTGCCCATAGCTTTTGCATGCCAGTCCTCTTTCACAGGGGACTTGTTACCATTGCTGATACTCCTCCATAAGAGGTGACCAGCCACTGCTCCCACCAGGACTGAGGCCTCACAAAGCGTGCAGTTGGGAGATGCAGTGTTGGCAAGGTTTGCACTGGTCTTCTTTAGGCAAGGAACTGCAGTGCTGGGACTGAGGCAAGCCTGGCTGGAGGTTCAGGGCTTGGTATAACCAGGTTTGGTAATATAAGCTAGCACTGTACTCATTCCTTTGGTGGCCATATTTATGCTGGGTACAGGAGAGGAAAATGACACCTGTCAGCTCCTTTGTTCCTACAGGAGTTTCCCAGTGACATTGGTTTATCTAGGACCCACTTGGTTATTAGTAAATAACTCTCCCTCCCATTTGTCCCAGGTGTTGTCCTAACTGCTGCTTGTATGCTGTTTCTCCATGGGCTATTGGTTGGGTTATCTCTTTAAGGGCCAAGACTCAGCTTCCTACTGCCTTTCTGGCCCTCACAGAGCTGAGGTCACTGATGTTTAAAGTTCCAGGCTTTAAGTCCCTCTGGTTGTAAGAACTCATGAAATTTGGCCCATCTGGTTTTCAAAGCCACATGCTAGGGAGATTCATCTTCCCTGAGCAGGCTCACCAGTGTGATCATCTTTTTCTCTCTCTTCTCCTTGCCCACAGCTCCATTTCTCCCACAGATGGCCCTTGAGTCCATTTAGCTCCCCACTATGTGTCTGCCCTTCCTGCCATATTAGATGTGGCTTCTTTTCTACCTTTAAATGTGAAGTTCTTCCAGTCTTCATTTTGTTTTCTGGTTATTTATATGGAATGTTACCTAAGTGTATTGGTGGGAGGAGGTAAGCATAGGGTTCTCCTACTCCTTGATTTTTCCAGTACACTGTTACTCTTAATTCTTCTATATCATTCTATAGTTACTTAAATTTAAATTTTTTATTTTGATTTAAAAATGTACATTAGCATTGTAATAAAAATGTATTGAAAATATATTAATGAGAGGTCAAAATATAGACGCTGTTTAATTTATTACATATGACAAATATATTTTGAATACACTAATTTTTTTACAAGACAAAATAAGATATTACCTAAAATAAACATCTCACTTTTGACTTTGCTTTCATCATAAACAGTTTCTTTTATATATTGGCTTAAGCAAAATAATTGAGTTTGCAAATTTCAGGAACTACAAAAGAAGTATAAGGATCCATGTAAAACAATAATTTCTCCCCCAGAAACTGATTTTCACTGTTCCCAAGATGCTTGGAAAAAATTTGGAAGAGTTCTCATTTAGCTATTGGATATTAAATCTATCCTTTTCTCCTCTTCTTCACTCCCGGGGTTCCCTAGGGTGCATATTGTAAAGCAGGGCTCGTTACATCAGACAAAATAATAAAATAGAGGGGAGAGAATCTGAAAACTTAAGAAAACAAACTCCTGAAAGTATAATCATTACATATCATAGTGAAGTTTAATGTATGTATACACATAAGCATTTTAATAGCTTTGAATATAAAATGTCACATAAATATATACATAGGGTATATACATATCCTCTTCTATATGTATGTGTACGTGTATATACAGCTAGCCCTTGAATAATACAGGGTTTAAGGGTGCCAGTCCCCTGCACTGTTGAAAATCCTTATATAACTTTTCACTCCCCCGCCCCAAACTTAACTAGAGCCTTCTGTTGACTAGAAGGCTTTCAAATAACAGTTGATTGACATGTATTCTGTATATGTATTATGTACTGTATTCTTAAGCTAGAGAAAGGAAATTAAGAAAATCATGAGAAAATAAATCTACACTACTGTATCGAAAAAAAAAATGCACATAGGTGGATTCAAACAGTTTAAACGTATATTCAGGGCTCTATAGTCTTTCACTGCATCAGTTCTTCACAGGATTTAAAGGATAAAAAAGCTGAAAAGGCAAAGAGGACATTAAAAGGAAGAGTAAATGTCATGAGAGAAGCTTGAGAGGCCAGAATTAACACAGAACGCACAGGGAATAGAACAATATTGCTTTGACAGGAGGGTAGGTTTTAGAAGGGAAGACTTGGGCTGTAGTAGAGGTTTTAAAAATCTCAACCTAATAGGGATAAATGTGAGTCCTCTGAACATAGAAAACACAATGAAAGTCCAATTTGGGGAAAAAATGAAAAATATTTTTGCTGCCTAAGTTTCATATTATCTACTTGTTGTGTTTCAAAAGAAGTAGCTTATACTAGAATTGTCCAGAATCCTTGTTACTATGTATTAATGTAGTAAATCATAAAAATACTTAGGGAACACTTTTATGATACATGCTATATAAAGAGTACACAACTGAATATAGATTCTCAAATACCTAAACATTTTGGGTCAAAGAGCAAGGTTTTAAAACAGCCTTCCTTAAATTTACACAATGTTGGTTTTTCCAAGTAGCTTAAAGTTTAAGTCCCTTTTTTAATTCTCATTATCCCAAGAGATGGGTAGACATAGAAATTAATAATCCCAATTTACAGACAAAGAAACAGTGCACAGAGAGGCTAAGTGCCCATTGTCACACAGTAGGAGAGTTGAAGCTAGAATCCAAGATTGGTTGTACTTCTTACACCTTCGATGATATTTGTGTACCAAGGGTTTTGAATTCTAAATAATATTCATTTTTATCATTCCTGCAAAGTCACTCAAATTTAAATTAAACATACTTTGTTAGTTGTCTGCATTTAAAAATTTCTCAAGACATAAGAGTTATACTGGAAGTTCAAACTGCTGAGTTTGGAGAAGCAAAATTTAAGGGCTATTGGAATAATGGAGAATTATTTGGTGATTATTGGCACACTCTGTGCATTGAGGATAAAAAAGGGAAACTTCATTTTCACAGGGTTTACATTAACTATGAAGCCTCAATGTCTTTAATTGCTGTGAAGTAGACATATACATAATACTGACATTCCATTATGGAGAAAGAACAAACACCACCTTGAGATCATGGAGTTGCTTATGCTAGCTGAAAGAGAAGGTAGTCGTGCAATTTTAGGTTCCTTTGTGCCCCATGAAGAACAAACCAAAGAGAACCAATTCGTGAGTCTCTTGTTAGCCTTCTTAATGGGGAATATCATAATGGGGAAGCCATTGGAATGGCTTAGTACCATAATGGGGAAGCCATTGGAATAACCCTCATATCTTCAATATCTTGAGCTTCATAGATCCCATTTACTCATATTCCAGAGTCTAGCAAATAAAATACTGTGTTTTGATGCTTATTTTCTATATGTAATATTTTCTCTTTGTATATTCACTGTTGATAGATGACCTTTACAAGTACTACTTACATATGCATTTATTACTATTCCCCAACTAACAATTTGCATGGCTTTGAAAATCAATTTCTTAAATTTTCTTTTTCCTTAAACTTTCTTTCTCTTCTTCTCTATGATGTGGCTTACCCATCTTTTCTATAATGTGGTTTTTCCCACTTGGCACGTCTTCCTGTCTCCTTCACTCATTTATAGGTTTCTACATTTCTGCTGTCCCAGAAGGACTTTATCCCCATAATTAGGACGTTTGGATCTTTTCTTTTCCTTTTAATAATACCCGATGATTTTTTATTTAAACCTCCATCTTGCCTGCTTCTCCCAGATCCATGCCTGTGACTTCTCCAGTTAGTAATCTCAGCCATCTGCTTCCCAAATCTTTTCCTGTAATGCATTCCCTTATTAGGAGGGACTTGATCCTTACATGCTTCTTTTGGAGAACTGCCATGTTTTCCTATATTGGTTTTAATTATGGGTTTTGGGGATTTTTACAAAGCGTTCTGCATAATAGGCCTGCTTTGCTCTAGTTTTGTTTCCTGTATCTTTTAGATGAATTTTTTTTCTACCCTCATCATCAAACTGAGCAATTTCTGTTTTGGGGGTATTGATGTACTTTGCGATTTTCTGTATTTAACTTGCCTTGTATTCCATTTTAAATTTAGGGTCTTTGCCTTTGTTTCAATGTCTTTATCTCCCTTTTCTACTCTTTTGTCTCTTTTTTGTTTCTATAAAGACCTGATCATTTGTTAGAGAACTACCTTTGTATTATTCCCAAAGATCAAATTAGCAAAAATGTAAAATGCTATGGACTTTCACAGTAAGTGCTCACTATCTGCTCTTATTTTTTATATTTATGTTGGTGACAACTTTGAATAACCACTACACCCAGAGCCACTTGGCTTAGCTTGCTCTATTTTCAAAAACTATTTATAAATTCTCATTATGTTCACTTAGCAATTTCCCATTTATCTTGGATCTTTCTTATATTTTCCATATAATTTACATTGCTCTGTTTGGTTTAACAGTTCTTATTACAACTTCTTGTATAAGTTATTAATGTATTTTAAAATTCTTCCTGTGTTTTTTATCATTTCATCTTTGTCCTTTAAATAAATTAGAATAAATACACATTTCACTTCCGAACCTTAAATTTTATTTTTTTTAACATTTCATTTAGGAGTTCATTAAAATACTATATATCCATGCCATCTTCCAGGTTGGCCTTTTTCTGTCTGAAAGCTTCTGCAGGGAATCCTGGGAAATAGTTTTTGCAGTAAGTTAAAAGATAAGAGCTTTATCTTTTTCTGTTATTAGAAAGAAAATTGTTTACCTGATTCAAAGTCTTTATTATAAACTTAGTTGATGCACCTTGATACCTCTTAAGGAAATTGTGCTCCTTTTGTCCCCTTAACGTGCCTCTCTGTATTTTACATGCTATCGGGTCAGTCTTTCCTGTTTAGTAATGCCAATGCCCCTGGTTTTCTTTCCTTTGCCCTTTCAGTGATGGTATTGTCATACCATCAAGAAAATGGTAAGATATGTGTATATGTATGTGTACGGGCAGGAAGGCAGGATACAACCCTATAGGGTCCCAATTTAAAATGTACATACAGGTCTATATTCACACAAAGGAAGGGAGAAAATCTTTGAATAAGTAGATGTTAACACTGGCTGCCATATAGTATGATATTTTGCATCTTTTCTGTGTGTGTGTGTTTGTGTGTGTGACTTACCTGCATTATCTACAGAAAGTAGATATGGGAAGAAATCCCCTAACAATCCTGTTCTTGGGAAATTAGTTGAAACATTTTTATTAGAAGTGAAGTACTTCTTTAAATTGAGTTTCTTAATGTCATCATACTTGTAATTCTAATAGTCTCCCATAAGCCAACAGTACCAGACAAAGTCAGTTCAGCCAGTCTACAGAAAGAATTTAGCTGAAGCCATTGAACCAGGAAAAGTTTCCTCTTTAAAAATGCCATCACATCACATAATTCTGGGATGTCAAAGTCTGACAATAATTAAATTCTCTCATTCTTGGGGCGCCTGGGTGGCGCAGTCGGTTAAGCATCCGACTTCAGCCAGGTCACGATCTCGCGGTCCGTGAGTTCGAGCCCCGCGTCAGGCTCTGGGCTGATGGCTCAGAGCCTGGAGCCTGTTTCCGATTCTGTGTCTCCCTCTCTCTCTGCCTCTCCCCCGTTCATGCTGTCTCTCTCTGTCCCAAAAATAAATAAACGTTGAAAAAAAAATTAAAAAAAAAATTCTCTCATTCTTTCGTACTGTCACCATGGTATTAAGTTGCATCTTTCCCAACTACGTTTTAGATTATCTCTAATGGTAATCAATAATCCTTCTCCAACTTCCTTCCTTTGCAGTCCTTCTTTATTTCCAAGCTTTTTTTTTTTTTTAATATTTATTTTGAAAGAGAGAGTGAGCAGGGAAAGGGCAGAGAGACCACCATCAGCACAGAGCCTGACATGGGGCTCGATTTCACAAACTGAGATCATAACCTGAGCTAAAACCAAGAGCCAGACACTTAACTGAGTCACCCAGTCACCCCTCTTTTTCCCAAGTTTTTATTTAAATTCCAGCTAGTTAACACAGGGCAATATTTCAGGTGTAGAATTTAGTGATTCATCATTTATATACAACACCTGGAGCTCATCACAAGTGTCCCCCTTAAACCCCCTCACTTATTTCACCCATCCCCCACCCCCTGGTAACCGTCCCAGGGGTATACCATCCCCTCTGGTAACCATCAGTTTGTTCTCTATAGTTAAGAGTTTGTTTCTTGATTTGCCTCTTTGTTCCCCCCATGTTCATTTGTTTCTTAAACTCCACATAAGACTGAAATCATACAGTGTGTGTTTTTCTCAGACTTATTGTGCTTAACATAATACTCTCTAGCTCCACCCACACCATTGTAAATGACAAGGTTTCATTCTTTTTTATCGCTGAATAATATTCTTGTGTGTGTGTGTGTGTGTGACACACACACCCCACATCTTTATCCATTTCTCAGTCGATGGATATTTGGCTCTTACCACACTTTGGCTAGTGTTGATAATGTTGCCATAAACACCGGGGTGCATGTAACCCTTCAAATCAGTATTTTTGTACCCTTTGGGTAAGCTCCTAGTAGTGCAATTACTGGATCATAGGGTAGTTCTGGCTTTGGAACAGCCATACTGTTTTCTAGAGTGGCTGCACCAGTTTTCATTCCCACCAACAGGGTAAGAGGGTTCCCCTTACTCTGCATCTTGGCCAAAATTTGTTGTTTCCTGTGTTAATTTTAGCCATTCTGATAGGTGTTAGGTGGTATCTCATTGTAGTTGTGATTTCTCTTTCCCTAATGATGAGTCATGTTGATCATCTCTTCATGTGTCGTTTAGCCATCTAGATGTTGTCTTTGGAAAAATGTCTATTCATGTCTGCTGCCCATTTTTTAATTGGATTGACCTATCTGATAAAGGGTTAGTATCCAAAATATATAAAGAACTGCTTCTTTCTATAATATATATGCACATACCTACATAGATGCTTTTTCATTTCAGACTGCTCCATAACCCATTCTGAGACTGAGTTATTTTCATTACATATTGTAACTTTAGATTCTAATTTATCCAAATTTGTAGGCAGTTTATAAATCCTTAAAAGTTTTTTTGATGAGCTTTTCTTTTATCATTACCTCCTTTCTTCTTCTCCTCCTCCTTCTTCAGTCTCTCATTGCCCAAAGATTTTCACCTCCTTTCCTGGTAATTCCTTATATCACCATATGCCATATTCCTCATATTCGAATTTTCTCATATAACCTCTTAACAGTATTAATATATTTAATATTTTATATTTCCATCTTTGGGATGTTATATTCATTTTCTTCAGTCTTTACCTCCATCAGAAAAAATACACAAGTTCACTTCCCTCCACACACGTTACTTCTAAGAATCTCTAACCAAAATGGTATTTTGTGAGGTAAGGAGAGTTTGTCTCCTCTCCTCATATACTAGCTGATTTACAGACCTATCTCTTAGTCATCACATCTACTCTGTTTCACTTTGTCTTTTCTCTTCTGTGGCCAGAGTGTCAACTGTGTTACTTCCCCCATCTGTTTATGCTTATCCCATGCCCTTTCCTTCTCTTACAGCTCCACATTTTGTTCCTGCATTTATTCTGAGATGTTCCCAGCTTAGTTCTTTCATTTCCCCTTTCATTGATTGTAACATAGTATATAACAGTGTAACATATAGCATGCTCTTGGGTGAATGCTGTAAGGATGATTTCCATGAAAGCATGATTATATACATACAATTCTTTTTTCTTTTTTTTAATAACTAAGATCGTCAACCTTATCATCCTTCCCTAAACCACTTTTCCTTAGTGTCCAAACACTAATTTCATTTTCACTTTCTAAGTCTATCTTTACCACCACCCTGAGTGTCCCCATGCTGGTAATCCTCTTTGGCTGTCTCTCAATGAAAAGTACTTGGTCAGTAGTTAAGCTCCACTTCCCCTTGCCACAGTGATCTTTCACACATACCTTTTCCCAATCCAAACCCTTACCAGTCTGCCACGTTGACGGGAGATGCTAATCTTTCATGGTATCTTGCTAAAGTAAATTATAACATACCCCACAGCCAAAATTTCATGCCTATGGAGAATGAACAGAGCTTTTAGCCATGACTGGTTAATGCAATCACCACAAAGTTTTTCCAGCCTTGCTTCCTGCTTTCTCTCCAGGCACTCATTCTCTAAACCAAATTCAATTTCTCTGCTCCTCTGAAGCACACGTCAAATTTCTTATTTCTGGGGACTCAAATTACTGCAAATAAGTCCCTTGTGCTCTTCCCAACTCAATTAATAATTAGGGTCCCAGTAGTAATTACCATGCCTTGGGACTGGTTTCCATGATAGAAGCAGAACCTCATAATTTATCTTTGACTGAAAGAAGACTTCCATTTTCCTAGCAGGAATACAAAGATTTTCTTCCTTTCTTTTGTATTTTTTCACATGTTTAGTGAAGGCAAAAATAAATGGCACAGCCATGTTTTTCTGCCTTCTGCCTCCTCCTTTCTGCTCAGTTCCTCCATTTTCTCTGTAGATATTCAATTGGGTGCTTTAATGGGTAGTTAACTATCTCCTTCTCTGCCAAAGCAGTAGGCACCCAGGACGTGCTCTCACCAATCTTCGCGCATGGTTTTCTCCATGAGGCTCTGCATGGCCCTAGGCACAACCCTCCAGCTTGAGACTTTGGAGTTTGCCTGTCACAACTGCCTTTTCTGAAACCCTTGTTCTCCTCTTTTTCCTTTCCTACCCACCAATCACATGCGTGGTGATATTACATTGTATACCAGAGATAATTTCATGAGTCAATCACATCCACTCTGCTCACATATCCCCTCCTAAGAGAAGTGGTTTATCCTTCTCTTTTCTTGGAGTCACTTAGCCCTAGAGGGAGGCTCTGGTCACTTAGCCTGTCCCTTCTCCTCCAGGTCAAAGTGAACTGGACCATGTCAGTCCAGATTGTTTCCCCAGGAATTTATGATTGGAAATAACCCTAGGCTGTGAATGTAGATGTTGCGTTATGTCCACATAGGGAAGAAAAAAAAAACAACTTACCAACAGAGAAAGGGAAGTAAAGGAGGAAGGAAGAGTAAGAAAAACAAGTTGAATAGAAAAAGGCAAAGAACAGAGACCTCATGGCTTTGGATGAGTAGGAAATGGGCAAAATCCCTGTTTTTAATTCCTATGCCCACTTCCATATAAAGCTCATACTCCTGTACCCTTCCCACAGAATCATAGCTGCTTTTAGTGGATTTGGTTTCTTAAGCTCAAATGCCCCCTTACTAAGATCTATCCCTTAAGGTAAAAATAATGGTAGTATCCTAAGTAATGATATCCATCGTAAGAGCATTTATTGTGCATTCACTATGTACTAGGCACAGTCCTCAACACTTTATATACATGATCACATTCTCATAGATATCTGTGGTATAGGAGTTGCTTGATAGGAACATTGACACAAGACAGGTTTGGCCATGTGTCTGGTTGCACAGCTGTTAAGTGGCCTTAACTGACCTTTGAACCTAAAACCACATGCTATGAGCTAATACATAAACCATTCTAAACATGACCTGGTACATGTATGCCAGAGTTCAAGATTGCTAACCCCTTTAGGTGTTTTAGTCACTGGATGGGAGCAGCCACAGTGGGAAATTGGCATGGCAAAGAAACGTCAGGCAGGTTCATATAAAGTCTGCTATGCAAACTACAGTGGTTGGATGAAGAGCTTAGACTTCAAAGGAACTTGTTAGAAAAGCAATCCTGGGCTCCACCCCACACCTAAAATTGTATTTTATAAGATCCCCCGAGTGGCCTGTATGCACATTCAAGTTTGAGAAAATGTGCTAAGAGACTCACAGTAAATGTTGCCAATGAGCTAAGATGGTATTTTATTTATCTGGTTACTAGAACGACGATGCAGTCTCTAAGATAAATGTTAAGTGCAGTATCAGGTGTCTAGAACTAAAACTGAAAGATGAAAATCAAAACTAAGATTTCAAGGTTCTGCTAAACCCTGTCATTGAAAATACAAGACTTGATCAAGAAGTAACTATTACCCCACTGGAAGCTTTAGCTAGTCTTTTTTGGTTGGCAGCTACAATAACTGTTTCTGTATTGGCTTTTATTTTATTCCATTTTATTGTTACAGGGGATGGGTCTATTTCACCTTACTATGTTGACTCATTGGCTGCTTTCTTTGGCCACCCAGATAACTTTGCAGAAAAGTATCCAAAGTTTGGCTTGTTGTAAGATAATTCTCTGGGCTTAGCTCAGCCTGCCAGCCTTTCTACAGGAATCTAAACTAAGAGATTATTAAAAAGGATACAATGCTCATCTACTTAACATTGGTTCACACTTTTGGCCATGACTGGTGAAAACTTACAGACTTTGCAGAATTCCATATTCCAAAATCTGAAATATAAGTGACAATGACTGTTATTAACTTTAATCTTGAAAAATGTGTAACACCCCCGACATCACAGATCAATATCCCAGAAGTGAGCCAATGGAAGATGTGACTTAACATGAGAAAAATGGGTATTTCTTGACTTGTCCACATTATTTTCATTCACTTGTTTAGAATTTAGCTTATATACTCAAAGTATGGACATACCAGAAGTCAACTTCCAAATATCGTCCCATTCTTATCCTTTGCACTACCATAGAAACCCTCCATTGGTCCATCATGTTGTAAGATTTCAGATATGGGTAAGTGGCTCTAAAGATACTGGCATACCTGCAGACTTTATGGACATGCCCTTATGAAACCAGAGAGGTCAGAGACAAAAAGAGCAAAGGGAGTAATTGTCAAGAAGGGTAATTAGAGAAAGACTGAGGCTACAAGCCACGACAGGAGTCTTTTATTCTGGATTAAGTGAAAATTGTTTTAAAAATATTAAACAGAACTTGGGCCTAGGGCTTCACATGGATGGGGATAAGGGACACAAACATTAAAGAAGTGAATATCAGAAAAGAGTTCCCTTGAATACTCCTAACTTCTGGGAGCAAAATATTTTCCAAAGGACCCAAGACTCAGGGGGGCTGTTACTTTGTAGGTTCCTGCAAGTGGTAGGACTGAGGTGGAAAAACCTGGCTCAGTGTCATCTACCAAATGGCAGACATTCAATAGGGACATTACTCTGACCACAGATCAGGTAGGCTATGGCCTCGCCCCACCTTCCAGACCGCTTTATCCACGCCTGCCCCGTGTAAACCTAAATAATTGAAAAGCAATGCTCTCCGAGATTTTCAAAGGTCTCCACCCAGTTCAGTGCATGTACTTTGCTTTCTATTCTCCCCCCACCCCCACCCCAATACACACACATAGAATTTCCCCTCCTGCACCTCTGTCTTCGGTTAGGTCTCTCTGGTCTCTTGTTCTCTCCTCTTCTCATGGTTGGAACAAACTGGATGCCTTCTGTTCTGTGTCCTACACCCTTGCTGTGATTTTTTAGATGAAATATATTTCAGGAACCCTACTCACAAGCACATAATTGACAAAAGAAGCTGGGCCCTCCCCAACACAGTACAACCCTTTCATTCTTTCTCAGTTTGCTCTTTTTCCACTTCTACTCCACCATTGCCCCCTCCTGCTTCACTGGAAGATCTCAACAGTGAATGCCTTAGACTTTGTCCTTCTATTTCTTTCTGCTGTCGTCTTGGGGAACAAAAAGGTCTTTCCTAAGGTATATCTCAGAGGCATGTGGATGGCTCAGTCAGTTAAGCCTCTGACTCTTAATTTGCCCTCAGGTCATGATCTCAGGGTTTGTGAGTTTGAGCCCCATATAGGGCTCTGCACTGACCATTCAGAGCCTGCTTGGGATTCTCTCTTCCCCCTCCTCCTGCTCTCATGCATGCTCTCAAAAATATTTTAAAAAGTGATCACATCTTAGTTACTATACTTAGAAGAATCTCTTAGAGGATTATCTTATCTCCTAAAATCTCATATTTCTCAGCTTCAAATTGAAAGTTGGGAGATCTTATCTTTTGTGCTTAGAAGTTTCTGATGCTTATAGCCTTCAATTACAATCTTTTCAATGATCTTTCCATCCTCAATGATTGTGTGATGATCTATGACTTTAAAAAAGAGAAGAGATTCCTCAATGATAGTTATGACACTCTTTGTAAACACAAAAAGGGCAGCCTTTTAGTTTGAGTCCAAGGCTCAACAGATCTGGCTTCTCCATAAATGTCTGTCCTTCTTGTTTTGTATATAAACTGTTGGCTGTTTTTTAAAAGCCTAAGTAAAGATGTAGAACACTTGAGAAGCTTCTGAAACACTCTTGGACTATTATTAGTTTTCTTTGTTCCATCACTGCCCTGTACTTGTGGGTATTTCATCACAGAACAGTGGTCAAATGTACGGGCTTTGGTGAAAGATAGCTTAGTTTAAATCACAGTTTCTACTGTGGGACTATGGATGAGTTACTTAACCGTTCTGCCTTTGATTCACCATTTGAAAAATAGGTACACAATTGTCAATCACAGAAAAATGTTAAGAATTGAAGTTCAAGATAATTCTTTTCAGGTATGTATGCATAGTACTGACTATATAAGAAATAGATATTATTGCTATTATGTTATTATATGGCTATGTACTTTGCATTTCCAACTACATTGTAAATCCCCTGAAGCCAGGTATTTGCACTAATCAAATACAACATAAATTTATACCAAATGTTTGAGGCAAGCCACTTAAAGGTATGAAAAGAATATGCTCCATATCTTTAAGGCATTCATAAGAATCAATAAATATTAACATGGTCTTGGGTTTTAGAGGTATTATTTTCCTTCATTAAATCTAGTTTCATGCATTACATATAATTTGAATACATATAAATTATTCCTACTAGTTCTGAATTAAAATATAACAAATATAAACATGTAGTTAGATATGCTGAATGCAAATGCAGTATTGACAACATTTACATTTTGTATGTAATTTTTAAAAAGTCTGTGGTGCACTTAGGACAACTCTCCTCCAAAATCCTAGTCCAGTATTTAATGGTATTTGGACTAACTGTACATTTCAAAACACATTATGAGCTTAACGCATTTGACACAGACTTTAAGTGAGGTTACATACTGCTTATGTTGAAATTAAAAATGCAAAGGAGTTCGGATCTATTGAGTACCAATGGAATTCTTAATGGTTTGGTTTTCTTTGCTTCTCTCTTAATAGAATATCATAATCAAACTAAGATGAAAATGTTTGATGTTCAGCCTCAGAATTAGAGAATCGTATAATTTGGAGACTGGAGTAAAAAACTGAAAGACAAATTGACCCCCCTGATTTTATAGATGAGAAAACTGAGGCCTGAAACATTCCTTTCAATTAAGACTGTTTTCAAAACAACATTCATGCCCCTTGAGTTATTTACTCTAGTGTTATCATTTATTTTCATGCTGTTCAACTCAAAAGACCTGATGGTCCTTTGGAGGAACACATACTCAGAAAGGCCCCTCTGAGTCTTGGTGGGGGGGGGGGGAGCGAATTTCCCTTTGTGGTATCAGAGCCAGGGGCTAGTGGTTTTCCTTTGGGTATTTTTTAAGACAACACTATCATGTAACATCTGGAACCAGAAAGAGATCTTTATGGTATATATTTTATAGATCTTTTCTTCTTAGATTTTCTTTTTCCTCTAATTAGTAAATGGCTAAGAAGTGCTAGATTCCTGTGTGAGCCCCTTTAAACATATGCTTGAAACATTAGTAATTCATTTTCCAGTTACACTTAAATACAATTTGGAAGTGCGCTGTTTAAAACTTTGATACACTCAAGCCATGAAAACGAGTTTTTCAAGAGGTGTGATACTTAAGGAAGTCCCAACCTACATTGCCAAGGTATTTACAAGGGCTCATTGTGACTAATCACTTTAACCTAAAGGAATAGGATTGGTCATAAAACCCCCAAATCATACCTTAATTACTTGGGAGTTGTAATGGACCTTTACCTCTATCTCTATAAAGCTGTACTTAACATATTTATTTCTAAAATAATAAAGCGCTGCCTCTGATCTTTAAAAGTACTGGACCAGGGCGGGGGGTGGAATTTGGGGAGCTGGTGTTGCCCGTCGGTGGTAGGATTCAAGGTAAAAAGTGCGAAACAATAAGAAATACTGATACTCTGCTTATAAGGCCCTTTTAGAAATTAAGTTACCAATAACCTCAGTTGGTTCCAACTGGGTTAATTTAAAAATATTGAAATAGACGCTAAGAAGCAGACTAGAAGGACAGAAAGACTCTCCCTGCCCCCCTCCCAACCCTCCCTCCTTCTAAAGCTCTCACTCTCTCCGAGTAGCAGGTTCCAGCAAGTGCCTGGAATCTAGTCTCTTTGAGGAGAGGAGCACTACCCCAGCAGGGCGTTCCCAGCTGGGGACTGAGAGCTGCTAGGAACCTGCAGACACCTGGCGTGGTTCTTCAGGGCTCTAGAGACTTCTCTCTTGGGCTGTACGCAAAGGCTGCGAGCAGTCAGAAGGGTTTCCTGTGTGTCAGCAACTTCACTTTGCCGGATAGCTGGCGGAAGAGCGAGGGAGCACTCCCGGGCCAATCGCTCCCCAGCAGCCAGTCGGACCCGTGCGCCCCCTCGCCGCCTCTGGTAGCTGCGGAGGGGGAGAGGCTGAGCACGGTCGCTCGGTCACGGTGAAGATCTCCACAGAAGCCTCTTCTGACTCCAGGCGGACGCCCGGGAAAGCGCTGTCTAACCACGGGTCTGGCTCCGCCAGGCACGCCCCTAGCCTCCCGGGAGCAGTCTCACCCGGGTGCCCAAACTCCGCCCACCCTCGCAGGGAGCCCGCCTGCCCCCTGCACTCACCCGAGCGGGGCCTTGAGGAGGGGCCGCGAGCTGCACGGAGGCTGAACACAACACAGAAGCGCACGGGTGTGCGGTGACGCGCGCGCTCCGATGGCCCCCAGAGGCTGAGCACTGGGGGCCGTGGAGGAAACGGCGCAGGGCCCTGAAATGAGCTGCTTGATCGCAAGGTAGGGAGAAAAGAAGATGCCCAACCCAACTTGATCTTTGGGAACAGCAAGCTGGGGAGTGCCTTTGTCCCCCACTGAGTGCGGCACTGCGAGTTTGGCTCGACCTCGGGCACACGCGCTCTGAGCTCTCCGGTGCGGACTCGCGGCCCCTCGGGAAAGCTCAGTCGGAAAGTTGTCGGTGCCCCGTGCGCCCTATTGCATAACCTCAGCACGGTGGCCAGGCGGGGAAGTTGGTGGCCCAGCCGCCAGCCCAGCTTGGTCTCGGCGGCGGGGTGGATTTCATGGCCCGCAGGGCCGGAGCCGGCGTGGGCGAGCCCGCGTGTGCCCCCTCCGGTGGGGATCCCGCGCACCCGCTGCCTTCAGCTCACGCGCTGTTCCGATGCTCGGTGCGCCCTTGGCCGCTGCCGCCCTCTCACCGCTGCTTGCCCCTAGGAGCCGCCGCGTGAGTCTGGGAAGAGAGAATGACCGAGGGGCCGTGGCCGGCTGTCCCCAACGGGACGGACGCTACCTTCCTGGCTGGCCCGGGCTGGCCCTGGGGGAACAGCACGGCAGCCTCCACGGCTGCGGTGGCGGCAGCCTCCTTCGCCTGCTCGCTGACCAAGACGGGCTTCCAGTTCTACTACCTGCCGGCTGTCTACATCTTGGTGTTCATTATCGGCTTCCTGGGCAACAGCGTGGCCATCTGGATGTTCGTCTTCCACATGAAGCCGTGGAGCGGCATCTCCGTGTACATGTTCAACTTGGCCCTGGCCGACTTCTTGTACGTTCTGACGCTGCCCGCGCTCATCTTCTACTACTTCAACAAGACAGACTGGATCTTTGGGGACGCCATGTGTAAGCTGCAGAGGTTCATCTTCCATGTGAACCTCTACGGCAGCATCCTGTTCCTAACCTGCATCAGCGCGCACCGGTACAGCGGCGTGGTGTACCCCCTCAAGTCTCTGGGCAGGCTCAAGAAGAAGAACGCGGTCTACATCAGCGTGCTGGTGTGGCTCATCGTGGTGGTGGGGATCTCGCCCATCCTCTTCTACTCGGGTACCCAGGTCCGGAAAAACAAAACCATCACCTGCTACGACACCACCTCAGATGAGTACCTGCGAAGTTATTTTATCTACAGCATGTGCACGACCGTGGCCATGTTCTGTGTCCCCTTGGTGCTAATTCTGGGCTGTTACGGATTGATTGTGAGAGCTCTGATCTACAACGACCTGGACAACTCGCCGCTGAGGAGGAAATCCATTTACTTGGTGATTATTGTGCTGACTGTTTTCGCTGTCTCTTACATCCCTTTCCATGTGATGAAAACAATGAATTTGCGGGCCCGGCTGGATTTTCAGACACCAGAAATGTGTGCTTTCAATGACAGGGTTTATGCCACTTACCAGGTGACACGAGGTCTAGCAAGTCTCAACAGTTGTGTGGACCCCATTCTCTATTTCTTGGCAGGAGATACTTTCAGAAGGAGACTGTCCCGGGCCACCAGGAAGGCTTCCAGAAGAAGTGAGGCCAACTTGCAATCCAAGAGTGAAGACATGACCCTCAATATTTTATCTGAGTTCAAACAGAATGGAGATACAAGCTTGTGAAGATACAAGAATCACTGAAAACCCACTTTTGTAACATGGTAGGACGCTTAATACAGCCAAATGCTTTCTTCCTTCCCCTTTAAGTGTCTAGTAAGTTGAGAGAAAAATCAGTCCAAGAGACTAGGAAGTTAAAAAACCAAGAAAAACAAGAGAAACACCCACCCCCACACTTAGCATGTTGGGGGTTCACTTTCAAGGCCTCTGTTTCTAACTAAAAGTATGTAAAATAAAATTATACTATCCTAGTTAAACATTTACTTTCTCATCTGCCCTTAGAATTTACAAGCCGTTCTGCTTAAATGCACTGAGTACTGGCCCTATTTTGATATTAATAATTTCTCTAAGAGATCTCAGCTGGGTGTCCCTTTGGTCCTCTAAACATAGGTGGTGGCTGGCTGGGTTTCTTTGGAGAATTGAATAGCAAAGTCACTTCTTTTAAAAACCTAAAAAGTGATTATTTCCCATTTACTTGTAGAAAACTGCTCACTGTTAGGTGTTAAATGTTGGTGTTAGAAGCCTGCATAAATTACCTTACAGGTAAATTGCTTTGGGAATAATCAAAGTTCATGTACGTTCCGTGTAAACACTGAACTCTTAGACTTCCTGTGATAAAGAACATTTATTTGTACCACTGTTGTGCAATGCCTTAGGAGTTTGGGTTCCAGTACAAATGTTCACTCATAGCTGTAAAAACAATGTAAAAAAAATCACAGATAAATTACAGACCAAGGTTGAGGAATGTTGGACAAGACGATGATGATATTATCAGAGGGAGATGGTTGACAGTTATTCACAATGCAAGGTTGTAAACATATTCTCAAATGAGGGAGTGAGGAAAAGACAACTTTTTTTTTCTTTTTTTTAGAGGAGACTATTTTAAAATAAGGACGTTAAGTGGTGTAAAGCTCTTTTTTTGCCTCTTAAAAATAATGGGAAAATGTGATTTGCAAAAAAGGCAGTAGGCTTTGTACAATTTATGTTGATAGAATGATAAATGGATCTTACATCTTCATATTTAAAGGGGAAAAAAACTGCAACTATAGGGGAAAGGGAAACACAGAGAATTGTATCTATGGGCTGCCTAAGGTACCATACCACTGAAAAGTTCTGGAAACTACACATCAGGCTAATAGTTTAAGAGAAAACTACTGGTCGTTTATTTCCTCTGCCAGGCACAAATGAAAGCTTCAGTAATTTTAATAAGTTTTCAATGAATATTGAATTTAAATGAATAGTGAATATTGCATTTCTAGCCACTGAATCAGGTCAAATTTTGTATGATGGACAATAGTTAAGGTGAGGGAACACAATTTCTAACTCGTAACAAATCTAGCATCAACAGAATTTCTGTCAAAATTAGCCTCAATGAAAGCCAATCTTATAGCTTGCAACTGTTGGTGAAATAACTTGTTTGAAAGCATTTGGTAAGTAAAGCAATTTGGAGGCTGTCTTCAGGCAAGAAGCTGTGAGATGTAGGGACGGGACAATGGGGGCTTGATTTCAGTTGTTGTAGTGCCCCGAGTAGCCTGTGCATTTGTGAGACATTGCTTGCTCAGTTTAGACTTGCTTCAGTTTATCCAGTCTCGGGCCACTAACATCAATGAAGAAAAGCAGTGTTCAGCCTTGCTAAAAAGTGCTTTTTTATATATATATTATATATATATATATATATATATATTATATATATATATAATAAATATATATATATTTTTAAAAAATGTGTTGGTTAATGCACAGAATTACAGAAGCCGTATCAAAAAGAAACCAGGTAGATGTCCTACCTCCACTGCCCCAATTTTGAGGAAGGAAGTTAGCCAAGGTTCTCTTGGTTAGGATCCTCCAAAGCATTCACTAAGCACAAGATTAATATCACTACACTGATATTGGTTAGGATCCTCCAAAGCATTCACTAAGCACAAGATTAATATCACTACACTGACCAAGATGGAAATTTAAAACCCTGTATCAGTCTTGAACTCACAAGCTAAAGGTATGCATTTGTATAGTATTTCCTCACCATTCACTTCAGTTTTCTTTCTTTCAGGTCTTGGGATGCCAGCATGGTTGAATACATGTTCCACACATTGTTTCAGCTCCCAGAGAGCTTTCTTTTGGAGTGTGGATCCAGTGAGGTGGCCAGTGCCTGGAAAAGCCCTTTTACTTCTTGGCATGTTTTTTCCAGTGTTTCTTCTTCATACATCACACAGTAGACAATGATAACTTGTGAATACATGCCAAATAGTAACAAGAACGATCTTGCCCAACCCCTTCTAGGCACAAAGAGGTCTCTGGGAAGAATCTGTCCTAATGGTAAAAACATACAGAGGGTCAAGACTATTGGCTAGAGATCTGATAACGTGATGATGTAAGCAGGTATTTTAATGGTAAAGGCAGAAATCTATTGGCGTTTGGATGAAAGCACTGCCAAAATTATCGAACTAAATTTCACACTACAAAACTATTTTAATGCCAAGTTGAAGGTAGTTTATGGCTTACCAGTTGGCATCTTTGACTCTTTAAACATCACTGTACACTTGGATTAAAATGATAAAAAGACAGACCTAGAAGAGATACAGCAAAGGGTAGCTTTCAGAATTAAAAACATGACCTCACCACTCAGCCAACTGTGGAACTCTTGACCCATTCAATACCATTCTCCATGGATTAAAAAAGTTGGATGATATCCATCTGTTGGAACCTCAGGGGATGTGGTAAAGCCTGAAAACTATAGCCAGCCAGAGGTGCATGAAATCTGCTACTGTATTTTCCAGGACTCTTTGATTCCAGTCCTTGGCTAAAAATTCTCACAAAGTTCACCAATCATGATGTGGACCTATGACCCATAAGTTTTCTCAATCGACTCCAAACAGTACAGTAAACTGCCTTTGGATACAAGAGATGTCCGTGCTCAGAGCAGCTGGAATTGGACTAGTGAAAATAAAGATATGTAAGTAGTTAGGAATCTACTAAAGCTTTAACTTAGCTGGGCACAGTGTAACTAACATAGTATTTATGGATGAAGCTCACAGTCCTTCAGTTGTACAGATTGGAAAACTTTTTTGCAAGATCAAATATGCTGATGTAAGATTATATTTATTATGATGTATAAGAGGTCACACTTGTGTATTTTACATAATGTGTTGCATAGGTAAAATGAATTACTGTATAGTATGCTTTTCAAGTATCAGTATCTTGAAATGTTCAAGTCTTAAGATTTTGATCTAAAATATGAATGTTTTATGATAAAAGTGGTTAATTTTCTCTAGAAATGCTTTTGCATGTTTACCTTTTTATTTAGGGTTCTATATATACACACAATTGGGTGTCAAACTCTCATAAGCTCAATAGCAAATACAAAATATCTTTGCCAGACTAAGACTTACTGTCTATATTTTATATGACATAGTCAAGTTTCTACTGTCTTTAAAGAACATTTAGAATTGTGCCCCCAAATATGGTTGAAGCTTCCATTTCTAATGCAAAACCTTGTCCTAAATTCAAAGTAGATCTTACGTTTTAGAAGTCTGGAGGAATGGGCATTACAGATATATCAGAATTTAAGGAAAACCTAGGGAAATCGGGAGAGAAAAAGGCAGCTGGTGCAATCAGTTACTGTCCTCAGTTCTGCTTACATTTTTGTGTTGTAATCGTGTACTCTTAATTACTTTGAGATGGAGTTTCTAAGTAACACACTACCACCAAGTTCAAGACTGCTATTTAATGTTTTAGGTGTTCAGTTGGTAACTTGAATTTCAAGTTTTATAGTGATAACTGTGTATGATTTGGCTGCTGAATTGTTACAATTTTTTATTATGTTGTACATTGTATCCTACACATCATTACAAATTAATATGAAGGGGAATATATGTTACATATCAAAATTTGTGACTTTGAATTCTAGTATGTTTTTGTGTTTTTGCAAAAATGTTTATTTTTATATTATCTGTGAGTTTAACATAGTTGGACTAGATTTCTTTGTGATTAGTAGTTTCATTGAATGAGCAGTATGGAAACAGTGTTACTTGACATTTTGAGCCTTCTCAGGTTTATCTAAATCAATGGTAGCTTAACATATTCCAGACTAACTGTATGTAATTGTGTTTTTAATAAAAGGAATGTATATTTCCTATAATTTTGCATGCGTGAGTGTACAATATTGTGTTTGTATATGTGTTCTAAGGCATGCAGTAACTTTGTATCTGCTATTTATAATAGGAAAGCTTTGATATGATCACCATCAACAGAATTGAACCTACTATAGACAATTAAAACTGAAAGTCTCAATAAAACTATGAAATGTGATTGGATGGCTTTCATGTTATTATTATAGTGTTAAAACTCCTAAGTTTCACCAAACTTTGACATACGCTATGCTGACTGACACAGTATGTATTTCTTAAGCTGTGGCCTAGGGAAATGTCAAAGAATTCTGGTATAGGCTAATGTATAAGATTATCATTATTTATGTTGAAGAAAAATACAGAATCAATACCTATCTTCATACTAGTTTTAAATGTTAGCTATAATCTTTTCTCCTTTAATTTTTAATCCATGGAAGTGATAATACTAATAATTCTTTGTGGTTTCTGCTTATCCATTAGCCTATATTACCTGCATCTTTCAATTTTATTAAAATATATGTCGAGTCTTGTATAGTGATAAAGTGTAGAGTGGAAGGGAAGCATGCTTAAACCATTACCTTTTTTTTTCCTTGGCAGAGAAGGTAAGTGCACAATGGTCCTATGTTGAGTTTTCTGGTTGTCTGCTGAGACAGGTGCCCCGTCACAGAATCCTGTGGGTAGTAAAGTATAAGTTACTTGCAGCTTTAAAGTACAGTTTTAACTCCTTAATGAACTATACTAGAATCTTCCCTTATTAAAATCAGCTAGGTAGAGTTTTGTGGGTGTGTATGTTTATTTAGTGCATACACAGAAATAATACAGAAAGTCATTTTTTTCTGATTTAAGAATTTACCACGAAGCTGTGAGAATGTTTTGATTTTCAAAGTCACGTTGGGATTAGAGTCAGAGAACCTTCATTCCCTGTAAGTAAATACTCCTGCTTTTAAATTCTTTTATTTTAATAAGCCAAAAGTTTATGCTCTTTTCAGAATGCTGAGAATTTTGCCCCCAGATATGGTCAGAGTTCCCAGTTCCAAATGTAAAAAAAAAAATTCAAAGTAGATCTGTTATGGTTTAGAAGTCTGATGGGATGAGGCATGAAAGATACAACAGATGTCACTACACATCCATACTGATGTTACTCCCATGCTTACTTGCTTTAACCCTATAAGGTTATGCTGCTTTGGGGTGGACCCTGGGGACTGACATCTTCAACTAGCATAGTTGCTGGGACAGATCCGTGGATGCAGTCAGGCCCTGCGGCTGAGCAGCTGACAGTATTGCAGCCCCTTAAAAATAGACCTGGATAAAGGTGTAGGACCACAGGAGTCATGTAAGTACATGTAAGTACAGGAGCCAGTGAGTACTGCACACAGGGGAAAAATGCACTGCCTTTCCAGATTACCTGATGAGGAAAAACCACCAGTATCAAGGTGGGAAATCCTCAATCCACTGAAACAGAGGCCGTGGAGATAATATGATTTAATCCTATCACCTTGGTTTGATGGTGAGAGTACAGGTTTCCATTCAAAAGTGGAGCAACAAGGAACTCAGGATTCTCACTCCTGCTTGAACATTCCTTCCACATTGCAGGACTCTTCAAACTGTAGATTTTGACCCGTTAGTGGGTGATGATGAGCTCTCTTTAACAAAACAAAACAGACCAGACTCCATTACTCAGTAAGGCTTTGTGATTTTCATTTCAGAAACACATGCTATATTGATACAAGTAACATGTTATTTGTATGCACTTGTGTCTTGGGTCACAGTGGGCATTTGATTTCTTAGAGGTCATTTGATTTCTCTGAGGACCTAGTCAAAAAACATAAACTACACTACTCAGTACAGGTATGGGGTTACAAGAATAGGGTATGAGAGATTTTTTTTTTCAAAATGACTTTTAAATAAAGAGGGACTTGGTTGTTAATTTTGTTATATGTGTCCTCTTTTTACAATACTTCCTAAGACCACATTTGGAACTCCCAAAGAAACAGCATTCAGCTTACATTTTACATCTAAGCTTACATCAGCAAGGAGAGCTATTTGTAGCATAGATACTATAATTGAAACAGATGTATGTTAACTTTGAAGCTTAGCTCTTCATACTAGTCTCAGTGGTATGAAAAGTTAACAGTAAAACAGTAAATGTCCACTATGTTCAAGAGTAGCAGCTTTGCACTCAAAATGTCTTATGTTTGAACCAAATTCTACCACTTATTACTTGTGTACCTTGGACAGTTGCTTACCTCTTCTGGCTTTGTGTTCAATTATAAATTGGGCATAAAATGGCAGCTCAAAGATGTTGGGAGAATTACATGAAATAAAAAAATGCAAGGCACTTCACAATATACCGTCAGTAAATGTCAGGTATATCATTCTTGAGGCTGCTAAGGACTTTGCCACCCCATATGCTGTTTTGTTGCTGTTGTTTGTTTCTATTACTATTTTTATTTCTGTTATATTCTTTCATGCCGTGGAGACTTTGTGGGTCTCCTAGAATTTCTTGTTGTGGACTTGAGTGCATATATTTTCTTTTGAACTCTCCATTGAATATCTGAGGTCAGGTAATAAGCAAGTGTTCAACTTTTTTGATGTTTTGCATTGTGATATACACTGTGTGGGACAAAGATGCAAATCAAAATGTGTGCAGCTAAAAATATATCAACAAGAAGAGTATGCTGACCTTTTTAGCTGGGCTTCACCTCTCAGATTCAGTCTATTTTCACTTGCCACAGTCCAAAGTCTGATCTTCAGTTTTGCAGATACAGAAACTTGATCTCAACAGTTCATCTAGAGTTCACCAACTCTGGAGCACTGACTCACACCAAGAAAACTGACAAGAGAATCAGTTACCAACCAGAACACCAGTTTATGAATATACCATGGCTACATCCCAGTCACAATAAGACATATGCCTGTTGTTCAATTTAATTATAGATCAAAAAGTTGCCTACAGAGCTTAAAATAAAAACACAGAGGTGATATTCTTGAATGGCATTTTCAGTGAGAGAGATAATCTGAAAGAATTGCCTATCCCTGAAGACACTGGTTATAATAATCAGTATCCATCCTGTATATGAAAAAAATCTGCCTCGCTGAAATAGCTTAGCATGTAGATTTCACATTTGCTTATTTTCTCTTAAAATCAATCACCATCATTATTACTACTTTCCTTGCAAAATGTAGTTTAGTAATATCTCCCTGTTGTGGGGTGGTGGTATTTAAGCCTGCAGTGCTTGCTAAGTTGGAGATATCTAAAAGATATGCAGTCAGAAACATACACTATGTCATTACAAATGCCATTCCGAAGTTCAGGACAAAGTTGTAGCAAAAGATAGAGGTTTGGAAATTGTCCATTCACAAATGATAACTACGGGGAGGGGGTAAACCATAGGCCTACCAACATTGGGATGACAGAGGAGAATACTGAACAGAAAGAACTGGAATCCTAGAAGATTCACAACAGCCTCCTGAGGAAATCGGTCTCAGAAGAGAGTTTCAGTGAGGAGGTAAGTCTGTGTCACTTGTTACAGAAAGGACTATCAAGAGTCTATTCGATTCATAAAAACAGTAATTATTTCTGATCACTGAAGTGTTTTGGTGAAGAGATTGAGGAAAACAAATTAGTACTTTGAGGAGAAAACAGAGACAGAAAAAGCTATAAAGAGACATTGCTTGATAATGCCAAAGGGTAAATGTCCATGGGGGAAATTGAAGTAGATGGATGACATCAAAAGGACAAAGGGGAGGAGCACCTGGGTGGCTTAGTCAGTTAAGCAATCAACTGTTGGTTTTGGCTCAGGTCATGATCTCATGGTCCTGAGTTTGAGCCCAGGATCGGGCTCTGCATTGACAGAGTAGAACCTATTTGGGATTCTCTCTCTCCCTCTTTCTCTATCCCTCCCCAGCTTGTGCCCTCTCTCTCAGTAAATAAAACTTAAAAAAAAAAAAAAAAAAGAAAAAGACGAAGGGGAAGGTGTAGTCTAGGGAAAGAGTGGATGTGGGTACTGAAGTTGAACACCATCATAGTAGAGGACAGAAGTTAACTGAGGCTAGGGCATTGGCTGGGTCACTAGGTGATAGGAATATTATAGGGCAAAAAGATTACAGGGTCAGATATGAAGGTTGGTGGATGGCAGCAATGAGTAAGAGGGCAACTAGCGGGAGCTAGAATACCTAACCCTTCTCTAGTGTGTAAAGGTGGCAAGATAAAAATGGCCTCTATGGGGAAAATGAGTAAGGGAGATATTTTACTGAGGAGTTGTTAGCAGCTTTTAGGAAGAGATGGTTGTGAGTAGAGAAGCTTCCTTTAGAAGGAATTGTGTCTCTAGAACACAGTCCCAAAAAAGGGAAGAGATATATATGGTCAATAAAGGGTAGAAATGGGAGGAGAGGGGAGTGAACTGGAGGAGAGTAGTTTTGTGACAAGGAAATTTGTACCAAAGGGGTCATATTAGACCATGAGGACAAAAAAGGAAGGTTGTGGAAAGATCGAATATTTCATTAGGGTGTAAATAACCAATATTCCATTAGCAACTTTGGCAATAAGCTTCCCCATAGTCAAGACAGATTGTTCTCAAATTGATGGAATTGGGGAAAAGGGAATGGATTAGCCTTAGGCATTGAGAGCTGTGCAGTGTTTTAAAACATGACTGCAAATTCACTGCCGTTTCTCTAACAACTGTGATGTAGGGTCCCTCTCCTTGGTTCTGAGAGAGTTTGTGGTTATTTTGACCAATAGAATATGACTTCTAAGCCTGAGTCATAGAAAGCTACATAGCTTCTGCCTTGTTCGGAACATTCTCTCTTGGAGCTCAGAATTACTATGTAAGAAGCAAACTACCTTGTGGCCACAGGGTGCTAAAAAGAGAGGTGTAGGGGTATAGGTGAGGGGTGTGGGGAGACAGAGCATTCACAAGCCAAAGAGCCTCTAGCCATTCAAATCCTACCAGCCCATATACCAGACAAGTATGTGAAGAAGACTTTGATCCAAATACCCGCTATTCTAGTCACTCCTAGCTGCTCGAGTCTTCTCAGCTGAGGCCTCAGACATCATAGGACAAAGACAAGGCACCTTGGCTGAGACTTGTGTGAAAAACCTATAAGGAAAATAAAACCATGGTTATTTATGTCTTCTGGGATAGTTTGTTACACAGCAACAGACATGGCCTAAGACAGACTATAATGCCAATGTTGTGTCATTTCCCACAGTCAGTGTTTTTGTTTATCCTCAGGTAGGTGTGGCCAGGGTAGAGATGGGGCTGATTTAGGAATATATGGTGTATTCCCAAGCAGGAATGACATTCAATTAACGCACAGGAACAGACTAATGGATGTTTGGTGAGATGTCCATTCAGATTGGTTAAAGTTTGTGCCTAATCATGAGAAAATATTTTTACTATATCCCTTGCCTCCAAAACAGTGACATGAATATAGAAGGTACTTAGATTGGCACAAAAATGTCTGTGAACAGAGAACAGTTAAGAGGTGAGTTTTATCAATCTGTGAGTGTAAAAGGATTTCACAGAGAAGAGAATTTTGGCTGAACTAGAATGGGCTGAGAAAATATATTCATGAAGGCATATGTTACACAGTTGGGTTTAAAGGCAGGATGGAATTTAATATCCAGGAGGAAGAAGGGAAGGTATCAGCCTCGTTTTTGTTTGTTTTATCTGGAGGTTGGGGTATGAAGAAAACAATGAGCAAAGGCAATGGGTTGCAAAGAGGGTGGCCTTAGGTAGAAGAAAGGGAGAAAATAGACTCACTATGGGCTCAGAGGGTGAAACAAGTTAAGGTTAACTAGGCAAAATAACACCGCAGAGTGAAAGAACAAGCAAAGAGGTTTGAATTTACTGTATTAGGCAATAGAAATCCATGAAAAATTTTAAATTCAGGAAATGGCCTTGCAGAGAATCTGGCAAGGGAGGCAGCAACCTCCTAAGACACTGTTGCTCCCAGGAGGACATTCAAAGACCGGTGGTGGTGGTGGTGGCAGTGGAAGGAGACAGAAGCGTGAAATATTTTGTAGGAAGAAATAACAGCTGTGGTGTGTGAGTGCAATGGAGAAAAGGAAAAGCCAATGATGACCGAGGTTCCATCTGGAGAATCAGGAATAATGGTGTTAATTCTGATGGAAATGGAGTGTTGGAAAGGAAAGCAGAGGTGTACAAAACGTGAATATAGTGTGTAAACCTTGAGGTCTCCTCTGCAAGAAGCATTCCACTTATTTTTCTATGCTTCACCTTAATGTTTTGAGCCTCTCTTCGCTAATCTGGCATAGTTGTAATTTCACAAATTTTCAGTTCTCCTGCCCTTTTTCTTGAACTTGTGACTTACATCCATAAAGGCATCGAATTGTTGAAAGGAGGGCATCTGGTACACACTGTCATCTCTTAACATTGCAACTCGTGAGGTGACCTATGTATGTGCAGTATTCTGTTTAGTCACCCTTGTTGCTATTCACAAAAGCCCTTCATTTCTGGTCTGTGAGCAGGTATCACGCTCTTCTTGGGATAACAGTGTCTTACCATGGGGATCTGGGAAGGCATGGAGTAAGTATCCCATGAACCCTCCCAGTCCACTTCCTTAGATACACTACAAAGCTATTTCTGTTCAGGGGTTTTATGCCTTCAGAAAAATGTAAAAGGAAAATCTTGAAACATTAAAAAAGTACCAAGGACATGGTAAGCAAAATTATGGGTAAAGAGAATAGATTTTTCTTCTTTTCAATTTTCTAAATAAACTTTGGAACTTAAAGCAAAAATTAGTGTTTGATTTGGTTCTAAATGTATGTAGACAAAATATTTAAGATGATTACTTTTTAAATGGGGGAAGGTAACAAATAAAGAGAGGTAAGGCTCCTATACTTACTTGAACTGGGAAAATGACAACAGTAAAGGGGGAAAGTTATCTTAATATAATAGCTACAATTACAACTTAAAGTAGTAATACAAAACAACACATTCAAAAATAATGTCAATGAAACAAAATGGAGTTCTAAAAATATTCAAGTAACTCACAGAAAGGAAAAAAGAAAACAGAGAAATGAAAACCACAACAAAACCAAAGACAAAAAAATATGATAGAATTCAATCCTAACCTATCAATAATAACATAAAATGTAAATGTGTCTACTAAATACACAAGCAAAACAGATTGACAGACTGCATTAAAAAAAAAACCTAACTTTATTCTGTCTGTAAGAAACTCACTCCAAATATAAGCAGATTGAAAGTAAAAGAATAAAGGCATATAAACATTAATTAAAGAAACACAGGAGTAGCTATATTAAAAGATTAGAAGAAAGAGCAAAGAAAATTGACAGCAATGGATGTTGTAGAATGATTAAAGGGTAAACCCACCAAGGTATGCACCAAAACAACACTGCAAAATATGTGAAGCAAAAATTGATAGAACTGAAAAGAGACAAATTCAAAAATATGGTTGGAGACTTCAACATCCTTCTTCCAACAATAAAACTACGAGACAGAATATCAGCAAGTACATAAAACTCAACAACATGACCAACCAACAGGTCCCAAGTGACATTTATAACAGAACACAGGCTTTTTTCAAGTGCTCACGTCCTGGGTCATACAACAAACCTCAAAAAATTTGAAAGAACTGACATTATATGCAATGTGTTCTCTGACCTCAGTGGAGTCAAACTAGAAATCAGAGAAAGATAACAGGAAAATACCTAAGCACTTGGAAATGAATGACACGCTTTATTTTTTTAAATTTTTTTAGTGTACCCCTTATATATATTTTTCTCTCAAAAATAGAAAAAGACAGAGAGAGAGGGAGAGAGAGAGGGAGGGAGGGGGAGAGAATGAGAATGAATCAGAGGGCAAACTGGCGAGAAGCAAAGAGAGACAGAGACACAGAATCCGGAGCAGGCCCCAGGCTTTCAGCTGTCAGCACAGAGCTGGACACGGGGCTTGAACTCACAGAACACAAGATCATGACCTGAGCCAAAGTCAGATGCTTAGTTGACTGAGCCACCCAGGTGCTCCACTGACACACTTTTGAATAATTTATAAGTAATCCGTGCATCAGAGAGGAAGTCTCAAGGGAAATTTAAAAAAATAGATTGAAGTGAATTACAATAAAAATGTAACCTATCAAAATTTGTGGAATACAACTAAAAAGCATCTAATAAAAAATTACAGAGGCACCTGGGTGGCTCAGTCAGTTAGGTGTCCAACTTTTGATTTCAGCTCAGGTCACGATCTCACAGTTCCTGAGTTCAAGGCCGGCATCGGGCTCCGTGCTAACAGCTTGGAGCCTGCTTGGGATTCTCTCTCCCCTTCTCTCTGCCCTTCCCCCAACCTATCTCTCAAAATAAATAAATAAACTTAAAAAAATAAATAAAAGGCAAGCTTTCCTTAAGAAAAAATTACAGCTAACATTCTATTTAATGCTGAAAGACTGAATGTTTTCTCCCCTAAGACGGGGAACAAGGCAAACTTAGTGCTAAAGCAGTGCTGAGTGGGGAATTTATGACATTAAATTCTTAACTAGAAAATGGTAAAATCCTTAAATTAATAATCAGAGCTTCCATCTCAAGAATCTAGAAGATCCAAAAAGAATAAAAAACAAGAAAACCCAAAGCATTCAGAAGGAAGGAAATAATAAAGAACAGAAATTAATGAGATATTAAAACACACGATCAATAGAAAAATATCAATGAAACAAGAGACAGGTATTTGAAAAGAACAATGTAAATGATAAATCTCTAGTAAAACTGACCAAAAAATACCCATTATCAGTATACTGAATGAAATTAGTTATGGCTGAAATTGTTGCAGATATTAAACAAGTAATATGAGAATTACCAGAAACAACTTGACACACGAAAATTTGGTATCTTTGATAAAACTCATCCCAAAATACAAAGTTATCACACTCACCCAATATGAAATGAATCATTTAAATAGCCCTGTAACAATTAATGAAAGTGAAATTGTAACTTAAACAGCCCCCACAAAAGAAATCTCTAGGACTGGTAGTTTTCACTGGAGAATTCAACCAAATATTCAAAGAAAAATTAATATGTATTCTGCAAAATTTCTTCCAGAAAACAGAAGAAGAAATACTTACCTGTGTATTACATGAAACTAGTGTTACCAATGATACCAAAACCAGACATACAAAAATAAAACCAAAAAACAAAAAAAATATAGAAGAGTACCCCTTATATATATAGTCACAACCATCCTTAACAAAATAGTAGCAAGTAGAATACAAGAATAAAAAAGAATAAAAATATTTTAAAAATATAAAAAGAATTATGACCGAGTGTGACCTGGGATACAAATCTGATATTTATTTATTAAAAATTTTTCTTAACATTTATTTATTTTTGAGAGAGAGGGAGAGACAGAGTGTGAACGTAGGAGGGGCAGAGACAAAGGGAGACACAGAATCCGAAGCAGGATCCAGGCTCTGAGCTGTCAGCACAGAGCCCGATGCAGGGCTTGAACTGACGAACTGTGAGACATGACCTGAGCTGAAGCCAGACACTTAACCAACTGAGCCACCCAGTCACCCTGCAAATCTGATATCTAAAATGTAATCTATGTCATCATGATACTAACAGACTGAAGAAAAATCACATGATCACATCACTGTTAAGGAAAAAGCATTTGACAAAATACAATATGTATTAATGATAGGAATTCTCAGAGAAATCGGAACAGAAGGGAATTTACTCAACTTGATAAAGAGCATCTATTAACACCACCAACAACAACTACAGCTAACATTAGCAAATGGAGAAGGAACTAAACAATGGTAACATGAGGGCTTTTGTGGTGATGGAAATGTTATATATCTTGACCGTGTAATGTCAGTATCCTGGTTGGACTATCCTACTACAGTTTTTCAAGATGTTCCCGTTAGAAGAAACTGGGTAAAAGGTACTTGGGATTCCTTTGTATTATTTCTTAGCAACTGCATGTGAATCTATATCTCAAAATAAAAAAGTTAAATTAAAAAAGAGAGAGAGGGGGGTTGGGTGGCTCAGTCCGTTAAGTGTCCGATTCTTGGTTTCAGCTCAGATCATGATTTCATGGTTCCTGAGTTTGAGCCCCATGTTGGGCTCTGCACTGACAGCATGGAGCCTGCTTGGGATTCTGTCATCTCTCCTCTGCTCGCTCTGTTTCTATCTCAAAACAAATAAGAAAATTTTAAAGAGAGACAGAGAGAGAGACTGAAGGAGACTAGGCATATCTAGAAATATGTATCCGTCAACAGATGGATGACAAAACAAATTGTGGTAGATCCTTACCATGGAATGCTATTTAGCAACAAAAAGGAACAGTTTACTAATACATACACCATGGGTAAATCTCAAAAATGCTACACTGAAAAAAAATAAGCTGTAAGAGTACATTCTAGGTTATGTATATAAAATTCTGGAATAGGCATAACTAACCCAGAGTGACAGAGAACAGAGAAGTAATTGTCCAGGGCCAGAACAGTGTAGGGATGAGGAATTGACTACAAAGCTGCACAAGGGGATTCTCGGGGGATGCGTTTGACTGTTTCAGTGTATGTTGCGGTATCAACATTTCAGTACTCAAGCTCTATACTTAAAAGGAGTACATTTTATTGTATGCATATAATTACTCAATAAAGTTCTATTTAAATAAAAAGAGAGAATAAATAAAATTGAGATATTAGAGTTGATACTCAATTTTTGTTTTTAAATTGGAAGCTGTAGCAAAAGACGAATACTCTCAGGAATGTCTTTTACACACCGTGGCAAGATTCAGAGTAAGAGTTTTTAACAGAGACTCTCAAGGCTAGGTAGATTTGGAAGTGATGATAAGGTCATGAGAAAGAGAAGGAGTGAGTCCCTAGGAGAAGATGGAAGGCAAGATCTTGGCAAATACACAGATTTCAATGGCTGGTCTTCTAATAGCTTGGCACTGTTAACCTCAGAGTGGCGTGTACACTGAGAAGCTGGGGGTTAAACAGTCACCTTTGGGTGAGGGAGGTGTGGAGAGGGCAAGGAAAGCAGAAGGCCCAGTGAGATTGATGTTTGCAAATGCATGTAAATTATCCATGGGCTGGCTAGGTTTTAACTCGTGGTACCTGTGGAGACAGACAGCCAGGGTGGGACTAGAATGGCAAAGTCGAGCTTCAAACCAGAGCCATATATCAAGAGGAAGCCAGAGAGAGAGAGAGCTTGCCAGCAGTGTGCTAAAACTAAGGCTAAAATGAAGTCATCATGCTAGATTAAAAACTGGCCCATGAGACACAAAGTGACTAGATCAAGAGAGAGTTAGGGGAGGTCAGGAAGAGGAGAGAGTTGTAACAAAATCCATCCTGCCATATCCTGTCACAAAGCTCAGTGGTGACACTTGTGCGGAAATGGAAGCTTGTTCCTTATCAGGGTCTGGCATCAACTTCTCCCTAGTTTACCAGTCAGCTTTGCATCAAGCAGATAGTCTGTCCACCTTACTAGGTTGACTTGTGAACCCATACCTGTCAGTTCATCACTGGGTCTCCATATCCTGGAATGTCATTTCAAGACAGGGCTCATCAAATGCCTGAAAGATGCAAAGAAAGGCTAGACTTTGCATGCCCTTCTCTTTCCCAACCTAATTTCCCAACCTAATTTCCCTTGGCCAAGCTGAGAAGAATAGGAGTGATTTACCATGTAGAAGCTCAGATATAGAGGAATCTAGTTGCCAGATGGGCCATGCAAGATGGAAATTCATCTTATGAATGAGGTGAAGATGAGGAAAATCACAGCATAAGGTCAAGGCTGTGATATGAATGCTTAAGTCAGGGGACAATATTTTACATGTTTAAGAGTGAGACTCAATTGGATTCAAATTCTAGTAAAGACAATTATTAAACATGAGAAATTGGGCAAGATACTTCATGTTTCTGAGCCTCAGTTTTCTCATCCAAAAAATAGGATTGGTAATACCAATCTCATTGTATTACTACGGGGCATAAATGAGGTCATTTGTGTAAAACTCTTTGTACAATTGCCTGGTGCTTAGTGGTCAATGAATGGAGAATGCTGCAGTGTGGGGCTGGGAATCTGGGAAGGGAGTTGGGCAGAGGCTGTCTGAGGAGGTCAACAGAATCAGCTGCAGGGGGAAGGAAACCTGAGAGGCTTGGTGTCCAACCAAAAGGACTTAGCTGAGGAGGCCAGGACAGACTACCCAGGGAAACAAAGAAGGGAAGGAGGAAATAGAATGTCTAAGAAACCCAGAAGGAAGTACTGATCAGCAGGAGCAAATGAGGAAAAAGAATGAGCATGGAGGGAGACAAGAGCTGTAGGCTTAGCAATAAGGAAATGATTAGAGTGGAGGGGAAGGCAGCCAGAGGGCAGAGGGTCAAGAAGGAAATAGAAAGGAACAGTGTGTTCTCAGGAACAAATCAAGAGAACCAGTTGCTGTGAAAGATCAAGTAGCAAAATGTAGTGATTCTGAAGTGTAATGTTGTTGAGTGTGTTTCTTTGTTTATATTGTTGTTGTTCAAGTCTCAATTCTGAAAGAACAAGCAGACCCTGGTTGCCAGGATGTATTACTCCTGCTGCTTCCAAATCCAATTCTGGCAAGCGCAGTCATTCCCCATGGTATTCCTGTTAGCATTCATACAGTACTCATTAGGACTTGAAATCTTTTCAGCCTTGTCAAATTCCATTATATGGCACAACAAATCTTAACTTGTGGATTCTAGTGTTTCTTTTCATATCAATTCAGTTTTAAAATCAACTGCCGAGACAAAGAAAAACAAATACCAAATGACTTCACTTATATGTGAGATCTAAAAAACAAAACAAATGAACACACAAGACAGAAACAGACTCAAACACAGAGAACAAACTGGTGGTTGCAGAGGGGAGGTTGGCAGGCAAAATAGGTGAAAGGGATTGAAGGTAAAATTTTCACTTAGAAAATAAGTCATGGAAATGTAAAGTACAGCACAGGAAATACAGTCAGTAATATTTGAATATCTATGGTGACAGATAGTAACTAGACTTATCCTGCAATCATTGCATAATGTATATAAATGTTGAATAATTTCATTGTATACCTCAAACTAATATTGTGTGTCAACTATACTTCAATAAAAAGTGAAACAAAATAAAGTATACCACAATTTAAAAGCCCCCCCAAAATAAAGCCAACTGCCAAAAGTAATAATCTTTTGGTGCTCTTATACTGAAGTTTTTCTTCATAATAAGAAAATTATCACCTTACTAGGTGTTTAGTAATTAAAGAAGTAAACCCTTCTTGTACATTTAAAAAAAATTGAAATGATAATACCGGGTTTTTCAGTTCATTTGCATGTAAATTTATAAATTTTTGCATTATTGCAAAATTATTGCAATAGTCCATTGTTTTATATATAGTTACTTCACATCAAAAACATCCAAGCATTTCTTTTGATCTACCTGCCTACAAAGCAATAAAATAATATTTAATACTGTATCTAGAATATCTATATATATCTAGAACAAATATCTAGACCTCCAAAATTTCTCTCTTTTATACAAACAATTATTTGGGGTAAAAGTGGAGTTGATAATAATTATATGCAAGCAATTATTCTGTGAAACAGCCAATTACACCACTTGAGCAATGTGAATTTCCCACAATGCATTTAGCTCCATATTACTACAACTATGTCTTCCAAAATTACTTACAATTTAATCTGCTTTGTCATGAGAAACACCCTCAATTAATTATGCTTTCATCTTTTTTTTTCTTAAAAGATTCTTAAAATACTACATTACCACCCAATAGCAGCTGACTATTCAGTACAAAATATAATATGAAACTAAAACAAGCTCATAGTTTACAAATCTATAGCATATAAGAAAAGCTTCCATTGTATTTTAGTTTTGTTGGCAAATTGTACTTGATGCCATTTAGAAAAATCTCTCAAATTCTCTGAACATTAACGTATTTCAGGGATCTCTTTGACCTTTTGGGGAAACATTTTTTTTAAAATAATAATTATACTTGAACCTATTTGCCTAAGGTCTGTACATTTTTAACAATGCTATCTGTAATTTCCCCTCATTTTTCAGCATTACTCTTCCTTGAAAAATATTGCAAAAAGATGAGGAAATTAAACTATAAAGAAAATTATTTACACACTTGAAACTAATATATGTCAACTATACTGCAGTTGAACATGTTTTTATTTAAAATTTTTTTAAAGATTCATATATGTATTTCGGTGCATGCTAATTGAGGCATGAGGAAATCACAACTTGAGTGGGCACCATTATGAATGGCCAGAAAGATATTTAGGAGGCATGATCAACAGGATTCACTGAATGTGGAGGAATGGGGAAGAGGGAACAGTCTAGACCTCACATAACGTCCAAATTTCTAGCCTGAGCGATGGATGGGGTGAATGGAGGAGCCATGCCAGGCCTGGGAAAAGGGATGGGGGAAATCCTCTTTTGATTAATTGGGTCTCAAAATAGAATTCTAATACATAAAATTTTGTGTTTTCCAGCCCACTTATTTTCTTTTATTTAAAAGTATTTTGTTGGAGCTCCTGGGTGGCTCAGTCGGTTGAATGTCTGACTTCAGCTCAGTTCATGATCTCACGGTTCATGGGTTCAGGCCCCACATCGGGCTCTGTGCTGACAGCTCTGAGCCTGGAGCCTACTTCGGATTCTGTGTCCCTCTCTCTCTGCCCCTCCCTGGCTTGAATTCTGTCTTTCTCTCTCTAAAATAAACATTTAAATTTTTTTTAAATAAATAAAAGTATTTTGTTATAAATAGGGCAAGATTTAAATATTCTGAAGAAATACTGGTTAGAGGGCAATTGAAATGGTCATAGGATTGCTAAATATATTGCTAGAGTCATCTGGTTCAGAATCGGGCCAAGTATCCAATTTTATCAAGCAAAGAAATCATCCTTTATGCATTCAACAGATAGATTTGTGAGTGCCTCCAGCATATCAGGCACCATTCTAAGAGTTGGGACATAACAGGGACAAAACAGACACAATCCCCACTCTCATTCTTTTTATAAATGACTATAAAAATACACATGATGAGTAAAAGACAATGAAGATAAATTCATCTCAGCTCATTACAAGTGCTATGAAGAAAAAAAAAACATGGTAAGCAACATAGTAAGGAGAGAGTGACTAGAGTAGGGAAGAAGAATAGGACATGATGCCTCTGAAGGGTTGGCATTTGACCTGAGCCTTGCATAGTGAGAAGCCAGCTGTGGAGAAATAGGGAAAGACCTTTCAGACAATGGACTTCAGACTTCCTAGGTAGGGGCAGCAATCTGGTTGGAAGAACTTTGAGGGGACTTTTTTGGAAGTGATATTTGCATAGAAAACACGCTCTATTTGCCTACAGTGCATATTAATTTGAGATGGAAGGAGTTGATATTTAAAAAAAACACACACACAGGTGACTGACTGTACCCTCTTTATACCCACCAAACTACACTTTGCCCTACCAGCAGTCCAAGCAGAGAGAATAGCACAAATCAAGGCACAAAGGCAGAAACTAGTTTGGCTCTCCCAGGGACTGTAACATGTGAAGAAACAGAGGGATGGGTAATAAGAGAACGTGCTCAGGAAGAAGGGGAAGGAGGGCATATCACACCTGGGCCTGGTAGACAACAGAAAGGATGAGAAGGTCTAAGCAGGGATGTGATGGGGGGGTGTTTCTGCTTTATATATTAAATCCTCAACTCGTCATCTGGTACAATTACTATTAGCAGTAGTCACTGATAGAAAAAAATCATTTAGAAAGAAAGAAAAGCAATAGGTTTTTATACTTTCAGTCCTTTTATATAAAATACTCACTGTCTCAAAATGGTCTCAAAATGGCATTTGCTGATGCTGAATGATGTACTTTGACTCATGTCCTGGAGAGATATTCTGTTGGTCATCTATGTAATAATAATACTCTTTAGATGTGTTGAACTTTTTTTTTTTTTAAGATTTGTTGAACTCCTGATTAAAGATAACTGGTATAGTTAAGGCCGAGTTGGAAAAACATTTGGAAAACAAACTATATGATGGGTGAAGCTGTGTATTTTCCTGAAGACATTGGTAATTCTCTTCCATGAATAGTACCAAATATCTGATGATATTAAGGGATTTTCTTTGGGGCAAGGTAGGAATATTATATTTTAAAATTGTTTCTTGACTTTTTTACAAATATGGGGAAATCTCTCATCTGCCCTATCAATTTCTGATCCTATGTACAAATAGGGATGAACTGCCTAGGAATGTCATGATGATTTTCTAAGAAAAAATTGGAAAAATATCCAATATAAAAATATTTTTAAGTTTCATAATCTGTAACAAGTGACAACATGATCATTAAATGCAAGAGCTTTTTTTTTTTCTTTCATTCTTTCTTGAAAACTCCAAGCCCAGGGACTTTTAAGGGTGGAAAATGTTTTAAAAGTGTGGTTAATACTGAGTACTTAAGTTAACTGATTGATTAGACCACTGATTAATTAATTCATTCTATAATTACATACCTACTGCTATTTTGGATGATATCAAAGAAAAAATAACAGTTATTAAATGTATCATCTATATAATCAAATTATTTACAGCCTAGTTGATGAAGCAAAGCAGAAACATAAAATGTTTACAAGCAGGAGGACTGATATGAGGCAGAAGAGATATCACAAGGCAGTACAGATTTGGAATGCCAGATAGCACTACAGATCATTCAGGGTGGTGGGAGCCTTAGAAAGCAGAGTTCCCTTGTTTGGACTCCCTCCTGTCTGCACATTTTCTCAAAGTGCACAGACAGATTTCTTCAACAGTATATAGCCCACTGAGGTCAAATAAGGGTTAAAGTTTACATTTGAACAGCAGAAAATATACAGGTCTTAAGCTGGTTAGTTACACCATGACTGTTCTATAACCTTAAAAGGCAATGTTTTTACACACTAATCAAAAAAGATCTTTCATTTATTCCATGCTCTATTATTTTCCTTAGTGAACAGACACTTTAAATTGCATACTGTAAAGCTTCTGAAAGAAGCCTTTCAGAAATCTATCATAGTCTTCTCTCCTTCGGATGACTAGATCCTCCCTCAATGTTCTTTCCTGCCGACTCAGAAGGCACCCATAGACAAGCACTAAGAAGATTTATTTAAAAGAAATTTCAAAGCAATTTCTGACCAATAAGCTCCAATAGAGGTATGCATTGTCTAAATTGATGTTTTTTTTTTTTAATATGAAATTGAGAAAATATAATAGTGATGTTTTGTAAGTTGCAGAATTTTAATTTTTTTAAAATGTTTATTTTTGAGAGAAAGAGACAGAGCATGAGCCAGGGAGGTGCAGAGAGAGAGGGAGGGAGACACAGACTTCAAAGCAGGCTGCAGGCTCTGAGCTGTCAGCACAGAGCCCAACGTGGGGCTCGAACTCACCAATGTGAGATCATGACCTGAGCCGAAGTTGGACACTCAACTGACTGAGCCTCCCAGGCACCCTTAAGTTGCAGAATTTTAAAGCTACACACTTTATTGTAAAATTGTAATTTTAGCTCTTTTTTCTCCACCTCCTCTCCCACAAAAACTTAGTCCTAAACCTAGGTAGAGAAGAGCAAGGTAGGCATCTGTGCCAGTGGCCCAGATCAAGATACCAGAGCCCAGCAGGCTAAGAGGGCATTTGGTCTGTAGGAAGTTGGCTTGGAGTGAGGTGTAAAACCTAAGGAGGATGAGGAGGGTGTACATAGGAGTGTCCCGACATGGCCCTATCAGGATCAATATAGAGATCTGAGTAAATAATGGTAGGGACCAACTACAACCCATTGAATAATGTAGGAAACTGTAGTCCATCAGGTAGAAATAACTGAACACATTTAAAGTTTGGTGAGAAATGGGTTAGTGACTGAGTTTCAAAGTACCAGCTTACGAAACACTTACCAATTGCTACAAGGAGAACGAACTTTATCTGGAGAAGTTTTGCAGACTCCATCTTAATATGGGCATCAAAGTGAGCTTCTGTAGTAATGGAACCAATCAAAATTGTGTGCCATCTGATAGAATTCACAAAGAACACGGCATTACCTCTGTCATATTCCTGCTGAAGATGCACAACCTGGATCTCATCATGAAGAAACATCAGACAAACCCAAACAGAACATTCTACAAAAGAGCTGGTCTTTAAATTTCAAGTGTCAAGATCATTACAGCAAAGAAAGACTGCAAAGATTGTTCCAGAAGAAAGAGACTAAAAATATCTGACACCTAAATATATCCTATGATTCTAAGCTGGAGCCTTTTATTACAAAGTCGTTATTGGGACAATTGATGAAGTTTAAATGGGATGTGAGGATTAAAAGTTAATTATGTATTTGTGGTAACTCCTTGAATCCAATGATTGTATTTTAGTTGTGTAGGAAAAATGTCCTTGTTTGTAAGAAATACACATCACAATGTTCTAGGGTGATGGGACATCAGGTTGGCAGTTTGTCCTGAATGATTCAGGAAAGAAAAATTTATTATGTTGTTCCTTTCAACTGTGGCTTGAGATTGTTTAAGAATTAAATTTCCTTTTACAATCAATAGCAATCCTTTAATATTAATTATATACATTGTTGCTATAAATATATTTAAACTTATTCTTCATTTTGTCTTTATAAATGCATAGGAATTTAACTAATTTGAGCCTGTGATAAAGGCATCTATCCAAAGAGTTTTAAATATAAATTTTAACTCCAAATCAGAATAATAACTAACATTATCAAGTGGTCATATGTGAGAGGATACTTCCCTATAAATATATATATATATATATATATATATATATATATATATATATACACATACATGCATATATGTGGATAACTACATATTTATAATATGATGCCCATAACACTATGTGTTAGGCATTATTGTTAGACATAAAATAAGTAAACTGAAATCTACAATGTTAGTCATACAAGTTGTTAAATGAAAGGAATACAATGTCGTGTGAAAATATATCCCAACTATCTATGCTTATAAATCTCTTTACTTACCAGCCTTTTAAGGAAGGTTGGCTGTCCCTAGAATTGTGCAGGGCCCAGGGCAATTATGCCTCTACAACCACTGTACCCTGCTACTCCCAAATATCAGTGTTTCTAAGAAATCTGGTTAAAAGCTGTATCTAAAGAAACTCACAGTGGAAAGAAGTGATACAAGGACAACACCAAACCTCCTGTAGGTGCAGATATGAAATAACACCCCTCAAATGAGTTAGGAATGGGTTGATTTATTCATCTGAACTTTAAGTCTCTTTGCCATAAATGCACTAACATAGCATTTCCCCTAATTAACAGCCTCCCTGATTCACTGTCCTAAACCTAAAGAAGTCCCAGATGAAGGGAACCAAGCTAATCCTCACCTCCTCCTAACCACCCTAATTACCATAGTGATATGCATTTACAGTGACTGGGGGAAAAGGCTACAAGGAAGAGAAACATTGATTATCTTTGCAACTTCAAGTCTAATCTGATTTAGAAACTATGTATCAGTTTAACTTGAAATAAGCTAAGAATGAAATATAGGCCATAACATAGAGTCTATCTAGAAATTCACATACCAGTAATTGATAGGTTATTTTTTTAAATATACTTCCTTGGGTTATTATTCCTATTTTGAATGTAAGTTTCCTGTGATAATTTTTTTTGATAAAGTTCAGAATAGTTTTATTTCACTAATATAATCAGGAAAAAAAGGTACTTTGCTCTATAGACTGAAAGTGTCCCCCATAAAATTCATATGTTGAAGCTAAATCCCCAGTTTGACTATATTTGGAGATAGGGCTTTTGAAAAGAAATTAAGGTTAAATTAGTTCATAAGGATGGGGTCCTAATTCAATAGAATTGTAGACGTGATGAGAAGAGGCAAAGATTCCCCTCTCTTGTCACAGGCACACACCAAAGAAAGGCCATGTCTTCACACACTGAGAAAGTGGCCATCTGTAAGCCAGGAAGAGAGTTCTTTTCAGAACACAGCCATACCCCCTAACTTCAGACTTCCAGCCTCTAGAACCTGAGAAAATAAATTTCTGTTGTTTAAGCCACTTAGTCTATGGTATTTTGTTATGGCAGCCCAAGTTGAGTAAGACATTTCCCAAACTGACCTTCTACCTATGGAGATAAATTCTGTGTAATTGTATTTAGTACTTAGTATCACTCTCAAAAGCTACTGAGATCAATCCTTCTCTTACCAAATCTTCATATTCCTTATTCTGTTCCATAAGAAACATAAATTTATTTCCTTTTGAAAGAACTGACACAAATTGTTATCAGAATCCTAGCTGATGCAAAAAGCTTCATAGTGCCACAGTTGAGAAGCTGTGCAGTATTTCAGAAGGATGGTTTTAAAGCTTAGAAAGCAGGAGTTACATCTGATCTAGTAAGTGAATTAGCAAGATGCTAATGAGATTAGAGAGGGGATATGCCTGGTCCAGTCGCAACTGAAGAGAAGGTTGGCTAAATTTCCTTTCAACACAGAACATACTAGATTCTGATTCTCAGACACGCAGAGCTTGGGAAGTGGGTCATCTTTTCAGACTGGGTTAGTTTGCCAACTGAGTATTTATTACTCAAGTATAATAAAAATGACAAAAAAAAACCCTCAGACTCCAACATTAAGCAATTGACAAGGTCTGTGTGCTAACAGTAAAGACTTACTGTGGGGATGGGTGTTAACGTAAGTGCTCTGTGCCAGATGCCCAAATTAGAATCCCAGCTTAGTTAGACTCCTACTTCTTGTTATTAATCTGATGCAACCTTTTGGAGCTTCAATTTCCTCACCTCCAAAATGGGATGATAGTACCAACTACTAAAGAGTAAATGAGTAAATTCATGTAAAGCCCTTGGCAAAGTCCCTTGCATATAGCACTCAATAAGTGTTAGCTACAGAAACAGTAGGACCAACTCTGTATGTGAGTGCCTACATACGTATAACATGAATGAAACATTTTTTTTTTACAAATTACATATAATTGACTTTATAAATTTGTGTAGATGCAGAAAATACTGCTCCTACCTCTATATCTAAAGAACTCATTCCTGTCCTGTAAGTGATTTTTGAAGATGGAATATTAGGGTTAGATGTTGTGCTGGTTGGTCTCCACTTGCCCATCCAGAACCATTCCCCACTCTTTCCTGCCTTACTATATCCCAGGACATTGACCTCTACTCTCTTCACACATGGTTTCCAGCATTCTGCTCCCTGTGAGTTTGGACAGTGGGAAGCACTGATAGGAGACTGGAGGTTGGAAGGAGAAAAGGATCAGAGTGTATTCCTTCTTCCTACCCTCCTCATTTCCTCCCTCCTCCCTGTTTCCTCCCTCCCCCTCTCTCCATTTCCTCCCTCCCTGGCCAAGATTTTAGTTCTGTATGTGTTCCTCCATGTAAGGGGCCACCCCCTCACATGGCCGATACCTGGTCTGTAAATCTTCCTTCTCCTCATCCCTTCTGATTTAGGGGTGGTAACACCATCCCACTGTTTCTAGTCCCTCAGTAAGGTGACTACACCACCCCCCACTCCGGTGTCTGTTTATTAAACATTATTCAATGATTGGGGTTTTCCATCTGCCCTGGGTGCTGACTCTAGTTTGCCTACATATTTATCTAATTTGGTAGTGCTACTGGAGGTCACCTTTAATTGTCCTGTTTCTACATTATATATTCTAAGGTTTGTTAAAAAGTTTTTTTTTTTATTTTGAGAGAGACAGAGGGTGAGCAGGGGAGGGGCAGAGAGAGAGGGGGAATCGCAGGCTCCATGCTGTCAGTGTGGAGCCTGATGTGGGGCTCCAACTCACAAAACTGTGAGATCACGACCTGAGTCAAAATCAAGACTCCAATGCTTAACCAGCTGAGCCATCCAAGTGTCCCTCTAAGTTACATATTCTAATTACAATATACCTATTTAGAATCACCAAATAAGTTAAATGGAAACTATTATAAAAGCCCATATATTTCAATATTTGCTCCCTTACAGGAATTCTTTCTTTGTGTTACAGAGATTTTCCTAAAAAAAAAAAAAAAATGAAAGTTATGTAATGGGTTAGTACCAGTCAAGAATAGGTCTGGATACTGACTGAAGGTCAATTCTAAAACAGAATGTCAGAAACACAAGCAAAGCCTTAAAATGGGAGTATAGCATACCCACTGGCTCTGTCTTCAAAGTTAAAGAACCAAACAACTGACTCACCCAATTATTGGCACATCATGGATGACATGAAACTCATAGATCTGTAATCTCCTTATAATAAGTAAGTTATCCCAATCAATTATTGGGTATTTTTCATTTGAAGAAGTAACTTGGATAATACTAGTAGCTAAGCATTTTTGGATTTAAGAAATAGAGATGTGACAGATTAATTATTTTTTTCTTTTTTAAAATGTTTATTTTTGAGAGAGAGATGGAGAAACAGAGCCATGAGCAGGGGAGGGGCAGAGAGAGAGTGAGACACAGAACCCAAGCAGGCTCCAGGTTCAGAGCTGTCAGCACAGAGCTGGACATGAGGCTCAAATTCATTAACTGTGAGATCAGGACCTGAGCCAAAGCCAGACACTCAACCGATTGAGCCACCCAGGCACCCGTTAGTTTTTTTCTTCTAGTATGAAGCCAAGAAGCTGAATTACTACTATCCTAGAAAACTGAAGTAAACACAGTGAGTTGAGGAAATAGTATAAAACTCAAGTATAGACCCTGTAAGAATGTGACTTATCAAATCAGATGGTTTGAATCCTTCTATAGAGTACTTAACAAAATTCAGAAGAGAGATAAGAGCCATGATATTTGAAGACTACATACCACTTTGGTGGGATTCCGACCCCACCCTTGCCATACCAACAATGAATAGAAAACAAAATCTCTCTCAGACAGTAGCTAGAAGGACAAAAGAACTTGGTTCAGCTATATTAGGAAGAATCATTAGTATTACTCACATTACAGCAGGAGAAACGTCTAAACAGAACTGCTTAATTATGAGCAATGTGAAATGCCATGGCAAATAGGCAACCATATTGTAGCAAATAAAATAAAATGTGTGGTGAATAAGAAAGTATGCAGGACAGGAATGTAACTTTCAGAGGAAAAATAAAGACCCTACATGTAAAATGAAAAAACAAAACAAAAAAAAAAAACACCTCAAAGCACAAGAAAACTCATCACAAAGATCTCACTTTAGAGAATTAGTAAGAACACACATTCACGAGCTCAAAGATAAGATGATGAACAATAAAAACAGAAAAAGAGGAAGCTTGTAGATTTAGGAAAACAAAAGTAGACCATAAATATAATCACAGAAATAAATTAAATAAGGCAAAGTATAAAATAGAGTTTACTAAAAATTGAAATAGTGACCTAGAGGAAAGATTTGCGATGATTTTCGTTAATGTACATGAAAGAGGCAAACAAATAAAATAAATAAAGTAACCATAGGAGGGCTAATGGATATTGAGGATGAAGAAAATCCAACATAAGGATATAAAGCACTCCTGAAATAAGGAATCTGAACGAAGAAACGCAGATGCATCCAAAGATAGAAGGATTTTTTCCTAAAATGAATTCACTCAATCTATGTACACACAATGGGAATAGTATTCACCAAAATGTAGTGATGAGTACTACCAAATGGCCAAATTCAGAGTTATTTTATTTATTTACTTTTTATTTACTAATGAGACACAGAGCGTGAGCAGGGGAGGGACACAGAGAGAGGGAGAGAGGGAGAATCACAAGAAGGTGGTCAGTGTACAGAGCCCTATGTTGGGCTCGAACCCACGAAAACATGAGACCATGACCTGAGCTGAAATCAAGAGTTCAACGCTTAACTGACTGTGCCATCCAGGCACCGCAGGAATGACTTTAAAATAATTGTGTCATTTTCACTTTTCTAACATTTAAGGTAAACATGTTTCATCTGTATTAAAAAAAAAAAAAAGATAGGACTGATTTGCCTAGAAAATTAGATTATATATTAAAGCAGAAATCTTCAGTGCCTACCCATTTCCCTTCAACCCTCCCATGTGTTCCAGCTGGTTCCCTACCACCAATATCCACATTTCTGTGCCCAAGTGCCATCCCTCTCAACTGTGGAAGCCCACTATGTGTCTTTCCACATTGAGTATGACCCAGGAGTGTGGAGAGATTAACATTCACCCCCAACAGCCCTACACCCAGTCTCCTTGATTTCAGGGGGAATCACTGAGACCTATGTTTTGTACCAATTCCCAGAATTTCTCCAAGAGACCAACTCCAGTCACCCACCATAGAACCAGATTAAATAGTGTGCTCTTTTCTGGCTATTTTCCCTTCCCTCATTGTCCCACTCCCCTACCACTGTCCTGTACTCATGTCAAGTAAAGGATTTGCACTCAAATCATTGTCTCAGGATCTTTTGGAAGAACCCAAAGTGATATGTACATCATGTGCCAAGTAAAATAATAAACACTGGGATTTTCAAAAGTGCCAAAATGATTCTGGATGGTGAGGTTGTTTTGTGTAGTTTTTCTTCATTGTAGGTTTAAAATTTGTCAATTATAAAGAAAAACAACTATAAACAAAAAGAGAAGCAAAAGATACAGACTAAAGTAAACACTGAGGCAGACATTATCATTATAAATTAGTAACCAATGACCATAATTAAGCGATACCCTAAGTTATCAGCACATTCTGCCACGTAAAACCATTTCCTTTGTGCAAAACAAATTTTACATGACAAATCTGGAAGGCAGGTACCACTGTACCTAGGTCTGTATCTGCTTCCTTATTTACCTCTCTTCTCCTATCGATTGTTCTGATCCTGTTAATCTCTCGGCATTGTGCTTTCACCTTATTATACCATCACATCTACTTCTGTGCTTTCTAGTGTATTTGTAGCAACACAGTTTAATTTTTAAAAGCAGCCTATATAGAACCATAAATTTGGGAGAATAGTAAAAAATCTTGAGCCCTATTTATTCCAACTCAGTAATTTTATAAATTGTACCCAGAATTGCAATGAGGTTCATTCAAATTTAGCTACTTAAGAGCAACTAGGCCCAGAACCAAACCAGGTCTCCTGAATTCTAGTCCAATTATGTTCAAAACACTTCTTCATTCCAAAGCTCCTTCTAAACCTATTTCCCTAACCAGGTGCTGGTAAATAATGATGTAAGGTTGATAGCAAACAGGCAGGGAGGAAGAAAAAGGCCATCAGAGGCAAAAGCAGTAGGGTAGACCTTAAAAAGAGGAAGATGACAATGGCCTACTCAGGATTTGACATGATTCACTCATTGCTGCTAGACGGAAATGGGTATTGTCTGATGGACAGAAGGGGAATGATTATGCAATGAGTAGCAAGTCTGAACAGGGCTAAACCAAGCACATCCATCCGTGTCTGACCAGTTTCTCTTCTAGGGTAAGGTTTAGCTACAGTTCTTGCCGCAACTTCCCTTCCTCTCTGGTTCCAAAAGTTCAAGCCTCTGCAGTTAAAAACTCAAACAAAACAAAACAAAACAAACACCACTGCAGCCACCACCACCACCACCACCACCACCAACAACAACAAAAACAGAACACAACCCACCCTTCAAGCTTTCAGATATTTTCAAATGGAGTTCAGAGAAGAAACGCTTTTTCCACCATTTTAATGTTATTCTGAAGTTGGAGTCTTCAGAAGTGATTGCCTGCAAATTTAAGATGGGAAAACAAAATCACAGTTCCTAAGTTTTATGAAGGACAGAGAAAGGCTAAAATTAAGGTATCTCCCATTACCGAATTTTTGTATATTTTGGATGCGGGACTTTTATCTATTTTTTTTTTGAAGAAGAAAAATAGAAATAAAAGTAAAAATGTATTATAGGACATTTAAGGTCAAAGTCATAGAAGTTCACATGTGATGATGGCATGGTTGTAGTTTGCTCCCTGTCGCAATCTTCTAAAACTAAAGTTTGAAATCAAAGTTCTCATGTCATGTGTTCATGATTTATGCTCACAAATTGTTGAATTATGTATTATGTACATGAAACAGTGCTAGTCAATATGGGCAGTTTAGAGATTAGTAAAACTAGATTCGATTAGTAAAATTAGATTATAGGAGTTTATACTTCTATAGAATATAGTTAGCATAAAAAAATAAATGCCTATTAGATTTGCTTTATTAAGAAACTCAAACTTTCATGCTAGAGAAAGTCACATCATCTGATTACATGCAGTGCGCTTCGTATCCTTCCTATTTCCCTTGAGTTTGTTTAAATGCTTTGTTTTAAAGTTCCAGTCTTCATTTAACCAGGTTGACTTGAGTTCAGGGAAGAAGTGAAAAATCCATCTTCAGACAAAAACATTAACAGAAGAGAATCCTTTTTGAGGTCCCCATGCTGTTGGGTGCAACCCATGCGAGGTTTTCTTGTTTTTTGTTTGTTTTGTTTTGTTTTGCTTTGTTTTCTGATGAGAAGGTAAATACTGCAGACCAGACCTCAGAACTTCAAGTCCATATTCATGCCCTACAGGTGAAGTTTTTATTCCTTTCCTCACCTTGAGAAATCTGGGTTTGCTTTTAATGAACTAACTACAGATATTTCTTTCAAAAACGAAAGTGCCTAGTGTGAGTACAGAGGAAGATGTGATTACTTCTATTTTTTTTTTTATTTTTTTAATTTATTCATTTGTAGAGACAGAGAACAAGCAGGGAAGGGGCAGAGAGAGAGAGAGGGAGAGAGACAATCCCAAGCAGGCTCCATGCTGTCAGTGCAGAGCCCAGCGCAGGGCTCAATCTCATGAATTGTGAGATCATGACCTGAGTGGAAACCAAGAGTCAGACACTCAACTGACTGAGCCACCCAGGAACCCCAGAAGTGATTACTTCTAGTTGGAGAATCAAATGAGGAAAGTTTATCAAAGGCTTCAACATTTGAGCTCAGGCTTGGAGAAGAATTTCCACAATGAGTATGTGGGAGGGACAGTCCAGTCTGAAGCAGTCTTACTTCCTGATTTGGGCCATTTCTATGTTCACTAATAAAAGATAAAGCAGCAAAGTACAAAACAGAGTTCCAACCAAAAATGAATTAAAAACTCAGAAACAGAAGAGACTTAGAACAAGCTTTTAGAGTTTTCTGTGAATATGAATTATCCAGGGTACATTTTCCCAATTATCATGGCTGACTTAAAGTTTGGATATTATCCACTGCTTTATTTATGGCACTCCTTCATATTTTTCATCTGACTGGCTTTATAATATCATAGAAGCTCCTGAGTAAGTCACCTTAACTTAATCTTCCTAAAATTTAAATGTGGAAATCTTAAAAATATGAAGAAATGCTCTTTAGTGAGTACGTAGTTAAGGGAAGGAGATGTTAATAGGTTATTTGAATGATGAGATACAGTGTTTCCTTTGGATAGAAGAGAGCTTTCTTGAAATTTAATGTTTTAAAATTATATCTATCATATGGGATTTTTATTTTATTACTATCAAAGTTTAGCTTTTTGCAATCTTTTCTCCTTATTTGTTGCACGTGTATTGGCCTCCAGTTATGTATAAGACAGGCCTATGATGATATACAGACTTTCGTAGCTCTTATTATCAGAAAAACACCAAGGAGTACGGACTTTACATATATTAACTAATTTGCTCCACCATCCCTATGAGTTAAGTACTTTTATTATGCTCATTTGATAGTGGGGAAAACAGAGGCATAATTGACAGAGATTTCATTGTTAATAATTAGAGGAGCAGAAATTCAAACCCAGTTTTCTTTGCTCTTTTCACCATTGCACAAAAGAGCCTTCTATAAAATCAAGACTATCATTATAATAACTGGCATATAGTTAAACCCGATTTTACAAAATACAAGTTAGCCCACTCCTAATGAATTTTAATTTGTACATGTAGCTGAAATCATAAACTGAAGGAATTTAACGTGATACATCTAAATACCTTTGAAAGGTAAACATAAGCTTAAGCATTTCAAGATGTACACACCAACATTTTAAGAGGTGTCAGTTGATGCATAGTTCATTTACTTATTTAAAGCTGGCAAAATAGTTCTAAAAGCTCAGTTGTTTTTCTGAGCCTTTTTTAGACAATGCTTAGAACATATGCTCTATAATGTGCAATGTAAATATTATTATACATGAACTGTCAACCCTGAACTAAATCCACCTTGCTATTGTAACTGTTTACCTTTGCTCAGAATACATTCACTCTTAACCATGATTAATATGGCATTGAGTTTATAGTCAAGAAAACAACCTTTCAATTAAATGTTGTGCCAATAGAAAACTAGAGATCACTTTATAACAATTCTCTAAGTTCTACTTTCCAGTCTTTACTCAACTGTGTTGCTAGAATTAGAGGAAGAAGTAAAAAATTCAACTTCAGAGCAAAATATTAAAGATAAAAGAATTCTATTTTCTCCATCATTTAAATGAAAAAATAAACAATCCTTTCAGGCACCTGTGTGTTTGACATTGTGTGGACAATATATAGGGAGGAGAGTAAAGTACGTTCCCTTTTTCTTTGGATATTTGGGACTGGGTAGATGCTCTCAACATTAGTCCTATGGTATAAAGTATGTGTTTTGAAATACAGCTGGTCAGACAATTACTTTCACTTTATCTTAACTGATCTGTGGTTTGCCTGTCACACAACCATAGTCACTAGACAGGATCATCTTTTATTGTGTGATAGCTGCTTGTGTAAAATATTTTACCCTTTGTGAGATTGACAATTGCAGTGAATGGCTGTAGCTAATGCCTAACTTCTCATCACCATCAAGGTATCTTCTTTGTGTTGATTCCCTTCCATTTGCTGTCAAGTCAACCCTGCTTTCTTTTTGAGTAATGTAAATTGCCACAGCGAATTGGGAGATACCAATTTCGGTCCTAATTTTGCTATAGATTGTTCAGCTGGCCTCTCGTGTGTGTGTGTGTGTGTGTGTGTGTGTGTGTGTGTGTGTGTGTGTGTGTTTTGTACTTGCTTCCTTCCCTTTGAATTCAAGGTATCTCACAGGAGGATCATCAATCAACTCATTAAAAACTCTCTAACTGGAGAAGTTTCAGGGGCCTTTTAGTAATTACAGACTTGAGACGTGTACAAATTGCAAGCATTTAAACTTTTAAGACTAAATCACTGAACCAAATTAGCATTTATAGGTTCAATATTACAGGGTGAGTTCTGGTGGAAAAACTGCCTTCAGTTCACGAACATACTGGGTAAAACCTCAAAATTCTGAGTCAGTATCAGTCTTTTTATCTAACGTTATTCTGTTCCTTGAAATTCTGGTTGTCAAAAGTACTTTGTCTTCATTTGTGACAAAGACTGAAATATCTCCTAAAAGACAGAAAGATCTTTAGTTCTTCCTGTATCTACTCACAAAGTTGGACAAATACATAAAACTTTATCTTATCATCCGGCTTCCGTTTTCTCTTTTAAATTACATTGCTAGTTCTCTCCCTCTACTACCAATTACACTAAAGGAATCTAAAAGGTGAACAGAAAAATTCCTGCGAGAGAGAATCACTCCAGGGATCTTGGAATCTATTAATATCAAGGTGAAGGGAGACCTCGTGCTTCTCTGTGATATTAGCTTATAACCCTTACCTACAGTCTTTCTGCTTCAATAGAATATACCAATAATTTGTATCATGTATGAAAGTCCATAGTAGAGATTAAAAGAATCTACATGAATTTTTAATAACTCTTCATATTGCTCTATTGCAACAAACATTTAAAACATTAACAAACAATCTGAAATGGATACTGCTAGGGACTCTTCTAGTAAGTAACCTATATGGGAAATGATATTAAACCAACTACAAGGCTATAAAAAAAAAGTGTACAATATTCCAAAGCTGTGAAAAGTAAATTAGACAGCTTCAGTCTTGGCCCCAACTCTTGGCTTTTTATTTCAACTTTTATACCTGCCTCTGTAACTCTTAATGTTGATAACTTTTTGGATTCCACTCCTGCTATTTTGGAAGTTGTCTCCCCTGCCTGTGTTGAGTTCCATGATCTCACAATCTTGCTCATCTTAACAGGCCAGTCATTCACAGGCCATTATTTTCTGTGAAAATAAGCAAAGAATTTGGAAATTCCCTAGTGCGTCATGGACATTTCCAGATAAATGTCTCACAAGAACCTTAAATTCAAGCTGTTCAAAACTGAACTTGCTCTCCTTCTAAACAAATTCCATCATTCTCCTGACTTCTGTATTTCTGACCATGCCACCACCCTTCTCTTGATTACTCAAACTTCTCTTCCTCATTCTCCTCATAATATCAAGTCATTAGGTTCTACTTCAAATTTCTAACATCCTTTACAGCTTTTCCATTCCAAGCTCAATAGCCTCATAATCAGTTTCCCCACCATTAACTATCATTATTTCAGTTTTATGAACCACCTCCCAAATAATTATTCTAAAGAACAGATCCAATAATACCACTTCCTTGATAAGAAATACTTAATGTTTCTCACTGCATACCAAATTCACATAAATTGTCCTCTCTGGCATTCAAGATCATCCAAAATACATCTGTCACTTACTTACCATGTCTTAAGCACTGATGCGGATGTTATACCCTCACCAAGCTCAACACCCCTATCTTTTCTGAAGAGACCTGGACTTTGCTTCTTAGGTGCCTTTGCTGTTTTCTCACTGATAATGATCATAGACTCTTCTGTTCAGACATTACTCTCCAATAGAGCTTTCTGTGAGAATGGAAATGTTCTGAAACTCTGTGCTGACCAACATGGTAGATAGAAGACACATGTAGCTAGTGAAACTTTGGCATGTGGTAGGGCAACTAAGGAATTAAATTTTTAAATTTATTTGATGTTAGTGAATTTAAATTTAAATTTCAACATGTGTTAATGGTTACTAAAGAATAAAGGACCAGATCCTGCTCCAATCCCTCTGAATTCTCTCCATCCTACATGTAAATGTGAACTTTCTGTACTTTAATGTCTCCCAATGATTTCATTGATTAGAATAATTCCTTCTTGAACCCTTACAACATTTCAGCTACATCTTTTCATAGCTTGTATAATATGGGAAAAAAAGTGATTAAAAGTCTGGATTTTGGATGCACAGTCTAATACTCTACCTGTGTCACTTGGCCAATTGACCTAACTTCTTCAACCCTCAGTTTCCTTATTTGATAGTTGTAATCTCATAGAGTTGTTATGAGAATCAAGATTAAGAGTGGAATGCTTATGGGAATGCAAGCTGATGCAGCCACTCTGGAAAACAGTAAGGAGGCTCCTCAAAAAACTAAAAATAGAATTACTCTATGACCCAGCAATTGCACTACTAGGTGTTTATCCATGGGATATGGGTGTGCTGTTTTGAAGGGACACATGCACCCCATGTTTATAGTAGCACTATCAACAATAGCCAAAGTATGGAAAGAGCCCAAATGTCCATCGATGGATGAATGGATAAAGAAGACGTGGTATATATATATAATGGAGTATTACTCAGGAATCAAAAAGAATGAAATTTTGGCATTTGCAACTACGTGGATGGAACTGGAGGGCATTATGCTAAGTGAAATTAGTCAGAGAAAGACAAAAATCATATGACTTCACTCATATGAGGACTTTAAGAGACAAAACAGATGAACATAAGGGAAGGGAAACAAAAATAATATAAAAACAGGGAGGGGAACAAAACAGAAGAGACTCATAAGTATGGAGAACAAACTGAGGGTTACCGGAGGGGTTTGGAAAGGGAGATGGGCTAAATGGGTAAGGGGTACTAAGGAATCTACTCCTGAAATCATTGTTGCACTATATGCTAACTAATTTGGATGTAAATTTTAAAAAAATTAAATTAAAAAAAAAGGAAAAAAATAAAATCTTAAAAAAAACATATGACACAGACTGAAAAACAATAAAAAAAACAATTAAAAAAAGAGTGGAATACTTAGCTTTGCTTCACTGTAAGCATCTGTCTGCAAATCACTGATCTATTCCTTAAAATTATGAATGCAGTGTCTAGTGAGTATCCACTCATAACTTAGGATGCCAAGATGAAGAAGGTACAGTTCCTCCATTCTTGGACTCAGAGGCTGCTGTGGAAATGTTTCCTATCTTTCCTTCTGGATTTTGAGCCCTGAAGTGCAGAAATTATGTTAATGTTTATGGTCTACTAAGAGCCTTGAACAGTATCTCCTACAAAGGAGACTATCAATAAAAATTTATTTCTCTACTTAGCTCTTTCCCCTTTTTAACATAGGTAGAAAATTTTGTACTCCAATGGCACATTACTCAATCTTGTATTACAGTTCCTTGTGTGAACATTTTCTCCCTCTTGCCTTTATCCCTTAAATACTAAGTAATCAATATGCATTTGAGGCTACTGGCTGTCTTATTGCTTCCCCTCTCCCATGCTTACTTTGAAATATTTCTCTGAGAAGTAGAATGTCCTCTAGAGGCTTGAGAGTAAATTAAACAAAACTTAAATGTCTTTTTTTTTAAATGACCTCACACCTGTCAGAATAGCTAAAATTAACAACTCAGGAAACAACAAGGACGTGGAGAAAGAGGAATTCTTTTGCACTGTTGGTGGGAATGCAAACTGGTGCAACCACCCTGGAAAACCATATGGAGGTTCCTAAAAAAATTAAAAATAGAACTACCCTAAGACCCAGCAATTGCACTACTAGGAATTTATCCTAAGGATACAAAAATACTGATTCAAAGGGGTACATGCACCCAGTGTTATAGCAATGCTATCAACAATAGCCAAATTATGGAAAGAGCCCAAATGTCCATCAACTGATGAATGGAAAAAGAAGACGCGGCACGCGTACACACACACACACATACACATGCAGACACACACACACGCACACACACTGGAATGCTACTTGGTGACCCAAAAGAATGAGATCTTGCCATTTGCAACAACGTGGATTGAACCACAGTGTATTATGCTAAGCAAAATAAGTCAGAGGACAGACATATGATTTCACTCATGTGTGGAATTTGAAAAACATAACAAATGAACATAGGGAAAGGGAAGGAAAAATAAGATAAAAACGCAGAGGGAGGCAAACCATAAGAGACTCAAATACAGAGAACAAACTGAGGATTACTGGGGGGATGGGGTAAATGGGTGATGAGCATTAGGGAGGGCACTTTTTAAGGTGAGGATTGCATGTCATATGTAAGAAATGAATCACTGGGTTCTAATTCTGAAGCCAATACTACACTGTATGTTAACTAACTTAATTTAAATTAAAAAATAATGTTCTGAGAATTGCTAACACATGGTATATCATTTTAAGTTTCTGTAGATTGCAATGCTCATACATTATAGTTACAACTTCATGTTGCTAATAATTGAGAATAGAGCATATTTCATATGCCTTTTATTTAGTTTACTAAATAATAGCCAATGACTATTTAGCGTATGCCCATCACAAAACTTACTTGTTGAAAGATTTTTGATGAAATGGAGTTCTTTGCCTACTCATGGGGTTTTTTTTGTTTGTTTTGCTTCCTTCTAAATTTTATTTTACAACCATAATTTCTATCATTTGCCTGTATAGATCTCATTTTCATTGCCCATATTGAAGCGATCATTTTGCTCTTTAATATACCAAGTGATTCTGAATCAAGGAACTCTGTTAAAGGGTTTGTTCTATTTTATGATTAAAAGTTATTCCTGATTTTCCATCTCATAATAGGAAATAAATTGTGAAATATAACCACCACCAAATAGTTTCTACCAGACAAAATCTCTTTAAATATAAAGGGGAAATGAGATTGACTAAAATTTTAAAGAAGTGAAGGTTATACTTATAAAAATAAATATTGAAAGTCATGTTTCTTATGCTTAAAGCCAGGAAATAAGAAGTATTGAAAAGCTCTGAATATAATTGTAGTCATGATAAAGCATAACTGGATAAGTCTAATTTTCCTTATAATACTTTGTTAATTAGAAGCATATGAAAAAAGACACTTAAACACCAAGTAAGAATTTTAGGTTGAGGTTTGGGAAATATTTAAATTCTTAAAATTTTTTACCATGTCTAAGTTAGGTTTAAACCAGGTAGAATGTAATGAACTTTGAGGTAAATCAGTGGTGCTTTTGTAAAATCCAATTAGTGGTTCATGGACTTGTCTGAAGCTTTGCCTCTTCATTCATATTCTTCGTAGAAGATAATTACACATAGACAAAGCCCTACAATCCATCAGGTCGACATTTGAGAATAAATTGCTATTAAATTACAATGCACTTTTGTCATATTTGCTGTAATACACAGGATTTATGTTGTGTCATAAATTTCCCAAGCTTATGTTTATGGCACTATTCAACAGATTGGATGTTTTCCATGTTATTAACTAGGTGACTTTCCAGAATGTTAGACTCTCTTTTCTAACCCTTAACCACAAAACCCTTAGTTATGTAATAGTACAGAATTAACAAAAATTTATCATGGAGTGATCATATAGATAAAAGCTGATAGATTTCTGTTTTTAAGTTGCTCTTATGATTCTTTTAATGGAAATGTTTTAAAGGGTATATTTTCACTTAGAGATTGTTGAAAGGTAATTTTTTTTTCCTTGACATGGGAAACTAGAAGTATATAAAGGATATCTTAAAATATTGCACTGAAATTTAGCAGGGAAGTGACTTAAAACAAAACAGGTGGAATTTCACCAAATATATCTATCTCAAAAAACTCTTCATCATCTGTCCAAGTTTTTATGTTAAGCTAGACCCTTAACCATTTATTGAATTTGATTTTCTGATGCATCTATCTCTGCATATTTTCCTAAGCTTATTTTCCTAAATAGATTTAAAACTATCTCAAAAGCTTATGGAGCTTTAATGCTGCAAGAGCTTATCTACTGCTGTCCCCTCCTTTCACAGAGGATAAAATAGAAACAGACATACAAATAAGGCAGTCTGGTCAAAAAATAGATCTTATGTGTGTTACCTCCCACTTGTGTCCTACTTTTGGAGGGTTCTGTTTACAAGCTTTTAGCCTCTCAACTGCTGATGGGTCTAGATTTTGAATAATCTCTTTGTTTGATTTCTATTTTCCTTCTCCTAAGAGCTTACCCTCTGAATACATTTGACTATCACTCTTGAATATTTTTTTCCTCAGTAAAATTACATTCTTCCATTTCTTACAATCAACGCGACAAATACTATTATTTTTCACATTTTTTAAAAAATTTATTGCTTTGTCTCCAAGTTTGTAGCCCAAATTGTATCAGTTAGCTACTACCATTATGTGCTACATAAGAAACTATCCCAAAACTTGGTGGCCTAGAGCAACAAGCATTTATTTTGTGTTCACACACCTGCAAGATGATGGAATTTGGTTGGTGTGGACTGGGTTGGCTGGGCTTGTTGCCAAACTCTAGATTAGGTCCAGATCTACTCTATGGGTCTCTCTTTCCTCTAGAGCTGGCTATCTAAGTATGTTATTTTCACAGCAAAATGCAAGACTGCATCCAATCTCACAAGCACATTGCAAACGTCTGCTTGCTTCGTTGTGTCAGCATCCTGATGGACAAAACAAGTCACATAGCCAAATCTACCATCAATAATACAGGAAAGTTATTCCTCCCCAAGAGGCAGATGCATTGGTCTGGGAGGGAACATTTGCTGAACAATAATTTAACACACTAGTTCTGGAACTACTCAAACTATACTGATACAACGTCTTCATCAGATATATTCAAGTAATTTTCAGTGAATACTCACTGCACACCAGCTGTGTGCTAATACTATTCAATCCTTTGTTTCTGCAACTCTCCACTTTGTGAAGATGTTTTGATCTAAGAACTCAGTAACAACCTCTTGGGATTTCCTTCTAGATGGATTGGATGTACAGAATTGGGTAGAGACTAATGAACACTGGAATCATTTTAAATTCATTGTTAGAATTTCACAAGCAATGTTTAAATTAACTGTTAGGAAAGACAGGACTGGTTTTTGCATAATCCTTCCCATAGTAGAGATTTTAAGAGTGTGAAAGAGAAATGGCCTTGCCCAGGGAAAGTGATCCATGTAGGCTGGCTCAGCAGTTGTGCAAGCCCAGAAATACTACACTGTCAGTATCTTTTGCGATCCAATGCCTGCATATCTCACACCATAGTCCGCCTTACATTTTGTCTACACTTATTTCAAATGCATGTGTAATTGGATACCCATTCTACCACTGTTCAATTTTTGGCTCAGTTTTCACTGACCCAAATAATATTTATCACTGATAAATAATGATGTGAGAAACATCTTTGTTTATAGATGGTCTGATTGTTTTTTAGACTAGATGAGAAGAAGAGTTTTTCAATGGCAGGATATAACTTCTTATAAGGCATTTGTCACAGTGCAACAAAGTTCTTTATGCATGTTAATCTGTTTTTTTTTGTTTTTAATTTTTTTGTGCTATACAAATGGAATGTAACTTATATAAATTCTCCTTTCCTATGTGGCCTACTAAATTTGTTGACCTACTTCTATATTTAACTGATAATGATGCTTATCACCAATCTTTTATACCCTAACTTTCCCATTCTTAAAGTTTTAAATTTTAGTCATCTTTCAATTGTCTACACAATAGTTTTAATAGTGTGAGTAAAATGTATTGGAAATGCTTGCATATTTGGAAATCTCTTCTAGCACTCTACGTATATATGAACATTGCTAAGTACAACCTCTTCCTTCATGATGATGTACATGTTGCTCAATTTCCAGCTGACATTAATTTTTAAGAAAAGAAAACTGAGGCCAAGCTAGTTTGTTTTCTTTCATGAGTGACTTGCATTTTCTGTCTGGATGCTTTTAAGACTTTTCTCTTTGCTATTCAAAAATGTCCCTCACATTTCATCAATGATTTCAGATAGAAATAGTCCTCTTACTCCATTCCAGAAAGTAGCATTTAATTACATCTTAGATAATTGCTACTGTTTTAGTTGAAAACAACTCCTTACAAGTAGTTGAACCAGTTTAAAGCTCTTCTCAACTCACAACCCATTCACAGTCAAAACTCAGTTGTTTAGGAAGGGCCTATAGCTATGGCCCCAGGGGCTCTCTCCTCAACACTGAGACCTCTTACTCGGGTCACCCTTCCCACACACTTGTACCTGGGTTCTGCCTTCTGCCTAGCCCTCTGTCACCTTTGCTTCAATGAGGCAGGCTGACCCACATTCTGCTGGAGGCCCACCTTGTTTGCCATCTCACTCTTGGTTCCAGTGCCCAACTACAGCTGAAAGCAGGCCTATAGGAGGCAAGGCCAAGTCTACTGTCTCAGATATTTCTTATTCACGTCAAAAATTCAGACACTCCCATGAACCAAATTTCCTAAATATATACATATGTATGTATGTGTGTGTATGTATGTACATAGGTATAGATATACATATACATGTGTATATATATGTGTGTGTGTATATGTATACATATGTATGTATATATAATATATACATACACACACACACACAGACACACACACACACACACATATATATATAATAAATGGAATCAGTAGTTTTGGTTTACTTGTGTCCATTATCTTCCGGAAAAAATTTCCAAACTATTGAAAAGTTAATTCAGAGAAATAATTGGTTATTTAAAAAAATCAGTTGAATTCCAACAACCAATTTCATCCACTTACTAAACAGTTGCTAATTTATAAAAAAAAAAAAGTTTATTTTATTTTTTTTGAGAGCAAGAGAGATGGTAGGTGGGGAAGGGGCAGAGAGAGAGAGGCGGACAGAGAATGCCAAGCAGGCTCTGCACTATCAGCATAGAGCCTGACATGGGGCTAGAACTCACAAACCATGAGATCATGACCTGAGCCCAAATCAAGAGTCAGACGCTTAACCGACTGAGCCACCCAGGAGCCACTACTAATTTTTTATTTCAAATGATCCATTTAAAGGGTTCATTTCATGGGTGCCTGGGTGGCTCAGTCTGTTAAGCATGTGATTCTTGATTTTGGCTCAGGCCATCATCTCACAGTTCCTGGAATCAAGCCCCAAGCTATCAGCACACAGCCTGCTTGGGATTCTCTTTCTCCCTCTCTCTCACTGCCCCTCCTGTCCCTCCTTCTCACAATAAAAATAAACATTGAAAAAACTGTTTCATTTCATTAAAAATTTTCAAATTGCTTTCAATGTAGAGTCACTAGCAAAAAGACCCTAGCAACCACCATAACTCAATAGTATATATTCTCACTGATTATTCAAATATACCATGTTTAAAGACTAGTTTGATTCAATTCTTCACAACTTGAATGTATAGCCTTGGATTCTTGCTGTTAAGGGTGTCATTGTAATTAATCAATGATACTTTATATAAACATAGGATTTTAGTTATTAGGCTCAATTTTATGTGGTTATATACACAGCCTCTGTATGCATTCATGAATATCTATGTGTGTGTTTAAAGGAGCTCCAAGTATACTGATAATTTAAAATTTTAAATTTCTTGCCTAAATTTTGCAGTCATGATACTGTGTTTCAGTATTTTAAGTAATCAACTTTCTAAAAATAAAATGAGGGTCACTTAATTTATTCTGTTTATCATGTACATACTTAACATGTATATATATAAGTAACTTTTAAAAGTTCAGTACTTACAATTCCAATTTCCTTAAAATGATTACATATATGATGTATTAATTATTAAATGTCTTATTATATAATGAATATAATTCCTTTCCTTAGCCAATACAAGTACCAACTATGTACTTTCCTAGATGCTCAGCAACCAGTAGTAAGATGACGAAGTTCCTTCATTCATGTAATTTTCATTCTGGTTTATGAAAATGTAAATATGGGAACAAATGTGAAATTGTATATATAAAAATACATAATTATACACACACACATATAATTTCATTAGTGAAAAAACTATGAAGAAAATCATGTAGACACTTCTCACTAGGAAAATATACTTTTAATCTACCAAATACTCATGGCAAGGAAAAATAAAGGAGTTGTGTTTAATTTTCAGTCTGCTTTGCTTGTAAATGATTTCTAGCTCATTTATTTTATGAGCACTTGGATGTCCAATCTTTTCATTTAAAAATAAATGTTACATAGCTACTCCACTTAGTGTTTTGATACAAATGTATCACTAAAGAAAGCTACCAAACAAGGGAATAAAGCAAGAGTAGAAAGGAATAGGAACGCCTGGGTGGCTCAGTAGGTTAAGCTGCCAGCTTCAGCTCAGGTCATGATCTCAGTTCGTGAGTTCAAGCCCTTCATTGGGCTCTGTGCTGACAGCTCAGCCTGGAGCCTGCTTCAGATTCTGTGTCTCCCTCTCTCTGCCCCTCCCCCATTCACATTCTGTCTCTCTCTCTCTCTCTCAAGAACAAACATTAAAAAAAAAACAGAGAACTTTCTCTGTAATGGGCCTGATAGTAAATATTATAGACTCTGTGGGCCATATACTCTGTTATCACAAATATTCAACTCTGATATAGCATGAAAGCAGCCAGAGACAGCATGCAAATGAATGAATATGACTGTGTTCCAATAAAACTTTATGTACAAAAAATTTTTTTTTAAGTAGAAAGGAACATAGAAGAATGACAAAACAGCCATAAAACAAGTTGAAAAAGTATATTAAATACCTGTCTATAAATAATGATTTAGAATACAAATGGGCTAAATGCTCCAATCTAAAAACACAGAATAGAATGTTAACATTTGGGGGATCTGAGTGAAGGCTATACAGGGATTCTTTGTACTATTTTGAAATGTCTATGTATTGAAAATAATGCTGATATTAAAAACAAAACAAAAAAAAAAAGGAATGGAGGCTTGAGGGGAAGACAGTGGAGTAGGATGACCCTAATCTCACCTCATCCCACAGGTACACCTAGATAACACCTACATGAGTGTAAATAACCCAGAAAACAACCCAAGACTGGCATAACAGACTCTCCACAGCTAAACATAGAGAAGAGACCACATTGAAAACTGTAGGGAGAGTGGAGACAGGGCTTGGACAACTGACCTGTGACACTATCCATAGGAGGGAGTGACACTAGAGGCACAGAGATGGGAGAGAAGCAGAACCCACACTGGGAACAGAGGACCCACAATGGAAAGAAATTCCCATAACATTTGGCTTTGAAAACCATAGGAGGATTAACTTTGTGAGTTCTTACAATCTGGGGCCTTAAAAATCAGCTCTTCTCTGGAAGAGCTAGAGGGTGCTAGGAAACAAAGTACCTGATTTTCAAGAGACAACAGAACAAACAGCCTAGCTAAGATGCAGGATAGAAGCAGCAGGTTGAAAAACACCTGGGGTATATGGGAAACAGACTTATTTACAAATTACAGAATGCAGGCTGGAGGGGCAGGCATCTTTATGAGACTTCAACCAAGAACAAAAGAGCTGGTAGGTGCCATTTCCATCCAATGCCCCCAAGCCTAGATACATGGACACCTAAGAGGCCCAGCATAGCATAAACACTCTCCACCTAGTTTGCTAACAGCAAGCCTCACCTTCACACTCTTCTGCAGACCGCCCCGCCCCCTCCAAGGCACCCTTGACAGGAGTTCTTTAAAGCTCTTCATTTCCCCTCCTACAGCAGACCCCTGCAAACCTCATGAATACCTTGTACCCTAACCCCATAGTCTCATGCAGGCCCTCTCCATACAACATGCCCTTGGCAGGAGTCCATCCAAAGTGATACCACAGTGTGGCAGTGGGCAAGTGGCCCTGACAGGGACCAGCACCACTCTAAAGTGACTCCTGCCCCAGGGAGAGAAGATAACTACACATACCGGTCCTACGGCAGCCCCAGCAGTGGGCAAGGGGACAGGCATCATGTCTGACTGCAGGCCCCACCCACCAACTAAAGCTTCTCAGGGGACAACACAGGGAGAGAGTCCTGCAGTTCAGTTTGACCAAAGCTCTGACAAATGCCTGGTCTGACCCAACTCAAGCCTAAGGTTGTCCCAAACTGGCCCATTAACAGCACAGGGACCAATCACTGCCCATAACAGGCAAAGAGAACCATTGGAGATGACTAGACTGAAGGTAAGTGCAGCTCAGCCATAGCTGTAGAGTACATGCAACACACATAGAAGACACCCCTGAAGCAAAACAGGGGACACTGCACTACAGGGCATGACAGGACCTCTTCTTCATAAGGTTACTATTTTCAAGAGCAGCAGTTGTCACTGACCTTCCTAACATATAGAAACAGACACAGAGAGTTAGACAAAATAAGGAAACAGAGGATTATATCTCAAGTGAAAGTACAGGATAAAATCACAGCAAGTGACCTAAACAAAATGGAGATAAGTAATATGTCTGACAGAGAATTTAAAGTAATGATCATAAAGATACTCACTAGACTTGAGAAAAGAGTGGGGGACCTCAGTGAGACCCTCAACAAACAAAAAACATAAAAAAGAGCCCAACAGAGATGGCAAAATTCCACAACTGAAATTAAAAATATACTAGAGAGAATAAATAGACTAGAGAAAGCAAACAAATTGCTCAGTGACCTGCAGTACAAAGTAATAGAAAACAATCAGCTGAATATTAGAAAGAAAGTATATAATAAAAAATGAAAATAGATTAAGGGAACTCACAACACCATCAAGCATAATAACATTGACATTATAGGGATCTCAGGAAAAGAAGAGAAAGAAAAGAGGGTAGAAAATTTAAAGAAATAATAGCTGAAAACCCCAAATCTTAGGAAGGAAACAGAAATCCAGATCCAGGAGACAAAGAGAGGCACCAACAAAATCAAGCCAAGCAGGTCCACACCAAGACACATAGTTATTAAAATGGAAAAAAGTAGTGACGAAGAATTTTGCAAGCAGCCAAAGAAAACAAAGCAGTTATATACAAAGGAAATTCTGTAAGCCTATCAGATAATTTTTTGCAGAAACTTTTGCAGGCCAGAAGGGAGTGGCAGGATATATTCAAATTGCTGAAAGAAAAAAAACCTGCAACCAAGAATAATCTATCTAGCAAGGCTATCATTCAGATAGAAGGAATGACAGAATGACAGAATTTCCCAGACAAACAAAAGTTAAAGAAACTAATGACCACTAAACCAGCCCTACAAGAAATGTTACAGGGACTCCTTAAGTGGAAAGGAAAGACCATAAGCAGGAGTAAGAAAAGGAGGAAACACAAAAGCAGTAAAAATAATCACATGTATAAAAATCAGTCAAGGGATTAATAAAATTAAAGGATGTAAAGTATGACACCATATACCTAAAATGTGTATGGAGTAAAGAATGGGTACAAATTTAACTGACCATCAACCTAGTATAGACTGCTATATGAAGAAGAGTTTATATACAAACTTAATGGTAACCACAAACCAAAATCCAATAATGGATAGGCAAAAAATAAAGCAAAAGGAATTCAACTATATCACCAAAGAAAACCAACTCATAGTGAGGGAGCTAAAGAAGGAAGGAACAGAGAAGAACTACAAAACAACCATAAAATAAGTAACAAAATGACAGTAAGTACACACCTGTCAATAATGCCTTTCAATGTAAATGGACTAAGCACTCCAATTAAAAGACACTGGGTGACAAAATGGATAAAAAAGTAAGACCCATCTATATGCTGCCTACAAGAGACTCATTTCAAACTTAAGGACACATGCAGATTGAAACTAAAGAGATGCAGAAACATGTATCATGCAAATCAAAGTGAAAAGAAAGCTGGGGTAGCAATACTTACATAGGATAAAATAGACATTAAAACAAAGACTGTAGGAAGACACAAAGAACACTACATAATCACAAAGGGAACAATCCAACAAGAAGACTTAACAATTGTAAATATTTATGCACACAGCATGGGAGCCTCTGAATATATAAAGCAACTATTAACAAACATAAAGGAAGTAAGCCATAGTGATACAATAATATTAGGGAACTTTAACACCCCACTTACATCAATGGACAGATCATCCAAACAGGAAATCAATAAGGAAACATTGGGTTTGAATGACACATTGGACCAGAGGGTTCTAACAGATATATTCGGAACATCTATCCAAAAATGGTGGAATACACATTCTTTTCAAGTGCACATGTAACATTCTCCAGAATAGATCACATGTTATACCACAAAACAAGTGTCACCAAATTCAAAAAGTTTGAAGTCATACGATGCCCTGTGTTTTTTCCAACCATTATGGAATGAAACCAGAAATGAACCACAAGAAAAAATCTGAAAAGAACACAAATATATGGAGATTAAATAACGTGCTACTAAACAATGAATGGGCCAACCAAGAAATCGAAGAGGAAACAAAAAAATACATGAAGTCAAATGAAAACAAAAACACAATAGTTCAAAATCTTTGGGATGCAGCACAAGCTGTGCTAAGAGAGACGTTTATAACAAAACAAGCCTATCTCAAAAAGTAGGAAAAATCTCAATAAACAAACACTTGAAAGAGCTAGAAAAAGAAGAACAAATCCCGAGGCCAGTAGAAGGAAGAAAATACTAAATCTTAGAGCTTAATAAATGAAATAGAGACCAAAAACAAAACAAAACAAAACAAAACAAAACAAAACAAAACAAAACAAAACCCACAATAGAACAGATCGATGAAACCAAGAGCTGGTTCTTTGAAAAGAAAAGCAAGATTGAAAAACTTTAGCCAGACTTCTTGAAAGAGAGAGAAAGAGAAAGATAGAGAGAGATAGAGAAGTCAAATAAAATTAGAAATGAAAAGAAATAACACCAAGAAATATGAAAGATTATAAAAGAATATTAAGGAAAATTATATGCCAACATGTAACTTTTCATAGTATTCCCTGATAATTGCTTATATTTCTGTGGGATTGGTTGTAATAATTCCATTTTCTTTCATGATTTTATCTATTTGGGTCATCTCCCTTTTCTTTTTGAGAAGCATGGCTAGAGGTTTATCAATTTTGTTTATTTTTTCAAAAAACCAACTCTTGGTTTCATTGATCTGCTCTACAGTTTTTTTAGATTCTATATTGTTTATTTCTGCTGTGATCTTTATTATTTCTCTTCTTCTGCTGGATTTGTGGTGTCTTTGCTTTCGTTTAGGTGTGCTGTTAGATTTTGTATTTGGGATTTTTCTTGTTTAATGAGACAGGCCTGGATTGCAATGTATTTTCCTCTTAGGACTGCCCACGCTGCATCCCAAAGCACTTGGGTTGTATTTTCATTTTCATTTGTTTCCATATATTTTTAAATTTCTTCTCTAATTGCCTGGTTGACCCATTCACTCTTTAGTAGGGTGTTCTTTAACCTCCATGTTTTTGAGGTTTTCTAGACTTTTTCCTGTGGTTGATTTCAAGTTTCATAGCATTGTGGTCTGAAAGTGTGCATGGTATGATCTCAATTCTTTTATACTTATGAAAGGCTGTTTCGTGACCCAGTATGTGATCTATCTTGGAGAATGTCCCATGTGCACTTGAGAAGAAAGTATATTCTGTTGCTTTGGGATGCAGAGTTCTAAATATACCTGTCAAGTCCATCTGATCCAATGTATCATTCAGGGCTTTTGTTTTTTTATTGTTTCTCTGTCTAGATGTTCTATCCATTGTTATAAGTGGGGTATTAAAGTCCCCTGCAATTACCACATTCTTATCAATAAGGTTGCTTATGTTTGTACTTAATTGTTTCATATATTTGGGAGCTTCCATATTCGGTGCATAGACATTTATAATTGTTAGCTCTTCCGGATGGATAGACCCTGTAATTATTATATAATGCCCTTCTTCATCTCTTGTTATGGTCTTTAAAGTCTAGTTTGTCTGATATAAGTATGGCTACTCCAGCTTTCTTGTGACTTCCAGTAGCATGATAGATAGTTCTCCATCCCCTCACTTTCAATCTGAAGGTGTCCTCAGGCCTAAAATTGGTTGGAGCATTTAGTCCATATACATTCAGTATTATTATTGAAAGATATGGGTTTAGAGTCATTGTGATGTCTGTAGGTTGGAGCATTTAGTCCATATACATTCAGTATTATTATTGAAAGATATGGGTTTAGAGTCATTGTGATGTCTGTAGGTTTCATGCTTGTAGTGATGTCTCTGGTACTTTGTGGTCCTTGCAACATTTCACTCACAGAATCTCCCTTAGGATTTCTTGTAGGGCTGGTTTAGTGGTGATGAATTCCTTCAGCTTTTGTTTGTTTGGGAAGACCTTTATCTCACCTATTCTGAATGACAGACTTGCTAGATAAAGGATTCTCGGCTGCATATTTTTTCTGTTCATCGCATTGAAGATCTACTGCCATTCCTTTCTGGCCTGCCAAGTTTCAGTAGATAGGTCTTCTGCTAGTCTTATTGGTCTCCCTTTATATGTTAGAGCGTGTTTATCTCTAGCTGCTTTCAGAATTTTCTCTTTATCCTTGTATTTTGCCAGTTTCACTGATATGTCATGCAGAAGATCAATTCCAGTTATGTCTGAAGGGAGTTCTCTGTGCCTCTTGGATTTCAATGCCTTTTTCCTTCCCCAGATCAGGGAAGTTCTCAGCTATGATTTGTTCAAGTATACCTTCAGCCCCTTTCTCCCTCTCTTCCTCTTCTGGAATTCCTATTATACAGATATTGTTCCCTTTGATTGCATCACGTAGTTCTCTAATTCTCCCCTCATACTCCTGGATTTTTTTCTCAGCTTCCTCTTTTTCCATAATTTTATCTTCTAATTCACCTATTCTCTCCTCTGCCTCTTCAATCTGTGCTATGGCCACCTCCATTTTATTTTGCACCTCATTTATCGCATTTTTTTTAGCTCCTCATGGCTATTTCTTAGTTCCTTGATCTCTGTAGCAATAGATTCTCTGCTGTCCTCTAAGCTTTTTTCAAGCCCAGCAATTAATTTTATGACTATTATTCTAAATTCTTGTTCCATTATGTCATTTTTGATCAATTCATTAGCTGTTGCTACTTCCTGGAGTTTCTTTTGAGAATTCTTCTTCTGTTTCATCATTTTGGGTAGTCCCTGTGGTAGCTCCAAACTGCAGGGCACTTCCCCTATGCTGCCCAGAGAAACTTGTGTTGGTAGGCTGGGCCACAGTGAGACCCGATGGATGTCTGCCCCTAGTCCACTGCTGGGACCACAGTCAGACTGGTGTGTACCTTATCTAAGGAAAATTATATGCAAACAAATTGGACAACCTAGAAGAAATGGATAATGCCTAGAAACATATAATCTACCAAAATTAAATCAGGAAAAGAAAATTTGAACAGACCAGTTAACAGCAACAAAATTGAATCAGAAATTAAAACAAAACAAACAAAAAAACCTCCCAACAAACAAATGTACAGGATCAGATGGCTTCATAGGCAAATTCTACCAAACATTTAAAGAAGAGTTAAAACCTATTCTTCTGAAACTACTCCAAAAAATAGAAGAGGAAGCAAACCTTCCAAATCCATTCTATGAAGCCAGCATTACCCTGATATCAATACCGATAAAGACACTATAAGGGTGCCTGTGTGGCTCAGGTGGTTAAGCATCTGAGTCTTGATTTTGGCTCAGGACATGAACTCGTGGTTAGTGAAATCAAGTCCCACATCAGGATCTATGCTTACAGTGCAGAGCCAGCTTGGGATTCTCTCTCTCTCTCTCTCTCTCTCTCTCTCTCTCTCTCTCTCTCTCTCTGTCTCCTTCTGTCCCACCTCCATTTGTGCTCACCCACAGTCTCTCAAAATAAATAAATGGGCTTTAAAAAAAAAGGCACTACAGACAAAGAGCATTACAGGCCAATATCTCTGATAAACCTAGGTGTAAAAGTCCTCAACAAAATATTAGCAAACCAAATTCAACAATACATTAGCAGAATCATTCACCACAATCAAATGGGATTTATTCCCAGGATACAAAGGTGGTTCAGTATTTACAAATCAATCAGCATCATATACCATATCAACAAGAGAAAGGATTAAAACCATATGATCATTTCAATAGATGCAGTATTTTTTAATAGGATTGTTTATTACGATTTCTTCTGAATAGCAAAAATGGTAAGTGAACTGATTCAGAATAAAATTTATTTAGAAATGTAAAGGAAATGGATTGGCTTCATGGCAAGAAAAATGCCAAGTGGAAGATAAGGGACATTAAATAATAACTTACTGTGTCCTATGGTTACAGGCTGAATTGTATACTCCACAAATTCATAGGTTAAATTTCTAAATCACAATGTAATGCTATTTGGATACAAGCAACTTGAGAGGTAATGAAGATAAGATGAGGCAATGAGGGTGCGGCCCTCATGACAGGATTAGTGGCTTCATGAGAAAAGCAAGAAAGAAGAGAGAATTCTTTCTGCTATATGAACAAACCGTGAGAAGACTGCCATCTTCAAGCCAGGAAAATCCAGCTCTCAGTAAGAACCAAAGTACTTAGGACCTTCATCTTGGACTTCCTAGTGTCCACTACTATAAGAAATACACATCTATTATTTAAGTCACTCAGTCTATGGCACTTAATTATAGCAACCAAAGGAGACTAATAGATCTACTATTAGTAGATGGTGGATATGGTGGAAAAACATACAAGCAGGCTTAACCAAATTATTAAATAGTACAATACAAGGATGGTAGGATAATTATTGTGATATTAATTTGTGTATTGTTTCTCCTTCTTGAAATATTAAAAATAAGTTTTACTTTCCTACATATAACCAAGCATAACTTCATATTCTGTTCATCTTCACCAGCTTTTATGTACCAGGGCCCCAAAGTGTAAGTTGTTAGGCAGGCAAAAAAAAACATTACCAGTTAGGTTTTTGTTTTTAAATTACAGAGACACTAGTGGCAGTAGTTTTACAGAGAGGGCAAGGAGTCTGAGCACTGAATACCTTGATCTTGGGGACCATGCAAGTTTTAGGCTGGGGCACTGAATATCCCAGGGGCAAACAGAAAGGACTGCAGGGGCACCTGGGTGGTACAGTCGGTTAAGTGTCCGACTTCAGCCAGATCACGATCTCGTGGTCCGTGAGTTCGAGCCCCGCGTCGGGCTCTGGGCTGATGGCTCAGAGCCTGGAGCCTGTTTCCGATTCTGTGTCTCCCTCTCTCTCTGCCCCTTGCCCGTTCATGCTGTCTCTCTCTGTCCCAAAAATAAATAAACGTTGAAAAAAAAAAAAAAGAAAGGACTGCAGTCTACAGGTTCTTCCTCAAATTCTTTCTATTCAGTATGGGCCCTCTTATACATTTATCCAGCCCTGGAGTGGGGAGTGAGACCAGTCCCCTAACAATGACTGATATTGGGTTTCTAATTCACAGTTAAAAACACTCAAGTCAGATTTAACATGATTTTAAAAAAATAAATAAAACAAGAGAATTTTCTTGTAACCAGTAAGGTAAAGCAAATTCATACCACATCATGCAAATTGCATACAAATATGTGAAAAGGGTTTTTAGATGCTCTCCCGGGCATGATCTACAAATTCACCCTAGAAGTTTGGGAATTGTGGGGAGAAACTTCTATAAGGTAGTGTTTCTCAATTCTGCTGTAGCGGCACAGAATTCTCTTGAGAGCTTTTATACTAAATGCCCAACCACAGCCCAAACTAATTAAAGAATCTTTGGGCATGGGATCCAAGCATCAGTTCTGTTTTGCTTTGTTTTTAAACCTCTCCAGCCACTGCAGAGCCAACATGAGATCTACTGACTCAGACTATACTGAGCCATGTGACAGTCAATAGTGAGGCCATAGGACAAGGAGAGGCAGTGAGAGTGTGCATGCTATGGACAGATGAAACTGTATGTGCAAAGGTCTGAGGCATACAATTGAGGAAGATGCTTATGAGGAGTTACAATTTGAGTCAGTGGACTCTGTTGTACATTTCTGGAGAGGTAAGGGAGGTACTGAAGGATGCAGCTAGACAGGCCCAGTAGAATTTTGGCACATCCTTGCTGCCATGCCAAGAAGCTTGGCTTTTATCCTGTGCAGTCCACTGGAACACTGTACTCAGCTGGCTAGGGAGTTGTCAAATTGGATTAGCATGTGAAAAGGAGCATTTCAGCAGCAGCTTTGAGAAGGAACTGGAGCTGGAGGCAGATAACACCAGTGGTAGGGAGAACAGTTGGCATTTAAGAGAAAAAGATGGTGCAGCTGTATCCAGAAGTATCCAGAATGGATAAGAAAGAAGTGTGATAAATATTTAGGAGGTTAAATTGATAGGGTTTGGATTGAAAGGTGGCAGACATGAAAATGCATTTGTCAGATCTCCCGCAATGTGTGGAGGGTAACTGACCAGTGCCCCCAGGTTCCAGCCCACCAGATCAGCCACTTTATTCATGACAAGGCCATGATTCTCAATGTTGCTCCTAGCCAATGAATGAACATGGTTGGGGGTACTGATGCAAGCCATTCCTGTAACACGCAAGACTCCTGCAGCATACAGGACACCTACAATGAGAGACTTCAGCTGGAAGACTCCTCCTTCACCAGCTTTAACCTTTGTCTTCCTGCCTTGTCCCTCTCCTTTACAAAGAAGAAATTTTCTTTACAGTCTGAAGGATTTTCCTATTGACTCCTGCTCCCCTCCCTTTATCCTTCATAGGTATTCCCCCCAATAATCTTTTTTAAATTTTTTTAAATTTATTTATTTAAATTCAAGTTAATTAACATATAGACATATAGTGTAGTATTGGCTTCAGGAGCAGAACCCAGTGATTCATCACTTCCATACAATACCCAGCGCTCATCCCAACAAGTGTCCTCCTTAATGCCCATCACCCACTTAGTCCATCCCCCATCCAACACCTGTCCAGCAACCCTCAGTTTGTTCTCTGTATTTAAGAATCTCTTAAGGTTTGGGGCACCTGGTTGGCACCTGTGCTGACAGCTCAGAGCCTGGAGGCTGCTTCGGATTCTGTGTCTTCCCCCTCTCTCTGACCTTCCCTGCTCACACCCTGTCTCTATCACTCAAAAATAAATAAACATCAAAAAGATTTTAAAAAAAGAATCTCTTACAGTTTGCCTCCCTCTGTGATTTTCTTATTTTTCCTTTCCTTCTCCCATGTTCATTTGTTGCATTTCTCAAATTCCACATATGAGTGAAATCATATGATCTTTCTCTGACTTATTTTGCTTAGCATAATATGCTGTAGTTCCATCCATGTTGTTGCAAATGGCAAGATTTCACTTTTTGAGCACAGAGTAGTAGCCTATTATATATATATATATATATATATATATATATATATATACACACACACACACACACACACACACACACACACACACACACCACATCCTCTTTATCCATTCATCAGTTGATGGACATTTGGGCTCTTTCTATACTTTGGATATTGTTGATAGCACTGTTATAAACATTGGGGTGCATCTGCCCCTTCAAATCAGCATTTTTTTATCCTTTGCATTAATACCTAGTAGTGCAATTGCTGGGTCATAGGGTAGTTCTATTTTTAATTTTTTGAGGAACCTCCATACTATTTTTCAGATTGGCTGCACCAGTATAGATTCTCACCTACAGTGCAAAAGGGTTCTCCTTTTTCTGCATCCTCACCAACATCTGGTGTTTCCTGAGTTGTTCATTTTAGCCATTCTGACAGGTGTGAGGTGGTATCTCATTACAGTTTTGATTTGTATTCACCTGATGATGAATGATGTTGAGAATCTCTCTTCATGTGTTTGTTAACCATCTCAATGTCTTCTTTGGAAAAGTGTCTATTCATATCTTCAGCCCATTTCTTCACTGGATTATTTCTTTTTTGGGTGTTGAGTTTGATTAGTTCTTTATAGATATTGGATACTAATCCTTTATCCAATATGTCATTTGCAAATATCTTCTCCCATTCTGTTGATTACCTTTTAGTTTTGTTGATTATTTCCTTTGTTGTGCAGAAGCTTTTTGATGAGGGTCCAATTGTTGATATTTGCTTTCATTCTCCTTGTCTCTGGAGACAGGTCTAGTAAGAAGTTTCTGTGGCTGAGGTCAAAGAGGTTGCTGCCTGTTTTCTCCTCTAGGAGTTTGATGGTTTCCTGTCTCACACTTAGGTCTTTCATCCATTTAAATTTATTTTTGTATATAGTGTAAGAAAATGGTACAGGTTCATTCTTCTGGATGTTGCTATTCAGTTTTACCAGCACCATTTGCTGAGAAGACTGTCTTTTTTTCCCCACTGGATATACTTTCCGGTTTTGTTGAAGATTAGTTGGCCATACATTTGTAGGTTCATTTCTAGGTTCTCTATTCTGTTCCATTGATCTATGTGTCTGTTTTTGTGCCAGTATCATACTGTCTTGATGATTATAGTTTTGTAATGCAGCTTAAAGTCCAGAATAATGATAACTTCAGCTTTGGTTTTCTTTTTTAACATTACTTTGGATATTCAGGGTCTTTTCTGGTTCCATATAAATTTTAGGATTGTTTGTTCTAGTTCTGTGAAGAATGCTGGTGTGATTTTTATAGGGATTGCATTGAATGTGTAGATTTCTTGGGTGGTATAGGCATTTTAATAATATTTGTTCTTCCAATCCATGAGCATGAAAGGCTAGAAAGGTCTGAAATACACAACCTAATCTAACACCTAAAAGAGTTAGAAAAGGAACAGCAAATGAAGCCTACAGCCAGGAGAAGAAGGGAAATAATAAAGATTAGAGCAGAAATACATGATAGAGAAACAAACAAACAAAAAGACCCAATAGAACAGATCAATGAAACTAAAAGCCGTTTTTTTGGAAGAATAAACAAAACTGATTAACCCCTAGCCAGACTTATCAAAAAGAAAAGAGGCAGGGCCCAAATAGATAAAATCACAAAAAAAGAGAAGAGATCACACCCAACACCACAGAAACACAGTTAGAAGACAATACTATGAAAAATTATATGCCAACAAACTGGACAGTCTGGAATAACTGGACAAATTCCTCGATACTCACACACTACCAAAGTCAAACAGGAAGAAACAGAAAGTTTGAACAGGCCCATAATCAGCAAAGAAATTGCATCAGTTATCAAAAATGTCCCAACAAATAAGAGTCTTGGGCCAGATGGCTTCCCAGGGGAATTCTACCAGACATTAAAAGAAGAGTTAATACTTACTCTTCTCAAACTATACCAAAAGAAAAAAAAAAAATAGAAATGGAAGAAAAGCTTCCAAACTCATTCTGTGAAGCCAGCATTACCCCACTCCCCCAATAATCTCTTTCACATTTTATCCCCTCTTGGTGTCTTCTTCTTGAAAGATTCAAATTAACACTATACTATTTGTGAGGATGTGAGAAAAGGAAGGTTTTAGGATTTTAGGACATTCAGGTACAGATTTCCCGTAGGGAACCACTTATTATGAATCAGAACTCAAAAAAGAGGTCAGAAACACAGGTATACGTTTCAGAGTCATCAGGGGCAGTTTGCACCATGGCCATGAGTGAGAAAATCGAAGATAATAGATAACATGAATGAACCAAGTATAAAGCGAGGAAAAACCACAGAGGACCCTGTGGAGGAGGCAGAGAAATGGCTAAAAGATGGGGAAAGGCACACGCACGCGCACACACACACACACACACACACACACACACACACACACACACCATTCTATACACAAAACAATGGAGAAAAAAGTTTGAGTAAAGGTCAAGAGCGAGTAGGGGACAAGTATGTTAGGAAATAAAAAGATTCTCTTGCATCAAGTATGTTAAGTAAGCTAAGGGTTGTTAATTGGGGTGACTGTGGAAAATGCCCAAATGCAAAATATTTAAGAAGGAATGGGACGTGAGGATGCCAGGCAAGAGCATTTGAAGAGCTACCGTGTGGAACAATGGGAAGAGGTGGGATGTTAGTTGGACAGTCTGGGTGTTCATGTTTCTTTCGAGATGGAGGAGAAGTGAATGGATTCACAGGCAAGCAGCAAGAAGCCAGAGTATACAGAATTCGAGATAAATGGTTTGGAGTTGTCCTAGAGTATTAGAGGGGATTAAATTAAAAACACAAGTGGTAGAACTAAGCCTCATCAAGCTGAGGTCATGGCTCCCTTTACTCTGAGCCAGGTAGCAGATACCTTTCAAGGTGCAATAGAGGGAAATTAAGACTCTTCTTAGGGCAGCTTCAATTTCCTCTCTGAAGGATAATGCCTAGAGAGAAGGTGGTACTGAAAAGGGAAAAGCTTAAGTGCTTTTTGTAAAGGAGATTTTAAAAGGTGATTGTGGTCTGGGAGTGGCATGTCGATATTTAGGATTTCAGAGCTCCCTAATGATGAGATTGAGAAGGCACACTATAAAAGCTGGAGAAGATGAAATCAGAAGGCTATACTGGATGGCTTGTTCATATGGACATGATTCCCAACAGCAATCAGGGTGGAGGAAAATGCTAAGGCAGCTGCAAAGTTGTCAGTGATAGCAGGATTGTGATTAGGCTGACCAAAAAAAATAAGATGGTTTAAACCAATGGTCTAAGTCTTGAAACACCATGAGCTTCTGCAGAAAGATATAAATTAATAGTCTACCAACAGCAGTAGACAGCTGGTAGAATGCTATCCTTTCATCTCCATCAGGGAAAACTGAAACCTTAGAGAGGAATGGGAAACTTCCCCTTGAGATAATTGCAAAGTATGTCCTCTGCGTAGAACCAGGTTTCAGTTAATAAGTGTTATGATAATGATAAAAATGTTTATTGACACATTATATTCTAGGCACTGCTTCAAATATTTTCATGTTTATTAATTTATTTCTGGAAAGCAAGGGGTGGGGGTGATCTGTGAAAAAGCTGAGGATATTAAAGTATTTGTTTCTGATGAAATAAACAAATTCCAGAAGGTAAAAAGGAAAGAGTGACAAGGTCAGCAATGAAAGGGCAGAGGAACATGCAGAAAAATGTGATAATTAGAACATTAGTTGTATTGAGAGTTTGGCCATGAACAGAGTCTCTAATCTTGTTTTCTCACAGGTATCTCCAGTGGATTCCCAAGAAGGATATAAAATGATAACAAGGACTAAGAAAAGGACTAAGATGACAGTTTATAAGTAACTTGGGTTTCAGCTCTAAAGCTTACATGGAACCCTTCATGTTAATGAGATACAATGGATAAATGAGCCATAATAATTCGTTTCGACTCTGGCTTAAGACCCGGACTAAAAGCAAACTACCATCATCTACTTGGCTCTTTTTTCCATAGGTTTACACTCCTATCTCAGAAAATGATTACAAACGGAGAGGCCCAGGGACCAAATCTTTTCTGTGTTTTGATCTACAGGCTATTTTTAAATTTTAATTAATTCACAGTATTTAAAAAAATCATACTTTACATAATGAAATAGGAAGGAATGGAAAAAATAAAGTTCCAGTATAGTACCAATTGGCTATGCTGAGTAGAAGCTAAGGTGGCCCACTTATGCCAGTTGCCCAAGACTTTTCCAATTTTAGAACTGAGAGTCCGACCCCACCTTGGAAACCCCATCCATTACAGGTACACTGTGACTGTTGAACACTCTTTTTTGATTGATGCAATGTGCTTTGGGGTTGACCAGAATTACTACCCGACCAGCATTAATTTTCTGGCTGGTTTCTGTAGGTTTCAGGCTTTCTAGATTTCGGCCAATCAAAGGCTGATGAACAGGAGGTTTAATTCTCCCGCTCCCAGGCAGTACCTCCCACAACGGAAGTGACTGACCTACTTAAAGAATCTTAGAGGAGCATAGAAAGAGAAGCACTTTATGTAGGTAAGTGGTTATAGAGGATGAATGCTACAGGCCAGTCCACAAAGTTTGTCAGCTTCTAGCCCATTCATTTATTATGCATTAAGGCCCAAGTTCCATAATGGCTTTCTTTGATTCCTCAGCTTCTTGTGGGTGGACCCAGGCAGGAAGAAGCCTTGTTTCTCCATTGTGGTTAGAATCTGCTTCTAAATAGCTAGACTTTTAGAGTTTGGGGGCAGTGGGAAAGAAAAGAAGATACAGATGCAGTTACTTGGTCTGTTTTCCCTTGGAACACTGAGCCTAAAGAATCAGCTTGGAAGCAGAGGACGCTGGCAGGTGAGGGCTGCCTTCAGCTGCTGGGGCTGCCATAAGCCTGAAGGTCAGTGTGTTGTTGGTGTTGGTGAAGATGTGATTGCACAGGATTCCAAGACCTGCCTAAAGGGGTGTCAGCTTTGGCTTATGAGCCAAAAGAAAACAAACTAAAGTTAGGGTTCTAGAAACATCCAGCCCCAGGTACTCTGAGAGATTAGTGGCAGTTCTAAGACCTCTGCTTCTACTGATTAGTGACTTCTCCCCATCCAATTGCACTTTCTGAAATATACTGCACTGTCATTATATAGCAAATACAGCATCCACTGCATCATTTAGAAGTAAAAATCTAGGCTTTTACCAAATGGATTAAATGTGACTTTATTTCAAATGAATTCCCTGATGTGTTAAGAAACATGTGGTATTTTAAAGCCATCCTTAGAACCGTCCCTTAAGTATAAGTGTGGGTGCCACCCCTGACATAAAATATTATCAATTGTATAAATAATAATTTGTATGAAACAATAGTTGCTTCAGGTCAAGTTCAAGAAGTCAGGGGATACAGTAGTGAAGTAACAGCGTACAAATGCTGTTGTGGCCATGTAATTGCTATGACACACTCTCTTGCTTCCCTAATTCATGGATCTCAAGAGTTTGAGCTTGGCTGCATTTATTACCCGTAACCCTTCCGGCTGTCAGGGAGGCTCTCTGGCCACTTTCAGGATACCTGCCACTTTGGAACCAATGCTGTGGCACTGGACAGCGATTTTCTACTAGGAAAGAAACTGAGATACCATAGTCTACATGGGCTCTCCCAAGGAAATCAAGGGCTCTCCCAAGGAATCAAGAGTACCTTGATTATGGAGGTGATTTTGAGGGAGTGATTCAGAAAAACAGAATAGATAGTAAAACTCACTTCATAAAAATGATTATTTTTAAGCAAGTTAGAACCTAGAGAGTGACAGGTAATCTATCAATATTTGTTTAATTAATATTTACTGAATAAATTATTTGGCCTTCGGTCAAGTTTCAAATTTCTGGAACCAGTAATCATTTTAGTGTGATTAATCTGAAGTGTGAACAAACTAAAGTTGGGAAAGTGTCTTATTAGAACTATTATTTTTCTGCTTTTTGGAACAACAACAAATCTAGTTGCTTCAATCTATTACTCCTCTAAGAAATCCAAAACAAAGTCCCTTCTCTTTAATATTACTATGTCAGGTTAGTATTTAGCAACAGTTGTGCTATTTTTTTCCCTCTTTTCTCATAATGTCAATATTATTAATGGGAGATTAAGACTAGGTAAAACAGCATCAAAATGACACCAATTGGGGTGCTTGGGTGCCTCAATTGGTTAAGTGTCCACTATGCAAACAGAGCACTAAACAACAGAGGTTCAAAATACATTAAAATAAGCTGTTAGAGGCAAAGGAGATATAACCCAATCTATAATTATAGTTGAGGACTTAAACACCCCACTATTGGCAATTTGATAGAACTAAGGGGAAAATTAGCAAAGGTAAGGAAGAATTGAATAACGCTATCAACCAATAGGATCTAACTGGCATTGAGAGTACAATCCAGCATGCATGAGAATACCCTAGTCCTCTCCAACCCCATCCAGTTTCAGTCACCTGCAGTCAACCATGATCCAGAAGCATGATGTTACTGATGTAACATCAGAAGGCCACAGAGTAGCCTACAGCTACATCACAATGCCTACATCATCTACCTCACCTCATCCCATCAAGTACAGTGTGATATTTTGAGAGCCAGACAGACCACATTCATATAGCTTTAATTACAGCATATTGTTGTAACACTTCTATTTTATGATCATTGCTCATCTCTTACTGTGCCTAATTTACAAATTAAACTTTACCATAGGTAGGTATGTAAATAAAAAACATAGTATATGTAGACAGGGCTCAACACTATTTACAGTTTTAGGCATCCACTGGGATTCTTGAAATAAATTTTTCACAGAAAAGGGGGCTATTGTATACATTCTCCTTAAGGGCTCATGGAATATTCATTAATATAGAATATATCCTGGGTCATAAACCAAACCTCAATCAATTTGAAAGAAATGAAATTATAGAGAGTGTGCATTCTAATAATAATGGAATCAAACTAGAAAAACAGAAAAACAACAGAAAAATCTTCAAGCACTTGGAAATTAAACAGTATATTTCTAAACAAGCCATAGGTCAAGAAGGAAGTCTCAAAGTAAACTTACATATATAGATAATTGAATGAAAAGGACTATACAGCATATCACAATCTGTGGATTCAGATGAGTCAGTGCTGAGAAGGACATTTGTAGCATTAAATACCCATATTAGGAAAGGAAAACTACATAGGCAACTCAAGTATCTAGTCCCTTTGGCAGTTACACCTTTAAAGATACATTAATAAATTTGTCTTTTTGCATCAGTCTCCCATTTTGTTGGTTCTAAGTTTTAGTGAGAGGCATTATGTAATGAGTGGTTGTTATGATTTAGTTGATATTTAGCCAGCTTCCTCCTGTGGTCATTTCAGTTCTTTCCACAGTTGCCACATAATCCTGAAAATCATTATGGATAGAACTGACATCAGCTACAAAATTATTTTTTCTGGATAAATTCTTAGATATGGCAAGTTGTTTCTTTCTTATTTCAACAAATCTTCTGAAATTCCAGTCAGAAACCTTGTTAATTTTTCCACATTTATCTATTATTCTGGAGTTTAATAGTTACCATTAGGATGGTAATAAGTTTCCATTTCTTTTTAGAGTATGGGTACAAAGTAACTGAATGTGTTTGAGTGTAATTTGAGGTTCAAATACAAATAAATAATGTGATCATTTCCAAAGGTATAAAACCTACAAATTTTTGCAACACACTATCAGCCTGCTATTTACAATGACCTCTTGATATTCAAAAAGATTTAAGACATATTCTAGATAAATCAACAATAACATCTTGATATTTATACCCTGAAGGGATAGTGGGGAAAAACAAAAGGTAGAAAGAACATGCATTTTGGTCTAACATTTGCAAAATCTCCCCAATACAAAGGTATTCTTTTTAACTTTAATAAAGTAGATATTCAAAGCCATTAGATGAATAAACTCGGAGTCTTCATGTAATATTATAAAAAGTGGGTTTTCTCCTAAATAACTCAGAAAATTGCCTTGTCTATTATAAAAGTTCTCTTGTAATGCTCTATTCTGGTCTTTTATGAAAGTGCATTTTCTATATATATGTTCTGGTATTCATTCAGCAAATGTATTCTAAGAATAAAGTTTGATTTCATACTAGTGGAAATTAAAATGTTTAAAGATTATAACACAATATAGAAGGATCAGTTATTAATAAACAGCAACCAAAAAGAAGCCAAATATTATACAACTAAATAGTTGTGAGTGAAAATCCATTATAACAAATAAAATATAATTTTCTGCATAATCAAGATATTTTAATACCCAGCTAGAATGCATTTTAAGAAGCATTCAACTAGATAGCATTTCAACATAAGAACATACACTGTACAAACCCTTCTAGATTGTTTTTCAGCTCAAATTCACAAACATTTACTATGTACCAGTTGCATGCTAAAAACCTTTTGTTTTATATAATTTCATCCTCACAATGACCCTACAATACATAGACTATTATTATTTTGTTAGGGAGGAAGAAACTAATGCTCAGAGAGTTTGTGTAACATGCTCAGTACCACATTATTTGTATTCAATCAAATCCAGGCAGGTAGTTTCCAGAGCATAAGCTGGTTTCTTTCTCCAGTAGAGCTAATACTCTTGATCTGTCAAATAATCCCTAATTTTATTATTTATCAACCGTTCACTACGTTATTTTGTCTAATTCTAATGGAGAATAATTAAAAGTTTATTTTAAAAGGCTTTTTCAAAGATGGATTAAAGAGTCTTGTTTGTAATTTGGGAAAGAGAAAGATGGTACTAAGGAATAGCACTGGAAACCACTAAAATGTTATTACTAGAATGTTGCATCTGTTCCCAGTAAGAAAGAGTTCATCTGCAGCCTGTGGTTCATGTTAAGTCTGAGAAAAGGAAAATCTTTATCAATTTGGTCCTCACACTGGTTTGGAAAGTGATTTACAGTATACTTCAGTGAGCCAGCACCCAGCTCTCCTGACTCACCATCAAGGCTATCTACATTGTTTTATACTAGAGTTTAGAGTTACACTGTATCATTTCTCAAGATCGCTACATTATGCTCAAATTATATAATCTGTGATTTGTGTAAACATTCAGAGATAGAGTCTGTACCAGCTTTTAATAAGGGGGAAGGAAATAACCTCTCTCTCTCTCTCTCTCCCTCTTCCTCTCTCTCTCTCTCTCTCTCTCTCTCTCTCTCTCTCTCACACACACACACACACACACACACACACACACACACACACACACACACACATCTATTTAGAGTATAGTATCAGGCTGCTTTTCTATTCCTGTTATCTAGAAATAGCAGAGGGACCTTGGGTGCCCTGGGCAATTCTCAGAGGCATACCCAGTAGAGGTGAATTTGGCTGCCACACACAGTGATTCAACAATTTACCAGGAGAGAATGTGGAGAGATGAGGAGGATTTTTCATCCTAGGTTTGGGTAAGTAACATTTCTCATTGTGCATACATAAAGAGATATCTACAGTTAATTTTGTTCTTTATTCCTTTTTAATGTTTATTCACTTTTGAGAGATGGAGAAAGACAGAGCATGAGTAAGGGAGGGGCAGAGAGAGGGGGAGACACAGAATCCGAAGCAGACTCCTGGTTCTGAGCTGGCAGCACAGAGTCCAATGTGGGGCTTGAACCCATGAACCGTGAAATCATGATCTGAGCTGAAGTCGGACACTTAACCAAATGAGCCACCCACAGGCCCCAATTTTGTTTTTTATTCTAAAGTTACTAATGTGTGTAACTGGCTGGTTTCAGACCAAAAATTCCATTTGCCTTGAGAATATAGAACATGGAAACTGATTTTATAAGCTCATATCAGAAGTAAAATTTAAATTAAATGGTGATTATGACAATGTATTTGTATTACATGGCTAAAGACATGAGAATTTTTTTGGTTGTTAGACATGTATTCTATTTAAATCTAATATACATCTGGGAGAAAGACTAATAATTTTGTTAATCCAATTTTACAGAAGGGGAAGAAGAGGCAACAGAAAATTAAAGGAAAATTCCTTAAGCCATGTAGCACAGTGAAGTCTATGAGCAACATTGGTCTCTGAAATCAGACTGCCTCTCCTAACAATTCCCGTTTTATTAAAATATCAACTCTTCCTCAGATTGGCCGATTAAAAAAGCAAACGTTATATTAATTCTATTGGTCTATCAAATGAGTCAATGCAGCTGTGAAATGACTCCGTGAAAAAATGACAGCCAGTGGCCTTTCAAAAATAACTTTTTCTGAGAAAACTTGGGGCTTCCCGAAGGTGACTGTAATCGCTCAGGGACATGACTTACTTAGGGGGAAAAAAGTTCAACTCTCAAAGAGGAAAATGGAAATCAGTAGTGCTGAGAGAAAAAAGAAAGACTTTCAAAACCTGATTCTAAATTCCTTTCTGAGATTCACATGAGCACTTTAGCTCTAGAACAATGTTTCCAGAAACACAATCTATCAATAATGACATTTATAGGTCAATTACTATTACCTGGGGAATTTGGCCTACTCTTATTTTACAGTATATCTGCCAAAAGAAAATCATATATGGCATGTTTTGACTTGGCTCTAAGCTTTCTAAAAGACTTTCTTTCTTTTTCAGCTGAAACTCTGAAACCTACCTGCTACCCTTTTGGCCCAGAGCCAGTTCATCACTAAATCTACACTGTGCTGTGCTTCTCTGTATTCCAGCCAGCCTCCTATTTCAGACTTTGGCACAAATAACAAAGTGCTGATAGTGAAGCCACGAAATGTTAATATGAGGTCATTGGGGAGGAGGAGTGTGGAACTTCTTGGTAAAGCCTGGAAAAGGCCAAATAAGCAGAGAACATTCAATTGCTGAAGAACCAAAAGGCAGATTCCTTGTAGCCACTATGGTGACAAACCATTCTCTTCACGGTTGGTAAGACAACTTCCTGGTCAATAGATTTCTAAGGCCTACTTTCTGTCTCCTAGGAGATAGGTCACTGAGGACTCGCTTCATTATTCATTAATTTATTACTTTACCCATCCCTTGCTACTTTAACCATCCATTTAAGAATAATTTTATTTTCAATATATACAACAGTGCTTGTAACAATTTAATGGACAAATTACTTGGGAATCTTGTTAAAATGCCATCTCTGATTCAGTAGTCTGGGGTGGGCTCAAAATTCTACATTTCTCCTAAGCTCACAGGTGATACCTATGATGCTTCTCTAAGGACAGGAGAGATATAAATCTATTTCATTTCCCTTTCTCCTACACCAGTGTTTTTGACACTTGTTCATAAAAAGCAAATTGTTGGGCCCAACCCAGCCCTACTAAATCTTGAGGTTGGATTGAGCAATCCTTGTATTATCAAGCCCCGTAGGTGATTCTGATGTGTGCTTAATGACCTATAGTTCCTAAAACCTGGCTGTATATTAGAATAACTTAGGGAGCTTACAGGTTGAATTTACCCCATAAAAAGAAATGTAGAAGTCCTAACTCCAGATGCCTGTGAATGTGACCTTTATTTGGAAACAGTCTCCCCAGGGAAGAAGACTATGCAGGGAAAGGGCACAAAGTAGAGTGATGCAGCTATAAACCAAGGAATGCCAAGGACTGCCATCAACTAGCAAAAGCTAGGAGAAAAGCATGCAACAGATTCTTTTCTAGAGGCTTCAGAGGAAGCCTGGCCTTGCCAACACCTTGATTTAGGACTTCTGATCTCCAGAACTATGAGAGAATGAATATCTGTCTTAAATCACTTAATGTGTGGTATTCTGTTACAATAGCCCCAGGAAATTAATACAGAGCTTTGAAAAACAAAAGAATGCATACCCCCTTACCAAGTAAATCAGGATTTTTGGGAAAGTGTCTCTGCATGAGGATTTTAAAATCTCCCCCAAGGGATCCAATAAGTGATCAGTGTTGAAGTCCACAGCTCTAGACATTTTTTAGACTTAAATAGATTGAGTCAAAAACACTATGTGCAATTGTATATCAGTGTAAGATCATGTGTAAGTTTTTTTTTTTTAATTTTCAATGTTTATTTTTATTTTTGAGAGAGAACACATGAACAGAGGAGGAGCTGGGCGGTGTTGGGGGGGGGGGGAGGAAAGAAGATCCGAAGTGGGCTCTGTGCTGACAGCAGTGAGCCCAATGTGGGGCATAAACTCATGAACTATGATATCATGACCTGAGCTGAATTCAGTCAGAAGCTCAACTAAGTGAGCCACCCAGATGCCCCCATGTCTAAGTTTTTTTAAGTATAAAAATCAGTTATATAGATAAATATACTAAGGTAACATTTATCAGTTTGCTTAGGGAAATACTGTGATTAGAATCACCTTATCAATCGCCCATTAATAAGTGGTTCTTGGGCCCATCTCAAACCTAATGACTGGAGTCTCCTGCAGTAGTGTTTGAGTAGTTATCAAGCTCCCTTGAGGTAACCCCTGTGCACACTGACCTTTGAGAGCCATCCATAAAGAGGTGACTGGGTAAGCCTGAACTACTAGGGAGAGCTTTCCTGAAGATGAAGGGCCTGGATGAATGTAGGAAGAGAGCACGAGTGAGCAATGTTATCAGTTGGAACTACTGAGAAACTTAGCTACTGGATCAAAGGAGCATTCTAGAAACCAATGAACATCAGCTAGGGCTGGTGAAAGAATGGAGAATTTTAAAATGCAGGTCACAAAGGAATACAATTGGCATTACCCAGGAGCTGAGAATTAAAATGCAGAACCTTGGGCTTACCTCAGCCCTATTGAGTTAGAGACTGCATTTTAACAATATCTCCAAGTAATATAAATGTACATTAAATTTTGGGAAGCATTGTTCTGGTGCAGTAAGAAAACCTGTCAGAAGTTTCTAAGCAAGGACATGATATCATAAAATTATTCATGAATGAGCTTAGCTTAGTGGGGATGTCCAGGGCAAATAGAAATGCTTACAGAACTTTCCTGTAAACATTTCTTCAATGATGGAAATGTTCTATATCTGTGCCATTCAATACAGTAGCCACTTGTGTCTGTTGAGCACATCAATGTGATTAGTGTGACAGAGGAACTTAATTTTTAAAATTTTTATAATTTAATTAATTTAAATTTACATTTAAATAGCCACATGTAGCTAGTGGCTCCTGTATTAGCACAGGCTTGAGGCTACAAATGTGAAAACTAGTTAGGAGGCATTGGTGGCCAGAGGGTTCTCTGGGGCACCTGTGGGTATGACAATGTCATATGGAACCAAGTGTTAGTTCTGACGCAATTTTTATATCTGTTTAGAAAATATAGGCAATCCAATTTTCTATTGAAGAAATGAATTAATGACTTTAATTATGCCAAAATTATTTTTCAATTATAGAGGATATAATTATCCTATCTAGGGCTTATCTAGTGCTTATGTCCATTGCTTGCTTCTTTCCTTTCCATTTTACTATTTACATTTCTTAGTTTGTCAATATTGCCATAGGGTCAAAAGAGACAAGAAAACTCATGTTGCAAGAGATCTGAATGCTCAAGGAGAGACACCATTAGTTGCCTGAAATTTTGGGGTTTGTTTAATCAGTTCCAAATGTCTGTTGCTCCCAAAACTCATTGTCTTTTTCCTTCCTAACAGGAGACGTGTGAGTGAAATGTCCTTAATTCTTGTTGGTGGGTTTGTGTAGTGTACCAGTACTGGATTGAGAAGGTATTTGCTTGTTAACGGGGATTAGACTCTCAAGGTTTTAGTAGATTTGTGTATAAATAATTATTGAACACATAGACACAGTCTCCACTTGCAGAGTCCAAAATCTGTTAGGAGGCAAAATGCAAAGAGATAACTTCAGCAAAATATTGCTCTTACAAACAGAAATAATGATTTTGGCATAAAAGAATTCAAACAGGACAGGGAAGACTTCAATGGAAGGAAAAGTTTTGAGCAGAAAGTTGAAAGATAAATAAGCATTCCCCAGGTAAGATGGGAGTGGATTGGGGGAAACATGAGCATCCTAGGGGGCATGGAAAAGGATGGTGGATTTAGGGAAATTCTGTATGTCTGGAACAAACAATGTAAGAAATTATCTTGATTGATGAATATTTAAGTCAGGAGCTAGATTGTGAAATAAATATTCACTGAGGAATTCTGACTTTATCTCACTGGTGATGAAGGGCCATGGAAGGTTTTCAATGGGGATTAATAACCAGGTCTTTGTGTTTAATATTTTAACATGGACAATTTACTGGAGTGCACAAAACTAGACTCAAGAAGACAAGTTACAATGGTATTGCAACAATCCAGGTAAGAGATGATGAGACCCTAAAGTGAGAACAGAATAATTGGATGGGGAGAGGAATTCTTGAGATGAGTAAGAAGCTAAGAAAATAGTCTAAATATCAAGTAAGATGAAGTTTTTAGCAATTTTTTAAAAAAGCCATCCTCTAATGAATTGCTGCACTGGCAACATAGAGCTGGTGATTGGATGGGGGTGGAATGTGCTTGGACTTGGAAATCAGAGAAGTCTACAGCTGAGACCCAAATCCATCACTTCTCAGATGGGTGACTCATGGTCAGATACTCAATCTGCCTGAACCTCAGTGAACTCAATGTAATTCCTGAGCTGCAAGACTGTTGGAATGTTTAAATAACATATGAAGAATACCTGGCACATGTGGATAGCTAATTAACAATAGCTTTCTTTCCACCCTTTTTTTCAACTCTAAAATCCGTAACAATGAGGCTTTAATATATATATATATAAAAAAAGACAACTTTAGTTTTAGGAGTTTGTGTGGTCCAAGACTGTGACATAGAACCAGACCAGCCCTCTTCATGGCACACACTAAATTACACCTATTAATAGACCAAATCCTCCTGAAAAACGGAGGGATGACTAAACAGTTTCAGAACAATCATTCATAGAAGAGCAAGAGAGACAGAGACATATAACAAAGGGAAGCCCCACCCTCAACTGTGAACTGCAGTGGGGAAGGATAGCACTGAGGGACCCAGAACAGATCCCTCTGTTCTTGGGCACAGAAATTAAGCTGTGGTTTAAAAGAGCAAGTAGCCTATCAATAAGACAACACTATGAGTCCACCAAATGTATATGAAGCTGCAGGAACACTATCCAAGTCAGAAGGACTGGAGAATGACATGGTTTATGTTTCCACTCAATGTTAAAAGCCTAGGCCAGAGGAGTCTGGACACTATAATGGGTTGGTCTGGTTCATCACAGCTAGTTTGTGACTTCAGTGAGCCCAGGGTCTGAAAGCCCATGGAAGCTTCTGTGGTACTAGGGCACAGAGAATAATCCACTTTAATTTTTTTAATTAAAAAACTTTTGAATTTCATTTAATTTTTAAAATTTGTCTTATTTTGGGTTTTTTTGTTCTTTTGTTTTTCTTTTTTTCCCTTTTTCTTTTTTTTTTCTTTATTTTATTTTACCATTACTATTTACTCTTTTCTTCTTTCTGTAAAAGCCACAGTTTAAAAGAGAGTAACTAACATATACAGCCACACTCCCGCTAGTCAACCAGCAAAAGAACCAAGCACACATAGCCTGCGTAGGGGACATCATACACAAGACTACTCCTTCAAATTTAGGAGAAGTAGTCATTCTACCTAATACATAGAAACAAACACAGAAAGCAAGCAAAACGTGGAGACAGAGGAATATGCTCCAAAAGAACAAGAAAAAAATACTCATAAAAGAACTAAATTAAATAGAAGTAAGCAATATGCTTGATCAAAAATTTAAAGTAATGATCATAAAAATACTCATTGGGATGAAAAGTGGAAGAACTCATGGAGACCTTCAATAAAGATATAGAAAGCATTAAAAGAAGCAATCAGAGTTGAATACAATAACTGGAATTAAAAAAAAAAAACTAGACAGAGGTGCCTGGGTGGCTCAGTTGGTTAAGCCTCCAATTCTTGATTTTGGCTCAGGTCATGGTCTCATGGTTGTGAGACTGAGCCCCAAGTCAGCCTCTGCACTGAGCATGGAGCCTGCTTGGGAAACTCTCCCTCCCTCTCCTCCTGCCCCTCCCCTGTTCATGCCCTCTCACTCTCACTCTCTCTCTCAAAATAAATACATAACATTAACAAAACACACTAGAGAGAATCAGCAATAGATTAGATGATACAGAAAAATGTATTAGTGATCTAGAAGACAGGGTAATTGAAAGCACACAAAATGAACAAAAAGAAATTTTTTTTTAAATATGTGGACAGATTAAGAGATCTCTTAGACAACACCAAGCTAACATTAACATTATGCGTGTCCCAGAAGAAAAAGAGAGAGAAAGGAATAGAAAACTTATTTGAATGAATAACCACTGAAAACTTCCCTTAACTAAGAAGGATATGGACATCCAAGTCCAAGAATCATAGTGTCCCAAACAAGATGAACTCAAGGAGGTCCACATCATCACACTTAACTAAAATATCAAAGGTTAAAGATAAAAAGAGAATCTTAAAATAAGCAAGAGAAACAAAAAGTTACTTACAAAATAAAACTTACAAGGTTATCAGTTGATTTTTTAGCAGAATCTTTTCAGGCCAGAAGGGAGTGGCAATATATATTCAAAGTGCTGAAAGGAAAATGTATACAACCAGTAATGCTCTATCTGGCAACGTTACCATTCAGATTTGAAGGAGACATAAAGCATTTCCCAGACAAACAAAAGATAAAAGAGTTTATCACTACTAAACCAGCATATGAGAAATAATAAAGAGACTTCTGAAAATGGAAAAGAAATGGCCATGATTAGACATATGAAAATTATAAATAAAAATGTGTAAATTATGAGAATATACACATAAAAATGGAGAATAAAGTAAAAATGGAAGAAAGGGGTGGAAAAGGAAAGTTTTTTTCTTTTCTTTTTTTCTTCAGAATAAATTTGAACTTAAAAGACCATTAAATTAATATAGACTGCTATTTACTTAGGATGTTATATATGAAGTGGATGGTCACCACAAACCCAAAATGTCCACAAAATTTTTGATGGATTCCCAAAAATATAAAGAGAAAGAAAGCCAAACATAACACTAGAGAAACTCTACAATCACAAGGAGATTAAGAGAAGAGAGAAACAAATAAAAATTACAAAAACAGGGAGAAAACAAATTTAAAATGGCAGGAAGTACACACCTATGATTGATCATCTTTATTGATGACTTAGAATGTAAATAGACTCTATACTCCATAAAGAGACATAGGGTAGTGTGATAGATTAAAAAAAAAAAGACCCATCTATATGCTGCCTACACAAGACTCACCGAAAGACATGTACAGACTGAAAGTGAAGGGATGAAGAGACATTCACCATGCAAATGGAAGTGGGGAAAAAAAGCTAAGATAGCAATACTTATATCAGACAAAATACACTTTAAAACAAAGACTGTAATAAGAGATAAAGAAGGATACTACATAATGAGAAAGAAATTAATCCAACAGTAGGATATAACAATTATAAACATCTATACACCCAACACTGGAATGCGTAAATACATAAAGTAAATATCAATGAAAATAAAGAAAAAAAAGTGATGGCAACACTGTAATAGTAAGGGACTTTAACACTCCACTTATATTAATGGATGTATCATCCACTCAGAATCAATAAGGAAACGTCTTTGAGTGACACAGTAGACCAGATGGACATAACAAATATATACAGAACATTTCATCTATAAACAATAAAATACATACTTTTCAAGTACACATAGAACATTCTCCAGAGTAGATCACATATTAGCCATAAAACAAGCCCCAGTAAATTTAAGAAGATTGAAATAATACCATGCATCTTTTCCAATTACAACAGTATGAAACTAGAAATCACAAGATAAACCTGAAAACACATAGATATGTGGATAAACAACATAACACTAAACAACCAGTGAGTCAATGAAGCAATCAAAAAATTTTTTAAATACATGGAGACAAATGAAAATGAAAACGCAATGGTCCAAAATCTTTGGGACATAGCAAAAGCAGTTCTAAAGGGGAAATGTGTGATAATATAGTACTATCTCAAGAAATAAGGAAAAGCTGAAGTGAATAATCTAACTTTACACCTAAAGTAACTAGAAAAAGAAAAGCAAACAGAGCCAAGGTGAGTAGAAGAAAGGAAATAATGAAGATCAGAGCAGCAATAAATGACATAAAAATGACTAAAAATAAAAATAATAAAAAAAATCAGTGAAACCAAGAGCTGGTTCTTTTAAACAAAATTGTCAAACCCTTAGCCAGAGTCATCAAGAAAAAAAGAATCCAAATAAATAAAATCAGAAATGAGAGAGAAGTAACAACTGATACTACAGAAATACAAAGGATTATAATACTATAAAAATTATACACCAACAAACTGGAAATCCTAGAAGAAATGGCTAAATTCACAGAAACATACTCTTCCAAAAGTGAACCATAAAGAAATAGAAAATCTGAACAGACTGATTACAAGCAACAAAATTGAATTGGTAGAAAAAAAAAACTACCAAGAAATAAAAATCCAGAACCAGATGGAGTCACAGGTAAATTCTACCAGACATTTAAAAAATATTTACTACCTATTCTACTCAAACTATTCCAAAAAATAGAAGAGGAAGGAAAACTTCCAAATACATTCTACAAGACTAGAATTACCCTGTTGCCAAATCCAGAAAAAGATACCACCAGAAGAAGAAGAAGAAGAAGAAGAAGAAGAAGAAGAAGAAGAAAAAGAAAGAGAAAAAGAAAGAAAGAAAGAAAGAGAGAAAGAAAGAAAGAAAGAAAGAAAGAAAGAAAGAAAGAAAGAAAGAATCTACAAGCTAATATCCCTGATGAACATAAATGCAAGAATCCTCAACAAAATATTAGAAAATTGCATACAATACATTAAAAAGACCATTCACCACTATCAGGTGGGATTTATTCTGGGGATGCAAGAGTGATTTAATAGTAATCAATCAACATCATCTACCACAACAACAAAATGAAGAATAAAAACCATACAATCATCTCAACAGATGCAAAAAATAAAAAAAGCATTTGAGGGGTACCTGAATGGCTCAGTCGGTCAAGCATCCAACTTCCACTTAGGTCATGATCTCATAGTTTGTGAGTTCAAGCCTGGCACCTGGCTCTGTGCTGACAGCTCAGAGCTTTGGATTCTGTGTCTCCTTCTTTCTCTGCCCCTCTCCCACTCACGCTCTGTCTCTGTCTCTTTCTCTCTCTCCTTCCAAAATAAACATTAAAGTTTTTTTTTATTAAAAGAAGAAGCATTTGACAAGATTCAACAACTATTCATGATAAAAATTCTCAACAAAGTGGGTTAAGGGGAACAAATCCCAGCATAATGAAGGCCATATACAGAAAAACCCACAGCTAACATCATACTCAATGGTGAAAAGCTGAAAGCTTTCTCTCTAAAATCAGGAAAAGACATGGAGGTCCACTCTCACCACTTTTACTCAACATAGTACTCAAAGTCCTAGCCACACCAATTAGACAAATAAGAGACATCCATATTGGTAAAGAAATTAAACTGTCACTATCTGCAGACATGATGCTAAAACTAGATAATCCTAAAAGACATTACCAAAAAGCTACTAGAAATAATAAATAAATTCAGTAAAGTGGCAGGATACAAAATAGCTAGAAATTGGTAAGGTGTTTTTACACTAATAACTAAAGGGAATTATTTTTTTTATTTTTTATTTTTTTATTTTATTTTTTTTAATATATGAAATTTATTGTCAAATTGGTTTCCATACAACACCCAGTGCTCATCCCAAAAGGTGCCCTCCTCAATACCCATCACCCACCCATCCCTCCCTCCCACCCCCCATCAACCCTCAGTTTGTTCTCAGTTTTTAACAGTCTCTTACGATTTGGCTCTCTCCCACTCTAACCTCTTTTTTTTTTTTTCCTTCCCCTCCCCCATGGGTTTCTGTTAAGTTTCTCAGGATCCACATAAGAGTGAAAACATATGGTATCTGTCTTTCTCTGTATGGCTTATTTCACTTAGCATCACACTCTCCAGTTCCATCCACGTTGCTACAAAAGGCCAGATTTCATTTTTTCTCATTGCCACGTAGTATTCCGTTGTGTATATAAACCACAATTTCTTTATCCATTCATCAGTTGATGGACATTTAGGCTCTTTCCATAATTTGGCTATTGTTGAGAGTGCTGCTATAAACATTGGGGTACAAGTGCCCCTATGCATCAGTACTCCTGTATCCCTTGGATAAATTCCTAGCAGTGCTATTGCTGGGTCATAGGGTAGGTCTATTTTTAATTTTCTGAGGAACCTCCACACTGCTTTCCAGAGCGGCTGCACCAATTTGCATTCCCACCAACAGTGCAAGAGGGTTCCCGTTTCTCCACATCCTCTCCAGCATCTATAGTCTCCTGATTTGCTCATTTTGGCCACTCTGACTGGTGTGAGGTGATACCTGAGTGTGGTTTTGATTTGTATTTCCCTGATAAGGAGCGACGTTGAACATCTTTTCATGTGCCTGTTGGCCACTAAAGGGAATTTTTAAAAAGACACCATTTACAATTGCACCAAAAAGAATAAAATACCTAGGTATAAACTTAACCAAAGAGGTGAAAGCTCTGTACTCCAAAAAGAGTTAATAGTGTTAAAATGTCCGTATTTCCCCAATCTACTGATTTAATGTAATCCCTATCAAAATACTAACAGCATTTTTCACAAAACCAGAACAAATAATACTGAAATTTGTGTAGAGTCACATCAGACCCTGAATAACAAAATGAATCCTGAGAAAGAACAAAGCTGGAGGTACTACATATCAGATTTCAGGATATACTACAAAGATATAGTAATAAAAACACTATGGTACTGGCACAAAAACAGACACATAAGATCACTAGAACAGAGTAGAGTTCCCAGAAATAAACCCACCATTTTATGGTCAACTAACCTATAACAAAGGAGGCCAGAATATACAGTGGGGAAAAGACAATCTTTTCAATAAATGGCGCTGTAAAAAGTGAGATAGCTATTTACGAAAGAATGAAATGGGCAAATTCCCCACATCATACACAAAAATTTCTCAAAATGGATTAAAGGCTTAAATGTTGGACTCAAAACCATAAAAACCCTAGAAGAGAACAGAGGCAGTATTTCTTTGACATCAGTTGTAGAAGCATTTTTCTAGATATGTTTCCTAAGGCAAGGGAAAAAAAAAACAAAAATAAACTTTTGAAGCTACATCAAACAGCTTTTGTACAGCAAAGGAAACCATCACCAAAACAAAAAGACAACCTACTGAATGGTAGAAGATATTTGCAAATGATAGATCTGCTAAGGTGTTAGTATCCAAAATATAAAGAACTTATACAACTCAACATCCAAGAAAAACAAACAATCTGATTTAAAAATGGACAGAGGACCTTAATAGACATTTTTCCAAAGAAGACATCCAGAGGCCAACAAACACATGAAAAGATACTCAACATAAGTCACCATCAGGGAAATGCAAATCAAAACTACAATGAGAGACTCCTGGGTGGCTCAGGTGGTTGGGTGGCCAACTTCGGCTCAGGTCATTATGTTATTGTCCGTGAGTTCAAGCCCCATGTCAGGCTCTGTGCTGACAGCTCAGAGCCTGGAGCTCAGATTCTGTGTACCCCCTCTCTCTCTCTGCCCCTCCCCCACTCGCGCTCTGTCTCACTCTGTCTCTCAAAATTAAATGTTAAAAAAAATTTAAAAAAACTACAATGAGGTATCTCCTCATACCTGTCAGAGTGGCTAAAATAAAAAGAAACAAAAGGTGGTGTGGATGTGGAGAAAAAGGAATGTTCATGCACTGCTGGTGTGTATCTGACCACTGTGGAAAACTGTATTGGCATTTCTCAAAAAATTAAAAATAGAATTGCCATGTCACCCAATAATTCCACTATTGGGTATTTGCCCAAAACAAATGAAAACACTAATTCCAAAAGATACATGTATTCTCATATTTATTGCAGCATTATTTACAGTGGAAAAGATATGGAGGCAACTAAGTGTCCATGAATAGATGAATGCATAAGGAAGATGTGGCATATACATACAGTGGAATATTGCACATACCATATAAAAGGATGAGATGGGCCATTTGCAACAACATGGATGGATCTAGACGGTATTATGACAAATTAAGTCAGACTG